>NC_141888.1:33048314-35548314 GCF_030686135.1 Camelina sativa | reverse complement strand
AGTTCTTTGACATCTTCAGCAACTTGATCATAGTCTGCCTTCAGTTTCTCGTGAATGTTTGAGCTTAGTTCTCCTTTCGCAGGCTTTGTTAAGACCAGATGTGTAGATAACTTGATAATAGATTGTGCTAACAGCTAACTTGATAATATCATAATATACTATAATAATGTCTTATAGCATAATTCCATGGTATACTTCATACAAACTTTATTCTATTTCACATGTTTGAAAACTATGAGCCTATGAGTAGATCCCTAGAGCCGAGCAGCCAGCTGGTTCGAAGTGTCTATCGTTGAGCCAGAAGCTGAGCCTTCAGCACGGTTATTAGAACATAAGTAGTTCAGTGACTGTAGCCAAGATACCAAAGATGGCTTGCGAATCACATCGTCTGACTCAGCCACTTGACCATACAATTCACCAAGCCCCATGTTCTGTCTTTCTTTCGGTAATTTTATTATTAGCTGTGCCAATGACTTCATCAGATATGGCAACACCTGAACCCCAAAAGTATGTAAACACATAGTATTAGCATCTGAGCACATAAGTCATGCTCTAGTAGCTCAATTAAATGGAAGAAACTTACTTGTATATCAACCAAAGAGACGAGTCGCAAAAGCAGCTCAAATATCTGATTACCAGGATCAGACTTTCTTCCTTGCAGTGAATCAGAGCTAAATGTAGAAGCCTTCTCAACAAGGCTATGAATAGAATAAAATATAGCAGGACTTCCTGCAGGTAGATGCCGGACCAAGGTTGCAACGCCTGAAGCTAAGCCTTCAAAAGGTGTGATCTCAGGATAAACCTGCAGTTATTACAACGAATCATAATTGTTATTGACGATGAATAAACAGAAAAGAGCTACATTGCATCCAATTTTCGGTTTTCTTAGGTACCTCCAAAGATCGTTGCATGTAATAGAAAATAAGGTGTTCTTTGAGTTGGTTTCTTTCGTCCTCCTCTGACTCTCTCGCTGAAGAGAGAAATGCTACCAATAAAGTATGAGATGCTCGCGCCACTTTTCTGTTAGGATGTCCAATATATCTAGCCACAGGATTGTTAAGGAATAAAAATGATGGTACTCGTAGTTAAACATAACAGGGTATAAGACATATCGACCGATCTTTTCCATAGGATACAAAAACATGGTTGATGCAACAACTCTCCTGAAGGCAGAAGCAGATAACCGTCCAATGCAAGTTGGGATTACGCGAAGATAAAACAATATTCGAGATGTCTGCACATCATCTCTTGACCATTCATATTCTATCCGCTGTGTAAACAAGTCTGCAGAAAGAACAAAAAATTATTCCAAATCTTACTAATGTACCAGCCTACAGAAAATTATGACTATGGAAATTGCAGAAACAATTGATTTCTCAAACCTTTCGGATTAGTCAAGCTATCATAGGCAGGAATAGAGTCTACAAATGATACACAAGCAGCATCATTCTCCTGGACACATGAAATCACCTCTCTAATTGTCTCCATGTATTCAGGTAAACGAATATGCCTGAAATACTCTACACAGGAGAACGAAACTAATATTTTGACTGATGTCTCCATCTTTCTTAGTTTAGACACTATTGGTTTTAGCCATTGTTTCGTAACAGCTAGCGCAAAGACGACAACCATAAGAAAAGATGATTCCGCAATTTTCTCTATGTCTCCAAGCAATGTATCTTCTATACCACGAAGTAACAGAGCAATTTGACGGTGCTGTAAGTAGAGATTTTGACAGAAATCCCAAATCATATTCTCCACAATATACTTGTTATCTTCACTTGCTGATGTATATTGATTGCAGAAAGCCCCAGTTATGGCCCCTGATTCCTTGAAGAGAACGTCAGAAAGATGCTCCCTGACCCAAATGAGTCTTGGTCCAATAGGATCTTTGCCAAAAGCTTTGCAAAATGAATCATATATCTGCCCTGAAGGAAATACCTGAGTTATCAATGCAGAAGCGAGACACAAAAGCAGAGGAGCAGATGAAGAAACAGGCCCACATCTAGCCAATGCTATAGCGAAGTACTTCAAAAGGGGACCTTCTCTCTGAGTAGCTGGCAGTGTAACATTAACATTAGAAACTATAAGTTGAGCTACAAATTCTACTCGCTTCTCAGCTGAATTTCTTAGTTTAGAAATCTCAAAACTCTGTGCAGCACGACTGAATCCTGCCAAGGAAGCTCTCAGTACCCCAGCTGCCGCCATGAAGACAGCAAGAACATTATACTTTTCCTTGGAAGTCTCTAGTACCTCGTTTGTAAAAAGAGAGATCTTGTTGACATAATTAGACCTCATGTAACCTGACACAACCCACTCGATCAAATGAAGAATCATAAGACCATAAGTGACACTGCCACGAGGACCCTCACTTTCTAACCAAACGCCAAACAAGAAATCCAATACTCTGACGTAATGAACATCCAACGAAGAAGATAAAGCATACCCAATTCCCGCAAGCACTACAGGAACAAGTTCTTCTTGAGATCCCACCAATGAGTACTCTTCTTCCAAAAGCCTGCACATCAACTCCAAGCATAAGACTTTCACGTCTCCTGACAGAGAAGGAACACACGCAAACGCACCAGAGACCAAAACGCTCTGCGCTACAAAGGCTCCTTGGATATCACGCCTATCATCAACAACACCACGAATAGCCTGAACCGCAGAACCAACAAGAGCTTGAGACGGTCGAAACGCTTTCCTAATCCACACATAGAGCAATCTAAGAACAAGCGTGTAAGACTCAGAAGGAAGAGATACTTCTCGTAAAGCTAGTATAGAAATAAGTAGCTTCGCTTGGGGATCCGCAACATGGATAGTGGACTCAGAGCTAACCAAAGCTCTCAAAGCTTGAAGGTAACGTGTATCAAAGCTCTGGTTTTGAAGAGATTCGCGAATCTCAGACCATGCTTGAATAATTGACCTCGCTGATGGAGCAGAGTTTTGCTTCACCAAGTCACCACCAGAGACACTAGCTCCTCCACTCACAGTCCTTAACCATTCTTCCAGGAAAAAACTATTGTTAGCTTTTCTCGCCATCTCTCTTCACTACGACTGATTCAGTATATTCTCATCAAGTATAAGCCCTATTACCCACAACAGATTATATAGGGTTTGATTCAGAATTGAAAAACCCAGAAAATTTGTCGCTGAGATAACAGTGAAAAAACAAAAATTTCGGCATAAATTCATCAAAACCCCCAACAAACGTTCTGCACGATAGCAAAATTGAAGAGAAAAGGATTTGGCTACGAAGCCGAGACGGGACACTTGCAAGATTTGATTGTGGTTAAGGATTTAACCAAATAACCAGAAAACCGGAGATAAACCCGCATGGTTCGATTTAAACCGATGTCTCTTTTTTAAAAAAACAGCGATTAATAAATGTCTCGTTTCAACTTCAGTGAGGACATAATAAATGAAGTGTAGTTTGTAGTTTGTAGTTTGCGAAATGAGAAAGCACATGAACGAACTCATTTCATCGTTGTCTGCCTGGGAGAAAAGTTTGCACAAATTATGGAAACGGAAACTAATTAAGTCAACGCTTCACGTGACTTTATTAATATCGATCTCCATCTCCTCCAGATCAATCACCTCTACGAAGCCAATTCAATTCCTTTCCCTTAAATTAACTGAGCTTTTGTTAATGTGAAATCACAATAAATGTGTACAAACTATAAGTTGAATCTTTGGATACCTTTCAAGTTTCAACTGTAAAATGTAGAAACTAATATGGTCTCCTTCAGTTCGATGAATTTAAACAAATGTGTACAATGATCCAACTGATGATGTTATTATTAATTACAATATATTTTTTTTTAAAAAGATGAGTAAATTTCATCATTACACCAAGTCACCAATAGTGAAACAATTTCACAAGAGAAAGAACAAATAATTCAAGACATATACGTACCAAGAAAGAATATTAGCTTTCGTCTTATAAATTAATCTTCTAGTAATTAATAATATACGTGTTTTTACTATATCTTTGGAAAAAATAAAATAATAAGAAGACAAATATATTAGTGGTGCAAAGGGTTTGGACCAGATGGGACGAGTCGTTTCTCAACTCCATATCTCGGGTCGATCTCTGATCCTCCTGGCGGAGATAATTTCCGATGCTGATTACTCCGGTGAAGATCTTTCAAGAACGGTGTGAAGTCAAACTCTTTCATCGCCAAACCTCTTCTTCCCGTCCGGTAGTAAAAAGGCGGCGAGGTAATAACCGGAGGAGAAATAGAGCTGAAACTAACAAATAACCCTTTAGAGACGAAGAGAAGAAGAGAGATCCATAGAAGAAACCCTAAGACACGTGAGACTTTACTTTTGGCCATGGAGATTAAAGATCATAGGACCATCGAAGGGTACAGAGGAAATATAGTGTTAATATATATACACTTATACGTAAGTTATGTACAGAGAAAGAGGGAGAGAGAGAGATGTGAATTGGAGACAGCGTTTTCCAACGAAGAAACTTCCTTTGCGTTCAAGGAAGAAGAGGGCTCATTAAATTTGTAGTTCATTTAAAGTCAAACCTCTCATCATATTATTTTCACATTTTTTTAATGTACAAAAGCTTAATTAACAAGATTCAAAGAGAGTGGAAACATTTATTTAAATTGCATAATAAATTCAAGTTAAGATAAGATATAAATTTTTGTTAGCACATTGAATGATTGATGTTTTTGTTTAATATGAACAAAACAAACAAGATTGTCTCATTAACGAGCCACTTATAAAATAGCAAAATTTATTACAAAATATAAAAGAAATTAGGTATTACGAAATGGTAGTTTTAGATCATGTTTATTGTCTTGTTGCGCATAGTCAGTAAGTTTCTTTTAAAACCGGAAGATGAAGATCGTAGGACGGGTTCATTACTTCATGTATTGATGAGACAAAAGCAAAAGCATCTAGCGTAAATTAATCCACAACCTATGCATTTTTGTCACTACACGCGTATATGAATAAAATATATAGTATATACTCGAATCGATGCGTATGTGTACATAAAGTAGTTGTTATTCCATATTGTTAGACGGACCGGTACACAACCAAAATAATCACTTGAATATTTAGACATGGGTTGACATCACCAAGTAGTATGACTAAATTCACCGTCAGAAAACTAAGTTTTGACATCCCAAAAATAGTATAACTAAATTAAATACACGAGGGCATACCGTCGACAATTGTAAGAGGCAAAAGAGCTGTGGTTTTGGCTCTTTTAAATTTAACAAAATAAAACATACTGTAGTACTAGATTTATTAAACATGATTATTTATTGGCCGACATTTCATACATCACTCATACAAAAAGATGCATCATTTCACTAGGGTCTCATGAATTGGGAGTTGACATGTTAAGTCTCAATTTTTTAAAAGTAGATTATAATTACTTTAAAGTAGCTTATGATACCGAAAGAATGAAGATATTTTAGTTGTTCTTACGTAGATTGATGTTTCAATAGTTTCATCAACATTAAGAAAAAGTTAAGTTTTTTTTTTTACTAATTTATAATTATTTTATGGTAGAAATAGAAAATATAAACCACTCAATATTGTGCCACTTATAATAAAATATAAAGTAAAAAGATCATTTTAGTTTTTTAATAAAAAAAATTAATACAATAAATATTTTCTAAAATATCATCTATGTGAGTCAGAGGAAGTAACATGTTGCATTACTTTGTCAATGAAGATGAAAAGTAAACCTTTTTTTATTATTAGAGATGATTGGTACTCTTAAATTATAAAGAAAGTAGCTTTGACCACCTAAACAAGATTCAGAGAAAGCTAGGAGAAAACATTTGGAAAGAGGTCTTGGAAGACTTTGATGTGATAATACTCCCACTATCATTGTCTAGCTTGAACACCTTAGCCCATGTATTTTCGGTGAAGTAAATAGAGTTTTGAAGGCATCCGTGAAACTCATGAGCCAAAACCGAGAAACAAGTATCGGGAGCCAACATAAATGCCTTGTCTCCCAAGGTCTTAACTTGTATCCATTTTGATAACTCCTCATCCATCTTGTAAACCTTGAAACCGTCCGTCATGGAATAGTTAAATGCGCGATCAGCTTTCCTCTTTCGGGGATTCTTTTTGGGGAGGCGCTCGACAACATAAAGCTCTTTATTACAACCTTCCACAAATCTCATGTCTCCCCAACAGTCATTAGTGATAGTTTCATCGACAGAAGTGCTTAGGTACCTAGAGATTTGAAGATCGGAACTAATACACCAAACAATGCCTTGTGAATCCAAAACATATGTTACCCCTTTGTGAACTATAATGTCGGAGAAGTCATCACCCAACTGTTCGAGTCTCCTCAAGACATTTCCATTCCAGTAGTTGATATATCCATCCCAACCGATACCAAGAACTCCATGACCATGATGATGATCTTCTCCTTCCTTGATTTTGACAAGAACACTTCTTTCGAATCCAGGAGCCGTTACTCTTCCCTTGTCTTTGGCAAGAACCACATAGGCTTCTCTAATCTCGGAGACAGTGAACTCCAAAAGATCGAGGCTCTCGGAATAACACCGCAACGGATGATGCGAGAGAGGGTGAAGGAAACGGATTCTCCCGGAGTTGATGATGTCCACATCGGATTTGATGATCCAGCCCTTGCTCGGGGAGGAGGAAAGAGTGACTCGGAAGAAGGCGATGTGTGAGAGGAACGCACCGGGATCGCATCGGTAGACCTCGTCCTCGTCCTCGTCGTGTAGTAGGGTTTCGCTAGGGGCGATGGGATCGAAGTGGATGACAGGGCGGCGGCTCGGGATAGGGTTGTCCACACTTGAGCGCCGCCAAGATGTGCAGATGCTACGGAAGCGTTTGAGTTCGACGACGGAGAACAATCGAACGGCGATACAGTTGAGAAGCTCCTCCGGTAAGTTAGACCAATCTACTACCATATCTCTCAAATCTGGTTGTTTCCGCTAGGACCGCCGCTACTTTGGTTGTGTTATGTTGTGAGTGAAATCTATATATAATACCTGTTCCCCGAATCGTCGCTTCTTGTTTAGCCCTGCCTAATCGACGCTTCTCTATGTAAAATACCTGTTCAATTGCCTCTTTTCAGATCTATATATTTGGAATTCGTTCGACCAATTCAGTTTTTTTTGTTTTTTTCTATTTACCTTTCTATTGGTGTTAATTACTGCAAGGAGTTTAATTCTTTCTTCTCATCGAATAAGGGCCTAAATTGGTGCGTTTGTGAGAGGTTTATGACTGGTTGATCCGGATGCAACAGCGGCTAGAACATAATAAATGTGATATATAATATATAAATGTTTAAAAACACCAATTTTTTTATTAAACTTGATTTATAATTAAAATTTATTAAAAAATACTAAAATAATTATTCAAAAAACAAATAAATTTCATATTGAAATACTTATTCCTTTATGCATTTGGCTTTTCACCAAAAATTTAATCAAATAATTTGATAAATGACAAAACATATGTTTTAAATCGTAGATCTTTTCTCTTTTCTCTTAGATCGTGGGTAAGTAGTTTCATCGGTAGGAATGGTCAAGTGAGAGTTGAGAAGAGTCACTGGTGATTTGTTTTAATATTTTTCACAAATAATCTTATTTTTTCAAATTTCTGATGAAATATTATATTTATTTAGATTTTTTTGAACTTATATGCGATGTGCCATTAAATTTACTTCAAGTTCCGGGTTATTGTTAATTGGAATATTATTTTCTTCTAATTGTTTATTTTATAACCTCTGCAATCGTATTCATACTTCATTCTCTCATCATTAATGAGTAAAATGGTTAGATAGAAGATATAACAAAAAAATTTCATTATCATTGATTTCTTTTAAGTTTTTTATAAAAAAAAAAAAAAAAAATTCAACCGCAATCGTCCGCAACCGCAAACACTTGCGGGAAGCAGCTTTTAGAATTCAGTGGTTTGGAGTATTTGGGAGCGATTAGGAGCGGTTTGTGTGATTGGTTCCAATTACTAGCAACCGCTACCACCCACAAACGCAGCATTTATGGGATGTAGAGGGAAAACCAGTCAACATCTAACTTGATTAGTTTGTCTGGTGGAGATATGCGATATAGTTGACCCTTTTTATATTTCTTATATTTTCTAAACCCCGTCATCATTAATCTTTGTTTTGTAAACTTTTTGTGTTTTAAAAATTTTCAAATTTTGAGGCCTCTCGTTTGTCCCTAACTTTGATTCGTTGATGACAAGCAGGCCTGCCATGTTTTTGTATGGTAAATGTTTCAAGTCTCAATGTGTAGATTTTATGTGTTTTTGTATGGTAAATGTTTCAATTCTCAATGTGTAGATTTTATATTTAGGTATTTTTGCACGGTAAATGTTTCAATTCTCAATTCTCAATTTTTTTTATGGTAAATGTTGCACCTCTTGAGTCATGATTTCGATTTCTTCATTATCATATTGTATACCTATATGGTATAGAACAGCTCTACATGATCAAATATAAGATAAAATAAATTATTAAAATATATATTGGTCAGTTATTAGAAAAATAAAATTAAATATTATGAAATAATTAACATATGTTTAGCCATTTTATCCGTTTGTGTTGTAACTATAGAAAAATATTATGATCCTTTATTATAAATATTATGGGTATGATTGTCATCTAACTCCCCTACCCTTTATGATGATGATTTTACCATGGAGAGAGAGTAGTCAGTAAGGCATGTATGTAATTGAATCAGTGTTTCAAACGAAAATATATTTTGGAAAGTCCGTCATGGGGCAGTACGATCACTATGAATCATTTATTTTCAACTGTTCAATTTCAATGAATCAGAAGTTATAACAATAAAGTTGTGAATTTTTTAGAGAAAAATGATTTACAGGCAAAAAAAAAACACCTATATGAACATTTTCTAGGACTTTATTTTTTAAAATTTTTTGTAAAAATACTTATATTTTTCTTCTTCGTAATTATAGTGATGCTCGATGTGGGAGACTTTTGTAGGAGTAGAACAATGTTATGATTTCTACTTAACATGCTGGCAACAATTAAAATTTATATTTAATCCATGGGTTATTATACCAATTGAACGAATTTAATTGGAAACACCTATGTATATAATATATATTTAATTTTTGGAATATTCTTTGGATGTTTGATTAGATGGGAAAGTATTTTGCATAACTCAAAATGGTTTATCTGTTATGGATTATGAGGAGCGTAAGCCGATGATGCTGCCTTTGGTATTGTTTATGTTCTTTTAAGTTTATAGTTTAAAAATTGTAACCATAGCTGGCGCTAGAAATATTAAGGCCACAGGCAGTAAAATTTTTAAAGGCTGTTTAGTTAAGAAAAAACAAAATTTATTGCCAACTGCAAGATACAGGGGTCGAACACTGGACCTATAATTGTTTCTCAGACACTTTATCCACTAGACTACTAAGATACTTTGACATTTTTACGGCCGGTTATTTACTTAATATATTTACGGCCGCAAGCTTGTGCTTGCCTTGCTTGGCCTCATGGCCGGCATTGATTGTAACAGTGTTGTTCTGAAAACGTTGTTGTATACTTTAATTATCTGTCTTTGGTAGATAAGAATCTATATCATTGGTAGCTTAATAAGTAATGTTGCTTTATATACGTCTTGGTTCAATTAAGAGAAATATATATAAAAAAGTATGAAATATGTTTACTTAAATTTTAAGATGCTCACCAGTTATTTTTTATTTTATTTTTTAGAGTCAAAAGAAACGATGGTACTTTATAAGTAACTAGCATTGTATTGGCAATATGCTCGAATTGAGTATGTATACGGCTATATAGTATATAAACTATAACATCAATTGTAATTTAAAACAAGTAGTAGATATATATATATATATATGTTTCTGTTTTTTCTCACATGATTTGTGTCACATTGGACACTTTTTATGGATGATATATAAATTTCTATTTTTGCTGATGAATGTCCCTATATATGTCGGACTAAAAACAAAATTAATAATGGAGTTTGTAGTTTTTTTGGGTGCATGATATACTTCTATTCTATTGAGATTAAGATACGGTTATAACAACACAAATTAAGATCTCTTTGCCAAGCCGACGCCAATGTGGAGGAAGCTAGGAAAAAATGTTGGGCAATCCCAATTTATGTATATATACACACCTTAGAACCTTTCCTTTTTCATGCAAATATTTAACTCATCTAACTTTTTTTTTTTAAGCAAAAGAGCTGATATTGAGTACATCCAAATAAAAAATGATTAAGATTATAAAATATTATAAAAAATGCTTTAAAAAAATCTGATAAGTCAGAAAAGTGAATAGCCATAGAACCAATTTAAACTTATATAATCAGAAAATTATTATCAAATTTCTTCTTTAAAACGTGGCTTAACAATGATAATTTTTTTAAATTTTTACTTTTCTATGTGGTAATTTTCCGTGCGGCAACGCACGAACTGGTTACCTAGTATATATAAAAAAATGTTAATGAGAATGGACTTCCAAAGGGCCAAATTTGGAAACGTTTTAACAAAAGCCCATGAGATGCACATACATGGTAAGATTAGACATTTTATAAAAGAGTAGGGAAATATTTATTAATGTTTAAAACATGGAGGAGTTTTCTGTAATTTAGAGGAGCCCAAACCCATCGATCGAAGGCTGTATAAGAAGGTGGCTCTCCGGGTCAACAACTTCTGAGGGGTAAAAAGGAAACATGGCGAAGGCTAAGAAGCCGAAGAACGAGGAAGCTCCTGGCGCGAAGACGACTTCGGAGAACACTGGAGCTAAAGTTCTTCACCAGAAACTCTTTCTTTCTATCGACTTCAAAAAACGCCAAATCTACGGGTACGTTTCCTTCTCTTTTGCTTTCGATTTGTTCATCCGCGAAAACGAATGCGTGATTGTGATTCTTGGCTGCTTAATTCAATTCGCGATGAATAAACCCTAATTATGAGCAGAATTTGAATTTTACACCGACATTAGTCTTTGAATTTCTCAATTCTTGGTGAAATCCTCTGCTCTTGATGATTTGGGGTTTTACTTGTATGGTCCTTTGGTTTTATCATTCTTTGCTGCATTTTCATTGGATTTTTTTTTTTTTTTTGGCTTTCTATAGTCATACAGAGTTAGAAGTAAGTGTGCCAGATATTGGTATCGTGGGACTACACGCGGAGAATTTGGGAATTGAGAGTGTTTTGGTAGATGGGGAACCCACTGTGTTTGAGTACTATCCGCATCATCAGAACTCTGAATCTGAGAGTAACTGGAACTCGGTCTCTGACCCTGCGTCAGCAGCTGATGCTGCGGCTATGGAATATGTCGGGGTTCTCAAGAGAGAAGACACAGCAAATTTACTGATTAACTGTTGCAAGCCCTCTAAGGATTTATCTGAACAGCTAGATAATGTTACTTTAGAAAATGGTTCCCAATCCTCCGGGGAGGCAAAACAGGTAATTTTCCTGAATTCCCTACTTGTATTGATGAGATGTAATGAGACTTCAAAATTACAGGAACTGCCTTTAATTGGTTTGAAGTACATATCGGAAACCGTGGTTGTTTTGACGATTTTAACTATGGTGTATACTAAAAAGCAACATGTCTTTAGGGTTTTAGACCTCTAGTATTCACCTTAGCTATGCTTACTCTTCGTTTTCCTTTACTGCTTTTGTGGACCAAAGATAACACATATCAAGTTATTTATTCTCGGACTTGTTAGATGCTAAATATGAATTTACCATGTTGGTAGCTGAACTTTAAAAACTAATGCAATCAATACTAATGGTAGCTACTAGCTATCGATACTTTTTTGTCATTTATCTTCTGCTATCGGTTACAACTGAGAACTGGCCTTTTTCGTTATTCCTGATATATCCTCATATGACGCAGAATGTTAAATTGATTCGGATTAACTACTGGGTAGAGAAAATAGAGTCAGGAATTCATTTTGATGAGAACATTGTACATACCGATAACCAAATGAGACGAGCCCGCTGTTGGTTTCCTTGTATAGATGATGAGTACCATCGTTGCAGGTATTCATTTTTTCAAGAACTAATTCTGTTTTCATGTTTCTTGTCTCTTGAGATCAAGAGTGGGTATCTCAACCTGTTTAACCATTTTCATTTAACACTTTGTGGTGGATGCAGTTTCGATCTGGAATTCACTGTTCCACACAACTTTGTGGCTGTCAGTGTTGGAAAATTACTTTACCAGGTAAGCTGTATATCTTTTATACGTGAATGGATTGGAGGAAGTACCATTTTGTTCGATCTGGTATTTTACGTGCAAGTTTGAGTGGAAAAACTTACAACAATGCTGTGGTTCTCATGACTTATAGAATCTGTGTCAAATTTAGTTTCAGCTTGGATAGGAAAGAAGCTATATTCAGTCCTTAGATGATCAGAATATTGTGTTTAGTATAGTTATCTAATGAATCTGGATCAAACAGAATATTTCTCCTCTGTTATATTGTAGGCACAACTATCTGGAAAGCTAACATATGTGGAATATGTTTAGATTTTCCTTCATTCAATCTTATCAGTACCTTTACAAGAAGGTTTAGGGGGGTTGGTTTTTTACATTTCACACTTTTCAGGTTATGTGCAAAGAAGATACTAGCCGAAAAACTTATGTATACGAACTAGCTATTCCTATCGCTCCACGGTGGGTGTCTTTAGTTGCGGGACCATTGGAAGTCCTTCCAGATCAAAACAACTTTCTCATATCTAACTTGTGTTTGCCGTATGATATCTCGAGACTTCGTAATACAATGGAATTTTTCCATGAAGCTTATAGGTCAGTAAATTTGTATTCTTACAATTCCTTGTAATCAAACTGAATCTAAGTATAATTTGCTGTCTACTGGAAAATCAACTTATACAGCTACTATGAGGAATATTTAAGCGCGAACTTTCCATTTGGATTCTACAAGCAAGTCTTTTTACCTCCTGAAATGGTTGTTTCCTCGTCGACTTTGGGAGCTTCTTTGAGTATCTTTAGCTCCCACATGCTATATGATGAAAGGGTTATTGATCAGGTAATGTTTCCTGGTAAATTGGCCTGTGGTTAGATGATACATTTATCAGACACATGTATGTAAATCTTTTGTATATGTCAATATTATAATGGAAGGCTCACCCGACCAGAAATTGTATGGTGCATATTTGGAAAACTACAACGAAAGTATCTGAGCAAGTTGAATATAATTCTGCATTACCTCTTATGTATGTTACAAGCTGAGTTCATCTATTTATTGCATTTAATCCCTTCATTGGAATATGGCTTTTGGTTTAGAAGGTTTCACGTATGTTTACAAGAATTTTTCTTTCTTTGTTGGTGTTTTATTATTTCCTTTATGCACAAATTTGATAGACCTTCAATTATCTTTGCAGACAATAGATACGCGTATTAAAATTGCTTCTGCGCTAGCAAAGCAGTGGTTTGGAGTTTATATTACTCCCGAGTCGCCAAATGATGGTGGGCGCCTGACATTTTTTTACACTTCGCTTTGCGTACAATGTTTTATATCAGCTTCATTTGAAAGCATGTATCTTGTGATTCATGATTGTCCATGTTGTTATAACAGATTGGCTCCTCGACGGTCTTGCTGGTTTCTTGACGGATATGTTTATCAAGCAATTTTTGGGAAATAATGAAGCACGATACCGGAGATACAAGGTTTATACTCACTACTTGTGTTTTTTTTTTCACATATACAAGCTAAAATTACAACAAGTCGAGTTAATCTTCCCTGGACGCCCCTGTAACCATTTCTGAACAAAGTCATGAACCTCTTATCTTGATTCTCTGAATCTTTTTGGTGCAAGTGTAGGCAAATTGTGCTGTATGTAAAGCTGATGATAGTGGTGCAATGTGCTTGAGCGCGTCTCCTTCTTGCAAGGACCTATTTGGAACTCATTCTATTGGGATGCATGGGAAGATACGATCATGGAAATCAGTAAGCATAATTTTCTTTTCATATTTATCATTCCGTGCTCTCAAATTTTGTGGCCGTGTATGAATTTCTGAGATAAATTTACATGCGTTTTGTTACTGATAATAATTATTTTCTGACTTATTTCTGAAGGGAGCAGTCCTTCAGATGTTGGAGAAGCAAATGGGCTCAGACTCGTTTCGTAAAGTATGGACATGTTGTCATCATTTTCCAGGGAATCACTCTGTTAATTTTCTTACACACGTGATTAACAGATTTCTTTTCGATGTTTTACAGATTTTGCAGAAAATTATATCTCGAGCCAAAGATCCATCCAATCCTATACGGTCCCTTAGCACGAAGGAGGTAACATGACTATACAATGATTTCTTCTTTGGGAGCTTTTCTTGACTGAATACTTTCCTTGCTCTGGGAGCCTACATTTTATCAAAATGGATCTATCTCTCAGTTGTGACTTGACATACTTAACAATTATGTCGTAAATGTACCCTCAACCATAATGTGATACCATCCGTAACTTGGTTCAACAACTCATAATCGAATTGTATACAAATACAAAACAACTCCCTCGATTTTTGTGTATTTCTCTTCTTGATCAACTGATTATCTATCAGCTTGAATTTTCGAATTCAGTTTCTAATACATATGTGTGTTTCTCAAATTTCGCTTTTGAGATGCAGTTCCGGCAATTTGCTAATAAGATTGGAAATCTTGAGCGTCCATTTCTGAAAGAATTTTTTCAGCGATGGGTTGCATCTTGCGGTTGTCCTATGCTAAGGTATTTTTTTTGTATTATGAGTTACTTTCTTCTGAACTGAACTCAATAGATACCTGGATCGTCATTAAATCTTATCTCGATGTTCTCTACTGGTGTTTAATAATATCAGGATTGGGTTGTCTTACAACAAAAGGAAAAACATTGTTGAAATGGCTGCTCTGCGCGAATGCACAGCTTCGCTCGATGCAAGGTTATCAGTTATTGGGGCTACTTCTGATTCAGAAAACCGAGATGTGGATGTTGGCTGGCCGGGTATTATGAGTATAAGGGTTTACGAGATCGATGGAATGTCCGATCATCCAAAGTTGCCTATGGCTGGAGACAGATGGCAGCTACTGGAATTACCATGTCATTCTAAACTTGCTGCTAAACGTTATCAAAAACCAAAGAAGGGAGGAAAACCTGATGGGGCTGAAGACAATGCTGATGCTATAGTACCGTTAGAAAATAAAGCAAGGTGGGTTGCTGTGATACGCTATTTCTGGCATTCCTGGTCTGTTTAGTTTTCTTGCAACGACCACAAGAAAAAGAACTGAGAGATTGAATGTTTCTCTGTAGCATTGAATCTCCTTTGACTTGGATTAAAGCTGACCCTGAGATGGAATATATTGCTGAGATTCAACTTCATCAGCCCCTACAAATGTGGGTAAGAGATTTGCTTTGACACTTCTTGAAAATATATTGTGTACATAACAGTCGACTTTTTCTTTGGCTTTCTGCATGGTTCATGACAAGAAGCTCATGAGCTATGTTACGTAGAAGTGGTCTTTCTTTATTGTGTGTGTGCGTGTGTGCTTGTGTTGTCCTGTTACTTGTAGCCATCTGAAAATCCATCACTGGTTTGTTGACTACGCTTTAGGTTTAATCCTTTCTCACACTTGTGTGTTTTCTGTGACTTTTGACCAGGTGAATCAACTAGAGAAGGATGGAGATGTTGTTGCTCAGGCACAGGCAATTGCGTCACTTGAAGCTTTGAAACAACACTCATTTTCCATTGTGAATGCGCTCAATAGTATTCTCACTGACTCCAAGGTTTTGTCCGTCTTTAGTGTACTTCTTTCAAATACCAGTTTGCAGATGTAAGTTCTTTTCTCCAAGATATTATTGTGACATATAGGCTTTCTGGAGAATACGCATTGGCGCAGCGTTTGCATTGGCTAAAACAGCATCAGAGGTATGATTAAAATTGTTCAATCTAATATTCCAAAGTGACAAGACGTATAATTATCAAAATTTTAACTAGATTTTTGAGATTGCAAAAGGCACTGCTTTAAAAGTATAAGATCAGGAACTTTAATGTGCACTTCTTTATGTTTTTAGAGGAACAGAACACGGTGAATTAATGATTCACCTGAAATTATCATTTAAATAAAATTTGTGGGAAAAGAATTCCATTAGTTCAGGTGGGGAAAACTGAAAAAAAAAATTAATCGGAAAACGTTCATCTACGAAATTGCAGAAAGAATGAGGGGAAGAATTTGTTTTCTCTGATCTCTATATTCCTATCATCAATCTTCCGTTCATCTTAATCCCATTTATTCCTTGCATGTTTAACAGATTTTCATGAGTTGTATGTCTATTGGTTTAAACTGCATGCTATGCCATCTTTCAACTTATTTTTGTGAACTTCACCTCTTTAAAGGTCTCATGCGCTGCTTTTTGTGTCCTTTGAAACAAGTCTTACTGCAAATGTTGAGTTAAGCTCATTTCTATTTCTAACAGGAGACTGACTGGGCGGGTTTGCAACATCTAATAAAGTTTTATAAAAGTAGAAGATTTGATGCAGAGATTGGACTCCCCAAGTGAGATTGGTGCCTTTTAATATTTGTACATCTCTTTGGTAACCAGCGGGAGATTTCTCATAAAACTGATGTTCTCCTTTCAGGCCGAATGACTTCCGTGATTTCCCAGAATATTTTGTGCTTGAGGTAATGATTTAAGGTAGGGTATGAGCTTGATATAGTGTCACGAATTGATCTCAGCTGTTAGTAGGAGATGCTATAACATGTCCTTTCGATATGACAGTAAACTGTTACTGCTCTGCTTAGTATATAAATTGGGTTTCTCCTGAAAAAAATTAGGCAACTAATTACTATGTCATGGTGGAATAGAAAACAAATGAATGTTGAGCCAAGCATAAGTTCGCAAATATCCCAAAGCTCCTTTCGTGTTCAGTTCTTTAGGAAATTTTCGTTCTGCAGAGAGGGTGTGTTTTATTGTTTCTCTTCCTAGCCTGCTTACCTCTGGGTTTTCCCGTAGTTATTCCTCTGATACTATGGTTTGTAACAGTCAGCTCTTCTGTTTCACTCGTGGCTTTTTTGGTTATTGTTAGGTTGAATCTATTTTTTCTCTTGAACTTTGAACTTTGTTATAGAACGTCTCCGTAGGAACAGTTGGATTGGATCTCCTGTGTCATATCTATCATTCTTGTTGCAGTAGTAGTAGCATGCGACATTCCTGACTGTTTTATCCAAATTCATTGTTATTTGCTTTGTCTTAGGCCATTCCACATGCCATTGCAAGAGTTAGGGGAGCTGAGGGGAAAAGCCCTCGAGAAGCTGTTGAATTTATCTTACAGCTTCTAAAGGTATACATCTTCATAGTATGTACTAATGAGGGTAAATTTTGTGAAGCTTTCGTAGCTTACTGATAGCCTTCTTATAAAAGCTGCTAGTCTTTATTGCGCTGCAGTGATTTCTATCATCTATGAAACATTAGGTTTATGCTTGTTTTCAGTCCATATTATCATCTTTATTGATTTCGCCATTTATCCTTTATTTTATAGTACAATGACAACAGTGGGAATCCGTATTCTGATGTATTCTGGCTTGCTGTGCTTGTTCAGTCAGTTGGTGATCTCGAATTCTGTCAACAGGTCTGTGATTGTTATCATGTTAACGCTACTCTACGATTTATTAGCTAATTTTTATTTTGGTCTTTTCCTGCTGACGTTGTGATGGGTAGAAAAACCCCTTCAAAATTTTATCAACAAAAAAAAAAATCGTACTTGACAAAACAAGATTTAGTACTTAGCTCATCTGTTATATTAGCTGTAAATATCTTTATCGACATCTCATGCTTTTATGAAAAAAATGAAAATGTTTGTTGGAGGATGAAGGTGGTTACAGAAAAAAAGTGGAGCTGTGTTTTATTCTTATTTAGTTCATATGCAAAGATGTGAATTTAGAGCTTCAGTATACCAGCGTTGATACATGTTTTATTGCTGAACACTTTATGTTTCTTTGTTTCCCTGGCAGAGTTTAACGTTTTTAGCCCCTCTTCTGAAGCGCATTGACAGACTCTTGCAGTTTGACAGGTAACCTCGTGTTTGATGTTTATGATTTTATATGTTTTAACAGTATTGAAAGCTTGTTGGAGATAAATGTACTAGGTTGATGCCAAGCTACAATGGCATCTTGACAATTAGCTGCATCAGAACGTTGGCACAGACTGCTCTCAAGCTTTCTGATTCCATCAGTTTCGTAAGTTGTTTCCTTATTTTTTCTCCAATTGCTCCTTATAACGCTGACAGCATCAGAAGCTTTCAATTAATTGACTTCAGGAACACATCTGTAAACTTATTGAACCTTTCCGAAACTCGGATACAATATTGCAAGTTCGTGTAGAAGCAAGTAGGGCACTTCTTGACATCGAGTACCAATCCAAAGGGATAAGTTCTGCCCTTTTGTTGTTTAAAAAATATGTGGTAGAAGAATCATCTTTGAGAGGTTGGTTACATTCTCTTGCTGGGACATAGCAGCTTTCTGTTTCTGGTAGAGTTCATTTATTTCTTTTTATATATTTGGCCCTTGATTACAGGGCAGGTTAAATTGTGTGTACATACGATGCGGTTATGTCAAATAGCAGTTGGATATGACTCCGACGATTGCGTCGACACTGTTAGTCTTCTGGATTTGCTTCATCTATTCAAGAGCCATGTAGTATTCAACAATGAATTTCTTCGTCACTACTTGTTCTGCATTTTCCAAATCTTCGCTGGAAGGTCTGTGACTTTTACATTTATTGTCTGCCAGATTATTTTCACAAGTACTCTTCTCATGCCGTGCATTTGTTTCTTTATTCATTATGGTTTCCTGTGGGTAGCACAAAAGTAAGTCTTGAGTCGTAGTACATAATTTACTATTTTCCTTAAGCTGTTTTCTAGCTGATGCATCGTGTTTGGGTACATTACTTTATTCCCTTTCGTGAATTTTGTTTGAAATTCAAGTGTCTTCATTTTTGAGCCTAAAGAGAATTATATATTGGTCTTCTTCTGCTTTCACCGAAGTTTTTGACATTCTGAACAGAATATACTTACCGCTATCTCATTTTCAGACCCCCAACGTTGTTTGGAGTGCCCAAAGAGAAACCTTTGCAGCTTGTTGATGTGGAGGCCTGCATTGAGCCGAAGAATGTATTTTCGGTCCCGGGAGCAGAAGCAGGGGGGCCATCACTTTTGGCACTTGGAGATGCCAAAGGAAAATCGCTGGATGTTGTTCCTTTTGGTGTTCCAGCGAGATCACAGGAAATGTTCATGCCTATTGTTTCTGAACTGAGGTTTCCAGAACCTGTTGCTGCGTATGAGGCTCAGCATCTTGAACCTCACATGGAAAGTCAAAACCAACCTTTACATGAAAATCCCATTGTTAATGAATTTCCATTGGATGGCGAAGCCCCAAGAGAAGAATTAGCTAATAGGGAAGTAAACCCAAACCCTCCAATAAAGGAACGTCAAAAAGAACCTGATGTGGCGTCTGTGTCTGCTGTTAGTCACGAGGTCAAGAAGTCTGTTATACGGATCAAAGTCAGACCATCTGGTGCGACCAGCAGAGCCGAGGGATCAGCACGATCCATAGAAAGATCTCAAGGGATTGTGGTACGCCATGATATAGACCGGGGACAAACTAGTTCAGCTTCAGTGGACGCTCCACAGAGAATCTCAACGGATGCTGTGAGCATAAGCAATCAGAATCACGTGGAGGAAGTAAATTCGTGTCACGATGTTGGATCTCGCATGACCGCAAGTATCGGCAGTGTAAAATTTGTAAGCGAAGGTGATACAATTGGGAAAGAGTTGCAATGCACTGCTGAGTCTGGGAAAACTTCGACAAGCCAGAAGGCAGATAATAACATCCAAATCGCAGCGCCTAGCTTCATACCAGTAGATAATAGTATGGAAAACGAGGCGCAGCAGAAATACGCGAGCCTTCAAACACTATCTGTTGGTAAAGAAAAGGATAAGAAGAAAGACAAGGAAAAGAAAGAGAAGAAGAGGAAGAGAGAAGACCCGGTTTACCAAGAAAAGAAACGGTTAAAGAAAGAGAAGAAACGGAAGGAGAAAGAAATGGCAAAGCTTGTGAGCAGCACTTCGGATCCAGCTAAGGAGAAGAAGATAGAGAGTGTCGTCGCGGAGGCTAAAAAAGTAGAAGAGAGTGTCGTCGCGGAGGCTAAAAAAGTAGAAGAGCCAAGCAATGGTGCCGTATTGGTTAAGGTTGAAACAGAGGCTGAGCCATCAGCTCGTCCGTTTCCCAAGTTCCGAATCAAGGTGAAAAGCAAAGCGTTCAACAACTCGTAATGTCTGAGGCAGTCGCTTTGGTGTTTCAAAACTGCTACTTGTCGCTATGGCTTGTTAAAATATCTGATTTAAAAAAATGCATAGAATATGAGTGTGTGACTTGTATACAAAAAAGCTTTGTTGTTGCAATGCAAGCTGTGATGTATATGTCGATGTGATTTGTCCAATGCGCTTAAAGCCTCTCTCCTAGCTTTGGGGTACACGCCAGAGCTGAAGCGCGCTCCACGTCAGTTTCACGAACTAACGTTAGAATCGAAACAGTGCACACATTTAATACTTAATGGACCGATCTGACAATTAATTTCCTGCAGCTTTTTTATTTAATAAGTGGGCGTTGTGAAAAATTAATGGAACAATTAACCCCTAATTATACAATTAGAGTTTTGATACTACATTACCAACAATAAATTTTCCAAAATCTGACTTCGAGAAAAAAGAAAGTAATAAAGAAATAAAGCATTATGTGTTTTTTTGTTAAGAAGATAAAAAAAAAAAGAGGAAACAAAAATAAAATAAGAGAGAAATTAAGGAAAGAGGGGAAAAGTGAAGGAGAAGAAGCACTGTGGAATCGAAAACATATTTTGGTGTATTCATTGATCAACTTGGCGTCTTCTCCAACCAAATCGTCTCCTCTAGTCAAAAGAGAAAGAGAGCTGAGAGAGAGAGAGAGTATGGAGGTAAAGCGAGAAATCCTAATTCCGTAAAGAGAGAAACAGAAAAGAACGATGAACTGTGGGAGAGTGTTCAAGTCCGTACAAGCCTTGGTGGCTCACATCTTTCTCTTGTCTTTCACGCTCGCTTTGGTCCTCAAGCTCGACCACACCCTTACTTACTCCTGGTGGTTAGTTTCTCTCCTCTCTCTCTCTCTCTCTTTTTTTCCTATCTGTGGGACGCTCTGAAGACTCAATTGTTTGGAATCGAAAAATTCTTCTTATTCGTTGAATCGTTGTTAGCTTATTGCGTCGTATAAAATTAAGATTTGAGGATTTGGATTTAGAGCTTGGGGGATTTTTCGAAAACTCGAAGACAAGTTGCGTTTTTTTTTTTTAATCTGCTAAGTACTGTAAACCCCGAGGTTTTGCTCGCATGTGTGAGATTGATTAATTGAAAATTTGATTTACAAGTCTGAGAAAGTCTTGATTCGCCGCCAGTATCCTCCATTCCTTTCTCATTTAAATAGGAATATTCCTCTTTCGGAAACTCGTTTTGTTTTTGTATACAAGACATTAAAAAGTACATCTCTTTATCTCATTCTCTGGTACTATGAGACAGGGAAGCCTCTCTCGTGTCACGTGTTCATGTACCATGTAGTACTATGTTTTGTATGAAGAAACATAAGAGTTTACGGTTTTGTGTGAGGACTGCAGACGGATTTGATGTCAATCTAAACTGAGTCGTTGGGAATTTCTGATTCTTTTAGCTTTCTTGAATCTAACTTTTGGGGGTTATTTTTGGTGTGTTATCCATTTCTTGGTGTTGAATCGGTTAATACATAACAAATTTATCTGTTCCGTTGATTTGGGGATGTAGGGTTGTGTGTCTACCTCTGTGGGCTTTCCATGCTGTTGTTGCACGGGGCAGATTCTCTCTTCCTGCTCCAATTGCTCCTCGTAACCGTCATGTATGTCCCTTACTTCTATAACTACAATATTATTCAAAGCCCAGTGTTGTGATTTTCAGTAAACGCATAGCTCTTGGCTTGTAATGATTTGTTTTTTTTTTTTGGGTGTACAGTGGGCTCCGTGTCATGCTATTGTAGCAACACCGTTGCTTATAGCTTTCGAATTGCTCCTCTGTGTATACCTCGAGACTGCACATGGTATACAACTTATAGCTTATATGATATTTAATGACTCTTGTAGTTTAATATCTTGACAAGGAACAAAATCATTTATGTTTATACTCATGCGGTGAAGCAAATGTTGACTCTCAAAGCTTCTCGTTTGGAGTTTTGGTTTTTGAATTAATGATTATATTGAATAGCGTCACAAAGTACTTTATAAGCTTCTGTAGTGTTTTCTTGATGTCTGATACCTTACTTTTAGTTCCTCCCTGTTTACTGTGTTTTATGTTATTCTATTTGAGATGTAGCTCGTTCGCTGCCAGCTGTGAGCTTGAAGATTGTATTTCTCCCTTTATTGGCGTTTGAAGTAATAATACTTGTGGACAATGCCAGGTATTGTGATAAGATATGTAATACCGGTTTTTATCTCAATTGCTTCTCAAAACCATTTGTTCTTTCTTTTTGTGAACACATAACAATTTGGTTCACATGAGCGATTTTGTTTCAGTTTTCGGATAATATTGTAGGATAGAGGTTATGGGTTGTAGAACAGACTAGTAACAACGATTAGAATGGTTTTTCAAGGCTAATTCAGCTTTGTTATACATGATTTGTGATTGCATTTGTAATACATCCTTTGGTTGAGAAGTGAAGCTACTGAGGTTAGTGAGATATTATCGGGCATATGAAGCTAGTACCAATGATGTGGATTAACAACTTAAATAGACCTTTATTGTAAACTTTACTGTTTCCCTTAGTTGGAAAATTTCTTGGAATTATTAAATCTGCCATTTCTATATGAAGTTCTTAATATACCACACGTTTTATCTTCAGAATGTGTCGGGCACTGATGCCTGGAGATGAAGAGAGCGTGAATGATGAAGCAATATGGGAAGCTCTTCCTGTAAGTCATACTACATTTTTTCATTAAGGTCTAAGCTGTTGTTAAAAGTAATTGGTTCAGCAGCTTAAGACAATATCACTTATTTCTTTACTTGCTTAAGTTGCATTTAGTTTCTATGTGTGAGTTATCAGTAATATACAAATGCTACCATTCTCTTTTCTTCTAATAACAAGACTTTGAAGTCTGATTCTCAAGTCATGGATTGAGAGAAGTTCTCCTTTTGGTCAATTTCTGTAATTTTAGCTTATACAGTTAGGCTGGAAGAAATTTCTGATCTCTGTTGGAGGGTACGAAGCTACTTCAAATAAACTTTTCAGATGTTTCTTTTTGTTGTCTGCAGCATTTCTGGGTTGCGATTTCCATGGTGTTCTTTCTGGCTGCTACAGTCTTTACCCTCCTAAAGCTGTCTGGTACTAATCTGCCATTGTAATAGTTTCTGATTTTTTTGGCTCAAATGATCTACCTAACATGGGCTTTGTCTGTTTAGTGACCATTTAGATTAGACAATTTCTCCAGAAATGAAAACCTATAAATCCTGCAGGATGAGTCATTGTAACTGTTTATATGAAATGGGATGACTGGTGGAACAAGTCAAGCTTTTAGGGATTGAACACCATGTGTTTTTATTTGTTCCTTAAAATACTAAACGTCCTTTATGTGGAGTTCCCTTTCGTATGCACAGCCACTGACATATTTAACTTCAGCTGGCTCACTAACGATGTGGATATTCACCTATCTAAATCCTATCTTATATAAAAGATGTCCATTAATTCCTTATTATTTTATTCGAATCAGGTGACGTAGCTGCTCTTGGCTGGTGGGATCTATTCATTAATTTTGGGTATGTCTTTGCCTTTTTCGGTTACATATATAATTTCTTAATGCTATTGGTGGAATTGATCATGATTGTAATCAATGTGCACGTTTTTGTCTGCAGAATTGCGGAGTGCTTTGCTTTTCTTGTTTGTACAAAATGGTCTAACCCAGTAATTCATAGAAGCTCAAGTGACAGAGAAACCGGGTCATCTTCTACCACTATTCGATATCTTGACTGGAACAGTGGCTTTGGGGTTTTTCCAGAAGACGATAGGCACCAAGATACAACTTGTGGCCTGCAAGACATTGGTGGTCATATAATGAAAATTCCCCTCATTGTATTTCAAGTGGTACTTTGCATGCATCTAGAGGTACACAACATTTCTGTCGATCCTACAGTTCTTGTGTTTGGACATTACTAAAAAGCTTGTGGTTTGAACTTTCAGGGGACTCCTGAAGCTGCTACGCATATACCAGTCCCTGTCCTGTTTTCCCCACTTTTTCTGTTGCAAGGCGTTAGTGTTCTATTTGCTGCTTCTAAGTTAATAGAGAAGGCCGTTCTATTGCTGCGCGACGAAGATGATTCAGGATTATATTTTAGATTTTCATCCAGAGCCCACGATTGCTTAGGTTTCTTGCACCATGGATCCAGGTGATAAATATGTTTAGCTACTTCCTTTGTCTGTTTTTATTGCACAAAAGTTATGGAGGCTAACAAAACCACCAATAATAAATTTTATGTTGTCACTGAATTACTAACAAACATCAAGTTGATGCCTAACATTTGATCCTCTACGTACTCGCTCAGACTACTAGGTTGGTGGTCAATTGATGAAGGAAGCCGGGAGGAGCAAGCTCGACTATACTTTGATCAGGACTCTGGGTTAGTAGTTAGTACAATTTAGCTTCTATGTGGTCCAACGTAAATGGTTATATCTGACCTGTTGAAGATTTCATGAAAATATGTGGTGCAGTTACAATACCTTTTGTGGCCATCCGCCTGAAATAGTCAAGAAAATGCCAAAGAAAGAGCTTGCTGAGGAGGTATTTTCACTTTTTCCCTTACTACCAAAGATATACCTAGTTCATTTTTAATTAAGTCTTTCGTCCTCTGGTCTCAATAATACCTTCACTTTAATTTAATTCCATGTCAGGTGTGGAGACTTCAAGCAGCACTTGGGGAACAAACAGAAATCACAAAATTCAGTCAGCAGGAATATGAGAGACTGCAAAATGTAATGCTCTCTTCCTCTGCTTCTGATAATCTAAAGGGGTTTAGCTTTCACAATTGTTTCTTTTTCGATGTTGCTTATTCGTTGGACTAAATTTTTATATTTCGATGCTCCCTCTGTTACAGGAGAAAGTGCTGTGTAGGGTTTGTTTTGAAAGAGAAATCAGTGTGGTACTACTTCCATGTAGACACCGTGTTCTCTGCAGGTATCCTATACAATTAGATTTTACGCCTTCTTCACAGAAAATAACTGAATTTAAAGTATAAGCTTTTCCAAGTGCAATTGCAGACTGTGATATATAACTCTTAACATTTTTTTTGAGAGCTCTCTGATGATGTCTGCTTATGTTTTTACTGCCATGTTTGTTGCAGGAACTGCTCAGACAAGTGTAAAAAATGTCCCTTCTGCCGTATAACCATCGAAGAGCGGCTCCCCGTATATGATGTTTAACATCTAACTTGACCATCTTCGATATTAAAGTTTTAAAGTGTATATATAAGTGTGTACTGTGTAGAGAGGATATGATGATTCACACTCCTTTTTTTTATCACCCATCTCTACATTGCTGAGTCTTTTTATTTGTGTGAATCAGCATTGAGTACAGGTCAAACAGAGAAAGTCTAGTATATCGTATGCCTCATCTTAAGGCTTTTTTGTAATTATTAATTAATACCTCTGACTTAATTCAGGGAGATATTGTTTGTTTTGTATAAATGTGTTCTTGAATCTCTGGATCTGGTTACACTATTTTATCATCTCTCTAAGAATAACTTTCACTGAACAAACCAATTGTAATGTGGGTAATTAACTAATTTCGGCCTTCTTGAGATAATTATCGGCGGGTAATTAACAGATTATTTTTCTCCAAATGGGCCGAATCTGGCCCAATAGACTTTTGTAGGGACAAATCAAAGGCGACGCGAGAGACCTAACTTAACTCCGGCCAAACGAAATAGAAAAAGAGAGAGAGTGAGAGTGACGGCGAGGAAGAAGAAGAGATGTGGTTCGCCGGCGGTGGAGGAGGACTGAGGAAGCTCTGCAGAGCGTCGGCTGTTTTCGATAATGAGATGAGTTATAACTCTTTGTTGGTGAGATACATGTCGAGAGAACGAGCTGTAAACGTCCGTAAGATAAACCCTAAGGTTCCGATCCAAGAAGCTTACGCCATCTCCAATTCACTCTACGATCTCTTCAAGCGACATGGTCCTCTTTCCGTTCCCAACACTTGGCTCCGTGCTCAGGTTTAATTCCCTCGTCTCTGTATTTATATTCGTCTGAATCTTCCTAAACCCCCACAAATTGATCTGAAATGGTAATTAGTCGCCGTGATCTTGATCTGAGATCCTTAGTTTCTCCTACTAATGTTTAATTCTCTGTATCTTCCGGACCATAAATTCTTTAGGTTAGATCAATGGTATAAGTTTATTTGCTTGTGCATTGTGATTTGACTCGTCTTTGCTAAGGGGTTTTAAGAACTTTAGGTATTGAAATGTTTTGATCATAGTGATAATAAACTCAATATTGGTGATTTATGTTACAATAACAAAATGAAGCTGGGGTTTATATCAATGTTCTGGAGTATAAGCTCTTTAGATCAGTGGTTTAAGTTCATATACTTGTTCACTGTTTGTTTGTTTTTAGAGTGGTTTGACTCAGCTGTGTAAGTTGCTACGAATATGAGTTAATTGAAATTTTGGTGATCATAGTGATAAACTAACTCAGTATTTTGGTGATTGTGTTGCAATAGGAAGCTGGGGTAAGTGGACTGAACAGCAAAACGCACATGAAGCTATTGTTGAAATGGATGAGAGGGAAAAAAATGCTCAAGTTAATCTGCAATCAAGTTGGTTCATCGAAAAAGTTTTTTCACACCGTTTTACCTGAAGATCCTCTACAAGAACAACCGGCTCCTGCGCCTGAGATCATCAACAAACAAGCCTCTAAGAAACGAAGCAAATAAGGACACTCTGGAGTCTGGAGAGAGAGAGAGAGCAAGTCTCTGTGGACAATCTTTTGTTTTATTTCTTTGGGTTTTGTTTTTTCTGTCTCCACCAAGGGAATGAATTGTCATTTTTTTAGTTGCTGGTGTATAAATTCTTGAGAAAGTCATGACTTGCTTTTGTTCTTTGTTCCGTTCCCTTGAATAATATAGATGATCAAGTACCTATGCACAAGTTAGCCACCGATAGCACAATTGTTTTAAATCTTTGACATTCTTTGTATTTTACTGTTAAACTTGCCATCGTTGTGCCAAAAATCACACTTGTCAATTTTAAAAAACTCTTATACAATTACGAGAGTATCATTTTCTTTTCCAATTTAGAACGTCAAAACCTTATAAAAAAGAACCGATTTTTAAATGTATATTTTGGAAATATTAATTCTCTGTTAACGTATTTTTTTTTTTTTGGTGAAACAAGGTCTTTTTCATAGACGTGGAATACCTTTTTTTTTGGTAAGACATAGACGTCGAATACTAACCTCTATAATCTGATTTTATGAAATTAAAGAATGTGGTGAGTTTCGGGCCAACACCAAAATTAAAATTTTCGATCCAAATGTCGGCTCTTCTGCCTCGTAGTATTTTCACGAATTATATTGGATTCAAAATATTTGGGTTTGCAAATGATTGATAGGGTAATGCACAATTTTAGCGCAAATCAGATTTTTGTAAGATACATCTATGAAAACGAAATTGATAACCACGACATCTTTCATATGTGGTAGAGTCTAGAGACAAATCATCTTTCATTTGTACACTAAAAAAAGAATAATTTATAAACATTTTGGAAAACAAAGAAAAAGTAAGCATTTTTTATCCACTATTATCAAATATAGTTTCCAGTTGGAATGTATGTAAGAATTACGATCAAATGATTCAACCTAAAAAAATAGAAAACAAAAATTTTAATATTTGAAGGAATGAGTGATTTTAATGCAATTTATAAAATATTTATTAATGAGAATTTGCAAGGTTATCCTTCGTCGACAATCCCATAATGAACACTTCAAGAAAGATAAGTGATGCATAGATAGAGTGACTAATCTTGTATAACAATAACATCTGATCTAATCAAATCATATGTTTGAGAATAATTTTATGTTGTGGAATAAAATAGATTTGAGAGTTTTTTTTTTGAATTGAAGATGGTTACTGTAATATTTATACAAAACAAGAGTTGGCTGATTCAAACTTTTATTTTTTTGGTTTGATAAGAATAATTTTTTATACAATCTTGCTATTACTTAACATTTGGTTTCACTATTGGAATATTCTCCCAAGTTTATGAGTATTATCTAAACTATATTATTAAATATAAATATGAAATTCTGTTTGAAAATACAGGTTTTCTGATAATTTTGTAATATTACCTTATTTGCCTCGGTAAATTTTAAATATTTAACTCTACAAATTAATAATGGGCTTAAACGGTAAGCCCAACAGAGAAGCGCCCTTTATGCAATTTTTATAAAATACAACAAACTAAACAAATGCTCCATGAATCATCATCAATCATCATCATTTCGGAGTTACCTTTCCGTTTTTGCGATTCTTCCGAATCGGAAATGCAAAATTGAGCTACGAAAAACCCAAACTTTGATTGAGTTTTGAATTCATTAACGTGTAAGACATCTTCTTCTCCTCTCACAAACCCTAATCTCAACGCACGCTTTCAGAAACATCCCCGTTGTTCTTGTTGTATTCGATGTGGTGGTGATTCGATTTTAAAGGCATTGGAGCTGCTAATTGGGAGTTGGTGTTGATCTGATCTAACATTTTTGAGCTTAAAAATTCTCTTGGATTTAATTTCAGGCTGCGTAAGCGTTTCGTGAAGCAAACCCAGCAAATCTGAGCTTAGTTTGAAGCTAAAAATTCAAGCTTTGATGAATCTCCTCAGTTAGGGAAGTATAAGGGACGATGAGGATTCAATAACTAGTAAAGGTTTTTGATGGGTAGGAGAGAATCTTGGTTACATTTGAAATGAGTCGGTCTCCATCTTTCTCTGTGAAGCCTGAGCTTAGTTTAAAGCCTGATCCTGAGTCTTTGAAACGATGGATTCATGCATTTTGCATTATGAGGTTTGATCTTGAGCAAGGGCAGCTTTTGGAAGAGTGTTATCCACCAGGTTGTCTCTCACAAGAAGAAGAAATCGAGGTTTCATTCAATTCCTTTCCTGATTCTGTCTCACAGCATCATAACCGCGCAAGCATACATGACTGCATTTTCTTTTTCCGGTTTCGTAGACCGAAGAAGAACACTGAGGAGAGAGATGGTAGTGATAAGTACTTGTATGGTTATGTGTTTAATAGGCAGAGGCATGATGAAAGGTTGAAAAGGGGAGGTGAACAGAAGTCTGTTGTGATATTATCGCATACGCCTTACTCTAGTGTTTTTAGGCCTTTGCTGCAGATCATTGGCCCTTTGTATTTTGATGTTGGAAATAAGGCTATTCAACATGTTGCTGGTTATGTCTCTATGTGGCCTGCTCCTGTACCCGGTAAGCTAATGGAGCTGCCAATTGGTAATGCAATGCTTAAGGTGAACTTGCCGCCTGCTCATAGCCTTCCTTTGGAAAATGGTGTTTTGTATGAGGAATCTTCTTCTTCCATGGCTCCTTTGCTGCCTACAAATCAGTCTGTTCCTCAAGGTTTATTCCATGATGCAGATCTTTTTGGCATATACCGGGGGCTATTGTTGCAGTTATGGACATTATGGGAGTTGTTACTTATAGGCGAGCCCATCCTTATCATAGCACCAACACCTCCGCAATGTTCTGAGGCAGTTGCTTGTCTTGTGAGTATGGTTGCCCCACTATTTTGTAGCGTCGACTTTAGACCATATTTCACTATACATGATCCAGGATTTGCTCGACTAAACTCACTCCGAGAAGGAGACACTTTCCCGCCAATGGTTTTGGGTGTCACCAATCTTTTTTTCCTTAAAGCTCTTCGCAATATCCCTCATGTTGTCTCAGTTGGAACCCCTGCTCCAAACTCAAACCGTGTAGCCTTTACAAGTAGGTCGGCTGGTAAACTATCTGTTAAAACTGAAGGATTAGGCGTCCAACAGCTTTCATTAAGAAGGTTCTCTCCTACAAATTTGCTAAACGCAGTAAAACTTAGACGAGATGGACCTCTGTGTCTGATGACAGAGCACAAGGAAGCTGTTTGGACCACCTACTCTGCAATAACTAAGCCAGACACTTCTATTTTGAATAGACTTATTGATGCTGGGATGTCACCGAGGGTTGAGGAGTCAATGTCAGTTGTTAATAATGAGATTCTGCGACGCCATTTCTTGGAATTAACTACAAATTTCCTTGCACCTTTTGGTCCATACTTCCAGGTCAATGCTCCTTCCGATGGAACTTCCCCGTATGTTACCCCTCCTTTGCTCCCATCTTTCGGCGCAGATGAGTTCCTTTCAAATTTATCTGCGAGAGGTGTTGGGAAGTTTTTGTCTAAACGCATGAAATCCAACTGGCCCGACTTGTATAGGTAATAATATAGTCCTTGGATTTATTGACTCATTCTGGTCTAGCAGTACGTAGTTCCCTTGCTAAACAGTTCATATTCTTTCAGGCGGTTTCTACAAGGGCCAAATTTTATGCCTTGGTTCCAAAGACGGCGTGCTGTTGCCGAGCAAGAACAACGTAGATTATGGAGGCTAGCTAGAATGAAGACTGATATGAGGCAGATAACGTCTCAGATGAATGAATTGGAAGCAGTGGATTCCTTCAATGCCATTGAGAAACACATTAATGAGGAAGTCAAGGTATATTTACTTGACCTTTTGACTCTTAAATTTAATGTTCATGTTACTTCTGTGCGAGATTCTTTTATTGAGGTCTGAATGCTCTATCTTATTTGGAAACTCTCATGTTAGAGTTAAAATGATCATGATCTTCCTGCTCTGTACTTACATGCCGGAGAGATGTTGATTTTATCTAGTTTGCTATGTATTGCTCTGCGTATTATAGGTAGAACGTAGAAGTCTCTTCGAGAATTCTATGATGATAGACATTAACTAGTTCTCTCTTCAGCAGACCTCAAGCTATTATGACATATCAAAAACAATTCTTTTGCAGGCGCGGGAATCAGGAGGAGGGGGTGCCGATTTGGAAGGAACGTTTCAGAAACTGAAGAAGGATCTACAAGCAGTGTTCAGTGTGCTTCCAAGAGACATGCAGCAACTTCTGCTTTTAAATCCGCAAAGAGCATCCCTTCTTCAAGATCCATCAGATCTCCAATGAACCCTCTTCTTCACTAGGGCTTCCATGAGGATTCTTCTGTTTCTCATTCATTCTTTTTGACTTATTCCAAAAAAGAAAATTGTCTACTCGTTTTTTTCTCTTTACATGTCTCACGAAACATGAGAATCACGCAACACCGAAATCACTGATCACTGCTGTAATTTTCCTGCTTCGTGGATACAGCAGTGAATGAAATGTGTATTGAAAAACATGTAACTATGATTCATATTACGACAACTGAATGAAATGTGTGTGACGCACAAAGTTCTATGCCATATTCCTCATAGCCACCCAACCACTTCAGAATTTTCCAATGGAATGGAGTAATTCACTGGATTCATAGCATCTTCATGACAAACATTATTATATATCATACTGCTGAAAAAAGCATCTCTCACAACAGGATCATTTCATCATGAGACCAATCTTTACATTATATGTACACTAGCATAGACAATCAATATAAGATTGATATAGAACACACATGAAACTCACACACAACAACACAATACAACGACATGCACCAAACTCTATGAGGCATTGACCATTGGCGATAGATTGGTTCTAGCTTCTACTGTACTTCCTTTTTCTTCTTCTTCAACTTCATACCTTTCGGACTGGTTTGCCTCTGTTGAACTGGTGTCGGTTCCACAAGCAGAAGCCGCGACATCACATATCTCAAAAGCTCTTCGCGGTGAGAGAATGTGAAATCAAGGTGAGCATACTCAAACTCATTAAAAGATACATCAACCTCTGCATCTCTCATCACCTTGTAGTGTTTCTTCACCATGGAAGACCGAATCACCTTGTCATTCCTTCCCGCTACTAAATCCACAGGCACATCGATGAACTTGTAAGACTCCCCTAGATCAAGCGGTTCAGGAGAGCCATAAACCTCCATGTTAGCTGATCTGCTTCCATAATCATACATCCTGAATTTACCAGTGTGTTTGATCTGAGCAAGATGTTTCGCCACACGGAAGGAGACAGCTGGCATGTCGTTCATGTTGTAGTGAGGCAATCCTAAGACTCCGACCCAGTTCGAGCTGTCTCCACCAACTACATAACTCATTAGAGTTTGGACCAGTCCACCAAGAGCAGGATAGTTGTGAAAGTCGCGAGCTAACTTGTTCAGAAGCATCCTGAAGAATCTTGTCGGTATGTAGAAGGCAGGAATGACGCAAGCCAAAACTGGACTAATAAAAAGGAATATGTATTCAACTAATGTGAAACCTAAGTTTGAGTCCTCATGAAACCCAGCAGGTGAAAGTAAGATTAGTCGCGAGAGTCTGTGCGGCTTCTCCTTGATTTTTTGAGTAATTACATACATCAGAATTGCAGCACCGCCTAGACTATGACAGATGGCACAGAGCTTAAAAGGCTCCTCCTGGTTGATTTCTTCATCGATATTGGGCTGGCAGAGCTTGAGTTCTGTAGTTTTTATTTCATGAATTTTTTCTATCATCGCTGGGATATCCTCAGTACCGTGCTCGTTAATGGAGTATCGCCAGAACCTGCAGTTTGGTCAAATACCAATCAACATTTGTACAACTTGCAAATATATACGAAACTCCGCTATCATAAAGAAACCAGACAGTACATGTAGATATAGTAAGAACTAAGAAGTGAACTTTTAAACAATAACTCACTCTTTTGAAGATATGTTCTTGTTCACATGATCTCTTGAAACTAAACCTCGAAAGTTACCCAGAAAAACATCATAGCCTGTAAAAGAAAACAGTGTAAGAAGCTGATATATCGTTGCTGCATGTGAACTAATAAAAGAATGGAACATGAAAAACTTGAGGCTTAAACCTTGGTCATACGCAGCAAAAGCAGGAGATCCAACAACCCCATTAGATACCCATCTGAAGAAAAACACGCAGAAGAGGAAAAGAGATATCAATAATGTTTTAGAGAACATATATTTGATCAAAACCTCAGATGATAATAGGATGTTCAAGTAAAAACTGAAATCTTTGTGCAGTTGAGAAGGAAAGGCAAAAGAAGATGAGATGATTTATAAATAACTGAATGCACTATCCCTCTTAATCTCACCAAAAGATTCCGAAATCTAATCTTGTGTCTTGAGAAAATCAAACACTCATGCAAAGTATGAGGGGAACAAATTATGAAAATAAATTTCCACTCGGGTATAGCGTCGGGAACATAGAAACACACCTGGAATTTTATGCTACATGGATATAGAAAATAATACTTCCTCACCTATATTCAGCTTACTAAGTTTGCAAAGTTTACGAGTTATCTAAAAGCTAAACCATGAAACTTACCCCATCGAAGAATCCAAAACCCCATGCTGCAAAAATACAGCTTTCCTTGCATCGCGTCTGCAAAGACAAGAGAAGCATTCAACAATCACATTTTAAGGAAGAGACAATAAAACAGGAGTGGAAAGGACGCTCAAGTCAGCATACATCTCACAAGAAAGTTATACCTTGGTATCCTTTCCAAGACAAGAACATATCCGTCAGATGTAACAACACGGATAGCTTCGTAAGGATACCTACCAAATGTAGAAGAGAAATTAAGTAAATATCTAATGCTTGAGAAAGAGAAAAATACATAGAAACATGAGATACTGAATCTGACCATACCCCAGCTCTGTTATGACATCTTGACACGTTCGGGTATCTGTGTTCATAGAGTTGTATAAGTGTGTGGGCTGTTCTACGGGCCTTTCCGTGGGAGATGGATCTGTAGCTCCTAAAGTAGCAGTCAGCACAGTTTCATCATCTGAAACGTCACCATGGTGTCTTTTAGCGCTGTGACTGGAAGGTGAGAACCAAGAAAACAATATTGCGAAAGCTTCTGATGGAGAAAGGAGAAGATGCGTAGCCTTGTGAAAAAAATCAAATATTGCTTCTATGCATATCTCGATAGCAAGATGAAGATCCTGAAAAATTAAAGGACATTAAGTAGGAAGAGTATGTGAAAAGGTTTAAAACCAAAAATTGAACAGCAGCAAGAATATTGAATATTTGAGCATCGACAAACCTCAATAACTCCACGTCGTCTATCAGTAGCTCTGTTGGGAACATCATGGTCTTTGCTTGAGTTGGTCTTGCTAATACGAGGTCTAGATGAATGTTGGTGTCTTCTTGGGCTCGAAGGAGCTCTTGAACTTCGTTTAAAGAACAAACTCGTAAAATATTGTGGTATCCACAGCAAGATCCGTAAAGGAAAAATCAACCACCAAAGAATGAAAGTAATCCACTCAGTCCAGTGACATTCAGAATTAGCAGAAGCACTGGCCCAAGAGAGGCGTGAGCTTTGAGATGATGGTGATGCAGGCAGCGGACCATCACTTTCATCTCCAGAAGAATACTCCAAGCTTGAAGTATCAGAATCCACAGAAAGCTCATGAATGAACTCATTGAAAGAAGAGACCCCACTGCCATGGAAATTGGAACAGAGTATAAAATTAGCATAGTATTAGGAATTTAGGATTAAACAACAGAAGAAGAAGAAGAAGAAGAATCATCAGAGGAAGGAAACAATACTTATGCATCCAGCGAGGTAAACGTGGTCCACGAAACGTAGGCCTGAGTTCCCAGCCATGAAGACCTTCAAGGATATTAGCCTTCCCAGGGAGAAGGGTCAACAAAAGAGCAGATACACCGTTAATGCATCTAGCAATGTTATTCAAAGACTCATATGTAACAGTTTTCACTGATCTGCACTAAAAAGTCAAAACATAACCGAAAGCATAGTTAGTTTAGGCTTGTTAGAAGAAGAACATCTCTAACAAGAAGACAAACCCAATAAGAATAAGAATAAAGATACTATGATAGGATTAGTCTAACAACAACACAATCCACCCACACATAGAGATCAAGATCAACTAATCAATTATAAAGGGAATACAACGAGATGAATGCAGTGATACGAGAAGAGAAAAAAAACTCACTCTTTGGTAACAGCGAGAGCGTTGTCTACGATCCGTTGCATGATTTTTTTTTTTTTTTTCAGAAATTGAAATTTTTTAACGAAACCACAATCCGATTCGTCGATTTTGTCGCCGTTATTCACAAAAATTTTCCAGGAAAACGACAAAGAAAGAAAAAAAAAAATTATCCACCTGAAAAAAAGAAAGCAAACAATTTTTTTTCCAGAATAGAAGAAATCTGGATGCTTGAGAAATTGACTAAATCGCGCGATCTATATAGATTTATTGCCGATATAAAGGAAAACGCAAAGACCCACAAGAACCGCGCGATTCCAGAATCCAAAATTTCCAAAAATTGGAAGAATCTGTCGAAAATGAAAATAAAATTGGGAGAATCCGATTAAAAGGAAAAAAAATTAAAGAAGAGAAGGGGCACGTCGGCGATTCTTGCCGTCCAGAGGAAGGATCTGTGTAGAGAGAGAGAGAGAGACCAGATGCTGACACGTGGTTTTACATTATTGGATCATATCGAATGGTTAACACGTGTATCTACATCATTGGATACAGTTTAATGTGACAAAAAATTACGACACGTTTTTATATATCCAACGTTTGGAGACGGATAAGGTCATTTTACGGCAAAACACACACCAACTACTACTATATTAATACACCAACCAATATCGAACACATTTCTTGATCTCAATCAGCTTTTAAGGGCATTTCCTCTGGATGTAAGAAGCTCCATGCTCTTCATACCTGTGTCATGTATGATGTACACACACAAACAACTCAAAGCCGAGCTGACGAGAATATTTGTGTTCGAGAGATCTACACAACAAATCCAATCTAATGTGTTTGACTTACTCAGACTTGGAGAACCACATTTGCTGGAATGAACCTAGTGATGCCAATATACTCCCTCCTATCCACACACTGCACATATATACCCCATTCCCTTTACCGAAAGAAACATATATTATAAAAGCCTCTAAGAGAGGAAGAAGTAGTTCTTTGTTTATTCAAACCTGAATCTCCTTTCTGTTGTGTTACCGCTTGCCAACACTTTTACTCGAGCTGATTGAGGAGATTCCTACAACAAAGCCAACATACTATTTTTAGCGATCTTGTATATTATAAGACAGTCTACAAGCTGTAATAAGAAAAAAATAAGAGAGAGGAGAGCGCCCTTACTTCTACCAAGTCCTTCTCGAGGCGTTCTTTAAGTTGTTGCATCGATGATGTTCCACCAGCCAGCTGCAAACAAGTAAGGAGAAAGAAACGGCACTGATATTAATTTTTACAGCTTCAGCTAGTAATGAATAAAATATTTGAATCAGTTTTCTTTTTACCAGTATGCTACTATACAACTCTCTGCGTATATCAGCATCACATTTGCTGATGCTCTCTATGACCTGTAGAATTGGAAAAGTGTTTTTTTTTCTTTCTCTTTTTGCTGATTAAAAGGGAATTGAGATTGTACAGGTAAAGAAAATACTCGTACCATTTGTGGTAACCCTCGAACAGAATGAAGCATGTCTGTATTATTCCCCATTCCAGGAATAGTCTAGTAATTTGCAGGAAAACAAATATGTGGTAATTAAAGAAAACGCCTTTTGACAGAGGCAACTGGGAGCGCAAGAGAAACATGATCTAACACATTGGTAGAGGCGAGTTTTATCACAAAAGTTGCTACCTGAACTATAGAAGGGTTGAATATAACATCAGGGACTTTGAATCTATCAGCACCAATTTCAAGTGTCCTGTATTGCAAGCCAAAGTTAATAAGATTATGTGACTGAATAGAGACAATAATCAAGTTTCCTGAGAAAAATGAATACTGCCTCTACGTCAAAAAAATAGTAGTAGTCGGTAATTTAAACTTATGCTCGATAACATTTGCATTTGGAGCAAAAATAACAACAACAAACACATAAACTGGACTTACTGGCCATCAGGAAGCTCGTAAGACGTTGTTGGAATGTTCGAATATGATTTGTCTGCAAAGGAAATTAAAATATCAGCCTAATAAAGCAAGTTACTGTTCATTATACTTTCAGGTATCTTTGTCCCTGTATCTTCTAAGCAGCAGAAAATTTCAGGAAAACGATTTGCTTACATGTAAGGTGTGAGATGACCCAAATTAATATTATACTATATAACAAATGATCAAGCAGAAACGAGATCTCTTCAACTACTCTAAATTGTGAAAGAGGAGCAAATGAATTATACCAAAGAAAGACACGGAAAAAGTCATACCATCATACGGAGTGTCTGGAACTCGACAAATAGAATCCTTGATATCACTTACTATCATCCTCTGTTAAATAAAACTAAACCACCAAGTCAGAAAGCAAAAGAAATTTTAAAACGAAGGAACCAATATTAATTACAGACCTGACAGAAGAGTTTGTAGCTTTCTGTGGTATCAGGAACTTCTACATCTGTAACCTGCAAGGACTCGAAGAGGTCAAATGAGATATAAATTTTATGATTCTTCAGTTTCATTGCCACTAAAAAGAACAACATCCACTGTGCCACTAACATACAAACTTCTCTTTCGAATGATAAATAGAAAGCTGCAGTTTTAAACGTATCTTAACTCAGAAGCACAGAATCACCTGAAATTCTCCTGGTCGTATTTCCTTTCTCTTGAAAGAGTATCTAGGTTTTATCTGCGAAAGAAGGAACCAGTAAAGATCAGAAGAACTGGCTCCAGAATGGTAAGACAATAGTTGTAACTTACTTTAATCCCTTTACTCTCCAAGCTTTTCAGTAAGCAATCAGTGAGAAAGTCTCCACCAATTGGAGATGATATGACAGCCTGTGAATAACAATTTTTTCATTAAACGGACAATGAGATATCACTATTCAACGTTACACTTATGTTTAAGAAATGGAACTTTCCAAAATGCTCACAGATGAGAATTCATACGAATGGCAGATCAGGATGAATTTTCGGTGATAGTTTGGAAATAAAATATGGCAACTACCAAACAATAGAACCAGCATACACACAGACTTGGCTACGACCAAATTGAGTTATACATATACCTTTTGAAGAACATAACCGTCATGCACTGGTGAAATAGTCGTGGATCCTCCACCACTGAAAGGGGGAAAAGTGTGTATACGATCAGTGCTTCTCAGATGAATTATACAAACCGTAAATAAGGTACCCTTTCACAACATACAGGATACAAATAGCCTAAGTTTCTGTTTAATATGAAAAGCCTATTTTACCTTCTTTTTTTTTATAATGCGTTATGCAAGTAAACAGGGATGATAAAAGAGTGGAGAAAATTCTTTAGCAAGAAGGTAACTACAAGCACTGCTTCCAAATTCCAATTGCATAAGATAATATAGAGGATGTAAACATGATGTGGGTAAAATATGATTAATTCACAAGTCTTTAAAATTAAACCATACCACACTGAGAAAACAAGATACAACAGAATGACATGTCACAGAAGAAAAATGAAGAAAAAATCAAAAAAAGTCGAACGTCCACTGGTCTTACCAGTCAACAACCAAAGAAGTAGCTCGCCCCGATGCAAACGATGTAAGAGCATCTTTAGTGGTGAGAAGGTGTCACCGTTACTCAAAGAAAAAAAAACTTAATATTTTAATATATGACTAATAAGTGATTGACATGTGTTAAAAAACACCGAGAATCGTTTCTTCCGCCAGTAACTGCAGCAACGATTCTTTACTTTCTCTCTCCTATTTATATTTTTTTATTTGTTTTTATTAAAAGAATTGGGGAGAAAGCAACGCCATTAATCATGGTCTAAGAACCTAGCAAGAAGGAAAGCAACAGAAACGGAAATAGACATTTCAGAATCAAGAATAAACAACAACAATAACAAAAAAAATGTGATGGTACAAGGTAAGATAAAATACAGGATTTTTTGCTGTAAATAATGCTGGCACTTTGTATTTTTCAAACATTATCTCAGCTGCCCTGTTAGACATATGATACATAAGAGATAATAAGTTCCAGATTCCAAGATGAAAACAGCATTGATATAAGATAAAGAAACCAGACTTTTCTCTTTGTTGTTCTGTGTTCAAAGGGGGCTCTGCTAGCAGCATTGGATGTTCCTTGGGATCAATCATTAGACAATTCCTAAGAAAATAGAAAAATTTAAAACAGATGAGTTCATCAACCAACCATAAATGAAAAAGAAAAAGTTAAAACAATCAAGACATTAAAATAGATTATACGAGTTACCTAAAAGCATGGTCCCATACATTGTCCACCATATCCCAATCATTTACAATGCCATCCTTTATGGGTGACACTATCTGGAGCACACACACACACATGGAGAAACAAAAAAAAATCATCCCTCGATTTTAACCAGCTTGAAGTTTGTAACATTATTAGTTCATAACAAAAACCCTGACCTCCATTTGATCACGGCGATAATTCAAAGCTTGAGACCCAAAGTAAAGCTTCCGTTTGCCCATTTCTTTATCAGACTCCACGACATTGGCTTTTGCATCCTCCATATCAGCAGCATCATCAATATCCATTCCAGTTCCATCTATTGCTCCAACAACCTTATGACACACATCAACACAACAACAACAACAACAAAAAAACTAAACTTTCTCGAATTGCTTGCTCTACACTAAAAAGGGAGTTTTCGTCTCAAAAGTCCCTTTCTATGTTCTGACAATCTCAAAAGTCCCTCTCTTTTTTGGCATTTATTTTTGATTTTTTTTTAAATCGAGAATGTGTTGTTTTACACTCTTGTCCATAGAAAAATTAGATATTTACAAAAAATACCTGAGTAGTATCCACCAAAACTGAATCGGATCTAAAACCCGAAAAAAAAACTGAATCGGTTTTTTTTTAAAAACAAAACTGCTCTCTCTCTCGTCACTCTTCTCTTTCTTCGGGAAATTCGAATCGATTTGGGTAAAACTGTAGAACTAGGGTTTTCTCGTTTTCATTCAATCAACCAAAAATAGAGTAAGAAGATGGTGAAAACAAGGGGGGGTCTTGTGAGGAGGAGGAGTGAGCGTTTGAAAGAGAAGAAGATCTCAGAAGGAGATGGTGGTTCGAAAGCAAAATCCGATTCGCCGGAAGTAGGTGTGTCGGGTTTGAGTCCGACGACAGTAGGAGGAGAGAGAGCTTTGAGTACGGTGGCGGAAGAAAGTGAAAGTCGAGTTTTGGAGGAACCCAATCCGGTGGTCGGAAGAGAAAATGCGAACGAAGTAGAGAAAGCAAAATCCGCTACTCCGGAATCAAGTAATGGAGAAGAAGATGATGAAGAAGGAGGAGATAACGAGAGATCTACTTCTGTGGAATCAAGCGATGGAGAAGAAGAAGGAAACGATGAAGGGGAAGAAGGAAACGATGAAGGGGAAGAAGAAAAAGATGAAGTAGAAGAAGAAAACGATGAAGGAGAAGAATGTGAAGAAGGGGTAGAAAAAGACGATGAAGGGGAAGAAGAAAACGACGAAGGAGAAGAAGGTGAAGAAGGGGAAGAAAAAGACGATGAAGGGGAAGAAGAAAACGATGAAGGAGAAGAATCGGAAGAAAAAGACGATGAAGGAGAAGATTGTGAAGAAGGGGAAGAAAAAGACGATGAAGGGGAAGAAGAAAACGATGAAGGAGAAGAATCGGAAGAAAAAGACGATGAAGGAGAAGAAGAAGAAGAAGAAGATAAGGAGGGAAGTTCGAACTCGGCAGGTAACTCGAGAAGGAGTACAAGCGAAAGTGAGATGGAGCACGAGGAGGACAACGATGCAAGTGTAAGTACAACAAGTCTGTGTCATTCGTTCGGAATTTGAAAAGTCATTGGAATTTGAAATTGATCAAGTAGAACTGGTGCAACTATTGGTGTAGAACTAGTAGAACTTGTGTAGAACTAGTAGAACTGGTACAACTAGGTGGTGTAGAACTAGTAGAACTGGTAGAAGTAGTTGTTGTATAATTGGTATAACTTATATAAAACTGATATTGTTGCAGGAATCGGAGGAAACAGAAGCGATGAAACCTTTAGGAATGCACTTCGAGCCTAGCCAGTACAACAAGAAAATCAAGCTATCGACTAGGTGTCATATTTTTGAAACTTTGAAAACGCTGGATAAATTAGAGCATCCACTAACTAGTTCTGAGAGGGATTGGTTTGAGAATCATCCACAATTCAAGCACATTTTTCACATGCCAAGGGAACCAAACCACAAGCTTATGGGAATGTGGATGCTCTTACTTCGAACGGCTAAAATCGAAAAAAAGAAGGAAGCATGGTTTGTTGTGAATGGTGTTCCAATCCGGTATGGTCTGAGAGAACATGCTTTGATGTCTGGATTAGATTGTCGGTGCTATCCACTTGATTACAAGGAAGCCGGCGGTACCATGTTTCGAAGGAAATATTTTTTACGAAAAAAAAAGATTACACTTGAAGATGTGAGGAGACACCTATTGGTAATGCAACCAGATCGTACTCGTGATAGGTTGAAGATGGCGGTTCTCTACTTTTTAGGAAGCATCATTGCAGGCTATACAAAAGACTCGGGGAGAGATGCAATGGGTATCGATGATTTTGTTGTAAGCGCAGTGAATGATCTAGGTTTTTGTGTGTCTTTTCCTTGGGGGAGATTATCATTCGAGAACATGCTAGAGAGATTTCCCATACAATGAGTCATTTTAATGGGGTCGTGGTTAAAGAGAATGCATTATGGCCTGTTCCAGGTTTCTGTATTCCATTGGAGGTTAGTTAGTTTAAAATTTGAAGTTTTCTCATTGTTGATATTTCTTATAAGTGAAGCTAATTTTAGTTTTTTTCCTTGTGTTGTGTAGTTTTTACTATTTGAGGCAGTTCCAATTTTGGCGAACACTTACGTTGACCAAATTCCTGAGGCGGATGCAAGTTGTCCTAGGATGTGCAGGAGGAAATTTAAGAGGACCGGTCAGAAAGGTTTTCCTCTAAAGAATATTGGTGATACACTTGGTACAACAACGGTTAGTTATCCTAGCAATTGCCATTATTAATCATTTGAATAAATTGGTTTGTAATGTATCTAAAGTAGGTCGTTTACACAGGCAATTGCTAGTGTGATCCCTCATAATGATGAAGAAATTCCTCTTCTCGATTTAATCATGGAAGAAGCTGAGGAAGAGGATACCCATGATGTCGTTGTTGCCAATTGGATGTGGCGCCTTCGTAGAGGACTACCTGTACTTTTGGAGGAGATGTACACAGCCGATGTGGCTACTCGTTCAGGACAAAACGATGCGAATGAGGAAATAGTCGCCAATGAACAACCGAGAGAAGATACTGTTGAGTTGGTGGATCTTCTAAGGACCATGAAGCAGGATATGAAAACCCAGTTCGATAACATTTCGGCGAAGATTGATGGGCTTGAAAAAAGGATCGAACCGTTGGAAGTATATGTGAAAGAGCAAGAGAAACCAAAGGTAATACTTCGTAATACTATAGTAATACTTGATAATACTAGAAGGTGTTAACAAAATTTGGTTTCATGTCAGGCGCCTGTAGCTGATGAGCAACCGAGTACTTCGCAAGAAGGAGGGAGAGGGACGAAGAGGAAAAGGTCTAAGAAGTAGTAAAACTATGTTATTTTCTTTGATTTGTCATCATAGTACTAGTAAAACTATGTAAAACTTCGTTATTTTGTTGGATTTGCGATTGGTACTGGTATTACTAGTTAAACTATGTAAAACTACGTTATTTTCTTGGATTTTTCGTTCGTATTTTTGGTAAAACTACGTAAAACTAAACAAAAACTAGAGAATTCATATAAGAAAAATATAGAACATGATTCAATTCAAGAAGGAGGCATAATCCTAGAAGTCACATAGAACATCATGATTAAACAAGAGAAGTCACATGAAAGATAAGAAACTGATTCAACAAGAGAATTGAAGGAAAAGATAAGAAACAGAATCTGATTCAACAAGTTTTAAACCAACATAGAATGAGATCGACTCAGATAATATCAATCGAAACACAACCTATCCAGGAGATCGACTCGAGTGGTAAGCAACGCCAACTCCTCCTTTAGTTTGGCAATCTCGTCACTCTTCTCCTTAAGCTCCATCTGCAAATTATAGATCTTAGTATGATGGGGTTCAAATTCCTTCAATCTCTCCCAATGGTTATCAACATCTTTCCTTAAGGTTTGGGTTTCTTCTTCAATTGCATCAGCCCAATTTTTCCGCCTGTGCAATCCATCATCCTGCAAATTATATCAACGAACAGTTAACAAAATCAGGTATCTCAATTGTATTTGATTCAATTTAATTTACCTTATACTTAACGCAAGTAAACCATCTCTTTTTCTCTGTTTCTGTTGGAGAGATCTCATTGACGATTCGTTTGCCACATGGGCAAATTCGAGGCATGCCAAAATCACCATCGGCTATGGCTTCTCGCCATGCTTGTAACTTCCTCGCCTTCTTCTGATCAGCATAGTATGGGTCGGCCTCAAATTGTTCCATAGTTTGAGAAGGAGAGAAATAGATCTAGGATCTTCGACTTTGAAGATGAGAGAAGGAGGACTCGGTGTACTTTAGGTTTCGAAGAAGAAAATGAATGAATGGCTGAGAATGGAGAATGAGCTGGAGTGAAGATAAAATAAGAAAGAAAGAAAGAAAAACGCAATGCTATCGTCAAAAAAGAAAGAAAAAACGCAATTCTGGCCACGTGTAAAAGATGTGTGCGTTCACACTGTGTGTTCACACACAGTTTTACTGAGTAATGCGGTTGCACTAAACTTGCAAATAGTTGTACTTTAGAGGTTTCTCAGTTTAATTAGTTTTACTAAACCTTAGCATTACTTTTTTTAGTTTTACAGTTGATTAAACTTAACTAACATACAATTACAAGCTTTTTGCAACTTCATAAGTTAAAACTTATAATTCTATAACTTTTTCATGCTTACTTGGTAATTATTTACAAAGTGACATTAAAAGTGTAAGGAAACACTTGTTGAGATTCTTCAATAAATAAATTAAAATTGGTATATTTTCGAAAATTATTCATTTATAGTAGAAACCTATATAGAACATTTATACTATACAATATGTATTATACAATATGTATTGATTTTAGGTAGTACCAATTTTATTATTTTTACCAGTTTTATCTTAGTTCTGCCAGTTCTGCCAGTTATACTCTCTCATATACACATATTTTGAAAGAAGAAAATATTAATAGACTTCAAATTAAGTTTCAAACCAAGTTTTACATTAAGTATCAAACCAAACACAATTGATACATGAAGAGGTGAATCAAACATGAACATTATCTCCAAATAACAACCATTGGAGTCCTTGTCTCCGGCGCCTTTTATTCTGCGTCCTAGGTCGAGTTTTTGGTCGTTTTTCCCCAGCAGATGCATACCTTTTTGTTTTCTTTCTTCCCCCTCTTATTTTCCGATTCGGAGGTATGATCTCCATATCTTGGACGTCATCTAGGACATCCCATCGAGACTTATCAGGTACTAAATAAATTGTCCTGCAATATGCAATTGCCCACAGCTCCGTCCAATAATACTTAGAACACAACTCATGTAACTCGAAATCCTTACCTCCATATTTTTGGTATGTAATGAAAGACGCCAATGCATGCACACAAGGATACTTTTGTATATCGAAAAACCTACAACTGCAACTTCTCAATCGCAACTTCACCAAATAAGGCTTTCCGTCACTGTCAATGACATTGTATTCAAGCTCGAAACCATTTAGCTCTATCACCTTTAGTTTCTCAGCAGTTGCCCATAAATCATGTAAGTAGTTCTCCACTAAAGGCACCAATTTATTTGCGACTGATCCAGACACAGCATCTTTTCGATGTTCATTAAACCATTCAGAGAATTTTTTAAGTATTGCATCAAGCATGGGTATCAAGGAGTACCTCCTTGCATCTTTGAATAGACTGTTCAACGATTCAACACAGTTGCTTGTGTCTAGGTTGTATCTATCTCCTGGAAAAACACATCGTGCCCATCTTTCTTTCTGGGTAGATTCTTCAAGATACTTGGCAGCAGAAGGATATCTTGTCGTAAAAGATGCGTAAGCAATGTTGAACTCAGCCACTGTGTAAAACCTACTACACTCCATGAATCTCCATGCAACAACGTCCTTGTTCACGTTACGAGCATAACCTTTCACATTTTGGGATAAATGCCATATACAAAAACCATGATGAGCCAGAGGATACACATTAGCTATAGCTTTTATGAGACTTGTATTTCTGTCAGTCATAAATACTATTTCAGAAGAATCCCCAACAACGGTTTTCAACATCTCCAAAAACCAATTCCAACTTGCATCATTCTCACCATCAAGAACACCAAACGCCAAGGGATAATGGTGACGGTTAGGATCTTGAGCCGACGCAAAAACAAGAACACCCTTATATCCGTTCTTTAGAAAAGTTGCATCCATAGTTATAACTTTCCTCATGACTTTAAATCCTTCAATGCTAGCTCCCAAAGCTATGAACAAGTACATGAATTTATTATTCTCATCGCAATGCACATATGATCTTGTACCATGATTAACCTTCTCTAACATGTGCAGATAACATCGCAGCATCTTGTAGCTTTCTTCTGGGCTACCTTTCAAATCAGTAACAGCTTGATTTTTCCCTCTCAACGCCGTGGAATATGATATATCAACACCTAATTTTGTCTTGACAAGATCCATGATAATTTTCGGAGGTGGAGTTTCCATTTGCCCTGGATAATCACCATGTAAAAGAGAAGCAACTAATTGTGGAGTGCCTTGCCTCTTACTATTGCTTGAACTTTGACTAGCCCGAGAGCATGTATGCATCTTGTTGTGCCTTCTAATCGAGAAAATATCTGTACCTCGAATCCTACCACCTCGTAAACCCCAGTTACATCCTTCTTTAGGACATTTGACCACATAACGCACCTTGTCCGACTTTACTATTTCAAAACTAAAACAGTTAGCGAATGAAGCTCTATCCACCACATCTTGCAATGCCTTCTTGTTTGGAAATTCTTGAAGTTTAGTCAGATCCAAACCGTCATCCCATGGTTCAATATACTTACACGGTTCTACAACAGGGCGTGGCTCAGTATATTCATCACCTTCATCACGTGATTCAGCTTCACCCTCTTTATTAGAATCACCCTCTACAGCCTTTTCTTTGCCTACGTAGACAACAATGGCGTTAGGTCCGATTTCACCATCCTTCGCATGTTGGTTTTCATAGTTCATACCAACAGAACTTTGGTCCCCTATGGGCACTGTGGGCACTGTGGGCACTATGGGAACTTGCTCAGGCTGAGGCTCAGAAGGGATGACATTCACAAACAACATACATCTTCGCTTCTCATAATTAACGGAGTCTAGATAAACATTAACATCCTCATCATCATTAAGCTCACAATGCTCCAATGTTTCTACCAGTAGTGGCTTGTAGCTCAGCTGCAACTGAACGTTACTTTCAACAAACCCAAGCTTCCTCTGTATCCTTGCTTTTAACATCAACAATGTTATATTCCTCTTAAACATTATACTATACATGCGTCCTTCATATTTAAAATGTAGGCTGACGTTCTCGCATATTGTATCCTGCCAAACCAACCAATATAAAAAAATCATAATTAGTACTACTACTAGTTTTACTAGTTTTACTAAAAATATCAGTATTACCAGTTTCACCACCTTCTCTCTCCTATCAAAATCGAATCGAATGGTACACGAGTTCTAATCGAGTTAATTCACTGAAATCGAAAGCCAAATCCCTTTCTTATCTAATAGATAGCTCAATCGACCCATAAACCTTTGTAAAACACCCAATGTGCTAAGCTTTCTTCGATCTAAATCCAATTGAATTTCTATATTTACAAATCAAAAACAAATTCAACCAAAAGCAACTCTAAAGTGAAGTAACGCACCTGCATTTTGAAGAACAACTTGATTCAACTTGATTTGGTGAAGAACGACAGCGGTAGGAGCTCCGACGACGGAAGAATCGCCGGCGGCTGGGTTGAGAGAGGTCGGGTGAGTTTCTCGGGTCGAAAGAAGCTGGGTTTGAGAGCCCGAGTTTTTTGTTTTTTTATTTAAAAAATTTAATCTAATTCGAGAATTCATAAAGGGTAAAATTGTCTCATCGAGTATTATTGAATAAGGTGGGGGTATGAAGAATAGAGAGGGAGATAAGAGATTTGTGAAATTATTTTAGGGAGTTTTGAGACGTTACCTCCTAAAAAGGACCCAACTTTAAGGAAAATAAACTCAATTGCAAAGAAAAGAAGTTGGAGGAATGAGAAACTAAGACTTACGGAGGAGAACACGGCTTTGGGAGCATCTTCTCCGGCGTAACCAGCTTTGCAAGTGTGTGAACCCAAGTCAACTACAATAGCTGACACTTCATCTGTCCAACAGATTACGAAACCCACCACAGAAAAAAAGTTTAGACCTTGAGACGAGACGAACTCAAGCGAAAAGGAAAAAGATGTTGTGAGCTGAATTTAGGGAGGGATCAAATAAAACCTACCTCCGCCGTACATGGCTCCCGAGAATGCGAGAGGCGGAGAGAGGTTTTTCTCTACCGGAGCTTCGTCGGAGGGTTTAAGAACGGACCACAGAAGTAACTGTTGAAAGTGAGTTTGATTTTGTCAGGATTTCACTTTGCCTCGGCTTGTGATGTGTATAAATAATAAGGAAGAAAAGGACTGGAGCGAAAATCCTCAATTTAGAGGGACTAAAACTAAAGAAACAGAAAATAAAAGGACTAGCAAATCATAAAATGTGAAGGAAAAAAATACGCCGTTGCCGGGGATCGAACCCGGGTCACCCGCGTGACAGGCGGGAATACTTACCACTATACTACAACGACTTAAAGTTTCCCCGTTCGAATTTATAAATAAACGCTCGATAAATGTGCTGAAGAGTTGGTTTCTGGTAGCTTTCTATTGGTCAAACTCGAAACAAGAAGCAAGCATCATTTACGAATGAACTCAAATTAATACACAAACATGAAGATCTCAATTCTCAAGTGTTGCAACAAATTTGACACACATCATGTGTGCAATAACAATAGCTATCCACCATCTCACACCAAACCAATTGATTCTGACCTTAAATACTCAGAAAAAACCCCTCACTATCTCCAAAACAAAGAAGAAAGAAAACTTAAATCTCCTAGAGAAAATGGCTTCTTCTACTCTCTTTATCACTCTTCTAATCTCCTTGTTGTCACCATTTTTTCTCCGACTGGTTCTTGCTCAAGTACCATCTACATGTGCCTCCAGACTGCTTTCCTTAGCTCCATGTGGTCCATTCGTTCAAGGCTTTGTCCAGCTTCCGGCTCAGCCTTGCTGTGACAGCTTAAACCAGATCTATAGCCAAGAAGCAAACTGTCTCTGTCTCTTCCTCAACAACACTTCTACTTTATCCCCTGCTTTTCCTATCAATCAAACTCTTGCTCTACAATTGCCTCCACTTTGCAACATTCCAGCCAATTCATCTTCTTGCTCCTCCTCCTCCTCCTCCACCTCCCCTGGTACGTAAACGAAACTTGTACTTTGTCCTCTGTGAGATTCACTGTTTTCATGAAACTTATGAAAATGTTTTCGGTTCATAGTAGGAGGGGTGCCTAGTGATTCCTCCTCTGTTGCTCCACCACCTTCCTCGCCTGTTGCTCCACCACCTTCTAGCTCAAATGGTTCTCAAATCTCTCTAGGTAGAAAGAACAACTCTCGGGTCGCAGGTAAGCCCCTTTTTACCAAGGTTTTCAGTGTCTGCTAAAACCAAAACATCAAAACAATCAACACTCAACAAAAAAATGTTACTTTTCACTTTATTCAGCGACTCCAGTGGCTCAAATGGACCCAAGACCCACCAGTTTTATGGGATTAGGCTATGGTTTAAGATCCTCTGGCTCCAAGTCCGAGACTCAGCTAATCATCCTTGCACTTGCTGCGGTTCTACCAGCCACTCTCCTCCTCAACTGAGTCCGTCTGCATTAAACTACCATCTCGTATTTAGTTACTCTCTCCTCTGTTGTGTTTTCCCTATGAATTAACATCAACTTTATTGCTCTACGTTATTGGTATGTTTCCTAAAGAAGTAAGCAGTTCTTGAAATGAAATCACAAAAGCAGAACAATGAAGAACAAATACTCTTCCTTTTAACTTTTAAATCTGTAACATTATAAACACAACCAAACAAGATCAACTTGGAATATGGCTTTTTTAAAACACCCCCAAAAAGCAAAAGAAGGTTCAGTCTTTATAAATCTTTCTCTAAAACACTGAATGAACTGAATACTATTCCAAACTAGGCGCCACTTCTGTTGGGTTGGACTCGAACACATCTTCAGAGTTGGAACTCTCTGCTTCATCAAGAAGGTCACGAGATTGGATCGCCTCTTTATACACTGGCGTCTCTTTGAAATCCGTAGCACCTTCATTATACGTCCCCGCCGCAAGTCCACCGGAGATTAGCTGTTACAACATTCAACACCATTGATTTAACTTGTTCAAGTTGAGGACTTGTTATTAGTAAAGTAACTGAAGTATTGAAATGTTACCGCGAAGAGGATTCCGAAAGCCCATAAGTACTGAACGAAGAACCCTAAACCATCCCACTTCTCACCTTCCCAAGGATCTGTTTCAAGCCCAGGAAGATCCTTAATCGCATATACCGGCGCGTCTTTTGGATCACCTCTGAATCGAGTATTCACAACCGTCCTATCTCCACCGTCGTCATCGACGTTGATTTCGATCTGAGACGGCGGATTCTCGCTGTCGAAAACACCGTTGTTTTCTTCCGGCTGATCCTTGGTCGTCGTCGTGGGTACGAGGCTCCGACGCTTCTTGCTGTCGAACCGACCGGTCTGTGCGGATGGTTTTTTGGCGGCAGAGACAACGTGGTGACGGGTTCTTGACGGAGAAGGGAAGTTTACGAGTCGGAAGGTGAAGAAAGGATTACGAGAAGAATCGGTTAGGTCTTTACAATGGATTCTAGCTCCTCCGCCACCGCTGCTCACGGTGAGAGCCATTTCTTTTTGTTGTGTGGATATGTGAGAGAGAGGGAAGAAGCGAAAGATTCGAAGAAGATAAGGAAAAACAAAATTCGGGTCTTATTAAACTTGACCCGACTTTTCCCAACCCGATCCAACTTGACCCGCTTCTTTGCCTTTTTAACCTTTTTAAAAAAAATACATTAATCGAAATTATCACAAATTCCACAATACAACAATTTAGAATACAGTCGTGACCATAATTTGAACTTTATTTGACTAAATCATTTGTTTAGTCCTAAACTAACAACATGTTGGATAAACCCATCTAAATCCTCAACGGAGCTCCCACGTTCTTGGACCGCATCCAACGCTGCTTTCCTCAGCTCCACCGCTTTGATCCTCTCCGTTTGCTTTCCAGTCACGGCATCAGCGAAAACTCTAGCTAACTCATCCGGGTCAGGAACCGTGTCTGGTCCTTCGCAAGCACGCACGCCCACTCTCAGCTGGTCAACCACAAGAGACGCGTCTGTGTACTGGTCTGCTCTCATCGGCCACGTCAGCATCAAAACGCCCGCGACAACCGCCTCCATCACGGAGTTCCAACCGCAGTGCGTTAGAAACGCTCCCACGGCTCGGTGACGTAGCACAGCCACTTGTGGAGCCCATCCTCTGATCACAAGACCTCTCCCAGCCACACGATCGTCGAAGCCGTCTAGGATGTTTCCACGTGACGAATCTTCCTCGACGGGCTCCTTTACGGCCCATACGAAATGGACGCCGCTTTTCTCAAGCCCAGAAGCGAGCGCAAGAGTCTGCTCCTTGGTCAAAACAGCTTGACTTCCAAAGCACACGTACACCACGTGGTCATCCACACGTGCGTCTAGCCACGACATCACGTGGTCGACAGAAACCGAGTTCGGCCCACCGCGATTATCCCCGGATACTGGAAGTATTGGTCCTACGGCCCATACACGATCATGGCCCATCTCACGCTTAAGATGGTCGAGATAAACACCTTCCATGGCGGTGAAAGAGTTGACGACGAGTCCCCAACTCGCCACGTTGTCTCTAAACGAGTCTCTCACGAATCCCCAAGTTGGATCTCCGCGAACGTAACTTCTGTAAATCGAAGAGACGTGAGACCAAGGGTATTTTGGACAATTCGGGATCTTGGAAAACTCGAGAATCTCGTCATCGTCATGTTTCTTGGTGGGCATATCGATCCACAACGTATTGAGGATGCAGCAAGTGATAGCAGCGGAGGGAGAGAAATTGAAACGAGGGATTCCGAGGTTTTGGGTCCAGCCAAGGAAGAAATCAGAGACGATGGCTACAGGAGGAGAAGGATGAGAAGTCATCCAAGAGAGAAGCGGCGCGTGGAGATCACCAAGCGCGTGGATCATTGAAGGGAAGGCGGAAGGAGGTAAGTCTTGGACGTTTTCGACGCCGGGAGGGATCGAAGGGTGAGAAGGAAAAGGGAGGATAAGTGTTTCGATGTTAACTCCGGCGGAGAGAAGAGGAGAGAGGAAAGGGAGGTTCTTCGGGGTGACTAAGACTGTTATGGTTAAGGCGGCGGCGCCACGGAGAGCTAGGCGGTGGGTGAAGTCGAGGAGGGGAATCAGGTGGCCTTGCGCCGGAAATGGAAAGATCAAGACATGAGTCTTTGTAGGAATGTTCTTTTCCTCTGATACTGTCAATGTCATAATGACACTTTAGTTAACTTTCTTGTTTTTGCCGGAATGGTTATTTGGTTGGTGCTAAAAGAAGAAAGAGACTGATTTATATAGAGATGTGTTTAGTGCTAACTGTTGTTAAGTTGTCGATTTGCGTTACCCAATGTTATCCCAACACTTAGAGAAAATGCTTACGACTCTTTTTGATAATACCGTGTGGGTCTTTTGATTTATTTAGCATCCAATCACACTTGGGAAGAGCCCTAATTGGGATTGAACATTTTTACGTTACGCCTCTTACATTGTTTTGCTTATTGTAGCAAAATGGATCCTCGCTCCTCATAGGTACACGTCCGAAAACATACGATTTTGGTATTAACTTTTTAAAAGCAGAAAAAGTAGGTACAAGTCGTGGGTAGGTACTTTACCCATAAAATCATGTGTTGGTACTGGTACAGTAAATATTGGAACCAGTTTCAAGTAAGCAACTCTATGTATTGGGTGCTTTGCCTAAAATTTGCGTAGTAGTTACAAATATTACTGAATCTACTTCAAAGCTCTGGTTCACAGGCCTCCTTTAGCATTCAAAAGCCTCAAGGAATGGCCAAGATAGGTAACTAGGTCCAAACGTTTGGTGCTAAACCCTTTAGTCTCCTCGTCAGTCATTGACAAAGCCGAGTTCACATGCGATAGCAAGATGGTCGCTTCCCCATTTCTGCAAATTTGCATCAGTCAGAAACTTGTAGGCAACTCTCCCAACAATCACGATTTTATTACCGTTTAAAATGAACAGAGATTTTGCCGTCTTTATAGGGAAATTACTAACTCAAGAAAGCAAAGGCTCAGAAAAGAAAAGATAGTTAGCCACTACTTGACCTAAAAAAAAACATATGATACCTCACTTGGTAGTCCACATGTTCTTGTCAAAACATCTGTTGGCAAGGTTTCAAGAACCCTGACAGGAACAAGTTCCTTTGTGTGCCTGATTTCAATTCCTCAGATTAATTTGGGATTATAAAATCACATAAGCATATATCACCACAGAATTAACCATATATAATCAAAAGCTCTAATCAATGATATCAAAACAGACTTACCATATATAATCAACTGTTCCCAGGAACCTGGAATGATATGTTGTTGCCAATGGTTCACCGCGTTGATCTCTCGTTCTATGAGTACCCTGAAGATCTCAGGTCTTAGCATACTAAAAGGAAAGCTACAACATCATACAATATGTTCCCCACGTTTCTCAGTATCTAGTATAAAAGAAAGTCACAGTTCCTAAAGGCGTTCTGAGTTTGTATGGATTTTCTATTCTTGAGGTAAGGGAAACCTATTTTAGTATTCCTGTGATACAGATTTTAATGCTTTCGATACGCCCAAAAGTCGAGAACAAGAAACAAAAACACTTACAGGAACACCACTATATGCGCTATGAAGCTTCAGTTGATGTTGGACATGAGTGCTTGCTTGACCACCAGTTGCAAACTGTAGTTCTTCCTGGCTCCATACATTGGGTACTGATCCGGATGTGGATACTGCAGCACTGAAGAAAGGGGAAGTTGTTAAGTTAGACTAAATTGAGATAAGATCTGAGGATTACCTAGTTGATAAAGCACAGACCAAAGAAGAGATATAAGTAATCTATCAGTTCATCAGGTGAACCGAAAGGGAACGCAGACACATTACCCAGAAAACCAAAGATCTCGGTAAGTATCAAATTACCTAACTGCATACCGGTTTCTAAATGACCTCTTCTTTGGTTTCACTTCAGACTGGCCAGAAATTTGCCTGCGATCGTGTAATTGTGTATCCAACTGGGAAAAGGAATATATAGAGTTTATTCTAACATTCCCAGCAAAGAAATGAAAAAAATGATGACAAGGAAAATTGTAAAAGAAAGAGTCCAGGACCCTCGATGGAACTCACATCAGCTGAAGCTATGAAATCGTAGATTGCACTCTGTCCAGCATTTCAAGATTAAGTTTTAGAACAATATCAGCTAAATCAATAAGTAATACAACCAAAAATACAAAAGTTGGTAGAGATAACCTGTGGAGTGCTATTCAGATCACCAGCAATCGCCACTGGAATATTTCCCCATTCCTGTGATAACTGGTAAGCCTTCTCCAGAAAGAGTCTTACCTAAAAGTTATGACATATCAACTACTAGAATTTTAATGAAGTTTCATCTAAACTGCCAGGCATAGATGTACTGATAAATACACAAATTACTACCAACTAAAGATTTGACATTTCCAAACTCAGTAGCGACAACAATTCTCTACAGATTCTAAGGATACACGAGTTTCATCAGAATTTTGTAGGGATCTAGCATGATATACCTGGCCTAGCTTGATATCCCCACGCTTAGGATTGAATAGGACATGTATATTCCCAACTACTAGCCGTCGAGGACTTAAAGATGTTTGAAATATCAGGCAACGAAACATGAGAATGAGCATAAAATTTAGTAAGGATCTTAACAGTAACATAAATATTCACTCCAGTAAGGGAATCAGAAGAGAACTCAGACATACTCTGAAGGTCGCACACTTAATTTAGACTTTGGGTCCTCATGGTTCATCTGTTCCGTAATACACAATTAGAAGCGATAGAAAATTAAGTAATTAGCATTTCTGCAAACACAATAGGAGAGGTAAAAAAAATAAAATAACCCCAACAATGAAGATGCATCTTGTCATATCTCTGTGTTCTCCTATCATTAATGAAACTCATAGGAGACGAATATACAGCAATTACTTTAAATGGTGCATACCTCTAAAACACAAAGTTGAGCAACATTGTTTCGCATGTCAAATCTATCAAACTCTATATGTTGATAGTCTAGAAGTTCAAATCTGCACTCACAACAGAAATATACCACGAATGATGAAACCAGAGAGTAAGAGTCTAACAAAATAAACAACATTGAGAAACAATTAGAAAACGAAGCTTTAAGTGTTATAACTTATAAAACTAATATATTATGAAGGCAATGTCAAAGCTGATAACATCACACAACGTGGACAGAGACTAAATAGAACTGGGAGATATATAATTAATAATTTCCCTCGCTCCGATAGAGAATTATTCCCTTTAGACAATTCAAATGGCTAGATTCCTGACTCCGGCATATAGAGACTTCCCAGTTCCCACCACACATACAAAATGACCCTAAATGGAAACAACAGAACTTACAATTTCTCTTTCCAGAATATAGCACAACCATCACTCGCTTCTCCAGTCCGACTCTAAAATAACACTAGATATATGAAAACGGCACCAGCATTAATGCATATGAGGTAATAAAAGCTTTTGACTCGTTTATACCTTGTGAACACCTTGAAATCCCCTCTTTTTAAGAATACAATCAATATCATCAAAGCGGTCAACCTCCTGCAGTAAAATTGGAACATGAGAATGCAACCAGACTTTTGTTTAAGTAGTTGGAAATAAATGGAACTAAAATAAGCTCTTCTCAACATAGTGTAGCTCTAGGCAGTTAAAGTAAATCCTATAACGAACCATACATACGTATAAGGGAGATACATAAACCCCTGGAACTTGCCTGAAGACATAAGATGCTTGCATTATAGCGACTAATCTCTTTGCATATGAGATGTTTCCGTCTACTCCACTCTAAATGCTTCCGGGGAACGTTGTAGTACAAGTCCATGTGGTTGGACGCATTGTCAACACCAAGTAGATTGTACGAAACTAAAACTACTTTATCTGAAAATCGAAAAAAAAAAAAACACAATGTGTTAAAAAAAGGAATGTGATACTTCGTGAATTAAGCATTTATTCCGTGGAGATTGCAATTGCACAGACCTTGGAGATTTTCAAAATTGGTTGCGGAAAACACCCATTGGCGCTCACCGGAACTCGAGATTATCTCCTTTGTTCTCTTTCGCCGCCGTCGAGAAGATTTGCTAGGCCTAACTGGTTTACAACTACGCCGGCTTGAACCCGGCGCAAGAGGACGGTGAGGTTTTAGGGTTATTGACTCCTTTCTATACGATTTCTCGTATACGTTATCCGATGATTGTGAAATCGAACATCGCTTCCGCTTGGTGACGGTGATTGAGTTCCCGATCGAGTTCTTTCGCTCGTATCCACTCATGGCGTGAGCTATTGCATTTCTCTTGTGAAGTTAAACGGATTAGACAACTCCACAACAACTAATAAACGGCGGTTGATTAAGAGAATTGGAGAAGAACATAGACGAAGCTGAGATGAAGCACAAGATGAAAAATCAAAAAAAAAAAAAAAAAAAAAAAATCTCACCTCCGAAGCCGAGATGAAGCAGAGACGAATTAGTCGATGTGAGAACTGGTCTCAGTGACACTTCCGTTCCGTCGATGTGAGACCTGAGATACTTCCGTTGTCGATGTGAAGGCGTGAAAGAAGGATGAAGAAGAAAATCGTGAAAAAAAACGAAAGAAAACAAAAAATAACAGAGGCGGAAGTAAAATTTTAGGGTCAAGATTTAGTTCGGTTCAGTAAAACGGAACCGAACTAACCGATAACCGAATTTAATCATTAATGCTGCCGATCAATTTTGCCGTAACAACCGAATCCAAACCGAAATCCATAAACCTAGTTCGGTTTGGCGAAATCCTAGGGATGATGAACCCATAAATTTCTTTCTCAAATCATAAGCGGGCCAGCTACAACCATCGACCCCAAGATCTTTCAGTTACAATTATAGTTCAGTAACTTCAGTTACCTCATACATTGCTGATCCACTAACTGTACATAATAAAGTTTTAGGGAGAGAGAGATAGAGAGAGATTGCTTTGACCTATGTTACAAATGGATTCTCAACAACCATGACTGTAAATAATAAGGTTTTTAGGGAGAGGGAGATAATAAATCAGGGTGGGTTTACTATTATTTATATTTTATATTGTATTTATTTGTTAAATATTGGAGGTTTTGTAAATAGAGGAATAACTAAATTTTCGGAATGTTTGTGCGACTAAATGTTTATATTAATTTTTAAACACGCAATACACTTCATGATCATTTGGGTTAATAATATATCATTTATGTAAAAGTACATCATAAATTCAAACTATATTAATAATATATCTGTCCCACAAAATTTAAAGAAAATAAAACTAAACATACATTAGGGTTAGTTAGTCTATTTATACAATTAAGTATTTAAGTCTATCCGATTTAAATGTAAATATTTAATAAATCATCTTAAATTTGAGATTTCTCTATCTTTATTTTATTAATGCATCTTCTATCTTATCATTGTATAAACCATTGTTTTTACAGTTAATCTAATTTTTTTTAAAAAAAATTTAGCTCAATGGTGTTTGCTTTTGATATAATATTGAGTTATTTTATGAACTAATTGAATATGTGACCTCATATTCATGGTATAGTTGCTTTTGTTTTGTTTTATCTGGAATTAAGTTTTTGGAAGGTTTGTTTTTGAGATTGCAGTTTAAGAATGCTAAACCATTGTAATAAATTGTGCTTGATAATAAAAATTTTAACCATAAAAAAAACTATATAACAATTATATGATTAAATTTTTATAAACTACAAAAAGTACATCATAAATTCAAACTATATTAATAATATATTTGTCCCACAAAATTTAAAGAAAATAAAACTAAACATACATTAGGGTTAGTTAGTCTATTTATACAATTAAGTATTTAAGTCTATCCGATTTAAATGTAAATATTTATAAATCATCTTAAATTTGAGATTTCTCTATCTTTATTTTATTAATGCATCTTCTATCTTATCATTGTATAAACCATAGTTTTACAGTTAATCTAATTTTAAAAAAAAATTCAATAATTCAATAGATCTAAAAATAATTATAAAAAGTATCCCGCGGCGTAGCGCGGGTCTCACCTAGTATCCCATTAAACTACCTTGATTAGTTTTTGCCTCATATTTTTAGATTTATAATATTTCAATTAGGTCCTCGTAATCAACCAAATATTCTAAACAGCTCCCTAAACTTTGTTAATATGGATTAATAGCTCACTAGACACTAGAGGTATTCTTGAAATTTTTTAAGAATCTTTTTAAACCAAACCAACAACTCTCTGCCACATAGTTTTCCTTTTCAATAAACTCCTCCACGCATTTATTTCTCACTAACTAAACCTTCTAACAATATTGTGAAAACGAGGAATTTGAAACATGTACAATAGGTGTTCAATATCTTTTTCATGTCCCATTTGACTATTTTGTAACTTTGTTGTTGCCCTTAACAAAGCCAACTTGATATATTTAATTGTTAAAAAATAGTTATGGTTCTAACATGGGGCATTTTTATAAACTTATATACTAAATTTTATAAGAAATTTGTAAACATTTCAAAGTTATGGTACTTTGTGACTACTATATGCCCAATTCCATCACTCACTATAGATGATGAAATTAATTTTAACTTTTACAACTTATCAACTAAAAACTTATGAAGAGACAATTTTGTTTGATAAGTCCGATAATACTGTTTTTTTCAATTTGGTTTCGAAAAGTCATCGTTTTACCTTTTAATGTAGTTGTTAGTAAGAATATCTAATATTTCCATGCTCGAAACAAAACCAAATAAAGAGGCAATAATCTAGCTTTATATATATATATATATATATATATAAATATCAAATTCAATATTCTTGTATGTTTTATTGGGGTCCAAGAGATATATAAATTAATTTCTATAGTGGTATATTGGTATATATTGTATTATACTAATATTATGTCCGCGTAAAATATGCATGAATAAGAAAAATATGTAAAATATTAAGTAGTATTCTAAATATTAATTTCTATTTTATTTGATTTTTTTATTTAAAATTTTTGATTTAGAGTTCACATACCTCATCTCGGAATACAATTTAATTTTCTGTTACATCATAATAAAATTAGATTTTAATTCTACGCACTCAATTTCAATGGATAATACTCACAACTTTTATATGAAAAAAATAAGTGCTGAAGTAAAATTTAGGGTCTAGATTTAATTTGGTTCAGGATTAACCGAGAAGAAGTAGAAAGAAAAGGATGAAGAAAAAAAATTGTGAAAAAGGCGGAATTAAAACCAAACCGAACTAACCGAGAACCGAATTTAATTATAAATGTTGTCGATCAATTTTGCCGTAACAACCGAAATCCATAAACCTCTATTCGGTTGGGTATGGTTAGGGGTGTCAAACGGGCATGCCCGCGCCCGAACGGGCCGACCGTGACGGTCCTGTATTTTCAGTGATCCACTGCGGGCATGTCCGCCACGGGCGGCGGGCGAAATATCAATGCCCATGCCCGCTCCGCATTTCTTTGCGGACTAACGGGCATGCCCGCGGGCATCTCTTCTTCTCAAGAACATCACCGCTGGTGTCAAAACAATACGGAGCAGAGAGGTTTTGGTTGGTGAGTGGAGACTGGGGAGAGAGAATGGTGTAGTTACGATACCTCTCACAATGATGTCAAGAACAGTGGCCAAAACAATGCAAGCTTCCACATCCATACATCGAAGATACCCTGCAAGTGACTTATGAGAGCGAGCCATAGATAATAAATTTAGACAAAAATTTGAGTAGAGCTCAAATCTAATTACCAAACTTGTAAAAGAAAAAAAAATCACCTTTGATTCGCAGCAGCAATCGGTCGGTGTTTCAAAGGCTAGCAAAAGAATTGCTTCAGCAGCAGCAAAATAATTGCTTCAGTAAGCAGCAAAATCGGTGTCTCAAAGGCTAGCAAAATTGATTGCCAATCGGTGTCTCAAAGGCCAACAAAAGAATTGCTTCAGCAGCAGCAAAAGAATTGCTTCAGTAAGCAAAAGAATCTCCTCTGTTCTCCTTGAATTTCCTCCTCTCTCAAAGGCGAACTCTGCGATGTTGGCAATTTCGCGGACCACCCGCATGACCGCGGGCGTGAGCGGACAAAATCCATTTGACCCGCAAACCAAACGGGCTATGCCCGCGAGACCCGCCAATTTTTGGGCATGAAATTAAGGGTCCATGCCCGACCCGCTATGATACCTAACGGGCCATGCCCGCGGGCCTAAGGCCCAATTTACACCCCTAGGTATGGTGAAATTCTAGGGAAGATGAACCCACAAATTTTTCCTTCTCAAATCATAAGAGCATCAATACTGGCAGTTACTCTCAAGATACTAATAGATTAAAAAATTAAAAAGTAATAAAAAAAGAGGAAAGAGAGTTAGAATCGATACTAGCTAGAGCAATTTGAGAACCTAGCTGAGTAACTCATATAACACTTGACATTATATTATTGGTTAAATTCTTATTTTATAATATATTTATTTGTACAATAAATCATTTTCTACAAAAACATTAAAATAATATTTATAAAGTACTCACATGAGTACTCACTGGTAATGATGGTCTAAGTGGGCCGGCTACAACCATCGACCCCAAGATCTTTCAGTTACAAACTTACAATTATAGTTCAGTAACTTCAATTACCTCATTAACAAGTATAACTGATCATCATCATACATTGAGGATTAAAAGTAAATTACAAGACGTCAAAATTAAGTGACGTCCTCTTCACGAAACGACCTTTGATTCGAGGTCTCTGCTCGGCATTAAGTTTGCGAACCTCGTATCTTATCTTCTTCGCGAACAACCTCGTCCTCCGTTTCTCTCTATACCTCAACACCCTCGCCTCTCTCTCCACATCTGATCCTCCTCCGTCTCTCCCTTGCTGGCGTGTCACTGATCTGACGGCCGACGCTAGCTCTTCAAACCCACCCATCACATGTGACGGACACGTGTTGTTCCCTCCCAACTGGATCAATGACTTTAAACGTTAATCTCGTATATTTCAATCTGCTTAATTAGCTCAAAGTCAACGGAATAGAGATGAAAGAGATATTACCAAACAACCGTCGAGATTAAACTCCGGTTTGATTCCGGTTTCCCACGGTGAACCATGATTATCCCAAGCACTAATCACAGCTTCATAATCTAATCTCAGAAACAAACTCGCCTTTCTATCTTCATCCTCACATGCTTCTTGATCTGATCCTCCATGTTCACACTTGACTACTTCTTCTTCCTCATCTTTGACCCTCTTCAAATCCTTACTGTCAAACTCAAACCCTACGTTAGTCTCTTCTTTGACGAGTCCACTACTGTTTAATTCCTTGACTCGCAAGAAAGGTTGCTCTTCCTCAAGTAAGCTCTCCACGTCCATAACGATTTCCCCAAGATCCATATCGAACGGCAAGAACCCAATTAAACCTTCATCGTCGTCCATGATTGCCTTTTCGATCTCTCCCAAGTCTGCGCTAGTACTAGTAGTGATATCGACTCCATCAGGAACTAAACCGAAGCTGTTATCATCAATCACCATGTCTGAGAAAGGATCAAAAACCGGCACGCAACAGTTTAGACTCTCTTCGTTCTCGTCTGTAGAAGAAAACGAGAAAACCCCTTCTTCTTCTTCTTCTTCTTCTACACCAAGCTCCGGAACAAGAGGATCGTTAGAATTATTCACATCTTGAAGCTGCTTGCTCCTAGGCGTTCTCGCCTTTCTCCTGAACCCTTCGTACCACACCGACGTAGTTTTGTCAGTCGCCTTTGTCTTCATCAGAAGCTCCGGAGACGAGGGTGATTGTAACCGGACACGTTCGTGACGTTTCGCCAAATTGTTAGCCGAGTGGATCGAAGCGTCGCAGCTTTGGCATAGGAAAGCATCATCGGCTGGGCAGTACCAACTAGCACGTGAAGATCTCTTCATGCACACGTCGCAGCCACGCGCCGCTGTCTTCACTCCCGTCACTCCAGCGGCTCGGCTCTCCACCTCGACCACCATCTTTAGTTAGCTCTTTGTGTTTATTACACAAGAGATATTATAATTGATGAAATGGAGAGAGGCCTTGAGAATAACCAACGAGTTTGTTTTATATGGTTTTGCAACGAAGGGTGGTCTGTGTGGCGTCTCGAATTTCTATTGGTATTTTCATTTTTTGAGTGCTACTTTAAAAAAGAAAAAATTGTTGCTTTTTGTGGTCTCAGTTATTTGGATAGATAGTAATAGAAATTAAGGTGTAAAACAATCTTATTCATATACTATGTATAGTTGTATTTTAGAATAAGGATTTTTAAATAATTTTCGACTATCAAATACATTACTTAAATTTTTACAATTAAGCGTATACCCGATTGTCTTAATCAAGGAATTTTGAGAATGAACTTTGTAATTTTTGTCTCTCACGTTTCTAGGATTTAGTGGCAATAAGTAATACACAGTTAATTTGGAGATAACACAGTTAATTTGGAGAGAACACTGTTGTAAATGAGTGTTTTTGTTGTCGGCAAACACTGTTATAGATGGTAAAATATCAACTTATCAATTAAAATAATTTGTGGCGCTCTGTGGAAATATTAAAAATAAAATCAGAAAATTAAGAATTTGTGGTTGTTAGATCAAGATAAAACTTCAAGTAGGGCCTACTGGTGATTTAATTCTCCATTCCTATTGGATGAAATATACGGCCATCCCCATTCTTTCACCCTGATTGGTTAACATTCTTCTACAGAGATTTCTACGGGAGCCCACCTTCTAATTTTATCAGTTTTGGTTTCTCTCATTTTTTTTTGTTTGGTTTTTTTTTTTTTTTTTTTTTTTTTTGCGTTTGCATGACCGCACCGCAGCGTGACACTTTAAACGCAGAAAGTTATATTTCCAATAATAGCATATACTGTACTGTATAAGATCATTTTTACGGTATATACAGCAAAACAATATATCCTTTTTGTGGAACTTCAAACAACGTCCTTTAAAGTTTTGTAAAACGTACACTATTTAAATCGAATATCATATTTGATTATTTTTCAAAAAGGATTATATGTCACTGAAAATGTAGAATTGTTGCGGATCTCCTGAAATTTCATCCCAAGATATTACATTACTATTTTCTAATAACATTTGTTTGCAATTGTCATTTACCCATTTTTGAGTATTTTTATATTACTACCTACTAAATTTAATTATAATCATTTATTGTGGATCTAACATAACGGAAGCCATGGATTTTCTAGAGTCCTTTAAAAGGAAGGAGTTGATTGTGGTGGTAAAGCGACGTGCCAATATATGAAATTAAATCAAGAGGTTGTAATTGACTTCGTCGATTTTGTTTTTTTGGCAATTTTGCAGTTTAGGTCGTCCATACACACAAACGTTAACTTACATATTATAAAGCAGCCAAAAGAAAGAAACAACGAAACAAACAATTTTTAAGACTTTATATAAATTAAAAGAAAAAAACAACAATTTTACGCCACATGACACATATAAACCATTGAACATCTCTATCAAAGGACTTGTTCCTCTGCTTTACCTTTACATGTTACAACTTACACCACGCACCATTTTATTTACATATACAAAGTTATGTGACAATATGATATACATATACCTTAAATATATTATCAACAAAGTTGAAATCTGCACATATAGGTTTACGATCAAAATATAGTGTCGTGAATCTCATGTGTTTTTTAAAGGTATATATTACATATTATAAATATGTTCATTAATTGACGAGTGAGTATCGGTTTCTGAGGTGGAGGCACGTACGTACGTACAATAGGCCTCAGAGGCTTTATCTCTCTATCGGGATATATATTCTCATCGGCCAGTGTAAAGTTGACCGGCGAAAAGAAGGATAAGCTTTTTTTAGCGAGAGGTTTTTAAATCCGAAATATATGCATATATGTTAAAATGGTGTTTAGCGGTGTATTCATAAGAGAGTATCTCACTGGAGTCCAGATATTATGTACCAAGAATACCTAGTGCAAATCTATTTGACCTAAGATTCAGTTTCGGTGCAAAATCCTTTTTACACACTATTTTTATCGGAAGATATGCTTAAGGTAGTAGATGCGGGAGTTCTTTTTGCATTCACGTATCAGACTATCAGTACATATCATCTGATTTGTACATGTGAAAGTGCGATAGATCGATTCTTAATGGTTAATAAGTATCCTAACACTAAACAAGTAATAATTAACACTAATTAAAAAAACTAATAATCATATATTAAAATTCGATGTGATAAATAAATATATCAGTACGACTTTTGTAGTGTTAATTATATGATTTTGAGTATAAAGTATAACGTAACTCTTTTTATAATGCAAACGACCCCAAGTTTGAATATAGAGCCATAAAAACCCGACGTGGTGCCCAAAACAAAACCAAACATGGATACATAGTATTATTTGTTGTCCGTTGGTTGTTGTAACATCCCAAAAATCATCATACAGTATTTATCAAGTTAATCGTTTTTTTTTTTTTTTTTTGTCATCAGAGTACAAGTTTAAACCAATGCGAAAGAACATTGTTTACATAGATAACTAGTCGCGATACAGTATTTATCAAGTTAATCGCTCTTTCGTTAATTCCAATTCACAATTTTTTCTGTTAACAATCTTGTTATATAAATGATTTTTTTCCTCCAATTTTAGCCCAAAAAAAATCATAAACGATAGGAGAAGCTTGTTGTTGTTACTGCCTTCCTCCTACATTCGCGCTCCCTCCCTCTGTACACAATCCCCAAATAAAATCTTTTTTTTTTTTTTTTGGGGGATTTGTTTTTTCTTATCTGTTGTATTCAATTTTCATCATTAAAAAAAAAAAAAATTAATCTTTACTATAATCGCTAATAATAATCAAATCAAATCAAATCAACCCACATTCCCGTCACGTCTCCTTCCGTCGTCTCTCTGTTTTCCTCTCTCAAGTTCGACCTTCTCAACGTTCGTTTTCCAAAGCTTTTCCGATAAAATTTCTAGGTAAAGAGACACAAAGATCGCATCTTTTTTCTTCCTCCTTCTTATATGTTGCGATTTTGCTGATCGCGACTTTAACTATGTTTTGACTTGGTCTATCGATGTTGATTTTTTCTTTTCTTTCTCTTGTTGCACCAATGTCCCTTTTTGTTCATCTTCTGGTCAGGTAGGTTCGTTTCTAATAGCTTTGTTTCCTTCTTTCTTACATTGGTTGAAGTTGCGAGCTTTGTTTGATCGTCTCACATTGCTGTTTTTATTTTTGGCTTGCGTGTTGCTCGATTGATGCTGTATAACGGGTGAAATCATATGAAGTTTACTGGGTATTAGATAAAAATCCCATCTTTGAACCCCTAAATTGTTGAAACGAATTGAAATTAATCTGATCGTCGGGACTTGGTGGTGTCATCTGCTTTCAATTTAGAAAATGCTGATTCAGGTTAACTATGTTAATGTCAGCGAAGATTGTTGGTTACCCAAAAAGCTGATTACGTTGTTGATTATAGAGATTAGTTCCCTGCCGGTGCCATTTGATCATGTTCTTACTTGAGGAAAAAGAAAAGAAACTGTGCTTTTGGGGATTTTTTTCCTAGCTTGCTCTTCTATGTTTGTGTGTTGTTATGAATTTTGTCTAATACTCTTTTTTTTTTTCCCCTCAATGAATCATGTCTCAGGAGTTGTTGGTAAAGAATGAAGCAGTGTTGGGTTTATCATCAAGTGTTTCCATAAGTTTGGTTTGGACCTCGAGGTGAGATGAATCCTATGCGTGATCAACCAGGCAGCCCTTATGGTGATTCAACTCCTCGTAGTCCGTTTTCTCCCTTCTCTCCATTATCTGGTGGTGGAGACGACAGGCATAGAAATCTGCCTGATTCCAAAACTCCTCGTAGTCCTTTCTCTCCTTTTTCTCCATTATCCGGAGATGAAAGGCACAAAAACCTGGCAGAATCCAAATTTCAGCAAGCCCTTGCCAATTCTGGCCAATTAGGTACTCTTAGCAATGCACTTTTTACTGTTTTGGCTCACTGCATTCTTACATATGTATGTGTAATTATATATTCTTCTTGTTCAGTGGTTCTTTAATAATTGTTTTCTGTGTACGGCAGATCCATCTTCCCCTGGATCGATGCACCATGGAGGACACAAGTTTCATGAGGTTTTCCAAATGAAACAGGGGCGTTATGATCTTCAAGCTTCAAAGATTTCTGAAATGATGAAATCAAGTAGCTTAGATGTAGTTCCTCTAAACCTTGTTATTGAATATCCACATTTCTTTTGAAGTGTCTAAACAACGTCATGCGTTTATGTTTGATGCAGAATGCTCCTACGCAGTCACTTCTAAGCGTGGTGAATGGAATTTTAGATGAAAGTATTGAAAGAAAGAATGGTGAAATCCCTCAGGTACTACTTAAATGCTAACAGTTCAGATCATATTGTATGATTCCTTCATTTATGCTTTTACTTCTTGGGAATTATTCTGACAAAAGCTCTGCAATGATCAGCGTGTGGCATGCCTCTTGAGAAAAGTCGTGCAGGAGATTGAGCGACGTATATCAACTCAAGCTGAGCATCTCAGAACGGTATGCTTTCGTTTACTTGAAGAAGGTGCTTAGTAAAAATGTTCAACTTCTGGTTTTGCGAGAGTAACTTCTTCTTGTCTATGTACAGCAAAACAATATTTTCAAAACTCGTGAAGAAAAATATCAGTCAAGGATCAATGTCCTTGAAGCCTTGGCATCAGGAAGTGGTGTAGAACATGAGGTATATCATTTGTTAATGATGATCTTGTCTGATAAAAATGTGTTACATCTTTTTACTGATGAGTTTATTCTTTGCCAGATTGCTACACAACAGCTTAGACAGATAAAGGTACGTTATACTGCTAGTTGCTTTGTGAACTGATTTTAGTAAAATGGTATTTGTGACATGAAATTAAATTTTGACATGGAGTTTTATGTATGTCAGACAGAAAAGTCAATGTGGGAAGAAAAGAAGAAACATGAAGAGGAAGATATGGTTAAGCTAATGAAACAAAATGATCAATACAACCTCGAAATTGCTGCGCTGAAGCAAGAATTGGAGGCATCTAAAAAAGAACATGAACAACAATACTCGAAAATGGAGAGCAAAACAATGGTTGGTACACTATACTACTAGTTGATTGACTAAAAATTGTTTTGTGTCTAAATGGTGTGCTGACATGAATTTATCTGTATGATAGACAGAGAAGTCAAAGTGGGAAGAACAAAAGAAAAACGAAGAGGAGGATATGGCCAAGCTATTGAAAGAAAATGATCAATTTAACCTTCAGATTTCTTCGCTAAGGCAAGAGCTGGAGACAACGAGAAAAGCGTATGAACAGCAATGCTCGCTAATGGAAAGCCAAACAGTGGTCGCTACAACAGGACTTGAGAGCAGGCTCAAGGAACTTGAACAAGAGGGAAAAGTGACAAACACTGCAAAAAATGCCCTTGAGGAAAGGGTTAAAGAGCTTGAACATATGGGAAAAGAAGTACAGACTGCTAAAAATGCTCTTGAGGAAAAGATAAAACAGCTTCAACAAATGGAAAAAGAAACAAAAACTGCTAATACAAGCCTTGAAGGAAAGATTCAAGAGCTTGAACAGAACCTTGTAAATTGGAAGACTAAAGTCAAAGAAATGGAGCAAAAGTCTGAGTCCTCACACCAAAGTTGGAATCAAAAAGAACTTTCTTATAGAAGCTTTATAGAAAACCAGTCTCAGGCCCTACAGGTATGGTTATTCAAACTGTTTGCTACAATAACCATTGAATAATACTAAGTAAACAGTTTATTCAACTATACGTTATGGCTGGCTAATAAAGTTGAATCACAGGAGTTGAGGTTCTATTCAAGATCCATCAAGCAAGAAATATTGAAGGTTCAAGAGAACTATACAGAACAGTTCAGCCAATTAGGTGAGAATGAGTTGCTTCTGTGATAAACTTCTCATGACCTTGCAATTTTTGTTGTCTTTATAAAATCAATCTGTCTCTTCAGGAAAGAAACTGGTTGAACTTAGCAATGCTGCCGAAAACTATCACGCTGTACTAACTGAAAACCGGAAGCTTTTTAACGAGCTTCAGGAGCTGAAAGGTACTAAGGATCATGTTAAATATTGTTTGTTTGTGTAAATTTTCATAATTTTAAGCAGTCCGTAATAACTATAGTTATGACTTTGCAGGAAACATCAGAGTATTTTGCCGGGTGAGGCCTTTCCTTCCTGGACAGGGTGCACCAAACACAGTGGTCGAGTATGTCGGTGAGGATGGAGAATTGGTAGTTACCAATCCAACTAGACCCGGTAAAGACGGTCTTCGCCAATTTAAGTTCAACAAGGTGTATAGTCCAGCTGCTACTCAAGGTGTGTTCATCTGTTGCCTGTTCTGTCTCTATTCTGCTTCATATTATATCCTTATGCTTTACGTTTCGGTTTTGTGTGATCTCTGTGAGAATACATGGTACATCTCAAGACATAATAATATATTGATATCACCAAGTTCATTTGATATCTTGGATTCTTGCAGCTGACGTCTTTTCAGACATAAGACCCCTGGTTAGGTCAGTACTTGATGGGTACAACGTATGTATATTTGCATATGGCCAGACAGGATCAGGGAAAACTTATACAATGGTATGTTCTCATTGTTATTTACTGAGTAAGATTTCATAGGGATAACCTCATGCGTTTTTACCATCATTCCCATTCTTTCAGACTGGTCCAGACAATGCAAGTGAAGAGGACTGGGGAGTTAATTATCGTGCTCTCAATGATCTCTTTAAAATCTCTCAATCTAGAAAGGGAAACATATCATATGAAGTTGGGGTGCAAATGGTCGAGATATACAATGAACAAGTGCTCGATCTGCTGTCTTCTGACAATACTCAAAAGAAATATCCTTTTGTTTTAATTTTTGTGAATTCATTGTTAGTGGAGCCAATTCTTTTTGTTTTTCTTGACCTGCACACACTAGGGATCCTTTCTACAACTCAACAAAATGGCCTGGCTGTGCCTGATGCAAGCATGTACCCTGTGACATCAACTTCAGATGTAATTACATTGATGGACATTGGACTACAGAATCGTGCCGTTGGCTGTACTGCCTTGAATGAAAGAAGTAGCCGTTCTCACAGGTTCTTCTTCATATTGATCCCTTGGAACAGCCAAAAATATGTCTTTTGATATCAGCTCTAAACTTTGTTACACCTAATTATATGATTTTTTATGCAGCATTGTCACTGTTCATGTTCGCGGTAAAGATATGAAGACCGGGTCTGTGCTATACGGTAATCTTCATTTGGTGGATCTGGCAGGAAGTGAGAGAGTAGATCGCTCTGAAGTTACAGGAGACAGACTAAGAGAAGCACAACATATAAACAAATCGCTCTCATCTCTTGGAGATGTGATATTCTCTCTTGCTTCAAAGAATGCCCATGTACCTTACAGAAACAGCAAGCTAACACAGATCCTCCAAAGCTCTCTTGGTTAGTTAAATTCATCTAGTAATAATACTGCATTCATGATTAAGTATTATCATAACGTCTGTTTCTATGTGGCTAATAGGAGGACGAGCAAAGACCTTGATGTTTGTGCAACTCAACCCTGACGCTATTTCATACTCAGAGTCAATGAGTACCTTGAAATTCGCAGAGCGTGTCTCTGGTGTCGAACTTGGTGCTGCAAAGACCAGTAAAGATGGTAAAGATGTTCGAGACTTAATGGAACAGGTAAATAGACACACTTTAGCTCCTGTCTCTCTCTCTTACCATTAACTTCAAGTTACAATGAATCATTTGTTGTTTTTCAGTTAGCGTCCCTTAAGGACACCATAGCGAGAAAAGACGAAGAGATAGAGAGGCTTAATCTGGCAAAAGAAACTCATTCTCAGAGACTTCAGAAACCAATGCTGAGAAGAAAGAGCATAGGACATACCGATGACATGAACTCAGATACAGGAGAATATTCATCACAACAATCAAGATACTCTGTTACTGACGGTGACAGTCTAACCTCCTCCGCCGAGGCAGAGTACGATGAGAGACTAAGCGAGATTACTTCTGATGCTGCTTCTTTGGGAACACAAGGATCCATGGATGTTGCTAAAAGACCACCTAAAATCTCAGACAGGTTACAATCACATCTTGTTTTTTGTTACTAGTACTGTTGGTTTTAAAAGATATTTATTTTCTTCATCTAACGTTATAAAAACCGATTCAATTGCAGAGCCAAGTCGATGACTGCAAGATCAACTACGAGTGTAACACGACCGCTCGATAAACTTCGGAAAGTCGCTTCAAAAACAACATCGACCGTTGCTAAGGTCACGTCCGGCTTGTCGTCATCAAGTAAAGGCTTGTCGTCATCAAGTAAGCAAACCTAGAACCTATACGGTTTTAAAGATTTTTCTGAAGTATTGATTAGTTTAATTATCATATATTAACTACAACGAGTTTTGTCTAATTGATATGTGTTTTCTTTCAGGCATTAAGAAGACGAGCAGTACTTCTAGTTTGGCCAAGTCTTCAAAGCGGTGGGCGTAAATCACGCTTTTACTCCTAGCCGTCATACATTACACGCGTAACACTGCATATACGATCAGTTTGTTTTGTTTTTTCACAAAACTTTACATACGTACGCTCATAATTTTTCCCATATCTAAAAATGGTTTCGTATAATATATGGCTTCGATTGGGACTAGAAGTTTTGCGAGTTATGTAAAAAATTTGTAAATACATGAATATTATTATGCTCACGGATTCTCTTCATGAGTTTTTTTTTTTTTAACATACTTTTAGTGGACAAATTTATGGAAAACAAATAGTGTTACAAACTTTATTTTGTTATATATATTACCAATCACAACCTAAAAAATCCATCACCATCATAAGTGTGGAACAAATAATTTGTTTTTTTTCTCCTTAAAAGTATAATACCTAACCTTGTTGTGATTCCTTGAGTGTACGAGTTCCCTAACCTAATAAAGCCTGTAGATTACTTAACCGATAAAACTAAAAAGTAAGAAAGATATTAGAGCAAGAAAAGGAAAAACAAAGAGAAAGTATAAAGAACTAAAGTAATCTTACAGTATATCCCTATCTATTTATTCGATCGATATAAAAACTATTATGGTGCTCTTTATTTGTGGGTTTTGTCTAAAAGATCTCCTACAATATGAGGTGTAAAACAGGAAAAAAAAAAAGAAGAAGAAAAAGGATGTGGGTGGGGAAAGAATAAAGGGTATATTCAGAGATTTTGATTAGTATAGTAGGGTCAATGTCAATGTGGAGGAAAAAAAAGTGGAGTGGAATCTCTTTGAAGAGCCTTTCCACCTTGAACCATTTTAACTTTGCTCATCTTCTCTTCACACCAATGCAACTTCTCTTCATTCATTTCGTTCATCCTCAACACTCTTGACACTACTTTCAAATCTATTAATCCCATCAATACCTCCATTTCCTCCTCTATACTCATCTTCTTTTTCCTCATGTATTTCCCTCCTTTACGCATCTCTTTCAATTTCGTCTTTTTCTGTTCACAATAACATACATTAATTAACATTCTGTTGTTAATTAAGAATAATAGACTTTTCACAAAAAGCTAGTGAAAGACATTATTTAATAATGATAAAAATTTAAGAAATGCCAGATTCGAATATGAATGGTGACACAACGTTGCCACACTACACTATCTTTGGTTAATTATGATTATTGTTCTCATTGTGTTTAGATATTAATGAGTCATCCAATTAGAGTAATATTTAGAAGTTGAACTCTATATATATGCTGACCTTTGTGTTGACTTTCTTCATAAGATGGACAATGGTTGGATCAACAGAGCCACATTTACTTCTCCCGAAAAAGGCTTTAATGATCTTTTGACAAGGCTTCTCTTTATCCGCTTTGAGAAAATTCATGAATGTTCTAATGCATTCCTCCATTATCATCAAGAACGAAGCTGACGATATCCTCGACTTGAAACATTCCTCTTTCTCTTCTTCCTTCTCCTCCTCTTCCTCATAATCTACGTATATATACCCAAACGAATTACATTTTTTGTCGAAGCTACCATATTTACAAACATTCTAAAGTGTTTACTTAATTACCTTGGTATTCAGGGACAAGAAGCAATTTGGGTGCAAGAGTTCGCATTCGAGCATAAATCTCTGGTCTTCGTCCATGTTCGTAAGGCTCATTCTCGACGTACCTTTGTAATAGAATATGAAACGTACGGAATTGGTCGGCGATTCCGGCGGGACATCCGACGTTGTTGAAGCTTCGTTGCGTGGATGATCTTTTTCTCTCGAAGTTTTTGTAGTTCCAACTTAGAGCTTCCCACGTTAGACATATCTGTGCCACGTAAGCTGATTCTAGTTCCACGTACGGGTTTGGTCTAGACCCATTGCCACCTGGATATTGTTGTTGTTTTTGCTTGTGTCCGTTTGATGATAGCTTGTGAACGATTCTCTCCGATATCGATCTTGGCTCCACCATGATTGACTTCAACGATTCTGTAAATGGACATAAATTAGAAAATACAAAACCAAATAGTAAACTTACGTGCATGATGCTTAATATATATATATATATATATATATATATGTATTTATCGTATAATATATGATAATTTTCACCTGTTTCGTGAAGCTTTTGAGCAGAGATTCTAGTGAGAAACGTCATTTCTTCGTCATACTTTTGGAATACGGTGTAAGATTCCCATTTAGGGCAACTCCGGCGAGAGGAGGTTGAGAAAGGGTCGTCGTTCTTCACAGAGTTTCTCCATTCCGATGAGCTTTTTGACGTTGAGCCATTCGTGCATGACTCTCCAAATATTTCTCCTCTCTCTTCTTCTTCTTCTTCCTCTAATTCCTCTGCTTTGATCTCGCTCATGTCAAAGCCCGATGCTGGCTGTATCTCATCGTCATCCTTGATTCCTCCAGACACATACACTTCTGCTAGCAAACGAACAATTACAGCTAGCTCAACCGGTTTATTATTGATTTTTAAAAATCAGTGAGTAAAACTTAAAAAATTATCAGTTAGTATTCCCTGCTTATGAATTTCTTTAATGATAAAGAATGTTTCATCAAAGGCGTCACGTGAATATACTATAGTAAAAATATAAGTAAATTCGGATATAAAACTTATCTTATCAGTTTTAAAATCCTTAATTTATTAAAATAAAAATAAATGCATTAATCTTGGTTACTTGTAGAAATAAAGAAAACCACTTTTGATTTGCATGTGAAGAAAAAATAAACATGTGAAGAGATGAGGAGGGAGAGAAATCAATAATACCATTGTAGCTTTTGTCATTGAACACCAAACCACTTTGGAAGCGAGAGGGACCACGAGTACTAGTCGTATTTGGTAACTTACGAACCAAATCCTCGACGACGTCGTATCGTGACACTCCTCCTACCTCTTCATCTTCGTCGTCATCATCATCATTATCATAACGATCGTCATGAAGATCTTCTACGCCATCGTCTTCCTCTTCTATCGATGATGATTCGCTGCGATAAGGAGAAACATTGGCAGAAGAAAAATGTTCCTCTGTGGAAGAAGTGTGGGAATCTTGATCATCTTCCTCCTCTTCTTCTTCTTCTTCTTCGTGATCATGAGTTTGATGGACATTTATAAACTCCTTCATGTATTCATTATTTAGTCCATCTTGAGAACTATTATTGTAAAAAACTAAAGATTCTCCGTCGTCTCCTATATCAGCTATCAAATCCGGATTTTGATCCCTAGATATCACATGGTAACTTGCATTACACGACATCTTGAACTCTTCTTCCTCTTCCTCCTCCTCTTCTTCATCATCGGTATACCATGCCGCCGAATCATATTCATCTTCATTTCTGCGTAAATAAGACATCTATTAGGATTTGTCCCCCCCCATTGAAAATTAAAAGGTTATGAAGGTTTTTTATGATCAAGAACTAGAAAAAATCAAAGAAACTCAGCCATAACGATGAATTTTATTTTGTTTATATGATAAATTCCTATATGTAACAAGTAAATATGAGAGTGCTCTACAAAATATTGCATAGTTTAAACAATCTTTAACATAAAACTCAGCAATAGCCAAGAACTTTGTTTTAATTATATGCTAAAATCTGAAAATACAAGGAAATATAAATGAAACTATTCATCATATGCAGAGTAAAGTAAGCACATATATAGAGAGAAACCTTTGGAGAAGAGGGAAGCCGCCGATAAAGCGTAAGAGCTTGAGGAGGAGGGAGACGGCGGAGTAGAGGAGGAGGAGGAGAAGAAAGAAGGATGCTGAGACATTGATGTAGAGACTTGCTAAGGCTTCTTCATTTGTATAACATTGCATTTTAATTAAATCTCTTTTTCCTCTCTTTCTTTATCTTTTTCTATCTTTCTTCTTCTTCCTATCAAATGGAGAGAGAGAGAGGAATACTTCCTAGGCTACAAAATCAAAAGCAAAGTTCGTGGGTTAACCAAAAAAAAAAAAACATAAAGTGGTTGAGTTGAGTGCTCCTCTCTCTTTTTAATATTTTCTCTACCTTTCCCATATTAATTTCTAATTGTTTAATACATGTTTATATATTTGGACTTCTTATAATCTTTGAGACAAGATTATATACGCCTACTCATTCCTTAAAGGGCATGCTAAAATTATACCAAGTGCCAAGTTTAAAGGTTATTGACTCCCTTAAGATATCTAACCCATATGTATATACATATCTCATAATCATTTGATTATTGTTACGAGGTGAAATAAATTATAAATAAATATGGGTTATATACCTTTATCACAAATCACATTGCTGCAAAACATTTCTGATTTAATTTAACATATTCTGCCATTGCTTTAAGACTCAAAGTTTATGATAGGGAAAGAAAAACGCCATTCCATGAATTCATTATTTTGTTTAAAAGTTTACATGTTTTCTCTCACTGTATATACCATTACTACGACCTACTAAATTATGTGTCTACTACTGTCTATCAGAGAATAAAAATACACAAGTTATTAGATAAAAGAAAATGATTTTCTTAGACAAAACTTACAGAGCATGTGGTGTGGAAGAGGAATGTACGTATAGTGCAAGACTCTATTTTTACATGAAAGAATAAAAATTAAAGCTGATGATGTTTACCGACTTACTAAAGGCAAGAATCAGCCAATATATATTGTATATTATGGATAGATCATAGATAACACGAAATAAATAAATTATCGCGTACGAAAAATCATGGATGGAGACAAAAATAAAAAGAAGATCTCTCTACAAGAAAGTGAAGAGGCCAAAACCGTGTCACACGCTTCTCTCTCTAATGTAAAACTTGTGTTTATAAGCTTTTGCTTTTCCAAAAGAGATGTTTATTATACAATATACATGCATGTTACGTGTACAATTAACATGGTACCATGTAAAGAACATTTTTAATAAATTTCATATATTTTAACTTACATATCTAATCCACGTCTATATTTTATAGTTGTGTTTAATCAAATTGAGAGTGTAAAGAACTTGAGAAATATGGTTTGATGTTCTTGAGAATTTTTAATAAATGAGTATGATTTGCGATTATATGAGGGGAAAAAAAAATCAAATTGAGAGTGAGAAGTTGATTCAGTGTCTTTGGTTATAAAACTGGGCTAGATTTAGTCGTTTAAAACTAATTGGGTCGGCTTGATACTATAATGGGCCTGTATAGTGTTAGGCCCAGGTTTGTTCTCAAGTACTCTGTTGCGTCTTGAACATTCAGGTTAATCTCGGTAGCGACCAGCGAGCGAGTACCGAGGAAAACAATGGCGGGTAAGCAGATCGGCGGAGACGGCGGTTTACCGGCAAATCTCGCCGGAATGACAAAAAGTCAGCTCTACGACATTATGTCGCAGATGAAGGTGATCTCTCTTCTTTCTTTTCTCTACTTATATCAGCTACAACTTTTTCTCGAGAGTTTTAATCCTTTACGGATTACATAGCAATTGTTTTCTTCTTTGTTTCTCGAATTCTGAATTTGATTAAATCGAATCTGATGGTGCAGACGTTGATTGATCAAAACCATCAACAAGCGAGGGAGATTCTGATTCGGAACCCTCTTTTGACGAAGGCTCTTTTCCAGGTTCTTCTTTAACTTCCCCCAATCTCAAAATATGTATTTCGTGCGTTCTATTAAGCAATGAGGAATCCTGATTCGGAGCTTCTTAGTTGAGTATTTTGGTTCGACTACTTTGGTTTTAGTTTTGTTGAGGAAGCAGTTTAAATTAGGGTTTTGTGTCCTGAACAAATCTTTAGGTTTATGCCAGTTTCAATATTGCATTTATAGATAGATATGATGATGATGTATTTGTTGAATGCCAGGCACAAATCATGCTTGGAATGGTTCAGCCTGCTCAAGTGGTATGTAGTTGTATCTTTTGAGAAACAGTCTTTATAAGTCATTTTATATTTAGGATTATGTCATGCATCTTTAAATTTACAACTCTGTTTTATCTAGGTTCCAAAAGTTGAACCTCAAGCCGGGCAACAACAGCCTCAACAATCTCATCAGTCTATCCCACCAAAGCCAAACGTTCAAGCTCATATGTCATCTGTTGGCTTACAAGAGCCAGCAGTTACAATGCAGCCACAAGCCCCGGTTAGGAAACACCCAACACCACAGCCAATGCCTATGCCTCCTCCTCCTTCTGTTTCTGCAACTAATAATGCACCATCACAGCCTCGCTTTTCTCATCCCCAGCGTCAGGGACATCTGAATCCTGCTGTCACTTCTTTGTCTCATCCACAGTCTTCTCAAGTTCAAAGCGCGCCTCCTCCGGCTCCCCATCATCAAACATCCCAACCAACTTCTTTTCATCATCTTGATATACCAGCTTCCTCGACTCAGTTGCAGCAACAACCTATGCACTCGGGTGGAGGTCCTCATTTGACTCAGCAACAGCCTAGACCATATCATCATCAATATGGAGCAGCGCAGACTGGTCCAAATACTGGGTTTCAGCACCATGGGGCACCTCCTCAGCATCTTTCTCAACCCATGTTTCATGTGAGTCAGAGTTATGAGTGTTATCGATTTTCTTTTGTTCACCTCATTGTGATTTTTATGTATTTGACTGACTAGAGCTTGCTGTTTGAGCCAATTTACAGTCAGGCAATAGACCTTCTGCTTCTGGTGGACCTCAATTCCCGCAGGGGCAGCCACATCTGTCTAATCAGTCACCATATCAGGTATTTACTCTCTTATTGTCTTATACCTTTAGATGATACTGTATGTTCAATTGGTTTTGCAGATTGATCATGAAATTATGTTGCTTCATCTCTGTGCTTTTTTCTGAGGGCTACACTTACAATGAGTAGATTCACCCTTTAATGAGAAATCTTTCCAACATCATCTTTCATTGTTATTCAAGATATGGGAAAGATTTTCTTCTGGCAATAATTTTTTCTCATCTTTGTCCATTTTCATTTCTACTACTGATTGCGTTAATTCGTGTTTAAGATAATTAATTAATAATCAAACTGGAAAATTGTGCAGGTTTTAGTTTTGCTTATGGGTTTCACTGCTTGTAAGTTGTAACCTTGTTTATTATTTCAGGGAGGAGGTCAATATCGGGGAGACTACAGCAATAACCAGCTAGGAGGTCCAATGGCTGCAGACAGAGGAACTTCTTGGATGTCTGGCCAATCAGAGAGCTCAAGCATTACTCATCTCCCAGGCTTAGGACCGGTGCCTCCACCAAGCCAAGTTGGGCCTGGAGTTGGCCCACCACCTCGCCCTGGACCGGTAATCTACCTTCCCCTATTTCAACTGAAAGACACAGCCATTGAACCGTTGTGGCCGCTAGGAAATATATTAATGTCGAATCGTTTAGTTGTGTCTTTTGCCGCAATTCGAAATGACAATCTCTTATCACATAGGAAAAGAGCTTTGGTTATTTTTGCTGATGGTTGTGTTTTTCTTATTTGTGCAGATATCTGCAGAGATGGAGAAGGCATTACTTCAACAGGTGATGAGTCTGACGCCAGAGCAGATCAATCTGCTGCCACCAGAACAGAGAAACCAAGTCCTTCAGCTTCAACAGATTCTCCGACAGTGAAGCTCATTGATACGGTCGCTTGGTCTCCATGTTAGAACTTAGGAGAGACAGGTTTTGGCTCTGTAAGGTCGGAATTAAGTTTGGGATAATTTGTAAAAAGAAAAAAGGTAATTAGTTTTTTTCCAAGTTCAAGTATGGAGAAAATACGTGTGCGCTCTCTTTGATTTAATGTTCTGTAACAGTTTTCTTATTAGTTATTATTACTTTCAAAGATTCGAAATCAGTTCTTTTGCAGACTTTTTAAGTTAACTCTTGTTTAACCATCTGTGTAAATACTAAGAAAAAGAAATATCATTTGAACTTTAAAAAAAAAAAAATTGTAATGACATACATGATACATGTTATGATTCAGTTAATTGTGGCGTTACTGTTTATTTTAGTTGTTTTAGTAGATATTTTAAATATTAGGAAAGTATTAAGACTACTTAAGTAAGTGGAATAGAAGATTTTGTGGGATAAGATAAGAGAGTCTTAATTCTTAACACCTAAAGAGTTCAGAGTTTGAGGAGCTAACAACAACTCCACATTCAAATGGAGTCACTTCCAAAAATTTGGTGGTTGGTGGTTCCCCACAGTGTTTTTGGATCCTTGAACTTGCCCATTTCTGTTCTCTGCCACCAGATGATGTGATCACCAGATCTATTAATAGAATACTTGTTGGTCCCAAATATTTATTTGTTTCCCAAAACTATCCCCTCCATCAACATATTGAATTATATATATTCTATTTATTATTGTGTTAAACATTTGTTTAAAGGTTTAACAGAGAATCCCTAAACTTATACCATATATATAAGGAGAAAAATTTTATTCTTTGATATGTAGATCAATCAGTTTCAGAATGTAAATAATCTTTATAAAAAAAAGATAATGTTGTAGTAAAGTAAAGGTAGTATATATCCTGGTAAGAACTAGAAACAATCAACCACTATACAAATGAACTATTCAAAATTAGGCATTTAAATGAATAGAAAACCCCACTTATTTTTCATCTTCTTTAGGTCAAGTAATGGTCCATTTCAAGCTGTCCTCCCTAGTTTCATGGATGTATACATTGCATCTATTCTTTCTTTTCTTTTTTTTCCTTGTTCTATATATTTATCCTTATATTTCAGCTCAAATTTTATCTTCTGCTTTCGACTAATTTATTTTCAAACTAACAAGTATTTCATCTTTAAATCCCTAAGCTAAGGCACAACCAATTCGAGAGCAACACATGCCATGGACTCCACTTCCACCTTTTATAGAGTTTTCTCTTATAATTTTGACCATTTATGAATATACTTATCCAATTGGACAAAAAGAAAAAAAAAATTAACATTTGATGATGTACCACTTATAGTCTAAGGAGTATATTATTGGTACATGCTAAAATAAGAATAGATATTTAGTACTACTAGTTCACAAATGTTTTTCCCAATCATGATTATGATGAATTGGGAACATCAATCACAGTCTATGAAAGTATGAACCGTCACTCAAGCAATTATTCATACAATAACAAAGGAAATTAATAGATAAGTACAGATTCCACAAAAAAAGGAAGACAAATCTTTGGTTGCTCCACGATTAAACACGTCCCTTCGAAATACACAATCCACAGTCTTCCACAAATTGCATAAAACCTATCTCTGTCGTTGTTGTGTTTCGATTGGGAGACATGCATCATTATTAATCTTTCTTTCTATAGTAACGAGTGAAGGGTAGTTTTGTCATTTTCGTCTACTGTTCCTGCTGAGGTCCAAAGTCCAGTTGTTGTGTTGTGTGTATTCGAGTTTATCATCTTTGCTTGTCTTTACTTAACCCCAATCAAAGCTGATGTTGCCATTTTTCATCTCTATTATTGTAATTCCGATTTTTTTAAAGTATATTCTTTTCCTTTTTCTTAAAACTGAGATTTGATGACTATTGTTTTGGACGTTCCATGCTTTCCAGCTGTGGCTGATTAATTTTTTTTTTTTTTTGCTTTCCAAATTGTCTTTAAAAAATGAAAAATTGAAGAGGTTTCTTTCTGTGTTAAGGGCAGCTATTTTAGTCATCTTGTCACCTAACGGAGTATCTTCGAACTTCTGACATAATTAAGTACTATTTTTAGTAACTGTTCGTATCTTAATAACCTAATCGTATACTATTAGCTAGAAACGTCTGATATCAAAATTTTCTCGACACAAAACATTTCTGATTACTATTCTCTAAAGTGTGATTGATGAGGCTTGTTACAACTTTCAAAACACTTTAACAATCAATCATATTGTCAAAATTATTGTGGGATCTTACTAAAATTTATGGTTGGATACACTGACACTTATTCATTAAGTTCCACACGGTATAATTTTGATCCATCTATATATCCTCACTTTCTTCCGAGATCTAACCAATATAATTCCGAATTTTTTTGTTACTCTTTAAAATAATGAGCAATAAACATTTTTCATTGTCCGAAGTCCGAACTAGTTGAATTGCAATCTCTAGGCACTATATATATATTTGTAGTGTCGAAATTACACAAGTATACATATTTATATGGCATCGAGATTTTTGAATAATATTTTAAAGTTTTTTTTTTTTTTTTTTTATGTAAATCCAAAAAAGGGATAAAATTAGAAAGACAAAAAAAAAGGAGGGCAAAAAACAAAAGTCAAAGGGTCCATGAAGATGAATGGAAGACAGAATTCCCATCCCTCCCTTGCCCCATCTCCACTGCCTCACGTGCCTTTGCCCTCTGAAAAAATATTATATTCGAATTAAAACCGAATTTTAAAACATATAATTCATCACACCAAACCACATTTAAATTAAATAAATATATATCGTAGCACAGCATTAAGAAGTTTGTAATGATAATATGTTTAACTATAAGTGCAAGATTACTTACGTACCTGCATGGTTTCCACAGCATCAGTCTCCGAGTTAAAGTCATAATACGAACTTGCTGCTGTAATCTTCATAGATAAAAACTGCTCATCACAAAATAAGTGAAGCGAATTAGTATAATTTTTTTTAACGAATTGAATTGGTTAGACAATCTATAATATCATAGAAAACATTACTATATTAAGTCTATTCTCATACCTCGACTTGATTTTGCAATGACTGGACGTAATTAATTATCTCGTCCAGCATAGTAGCCATTCCCATTGTCTACATCACCAAATTATATATCCAATAAAAAAAAGATTAACAAATATATTCTCTTTATAGTCTTAAAAAAAAAACTAATTAGATATCAAGTTCTCGTAATCAGTCACCTTATAACATCCGGGGACTATATCTTGCAAACATTTCAATCTCTCGTTTATTTTTCCTCGCCGAGCCTGAAATATAATATGTTAATAGTTGTCATCATCACTATTATTTATGATTAATAACTTCTAAACTAGCTAATAAGATATGCGTCTTTTTAACTGTACAAATTACAATCAATATATTACCCGCTCTGCTATGCTGTGGCTATCAGTGGCTTGACCTCTTCTGGCTCTAACATGGACAACTTCTCTCTCTTTCTCTTCTTCTTTATTCTTAGACCTCTTCCCTCTCTTTGAAGACGAACTCTGTGATTTTAATAAGACAAACATAATTAAAATAATGGAATCTCATGAGAGTTTTTTAATTGTATATGTACGATTAGGGTTTCGAGGTTACATTTTTGGTCAAAAGTTTTCCATTTAGGGAAACTTGAGCAGCAGAAGAGCTAGATAGAGTTTGATCAGAGACACTGTTCTCCGAAGTAGACACAGCTTCCATAAATGTTTTTCTCTTCTTTGTATCGACTTTTGATGAAGACTCGTCGTTGTTGTCATGAATATTAGAAGGTAGGAAAATCCCTTGGTGAAAATCATTCTCAGGAGTTTTTCCGGGAAAATGATTTGAGATTTGATGATGAAAGAAGAGAGAGTCGAGAGGAGAAGAGAAAGGAGGAAATGTTTGGAAGTGATGAAGAGTGTTGCTGAGTTCTGCTAGTTGTGTTATGGGATCATCCATGGTATATGTCTGGAAATCAGAAGAGAGATTCGCCATTACTGATGATGAGTTTCAATTTTTTACAAATATTGAACTTTTTTTTTTTTTTTTTTGGGTTAAAATAGAAAGTGGCTGTTTTCGAGCGAGTGACCAAGTTTATATATAGACACTGTTTTCTACTATAATTGTTTAATGAAAAATTGGAATAAAAAAGTGGGGTTAATTCAAAAAAAAAAAAAAAAAAAAAAAAAAAAAGAGGAGGGCCAATGAAAGTGAGAGTAATGGGATATTTGTAATGGAGTTGGTCCCGCATAAATTGATCAGGAGATATGTATCCAAATAGAGTAAGTGGGGGCAATGTTTTGCTAGTGGGACTCATTAGCACTGTTCTTCATTTCTCAAGGGGGAAGAACTTAAATTTAGACCTCATCAACAAAAAAAACTATATATGTTTTTCAATTAGTGCCTTTCTCTTGCTTTTTTTTCTTCTTCTTAATTCCACTAATCTATTGTCACGAACGAACGATTAATTGTATTATTTTACATAGCTAATCGTATTAACCATTTTACCACGATTTAATTTACATTTGCTATTTGACAGAAAAACTTACAAATTATTTTTGGTTCACAAAACGCATATGCATGGGTTTGATACGGTGGTGACGCAACGCAACGCAACGATTAGACTAGCTTGAACGACTAACCTATATTTCTTGGTAAATTAACATATAAATATTTATATATATTTAATTTATTGAATAAATATAACTTTAGGTCTAAGTTGAAACGTCTAGAACTTCTCTAGTCAATGTAAGTTCCATATAGCCTCTCGTTTACGTAGGTTTGATTTCTTCTGACTGGTGATCGACCACGTTTTTCTTTCTGGATTCTTACAATAAAGTTAGGTTCCTATCAATATAAGTAAATTCATTGATCGAACCTATCACTATACCTACTATATATAGACTCAAATCACATGCAATTTTTACATATGCATTCAAGATTGTATCTAACTTGTTGTTTTGACTTTGAGCATTGCTATTTTTAATATTGTTAACATTTATAGGAAAACACCGGAAGTACTGTATAACAAGCATACTTGTTCGAATCATTTTATTATGTTTGCCAACTTTTTTAACCCGTTGAATTTTCAAAGTAATTTTGGAACAGACCACAAATTTAACGTTTTGAACGAGTATTAAAGGTTTGGACTAAAAATAGCAGCCAACTCAAATTTCAAAATCTGAATCTATTTTGACTAGCAAGACAACTGAAACAGATAAACAAAACCCAACTTAAAGAAAGAAAGAAATCCAAACCCGACATAACTGAAGAAAACAGTAACCCGAATGCAAAATGTTTGCTACATCACAAACTCTACATAACATACAAGGGCCCGACCAAGAGCGTGTTACGTACTGGGCCTAAAAAACAAAGTAAAGTATCCTCAATTATAAACATAATAGTAGAAACAAAAAAAAAAAGTTCAAAAGTTTTGCAACCATAAGACAAAAGAGCATATAGTAACCCTCACATTCAGAAGACTTTTACTAAGAGATGTTTGTTTTTAAATTTGAATTTATATTGAGGTCTACAACACTATAGTCTGCTGGTTTTAGCCATGGACTGGACTGGTAGCACACTGATAATTAATGATATAGGCTGTTTTATAGAAAGAATCAGTAAACTTATTAAAAAATCTCCAAATTTAGTTTCTACGAATTCATATTGTAAAATTTTCCCTTTTAGTACAGCTTATTTTTTGTATGATGAATAATATACTCGTTGGCTGTTGCATGCACATGATACACCCAATCAACATATAGATGCAACCAATAAAACAAAATCACATATAGCTTAGTTTTAGTTTTGGAAGAAAAGTCTGAGAAAAACATGTCGTTAGACTTGTTTGCTTGTATAACTTTACTTCCTTATTTCCTATAGTCAGTAGCTAGGAAAACAAAAGGTCATATACAAGTCAGTAAATAGGTTTGTGCCAAACTGTTCTTCTTTAGGAATTAAGATGGAAATTGAAAGTTGAAATTATCGCACCTAAAATTCTATTACTATGATCGAAGACATGTCACCTAGGGAGGGTTGCCTAAAACTGCTCCTCTTAAGTCATGAAGTTATAGAAAACGTAAAAGTAGAATAAAAATTTCGAACACAAAATTTTCATTATTGCTAATATATATGAAAACGTAAACAAGATCTCAAATATCACATGTCCTCCTCTTTGTCTCTCGTCTCTCTACATATATATATGGGTGCATTCACATGTTTTGATTTAATATATAATCATCTTCCTTCAGCAAAGGAAGACATGGAAATGGAGGTCCTCGAGTACTCCTCAACGAGGCCATTCTGTCCAGTACTACTTCTTCTGTTCTTAAAACTGTTTGGTTCACTCCCGGTTAATCCAAATCTTCGTGAACCAGCTCCTGTACCGGTCTCAGTACTTGTATATCCGCCTCCTCTACGACCTTGGAGTCCAGGACTACCAGGTTTAGGCAAATCAAATGAATCACTCGACAACATTTGATGAACCGTGTTCATATCCGGTCTGTTTGATGTGATCTGCTGGCAACACAGTAATCCTATAAGGAAACATGTGGCTGCTTCGTCGCGGTTGTATACTCCTGCTAGAGATTGATCCACCAGTTCTAGAATTTTGCCTTCTTGGTACATTTTCCATGCCTGCACCGAATATATATAAATTCCGGTTATCGAGTAAGGCCGATTTTTGTTTTCCAAGTTAAAACAAGCCTTTTGAGAAAGATGAACAAATGTTTGATTTATTCTAAATTATTCCATATATTAAGTAAAGATGATTCAACACTAAGTTATAAAAGATATATATGCGTGACTCCACTGATCATTACCAAAATTAAAACTCAGAATCTCTCCTATATGGAAAAAAAAAAAAAAAAAAAAAAGCAAACTATGGTAAATGTTATGTTTCCAACTTACATAGTTCAAGAGATCGGCCATTTCAGGTCCAAGATGAGTATTTTGGTTCTTTCTTCCGCTAACTATCTCCAAAACCAAGACTCCATAGCTGAAAATATCTGACTTGACCGATAAAAGCCCATGCAACGCATACTCAGGAGCCATATAGCCACTGCATCAACACTCCCATAAATTATATGCACATTCGCAATTATGTTAAGAGCATGAGGAGATTAAGTGTACATAGCCTACTCACTAAGTGCCAGAAATTTTAAAGGTATTGGTATGAGTGCCGTCTCCCGGGAATAACCGGGCCAAACCGAAATCCGAGATTTTCGGGTTCAAGTCATTATCTAGAAGAATGTTGCTGGCTTTGATATCTCTGTGGATTATCCGTATGGGAGCTTCTTCGTGTAGATACAACAGTCCTCTCGCCACTCCTATAATGATTCGCCATCGATGGTGCCAATCAAGTGAACCGGGCTTGATCTTATCTGAACATTACAGAGAGATCAATCATTATATCAAACCGGTTCGAATCGAATGAATTATAAACATCAGAACCAATGATTCGGTACAGTTCGGGGATTGAATTAAATAGAGACGTACGTACCAAAGAGAAAATAGTCGAGACTCCGGTTAGGGAGATACTCGTAAACCAGCATCTTCTCAGGACCATGGAAGCAACAACCTAACAACGAAACCAAGTTCTTATGTTGAATCCTAAGCAAGAGCTTAACCTCGTTCGTGAATTCTCTCGACCCTTGTCTCGAATTCACTGATAGCTTCTTCACGGCTATTTCTTCACCATTCGGCAACGATCCCTATATTCGTAATGTCGTATCAAATAAATGTCCCTCCAATATTTTTTTAATAACAGAGTATTCTATAGAGTTTACCTTGTAGACAGGGCCAAATCCGCCGGTTCCGAGTCGGTTCTTCTCGGAGAAAAAATCAGTCGCGATTTCAAGCTCTTGGAGATCGAAAAAAATGCCACGATCTCCATCATCTTCGGCTGATTCTTCCCTACGGGAAGCTGTCTGACCACCGCACATCTTAAGCAGCGTCATCAAGCCACTGAAAAGACGGCGGACCATCTCTCGCAACCACTGGTGGCTTGTTTTATCACCCTCAGAGTACTGAAGATTTAAGATAAGGTGTATGAAAATATTATATTCAAATCCAGTTTTTGATTGACTTGTTTCTTGTTGCGGGGTAGGGAGGCTTATTATACGAAGTCGCATTATTGCAACGCACGTAATCAAGTCTTTGGGGTCAGTCAACGTCATTGACCGAGCATGGACACATCAACCACTAAATACGCGTAACATTAATTTCCGTTTTTTGATTTTTGCTTTCACTCTCGTTGATGAAAACATTTTTTTTTGCTTTTAGCCAAAAGATGGAGTGTTATTCGAGTTTAGATTCATTATACACAGCTTAATAGAGAAATATATGTAACCATTAGGCATTAGTATTAGTTACTTAAAACATTGGCAAACAATAATATGCGTAGATTTATGTTTAAGACAAAAGTCATGGAGTCAACTCAAACCTAAAAAGTAGTTACAAAATCAGGAAGTCAAGTCAATGCAAGGGTTGGACGATACAGTCGCGACCAAAGAAAAACATCTTTATCGTAAGAATTTTCTTCTTGGACCATATGTTGTATTACTATTATGTCGTCGTACGTAGGTAAATTAGGTCCGTCACATTACATATCTAATATTGAGTAATTTGTAAACCGTTACGATCAAATTTGTCGATTAAGAAATTCGAAATGGGGGCTCTTGTATACAAACCTGCTTTAATGGCAAATAGATTTTTCGACAGTGCATCATCTAACTAACTCTTCCATTGCAACTTGTTTATCCACTCTTTCTCTCGGGCTATTCACTAATTTTGATAATTGATGAGTTTGTGGTTCAACTTCATATTTATTCTTGTCCCCATGGCAATTTTTTTTTAATCTTTTGTATTTTTTTTACAAGAACAACAACTGATTTTATTCAATCGAGATTTGTTATATAAAAAGCCAAAAAACTAGAACATGCAGGACAATCAAAATTTGTCACCATTAGTACTTTCCATTTTTGTTTTTGTAAGTTTATCCTCCAATTCCCAGAAATGCAGGACAATCTTACAAAGTTAAAAATAATACTCAGTATAACATGTCGTCATCACTGTCAAAATTTTAAAATGTTGATAAATAATATATCAAATCGAAGTTATGACGATGTAGAGTTCAAATCAACAATTTAAGTGTCGAGTTCAAATCAACATTTTAAGTTTTGAAAATTTAATATATGTGACCATAGAAACATTTGAAAGATACGTATAATAGTTATATTGTGTATTATTTTTAGCTTCATATGATTAATCTATAGTATTTTTGAAAGATTGATGGTAAAGTTGCAAAAATGGCGACTTGGAGGATTATGTGATAGTTGGTGTTCCTGTTTTGTGTTTGCAGTCTAGTTCGTGGGCAATTTACTAATTTAGTAATTATCTCATACGGCGGTTCTGGCCAGAATCTTCATGGTGAAGAATCATCATGGAACCTTTGTAAATTGTTTTTTAAAAAAGCTATTGTTGCGGTTATTAACTACATATATAATATAGTGATGGATATAATTGAAGCCTTTGAAAAGAAGGTCACAAATGGGACGACTAGCTTGATATTGGCTTATCCATGACTGGAGGAAGCTTATACACCTATATATACAAATCTGGTACATGTATTGATATCACTCTTGACTACAAGTTTGTACTCAAGAACATTTTGAACTTGTATGCCCTATATAAAACTTGAGATTTTCTTTTTCCCATTCTCTATTTTGTGGAATGTACTTACGGATTTGGCTTATTTTTTGTTTCCTTAGGTCACTGTCACCATCTGAAAGATATCATACTTTTTTGTTGTAGTACCTTTGGTTAACTGATGTTTCGGTCTAGAAATCATTTTCATGGAATTCTTGTAGGTTTCCATAAAATCTAGTGCATGTATTGATATGTTGCCTAAACTAGGTCATTACATTACATATTTAATTCAATCTATACTATTAAAAGGGAAGCATTTTTAATAAGTAGACATAGATTAAGAGATTATTACATGAAATGCCACTCAATTTAGACTTAATCATCTAGCCAAACAGATATTAAATGAGTTAGGATTAACAAAAAAATCAGAGCCAAACAGATATTATTTGGTATACTCTGGTCAAAATAAAAAGTTAAAGACACGCGGATCCTAAAGTGACCCGATTCGTTTGCAGTTGAGTTAAATGAAAAAGACGCTAACCATGTGGTACCCGATCTATAAGAAATCGGATCCTACCCAGCGTGAATCATTCAGTTCTTTTTTAATGTAAAATGATACTAACTATAAATAAAATGATATTAACTATGAAGATATTTTATCCCTAAAATCACTCAAGCCATTTAAATCAAACTATACAATTTCAAACAACCAAATTTAAATTCAATTTTATTAAAGGTAAATTTGTTACCATCAAAATCCGACAATCAAAAACTTATATATATAAACATGTTAAATTTAGTTATATTTTTGGTAACAATAGTTTCCGATTTGATATTACCTAATATACAAAACAGAATAAATTTTAAATATAATTTAAATTACGATTTTTCTTTCATTTCCTATATCTCAAAACAAAATGAACAAAATCTAAAATAACTATGAAATCTATTGTTGTTAATATCTTAAAATATTTTGTGTTAGGAAATCCTAACTAATCTGATCTCTATATAGGACGTATCAAACTCTTTTATTTCATTCTTCACAAAAATGTTTTTCAGCATCAAAATTTTGAGTTATGAGTTTTCTAACTTTTATTTTTCATTTTGTTTTATTATTAGTGTTTCAGATTTGAAACTCTTAACAAACATGTAAAACATAAAAGTCAAGACTTTAAACTTTTAAAATACTGGTGCTGGTGAAACAAACCGATAGTTCTAATCGATTTTCTCTTATCATTCTTTTTTAGTTTTGTTTTTGTTTTTATATGTTAGTGCATATATACATTAACTATAAATGTTAATAGTGTATTATTTTTATCCTCCATGATTATATTTTTATAGGTGGCTGTGGCCTATTGGGTGATTTCAAAGAAAGGATCTCGAAGCAGATCATACTTGAGAATGGAATAATCTATCGAGGAACATTGATTTCATATCAATCATTAAAGGTCTACAAAGCAATAGACAGAGTATTGATTATTTTTATTTTTTGATATGGACCTCTATTGTTGTAGCATTTACATGTTTTAAGTGGAAAAGTTTATAAAAAAAATTCAAGAGTTACTAACTTCTAACAAATTGCTTGCCAACCGGATAATGGTTTAATTCTTGGTTCCCGAAAGTGATTAGTATACTTTGAAAGGAAAAGATCTGAAAAGGGTGCTAATTTTATAAGTAGAATGATCGAAAATTATTTATCTTTTGTGAACTTTGTTTTAATTAGGATGTTACATGAAAAAATATGAGGGACTAAAATTGAATTTGGTAAGAGCAATTTTGAATTATTTTAGTTTTTAGGATTGACATTTCGTTTTTTTTTTTCATTACTTAATAATTGTAATGAAATTTTGAGACACAAAAAACGATATTTGACTTATATATTCTGCCTTTATCTTTTGTTTTTTTTCCTCTTTTTCTGTTATGAATTTCTCACATGTTTCTTAAAAACAATATCTAAAAATATTAAGAATTTTGCCCACAAAATTACGTACGGACAAACAAAGAATCATTATATGAAAAATAATTTACCCGATAGTTCCATTTGTAAATCCTAAATTTCAGCATTTCACACATAATATATATATATATATATATGTATTTCCTAATATATAGGACTACGATATATGAAAGATTTCTGTATTAGAGATGCAATGCTCCTTACTACTTAGAATGTTTAAAGCTAAAGACATTCTATCATATATAATCCATTAAATCTATAATACATAAACATAATAAATTAAATTGTTATCCATATGAAATATAATAACTTCATAACCTTTTTGTCTAACCCGACTAAAATACAAATCGAATACTAAACTGGTATGAGTTGGGATTATGAATGTTAACATTCCTTAAAAATATTTTTACAAATATAATCCCACCTATACGTAATATATTATAAATCTAATAACAAACTTGGTTTTTGAAATCAATCCCGCACGTACGTGCGGGTCTAAACATAGTTAACTTGTACAGCGTTATGGTCAGATTTGTTGACGAAGAAAGTTTGAAATGGGGCTCATGTATATTAGAAACCTGATTTAATGGCAAATACATAGTTCAAGTTCCTATTGATTCCTATCCTCATGACAAAAAAAAAAAAAAATTCATCTTTTGATCTTTGTACAAAACAACGGTTGATTTTGTTAAATCGAAAATTGTTATTAAAAGCCAAAAAAAAATCTAGAAGCAAAAATGAAATGAAATATTATTCGATTCGTTAAGATAAAGCCCGGCTCAGCCCAAGATTAAGGCCCAATTCAATCCGTCACATTACATCTCTAAAAATCGACCAAGTTTAATAAAACCGTCAAGAGACAAGAGTCGCCGGAAAAATTACAGATTCGTTCAACGCGGCGGCGCGATGAGGTTCCGGTACGCTATGGTCTGTTCGTCGAATCAGAACCGAAGCATGGAAGCTCACGCTCTTCTTAAAAGACAAGGTCTCGACGTTGCTTCGTACGGGACTGGGTCTCATGTTAAACTACCTGGACCATCTCTCAGAGAGCCTAACGTTTACGATTTTGGAACTCCGTACAAGCAGATGTTCGATGAGCTCAGGCGCAAAGATCCTGAACTGTATCCTCTTTATGATGCGTTTCTGTGATTGTTTGCTTACCGATCATTGATTTTTTCAAATCCCTAAGTTTGTGTTGGTCACTGCTTCGTGTCTCAGTCTTCTTCTAGTGTTGTGATATTCGCAAATTTGCTTACTTTTTTAGGCTGGAAACTGTAATTTTGCTATTCAAGTTGCTTAATTTGTTCCTGATTACATCTTCCAGAACACTTATTTATTGTAAATCCTGTTATTTTTATCCTTGCTTATGGGCTATGTTTGTTCAACCTTTGATGTTTTGTATAGTACTCAGAAGCATGTTCATTGGGTGTTATAGTGAGACTTGTAAGCTTTTGAGTTTGATACCTTAACTGTTTCATTAGGTACAAACGGAATGGTATATTGCAGATGCTTAAGAGGAATTTATCTGTGAAGCTTGCTCCTCAAAGATGGCAAGATAATGCTGGTGATGGTGTGTTTGATGTGGTTATGACTTTTGAAGAAAAGGTTTTTGATTCTGTCCTTGAAGGTAATCCAAATCCTCCCTATCTTACGGTTTAATGCTTTGTTTGAAAATTGCTTCATCCTGAGTGCTCACTACGTAGATACTCATCTCACAAACTCTTATGATATTGGAAGAAAAATTGCGGGATCAGCAGATGTGTTCATCAACTTATCCCCATTTGAAGAACATTGAAATGTGATGTGGTGTTTCCAAAACAATCTTCGTTTGGTAAATTATGTCGAACTAGTTAGGATAGATGTTTTTACATATAAATTGATGAAGTCGTTAAGCATTGACAATTCATGTGAAACCTAAAAGTTCTACAGGGTGCTCTTTCGTGTAACTTAGTTTGCTTTTATCTTGCTGTAATTGTTAGCTGAAAAACGATTGCAATCCTAGTTTGATAGAACTGTCTGGTTTTCTTTCTGTGTAGTGATACAAACTTTCCTGTGTCTTAATATCTTTTTCTCAAGAAGTTGGATTTTCTCTACGAATCTGCAGATCTTAATAACAGAGAACAGTCACTTATGAAAACCATACTTGTGATGAACTTGGAGGTTAAAGATAACCACGAAGAAGCAGCTATTGGTGGCGGCTTGCCTTGGAACTCTGTCAAGAGATTGAAGGGAATGAAACATGGGAAGATTCGATCGATGACATTGTTGCAGGATTTGAGAAACAACATAGGCGGAAACTGGTCTATAGCATCTCATTCTACTGAAGAGACCATCATCAGTCGCATTAACGGTCAGATTATGTAGATTGCTGTTCTGTGGCCCGAGTCTTGAGATGCTACACACATTAGTAAGTCATTGGTTTATATGCTTTAGGGTTAAATACTTGGGAGTGTAGAAGAAATTGCTTGTTAGAAACTGAGAAATTGTCTTCTAAACACCTTCCTTTGTTTGTTGCCTTTCCTCCTTGCTAGAAAGTTGAAAGACCCTTGATGAGCTATGTTGCAATAGAAATGCGTTTTGTTTGTGTGTTGACATATCTAAAAAAGAGTAATTAAAAAAGGTAATAAAAAACTACAACAGAGAGAGGTGACAGTACTAGTCTTTACCCAAGCATTACTTCATCTTTAATGTCACAATCAAAGTTAACGTGTATATTTGAAACCCAATTCGTGTACCAATTGAATTAACCCGACCCCTAAAATCATGTACAAGTCAATGCAATGTTTCTAGCAAAATCCCCAAGCCCGTGAGATTAGATGACGAAAAGTAGTCCCTTCAAAATTCATAATCGTGAGCTTGACTATATATATAAACGTTCGTTCGTCCCACGGTTCATAATATATATATGTTTGTTTCAGAACCACCCAAATATACACACGAAAATAATGAACAAGAGCCACGAGACGCAAGAAGACCCTCTTACACAAGAAAGTCGTCATCATCTTCATCAAATCTTCATATCCAAGATAGTCAAATCTCATAGATTCTTCCAAGCCCTCGTGTTGTATTCTTTTCTTATCGGTTTCGGGTTCGGACTCGGCTTCATACTCAACGTTCACATAAGAAACCTCTCTTTCAATCCCCAACTCTTTCGTCTATCCTCTACTTCCTTCTCCTCCTCCTCTTCCTCCTTTTCCAACTCTTCCCTCTCTCCACAGCTTCAACCGCAGCCAGAAAAACACGTTTCCCTGAAAGAAGCGGTTGATGATGAAGGGCAAAAAGATCATTCTCTGGTGGAGCCGGAGAACGTGATGCATAACATGACGGAGGAGGAACTCTTCAGGCGTGCATCGAAGATTCAAGAAATGACGTTGAATATGACAAAGAAAGTGGCGTTTATGTTCTTAGCAAGAGGGAAGCTTCCTTTGGCTAAACTGTGGGAGAGATTTTTCCAAGGCCATGAAGGTCTTTTCTCAATTTACATTCATTCTAGTGACCCATTTTACGTTGACGACTCAACACCGGAAACGTCGCCGTTTTACCGCCGGAGGATTCCAAGCAAGGTCAGTCAATTTTTTTTTTTTTTTTTTTTTTTTATACGTTTTTACAAAGAAAAATATATAATTGAGGTAGTCGAATTATTCAGCCTAGATATAAAGTCGAAAACAGTAGAGATATTATAAATAGTTACACTTGTTTATGGCAATTTTTCTTTCTAAGAAGTCTAGCTAGCTACTTTGAAAATTAGCGTGGTGCTAAAGAAGTTTCATCCAAAAGAAGAGAGTGACAAAATTAAAGAACAGTGTTTAGCATTAATATTTCTTATTTCTTTCAACTCGTTACGCTTTGGCGTTGCTAATTATGATTGCTAAACAAAACATTTACGGTAACATCATCTGTGACTGTAAATGTTCAAGGCCTATTAATTTAAAGAAAAACGTAGATCAGCCTCTTTTTATTTACTTAAATAATGATAATACATTTCAAGCCGGGTCTACTTATATACTTTATTTAGAGCTTAGGTGAGTTACAAAATGATACGTGTCGAAGAAGTTAGAAAAGTCGAGAAGACAGAAGTAATTCGACATAGAGATATTTCAAGGACACGAACATATATACTGTATTTTTTTTTTTTTTTGTTATAACTTTTGGTCAGAATGATGCTGTATTTAATTAACAACACCAAAAAAAAGTATTCAAGAAAAAGTGGCACTTGACCTACACCAGTTGAGTAACCCATCATGTAACAGACCTGCTTATTGTTTCACTAAAAAAAATTTCAACATATTGTTTCTCTTAAGAACCAAAAATATAAAGGCATATATAAAAAACAAACAGTTAATACAATAAGGTAGCAAAAAGTCGTATATTAGGATCTTTCGTATATGTCGACCGTCTACGTATGCCTCTTAATTTCCCTTTCAATAGATATCATCATATACTATATAAATAATATACTATCGTTGAGTAGTCTATTATGCCTATACCGACATATATATATTTATATTTTCTTTTTGGTCAAATATATATTTAAATTAAACTCAGTTCATTGTATTGGTAAATAAAAGTAATAATATCACGACTCATGTACGAGGATTTTCTTCTTTGCTTTATGTAGGAAGTGAAATGGGGAATGGTGAGCATGGTGGAGGCTGAGCGGCGGCTACTGGCCAACGCTCTGCTCGATGCAGGAAACCATCGCTTCGTCCTCCTCTCGGAATCGGACATCCCTCTCTTCAACTTCTCCACCGTTTACTCTTACCTCGTAAACTCTCAACACTCCTACGTCGACATCTACGACCTTCCCGGACCAGCAGGTCGAGGCCGCTACAATCGCCGTATGTCACCAGTCATCAGCCGCAGCAAATGGCGAAAAGGCTCTCAGTGGTTCGAGATAGACCGTGAGGTAGCTGAAGCCGTAGTCTCGGACACAATTTACATTCCTGTGTTCAAGAAACATTGCCTTTTGGGATGTTATGCCGACGAGCATTACTTACCGACGCTTGTCCACGTCATGTTTCCGGGGAAGAGCGCGAACCGGTCGCTGACGTGGACTGATTGGTCACGACGAGGGCCGCACCCGAGGAAGTACACTCGGCGGTCAGTGACTGGGGAGTTTCTGTCGAAGTTGAGGAATAGAAGAGAAGGGTGTGTGTATAATGGGAAGAAGAGCGAGAAATGTTACTTGTTCGCTAGGAAGTTCGATAATAGTTGTTTGGATAAATTGTTATATTTTGCTCATAGAGTTATGGGATTTTAGTTTTTCTATAGATCACCTGGCATTATACGACTCGGCTAATCTGTGTGTTTTGTGTATCTTAAAATTTGTAATTACAATACTTCACATATTTTTTTTGTATTTTCTCTGAGAAATTTTATTTAACTGCTCCTTGTTTAGTCATCTTCTTTCCTTATGTTTTTGAGGCCCATTTATTTGTTCGAAGTTGAAAGGCCCAATTGTGTAATAAAAACTTGTTCATCTTCTATTAACTCCTTGTGATAATAACTAGAAATGATTTATATATATCTATCGTAGTGTTAATTTTATTCGAGACGAATATTTGTAATTGATCATGCAGTCGAGTCATTAATAATGTAGTACACTAGGATTCAACCCACGGTACACCGCGGGACAATATTTTTAATTTTAAAAATATAAAATTTATATTGGATTTATTTGTTATTTTATTATTATTTTATTAATTTTAAAAATATAAAATTTTACAGTTATTTGATATAAGTATTCAAAGTATAGGATTTTTGTAGTATTTTCAAGGTTTTAACCCGTGTGGTATATGTATAGTCTAGTAATACATTTATCTCCTGGTACATATCTAAAAGTGTTTTAAAAATTTTTTTTTACTTAATTCTCTATATGGGATTAATGCCAACCATCTCACCAAAATCAAAATAAGTTTTTGCGTAAAAAATATAATCAAAATAATTTTTTTTTATTAAGTTTAATTATGTTAATTGTTTTACCAAATTAGCATATTTTTATAGTTTATAATTTTTTCTATGTCAATATATATAGTTTATGATAATTAACAGAACCGTGTGGTATATGTATAGTTTAGTAATACATTTATCTCCTAGTACATATCTAAAAGTGTTTTTAAAAAAAAAACAATTTCACTTAACTCACTGTATGGGATTAATGGCAACCCGTCTCACCAAAATCAAAATAAGTTTTTGCGTAAAAAAATATAATCAAAATAAGTTTTTTTATCAAGTTTAATCATGTTAATTGTTTTACCAGATTAGCATATTTTTATAGTTTATAATTTTCTATGTCAATATATATAGTTTATGATAATTAACAGAATTTAATTTTTTTTGGTAACTCCTCAAAAAAATAAAAAATAAACCAAATTATATAGGGGGTTTCAACATATTTAATGTGATATTTTATAATTGGATTTTCTGTTTAGGAAATTTATTAATGTTAATATAATTATAGAGATTGTAAACTTTTGTTATGGAAAATCTGTTGTATATCATTTAAATTAGAGAGATTCTAGCATCCATAAAAATAGTTTTAGAGATTTAATGGGTTAAAACTTTAACGGGTAGAGTTGTTTTTAGAAAAATCGGAATGTATAGATGTTGTTAAGATTTTATGGCAATAAATGTAACAAATGTTCAATTTAAGAAAGTTTAATATTTAAGTTTCTCTGCAATGTTATTTATGGAATTGATTTAGGGGTTAATATTGTAAAAACAAATTAAATAAGTAAAACTTAAAGGCATAAACCAAAATGTACTTAAAAAATGTTAATATAGATTAAAGAACATCACTTTTACCGGATCTGGTAAGTTCGTAGAGACTGTGATTCAACTGCTAATTAAAAAATTAACACAGTTTAATCTTGCAAGTGCTAAAGCGTAATTGTCGTGGCATGATCAAGCGTTAATACTAGTTTTTAAATATGTGGATAAAACCATAACTTTTTCAGGTTTTTAAAATAATGAACCTTTTCGTTTAGTATATATGAAGAGTCGCCAAAAAATAATGTTTCAACAATTTATTTAATCTTCAAGTTTCTCGTTGTTTGATTAGGTGATTCGTTTGTTCAGGTACGTAAGTAATATAGATATGATTGTTATTTACTGATATTATATAAGGAGATGGCTCGAGCTCATATAATAAGCACATGCGCATTTAATCTAAACCATTAATTAATCTAGTAACTAATAATTATGTACGTACGAACGCGGCCGTTTTGTTCCGAACGCGGACGTTTTATTTGTTTTTAAAGTATACTGAAACTCAGACTAATATTTTCCAGTCTCCAGTAGGTTAGCATGTGATTTTGTGGACTAATGTTTTTTTGGTATCAATTATGGACTAATGTTTACCTAAAGATTATCTATTTTTGTTTGTGGAAAATTAGACATAAAATATGAAATTTTTAGAAGATGTTTTAGAATATTTTCAATACAACGTACAAAAATATTAATTGAACCCACACAAACTTGGATTTATGGATATAAAAAATAAAAAATGTTGCTAATTTAGTAACAAAAGGCTGGTTCCCAAGAAAGCACTCCTCTTCTCTTCCTATACGTTTTTTCTTCAAGACTTTTCCAACTTTATCTTTTGTATCATTACGAAATTATATGCAAATGCATTAAAAAAAAAAACAAAAAACTATATGCAATGGGTTATTCGTTTATTACTCATGTCATAATTTACCGAAGAGTTAAACTACCAGGAACATGTTTTTTTTTTTCTGATTACTATGAACATGTTACAAACTAACACGCAAAGAAACTGTAATATTTTTGAGTTCGCCACCACCAAAAGTGAATAGCAATTCGGAATGGGCTTTTTATCATTTAGATATATCAAACTGAATAGATGTTTTTGTATTCTTTTGAAATAACAATAACGTCGTGACAAAAGTTAGGTGAGTGTGACGATACAATTTATCATCGAGGCAAATCGCTATAATTAGATAACGCTGCCAAGAATATATATTTTTGATGTTACAAAAAAAAAAACAGAGTAAAAAATTTAGTTAAAAAATCAGTTTTTTTTTTTAATAGAGGCTAAACAGAGTCGATCGATTGTGGCTAAAACGTACAACAAGTTTTGAGAGAAAAAAAACTGAGATTGAAAACCCACCCAACAAGAAATTACCTGAGTAGAACAAATCAATTTGACGAACCTTCTTAGAAATCATTCACTAGATGATCATCCTATTATTATATAGAGTTTAATATTAATGAACTCACAATAACTTGGATAAGATTAATCTTCTTTAAACACAAGCCATTCTATATTTAAAAAGACGATTGTTATATATTTTCTGGTTTAATAATAGCTTTGATAAATTTTATTATTCGGATATTGTAGGAAAGGGATGCAAACCAAAAAAAATGCTATAATACGACTTTCATTTTATTGTGATTAAAAGATAGTAGTTTGATAAAATGTATACTACTATATAAAAGGTGTTTGTTGTTAACTTGTTATACGTATGACATATTTGTCGACGAGACCAACCAAAACTGGGGTTATTACAAATCTAATTCTACCTTTTTTTTTTCTGACATGAATTTAAGAAAAGAATCTGATCCTGTCTTTTTCTCTGATTTTCATAATTTTCTAATTATGTTTTAGAGTGTGAAAAAAAGAAAGGGTTGATTAGATGATTGATTTATCATAAATATGTTGATTATCAATAGTGTTAAAATTGGTGAAGAATAGAACAAAAATTCTCTGAAGAACGGACCGGATCAGCCGTTTAGTAGCAGTGCTCTTCACAAGATCAGATTTTATTAGCCATTAGATCTAAAAAGCATAACAGTTGAGAAGATCAGAGCCATCCACTTGTCAACCAAGGACTCTTTCTCTGTAGGGGTTGACGTCAAAAGTCTCCTTATTTATGACGCCATAAAACGAAATTTCGACGTGGACTTCTTTGGTGTGTTGCCAGGTTGTTTCCTTTGTCGTTCTACGAACCTTCATTATTTCCTCTTTTATTTTCTCCTTTTTGTGTTAATATAGAGACCAATAGACTAACCCATATATATATACTTCGTCATTGCCATTTTAGCTTATGTATCGAAAACATCACTAAACCTAGATTTCATCTAAGCTCTCTCTCCTCTCTCTCTCTCTTATAACTCCAAATATGGCAGGGAAGAGGTTATTCCAAGATCTTGATTCCGACCAAGAAAATAAGTCCGATAAACGAATTAAATCTCTACCATCCCTTTCCTCGTAATTTTTTTTTATCACAAAATTAATCTTGATTCTTTTTTCTGTTTATTTCTTATATCTTGGTCATGATGAATCATTCCTACATCCCTTATCTTTGTTTGGAACATGTTCATGCTTGTATTTTATGTATATGCTCTATCTCCCTCTCTTTCTTTGTGATCGATCTTATCCACAAAAAATATATAATATCTTCTTTTATTTTACTACTCTTGAACATTTGTTTTCTGACTTTATTTTTCACATAATAAACTTGTGTTTCTTATTACTTTTTTTGTCCGGCCAATTTCCAGTGTGCTTGGGGCTTTCATCACAGAGAACACCATGAAGAACTTTTCTTCAGCCCTAGAGCCCGTTCTTCGGAAAGTTGTAAGTACACTATAATTCCACTTTAATTTTGTTTGTTATATTATATATACATATTAAGACTATATATATGCCAATATTGTATGAGTAGCACTAGATTAATCGTATCCATATCTGTACTCTTAAAACTGACAACTCATAGAGTTAGAGAATTGAAGATATTGTATTGTCAATTTAACAAATTGAGAATTAGAGATACATATTTACCATGTTTGATCATATGCATATAGTTAAGTAACAAGTGTTACATACAATAATACGATTCTAGGATTGACGATGTCTAATGCGAGAGTTGGAACTTCATAAATGATAAAATAAGAAAGATTCCATCATGTTGCTAGTATTATAAATACATTCTATGTACAACAAATATATGTATTGATGTATATACTTGCATACATATATCATATATAACACATTACACATACATTATTTAATACTCCATATATCATAACTTCATAACTTCATAACTTCATGATTCATTAAGATAATACTAAATACTTACAAAGTTATAATTTTTTCTGGTATTGATAACAAGACCTCTCTAACCTAACATTTCAGTCAACTAAATATCTAGAAATGAAAAACAAAAGACTGGTACACACATACACATATGTAATATATATATATATATATATATGTGTGTGTGTGTGTGTGTGCTAGTACCATTGACAATATCTGCATCGGTCTACACATTTAATTTACAAAATATGTCTTTTTAGCACTATATAATTTTGTTTGGTGAAGTTTGTTGTTTTAGATTCTTAAAATAAAGTCGGAGATACGGCCTTTAGTTTCTGTTTCATGTATACATTCATACATAATATCCAATAAAGCTGATGGGGTACATAGTAGTGTGTTACACGAAAAATTAATAGCTAGTAGCAACAAATATAATAGACATTAGCTAGTAGTTTAGTACATTTTTTAATAAAATATGAAACGGCAAATTGATTTGTTTATAATAACTCTTTTGGTGATGCATGAACACAACAGGTAAGACAAGAAGTGGAATATGGAATAAGTAAACGATTCAGGTTCTCTCGGTCATCGTCGTTCCGGTTGGAAGCTCCGGAGAATACTACTCCGACATTTAAGTTGATGTTCCGTAAGAACTTAATGAAACCGATTTTCACCGGAAGCAAAATCAGTGACGTGGACAACAATCAACTTGAGATAATCCTTGTTGATGATTCAAACAATCCAGTGACTCTCGACCGTCCGATCAAACTAGACATCGTTGCTCTTCACGGAGATTTTCCTTCGGGTGACAAATGGAGTAGTGATGAGTTTGATAGTAACATCGTCAAAGAAAGGGATGGCAAACGTCCGTTACTTGCCGGAGACGTATCTGTGACGGTGAGAAACGGCGTTGCAACGATCGGAGAAATCGAGTTCACAGATAACTCGAGTTGGATCCGTAGCCGTAGGTTTAGAATCGGTGCGAGAGTTGCCAAAGGGGGTAGTGATCAAGGTGTCACGGTTTGTGAAGCCATGACTGAAGCAATTGTTGTTAGAGATCATCGTGGAGAATGTAAGTTTATTTACTTAATTACTAGTGATTATTTTACTTTAACCTGAAAATAATGAAATATATTACAATTAAATCTATGCATCATTTATATATAAAGAATTTTGTGCTTATATTCGTTAAGCAGTACTCCACTATAGGGATGTGACAGTAACTTATCATCACTAGCTAAAAGCATGTTTCAATTATCTTTGAATTGACCATTGATATATGGCATCTTATCGATTACACTCTCCATCATATACCCTTTTTAGTTTTTATATTGATTCTAATCATTCTATGCAATATATGCGTGCATTCGTAATACGTTAAATTCATGTTTTGTTTTTATTAAAATTTATTGTACTACTATTTTAAAATTTTCGTTATTAAATCTTTTTTTTTCAACAAATAAATCTTCATATAAGGTTTTGGTTTGATCTGTTTTTTTTTTTCCTTTTTTTTCTTTTGTTAGTCGGTTTTATATCTTTTAAGACAACCTTAGTTTTTAGCTAGAAAAAAAAAAGTTATATTAAACTGTTGAATTTGTCATGATATGTTTTGTCTACAAATATTATTTCTGTTTACTTTGTCTTTACATGCACAACCACACAGATTTTTTTTTTTTTTATGTCGACTGTATGCAAACGACTGTCCACTTTATTATAAATGCCTAAAGTCTTTTGGTCAATATGCTTATATCTTATTAATTATTGTTATTACTTTTTCTTATCTTATTATTAATTAATAGTTGATTGAGTTATATAGTCTATTCACTATGAAATCATATAATTTGAACATCATTACACGCAAATCCTAATTCTTAATCTGATGGGTTCAACAAGAAACACATGCATAAAAGCGGATATAGATAATAAAGTAAGATGCATAGTAGAAATTAAATACAAATTCTAAATAGTTTTGTTTTGTACAACTTGGGGTTGGTGAAGTGTACAAGAAACATCACCCACCAATGTTAGAAGACGAAGTGTGGCGGCTAGAGAAGATAGGCAAAGATGGGGCCTTTCACAAGAAGCTCTCCTCTAACCAAATCAAAACCGTCCAAGACTTTTTGAAGTTATCAGTCGTTGATCCGGAAGAACTTCGTCAGGTTTAAATTATTATCTAAATTTGGTATTGTTTGACCCCAAAAAGTTTATAAGCATTAGAGAACTAATAGTGTTAATTTTGTTTGTCAATTTATATACAGATTTTGGGGCCTGGGATGTCTGATAAAATGTGGGAAGTAGCATTGAAACATGCTAGAGAGTGTATTTTGGGAAATAAGTTATACATTTCCAAAGGACCGAATTATATCATGATTTTGAATCCGATATGCGAAGTTATGAAAGCAATGATCGATGGTCATGATTTCTCTAGTCAAGAAGCCCTGAATCAGGTATACATATACCTAGCTCTCGATGATTATATATATTGAATGATATATTGGTTAGAAACTGTATTTACATTTCGTCTTTGTTGCAGCGCTACGTTAAGGACTTAGTTCGAGAAGCTTACTTAAAGTGGGACTTGTTAGAAGAACGAACGAACGAGGCTGCTCTTTTGACACAAGGTACTTTTAAAATAAAGCCGATGTAATCACCAACTCTGTTATTATGTATATATAATTGCTCAATATCGTTGATTATATTAACTGAATTTAAATTACAACAATGATACATAGGTGATGAATTGGACCAACAATATGCAGCGGGCCAGTCCCACTACCAGAACATGGAAATCAATAGGTCATACCAACAAAACGGATATGTTCAAGAGAGTCTTGTTACAAACAATTTGGCGATAGTAAACGAAGGGTACATAACGACTCCACCGGGGATCGGTATATGTTTCACCGGATCTTCGTCACAAAACAACCATATAAACCCCTTCTAATTCCTCATCTGTCTACTACGTTAGTATTGGAAGAAGGACACACCCTGTCTACATGGTAAAGACATGTATAATCTATATCTGCAAATCATTATTGTACATAAAAAAGTGTGAAATTTAGAGTCATATATATATTTTTCGTTGAATGGTATAACCACTTTGTTCACGTTTTCATGTAAATATGAAAACGTTGTTTTTTTTTTACCATTCACCTTTTTTTTAACAAGTTTTTACGTTTTTATAAATGTTATTCCGACTACATATATATGTACTTTGTTGAAAGCATCACTGTTACTCAACTTAAATGTCATTGTCTCTTAAGCAAAAGAAGAAACATTCACCTAACCAATCCTAATTTACACAAGCAATGGCAAAAAGTGAAATCGAAGCTTAACAATTGGAAAAATAAAGGTAGAATCTCTAAAATGACATTTGATTATCTTAATCTTGTTTAATCTAGCGTAGTAGTAGTAGTAGTAGTAGGAGTAATAGTATCCCTACGAAGCTCCTTGACGACAGTAGCGAGAGCCTCAGGGTTAAGACCAATATCGCAAAGAGCAATGAGAACTGACAAAGTATGTCGATCTAGCCCCGTCTCCAATATGTTCGACATCCTAAACACCAGCTCTAACGACTCTCTCGCTGTTTTAGCTGCTTCCTGATTCATACTCTGTCCAACATTATCCACGACCAAAAAAAAAACTCAATTTTGACTTTCGGAAACGATTCAATTTCATAGTTTCCAATACTATTTAATCTTATCTAGTACAGAGATCCTACGAGGATTGAGGAAAAAAAAACGAACCGATTAAGCGACGGGGACAACGAACGGCGTCGAGATCTAAGATCTTGAGATGAGATGAGTTGAGAGAAACGATTCTCGATTTCGTGATCGGCGGGACAAGACGACGAGAGAGGGCTAAACAGATATCTTATTAGTACAGTAGTTTTTTTAAGAGAATAAACCATTAGCCGGTTTGGGGAAGATTTAACTAGTTCAGTTTAAATCAAGTCGGTTAACGTAACAAAATCCGCCGGTTATGGTATAATCGAAGTCATAAACTAATTTAATCATGGACCGACTAAACGTTCAATTAAAAGTTAGGACCGATTAATTTGGCCAAACTTGACAAAAATGCATCCAAATTTAGGGAGATTGGATGATTTAGAGATTAATTTTGTATCATTATCATTGAGATTGGAAAAGTCACAAGTAAGAAACTTGAAGTAGAGAAAAAAACCATCTATGATGATGTGTTTTAACGTATTGACCAATACAAACCAATAATGATGACCAAAGGGAACACCTTTCTTGGGTCTTGAAAGCAAAGAAACAGAACATCGAAAATGACAACATAAAATACTTGGACTAGCACTTGGGATATGGGCAATGACAATCATTGGCGATCTTTTTGGCGTTTGGTGAGTTAAGGAAAGATTTGAAGTTAGGGTTCTTCAAGTACTGGCAAACACAGTGCTGTTGCTCTTTCACCTTCTTGCAACACTGATCCGATGGATTTGACCCTTTCCTTATGGTGTCCAAGCATGGGCTAAGCTGCATAGGATCACATGGCTCTACCGCAGCGACTCTGTTTTCTTGAGCAACAATGAGAATGAGAAGGATTGCACAAGTGAACAGCACTGGTTTTGTAAAAGAACACTTCATTGTCTCTCTAAGTTGGAGTTTTTAGAGAAAGAAGAAGAAGGTATTTGATTTGGTGGTTTGAAGTGGGTTTCTCTCGTTCTATTTATAGAAGAAGATGGCTTTGAGTGAGTCACGTTACTCAAATGAGAGTTTGTGGTTACAGGAGATCTCGATGTCTACTAAAAAGAGAGTATAGTTTCTTTTTAAAATGCTCGGACAAAGCATAAAAGCCTAAAACACCATTTGGGAGAAGTTATGAAACCACGTGCATCCAACATAGATGTCAGCTTTCGGCTAACCCCCGTGAAGGTATATGAATTTGTTGACACTTAAACAAAGAAAATAAAACACTTTCATAATTATATTCTAATTCATTACTAGTATTGTATAATATAATGTACTACTAGTACAAAGAAAGCACACAATATGACTCTAATTTCAAGTTTATATTCGAAAGTCAGAACTTACAGCCAACTTGCACCAAAAGCTGTACTGTTTCCATTCACTTTGTAGTTGCTTCCTTCAAAATCTTCGATGTAGTGCAAGTCTGTAACCAAACAAGAACACCAATCAGAGTGCATTGATTTCAACGTTTAAACATACACCAATCAGATAAGAAGCCATCGAGGTTTTCATATAGGAATAAACAAAGCCCGAGACACATGATTAAGCAAGAAATCACATGCTTAAAGATTAAAGAGTCTCTAAACAACTTCTCTTATGTACTAAAGAATATGTATATATACCTTTAATCAAGTTATACAAAGTAGAAAACGCAAAGTGTGACCAAATCAAATAAAGTGACTGTAAAAATGCAGAAGAAGAATGTTCTCTTTGCGAGTATCATATGTAGCGAAATTAGAAAACTTACCATCAACGTTAAGTCACTTTGAGAGAGTCAGAATTAGACAAGTTATTAGCTTTCTGGCCATCATCAATCTTGATATTGACATCATCAGACAAGCTAACATCTTTCAGACCATCAATCTTGATATCGACATCATCAGACAAGCCAACATCTTTCAGACCATCAAACTTGATATTGACATCATCAGACAAGCGAACATCTTTCAGACCATTAATGTTGATATTGACATTAGACAAGTCAACAACATCTCTCAGGCCATCAAACTCAATATCGGAATCAGATGAATCACCACCATCTCTCAGGTCATCATCACTTTCGATATCTGAGTCAGACGAATCATCATCACCATCTCTCAGGTCATCATCATCACTTTCGATATCAGAATCAGAGTGAGTGTCATGGGCATCGTTAACTGGATGCTTACGCACCACCTCCTCCATGACCTCATCGTCACTATCATCGTGATTACCTGATAACTTCCTAATCATCATTAACTCAAATAAATCGGGAATTGAATCCTCATCTCCATCATCCAAAATCTTTTGAATTCTATTTTTCAGCTCTGCAAAACCAAATCGTATTACATTCTAAGCAAATTATAATATCTATCAGCGAACTCAAGAAAAAGAAGAAGGTTGGATTCAAGAGAGTGTCACCTTCTTTAGAAAGAACCTTGTCGGTATTGAAACCAGGAGCGGAGTCGGAGTCGGAAGAGAAGAAGACGGGACGGGAAACATCTCGGTCGAAGAGAGGAACAACAACAAGACGAGAATGGCGAAGATTGACAACAGGTGAGTGAAGGAAACTTCGAGTTCGAGCCAATAGACTGGGTAATCTCTGAAGAAATCGACTCATGGGGATTGGCCTCGAGAGACTTAACTAGGGTTTGTCACTCAAAGAGGATTGATTTTGTCAAATTAGGGGTTTTGAATCAAAAATAAGCCATTAACCGCTCTTTTTCGTCGATTCCGGTTTTCATTAACTCGATCCGATAATATTGGGCTGTTGGGCTCTTTTGGTAATTTTTCAATGGGCTTTGGTTACTGACTTAATTTTCATCATTAAGGTGCTATATTTTTCATTTCATTTGTAAAATTGGTCATATGGCAAATTAACCCAAATTTATTAAGGGAAATTTTGTCCAATTTAAAAATAATTTGTTTGAAGTTTTAATACATGAAAATTATGATATTTTATTTTTCATCGGCGAATATATTGCAAGTTATGTAAGGATTTATCAACTTTTAGGTTTTTTTTTCCCTCAAATCTCAATCACATTAGTAGTTGCTTAACAACTAATATTTTCCATCATTACTTTGTGTGTTTACACAAGTGGTAGATTAAGGCTTTGATTGGTAACATGAGTTATCATTGACTCATAGATTATTCAAAAATGTACCAATCAAGAACAAAACCAAACTTTTTGAAGTTGGATTTGAGTTACAATGTGTTATGGTTGATTTACAATTTTTAGTTATATACTTTATTAAATTATTAAATCAAAACATTATTCAACATTATGGAAATTTTTATGAGTTAGGATGGGGTAAGTTGACTTAGATTTTTTTTTTAATTAGAAAAACGAAAAACTGTTATATAAAAAAAATTTGTTTATTCATATATCAATGAAAATAATTTTTACTTTTTATTTTATTAAATAACTTCTTTTAGTTAGTTATTTCGAATTTTTTATATTTTGCAAGTCATATTAGAATTTATCATTTTTTAGTTTTTTTTCTCTCAAATCTCAATGACAGTAGTTTGCTTATACAACTAATATTTCCCAGAAAATCTGGACCAATATTCTTTTGATACTTTGTGTTTAGATACTAGATAAACTTTTTTTTCAACATAAAAAAAAAGATATTAGATAAACTATACAATGTGGCAGTATAAACAACCATCGCTGGCGGCTACCACAAACACGCCAGATTTGTTGAGACCCATCCACCGCACCATCCTAGTGTGGAGAATCATATCGGCCACCTGATCTCCAATATATCCAGCATCACGGTACTGGAGAGAAGACACACTGGGGAAGCGTTCAACATTCTTTTCTAGGGCATCAAGAGCCTCACTGACTGGTTTTTGTATGGAAAGCGAATCATTCTTATCAGCAACTGCGAGGACTATTTCTATTGGCCCTTAACAGTTGTGCTCATGCAAAAAATTCTCCAGACTAGGTATGAGGTACTCCACCTCGTAAAACTCTGCACCACCATTCCTGTTTTTCGGTATACGGCAAGATTTAAGATCGGCGAAAACTACCTCCGGTCGTAAATCCGGCGGTGGTGCTTGTAAATCCTGCGGTGGTGCTTGTTCCATTTTTTTGGAAAAGAAGAAGAAAAAAAGAAAGAAATCCCCAATTAGAAAGCTCGACGGCGGCGTAAAACCTAAAACCCTACCTATTCTTTTAATCATCAACTATCAACTCCTTGTTTGTCAATTTTTTAATTGGGCTTTGAGATTATAGTTTGGACTCTATGTTGTGTTGGATGTGTATATTGGAATTTAAACTAATTTGAACATTTCTTTTGCCTTTTAGTTTTAATAACTGTTTTTCTCCTCTGGAGAATTGTGTTATTTCTTCGGGCTTCTTTTGCCGATGGAGCTCTATCCCTGGTTCGTTTATGTTAGCAAAAATATATCACTTACAGTACTATATAAGATACAGAGTAATTCATGTTTGTCTCATCATCATATACCATTTTCATGCCTTGAGAATAACAACATCCATGATCCACCATTCTCCATCATCAGATGCTTAGTGCAGGCTAATCGTCCCCATATAGCAGCAATCTTCTAGTGTAATATTCTGAGATAAACACAGTAACTTGGGGGGGGGGGGACAAATGAGCAAAGAAGTCCAGCCAAAGTACTTTTGAGAAGGGACATTGAAAGAAGAGGTGGTCCCTTGATTCATCTCCCGAAGGACACAATAGGCAGGCTGACGGAAAACTAACAAAATCAATATATTTTCCATTGTATGCTAAGTATTTTATACATGTGTTCCCAATAAAATTTGACATGTGTAAGCAAAAACAAAATTAATAAAGTATGTATATTAATCAATAAATAATGAATAACAAAGTTACAAAGAATATCATAAGTTATTTAACATAATTTAAGTCATATATAAATTGTATTAATCATTGTAATATAAACTATATTTTAACCAGCGGTACACTATTTGCATATAATTTTTTATTATTATTTATATTTTATATTGTATTTGTTTGTTAAATATTAGATGTTTTCCAAATAGAGGAATAATTAAATTTCCCGACCATTTATGCGGCTAAATGTATATATTAATTTTTTAACCCGCAATATATTTCATGACCATTTGTTTGTTATATTTAGTTTGTTTTGTTTAGTGTTTGAGATTCTATTTTGATTTTTAATTATTATAACAAAAAATAAGAGATCTAAATACATATTAAGTCATTTATACACTATGATTAAGTCACATTTTTCTTTATGATCTAATTATTTTACACAATCTTAGTTAAATCAACTTAATTTTTATATGTCAAATATTCTAATATTAATAGTGTTGCCAAATAATAAAATGAGGATTTAACCCGTATTAGCACAAATTTAATGATATTTTATTAATTCCAACATGTCATTTTTATAACTTATCTACTATATAACTATATTATATAGTATTTAATAAAAAAACTTAATTTTAAATATTCGTAAATATTTTAAAATTTTATTAAGTTTATAGATATTAATTATAATATTTAAATGAGAATTTGTTAAAAATGCCCCTTTTGATATACCCCTTTTCAAAAATACCTTCTTTTCTGGCTATTTTTATTTATGCCCTCTTTTAATTTTTAATGACCATTTTACCCTTAGATAAAATTATTTTATTCAATAAAAAGAAAAACAAAATTTTCCCGCCAAAAAATTTCCGACATATTTTTCCGCCAAAAATTTTTCAAAAAAATTTTCCCGCCAAAAATTTTTTTGTCAAAAAACTTTTGATCAAAAATTTCGAAAAAAAAAAAAATTTTCCCGCCAAAAAAAATTTACAAGGTTTTTAAAAGGTTTTATAAGGTTTCTACCTTATAAAAGCCTTATAAACACCTTGTAAAGGCTTTTACAAGATTTTTTAAAGAGTTTTAAAAGGTTTTTTAAACAACTTGTAAACGTTTTTACAAGATTTTTAAAAGGTTTTTAAAAGGTTTTTAATAGGTTTTCAAATAGTTTTTAAAAGGATTTTTAAAAGGTTTTTAAACACCTTCTAAACCCTTTTACAATGTTTTTAAAAACCTTGTAAAAGTTTTTATAAAATTTTTAAAAGGTTTTTAAACACCTTTTAAATGCTTTTAAAAAGTTTTTAAAAGCGTTTACAAAGTGTTTAAAAACTTTTTAAAGCATTTACAAGCTTTTTAAAAGCATTTACAAGGTTTTTAAAAGCGTTTACAATGTGTTTAAAAACCTTTTAAAAACCTTGTAAACGCTTTTAAAAGTTTTTTAAAAGCATTTACAAGGTTTTTAAAAGGTATAAATTTCAATATTTTTGGCGGGAAAATTTTTCGATTTTGGCGGGGAAATTGTTTTTTTTTTTGCGGGAAAAAATAATTTTTTTGGGAAAAATTTTCGATTTTGGCGGGAAAAAAAATTTTGGCGGGAAATTTTTTTGGCGGGAAAATATTTTCGATTTTGATGACTGTACATTCTTGCTGTCACTCAAAAAGGGTAATTTGGTCATTTTGTATATAAAGAGGGGTAGTTTTAAAAATGGTCAACATGAAGGGGTATTTTTAAAAAGAGATATGGAAAAAGGGGCATTTTTTAGAATGCCCCTATTTAAATTAATGTGAATCAAATTTCTTTTTACGTTAAGAATCAAAGCTCACAAGTTTTAGAAAACAAAATATGAATCAAATTGTTGTTTTCTTTGTTTGCAAAGAATTCAGAGATAGAATATCTTCAATACACAATAGAAAGTGTGGTTAGATGTATCATAGTTTCTGTTTCCATATTGATTATGCTGTATTTTTTTAGTTGGAATGGTATGTAAAAAATATTTAAGAAACAAAATCTGAAGTAATGTTATTTTTCGAATTTTTTAAGGATTAATTTTGTAAATAAATTTTTAAATAAGTACAAATAAAAGGGTATAACCCAAAATGTACTTCAAAAATGTATATATAGATTTTTATTGTAAGTAAGCACACAAAACCTTGAAAGAGTAATGAACTTAAAAAATAAAAAATTTTAATGAGAAGCCTGAAAATTTTAATACATGATGTGTATTAGTATAGTTTTACATATTTTATTTTAAAGATTTTACTGCATGTAGTAATATGAGAAGCCTGAAAAAAAATGAGTTTGTAGGAATGAATTTTTGGTTAATTGATGAAAATTGACAAAGTATTACTTATGAAATTATGACATATAAAAGAATAATATTTAGGATATTTTTGGATTTCCAAAATTTTTGTGGATGTTAACTGATTTTTTTTACTGATTTTTTTATCATTAAAGTTAAATACTAACCAATATACATATAATCTCATATGATGCTCATGTTATTTTTTTTTTAATTAAAATTTTAACTCTAATCTAGGAAGAAGTGAATTATGGTTTTACGATGAAATAGATAGTTAAATGTGATTACTAAACTGAATGTCTAATGATGGAATTTATTCCAGATTTAAAAATTTTCAAATATTAATATGTATCATTTAAGAATATTAGTAATATTTTTTATGTTTGATTTTATAATCTCAACACATGTATTTTTGTAATGCATATGTTAAAACATAAGATAATTCAAAATAGATTATAATTTATAGGAATGAATCTTCAGTTATTTAATGAGAATGTCTCTATATCTTTATATCTGTTTTTATTTTATAAATTTCACTCATTTAAAATTGATTATGACATGAAGTAAAATTAGTACTTATGAGATAATAACATAACAAAGAAATCTTAAATAATGTTGATTCAGTTTTTTTGCGAATTATATTTTTTAATTTTTATTTATATTTTCAATTCTTACTAAGATATATAGGTTTGATATGATGTATTAATTGTGTTTGATATAAAATATTTAGTTCTATGCATAAGATGAAATGTATAATTAAACTTAAAATATGGTTAATTATGATGATATAGATATTTAACTGGCACTCCATGTCCTATAAGAGTTTTTTGGGTAAAAATACAAAGATTAATAAACAGTAAATATTATGTTATTTATAAAACTTCAACCAATAGAAAAATATAATGCATAGTTCAAATAGTCATAAATTGTTATATTAATAAAAATTATACATAGAAATTTGAGAAATTATTATAAAATAGAGCAAAAAAATCTTACAACTCTTATATAATGGAACTGAGGGAGTATTAAAATGAAATATGAAAGGTTCATATTCAATATTAAAATGTTACAAGATAAAATAAAAAAACATGTATATTACTATTTAATTATTATCAATATATTCTTTTAATTTTTACCCGTGTAATAACGCGGGCCTTATCTAGTACATTATATTGATTAATACACAATCAGATTAAGAAATAAAAAAAAAACTAAAATATTAAGTGAAAAATATCAGTTAATATTTTTCACTGTTCAATTAATATTAGGATTTATCATTAAAATATTAATTGATAAAAATTAAGTGATAAATCCTAATTTTAATATTCACTAAACTATTAAGTGAAAAATATCAGTTAATATTAAGTGAAAAATTGAAAACTAAAATATTACTTTTCAATTTTTTTTCCCTCAAATCTCAATGACGGTAGTTTGCTTAAACAACTAATATTTTGCAGCAAATCCGGACCAATATACTTTGTGTGTAAACACAACTGGCAGATTAGATACTAGATAACTTGTGTGTGTTTTTGACTTGCGAGTTGTTGTGTGACCCCCTCTAATGTTTCTTGTCTTTCGTACCTCGAATACCTAAAATGTTTAAATACCTCTGACAAAGAAAAGAGAAAAAAAAAAGGTAAAAGTTGACACATGAGACATTTTTTCTATTTATACAAGCAAAAAGACAATAAAATTTCCTCAAATTTTTTTTTTTCCTCATAAAGGATTTTATTAATATAAATTTCCTCAATTCTATCTTCGTTTCTGAAACAAAACCAAAAAGAAAAAGAAAAAAAAAAAGAGTTATTCAAATCAAGTCAATTCTTGATACTTTGCTAGGAAGTAAGAAAAAAACAGAGAGCGGTCCAACTCTAAAAAAAGAGGTAAATAACCTCACAATTTCAAAAACATAGCAAACAGTGCTAAAAAGCCCTAAAAACTCAAAAGAAGTATAAACCACACATCATGAGACAGACAGACAGACATGTGACAAGAAATAAAAATATCTAATTTCGGTGACACTTTGGTAATTAATAAGACTTCAAACACAAACTAGAATAAATGAAAAAGTGGATTTTGATTACCAGTTAACGTACTAATTACTTAATTAGTTTCACTAAACCCTTCTTCCCCGCGCTGTGTCTTTCTCTTTTACTTTTTCCCCTATCTCTCTCTCTCTCTCTCCATTATCTCTCTGTTCTCCTCTCCAGAAGAAGAAGAAGACAATGCCAGTTTCTGCAGAGGCTTCTTCGACGACAATAGGTCAACACATCAGACTCCAACGACCTAGGAATCATCGAAACCTCCAACCCACCACTTCCACCGCCGACGAGCCTCTTCTCCCCAAACCTCCTAGCAGCCGCGCCATGTCTTCCTTCTTCCTCTTACCAACAACGAACGAAACCACCAGAAAGAAACCAAACGGTTTCACCCAAACGTCGTCGTTTCGTGCTCTCGGCTGCACAACCTCCGCATCTCAGCAAGTTTCCGTTCCCGCTGTGATTCGCTCTTCAGCAGATTGGGATGCGCCGAATAGTAGTAATCACAAAATCAAGAAGAAGACGAAGAATAAGAACAAGAACAAAGTTAGCAGCAGCTACAATGGCGGCGGTTCGATTAAGATCTTGAGCGAGTCTACTAACAGTAGCGGCGTTGGTTGCGCGGCGATTCCTGATGTCTGGTGCGGACCTGGAGTTGGGTTTTCAACGGATGCTGTTGTCAGCGGCTCCGTTGAAACCGTCGAGTCAGATCCTCCGAGAAGGAATATTCCGGTGAGACGCAAAATCGATGGTGATAATAAAACCAGTCATAACCAACAACAGAGAGAGGTTTACTTTCACAATTTTCTAACTTTTTATATGCTTTATGCTAAAGTTTCCATTTTTATTATTCATTCATTTTTGTGCCTTCTATATGTTTTAATTTGATTTTTTAAAAATTTTGAGTATTGCTGAAATATTAGAGTTTATATATATATCTAATATGTTAGTTATAATATCTTGAGAATATTTGATTTGACTCTATCTTTCTAGTTAGTTAGCATTAGGGTTTCTTTGGTTTTGATTTAAGTATATCGTCTTTTCATCGGAATATATATATATATTCCCTCGTTTTTTTTGTTTTTTGTTATAATTCCATTCAGTCGATAATTTTGGAACTCACAAGCTTTTCTCTTTTGTGTGGAGTAAAACTTAAAAGGTTATGTAGTAGTTTCAAGTGATCGATCATATGAGGTTTTGGTTTTTGTGTTTCTTCTTAGTGTCTTTTTAACTCAACTGTTGTCATACATTGCAGGGTTCTTCTCTTTTTCCTAGACGATCTCTCAATCAAGAATCCAATCCTTATTTCGATTCTGATTCAACCTTTTTGACATCGCGGGCTGAACAGAGTGATAGATATCATCGTCATCTACGTCAACCTTACTACCCTGATGGGCTCGCTGAGGTTGATTGTTTTTTTTTCTTCTAATTTTTACACTAAGTTTTAAGGTCTTAGAGATCAATATCATCGAGTTTGTGCAATGTTTTATTTATCTGTTTAGTTTCATTTAGTTGCAGATGATGATGCTGCAGAATGGTTTTGTAATGGGAGGGGTAGTAAGCTCAGACGATCGCTTCCGTGACTTGAGGCTCAATGTCGATAACATGACATACGAGGTAACTAAGGTGTCTTCTTGTACAAAGTACAAGTATACAAAAAGCTGATGATGTCTTTAGGTTCTTGAGTGTGTGTTGTGATTGTTTTGTGGTTTCGAAAACAGCAACTTTTGGAGCTTGGTGATAGAATTGGGTATGTGAACACTGGACTTAGTGAAAAACAGATCAAAAGCTGTCTACGGAAAGTCAAACCATTCCGTTTAGATACACCAGTTGAAGACAGAAAGTGCATCATCTGTCAAGTAAGTCCAGAGTTTGGTTTCATTGCTCTTAGTCCATATCAGTTCTTTGTAGAACCATGTTTAGATTTGGTGCTAATACAGATTTGTTTCTTAAGCAGTAGTAAATGTTCATGTGTATGTTTGTTTGTCAGGACGAGTATGAGGTTAAGGACGAGGTTGGGAAATTAAAATGTGGGCACAGGTTCCATATCCACTGTGTGAAACAATGGCTAGTGAGGAAGAACTCTTGTCCTGTTTGTAAAACGATGCCGTACGTTAAGTCTTAGATTAGAGAGGGGGGTATATCTCCTCCTGTGATGATGATTCCTCATTTTGGGATTGAAACCAATCACTATTTATTTATTTTTCTTTGAAAGAACCAAATCTTATGTTAGATTATTTTGGGCTTTTTTTTTTTAATTCATGATTGCTGTTTACAACTTTTGTATAACCAACCTATGGAAAAGTCTCTCATGAGACATTGTGAACCCCACATTGCTTGTGGATTCGTTCATGTTTTGTTGGTGATAATTAGGTCGTCAACTACAAAAAATGTTAGGTAGATCTAGCATTATATGATCACATGAAATTGATGAGATTGTTACGTGCAAGTAACATCATGTTGATGTTGATGTATCTATAGTGTAATCTACCCAAACATGAGTTTAGTTTAAACAAGTTAAAATGTATAAGTGAAATCTTCACCAGTCAGATATAACTAGACTTCAGTTCTTTACTACTTTGCTTTTGCTTTCCGAGTACAAAGTTCCCAAATGTGTGAAGATATGTATACATGAATGTGTGTACCTTCTTTTATATACAGAAACAAGAATCAAATCCATTTGAAATCTCGGTTATCTCTTAACTCTCATCATGTTGCTGAAGAAATCGAGCTATCAAAGGATATACTTCGCTCCGTGCCTGAAGTGAGAATGAACTGAACGGTTGAATACTTTTAACCAATATGACTTGTAATAAATAGAATGAAGAGTTGATCATACATACCGTTCGACCAGAAAGTAGATCCTGGTGGCCATAATGTGGACCTCCGGGTGATCCCAAAACTTTGAAAGTAGCTAAATGCTCTGGAATCAGCTTTACAGTATCTGCTCACCAGATCAACACCATCGCACGCCGTTATGTATTAGAAGAACAAAATTTTGAATTCGCGGTTAAATATGTTGTAGAGTAACTACCGTATACAGCATCAGGGGGGCAAACTATGTCCCAGTCCCCTGCAAGAGCTAAGACCGGCACATTGGTTTTGCTAATATGATCCTTGTAATAGAAAGTACCGGTTCTGTCACGCAGCCCACCTTGGTCCACCGCTGTTGTTAGTTGCAAGAGAAGCTTAACTGGTATTGTGGCTGTTTTGTTTCTCAGAATAACATTATCGTTAACGTCAATATGTTCAAAACAGTAGCTAATAAATATGTGCAGAAGTTTGAGAAAGTAGTTTGTACTTACATAAGCTGTTCAAAACAAGCTTCTCAATCATTTCGGGTTCCATCATTTGAGGAGCAGAGATATTAGCGGTTAACCAGGACAAAGGATATGGAGGACGACACATCAGAGGGTGAGCCATGGCTAGCATTGTGTCAATTGGTATGATAGGCAGGTTAATAGCTTCTGCAGGCGCTTTCTGAAGCAAAACGACATTTTAAGATCACTTAGTCAGTAACATTTTTTCCCTTTCTGAGAGAGTGTAACAGTACGATGATTGGTTCGTGAGTACTTACGATGGGTAATAGGTACTTGAGGAGTGTTACTGAGGATGAATAGTCTAATGTTGATGCGAGAGTGGCGACAGAAGCTAACCCCGAATCTATTCCTTTAAAGCCTAGTGAAGAAACGTGATTGAGCCAAAATGTGACAATGACTTTACATTTTAAACAAAGAAAAATATCAGTCTATATGATTTATAAGAGAAGGTTACCACATCTTGAGAGCATGGCGTATAACAAGATACCACCCATTGAGTGACCAACCGCGAGCAACTTCCCATCTTTAGGCTTGGTTTGATTCCTCACATACTCCATCTGAGACCAACACGTACGCCATACAATTAGAGATACATAGCTATAATAGTAGCGTGTGAGCAAGTGTCCTCCAAGTTTAAGAAGAATAAACAAGAAGTGTCACCTCACCGCAGAAGGAATATCTTCTTCAAGATAGTTATCAAAATCCCAATTGTAATGAGGTATAAGTTCAAACCGCTGCTTGAAATCTCCCACTTTCTTAGATAGACGGTCTTGCAGTCCTATGATCTTGGAACCTGCAGGTTATTTCTCAGTAAAATAGACAAAAGATGCTCTTCTCTGTTCTCAACAGAACAAACCAAGAGGTAATGAATCAATCAACCTGCATCAAGAACATTTTCCAGTCTCTCGGATACATTTACGAGATTCTCCAATAGATTTGAGACAATCCACTGCTGGTTATCAAGATTTGCATCAACACTTAGAGAACTCAACCCGGCTCCACGGAACTCAAGAATCCATGTATCAAATCCAGAACCAGACATGTATCTTGCAAAGGAACACTACAAAATAAAACTTTCAGATTCAACATACAAACTTGTGTTCCAAGAATCCATTTCAGTATACACTACAAGCTCACGTCTAAAATAACTAAATCATAACCACAAAAAGTTACCTCAGGGGAAAGATCGTATGTAACAGCATTGGTCCCAATCCCAGACAATAGAAGCAAAGGATGTTTCCTCTTTGGTGCCTATAAGTGTATACAAATACGTATAATAAGTACATCTATACGTACATGTCTCTCTCTTATATATATATATGTCGGTACCTTAGGGGAAGGAAGATAACGCCAGAGAGCGACGCGCCAATCGGAGTTTGGAACAGTAACGTAGTGGAGTTCATCCGCCGTGCAGATTTCATTCACCGTCGTCGTCCTTGCGATCGGCGAAGATGATGAGCCGACGACTCGGCCGAGTCGCACTGAGGAGAAGAAGCGCCGAGAGTGACTGCGTAAAGAAGTGGTGGCGACAGCTGTGGAAGTGAGGGAAGCTGAACTAAACTCGAATCGGAGAGCATCCATAACCACCGCAAATCACCCACAAATGTCGCCGGAGATGTTTGGTTATTTATAGACGGTGGGAAGATCTCTCATCTCTCACTGAGTCGTTGTTGTCTGCTCAATTTCTAATATTTTGTGTGGTTTTGAGTTTTTCAATTTAAATTTCCTTTTGCCACAAAATTAGAGTGGGAAAAAAGCTTAAAAATATCTCTATCTATTTTTTATTTGGAAGTTTAATACTTCGTTTTTTTTTGGAAAAAAATATCTCATTTAATTAAAACGTATGATTTAATATTTAAACTAATAAATTTTGTTAGTTTCATACTTACGGTTTGTTGACAAAAATAAAATTTCATTCTTTTTTTTTTTTATCAACAAAAGAATCAGTTCAAACGAGCCAATTAGGGAGAAAATTTCATTTTTATTATTATTATTTTAATTAATAATTAATTTTAAATGACTTGATATTTTAAACGACTATATTAATTACTATATTTTGTGAAATTAGATAAAACGTCGGCGCAATTTTATCCAAAAATATATAATATCTTTAAGATTCTGAAATCTTGTTCTTATCTTATTTTTTTTGTCAATACGTTACTAAACATTCGAATCCAGACGATGATGACACGTACGACATTAGTAACTTTAGCAACTATACTACGAAAGTTCATAAAATTTTGTATCTTCGTTGTTGTTTTCTGAAGTGATGTTATATAACATATCCACGAAATCGGTAACTTGTGGAGTTAAAAAAAAACACAAATCAATGAGAGTTACTTCAAAATCTCATCAATCATACACATATATTTTGACCTACTTATGTTTGGAATTGATAATAGAAATAATGTGTTTAGCAACATCTGATGCAGCGTCCGGTTTAGCACATTTGAATGCACGCTCGCTCATTTCTGTCATCAGTTCTTCATTCCCTATCATTTGGTACCAATTCAATGAGACAATGCCAAAGAGGAACAACAAGTTTGATCATTGCAATTTCAGATTTGTGGAGTTTTTAGTTACCTAGAATATCTTCCATGGCAGCTCGAAGAGTGATTGAATCTAGCTCCTCTTCTGTTATTAACTTTGATCCCACACTGTCCGCCATTAAAGAAGCATGCCTTATTTGATCCCCTTCATCGCTATGTGGTGATGGTATCTAAGGAACCAAAAGCAACATTCAAAATGTTTTAGAATGAGAACTGACTAAGACCTGACAAAGATGTAGCAAATTCAAACATACCAAAATAGAAGGTTTTCCTAATGCCATGATCTCTGAACAAGTCATTGCACCGGCTCTAGAGATAACCAAATCTGCAGCCGCATAAGCTACACCTATCGATCGCAAGAACCTTATACCCAACAAAGAAGATTCACATTTTGAGTTACAAGTTACCGTGTGAAACTTTAGTCTTTTAAAGAGACTACACAAGAGTTGAAAATGTAGTATATATAAAACTCACGGAGATAGAAAGAGACGAGGATGGCTTCTAACGAGACTATCCATTTCATCAAAAGCTTCAACACCAGTTTGCCAAACAAAGAACCAGTTCTCATGTTCAGACAACAACTGCGAGTAACAGTTAAGCAAAGCTATGTTAATGGCATTGGCTCCTAAAGACCCACCAAGCAAAAGCACAACTTTAGCATCCGACACAGCTCCAGCCCACTGTCCGAAAAAGCTCACACGCGCCGCTCCTTTCGACGAGTACCTTCTAAGCGCTTGTCTTATAGGGTTACCGTAAACGACACACTTGGCTGCGACTCTTTTGGGGAGGTTTGTGACTGTACAGTTGAAAGGAGCGAAGATTGTGTCGGCGAAGTAAGAGAGAATCCAATTAGTGGTTCCAGGGATTGAATCTTGTTCCTGGATTACGAATTTGGTTCTTGAGATCACGGCGGCGAAGCAAACCGGGAAAGAAGCGTGTCCTCCGGTGCCGACGACGATTTGGGGTTTGAACTCGCGGAGGATTTTATAGGACTCGAAGGTTGATTGGATCAAGCGGAGAGGGAATTTGAGGAAAGAGGTGAAGCATAGGAATGGTCGGGAAGATGATGATCCGACGGTGGAGATGGCTGAGAAATCGAATCCGGCGGAAGGGACCGTCGTGCTCTCCATGCTGTTTGGGAATCCGATGAAGAGGATTTGAGATAGTGGGTCGGCGGATTTAAGCTCGTCTCCGATTGCTAGCGCCGAAGAGACGTGTCCGGCTGTGCCTCCGGCGGATATGACAACTCGTAAACCGGAGATTTCGTTGGACACGGAGGAGTGGTTAATTTGACGGTCTACTGAGAGACAACAAACAGAGGAGGAGGAGGAGAAGGTGAGTCGACTCGGAACGAGTTTAGTCGAAGGGTGAAAAGGTAATTTTGGAGAGAGGTATGAAGGTATCGCCATGAGAGAGATCACGAAACGAAGCTTGAAAGAGTCAGACTTTTTATTCACTGTGGCATTTGGGTAGAAGACGAAGACGATGATAATAATGTTTTGAAGTTTGAACTATGATGAAACCATATGAATTTGTTCTTTGAGAAGTTTTGGAATTGGTGAGAGAAGCAAATGCGAAATCTATCGAAATCAAAGAGAACGAAACTGAAGAGTCGATTGAGATCCTTCTCTGATCAATCTTAAGGTTTTTTTTTTCTTGTCGGGAGAGTCAAAGTTTGTAAGCGAAAAGTCAACTCCTTTGTACTTGCTTTTGTTCTGTTTTTTTTTTTGCCACGTGGGAAATGCTTTTTTTTTTTTTAAAGTTGTTAGTTAGTTACTCTTAAGCCACGTATTATTCAAATTAAGCTTTTAATATGTGTACTAGAACTAAAGAAAATGAAATAATAACCGCTGGAAAAATTAGAAGTAGAATGAATGAGGGATTAAAATAAAATAATCGAACTAAAATTATAAGGCTTTTTGTATAAGAAATTGGTTTGTTTACAAACAAAGAATTTAGTTTCTAGTTTATAGCTTGATGGTTCTCTATCTTTCAGTCTTAAGTTAATAGCGCCATTGGGTCCATTTTAAAAAATTTGGTACGGTTGAATTATAGTATTAAGTATTGTACTGGAGCACGTTAAGCGAGATTAACGTAATGTTATACAAATGTACAATGACTAAATACTATGTTTTGTAGTATTTATAATGACTAAATGAGCTGTACCAAACTATTGACAAACCAAAATACTACTAGTATACTAAAAAGGTAGCCGTACAAGAAAATCATGCTGCAACTTTTTTGTAAATGCAAAACTGGTCCCAATTATGCCTGCTGCAACTTCACTTTTTACAAATTCATCAACTCAAAACTTTTTTATTCTCCTTTATAGTACAGTACACTCGTGGTTCACGAAAACAAGAAAAGAAAAAATAAAGTAACGAAAGAGTACCATTATTCTATTTCTTGAGCCAATCAAATTTTTCTCATAAACCACTAACAAGAAAAGAAAAAAATCCCAACAAAATAGATACACTAGAAATGAATCATATCCACGCATATTTCTGTCTTTTTATGTCGAGTGATCTTACTATATTTATTAGCTGAAATCATTCCATTATTTCGGGTTAAAAATATCAACTGGAATATTGTTTCGTAACAACAACAACAGTTAAAAAAAAAACTACAGATAAAGTAAGAAAATATTTTTTTTACATTTTTAAAAAAATCAAACAGAAAGAGAAGAAATCAACTTTGTTTTTGCAACGAATAAAAAATAGTAAAATACTAATAGTATTAATTAGTATTAAAAATTGGGAAAAAAAAAAACAAAACATTGGTCCTTTGAGTTATTGCCACAAAGACAAAACAATACTTAGGATTTGGTCCGACTAAATCGTTTTGCCTCTCCCAATTCGCAGACATTTTTTACTCTCCTCCTCCCCCTCCTCCTGAGAACGACGACAGGAGAAAGAGAAAAAAAAAAACCCTAAAATTTTTATTCAGTTTCGGCGGTTCAGATTTTGTTGTTGAAGAGTTTTTTTATTTTGATCGAATCAAATGGGTGATCTTGCTATGACCGTGGCAGACATCAGGTGAGGAAGAACATTTTGATTCAAATTCCATTGATTTGCTGTTTTCATATCCCCCCTGTTGAATTTAGGGTTTTTAGGAATCATTGGACGGAGTTAGCCCTTAGGTTCAAATCTTAATCCAAATTGATGAATCCATGAAATAAAAATTTGATTTTTATTTGTTGGTTGACAACAAAAGTGGTGCTTTTTGTTTAAAGTTCGTTAATTTATTTGATTCAGCTGAAATATTGTATATTGTATTATTGTGTGATAGGATGGAGAATGAGCCTGATGACTTAGCTAGTGATAATGTGGCGGAGATTGATGTGAGCGACGAAGAGATTGATGCGGAAGATTTAGAGAGACGGATGTGGAAAGATCGTGTGAGGCTTAAGAGGATCAAAGAGCGACAAAAAGTTGGCTCTCAAGGAGCTCAAACGAAGGAGATGCCAAAGAAAATCTCAGATCAAGCGCAGAGGAAGAAAATGTCTAGAGCTCAAGATGGTATACTTAAGTACATGTTGAAGCTGATGGAAGTCTGCAAAGTTCGTGGCTTTGTGTATGGTATAATACCAGAAAAGGGTAAACCTGTGAGTGGTTCCTCTGATAATATAAGAGCTTGGTGGAAAGAGAAAGTGAAGTTTGATAAGAACGGACCAGCTGCTATTGCTAAATACGAAGAGGAGTGTTTAGCTTTTGGGAAATCAGATGGGAATAAGAACTCGCAGTTTGTTCTGCAGGATCTGCAAGATGCAACTTTAGGGTCTTTGTTATCTTCTTTGATGCAGCATTGTGATCCTCCGCAAAGGAAGTTTCCGTTGGAGAAAGGGACTCCTCCGCCTTGGTGGCCAACCGGGGATGAAGAATGGTGGGTGAAACTTGGTTTGCCTAAAAGCCAGAGTCCTCCTTACAGGAAACCGCACGATCTCAAGAAGATGTGGAAGGTTGGAGTTTTAACAGCAGTGATCAATCACATGTCGCCTGATATTGCAAAGATTAAGAGGCATGTTCGCCAGTCGAAATGTTTACAGGATAAGATGACAGCTAAAGAGAGTGCGATTTGGTTGGCGGTTTTGAACCAAGAGGAGTCCCTGATTCAGCAGCCTAGCAGTGACAATGGAAACTCTAATGTAACTGAGACACATCGACGGGGTAATAACGCTGACAGGAGGAAAAATGTGATCAACAGTGATAGTGATTATGATGTTGATGGGGCTGAGGATGCTTCAGGTTCTGTTTCATCTAAAGACAGTAGAAGAAATCAGATTCAAAAAGAGCAAGCAACAGCCATCTCACATTCAATAAGAGATCAAGATAAAGCAGAGAAACATCGCAGAAGGAAAAGACCGAGGATCAGATCAGGAACTGTCAATCCACAAGAGGAGGAACAACCTGAAGCTGAACAAAGAAACATTTTACCTGATATGAATCATGTTGATGCCCCTCTGCTGGAATATAACATCAACGGTACTCATCACGAGGAGGGTGTTGTAGACCCAAACATTGCCTTAGGACCAGAGGAGAATGGTCTAGAATTAGTGCTTCCTGAGTTCAATAACAGCTATACTTATCTTCCACCTGTAAGTGGACAAGCTATGATGCCTGTAGACGAAAGGCCAATGCTTTATGGATCAAACCCTAACCAAGAGCTGCAATTTGGGTCAGGTTACAACTTCTATAATCCCTCTGCAGTGTTTGTAAATAATCAGGAAGACGACATTCTCCATACACAGATAGAAATGAATACACAAGCACCAACTCACACCAGCGGGTTCGAGACCCAAGGAGGTCTACTTCAACCCCATGGCTTACACGGAAACGAAGACGGTGTAAGTGGGAGTGAGTTGCCTCCTCAGTATCAGACCGACCAAGATAAGCTATTGGACAGTAGCATTCTGTCTCCATTTAATGACTTGGCGTTTGATAGTACCACCTTGTACTCTGGGTTTGATTCCTATGCTTTTGATGACGATTTCTCATGGTTTGGAGCTTAGTGTCTTGCCATTTTTGTTTGGGAGGTTTCATGGTAAGTTTGTATCAACACAACACCATCTCATATAATTTTATCTTAGTTTATAAAAGTTACCGTACTTGTGTTATGTTTTGTTGACTGTTAACAACTTAATATCTTGTAGGTTCAAAGGGACATGGCAACGTCTGGCTAGTACAGTTACATTCTATTCTACTGATCTAAAGTTCTAAACTCTTCTTCCTTCTTTTTTTCTTTCTTCTTTTTAAAAATAATTTTCTTAGATTTGTTAAGAGAAACAATTTCTTTCTTTTCGAATAATTTGCCAGATGCACTGCTTTCTCCCGTTGTAATGGACCTAATTGGTCTCGAGGGAGAGCAGTTATTGTATCATTTGTAAATTAACCTGTGAGTAAATTCATCAAGCTAAGAGAATATGACTCCCATTGTTCCCCAAGGCTAGGTATGAATCACGAGAGTTGACTCAAGTGAGAAGGAAGAAGACATGTCAAAGGCTAAGGAATCACAATATTAGAAAAATGCTGCATGTCACATAGCCTCTTTCAAATCTGATATATTGGTTCATTGTTTGAGAGTAGTGATCCCCAAAATCCAAGTTCTTTGTATCGGCAATGATGTTTTACATAACTTACACTAGTTCTAATTCGACAGAAGAGTGCCAATCAAACAAAGAAGGAGATTAATTCATACAAAGCTAGGCTTGATGATGAGACAACTCAAGGCTTCCATAACTTCATTGTGCCATCTTCACTATAGGTAGCAAGGAGATTTCTATGCGGGTGGTGTGTTACACCAATCACATCCTTCTCATGCACCTGTCATAAGCATAAACTATTCAGAAACCAGGTCTAATGATAGACTAGACAACTTAGGCAAGTATTAACAGAGTAAAGGATGATAATCTGAGCTCTAAATGGAGAATAGACTGAATCAAATATGTAAAACAGTAGGGACTACATATACTCTAGGGAATTGATATTATGTGTTTATCTCGAATACAACTTTCAAATTTCAATGTCCAAATTTTTTTCGGAGCATTCTGGATATAACTTACCATCATGAAATGCTCAAGTTTCCCGGATTGATAGTTGAAGCAGTACAATTTCCTGCAAGTTAGCGCAAACCACTGTTACAAACATCAAAGGCAGTAGATGAAACCAGAAAAGAAAGGGACCATAAGATTATCCTTTGAAATCAAACTCTTGGTAGTTATCCAAAAATAAAACGATAGATAGAGGAGGTTAGAGTGTTACTTGTCTTCACCGATGCAGTATATCCAATCTCCTTTCGTAGATACACATGCTGCTACAAAATCTCCTCCTTCCCTCTTACCGGATGAGAAACTCTTCACAACCTGCAAAAAATAACAATATAGAACCATGTGAACAAACTAAGTATTGGCATGACAGATGACATTGATATGCAGGAGACCTTTGCTGGATATTCACCTGTCCTTGGAGCGTCATGATGTATACTGATGATGTCTTGTTGCACACAACGATGTGTTCTATGTTTTTAGGGAACAGATGAACAGAATTGACAGATGCGTCATTTCCCTAGAATTCAAAATACAGATTTGGTAACCAAAGAGTTGACTTGGAAACAAAATATCAGAAAGAGCTACATGTAAATGAATCTGTAAGAGAAAATATACCCGTAAAGGAGGTGGCGGCTTAAATGTTTGTAGACAATCTGTCGTCTTTGAATCCCAGACCTGTGCAAGAAATCAAGACTGCTATTACACGGCTGAACGGAGAGTCCAAATGAGAAACACTGAAAGAAAGCCAAAGCCCAAGAATATACTAATACAATGTACCTTCACTGTACAATCACTGGAGGCAGTGATTACACGGCTTCCATCACTTGTAAAGATGGCGTTATTTACATAAGACGTATGACCGCGAAATTCTTTCAACAATTTCCCAGATTTTAAGCCGTGGATTCTGCATAAAATAAACCAAAAAAAATATAATGTGAATTTGAAAAACCACTCGACCAGAAGCCCTATCAACCAGCAATCAACTTGCATAATTTACCAGATAAAAAGGCGAAATACTAATAGAGAAGAAAATTGATGCAATAAGTTAACAGAAACTTCAACCATTAAAGAAATATAGAGCCTCAAGTTTTGCTTGGATGAGATTCATATTGCAAGCACATAAGTAAGAATAACATAATACCTTGCGGTGTGGTCGAAGGAGGTACTCAGTAATTGGCTTCCATCCCGAGAGAAGGACAGACTTGTAACTCCTTGGGAATGTGCACGGTCAAAACGACGAATGCATAGACCAGTCCTTATACGCCAGACCTGCAAAAGTGACATGCAGTTAAGTCTAGTTTATTCTTATTGTATACAATCAGAATTCATATGGGACCAATGAGTGAAAGAAAAAATATCTACTAAGCTGCTGCAATAGTCAGAATAAAATCAACTTAAAGGAAACATATGCAACTGGAACTTACTTTCATCTTTCCATCTTGTGACCCAGACGCAAGTAGCTCTGAATCCCTGCTAAAGTCTATACAAAGGACAGGGTCATCATGCATCATGAAAGTTTCCTGTTAGAATTTAATCATTGTAAGTAAAGAGGGATGGAATGAGACTCTTTATCCAAAGCTGATATTTTGTGTATCCGGTAGCCTCGGACAAGATATTTGGTGCATAAGGAGTTTTATTGGGAAATATTTTTGGAATTCAAAGATATAAGTAATCCACCATATACTTGGTGCTTCAGGAATTTAACTTGCGACATTTATGGAACAGAAAGCAAAAAAGTAATCCACCATATCGTTCTCATGGACTTGCCACCCGTTCAAGACTCAAATGCAATAAGGATTTTATCTTTCAGTAAAAATACAAACAGCTCATCTGACCCGTACTGAGTTAGAATCAAATATAAAAGGAGACACGAGAGCTTACAGCAGCTTGATATTGCAAATCCTTCTTCAGCTTCCCACTAATGTAATCCCATACCTGTAATGGTTTTCAAGTCTGAGTAATCCTAGTCACAGTATTAGCTTAAAGACTTTTAACTAGTATTATCATACAAGCCGCCATCAACTTACCTCAATGAAACCATCAACAGATGAAGATGCAAGAAACTGTCCATCTAGTGAAAATCTAGCGCATTCGGCATGACTCTTTTTACCAAACTGCACCAGCACAAGGAACAAGATATGAAAATTAGACAAGACCTCAAATAATGAGAACCCAAAGATAATTATGAACAGCAAATCATAGGCCTATAAGCTAAGCAAGCTATTAAAGTTTTTGCGATAGATATGAACCTTTATTGTATGACTAAGAACATTAGGATATGTATCATCTACATCTTGTTTCATAGCTGCTGTCCCACGAAAGAGGTCAAACTGAGTTCCTGGAGGGAGTAGGCCTGACACCAGTGTATGTAAATTTTAAGAAATGAGTAAGGGTACATATGTTGATTCCATTTATATATTAGTAACATAGACAACATGACGTGTGACTTATAATTCTACAGAGCTGTTTGATAGATCCACAGTTCCATAGATGCTCACCTTGATGTTGTTGCCACTTTAAAGCCTGACCTATCAAAGCCATTAACCGTGAAGGTGGTACCACAGTAACCTCGGCAGCCACAGCTGACAGAGTAGGAGAAAAACCAATAAGTAAACCTTGAGTACACATACGGAGCAAGAGACAACAAAAACTCCATAACCATTAAACAGGGAATAAGTTCCCGTCATATCTTTTTTCATGTCAAAAGATATTCTTAGCCTGCTATAGAGAGAAAAATTCCAGAACATCACTTAGTTGCTTCAGGTAATTAACCCCAAAACAACTTACTAATAAGAAAATAGATTGTTCTTTTAACAAATAGAGGAGAATGGCCAACCTTGAGCAATCTGTGCACGTTTTCTCTCTTTAGTCGAGTCTCCATAAGCCTTAGAAACAATGGAAAATCAGCAAAACATGATTTTCAAACACACAAGGAAATGATTACATGAAAACAACTGCACCTCAAAAGACTAATCAGATAGAAGGTAATAAAATGTAAAGGTACTATTGTCCTCACAAACACGGAACATGTGTTATAATTGTTTCAGACCCTTATCTAGAAACGACTTCATATTTAACCGCTCAGCACCTAAGACCCTTAATTGGTTCTTCTTAAGACTTTATAAGATATCTAAAGGCACACGAATCAGAGTATAGAATATGCAAGAGGCATACAATTTCTAACAGATATACTAATATTGCTTAAATTTCTGAACAGTTGCGGATAACCATGCTTAGGTGATACAGCAACCACACAAAATAACACTAAATATGATACTGAATAGTCGAGCATAATAGAGCTTCCATACCTCATGCGGATCAAAATAGCTTCTGACTAGAAGATGCTCCATCTTTAGATATCTCTCTGGTTGCTCCTGTTTCATCACACCCATCACTTGAGTTTGCCTCAAAATAGCTCGGGCAGTGTCCAATTCTCGAAGCTCTATCATCTCCAACACAATCTGAATAAATAACCCCCAAATAGATTTAAAAAAAGACAAACTTGAGTTTGTTGAACGAAAGATGCTTCAACAAAACATATGTTTATTCACTTATACAATCCACAAAGTAAAGAATAGTATATACCTGTTCATAAAGATCTTCAAGCTTATTCCTGGGAAGCTTAAGCTGAGAAACTTGAGGTAGTACAGAGTCCCATCTTCCACTATTAATATCAGAAATAAACGTCTCAACGCTGTCTACTGTATTTAACGAAACCTGACATTCGCTTTGTAATGTCTGGAACGTCTGATTCAAGGAGTTCTCTTTGCAGAACTGAAGCATAATCTTTATCACACTGAGATATAAAAACACAATAGAGAGCAATTAGGGATGAAGTATACCCAACACTGAGGTATAACATCAAAAGCTTGGTGACTAAAATATTTAGAAGGCATTAGCTTTAGAAGAAGCAATGCTTAAACAAAATATGGGGAGATTCAAAAAAACAGAAATTTAGAATGGCGGATATAGATAGACGCAGATTCAAGAGGTTTTTATTTAACCTAGGGATCCGTCTGAGCATTCGTAAACAATGGTTCTTGGAGTATAATTCAATCAGTGCGACTAAAACGAAAGCTAGGGTTTTGAAAGAAAAAGTTGAAATCTTACTCTCGAGCTTCGATTTCGAGCGCCATAGTCTGTCGTAGTGGGTTTCGCCGGAGACACCAAGGGGGTAAAGACTGGAGAAGATGAACGAGTATACAGACGCGAGCGAAGGAGTTTTAATTGGGTTTTATAATTTCAGGGCAATGCAGAGAATATAAAATATATGGGGTCAGAACTAAATTTCCAGAAAATCTGAGTGCTATTTTTTAAAATTAAAATTTATTATACATTGCTTACATACACTGAGTTTTACAGTTCACACCCTTTTTATATTTTTTTTCTTGTGTACTTTTAAAAGACAGACACATTACATTGACTCTGGTGGTCTTCAATTTCCAATGGTTCCCTCAGGATCTTTTGTAGAAACAGTTCTTCAACTCTAGTGACTAGTGTCGAAAGGTCTCTCCATCATTATCTGATATACTTTGACTGAATCTGAGACACTCTTTGTTATCTGCTCTGTTTCACATCATTCCATGTTGATTATCATCACCTGTAACTGAGAAGAGTCCAAATTGGAATCGATTCCAGAAAAGCTTACTCTTTTCATAGGCTTTTTTCATGTTATGCAATTGAAAATAGGAGCAGGAGAAAAAGATGTTCAATCCAGAGACCAAAACCAACAGAAGACCAACCCTATTGAAGGAGCTTATATATGCTAATTCCTCTATCAAAATCATAGCCACAAGTGCTCGCTTTTATAGAGATTTGACCTTGTGGAACCTTTCTTTTTTCTTTCTATAACAATGTTAGGAATTCACATTTCTTTACCAGAGATCAATCTGAGTCTGAAAGTATGCATATTTCCTTAAGCTTCTGTGAAACTGTACAGTACATTTCCACTAAATCCTATATTCTACAATCTTTCCTACACACATCGCCGGCTACACTTCAAAATGCCTCGTCTTCTTCAGATTCTTCTTCTTCTTCTCCAGATCTCGAACTACACTCCTCTTCAGCTTCATAAGCAATGCTCATCTCTTTCTTTACCACATCAGCCAAGTCCTGTCTATTTGCACTCACATAAGCATTCCTCACTGCTTTAAACAATGACTGGTTTGGTTCAAGCTCTCCAAATGTAATCCGGCTATGCACTCTCTTCACACCCTCCACCATTCCAGCTTTCCCGTATACCCCAACAAGGTAGGCCTGTGTGACAACATCTGGTTCTAATCCCTTTTCCTGCATTCTCATGTATGTCTTTAGAGCCATGTCAATGTCTCCTGATGCACTGTAAGTGTATATCACTGTGTTATACGCAAAAAGCTCGCGAGGGATTTCACCACTTGTGAGCTCTTGGCATGATTCCAGCGCATATGCATACAAACCCATGGCTGAGAACAGAGTTGCAGTGATTGCTGGTGTAGCAAGCGGTTTGGCATCATTGTATGCGGATTGTAGCTGCGCCACGGCTTCACTTGGCACCCCGCCTTTTTTCAACAGAGTGAAGATCGTTTTAAACGTTCCCCAATCCAGCAAAAGCTTTTTTTCAACTAACATCTCATAAAACAGTTCGCAACATTCACGTAACTGGCCATCAGCAGCATAGCAAGCCATAACCTGGTTGAACGACGTGCAGTCACTTAGTAGACCAGACTCTCTCATCTCTTCAGCAACTTCAATAGCCTCGTCGAGCATGCCCATTCCCTTGTACAAATACATCATTGTTGCAAACGAAATAACATCACATGTGCCTTTTTCTCTAAGATCATTGAAAATGGATTCTGCTTCAGAAACTATGCCGAGCTCTGCACAGAGACTTAGCATGCTGTTTGACGCAGCAACATCTGGGCCACCTTCTGAATCCTTCATTTTGTCATACACTCTCCTAGCCTCTTCAAGACACCCCACTTTGCTATAAGCCTTGATAAGGGAAGTCAAAACGATATGATTGGATTGAACACCATGTTCTTCCATCATTCGAAAGTATTGAATTGCTTCTTCGACCATCCCACTCTCAGCAAACCCATTAATTAAGGAACCATAAACAACTTCATTCGGTTTCACCCCTGCTTTTTCCATTGCCTCATACAGGTCAACTGCATCAGACAGCAGGCCAAGCCGCACATAGCTAGCTATCAAAGCAGCATAGGTCTTGCATCCGGGTCTACAGCCCGAATCCAGCATTTCAGCCAAGATCCTCTGGGCTTCATCCACTAAGTCAACCCCAGAAAGCATCTGGATAAGGGAATTGTAAGTGCACTCATCAGGCCAAGTCCCTTGGTTCTTCATCCCTTTGAAGAGAGAAAGTGCTTTCTCATGAAGTTTAGCCTTACCATAAGCTTTGATCATGACGTTGTACTCCAAAACATCATTCCTCTGACCTGTCATGTTTCTTTTCCCATAGAACACAGCCTCCGCTTCAACCCACAGTCCCTTTTCAGCATAGACATCAATTACCGCTGCAAGTGTGGTTGACGAAAGCACACAATCCAACTGGAACCTCTCAAACAGAGCTTTTGCCTGTCCAACTAAACCTTCATTAACATACATCTGCATAATAACAGGAACAGAGTGCTCATCAATGCGAATGCTATTTCTGTCCATCTCAGCCATCACAGCTTCAACTTCTCCAACCATATTCCGCTGACACAAAATATGAAGAACAGCTCGGTGAGTTACAGTATCAGGGAAAAGTCCCACTTCCCTAATTTTCCTATAGTATTTAAGAGCTGCCTCAATGTCTCCAGCCTCGGCATGAAGAGACAGAAGGCTGTTATATGTCTTAGTATCAGGAAATATCCCTTTCTCTTCCATCTTCTTCAACAAGGATTCAGCCTCTGACAAGTGCCCATGAGTTCCACAAGTATGTATCATCGTGTTAAACGTGACAGTATCTATAGGAACCCCAGATTTAAGCATCTCTGAGAAGAGATTGGCTGCATCGCTTAAACGACCTGCCTTCCCATACAAATCAATCAGAGTGTTGAATGTAGAAGTTAACCTTGGCTTCCTCGGAGAAGAGTCTGAACCGGATGCAAAATGAAGGCTTTTCTCAATAGGGTTCCTAGCACCGACCTTAAAGAGCTCCATTGACAAGAACTGCTTCAAGTTCACAGGAGACTGAGCTGAACCGTTCTTAGGAAAATCATCAATGGAATCCAAATCAAGATCATCAAGATTAACTTTTCCAGCGCACCAACCTTTAAAGAACCTATCAGCACGATCGAACTCACCTGAGTTCTTGAAAACCCTAACAACGGTAGCCATAGTGACTTCATCAGGGAAATGCATTCTCTGTCCCATATGTTTAATCCAAAGAAGAGCTTCTTTAACAAGACCAGCTTTACCATAAACATCAACAAGCATAGCATAAGTATTATTAGTAGGGAAAACACCATTGTGAGCCATCTCAATCCAACAAAGCCTCAATTCATCCCATTTCCCAGCTCTACCTAAAGCTCGTAACACAATGTTGTAATGAATCACATTAGGAACATAACCTTGGTGAGATTGGAAAAACCGAAACACACGAAGCACTCTGTCCCAACGAGTCTGCTCTTTAAGAAGCACGGTTTGCTCTTTAGGGCTCAAGTTGAGACAGAGAGAAGCAAGAGTTGTTTCGATATCGGTAGAAGAGTCAAGAGAACGCAAAATGGAAGGGATTACGCCGCCGTATCTGCGTTTGCGAGAGCTCGGGTTAGGTTTAGAGCATCGTGGTGGTGAAACAGAGGAAGATGAAAAAGAAGAAGAAGCGGCGCAATGAAGCTGAAGCCTAAAGGAAACCCTAGAAGAGAAGTTACAGGGGAGTGAAAGTGGAAGAGGAGGAGCTGGAAAAACCCTAGCTTTAGAAGTCAGAGCTAGACGATGATGATGATGTGTTACATCTCTAGAAGAAGAAGAAGAGTAGTGATGACTACTTGGCTGAAGCATGTTTTTTTAAAGAAACTGCTCTCAGAGATAATAAATCTCAAAGTAGTCTTTAGGGGTTGAAGAAGCAAAATCATGAATGCCATTGAAATTGAAATTACAACATTGTGCGGAATTGGCGCGTCTTGAAGACGCGCTAATCTTTGCGGTTGGCCACTGTTTCACTCCCCTATTATTTGATTTGCGACTGGGCTTTACAAGTAAGTTATATTGGGCTTTAAATGATTACTGGGCCTTTTCTTTTTCCGTTTTATGGTAAAAATGTAAATATATTTTGTTCTTTGTAAAATGTAAAATAATCATGGGGGTGAAATTACAAATTAAATAGTTTAGGAGGTACGTGTTTTTATGTGAGTCACAATCGAATGGGGTCCACTAGCTTTAAAAGCCGAAAACGATAACATCTTTTTGTTTTTTTTTTTTTGGTTTAAGAAAACGATTACATTGTTAACCAACTACCACCATTCTCATCTTTAGGAAACAACTCGCTCTCTTAAGCAACCGATGGAGAAGAGACAAAGGGAAAGATTCATGGAGCGAGCAGCAGGAGGAGTCGACTCTCCGGCGAATCCGTTGCTCGTAGACGTCTTTTCTGTGGAGGCGTCGGAGGGGAAGATACGCGGACGAGGAGGAGGATGGATCGCGGAGGAAGTTAAGAAACAGTTGTGGCTAGGTGGTCCACTGGTGGCTACGAATCTACTGCAGTATCTTCTTCAGATGATCTCTATCATGGTCGTCGGACATCAAGGCGAGTTAGCTCTCTCCAGCGTCTCCATTGCTAGTTCATTCTCCCTAATCACTGGCCTAAGTTTGCTCGTCAGTCTCTCTCACTCTCTTCACAGAAACTTCAGTATGTTAGAAACTAAAAAATGGGTTCTGTTTGGTTTTTTAGATAGGACTGTCGGGAGGATTGGGTACATTGTGTGGTCAATCTTACGGAGCAAAAGTAGAAAGAATGTTAGGAATACACACACAAAGAGCAATGGTGGTTCTTCTCATCTTATGCTTTCCAATATCCATTTTGTGGATCAATGCATCATCCATTCTTGTGTTTATTGGCCAAGACGCAGTCATTGCTCAAACCTCTGGATCATACGTAGCCTTCTTGATCCCAGGCCTTTTCGGTTTCGCGATTCTCCACTGCCTCAACAATTTCTTTACGAGCCAGAACAGAGTGTTTCCTCTCATGCTCTGTTCCGGTTTAACCACTCTGCTTCACGTTCCTGTTTGTTGGGGTTTGGTGTCCAAGTCTGGTTTGGGAATCAGAGGAGCTGCGGTAGCAACTTCGTTTTCCTTGTGGGTTAATGTTGTCTTGTTGAGTCTTTACGTCAAATTCTCGCCTTCTTGCGCCAAAACATGGACCGGGTTCTCCCGAGAGGCTCTTGAGAACTTTATGGTCTTTCTTCGTCTGGCTGTTCCGTCTGCGTTCATGGTCTGGTACGTATCTTTAAAATCATCTTTTGCTTCTTCTATATATCACATCTTTAATGTCGTTGATGGAAAACAGCTTGTCGATTTGGTCATCTGAGACAGTGGTCTTCCTCTCAGGCTTACTTCCAAATCCTGTTCTTGAAACTTCGGTTATCTCCACTTGGTAAACACACATGCTCCCTTGTAGCTTGTCTGTACATTAGTACTAAGATCCTCAATCTCTTTCTTTTGTAGTTTAGGTATCTCCACAGTAATTCGTATGGTTCCCTTTGCATCGGCTTGTGTAGTGAGGTAACCCCACTTTACTAAGATGTTACCAAATTTTTAAACTGGAAATTCATCTTATAAAAATGTTGTACGGGTGTTTGTTGTGAAAGCGTGAGGGTATCGAATGAGTTAGGAGCAGGAAATCCAGACAATGCCAAGAGAGCTATACGTGTATGCTTAGCCATAACACTTTTTGTGTGTGTCTTAAGTGAATTGGTGTTGCTCGTTACACGTGATACACTTGGATACACTTACTCAAACGAGTCTGAAGTTGCTGAATATGTAGCAACAATGGTGCCTCTCCTCGTCATTTCCAATCTCCTTGATGGTCTTCAGGCCGTTCTCTCAGGTTCTCTCACTAGTTCTTTATCTTCCTTCTTTCTTTTACCTTAATGTTCCTTTCGATGTAATTATTATTTTTTTTCCCTAACGGGTTTGTGGATATCGATTGATCAGGGGTTCTTGGAGGTTCAGGGTGGCAAAAGATAGGGGCATACGTAACACTCGGATCCTACTATTTAGTTGGCATTCCGACATCGATCTTGTTTGGATTCGTGTTAGGGGTTGGAGGAAGGGTATAAAAAAAAAGATTTTGCATAATCACAAGTTGATTCATGTTTCCTTTTTTAAATATATTTATAAAATCTGATAAGATCTTTAAATGATTTGAGAGTCGTTTGCGTCTTTAATTAGGGGATTTGGTTAGGAGCGATTTGTGCAACGTTTGCTCAAGTCTCTGCCATTGCTTTTGTCATGACTCGTACCAACTGGACCGAAGAGGTAATAAGTGACCAGAAATAAACTATATAAAAATGTCATTAAAATAATAAGTATATAGAAATTCAAATAAGTGTGTAATAATAAATACTTTTATATTTAGGTGAAGAAAGCGAAAGGACGAGTTTACGAGTCAATTATACCGGAGACTGAGTAAAGATGCGGTAGCCAGCCTCCTGACTCGGGGGAGAATAAGAGAAGAGAGAACTAATAAGAGCCACTCACGTCGCACTCGTTTGGAGTAAGACACAAATCGATGGCTGTGGTGGATTGGGAGCATATTTCGATGTTCTTTTTTTTTCTACATATAGAAAGCATAATATATATTTTGATTTGCAATATCAAAAAGTTAAAATGGCAATAAATAAAAAATAATAATTTGCTAAATCAGGAAGAATATTAGTGGAAATAAATTTTTATTTAAACACATATATTAAGATTTCATACCGTTTTAAAAAAAAAAAAAAACAGACTATCCCATAAATATCAACGAAGTCTCCACAAACCCTAAAGACCAGGGAAGAGAGATACAATAGGTTGTTGTTTCTTATTGTTAGTATTTTTTTTTTTGGCTTTTGGGAGAGAGACACAACAGAGAGAGAGAGAGAAAAAAAAATAATGGAAAATTGTGTGACGCCTCCGCTTCTGATCACAGAGAAAGACACGACGATGATACGTGTGAAGGAAGAAGTGAAGAAGCAGCTATGGCTTTCAGCACCACTCATTGGTGTAAGCCTGCTTCAATACTCTCTCCAAGTCATCTCTGTGATGTTCGTTGGCCATTTAGGCTCTCTTCCCCTCTCTGCCGCTTCTATCGCCACCTCCTTTGCCTCTGTCACAGGCTTCACTTTCCTCGTACGTTTCTCTCCCCTTTCACAAATATATTAGAATTCCGCATTGCTTCATGATTTAAATGTTTTCGGTGCAACTTCCTTGGTTTGCTAAAATCGTTCTTGAAATTTGCTCAGAGATCTGTAGGGTTTTGTTTCAGAATTATTTTTGTAAAGTAGTAAAATTTTGAACACAATTTGTTTTTGTGTGTGTGTGTATGTGAAATAGTTGGGAACAGCGAGTGCATTGGAGACACTATGTGGTCAAGCTTACGGAGCAAAGCTGTACGGGAAACTAGGAATTCAAATGCAGAGAGCAATGTTTGTTCTTTTAATACTATCTGTTCCTCTCTCGATCATTTGGGCTAACACTGAGCAGATTCTCGTATTGGTACACCAAGACAAGTCCATTGCAAGTGTTGCTGGCTCCTACGCGAGATACATGATCCCGAGTCTCTTCGCATACGGACTACTTCAATGCATCAACAGGTTCTTGCAAGCGCAGAACAATGTGTTCCCTGTCTTTGTCTGCTCTGGTATCACCACTTGTCTTCATTTGCTTCTCTGTTGGTTGTTTGTGTTGAAGACTGCTTTAGGATACAGAGGAGCTGCTCTCGCTATCTCTGTCTCTTACTGGTTCAACGTCATTCTCCTCTCGTGTTATGTCAAGTTTTCGTCTACTTGTTCGCAAAGTTGGACCGGGTTTTCAAAGGAGGCTTTTCAAGAACTTTATGATTTCTCTAAAATTGCTTTTCCTTCAGCAGTCATGGTCTGGTAAGTTCGTAAACAAAAATTGTTGCACTGTTCAGGTGTAGTATCAGGACTTAATCGATTCTGTTTTGTTGTAACAGTTTGGAGCTGTGGTCCTTCGAGCTTTTGGTTCTTGCCTCTGGCCTTCTTCCCAATCCGGTTTTAGAAACTTCGGTGCTTTCAATCTGGTATAACTTGGTTGTGTTTGTCTTATGCTACTAGGAGGTTTCACTTCTTTGTTCTATTTGATTATAACATAATTTCTTCAACTTTTCAGTTTAAATACTTCACTAACAATCTGGCAGATCTCGGTTGGTCTTGGTGGCGCTGCAAGGTCAGTACATCAGTTACAAAAAGTATATCCAAGAAGTAATCTCATCAAAGAAACCTATCTCACAACTCTGTGTTTTTCTGTAAACTTGCAGCATAAGGGTGTCAAACGAGTTAGGAGCAGGGAATCCACAAGTGGCAAAACTAGCTGTATATGTCATTGTAAGCATAGCAGTTGCCGAGGGAATTGTGGTTGTAACGGTTCTGTTGTCGATTCGGAAAATCTTAGGTCACGCTTTTAGCAGCGACCCTAAAATCATAGCATATGCTGCATCAATGATACCGATTGTCGCATGTGGAAACTTCCTTGATGGCCTCCAATGCGTTCTCTCAGGTTAACTTTTTGAATAACACAAGATTAGCTTTGGCTCCTGGTTTCTGTATATATGTCCGGTTAAGCATTTTTGGAATCCTGGTCAACTGGTTGCAGGGGTTGCTAGAGGATGTGGATGGCAGAAGATTGGAGCGTGTGTGAATCTTGGATCATATTATCTTGTTGGAGTTCCATTAGGTTTATTACTTGGTTTCCATTTCCACATCGGTGGTCGGGTAATAATCTTGAAACCTCATATTCTCATTGTTAAGTTTAAACCCACGACTAGTTTGTACAAACACTAATTTTTTGTGGTGTTATATCATTGTTAGGGGCTTTGGTTGGGAATCGTAACAGCATTGGCTGTTCAAGTGTTTTGTCTTTCTTTAGTCACTATATTCACAAACTGGGATAAAGAGGTAAAAAAAGCCTTTTAACTGGTCGGTTCAATTTGTTATCTATAAGAACTCTGCCTAATGTGATTCTGTTTCTTGATTTATACGAATAGGCAAAGAAAGCTACAAACAGAGTCGGGGCTTCAGATGACAAAGATGGCGATGTGGAATGATCAATCCAGGAAAAAGCATTGGAAGTTGCAAATGAGCTTACCAACCTTAATGAATAAAAGAGATAATGAGTACAGTAGTAGTTCATTCTTCTAAATGATTTGGCCTTTTACAATGTCTTTCGAAAACTGGATACTGTGATTTACCATTGTTGCAGATTTATTGAAATTCCTTAGATTGAGTACGCATCATCTCATCCAGCATTGCTGAAACTAAAAACACATTTCATTTTTGTGATGAGATTTGAACTATATGTAAACCATCAACATGTTCCATAATTAAAATACTGAAGTTTAAATTGTACTGTAAGAGCAATTGAGAATGAAAAATTTCGATACTGAATGAGTTTGGGATCAGAACTAAACAGAGGCCAAAAAAACTGATGGATATTTCTATAATGGGTTTACATGATGATTAGTTAATCATCTGTGCTTTACATTTTATTGTAAACAAAAAGAATGATTCACCATGTTCACCATCACTAGTAATATGAAAAATTTCATGAATTAGTGGACAGGAGAGACTGGTACTCGAGAACCTATAGGCTATAGGAACTGAAGAATTGGCGTGAAGAAGAAGCCTGTTACGTTCTATCCTACATGAACTCGAGATCGAGTTTCCTCTTCAGATGAGATCTATCCGCACTGCAAAACCAAACATCAAATCATCAGAAGTGATGATCTTAGAAGCTGACCAAGAACTGACTGTAAAAGGATTGTGTAACCAATTCTTTTTACCTGGTGATGGTTGGTCGGTTAGGTGGCCGCTCGGCTAAGATGGTGAAATCTAAAGACATTGGTGCTTGTCCATCATGGCTAGCTTGTCTCATGACATCAACACTCTGGTCCTTGGATTTATTAGCAGACTTTCCTCGGTCAGGTATCACTCGTCTAAACTTATGTGCTGGTGACAACACTTTAATGGCTTTGTGTTTACTGTCAGTTGACTTAGCACCCTGCTGGCGTACTGGTCTTGGTAGCTCTAAAGGGTCAGTAGGAGAAGGTGCAGATGTGAAGTACCTTTAAAAAGAAATCAAATGTTTCAGAACAAAACAAAATAGCCATTGCTTATCTCTTCTTTATAGGATAGGTTTAGGTACCTGTGTTGCAGAGCTTGCTGAATCGATATTCTAGACTTGGGGTCATAGGTGAACATCTTAGACAACAAATCTAGAGCATCCTCACTAACCATTGGGAATAAAGAACGTAGAGAAGGAGCGAGGACATACTGATACTCTACATAATCAGGAAGGCTGATCATATCTGGCCACTGATCTGCTTTTGGGGTCCCAAAGGCAGCAAATATTTTGCTTAATTGATCAATATCACTCTTTCCCTGCAACGGAGAAAAAGTAAGCTAGAGAAACAAATAAACAGACGAACTGGATCACGACACAAACAAAACTGAGTTTCACCTGAAGAAACGGTCTGCGTAATAGAAGTTCAGCAAAAATACAGCCAGCAGCCCAAACATCAACTGCACCATCATACTGTTTTGCACCAAACAAAAGTTCAGGTGCTCTATACCATCTCGTAAAGACCTATGAAATTGCTGAAACAAATCAAGAAACGAAAGACAGCAGAATTACTACATAAATAGAATTGCCACACACTAAAACAAAAGATTACCTGGTGGGTAAACTTATGACCAGGGCTACTAAATATACGAGCTAACCCAAAATCTGCAAGCTTCAGTTGTCCATTACGTCCTATCAACAAGTTGTTAGGCTTCATATCTCTGAAACACATTCAAAAGATACTCCATAAGTGTAAATACAAACAAAACCTCAATGGAGAGAAAAAGCAAGTTCTGTGGACTATTATTCATAGAATCAGTTAAGTACCTATGCAAAACCCATTTGTCATGACAATACTCAAGACCTTTTAACATCATTTGAAGGTAAGATTTGACATCAGCAGGGGAAAGAAACAGATTAGGATCTCGGATAACTGCTTCGAGATCAGTCTCCATGTACTCAAACACAATGTGCAAGTTCTCCTTGTGAGGAAACGCATCAATCAACTCAATCACATGTGGATGCTTAAGCTCTTTAAGTAATTTGATTTCTCTAAGAGCTGTTATATTCACACCTTCTTTTTGTTTCCCAATTCTTATTTTCTTAATCGCTACAGTCTCTCCGTTCTACAAAATCCACCACAACAAAAACAAATTCAGTTTCCTTCCATTCCATCCAAACTAAAACAAAATCTACAAACTTTAAATCCATTTAAGAACAAAAAAATCCAAACTTTGAGTTCTGAGAACACATATTAGTATAAAGATCGAAGCTTTACATCTGAGATTGAAGACCCAAAAGCTATCAGAACAAGACACCTCAAAAGGCACAAAATCAAGAATCAACGAGAAAATCTAAACCCTAATTTTGATGGGATGGGCACAAAATTAAGAAGAATTGAGTAAGGAGTCACCACCTTAGTATCAGTAGCCTTGAAGACGACTCCGTAAGTACCTTGACCAAGAACCTCACGTTTCAGATACCGATCAGCAACTTTCTTCGGCTGGTCCATCTCCGGAATTGACTAACCAGATTAGACAAGTAATGATCGAAATTGGTCTTTTGTTAGATTGTGTTACGGTTAACGTTGTTGAGGTTTCTTATGGTCTGGAGAAAAAAGTAGCCGTTAGAGCAATTACAGAAGAAATCGACACTTTTAGGGTAAAAAATATTGGAAAAGTAAACGAAAAAGGAAAGAGAACGCTCTAAAGCTAGAAAAATAAAACGATGCTGGGACGCGTCCCAACTAAAACGACGTCGGGGCTCATAACCAAAAAGTCAAAAACCAAAAGTGATCTCCCCCAAATGCTCTGAGGCCCAAGTAATAGTTTTGGTGGATGTTAAACAAGTCCGGTCTATATGTCAGATGGGCTAAGTTAATTGAGGGATCTATCAGTTTTATTTTCTTTCTTTTGAAAAGTCTCATACTAGTATTTTTTGTTATACCTCATGGATTTTTAAATAAACAAAATTAATGGTTTGTGTTAAGTATACGAGCCACATATTTTTATTATTAGAATAGAATTAGTTTTTTTTTGGTAAACAAACTTATTAAAGCCTAACATTGAGTATGATGAACCAGAAAAAACAACGGTTTAGTATTATTTTTTTTTCGAAATTTGCAGGGTGCCAGGTCGAGATTAATGCTTGTAAACATTTTCCTCAACCAACTAAAAAAAAAATTACGCTGTGGATATAAAAATCTTTAAAATAAGGGCATTGAATAGCTTAAAGCATCGGCGTGAATGGTGAAAGAGACCACACTCGTGAGGATAATAAGACAAGTTCGTTGTAATAAATCTAGCCATAGATTCTCCTCACACAGAGTAATAATTACCTGCATAGCCCACATCATCATCAGACTTACTTAATAATCCTAAAGCTATTTCTTGTTGCAATTTCTATTAGTTAGGTTAGGGTTAACAATACTTATAGAATTAGGTCACCAAACGAAAACACTTGTTCATTTGACGTAAAAGTTAAAAAGAATGGTCGGCCTAATTCAGTTTCAAAGTTACATCTTAAAAAATGTAGTGGACTAGTGGTTGGCAGGAATAATAATAATTGATATTTTATACAGTACTTTGTAATAACAATAAATCTAGAAATAAAAGAGAGAAGCACAAAAGCCGAGAAGGACGCATGTGACACGTAGGGGAATCTAACACTAAACAATGTCTGACCCTTCTCTCGTGTCTTTTCAGATGCACCCACCTGTATTTTTTTTTTTTTTTTTTTATTTTCCCCTTCAATCAAGAATATCTAAACCACTATAATTACCAGTCTCTATCTATCACTTCTTTCAAAAAATTACGTGTTATCTCTCACTCTCTCTCTTCTCTCTTAATATGTTTAGTAGGGTTAATTAGGGTTCTTCATCTCTCTTTCTTCAGAGTCTTTATAGCTTATGATTTACAACTTCTCTCATCTAACCTTTGTAATGTTTTCAAGAGTTATTCGTAGTTTGTTTAGGTCAGATCCATAACGTATTTGTCTTCCGATAGATCTAGTTCTGTCCGTATATAGTGATTTAGTTATCTCGAGAGCAAAAAAAAATAGATGGGAGGTAGAGCTCCTTGAAGTTCAAACGAGAGTTAAGTAGGGTAAAGAAAAGCTGCTAAGCTATGGATCCCATAAGCCCTAATCCTTATAATGATACAAAAAAGGATTTGGTTATATGGCTTGCATATCTCAGGAGCTTTAACTTGCCCTTTAATTGCTTTTACTCTTCTTTGGATTGAAGGGAGCTCTACATCTTCTTTCACTTTTCTCTATTTCTGTCTTTCTTTATTCATTCTCATGTCTACAATAGTTTATTTCGATAAAGATCTTTAATTATCCGCTATTATTCAAGTATATATATGGTGATTGTTTTCTTGCTGAACCAGTATTTGATATGGTTGAATAGCTCCTAAGAATCTAGTGTTTTTGCTAATGCCTGGGTAAATGAGAAGATCCTTGCTTATCTGATAACTTCCGAAATTTTGCATTCTTCGTTTTCATGACGCGGTGACTTTCTTTTTTTGATTATATTTTTGTTCTCCCATCACAGTCCATAATTATAGCGAAATAAACACCTTCCGTAAAAAAAAAAGATTATGATCGGATCGGATTTGTAGAATTATCAATTTTTTAATTTGTTTATAGAATTAATTTGTCTTTACACAATAGAGATTCCGATATTTAACTGTAAAGAAAATAAAGTTAATGTTGTGATTTTATTTGTATATAGGAAGATACAAAAATAACATATGTTACAGTCTTACCGTAAATAGAAGTGTAAAGATTGCTTATTCAAGTGGAGATCGATTTGTGCCATACAGACATCGATAAACAGCCCTTGACCGAGTTTGAAGAAATGCTAGTTTATCTGTGTCCATATGGCTCAAATCAATTTCCATCTGGATCAGTACATCTTTAAAGTCCACGTTTAACTGAGCTATCAATGTCAATGAGGATTCTTGTGACCATGTTTTCTCCGATCACCATTTCTACAACAAGCGGGTTGTTGTTTAGACTTGCATGGCGTGCATCTTCTTCAGTGAATACAATTTGTTCGCTGGATCTAATGGTCGGGGTGCTACTTGAGACCCAGTTGTGCTTTACCTCATCCTAGCAGCAGTAAGCTCAGATTTGACCGAACAAAATCACGACACGTAGACAAACCACCCATGATCATGTTGATTCTTTTTCGAGTAACTAGCGTGTCTTTGTGTTGTACCACGTTGTGAGCTCGTTTCGGGGGGCTGGCAAATGATCGACTGTTGGCGCTCTGGTGTTCAGTGGCGCCTCCTCTGTTTTCTGTCTTTCATATTGTTGGTCGTCTCTAGAGCCAAATGAGTTGTCTTTGTGCACAATAACCTTTCGCCATTAACGTTTGGCATCGAGGTCGCCGTTCTGGAATTTATTGAGCAGTAAGAGTTGAAGCGTCCGACACTTTTCGGTGGAATGACTGTCAAATTTGTGAAATTCACAGTTCTCGCGCTTGCTTTTGTAGTTAGGACCATTGGAATCAAGATAACACTTATTCCATGGTTTATTCCGTTGTTGCTCTTGTCTACCGATAGCCAACATTGTTGTTTTCTTTCCTTTCTCTCCCTTGGTGTAGTCCTTATTATAATGTTGGCGGGACTCGTAATACTCGTCTACAACCTTGTCTTGTGAACTTAAAACTCGTTCGGACACCTTATCAACTCTGGTTGATGCTGGTTCCTCCTCTTTTTGTCCTCTTCGACCTCGATGTATTAATTGGCGCGAAACAAAATGTCGTTTAGAGTCGTGGGAGGTATGCAAAGCTCTCGTTTGGGCGCAAAACAGAATGTCATTCTACAATAAGAGTATCTTGTAGAATGGTTTCAAACTCTATCTATATCAACATTTTATTATATAGATATTCGTAACAGAAAACGACGTAGATTTGTAATCAGTTCGTACATATGATTTTAAGTGCACGAACCAGTGAAGATTTACATATATACATATTTCATGGTTCAAGAGTTTTTTTTTTTTTTAACACGAATTTCTTGGTTCAAGAGTTATTTTCATCTTTTATATTAGAACTGGCCTAGTGGAAATAAATAATGAATATTCTTCCTTCTTACAGACAGAAAAGGTTTGTTGCGGATATGGACCAAACTTCCTTCTATTATAGCAACACACACTAAAGTCAAATCTAGCCCAATATATGCGAATAATAAGGCCCACAAAATTTCACAATTTAGTCGAAGACTTTGTGCTTGGTCAATTCGCTCTATTAGGAAGCCGGGATGGTGAGCTTCGTATTTTGGATCTCCTAACTGGTATCTCCAGTCGTAGATTGGATTCGTTGGACACACTAGAGACGTGCTACTACATATGCATCAAATTAAATTATGCTGTAAATGGAAACTTTGGTGATAAAGAAGGGATAAACTTACATGTGAAATCAGGTAAACACTTCCTAAAATTCCGTGAAGAAAGGAAGGGTAGGTGGGCTAATTGAATTGTAGAGTTACACTTTCCAAATTGTGAGACGAACACTCGGACGTAAAGGCTTATGACATATACTGTTGTCACGTTTCTACGTGAGAAGTGCCAGTTGCGTTTAAGTTTCCGATAACCAACTTCAATTTTATATACTCAAAATGACAAAATCTGTAAAATTTGCAAGTTCTTTAAAAATAGATTTTTTTTCCTTTGTTTATGTTTTCAAAATTTTACAAATTTTGTATCTAGAAAAACATAATGTTGTAAAAAAACCATCGACGTGAGTCTATCTCTGTGTATGCTGGAAACTGAAGAATGAAAATACAATGCAGAAATTTGTAACATTGGTGTGATATTTTTCCATGACTCTCTCATGCTTACGGCGGTGGATTTAAACACAAGACTTGGTCTAAAAACTATAAAGAATCGAAAAAGTTGAAAAAGAAAGTGGATATATCATGACATCGAATCCATACGAAGTGATTTCGCTTTTCAACCACCCCATCTACTCCTACTAGTGTTAGACAGCTTTTGGAAACAAACGACGACGATACCGATAGGTTTCTAACAAATCGTGCTGAAGAGTACACATATATGTTTCCGAAGTTCTTTTTGTGTTAATGGAAAAAGTGATATTTTAACAGATTTAACAGCCAAAGAAGTTTTACTGGTCTAGTTTTCCAAGGAAAATAAAATATAATAAATAAATAAATGTCAAAAATACATTAAATGAAAACAGTTTACTTTTATTTTTAGTATATGGAAGCTATTTTGTAAACTACGTTCCATAAATGATTGAGAAAGGAATATGCATGTTAGTATTATATTGGTGTCTTGTCACCATCGTCCACAAAATCTTACTATTGCAAGACTAAACAAACAAACAAATCTTAGAATTAGGGGAGTGCGTTTAGTATTCGGATCTAACCACCTTTATAAATATGGAATCAGCCAACAATAATATGATATATAGTGGCATGTATTTTTGCCCAAAAAAACAGAGAGTGGCATGTATTGGATCTTCTTATTACTCTCTTTAATCTCCAGCTTCACGCATAAGAACGGATAACTGCCAAATTAGCTAGAGCTTATCTCTACACACATTTATTAGTTCACGAACCGTTCTATCTCTCTCTCTCACACACATACTTTGATTTTTCTTCCATCTAAAGTCAACTCATATGACACACAACTATCACACATCCATACATTTGTCGTGTCTTAATAATCATTTCAACTCGCTTTCGAGTTTGGAGTCCAAATTATCAAAAGAAAATATCAAACTCATATGACACACAACTATCAAACTAAATGTCTCGATTTAGTTTAGTTTCTATATAGCTAAAATTTGAACAATTCGAAATAGATTGTATTGGAGGGTTCGATAACATTATAAATTCGTTGCTTTAAATTGTCTATTCCTATTTTCTATTCCTGCATAATTAACTCTGAAAGTGGTTGATCGATGGTTAATTTAATTCCCAAAAAGTTCTTGTATGGATCGGACACTCATTGATATAGAAAGATCTATCCATGTGTGGCAAGTTTCTCTACATACCTAGATAAATAATTAAGTGCCAAGAAGAGCCACGTAGTAATAAGTAGTTGTACTTGTATCATCGTAGTATGTTACGCTTTTATTGCGTATCAGAATATTTTGGTGCACACTGATTCTATTACTGTTACACTACACATATCATAAATGTATTCTTCTTTCGATCGTCCAGGTCAAACTATATAAATACAGTATATATTTCTTGTCCCATTCCTTACAATTTGATACGTATACGGACAGACCAGAAACTAACTGCAAGATATATGACAGAAAAAATGAGGACCAGTTATATAACTATATCTATTTTCAGTCGGGAAAAACATATCTACATGTAGACAAACTGAAGATCGAACTCATAAATTTTAACTGTGATTTTCAAAAAGAAATAAGTGGATATATTTCTATAAATTGAACTCGTACCACCAAAGAATTACACAACTCTTTCTTTTTTTTTTTTTTTTTTTTTTTTGCAACTCTTTCTTTCCGTCTGTAACAACTACTACTGTATTCATAAAATGGTTACGTAGAAAAACAGAAATGCTTATAAAGAGTATATTTATAACGATGCAGGTGGTCGTTACCCGACCGACTTAAATTCATTTCTCGAATATTGTGGAACATTGCATGCAAATATTTCTCCCTCCTATAAAGAAAGCGAGAAAAGCAGTTTTTTTTTTAGGGAAAACAGTTGACATTTATCTTGTTTCTCATTTCTCAAATACATAAAACAAAAAATTCAATTTCGAAACATATACTCCCTCTTTTTTACAAAGAGTGTCATTCTAACATATTTCACACAAATTAAGAAAACTTTAAATTATACTCCCTCTGTTTCATAAAGAGTGTCATTTTGACCAACTACACACAAATTAAGAAAAATTTGAATTATACATATATACCCCTATTTAATGAGCAATTTCTCATTTAAATCTAATAGAAAAAGCTTTGGGTTAAGGGTAAATTTAAAAATTTGATATTAAAAATCACATTGGAAATATAAAGTGACAATCTTTATGAAACAAAAAAAAATACTCCAGAATGACACTCTTTGTGAAACAGAGGGAGTACATATTTGCCTCTATTTAATTAGTGATTAATGGTTTAAATTCAATAGAAAAAAGCTTTGGGTTTAGGGATAAAAAAGATAATGTAGCATTAAAAAGCATATTGGAAATGTAGAATGACAATCTTTGTGTAACAAAATTTTTTCTCTAAAATGACACTCTTTGTGAAACAGAGGTAATATATACACAATATATAGATATATATGTTTGTGTATATAAATGTTATTACTAAGTAAAGTTTTTTTGTATTTAAAGTAATAACTACAGTAAATTAGCTTTTATACTTTTGATCCTAATAATCTAGTAACCTCTTAGTTATTCAAAAAAATAAATAATGCATTGAAATTTGAATTGTTAATAAAATGGAACAAAAATAAAAGGCTAAAAATCTTATAATTTGGAACCAAGGGAGTGATAAGAAAAATCTAGTAACTTTAGCTAGTTAGAACTAAAATAGATACAAGTTGAGGTTATGAAAATAAGTCAAACTAGGAGAGATATACATAAATGCAAGAAGGTTCATCAAGTAGATAACGAAATCTTTAGAATTATTATTAAAGAAATTTTCAGAAAATATTACCTAAAACTTGTCTAAAATGTTTCAGTTACATTTTATATATGTATATATACACACACATCTTACCATACTCTAGATGACTTAAATATTTATGAAACAATACATTTACTAGATTTATAATAAAGTATATTTCTAAACTTTTATTTTTTTATTTTTTTATAGTTAATAATGTTATTTATGAGTATTCTTTATTTGGTTTTTGTAATTCTTTATTTTTCTAAATCATTTATAAATTTATTGTTATTTGATTATTTTTTCCGCATGCAATATGTATGCATATTTGAAATTTTGAACTCGGATATTGCCACAATGACGACACTACCTACTATCTAGTACAATCACTATACTACTTGTGCGCTAAATTGATCAAACTTCTTAATTGCATGATTACATGTTTTTTTTTGTAAAAGAGAAATGTATTGGAATGGTTAAAAAAAAAAAAGAGAACTGTATTGGAAATATATGATCCATATTGATATTAAATATTAATAGCGTTAGATCATAGTCAATGCATGCATTATTGAGATCATATCCACCCGGCCAAGTAGGATTTTAGAAAGAAAAAAACTATACTATCCTTCAATTGATATTTCTACACTATCTTAATTTCAGTCTAATCTAATAATTAATGCAAGATAAGAAAAAGGTTGATCAAACAGGAAAGAAATATAATTCCAGTTGACAAAAAAAATACAGGGAAAGAAATATCCATAATACATAGTCAATTATTTGCAGATATTATTCTCTTTTTATATAAGTCATTCCAATAATGTGGAATTTATTTAGGAATAATATCTTAATGAAATGTGTCACTCCCTAGTCAATATACCATTATCAACGATGACTCGTTGACTTTTTTAATAAAATGATATTTTCTTTTATTAATGAATTTTGATTTTACATACATGATACATACTATATACTACATATGTAAATGTGAGTATGCGTGTGGGTTTATATAAATACATGAGAGTAATCGTGTGAATACAACCATTACAATTGTGTGACTATCATTTAAAGCATAAAGCAAATACATGATCCAAAGACGGATAGGGAGATAGAAAAGAAAAAAATAGAAAAACACAATCAAGGCAAAAAAAAAAATGGGTTTCTCTCCATCTTCTTCATGGTTTCTTCATCCTCAGCTTCACCATGTTGTTTCCAAGATGTCTTTCTTTGATGCCTTTTTATTCTATGTACGTACATCTCTCTCTGTCTCTCCAAGTATACAAACTATGTTTTCTTCTCTCTGAACAAATCATATTGGTTGGTAAAACTTTATTACTATGATATATATATATATAGATTGTGCACTTAGTGGACAAGTTAGGATTGTGGCATAGATTTCCAGTTTTGTTGGGAGTGGCTTACTTGGGGTTACGAAGACATCTACATCAACGTTACAATCTGGTACATGTCGGTGAGATCAACGGTCAGGGTTACGACACCGATGAGTTCTGTTATCGTACGGCTGATGGCAAGTGTAATCATCCCTCCGACGACTCCATCGGCAGTCAAGGCAGCTTTATCGGCCGGAATATGCCTATCTCTACTTCTCAGTACGACGTAAGTTTTTTTTAGGTCTCCTTGTAATCACTTTAGTTTTGATCAAATTTTAAAAATACATGGAACTGATAAAATAGCAAAAAAATGAGGAAGAAAATAGTAGTATGAATGAAACACTAGCTAGAACCAAAAAATTTGTGACGTGTTTCTTTTTTAATCTCTCTATCTTAGCACTCGTGATGTATTTTGTATTCTTTTGTATCGATAATTGTTTTTGTCTGCTTTTGTTTTGATTTTAAGTGTTTATTTTTTGGGTCAATATTCGTGTTTACATAAAATCTAGAAAAACAACAAAAAAGTCTTGGAGATTTTAGTAGTGGGTCATGGGCACATGGCACCTCATGAGAGCCACCCTAATTGTTCTTTTTTGTTTTTTTTTCAAGGTTAGCAATTCATCTACGACATTGTGTTATGAACTTATGGATATCATTAGTATGAGTAAATTATAGAACGGCTGCATACATTTTTTTTAGGATCATTACTAATATATAGTGTATCATGACAGATTTTGGATCCACATCCAAGTGTGGTGGCGACAAAGTTGTTAGCGAGAAAGAAATTCATAGACAATGGGGACCAATTTAACGTGATAGCTTGTTCTTGGATCCAGTTCATGATCCATGATTGGGTTGATCACTTGGAAGACACGGACCAGGTTTTAGTTGTTTTTTTGTTGATTTTAACCCCTTTAACCTAAAAATTTTACATTTATTTCCCCATGAGTATATCTACTAATTAGGTTCTTAAATCAACCAGATTGAGCTTGAAGCTCCAGAAGAAGTAGCTAATGGATGTCCATTAAAGTCATTCAAATTCCTCAAAACGAAGAAAGTGCCCACCGGTGATCACCACAAATCTGGCGCTGTTAACACTAGAACCCCTTGGTGGTACGTATTTCAATCATATTCACTTACTTCACTTGCTTAATTGTTGTTTATATATCATCCGAGTTTTTATAAATAATATTTTGGGGATAGGGATGGGAGTGTAGTATATGGAAATGACGAGGCCGGAATGAGAAGAGTTAGGGTTTTCAAGGACGGAAAGCTAAAGATCTCGGGGGATGGCTTGTTGGAGCGGGACGAAAGAGGTGTTCCCATCTCCGGTGACATAAGAAACAGCTGGTCAGGGTTCTCTTTGTTGCAAGCTCTCTTTGTCAAAGAACACAACTCCGTCTGTGAAATGCTCAAAGTAAGTCACTAAATTTGATCACTTAATCATGTTAGTCTCTTGTTTGTGTTGCAAGCAACCTCTCTGTTTTTGCTAAGTTATAACCTTATTTCAGGAACGGTATCCAGAGTTTGATGATGAGAAACTTTACCGGACTGCTAGACTGGTGACTGCAGCGGTTATCGCCAAAGTTCATACAATCGATTGGACAATAGAACTTTTGAAGACAGACACACTCACTGCCGGAATGAGGATCAACTGGTATGGATTTTTAGGGAAGAAAGTGAAAGACATGGTTGGAGCAAGATTTGGTCCTATACTTAGTGGATTAGTTGGTCTGAAGAAACCGAAAGATCATGGAGTTCCTTATTCACTTACCGAAGAGTTCGTTAGCGTTTACAGGATGCACTGTCTTCTGCCAGACACACTTATCCTCCGAGATATGAAATCTGAGAATGTAGACAAATTAAACCCTGCAATAGAACGGGAGTAAGATATAGACTGTTTGGTACTCATTTTAGGCCTATCCAAGCACAGCTTTTCTTGAACTTGATCTATTTTTTCTAACAGGATACCGATGACAGAACTGATCGGGAAAGAGGGAGGAAAAACCGGTTCGAGAATCGGATTTGAGCAGTTACTTGTTTCAATGGGACACCAATCTTGTGGTGCGTTGACATTGTGGAATTACCCTAATTGGATGAGGAACCTTGTGGCTCAAGACATCGACGGAGAAGATAGACCTCACCTTATAGATATGGCTGCCTTGGAGAGTAAGTCCAAATCAATGCTTCTTCTTGTTCTTCTTCTTCTACTACTAAACCACCAATTCTCTAACCTATTGAAAAATCCACTGATTTGATTTGTTTTTTTTTTCTCTCAGTTTATAGAGATAGGGAGAGAGGAGTCCCTAGATACAACGAATTCAGAAAGAATCTGTTGATGAGTCCGATCAGTAAATGGGAAGAGTTGACAGATGATGAAGAAGCTATCGAGGTTTTAAGAGAAGTTTACGGAGACGATATAGAGAAGCTTGACTTAAACGTGGGATTGCACGCAGAGAAGAAGATAAAAGGATTCGCCATAAGCGAAACTGCTTTCTTCATCTTCCTTCTCGTCGCTTCCAGGTTCTAAAAATTTTAAAATCAATCACTACATTTATTTAAAAACAGAGGCTTTTCTTGCGAAACAAGAAACTTACTTGCCTTAAAACATTGATTAGGAGGCTTGAAGCAGATCGTTTTTTCACGACAAATTTCAACGAGAAGACGTATACTAAAGAAGGATTAGAGTGGGTGAATACTACAGAGACTTTAAAAGATGTAATAGACCGACACTTCCCGAGCTTAACCAACGAATGGATGCGATGTTCGAGCGCCTTCTCTGTCTGGAGCTCGGATCCTAACCCAACCACTTGGGTTCCTTTGTACTTCCGATCCGCTCCATAAGCCATATAGGTCATAGCCGTCGGAAATCACGTTGCACATGTGTTATTAGTGTCACGTGGTTCCTTGGTATATTTTTGGGGGCACTGGTATTGTGTACAATCGTACATATCAGTAGAAGAGGTTTATTAGTATTTGGTTAAATAAACGATTACCCCACTTTCTCCTTGTAGAAAACGTTTAACAGATTTTTCTGAACTTTCTTATTTCACTTCCACTCCCAAAATTTACAAATTTTCTAAATCAATTAAAAAAGCTTAAGTGAATACGAATTAAGAAGTAACATAACGTTTTAACCAGCAAAAGTATACAAGTCTTTTATACATGATTCGGAAATTAGTTTGAATTTCGAGCTATGATACACAAAATTACATTGGCAATTAAGTGTTATATCACAGTCCCCCTCGAAGTATTACATACAACAACCAAACCTAAACCTCTGAGTGAGTGAGAAACCAAACTTTTGCTTCTACAACTCTGTAAATAGGGGAACACCATAAATTAAACAAGAAAAATAAGAGAAACACTAAGAATTGTGAAGAGATGCAACTTTCACAGCCATCTCAGCAACAGTCTCATCTTGTTCCTCTGCTATGGGACCCTGCAAAATAACACAATAACACTTATAATTCCTCGCACAAGATCAGTAAATTAGAAAAACATTCAGGCGTCTAAGAAATGGGGTTTCTCTTCGTTTACCTCAGTTTTGGTTTTAGATTGAACACCTATGCATTTAGAACCACTGATGCTAGAGCTTTTCATCAGGTTGCGCGCACTATACCCTCCTCCTCCATTGTCTGTACCTTCAGGTTGTTGTGAAGCTTTGGGACTGTCTAAGGTTGAAGCTACAGCAGCTGCTGTTCTTCTCTCGATATCGTTACTGCTTTCTTCGACTGTTTCATTCTTGGATGTAGGAACTCGCTCTCTGAAATGCAATTCAAGAACATCAATAATGCAGGCTAGCTCTTACTTTCGAAAATACCATCACTTGACTGATGCAGAGACAATAGTTTTAATGTAAATGGAAGAAATTCCGACCTTGGCAAGGAAGCATGCTGTCTCTGAAGTGCGTTACTTCTTCCTCCCAGACCTGGATTTTCTTCGAGATGAGCAAACTGCCTCCTAAATCGATCTACCCCACTGCATCGGCATGGTTATTTTTTCTCAGCCAAGTTTCTTAAAACTAGAACAAGTAGTAACTTGTGAACTAGACTATTTCATTCCACCAAAATCAACATTTTAACCTAAAAACCTAATACGCAAGCATTTCACAGCAATTAACAAACGATGCTCTAAGATGGGTCATCACTACGACTCCTGATTAAGCACAGATCACCCAAAATTCTAGAAAGCCATTGCAGCAAATTCAACATATTGGGTAGTTCCCTTTCATATTAGCTTGAGAATGTATATTTGATCAATTAGCCAACCTGGGGTACATGAAGCTGAGCTGATTGCCACCACGAAGGTATTCCTCCAGCATCTGAGGATGATATTCTAATATCTATGTTTTTTTAAAGTAATCCATTAGTATCACGAACAGAGGAGAAGCAAAAACCAAAGAAGAGATGTAGAAGGGTCATCACCTCTCGGTAAATTAACTCTCTGATATCATCTGTCGTCAATTTCTTTCTCTCAAACTCAAATTCAAGCTTTGAAATCGGCTGTGTCGATGGTTCCCGCTCTGAACTTGACAGACCACTGAAGTATGGATCAGCTAATGCCTGTAAATACAGAGATATTAAGGATTTCAAAACAGTAAACAGAGAACTGTAGTTTGTTATTTGAATTTTCATCATCCTCCAGGTTCTGCGTCGACGTGTCCTGTAGTACTGCCTCATGTACAAATGCATATAAAGATTCTGGTTCTTACTTCTTCAGCAGACGGACGATCTTTTGGATCAAAGGCAATCAGGCGTTCCAAAAGGCGGAGGGCCGAAGGATCTGCTTTAGGGAATTTTTTAGAGAATGGGACTGGTTGTTTTTTCCTCATGTTGCCAAGATATCTCCTCGCCTTATCATTTCTGATCTGTAAATTTAAAGATAGCATATTCATTTATAATGCAACTCAATATTACTTTCACTGATGAAAAATTGCTTGATCAAATAATTTTTCAACTACTGGATAGTCTTTTTCTTCTTCCGCAGAAAAGGAGAGCTATATAGCTCAAGCTTTTATAACCTGAAGGACAAAACGACCATCTCAAATATTATAATTGACCTTTGATATCGCCTCTGGAGATGGAGTGCCAAGAAAATCGGTCATTATATCCAATTGGTGAACCACGTTTTTTCCAGGGAACAACGGCTTCCCTAAAAGCATTTCGGCGAATATGCAACCAACACTCCAAATATCAATTGCAGGGGTATACTGGATATAGCAAAAGTACAGTTAGCATGAGATAATTAATTAAGTCTGAAGCAGAGGCCATAATACAAAAGTGGACGCAATAGGAATACATCATATTCTAAGAGATAACGGATGAGAACTTCGCATGGAAATATACATTGCACGAAAAACAGCGCTCTATACAAGAAAGCACATGCTAAAAAAGGTCTTTGCAAAGAACTCCTGACATAGTAATATTGTAGACATAATATTCAGCATTGGTATTGAAGCAAGTTCTGGATAAATCACAATGTTAGACTGAAACACAGAGCAGAGATCAAAATGAAGGTGATTGATGAACAAGAACTAAAATAACCCCCAAGGAAAAGAAAACAAAAATTGAGCCAAAACAAACACAGTAACACATCTTCCTAAATCAAGAAGATATAATGCCATTCTGCAGAGAATGATAAGCTTACTTTGGAGAAAAAGGATCCACAGAGTTCAGGGGCACGATACCACCGAGTAGCAACATAATCCTATTAAAATAAAAGTTAGTCAGAGTGAGTACACTAAGCACTAAAAGAGAATGGTGCTCTAATGCAACTTAAGCCTAAGGAACAGACTGCTTTTTTCACAGTGTTGGTGATAAACGATGACTCACAGTCCAAAAAATAGCGGTAGGGGCATCATTAAAGGAAACACGAGCTAGACCAAAGTCACAAATCTTCAATTTGCAATCAGCATTAGCAAGAATATTCTTAGGTTTCAAATCCCGATGAAACACATTCGCTGCAAAAAACAGAGAAAACGTAAGCTGTGTTCAATAACACCTTTATCATAATAACACACAAGCGAAAAAGGAAAAAAAATCATCAGAGAAACTAACTAAACTAACCAGCATGAACATACTTCAAACCACGAAGAAGCTGATACAAGAAAAACTGATGATGATCAGGAGTTAAATCATCATTAGCCTTAATAACCTGATGAAGATCAGATTCCATCAACTCAAAGACAACATAAACATCACGAAACTCTCTACGAGAAGGAGGAAGCATGATATGTTTAATCTCCACAACATCAGGATGAAGAAGCAAACGTAACAACTTAATCTCCCTAAGAATCCTAGTCGCATCAGAGATATGATCAAACACATCGTTGATCTTCTTAATAGCAACTCTTTCTCCAGTGTGAGTATCAATAGCAGAACCAACAACTCCGTAGCTTCCTTTGCCTACAACTTCTTGAATCTGATACCTATTTGCTTCTCCATACTCGGTGAAGAATTCAGAATTAGGTATTATCTGAAAAATTAAAACCAGATTTATTCATCCATCATCAATCAAATCAGATTCAAACAATCAAAAAATCACAAGCCTAAATCTAATATACCTTTTTCTCCATAGGTAAGTGATTTCGTTTGGGAACTTTAATCTGTTTTAGCTTAGAAGGATCGAAATCTTCAATAAAAGTAAGTTTCGTAAAGTCTCCGTCGTTGTTAGGGTCGTCGGGAATAGAAGAAACGGTGGGAGGATTATTGTGAATCTGATCGTGGTGATTATTGGATGAGGAGGTAGAAGAAGAAGAAGGACGGCGTTGAAAAAAAAGCCAACGACGAACACCGTCGACGAGATTGCCACCACCACCCATCGAGATGCTAAATTAGTAATAAATAAAATCACAGATCTTTGTTTTGGGAGAGGGGGTTTCAGATTTTACTCTCGACCAAGCGTTTCTTCGTTATTGATTCCACATTATTCGCTGATTTTTTTTATTTTTATTTTTAATCTCTCTCTCCCGAAGAGTTGAAAACATGTTCTTCTTCCTCTCTCTGTACTGTTTTTTTTTTTTTTTTTAATTTATTTTTGTTCCAAGTTGAAATCTTTGCAAGAGAGAGAGAGAGACGCGCGCAGGAGAAAGAACCAAATTGGTTTGATTTTTTGGTTTAAATGATCGGTTATCCTAAACCGGTGTACTGATCGTGACACTTCACTGCCTTTTTGGGCGTTCGCGTGCTATTTAATGGGCCTTAGCCTTTTTTAAAAAAATCCGAACAACAGCGAAATATTCAAAAACTTATTGTTCGAGCATTAGTTATCCTTTTATGGAGATGTATGCAAAAGTCCCAAAGTAGTGATTGACTAGTCAGGAAGCTTTAAGATCACATCAACCCACGATTAGGTGAGTGAGACTATCTAAGGTCAACGGATGAAGTGGGCTGGTTATATATTTGAAGCTAAATCAATTAATGGGTTAAGAGCAGAATTTAGCTCTCTAGAACAGCTAAATTCCCCCAGCCTACTTTTTTTTTTTTTTCTTATGTTTGTTGGGCATTAGACAAAGTAATGAGAGAGCTAAATTAAGGAAGCTTCTAGAACAGAACAACAACTTGAGAGACAAAATATTAACATTTTTGTACAAGTAAATTAGCTAATTAATTATTTTTTGTCGCATGTATATTTTAAAAAAAAATTAATATTACCTAGGGTTTGTTTGACTCTCCTCTTTTTATAGCAAACGTAGCAGTCGCTGTGCTCTTTTACCATGGAAGTAAAAGAGGCTCAAGAAATACTCGACATCCACCGATGTATAATATATCTTCTTTCTTTCTTATGGATTTATTCTTTGTTCTTCTTCTTTACTGTACTCTGTTTATGGTTTGTTCACAATTCGAGTACTGGACTTTGTCGTTGTTTCGGATTTTTTTTAGGTTGAACCAGTTCTTCATCATCATGTGCATAAAAAGTCACGAATCCTTTGCAAAAAGGTATGAAATAGCTAGGCACGTATATATTGATCTGTCAATTTCTTCTTCTTTTTTTTTTTTTTCTAATTTGATTGTGAACTGACGATATCTAAATCTTGTCTTTTTGTTATGTTGATTTTAACGATACGTAGCTAATAAGAGAGAGTTGAATAATTTGGAAATCAAAGAAAAACGGAAGAAGACGAAACACAACGAGAGATCTGAGGAGGTCTCCTATTCTGATACTATCTTATAAAAGCTGTAATTTTAGTTTTCTTCATCCCTACAAACTTAGACGTTTTACAATTGAATGTTTTTTTCTTTTTCTTGGGAGAAGATGGAGAAATATGAGAAGGTCAGATTCTACTACATTAGTTATTTTTTCCCCTCACTTTTTCTCAACTTTTACTTGAGAACTATACAACTTATGTTTTTGTGTCGTTCAGGAAATAGAAAAATTGAGGAAATCTTTGAAAGAGATGACTGAAACAGTTCAAGTACTACGGCTGATTATTCAAACAAGTGCCAAACGACCTAAACCATTCAGAGTATATGTTTTTTTTTTTCTTTTCTTTTTATAAATCATGATCATCATATGTTCTTTCTTTTTTTTTACATACTGTAGTTGAGTTGGTTACAAAGAAGTCTTATTTATATATTTTCGATGTCAGAACCGTGATGTGTGCAATTTCGGAGATAAAGATCATGAGGGAAACAATAATCGGACCCTTTTTTGTCAAGGATTTGATATTTCCGTTCCTAGGCATGAAATCAAGAGAGCGTTGTGGAAACATTTCAGTTCATGTGGAAAGGTCAAAAGGGTTCATGTTCCCATAGAGTGTGCTACCGGTGTTGCCTTGGGGTTTGTGACTTGTCCCCTCCACTCTCAACTTACATGCAAACGCAAACAAAAAAAAAATTGACTTTATTTTTTCTTTTCTTTTTACAGATTTGCTCTCATTGATATGGCAAAACATTCTACTAGGGGATTAAAACTCGACGGAAGTGTCTTGGGAGGACGGATCCTCTGTGTTAGAAATCCTTGTGTCACAAGATAATGATAATTTAGTAATGGTAGACATAGCTTAATAATATGTAGTTTAGTTATCAAATTATTGACCAAATTGGTTTTTGATTTATGGTTTAAATGCTCGGTTATCCTAAACCGGCCTACTGATTGTGACACCCACTTTTTTGACGTTCGCATGCTATTTAATGGGCCTTAGCCTTTTTGATCCGGAGTTCCGGACGATAGCGAAAGATGCAAAACGTTGATATATCTTTTTTAATTGTGCACGCCTTTTTAAAACTTTTTTCCTATACAGTTACTGAGTTAAGTACATTTTTTAGTCTACAGTTACACACATATACTACAGATTAAACTCAATAAAAAAAAAAAAAGCAATATCGATTTCATTATCTTTCTTTTTTTTTTTTCTTAAACGGTATTATAGACTTATAGTTATCCCCTTCTATAGTTGAGGAGGTATATTGATTTCTCTTATGCAAGGCTTAAATGAGTACAATAGTCGGACTTCGTATGAAATATATGCAACTTAATCTAGAAAATGATAAAGCTTCTTATATATAATTAGATATATGAAGAAATCGGATCATAATTTTGATTTTTTCGACGTATCAATTTTTGATAAATTGATTTTGAAAGAAAAACCATTCCTGGATATGGATATGTGTATTGACGTCCTAAAATTCCTAAACTACCAATTGAAATATATACTCCCTCCGTTTTAATTTAATTGTCGTTCTAGGACTAAATTTTTGTTTCATAATAGTTGTCGTTTAGATTTTCAATGCACATGTTTGGTGAATATTCCAATTTTATCCCTATTGTTTTAATGTTTTGACCAATGAAAAAATTCTAAAATATATTAATAAAGGATAAAACAGAAAATTTAATAATTTTCTTAATCTGTGTGTAAAAAGCTTAAACGACAATAAAAAAAACAGAGAGAGTATAGTACAAATTAACTGATTATAATAACCATTAGCTAGACTTTTCATCAATGGTTTAACGTTTTCTTAACAAAAGTAACAAAAAAAAAAGAAGAAAAAAGTGATAGGTGGGGAAGTGGTCCCCAACACCAAAAAAAATGTGTGGCTGGCACCCAATTGGAATGCACCAAATTCTTTTATTAACTCCCAAAAAAATACTAAAATAAAGAGATTGTTTCTTTTCTGATTGGATAACCATGACGTAGCCATGCGTCACCAAGATACCCTTCGCGCGTTGCAAACGAATGTTTCTATTTTACGGGTTTTTATTTTATGTTTTGTAACCTTTTAATCTCTTTGCCTTTTGGCCTATTAAACTCTCTCTTCTTCACACCCACGCAAGGTTTTATTATTATTATCACGTAAACGTATTTTTAATTTTTTACATTCATATATAGCGTTAGTTAGTCACACATTCACACCTCTTACTTTTTGTTTTGAAGGTTTTAATGTTAAAATTTATACTCAAAAAAACGAGTCAAAGTTCTAGTCTTCTATAACCTTTAAGGAAGACTTAAATAGCGTTACTTTTTTTTATTTTCCCTTTCAAATAGTGTTACGCCAAAATACTCGAATATTCATCTTAAAAAAGCTTTTGGCTATTTGGCTTTTTTACATAATAATGAATCAATAGGAGGGTTGAGTGGTGACGTGTTTATTCTAAAAAAACAGATCTTTTAGCAAAGGCCAAATCTCAAGCCGCTCAAAAAATTGAATTGTTGGCCAACTACTATTCAGCATTTAACATTCTCCAATCGTTTTCCTCCATTTTCTATATTCAGATACATCTCCTTTACTAAATTATTTAAAGTGTCATTGTCATTGTTGCAAAAAAAGTAGATAACTTATTTAAGTGTTCATACGACATTTGAAGGGGGGGATGTATATGAAAATTAATGTACATATTAGTGTTTACTTTTTTTTTTTTTACAGCATTCCTCTCATTGAAGTAAACAAAATTCAAAATTAAATATTCTTATATATATTTTGAAAAATTACATTAAAATCATTTTTTCAGCAAATAACCATATATATACAATGTTGTAAAACAATTGCAGACTTCCCATGAGAAGTTACCCTATAGTGTGTGTAACGTCTAGAACAAAGTGACCATAAATCATAAATGTAACGTTTTCTGAACCTCACAATCGTGTGGACACTATAGAGTCAATGTAAAATATTAAATATAAAGTGGATGTAGGTCGACCATTGGCTTTGAGGCTCACAGCTCACTCCGTCCAAGGGGGATACAATGATTGACATAAATCATACATGCATACGTGTGGTCTTCCATCTTTTGACATAATATATCTCTAGTTGCATCCACTATATAAAATGAATTAATCTTTCTAATTAGATAGTAGATGATAGTAAGTTGAATGATCAAAGAGATAATGGTGTCTCACGCAGAGCAATTACTGTATTTTAGAAAATTAAACGAAAAGAGAGTTTCCTCAAAAAAAAAAAAGGAATATATAATCGGTTATGTTACCGTTGTCTCCTACAAAAATTAAGACCGTTAAATTAAACCAAGAAAACATCAGACATAGGTCGGCTTCCTTGACTAATACTGGTATATAACTAATTACTTACGTTTAAACAAACTAATACTAAAAATACATAAATAGTTAAACTGCATATTGTTATTACGTGGTTCACCGGACACTGCATTACACAATTAGAATATTCACGTGCATAATAGAGTTATCTTTTTAAGAGAATATTCAGTTAAATTCTCATTTGTCTTCCATAGAATTGACAACTTACCAATAAGCCATTTCTTGTCATTCTCAATATAGAAAGTTATTGGTCTTAATTTCTGTGACATTAATGGTTATCCTTTATGCCCAAAAGAGATACACTAAGGGGGGTTATTGGATCCTTGATTTTAATGGATTTAGAAATCCTTATAAGATTTGGAAATTCACATGGAATCCATGGATTTTTAAATCAAATAATATGGATTTAAAAATCAAATAATGTGGATTTGAAAGTCAAAGAAAGTGGATTTGAAAATCCTAGAGAATAGAATTCAAAATTTATAAAAGGAAAATAGAATTTATAAAAATAATCTCTCACGTATCACTCTCAAGTGAATCAGTCAACATGTTTGATGTTATTGTCTCTCTCCACTAATTGGCATATTTTCTTTGTTGTTCTTGGGTTGTAAGAACAAAGAGAGGTCAAGAAGAAAAGAAATAATGTATGGGAAGGTATTAAAAAAGTTCCTAATTTGAAAAAAAAAATATTCGTTACGACGCAGTTAGTGATTTACCAGTTAGGAATGAAAGAAGTCTTTGTTAGCATGTTGACTGATTAGCATTATGGTTGGATTAAGCGTAACGTGATGGTGCTAATTATTATTACTGACTATCACTGGCCGAAGAACACCTTTTCTGCTTTCTCATTAAAGAATTTCTTTCTCTCAGTATTGTTATGTCTGGTCTTATAGGTTAAATTCTTCATGATCTTTTTGTCGTTGGTTTGCTATTACAATAATGCAGAAATATTACGTTTAATATTACGATAATATTATGTTTAATATTACATTTCATGATCTGTATGCTTTTACGTTTCATTATCGTTGGTTTAATATTACGTCAATTGTATATAGGCATACAATGTCCTTATGTTCAATTATTAACAATTGTCTGCATTTGGTTTTGCAGAGCTGTTGCATCTGCTTGACTAGATATGGAGATGAAGAAGATGTAAGAGAGCTGCCATGCGCACATGTCTTCCATGTAGACTGTGTAGATAAATGGCTTAAAATCAATATTATGATAATGCAGAGAGGAAAAATATGTTTGCTATTATGATAATTCTGTATGGTTTGCTATTATACGTAAGGGGTGATTTTTTTTTTCCAAATCCACCCAAATAACTAGGTGGAGACCAAAGATTTCCAATTCCTATATTTACAAGTAAAACATCTTTTCAAATCCATCCAAATCCAATATGAAATCAAATCCATACTCAAATCTTTAATAATGAATAAGGGGTCATTTTAATTAGGATTTAGAATTCATAAATCCAATAACACAGAATTTAAAAAAATATTTTAAAATGAATGATTGAATAACACATGATTTAACTTGGATTTCTAAATCCATTAAAATCAAGGATCCAATAACCCCCCCTAAGATCCAAACAGTAATACTATTTATATATATTTTTTTTCCAATGAAAAATACAGTAAAAAAGGGACCAAAAGCCTTGTGATATATTGTTTGGAAAAAATTGGACAAATATTCTCTATTAGACTAGTGCTTCATTACAAAGCTTTAATTTAGTCCAATAACATCTCCAAAAATGTTGTAGATGAATCATATGAACTGAAGTTGATAAAAAACGTATTACCAAAAAAACTTTCTATTTTTATAACTGATTCAAATAAAACTTTTATTTTTGAAATCGGTAGCTCAATTGGTATTTTTTCACATTTTATGAAGAAGAATTTTAGAAATTTTGTATTCGAACACTAGTAATAGCGAAGAGACTATCTTAATCTTATTTAGTATTCAGAGTACGAGATTTTGGGATTCGACCCAAAAACAAAATTCATATTAACAAAAACAAATCTCCCAATTTTCTCAAATGATATACCTTTATAAAATATAAAAATTTGAGTATTAATGAAAAACAAATGGGGAAATATCATTAAAATACTGAAGTTTACATTATCTTTGATTTAAAGCATGAACTCTTCATATGGTGAAAAAACCTTATTTTTTGTTGACTTCTAAATAATTCACAAACTCTTATTGACTTGGTCTTATGAGATATAATGTTAAGTAGCCAAACGGAAAAATCATACGGGCTTAATAAACCGTTAACGATATTTTATTAATAATAAAATGATGCTATTTAATCAGACCTAAAACCCCAAATTAAAACTTGATTTCCATTTTCCCCAAATAAAAAACTCTAGATTGAAGGTTTTAGGTTTGATAAACGATGTTGTTTTGTTACTAATGGATTCTTGTTAACGGCTAATTAATCCTATGTGATTTTTCTTTTTGGTCACTAAACTTTGTGCCTTGTAAGGAAATCAACAAAAGTTCATGAATTATTTAGAAGTCAACAATGGGTATTTTTTTTTTTACCAGGTGAAAAGTTCATGAATTAAATCAACCAAAATGTAAATTTTAGGATTTTAATGATATTTTCCCAAAAATAAATAGGCGTAGATTCTTTGCTTTTTACAAGAAGGAAAAGATAACCGTTTAAAACGCCTCAATCGACGTCAATTTTAACTATGTTCCGATAAAATCTTTTTTGGTCTTCATCTTTTTCGTCTTCTTCTTCTTTTGCAAGTTCACGCACTAAGCTGAGTGAAAAAGATACGCCTTTTTTTTTCCCATTTTTTGCATGTCACAGTAATTCACAAACCCAGAAAACAAAATAATACAAAGAAAAAAAACAAAACTTTTAATTTTCTTCTAGAGAAAGAGCCACTCTCACCACTTCTTTCTTTGTCAATCTTTTTTAGACAGAGAAAAAAAGTGGCGTAAGAGAGAGAAATAGAGAAAAAACAAGTTGGTGAAGGTAAGAATTTGCGGTTCATATCAATACAGAGAAATTGTCAGTTATATATGCTTTTTTTTTTTTTAAGCTGCTTTAGAACTGAGTGGGTGTGTGTGCTTTTAACCATTTTCATGCTTTGTCAAAATAAAAAAAATAAAGAGTGTTTTTTTTTTTTTTTGGCTTCACTAGCTCTCATCAAGTTCATGTTGTTTTGAAATCCAGGTAAAGGGTCCTCTGTTCCGGTGAAAGTTTCAAACTTTCGACGGTGTTGATTGAAATAATCTGATGAGTCGTTGATTCCGGGGAGGAATTAGGGTTTATGAGAGAGTAAAGGAAGAAACTTTTGGATTTTGGGAGATGGAGATGGAGATATTTTAAGGTTGATCATTTGCTTAAGAGTATGAAGATGAACATGAAGAGCTTTCTTAAGAAACTTCATATCACACAGTCAGATGAAGCTCAAGGATCAATTAACAAGTCTAGCGATGTGTCATCATCACCGAGGTCTCATCACAGCAATAGCCCTGAAGTCAAACCCTTTTCTGGTTTATCCAATTGGTTAAGCTCTGTTGGTCATAGAAAAAGCCCTAGTCCACCTAATTCTTTCAATGCCAAGAACAGAGCCGCCGCCAAAGCGGCTACTGATAAGAAGGCTGTGGAACATGGTGATGATGATGATCATGTTGTTGTTACTGCTGGGTCTGAACGTGTTCAGGATTTAGGTTCCAAGGATCCAGCTGTTGAAGAAGAGAATCAGATACAGTTGGCTTTAGAGTTAAGTGCCAGAGAGGATCCTGAGGCTGCTCAGATTGAAGCTATTAAGCAGTTCAGTTTAGGCTTTTCTGCTCCTGAGAACTCTCCAGCTGAACTCATTGCTTATCGATACTGGGTAAAACATTCTATTCAGTTGTGATTAATTAGCTTTTCATTGTTTTCTCTGCATTACATAAACTCTTTAATTACACTCAAGAACTCTCTAATTACTTGATTTGTTTTTGTTTGCATTTACAGAATTACAACTGTCTTGGCTATGATGACAAGATCTTGGATGGTTTTTATGACTTGTATGGAGTGTTCAATGCATCATCATCAGATAGAATACCTCCTTTACTCGATCTTCAAGGGACACCTGTTTCAGACGGTGAGACATGGGAAGCTGTTCTTGTGAACAGAAGTGGGGATTCTAATCTCTTGAGACTTGAACAGATGGCTCTTGATATTGCTGCAAAATCAAAATCAGTTTCTTCCTCTGGTTTTGTGAACAGTGAATTAGTTAGGAAACTGGCTATTTCGGTTGGAAATTACATGGGTGGACCAGTTGTGCATCCTGATAGCATGTTGAGATCTTGGAGGAGTTTTAGCTACAGTTTGAAAGCAACTCTTGGAAGCATGGTTTTGCCACTTGGTTCGCTAACTATTGGATTGGCTCGTCACCGTGCCTTGTTATTCAAAGTATGCACTTCGCCAGCTTATTGTGATTCATTTTCAATCGACTACGTGGGCTGACATACCCTTATTGACTTTTAAGTTTATATTATTTCTTATGTCTCGTTATTTGTATGAAATTTTGTAGGTTTTGTGTGATAGCGTTGGTGTTCCTTGTCGGATAGTCAAAGGACAGCAATATACCGGTTCTGAAGATGTGGCAATGAACTTTATTAAGGCTGATGATGGCAGGTAAATAATCACACTAATGTGTATCATCATTCTCCTTTCAGTCATGTATAGGTTTATGTACTCTGCTGTAGATAAAATTTTAAGTGTATGTGCTATATTTAATAGGCAAAATAGCATATGTACCTATGTCGATATGGAGTTTAGTATATTATCTGCATCTCCTAAAGCTAAACTGAGGCTTGAAAGAAATGTTGAGTTATATGCAATGCAATTGTGAATTTCAGGGAGTACATTGTTGATCTCATGGGAGATCCAGGCACGCTCATTCCAGCTGATGCAGCTGGACTGCAAGTAGACTATGATGAATCTGCCTATACTGCTATTCCTGGAGACAGTGGTTCTATTCAAGTAGCTTCTTCCAGCAATGGGGTTGAGAGCTCACTGGAAGAGAATGCAGAGCTTCGGGTTGGGGAACATCGTTCTAGTACCAAGAGTTCCAGGGAGAGAAATCAATCCCGAGGAGGAGGCGATCTCATTGTTCATCCAAATATATCTAAGGAAGATGTTAAAAATCAGAAGGATGTTAAAAAGGCTCCAGTTCTAAACCTCCCAAGCAGGCCTATTCATTCTTTTACCCATATGAGATCACCTTCTTGGACTGAAGGTGTTAGCTCCCCAGCTGCGCAGAGGATGAAAGTCAAAGATGTTTCACAATATATGATTGATGCTGCCAAAGAGAATCCACGGTTAGCTCAGAAGCTTCATGATGTATTACTTGAAAGCGGAGTTGTAGCTCCTCCCAATCTATTTTCTGAAGTCTATTCCCAGCGATTGGAGGCAACCGTTGAAAGAAAAATCCCGACTGAAGCCAAGAAAGAGAAAGGAAAAGATTTAGAGACAGCTCAGCAAGGAAGACACCAAAACGATTTTGGTCCAGTGCGGTTTTTGCCACCATTACCAAGAGTGCAACCTAAAGCAAATACACATGATCAACGTGATAATGACAAAGTTGTAAGTCAGTCTGATTCTCCGCATTCTGAAGCTTCTTCGACAGAATATGCCAGGACCGTTCCTGCTGCTGTAGCTGCAGCGGCTGTTGTTGCATCTTCAATGGTTGCTGCTGCTGCTGCCAAGTCTGCAAACTCAGACTCATCCACCATAGAAATTCCTGCTGCAGCTGCTGCCACGGCCACTGCTGCTGCAGTTGTGGCAACAGCTGCAGCCGTGTCCAGACAACTTGAATTAGCCTCGAATAGCGATGGCGATGCTGGCTCTGGTGGACATGAGCCTCAAGGTAGTGGGGACTCTAATCTTGGGCCAAATTCAGGGGAGGAAAGAATATCTGACAGATCTGTTGGCAATGAAAGTTCCAAGTCTGACTGTGATGATGTATCTGACTGTGAGATTTTGTGGGAAGAAATTACTTTGGGAGAACGTATTGGACTTGGTACTGACTTATCATCTGTTATCTGCTTTGGTGTAACTACCTCTACCATAAAAATTAAATAGTTTACCTCTTTTGGTACAGGATCATATGGAGAAGTGTATCGCGGAGATTGGCACGGGACTGTGAGTATTATTACATTTGCTTTTCCAATATTTACTGTGAATTAGACTTCATGGAAATGGATGAAGAAAGAGTTTAGCAATTCCTTAGTTTGAGTTCCATATTGTTGAAACTGTTAAAATTGACAGGAAGTGGCTGTCAAGAAGTTCCTTGATCAAGATCTATCAGGAGAAGCATTGGAGGAATTCAGAAGTGAGGTACTAGCCTTTCTTCTAACCTTTTTTTTTTCCTAATTTTCCATGTTGATAGTTCTATATCACACCCATCTTATATATTCTTGTGATGCAAGGTCCGAATCATGAAAAAGCTTAGACATCCCAACATTGTTCTCTTCATGGGAGCTGTGACTCGTCCACCGAATCTCTCAATTGTTACAGAGTTTCTTCCTAGGTAATACTATGATCTTTGCTAGATTTCATTAGTTTAATACAATTCTCATGGCTACAACAACATTCCATCTCCTTATTCATGAAGCGCATGCCTCTGTTTTTCTCTTTTTGAAATAAACTAGTTTGTGACCTCTAAATGCCAAAATCTTATTTGCAATAATGAGTGTTGTTACAAGTATTTGCTTGAAGTTCTTAAATCTGGATAGTTTGAATAGGTTCGATTTGGTTGTGCTTAGTTTTTGAATTTTTACAGTAGAGTTTTCTTTCCGAACTTGTGCAGAGGTAGCTTGTATAGATTAATCCACCGGCCAAATAACCAATTAGACGAGAGGAGGCGTCTGAGAATGGCCCTTGATGCTGTATTACTCTTTTTCTATTCACAATATTTTCTTCCTTTTATCTCTATCACCTGTTGAGTAAACATATTACTTGTAAAAACTTCAGGCTCGTGGAATGAACTATTTGCACAGCTGTAGTCCGATGATTGTCCATCGCGATCTAAAGTCCCCAAACCTTCTAGTTGACAAAAACTGGGTGGTGAAGGTAAATATAGAATTTATGGTTTCTTACCTACTGGATGATGTTAGTTTGCATAACAAATAATGGAGTTTCATATATCAGGTGTGTGATTTCGGGTTGTCAAGAATGAAACACAGTACATACCTCTCTTCAAAGTCAACAGCAGGCACGGTAAGCAGCTAGAAGGAAGTTACCGTCTTCCCTGTCTAAATCATTTCTCGTTACAGTTATTGTGATTGCGAGTTCGTTAATCTAGTTATGTGTTGGTCTTATACAGGCTGAATGGATGGCTCCTGAAGTGCTTAGAAACGAACCTGCTAATGAGAAGTATGCTCTTTAATCTTTTACTAATGAATATTCATTCTTTCTGTTCCCTTTTTTAAGACACTGGTCTAATGTCAGGATAAAACAATACGTGAAAACAGGTGCGATGTTTACAGCTACGGAGTGATTCTATGGGAACTCTTTACATTACAGCAACCGTGGGGAAAAATGAACGCAATGCAAGTTGTTGGGGCAGTTGGTTTTCAGCATCGACGTCTTGACATCCCAGACTTTGTGGATCCAGCAATTGCAGATATCATCAGAAAATGCTGGCAGACGTGAGTATAAGAAATATATAAAGATTTAAGTTTCAGCCAAATGTGAAGTAGTAGTAGTGCTTACACTTCATAAAATCAGAGTCTTGATTTGTTTTACGGCTTATAGTTCATCAAACTTGACAATGGGGTTCCTAAGCTGTCTTGTTCTCATGATTTCACTGATACATCTAGTTATTTTTTTGTGTGTTTATCAGGGATCCAAAGTTGAGGCCAAGTTTTGCAGAGATAATGGCTTCCCTAAAGCGGCTACAGAGACCTGTAACAGGTTCCAACATCCCAAGACCAGTCCCAACTTCTTCTTCAGTAGCAACTGAACATGAACAAAAAGATTGAAAACATAAGAAAGAAGAAAAACATTTTTGTTTGAAGAAAATCTGAAGCTACAGATGTTCCTTGTCTTGTTTTTGGCTCAGCTTCAGTGGTGTCTGAACACATCTTTGTGATTAGAGAAATCAAAAGAAAATTCATAGAAGATGAAGATTGATGAAGGTGAGAAGGGTTTATACTCGTGTGTTGTCTTTGCTTGCCAGTGATGTTCATGTCCTCTGTTTTGTTTTTACAAATTTGAACTGTACAAAGAGAGAGAGAGAGAAAAAGAGAAAAGTTAAAAAAAAAAAAAAAAAAGACATTTATTTTTGCAACCATAAACTTCGTTGACAAAGTTTATTTACATGAACTCTCTGTCCTTATTCAAGTTTCTGACCATTCATCACACCAAATAAGATAAGGTTGCATCTTATACAATTGTATATATGAAATCAGAATATAATACAATTTCAAGAAATTTGTTGCGAAAATGGCGACTCTCTTCACTTCGACGGTTCCTTCTCACCACCGTTTTGTCTCGTCTTCTCAACACCCGAAACAGAACCTTCCATCGCAGTCGCTAAGCGTTGCTTTACAGGGGAATCTTGAACCAGCGGTGGCGGTCACATTGCAAGAGCAGAAGATGACGGATTGGATGGCTTCTCCAGTGACGCGACGGTTTGGAATCGGTGCTGGATTAACCTGGTCTGGGTTTCTAGCTTTTGATGTTGTCTCTGAGCAGATGAAGAAATCACCACTCGATGTGTTCCAGGAAGAAGATACCACAAGGTTACTCATCTATAAGTCGAAGATTTGAGCTCATAGTTTATTTTGTTATCATCTTCACAAACTTGAAATGTTTTTATGTGATTTCTTGGCAGAGGTTTAGAAAAGCAACAAGAGTTCATCTTACCAAACGGCATAAGGTACATTCCCCATTACATGTGTTGATTTATGTTTCCATCAAATAGAAAAGTTTTGTGTTCTTCCAGTGTTAAGTATTCTAGCATTGTAGCATTCTCTATAGCTTTGACTTGTCCTTACTTTGATGTCATTTTGGGAAATCCTTCTACTGTTTGAGGTGGTTCTGCTATATCTACCCTTGCTGAGCCTAAAACTTCTTTGTATACCTTAGCATTCATCACAAACTCAATCTCTTGAAAAGTTCAATTTGGTTCTCATTTTGATAATGGGACTTTTGTCTTGCTTTGATCTCATATTTGGGTAAACCCTTGTAACATGTGGAATGCAATGGTTCTGAATTTATCCTGAGCCTGAAACTTACTTCTATTCATGACAAACTCAAGCTCTTTGTCTTTTTGGAAATGTAACCGTGCAGGTACTATGATCTACAAGCTGGAAGTGGAGCTACTCCAAGCTCAGGATACTTGGTAGTGTTTGATGTAAAGGGAAAAGTACATGGAACCGAACAAGTGTTTGTCGACACATTCGGAAGCAAAGACAAGAAGAAGTCACTAGCTATGGTAATGGACTCAAGACCATATAGCAAAGGACTATGCGAAGGCATAGAGTATGTTCTAAGGTCAATGAAAGCTGGAGGTAAACGTAGAGTGATCATCCCACCATCCTTAGGATTCGGAAACAAAAACGTCGAATTCGGACCCGGTTTGCAGATTCCTCCATCTGCAACACTTGACTATACCATCGAAGTTGATACAGTTTATTGTTTCCAAACTATTGTATGAGATGAGTTCATGAGAGGTTATGAAGCCAAATAATGTATAAAGTTTGACACTTTCTTCGTATTTTTCTCGTGTATATTCTTTGAATTAGACTTTTCTAGTGTACCATATAAACGGCACGGTGTTTGGTTCACAACCGCATAAACTCATTGTAGTCTCAGCCATACACACCAATGACACAAGTTGGTAAAGATGACGACTTTTCGTTTTTTATTCTTTTCTCAATTTCCGTTAAGTCGGAAACAATATAAAGGGGATAACGAATCGTTTCTATTCGATCTAAAGGATTAATCTTTGGAAGTTTTCTCCGAGAAAAATGGGAACAGTTCTGGATTCGCATTTCCTGGCTCTCACTGCTATTGTCACTGTAAGTTCCTCTGTTCGTTTTTTTAAATCTTCATTCCTCTGTTCTTTTTTTTCTTGTTTCTGTAGGAGTTACGAGTTGGGTTTTGTTCGTCTATGTCTGATTTGGTGTTTTTTTTTCTGAATTTGTAGGTGGTTTACCAGTTTATATTCTTCGTAATCACAGCTCTTTTCAAATTTGATCAAGTCACTGACTTTGCTGGTATGACCATCTTCATTCCTCTATTCCCCAATTGCTCATGTAGTTAGTTACCTTAATTCTCTGTTACGTAGGAGTTCATTATACTAATTAACCTTGTATGTTCAGGAAGCACAAACTTTGTTATACTTGCTGTATTGACTCTTGTTGTTAAAGGCACTTGGCATTTTCGACAGGCAAGTCTCAGGCTCTTCTCATAGATTGGTGTTTTTGAGTTTCTTCTGTTTGCTGAGATTTGTTTTCTATTCACAGATAGTCTTGACTTTGCTAGTTGTGGTATGGGGTCTTCGCTTGGGGATATTTCTTCTAATGAGGTCTCTACCAATGACTGCATTATTCTTACTTTATATTACTTTCCTGATCATGATTGATAATAGCATGACTCTCTTGTTGGTTTAGGATCTTGCAATGGGGAGAAGATCGGCGATTTGATGAACAGCGTGGAAATATAGTGAGACTAATAATTTTCTGGACTCTTCAGGTAAATTTTTTGTAACTATGTATTCATTCTCTTGTAGAGAGCCCTATTGGAATTCATGCTTGTGATCTCAAACTAGAGTTCTTTCATGGTAGGCTGTATGGGTTTGGACGGTTAGCTTACCTCTAACCATTGTGAATGCAAGTGATGGTGGAGGATCTCTTAGACCCGCAGATGTTATCGGTTGGACAATGTGGGTTTTTGGTTTCTTGATTGAAGCTGCAGCTGATCAACAGAAGCTCTCTTTTAAAAACTCTCCAGAAAACAGAGGAAAATGGTGTGATGTTGGAGTGTGGAAATGGTCAAGACATCCTAACTACTTTGGTGAGGTTAGTACTTCCACATATTATATAAGTTCTTCATCTTTAGCATAAATGGTGATATGATCGTTTCATTACTGTGTGTGTCTGTGTGGGTTTATATGTTCATCAGATGCTTTTGTGGTGGGGAATCTTTGTGGCTGCATCACCCGTGCTTGAAGGTGCAGAGTATCTTGTGATACTCGGACCACTCTTTCTTACTTTGCTACTTCTATTCGTCAGTGGCATACCACTACTCGAGGTTCTTGCTCGTTCTCTATCTCTCTCTACTTAGACAGTTTCTGAATCACATATAGCTGATATGAATGTAATGAGCAGGCATCGGCTGACAAGAAACATGGCAACTCGGGAGCTTACAGATTCTACAAGAAAACAACAAGGTTTAACGATATGAACTTGTTCTAAATATAATGTTTAATATACCTTGAATTTAGCTAATTTGTTTCTATCTTCGACCGATCTGTAGTCCTCTGATTCTGTTGCCGAGAGGAGTTTATGGGAACTTACCTGGATGGTGCAAGACGATCTTTCTCTTCGAGTTTCCATTTTACAGCCGAAGTCTCCCTCAAGAGGTGGCTGTTTAGTAAGTGCTTACTCAATTTGAGTTTCATCTCTTTGGTATCTTTCTCTAGTGTAATGAGTTTGGCTTCTCTTTTTTTGTATACGTGCAAGAAAGCTAGTGGAGACTCCAAGAACAGCAAAGAGAATGAACTAAAGGATGACTGATTTGTGAAGCACTCTCTAATAAAATTCTGTAAAAATTTTGCTTGTAAGAAACTGAAATTTGTTTGAATTATTGAACAAATCTTAGCTTATGTGTAATTGAAGCATCGAAGCAAAACAAATGAAACATATTGACAGAACCGGATCTCAGTTCTGATTGGTTCATTTTTTTATTTGAGTTCCATATTTAATTGATATAGTTATATGATTAACAATTAATGTATGTGGCCAAGTCAAAATTTTAAGGAATACATGCAAATCAAAACATCATCAAAATATTCCAAAACGATAACAAAAAAAAAAAACATGAATTATTTACTTGTAACAACAGTAGGAAGAAGAGCTTAACGGTTGAGTAGTAGCAGTGACTTGATGGATATTCACAATTTCTTTACCAACGGGAAGGACCGTACCATTACCGTTAACTTGAGCCTTCGTCGCAACGCCGTTGGATTTATTTTCCGAAGCGTTCCTCTGCGTCACAACCTCATGTATTCGTCCAATCATCACGAGAAACGCTTCTTCGACGTTAACGTTCTCTAAAGCCGAAGTCTCGAGGAAGTAAAGACCTTCTGATTCAGCTAGATTCTTACCATCATCTTCTTCAACTTCTCTAGATTGTCGGAGATCAGATTTGTTGCCAACGAGGACAACGACGGTGTCGGGATTGGAGAAGTCTCTGAGCTCAAAAAGCCATTTCTTGATGTTTTCGAACGTTGTTCGTCTTGTGATGTCGTAAATCAGTAATGCCCCTAATGCTCCTCGGTAGTACGAACTTGTAATTGCTCTAAACCTTTTTACTCATTAAAAAATTAACAAAGATTAGAGATTAAAAGTAATAATTAAAGATTAAAATTCCATTAATCTCCTAACTCCAAACTAAAAATATTTTAACCTAATATAAGTAGCTAGTTAACTCCTCTTTTAAAAGATTAGGTCAAAAATAAAAGATCAAACGAAAAGGTACAAAATAAGGAACAGAGTAGTGTGGTCACGAGGTTGCAAAATTAGGTCCGTGAGTTTGTGTATGATTGCTCGCTCACAAAGAATTCATTTTACGTACGCAAGTTGTATGATTTAGATTTTGATGTGTTTGCAAATAATACCTTTCTTGGCCGGCGGTGTCCCAAATCTGAGCCTTGATGATTTTATCTCCAACGTGGACATTCCGGTAAGCGAACTCAACTCCGATGGTTGGTTTAGAGTCAAGCCGGAACTCGTCCTTGGAAAATCTTGATAAGAGGTTTGATTTTCCGACGGCTGAGTCTCCGATCAGCACCGCCTTGAACAAGTAGTCGCACTCTTCCTCGTACGAGTCTTCAGCCATTTGTCTCAAGGATTAAAATCTAAAGTTCCTCTCAAGCCAAAACGCTATATGTTACGACAAAATAGGAGAAAGGAGAAGGAGTAAGAAGAAAGGAAAAAGACAGTTCCTCCACTGAATTTGGCTTTTGGTTGTAAATCGGATTTAATAGTGTTTTTTATAGTCAAACTCAAATCATTATTATTTTATTTTGTTGAGAAATGAGAATAGTATTGCAATCGTATTTAGAATGAAAAAGGGAAAAGAAAAAAATGGAAAAAAATAAAACTTAAGTGATAAAGATGATCAAATAAAGATGATGGCGTCAAAGAAAATGTAATAATTCAACTGAATCACTAGAATCGTGGACATATCCTCTCATATTATTTATTTAACGAGGATATGTTGTGATTTTTAGTTTTTTTTTTTAAAGAGGATATATGTTGATTAGGTTTTAAGATTAATAAGAGAGGAGGATTCATAATCACAACCATTAGCTAGTGCAGCTGTTTGTTGGCATGTGAAATCATGGATTACAACATAATGATAACGTTGTCTTCCTTTTATCATTGTTTTTTTTGTTGGGATTACCAAAAAAAAAATGAAAGGTAAAAAAATCCGGAAATATTATTACTGCATCTGCTACATTTCTAATTTCTTTCCCTCAAAATGTGTATTTTTGTTGTGTTGATTAGAATATAATCAATTACTATCAGATTAGATATCATGATGTTCAATAACCAATCATACCTACCTATCTCCTTTTCTCCTTTGACATTTTTCACCTAAGTTCACACGCTTTCAAAGTGGTTCTTCTTTATACCAATTGTTATTTGACACGAATTCTTGTTTTGATACTGAAAATTTTACGTGATAAGCAATTTAAATGGTGAGATGTTTTACCATTAAAAGAAGTACTAGATTCGGACCCGCACGTACGTGCGGGGTTGATTTCAAAAATTAAGATTATTATCAGGTTTGCAATATTTACGTATGTGCGGGATAATGTTTATGAACATATTTTTAACGAATATTAGTAACATTTATAATCTAAACTCTTATCAGTATAGCATTTGATATGTTATTGTTTTTTAGACGAAAAGAATGATTATATATGTTTTGATTTTTTAGACGAAAAGTATAAACAACTACAATTAAAAAGAGTAAGACGAATATAGAATGTTTATATCTTGACAGAAAAACCGTCATGTCCCATATATGTCATGTTTATTCTATTTCATAACTGTGATTTTAAAAATACTTTATCCATTTGAGATTGTATATTTTAGTCTAACATATAAAGAAATAGGTAGAAGATTTGGATGGGATATTCATACTTCATGTACTTTTTGTTTGGATATTTATTTTTTACAAATTAGTGGACATTATACAATTTTTCTTTATATTTCTCATTATCTATCAAATTGGATAAAATCTGCCATAATGATTAAAATTCCTAAACTTGATGACCTAAATTGTATAGTGTGACAAACCCACATTGATAGACTTACTTTGTAATAGTTTTGCTATCTTTTTACTTGCCACCCAAAAACCACATGAGCAATGTTTGTATTCGCCGTGTTGAATTTGCAAAACCCGTGGGTAACATGTATTTCAATAAAAAAAAATTATCTATAAAATATGTCATAAGAGATTATTTTATGTTTTGATAGACTAAAACTCAGTAAGATATTCAAAAATACTCAAATTTATTTCATTCCAAATTGCTCGTACTCAAGTTAGATTTTGAGAATAAAATATAGCTATTAAAAAAAAGAATTGTAGCCTGTTACCCAAAATTTTATATATTCATGTGTGAAAAGAAGTGAAACTATTCCTCTTTAAATTTGATATTTATTCATTAGTATTTATTAACAAAACTTATCCTTATGCACTAACACAGTTACAGTAATTATGTTGGTATGATAGGTTCTTTCGTTTTAGTTGGTAAGATAGCTTCTTTTTGCCCCAAAAAAAACTTGGTATGTTTAGTTCTATATTTATGTAATCGAATTAAAATTGATTTCTATATGTTATGTAAAATTGATAATTACATTTCCAAAATTTTATTGTAGGTTATTGGTTTCGTATAAGTTTGGATATGCAATTCTAACCAATACTCTAAAATATGTTTTGTTTGATTGCCACAATTTAAATAACACAAATTAAATGAAAATAAACAAAAAGTGAATTTACAATTTAAAAATAATTTTGTAAAATATATTAATAAACATTTTGATTTTTTATACCGCACATATATACACATATATACCTATGCTATATGTGTGGATGGTTGCACAAATCTACTATACAATTATATTAAGTAGAATCAATCACTTCAGAATTATATTATTGATAATTAAAGTCCTTTGTCAATACTCCTTCACGTTTCACCTTACATGTTTTTTTCTCCTTGACACCATATGTAGTAACAACATTTGTTCTTTTTACCGCATGCAAACATATATATACATATAAATATTAAAATCATGTCTGACAAAAAAATATTAAAACCATGCGTGACAAAAAAATATTAAAATCATTTATATATTGGCATTTTCACGTATTTCTTTTGGTAGGAAGTACCTCCAAGTATCTATATTGGTATCTTCATGTATCATTAATAATATATAAAATGAAAATATCAATTTAAAATTTCAAATCTTAATTAAAGATACTACTATTTTTCATAGTTATGATAGTCTTAAGATATAATTTCATAAAGATAAACAACACATTTTGTTGTTAAATGGTTAGGATTTTGTCAACAATGATATAAATGATAACCCTTTTCAAGGATGAAAAATACTAGAATACTAAAACACCAAAATAGAACAAAAACGCCACACATATATTTTTTTGAGTTAAACATGAATTTTTGAACTCTGTAAAAAAATAGAATTCAACATAAATTAGTTTCATATTAAAAAAGACTTAGAAAAGAAGTATGCATACTAAATACTTTATAAATTCAAACCATTTTTTATAATTGATGATTTTTTATTATTTTATCTGATAAAACGACATATTCTCACTGGTTTGAAAAAGCTTGACATCATGATTTGGATCTGCCATCGTTGGTAGCCATTTTGATATACAAAATTAGATATTTCAAGTAGGATCGGGTACAAAGCTCTTTTTCTAACGATGGTTATATTTATAGTGGAAGTCAGCAATTCCATTAATAGGATAAATGCAATTGATACCATATATTTTCATAACAAAATTGTTTTTTTGTTCCTGTATTTACGATTTTTTGAATTGAAAATGTCTATAATTTAGGTGATAGTAATTAATATTGTGTGCACATTTGGTAAGTAGATATATATTTCTAAAGATTTTGAATTTGATTCTAATGACTCATATCCTAAACAATTCAAATATGGTTGATATTTAAATTCGTAACTGTTAAGATTTGGATTATGGAAATTTTGAATGCTAATTATTGTTGTTTACTTGTTTGAATACTAATTATTGTTGTTTACTTGTTTGAATGCTAATTATTTTTGTATGTCGTAAATGTTGTTTACTTGTTTTCCTTTTTGTGCTACTAATTATAGGTCTGTTTGGATATATGTTTACCTTATACAGTTCTTCTATTAATTGTATATGTTTGGCTCTGAGTTATATATATCATTATTCTGTTTTAAATGACATTTCATGTAATAATCTCTTAATCTATGTCTACTTATTAAAAATGCTTCCCTTTTAATAGTATAGATGAAAACGTTATGCACGATGCTTCCATTGATTAACAATACTATCTCTCAGGTAATAAACTAACTAATACTATTATTTGCGAGATAAATAATTGAGTGAGTTCTTCTTTATAATTTTATTCATTTGACTTTCAAACATACTAGGAAAAAAGTGTTGTGACTTGTAGAGATTAGTTCCATTTTTTGATGCAATAATACTAATTCAGTTGACAAGGAAAAAAAACTCTCAGGCCTAGTCGGACTGACTAAAAAAGGTGAATAGAATTCTCATTGGGCTTAAAACCAGGCCCTGAAAAAGCCCCTATGTGTTAAAGTGAAACCAACTGGTAAGATTTGTGAGCGTATATATTCCAAACCAAATTAGATTCCCATTTTTCAGGCCACACAACACGAAGAATCACATTCCAAAATAACTGTTTGAACAGGTTTTTTCCCCACACAAATAGCGTCTTTGTTGACCAGTTCCACCAGTAAAACAAGTCGTACTAGAACATTACAGGCCTGCGACTTTGGTTATTCCGCTTAGTCCGGATCAAACTAACCGAAAAATAAATTCGGTTTGCTTTGGTTTAGATATAGTTAAAAAAACTGATCAAAATGTTATGAAAAGTACTCGATAGGGAGAACCGAACCGAGATTCTCAGATAACTGATGCAAAATTAAAATTCCACCAATCGGTTCAGCCGAGAGAACCAAAACCGATCAAAAAACCAAAAAATCTCGGTTCGATCAGGTTTGGTTATTTATCTCAGCCCTACTAGATAGAAACTTTAAAAAAAAAAATCTGATTCGTTCCAAAAAGAAATCTCAAGCAGAGTTATGAAAAACTTCAAATCAAAGAATTTGGTTAAAATCTTTAATTGCAATATAATACCGGAAAAACGCATCATTCATATAGAGTAATCATAGGTGCAGAACAAACTCATCATCATCCTCATCCATATACATTAGGAAGAGAATCGAATCAATTTTTGTTGTCAAAACTAAACAAAAAAAGTACATGCATGTTCGTATATCTTCTTCACCCTAAGCAGAACTAGCGTTCGCGGACGATCCTTTCACGAGCTCAGGCGAAGCCATCATTTTCTGAAACTCCTCAAAGTTAACATTACCATCGCCATCAGCATCAACATGCCCGATCATTCTCACACAGTCTTCAACGGAGCAAGACATACCAAGACGGTTGAGAACCTTATGGATCTCAGATGACGAAATCAAACCGTTCTTGTTCTGATCGTATAGATCAAAAGCTTCACGGATCTCTGCGGCAGAGGAGGACGATCGGCAGATGGCGGCGAACTCTTCTTGGTTGATGTAACCGTCACGATCGATGTCGATGTCGTCTAGAACGCGGTTGAGCTCCTCCTCTGTGTACGACGTTCCCATGGATTCGAAAACGTTGCCGAGCTCTGAAACAGAGATCTTCCCGTCGCCGTTGGAGTCGAATTGGTTGAAGACCTTCTGAAGCTCCATATCGGTTGATGGTGTTGTGGATTTGTTGGTGGTGTTCGTCATTTTTTGTGTTTGTGAATTGTTGGAGTTGTGATTTTGACGTTTTTATAGAGTTATGTGATGATTTAGCTTTAGGTTGATGCCTTTCTTTTTTTGAACGATGCTTGATGATGCCTTTTGTATGGCTACCCTTCATGGCTTTCTTTTCATTAACTAAATATATTTATTTCTATTTTTAATTCTTCGATTTTTCAATTTTAGTTTTTCCTATATAGTTGTGTAATGTATAGTAGTAGTGTGCTTTATTTGATTATTAACAATTTAACATAGTGCGTATCAAAAATAAGGTATATGTTCTTAGTTAGTGCGTGTGCCTCTATGTGGAATCTGAAACGTATACATGCAAACGATTTTGATAGTTACGATATTATTTATATGGAAACCATGACTGTCATCATGATTTATATGAACATTTTCTGGAAATAAATAAGAAAATTACATTTTCTTGAAACCATGATATTTGAATATTTATACAATGTACAAAAACTAAATAAGAAATCATAAACATGAACTACCAATGTACATTTCCTTCTTCCATGTAGATTTTGCTTGTTGTACAAATAGATTTTAGCTAGTTATAATTAAGTCCCTATATGTAGTAGACTGTATACATGTGTTAATAAAAATGCTAATCGAGATTAAGCGGGGGTAGAAGGATCCTGAGAGTGAGTCAAAATATGTCGAAGATAAAGAAATGCATATTTGAAGCAAAGAAGGGCGACGATGAGCCAAAAAATGGTGCCAATGGCACCATCCCATACATTAACAACATCGGCAATAAAATAAAATTTCGTATCTTTGGAAGCAGCTAATTTTACCGATCTCACATTCCCGAAAATACCAACTCCGATCATCGACAGAACGGTAAATCCAGCTATCAATAACCCAGCCGGTATTACCCACTTTAATACATCTCCCCAAAAACTCGAGGCCATTTTCGTTTATTTATTTATTTTGGTCTTGTTGATTGTAAAAGGCTCCATATATATATTTCTATGTGCGTGGTTGTAAGTACGTAATTCCCAATTGCGTTTGAGTTTTTATTGTTTGCTTCACGTTGGTAATTAAATTATATTTAATAATCTACCATGCATGGGTTTTTTTGCTTGAGCGTGTCCAGTCTCCTTAATTTGGGAGATTTTTTTAATAGGTTAGAGATTTTCGTCTAGGCATGGAAATATATATATTTTGATTTTAATTAGTTTATTTTTTAAAGTAAGTTTGTTGAAGGGTCTATTCGGGTTTAATACTGTTTACACTTTACAGGTATAGAAAAACAAAACAAATTAACCCGAATTAGCTACATTCGTCCTTTGTAATCCTGTTTTTCTTTAATTTACTTTTAAACCGGGGTCCAACCAATTGGACATCACTTAACTTATTAAACGCATATAACAATGCATGAAATCTAAAGATCATCGAACGAGTGAGAACATTAAGCGGAAGAACAAAGGTCTCTCGATAACTCTCACTAGAACCTCGTACATACTAAACCAATCATGTAAAATTATTCATACAAAATAATTTAAAAGTGAGGTTTCAATCAACGGCCGTGGTGAGGGCAAAAAGTGACGACGTAGTTAGCTTTAGAACACGTGGCAATGCTGGTTGGGTCATCGTAGGCGTATGAGTAGGCCTTTGGGCAAGCTACCTTGAAGATCTTAGAGTAAGCTGTAGGCTTACATGACTGTGGGTTACCGAACAAGCCGGTACAACAGTAGCGTGGTGAGTTAAAGGCAGAGCACGCGCTTTTACAGGCTACTACCTGCTTCCCGTCACGTGAACGGACCTGTAGACCAACTGGACACATCCGGTTCAGATCGCTTACGCAACCGGCGTAGGTACACTTTCCAGTACCCTTCACAGGCATTATAGACATCGCCAAGTTATATCTGTCATTAATCATTATCAATTAACAAGAAAACTAGTTTATAAGAGTAAACAAAAATGTTTAAATTATTCATGTTTAAGATACGCAATTTGGTTTAAGGTTTGTATTCCATTCGATATTTTGGTATGTTATAGTCACTAGTTAGTTTTATAAGAGTTGAAACAAGACAAAATTATTTCTAATACGGTTAGCTTTCTGTTTAGATGTATGAAATTTCTATATGGTTCGGTTTAGTGAAAAACTAACTAAAAACGTATTAGAAAATCATGATTATATTGTTATTATATTCACAACTTAAATATGATTATATTTTTTTAAAAAATATTCATATGTAAAACTAAACTGTATAATATGAAGTTTGGTTTGGTTTAGTTCATGTCTTCATGAACACTAAAGTCAGTAAAATTTTGATTCGGTTCAGGCTTTTTTTTTCCACCCCTAATTATGTTACCATATCAAATCCATTCACTAATTCGTACTAGTTATTCAAATACACATTATAAATATAATCATATAAAAATAATACTCCTGATGAACGCTAAACAAAAGTTAAACCGAACCGAATTTTCAAAAAAATTGGTTGAAATGAGACATACCCATCAACGAGGCTGACGTCATAAAAGTCCATGTCATGACCGAGGGTGATCTCGGCGAGTGTAGCCGGAGGTACACCGCCAGCTCCGTTACAGAGGAGAGAACCACCGCAGTCTCCAGTGGCGCAGTGACCACGGCCAGATCTGTCGAAGGAGCAACCGTGACGGCCCCAGAAGCGACCGGACCACAGAGGTGGAAGTTGGAGAGTGTAAGCTCTTTTGGGAGAGAGTTTAAATCCGCCACCGGCGAGGAGCGGTTGACCAGAGCTAGCTTGGATCCCAGGCCAGACTGGGTATGTGCACTTGTTGTAGAATATGACCGTTGAAGCTAAAGTTCAACGAAATAGGCAAACCCAAAAATGTCATTAGTTTCGTTTTGATGTGATTATTTATATATGACTTTATATTCAAAAGATCTGAGATAAAAAAAAAAATAGAATACCTGAAGCGTGGGAGAGAAGAAGAAGGAGAGGGAGGAGGAAGAGAGATGTTGAAGAAGCCATTGTTGGTACTTTTTTCTGATTTCTTTCTACTTGAGTGGAGGACGTACGCAAGAACTGTGAAGCAGCTTCACATTTCTCTCATTGCCTTTTTGGAGATTTTCTCTTTATAGAGAGAAAATGACCGGTGTCCTTTTTTTTCCTTCATTTTATTAGGGTTTATAAAAATGAAAAAAAAAAAAAAAAAAAACAGTCAATAATTATCAACGATTAATATTGCTAGCTGAAAACTAGGATTATGAAATGGATTGTTTGTGGTTAGTAATTAATTACTAGTAAAGTTTGTTCTTGGTGAAAAATATAACTATTGGCGTAGTTTGGATAAGTGCAAAAGAAAATTTGTACATTTACAACCTAACTACTCCCTCCGTTTCATAATATAGGATGTTTTAGAGATTTTTCTTTGTTTCATAATATAAGATGTCTTCAACTTTTTAAGTAATTTTTAGATTACTTTTATATTTTCTTATTATTTATTTTATGCAGTCTTGTTTGTGATTGGTTGAACTTTTCAAAAGTAATTATTTCTTAAACTGCGTGCTTTCACTCAAAACATCTTATATTTTGAAACGGAGGGAGTATATCAGATAAAAATCATCAGTTTGAAAGAAAAATTGTTCATTTTACACTGTTGCAGACAACCATGTTAAAAGAAAGAATATATGTGTTTGGGGAATGTAGTAATGACAAAACTTATATCACACCTTTCGAAGCTGTCAGAAGACTAATTCGAACCTTTGTTCTAGGACTCGTAAAGTTAATGGTTTGCAAATTATGCATAGTTTAATAGGAGTAGTATGAATATTTACATTTTTTTCCTTCTCCTTCCTGGTTTAATCATAAGTTCTAGAGAAATAGTTAAAACTCGTCTACACAGTTCACTATACTTCCAAACTATATTAATTAAAAAAATTAATTTTACAAATTGAAAGGGACTAGTTAAATTTTACACAGTTTACATTAACAAGATCGTTTAAATATTTTGCCATTCCTACACTAAAATTCTCGTAATGGGGACTAGTTTAAAACTAAAAATTCACGTGAGGTTTTGGATTCACGTGACAGGCAAACGAATCTAGCTATATGAAGCAGTGAGATTTAAAATCTTAAGTTTTCGTTTCACTAAAGAACAAATTTTGTAAGAAAATAAATAAATTTTAAAACAGTACTTTTTTTTTCCTTTTTTTAACAATCGACATAAAAAGATGCTCCACGAAAACGGTGTTTGAAGGCTCTCTGAATAAAGTAGGAATATCCGAGTATGGACCGAAACGAAGAGATATAGACAATAGCATTAATAATAAAGAAATATGACTTTTTTTTGTTTTTGTTTTGGAACAACTAATAAATATGACTATTTTTGAAGTATTTTGTGGAAAACTTATATGTTCTAGATGTCATAACAAAGGTATACAAGTGATAAGAAAACATGATCGCAAGTTATTTTTTAATTTGTTGATAGTGATTTTCATTGAATAAATCCAACGTTTGATATTAGTTGATATCTTCAGGATATTAGTAAGCGTTTACTAGAAAGCTCAAATATATAGACTTAACTTGTTTCTGAGAACATGAGAGGGTTCAAGTCAACACTAAGATCCAAAATGTATTTTTGTTAGGAATAACAAATATTGGATTTGAACAAATAGCAACGTTGTGGTAAGGTGCGTAACCGATAACTTATTACATCAAAACGTACTGATCTCGGTATTAATAATCACCGAATCTAAAAAGCTTGATAAAATTGATCATGCGAGCTTTGCTTTGATATCTTCAATAATCGGTGGTGTGATAGTTCTGTATGACTTCTCAGTCGGATGGGCAATATCCCAAAACACGTATTGAGACGCGTCCACGCACGGTATTATGGACGTCGGCGTACAACAACATCCATGAGCTACATCAATGAACCCTGCACCATGCATTTTTCCAACGAATGATAGCATATTAATTAAATGTTTTAAAAACACACATATGAGTTGTCTTGTTAAATCATGTGATTGATTACCTGAAGCTTGAGGGTTGTTGATTAAACCAAGAAGAGGAGTGTACATATCTATGTACATGAATTTGGCCCCCGGAAATGTTGCACCAAGATTTTCAACTTCGGCAGATAATTTTTTGTTGAACATATCAGCTGCTTGATTTGAGAAGACTTCACATATTAAACTCCCAAGCATGGTTCTTGCTCCTGGTAAGCAGCCTAGCGGTAATGTTCCCATAACCGCAAATTTTCTTGCACCCATATCATATAAACTCTTCAAATAACCAAAAAAAAGAAACATTAGAATATTTTAAATACAATATTTGACTAAAAATTTATCGTACTTGACTATGTTTTATATTTTGAAATATTGATTGTGTACCTTTATAAGATCACGAGTCCAAGTGACCAAGAGATCAGTGTAGCCTGAAACAGTGTATTGTAACCTTCTAGACATCGTAGTAAAATAGGTGATAGCAATATCGTTATTTGCAGCTGAGATTAGATAAACAGCATTTGATATAATCGTATTTGCTTGTTCTTGATTTCCTACTACACCATTTAGTCTGGTGATGTAGTTTTGGAAGTCTGTAACCTGGTCTGACACCCATATAACTCCCTAACCACACCAAAATATAATCTAATTAAATTTTGATATAAATTTTTAAAAAACGTGTTATAATTTTTGGGACAGAATAGTAATATTTTACTTGTATTCTAGCAGTGATTGCATCAAGTCCAGAACCACCGGATGCGAAACAAACACCAGTTGGTAGATCATCGTTCGAGAGGGATGGGTCACGGTATGCTGGTAAGAGACTCTTCAATCCCAAACCTTCGGCTGCACACAAAAGACATTTATTTTGGTTAATTATGTCACACGCAAAGACATTAATTGCTACCAGAGAATATTTGTGTCATTGACTAATAGTATTCAAAACTGATGTATCCGTTACAAACATATCAAGAGTAAAATCGTTCTAGCTAGAGATCAAGAATAAACATACCAATCATATCTGAAAAAACTCTCCCATTGCCAAATCTTCCTGTAGCTCTTCCACCTACAAGATCTCTACCGTATGGGAAAAAATTGACTTTAGTAAGAGTGAGAAGAAGATTATTGTTGCCCGTATCAAGTATTGAGTCTCCAAAAGCGAAAAGTGCCGAAACCGTTGAGTTCCCATTTGATTGTTGGGCAGAGCCAACATAAAACAGGCTAATGAACGACAATGCTAATAGCATTTTCGAGAGCATAACGTAAGTCATATTTTTCCAACTTGTTTTTGGATTGATGTTTTGGTGAAAGTATCAGAATATGAAGTATATAAACAAGATAATTTCTGATCTTAGAGAACAAAAGATTTTGCACAAACAAAAACTAAGAGAAAATAGGTAAAATATCTACAATGACTTTTAAAGGAATCAAATAATCAAATTCAACAAAATGGCTGTCAATAAATGTTATCATTGTATTCAAATTTTGAAAGAAAAAAAACTGCAAATTCAACGAATAGTAATTAGCAACAAAAAAAATATACAAAGATTCACTTAAGAACCACAAAAAAAAAAAAAAAAAACAATGCATCATATCACACGTTCGATTTCATTGAATGAATGCTGAATCGGCGATCTTATCCTGGTCACTGAAGTCTGTTTTATTTATTTTTCTTTATCTTAAACCAAAATCGACTCTGTTTGATAATTCAACGGCTATGATAATAATCATGCCCTTAATTATAATTTGATTGAGGAGACCTTCTAACTCGGTACGACCCTTACCCAGGCTTGGTTTGGTTCATCTAATAATTTTTATTTTTTTTATCTAATAAATCTATACTATTAAAGCTGAAGTACTCACTAGACTCAAATTGGACCATGACTTTGTTTTGGTACGTTTTTCATTAAAAATGATTAGAGAATCACTTAATTTAATTAAATTATCCTATAGTTTTGATTTCACTAAATGACGAAAATACCCCTTGCTCGCCCACTTAATTACCACCGGGTCGGGACGCGGATCCTCTTTAACCCGGTAATAGAAGAAAATAAATCCGCGGATCTGTTTGTACTCCAAGTTTATAATATTCGGATCCTGTATGTTGTTTGGTTCAAGAATAATTATTCCCGTCACCAAACAGAAGTATAATTCCTATAAATAAGGAAACTGGTATCCGAGTATTTAATGGCTTCGGTAATATCAAATATTAACTACTACCATACTTAATCCCTATAATTATTACGAATATTAATACTTATCGATTGTATTTTTTTTTTTGCTTCCAAAATAATCAATAGATTAAATACGAAATTGTATATATATGTAAACTTATTTGATTTGTTTTTATATTGTGAGATATTTAAGGAAACAACAAATCAACTTAATACAATTAAATAAAAACAAATCATCATTTAGTTTATATTTTTTAATATTTCCTTAACGAAATTATAGTAATTAATTATGAGTAGTATAGATGGAAAGAATTAAAAACGCATAAATTATATATATGTGAAATTGTAAACTAATTTACAGAAATGGTGTACTGTATATCCCACATCGACTAAATATTTTGGAATATGGTTCATAATGACTATAAATATATGACAAAAATGTTTTGAGTACAAATGAGCAGGAAGCTTGATTTATCAGGTATCCAAATTTAACAGTTTAATTTGGTTCTATATTTGAGAATATTTAAACTTTTAAAAAGTAAACATATTATAATATATTTATGTTTTTTAAAAAAGTTTTAGATATTATAAATATTTAAATTTTTATAGAATGTTTAAATTATTATAAATATTTGAACTCCGTCGAAAGTTTAAAATATTATAATATATTTAAAGTCTATAAAATATTTAAGTAATATTAATATTTTTACTCTTAAAAATTTTAAAATATAAGAAAGTTTGAGTTAAACCTTTTAAAACAGGTATTTTTATCAAACTATAAATTAAGCCATGGAAGCGGGGTGTATCTATCCTCTTACAAAACTACTATCTGATATTGCGGAGTGTCTATTCTCTTAGACAACTACTATCTACTATTTCGATGTGTCTGTTTCCGTGAAAAGCTACATTTTACAAACTAATTACTCTATTAGGATTTCTAATTTACTATATAACCCCAAATATACAAATAAACACTATATAAACAAAGAAAATAAGTCAAAATAAATAACTATATTACAAAAATACAAATTACAAAAAAAAAGTAACTAACAAAATATATAATCCCGTGCTGTAGCACGGGGTATCACCTAGTTTACAGTAAAGAAGTACTACAATAAATCTTTTATATGAACATAGAGTTTATTAACTTTTGAACTCAAACATTTAGGCTGATCACTACTAGTCACTATATGAAGTTTTTGTAACTTATATTCGTTAAATATAAGTAGCTACTAGCTAGTAACGGGGAAACATACAGTATACTTTAATTTAGTTAACTTTAACAAAAATTGAACTGTACAGTTAACTAAATGTATTTATATATATTTCTCAATTTCTCATAAGTCATAACTATCATTCTAGTGTAAAGCAAAACTATATATGTTTGCATCAAATCATACATTTGGTTTACATTTGGTTTGAAAGCCTTTTAACAAAAAAAAAAAATCATACATTTGGTTCACCATATTTCCCTTGCGTAGTCCTCATTTGTTGGTGTACAGAAAATCCCTTTGTACATATGCATGTCATATACGGAAGATTACACATGAACACGAGTACACGAATGCAAAGTTATTATCATAATATGTCATAGCAGTAGCAGCTTCGATAGAAACTTATCCTTTCATCCCTCAAACCGCTCTCTATTTGGGAGAAAAAAACAAAACAAACATACTAAAATGGTTGACAGAGAACAGTAGACGCCACCAAAAAGAATCGACAAAGTAGAATAGATAGAGTTTTTTTTCCCGTAAATTGTTTATAATTAAGGACGTGCCTAATCTACCCGTAAAGTTACGAGTGATTGACCATATCCCATCCAACCATGTGGAGAAACAAGGTTAGTGTCTCGGTTTGATATCTCCTTATATTTCTAAAAATCTTGTCTTTCTCTAGTCTAGAACTGATGACTCATTCTCTAACTAGGGTTCTTCAAGATGATCCCAAAACTACCACTCTCGTTCACTGTTTTTTTTAGTTCGAGCTTTACTATGGCAAACAAGATAAATCCGATTTTAAAATATCACATACATTAAAATACCAAACTGGATAGGCTTTAAAATGGATACGAATACAGGAAACTCAACAGTTACATATAGCTTGAAGAGATCATAACAGGGGAACTGGGTTTTGATGATATACACATACCCAAATTTATTTTCAACTTATAGTTTTTTTAACACAATGCCAGAATCAGTTTCTCTTGGCGATGAACAAACCCCACTTCTGCTCACCACTTGAGCTCCTGAGCAGCTTTGAGTTCCACCCTCCTACAATATCCTCGTAATCCTCTTGTGAGAAGTCGCTGATGAACTCATCCTTCTCCTTCTCCACTGCGTCCAGTTCCCGTTTCAGGACTTTCATGAACTGATGAAAAAAGGCAGACAGCAAATTGGTTTCAAGTTCTTTTTTAGAGCGCATATAGAGTTTATTGTAGAGAAACGTTTCTTACCTGATCAGTTCTGTCCTCTGCGATCACCTCCTCGAATCCAGCATCTTTCAGCATCTATCAAACCAAGCAAGTTCAGACGACTAAATTCGGTGATTTTTTTCTTAAGTAGAAGAGGAGAAGACAGGTTCAGTCTCTGTATACCTGACCGTATGTTTGCACATCATGAAGATCATAACCTCGTTGCTTGATGTAGTTTGCAAAGTCTGGAGATGGGGTTTTAGGGCTTCTGCAGTAATCAGTAATGAGAATTTTTCCTCCTGGCTTCAACCATTTGTAGAATGTTCTGAACAATGCTGGCTTATCCTGAGAGTAAGACCAGCGATTACGAAATGAGAAAGAGATCTTCGTGAACAAAGCTACAAAATAAAGTCATGATATATAGAAGAAGAAAAAGTGGAAGTTTATACTTGGATATGCAGAATGGTGTCTCTGCTGTAAATAACATCAAAGGTGTTATCAGGATACTCCTTCTTGGTGCAATCAGCTACTTCGAATTCTACAGAGCATTTGAGTCCTATCGCGTGTTCGAGCGCAAAAGAGATCATGTTTACAGATAGATCAATGCCCACAACATCCACGTCAAAGTTCTCAGCCATGTAGAAGTCCCCTCCTCCGATTCCGCATCCAACATCTAGAACTTTCTGGCCTGGTTTAAGATCCAGCTTATCCACAAATTCCTTTGTTGTCTCTATATCAAAGGTCAAAACAAAAAGTAAGAAGGAAAGATACTTTACTTGCAGACAGTAATGGAAAAATAGATGAGTTAATATTGAACTTCAAATACAGAACCATAAGTACAGCGAAATTGATACAAATTCGATGACTAAAAGAGCATACCGAGTCCCCCTGTGCTCACAAACCCTTGTCCAAAGACACGCTCATAGCGTAAGATACCACTAGACTTGTACTGGACATTGTCCAAGAAGCGTTGGAAGCCCCTATCATTATCCGAACTGACTTTCTGCCAAAGCCAGCATATCTGAAATTTTGTGAAAGTATTAAATATGAATCCGACCAATACCATCAAAGTTTGGCTAAAACATGAAGAGGCCTGTTACCTGGTTCTGGTTCTTTTTGCTTCTCACATAAGCTCCAACACATTTACAGCTAACCAAAGAAAGCTCGTACGAATTCCCAGCATCGTCATTCATATGGCATTCTTTGAAAAGCTGAAAAGTATTCATGCACCAAATTCAAAAAAGTTGTCCAGAAACAGATGAATGGTGGTAAATATAGGTAGCACACCTTTGTGTAAAATTTGGGTTCACGGTAGTGTGTTGGGTTGTACTTGCGCTTGTTATCACCAGACTGATGGAAGCAAGACTCCCTAAAGAAAATATACCCACCAACCTTTGTCCATTGTAACATCTTTTTCGCCAAATCTTCAACCTGCAATTTGATGATTAAAACCAATCTTAATATGTGAAGTTAAATATGGACAGGTGGTTAATATCTCTAGCACATGGCGCATATCTGAGTAAAGCTTAAGATGCTTTACGGTCCAGAATTGTTTCATTTGAAATCCCAAGAAACAATAGAAACTGCTGGTATCCGGTCTTTGTTTGATATAATACTGTAATAGTAGTCCCAGCATGTATTTATATGCATTACTTTCGTGGTTACTCTAAGTTTGTACTGTTAAAATCTGGTTCCTCTCTAGTAAGAATATATGGTTACCTCTTTATCGGAGAGATACATTAGCAGCCAGTTGGAGAATATCAGATCCATAGAGTCATTTGGAAATTTCATATCCGGGGATGTGACATCAGCGCACATAAACTTGACGTTCTTGTAGTGGCCGTTAATGTATTTATTCTGCAGATAAGAAAGACACTCATGAGGGAAAAATCGAACAAAACTCAGTAGTATAAGTATAGCTTGAAAGAACAGGCACGGGCGTGATTTAACCTTTTTAATAACACTTTCAATGAAGTCAACAGCAATGAGCTGGCCTGCCTTCTGAGCTAATTCAGTAGTGAAACGACCAATACCAGCACCAAACTCTAGCACTGTTTTCCCTTCAATGGGTGGTAGAAGCGAAAGTATCTGACACAAGCACATAAGTCCATGACACAATTAAAAAGATAATCACAACACAGTTTATATAATAATAGCTTTCTTCACATGGTAAAGAAACTGCCTAAAGCTATGTGATTTATCTATCTGATCCATCTCAAGGCATACTGAGACTCGTAATCTGTATAGAACTAAAGGTGGGTGAGTCGAGATATATATACCTCAGGTCGTTCTTCTTTGTCGAGGTCAGCAGCTTTGGAATCAAGCATCATGGCCTCAACACTCAATCCTACAGAGTGCACTTTCCAATAATTCTTCTGGATTTCACGTTCCTCACCTGCAAATGTAAAAGAAACAAAACCCAAATCAAGAAACCATTACCAATAATCATATAAATGCTGATGAGCAAAATCAAAACAGAAACTTTATAGAAAAAACAAAAAAAGTCCCAATTTTTAAATCCTGCTCAGTGCTCAGTTTCATTGTGATTCACACCAGATTAACTCAAACTCACCATACGCAGCCATTTTCATATGAGAACACAGAAGGGAAACAAGAAAGAGACGATTTTTTTTTTCTTCTAAGGATGACGAAATCTATGAATCGAGAAGTAAGAAACTATGGCTATGATCCTTCGATGGCGAGTCTGGATCTCGAAAAGCTCCTCGATCTGCGGTTGTGAACCCTACCCTTCGACTGCATCAGCACTCGCAGATTCCAAATTCTCTCTGTTTCGATTTCTCTGGACTGAGCTCTTTTTGCCCACCAGATTTGAGAAGACGAAAAAACGCTTCACATGTAAATTTCGGTTTACGTGTTTTCTAATTTCCGGTTATCGATCGGTTTATTTTCGACGGAACCCGAAATACCCGATTCTGTCTTAATATCGGATCCGATAATTCAAACACTACTAAACTAAGGGACCGTCAGGGGAATCTAGATTGTCGTTACGTCCATACTCGTGTTATCTTCTACACCGTTAGATTGGGTCTGTTCACGTGTTTAATTGGAGTGTGTCCCACGGTAATTATAACAGGTTTCGTATTTTCTTTCCTTAATTAGAATAAGAAATTACTTGTATTTTTATTTTTTTTGACATAGAAATTACTTTTTTCGACGTTACAATAAAGATTGCTATCGCTAATTCACTAATTAATATGGTCAAAACTAAGGAGTTTCTTATTTTATTTTTGTAAAAATGAGATCAAACTGTATTTCAGAAAAAAAAAAAAAAAAAAAAAGAAGAATTTCATACGTTTTTATATCTGTATTTCAGGGAATCTTATGATCAAAATGTCTATATCAGTAGTCTCACGTTCTCTAATTTAAGTTCGCGGTGTTCTCTCTTTATTTTGGGTTCTTACATGTGTTGGGTAGAATAATTAAGTTGTATATCTTTAAAAGGTTTTTAAAATCTTAACATGAAAACGAACAACAACAAAAAAAAAAGCTAGATCACGTGGTGAATTCAAAGAGAGACGAAAACTGGAGAAAAGATAGCGAGACGGCAGAGAATCAGAGATGTAGGTACAACTTTCCTATCAGATGAAGAAATCACTTTCCACCAAAAAAAAAAAAAAAACCTAATTTTTTTAATTCTACAATTAGTATGACGATAGATCGTGTTAATAACAAATATATTTCATGTTGCAGTACTTTTCCAGAAATAGTGTCATATCTTCACAAGCTCATATATAGAATACAATGGAAGAAAAAAAAAAGAGAACATGAGTAGTAATGGATCAATTAAGGAAAATGGAAAGGTACAAAACAATAGTGAATGTTAAACGTGTAACTAAAATGATCATTAATTCTCGTCCTTGCTGAAAATTTTGAGAACATTGTGGGATTTCTTATGAACAGAACAAATTGAAAGAAACTAAGAGCAGAAATTGAAGAGCAAGCTTACATAGATCTTTGGAGAAAGGAGAGATGATGGCGCCATTAGTGTGACCGTGAGCCATTGTCTATTGACAAGAAAAACAAAAAAAAAACAAAAAAATCAGAGTTCTAGGGTTTTTTTTGTGTGTTGTGGTTCTCTGTGTTGTTCCTTCTGATCTTCTTGATCGCATTATATAGAGAAAAATGTGATAATTTTACATTTTCTTTAATTTTATTTTATTTTGGTTGGAGAAAGAAATACTTCACTTGCTATTTGCATTTTCTTATGACAATAATTACAATTATACAATATGTGTCCATTTTTTTTTTGGCACCCACAAAATTATCACAAATGTAATATCCAAAAACAACTTATATAATTGAGATAGCTTCTTGACAGGAAAAAAAATCTGAGTAGCTTGCTTTACATGCTATTACCTCTTTGATTAAGAATATTTATAGTTTAACTACCGTACAATCAAAGGTCCATGCATACATTGTAATTAGTTAATGTCAAAAACGTGGATGTTACCAAATTTATCTAGAGTTTTTGGTTTTGCAAAATAATTATAATCCAAGATTCAATCTTTTGTGTGTACATATATAAATGTGTTTATAATTTACTTTGCTTCTCTTAGATTAGTCTGGTTCAAAAACAAATTATGATCGTTAACAAAGGTAACAAAAATTAACCAATATAGTATATAGAGTGACCAACGACTTAAATTTAATTGTGGGATTAAGCTGGGGAACATATCAACAGATCCTAGTTTGATAGATTCTACACTGTTTGGATTCACAGATTCTTTATACTCCATTTTCTTCAAGTTGGGATTCAATGATTAAGATGGGCGGATGGCAACTTTAAAAATCTCTAATGATTATAGATGTGAGGGGGCATAAAGGTAAATATGAAACAAAGCACTGTTACCGGAAGTAAAGTATACACAGTTAAGAGTCTTTGAGAAGTAGCGAACAGACAGTGATCCCAAGATGCTCCGAATGGCCAACTTAATGAATCTTTTAATCCAATGGCTCACAGGTCACAGCCACATCCGTTGTTTTTCAACTTCTTTTCTCTCCCTGTCGTCTTATTTTTGGAAAACATTCATATTTTTTTTATGATTATGATTAGCAATACCACCAAACGTTGATCACTAAATATTTTTGACTAAACTAAATTACGAAATTGTTATATATATATATATATATATATATATATAGTAGAATGACTAAATAGGTTATGTAGAAATCGCAATCACATCAAATATATGCAAAACTTAGAAGAGTTGGATTATCGAATCATTCTGCTAGTTTTGCTATAAATATGTCGACAATTAGACTAACAACTTTCAAAATCAGCTGCTAACTCAATTTAAAGAAAGAGAGTAACTAGCTGATTAACTTTTTTTTTTTTTGAACAACAAATAGCTGATTAACTTGAAGCTGTTTACGTATATGAAATCTAATTTCAGTCTTATGTAGTAGTTTTACAATTAGCTAGTATAGAAACAATATATATTAAAGCAAAAATTTATTTTCCATGGCCAATATTGATATCAATATAATATGATATCCACCTTATACTATCTATAAAGATATGAATATTCATGATTCCGACCTACATGTCTTTTATTTGCATCGCTTTCGTAGATTCTTGCTTAGTATCGTCAGTTAGGTTAAAGAGATCCTATCACTTTGATCGAGAGAAAGAAAATAAAAAATATCAAGGTGTTGTTGATTCCAAAAACTAAAAAAAATGTGGGGGAAAAAATGAAATTAGGCAAACCACTTGACACTGCCGAGATCCATATAATGGTAAATTAGTGGGTCTACTATCTTTCCTTGGACCACAACTTGGTTTGATTTTTTTTTTTTCTGCCGAAAATAAATAATCGGAATGAAAGGAACAAATATGCTGTCCCCTACATATTATTTTTTTCTCCAATAGTGATCATATGCATTTGTGATTCTCGTGAATGTAGTGTACCACTCCAACCGCATCAAATGATCATTCATCATTCATAGTCGTACTCGTTGTTTCTTGAGTTTTACATGTTTTAAAATAACTTAAAACAAATTCATTCGAGGTTGTGGGTTATGCTTCAACTCCACAATTTAAGGTGACTATCATCAAGTAGTTTGTTAGAGTGGGATCGAGAGTTGCCTCTCTCCCGCTATGTTTCATATTTGGTCGTTTCGACACTTCTTCAATCACATTATCAAACTTTGCTAAGTTTGTGTCTCTCTCTCATTTTATTAATTTATACTGTTTTAGTACTTTAACTTCTCGCCTCGCGTATGTTCAATTACGTCTCTCCCATTTGTAATCGTTTGATTTGAAGGAAGATCTTGCTTGATCAAAAAACAAAAACCAAATTCATTTGAACATACTTTTGCATAATTTATTTTCCTATCCTGATTCTTTTTAGTCTGTAAAATATATATAATTTGTAGTATTTAGGACATTTTTTTAATAAAATGTTAAAATTATATTCAAAAGAAAAAATAGCGTTGTTACAACTTGTGCATCAGTTTATAGAGAGCTAGAAGCTATATTCTTATCAAAACAAAAATTTAAAAATCATAATTGTCGGGAGTGTAACCACTTTTGAAATGCCGTATCATACCGCTAATCCTCCGATAGGCCAATGACAAGTAGGTGATCACGAACTTGTCTCTCTACCCACTTTTTTCATTAGTATGAAAAAAGCAAATTACTATAAATTATTATGATATCACTACCAAAAAGAAAATATTATGAAATGTATTTCAGTCATAATAAGCAAATGACATACATAATTATCATATAAAACGAATATAATAACTGAAAAAAAATTTGATGACAGCGACCGTAAAGGAAAATCACTAAATGCACAAATAGACTAGATAGTGGTTCTAATGAATAATGAGCCTACACTCGATTTTTATTCAATTTTGTTCGTTTGATTTGTCTACTTGCCCTGGTAATATAGTTATGGAATACATAAGGTCGGTCGTATGCTATAATTTTTATTGGCAAAAGACTATGTATACTAGTTAAGAATTCTACAAATGGGGTATGCATATAATTATGCATGTTAACTTAATAATGGGACCTTGTTATTTGTCACCCGATGATTTAGGGTTAAATAACTTAATAATAACGAATCATTATTATTCCCAATTGGGAGACTATACATACTTTGGTCCCCCAGTTATCATTCCTATTTTTCTTCTTATTATTAACGAATAATATATGTATATTTGTCCTTGTATTGGGGCCATATATGAAGATTCTCAATTTACCAGGTGCACAAGTAGATTAACAAAAAAAAGATTCGAAAGCAAATATAACATTTTAAAATATACAGTGGGTTATTATTACTCGAAAGAAAAGTCTTACGACTTCATGTCGTCAATATCTTGATGTTAAATGTTGTGTTTCAGCTGCCAAATAAGAGGTATTAAAAAATCTGTGTTTCAGGCTTCAGCTGCTCTTTATAAAAATAGACTAACACAGTCAAGAGTATATAAGATTAGATACTTTCTAAAAGCCACGAAGAGTGATATAAGCCCATTAACCTTTTGACCCAATATTGGACTTCAGAATCGGCCCATTAGTTCTTTTCCGCCAAAATTAATCTTCGTTTTAATCGGGATAAGAGTTGCGCGGTTTACCCGCCATTACACAAATGGCCGAAACTAAATCCGGCAAAACAGAAGTTAGTGTATATAATTCCAGTCATAAGTAGTGAATGAAGAAGGTATCGTAACCCGTGACCGCATGATTCACGCCTCATGACCGGAATAAAAAAAAAAAAAGGAGGATACGTCGAACTCTTCTTGAACGCTTCTTTCAAGGCCTGTTATCTTTGCAATCTACATGGAACAAAACTCTTGTTGGGCCTAACTTTAAGATGGGAGGACCCAAGTGAAAGGCTTCAGCATAATGCTGAGTAAGCAGCCTGGATTCTACAGCCTTCTCTGATGGATTAAATGGACTCAAGAAATGTAAGTCTCTAGACCTTTAATAATTTACAAAGCATGCTCAAATATGATTCTCGGTATAAGATTAGGTAGTTAGGAATTAAATTCATGTTCCTTGCTCGTAATGTTAGAGGTTTTCTGTCTTCGGTTGGATTAAATCTTCGCGAAGGCCTCTATCCTGGGATCTCTTCCATTTGCGTTTGTAGGTCTTTTCGACATCGACTTTTGAGTACTTAGTCTCGCGATTAATGTTCTCTTCGACTTCTCCAATTATTTTAAGAGTTTTTTTTTGTCTTAGTTTTCTACTTTGTATTCCTAGTATATGGGAATTAAGTTTTTAGAGATATTTTTGTTTTCTGTTGGCTTTCGAATTTCAAAAACGTATTTCACCCTTGTATTTTACTCTTATATAATATAATGAAAATGTTTTAGTAAAAAAAAGAAAAAAAAAATAAAAATAAACAGGCTCAAATATGATTCAAGCTTTACAGAATTAAACAAAAAATACTTATAACCCCCGAAGTAACACCAACAACATCATATAAAACTCAACTATTAGAGTATTTGTATTACTATACTATAGTTACAAATTTAAATAAGGGATATAGGACTATGTGTAGTGTATGTGTGTGTAGGCGTGCACCTGGGAACAGGTGATTGTTCATCGAATTCATAGCCGCATTTGTCTTTATTTGTTGGTTTGTGAAAAGATAATCTAATTACTTTAGTTTTTAGAGACATACTAATACTAGTACTCTAGTAGTATAAGATAAGTCTATTATAATTATACTAGTAAATCCTCGGTGGGTTTTTTAGTAAGTCGAAGCAAGTGTTCACGTGCAACAAACAAATGTTTTTAAACACGACAAAAGGAATGAGAGTCATTCAAACTATGATAAGATATACTATAGTATAAGATAATTTAAACATATGATATACAAGTGGTGATATGTATGCGTGTGAGCATATCGCATATAGCCCCCATCACACATAATTTATTTATATACTTTGTAAAGCTGGGGTCCTTATGAACTCGAGGGGCCATAACAAAAATATAAAGCCCACTAATTTACAAGTATTATAGTATTTTTTTAATAGTTGAATCCTTTATCTTTTTCTCCCCTCCCATTACCAATTTTTTTTATAAATACTTCCATAAACGTTACTTCTCGTGGATGAATGAAAATAAGAAAAAACGTTACCTTTTCTATTTTCATTATCATTATGTAAAAGCTTTCGATTTTATCAAATCGTGAATTTTCTTTCTTCTTTTTTAATTTTCTTTTTCTTTGTGCTGATCTATTTGGTTAAAATAGATGAAAGAAAGTATCGGCCGTAACTATGTAACTTTGATCAACTTCGATGGAGTATTTGTAATGACAAATCAGGTGACTTCCAATGTCTTATTACCATGGTGGTGATGATAAAACCCTAAATAATGATATAAATTAATTTTTAAAAAGCGTAGAAGTGATGTTTTTTATTTGGTCGTCATATCGTATCTAAAATCTATTTCTGTTTTAAATATCGTATCTAATCTTTCCTGTACGAAATATAAATCTTTCCTTTTTTTTTGGTTCTCTTAAGCACTAGATTTTTTTTTTCCTATATAACCTTCTCTTTTTCAGCAAAAAAAAAAGGCAAAAAAAAATCTAATGTACGAAAGTAACAAAAGAAAAGAATAGAAAAATACGATTATTTTTTGAAAAGAAACAAAATTAATTAAAAGACCCGAAAACAACCAAAAATAAAATAAAATGAAAAAGACAAATGACAAAAAGCTCTCAAAGCTCTGTCTGGGCGACGGCCGACCCAACACCGTCTAGTGGCAGGCAGAGACACTAACATCTGCAACTATGGCCTCCCGAAATGACGTTTATACCCTTCTACGCTTTCACGTCATCCTTTGGTAAAATTAAATGACTGGAAAAATCTCAAATCCAACAAATAAGAAATCTTTTCCGTGACGAGATTAACTTCTTTATGACAGACAGACCTCGTTCCTTTCAAATCTCTCATGTAATATCAACAATCTCATCCGTCCAAAGTAACTATTTATGGCTTTTTCGACTAATAAAAAGAACTAAGGTATTCATGGAAATCTATCATATTACAATGTACAGTAATTTAGATTTTATACATACATGTAAAAATACATAAAACAAAAGAAAACAAAACATTGAGAGAGAGCAGCAGCAGAGAATAATTGGAAGCTTCTGAAAAAATGTTTGTGTGTTGAGTGGCAATATGAAAGCGAAGTGACACGGCGTCGTCTTCTTCTCTTTTGTCTCATTCTTCTTTTTTATTTCTTCTATGAGTAAGACATATTTTTCGCTTTCTTTACTTATTTTTAATATTGAAATGAACAATGTAAAATTGCAGGTTAAACACACAAATTTTGTTTTAAGAAAGAATTAACAATAGTAGTAATATTTAACTACAAACATTGAAGATTTGAAGAATACAACGGCGGCTGTAGCCGTCTCATGCAGAATGAATAAATGATGATTTCTTTTACGTGAGGCGTGCCATAAGTTTATGGTCGCTCTCTTTTAATTATTTTCTTCGTTCTAATTATTATTACACCTTCCCATATTTATTACTTTCACTTCACAATTTTTCTGCAACCATTTTTCCATTTAACAATTTTTTTTAATACTAATAAAACTCGTCATTAATTTCATATATTTTCAGTTTAGCAAACACATTATAATTATTTTACTTCTAATTGAAATTAATATTCACGCAAATATAAAGTACTTTTACAAATTACAAGCAGAGCTTGTACTTTTATTTTCATGTAAAAAATAAAATAATACTTGAAAGTTAAAAGGGTTTGTAATCAAACTTAATTGAATATCGAGGAATTTTATAGTTTAGAAACAAAATTAATCATTATCATATAAGATCGTTGTATAAATATGAGAATTTATATATCTTCACCATATAAAAGCAAATAAAAACCCATGGAAAGCATCAGCACATCTAAGTGGTATGTAATGATTCTGAGAAGAATCAGAAAAGGAAAGAATACACAATTGACAACACTAAACGAATCTTTTAAGATTCCACAAACGCAGTGAAGAGGAATCTTGACCAAGTCGAATAACGTACGCATGCACCAAGTCCCTATCTCTTTTAAGTGCTTCATCTATCTTTCTACATTTAATCGAGTGTTCTGTTGAATCCCAACCAAAACTCTTGTGTACGTTGTTATAGTCACATGCGATTTCATAGTCTCTCACCAAAACTACATGGAAATTTCTACCATTCTAAAACTAATAGTATTTATAGTTACGTTAGATTTGAAAAACAAAACCCAAATTAACCGGAGAGAAGTCCCTTTCGCCGACATTTTTGTTTGAAATGTACTTTACTATGTTAGTTTCTGATCTATTTTAGATCTGCTAAGTTAAGTTAGTTAGGTCATTTGAATAATTCGTAAAAATGACTAAATTTATTGTTGTGAGAATAGATACATTTACACACCTATTATCACTTTAGCATGCACACATAAATTAATTGAACTTTTGGGTTTTTTTTCCTTAACGTTTTAATTCACTAAAAGTAGCAACGCTTTTACAAATTCCTACAACCTACCAAAAGAAACACGAATGTTCATTAAAACTAAGAAAAAAGGTAAAACTTGCCAAGCACCTCTTCTTCTTCCTTTCTTCAAGAGCTTCTTTCTCCAAATTATCTTCGAAGTTTCACTAGAAACTCCTCTTTTGATTAAATTTGTGGGTATCCAACAAAAAGGGCATCTTTTGTTCTTTTCACATTTCATAATCACCCAAAAGATTTAAAAAAGGTCCCTGTGTTTAAGGTAATATCTCATCATAGCCCCAAGAGAATGTAGTAGAGAAGAGTTATGGGCAACGCAATCAGCATGCCAAAGATGACACTGCAAAAAGAACATTACCATTCACGTTAACCAAAATAAACCCTAATCAAATTTACTCATCAATGAAAAACAAAGCAACCAGATTTTTTTTTTTTTTTTTTAGCAAACAACATTTATCATATGATACGACAAAACTATATGATGGATTAATAATAAACTTACGCAGTGCTAAGAATGTCAGGATGCACATTATACTCCTTGGCGAACACAAACGGTACTATTCCTTGTGGCAATGCTGCCTGTTTTTGTTATCAATAAATAAAAATATTATATTAGGACAATTAATAGTACAGTAGACACAATACAAGTGTTTCATGCAAATAAAAATAAAAACATACCTGGATGATGGCGACACGGAGTAGGACGCCACGGAGGCCAACGGCATAAGAAGCAACGAGCATGACGGCAGGTCCGACGAGAAATCTCATAGCCGCCGCAAAACCTGCCCTTCTGTTTCCACAAGCTATTATTCTTGGGTTTAACGCCATGAACAACCCTTTAACACACATTATAAAAAAATTTACATAGGTAAGTACACAATTTAATACTATTGCTTTGCCTTTTGGTTTAACTTAAATATCCTACTCTTTTAAACAGGTTAGCTGCAAAAGAGTGACATAAAAACAATCATCACAGCCACTAATCCACCACCATTAACATCATCATTATCATTTAACCTATATTGATTTTTCAATAAAGTTACTGATTAAACGAATTTTATATTCAGTTGATGGAATTCTACTGAAACATTAATAAGGTAAAAGAGAGTTTTTTCATCGATAAGAGAGACATTAAATATATATTTTTTAAAAAAAATTGTTACTTTAAGAGAAAATAAAATAAAAATGGGTTCCTACTATTAAAGAGAGAGACATGTTATGATGATAAGCAGAGAACTGTGGAGCATGCTTTCTGCTATGAAGCCAGTTTTGTTTGCTTTTTTGATACAAACATGTTTTTTCTAGTTTTCGATAAATAAATAAAAACTTCAAAAGAAAAAGCCATCAGTGAATCATGCATCCACATGATGATTTGGTTTCTTGTTTTCTTTTTCTAATTTTAAAACACTCTAAAGAATGAAGGTCAGAATAAAGAGAACAATTGACTGTTTTATGGTATTAATTATGTAATAAATGAAAAGAGAGGTAAAAATTAAAAAAAAAAAAAATAGAAAAGAAAAAGGAACTGACCAAGACTGAACATAGCCATGCCTAGACCTGCATCTGAGAGTATGGAGATAGACTTTGCTATAAGAGCTGGCATTTCAATGTTCCACCTGCACAGACCACATCAATTTAATTCCCACAAATCTTTCTCAAATCTTTTCTTTCAACCTACAATCAATCTAAAAAAACTTTCAAACTTAGACGCATTCAAGACTGACCCCTTTTCTTAACAAGAAAGTGGTTAAAACATTATAGACTCAAAAGTAAAGTAAAAAAATTAGGAAACAGTACATACTTGAAGGAGACGAGGGACCAGGCGATGCCGAATAAACTAGAGTAAGAGTTGGGATTTCGGATTAGTTTCCTCCAAACCATAATGAGAATGAGTCTTGTCATCACACTTGTTGGTGGCATCACTTTAGGCTGCGGCGTTTTGTTGCTTATGTTGTTGTTTCCTCCGTCCGTTGCCAAAACTTTGCTATCATCATCTTTGTTACCGAAACTGAACTCTTCCCTCTCCACAAACTGGTTGTCTGTAATAAAGACAACAGCAACAACACATTAACCACTACTTACCAAATACAAAATCTTGATTAAGCCAATAAAAAAATCATTACGAAATTTAATTGTAACCAAGAGGAATAATAAAGCGGGGTTGTTATTGTAAAGAATATAAATCAAATAGCAAAAAACAAAACAAGAGAGTAAAGTGAGGGACCATACCGTTAGTATTCCCCTGAGGTACAGAGATCTTAACGTCCTTTTGATGATCGTTCGTAGCAGCGGCGTAATCACCATGGTGGTTTCCTCCACCGCCGAATACATCCGACACCGGCGATGCACTCGAACTCCACACAAACATATGAAGATCTCTTCCATTCCCATCTTGCCTCTTTCCACCACTAACCGGAGCGTTACCTTTCGCCGCCGTAACTCCACCACCACCAGTCTGAGGCGAGAACATCCCTGGATTCGGCGCCGGATAATGCGCCCCTCCGCCGCCACCACCACCACCACTCCCTCCAGATTGATAATGAAACCTCCCAGCTCCGGCAGCAGTTCCAGCAGCCGTGGGTTTAGCAGCACCACCGTCTTCTTCATAGTTCGAAGGTCTCGGAGTAGGTCCTTTGGAACCAAACACAGCTTCTCCAGGACCAAAGTTAGAGTTCCGAGCACCACCACCACCACCACCAGAAGCCATCATCGAGTAAAAATCAGTATGGTTAAAGCTAGACCCACGTGGAGTCGGGTTTCTTGAACTCTGAAGAGAATAAATCTCAGCGTTGGTTAGATTCGAAGGCCGAGGAGTCGCAGACAAGCCTTGAGACCTTCTCGAGTATATATCAGACCTCGAAGCGTTAGAACGACGAACAGTAACATGAAGCTTCCCATCTTCTTTAATCTCAGCTTCAGTCTCCAATGGTTGTCTTCCATCTAAAGACATAATGTCTGAATCAACATGAATCGAGACAATAGATCCAGCTGTGTCCGGAAACTGCTCGGAGATCAAAAGCTTCGCTCCACGGTACTCAAAGAGAAAAAGCATAAGCGTGTACCAGATGATACACTGAAGCACAACGATTTGAACCATGAGCTGGCCGGAGAAGTCACCGTACATGCCTTTGAGTAGTGGTATCCCCATGACTAGAGTGTTTGGGAGAGTGGAGAGTGAGAAGAGTGTTATGGTCCAGTCTAACGAGCCGTTGCGGCTGAGTTTGCACCAGAGGAAGAGGAGAGAGAGGACGATGACCTTTTGAAGTGAGTCAGCGGCGAGGAAACGGAGGTTCATGGCGTAAGGGTTGTTAGCGGCGATGAAGTGGAAAGAGAGGAGAGGAACGGCGAAGAGAGCTACGAAACGGTTTATGCCGGAGCACTGGTCTGGTGTGAATATTTTCCACCATTTGACTGAGCCGTAAGCGAGGATCATAGCTACGTATAACGGAACCATAGCCGTCATGACATGGTAAAAGTCCGTCGCCGTTATCATCTTTCTTTCGCCGGAGAACAGAGTGTGAAAAGAGAGAAGAGAGAGAGAGAGAGAGAGAGAGAGAGAGAGAGAGAGAGAGTTTTGTCTTTAGTTTGGGAGAGAAGTGTGTGAAGAGGGAAAAAAGAGTAAAGTGAGTGTTGTTGAGAAGTGACCACATTTTTATATTCTTCTGTTTTTTTTTCCGTTGAGAAATATATTTTTTTCTTTATTCTTTCTAAATGCTATATATATATATATAAATTTTTTCTTTTTGAAATGAAACTAAAATTTTTTGTCATTTTCGTTCGATTAGTTTTTTCAGAACTAGTTTCGTGTAGGAGTAGAAAACATTAAATGTAATTTTCGAAAAGCTCAAGTGAAAAGGGGAAATATATGTACCATATATATATTCTTTTTGGTTAGAAAATAACATTCCAACATAAATGAGTGATGTAATGTAATGTAAATTTTGATTGTAATAGGACAAAAGAAGGTAATAAAAACGAAATAAAAATGGTTGTTGGATGGCCTGATGTAGGTGCGTGGTGGAGCTTCGGGGATAGTGAAAGAGAGGCGGCCTTGTGCGTTTTGCGTAGTCCAAAGTAGGGCTGGGCACGGGACGGGTACCCTTGAATTTTCTCCGACCCTTTACTCGTCCCGACCCTAACGGGTAACAGAAAAAATTTACTCATACTCGACCCTTAAATAACGGGTACCCGGAGAAACGGGTACCCGGTAAAAAATAGTTGACCCTTTACTCGTCCCGACCCTTTATTATTACCCGGAAAACGAGTACCCGATAAAAAATGTTAATAATCGCAATAATAATTTTATCTTTTGAAATCCAAAAAATGAAAAATTCATAAATTTATGCAATATATAGTTCCAAAAGTTATAAAATTACGAATTTTGAAAATAAAAATAATATATTAATTCAGTTAGGCTAAGTTGAACTTAGGTTTTAACTCTAACTCTATAAATTAATAATAAATAATAATAATAATAATACAAAATATTAACGGGTATTTACGGGTCGGGTAGCAAAACGGGTAAAGGGCCGAGTAACGGGACGGGTATTGAAAACTAAACTAATACCCTATACTCGTCCCTTACTCACGGGTAATATAATTATAATACCCTTTACTCGACCCTAAAGCTGCGGGTACCCTTTTTTTCGGGACGGGTACGAGCCGAGTAACGGGTCGAGTACGGATAACGGGTATTAGTGCCCAGGCCTAGTCCAAAGCAGAGGCTCTCTGTTTTTGCTTCTGTGAGTTTTTTTTTTTGTTCTTTTGTAAATAGTAATAAGTATATGAATTAATTAAGTAGATAAATTTATCTCTATTTTATTACTATATTTATTATATTAGTAATAGTCCCGATTTAGTAATTAAAATATAATAAATTTAGACATAATATTACAACAAGTAAAAGTAGCTATACAAAAAATAAAAAAACTGGTTTATAAAAGTGATAGGCCCGATTGGGTGTTTATATGAACTTAGAAAATTGGTTTTAAAGATCAAAAGACTTCTCTCAAAGAAGGGTTTGTAAGTTTTTAGAAAATTGTTGCAATCGTAGATCCTAATTGGAGACTTTTAGTTGTTAGGGATGAAAGCGAACTATGTGTCTATGTAATATCATTAATGTTGAGTTATCATTGCATGGGAACTATGTTTTTCCAATAGAAGTGATGCCATATAATAGCACAAACGCAATTATATATCTCAATAGAGATATTAATATTGTTAAGAGAGTATGTTTGATGCGGTTGAGGCGAGGCATGCTCATTTATTCAAATGTATTCAATGTTTAGCTAGCTATGTGTATACCATTACGCATACTGTAAAGATATTTTTTGTGAATTCAAGTGCCAAAGTTTACATGGTTCGAAGACAAAATTTTAAATGGCTGGCTATTTGGGTTGTTAAGGAAGGCAAACCAATACCGCAACTCGTGCAGCCTAATTTGTGTGTGTGTGTGTGTGTGTGGATTAGATGGTGAAATCATATGGAAAGCCTAGTAATTTAACTGGTTTTATATGGAATAACTCTAATAAAACCATATTAAACACATATTTTTATATGATTTAATACAGTTTTAACACATAGTAATTTAACTGGTTTTATATTTTTTGTGTGTGTGTGTTGCAGTTTGGTGAAAACAAAATAATACAGTAACAAAACTTTCAAGATACTATAAATTCATCAAAAAGAAATAAAAGAATAAAATAACAATGGATAAAAGATTTTTTAAAAAGAAGATAAATAAAAAGAGAGTGGTTCTGGTTTTGTGTAACATAGTCATAGAGATAGATCAGTCTGATGTTGTGTTTGCTTTTATCTAGAAATATTTTAAAACTCCGTACAAAAGCAAATCGGTTGATGATATAATGAGGAGTGCTGCTGATATTTGAGGAAACACAATATTCCATCAAACCAGTCTCTCTGCTCTTTCATCATCCCATACAATTACAACACACAGCTCTTCTTCTTCTTTTTCTTCTTTTTCTTTTTTTTTTGCTTTCCAGCTTTTTATTTTTCCAATGTTTTTCAAACTTTTCTTCAAAGCACAATACTTATAAAATAATATAGGGATTGTTCTGATCTAAAATAATTAATAATTCGAGTTTCCTCGCCATGTTTTTTTTTTGTTTGACCTTTTAGCATGCAAAACACTTAAAACAAGAAAATTATAATTGACCTAAATGCAAACACTTTAAACGGGAAAAAATGGAAAAGAGGGTAAAGATAATTAGGTTTCCTAAAGCAAATTTTGACTAATTTTAACACCTTTAGGATATACTATGCTTTAAAAATTAAAATTCAATAGTATTAAAAAGTTGGTCTTAGAAATCGACAAACTATTCTCATTTAATACGTTAATCAATGCGAATGATAACATGCATGAGAAAACCAAAAACAAAAAAAAAAAAAGCATGCACGAGAAACCAAAAGATATACTTGAGTTATAGTATATGTTCCACAACCTAAAATTAATTCGGCTGAATACTTAATTCTACGATTTGGAGCTAGCCGTTGTATTTGAAAAGTAGATTATTTACTTTATTTTATGCATCGTTCTCATGCGGTTAGAGATTACAAAATATGCTGTTTCGACGGATTTTTACCATATTATTATGATGGCAACTTATTTATACAAATTATATCCTTTTTAACTATTATGAGTCTCATTGGTGATTGTTTCAGAAACAAATAGAAATAGACGATTAAGTAAAAAGATGAAATGGACAATTATGAATCACAAAAGGAAATTTCATTATTTGATTATTAATCACTACTCATAAGTACCGTATACACATCTACATGAATTATAAAAGAAATAAACTACATCTATGAATCTATGATTAATTTTTTCATTAGAAGTTACTATATGTATGCATTGCATATGCTACTTCTCACGCAAACCGAAGGTCCATGCGTTTGTGCTTTAACACGCTTAGCTAAAGCATGCCTTCTAATTGTAATCAAATCAAATACTCCCCCACTAATGAACGGATGATGGCTAATGAAGATTCCTATTTGATATGAAATGTTTTTAGCTTTTATGAATAAATTCAAATAGAGATGGTAGACATAAACAAAAATTAACCACGTATAATTTGATTTTGAAAATATCTGCAAAGTAATCATACCGATTTACTATAAACATAATTATATATGTAAAAATAAATTAGTTTTGATGGATCGAAGATATTATTGTCCAAATAAATAACTTTAGTATTCCTAAAATTTTACAAATGGATTTTATTAAAAGTAAAAGAAGTAGAGGAAGAGAGAGAGTGAGAAGTGAGAACCAAAGGAGAGGCATGCGCAGAGAGGTTAATGATGGGGGCTAGGGGTACAAATGAAAATTCAAATTCAAAATTAGAGGCGTGGCACTCTAGTCAGCTTCATTAAGCATCATCCGACCCGAACTCAATGTTTTCACTACTTTTTGGATGATAATAAACATAGGGGGATGTTTAAGATATAAATCAAGAATAAAAGGGTCTGTTTTACAATTTCGAAAGTTTCACCCGACCAAAAGAAAACATCAGACCAAATACCGATCTACGGCTACGAATCAATGAAAAAAGCATATAATGTAGTATAGATAGATAGATTAGATGCTTTCACAAAACCTTTTTATATATATTATTAAAATTTTATTTTAATCTTCTTTTGCACGGTTTTGGGTTCTATAAAAAGGCTGAACCTATAAAAAGAATATATAAGAAATAGAACAGAGAATATTATAAAAAAGGATCTGAAAAATTACCAACTTTTTCTTACTCAGTTTCAAAAAAATTTAAGTTATATATATATTGTGTTCCTCAAAAGCTGGCTATTGCTGCACAAAAGTTATCTTTTTCATCTCTTTTTCTTTTTTTTCTTCACTTCGTTAAAAGGAAAAAAAACAAAAGAAAAATAAAAAGAGAGAATATACGAAAACGTAAAAAATATCTTGTCCTTTCGATAACTTGATGATTCCTTTTAAACTAAACATCAATCACTAAAATTCGTGCCGTCGTCTTGGGCAGACGCAAAACCAATGGCTTCAAACACACATATTTTATTAAATACTTTTATCATAAAGTATGTTTTCAATTTTAGTATATGTTTTTTTTTTTTTTCTTTGTGTGTATAAAATTACCGAGCCGGACTCTCGTATATGGGCTTAGCACAATATAGGAGAAAAGCCCATAAGTAATTGTTAAATTTTTGTTTACAAGCCTTTAGAACCGGGGAGATCAATCCATTGGAGTTCGATCTCGACTTCACCACGCTCGACGTTGCGGAGTCGGAGACAAATGTTCTGAACGATACGGTCGTTGATCCAACGGATGTAGCTTTCTTCAGCTAAGCAGTTTCCACGGTTTGGACCGATCGTTGTTATGATGGTTCCTTCTGGTAAACCTGAGAGCTCCATTCGTAAAGCTTCTATGTACGGTTTCAAATCGATCTCTGCGTTTCCCATTTTGTCGTCTTTGCTGAAGAGGTCGTGGTCGTACACTATCTGTTTTTAAACCAAATAAGATTTTGTAATTCTAGGACCGGACCGGTTTGGTTAAGAAAGTGAAATGTTAAAAAAAATGTTTACCAGAGTGAGCGGGAGATTAGGGTCGGTGACTGTGAATGTCAAATCTTCTTCCCATTGTGGGTTTATGTTTTTCTTCACCACTCTAGTTTTGAGTTTCTGCAAAAAAAGAGTTTTGAATTCTGAGCTTGTTGTATATATGTTTCTGAAAATTAGTTTGAGAGAGAGACAGAGAGATAGAGAGAAACCTGGCGACCTAGCTTGAGGACGACGTAAGGATCGCTGCTAGAGACATCACGTACGGCGAGGTTTACACCGCGTTTGACACGAACGCGGAGGATACCTAATAGATTATCCATCAACGACATTTTTCTCCTACGAGACGAGAAAGACGATTAAATTGATACAAACAGACGAAACTGAAATGTGGTTACTAACTTCGAATAATGAATGTTAATGATTATTATAAGGAGCGAAAATATTCAGTGGAGTTTTAAAATATACAATTTCTTTATGTTATTAACTTATCGTCATTCGTCACATTATTTGTTTTTGGCTCAACGTGAGGGCCGCTTAAACGCAAGTACGTGGATGTCGTATTATTAAATTGCATATTCAACGATGATTCATATTCGTTGATTCAGTTTAATTAAGAAGAAATTAAAAAACATGCAAGTCATAAACACTACCATTTTCTGCAAGCCACGTTTTCTTGATATAAAAGTTACTACCAATGGCTTTGACCATTGTTGTCTATTGTTGAAATATAACGTATATATATAACTACTTCGATCCTCAATCGTAAATTTCATTCGAGTAAACATCATTTTATCAAAAATCAAAGTGAGTTAGATAGAAAGTACAAACCAATTTATATACATATAAAACAAATAGGAATCAACCTGTACAGTGTCACGACTACACAACTAGTATTAATCAACCTGTACATATATAAACACATCAGGATTCGTTGGTGAAAGCAATAGACACAATGACGAGAGGTTGTGCAACGTCAGGACCGATGTGATCCGATAAGAACTCTGAGGTGTCGCCGTCTCTCACGGAGATGTAGAACAGTTATAATAAAGGCTAGAAGAAGAGTCACCATGATGGAAATATCAACATAGTTTCTGCGAATCCACAACCTCACAAAAGCAAGCATGATAGACATATTAGGCAATTTGGAGACAGGTTCGTTCTCGAGGGCTTGATCGTAGTAACTTTTAGCAAGATTGAGATCATAGGGAATCCCTTGTCCATATTCATGCATGTAACCGAGGTTGAACATAGCTTGTGCATTTGATTGAGATGTTGCATACATGTATGCCTCTGCTGCACGCACAAAATCCCTCTCCTTACCCTGAGAAAACACGAGTACAAGCATCATGAGGAATCAGTCAGCACACTAAGTTTGTGAACAAGTGCAAACTTACCCGGCCGTAGTAATATGCATCTCCCACAAGCAAAGCAGCATAGTCGTTTCCTTGTTTAGAGGCACGCAACCACAAATCATGAGCCCGCTCCTGCCTCTCTTTATCCGTGCAAAATCCAGAAACTCCCATACACATGCTCTTTTCACCGTATTTATCGAGGATCCATGCAGCGTTACTTTGTGCTACTTCGTAACCAAGCTCTGCCATTCTTGAGTACAATATAAAAGCCTTTCCCAAATCACCTTTAACGTAAGCTTCTAGAGCCCATCTAGATAGAGAACTCCATGGTCCTCTTTCCGCTACTGACTTGTAAAGAGCCGCAGCCTGCAACCAAAATGCTAGCAAAGTGAATAAGCGATCAAGTACAAAGTTCCTCAAAAAATGTTAACTCACAATACTGTAATAGCAAGACAGAGTGAAAATCAAATAGCAGAGAGACAACCATAAGTAGAAATAAGTGTATTACACCCTAAACCCTTTAAGGTACTTAGAGCAAGTCCATTGGGAGACTTTAGCAAGATTCTTATTTTTTGTTATTTATTTGGGACAAAAAAATAAATCAAAATTGATTAAAAACATAAGACTTGCCTCTTAATTAGTAAGTTTTGAGACCAACTCTTATCAACTCTTATTGGTACGTGTAGCCATATGATAGGTTTTATTTTTGATATAAAAAACAATTTTTTTCTTTTTTTCTCTTCTTTCTCTTTCTTCTCCACATCTCTTTTGCGGCACCGTTCCTACCTTCACTCCCCAAATTCTCATATTTGCGATTAACCAATCTCCGTTCTTTGCTCTTTTTGATTAAACAATCTTCAGTCTGAGGTGATGATTAAGCAATCAAAACAACACATCAGAGGTTCTGATCTATCGACGAGTTTGGATATGGAACTCACGGAGATTTGCTGTGGGGAAGGAAGCTGAAGATGGGTTTCTCTCGGTACAGTCAAATCTTAACCTCTGTTTCGTTTTTGTATTGCAATTTCCCCCTTTGTCCGTTGTATGAAGTGATTTGGTGTGAACTACTTGCTAATTTGAAATCAAAGGGATATATATAGTTTCCAATGTTTGTTCGTTGCTAAAAAATTTGATAAAAGATTGGAACTTTTATTTCTGTAGTTTCAAAGTTTCAACCTTCTTCACATTCTTATAATCAGCTTGTTGAGAATGCTGATGAGTGCATGGTCTCAACAACGAGGTCTTGTACGATATCTGCTTCAGGACTCTCAAACTCACTACTCCCAGCTGTAAGACTCATTATCCTATACTGCTCTTCACGAATGCTAAGATTAGTTGTTCTTTGTTCATATATGCGTTGTCTAGATAGTGATTATGTCATTGTTTGGTATCACTATTTCTGATCTGCAAGTCTCTATCGTTTTGTTACTGTTTCCAGTGGCATGTGCTATTGGTTTGTCTATGGATTTGTGAAAATATACAGTCTGCTTGATAATATAGTTGCCTCTGCAAGTTTTGTTACTGTGCTTCATCATGTTTTTTGATGTTTATGGAATTGTGATAGTATACAGTTTGCTTTATAATATAGTTGCCTCTGCAAGCTTTGTTGATGTGCTTCATCATGTTGTTTGTTGTATGTGTCTATGGCTTACATACTTGGTTTGTTCAATGTCTGCAGTTGGTGATTTGAACCACTTGATCTCTGCCACCATGTCTGGTGTGACTTGCTGTCTGAGGTTCCCTGGTCAGCTGAACTCTGACCTCCGTAAGCTTGCTGTGAATCTCATCCCATTCCCTCGTCTTCACTTCTTCATGGTGGGATTTCCTCCTCTCACATCAAGAGGTTCTCAGCAGTACTGTTCCCTCACAGTTCCTGAACTCACCCAGCAAATGTGGGACTCCAAGAACATGATGTGTGCTGCAGACCCAAGACATGGACACTATCTCACTGCCTCTGCTATGTTCCGTGGCAAGATGAGCACAAAGGAATTTGATGAGCAGATGCTGAACATGCAGAACAAGAACTCGTTCTACTTTGAAGTCAACCGTCTGTGACATCCCCACCTACTGGTCTGAAGATGGCTTCCACTTTCATCGGCAACTCAACATCAATCCAAGAGATGTTCAGCGTGTGAGTGAGCAGTTCACAGCTATATTCACAAGTTAAACTAAATGTTCCACTTAAATTAGTTATATTAAAAAAAAAAATTCAAAAATAAGAACTCCAATAAGAGTTTACCATTGGAGAAGTATAATTTTAATTAACAAACACAAAGTTCTTATTTTGTAAAAGTATATTTTTTACTCCTAAAAAAATATAAGAGCTTCAAAATAGTGATCTCCCAATGGAGATGCCCTTAGACCACTCCTACCTCAATTAAAGAAAACGAGACATCTTTCATTAATGAGCAAGACATGGAAATACCATTGATGAACTATCAATTAGCTAATCTTTTGAAGCAATAATCCAAACAGAACACAATCAGATTTTTTTCAGACTTTCATTTTCACTTAAACCATATGGATATAAAGCTCATTGCATTGAAGGAAATCAGTTACCAATTTCAGCATGTTTATGTTCTTTTTGATCCCGGCGGCAACATGTAACATCTTGGCCATTTGATAAATAGCCTTAGGTAGTTCAGCATTTGCAGCCACAAGGAAGTATTTGGTTGCTTGCTTCACATCTCTTTTGACTCCAATGCCTTTAAGATACAACATTCCAAGGTAATACATCCCAATTAGGTCTTCACTATCAGCAGCCTTCTCAAAATATTCTCTTGCCTACAATTGCAGAGATATTGTTGAAGGAACGAAAATGAAAAAAACATCCCTTTTGCTTGATACTTGCTTTAATTATATATTTTACTGACCTTAGTATAGTTTTTAGCTACTCCATAGCCTTTGAGATACAAGTACCCGAGGCCATTAAATGCTGAGAAGAGACCTTGTTCAGCAGCAAGTGTGAGACATTGAAACGCCTTGGTATAGTTCCTCTCAACACCAGCTCCTCGGGAATATATATCACCCATGATTCCCATTGAATTCAGTTCTCCCTTCTCTACTGCCTTTGAAAACCAGTAAACTCCCTTGGCGTGGTCTCGTCTTAATCCTCTCAGACCGAAGTAGTAAAATAAACCAACTCTGTACATTGCTGAAGGGTAACCAATCTGTGCATAGTGGTCCATTACCTTGAAATCTTCAGCATCTTCCCCGTGGAATTTCTTTAGCATATTTTTATCTTCAGCTTTTCCTCTATGAATTCTAATAATTGGTACAAACATGGTGTAGTCCTTAGAGATCATAAAGCTATTGAATGCTGCCTCTGCTAGTTCACTATATAACTGAGCAGCTTTATCATGCATCTGTTATAAGAATCAAGAAACACATACTTAGCCATCCAGAACATTTCCCAAGAAACGAAAGAACTTAAGCTTGCTTACATCTAGCCTTATATATCTGTATGCAAGTGCCATCTTCGATTGCATATCCCCTCCCTCTGCCGCTAACTGATGTTGTAGAAACGATTTGGCTTCACTCGTCTCTCGTATCATCCCGATCCCATACACAAACCCCATCACAGATTTCGCGTGCAGATCTCCCGCTGATGCAGACGCTTCTAGCTCTGTAACTGCTTCCTCCATCAACCTGGTGTTTCCTTCGCTCGCCGCAGAGATAATCTTCTGGAGGGAAGAGTAGTACCGCGTCAACGTAAGGTCAACGGTAGAAGACTTGTCCAGCTCAAAGATTGGGCGCCAAGAGCCAGGATCAAGTTCTTGCTCGGATATTGATTCCGATTGCCCGAGATCGCCGTAGCCAGAGTATTCGTTGGTGCTGTTATTGTCAAAGTCACTAAGAAAAATGTCATCCGGGAAATTGAGAACGAAGTACTGCGCCTGAACTCGATTAATAACAAGCGAGAAAATGAGCAGAAGAGGCAAGACTACGATCCTGTAACATGATACTCTCATTCTACCTAGTACCTTCTTGTGGTTTATTTGTTGTTGCTCTGCTTTTCACTTCTCAGAGATTTGATCGATTTGAGAAAATGAGAGAAACAATCAAAAGTCAAAACAGATGGAGAGGAAGCAAGGTGATTACGTAATTGGACAAATTTCGTGGGACTCAGTCTTATACATATAACGACTTTGACCCTGGGACTTGTAGCCCAAGTTACTAACACCACCTTTGACCATAGTCCACATAATCCTTGAGCTATTATTACATATTTCATACTCCAAAATCCAAAATATATATATATATATATATGCAACCATTATTGTATTATCAAATATTCATACGGGGTAAATACTGAATGGCGTTTACAGAGAAACCTACAAAACTAGTCCCCTAAGAGTGAGGTTAGGAATATTTTAATATTAAGTTTTGAAAATTGTTTGGTTAAAACATTTTTTAAGAAACTGTAAAATTGTATGCTCCAATGGTAGATCATAATTTTGGGTTTTTTTAAAATTTTAAAACATTACTAGGAATTACAGAAAAATAATAGCTTATCAAGTAGTTAGAGAAACTTCAGTCTGAAAAACATTACTAGGAATCAATCCTGAAGCTAACACACAAGCTCTAGCTTTATGTACCAAAATTCCAGTGGGGTTAAGCCCCTCGTCTTACCCTATAAAATCCATACAACCATTTTATTTTTAAAAAACTTTATTTCATTGACAAAGCTCTAATCTCAAAGACGTGCACCTGCACACACTGCAGATGCATATGCCTCTACATTGATGACATACCCGATCGTCCAACTTACCAACTTCTACTGCATTCTCACCATGCCTATGAGGATATGATTCAAATAAAAAACACACATAATAAGAAACCATTAGGTCCATTATAGTCTCGGGAAAAAAAAAACAATGAAATTAAAAAACGAACCTGTTTAATAAGCATTTGTAACAAAGCTTATTGGGGCATAGCTTGTTATTCATCTTCCTGACCTTGCACGGTGCGACGAAGTCCATAGTCTTCTGTCGAACACTACAAACAAACAAACAAACAAACCAATTACCCCACCTTCTGTTGAAATAAAGATAAAATATTATGAGTTGACTAGGAAACGTATCAAGCCAATCATAACAATTATTACTTAATATGAGTTACCTAGCATTCCATGCAGTTCCAAAGTCTGAGCTTAACAGCAAAACAGCTTGGCTATGCTTCATGATTTCACTCTCGGGAGTACAGGGGGAAGAAGAGATATTCTTTTTTCGAGACTCATTACATGCGTTTCCATGGCATTTGTAGTCCTCAAGCGCAAGCAGAACACACGTTTGGCATCTTTACATAACTGAACAAGTATATCAGTGGATATTCCCAATTTGTGATCTTGATTCCAGAACTTGCTTGAGGTTCCATCGTTAGGCTGGAGATGCACATTGGAGAAACCAGCTTCTTTATCCAGCAAGGTGAACTGTGAGGGGTGGATAAACCCTACTTCATCAATGAATTCAGAGATACAATCACAATAATGTCATAGGAAATTTACAAAACTTTAACAGGATTCAACGTTACTATTTACTATTGGTTCAACCATCATGGGAGAATCCTTAGATATCAGAAAGCTATATTGACTGCAGTCTCAGTCTCAGCTGGAAGAAGCAGACGAATCTATCTCTGAGACCGCTTCCTCCATTAAACTAGTGTTCCCTTCACTCGCCACAAGAAGCCGCGAGAATTTTGTGGAGTCCAGAGTAATATTGCGGCGACGTGGACGGTGGAATCGTCTGGCTCGAAGATTGGACGCCATGAACCTGGATCAAGCTCCTCAATGGACTTAGATTCGGATTCCCCGATATCATCGAAATCAGAGGGAATCGTTGGCGCTGGTATCGTCGAAGTCGTTGTTGAGATCGTCGTTGGAGAGAACGAGAACAAAGGGACGAGAATGAACGCAATGAGTGTAGAGAGAGAGAGTGTGAAGATAGATAGTGCAGCGATATGACTGTGTGTAACCTGAGACTCTCATCATTATCTTTTTTTCCAATCACTTTCTCAAACCATATATATATATATTTTTTTTAAGAAGAACTAAGTGACGTCATCTCAGCGCACTTCTCTATTATGTTGCCACGTCGATTATTATCATTGATCCAATATTTATCCGCCACGTAATCATGTACATTTGTATGTATTACTTGTAAATTGTAATAGACATTTACGTTTTAAAATTAGTTTTGGTTTTTAATTACCATTTTTTTTTACTATATTTTAATTTTTTAAAATCTAGAATCTAAAAACCAAAAACTATAAGACAAATTATAATTCAAAAACCATTTAAAAACTTGTAAACATTCATGGCCTAATATTGAATGGTGATTTTAGTTTTTGATTGATTGTTTTCATTTTAAATTTATTTATAAAACAGAGAATATATAATGCTAGTAACCTTTCATTAAAATTTACTCAGATTCATCAGTACTGTATAAATAAAACGTGTGGGGAAAAATGATTTCAGTACTAGGAGGTAATCTAAGGACTAGGCCACGTAAATTAAATTTGCACTAATCCTCGAGGCATGCACTTAATCAAAACAAATCAGGTAATAAATATCCATGAAATAAAAAATCATAAACAAATCTCACCATCATAAGTAACCACAAAAACAAACATCGTATGTAATTCTCCATTTTCCTCTACTTATAAAGAACACGCATATACATACTCTCACCCGTAACGCGAAAACAAAAAAAAAAAAGAAGAAAAAAAAACTCAAAAAGAAAAATCACAAAACGAACAATGGAAATTAGCAAAATTATGGCTGTGGTCGTAGCCGTCGTCGTCCTCTACTCCGTCCAGGCTACGGCACAAGGAGAAGGAGGAAACCCTCAGGCGATGGCTTGCGTGCAAAAACTGTTGCCGTGTCAGCCTTACATACACTCGGTGAATCCTCCTCCTCCATCGTCGTGTTGCGGGGTGTTGAAAGCGATGGTGGAAACAGACGCACAGTGTTTATGCACCGTTTTTAACAACCCTGAGATGCTCAAAGCTCTAAAGCTCACCAAAGAGAACGCTCTCGATCTTCCCAAGGCTTGTGGAACTAACCCTGACGTTTCACTCTGCGCCAAACTCGCTTGTGAGTAGTGTGATTATATTCTTCGGTTTAATATCTCGTCGATCAATAACTTTTAGTAGTATTAATTAGATTAACATGATTTTCATATGTTTTTTTTTTTTTTATCACATGATTTTCATATGTTTCTCTCTTGTTTTATGAAGCTTCTCCTACTAGTGCGTCGCCGGGACCAACCAACGGTATGCACTAATTCATATTTAATTTCGAATTTGATGTTACATTATTTCATTGAGAAGCAAAAACATTCATAAAAATACACAAACTATAATGATGTTTTATACAAACTAATGATGTGGCCTAATCAATGAACAGGAACCTCTGCCGCTTCTGCCGTCAGCTTCAATCGATTTAGCTTTCTGTCTGCTTTTGTGGCATTGATCTTCTTTTGATTATGTCACTTACATGTCTCTATTTTTATATTTTGTCCGTGTTTTGTTTAATTAAGCATCTTTAATCTGTTGTAAACATTTTCATTGTTTCTTATATCAGTCATGATATGATTTTTCTTTTAAAACACACTGTACACAAGCTTCAGCCTTCAGCCAACCCTAAAATCACCAACATTAATATTGGAGTGGGCTAAAAGTGTCCACCACACCAGCTTCGCCCACTGGGGTATATATATATGAGACATTCGATTGCCCTCTATCGTTTATAATTATCATATTCAGGGCAAAGCTACTAAACATACAAACATGTAATTGCATCGATGAAAACCAAAAAGAAAAAGCCGATAAAGAAAGATTGAAAAATTATGCAAAAAAAGCTACAGTCAACATACAAACAACGGTATGCACTGATACGAAATTATGCATGATATTTTATTATGCAAACAGTCAACCCATTATAAAATAAGTTACAAAATTATGCAAAAAAGTGAAAACATAAAAAATAATCAACTAGTGTACTGTTAATATATTTCTGTTAGATACTCATTTCATTTTATGTAATTCATACATTTTTAAAAGTGTCATATCATTAGAAAAAATGAAAATGGTGAAATAGTGCAGATAAAAACAGGTGAAATAGTTTGAAATAGTAGTAAGAATATATAAGCAAACAGATAATGTATAGTTTGATGTCATTTATATCGTATCAAATCTCTCACTTTTAACTCATAAACGAATTTGAGGATAAGTAAATTGATACGTGTCATGATTTCTCAAAATGATGGCTAATCATAGCAAAATTCAAAGTCAAAACCAATTAGCAATAACTTGATATATTTCTATATCATGCATAATTTTATATACTAAATAATGCTGGTACATACTCTTCACTTTCCCAACATTTTAATACCTCATGACATATTATTTTCTCCAATGGAGAGACTAAATAACAAGATTGTGAGGACATGCATGGTGTAGTACTTGTTACATGCACACAGGACGGGGTGATTAACATTCAGTCAATTTAATTCCAAATTCAGAATTTTTATTTTGTATTCGTTACTTCTCTCTACGCATTCAATATTATAATAAAAAATCAGGTAATATAAAAATCTACTAAATTGAGATAGAAAACTTACCCCCATGTTTGACTCTATTTAAACAAATTAATCATTTCTCTCTATATATAAGATAATATTATTATAACAAATCAGGTAATATAAAAAATCTACTAAATTGAGATACAAAACGTACCTCCATGTTTGATTCTCTTTAAAAAAATAAATCATTTCTCTCTATATAAAATATAATAATATTGTAACAAATCAGGTAATATAAAAAAATTTCAAAAATTGAGATACAAAGCTCACCTCCATGTGTGTCACCCTTTAAACAAATTTCATCAATTTCTCTCTATATATAAGATAATATTATTATTACTCAGCAAAACAAAAAAAACTTTTTTATTTTTTTTGAAAAAAAGAAAGAGTTTTCAAAACAAAACTTATCAACAACAAAAATGGGGATTACAAGAATCCTCAGCGTAGTCACCATCGTCAGCATCCTCTACTCCGTTCAAGTCACAGCGCAATTCTTCGGAGAAGTAGAAGAGGCAATGCGATGCGTGACAAAACTGTTGCCGTGCCAACCGTACATTCACTTGCCGATTCCTCCGTCGTCGTGGTGTTGCGCTCCGATGAAAGAGATCGCCGAGAAAGAGACGACGTGTCTGTGCGCCGCGGTCAACCATCCGGACATGCTCCGATTCATTGCACTCACAAAAGAGGCCGCTCTTAATCTCCTTAGTTCATGTGGTATTAATCATGATTTGTCAGTCTGCAACAAGACCAATGGTGGGTTTTTTTTCTTCTTCTTATAATCTCTAGCTAGATTTGTAATCTGAATATGAGATTGTTGTATCAATTTTGTAAGAGTCTATATGCGCTGTTCTGATATTTATGTTTTGTTTTCTTGATGAAGCTTCTTCGCCTGCTTCGTTGCCGGAAGCTGCGGCCAACGGTATGCATTTACGTACTTTCTCTGATGATACATCAATATTAAATTTTGGATTTGCTATTCCATTTAACATTTCATATATATTGCTTTGGTTTGATACAACACGAAAAAAATGTAAATTCTACAATTTGGAATTGTTACGTAGTATTTTTCTTTGTTTTTTTTTTTATAACATATATAGGCAGAATTTTTTCAATTCTTAGTATTCCAGTTTGAAAAGATATGATGAATTAATTAGTAGATTATATTTTGTCTTGATAAAGTAACTGATGTGCCTTCTTATTGAAACGGAGAATATTTCAGGAAGCAGCAAAAGAAATGCAGCTCTCGGAATCAGTTTTTGGGGATATAGCTTTGTATCTGCTTTTCTCGGGATGATCTTATTGTAATTTTTTTTTTCTCTTTGTTATTATCAGAAATATCCGTTTTATTTATGTTTCTTTTGAATTACCTGACCGAAAGAAATGTTGTTCAGTAATGGAATAATTTGTATCAGGTTTTCTAAGTTAGAAGTTGAAAAATTCTACTAGAGAATATAAAAAATGTGAAACACACAAATTATAAACCTCAAATGGATACCTACGGTAAATTATAGTTTTTGAAACCCTTTTGTTTCATTTTAAAAAATGTTGATTCTGAAATATTTTTCCATATATCTGTATAAATTTCAATTAATTAAAAAAAAAAAAACACAACAAATTTATAGTTTTTTTTTTTCTTTCGAAAATGTTGGTACTTAATAAAATAGTCTTACACCCATCTTCATATAATTTTGATAAGTCAGTTTTATGATATCTAATTAATATTCATATTCGGATAGAAGCCGTAAGAGCAAAAAAAAAAAAAATATGTCGAAAATCGAAATAGCCCTCATATTTTTTTTTTTTTTTTGTTCTAGAAGATGTAAAAGCAACAATAATATGTGGAAAAATAGCTCTCAAGTAGTTTCGTTTTAAAAGTCATCAAAGATATACTATTACATAATCCGTAAATACCGTGTTGGCACCAGCACGTGTACATGTTGTGTCGTGTGGGGAATACATAGAAGAAGAAGTAAACAGACAAAACGAGTCATTCCACTTGCTTTGCTTCTCCACGCGCATCTACGCTCCCACTCTCTTCTTCTTCTTCTTATCCCGCGTTCTTTGGTACTTCGGACTTTTGTTTCGTTCACATCAAAAAAAACTTTGATTAAATCATATGAATGAATGAGAGAGTATTGTTACTTTGTTAGCAGAGATTAGTATTTTATTAACCCCCGTTCTAATCTGGATTTTGTTTTTAAAAAAGCTTTGAAGAGTTGTCAACGTGAACTAAATTTCAAAACCGAATTAAAAAAAAAAAAAAAAAAAGTCAATTCAGTAACCGAATCAAAAGACCGGAATCTCTCGATTCCTTTAACCGAACTAATTGACGACCAAAAATGTAGTTGGAACGCATCAACCAAATATCTGAAGCGCGTGGCGACTTTTTTTTTTTTTTTTTTTCCAATATATAAAAAGAGCGTTCCACAAAAACCCAATCCTCATCACAAATCCACACATCTTTTCTCATCTTCGTCCTCCTCTCCTCAGAGACTCCTCCATCTTTGAATCGGAGATTGCGGCGGAGAGATAAAAAGAAAACATCAACAACAACAAAAAAATTAAAATAAAATAAATGACAGGAATCTATGTGTCTTTATTCATATCAAACTTTTCAAACGTAACATCGCACTTATCACCGACGTTTGATAACAACATCCCTTCCTCCAACAACTCCAAGAAGATCGCACCGATTGAGAAAGTCGTCTCTTTAGTCTCTCGAACCGGTCGAGATCTTCAACGTTACAGTACCTCAGGTCATCGCCAAGTCGTCGGGTATGTATATGTCTCCAATTTCCCAAAACCCTAATTTTCCTAATTTGGGGGTCTATAGGAATCTTATAGAAATTATTCGAACCTTGTGCAGATGTGTACCGTACAGATACAAGAAACATGGTGGTGGAGGAGAAAGAGAGATCGAAGTGCTTTTGATAAGTGCACAGAAGAAAGGGAAAGGTATGTTATTACCAAAAGGAGGTTGGGAGATTGATGAATCAATCGAAGAAGCTGCGTTGAGAGAGACGATCGAAGAAGCTGGTGTTACGGGACAGCTCGAAGAATCACTTGGGAAATGGCAATACAAAAGCAAAAGACATACAATGGTTCACGACGGTTACATGTTCCCTCTGCTTGTTAGTCAGCAGTTTGAGAAGTGGCCTGAAGCTGAATTCAGACAGCGGAGATGGGTTTCTTTGTCTGAAGCGATTGTGTTGTGTCAGAACTCGTGGATGAGGGAAGCTTTGGAAGCTTTTATTAACCGGAAATGTCAGACCAACGAATGAGAGAAGATAATGTTTAGCATATATGTGAAGTTTATTAGTCTTATGATTTGATTTGATTTGATTCATTCATTTTGTTAATAAAAGATTTAGGGTTTAGATTAAATCACTAATTGTTTTGAAACTTTGGCTTCACAACATGTGTAATGTGTACATATATAAGACTGGATCAATCTTCTTATAGTTCCTTGTTGTTAAACCGGTCTTTGTCTCAGTTTTAAGTTTTGTGTTATCAAACGAATATATGAAATACCAAAATTACCCTCAATAAATCAAAGTTTGTGTAAGTTGATGAGGGGATAGGGTCCGGCGAAGAAGAAGAGGGAAACAATGGCAGTAAGCTTAGGGAACGTCGTCGTTCCATCGTGTTCCGGAGATCGCCTCTTTAGATCTAACTTCTCGGCCGTATGCAGCGTCTCTTGCCGACGAATCAATGTCGGAACCCTCGTTATTTCGGCTCGCCGACGCCGTGATATTGGCGGGTTAATGGTTTCTAGCTGTATCTCTTCCGGTTCTTCTTCTTCTTCGTCGTCGTCTTCCTCTGGGCCAAAGACGAAACTCTTTGTCAGTGGTAAGTTAATGTTTCCAGTTTCTTCATCTGCTTTTCACTGTGGATACATTGAGAGCAACCTTGTGATTGACTGACTACTTTATAAACTTAGAATATATCTCCAAAACCTTTAGAGCGGGCACATTTGGTGGAGCTAGCTTGTCACCAATGATATATTAGTTAACGATGTTAGCTGTTTATAATCTTGCGTTGGGAGTGTAAAATTGAAAGGAATGACAAACTTGTTTGGAGGGTGTAAAGCCTTTCAATTTGTTGTGTTTTAGCCTGAGTAGTGGGTTTTAGAGAGATTGTCTCAGTGTGGGGAATGTCTCTGTTTGGTTCCTTTCAGGAATAGGCCTGAACCAGAGACAATTAGAGTTACTCTTTTTATATGTTGCAGTGTTTGTACCCAAGAAATTGTCAGATTTGTTGTAAAAGCAGGAATGATTTTTGGTTGATGTAGAATGAATGGGTGTCAAGTTCTGATGACCTGAGGAGATTGATTGATATCTTTCTTTCTTTCTTGTGTTTGTTTCCATCATTCGTTTGTGGTATCACTCAATGTTGTATATAAGCTTCTTCTATATGTAAAGTTGAATCGTGGTGAATTAGAGCTTTAGACAAGGCCAAAAAAAGAGAGAGCAGTGTTAAATGCTCTTTTATCCGTTTATTCACTTTTCAACTCTCTGCTTTCACCACATGAGACTTGAACTTCGAGTAATATGGACTTGACTTTGATTGTTTTGCACAGGGCTTTCTTTCCGCACTACTGAAGATACCTTACGAGATACTTTTGAACAGTTTGGCAAGCTTATACACAGTAAGCATACAAAGCTCCCCTTTTGTTCCACTTCTGTCCAATTATTACAAACTGTGTAACTTATGTTCTTGGTTGTGTCCTCACCCCGTGTAGTGAACTTGGTGATGGATAAGGTAGCTAATAGACCAAAAGGTTTTGCTTTCCTAAGGTATGACACAGAGGAGGAGGCTATGAAAGCTATTGAAGGGATGCACGGAAAGGTACATAGCTCAACATCATAGTCTTGTCTTCTCACTCTTAAAATCGTTTACCTGGTGTGATTGAGAACAAAAGGGGTTAATCGCAAATTCTGATTTTGGTGTTTATACAGTTTTTGGATGGAAGGGTTATATTCGTGGAGGAAGCTAAAACCAGATCAGATATCTCCAGAGGTAAACCCAGACCAGAGTACCCCAAACCTCAATCCAAACCTCGCACTTTTCGTACGTGGTAGCTGTTTTGAATATGTCTTCATACTGTGTAATGATTTGTAAAATTTTGGTGTACTTTTTCTGATTAATGTCACTGGTCATCTCCTACCAAGTTTTTCCCAAGGGGAAAATAGTCCTACCTAAAGTAACATTTTATGTCAAAAATGCATAACATAGCTTCCAAAACAAATGGTAAATAAATTTCCCTTACTTAGGATTAATTGTACAGTTTGTGATACAAAATAATTCAAATCAAAATTAGGGTTTACTTAATACCTATTCCTTTCGGGATCTACCGGTTTGTGTTAATTATTTTGGTCCAAACAAATATATTGTAATTTAGGATATAGTTTTTTACTTTCAAGAATTATTAAAAAAAAAAAAAAAAAAATCTTTGCGTATTTATCTATTTACACACAACTGCTTTTTGAACAGAAGTGATGTAATGTAAAAGAAGTTTCCTTTTTACTTTTTTCCATATCCGAGTTAAAATTTTCCAATTTTTTTCAAGGTTTTCCTTTTCCTTATGCGAGATGTATCAATCTAGTCTCTTTATATAACTTAAGAGTTTCAAAAGCCAGATTAAAAGTTTCATAATCTCCCTGACTCTCAATTTGATATTGTCTCTCTCTCGTAATCCCTTCTTAGATTTCATATTTGGTTTCACACGAAAACGAAACATGGCGATAGAGAAACAACAAGAGATTAACGAGTCGCAGATCGGACTCACCTTGTTCTCCAAGCAACGTCGTAATAAGACCGACAACGATAAACTCTGCTTCGTCGATTCTCCGACATTCAACTCCTCGAGATCGCTTCCTTCTACTGATGCAATCATCATCATCGATGACGATGACGATGAGGATGTAACCCTAGAGCCGAAGAAGAAGAAGCGGAGATTAGGGTCTTGGTGGGAGAACGTCGAAGCATTCGACGAATTAATGTGCGTGGTCAAGGGGGCACCGAAAGCGAAGGAAGACAATGATGTTGCATCAAGAGCGGATTCGTGTTCTTCTACTACTGATCTTAGCGAGACGAAGACGGAGAAGAAGAACGACGATGAGATATCACTTCCGAAGAAGAAGAAGAACGACGAAAGCGTCGGTGAGATCAGTACTACTACGAGGAATAAGAAGGATTATGAACACGTGACCCTTGAGGATTTAGAAGTTTCGATGGAAGATCTCAAGAGTATCCCATGGGAATCGTTTGATACGACATGGGAGATTAGGTCGGATCCATGGCTTAGTGGCTACACGGAAGACTTTGTCTCTCTTTAATTCAATTTACTTTTCCACTTTAATTGCTTCCTTTTGGTCTTTCGTTTGTTTTTCATTCTGCGTTTTAGTTTCGTAAATCGAAAATTCTTGACAAAAGACAAACTTTTTTTTTCTAATTCTTGTTCCGTCGATTCTTTTATGTAAACCAAACATCTACCAGAGTGGTATAATTAGCAATATATATTTCATCTACATGAAAGAATTAAGTTCCAACTTGCGACTCTAAATCACCACTGTAGTTATTAACTTATTATAACCTCATGAATAATCTATCTCATCATGATTATACATAAACAAACTTTTTTTTGTTTTGATCATACATAAATAAATAAACACTCATTGAATTATAGTAAAGTGACAATAGAAATTAATAAGATACTGTACTATAAAAGCCCATTCTAATAATGATTGTCAATCAGCCAATCTATATTATAAGAAAAAGAAAAAAGTTCCAAAAAAACATTAAGTTGAACCAAACATATCGAAATTAAACGGGTAAGAGCCCATCAAGCCCAAGTAGAATCTAAATGAGATCCCGATTGATTATGTTGCTATTAATTAGGTTATCTTTTTTTTTTTTTTTGTTAATTAGGTTATCTTATGAAAGTTGAAGACATAAAATCACAATTTCATTAAAAATAATATATATATATACAAATATTAGATTGTAACGTACCCTATATAACATGTGTTGTCGACAAGCGTGGAACAGATGTCTGGTTAATAATTTTTTAAAAACAAATGTGTAATTAAAATATCAGTAAGCATGTGCTTAATAAATAGACACATGCACTAGACATGCTAAATGCATATATGGGCACGAATAAAAAAAAACACCAACCAAAATATTCAAATATATCCAACGTTTTCAAGTTTCGACCTCTTTAACAAAGTTTAAATTCGTGTCAACCAGTGTAAATGTTTACACTTTTAGTATAGTATAAGTAGTAACTTAAGTTTATATGCTAAATATAATTTTCTTTTAAAATATCTGTCAAAAACTATGTATAAAAAATACCAACAAACTTTACTCTGATTCGTACTTTCGAATTTGGTGTGCGGATTTAATATTATGATTTTCAAATTTTTGTGGAGGTGTTATAAGGCATGTGCATGAATAATACACACACCTGCCTGACACATGCATAGAATAAAGGCTAAATCCCTATATACAATAAAAAAAAAAAAAACTCATCGTAAATCTGATGTGTCCTCAAAGATCTTATCTGAATCTAACAACTTAGTAATAATAGTCACAGAATAATTAGCAAAAAGATGCCAAACATTTGAATTTGATGGCCTCAGAAAATCAACCAGATGGCTGTTAGAAGCTATTCCACGTTGGCCTAAACTTCTTTGGTCGTTCTCATCTTCACACTTTACATTTCTCATAAAGTATTGTTATCATTTATTAATGTACCACTACTACTGAATTAGTTACCGTTATTAGTCGCCCAAATCTTTCAACTTCCATTAACTTTTTTTAGGCACCCACCTTAATTATGGTTTATTAACTACTATAGAATAAATGATTACGATTAGGATTAGAGTCCTTTTCAATTTCTAATTCCATGATATATACTAAAATTTACAGTCTGATGCAATTAACCACGTGCGTAATCAAAACACTCACACACAAGTTGCATTTTTAACGATATTATACATTCAGAAAGAAAAAAACAAAAACACAAAAAAGTTTCCACTTCAAGATAAGAAGAAATTAAATTAAGTAATGTTCACCTTCACCTTCCTCGTAGTCTCCTCTCCTCACACTCATTAAAAAGACTTTGAAATAAAATCAAAAAATCATATAAACTCTCTGAAGCTTCTCTTAATTCTCAGAATCATCATCATCATCATCACTTTCTTCTTCTTCGCATATGGCTTTGGTTCGTGAACGTCGTCAGCTAAATCTCCGCCTTCCTCTTCCTCCGATCTCCGACCGCCGCTTCTCCGTCACCTCCTCCTCCTCCTCCTCCGTCGTCGCTGCTGCTACCTCCACCTCCGCAGCAGCTGCAAGTGATCTCGAGAGACTCAACGTACTCGGATGCGGAAACGGAGGGATCGTTTACAGAGTCCGTCACAAGAACACGTCTGAGATCTACGCTTTGAAAACCGTCAACGGAGACATGGATCCTGTTTTCACTAGACAGCTGATGCGAGAGATGGAGATCCTCCGACGTACTGATTCTCCCTACGTCGTTAAATGTCACGGGATCTTCGAGAAACCGGTCGTCGGAGAAGTCTCGATTCTGATGGAGTACATGGACGGAGGAACTTTAGAATCTCTACGCGGTGCCGTGACGGAGAAGAAACTCGCAGGGTTCGCTAAACAGATCTTGAAAGGTTTAAGCTATCTACACGCTCTCAAGATCGTTCACCGTGATATCAAACCGGCGAATCTGCTTCTCAACTCGAGAGACGAAGTTAAAATCGCTGATTTTGGAGTTAGCAAGATCTTGGTACGGTCGTTGGATTCGTGCAACTCATATGTAGGGACTTGTGCTTACATGAGTCCGGAGAGATTTGATTCGGAATCTTCTTCCGGTGGGGTTAGCTCGGATATATACGCCGGAGATATATGGAGCTTTGGGTTGATGATGCTTGAGCTTCTCGTTGGTCATTTTCCTTTGCTTCCGCCGGGGCAGAGACCTGACTGGGCGACGTTGATGTGCGCTGTGTGTTTTGGAGAACCGCCGAGAGCTCCCGAGGGATGTTCGGAAGAGTTTAGGAGTTTTGTTGAGTGTTGTCTACGTAAAGATTCGAGTAAGAGATGGACGGCGCCCCAGCTTCTTGCTCATCCTTTTCTCCGGGAAGATCTTTGATTCGATTCTTTTTTTGTTTAAAACATAAACTTAGAAAAAAAAAAAAGAATCTGGAATCTTGAATTCGAATATTAGATTTAATTTTTGTAGAGTTTACTGGAGATATATTTATTATGATGGTAATGTTTTTTTTTTGTACATACAGAATTATATACTCCAGATTTTAGGGGAATTAATCGTTCTTGTAAGAACCCCAAGTAACATCATCATAATCAAATTATGTCCTTCATTAATTCAATCGTTGATGTACATAAGTTTTGGTAATCTTTAACTAATACTCTCTTTTCTCCCCAAAATAACATATAGATAGACCCCAACGGAATCACATATTAATCCAAAAGGTAATATAGTCACTCTTGACAGGTGTAGCATATGTGAATAATAATAAAAATTTCAGATATTTTTAGTAGTAGTACTCTTGAATGTGTTGTGTAATGCTTGGCGAATCACATAATCATCAGTTCTTTATTTTGTATTTCATGTTTAAATTTCTCCTTGTTATTACTAAAATATTCACAAAATCAAATCCCTTTTTGTGGAATGATTTAGTTAAAAAAAAAAATTATTTTGTGGGAAAACAAAAATGCAATAAAGCACGTTTCAGAAAAAAAAAAAAAACAAAATGGAGGCGGCCGAAGTTTAAAATATTCAAGTTAACAAAAAAAAAAGAAAAAAAAAAACCCAACTACGACTTAATAATAATTATAGCCTCATAGGGGTCTCCACCACTTGCTTGAGCAACAATCTGAGTTTGGTTTGATGTTCGTCGAAAATTCGGATGGTTTTTTTGTTTAGGTAGTGGAAGAGTTGATAACAACAATTTATTTTTATTTATTTTTTTGGCTTTCTACTTACTTATTACATCAGTATTAATATGATATAAATAATGAATTGTGACATACTGGCTTACGTTAGCATTGATGAATCACTAAGAAAAGTCTTTAGGTGTCACTCTTGAGTGTGACAAAGAAAATAAAAAGGAGGTCACGCCTTGACTTGATAGTTTTGTTTTATGTGGGTCGTCAATTGTATGTAAAATAAATAGGAGGTCGCCCAACGTTCCAAATTGGTTTCTTGGATTTTTTTTTTTTAAATTGGTTTCTTAGATTCTGACTTTATCTCCGGCATAGTTTTTTTAGTGACAACGAAGACGGTTTCCAAAATTCCAAGAAACTTGAGTATGATATAAGGGATGCCAAACAATCCCAACTACAAGTGCTTTTTATTCTCCAAAATGACTGAGAGACAAACCCGATTGTTTAGAGAAACTAAGGCTCATAAATTCCCATAGAGTGTAAAGACAATGCATCTCCACAACCGTGACAATTATATCTAAATAAACTCTCTAGAGCCACAAATAACAGCAACATAATAATAATAAACAAATTAGTGGTTATACTAGTTTTATCCTTTGTCATTACCCAAATTCAAATTTTGCTAATGAGAGAGAAAGAGAGCCACCTTGGGAAATAAGGCAGAGGTGTGGAGTAGACAATAAGCAGGCAATAGACAATAGAAGAGCTCGGAGATTGACCTTATACCCCAAGTGAGAAGATAAAAGATAAGCCAAGCTTTGTCTACTCCACACCTCTACCTTGTTCGAAGATCTTTGATTCGATTTTTTTTTACATAAAACAGAAACTTAAAAAAAAAAAGAATCTGGAATCTTAAAATTCAAATATTATATTTAATTTTTGTAGAGTTTAATGTAGGTTTTAGGGGAACTAATCGTTTTTGTAAGAACCCGAAAGTAAGTAACATCATTATTCCTCTTCAAAGAGTAATCAAATTATGTTCTTTGGTACTCCTATTAGTATTCATTAATTCAATCATTGATGTACATAAGTTTTGGTAATCTTTATAACTATTTTATATACTTGCTCTATTTTCCCCAAAATAACATATAGATAGACGACCCCAACAGAACCGTACTAGACCAAAAAAGAATAATAGTCACTCTGGACAACAAGAATCATATTAAATCAGATATCTTAATAGGGTATTATATATTGTAGCTAGCATGTTGTGTCATGCATGGTGAATCAAAAAAATTAATAATCATCAGTCCTTTTTTTTATAGTTCATGTTTTAATCTCTCCTTGTATTGTAGTAAAATATTCACTAAATCAAATTTCTTTGGAAATCATTTCTAATTTTCATAAATTTGTTTTACAATGTATATATATCATCATTTTAATAACCATTACAGGTTTATCACGCTACATTATTAATGTGAAATCCTATAAGCTGACAAAATAACGAAGCTCATTGGCGACAATCTAAATGAATATTGCAAACTAATGTACCCAAAACTATTTAATATTTTATTAACGATTCCTTTTTGTGGGATAATTGTTTAGTTATTTATTTCCTTTTTGTGGAAAAACAAAAATGCAATAAAGCACATATCAAAAAGCAAAAAGGAGCTCCTACAAAAAAATAAATAAAACAAAATTGAGATGCTGACGTTTAAAATATTGAAGTAAAAGAAAAAAAAAAAAGAAAAAATATCCAATTACGACTTAATATGGGTCTCCACCCGTTGCTTGAGCAACAATTTGAGCTTTGATGTTCTTCGAAATTTTGGGTGGTTTGTTTAGCAAGTAAAATAGTTGTTGATAACAACACTTTTTGTTATTTTGCTTCCTACTTACATATATCACAAAATAAATAATGAATTTGTGAATATTGGTTTACGTTAGCATTGATGAATCACTAAAAAATTTTTTTACATATTCAATAATTTGTACGAAAATATCTCTTAAAAATCATTTTCTTTGAATTTTAAAAATTAGGATTATTTCGCATTCTCCTATACAACCGAAGACAAATCATTCATGAATCAAAATCAAGATAAACAAAAACAAAATTCAGAATAACTTCAAAATATGATTATTTGATATGATAAATAAAAAATTGACTATAAAATACACACCTATCAAGCAAGCAGTTATCTATATCTATCAACTAGCAAAATTGACTACAAAAAACTTCAAAAGACTCATTCTTCTTTCTACGCTTTTGCTTCTTCTCTGATGATTCTTTGGACTCTGACGTTCTCTTACCTTTCAGATCCACCGCCTCCTCTTCCGCCGTAATCGCTATCCTTTTCTTTTCTTTTTCTCCAATTGATATCAACGCTTCGGTCTTCAGTGGCTCATGGCGACTGGGTCTTAGGGTTTATTATCATCGTCCGGTTAAATCTCTTTTTCCTTTTTTTTTTTTAAATATTCATCCGATGTGTCCGCTTTTAATTAAATACTATTTTCTTAATAATATTACTAATATGTATTTTAAAAGTGTTTTTTTTAACTTGAATTTGTAACAGTTGTCAAAACTTTGTAACATCAAATGATTAGTTTTAAATTTTACTGTTAGTAGTTTTATATTTTGAGCTTATTATTATTATTTTTTATTTTTTCCGTAAATGAATTCCTCTCTTTTGAAAAATATAAAACTATTATATGTCTATGACGTATAAATTATCAACAAATATATGCAGATGTAGGTAAAAAGACTTGAAATGTCATTAATCAATAGCCAGCAACACATACAGTAAAATTTTACCGCTGTCACCAAAATAATTAAATAATATTTACACATGTCTTTAATAATAATTTTGTATTGTACAATGGCTAATCAAAGCTAAAAATAAATTAATAAATCTTCGCAACTGATAATATTCTATCTTCTATTATCAAATTGATTATATATATGCACCTATTTTATCAAAGATTCTATAGAGTTTAGCTAAACGAATACAATATCCTTTCTGTTGATTTCTATGGCATAACGTAAACGTACCGACAAAGAGTCTTTGTTTTATGAGAGAACTAGAGGCTATTCCACACTACGCGCGGTCTTTTGTAAGAATTTATGTGTGGATTTTGTTTTTAGTATTTGTATTTTCAGAATTACTAAATAAAGTTCACGTAGCTATAGTTGACAAAGCAATTTACCTACCAAATTGTTTTTTTTTAATCTTCTAGATTTATTATGACAATTCCTTCTAGTCCTAATAGATTTAGGTAGTGAATGGTAGCAGTTAAGCGGGACGGAATTTGACTGTTGCGGGACGGATCAAACAAAATACACCAATCACACAAATATGTGATATTTGTAGAAAAACGCACTAACACAATATATAATATATAAATAATAAAAATACATAGATTTTGTTTGTTTTTCTCTACAAAAAGCGGTGCGGTCTACCCACATCAAAAGAGCAGAGGGTAGAAGTGTAAGTGCGGTTTTCAATTGTTTTTTTATTTGTAAAAATATTCTTTAATATGTATATGTAAAAAAAATCTTTAATATGCACTCTTTGTTATCTTTTTCATAATTCAATAATTTAGTTGTGTAACGCAAGTAAATATTTCATCAATCATAAATTATTATATACTATTTAATTTTTCTAACCGCACTTATCCCGCAAATATATTTCTTCCATCTAAACCGCAGTTGAACCGTACCGCACTGTCAAATCGTTTGTCCCGCACAACCAAATCCGCTGTCACCATTCGGACCCTCAGTACATAAATTCTTGCTCCATACTCATTTCCTGCTCCATGCTCTTGATAAAAACCTCCGCATCACTGGAGATCTTCTATAAATTTGCCTTTTTAAATCTGCACAATTAATAAATCTGCACCAGACCTCATGGTGTAGAAGCATTGATGAACCCTAGGCCAACCACTGGGCCAAGGGGCTTCTTCCCTACCAAATTGTTAAATCTCTAAAACATCTACAAACTTATCTATGAAAAATATATGGTACGTCACATCTGAAAAATGATAATATGATATGTCGGCCTAATGGAAAAATGTGCGATGTCATACTTCTAACTCTTACAAAGTGTGATAAGGAAAAGAGATTTTAATGTTTACACCATTTTTTAAATAATTACCCTTTGAAGAATTTCATTGGAGCACTATACGTTGACTACAACGACAAAATCACAACGAAAACGTACTGATAGCTCTTTATAGGTAGTTAAAGTATAGTCTATTATAGAACATAATTCAACATATTCAATCATTGTGCTCCATAACATAATTCTAAGACCCAAAGAGAAGAAGAGCTTGACCTCAAAATTACTGTAGTTGTGGTCCTTGTGGAATACAACACTGGTGAATAAAGAGGGCATTTACATTAACGTTCTTTAAAAGCTTAAGCTTCATTATACTTGATAGTTAATCTTTAGTGTTTGATAGTTAATTTCACAAGATAATATTGATACAATTTGCATTCATTTTTTTTTAATGTTCCTTTTTGTCTTTATGTTCATAGCCTGGCTGGAAATAAGTGAGCAAGTTAAAAAGGATATTAACGAAGAACCTTTACAGAGTTGGATTTGAACAATATGTTGTCTTGTGTTTAAAAAATATTAGGGAACATGATAGCTTCAAGGTTGTACCCATATAGTAACGGAGGTAGTAGTTAATTCAAAGTTAGATGACTGTTTCAGCAAATGTTTTGATAACATAACATACACAGGTGTGCGCGTAGCATATTTGAATAAAATATATACATATGATACGAAACTATAGCAGAATTTTGGATCTCAATTCTTATTGTTATATAGCCACTCTCGTTATTAGCTTAGCTTAACCCAAGTGTAAGCTCATTATTAACTCCCAAACTACTCCAAATATAGCTACAACGTGTTGTACCATAAGCTCTTGATCACAGATGTAGAGATTACTCCAAATCACGGATGTATGATAACTACTGACTAAACAACCCTCTAGTGAAACCGAAGAGAATAGACTACCAGCATCATGATTATATAATCAAACTCTATGCAACAATTAGTTCCAAGTTGAGGGAAAAATAATCCATGAGATGCCATGATCATTAATATAAACAGTAACTTGTCAAAGAGTAAATCAAGTTATCGACTGTAACTTGTAAAAGAGTTAATCATCACAATAAAAGAGTTATTCATTAATATGGTTGCATTATATATAAGATTTGAGAGCCAAAATTTTCCCCAATCGAAGATTTCTAGGAATTGAAATCACCATACAGTCAAGATAAAATTATAAAATGAAGAACAAAAATCACCTAACAAAAATGGATGCTTTGGGAGTGAATCCTTTGACAAATCTCTCCAATAAGTTGGATGTGACTATGGTGACTTTGACCCGAAGGCAAGAAAATACTAAGCCTAAGTCACATAGCAAAGGAGAATTATGCAAATAATGGAATTAAGTCGTTTGGAAAGCAGGATTTAAGCAATAGGGGAAGACAATAAAAGAATGTGCGTGAGTCTCTTCTCTACATCCTTCTACACCGTCACATATGTTGAAAACACTTCCATGTAGTATAACAAAATAGAAGAAGCAACCAGATTAAGAAATAAGCATAGAGTATATTGTTTTTCAATAGCAGCAGCTCGATCAAAATTTTAATAAAACAATCTGGGATTATCGAAAATATTGCATACGAAACCTTACCTTTTTTTTTGGTTTAGCATTAAAACAACAGATGTAAGAAACTCGGTAAGCAGATGAATCGACCGGAGAGATCTAAATCTCTCTCGCGACCACCGGCCAAATAGCTTCTTAATTAATCTAGCTACAGCCCTATTTTTTGGTAAATTCAATTCAAGAGTAGGGGTATCGAATCCAACCCTTCTCTCGGTACAATGTAGCCCCAAATTATAAGACTAAAACTCTAGTCAGATAAACACTAAAACTATAGACCTAGCCGTCATATGAAAGAGATGATGCATAACCTAACCTTGTTAAAGGGAAAGTTACCTGAACTTGGAAGATGAAGGGCCGATGGAGGTAAGGCAATCACTGAATCACATATGGAACTGGTCATTCTGGGTTTTATAGAGGAAGTACATGACGCTTCTGCTTCAATTCACAGTTTAAGATGTCGTTTGGATTTAGAGTAGGGAGAGAAAGAGTTTCTAGAAGGTTATCACACGATTTTGTGAAAACTAATCCAGTTAAAGAGCTGATGTGGCAAGATTTTAGGATGGTAGATTTTTGCTGAGGTGGATAGGTTAAGAGGGCTCAAATTTGTCCCTTTTATTAGTAGTAATTTCTACCCTGAATAATAACGGGTCCTAATAACGGGCCACAGGCCTAAATTATTATGGGCCGATGAATTACTTATTTTTAGAGAAAAAGGAAAATAAAATGGTAACTCTCAAAGAGAGGAAGATCGAACGCGGAACCTCACTATTGAACTCTCGATCACAGGCCAACTCGGCTACTGACATATTTGTGAAAATTGTCCGCTCAATTTATTTAACGGTCACAAGCATGTGCTTCATCAGGCCGGTATCAAGTCTTAATCCTTGTAAAAAGTTTAATAATTGGACAATCTGATTGAATTAAAATTAAAATTTTCAGCCGGATTGTAAATATTCTTTTACATTTCTTATAACTTTATCAATTAAAAGTATTTATTTTTCATTTTAATAACTGTAGATGGGGAGAATATCATATGACACCACCAACGACGCTTTATTTAATAAGCTCTCTCAATTACATCCTAAAAATCTCCATTATCCTTCATAGGCCAGCGATATAAGTTCATCCCATCAATGTATTTGCCGATCATGAACAAACGAGTATGTTCCAACGGGGGTTAGTGGACGTTTGAAAAATCCACTAAGAGATACTGCGGTATTTTGTGCTCTAGCAAAGGCCACAACCCAACACTCATATATGATATATGATATATGATATATCAAACAAAAAAATATAACCTAATAAGTAAATATTTTTTTTTTATATTAGTGAGATATAATTTCTGAACCATATCGGCAAACAACTTGATATAAAACAATAATTTTATATCTCATAATGTCATAACCAAGATGCAAAGCACGTGAGGAGGATCCTTTCGAAACTTTTTTGCCTCTTAACTTAAACTAGATTTTAATTATTTGTACAAAAAACGATATTCTCAAAATTCTATCATGTTTACGGCAGCGAGTGACCATGCTAGAATACTTCGAAAACTTCTCATAACCCTGGCTTGACATACTGTCCCTCCCAGAATGTATATTCTTCGAAAATGATTAAAATTTCTTTTAATACTGTTTGTACCGGGGATTGCACAACACTAAGTAAATAAAAATTTTTGGGGAAAGAGTGAAGCTGGTTCTTTTATTAACGATAAAATCGTGAGGTCATCACTAACAAGAATCAAGATTGAGCTCGTCAGTTCACAGGAGAACTAACAAGCCAATAATGACGAGCTCAGAAGCTAGAAGGAATTATACAGAAGACAATAACGGTTTTCACGCAAAGTATTGCTCTCTGTCTCTTGTCCGGGGGTGAGGATGGTGATCCTAATAAGTGATGTTTCCTTTTATAGGCGACTGTTGACCGAGGGTTTTCTAAGGTTTCCATCGTGAATTCCTGAGAGTGCCCCTTTACGAATTATTAACGACTTGCATCAAATTTCGTCGGGCCGAAATCTTAATTAGCTTGTCTTGTTGGGCCGAGTGGCATATTGAGCGTAGCCCATATCCAACAAATACTATTAACTAAAAACACTTATTCATACAAACATATAATATGTAAGTTGGGAGATGATCATATGTTATTTTGTGCTCCAAGAAAAAAACAAATCTGTCCGTTTTCATATTTGTCATCGATAAACATACATATAACGAATCATCGTAATTACTTTGATATCTGTAAGATAGACAATAGTATAATTTATTTTATATATTTATGATTGTAATGAGATAAATAAAACTTTCACACATTCAAAGATTCGTTCAAAAATTCTCTTGAAATCATTATCTTTGAGAAAAATGGGCATATCTTACATTCTCCTACATACATGGACGAAGACAAATCACACATAATGTTAAACAATCAAATTTCTCACCATATGTTTACTTATCACTATAAAAATATTACTTATTCATCATATACTTTTTGTTTGTTTATGGGAGCAAAAGACACATGTTTTTGGTTTAAGAGACCTTCAAAATCTGATTCTTGTGATTTCATACAATATTTTCGATGCAATTAGAATATATTGAATTAAAAAAATATCAGAAGATTCAAACGTGGCAGAAATATAATCTCTTTTAAACCAAAAAAGTAATATAATAGTCAATCGTGAGACAAATGTAGCATATTTTATTTGTGAAAAAAAAAAATCAGAGAGATCTTTGGTTTAATACTTCGTCAACTATGATTTCTGCTGCTCAATCTCAAACGGCAACCCAAAAAAAGCATTTTAAAACAGTTGCTCAAGTTTTAGGATGCCCAACAATATATGCAAATTTTGGCCAAGTTAAACTAAGTCTTTTGGTTATGAGAGGTCCATGTAAGATCATTTTGATAAATTTTCACTTAGTTTCAGATAACATTGATATATCCGTTGACTAGAGAGTGCGTAAGAATAATATTTACAAGCGGGAAAATGAAAGTATCGAAATAGCCAAAAGAATTACTTGAAGATTTCATATAGATAATAATCGGTAATACAGGTACAAAATGTGGATATAAGATATGTATTATAAAATCCGAGGTTACAAAATTATTGATTTATGACAATACATTACCGACGACAAGAAGCATAGCAAGAGAGTCCAGATTTGGACTCTCTTTTTTCTCTTTCTTCTTTCTTACCTCTGGGTTAAGAAAAATCAACCAAGAACTACTTTTTTTCTTTCTTTCTCTCTAACGTTTCTCTCAGTTAATAAGTAACTCAGAGAATGCAGAGAAATAAGATTATTCTTGTCTGAATCAAGAAATGCTGCACAATCTTTTAATTTCTTGATTCGACGTTCAGATAGTAATTGTTGGTTTGAATGAGCTAAACCCGCTGGTTCAGCCAATCTAAAATTGCTCCAGCGATGATATCTCGCTCAGGTTCAAAGAGAAGATCATGCAACAAACCATCGTAGAGCTTGATTGATTTGTCTGACGAGGAAGCTTCCTCGTAGAGCTTCTTTGAGGCTTTGGGATCAGTCACTGTATCGTCTGTTCCGTGCATCACAAGAAAAGGAACTTTCACTTTGTTCAGGTTCTGTTGCAAGTGAGCAGTGATTCTAAGGATCTCGTACCCGGTTTTAACCCTGATGGATCCGGTGAAGACTAACGGGTCAGAATATTTGGCAACGAGAGCTGCGGGGTCACGAGAAACTGGCATTCCTTTCTTGTTAGCTGCACTTATTTGGTACCGGGGAAGGAGGAACGCCATGATTGGAGCAAGAACCTGTTGAAAAACAGAGAACTGATCAGATTGTTAAGAATTGTCTGAAAAGGCGTAAATTATGACTATTGACTTTTCGGATTAACTTACTGTGAAGATTGGATGGGATGGTTGGACTCCAACAGCTGGTGAAGTCAAGACAATGCCTGAAACTCGAGATTCAATCTTTGGATCCATCATAGCCTGCACTTACAAAGTTGTTTAGAATCTTGTAGTTTCGGATGATTGATACAATTTTATTTTGATTATAAAGATGTTAGTTAGTTACCTTGAGGATGATTGCTCCTCCTGTTGAATGTCCAAAGCAGAAACAGGGGAGCCCTGGATTCTCTGTAAATACCTTTTCCAGATATGATTTCTGAATAGGTGATGGTGGGAGGGAGTATATTCAGCAACAAGAAAACCGATACGGAAGATATACATATAAAGAGAGAGAGAAAGAGCTAATACCAAATCTGCAACAGCGTAATCAAGGGAAGGAACGTAAGCATGAAGTCCATCACTTCCACCATGACCTGTTCAATTGAAACCAAAAGAAAAAACGGATCCTCACGGTCAAGTTTAGAAATTTGGATGTTTATCATTCAGGGAGATGTCAGAAAAGGGTTTATATAGGAAGATCTCAGGGATGTTCACAGTTCCTAAGTTGTCACAAGTATAAAGCTAAAGATGGATTCATGTGTCACCTTTCCACACGAATTAGGCACCACCCCAACAAAAATCACAATATTCCCTGCGACATCCAAACACAGAGAGGTATGGTTGAAGAGTTTTGTATCTAGCCTATGAAAGTATGAAACAGCTGCATCATAAACACACACTCATGTTTTTGCATTTATTAAGGTACCAAGGTCCACGTCTGTGTTTTCAACTATCTCACCAATGTTCAAGACCAAGACTACTTACTATGTCAAAAACCTTAACAAGACAACCTAAGATATCATCAACGTACTTTGTTATCCATGCGAGGAAAAGAGTTTCTAGCTGACAAATGAGAGACAATGAAAAAACGTAAATGCTAACAGTCTACCAAAGCTCCTTAAGCTAAGATGAACATCAAAACGGTAACAAAAGGTGAAAGAGAAGTTGGCTTACCGATCCAGTCAATTCCATAGACCTTGAACCCATTAGCATTTAGCTGCTTTGCAAAATCACTATACCGGCCACTGTCAAAATTTTGAAAATAAACTAATAATGTCAAGCTTCCTAGTGCCAAGAAAAGTATAATCAAAGGAAATGGTGCATAACTAGAGAAATAGGTTCAAACCTATGCTCGTTCAGTCCATGTAGCAGAACAACAAGTCCCCTGCAAGAACATATAGAAAGATGAGAAAAACCAGACAAAAAAAAAAAGATCTGAAGGTATTTAGAATAAAACACAGATTAGCTTAGTAACTCAGAGAGATAAACGAATTTCAAACCATATAAGAAAATAAGAAAGTGATAGTGTGCAAGAAAATGATTGAAGGTAGTTAAATTAAACTCAGAAGTATGAAAATCATATAAAAAGAAAAGGAAAGTGATAGTGTGCAAGAAACATTAGACCACATTGCCTCTATTGACAAAGTCCTCTTCTCTTTATATCTAGTATATAATAATACTTTGATCCTTCAAAACCACTTTGACAAGCAAAAAAACTTCATTTTCCCAACTAAATCTGATTCATCTTCTCTTTCATTAAGTGCTTACCAACTAAATCTATTTCTTAATACTTGATAGATTACCATCGCAGTATTAATGGTTAAATTAGCTCAACAAAAATATATGATGACAATCTGGTTAAGCAAAGTAATCGAATATAATAAGTGCAAGGAATATATAATATCTATAGATGGGGATCCACATCCACCACTTCAATATTAAACAAACTCAAGTTGAAAGCCAAAAAGATATCATCAAAATAGGACCACATGCCAAAAAAGAAACGTATACAATGAAATGTAAAACACAACAAATATCTTCTTTTAGCACCACTGAGCAGAGACGACTCCAAAACAAATGTTTTCTAACATAACAAACACTAATTACTACTACTAATTGATAAAACATTAAGGTTAGCAACTAAACAAAATGAAGAACATTTCGTAAAATGATATGAATAATATTAAAGAGTGTAAACGAGGATGACCTGTGATTAGGGGAAAGAGGTGACCAAGACTGAGTAAACAACGTATCACCTCTCTTCGTCGTGAAGAGCGAGAAATCTCTGCTTCCATCGCCGCCTTCATCTTCCAAAACTCGTCTAATCGCGAGCTCTCGTCTAACCGCAACCTCCTCATCGACAACAGCCGCAGGGACCGAAGGAGGCGACACGGAGACGCTCGCACCACCGGATTCGCCACCGATGATGTTTCTCTTCCTGACGACGATCTGAGGAGGAGACCAGACTTTCCTCTCCTGCTGCTTATCGTCTCTGATGACCACCCGCCGCCAAACGACGACGCGAAAAGGAAGGAGAAGGAAGAGGATAAGAGATTGGATGAAGGTGAAGAGACGCTTGAGCTCACGCATGGAGAAGAGTACCCTAACGCGACCGCTTGCTCCTGATGTTAGAATCAAAGTTGATGATGATGATCCCATCGACATTGTTTCCACCGCCATTGATGACGGTAACGACGATGAAGATGATCGTAGGGGTAATATGGAAATGGATCAAAAGGAAAAATGAAAAGACAAAGACAAGACAAAAAAAAATCGTTTTTTTTTTTTGGTTGTTCTCTCCAAAATTAGTGAAATGAGAGAAAGCTTTGAATGGGAGAATCCAAATTTAGGGGGGGGGGGGGGGGTTCCTCTGTTTATTATATAAAAAAAAACAGAGCTTTATAATATAGCCTGATGCCTGATGAAGATTGAAGAGGGAAGAAGAAGAAGAGATGAAAAGTAAAAAGGAAATGATTCGAGAGAATAATTTATCTTTTTAAAGGAAATGAACCAAAATATTTTATTTTGTGATATTTTGTTTTTGGGGACTTGCAAGAGTTGTCTGAATGTCTTCGTAGCTTCGGGACGAGAGAAGCCGAGTAGATTCTTCCAGACTTTACACGTGTACGGTCATTAATTATTTTACAATTTATTAATTTTTACATATATCATTTTTTTTTTTATATTTCTCACCCTAAAAGATCGTCCTATCTATGAAAAAAAAAGAAACTAATTTCCAAACAATTGTGAATTTTCTACACACCATGCCTTTCTATCTATTTTTTTAAAAAAATGTTACATATAAAATATAAAATAAAAATTGTATTGAAGATATATCATTACCAAAAACAAAGTTACAACAATAATTCTAATTAAAACACGTAATTTAAAACATCACATGTGTAAAAAAGTCTACTTAGTTTTTTTTTTATGAGTGGTACAGAATTTTAGTTAATTTTGAAAAAAAAATAAGCAAACGCCACAAGTCTTGGATAATATTTTATGGAAAAAGAGTATTGGATATGATCCAACTATGTTTATTTATAGCCTTTTTCTTTAACCATTCCCTCGTACGTCACGTCACTGATTTGGACGATTGTAGTAAATAGTAATAATAGAGGTAGGCTTCGTGATATCAAATTTCAATTTGATTTTTTCTTCATTTTTTCTGAAAAGAAAGAAACAAGTCTTGTTCAATGACGGCCACGAATGAATGAATTAACCACATGTTTCAAAATAAGAAACGCAATACTACAAAAAAGTCTTAATCAAACTGGATTTTGGTTACCCCAAATACTGATACCACGCATGTTCACTAACAGACATATTTTAAGACACATATTTAAGTAGCACTTAACTATGTTTGCATAATTGCATTGCATCAAGTCGGCTGCAAAGGAGAACTCAATAAACAAACCTTCATAATTTAAAAACTCTATATAAAAAAGTAAATAATTCACCTAGTATAACAAAGTAACGCATTATTGTCGCAACTAGCATATAACAATATTACTAATATTGCTTTTGTTTGCATAAAACTAATACTCCCTAGGCAAACAGATAATGGAATAGTCTGAAATTATGACAAAAGCCACGTGGATGAACGCGGCGGGTCATCGTCGTGAAAAAAACAAGAACCGTTGCTTTCGAGGGGTTAGAAAGACCGGACACGTGTTTAGCATTCAGAGGATTATATCTTTTCCTTGTTTCATGACCAGACATGTGTCACAAAGAACCCCTTACGTCGCTTATCCACTCTTTACCACTAAAGGAATCCGATTTTTTTAAATCGGTTAAAAACATGTTTCAAAACAGCGTTTTGCAAACGCCCACTTTTTGGACCACACTCTCTTTCTTCTATCCCAGTAAAAGTGTCTACTAGACTAATACTCTCATTTCAACCACAAGCGACCAAATACAGAGTTGTGATAAGCATTGTTTACCGACATAATTCGTAGGGGACACTGAGATTGAGAAATCTTGATTTAAAACAAAAAAAAATAACTGTTACTTCATTTACAAGGTAGCCTGTATGTCCTGGTGATCCGAATCTGGCAAACAAATTAACAATCATTTTTTTAAACTCTCTGAGCAAAGACCTTTGACACTTGAAGAACCAAGTTAAATGCCGAATTTGGTGGAAAGAGAAAGTACCTGTGCAAACGCGTAAATTGCTCGTATGATTCTTGCGTAGTCAGTCTCGAGCATCTGAATAACCAAGTCAGCCAGTAATGTCCCCCACATCCTGCAGATTCCACAATTATTGTCCGAATAAATATAAACCAACCTAAGAATAATAAGAAGCAGAGTCCATGTGCATATGTAATGTAAAATGCTATGTTATTTAGGATTAGGGAAGTGTATGTTACATGGGACCGAGTAACTGCATCGCTGTTCTTAAGCCAATGTATCTTGATGCAGCTCCTGCAAAGCCCTGTGAACAATTAAAGGTACACGTATTCACACTGTATGGCAACGTAGTTTATGTAATAAAGATAGGTCACAGTCGATAAATAGGAAGAGAATAAAGAAACACAAGAATAGTTACATGTTTTGCTGCAAGCAGAGCTGCTCGAGATTCCAAGTTAACAGCGGCTAATTGTCCACCCTGTAGAAACAGGTTGATGTATCGACATACCGTCAAATCATTGATATAAAAATACTAATGCAGTGTGATGAAATGAATACAAATGCGAACCTTTTTTAGCATCTCTTTCCTTATCTGGTAGTTGGCAGCCTCAGTGAAGACTTTTCCCGATAGTTTCTTAGCCAACTATATAGGGCCAGAATACACCAGTTATTTGTATCGCCTTAGGGAAGAAGAAGAAGGTTTAAACACACAAACTGATATCGATTTCATACCAACTGATAAACTTTGGCAAATGTGATCATGCCACCACCCTAGAAGAAAAATACATGTAAGCCTGAGAACTAACATGGCATTCTTAAGGTAAAAACACCTTAAAACAAGACTACCTTCAGAATCATAGACTGAACCTCTGTAGCACCCACTTGTAATGCAGCAAGTAGTTCAACTTTCCATTTACTGAGCCCGAGTTCTAAGCTTCCCTTTGCCTCTGATACTTCAGAATTTTCCCATAAGCCTGGAAATACCCCTGATGCTTCACTACATGGATAAGTTAGAGGTTGCATCGAAAAATAAAGTTCAAAGAAGTCACTCAATTGAAAAAAGCCTGCGGCGAAACTAAGGAGTCAGCCCAAATACCTTGAGTAATTGTCAACAAGATAAAGAAAAATCTCTGCTTCTAGGTCTTCGGTTGGCAATTGGTTGGAGCAGGGAATATTCAAATTATTTCTCACCGCAAGTAAAACGTTTCTGTACGAAGGCCTCCAACCCCTATACAATGAAACAATCAGTTCGGACTCTCTATGAACACATACAATAAGAGATAACGGATCACTTTTATCTCCTAGATTTGTATACTGAAGTTGCAACAGAGTCAATGGAACTTGTTACTCCAAAGAAATCAAGGTTGATAGCTAGCTAGCATCCTAGTAAAGCCCAAAAGAAAGAAGCTAAGTTTTAATTCCAAGGAGAGAGTACAAGCAAGGCTACCTGAGTGTTGAGCGAGCATCAGCAGCGAGAAACAAGAATCTCGATTCAAGAGCTTCGATAAAACCATCTCGCACCTCAATGTCTTGACCTATCATTAGCCTGTCACCACCTCCTTTGTTTGGGATTGATTTCAGAAGAGGGCTGAAGTAGCTGTGATCATCACCAAACAAAAGTAATCATCCCAATCCATTAATTTACTAAACATCATCCAAAATCACTAAGAACACTAATTTGCTTTGGGAAAATTTCACCTGGGACCAAACAAGATTTTCTCAAGCTCATACAATTCAGAATCGGTGGCGAGCTCGAAAACTAAACGGAGCTCTGGATCATAAGTGGCTGCAAAAAAATCCCAACAATTCACAAATATTAAGAAGGGTTTAACAAAAACGGTAAGTGCCCAATGTAGAGAGTGAAACACAGAGAGCTTTCTCTTTCCACCTTCCGATGGCGATTCTGAAACCGCAGCAGAAGCTAAAGCAAATCTTAGCTGTTTCCTCCGCAAGCCGGTTCTTGGAATCTTCACAAATCACAATTAAAGAGACAAAAAGGATAAGTCGGAAGATGAAGAAACCTAAACAGAACAGCCACTAAAAGAGAGAGGTAAAAAAAGAGACTTACTTGAAAAGAGAACTTAGTCAGACTCAGATGACGAGAGAATGGGGAATGAAGCGGAGGAGCTACGACGGCGACGGAGACAGTGGTCATCTGAATCAGTCACTGAGCTCTGTACGAGAGAGAGATGATTATTCACAACTTCCTTTTTTTCTAATTAAAATTTCCTTTTTACTCTAAATCCTTTAAAGTTTTTTTTTTTTTTTTTTTTTTTTTTTTTTTTTTTTTTAAAAAAAATTTGATTGCAAAATTATTAAATTTTGAATGGTACAATAACAATAAAAAAATAACATTTATCAATCAGAATCAAAGGATTAAGGATCAGCAGATGATACAAAACAAAGGTTTTTTTTACTAATCTGTTCTAAGAGAATGATAATAATCACAACTATGACAACACAAGTGTTACAATTCTAATCCAAAAAAATATCACAAAAGTGTTACATCTCACATTTTGACTGAACAAGACAGCCACAAACTTGTTGTATTAAGGTGACTGTCACCCACCAAAAGGGGTTTGTTTACACCCTTGCCACAGATAAGGTTTTCCACTAATCTGCCTGCGGTTTTTGCAGCTACTTTTTTTGGAAGTAAGAGACCAATTGTTTAAGCAGAGATTGGCTCGTATGGGTATGAAAGCCAAGGGTGCTTCAGAGCCTCAGCTGCAGAAGGACGCTTCTTTGGGTTTATCTCAAGAAGATGAGCCACAAAGTCTGTGAATCCTTGGTCTCCCATTGGAAGCCTATGTCTCAACGATGTTCTTTTCGGTATTAGATACTCCAGTCTGTTGCTTTCCTGAAATCAAATCATTTTGTTTAGAGAGAATGCCCTTTATTATACTTATTTCATTTTGTAGAGCATTTGGGATTCAGGGGAATTTTCTTTTTAAGGTCTCTGGAAAACACTAACCTGATTCCGCTCGTAGAGCATTCGGTTTTTTGTGAAGTATTTGTGGGAATCACGTCCCTTGGTAAGCATTTCACTATCGAAAGATCCTACTATTCCCATTACCCTTGCAAGCAAACTGGCTGGAGAATCATTCTGGAAAAGAACCTGCAAACGTAACTCAACAGTAAACACGAATTCACTTTCTTGTTCACAAAAATCAACAACCAACTCAGACAATATTACTATTTCAAACTCCAGAGAGATCGATGATGCATTCAAAGTTCAGTAATTTTACACAAGTTCCTGACAAATTAATGGGCTTGTTTTATAGCCTGAGAATCAAGTTCCTCTGTAAATATCACACTTGACGCATAACCACTACTACTATGCGAACTATAGATTGTGGCATTTCTTTCATATGTTTTTTTGCATGAGGAAAAAAATGATATGAGATCGCAAAGACATGGACCGAATCAATGGAAATGAAGAACTTACGTTGCCTGTACATAGTTCAGCCAAAATGCACCCAAGAGACCATACATCTATCTTTTTATCGTAAGGAAGTCCCAAAATGACCTCTGGTGCTCGATATGACCTTGACTGGACATATGAGCATAGGTGATCTGTCTCGAAACAGCTACTTCCAAGGTCAATGACTTTTATTTCACATCTGCTATAGCTTTTCACCAATATGTTCTCAGGCTTCAAATCACAGTGTATAAGTCCAAGGCCATGTAAAAACTGAAGTGATTCGAGACACTGGATAGTGATTGACTGTACAAAATGGTCAAAATGAGATTAGGAACCGAATATATATATATATATATATATGTGCTGAATGGTAATGATGAAGCGGACAAACCTGCAATCTTGGCATTGTGAAGTAAACTTCACCACCTGATTCTCTGTTAAATTTGTGGAATTCGTATAGATTGGCCTTGAGAAGTTCACATACAATTAGCAAATGCTCCTGCAAAGAACAGTCAGGGAATGCACGGTATCAAATAAAAGGTACTATGGTTCAAACTTGTGCTAAAATTGTTGAAGAGAAAGACACTAATCTAGAGATGAACGCACAACTTGAAGAGCTCATAGTATCAACAAAAAAAACTAAACTTTAAAACGAATTACATAAACTATACGCATAACTTTATTAAGGCCATGCTGTTGACTCCATGAGAAATTAACCATGACCATGAATTAGATGCGTAGGTAATTCAATCAGTGGGAAAATTGGTCATTGCTATTTGCTAGCATAAAAATACCAAATAAATGTAAAATTGTATGAAGATGGACAGTGTGGACCAGTAACTGCTTTCTCCAGAACCCATTTGTACATTTCAAATAAGACTTTCGGTACACTTGGTATTCCAAGATCCCATTTATATTTATAAATTAACATATGTGATATTTATTAGAAGTAATGCCACAGCTTCTTAGCACTTATTACCTAATTAATTAGTTTAAACCTCCCCTAAAATTTTGCAAAGGGGGTGTGATGACTTACCCGGAAGTAAAAGTAATCATACAACCGTAGAAGATGGTATTTGTCAGCAGGATCATGCTTGTTGACATACTTCAAAAGTTTTATCTCATCAAGACTCTGGTCAAAGAAGTCTTTGTTGTTCTTTATAATCTTTATACAGACATCCATTCCTGTCTGCAAATCATGCGCTTGTATGGCTTTACTGAAGGCTGCAGATCCAAGGTACTCGGTGACATGGTAACGCCCAGCAATGACAGAATTTAAAACCACGTGAAAGTTCTTTTCCTCTTCGAAACCAGTTCTGATAAATACAAAACAAGTTATAAGGGAGCAGAACTCAGCAACACATATGAAACTATGAAAATGTTCAATCTTGGGTGTAACTTTCCAAAAGAAAACAGTTATCCTAGGTAATTACGGTGAGACATCAACTTCAAACCATAAAAGTTGGGGAGATATCTTACCTGTTTTTTCTATGCACAATTTTGAGGTCAAAGGTCTCAAACTCCTCCTCTTGAGCCTTAATTTGTCTGACTTGCTCTTGGACAGCCACTGCCTCTTCATCATCAAGTGCTGTCGCATGGTCATCCTCTCTTTCACTGCTATCATTTCTCTCATCTTCTTTATCAGCATGCTTTCTTTCTTCGAAAGCATAATTAGACAGAGAAGAAGGAGATGAGTTTACAGATTTTATGGACGTTGCATTATTTTCTTTCACCGAACTTCGAGAACTTGATGAATCACTACTTTTCCTTCTCCAAGTTCCAACCATATCATCTGTAGCTGTTGAAGCATTCAAACGTTCGGCCTTCCTATCTCCGGTTACCGTTTCGCGATTGCCTGACCATAATGATTTACTAGATTCTGCATGCATTAACTGCCCATCTTTCTGTGAAGAACCAAACGAAAAACCTCCATCAGTTTGAATCTTCACGTCAAAACTTGCGCCTGGATCATGATCAACATTGTAACCTGGACAATCATTTTTACTCGCTTTCTGTTTATTCATGGTTGGTCCATCAATATGTTTCTTATCTGAGTCAGAGTAAAGCTGTTTAAACCTCGATGCTACAGCATCATGATCACGGGGGTACTCAAAATCTCCCTCACTGCTACCTCCAGCCAAACTTTCACGTACTTCACTTCCAAAATCAGCTGCATCACTATAAATACCCACACCAATTGACCTGACTGAATCATGCTGATCATCTTCGAGGCAAACATCATCGAGATGAGATTTTCGATGCATATTTATACCTTTCTTATCACCTAACATGACAAGTTCATTTGACTGAGCAACAAACCCCTGCCAAACAGGCTCATCACACATCGAATTGAGCAACTTTTCATCCATCAATTGCCCATCATATTGGGCTATTAAATCATTTTTCTTACTAGGTGGATAAATTTCTGAGACCGTAAGCCTTCGGTCATTTTCTGAAGATATAGGTTCATCATCTTTTGCTTGGACATACTGCTCACCGGATAAATAAGAAGCCTCCTCTGCATAAGACTGATCATCGTCGTCTTTGTTTCCATGGTGATCAGGACTTTCGCGGGTCGTTCCTTTCTCATGATCACTTGGATAATCAATTTCATGGGCAAGAAACCATGCTTCATCTTCAATAGGTTGCCTGACATAACCAATGTCGTCATCATCCTCATACTCGTCAGAATCCCAGTATTCATTACGGTAGTCAACAGATTCACTTAAACCATCACCAATAGTAGCAAAACCAGAAACAAGATCTGATGCGTCCACTGCTATTCCCTGACTCACTGAAAGCCAGTTTCCCCCAGCAGATTTTTTTCCACCTAAATGCAATCATTAGGAAATTAAAACTTACTTTTACGCCTCCAGTGAGATTGATAAAGTTGAGGTTAAACCCCAAAACGTAGAAAGTGAAGCGACATGGTCCTTATAGAATTCAAAGCAAAGTGCAGAGCAGGAAAGGAAGACAGTGAGAGCAAACAATTTCAGATACTCTAGCATGAAAAAGCCAAATCATTACTTGCTTTCTTTGGAATTGATGCCAGTAATTTGTCAATGCATTGTTCTAAAAACTGATGCCAGTAATTTGTCAATGCATTGTTATAATTTTTTTAAATAAAAAAAACATAACAGAGAAAAATGTCACTAGTAGAAATGTGATAACGACAGTAGTTCCTATAACAATGAACAATATGAGAAAAATGCATGTCTTTAAAAGTCTATCTGGAAGTTCAAAATCATTAATAAGATACCACATGCAGTCAGAATGGAAACTTTGCAGTTGTAAGGCTACATTGTCATGCAAACTAACCTGATGAGCTAATTTCTTGTCCAATGGGAACATCAAGGTATGAGCCTATGAGAAGGGCCTCCTCATCATTGATAAGCCTTAGACCTGAACCATTACGTTCAAATTTTTCTTCACAGTAAAGACTTAGAGGATTGTCTTCAGACTTGAGCTTGACAGGAGGCAGCCTAGGATACTCTTCCTTGCGGTTATCATAGACAAGTGGAAAACCTAAGCTGCTGATGTTTTTGTCATCAAAAGTGGACTGAGATTTACCAAAGAATAAAGCTCTTGCCACCTCGCTCTCCTGCTCCTTGATTGCCTCCCTCACATCAGTAATGTCTGCCTTTTTCTTTCCCTCTCTTTTGTCCGAGCTGCTAACCAGATTGTAACTGGTTGACGCATCCCCTCTCGAAGACTGAAAAAGAGTATTAACAGAACAATCTTTCCAGTTATTTGAGGTATCCACAATGTCTTCAGTTCTTAAAAGAATGCTTCCCTTATAACTGTCATGCTTTCCAAAATTTTCAACTAGCCGATCAAACTCATCTGTTTCCTTTACTTTGGACCCGGAGTTCCCTTTACTACTATTTCCCGACAACGAAGTACTCTTATTGCCGAAGAAAACGATATCTTCACCAGTTTCCACTATCTTCTTATCGATATCAGCCAAATTCCCATGCCTGGACGGTTCGATTGCATATGAATCCACCAAACTGCTACTACTACTATTAGCAGCAATGTTTCGATAAGGCTCCAAAGTACCATTTCCGGAAGTAAATTTATAGGAATGCGCATCAGGAGCAGCAGCATCACCGGAGAATGTAAAGCTCATCTCACTAGATACAGCCGTCTCCTTCTTGCTCGGTTTCTCAGCAACGGCACCATTTTCCCACTTGATAACAGAACCATTGGTGCTAGTCCCACAGTCAACCTCTTTCACAATCAGCTCCTTGGAAACTTCTTCACTATCACGAGAACCTGACCTCCTAAGTAGTTCATTACCACCAGCAGCCTTTTCATTAGAATCTTTATCCTCAAGCTTAAGTCTCTGAAGGAACCCATTAATGTCAGAGCGGTTATTCAGCTCATTACGCAAAGCTTTCTCAGCCTTGGAGAAACGATTCTGCCTAAGAAACTCTAAAATCCCATCAACAGAGCCTTGTTCAGTCATTTTATTGACCTTTTACCAATAATATACAGGAGAAGAAGCAGTGGCGAGAAAACTCCACCAATCCTGTAAGTAACCAACAGAAAAGATTACAACTTTGAACACAGGTCACAGAAGAAGCAATGCCCTCTACGGAAAATAAGATAAAGGAGAATCAAAATTTGCCAAAAAAAAAACAAAAAAAAAAAAATCAGTCACATTTAAGAAAACAAGCCAAGAGAAGATTTTTTTAATTACGGGAAACAAAGACTCACGCTTGCTCATACGGGGAGATGCAAACTTCAATAAGCGGGTAAAGAAACCCTAAAAATCCTCAGAAATCATGCTCCAAACGCCCAAATCAGAGTCTAGCTGAAGAAGATCCGGATAACCAAAAAAAATTAAAAAAAGACGTGTAAGAGGGGAAGTGGATCCAAGGAGACGAAACTTGAGGTATGTGGGGGGAGAAGGAGAATAATGGAATGGGCTTACAGATCGATCAAAACGAAGAAGGAAGGAAGCAAAGGAGAAGGGACACGGTTGAGAGGTTTCAATGGATGTAATGTAATGATTTCGGACATTCACTGCTTTAAATTATTGTTTTAAAATTATTAAAAAAAAAACTCCTAAATTTAAATTAGGGTTCTTTCTTTCGAGCAAAATTGTGTTCTACTGAACTTTAATTTATTTTTAACGAGATTTCTAAAATCCAAAGATTCCAATTGCTTCCTTTAATATGTTTACGTTATTAATTAGACGAAATAATGTTTCCAATCAAAAAAAGATTGTCGATTGTCAAAAAAAAAAAAAAAAAAAAGATTGTAAAAAAAAAAAAGATTGTCTTTTAATATAACTAAAGACCAGTGTTCGAAAAAGCGGTATAGGCGGTCGCCTAGGTGCCGTCTAGGCGCTAGGCGCTTAACCGACGCCTAGACGACCGCCTAAACCGCCTAAAATCACATATATTTCGATTTAATATATTTATCTAATTTTTAATTATATATAATTAAAATTTAAAGTTTTACATTCGTATACATAATTACAAATCTTTATATGTTGTTGATATCAAATTAAAACTACATTTTTTCTTAAGTTTTGTTTATGGTTTATTACTTTTATTTATCTAATATATATTTTTGTCTACAATATTACATATATAATGTTCTACGTTGAAAACGCCTAAACCGCCTAAAATTGCCTACTCTCCGATTAAGCGTTCTAGGCGCTAGGCGTTGGGTCACCGCCCAATTACCGCCTAGCGCTTTCTTGAACATTGCTAAAGACTACTCTGAACAGTTCAATACAAATTAAAAAACATATTAAAATTTGAAAATAACAGCAGCACTATAAAGCCAAAAGGAACAATGTTTTATTTTTTTCTTTTATTTCTGATTAATTTTCTTGTTTAAAATATATGTATGCCAGTATGCCACTATATAGTTTGAAATTTGAATATATATAAAATCCAAACTTTAGTGAAAAAAAGAAAAATATAGTTTTACTCATTAAAACCGATTAGAACCAATTTTTACCGGATAAACTGATCATGAAAAGCAGTTTAAGTGATTCAAATTGCTTCAAAACTGATTTACATTTGAAGAGATTTAATTTAAATATTTTTGGATCTTTTGAAAAGTGGTCTCCTAAAGTCGGGGTCCGCATCTCTTTAGTCATGTTTTGGAGTGTGGACTTACACTATTCATGGAAGTACAATGAGTGCGCTGCTTATACTTTGGTTTTCAATTTTTTTGAAATTCACTTCCATCTTATATCATATGGCACCTGATATGATCAGTACCCTGTCTTCTCAAAACACTTGATCTTTTACATTGTACACTATGGATACAAGCAAAAAGAGGATACAACTGTCTTTCTCAGAGTCAAATATTAACTCTTGCAACCAACAAGGGTGGCTCACAACAACATAATAACGAGGCAATGAATCCCTTGAGAAGCACTTTGACCTATGACTATGAGAGAAGCTCATCTATTAGATCTCGAATGTCAAAAACCACCAATCTTTAACTTTCATCTCTGAATATTGTTGATAGGTCAAAGATGGTCGTTGACTATTGCATACTTTCAATAGGAGATTCGCGAAACCCTTGACGAATCTCCCTGTAACCATATTATATGTTTAGTAGTACATGTTTTCGTTTGTGTGTATTTTACACAACCGAAGAGATGAAAGGAAAGGTTTGAAAGATGAAACAGAGTGAGATTGATAAAAGAGAAATAGAGTGCTAAAAGAGAGAGCTTGTTCACACTCAGATGCCTAAAGAATGGGCAATGACACGGAGGAGCTACGACTAGGCAGCAACAGTGGCCATCTGAATCAAACACTGAGCTACGAGATTGGTCATTCCTAGAATTATCTTCCTTTTTTTTAAAGAAGTTTAGGTAAAAAAAAACTCAGTTTGATGACATTTACATTGCAAATTAATCTTGAATAGTTTGTAACAATAGAAAATAACATTTATAAATCAGAATCAAATGACTATGGATCAGCAGATGATACAAACAAAGTTTTTTTTACTACTAATCTGTTCTAAGAGGAATGATAATAATCACAACTATGACAACACAACTGTTACAATTCTAATCCAAAAATATCACAAAAGTTTTCCTTCTTTTCATCTCACATTTTGACTGAACAAGACAGCCACAAATTTGTTGTATTTAGGTGACTGTCACCCACCAAATGGGTTTGGTTGAACCCTTGTCACAGATAAGGTTTTCCACTAATCTGCCTTGCATCCCTTTTTAGTAAGACAACAATTGTTTAAGCAGAGATTGGCTCGTATGGGTATGAAAGCCAAGGGTGCTTCAGAGCCTCTGCTGCGGAAGGACGCTTCTTTGGGTTTATCTCAAGAAGATGAGCCACAAAGTCTGTGAATCCTTGGTCTCCCATTGGAAGCCTATGTCTCAACGATGTTCTTTTCGGTATCAGGTACTCTAATCTGTTGCTTTCCTGAAATCAAATTTTAATTTGTTGAGAGAGAATGCTCTTTATTATGCAGAGCTTTTGGGATTCAGGGGAATGTTCTTTTTAAGGTCTCATGAAAAAAACTAACCTGATTCCGCTCGTAGAGCATTCGGTTTTTTGTGAAGTATTTGTGGGAATCACGTCCCTTTGTAAGCATTTCATTATCGAAAGATCCTACGATTCCCATTACCCTTGCAAGCAAACTGGCCGGAGAATCATTCTGAAAAAGAACCTGCAAAAGTAACTCAACAGTAAACACGAATTCACTTTCTTGTTCTCAAAAATCAACAACCAACCCAGACAATATAACTATCTTAAACTTCTGAGAGATCGATGATGCATCTACAGTACAAGTTCAGCAATTTTACACAAGTTCCTGACAAATTAATGGGTTTTGTTGTATAGCCTGATGTTATGAACCAACTATTTGCTTGAAATCTAAGAAAAGATATGAAAGCTTAGCTCCCTCCTAACCCTAATTCTCTCTTAGAGATTAAGGTTAATTCTTGGGGCTTGGTTTCTCATTCATCAATAAAGACCATTATATAGGCCTTGATACAACTTAATCAAAACCCCAGTAAAATATAGTAAATACTTTAACGTAGAATGGAAATTATGAAAACCAAATGCATAAACTAAACCACCAAAACTAATTAATTAAAAGGTCCTAAGTCCTAACCATACTCTAATCTACCTAACCATGACATATCACCTGAGAATCAAGTTCCTCTGTAAACACACTTGACGCATAAGCACTACTACTATCCGAACTATAGATTGTGGCATTTCTTTCATATGTTTTTTTGCATGAGGAAAAAAATGATATGAGATCGCAATGACATGGACCGAATCAATGGAAATGAAGAACTTACGTTGCCTGTACATAGTTCAGCCAAAATGCACCCAAGAGACCATACATCTATCTTTTTATCGTAAGGAAGTCCCAAAATGACCTCTGGTGCTCGATATGACCTTGACTGGACATAGGAGCATAGGTGATCTGTCTCGAAACAGCTACTTCCAAGGTCAATGACTTTTATTTCACATCTGCTATAGCTTTTCACCAATATGTTCTCAGGCTTCAAATCACAGTGTATAAGTCCAAGGCCATGTAAAAACTGAAGTGATTCGAGACACTGGATAGTTATTGACTGTAAGAAAAGGGTCCAAATGAGATTAGGAATCGGATATATATGTATCTATGATGAATGGTAATGATGAAGCGGACAAACCTGCAATCTTGGCATTGTGAAGTAAACTTCACCACCTGATTCTCTGTTAAATTTGTGGAATTCGTAAAGATTGGCCTTAAGAAGTTCGCATACAATTAGCAAATGCTCCTGCGAAAAACAGTCAGGCAATCCATTATTCCAAACAACATACCAAGAGAAATATAGCACGGTATTAAATCTAGGGTACCACGGGCATATGGTTCAAACATGTGCTAAAATAGGGAAAGACACTAATCCAGAGATGAATGTACAACTTGCAGAGCTCGAAGCATCAACGGAAAAAAAACTAGATTTAAAAATGAATCATATGAACTATATGCATAATGTATAAAGGTCATGCTGAACAAATCTAAGATAAGCTCCAACGACTCCTTTAAATGAATCATGAACATGAATTCGATATGTAAGTTATTCATTCGGTAAAAGTTTAACCATTGCTAGCATAAAATTCCCAAGTATAATATAGATGGAAAGTGTCAACCAGGATTTTAACCGCTTTCTCCAGAACCTAGTACATTTCATATACTAACTTTGGTACACTACTTTTGTTTATAGGAAACGACCACTTTCTCCTTTCAACAAACCTACTTGGTATTCCATAATCCCATTTATATTTCGGTAAAATTGGCATATGTGAAAACTTCTAGAAGTAATGCCACAGCTTCTTAGCACAACTGGTTTCGACCTCCCCTAAGGTTACACAATTGGTCCCTTTTGATATACTATAGCAGAATAAATTTTGCAAAAGGGATGTGATCACTTACCCGGTAGTAAAAATAATCATACAACCGTAGAAGATGGTATTTGTCAGCAGGATCATGCTTGTTGACATACTTCAAAAGTTTTATCTCGTCAAGACTCTGGTCAAAGAAGTCTTTGTTGTTCTTTATAATCTTTATACAGACGTCCATTCCTGTCTGCAAATCATGCGCTTGTATGGCTTTACTGAAGGCTGCTGATCCAAGGTACTCGGTGACATGGTAACGCCCAGCAATGACCGAATTTAAAACCACGTGAAAGTTCTTTTCCTCTTCGAAACCAGTTCTGATAAATATCAAACAAGTAATAAGAAAGCAGCAGTCAGCTATATATTAAACTATGACGATGTCAAAAAATTTTGACTAGTTCAATCTTGGTTGTAGCTTTTCAAAAGAAAATAGATATCCAAGGACATTACAGTGACACATATCAACTTCAAGTATATTTTCAACATTGGACCCAGTACTCCCTCACCAATACAAAACAGAAGCAATGAAAGTAGTTCAATCAAAAAATGCTATTGACAGCTTTACTTAGCATGATGTTTCTGGGTAGAACGCAACAACCAGAGACTCAGAAACACATGCTCTCCTTAACAGAAATAAAGCGAAAAACGTAACCATAAAAGTTGGGTAGATATCTTACTTGTTTTTTCTGTGCACAATTTTGAGGTCAAAGGTTTCAAACTCTTCCTCTTGGGCCTTAATTTGTCTGACTTGCTCTTGAACAGCCACTGCCTCTTCATCATCAAGTGCTGTCGCATGGTCATCCTCTCTTTCACTGCTATCATTTCTCTCATCTTCTTTATCAGCATGCTTTCTTTCTTCGCAAGCATAATTAGACAGAGAAGAAGGAGATGAATTTACAGATTTTATGGACGTTGCATTATTTTCTTTCACCGAACTTCGAGAACTTGATGAATCACTACTTTTCCTTCTCCAAGTTCCAACCATATCATCTGTAGCTGTTGAAGCATTCAAACTTTCGGCCTTCCTATCTCTGGTTACCGTTTCGCGATTGCCTGACCATAATGATTTACTAGATTCTGCATGCATTAACTGCCCATCTTTCTGTGACGAGCCAAACGAAAAACCTCCATCAGTTTGAATTTTCACGTCAAAACTTGCGCCTAGATCATGATCAACATTGTAACCTGGACCATCATTTTTACTTGCTTTCTGTTTATTCATGGTTGGTCCATCAATATGTTTCTTATCTGACTCAGAGTAAAGCTGTTTAAACCTCGATGCTACAGCATCATGATCACGGGGATACTCAAAATCTCCTTCACTGCTACCTCCAGCCAAACTTTCACGTACTTCACTTCCAAAATCAGCTGCATCACTATAAATTCCCACACCAATTGACCTGACTGAATCATGCTGATCATCTTCGAAGCAAACATCATCGAGATGAGATTTTCGATGGACATTTATGCCTTTCTTATCACCTAACATGACAAGTTCATTTGACTGAGCAACAAACCCCTGCCAAACAGGCTCCTCACGCATCGAATTGAGCAACTTCTCATCCATTAATTGCCCATCATATTGGGCTATCAAATCATTTTTCTTGCTAGGTGGATAAATTTCTGAGACCGTAAGCCTTCGGTCATTTTCTGAAGAAATAGGTTCATCATCTTTTGCTTGGAGATACTGTTCACCAGATAAATAAGAAGCCTCCTCTGCATAAGACTGATCATCGTCGTCTTTGTTTCCATCTCTTCCATGGTGATCAGGACTTTCGCGGGTCGTTCCTTTCTCATGATCACTTGGATAATCAATTTCATGGGCAAGAAACCATGTTTCATCATCAATAGGTTGCCTGACATAACCAATGTCGTCATCATCCTCATACTCGTCAGAATCCCAGTATTCATTATGATAGTCAACAGATTCACTTAAACCATCACCAATAGTAGCAAAACCAGAAACAAGATCTGATGCGTCCTCTGCTATTCCCTGACTTACTGAAAGCCAGTTTCCCCCAGCAGATTTTTTCCCACCTACAATAGATCAATAGATTAAAAGTTACTTTGACACCTCAAGTAAAATTGATAAAGTTAAGGTTACCCAAAAAGTAGAAAGTGAAGACATAGTTCTTATAGAACTCAAAACAAAGAGCAGAGTAGGAAAGGAAGCAGTGAAAGCAAAGAATTTTCAGATTCTGTAGCATGAAAAACCCAAATCACTACTTGCTTTCTTGGGACCTAGTGCCAGAAACTTGTCAATGCATTATTTTCATGCATGAGTTCATCAAAAACAAAACACGTTACTTCTGCAGATTCACACGAGAAAAATGTAGCTAGTGGCAATGTGAAAACCACAGAAGTTCCTATAGGAATGAAGGATATAAGAAATATGAATGTCTTTAGAAGTTTATCTGGAAGTTCAAAATCATTAATCAGATACCACATGCACTATCATTGAAAACAATCATCATTTAGTAGTCAGAATGGAAACTTTGCAGATGTAAGGCTACATTGTCATGCAATCTAACCTGATGAGCTAATTTCTTGCCCAATGGGAACATCAAGGTATGAGCCTATGAGAAGGGCCTCCTCATCATTGATTAGCCTTAGACCTGAACCATTACGTTCAAACTTTTCTTCACAGTAAAGACTCAGAGGATTGTCTTCAGACTTGAGCTTGACAGGAGGCAGCCTAGGATACTCTTCCTTGCGGTTATCATAGACAAGTGGAAAACCTAAGCTACTGATGTTTTTGTCATCAAAAGTAGATTGAGATTTACCAAAGAATAAAGCTCTTGCCACTTCGCTCTCTTGCTCCTTGATTGCCTCCCTCACATCACTAATGTCTGTCTTTTTCTTTCCTTCTCTTTTGTCCGAGCTGCTTACCAGATTGTAACTGGTTGACGCACCCCCTCTCGAAGATTGAAAAAGATTATTATCAGAACACTCTTTCCAGTTCCCTGAGGTATCTACAATATCTTCAGTTCTTAAAAGAATGCTTCCCTTATAACCGTCATGCTTTCCAAAATTCTTAACTAGCCGATCAATCTCATTTGTTTCCTTTATATTGGACCCGGAGTTCGCTTGACTAGTACTCTTATTGCCAAAGAAGACAATATCTTCACCAGTTTCCACTATCTTCTTATCGATATCAGCCAAACGCCCATGCCTAAATTGTTCGAACGCATATGAATCGACCAAGCTGCTACTACTATTATCATCAATGTTTCGATAAGGCTCCGAGGTACCATTTCCTCCTGAATTAAATTTATAGGAATGCGCATCAGGAGCAGCAGCATCACCGGAGAATGTAAAGCTCATCTCACTGGACACAGCCGTCTCCTTCTTGCTAGGTTTCTCAGCAGCAGCACCATTTTCCCACTTGATTACAGAACCATTGGTGCTAGTCCCACAGTCTACCTCTTTCACAATCAGCTCCTTGGAGACTTCACTATCACGAGAACCTGACCTCCGAAGTAGTTCACTACCCCCAGAAGCCTTTTCATTAGAATCTTTCTCCTCAAGCTTAAGTTTCAGAAGAAACCCATTAATGTCAGAGCGGTTATTGAGCTCATTACGCAAAGCTTCCTCTGCCTTAGAGAAACGATTCTGCCTAAGAAACTCTAAAATCTCATCAACAGAGCCTTGGTCCGTCATAGGAGAAGAGCACTGAGAAGAAAAATTCCAACCTATCCTGTAACCAATAGAAAAAGATTAAAACTTTTCAGATACGCAAATCTTTCTCCCAAAAACCAATATTACAATCACATTCCAGAAACAAGCCAAGAGAAGAATTTTACGGGAAACAAAGACTCACGTTTGCTCATACGGTCAAGATGCGAACTTCAATAAACCCCTAAAAAAACCTCCTTAGAAATCATGCTTCAATCGAAGAGTCTTCAATACAGCTGGAGAACCAAAAAAAAAAAAAAAACCCAAATTTAAGAAGACAAGGGAGGAGTTAGAGTGGATCCAATGAGAGATGGAAACTTGAGGTATGGGGCGAAGGAGGAAAAATGCGCTTACAGATCAAACGAAGAAGAAGAAGAACAAAGCAGAGGAGAGAAGAGGTTCCAATGGATGTAATGATTTCGGACATTCACTGCTTTAATTTAATTTTTTTTTTAAAAAGAAATTCCTAAATTTAAATTAGGGTTCTTTCTTTCTTTCCAATATTCTTATAATATACGCACGTACGTAAATATTGCAAAAATTGTGTTCTACTGAAAATTTTAATGATATTGCTAAATTCCAAAGATTCGGATTCGTATTTGCTTCCTTTATTAATTCACGTTATCTATTAGACGAAAAAAAAAAATCTAAAGGTAATTTTTTTGTAATATTAATAATTATGAGAACTGATTTTTTTGTTATATTATAAAATAACATAATCAATTAGATAGACAGCTAGCAGTTAAAAATGGCCAGTCAAATATTATAAATTAAATTTGAAAATAATTGCTCAAAGCCAGAACGGACTATATATATTATATATATAAACAAGCCAAAACGGAACCTTTTTTGGTAATTTTTTACAAATATTATTATACTCTTTGTTCGATGTTTTCTTCACTCACTAAATATTTTACTCTTTAAACCGAATCAGAACTAATAATCAACAAATCATTTCTACTAAGATCAAATTATCATGATTAGCGGTTTAAATCATATATAATCAAAATTGCTTAAGAAACTTATATACGTTTAAAACTATAAATCAATTCAAAAATATATATATATATATATATATATAAAAAGTGGTCTCCTAAAGTCGGGTCCAAATCTCTTGAAGTCATGTTTGAGAGTGTGGACTACTCGATGAGAAAACAGCACCATTCCATTTTTCAAAATTTGTCATATATGTCACCTGAGACGGAGATTATCATCATGCCATGTTAATATATAATCCCAATTACATTACATTGACATATTTCCAAATACATTAAGTACATGTTTTTGTTTGTCTGTATTTATACCATCCATCCATCCATGAATGACGAAGCAAGCAACCAAACAAGAACTTGACAGCTAATTTAAGCAAAATATCTACGCTTATTGACCGTAATGTAGAGCCCAAGATGTATGAGTTCTACAAAATAATAGTACTATATATTATCTTCTAAATCAAACTCTTGTAAAAGTGTAGCTTTCAAAGTCGTCAAAAGAATTAAATCTCTATATAAACACCCGAGGAAGTACACACATCAAAAACATGGGTATTGTCGTATTGATTGAGCCATGACCTTAAAGAAAATTATCGAGTTGGGTTTGCAAATCCTGAATGGAGATCATATTGATATTGCCTTGTTCTTCTGATGAGTACTCAGCTTTCAGCAAGGACTCCACTTGTGTATGAGCTTCCACTATATTTGTCCTGAGTATAAAAACAGATACATTTTTCTTTATTCAAACTAGCAAGAGATTTGGGTTCAGAACTTCAGACACAAGGGATTAGGACAAACACAGCTATGTAAACCAGCCAAAGATAGTTTGGATGGTTGATGAAACTTTCGAGAGTTGGACTTACTTGATAGGCTTGAAAAGTATGGTCCTTGTTGATGGGTTTTGCAAATAGAGTTTCATTTTTGCTAAAATCGGAAGCAACTCTTGCTGTATTGCAGCATATACCTGGTTAAAGTCATGTGATACAAATCAGCCTTTCCCTTTGTGTTGAGAGATTTTTTTTTGCATTCTAGATTATAAAGGTAATAAAAGCTTAAACATGCAAAAATCCATTGCCGGTTATATATTTATCTACGCTGATTTTCTCTTTTCATATCGATTCGATCACAACTGCACGTTCAAGCTACCACTGGCATCTATATTCGTTAGTACTTAGAGGCTAGAACTGCCTATGAACAGAGTTTTCAGAGCTTATTAAAAAGGGATGAAGAAATAGCTGCCATCTATACTTCTGAGATATATACCTCGCATAATTAGACAAAAAAAAAAAAAAAAACCTAAAAGAGTAAATTATCTATCTCATACCTTTTGAACAAGTTCCGCCACCTTATCCGGTGTAGCAAAAGCTTGTTCCTTCAGCGGCCTAGCCATGACAGAATCAACCTTTTGATTCTGAGTTCCGGTGGAAAGAGCAACTTTTATGGCTGTGACCTGCATATACATGTATACAATGTATAAACATAGCAAAACTATTACGCAATTCCATTAGGAGAGTACACTCTTTAGATAAACAGATCATCTTCTACTTAACGGTGCATTGTATTTAATATCAAACAGTGCAAAGGATGCTGAGTTAAACATTTTCGAGGACGTCTAGAGTCTTAACAAAATTTTGAAAAAAAAAATTCCCAGAACAAAGGAAAGAAGAAACAAACCTTGGTCACAAATGAAAGCATAGGATCCACAACTAGCTTAGTGACTGACATAATGAACTCCTCACAAGTTGTCTTGAGACATTTTTCCAGTTCCTGCGAAAATAAAGTTCTATGCATCAATGCCATTCATATCAAGTAATGCCAAGGACCCAGGCATAGAATGAGACATCCAGGTAAGCAAGATACAACCAACAAACTAACAAAAAAACTTGCCATAACTCTTGAGCCTATTGTCTTAGCAGATATATAACCCAGTCTATGAAATTAAAATTTTCTAATCTACCAATATTGTCATCAGTCTCGCAGAAAGATGCTCAAGGTTTAAACTATTAAATGAGATCAACACATCTGAGTGGCAAACTTATGTAAACATGAAGAACATATGCAATTGATTGTGGATGGAAGAGAAAAATCACCAACCTTCTTGGCATCTATTTGACTCTCCAAAACTCGAGGTGACAGGGTCCTTGCCAGGGAGGTTGACCTGGACCAATCAAAAAGTGACGCTTGACCTCTAAGTATCCTTCTCAAGTGTTCCTAGCCACATTTTTTACATGAATAATCAGTTAGCAAAGTCATCAGTAAATAAAGAAACTGAAGGAGAAAAGATCTGAAAATGTGCACCAAAGGCGAGAAAGAAAGGTTTAGATCTATCACACAAAATAGACTTGAATGTCGAGGAACTAACCAGTAGATGAGAGAAATCAAGTTCTTTGTGGGTGACTGAAAATTCTATGTCAAAAGGCGCAATCTGGAAACAAACAATAACTATTAATGCCAGTGGGCAGTGACTTAATACTTATAGCAAAAGAAGCAAACCAATGATAAATTAGCCCTAACCTGTTCTCTCAAGATAAGAAGATGCTTGATAAGGAAAAGCTGGCCATCCATTGTAGTAGATCGCTTAATGATAAGCTTGCTGGCTTTCTGTTGCATATTTGACAAAATATTGTGGACATCTCAATTATTGTATACGAGGGGCAAATGTAAAAACTTGGTAATTAAAATTAAACAAAAACAACTACAAATTTCTTTTAAACAAAAACAACTACAAATTTCTTTAAAAGAAATTGACACATTAATATCTAAAAAAAAATTGACACATCTTCGTGTAATTAAAATTGATAATGTCCTTGAAAATTAGGACAACTGAATAAGGAACAAAAATCAAGGCGGGGAAAATCTGATTTTCTAGCTTGCTTACTTGAATTGACAGAGAGCAAACTTCTACAGCTTCCTGAGGAACAGAAGAGATGGTTTGTTAGACAAGTTTGCCTAAACATGAATTGTTGAATTTTCTTTGACAGAATGAGAAGCAATAAGTTACTGATAGTCTTGCCTGTGCTAATCCAGTGAAGACTGCAGGCTCCAAGCATCGATATAATTTAGATAGACAAGAGAGAGTCTTTTCCAAAGGTGGATACCAAGTCTTAAATACATCAGCGTTTTCATCATCCTGCATCTTAGAATATAAGTATACAGCTAAAACCAACCCCATAGGAATAATTTGAGAATTTTGTTCTACCACGGGATTAGCTTCAGATGTTGTATTAGGAGATCCCTCCAGCTTTGCAGGATAGTCCAGATCTTCATCAGAGGGAATATAATTTGCTATCTGCGGAAGTAAGAAGGAGATTGAGTCGAAGGAAAGCAAAGCCCTCTAAGACTAAACAGGATAACATAGCCGAAACTAGCAAACCTCTCTACTTAAAAGTCATTCAGTATCCCAGTTATAACACAATTTCATCTTATCAGTAGTAGGGTGACTCGTCTTAGTGGTGACAACATACAAATTTCACTGTTTCTACATAATCGCAGATGAGAAGACCACACATATGGAAGTTAAGACCAAGGTAAAGAATTTGTATGAAAACTATCCCAATATTTGCTGGTAATTTAAATACTGTACCTCATCTCGAATATATGTTCTGGCACGGAAAGTCAATCTTTCATTAACATCGGCTAAGATTCTTTGTAATGTAGGCCGCAGTCCGGCCAGGGGTTCACTCTGTCTAGCTGACTGCTCGCCCAAGACTTCAACTTTAAGTATATGAATGAGCTCACATAGAAGATCAATATTTGCTTCGTGTATCAGTTTTGGACGTAAAATGTCATACAAGTATGTAGACCTGTTCAGGAACAAGCAAACATGATAAATTGGAAGCACCGTACAAGATATAACCCACGAAAACAATCTGGATGCCTTACGCTTACTCATTTTTTCCTGAATAATAGACTTATAAAAAGTCATAACCAGATTCAAAGAAAGTTCACTATAGTGTAGTTGACCCACCGACTACATCAACTACAGTGTAGTTGGAAGTATCACATAGATATAACAAACGAAATCATTCTCATCTCTAAAGAAAGACATAGGGACTAGTATAAACAAAAATCAAGATAATATTATCGAGGCAATGACGACAAAATTAGGTTCCTGATTCACAATTAACAATATTGATGGGGTGAATGCTCGGCTGTGCATTATTTGATGAACGCTAATGGTGTAAAGAGGAAGAGAAGTAGAATAAATTAGAAACAAGTATACAAGCGTACATATTAGCTGTATATATCTCAGTATAGAAGGCACCAGAAAACTATTTCAGTGATAAATTGAACAGAAATAGAGATGAAGACTGAAGAACATAGACAGCATGCATTAAAAAAGAAAACTTACAAAGGATCCACTAAAGGTGCCAGACTTGAAACTTCCTCTGATGATGCTGGAAAGAAATGAGTAAACAGTTGATGCTCCATATGACAAACCTGAAATTCTTTATGGAGGTTAAGACGTGTGATGCAGAAATTTCATGTTTTGAAAAAACCAAGTCCACTAACACTCTCTAAAATCCTAAGTTACTAAAGCTGATGAACCAGCCATTCTCTTTCTCAAACAGACCTTCTTCTGACCTTTGAAATCACACAGATGAACAGCTATATTAACATTCTCATTTTCCTATATGTTTCTATCCCTTATGATGGCAGAAATTTCCTGTGAAACTAAACTGGTATAGCTCCTATTATCCCTCATGAATAAAGTGAGGTGTTCGTAATTTTATTTTCCTTCATATACCTGCATCAGATATGCACAACCAGATCTAGTCAAAGATGGCAGTGCCTCTTTCTTCGCGAAATCAGATACTCGTTGGTGAACTATGCCTTTGACCTGATAATATGAATTGAACATTAAACAGGCGATTCTGGTTACTTGCAGATACTAAAACCATATTGTATTCCAGAAAATAAACTCACAAGCGAGAGCCGTTGTTCACAATATAGTCTGTGGCATTCTGCAAGGATTTGAACATATTCCTTTCTTGCTGACCTACTCTCGATTTCCTCCAGTACAGGTTTAAGCTGGACAAATATTTTTCAATGTTCAGTGTCATAAGAAAGAAACTATAGCCATGGCATCATCTCAATACCGAACTCGCAAAATTGACATGCTACAAAAGCTAATTTTGATTGTTCTCATATCTAATATTGTGACCATAACATTTCTGCACTAAGATGGGAAGAAAATCAAAAGGTATCACCTCACTTGCAGCAGCCTTGAAACGAACATATATAACAGATGCCTCGACACCCTCCGAGACAGATGTTTTGTTTCCTCCTGGCCCACGAAATGCTGCCTGAACCTGACAAAGGAATTTACATGTATGTTTTAGCGGAAACTATGCATAATCTCACAATTCACTCTGCATGCATAGATTACATGCACATATATGCATATACATATTATATAGCTACAAGAACTATACATGCTTATTGTAAGCTGTGCAAGGATACATTGCATATTACAAAGAACAATTACCTGAGAAGCAGCCATTTTAAGCACTGCAAGGATGTAAGTTCGAATCATGCCCAAGGCCCGTGACTGTAAAATAGATAAATGTTAGTCTTTTCTATAACAAATTACAAGATACTAATATCTCCTCATTATCATTTAGTTCAGTTTTAATTTTATTTAGTTTTGTACAATTTCAATAAATTCTGGAAACAGTGTATGACTTTGTGCATGCGTAATAACTGTAAATCCATGTGTCTCTCCGTGAGAGAGAACGAGGGAAGACAAACAGAGACAGGAAGAGCTCTTCGTAGTACCTGGAGCTGACGAAATTTGAGCAAATAAACACTCGACTCCGCATATTGAGGATTATCTTCGATGTACCTACAGAATTCAAGGTAAAGAGACAAATTACAATCACTGTGAGGGTGATGGAAGAACTAAAGTGGAGCATTCTTCCATAAAATTGCCAAGTAGTGAATATAAAATTGCATAATATTGAATGCAAGATCATTTACTCACGATATGCACTCATCCAGCCGTTTCAGTAGTGTGAGAAAGTTTGAGTTTGATACGTTCATATTTGGTGAATAAAAATTAGAGGATATCTGCGGGACAAAACAAAATAAAAAGAAGAAGAATTAGGAGATATTAGAGCAGTTTAACACCTCGTTGAGATATTTCCTCTTAATTTTGCAACCAGTGTCCAGGAAGAAACATATATATTATAAACTAAAACCACAGGCAGGTCAAAATTCAATTGATTACGTTAATGAACAAAAAAAGAGCATGTTCTGAAGCAACTAAACACTACTACTTTAACATGTTTCAAAAATTAATGTCGATAGGCTAGAAATTAAATCTTACATTCTCCAATTCATCAAAATAGTTGAGCTTACTCCTTAGAGCTTCTGCAAACTCCATCAATTTCTGCTTCTCCATCAACTAGAAAAATGTGGAAGAAAATGAAACTTAGCTCAGGCAAGCAAACTATTACAATCAAGTTAAATAGCGAGTCAGAAACTCTTGACCATCCATTTTTGTTTTGTATGTCATTTGGATATACACAGCAAGTAGGAATGAGAAACATGCAAGAGATAATTAAGAGAATAACAAAAAATCATCTTGCAAAGCAAAAGACAGGGAAAAAAAATACCAGTCGGTCACATGCATCATGAAGAGTTTTAGTCTTTGTTGTTACTCCTTGATGTTGAAGCTGCAGTTCATTAAATAGGTCAAGTGTTTCATCAACCTGCATAGGAGAAATCCTACGGTCAATAATGAAGCAGATGCCTTATATTTTATGGGCAAGATAAGACCACAGCAACGGAAACCTGCCTGGTGGAGTATATCATCACACGTCTGGATGCGCACAGTCAAAGTATTGACATAGTGCCGATACTTTTCCTCTGTCTACGTCAGAAAAGGAACAAATCAGTTAGAAACATTTCAAGTAGTGTTTCCCAACTTTTAACCAAGGAACAACATGACTATCACTAACCTCAGACTTCATCGCTGATTCAAGATCAGTAAACCATTTGTAGAACTGTAATAAAAACGACATAAAGTCGAAATGAAGAAGCAGTACTACACATATAGAGATACAAAAAAAAAAGAGATACCCGCGTGTACCGCATAAGATCCTTGGAATAAAAAGTTGCAGGACGAGAATAAACCTGATTTGTATTAACCAAAACAGCTTCAATTGCTCCAGAATCTCCCAAGTTTGCGTCCTCTGCTGAGACAGACAAGCCATTCTCTGGGCGGTGAACATGCTCATGTACCTAAAACCATTAGAACTAACACTGACATCACACCACAAAAAAAGAAAGGATAACAATCTCGACAAAAATCCAAACATGAAAACTCCAGACTCACAAGGTTGGCAGGAAACGGCCGCTCAGCTACTGCGTGCGATAGAGAAACTATAGCTGCTTGTTGCTGCTCTGTCAAAGGAGCGCTCTGCAACGGGATTTTAACCACATTACAATTCAGTATATATATATATATATTCTCAACAAACAGAGCATCATTTCAGATCCAACGATTGTATCTGAACAAAAGAATCCAGATCCAGACACACCGGACACTAGAGTCGTCAATGGCGGGATCTAGAGCTCAGATTGTGTGAATTACCTGTTCCCAAGTAGAAGCGAAATTGTAGCCTTTGGAGATGGCTCCAGATTTGGGGAGGCTGGAAGACGAATTCGCCTTAGTCGCCATCATCTATGGCGGTTTCTTCGAACTGTATAAAATTCTGAATCTCGGCTTTGTTTTGATTACTTGGAAGAGGAAGACGGTGGTGATCCGAGCGTTGAGATCAGCAAAATTTATCACTTGTACAATATATATGTGTCTATTGTATGTTAATCCTTAATTTCTTTTAAATTTCACTTTTTGTCCCCCATAGCTTCTAAATTGCAACTTGAACTTATATTTTTTTCTTCCTTCTTTTTTAACGTATAGTGAGTATGGTGAAAATTTTGATGATTTTATTATTTTTAACGTATAGACTATACTATACTATTGATGTATCATGTATGAGATGTTTATTTCCCTCTAATTTGCTCTCGTTTCAGAACTAAAAATGTAATTTGATACATATATACACATTAGTAGTGAATTAATTTTAATGGATAAAAATTGAAATTAGAAAGTGTGGTTATTAAGAAAACAAACTACTAAGGTGTGGTTATAAGTTGTGTCAACTGTCAAAATCTGTGCTTTTTATCTCCAACTACAACCACTTATTTTTACTTTGTAGTTTTGACTAGGGGTGTTATTTGCTGCCTTGAAAGTTGATATATATTTCTTGGTGGCTGATACCTACACCCACCTTAATCATATCGATAGTACTCTAACATCTATTTCGTCTTTCCGTTATCATACTTCACCATTAAAAGGTAAAACCAATATATACTTGCAAAGAAATAGATACTATATATATATATACTAGCAATCGACCCGCATTACACGCTGTAGTTAGATTAAGTTGTATTCCGGAATTTTGTTGTGTATATTTTTTTTGGTTTTTGTATCATCTTTACATTTATTTTTGTATTTAATTTTGGTTGCTTATGTTGTTTTGTTGGATGTAATGAAAGTATGTTTTGCAGTAAGTATAATTTAGTTTGCTGTTTTTAAAGGAAAAATTGAGATCATCTAATGTGTTTATAATGCTTTTAAAAAAAATTATTATTAGAAGTTAACATTGTTTAGTTGAAGTTGTTGTTTTGCTGTAGTTGTTAGTTGTCATTAATTTATTATTATTTTCCATTTTGTGATTGGATTGTTATTTAATATTTTCTTATGTATTTTGTAAAATGTTGGAGTAATTTTTTTGTTAATGCTTTAGTGTTTGGAGTGAAAAAGATTGTGGATTTTATTAAGAAAAATAAATAAAATCAATAATTTACATTCCTCTTTTCTGGACTATTTTTGTTTGTTTCATTCGGGCTCAATTTCTCTGTAAGACTTATAATTTGTGGGTTTATTAGGCCATTATTTGTATGTTATTGAGTTGAAATTGATTTGTTCTTTTTCAAAATCTGATGTCCTCGTGAACGGATAGGAGAAGAGCAATTTTCTGATCTAGAGGTCTGTTTGAGTATTTAACTTATATCTTTGATGCTTGTAATAGTTTTTTCAGTCATTCCTGTTATAATCGTTTTCTCTTATTTTTATTTTTTTGGGGGGTTTACGTATTTGGTTGATTCCTTGCTCGCTTTACTCTGTTGGGGATATTTGGTTATCCCCTGTTGATTTCGTTAAAGGTGAATGTCAATTGGGCTGCAAATTTGTTTATATGAAAATTTGTTGGCTTCTTTAGGTTTCCTAATTAAGTTGTGAGTTGTTTTGTGTTCTTGGTTGTAATTTTTTTTCCGTTTGTCCTGTGAGTGATTTTTTCGATTCGATGTGAGTTGTGCTTTAGGGAAAATTAATTTTCTTGTTTATCTTGCTGTAATTTTATAAAGTCTGGGTTGTTTTTTGTTTTCTCGGTTTTTTTTTTCATATAATTTTTTTGTTACGGTTATCTGATTGTGGCATTCATATATTTGAATCTTTTTAGTTTATTAAATGGCTGTTCATCTCTTTGTGTCTTTGTCTTTTGTGATGGATTTGTGAATTGATGCCAAAAATTTTTAATTAATTTCTAGTTGTGTTTTCTTGATTATTTGAAAGTGTTGCTTAGATTGCCTCGTTTTGATATTTGAAATTTTAAATTATGATCAGTTTAATAGAAAATTTTAACTATATTATTACCACTAATAAAAAAATTTAGTATTGTTTTCTTATTTTAACATCTAGTTTATTTTACATAATTATTTTTTTATTTAAACTTTCGATTAATTATAATTAACATAAATATGCACTAAATGAATATTTTAAATTTATTTTAAAAAAAAAAATTGAATTCATAGGATTTAAAAATAGTGATGGGTCTAGAGACTTTGAATGAAATATTGTTGAACCTACAGATTTTGGATGAAATTTAGTTGGTCAGTTTATCATTTGTATGATTGTTTAAAAGACTTATTAAAATCTGTAAAACTCACAAAATTTAAGAAGAAGTGGCTGATGTGGCAGCACCAGGAGTGAACAAAGTTAACTTTATATATATAGATATAAGAGTTTCATTCGTGCATGATATTGACCGTAAGCGATATATATTTGATTAGTCCGCAGATGTGAATGCATCTATTTCTTTGCTACTACACGACATCTCTTTTGTTCTCTTGAGTTTACCACAAAACCGTTTCTTTCTTCTAAACTAACAACGCCGCCATACAAGATTAGTACGATCGAGTAGTTTATGGTCACCAGTTTATATGCTCACATGTTATCGATCTAATTATAGAATTATATATACAAGAGAAATAAACAAATATATTCCAACATACTGATTTGTACATTAACATATTAGGTCTCTCTTTTCTCGCATTTTTCTCAGACAAATGCTCACTAATGTTACACATCAAACATACATGCTAAAGATCTCTAGTCTCGTACTTATACGGACTGAGTATAGTCAAGCTAGAAATGTACGGTGTTGTGCGAAGAAGCTAATCCTAGGAGGCAGAGTTTCCAACAGACAAAAAATCGAAGAAGGGAACACCACTTTCGTTTTTGTTGTCAGCGTCATTGGGGTTGCTTTGATCTGAATCTTGATCAATAACCTCGCTCTTGTTTGAATCCGTGTTTACTTGTAGAAAATTGTAGAACTCCAAAGGTTTAGTCTGGTTTGCTGCCATCGCATCTGACAAAAAGAAGATCAAAATTATAAGCTTTGTGGATTGCGACTGTCGATATTTAAAGAGCTATATAGAGATTTTTTAAGGTAATAACGAAAATGATATGACTATAAAACACGAATTTTTGTCATAAATTTTGATTATACGCAATAAAAAAAAATTCTGCTAAACTCCTTTGCAAAATTTTGGAACATTAATATTTTTATGGAAATGAACATGCAAAACACTTTTATCGAAAATGGATCCTTCTCCATCAGTTTTTGAGTACTTTACCTTTGGTATTTAAAGCAATCTTTCCAGTGAAAAACTCCTTAAGGAACTGAAGATGATTGATATGAGAGAATTGGTAAGGGTAACTGATAACGTCTCCGAGTATTCTCTTCCGATCACCGGAGCTATTGTTATTATGATAACCACCAGAATTCATCATGATTTGTTCACTCGCCATCAAAGAAGAAGACGAAGTCGTCGTCGAAGGTAGAAGACGAGGCTTGGAGGTTTGGCGTGTGCGTCGAGCCATGATGACGTGCCAATGGTTCTTGACCGCGTTGTCCGTTCTTCCGGGGAAAAGCCTTGCGATGATCGACCATCTGTTCCCATGGATCCGGTGAGCCGCTAAAAGTCTTTCTTCTTCTTCTTCCGTGAAAGGGTTTCGGTTTATCCTCGGATCCAATTGATTAAACCATCTCAATCTACAACTCTTACCTGCACATACACCAACACAATTAATATGTATGTATATAAATATGAAACCCTAGTTTTTGTATATATGGACCGACCAACCCTAGAATATATTGTTAAATTACCTGATCGACCAGGGAGCTTGAGGGCTATGGCGTTCCAATTATGAGGACCGTATTGTTCGACCAGATCCTTCAGCTTCTCGTCTTCCGCTGGTCTCCAATGGCCTCGACTGCACATGATCCTTTTCTTCTTTACGCCGATCTAGCTATTTACTATTCTTTTAACTAACTTTACCGATCCAATTCAAGAACAAAGAGAATACTACCCACAAAACCACACAAACACAGATCCTATATCATCAATACCGTACGCATATATTTTGGTGCGTTCATGTACATATAAATATCGAAATTTAAACCCTAAGTTTTTTTTCTTGGCGAAAGGTTGGGGAAGATGGGTATGTGGGAACAAGAAGAAAGCTGAAGAGCACCTGCACTACATATATATAGATATATATAGTCAAATATTTATAGAGAGCATATAATATATATATATATAATATGAAGAAAAATAAAATAAATAAAATCCGTTAGATAGTCGGGAGGGTTTGGACGGACCTCTCTTGTCTACCGGCGACTGATGCCAACGTCTTCCCTAACCAACACAACACCTCCTTTTAAGTAATCTATCCTTTTTTTTCGTTTCTTTATTTGTATATTTAACTTAGATTATAATTGGTTCATAACATTTATGGAATATAAGGGTAGAGAGATTGCTTGGTGTGGGCTTCGCATTTCGTTAACCTCTCAACGTCTCTTCGTATTGTATTAATTAATTTAAGGTTTGTTTCTAAGTTCTAACCTACACCCGCTACTTCAAGCCACCAATACCCATCTACGTTTTTGTGTAATCTTGGCCAACCTACGTATTTACATATAATAAATATCAATACAAAAATTTATTTCATCAAATGTTATTTTCAATTCAAGTCGTTCATGATTAAATAAAGATACAATTTCGTATGATTATAGTCAAGTTATGTTTTGAAACATTAATACAAGCATTAATTAGATTGTTCATATGATATTTATTATCACATTATATGTGGATTCAGTATATTGCCATTGTTAGTTAGACAATAAGGGATTCTGATTAACACGTAAGACGATTTTGAAATAAAAGACGAAAAAATAAATAAAACATGAGGAAAAGGAGAGAGTTTGCTAACAATGTTGTGGACTTCTGGTTAAATGACAGGTCATATATAAATATTGATTGATAGGTTTTGATAACATTTTCAGACCTAATCAACGTTTTCTCTTAAGCTTAATTCGGAATATATCGGCCAACTTGGAGAACAATACAACTAACTTTTCTCAGCTAAGTTAATTCTGCTTTTTAACACAAAAGGCTTAACTACTAACTTGGTCGAACTGACTAGATGAGGCCTCATGCCTCATGGGACGAATATTATTGTTTTCTCACTAGTAGTTATATAAAAAAAAAAAGATAAAATAAAAAAAAGAGAATAAATATACTGTTATATATTATTCTTCAACTAGAAATGGACTAACTATATTTTCTTTTAGCAGTTTTACAATGGGGATTTTTTTTTTTTTTTCATAAACTGCAAATATAATAGAAGGTATTTCCGTATTTGATGACATATATTAGCAATTTTATAAAAAAATAGTATGATATGGTCAAACATTTAGTCGTAAAAAAATTGCAAAGATGGTCAAATGTTTGGTCTCCAAGCACGTCGTGTGTATTTCTCTTGTCCAAAACGGAACTTTATAGGTAATCGTACTTTCAGGACTAAACACGAATCTGTTGCATTGTATGTTCCGTGGGGATTAATGCGAACATTTGTTCAACTTGTTTTTTTATTTTCTTTAAGCAAAAATCAAATAATTGCTGGTAAAATTTAGTAGGAAAAAAATATAAAACAGAGAGTTAGTTGGGAAAGGAGAAACCATAACCAACTTCATTTGTTCTATTGGTAGTTAGGAGAGAAGACATCTTCAGTTTCGAACCTATCATAACTAAACTAAAATATGACTCATTCAACTAAACCGGTACATAACACCTGTTCGGTTTTCATTTCACAACTGTACGGTTACTTCACCAAAATGCTGACAGACCAACTGTCATGTCTTGAGTCTTCACCAATATTTTCTTGAGACTTGAACCCGTTACCAGAACTGGTGAAACCTCGTTTATCTTAGCTGAACGATGAAGCCAACACTCTTTTAAGTATCAGAACGTTTCAAGAATCTCACATCAAACTCGAGTATCAAAGAGCAAAAAAACAGAAGGTAAACCAGAATAGTCATGAACCATAAAGAAAACAAACCTCTCACATTGCTATGGATCATACAAAGTTCCGTTCTATATACGCAATGGTCAATACACTGACTTAAACGAACAAGTTGAACATACTGTGCGTGGTGGGACCTTTTCCAAAGAAACCAATATAACCATCAGACAACAACAGACCTGGATAGGTCTCTTTGCTTTCGAGATCATGATTCTTGGTCAGAATTGGGGACTGTGATGGATGAAATTTCACCAGGGATCATAATCACGAAGAGCTCCTTTCGAGACAACAGAATCATCACATCATTTTGATCGCACCACTGAGAATGGTTCTTTGTTGTTAGTATGATGGTCCAACAGTTTTCAGTTCCCATTACTTTCCTCTGAGGTTTGTACTTTTTCTCTTCTCACTGAGTGCAAAACGCCTAGCCATACTATGATTGTAAAACTTCTTCATATGTTCAGAAAGCTTATGGATTGCCTTGAGGTTACCAACAGTAGATAGATGCATCAGAAAAGAGTCAAACGCTCGATATGGCAGTTTGAGTCCTTTGTTCACAACCTCTTCCAGTAGAAAACACGCCTCCTTAGCTCTGTGACAGTCGAAAAGCCCATTGATCATAACACAGTAGGTTTCAATGTCTTGAAAACAGTCTCTTTCATCCATTTCTTTCCATGTATTGAATGCTCCATCAGGATCATCCATTTCGAAATACATAGATATCAGCATGTTGTATGTCTGGACGCTAGGAGCACAACGTGATTCTACCATTCTTCCATACAGTTTAAGTGCTTCATCGCTCTTTCTATTCTCACACAATACCCTAAGAAAGCAATTGTAAGTGACAATATCAGGCGGGTAACCTTTATTGCTCATCTCATCCAAGAACTTGTACGCTTCCTCAACCTTTCCAGCCATACACATACCTTCAATTACGTCCTTGTAGGTTGACACATCAGGAAGGCAACCTGTGCTTATCATACGCCCAATTAGCTCAAAGGATTCTTCTACTTTATCATTCTTTGCCAACGCTACAATCATTAAAGCAAACGTTCTTGCAGTTGGAGCAGAGACTGCAGAGCCTTTGGTTATCATGAAATCGAACAAATCAGCTGCATCATCCACCATCCCAGCTTGGCAGAAAGTATCAATGGCAGCACAATACGTGAAATTCTCCGGTTTATGACCAGCTTGAATCATCTCTTCAAGCAGCTTCATCGCCTTTTTAGGGTCTCTCACTCTACACCACCCAAAGAACAAGACATTGAATGTATTCGCATCAGGTATAACTCTATGCCTCATCCTTCTAAGCAAAACTACACTCTCCTTTACCAAACCACACTTACACAGAGCATCAAGAAGCATATTAAAAGCATTAATCTCAGGCTGCGTCTTCACTCTAATCCGTTTCTTCTTGGCAAATTTCTGAACATGAGTCAAATACCTCTCACAATACTTCCTAAGAATCTCCAACAGAACATCAGCAGGAACAGCGGTTTTGTTGTTTCTCTTCATGTAATCAAACATATCAACCACAATCCTAAACTGCTTGTTCTTGTACTTAGTACTAGACAATATATCAATCATCTCATTATAAGCAATAGGCTCATGTGAGTAATGTTCCTGATGACCAGCCCAAGTAAAGAACCTCAAAGCCGTCTTTTCCTCGTATTGAAGCCTTTGTAAGATCTTGCAAACCACAGGAGTTGTCAACTCTACACCAGATTCATCAAGGGCTTTCTCCATATCACCATACGCATTCAAATTCGCCATTATAACTTCGTGTAAGATTCCAACCGCATAAGTAGAACCCTTTGTTCTAATATCATTCTCATTGCAGGGAACCAGTGATTGATCTTGAGAAACTTCTACTCTACGGGAAATTTCAAATTCTGGGTGTAACAAAGTCGTGGAACAGAATCGATGGCTCGAGAAAGAAGAGATTTTGTCGATGTGAATAGAATCTAGACGAGAACTCAACAGATGAGAGTAAAGTGCGGACCTTTGTGGTGGTTTTGTCGGAAGATGCGAGTAGAATCTAGAACGAACAAGAGATGAGACCAGCCTTCGCATCATTCAGCAATCACTCAGTGAAAATATATTATTTTCGAGGTTTACAGCCAAAAGAGACTGAGAGAGGAAACCAGAGGAAGGGGACGGCAACGGAAAGAGAGAGCAGAGAGAGGTGGAAGTTTTTAATGGGCTTTCTTCTATTGAGGGCCTTTTCAATGTTAACGGGCCATCTTCTCTTGACAACAAATACTGTTTTGAGTGTGTGAATTGCAACTCTAATTAAAAAAAAAAATAAAGCGAAAACCGAACCAAAATCAATTTAAAACCATAACCAAGCCATGAATCAATCTCCACTCTGTTTATAACAACGATTTGTTACCTAGTTAGGCTCTAAGAGCATGTTTATCGGTGGGTTGTAGTAAGGGGAGTTCTTAAATTTTTTATGAATTAATTGTGTACTGTTTGGAATATAAGAATCCATGATCTCTTAGATAAAATTTTCTCATTTATTGGTAGGTTCTTATTTTGGATCTCTTATTCTTGAAAATATTGTTTTTAAAATTTAAAACTTTTAAATAGAATAGAAGTGATATAAATGTGTAAACATTTAAGATTTTATAAAATTAGAAAATATTGCATTTTAATTAATTTTCAAACATACAAAACTTAATACAAATATTAATACATATTACAATAGAAGTGCAAGTTATGAAGCCAAAAACTATCATTTGAATCTCTTTCACTATTTCCACCATTGATTCCCTTGGTTCTCTGCATCGACATCTTCATTTTCATTTGCTCGTTTCCCGTTATCAGCTTGATTCTCTTGTCCCTCTGAGCAAAAAAAATAGAAACAAATTGGTTCAGCATGTGTTGTTTTCGTGATGCCCTCAGTTAACCCCATGACAGAGAGGTATAGAAAGCAATATATCTGGAACTGCATCTTCATTTATTGGCATAGCAGCTGCGGGATCATTATCAGCTCTCGCAGCAGGTCTATGAGGTCGAGGTGGTGGTACTGCTGCTCTATGCATGCCTTGTGAAAGCCATCGCACAAACGGTGCAAGAGCTCTTTTTGAGAACAAGAAAAAATCATAATTAAGAACAAGAACCAACGAGAAGCTAACAAAAAAGAAGAGACAACTAACGTCCTTACAACACCAAGCCAAACCTGCAACAAAATAAAACCAGTACACTACAAAGAATGAACAAAAACATATCGAAACTTTTGTAACAAGCCAACGATTTCCAACTGAGCAGCTAAATCAGAACAACAATCATAAGCAAAACAATGAAGCTACATAGAAAATTGTTCTAATCAAATCCAACAGATAGGTTCATTTTTGTAGCTAGGAGAGTACCTGTTCGTGGAGACTTTGCAGGGAACCAAAGCCCTCTCCTCGAACCATCACCCTCATTCTCTGCTTCTTTCTCCTGTCGACTGCAACAAAAATTAGTACACATTATTGATAGAACAAAAAAACTGATTCCCAGCAACTAACCTCTGCCATAGCAAGCACTTCAACTGCATCGGAATACATTTCCAATTCCACACATAGATCATGCAATTGGATAAGCCAAGAGATTGATGAGCAAGAATACATTCCCTAGCTCCTCTAGTTTCTTCGGTTCATGCTTCCCTTCATATTCTGCAGAATGCTCATAAAGCTCTTGCACCTATACGCAACACAACACATAAAGTTCAAACTGGTAAAACAGATAATAATCAATCTGACTTAATATTGCTGCAGGAATTTTACATCCGTCATGTAGATGGACTTCCCATAAACTCAGAAGCTGAGCAAGAACGTGTCATACAATGTCTCGAAGTAGCCATTGAGAGGAGAGCATCCGAGGTAATCAAATAGAAATATGCAACATATCACTGCACATCAATTGATGATGTACTCTTTTTTTTTTTTCTTTCTGATATACTCAAAACAGATTATGCATCCTTTCAGGGTTTAGAGCTGGAGTTATTAGCAGAAGACCGAGTTGGTCTCCTCTCAGACATAACCAGGACATTCCGAGAGAACAGCTTAACAATTGTGAGAGCAGAGATCTCGACTCGAAAGGGTAAGGCGAAAGACACTTTCTACGTAACGGACGTGACAGGAAACCCAGTTGAATCAAAAATAGTGGAGTCAATCAGACAACAGATAGGAGTAACCAAGCTGAAGGTGAAGAACAACGAGGATTGCTCTGTATAGCGGTCATCATAGCGAGGCATTGTCAAGCTGCAAAATTTTCCCACCATAATTATATCAAACGCATATACATATTAACATAAATCATAAAAACAATGAATCCCGAAAGATTAACATATTCAGAAGCGATACAAGAAGAAAAATTCGAGAGGAAATAATGTAAATCCCTAATTAGATTACGCCGAAGAAACCTATTGAAGAAATCTAAAGAGGAAAGGAAGCACAAAACCAATTCAAATCCCAAAGTAAAGATCGAATCAAAATACATCGGAACCCAATTTTTTCATACCTAGAGACGGAGACGAAGAAGAAGAGTGTGAATCGAAGTAACCCTTACAATTTCGAAACAAAGGAAGTGAACCTTCTCCTTCGATTCCAAACACATTCAAATTCCATCTTTTCTCGTTTCGGGATTGTGATCGCCAGAGAAAGAGAGAGAGAGAGACGAAAGTAAATAAAAATCGAGCTTCCCAAAACAAAAAAAATTTCTCTTGTGTATTTGTTTTCTGGCCAACACAAAAACGACATGTAGCGCCTCTTAGAGCAAAGATGAGTATACTATATAACAACCTCCCTTAGCATTTTTCTTTTGTTCTGAATTATTTTTTTCCACCAAAACAATATGAACCCCTCTAAGAGACTGCCGATAAACAAGGTCTAACCGTCTAAGCCTATATGTTCCTTTCAATCACAATAAAAGCAACAAAATGATGTTTACAGGCCAGAGGAAGCAGAACTGTTTAAGAAGTCTGCACAGCATGCATACCAGCTTTTTGAGATAAAGCAGCCTTATCCAGATCGATGCCTGTCTTTTTCTGTTTGGTCCAATTTAGTCTTTCTCTCTTATATTCCTATGTTTTAGCGAAGCTAAAAATTTCATTCTTACCATTGTTCCTAGGTCGAAAAGATGGAAGAATTTGCACAAGGCAGGCAGAGTCTAGACCGGTAAGGATGTTCATTCTCGTGGTCTAGTAGATGCACTCGGTAGGCTGTCCCGAGCTATAGCCATCGCTAAGCAGAAAGCTAATATTCCTCTTGATAGGAAGGTTTGCCTCTAAAACTCTCTTTTGCTTCAGTGAACTCATCTTCGTAACAAATCTTTAAAACTCAAAAAAAAAGCACAAAGTAGATGATATTTGATACTTTGCTCTTTCTTGTGGTAAATACAGGTAACTCTTGTTGAGCTTTCGAGACCTTCTACATCACTACCAGATATCTTAAGCGGTATAGGAAGCTCAGTGATTGGAGTCAGAGTTCCCAAGTAAACAACGTTTTTATATTCATTAACTTCACTGACTAAAGTATCTCCGTAATATTTCCTGAGAGGCATATGCAGGAGAATCTCACCGTCGGAACTGATTTTCACAGCTGTTGGTTCCATGGGCACCACGATAAGCTTCACCGAGTTTGATGCGACCCAGAAATCTCCACCATCTGTTCTCCATATGTTGTCCGGACCCGGTATCGACGGTACGAAAATCTCAAACGTGTTGGCTTTTGGACCCTTGAACCAATACCTCAAGAGATCCTATTCCTCAAGAACTCTCCCACCAGAACAAACCCTCCATCGGAGCTCACAGCACATCCGGCGGAGCCACTTAAACCGCTTAACAAAACGGTGATGGTTTTAGTCTTTGGATCGTACCTAAAGAGCCTCCCTGACGTATCTTTTACAGCAACCGCCAAGACAAGTTGACTGGACAACAAAACAAAAGTTAGTCTCTATATCCCCACCGGTTTACAAATTGACCAAACCAAATCACATTAAAAATTTCAATTAACCTGGGGCCAAATCTTGTGCTGAAAGATGTGAAGTAAACCCTACCAGTCACCGGATCTACATCTAAACCGTCAAGGAACCGGAAAGGAATACCGGCTGCACTATCGGCTAGGCGTTTGGCTAGGCCACCGCAGTATGAAACCACATACAAACCCAAGTATGCATCAGCTATGTATAAATCTCCGGTTTTCTCATTGAAAGCTAAACCGACCGGTCTGCCACAAATGTTACCAAGAAAAGTCTCAACTGCTTTCTCACATAGTGACTTGTTCCTGTGAATTAGAACAATTGAGTTATTATTACTAGCAATATGTGTATGCGTTTTTATATAAAATACTGAATAGAAAAAAAAACATACGCGATTGGTGAAATATAAGCAAACTTGTTGGTGCGGGATTCAGCACCCCCGACATACCGAACTAAACCAGAAAGATAATTTGACTATTTAACTGAAAATCCGGTTAAGGAACCGATTAGGTCATTTGAAGTCAATTCGGATGAAGTGTAGTCTTGGAGAGGAAGAAACCGACCTCTACTTCGGCACGGCGGCCGACTCAAGCAATAAGGCAGTTTACCATATTCTACTTCGTCTGATAAGGAAAGTTAGTATATTATGTAATCTATGTACATGTATAAATAAGGAGAGACTTCTCCATTGTAAGGCATCCTCAATTGAATACAATTATTGAGTTTTCTTCTTGTTCTTAGCAATAAAAACCCTAGTTTCTTCGAGATCTATTCCCTTTCTTCTAATTTCAAAGTTTATATCTACTTTCTAGAGAGATTACTTTACTGAATTTGTTTCCCCCTTAAAACAAATTCATTGTGAAAACCTAGTTTCTACAAAACTCTGTAAAGCCAAGTGTTGGTCCTTGATATTTCAGGATCTTACCTCCGGAGACTCCGGTATAAGGTCCTCCACCCTGAGAATCGAATGTGAAAGCTTTGGGTCCGGTGATTTGAGGTGGCAGCGGAGTCTTCTGGAAGGTTTGGAGAGCGGAGACAAGGTAATGAGATGAGAAGACAATTAGCAAACAGCAGAAGATGAAGACTCTTTGTGTTTGCAACATTCTGTTTCGTTGATGCATCACATGAAACATAGTAATACTAATATCAGGGTATTTTATACACGCATATGGTTTTATTAAATTAATCTCAACCGATTGGTCTTTAAATATTTTCCTTATGTCCAATTAGAACTACAATATGTTGTTACATCATACTAAGCAAATATTTACAGATTGTATACAAAAATCATTATTACATACTCTATAAATTATATAGCATAAGTGTAACGGTACATATATAACAACGTACGTAACATCTTATAGTTATTTCACGTGTTTGTTGAAACTTAAATGGCAAGTGCAACAAGTAGCGCCAGAGAAGAATCAGTATTGATCATGACATACAGACTACAGCAACACGTTATGTTTTTTTTCTTTTGTTCGTTTCATATTATTGGTCAAGTGGCCGTTAGCGTAGTATTGACTTTTGAGATTTTCGTTGTGAATCATTGCATCTCTATGGTTTTGGTTTTAATGCCTTCCCCATTACTTTACTTCTCACTTTTGGTCAGAAACCGTTATTTATTTATCAAACTAAAAAGGAAAAATATAATTGGAGATTGATCTAACGATTAAACACACTTCATCGTCATCCGGTAAGGCGGAGTTTTTGCAAGATTATTATGCACATTAAGGAGAATCATAACAAAAATGTGTAGAACGTTGAAAAGAATCCGATTACTGGTTCTAAATTTAAAAGTACCGTTATAAGTTATACAATTTTCTTTTCTTTCCTTGTCACATGATTTCTTCATATATGGTTAGATAAAACCTAGCTAGGATCAATATGGGACAAATGTTTAAATGACATTTAGTGTTACAACGAATAGTCAAACTATGAAAAAAAAAAACAATGACCATGATGAAGTTTGAATTTTACTTACCCACTGCAGTTAACATGGCAAGTTTATTGGATCCAAACTACCTAACTATTAAATGGAGAAAAAAAAAACATCAAACCAAAACTGACGAATAGTGGTATATATGCATCATTCCAATTTATGCTAGATACGGTTTTACTTTGAATACGTAGTTACGTACGTACCTTTTCTAAACGAAATTAGATATACCAACTCAATATCTCGATTTACTTTTACTAAAATCAATTACTTTATAGGGTGTTTTTGTTGGTTATATATATGAAGAAGAAAAACATGAAAATATAAAGACGGTTTCTAAAAAAAGGAAACCAAGTCGTAGACGAAACGAACATATAAAAAGTAGCTTTAGAGAGGGCTTTAGCCGTAGTCCGTAGGTAACATCGAACCAACAGTAAGTAACAGAATGATTGAAGACACGTGTCGTCACCAACCGCCATAATTTTGTAATGATTTTTGCTTAAAGACCAACCGTTGGGGCGGTGAAAGACAACCGTGAATCGTGATCTCTCCTAACAGAAACCGATTCATGAACCTCACCAACACGTGTCTACCTTCAACTGGTTTCTATAAATATCCTCTTCTTGCGTCGACCCCGCCCCATAACATAGCAACGTCACTTTGATTAACACAACCGCCACGTGTACTGCATGGAGACGTCACTAATAATACCCAAAAAAAGGAACTATTGTTGTTTTCTTGTGTGTGTTACAATTTGATTTGAGCTACAATTGTGGACGTGGGATGATGATACTTATGCATAGGCCGGTGGATCTTTTTGTCTTTGGTGACTGGCTTATAATTTTTGTGTGATTTGTAATCAAAAAGATCTAAAGATTCAATGATATTTTAGAAAGGGACGGTCGTTTTGATCATTGTCATGATGTAAACACATATATTTATTCTGTCCCAAGGCGAATGTACTTAGTATAAATACTCCCAACTTGATAGTATTTATTTCCAATACACGTACCCATGTTTATAACATAAAAACAAAGCTTAACGTACGAGGCACTTAATTCCTACATATATATACAAGTATTGTTGCATATATATTTTTTTAATATTAATAAGAAAAAGTTTTTTTGTATGATTAAGAGAGAGGATGGTGCGAAGGAGCTAAGTCTTCCGATTTAAAATAATTTAGAATTGTGGAAAACCAACCATATCCATGCGTATGCATGTTGTTTGTTGTGGTGTAGGATAAGTATTGATAATGGTGGACATATATCATCAACATCCTCCATACACATTTATTTTATACAACTTAAAATCATTTTCTTATACCTTATAGTGTTTTTGTAATTAATAAATGTTTTATACATAACATAGGGGAAACAGAAAAAAAAAATCCATGAAAATATTTTTATCAAGGAAGTAAAAAAAACATTCTGTAAATATGTTTTCGAAGTAAAACATTGACGTACGGTTATTTTCAACATGAAATTCCAATATTTAGCAGTAATTTTTTTGGGTTAAAATTATATAATTAGGTCTTCATATTCAATTAGACCACTTTATTCAACCATTTTGATGAGAGGACCGTACCGGGTAGGGGAGAGAGAGGCAGCTCGAAAAGTCGAAAGAGCATTAATTTTGCTTTCCATAATAAAAAAAAGTAATTTGTGCCCTTTTCCAACTCTTTCTTTCTTCATCCTCTGCTCTCCTCTCCTCTCTCAGCCAGACCAGCTTCATCCTCTTTAATTTTCTAACGCTTGAACCAACGATTTATACCATTGCGGTTTTCGAATCAAACACCATCTCTCTCTCTCTTTATCTTTCTCTCTCGTTCCCATTTCGCAATTGGAAACAAGCAGAAGCATTCTTTTTTTATGGTAAAGTTTCGATTTTTTTTTTTTTGGCAAATTCAAATATTCTCGGATCCATATACCCTTTCCCCCCTCAAGTTAGGGTTTTTGAGGTTTCTAGTTTGCTTCTCAGTAGTCAATTCGAGTCTTAGAAAACTCAATTTTGGATAGACTCTCGTTTAAAAATGTTGCTTAAGGGTTTTGTTTTGTCATGGATTCAAGTTTTTGTTTAAATCAGTTAACGATTTTTCTTTGACATCTTTCTATATGCAATCTGACACCTTTCATTACAGTTTTAGCATTATCTTTGATGACCCTTCACTCAAAACCTTCACTTTTTTTCCATGTCAAGTTGAAAAAATCATCGTTTTCTAATATATGTTTTTGGGCTATATCTCCGGATCTCGTTTATAGTAGAGTAATCGTGAATAGAACATTTAAAGTTTCATGCTTTAAGCTGATTAAGTCTCTCTCTCTCTCTCTCTCTCTCTCTTTTGCTTCTTGCAGCAATCACTTGAGTTATATGTCCTTTTAGCCAATAAATCTGATAAACGTCAGTAAGGTAGGTGAGAAAATCAAAACTCTTGCTTGTTTTCGGTTTTTGAAAACCACGTCTATCTAATGGTGTCATTTGCTTGTTTGTTTCTGTTTGGACATTTGTTCTAAAAGTAGATTAGTTTTCAAAAATCTTGGAGAGTTGTAGTCACGTAGAATTATGAAGATTATAGTATGGCAGATAGCTCGTGAGCTAGTTTAACTTTTATCTTATGAATTTTAGTGGACGACAGAGAAAGTTTTTGGTTGGAACATTAATTAATTTCGTCTCTTTGTGCCACCTTCTAGCTTGAATGATCATCTCATTTAGAGATCAAATTTGGTCAGTTTCTAGAAAAGATGTTAAAAGTTCGACTCAAGCATAATCTCTGTTTGTGTTTTCATATGTTGGGATTGTAGATTCGTTAAAGCTCTAGAAATGGGATGCTTTGCATCAAGGCCGAAGGACACTGGTGGAAACAGAAGAAAGCCAACGAGCATCGGGGACGTTTCAGTTTATGTACCTGGTTTAAGGATACCCAAGCACGTGGAGTTTTCTCAGTCACTGGGTGATCAATTGCCCAAGACTCTAGTGGAACGCTTGACAGCTTTAAGAACACGAATAGTTGTGATGGCTAATCAAGAAGGGCCAACGATAACAAGAACTAGGAGGAAGACACAACATGGTATGAAAGAGTATCTTGTTTGTTTCTTTTTTTTTCCTCTTTGCCCTGCTTTCTACCTTCTAACTCTAACGGAATGGTTTCTTGCAGGAGGTTCAACACTCGCAGATCTCCATCAAGCTTTGGAAGATTATCTGCCTGTTCTCTTAGGATTAACTAAAGATGGTAATATACTATTTCTATGCTACAGAAACGAGATAGATTTGGTTGCTGATAGTCTGACATGCGTTCGTTTTATGTTCAGGTAGCCATCTACAATTCAAAGTACCGTTTAATTGGGTTAATCAGGAGGATGAGGAAGAGGTGTGGTGATCAAAGCAGTTTATCTTTAACTGTGCTGTTTTTTTCGTTTCTTCACTAGAAACTTTAGTTTTTTACGTTGAAGGTTGTGGAGTATATGACAATATTATTTGCATCTACCAGGAAACAGCTATGTCAAACGTTTGGTATGAAATATTGTCGGTTTTGCATCTAATGGCAATGCTACAAATGTCACAAGCCAATTTACTGCTTCTTCCCAGAGGTTCCAGTGATGGTTATCATCCAAAAGTATCGGAAGGTAAAACCTGCAAATTGCTTGTGATATGCTTGTCTTCTAAGATATCTTCTTTCTCATTGTTAAATACTTAACTATAATGGTATGGTCCCTCAGGTTTATGATATGCTTTTTTTTTTTTCATTTTCTATAGAAAACAGGCGAGCTTCAATTGATATTTTCTTAAAGGCAGCCGGATACCTTGACTGTGCGGTTAAGCATGTTTTCCCTCAGTTTTCAGCCGAGCTAAGGTTCATATATGACATAGTTTTTACTGTCAACCAGTTGTAAATTTCAAATGTTAATAATTCTGATCGATCTGCTGACACGACGGTTGTTTCACTTTGCCTTTTCTACAGGAGAAGCTTACCAGTTGACCTGGCAGAAGGAGCTTTACGGGCTCTTTGCTTGCAAGCATTAGGCCAGGTAGAACCACTTTTTGTTAGGATATATTATCTTTGCTACATGTATTTCGGACCATTTCCTAGTTTATTTGTGAATATCAACGTCATGTTCAACTAACTAGAAACTCAGCCTAGGTTCGAAGTAGCTATGTAGATAGGTACTGTTAAAGTATTTTAATAGGCAGACATTTGCAGTCCTTTGTTAAAGGTTTGATTTTTCTGATTTAGGGTGTTGATATCCAACTCGGGATGGCAATTGATAGTGCAAAAGCCACTCTTGCAGTGAAACGAAGACTTTCATGTGAAATGGTGAAATATTGGCAGCAGGTGATCCTTTACCTTATCAAATTTGTCATCTTGTATAGCTTTTTTGGTTATCACTTTATTAGTATAATGAATTGAAACGCTAGAAAGATGAGTTGTTTTAATGGGAGTAGTGTGTATCATCCACTTTAGATTAATAGGCTAAAAAAGCCAAAAACAAAGCGAAAGAGCAAAAAGTAGAAAGTGGATATTTCACCATCATAAAAGTGTCACTAACTTGTGCCGCCTGCTGATCACTTATGTTTGAGGAGGAAAATGGTACTAAAATTGCGTAATAAGTTGTATCAGAAATATCTTTAAAAGTGGCTTCTAACTTTATACTCTACTGCTCGTTTACATGCTGAAAAAAAAAAAAAAACAACAAGAAAGTAGTGACCTTTCTTGAGCTAGTAACTATTTTCCTCTTTTCTGAGGCTCCTGGAAGAATTGACAGACTCTCTAACACTTATTGATGGACATTGATTAGGCACAAGATAACTTGATGAATCTTCCATTAGCAAATGGGTGGGGCGAAAAGCATAGGCTCTTTGTTAAGTGGAAGTATGTTGAAGCTAAGGTACTGTTTGGACGTCTTTCTCTCTCTTTCTCAGATCATTGGATATTTTCACATAGATGAGTGAGAAACTCTGTTATCTGTATAATGCTTCGATCTTCGTCTTCTGTTTTCACTAAGACATTTGGTATCTCTGTGTATTTGTAATACCAGGCTGCAGCTTACTACTACCACGGTTTGATTCTTGATGAAGGAAACACAGAAAAATCTCATGGCATGGCGGTTGCTGCTTTACAGGCTGCAGATGAGTGTTTCAAAGAAAGTAAGAAAGCAAGTGAGGCATTTAACACCTCTTCACCCATGTCAAGGTAATCCGTCTTCTGTGCCTTTGTCAATGGATTAACTTTATCTCTTTATCCATCAGTCATTAATATCTATCCACATTTCTTCAGGACTCCTCCACTTTTCGGAACAATGAAATATCTATCAGAGAAAATACCGAAAGAAACTTCAAGTAAAGTCAGGATAAATCGTGATCTATACTCTTATGAAAAGTGAGTTTCAATTTAAAGCTTTGTCCAGTTTTCTCTCTTCTTTTGCTATGCTATTTTAAGCTCAACCTTTTGTTGTCCATTTACGCCAAATTATAGGATCATGGAGAAAGCACCAACGCTTCCTGATTTTGCCTTGGCATTGAAACCGGATGAGTACCAACTTCCTTCTGTCGATGCGTCATGGTCTGAAGACAATCTACGGACTAAAAACACATCAAATCGCATCAATGGCAACCAAAGATAGATCAGTGAATAGAATATGCATATCACCTTATAGAGTTACAAAGCCAATGGCCGCCATAGAAACACAAATGGTAAAGCTCTATAACTACACTAGTGATTCTCCAAATGTCAATAATATATAAGCTCTCTGGGTGTGAAAAAAAACTACCAAATTGTATTTGGCTTAGTTTCCAGAAAAATATGGGAAATTGTTGTCTGTGTTCTTCTCTGTATGTTGTTGTAATTTTGTCTGTTTAGTGCAATAAAATTCGATTCTTTCTGCTCCATATTCATTATTACTGCTTGGACACAATCTACACCAGACAAAGCAAACTGGTAGGTTCAGCTTTTTGTTTTGTTTTACGTAGTATAAGGTTTGGTCTTCAGAACTTACAAAATTACAGAATAGGTAGAACTTGAACTAGACTAATCACCAGTGAGAGCTCGAGGGCTATGGTCGATAGTGGAGAGAGACATGCCTGACTGAGCCACAGCTCTCACAAACGCCATGTTTGCAGTCAAAGTTGGAGCTCCCCATCTATCACCTGTCCCAAACACAGTCTTGTTCTTCATTGCTAACTTCCTCGTCGTTGGGAGGCTCTTCACACGCTCTGTGGGATTGTCATTCACCACCCTGTCACCACCACTCACAATCCATCATTCAATCACAATCATAATGAGTAAAAAAGAAAAGTATTGAACTTTGAGATCCTCTGTTGATACAGAGCATATAATGTGAGCATTACATTAGGCTCTTCAACAACTGCTCAGCTCTGCGTTTCTCATTGGGTCCAGCGTACATGGATACTAACTCCTTGAACTCTGAAAGAACACTCTCGCATACAATCCCTCGCTTCCCTGACAATACAGTTCCCATTTTGACTAGAACAGGGCTCTCAATTTCAGATCTCGCCTGCATATAAATATCATCAATTTCACAAAAGTTCATATTTTGTTAATAGACAATGGTGACTATATCTTTTACTGGGGGTACCTGAGCAATCACAAAAACGGTATTTCCCTTAAACTTTTCCTCTAACTCGATCTCAGGCATATCCACGATTCTCTCTGCACAACCGTTGCTGATTCCAGAAACAAAAGCAACAAGAGCTGTAGTGTCGAAATTAATAAAGCAGTCTTCACCAAGCAATCTCATGGAGGAGATAACAGAAGAGAAAGCATCTTCTTCTTTTTGGCTTAGCTCTGCGACCTCTGCTTGAACTACAACTTCAGGTTCAGTAAAGGGTGGTGAATCACATTGATCAATGAGCTTGATCTCAACAGAAACTGCTTCTTTATATGACCTAGTTCTCACAACGTTAACCCATTCTCCTTCCACCGTTTCCTCGCAATCTAAATCCGAGCCAACATCGAAATCAAAACACACAGCTCCAAATTCGTCTTTCAATTTCTCGTAAATTGAAGAAGACAGACCATTGGCGAAGAAGAGAATCACAGAAGAAGGTTTAAGCGTGGCTGTGGAATTAGCAGCGGCGAGAATCTGTTCGATTCTCGACTTTAATCCTTTGCTTCCATGGCGGTCTCCGATCCATGAGATATACCTAGGGTTTCTATCTGAGACGATGATCCATACAGGAACTTTTCCGAGAGTACATACGACATCAACATGAACGCCACCAGTCGGAAGAGGAATCGGTTTGCAAACACGCGAAACGCCGGTGATAGACGGAAGCTGCAAAATCCGTACAACTGACTCAATGTGGCCAATGTTAACACTGCGGATGAAAAAGAAATCAAAAGTCAGAATCAGAGAGTGATGAAAAGAAAGAGATGATCGAAATCAGAGAACCTGAGAGGAGGCTGTAGAGAAGGATAGGAGGAAGAGAGAGACGAGAGGAAGGAGAGCTCGGAGGAAGCGAGCTTAAGGAGAGTGCGACGGCACGAAGCAGTGATGATGGCTGTTGATTTTGGAAGCTTCTCTATTGTTCTTATAACCGATTTGCATCGATTCTTCGCTGTCTCTATCTCTTCGATCTCCATAGCTATAAATACCGTCGTCTTGCTTCTGCTCACCGGAGACACGTCGTTGAGTGAGTCCAGTGAACATCTCCGAGGAACTACAAAAACGAAAGAGGCTTAACCGGTTTAAAATTCGGTACGCGAATAACCCGGTTTAGGTAGCTACTAACTGATTCTCGGTCCGGTTTCAGGTATATTTCTCGCCCGGTTTGTTGAATCCCGGTACGTATATATAATAAACTCAAAAATCCCAACAAATGCTTCATAGTAAACATGTTTGGACTGCATTTAAACTAGAAACTGTTAAATTTTCTTGCTGATCAGTAAAAAGATTATAGTCTCGACCTCCTAAAATGTAGATTTAAACGTTAGGACAGTGATTATGATATACTTTTTTGAACTGCAAAACACTATCTTAAGCTAGTTAGAATAAGAATGATTATGATAAATGTTTAGAAGAATTTTACACTACTTATCAGGATGGTCAAATCATTTAATTAAAATTAAAACTACATATTAAAGAATATACGTATATTATTATAATGGTGATATGGATCTTTGTCCACAGACCACAGGGACCACAGCTTAAGTAAAGCATCCATCAATGGAGCAAAAAAGGAGGATTCTTTTTGCCTCCCATACCTTTTATGTTATGTTTCACATGAACTCCCAAGAAAAGCAAAAGGTACAAAATCTGATTTTGTTTGCGTCGACAAATGAAAAATCATGCATATTCCTTTTTGTTTACTTGCACACTTAGCTTTTCCAACTTTTATTTCTAACGAATAATCTTCTCCCCCATCCTTCTCCTTCTTTCTACTCCTGTCCCCTTCACAGCATATTTATTTTTTATTACCTTAAGGTATCTATATATATACATTGTGATTAAACCCCTGTTTCATCAAACTACTTCATCTCTCAATCATTCAATAATCTTGAGGAGAGTTTGAATCTTTTGGTTGTTTCTGTAAAAAAAAAGAAAAGAAAAAACATGTCGTCTTCATCTCCAGCTATGCTTCAGAGATCGGATTCAATCGCTGATAAAATGCCTGATGCATTAAAACAAAGCCGGTACCATATGAAGAGATGTTTTGCCAGGTTTTTTATTGAACTTTCAAGATCACACTCTTTTGCTACATTTTGATGCTATTTGGATTTCTTAGTTATATGTTTGTGTGTGGAAAAAATGTTGTAGCTTTGTTGGAGGAGGAAAGAAGCTTATGAAGCGTGAGGATCTGATGAATGAGATAGAGAAATGTGTCGAAGATAGCCGTGAACGCAGTAAGATCCTGGAGGGGCTGTTTGGTTACATTCTCACTTGTACTCAGGTAATGATCATCTTCATTGTCATTTTGCAATGGTTTAGTTGCGTGTTTATGCGAAATCACGGTCTCATTTTCTCTGTTTTAACAACGCAGGAGGCAGCAGTGGTTCCACCATTTGTTGCATTAGCTGCAAGGCCAAATCCTGGTTTCTGGGAATATGTTAAGGTCAACTCTGGAGATTTAACAGTGGATGAAATCACAGCTACGGATTACTTAAAGCTCAAGGAATCTGTTTTCGATGAATCATGGTTAGTAAACAATCTACATATATAATGGCGTTTTGGCAATAGCCAGAGCAATATTGATCATCTCGTGTAATCGTTTATGAAACGTTTTATAGGTCTAAAGATGAAAATGCATTGGAGATAGACTTCGGAGCCATTGATTTCACCACTCCTCGGCTAAGTCTTTCTTCTTCAATTGGAAAGGGAGCTGATTACATCTCTAAGTTTATATCTTCTAAGCTTGGAGGCAAATCCGATAGACTAGAACCTTTGTTGAACTACTTGCTTCACCTTAACCATCACGGAGAGGTAATGATTGAATCATTTTCTTTGTTTCCATTTACATTTATCTTCTTGAAAAGTCTTATAGCTCATTAACAATGCTTTGTCTCTGCAGAATCTCATGATAAATGACGATCTCAACACGGTTGCAAAGCTCCAGAAATCTCTGATGCTTGCCGTCATTGTAGTCTCCACTTACCCAAAACACACGCCTTATGAAACTTTTGCACACAGGTAAAAAACTGCTCAAAACTAGATATGTACATATCGGGTTTCTCTATCTCCCATGAGGAACCGGAACAAGGATCTAACTGAGAAGTTACTTTCATAGGTTGAAGGAGATGGGATTCGAGAAAGGTTGGGGAGATACAGCAGAGAGAGTGAAAGAAACAATGTTGATGCTCTCAGAAGTTCTTGAAGCACCAGACAATGTGAAGCTAGATTTGCTCTTTAGCAGACTTCCCACAGTGTTCAACGTTGTAATATTCTCTGTCCACGGATATTTTGGTCAGCAAGACGTGCTCGGATTACCAGATACCGGAGGCCAGGTCACTGCAAAAACAAATCTTCAGTTTTATACTACCTGCAAATTTGATATCTAAATAACAAAAAGAAACTTTATGGTTATATAAACTCTTGGTGTATTATGATCATATATATAGGTTGTTTACATTTTGGATCAAGTAAGAGCTTTGGAAGAAGAGCTGCTCATTCGAATTAATCAGCAAGGCCTCGGATTCAAGCCTCAGATTCTTGTGGTGACACGGTTAATACCTGCAGCAAGAGGAACAAAGTGTGATCAAGAACTAGAAACCATTGAAGGAACCAAGCATTCTCATATTCTCAGGGTTCCTTTTGTTACAGATAAAGGAATCCTCCGTCAATGGGTTTCTCGATTCGATATCTACCCTTACCTGGAGAGATTTACTCAGGTATGCTAATCATCTTTCTTTACAAGATTCTCATATTTTCTCAATGACTAAAGCAAACTAATAAAACTCTTGAAAAATTGTTCGTATTTACAGGACGCAACGAGCAAGATTCTTCAACGCCTTGACTGCAAGCCTGACCTCATCATCGGAAACTACACAGATGGGAACTTGGTTGCATCTCTAATGGCCACCAAACTTGGTGTCACTCAGGGAACGATTGCTCATGCGTTGGAGAAGACAAAGTATGAAGATTCAGATGCGAAGTGGAAGGAACTAGATCCTAAATACCATTTCTCATGCCAGTTCACTGCTGATTTAATCGCAATGAATGTCACTGACTTCATCATTACCAGCACATATCAAGAAATCGCTGGGAGGTTCGTCTTATTTTGCATTAACATATACATATAAGATTCAAACTCGTAAAACTAAAGTAGCGTATTTTGATTTGCAGCAAGGACAGGCCAGGACAGTATGAGAGTCACACTTCCTTCACAATGCCTGGTTTATGTAGAGTTGTCTCTGGCATTGATGTGTTTGATCCAAAGTTTAACATTGCTGCTCCTGGTGCGGATCAATCTGTATACTTCCCTTACACAGAGAAGCAAAAAAGATTTACCAAGTTTCATCCTTCTATACAAGAATTGCTTTACAATGAGAAAGACAATGCCGAACACATGTAAGTAGTCTAGTCTCATTGCAATTGAATTAGTCAACACTCAACAGTCGGACACCATATGACTTACTAATTCTGCCTGTGTGGAAACAGGGGATATCTTGCGGTAAGAGAGAGACCGATCATCTTCTCAATGGCGAGACTCGACACAGTGAAAAACATAACTGGTTTGGTTGAGTGGTATGGCAAAGACAAGAGACTTCGAGAGATGGCTAACCTTGTAGTCGTTGCTGGGTTCTTTGACATGTCGAAATCTAATGACAGAGAAGAAAAAGCTGAGATCAAGAAAATGCATGATCTAATTGAAAAGTACAAGCTCAAGGGAAAATTCAGATGGATCGCTGCTCAAACCGATAGATACAGAAACAGTGAGCTCTACAGATGCATTGCTGATACAAAAGGAGTCTTTGTTCAACCTGCTTTGTATGAAGCTTTTGGCTTAACTGTTATCGAAGCCATGAACTGTGGACTCCCAACATTCGCCACAAACCAAGGTGGACCAGCAGAGATAATCGTTGATGGTGTCTCTGGTTTCCACATTGATCCCAACAATGGTGATGACTCTGTTAAGAAAATTGGAGATTTCTTCAGCAAATGCCGTACAGATGCTTTGTACTGGGATAGTATATCTAAGGGTGGTCTTAAACGCATCTATGAGTGGTAAGTAAAGATAATCCTGAAACACAAATCTCATCAGTTATCAAATTACATTGCTGATTTGTGGATTTGGTATCGTCTGTGCAGTTACACATGGAAGATTTATGCAGAGAAGCTGCTTAAAATGGGAAGCATTTATGGATTTTGGAGACAGGTGAACGAAGATCAAAAGAAAGCGAAGCAGAGATACATTGACATGCTCTACAATCTCCAGTTCAAACAATTGGTGAGTCTTTGATATGAAGATTACTATTGATGATAGCTAACAAAACTAACCTTTACATTGCTATTGTTTCTTGTAGACCAAGAAAGTGACAATCCCGGAAGATAAACCTCTGCCTTTGAGACTGGCTTCACTCCGTAACCTCCTTCCCAAAAAACCATCATCTCTTGGAGCAGGAAGTAAGCAGAAGGAAGTCACAGAAACTGAAAAGACGAAACAGAAAAGTAAAGATGGTCAAGAACCACAAGATGTAAAGGTCGGGGCAAGAGAAGTAAGAGAAGGGTTGCTTGCAGCTGAAGCATCAGAGAGGATGAAGAAAGTTTTAGAAACTTCGGGAGAGAAACAGAAGCTAGAGAAGATGAAGATTGCGTACGGACAACAACAGAACCAAGGAGCTTCATCGGTTCGGAACTTGTTCTGGTCAGTCGTGGTTTGTCTCTACATCTGTTACATTTTGAAGCAGAGGTTCTTGGGTGCTAACTCCGCTCAAGAGGATTAAGAATGTCTACCTTGAATCGAAGTAAATTGAAAACAAAACAAAAATTTGTAAAATCTGTAATGCAGAAAAGTAAAACTACCATCGATGTAAAAATCATCAAGTAATAAAATTCATACATTTGGCTTACCAAACTGGCCCAACTGTATATATAATTACACACGTGTATGTACTATGTGTAAGTATTAATTATGAAAATTTGTTGAAGATGCATTTGAAATTAATTTCTTAAGACAATAAATAAAGTAATGAATCGGTCCATATGATAATTAAATTTGGGATAGAGCCATATGGAGCAAACGAAGGCAGAGACTGTATGTGAACTGTGGAAGAATCACTTTATTCAAGGTCCCAAAATTAAATGTGGTAAGATGGGAAATTTATATCAATGCTTTTAATTTAAGACTATCTATTTAATTGCTTCCTTTTTTCAGACTAATGTAAATATTTTAGGAATAAAATATAGGCACACATGAATATGGTAAAATTAAAGACGAAAGTGATAATAATAAACAATTTAAATAAACTTTTATTTTCCTAAATGATTATCTCATCAATAACAAGAGAATTGTTGAATGATATACAAATTCATTACACTATCTTCACTTCATCAATAGATTTATATTTACTTCAAGTTATAAGCATTTATAATCTCTAATAAATCCATGATACGTTTCTATATCTAATACAGTATATCATCCAATAATGAAAACATAATACCAAATAAAGAAATTATGCAAATCAGTTTAATTATGATTTTTTTTTGTGTGTTGATGACAAGGTTATTATCATCTACTGTATTCAGAATCGTTTGTTGATCGCATGCAACTTATTGAATTATTATTCTTTTTGTCAACGAAAAAGCTTTGAAAAAATATTAAATTCACATTGTTGTCAAGGTTTTCAAGTTTCAACCATATTTCTTTCTTCAACAGGTTTCTAATTTCGAAACAGTTTTGACTTTAAGGGATTATAATGCACTTGGTAGTGAAAAGAGTTATAAAGACAGCGTGAGTACAGCCAAGATATCGAGACGATCCCAAAAGGCAAAAAGACAACAACTTAAAAAAAAAAACTTATTAAATGATAAATATTTAAACATATCTAAAAATAGCTAATTATAAAACATAACTCATTATATAAAAAAAGCTATAAAAGTTGGTATATAGATTTTAAGTATATGCTAATTAAACAGTCCCAAAAGATATGTAGTACTGAATTGAATAACGTGTGATTTTGCTAAATAGAGATATGATTAATTAAATCAGGTAATGGATATAAACTTATAAAGAAAACTGTAAATTAGTGGAACGTTCACGCATTAATTATTTGTATTCAGTAAATAATCTTAACTATTTGCGATTTTGTCTAAATTATGACCCAATTTAATACAATGGAGATAAGTTTTTTTTTTTCTTTAATTTATGTCTAACTATATGATGCACATTTTTCAAATTTCCGTTACTATATGGCTTTCCATTGGTAGCATAATTTATTTTTAATTTCAAAAAGATTAAAAAATGATTTAACCATTAATGATGAGTAAGAAATCTTTATTAAAACAATAATTACTAACTAGATATCCTTAAAATATTTATTATTTTGAGAAAATTATATATACAAAAAATCCAGTTTTCTTTTTTTGTTGTTGTTGAGAAAAGTAGTTTTTTGAGAAAGGTAAGAATCTATTACTACTATAAAGTAATATTTTTTTTGTATACACACAAAGTAATAAAAAATGCTTAAAATTATACAGCTATTCTCATTTTTTCTTTTAAAAATAAGATTATTGATTATTAGTACTATAAATGCTAATAAATCTTTATTACAGTTAAAAATTGACTAAATTAGCAAAAAAATTATAGAAAGAAAGTAAAACTTGGGAAAATGAGAAAGAGAAAATATAATTAAAAAATCTAAAGAAGAAGAATAGAAGAAAAATGAGATCAGCAAAATCCCAATAAAAAAGTTAAATTTTGTCATTATACTACAAAGGTGAGAGAGAGAACTTGGCCGGAGAAAGTGGATAAAGTTTTCTTCTTTTTTTTTTTATCCAAACCTCCGTGTATTAACCAACCCCTTACCGGCGATATAAAAATCAACCGGAACTCAAAGAAAGAGAGAGAGAGAGTTAGTTGTATAGACAAAGTCACAAAACCAAAAAAAAAAAAAAGAGAAGAAGAAGGTTGGTTCGGTCCTCTCTCTCTTTCTTTCTCGGAGTATGGTGAGAGTACAACATAGCAGTAATGGGGAGAGCAAGAGACTTTAAAACCCTCTCTGTTTCTCTCTCTCTTTCTTGAATTTTTTCTCTTTTTTTTTCTTTCCTCTGTCATCAAAACAAACACATTTAAAACCCCATCAGTTACGCCAATTTCGACAGGTTTGGAGAGAGAAAGAGAGGGCTTTTTTTTGCGAAATCTGTGTAATGAAAGCAACAAAAAGGGTTGGGAGAGCACTAATGGTGGCGGCTTAGGTGAGAGTGAAAGTCTTATTATCACTTTCTCTTTCTAGGGTGGCTCCTCTGTAGAAGAGAACTAAGAGAGAAGAGGACATTATTACGGCTACAAAAGAACCCATTTTTTTATTTTTGTTTCCTCCCTCCACCCCCTAAATATCTTCTTAGTTGGAAATTTGGTGTTTTGGGATTGTCAAAATTCCATTTTTGAAATCAATTTGTTGCCTAAACCGAACCTTTTCACCTCCCGAAATCATCGCCTTTGCATCTTCTCTTTCAGATTCTCTTCCGTTTCGTTTTCTTTCTTTTCCATCTCTCCTTCTCTAAAGTTTTAGTTTTTTTTTTTGGGTGGGTGCATATAAAGTTCGAACCTTTTTTTTTGTGTATTGCTCTGTTTGGGGGTTGTGTTAATGGCGACAGTGGTGTAAATGGTCCATTAGTAGTTTATGGTTGGGTGAAAGTAAAGAGAACAAAGTTTGTTAGCCATATTAGAAGATTAAAGAGAGTGTTTTATTACCGCTTTGTTTACTTTGTCTCTCGCCTTATATTAAAAACAAAAAAGAACAAAGATGAGTTTTGTCGTCGGCGTCGGCGGAAGTGGGAGTGGAAGCGGCGGTGACGGTGGTGGTAGCCAACATCACGACGGCTCTGAAACTGATAGGAAGAAGAAACGTTATCATCGTCATACCGCTCAACAGATTCAACGCCTTGAATCGTACTACAATACAATCTCCCTCTTTTTTTTTTTGTGTTTCTTTGAGAAATTTGTTTGTTCTGTTTTTTGTAATCGTTGAATTATCAAACTTGTAGGAGTTTTAAGGAGTGTCCTCATCCTGATGAGAAGCAGAGGAATCAACTTAGCAGAGAATTGGGTTTAGCTCCTAGACAAATCAAGTTCTGGTTTCAGAACAGAAGAACTCAGCTTAAGGTTTTGTCTCTCTCTCTCTTTCTTGAGTTTTGAAATGTAGTTATGAATATGAAAAGAAAGGATTTTGATTTTGATTGTGGTATTGTTTTCTGTAGGCGCAACATGAGAGAGCAGATAACAGTGCACTAAAGGCAGAGAATGATAAGATTCGTTGCGAAAACATAGCCATTAGAGAAGCTCTCAAGCATGCTATATGCCCTAACTGTGGTGGTCCTCCTGTTAGTGAAGATCCTTACTTTGATGAACAAAAGCTTCGGATTGAAAATGCACATCTTAGAGAAGAGGTGAGTTTTGTTTTCTGCAGTTTTCATCGATATTAGCTTGATTCATAAACATCACTTGATTGTAAAAACATTTGATCTTTTGCACAGCTTGAAAGAATGTCCACCATTGCATCAAAGTACATGGGACGACCTATATCCCAACTCTCAACATTACATCCAATGCACATCTCACCGTTGGATTTGTCAATGACTAGTTTAACTGGTTGTGGACCTTGTGGTCATGGTCCTTCTTTGGATTTTGATCTTCTTCCAGGAAGTTCTATGTCTGTTAGTGGTCATAATAATCTGCAGTCACAGCCTAACTTGGCTATATCAGACATGGATAAGCCTCTTATGACCGGCATTGCTTTGACTGCAATGGAAGAACTGCTCAGGCTACTTCACACTAATGAACCTCTGTGGACAAAAACAGATGGTTCCAGAGACATTCTTAATCTTGGAAGCTATGAGAACATTTTTCCAAGATCAAGTAACAGAGGGAAGAACCATAACTTTCGAGTCGAGGCATCTAGGTCTTCTGGAATTGTTTTCATGAATGCTATGGCACTTGTCGACATGTTCATGGATTGTGTAAGTAGCCGATACATCTCCAGCATTATGTTTTTCACTATCGGTTGCAGCATTTCTGATTAAGTTTCTCTTTTTTAATCAGGTCAAGTGTGCAGAACTCTTTCCCTCAATCATTGCAGCTTCTAAAACACTTGCAGTGATCTCTTCAAGGATGGGAGGTACCCATGAGGGTGCATTACATTTGGTAAACTGATAGTAACTCTACTTGCTTTCTGATGCATCAAAAAGGATTCAGATTTCTTCATATGTAATAATAACTTGTATTTTGGCTATATAGTTGTATGAAGAAATGGAAGTGCTTTCGCCATTGGTAGCAACACGTGAAATCTGTGAGCTACGGTATTGTCAGCAGATTGAACAAGGAAGCTGGGTCGTTGTAAATGTCTCATATGATCTTCCTCAGTTTGTTTCTCACTCTCAGTCCTTTAGATTTCCATCTGGATGCTTGATTCAGGACATGCCTAATGGATACTCCAAGGTTAACACGTCTTTCTTCTTAATCCCTTCTGTCTTACTAAGTTATGTTTTCATGTTAGGATATCCCCCAAACTGATGAAGTATAAAAACAGGTCACTTGGGTTGAACATATTGAAACCGAAGAAAAAGAACCAATTCATGAGCTATACAGAGAGATGATTCATGATGGGATTGCGTTTGGAGCTGAACGTTGGCTTACTACTCTCCAGAGAATGTGTGAAAGATTCGCTTCTTTATCAGTACCAGCATCTTCATCCCGTGATCTCGGTGGAGGTGAAAACATTGAATAGACATAAGTTTCCATTGCTAGTCTTTTTACTTAAGTCCATGTAATAATTTTTGAGCAACTTTTATCAGTGATTCCATCGCCGGAAGGGAAGAGAAGCATGATGAGACTTGCTCAGCGAATGATTAGCAACTACTGTTTAAGTGTAAGCAGATCCAACAACACACGCTCAACCGTTGTTTCTGAACTGAACGAAGTTGGAGTCCGTGTGACTGCACATAAGAGCCCTGAACCAAATGGCACAGTCCTCTGTGCAGCCACTACCTTCTGGCTTCCCAATTCTCCTCAAAATGTCTTCAATTTCCTCAAAGATGAAAGAACCCGTCCTCAGGTAACAACACACTACCCAAAAGCTTCATATAGTAAAGAATCATATAAAGTGTTTAAAATGTTTCTTTGTTGGTGGTTTTTTTTAGTGGGATGTTCTTTCAAATGGTAACTCGGTGCAAGAAGTTGCTCACATCTCAAACGGATCACATCCTGGAAACTGCATATCGGTGCTACGCGTAAGTCTCCTACTAAGTAGTGATACAATTTTTTCCTCACATTTCAAGTTTCTTAACTAATGAAGTCTGTTTTTTTGTTTCTATTAGGCATCCAATGCATCACAAAGCAACAACATGCTAATTCTACAAGAAAGCTCAACAGACTCATCAGGAGCACTTGTGGTCTACAGTCCAGTGGATTTATCAGCGTTAAACATAGCAATGAGTGGTGAAGATCCTTCTTACATTCCCCTCTTGTCCTCAGGTTTTGCAATCTCACCAGATGGAAATGGCTCGACGTCTGAGCAAGGAGGAGGAGCGTCGACGAGCTCAGGACGGTCATCATCATCAAATTCAAGCGGTTCGTTGATAACAGTAGGGTTTCAGATAATGGTAAGCAACTTACCGTCGGCAAAACTGAATATGGAGTCGGTGGAAACGGTTAATAACCTCATTGGAACTACTGTCCACCAAATTAAAACGGCCTTGAGCGGTCCTACAGCTTCAACTACAGCTTGACACAAAAATTAAAAGCTCTTCCTCTTTCTTCCGGGTGTCTCTTTCTCTTCAATGATGATCAGAGAAGGGAATTAACTCTTCTTTTGCCTTCAATGCCAGAGAGAGAGAGAGAGAAGAAGAAGCTCATTAACTCCAATTGTTCTGCTGCTTCTGTTGGGTGCTGTTCTGTTCTTGGACAAACCTCATTAAACAACTTCTGTAAGAAAAAGAAAAAAAAACAGCTGGATTCTTCTCTCTTCTTCATTTGATTTTTTTTGGTTTCTTGGGTTTTCTTTCTTGGTGGTGGTTATGAGATTTTTAGGGTCTTTTCTTTTAATTGTTTTTTTAATGCTTAGAAACTGGAAGTCAAGAACGCACCATGCAAGTTTGACTTTCTTTGTATGGTTCGGGCATTGACTTCTGTTGCAAAGTTTTTTTGTCACTTTTTTATTATTGAAATCGTTAAAACTTTTTTATGTTCATCCCTTCATTAACGGTCTGTGTCTCTGGCTCTGCTTAATGATCGAAGTGTGTGTGTGTATGAATTGATCTAAAATGTTGTTGTTATGGGTGGAGATGGAGAGAGAGGGTTAGGTGATGAAATCTGACAAGTTGATGACTTTTTTTGAAAGTTAGAAAGAGAAAAAAGAAAGAAGAAAGATTGATAAATGCGATTTCTTTTGGTTGGTTCGCTGTAAAAGGAAATTGTTGTCGTACCCCATAACTCTCTCTCGTTGGATCCAAAATCTAATAATACAATTTTATGATCCCTCAAAACATATGGTGATCACGTCCCAAAATCTCCCTTTTGGACCCAAAACAATATAATATGTCGAACGTGCGGCTCATTTGTTTTATTTTTATCATTTATCAAATACGTCAAAACTATATATTTCTTTCAAAAAGTTTAATGGTTTCACACTTTTGATTTGATTTGGGATGTAGTTGTGACTTGTGAGCCCCTTTCTCCTTATATGTATAAAATCAAACGTTCGTTTTTTTGCTGTTGATGATAAGTCTCTTTATATACGGTTGATCCATGTTTTAATATCGTAATATATTATGTATCAATAAATATATAGATAGTAAATGTACTTTCTATATAAATTAGGTTGTCCATGCCAATGATAAATATATAGTAGCACTACAAGGACTACTTCACGTTACCACCAGTCTACTAGACATCTCTTATTTTTAGTAGTTAAAAAAAAAATAAAAAAACGGATCTACTGTGAATTATTGAAGTAATGCCTAGACTGTTAATTAGATCGATAGTTATGGGACTTAAGGCTACTACGTCATGATGAAAAAAAAAAAAATCATAAATGACATAGAAAATTTTGCCATTAAATAGATACTATATTAAAAAGTGATTGGGATATAGTATGAAATAAATTTCTTACTGGTGTAATCTGTTGCAAAATTTAATGAGTTTTTCATTCTGCTACAGAAATACAACAATACTAGATTTTAACCTGCGGTCCACCGCGTGCATATAATTTTATTATTATTTATATTTTATATTCTATTTGTTTGTTAAATATTAGATGTTTTATAAATAGAGTAATAACCTAATTTTCCGGCCGCTTGTGCGACTAAATGTTTATATTAAATTTTTAACTTGCAATATATTATATAACCATTTGTTTATTATATTTAGTTTGTTTTATTTAGTGTTTGAGATTCTATTCCGATTTTAATTATTATAAAAAAATAAGGGATCTAAATACATAATAAATAATTTATATGATGTGATTAAGTCACATTTTTCCTAATGAATTAATTGTTTTACACAATCTTAGGTAAAACAAATTAATTTTATATATCAGATATTATAATATTTCTAGTGTTGGCAAATAATAAAATGAGGATTTAACCCGTGTTAGCACATATTTAATAATATTTTATTAATTTCAACATGTCCTTTTTATAACCACATTTTATAGTTTTTTAAATTTTACATATTCATAATATTTTTAATTTTATTAAATATATATATATATATATTAATTTTAATATTTAAATAATTAGGAATCGAAATTCTTTTTACGTTAAGAATCAAAACTCACATGTTTGGAAAATAAAATGGAAATATATTATAGTTTATGTCTTATATAATATTGATTGCTGTTTTTATTTTTGGTTGGAATGAAATGTAAAATATTTAGGAAACAAAATCTGAAATGATGTTATTTTTGTAAAGTTTTTAGAGATTAAATTTGTAAATAAGTTTTTAAATACATATAACTTCAAGGGTAAAACACAAAATGTACTTCAAAAAATGTTAATATAGATATCCCAATACAACATGAAATAAACAATACAACATGTTTTTTTAAAAAAAAAAAAAAATTTGAAGAGCTAAAAGATCATTTAACATACAAAAAATGAAAAAAAAAATTATTGGGCTATGAGTTTTAGGGCTTGAATATGGATAGGCCCATAATATTTGTTAAATGTAAACCCAATGGAGAAAACAAAAAAAAACAAAAATAGACGGACGATCTTGCTGGAGAAGCATTACCAATTTCATCTTTCTTCGATCGTCATCTTCGTCTCTACTTCTAGAAATCGTAGGAACCCTAATCTCCTGAGATATTCTTACTGTTCATTAGTAGCAGAGACGAAGAATTAGATTACGGTATTGAAGAGCGAAGTAGAAATCGAAAGACGATGGCAGGGAGAGAAGTTCGAGAATACACAAATCTGTCTGACCCTAAAGGTAAGACCTTTGATTGAATTTGGTTTCTGGGTATGTTTCATTGTAGGTTTCTCGAGAAACCCTTTTGAGCTATGTGTTCTTTTTTGTTGGTTTGCAGATAAGAAATTAGGGAAGGGTAAGATTGATGATGAAGACGTCACATTCCAACGGATGGTTGCAAAGGTTAGCTCGTCGCCCTCTCCTCTGTTACTTACCGTATCTTTCTTTTGAGAAATTTTTACTCTGCACAAATTGTAGGGTGAGAGCTTTATCTCGCCATAGAAACTGAGTTCAATCGGTCTTTGTTGCAGTATACGTTTGTAATCTTTTGTTTCCCTAGCATTGAGTCAATATGATGTTGTTACTGATTGTTTTGGTATAGCTGTTAGTGAAGCTGTATAGATAGATATCTTTGTTAGCATTATTGGATAGGGATGTGTTGTGAAGTGATTCTATTTTTGGGACGCGACTTTTTCTGATAACATGCCCCGGCAGGGATAACGGCCCCGCCACATTTTTCTGGTTGTTGCATTCAGATGCAAGAGGTTGCTGGTGAACGTGGAGGATATCTTCATGGACGAGGCGGTACCAATCTCTCTCAAATTTGTTCTCATCCTTTATAGTTGTTTCATGGCCATAATTCTTTGAGTTTCTTGTAGCTTTAGACAGCGACGATTTACTTTATCTGAAAGAACAGATGGAAGCAGAGGAGGATGCTGAACGCCTTCTGAAACGAACTGAGAAACGGGCTTTTGCTGCCTTTAAAATATCCTTTTGATCACTGTGCCACCAGGGTTAAGTTATTGATATATATATATGTCTGCCTAAACGTCTTTTTAGTTTTTTCTTGACCATATATTACAAAGCTGCAACGCAAGCTGATTCATCTCCAGCATCTGTTCCCTTGCCCCTTCGTGTTGAGCCCAAACCAAAGAGTGGTATCAGGTGACAAATCCCTCCCTTCCTTATTCACACCATAAAATGGATTTTCACTCGGCAACCAACTTTTGTAGTTTTACAATGTGTTAGGCAGCAAGATTTGCTGAAAAAAGTTCTTGAGGTTAAACCTAAACGTCCAAGAGTCTCGACAGCGTCAAGCCCAAGCTTATCTCCCCCTGTAAGAAGTAATAAAGGTCCAACGGTTCAGGGAGATAAGCAGAAAGAAGAAGCCAAGACAGTGTTGAAGAAACCGGACAGACCAGAGGAGCAACCTGGCACAAACAGAAATGACGGTAAAGCAACCGAAAGCAATGGGCAAGGTCAAAATGCTTTGAAAGGCTTGTTGGGGTTAGCGTATGAGAGTTCAGATGAAGAAGACTGAGGACTGATGAGCACTGAATAGGGTTCTATCTTCTTTTAGTCTTCTCATGTTTTGTTTTTATCGTCTCCAAGTTGTTGGTATCGTCTCAAATCTTACAAGAGTTTAGCTTTAGGATTCAATACAGCTTTTGCCATCTAGCCCTGCACTTGTTGTAATTGTGAAAACCAAACGGGTTTGTTGGAGTTTGAAGAAGAGAATCTAATGAAGATAATTTCTAAAAGCATACGAGTTGTTAGGTGTTCTTGGGTTTTACTATTGTTTAAATCTATAGAGCACTTGGATCTCAACAACTTTGGAGTTCTATTATACGAATTTTGGGGTTACAAAAAAATCACTTGTTTTACAGGGTATATACATCAATACAGAGATATACAGAGGTGGAGATTGTTGGTTCATTATTGATTCTGAGGAGCATTGTCCCGTCTGTTCAACTGGATTTTGAAGCCATTCACTAGACGAGCTGAAGGGAAGAAGGAGATACGATCTTCCTTAAGTTGTGTCCACCTAAAAGATGCAACAAGAATGAATCAGCTTTGGATTCAGACAAATCAAACCCCAGAAAGAGAACAGGTACTGACCTGTATGTGGTGATGAAGTAATGCAGAAAGAGGGCGATTTGAAGGCGAGCCAGTTCTGCACCTGGACAAAACCTAGTTCCTCCACCAAATGGGCAATAGAAAGGGCTCGTTCTCCAGTTCCTCTTTTGCTGCATTCACATCAATGAATGTTAACTTCCAGAATGATACAAGGTTTAGATAGTAATACTTCAAATGTCAAACACAAAGTAAAACCTGAGTTTCAGGGTCAAGCCATCTCCATGGATTGAAGGAGAGACTTTCCTTGTAATAGCTCTCGTCTAAGTGTACTGCAGACAGAAACGGAACAACGAAGCATCCCTTGGGAATAACATAATCTGCATAGGAGCCGGAAAGAGTTGATTTAGATCATGTTTCTACCTGTATACAATGATAATCAAAGATGCTATTGCTTACCTTGGTATGAGACATCTTCTTTCGCCTCTCTCATTAGCCAGATTGCAATTCCTCCAAGTCTGAGTGTCTCATCTATTACCTGTTGAGATATCAAGAACGATTTTAGTGAAGTTTATTACCATCTGAGATCAGAAGCAGACCAGCTTCTTGAGCATCTTGATTTACTTACGCATTGAGTGAAGTCCATTGTCTTGTAATCTTGCCATGTTAGCGTTCCACCAGCGAGCCTATCGTGTTCCTCCTGCTCATTTTGCAGAATGTTTTAGAAGGTAAATATAACTGAGAACCAAAAGGAACTAATCTGTTATCATTGAAGATGATTTATATGTACCAGGAGTTGGGTCATGGCTTTAGGACAATGAGTGAGGAAGTAAACTGCAAACAGCATTGTTTTCGCGGTGGTTTCATTTCCGGCAAACAGAAGATTGATGATGAAATCTGCCATGGATTCGTTTGGTAAGCTTTCTTCTTCAAGCAATCTTCCAAGTACACCATTACCAGCAGTATCTGATGTTGCTTTGTTCTGCAGCCGCTTCTCTATTGTCTTGTTTATCTTTCTTATGATCTCCTTTCGTGCCTGAACAAGAAAGATACAAAGATACAAAGTCTCAGCTGAGAAGCTCCAAAGCGACAAATCAACCATTGACTCAATGTCTTATTTTAGTTTATTTGAAACTTACCTTCATTGCTTTGTGGTATGTGAAACCAGGCAAGTCGATAGGAACAGAGAGACATCCATCAACGAAATCAGAGAAAAGCTGAGACATTTCATTGACTTCTGATTCGCTCGACACACCAAGAAGTTGGTTAACCATAAGATGAATCGCAACCTGAAAACACATAACCTAACAAAGATCAGAAATCAAGAAATTTCTTAAAGGTTTCTTCTTCTTACCCTTCATATTCAATCACTTGCCTTTCTGCAGATATCTTGGAGAAGCACGACTTCACCGTCCTTGCAATTACTCAATGTCTGAAGCATCACCACGGGAATATCCTCAAGAAAATGAGTCTTGAGCTGGTCATGACGCATCATGCTCGATGCAATTGAGTGAAGCCGTCTCTGCTGATCACCATGCACCGTGATCACTCCATCTTTCCCAACCAAATCCCTGAAAGACTTTGGATAACTCGACTGAAACAGCTTGCCTTCGTTCTGCATTATGAACCGGTTAAACGCAGGGTCTGCTGAAACCACTGCCCATTTCCCAAACAAGCTACACGAAAATATCCTCCCATACCTGACTCAAGAAAACGACTATAGTCAGACCTCTTGAGTGTTAAATCTAAAAACAGAGCATAACAAAACAGAGCATAGCATTCATGAAAGATCAACAAGAAAATGTTTTTGAAAAAAAATGTTTGCCGGAGAAAAGAAATGAACTTTTTGATTTGTTGCTCGACGAAGCTGGAAGGATGAGAACCGGAGACGGCGTTGAGCCAAGCGAAGGTGTCTCCGATTAAAGGCCATCCTCTGCTTCCCGGAGGCAGCGTGTGAGGCTCTCTTCTCTTTCTTCTCGCTATTCCCGCGAGGAAGAAGATGATGATGAAGGCAAGAAATGTGGTTGACGCAGAAGCAGAGAGAAGCCAATAGGATTCTCCTGAAAATTCCGCCATTAAAATTAAAACCCCTTGTTGTTGTTTCTGTTTCGGTGTGTGTGGAGAGTTCGTGGACAGTTTTATATATAGGTTTTTACAGCTAAGACTGCAGAACAAGTAAGCAGCGACTGAGGAAAAAAAAATTGAAATAAATAAACTAAAAGGAGGTAATAATGTTAAGCATTATTAAAAAAGAGAGTCGTCGTTGTAGTGTTGCGAAGGTTGCTTTGACCTCAAGTAGCCTTTTTTGGTTAACGTGACGGTGAAGGAATCATGAGGGTAAGGTCAAACTTTATAGAGCCACTAAAAAACGAGTCAAAAAAGTATGGTTCGGACTTAGGAGCCACCTAATGGCTAAACAATGATTCGGATAGGGCTCGATATCACATAAGTGCCACGACGAGACTTCGTGAGCCGCATCAAAGACCACGCGTTTTACAATCATATTATATACGGGACTTGGGGTTTTTTTTATATTAATTACAACATTTTTATTGACAAAAAAAAACATTTAAAAAGTTTTACATGTTTTTTTTCCCTTTTCCTTGACTTACAGACCAAAAAATATGCGTAGTATGCGTGTGAAGGAAATGTAGGAAATGATTATTCTAACACAATTGGCATCAAGGAGCCAGTAGAAGCCAGCTAAGACAATCTTGGCCTCTAGGGAAAAGCCTCCGAGTCTATCGGAGACTCCTGACTTGTTGCTTAATCATACTGTTACACGCTTCACTGTTTACACTTCACACACCCAATGGCCAATGCTATTATTGTTTTTTATAATAGTAGTTTTTAAGTTGAGTTATTGAAAATCTTACTTATATAACAAAAAAATTATAATTTTATGGACTAAATTTTTTAGGCTCATAACTTAAGGGACGATCTATTGAAGCCCATGATCTGCATCAGTATGTTTTCAAACTAGATAAAATCGCTGTGCTTTTCTACAATGATGTACAATCTGCAAGTTCGTGGAATACTGTGAGAAGTGTCCCCATAATATCTCGCAAGAGGGAATTAGATTTCCGTGAAAAGTTATGATCAGTTTCTTTTAGCAATTGGTTTGATAGGGAAACTAGTTTCGTAGAGTAGTATTTCCATATTTAATATCTCTTTTTTCTTGGAAAAATATACACTAAATTACAAATTGTTGGTTACAAAGATTTGAGAAAGAAAAACGTGCGTAGATGAGAGCGAATATTCCATGTTGATGATAGACAAAGACATAAAAGAAGGATACAAACTTCAAATATTTGTTTGGCTACAAAATTTTCTCAATTGTTAGCATTTATATTTTTGTTACATAAGTTTACATATAATAAAGCTATCCAGTATCCACAGAACTAATAACAATTTCTCATACTAAAACTCAATGATGATTCCTTCTTTGTCTTTCATCACTCTCACCGTTCTCTCAGTCGTGATATTGACCGCAGCTCCAGCGGCCGATGCTGTATCAAGCCAAGTAGTCCTAGACATAGCAGGGCATCCGGTTCAGTCTAATGACCAATACTACATCATACCAGCCAAGATAGGAACCGGAGGTGGTCTTATCCCTTCAAGCCGAGACTTAAACACACAAGACTTGTGTCTGAATCTCGATATTGTCCAATCATCGTCTCCTTTCGTCTCAGGCCTTCCCGTAACTTTCTCTCCACTCGACACCAAAACCAAGCTTGTCCAGCTCTCAACTAGTCTCAACCTCGAGTTTGATTCCACGGTTTGGTTATGCCCTGAATCCAAGATTTGGAGAATCGACCACTCTGTGCAACTTAGAAAGAGCTTTGTAAGCATTGGCGGTGAGAAAGGTAAAGGTAATAGCTGGTTTCAGATTCAAGAAGATGGAGATGCTTACAAGCTTATGTATTGTCCGTCTAGCTCCACTGTTGCTTGTATAAATGTGAGTTTGGAGATCGATGATCTTGGAGCTCGACGTTTGGTTCTTAGCAATGATCAATCTTTCACTGTTGAGTTTCAGAAGGCTTATGATTCAAACTCGAATTGTCATCTTGAGTCTAACTCGAGGATGTTCCCTTTTATGTAAGTGTGGAATCTTGGTAATTGTCATATACCAAGTTTGTTTTTTTTTTTACTGAAACAACCAGTTTATATGAAATAAAACAAACAGTTAATCTAGTTAAGAGTTAAGTAAAGTAACACTGTACTACAATACGTAACTTAGAAAATTGCTTAATCTTTTTCGGATTAATTTTGAAAGTCTATAAATCTTGGGTTACATATGTCCGTTAAAATTATTTGATACTTGTTACAAACTCTGAAACTATGCAGTATTTCACTTTGGTACCCCTCGTCGTAAGGGTCTGTTTGGTTCGTCTACTATATAAGCGTCACAAAAAGTCCATTAGGCGGTGCGTGCGTGTGGGAGCTGGGACACTGGATATGGTGGAGGAGATACGACGGATGAGTGGTTACGTAGGAGGTGGGTTTTGGCTTCGGAGACGGAATCGGAATCTGAATCCGATTTGACGGCGGCGGAGATAATGGTTATATGGGCTATACAAGGGCCAACTGCTTTTGGTTTAATGGTTATTTGAGTATGTATACAGTGTAAATAGGCTTATTGGTTTATTCTGGCTAACTTGGTATATTTTACTTCATTACTTGTATATAAAAACTACGCTTCTGCAACTTTGCTGTGATCAAAATAGAATCTTCCTATCAGGAGGATTACGGAATGGTGAATCATTCATTCTCTCATTACTGGTTTTAATCACATTATATAACAAGGGTACTGTTGATGTCCCTTTTGGTCACAATTAGAATATTTAGTTCGGTCAAGGGAGGGTCGAAGTTCTCTTTATTATATCGGTGCCGAGGCACTAAAGGACGGGTTACAACACAATGTAAACGAGTTACAGACAAAGTAAGCGACGGGCTGATAGCTCGTCGACTCTCCGAGCTATAGGCTTGCAAACGTTGACTTTTTCTTGAACGAGCTGAGCTCTGGTTTTTGCTGTACGAATTCAGTTGCCTTTTTCACGATCCCCTTTTCTTCAGGCCGTACGTCCGTATTTATAGGGAATCGTGTCGGTTCGTCTAGGAAAAATACCATAATACCCTCTTCTCTTGAAAGGGATATTTTGGGCTTTTTCCTGGGCCGGGCCCTTTTGTTGGGGTTGGATCCACCCCTAACAATAGTCCCCCCCCTCGCCTCTAGTTCGTAGTCTTTAGGCGAAGGACTGCGCGTGGGAGAATAGCGCGTGAAGGTGCAGTTTCCGACGTTTAGGGTCGAATCGTCGCGTTCGGTGCTTGGAGCGCGTGAAATCCGGAAGTTGGATCGTCATGAAGCGCGTGCTGCAATGATGGCGTTTCTGGATTCTTCTTTCCCCCCTATAAATATCGCTTCCTCGATGTCCCTTGTTATCTTCTTCTCGTGTTTTTGGTGCTTCCGTCGTTCAGGTATTTTTCATTCTTCTATCTCGTCGTTATATTGCTTTTAGCGTGTCGTCGTTTTTCCTTTATTATGAATTCCCCTCGATCCGCGTCGTCCAATCCCTCTGCCGGAAGTCACCTTCGACGAGCGACGACTTCTGAATCTAGCGGCTCTACCAGGTCTGTTCGCCGTCGAACTCGTTCTCCAAGATCCTCTGACTCGTCTTCGACGGATTCAGATGCGGCTCAATTCGAAGAGATAAAGCGTCGTCTTGCTCCCGGATCTGCAGTCCCTAGCTCTTCTGGGCTTACTTTCAAGATTCCTTCCCTGATAGACGAGCCTATGAATGATGGCTTGTCTTCTCCTAATTTGGACGATGTCCCTTTGCCGACCGTGAATCTCTTCAATCATATGCCGGCGACGTCGATAAAAATTGATGCGGCAGTTGACGCACTTCGTATCGGGAAATTAAAAGTTGATGTGACAGTTGTTGCGGATCGTCCCAGGAAACTGAACACGAAACCGAAGATCTTGATTCCGAACGCCTTTCAACGTCCCTGGGATGCTCCTTCCGGTTTTATTTGTCTTTCAGAGAAATACTTCACCGAGTGCGGACTCACCTTTCCTCTTCCGTCTTTTTTGATGACGTATTTTGCTCGTCGAAAGGCGGCTATTTCCCAATTTGCCCCGGCGACCTTTCGAAATGCTGTCGGACTTTCGATCATGGCCGAGGCTGCAGGGGTCAAGCTCACTTGTGATCACTTCAAAGAGTTGACGTGTCTGAATCCGTCGAGTCGGGAGAAGGCTCCTGGGCTTTATTACGTAGCCTCGGGAAAGAAGACGACGCTCGTCGAGGGTGCCAAGGGTAAAACGTATAACTGGAAAGGCTCATATTTCTTTTTGGAAGTTGCCGCGGGGGTTATGGAGGATCCGTCGATCCCTTGGTTTTCTGGGTGGAACCCTTCACCCGGTAGCCGACCCTTCTTGATTAGTTATCTTCACTTGCTTCCTTTGTTTTTTTTTTTAAAACCTCTCCCCCCCCCCCTTTTTTTTTTTCAGTTGTTATTCCGAGGTGTTTGCTTCCATACCCTTCTTCTTTCCGAGCTGAAATAGACGCGATTAAGCTCCGCTGCCCATTTGTTTGGCCGGGAACCGAGGGTAGAAAGGATCGTCCGAGGAAGTCAGCATCTAGCCGAAGACCAAGGGGTACTATTTCCTTCCTTTTTTTTTTTTTTTGGTTGTACATATATACGTTGCGAGCTTTGTTTTGATATTGTCCCCATTATATTTTTTTTATTTTAGCTGAGACTATGGGGAAACTGAATTTGAACGTTCCTAATGCATCCGCTCGCTATCGCCAAGCTCCAGAGCCGTCGTCTCGGTCGGCTCCCCGACAGGATGTTCGTCGAGGTTCCGATCCCCCAGCTGCAGGATCGTCCAAAAAGGTCCCCCCTTCCCCTCGTCGAGCTGTGGAAACCCGTCAAAGGTCTCCCCCGCCTAACCGCCATACTGGCCCTGAAGAGACGCTCCCAAGGAGGAAGGTGGACGGGACTCCTGGTCGCATTGCCGACCCTCCACAAAGGTCACAGAAAAGGAAAGATGGCCCTGAACAAGAGCCATCTGTCCCGCTAAAGAAGTCGAAGTCGGTCGACTTCAGCTGGGATTTTGCCCATTCATCTGGAGCTCGTCCCTTTCCGTCTGACTCGCAGTCTTGTGCCGAGTTGTTTCGAAAGATTCATTACGGCGAAGGTCGTCTCTCCTCTGTTGAAAGGATGAAAGAGTCCGATGCTGTCACCGAAGTTGCTCAAGCGTCTTTTGAGGTTCGTCAGTTAAATCAATTCGCTTCGCAGATCTTCCTTAAGTGTATTTTAATCCTTTTCTTCTCTTCTTTTTTTTTTTAAAAAAGTTTATTGCGCGTATTAACCGCATGGCTACCCGCTACGAACGTCGTGTTCGAGACCTGGAACGTTCAGGGGCGTCGAATGAGAGGATTGAGCGCCTCGAGGCTCAATTGGGGGATGCAGTTCGGTCCAACCAGAGGCTTAGCGACCTTGTGGCCAAGCTCGAACATCACCGGAGTGGGCTTATCAAAGAACGGGATTCTCTTTCGACGAAGCTTAAGGAGTCCGAAGCTTCCTGCAATGGTCTGAAGCTAACCCTTAGCTCGGAGACGAGAAGGCTCAGGGATCGGCGTGATGAATATGGGCACCATGAGCGAATCAATGCCTTTCATGAGGTGGCCGGTCGTGTGCAGAGGCTCTTAGCGAAGCATAAAAGCCACGCCGAAGCGGTTGAAGCGTCGCGGGAGAAATTCCTCGAATACAACCAAGCTGTTGGGAACGTTCAAATGCTGGAGACGCTCGTCGCCGAGGGTCGAATTTCCTTGCTTGATGAGGAGCTTAAGGGCCAGGTCGTGACCGTGATGAATCAGCTGAAGGACGAGGTTGAAGAGTTTGATCTGCCAGACATCTCCGACGCTGATTTTGACTTGTCTCAGATTTTCGCCGGGCCTCTCCCCCCAATTCCGACTTGGATCGCTTCCCCAATCAGCAGGAATACGGAGGGTCATACTGATGAGGGCGGGGATGAAGGGTCGGAGAGTGGGGAGATCGGGGGCGAAGAACTGGACGAGCAGGAGCAGGTTGACGACCGTCCTTCAAATGGGGTTGAGGCGCAAGTCACCGACCAACCTTCTCATGGAGTCGAGGAGCAGGTTCCGGACTGTTCTGCCGGTGGGTTACCTCGTCCTTCCACTCCTGGGCGTGAGTCTCCGGTTGCTGGTCTAGTCTCGTGATCAGTGTTGTCGCCGTGTTGAGGGGTTGGCTCCCTCGTACTATCTTTCTTTTGCCGTGTTTTGGGGTCGGCTCCCTCGTACTTTCTTTCTTTTGCCGTGTTTTGGGGTCGGCTCCCTCGTACTTTATGCGCCGTGTATAGGGGTCGGCTCCCTTGAAAACTTTATTCGTCCTTTTGGAGGCATTAATTGAGGGTCTCATTTAATGCTTTGTTTTTCGAAGCGTTGCTTATTGGATTTATTGATCTCATTTAATGCTCTTTCCGTTTGGAAACTTGTGCCCCCGTTCTATAAATAGTCTGTGTTTTCCTTCACTTCTGTCTTGGTGAGTTCGTTGTGTTTGTTGTTTTTTTTTTTTTTTTAGGAAGAAGAAAGTTGCTCTGATGCCGGTGACAACTAGGTCAGCGTGGTTACGCAGGGCGCGGGAACAGCTCGGCGTTAGGTCTGACGAGGTGATTCAATCGGAACTCGTCTATTACAACGCTCGCATTCAACGGCTAAGGGCTTACATCATTGCCACCCGTCGTTCGTTCGAACGTTACTACGACTTCTGTCGTATTGACGGGGTTGTGGAATGTCTTGAACCGCTGATCGACGAAGGGCTCTTCTTCCCAAAGTGGCGATGGGATCGGTTGGTAAAAGAGCGGACCCGGCGCGAAGATCTATATGCGGAAGTGGTAGTTCCCGCACTTGAGCAGGGCGACCTTGACACTCTTGGTCGGAGGCCGTTCGAGGAGCGGGAGGAGATCGAAGCTCGTCGCGATCGTATCGACGTGCTTCGCCGTTATGTGAGGCAGTTGGAGAGCACAAGTCACTACTTTAGCGAAAGTAGTCGCGTCGATGGGGTTTGTACGTACCTCCAGGACATGGTTGGACGAGGTGTGGCTATTCCGATGGACCTGCTGAAGGATGTGAAAGAGTCGTGCCGCTATTGGCAGACGACAATTGGCGGGTTGGAATTGAACGTGCCTTCCAACGCCGATCTAGGAATTGAATGACTTGTCTTTGGTTTGTTGTTGCTTTTGTTTTTTTTTTTTGTTCTTTTTTTTTTTTTTTGGTTTGTGTCGTAATGGGGTCGGCACCCGCATCAGACTGTTTCGCCTCTCTCTCTTTTTTTAAACAAGTTAAAATTTCATGTTACTTTCGAGAATTCTTCTTTCACTTTTTTTTTTGAAAACAGTGCGACTCGTGATGGTCGGCTTACCCTTTTAGTGCGAGCTAGGACTCGGCTTAAAGTAACCGGGGGCGACCGTTAATAGTCGGCTTACCCATTTAGTGCGAGTGCGACTCGGCTTAGAATAATACGTCGGAACGTCGGGTCATTACCGGGCCAGGGTAATAACTAAAATGATTCGCAAATGACGAGATATATTTTTTGAAAAAGAAATTTTATATTACTGGCGGCTGGGTCCCGTAGAATGGGACTGCCTACGTACCCCCCGATCAGGAGGGATCAAGCCGATCGTAGTTCACATTTACATGCTTATTCATACTTATAGAAAGGACGAGCTACACATAGCCGAGCTCGCTTGGTGATTTTCAGTAGTAGTAACGCTTGAGATGCATTGAATTCCAAGACCTCGGCACCGGTTTGCCGCCCATGGTTAAGAGTTCGTACACGCCGGGATGGACGACCTTAGACACTATATATGGACCTTCCCAATTAGCTCCCATTTTCCCGGCATCCGGTTCGGCAGTATTCTCAAAGACCTTGCGAAGGACGAGATCACCTTCGTCAAAATGCCGATTATGGACCTTTTTGTTATAGTACTTAGCTGCGGCGAGTTGATAGTTCTGGATTCGTAGGAGTGCTTTGTCTCGTTCTTCCTCCAACTCGTCTAGCCTATCCAAGAGCATCTGACTGTTGAGCGCGGTGTTCTGAACGAGCATTGTCCGCCGGAGGCTCGAACTGCCGACCTCTGCCGGTGCCATTGCTTCCATTCCGTAAGCCAGAGAGAATGGGGTTTGGTTAGTGGACGTCCTTGGGGTCGTCCGGTAGGACCAAAGTACTCCATCAAGCTCGTCGGCCCAGGCGCCCTTCTTGGCGTCTAGCCTTTTCTTAAGACCATCGAGTATGGTTTTGTTGGTAGCTTCTGCCTGGCCGTTCCCTTGTGGATACCTCGGCGTCGACTTGCTTAGTTTGATTCGCCATCTTGCACAAAAATTTTCGAACTGCAGGGAGATGAACTGTGAGCCGTTGTCGGTGATTATCTCGTATGGGAGGCCGTGACGACAGATTACGTACTTCCAGACGAAGAGTTGGACGTCCCTTGCTTTGATATTTGCGTAAGATTCAGCCTCGACCCATTTAGTGAAATAATCGGTTAGGACGAGTATATATCGCTTTTGTCTGGAAGTTGGTAATGGGCCGATGATGTCCATTGCCCAGCGCATGAAAGGGTAAGGGGCTACTCCAGCTCGTAGCAGTTCGGTCGGCTGATGAATAATGGGGGCGTGTCGCTGGCATTTTTCACACTTGGCGACGAACTTTTCACAGTCAGATATCATCGTAGGCCAGTAATGGCCATGCTTCCTGATTCGTAGTGCTAGGGCTCGGCCACCTGAGTGATTTCCTCCAGCTCCTTCGTGCATTTCCATCATGACACGCTCGGTGTCGTCGCCGTGTATGCAAAGCAACAAGGCTCCTGCCGCCGTCCACCGGAGCAAATGGTCTTTCATCAAAGTGTAGTGGGCGGCCTTGGCTTTTAATCTTCGTCTAGCCCATTTGTCTGTTGGTACGTCACCGTCGGCTAGGTATGCTCGGATTTCGACCCGCCAATCCGTCGTGTCGCTGCCAGATGCGGGTTCGCACCTTCGGCCTGACCTCATCGACCGATAAGTCGTCCTTATTTCATTTGGTTGGTGGAGTGCGAGGCATGTCTCGGCGTAATTTTCACTTATGCTCGGCGTATCTATGCTTTCTACCGGGATGATTCGCCGAAGATCGAGATCCGATGTTGAGGCGAGTGCTGCCAAAGCGTCGGCCGGAGCATTGTCTCCTCTGGGAATTTTGACGAGTTCGAATTCGTCAAAGCGCTTTGACAAAATCTTTACGACACTAAGGTAGGCGGCCATAGGTTCGCTCTTGGTGTCGTACTCGCCGCTGAACTGGTTGGCGACAAGCTGGGAATCGCAAAAAGCCCGTATCCGCTTAATCTGCATTCCGTTAGCGAGCTTAAGACCGGCGATAAGTGCTTCGTATTCGGCGACGTTGTTGGTTGCTTGGAATCGAAGGCGGAAGGATTGCTCCAAAATTTCTCCGGTCGGCGAAGTCAATCGAATCCCTATGCCCGATCCAAGATGAGAGGACGCTCCGTCAACGTGCAAGGTCCATCTGTCATCTGACGGGTCGACAGGTGTTGGTTCGGCCTCCCCAAACGGCAGCTCGATCAAGAAATCGGCGAGTACCTGGGACTTTGCAGCCGGCCGAGTACGATACTCGATATCGTATTCACTAAGTTCAATCGCCCACTTCGTTAGTCGACCCGATTGGTTCGGGCTGTGCAATATAGATCGTAAAGGTTGGTTGGACAGGACAGCGACAGTATGTGACTGGAAATACGGTCGGAGCTTTCTTGCCGACGTGACTACTGCCAAGGCGACCTTTTCAACTGTTGGGTAGCGAGTTTCCGCGTCGTCAAGTGATTTGCTTATATAAAAGATGGGCCGTTGCTCGCCTCGGTCGTCTTTAACGAGTACACCACTGACGGCCGACTCCGAGACAGCGATATAGAGAAATAAGATTTCGCCTAGCTCCGGCTTTGCTAAGATTGGTGGGGTCGATAAATAATTTTTTAGCTCGGTGAACGCGCTATGACAGGCGTCAGTCCACTCGAACTTGCCCTTTGTTTTGAGAAGCTGGTAAAATGGTAGACACTTGTCGGTCGATCTGGATATAAAGCGGTTTAGAGCAGCGATTCGTCCAGTTAACCGCTGTACTTCTCTGGCGTTCTGTGGTTGTGGTAGATCGATGATCGCCTTAATTTGCTTCGGGTTCGCCTCGATGCCTCGTCTGGTTACCAGGTACCCAAGGAATTCGCCGGATTTTACTGCAAATGTGCATTTGGCCGGGTTTAGCTTCATCCCGTACTTGTTAAGGGTGTCGAAGCATTGTCGCAGGTGAGTAATATGATCCTTGGCATGCTGTGATTTGACGAGCATATCGTCAATATAGACCTCCATAGTCCGGCCGAGCTGCTCGTACGTCGCTCCCGCGTTTTTTAGACCAAAGGGCATGACCTTGTAGCAGTACGTCCCTCTGTCCGTGATGAATGATGTTTTCTCCTGGTCGTCCTTGTGCATCAGAATCTGGTTGTAACCGGAGAATGCATCCATGAAGGTTAACAGCTCGTTGCCCGCAGTTGCTTCGACGAGCTGATCGATTCTTGGCAGTGGGAAACTATCCTTTGGGCAGGCCTTGTTAAGATCGGTAAAATCGACGCAAACTCGCCACTTTCCATTCTTCTTTTTGACGACTACCGGATTGGCTAGCCACTCTGGATATTTTACCTCCACGATTGACCCGGCACCAAGGAGTTTGTCGACTTCATCGTTTACTGCTTGCGACCGTTCAGGGCCTAACTTGCGCCGTTTCTGTTTGATCGGCTTATGCGTTGGGTCGGCATTAAGCTCGTGGGTCGTGACGTTTGGGTCGATTCCTTTCATATTAGTCACGCTCCATGCGAACGTTGAGATGTTGGTTTTGAGGAAAAGTATTAACTCGTCTCGCATGGCGGATGTTATTTCTGTGCCGATATTCACGCATCGCTTCTTGCCGTTCTCGTCTAAGCTCACCTCCTCGACCGCGGCAACGCCTTGTTGGACAGCAGTCGGCTTTCCGTCTGTCGGCGACGTACTGTTGTCGCCGACTCGCTGCTTTGATTGCTATAATTTCTTTCCGGTGCGAAGCTTATGCTCGATCAGAAAACAGGCTCGTGCGGTTTGCTGGTTGCCGCGCAACGTGTACACCCCTTTTGAAGTTGGGAATTTAACGCACTGATGATACGTTGATGGGACGGCTTTCATCTTGTGGATCCACCGGGTGCCGAGGATGACGTTGTAGATTGTCGGCTTGTCGATGACTGCAAAACGGAAATACCTGGCTATCCCCGCAACGAAGATCGGCAAAGTAATTGTGCCGATGGACATAAGGTGATCCCCGTCGAAACCCGTCAAAGAGTGACATTCTGGCATAATGTCCCCCTCGCCGATTTCCATTTTTGCCAAGACGTCTCTGAAGATGACGTTGACCGAGCTTCCAGTGTCGATCAATATTCTCGTCACCTCGCTTTCACCGATCAAGAGCTCGACGACCAACGGGTCGTTGTGCGGTAGGTCCAAACCTTCCAGGTATTTTCCGTCAAAGGTGATTGGCATACTTTCAGCCTCGAATCGCGACGGCCAAGACTTCGTCATTTCGGCTTTCTTAGTATAATCTCTGATCGCTCTAACCGAATCGTTACATCCGGCTAGTCCACCCATTATCATATTGATTCGTCTTATAGTCGGGGGACGTTGATCAGGCTTACGGTCTGTATGCGGTCGTTTGTCGCGACCGCTGTCCTCTCGTCGCTCAGCTAGTAGGTTTGGTATTTCCATCTCGTCTTCACTCTGGTCGGCTAATATCTTTGAATCTTTGACGAACTTTCGAGCGATATTTTCAGCGCGCTTGGCATCATGTCGTCCAGGTCGGACTGTCTTGCTTCTGTCCGGCTCGACGACTATTGCGCCTTTCTTGTATCGTTCCATCAGAATCCTCTGGAGGTAATGACATTCGTCTGTCGAGTGGGTATTACTCTGATGGTAGTCACAATACGAGGTCGCGCTATTTTCAGCTCCTTCTTTCCGGATATACTTATTTTCGCCGATCGCAAAGGTTCGGCGAGTTCGATCTTGGTTCTTGGTGAAGTGCTGCCGTGGCTCGACATAATCGACTTTTGGAGCTACGGCTATAGGCTGTCTGGTTATTGCACTTGCCTCCGAGGAATACTTCTTGGCGTTGATAGCTTTCTCTTCTTCGAGCCCAATGTGCTTTGCAGCTCGGAGTAATGCCTCGGCCACGGTCTCGACATGTGTCAAAGATAATTCCTCCTTGAATCGAGATTCATACCATAGCGCGTTTCGGAGCGCAACGATTGCGGCCGCATCGGGGATTGAGATGTTGACATAAATCTCCTTGAATCGTCCAATAAAGGACCGAAGCGATTCTCCCTTGTGCTGGGTTAAGGCATATAAGTCGGCGTGGGAATTCTTGTCCTCAATTAAAACAGAGAACTGCTTCAGAAACTCAGTTATCAGCTCCCTGATGCTGTCGATTGATCCTGGTGGTAGCCTCGAGAACCAACTCAAGGCGGTCCCCGTCAAATGTTCGGCGAAAACTTGACAAGCTCCTGCGTCGTATTCTGCCGGGCTGAACTGCAATGGGCCGAGGGCCACGCCAAAGGTGAGCAAGAAGTCTCGTGGGTCGACCGTTCCATCGTAATGCCCCAACCTTGGTTTGACCGCTCGTTTGACCGCTGTTGTAGCGAGTCGTTGGGAGAATGGAGTTCGCTGTGTTGCCTCGAGCATGAGTCCGACTTCGGGTGCCTTATCCGTCGCTTTCTGGATCATCGCGGCCATTTCTTTCATTTGTTGTTTCATTGCTGTTAGCTCGGCATCCTTCGTTCGATCTGCCACTTCGGTACCCTGCTCGGCAAGGCGCTGGACGGGATTGCGCTCTAATCCGCCGGTCTGTACATACGGCCCTGGCGTTGTCCTTGCTGAGGTGAAGTTCCTTGGGGTGAGCCGAACGTTGTGGAGATGATTGATTTCGTCTTGCGAATTGAGCTGCGCCGCAGTGAGCGCATCCAAACGGTTGTTTGTTCGCTCTTCTTGCTGGTCGAGGCGCGTTAAGATTCCTCGAAAAAGCTCGTCTATGCTAGAGACGGGCTGGTTATTGAGCAGAGAGAGTTGTGTCGGCGCCTGTGGTGCCTCTGCGGTCGCTGGGGTCGTCAAATTTGTAGCTATGACGAACGTTTCTGGGCTTTCTACCGTCACAACTTTCCTTGGAGCGTCTGGCGTGGGAAGGACTATCTGCTCTGCTTGATCCGTCGCCGGGGTGACTGTTCCCCCCGACGAGCTTGCGTCTTTGCTTCTTTCCTTGTCAACTATCGTCATCTCGTTTAGTTGGTGTAGGTCCGTTCTTCAATTTTTCAGAAAACTTTAACTTGTCGTCCCCCTACCTGGCGCGCCAAATTGTTGATGTCCCTTTTGGTCACAATTAGAATATTTAGTTCGGTCAAGGGAGGGTCGAAGTTCTCTTTATTATATCGGTGCCGAGGCACTAAAGGACGGGTTACAACACAATGTAAACGAGTTACAGACAAAGTAAGCGACGGGCTGATAGCTCGTCGACTCTCCGAGCTATAGGCTTGCAAACGTTGACTTTTTCTTGAACGAGCTGAGCTCTGGTTTTTGCTGTACGAATTCAGTTGCCTTTTTCACGATCCCCTTTTCTTCAGGCCGTACGTCCGTATTTATAGGGAATCGTGTCGGTTCGTCTAGGAAAAATACCATAATACCCTCTTCTCTTGAAAGGGATATTTTGGGCTTTTTCCTGGGCCGGGCCCTTTTGTTGGGGTTGGATCCACCCCTAACAGGTACAATGTCTAAGTTTGCTTACTCCTAGTTGACAGATGCTGTTCTTGAATATTTTTCTTAGAATCCACACTGAAAGATTTCGCGATTGGACGTGTCGAACAAACACAATGGCATGGCATCCGGATTATCGCAGCCGTAGAGTCGTGCTATATGTTCTTGAGAAGAAGTCAAAGAGATGCAATGCTGATGATTCTTCGCTTAATCAAATCTTGTTAGCCATTTAGGTTTGTTTGTTTACAGTTTATGCTATAAAATTAAATGTATGCTATAAAAGATTAAGAACATCACAGAAAACTATGCGAGTCCTCTGCTACAAATATCACTTATACAACAGCTAAACCAAAAAAAGAAGCGAAACATGAAGCTCGTTTTGAGCTCGAAAATCCAAATATAGTCTTTTCTAGTTATTTAATATAATGACAAACTTCATACGCATAATACCATTACTATAAATTAAGTTATATCCACCATTAGTACTTAGAAGGATCATTATTATATGACACAAGTCCCCCGCGATTTCGAGTCCCCTGTAATTAAGCTATATGTCTACTAGCATTACCGTAGGATTTTCAAGTCTCCGCTATGTCTACTAGCATTACCGAAATATCATTCATACAACAAGAGCTAAACCAAAAAAAAAAATGACGAAATAAAATTTAGAAGGAGCTAACGTCAAACCAAAAATAAAATAAAACATGAAGCTCGTTTTGACAGTGTCTTCCAAAATATCTAATATATATATATATATATATATAAAACTTGCTGCTACCTACGCCCAGAATTCTTTTGGTACCATGATAAGAATTGTGTAGAGATGCAACTTTCACAGACATCGCAGCAACAATTACCACCACTTGTACAGCCTTGATTGCCTGCAAGATAACACCAATAACACTTGAAAAAAATTTCTCGCAAATAGTTTTGATATAGCTAGCTGGTCGAGAAACAAGTAGCTAGCAGCAATGGTAAAAAGACCAATACTAATCTGTAAAGCCTACCAATCGATGCGGCTCTTGTGAAACCTATCAATAACAACTGTAAAACGACGAATTTTGCTTAAGCGAGTGCCAACAATAGGCGGCGCCAACCACCACGGCCTACATAATGAAGAGCCCCGAATTAGTGGCAAATTACAGACTGATCTCTGTAATCAAGAATCAATCAATTTGTTTCTGTGCCAGTACTTTTTATCATAGTAGGTTACGATACTTTCGTATGATGGCCTTTGATGACAGCAACGTTTACAGCCTCTGAAGCGGCGCCCAAGGCTGTATAATTCCATTGTAGATGTGCCTATCTTAACACAGAGGATCCGTCCTCCCAAGACACTTCCGTCGAGTTTTAAGCCCCTAGTAGAATGTTTTGCCATATCAATGAGAGCAAATCTGTAAAAAGAAAAGAAAAAATAAAGTCAATTTTTTTTTTGTTTGCGTTTGCATGTAAGTTGAGAGTGGAGGGGACAAGTCACAAACCCCAAGGCAACACCGGTAGCACACTCTATGGGAACATAAACCCTTTTGACCTTTCCACATGAACTGAAATGTTTCCACAACGCTCTCTTGATTTCATGCCTAGGAACGGAAATATCAAATCCTCGACAAAAAAGGGTCCGATTATTGTTTCCCTCATGATCTTTATCTCCGAAATTGCACACATCACGGTTCTGACATCGAAAATATATAAATAAGACTTCTTTGTAACCAACTTATGTAACAAAAGAAAGAACATATGATGATGATCATGATTCATAATAAAAAAAAAAAAGAAAAAAAAAACATATACTCTGAATGGTGTAGATCGTTTGGCACTTGTTTGAATAATCAGCCGTAGTTCTTTAATTGTTTCAGTCATCTCTTTCAAAGATTTCCTCAATTTTTCAATTTCCTGCTGAATAAGAAAACGACACAAAAAAAAACATAAGTTGTAGTTCTCAAGTGAAAGTTGAGAAAAGTGAAGGAAAACAATATTAGTGTAGAATCTGACTGACCTTTTCAGATTTCTCCATCTGCATCCTCCAAAAAAAGTATCCAATTGTAAAACGATTTAAGTTTGTAAGGATAAAAAAAAAAAAACTACTATCACACAGCATTTATAATTAAGCATATATATATAGTAGTATCAGAATAGGAACCTCCTCAGATATCTCATTGTGTTTCTTCTGCTTCTTTCGTTTTTCTTTGATTTCCAAATTATCCAACTCTCTCTTGTTGGCTAGCGTTACAATCAACATAACAAAAATCAGATTTAGATATCGTCATCACAATAGTAATAATAATCAATAAATTAAGAAGAAACTGACAGATCAATACGTGCATATTTTAACCCTTTATCAGGAAAAAAAAATAATCAAATTTCTTACCTTTTTGATAAGGATTCGTGACCTTATGCACATGATGAACTGATACAACCTAAAAAAATTACGAAACAACAACATAAATAGAGTAAGAAGATGAACAAAGAAGACCAGTCGAATTGTGAACAAAACATAAATAGGGTAAAAATATGAACAGAGAAGAAAGCCATAAGAAAGAATGAAAATTATACATCGGTGGATGTCGAGCATTTCTTGAGCCCCTTGTCCATGGTGAAGTTGAGTAGAAGAGAGGAACACAGCCGCTAGGTTTTGAGAAAAAAAAAAAAAAAAAAAAAAAACAAAAAGTAGAACACAGCCGCTAGGTTTTCAATACAAAGAGGAGGGAGAGTCAGAGACCCTAGGTTTTAGCTGGGCTGGGCTTTTGTGGGCCAAAATTTTGTGACGGTGATTAACCCATCAGCTTCAGATAGTTTCTTTCTTTCTTTTCTCCAAGGTACTTGAACTATTGCTGCAAATAGGAAAAAGTTAGAAAAATACATAATCTATTATTTATTTGGATGTTTAATACCTCGTCTTTTTTGGTTGGAATTCAAATTAACAAAAACGTGCAATTTAATACCCGAAAAATTTAAGTATTATCGTTTTCATACTTACAATTTCTTAACAAAAAAAATATTTCAATTTTACTCTTATTTATTTTTATTGAATATTTATTTATAAATAGCAGAAAATTAATTTTAATTTTATTCGAATAAAAATGAGTGTTATAAATATTTTCATTTTATCTATTTTTATTCTTTAATTTAAAAATAATTGATTATTTTTTTCCAAAACTAAGAAAAATGTTTTAAGATTTCTTCAGATTACAAAAAGAAAATCTTCAAAATCAACTATAATGAAGCGTCGCCAAACTCATTCCTCATCGAAAACCAAACTCATATCCCTTCCTTCAAATCCAAATAAATTTCTCAATCGTTTATCTACCCTTACCAAACCTAACAACACCAACCTCTCCAGTCTCCACGACAACCAAATTTATCACGGTGGATGAGTTAGCTCGGGTACAGATCGATTCAAGGATTCAAACTTTCTCTTTGTATCTCTCAATTTCAAATTTTTTGATTTGGGTTTTAAAAGTTTAAGAACTGGTTAATGCTCGGGAATCTCAATGAAATTTAGTTGACCGGACAAAACAAAGTCATCGATGATGATAATGAATTCGATAACACTAATCATTTGGTAATTAGAGATAGACTATAGTCAAGATTTCAAAGAAACCCAATCGCCGAAGCGTTGTTCATTAATTTTGGAAAAAATATTAAATATAATTTTAAAATTAAAGAAATAAAACTCAGATAAAATGAAAATATTAATAACAATAATTTTTTATTTGAATAAAACTAAAACTAATATCCTGCTAATTGTAAATAAATATTCAATAAAAATGAAAAGGGTAAAATTAGAATATTTTTTTGTAAAGAGATCGTAAGTATGAACACGACAACACTTAAATTCTTTCGGTATTAAATTGTACGATTTTATTAATCTGAGTATTAATCGTCCAAATAAATAATAGATAAGGTATTTTTTAGTTTTTTTCCCTCCAAAAAGTTACCATCTCACCTAAATATACTTTCAAGTTTCAACCCAAGTTTACTGGGTCCCACCATAAAGTTGGAAAACACTATCTCTGTTTCAAAATATAGAATGTTTTAACTAAAACCACGCAGATTAAGAGGGTGTTATTGGATTCTTATTTATAAAGATTTTTAGAGAGTTCAACAAAATCATTAAAAGTGAATAAGTGAAAAAATGTTAAAGATTGCTAAAAAAATTTGTTGATTAGTTTTCTAAAATCTTGTAAATTGCTCACAATAATCCTTGTATTTTTGTGATACTTTTCATGACTTTGTTTTGTAAAGAAAGTGTTTAAAATCATGAGTTAATAACATAATAATTGAATTCATTAACAATCTTAGATTCTTTTGTTTTAATTGAATAACTAGGTGATACCCCGTGCTACAGCACGAGATTATATATTTTGTTAGTTATTTTTTTGTTGTAATTTGTATTTTTGTAATGAAGTTTTTTATTTTGACTTAATTTCCTTGTTTATATAGTGTTTATTTGTATATTTGGGGTTATACAGTAAATTGGAAATCCTAATAGAGTACGTAGTTTGTAAAATGTAGTTTTTCACATAAACAGACACACCGCAATATTAGATAGTAGTTTTGTAAGATAATAGACACTCCGTAATATCGGATAGTAGTTTTGTAAGAGGATAGACACACCGCAATATCGGATAGTAGTTTTGTAAGAGTATGAGTTTTTCTTTATTTTGGTTTATCGTCAAAAGAGGAGAAGTTGCTTATTAAATTTTGGTGTGAGATATTTCAATGGTTAGGAAACCATTGTATTTATAGTGAGAGTAGGTATATTTAGGTTATCATTTAGAAGTTAAGAGGCGATCAAGCTTCTCATTGACATTCTTGAGGTCTCTCTTGTACTTCTCCTCAGAGCCATCATTTCCTCTAACTGTGCGATCATAGTCGTCGTGGTAGTTGCCATCAGACTGGGCAAGATTTTCGACGAGTTGCCAACCTTCATCTACGTCTTTGTTCAAGAAGTTGCCATTTGAAGCAGTGTCAAGCAGCATGCGTATCTTTGGAAGTACACCACGGTAGAGAGTGCTCAGCAGTGAGTCGTTACTGAATCTATGGTGTGGGCATTGGCTATGGTAACCCTTGAAACGTTCCCAGGCTTCGCAGAATGATTCAGAGTTCTTCTGAGTGAAACTGGAGATATCATTCTTGAGACGTGTTGTTCTAGAGTTGGAGAAGAACTTGGCCAAGAAAGCTTTCTTGCATTCGTCCCAAGTGGTGATGGTTCCCTTGGGAACGTTTTTCTCCCATTGATGAGCTTTGTCTCCCAGGGAGAATGGAAAGAGGCGCAACTTGTAACCATCCTCACTCACGCCGTTGATCTTGGTGAGACTGCACAGACGGTCAAACTCGTCCAAGTGGTCGAGTGGATCCTCCTTAGGCAACCCGTGAAACTTGTTTCCTTGGATCATAGAGATCAGACAACTTTTGATTTTGAAGTTGTTGTTCTGCACGACGGGAGGGACGATTCCAGCACGCTGAGTATGAGTGTTCGGTGCATCTCCAGCACCAATGTTTCGCGGTCTCGGATTTGGTCCGTTAGGTTGTTCCTTAGTGATTGGTGCGGGATGATCAGTGAGTTGACGAGCTTGTCGTGGTCTTTGTAACCGATTGATGTTGTCGATAGCAGGGAGGAGATTCTGATGTCCTCTTGATCTGGTGGGCATGCAATGCTACAATCAACAGGTTCCTCAGAGGCAAAACAAACAAGCAAACAACCGAAACAAGTTAGTACTCAGAATGATAAGTCTAACAGAACTTAATCTTGCAGAACTTGAAATCTCAAATGTAGCAAAACGAATCCCAAATGGCAACGGCGCCAAATTGATACTAAGATTTTTGTGTCTCCTAGTAGGTTCAATTAACCTTATGTGTTGTAGTACTTAAGGTGTCAATCCAAATGGGATGATGTTGCTAACAATCAAGATGCAATCAAGCAATCACAAGTCAAGCAAATTCAAGAAGAGTGTTTGTCTAACAATCTTAGAATGATCAAAATGCGAAACGAAAATGAGTTACAGAACAAGAAATGAGAATGCATGACAAGAAGCAGAAATGAATAAAAACTTAAACGAGTCTAAACATGAACTACAAGAAAACGAGGAACAAAATAGTCTCGAGAATGTAATAAAAATCAGAAAGATAAAAGTCTTAAGGATGGGAGTAATCTGATATGTTCAAATTAAACCCTAGAGCTACTCTCTCAAATTAAGAGATCACTGCAGTACTTAAGGGTCGAATTCCACAAGGACTCAAAACTACACAATAAATTATATAGTTTTATAATTAAGCTAAACAGATTAAATTGAATTAAAATAAAAGCAATGCAAAATATTTAATAAAAACTGTGAAAATTCAGAAGATCAAAAAGCTAGGCTTAGGGAATTTCTCAGGAAATTATGAAATATTAAATCAATCAATAAATTAGGATTCAAGCAATTAAGAACAGATCTAGAACTCTAAACACTTTTGTAAATTAAATCAGTTCTTACTGCAAATAATATCTAAATTTAAAACCAGAAAATCCAAATCTCTTTGTAAAATTCTAGGTTAAAAATCAGCAATAAAATCAGGTTTAGATTGTTCACAAAATTATTAAATCAAATCTCTTTGCAAGAAATAATTTTGCTCATCAAAAGGTTTTTGTCAGGAAAATCAATTATATTCTCATATCAATTTATTTTCCTAAAGTATTAATTCTAGGTGATCAATCAAGAATTAATATGAAGAACAACCTAAGATGAAGATCTAGAAAGATAATGAATCCTAAATAAACAGATCTAATAATTCATAAAATCCCTGTGAAAAACCCTAAACCTAACAAGCAAACTACTCAGACATAATCAATGAAGAATAAGACATGATTCTGAATAATAAGCAATAGAGATTAAAAGAGTAAGAAAGGAGTTTAAGAATTCTTTTCTCAAAGCAGTTCAGATCTCTCTCTCCAATAGCTCTCAAAAATCTCTCAGGGTTGCAGAAAAATAAAACTTGCTAGAATAAAATTTGGGGGTTTGGAAAACCTAAAAACACTATTTATATGTCCTAAAACACGTCAGTGACTAGTCTTGCAAATATGGAAAACTTCGGGCAATTTGTAAAACTTCCAAATTTGGCTCTTTTCTCGTTGGCAACAAGGGTGTCGATCGATGCTCTCTAGTGTCGATCGATGCCCTCTCTCATATTCGACTCCAAGCTGATTTCCTCCAGATTATTGCTCCAAAATGATCCAAACTGCTCCACTTTGCTCCTTTCATGCTAAAAACCTGTAAAGACTCAAAAACAATCTAGAAACAAATGAAAAGACACTAAAGACTCCTTATATCATGGTTAAAAACCACAAAAACCATGATATATCAACTCCCCCAGACTTAGCCTTTGCTTGCCCTCAAGCAAAACATAAACTTAGACCTGTGAAACAAGTTTGAAAACAGGGAACTCACTCAATTGCATGATGATTCTTATTCACACTCTTCATTTACCTGACTCAAGAACTTACTTCTTATACTTAACCATGATAAGCATCAACATTCCTTACTCAAATCCCACAATCCTCTGGAATCTCTGAAATCTCCATTGTCATCTCATTAGTCAATATTAAAGCACAAATAAGGTGAATTCTTACCTTGGGTGTATTGATCAGTGGCATATGGACTCTTTTCAGGCCAAGACTTTCTTCTTACATCTCCTTTCCTCTCCCTTTTCTCACTTCCATTATTATTATTTTTTTTTTTCTAAATCAAAGGTGTAAGCGAATACCGGGATCATCGGTAATTTACCTACCCCTTGCTTCCAAGCTTTGTGTGATCATTTGACTCAAGAGTAGAATAATGAGGTCACAGGTAATTTACCTACCTCTCTAAACTGATCAAAATCATTTCATCTTTTATTCCTTTTTTTTTTTTTAAGCACTGAAGGGAAGAGAGAGGGGAGACATACTTTGAAAAATTGCACTGTCCTGTATGGCCTGAAGAAGAAGTCTAGTCCACTGATTTCCCACCCCAAAGTAAGAGATTAAGTCCAGTTAAAATCCTGATAAAGGTTGAGACAACGTTAGATCAATCAGATATCTATTGAATAAGGGCTTTCAGGATTGTTGATAAGGCTCATAGTCTTTCTAAGCTTCAGTTCTGAGATCAAGCATAAACAAGTAATCATTAGAGTGTTAGCCAAATAAGAGAAATCATTAGTCAAGATCATAATTCCCAAAGATAAAAAGAAAAATTTGAAAAATTTGACTCAAACTTTATGGTTTTGACTGACATAACCGAAACTCAAAAACAGAAAACATAGTTAGTAACTAACCTCCCCCAGACTTAAACAACATTGTCCCCAGTGTTATCAAGTAAGAGGAAAGCAAAAATAAAAATAAAATAAACAAAAATCAAAATCAAAAGAAAAAGAAAAACCTACCAGTGGGTTGCCTCCCACTAAGCGCTTGTTTTCAGTCATTAGCTTGACTGTGTTGGAGCTCATGCATCCGGAGGATCAGAACATGGCATTGAAATCCTCTTCATCCAAGGCGGTGTATAAGCGTTAGGTGCATGAGGCTTGTCAAGGATGTTAGGAACAGGACCAGGGCGAGACTTAGGTATGGGAGGGTGTCTTTTCTGTCCTGCAAAATCATCAACAGAAGAAACAAGCGCTCTACGATAATCTCGTGGCTTGGTTAACTGCAAAACAGTTTTTATCTCTTTGAAATTCTTGTTGATGATAGGAGGAAGTTTAGGAGAAGAAGATGCATACCTTGGCCTTACCTGAAGGCTCTAGAGTGTGGATTGATGACTCTTCTGTTTGGGAATAGGTTTCTGACTTGGAGCATCAGTTTTGGACAAGCTTTGTCGCGGTCGTGGAGGGGTGTCGATCGATACTCTCTTGGTGGCATCGATCGACACTGAGCCTGATGCTCGTGTTGCAGAAACTTTTTCAACAGAAAAAGTCTGTCCATCAATAGTAGGAGCCCTCCTCAACTTATCCATCTCAAAATTCAAACTCAAACCATCCACATTCAGTGCTATGTGTCCCTTTTGCACATCAATGATGGCACCAGCTGTAGCCAAGAAAGATCTTCCTAAGATGAGAGGATCTTTAGGCTCTTGATCATACTTCAGCACCACAAAGTCAGTAGGAATCATGAAGTTGCCAACCTTAACTGGAATATCCTCTAAAACACCTTCAGGAGTTCTTCGGGAGCGATCAGCTAGGATTAGAGAAATCTGAGTTGGCTTGAATTCTGTCATCCCAAGTCTCACAGCAACAGAATGTGGCATCAAGTTGATGCTAGAGCCAAGGTCACAAAGTGAGTGTGCAAACCTTTCTGTGGAGATAGAGCAATCAAGTACAAAGCTTCCAGGATCTGGTAACTTTTCTGCAGTCCTACACTCAATTGCTGCACTCATTTTCTCAGATACAACCACTTCCTGTTTTCTCTCCTTCTTCCTCTGAACAGGCTGGTTCAACAGAATTGCACTGACATCTTTTGTAAGAAGTGCTCCTTCTTCAGGGCTCAAACCATTGGATACCATTCTCTTGACATAGCGCTTAAGTGGTGGTGAAAGCTTCACTGCATCAATTAAAGGCATCTCAATCATCACCTTATCCATCATAGTCTTGCATCTAGCTTCCTTAAGCTCCTGCTTAGACCTTCTTGGCTTGGGAAAAGGAACCTTAGGCTTGTAGACCCTTTCAACTGTTGGAACCTGAGATTTCGCAGCTTTTGGTTCGGTCTGAGATGAGTGTCGATCGATACTCAGGTGGTGCCGATCGACACCATCATCTGAAACCGAGAATTTTGTCGATTTTTCACCCTGTTTGGCAGAAGCAATTTCAACAGCATCTTCAACCCTCACAGATATGGCATTGCAAGCATGTTTAGGGTTTGACTCAGTTCTTCCAGGAAGAAAACCCTCTTGTCGTTTGACAGACCCAGCAGTCTGAATAACCTGATTCTCCAACTTCTTGACATGAATGTTCAATGCTTCTATCTTCCCATTCAGCTTAGTGTAGACATTGTCAAGCTTCCCATTGAAAGTCACTGTCATTTTCTCCTGTCCTTGCAAAAGCTGCTCAAGCATGGCTTCCATTCTACTCTCTGAAGAATTCTTAGGAGGTGGAGACTGATAAGATGAATTCCCATAGGTTCTTGTATAGCCATTGTTCTGTTGCTGCTTCTGGTCACCATTGTAAGGTCTGTTTCCTTGCTGATTACCGAATCTCTGTCCCTGATACCCAGCTCCATACACATAGTTGACATTCTCTGGCTCTGGCTCAAACGTCTCAACTTCAGCAGCAAATTGGACTGACTTCTTTCCCACAAGAAGATTGTGCACTGAATCAAGCTTAGCACTAACAGAAGCTAACTGATTTGCATCAAACTCTCCATGCAGTCTCTTTCTTTCAGCATCAGCTCTTTTAGCGCTATTGCTAGAAGCCAAATTCTCAATCAAAACTTCTGCATCTTCTGGAAATCTTGTCTTGAAGTTCCCATGACTTGCAGCATCTAAAGCTAACTGATACTTCCAGTCACACCCTCTAAAGAAGATACTCAACAGTTGTACCCTTGAAAAACCATGGTGTGAACAGTCTCTTTGATAAGCTTTGAACCTCACCCAAGCTGCCTTGAAAGCTTCATCATGTCCTTGCTTGAATGAAGAGATCTTGACTCTCAGCTCATCTGACATTGCATCATCATAGAAATGGTTGAGGAAAGCCACCTTGATATCATGCTAGTTTGTCAGAGATCCAGCTGGCAACTGCTTCAACCACTGAGATGCCTCTCCTGCAAGTGAGTATGGGAAGAGCTTGCAGAATATGAAATCCTCAGTCACTCCATTAGCCTTGATACTGGTCACAAGATCCTCAAAATGCTCAATATGGTCCAGAGGCTTCTCATGGGGCAGAGCAGAGAAAGGTCTCTGTCCAACCAGTTGAAAGTAAGTAGGCTTCAGCTCAAAGTCATTCCTCTGGAATGGTGGAGGAACAATTGCAGACCGGTTCTCATACATAAGATCAGCCCGGTTGTAGTCAGCAATGGTCCTTATCAGATCCCGGTTGTTCTCCTGTCGTCGAACGGGGTTCTGTACGTGGTTGGCAGCTCCACGTCCGTCTGCAGGAAGGGGGTGTCGATCGATACCCTCTTGTTGGTGTCGATCGACACCGTCAACACCATCAGCTGGTTCATCGACAACAGCAATTTCAGCAATCACATTGCCCTCAACATCAATCTTTTGGCCCTGCTCATTGCGCAAGTGGCCCTCTTGATCCCTCAAAGCACCATCCTCATCTCGCATAAGAATGATAGTATTAACCATCTTTAGAGATTTGGCTGCCTTTCTGTTCTCACGCTCAAGTTTTCCTAACTCTTGGTTTGACAAATTCACAGTAGGACCAGACTTGTTGCTCCTTGTGTGAGGTCTAGGAGGCATGCACCTGAAACACCAAAGAGAAGAAAAACAAAAACGTGTAAGTAGAAAATAAAAAGAAAAATTTAGACAAAATCTAAAACTCAAATCTAATGGTAGATCAAAAGAGTCCCCGGCAACGGCGCCAAAATTTGATATGCTCAAATTAAACCCTAGAGCTACTCTCTCAAATTAAGAGATCACTGCAGTACTTAAGGGTCGAATTCCACAAGGACTCAAGACTACACAATAAATTATAGAGTTTTATAATTAAGCTAAACAGATTAAATTGAATTAAAATAAAAGCAATGCAAAATATTAAATAAAAGCTGTGAAAATTCAGAAGATCAAAAAGCTAGGCTTAGGGAATTTCTCAGGAAATTATGAAATATTAAATCAATCAATAAATTAGGATTCAAGCAATTAAGAACAGATCTAGAACTCTAAACACTTTTGTAAATTAAATCAGTTCTCACTGCAAATAATATCTAAATTTAAAACCAGAAAATCCAAATCTCTTTGTAAAATTCTAGGCTAAAAATCAGCAATAAAATCAGGTTTAGATTGTTCACAAAATTATTAAATCAAATCTCTTTGCAAGAAATAATTTTGCTCATCAAAAGGTTTTTGTCAGGAAAATCAATTATATTCTCATATCAATTTATTTTCCTAAAGTATTAATTCTAGGTGATCAATCAAGAATTAATATGAAGAACAACCTAAGATGAAGAGCTAGAAAGATAATGAATCCTAAATAAACAGATCTAATAATTCATAAAATCCCTGTGAAAAACCCTAAACCTAACAAGCAAACTACTCAGACATAATCAATGAAGAACAAGACATGATTCTGAATAATAAGCAATAGAGATTAAAAGAGTAAGAAAGGAGTTTAAGAATTCTTTTCTCAAAGCAGTTCAGATCTCTCTCTCCAATAGCTCTCAAAAATCTCTCAGGGTTTCAGAAAAATAAAACTTGCTAGAATAAAACTTGGGGTTTGGAAAACCTAAAAACACTATTTATATGTCCTAAAACACGTCAGGGACTAGTCTTGCAAATATGGAAAACTTCGGGCAATTTGTAAAACTTCCAAATTTGGCTCTTTTCTCGTTGGCAACAAGGGTGTCGATCGATGCTCTCTAGTGTCGATCGATGCCCTCTCTCATATTCGACTCCAAGCTGATTTCCTCCAGATTATTGCTCTAAAATAATCCAAACTGCTCCACATTGCTCCTTTCATGCTAAAAACCTGTAAAGACTCAAAAACAATCTAGAAACAAATGAAAAGACACTAAAAGACTCCTTATATCATGGTTAAAAACCACAAAAACCACAAAAACCATGATATATCATAATCGATGTCGGTGGAGTATCCTAGTCTACAGAGTGTTTAACATGCCACAAGCAATCTATCCCTAAACAATGAACATCACAACTTAGCTAATCCAATCTCTTGGTAAAAGCTACCCAGACTCAACCACTTCCATACCTAGCTCTCGCTAGAGAAACGTGGTCGAGCAGGCATGACAACAAGTTCATTCACGTCAACAAACGTCCTAGACAACTAATCTCTTAGGCTAGGAACGTAAGTCTCTGGCACTAGTTGGTCAGACATTTCATCGAACACCTTTTGGGTATGGAAATGTCTCGAACCTAGTTCCAATTGATCAGAGAGAAACTAGTAATTCTAACTCTAGTCCAGAAGGGAATCATACAAATCAAGCTTAAACACCCTACATCCTAAGATCCTCCACCTAATCTATCCCATCCTCAAGAACTAACGCACTACTCAGATCCGAAAATCATAGTCAAGGTTGCAAACACATAAAACATTGAAACAAGCATTCTTAGATAGATTAAAATGTGAAGAACAACTTTGTAGAAGAAATCAAATCAAAATACTCAATAAGTTCAAAGATATCGGGATACAAAGTCAGAGTACGTTTTTGGTGGCTAGGGAAACCTTACAAAAGAAAACGAGATAAAAACTAAGATAATGTCGCAAAGACTTAACAAAACGTATTTATAGTAAAGACATGAAATCCCTAAAACTTAAAACGACAAGATGAAGAGTCGGTTTGGGAATCTCCTGAAGCGTGTAAGATGGAACGTCTTCCTGACATGTGCGAACGAGTAATGGCTCGAGTGAGTGATGGCGTTGGCTCGAGTGGAGTGATGGCGTTGGCTCGAGTGGAGTGATGGCGTTGGCTCGAGTAGCGCGACTCGAACGGCACGACAGCGCGACTCAAACGGCACGATTCGAACGGCACGACAGCGCGACTCGAGCTGGATGTATATGCTTCCACTAAAACGATGATAACTTTTGAACCACAGCTCCGATTGGCTTGAAATAAACGGCGTTGGAAAGATGACTCAATTCTATATAACTTTGATGAAGACGTCGAAAGCTGAATCCCCCGACCGGCGGCTCGAAGGACGACTCGAATGGCGACTCGATCGACAGTCAAGGTGTTGCTCGAGTGGGTGACTCGAACGGCGATGCTGAGCGATGTGTTTCCAACGTCTCCTAGATACCTGAAATACTCCAAAATGCACAATGTATGCAAGAATGATGCAAGAACTACCTAGACATGCAAAGTGTATAGAAAAGACTAGAAAATGTTGCAAAACAACCAGTTGTTCTAGCTAAATGCATGATAAACATATGCTAAAAGGAGACAAAATATAGACATATCACATGTTTAAAACCCTCCCACTTGATGAATATATTTAAAAATAAATAAATATTTCCCTCATGCTAAATTTTTTTAGACGCACCACCTATCACGATGTGCTAAAATAATAAAATTGACACATGTTTAAACTTTAAATAATCTTGATGTTGTTTATCCATATCTTCTAAACAATTGGTCACATCACAAAGATCGATAGACATTTTACTAATGAAAATTAAAACTTATAATAACGAGCTTAAACTCACATTTCATGTGCCGATGTGCTGACCACTAATGAAAATTAAAACTTATAATAACGAGCTTAAACTCACATTTCATATGTGCCGATGTGCTGACAACTAACCAGGATCAAAGTATTAACGAGTATCCAAAATTGCGATTCAGCAACGGAATCGAAAGAGTTATGAACTGTGCACAAATATGATGAAGTTGGGTACAATACTTATATAGTTTTTTTAATATATACTTATATAGTTTATATGCAATGTACAAGACCGAAGCAATACATAATTAATGCACAAATAAATACAGAACAAATGTACTACTAGAACTAGACTAAACTGAGACTTAATCAATAGTACATGTTAATAACCAGAGTTGGATTTGAAGGAGCGTGTGGGTGGAAAGTGGAGTATGCAAAAACATTTTGTAAAAGATAGTAGTCTTCTCAGATCTGCATGTGTTTAAAACTTTGAAGTTTAATAATTAAAAACGCTAGACCTATACTAAATGAAGCTATATGTGCAAAACCTCTGTGTATAAATACTGGTCACATTAACTTATATCACTGCATTTAGATCAAATACAAAACTACAAAAATCCAAAAAAAAAACATGAATACTCCAATGTTTTACTTCCTTGTTGCCTTAACAGCAGTTTTGGCCGCCACCATTGCAAACGCACAACCTGTTCTCGACATCGATGGAGACATCATATTTCGCGGAAGTTACTATGTTCTTCCCGTCATCAGTGGCCAGGGTGGCGGCCTGACTCTCGCCGGCCGCGGTGATCAGCCATGTCCTCTCGACATCGTTCAGGAATCATCCGAGGTTGACGAGGGCATTCCCGTAAAATTCTCAAACTGGAGGTCTAGAGTTGGGTTCGTTCCCGAATCCGAGAACCTCAACATCGAGACGGACGTCAAAGCCACGATCTGCGTCCAGTCAACTTACTGGTGGGTTGATACGAAGGCCAAGTTTCGTGTGACGGCTGGTCCGAAGCCAGAAGAAGAGTCGTTGCTGAGTTTCTTCCAGATCCAGCATGTTTACGACCATTTTTACCAGTTTGCGTTTTGTCCTAGTGGTCCTAAAGGGTGCTACGATGTCGGGATATTTGTGGATGAAAATGGCGTTCGACGTTTGGCTTTAACCAAAAGGACTGACGATACGCCGTTCTTGGTTATGTTCAAGAAAGCAAATGTGCCAGAGATCTCCTCCAAGACCAAGACTATGTCTATCTGAGAGAGAAAAAGAAATACTAAATTCAGTCATAACTTAATTAGACTGCTAATAAAGAACTCTTACTGTGTTTCTCTGTTTCTCTTTGTTCATCAAATTTGGAATAAAACACATTTCCTCTGTTTCGTTTAAGTTTTCGATCTTCTCTACTTTAAGATCCAAAAAAATTGGATTTTTTTTTTTTTTTTTTTTTTTTTTTTTTTTTTTTTTTTGAATAAAATGTAAAATTTATTCGAAAAAATACGTTTTTACATCGAGTGCAGCGTGATTTTAAAGAGTTTATAGATTAAAACATGGTATAAACTTCTAGCTTATCTTGATGCTAACCAAACTAACATACATTTGTCATATCTTGTGTCACCTTGCTCCCGTATAGAGGTTAGGCGGTTACGGACTGTCTTATCCAGTTCTCGAACTAGTTGCGCTGAAGGAGTTGGAGCTGCACCATGACGGCGATTGTTGCGTTCTTTCCAGAGGGAGTGAACTGTGAGCTGAAACGCGTATCGAAGCAGAAAGAGTCCTTCGTTGCCAATGGATTTTTCCGTGAGGAGACGAAGCAGAGTTTCCCAGTTTGTGGTGTACCTTTGAGAGAGGAGTTTTCCAACTAAAGCCGACCAAATCCCTGCAGAATACGGGCATCGAAAAAACAAATGATTACGACTTTCCTCCGGGTCATGACAGAGAACACATGATGGATCTACCGCAGCGTTCCATCTTGACATTCTATCACCAGTAGACAAACGGTTTTGAATAGCTAACCAAACAAGGAATGAGTACTTTGGAGTAGAATTTGAAAACCATACACCACAGAACCAGTCGACCTTAGGCCTGGTCTCTCGTATGGCTTCCCAAGTATCCGTTGTGACAAATTTTGCTTTAAATTGGTCGCCCTTCCCCTTCCATAACACAACATCCTCCGTTTGGGGTTGCCTGCTGGATCGAAATGCCTCTAAGGTGGTTGCAATCTGAGTGAGATCAGCTGACCGATGTCTCCTCGTGCGGTGATTCAGAGCTGCATCGGCTACCGTATCAGAAAGTTGAATTCCCATATCAATGCAACCGCGCTGTCCCGTAATGTCAATCAGTCTCCCAAGCGGGGACCAATTGTCGAACCAGAACGACGTTGTGTTGCCACTCTTGACCTCAACCTTGATGAATGAAGAGGCTAATTCTCTGTATTTCAGTAACTTCCGCCACATCCAAGAACCATTCTGGGTGGTGTTGTTCACCGACCAGAAAGAACCCTTGCGTAGACAATATATTCGAAGCCATTGAGCCCACAAAGAGGTTGACGAATGAAACCGCCATATGAGCTTTAAACAACTCACCCTGTTTGCTTCGGTTAGGGATCGTAAACCAAGTCCCCCTTCCTCTTTAGGTTGACAGACATCAGTCCAAGCAACTTTAGCTTTCTTAGCATTCAAATCTGGCCCTGACCACAAGAAAGCTGAACAGAGACCATCAATCTCCTTGAGACATGCGCTTGGAAGACGAAATGCAGACATCCAGAAATTTGTGAGACTATGTATTACAGAGCTTATCCGTTGAAGACGACCTGCAAAAGAGAGATGTCGGGTCGTCCATTGACCAATCTTTCCCCTGATTTTTTCAACCAACGGCGTATAGTCACTAGTTGTCATTCTCTTCGTCAGCAGTGGGAGACCGAGATAGCGTACTGGTAGGGAACCTGAAGCAAAGGGAAAGGTGTGGAGAATGTCGGCCATGTCACTCTCGTTCACTCCTGCCAAATATAGAGTAGATTTTCCCAGACTTATCTGCAAACCTGAATAATCTGCGAACTGCTCAAAAATGTGCAGAATTCCCTCAATAGAGGTTTTCGTCCCATCTGTGAAAACGAGGATATCGTCTGCGAAGCACAAGTGAGTTAAGTGGAGGTTCTTACATCGAGGGTGATAACCTATCTTGTGATCTGTCGCTGCTTGGTTCAACATGTGTGACAGCACATTCATACATATAACGAAGAGTTGAGGAGACAGAGAGCAGCCTTGACGAAGACCTCTTGCACTGCGAAAAAGACCAGATAATTCTCCATTTACTTGAACTGAGAATGATGCAGTAGTAACACATAATTCAATCCAGTGGATAAACTGTGGAGGGAAATTTAGGGCTGTGAGGACATTGAGGAGAAAAGGCCACTGAACTGAGTCAAAAGCTTTTGATATATCGATTTTAATGGCACTGCGGCTTGGCGGAGAAGCTTTGTGATAGTCTTTCACAAGCTCTGAAGCCAAGAGAACATTTTCCATCAGCAAACGGTTTTTTACAAAAGCAGACTGATTCGGCAATATGAAATCTGGGAGGAGTGGTTTCAACCGATTAGCTAGAAGTTTAGAGATGACCTTGTACAAAACATTGCAGCAAGAAATAGGTCTATAGTCCTTCATCTCCTTAACTTCTTTTTTCTTTGGTATCAGCGCCAAAATTGTTGTATTTACCCCCCTGGGAATAAAGCCATAGAGGAAAAAAGATTGTATTGCAGCAACAAAATCCTTCTTTACTATGGACCAAGTCTCTCTCAAAAATTCCACAGTGTAGCCATCAGGGCCAGGAGCCTTATCTGATGGCATAGAGAACAAAACACCCTTAATCTCTTCCTCCGTAACAGTTTTAGTGAGACTAACCCCTGAGGCTTCTGAAACTCTGAAACTAATCAAGTTCTGCAGTTCTGCAACCGAGATTCCTTGATAATTTTCAGGTTTAAAACCAAGAAACTCCCTGAAAAATCGCTCCGCCTCCTTCTTGATATTAGTCTGAGTAGTGACTATAGTACCATCAACACAAGTGACTTCTTTGATTGCATTACAAGCCTCTCGACTCTTAACAGCATTGTGGAAAACTTTATTGTTCCCATCCCCCACCTTCAACCAATGTAGTTTTGACCTCTGCTTCAGAAATTTCTCTTCTAACTCGGAGATATGAAGCCAGCGAGCATAAGCTACCGCCTCATTCCTCATGGACTGTGCCGAGGGACTACTCATTGTCTCTGTTTGGCAGTTACAGAGTGTAACAAAAGCTTCTTTTCGTTTCTTTGTTAAATTACCCAACCTATCTTTACTCAATACCTTGATCTTTGGTTTTAATGCTTTCAGTTTTTTTGAAAAACGAAAAAGCGCTGATGTCGAGGGATATAGATTCACTGTGGACTCCCAGTAATCACTAACCATCGGTAAGAACTCAGGAGCTGTCGTCAAAGCATTGGTAAACTTGAAAGGTTTGCGAATGTTAGGCAGAACAGTATCCATTCGTATCCTACATCGAAGGTGATCTGAAACACCACCCGCCTCAAAGACCCCATAAGACTGTGGATTCGCAGTCAGCCAGTGGTCATTGATGAGGACACGGTCTAACTTTTTGCAAATGAGCTCATCTTCCCCCCTTTTGTTGCACCAGGTAAGCAAGGGTCCATGCGCTTTCAGATCACTAAAGGAGCAGTAACGTATCACTTCCTGAAAATCTCTCATCCCTGGTGTAATAGCAGGACCATCACAGCCAGAGTGTTCAACAGAACTTAAAATTTCATTGAAATCCCCATAGACCATCCAAGGTTTATTTCTAAACAGTGGTGAATCCTGATGACTTTTCAAATCCTCCCATAAAATCTTTCTTTCTGCAGTAGAATTAGCAGCATAGACAAAGGAGCAGAAAAACTCACTCTCTCTAGCCTCCAAATGAACTGAACAAGTAATCAACTGACTACTTGTGAAAACCGGTGTCACTCTCACCTTCGGACTCCACACCACCCAGAGTAATTAAAGGGACAGTAATTTGTCTCTCCCATTTTGGTTGTTATATAATAAATAGAAACATTTTAACAACCACATGTATAAAAAGTCAAGGATCTAACAAGACAACATTTCTACAAATGATAAAACATGATCCATGGAGATGCAGATATTGTCATAGTGAAAACTGTTGAAGGAAACTGTGAAAAATCAATGTTTACGATGTGAACTTCATTATAAGAATGTTCATGTTATTGCAATGAATACTATGTAACTCTATGATTTTGTATTAGTTTCCGGGATAACTCTATGATACTATCAGCATGGATTATTACAAATTTAAAGATACTCTTTGTGACCTTCTCCAAGTCTCTAACACATCAAACAAAGTAACAAACTCCACAAAAGCAATTGGCTAACTGAAAGAAACAACAATGAACGCTATCGTATCTATCACGGTATATTTCTCGTCGTCGCTTTGGCCGCACCCTCTGTAGCTCGTCCTGACAACTATGTCGAGGATCATGTAGTTCGTCTACTTCGTCCTGGTAAAACTACCTACATCGTACCTGCAACTCCCGAGACAGGAGGAGGTCTTTTCTCCAACAGTGAAAGAGATATGTCCTCCTGACAACCTCCAGTCAAATAATCTTCTTGACCTAGGCGTACCTATCAAATTTAAGTCTAATTTATAGTTCTTTTTTTGTCATATCCAAGAGCGATTATTTCCGAGACAACTAGTTTCATTGAGTTGTATTTCATGTTTTCTTGGAAAAATATCCACTAAATTACAAAAATATTTGTTACAAAAATGATTCTGAGAAAGAAACACATGCGTAGATGAGAGCGTATATCTCATCTTCATGATTGACAAATATTTGTTTGGTTGCAAATTTTTCCAATTGTTTTTGTTACATAAATTTACATATAATATAATCTATCCAGTATCCACACACCTCAAAACAATTTCTCATACTAAAACTCAATGAAGAATCCTTCTTTGTCTTTCATCACTCTCACCGTTCTCTCAGTCGTGATGACCGCAGCTCCAGCGGCCGATGCTGGATGTTATCTACATTGAAGAAGCTGTTCACCATCTGGTAAAAACACTTCTGAAACTTTGCGGGGATCAAACTACAATCTTCCTATCAGGAGAATTACGGAATGGTGGGTAACTCATTCATTCTCTCATTATTGCTTTTAACCACATTATATAACAAAAAAGAATACAATGTCTTAAGTTTGCTTACTCCTTTTTGTTGTTGTCAGATGCTGTTCTTGAATATTTCTTAGAATCTGCCCTGAAAGATTTCGCGATTGGGCGTGTGGAAGCATCCGGATTATCGCAGCCGTAGAGTCGTGCTATATGTTTTTGAGAAGAAGTCGAAGAGATGTCTCGCTGATGGTTCTTCGCTTAATCAATCTTGTTAGCCATTTAGGTATGTTTGTTACGGTTTATATATGGTAGATAATGTCAAAAGAAAACACTTGGAAAATTGAGTTAAACGTATGCTATGAAAGATTAAGAACATCACAGGAAACTATGCGAGTCCATATCCAGAACAACAAAGCCTATATACACTTTATATTGGTTATTAATTTAGTGACTTGTCTGGTCGGATCATTCCTTACTTATACAACTAACAACGTTATGCTAATAGTGTTAAGATAAAGAGAGTTAGTAGTAGGCGACTTTTTTGGTTATGCTAATTAGAAATGTGATAAGGTGCAGGCATATTGAAGGCAAAATTTGAAAGATGAAGAGAGTTAGTTAGTAGTAGGCGACTTTTTTGGTTTTACTGCAAAGATGAAACAATATCTTAAACGGGCACTGCTAAATTAGGAAATGGTAAACAAATACGTTTCCTCTGTTCTGAAGTCGTTGATACTTGATAGTGCTTCTTGAGTCACTCAGCAGAATGTTTGATTCTGCCTGTAGTCAATAAAAGTCCTGGTTTTGAAGGCCCTCTCTTCCCTTTGAGCTCAAAATGTTTGTAATGTTTACACTGCTAAACTAATAATATCTTCAGAAAATTCATATTTTTTTTTAACGAGCAAACTCATTCATTAAACAACAGAGCTGAAAGGTAAAGTCTAAGCAGTATGCACCGTGAAACGAAAGTAAACAATTGAAGTAAACAAAAATTCAAACACACAAGAGAAGAAGGCAAAAAAAAAAAAAAAAAAAAAAGACCATAAAGAAAACTTTTTTTTTTTTCAATACATAATAATATAGGTCATATTTATAAAGCAGCTAAATGAACCAATTCAAAGTTATTATGATCATAGAAGTACACTACAAAATATATGCATTTTATCTTCTTACTTTTTGTGTTTGACCAAAAAAAAAAAAAAAAAAATGAAAGGCCTATACATTTTCATTGGTCAAAGTTTACTATAAAAAAATGTCAATTGCTAAAAATATATGCCGCCCGAATTATTAATCCCTAGTAATCAATAGTACTACCCATAAGAACAAACATCGCCTTTTGCATTCATGTTTTTTTAGATATGTTTCTTCGTACGAACTTTGTTAATTTATAAGAGTACTAACTACTATTAAAATAAAATAAAAGATAACAAAAAACACAGTGAACTGAAGAGACTACAATCTGGGATTTTTAAAATTAAATGGGCTTCGTAACTTCAAAAGGCCAACCTTGACTCCGAAAGTGATAAACGTAAAAATAGAAATCAAACAGGCAATTAATAGATTCGATAAACATATTAACGATAATACCCAGAAGCTCCAGCAAAACGATAAAGAACATAGTCACCAAAACAAGAAAAGAGAAAACAATAAATTCATAAAACTCCGCATAACATCATTTTGCTCTTATAAGACAGTAATTTCAGCTCCTTCCTTTTCACGTGTCAACACTTCACACCAGTACACGTGTCCCTACTCACACGTGTGTCTCTCTGCTCTTCATTTTTTTATCAAAACCTATCTGACCTTCTTCTTCTTCTTCTCCTGAATGGCAAAAGACAAATCACATTGAATCAAAAAACAAAAAGTAGAGACGATTGGAAAAAATAAAACACACACACACACACACAGTTTTCTTAACCGGAGTCTCTTACAAAGCAAAAATTGTCTGTTGCTCTCAAGTAAAAACCAATGTGCAAACCTTGATTTTGGCACTGGAGCTTTTGGAAAGAAGAGGACGGTTTTCATTTGACTCCGATCTTGTCCTTTTTCCCCTCGCATCTGCCTCACCGGAGGATTTCCTCTTCTCCCGTTGAGATCTGGTGGATTCCATCTACGAACAAAAGAGCTAACTAGTTATACAAACACCACCAATATTATAAAATCGTAACACAAAAACCCTAGCAAATTTCCTGGTAAATCATGTTCCTGAGCCACAAAGCATTACGCATTGCACAAAATCGAAATCGAAATCCAAGTTTTTGTGCAAATGTCTAAATCTTATTCTTCATACCTCTTCTTCAACGCGCCGCCTGAGAACTCTTCGATTCCTTCTTCTACTACTTTATTTTGAGATCTCAGCTCTCCTAGGGTTTTTTAAAATGTCTAAAGCAAGCACGCACACCAATATAAAGATTATTTGGCTACGTACCGACCGTATACCGTATAGTATACGTATGTATATATAAAAAGCAAGCACGCACACCCGCTTAAAAGGAACGAACAAATTACACACTATACTATCAAGTGACAAGTAGTATAAATAAACCAGACAACAATTAAATGCAGACAACAATTACAAGTAGTATACTAATATTGTAAAAAGTAAATTTTATCTTTTATTTTTATTTTGTCACACTGTTAATTGTTTCTTTAACTAACTCATACCTCAAAGAAAAGTGGTGTAGGAGGATTACTTGACTTGAGCATGATCCTGCAACATACAAAAAATCACAACTCCAAACACATTATAGCATGATGATAGGGCACTAGTAACTTTCCAAAATCTTTGTTAGAATGGCTTGGTGGAGAGGACGTGAAGCTTCTAGGCACAACGAAACTGTGTTGTGACAAGTGACAATCCAATATAAAACGTTAGAATGGTCATGATCAATTATTTGAGGGGTAAAAGTCCCCTGATCCACATAAGTCGAAGCCCAATTTTCCGACTCTGGTAAATAAGAACAATCATAGCGCCACACGGTCAACCACCTAAAGCAAGACGCAAAACCATTAGTAAAGTGGAATACACTTATCTCCTGTGCTGTCATATGGAAAAGAAAAGAAACAAACAAAAAAAACTTCTTAAGAATAACATAATACATATACTATAAAGAAGCTGATTGTTGTGACCTCCACATTTACAACTCATTTTTTATAAGCATACCACAATATGTGATGTGTCCATTCAATTAAAATTTGAAAATCCATCTGAAAAAAAATGATGTGTGGTTATAAGGGAAAACTCTTCTTCTGAACATTTGTATTTTGTAGAGATGATGTCTGGTTGGTTATTAAAAGCTTAAAAGAAGATTTTCTCACCCATATGAAAGCTTGTCTTATCAGTCAAGTCAAAAACCTTCCGGTCATCTTCTGATTACCTGTTCCTTGGTCAAAACAGAGAGAGAGAGAGAGAGAGAGAGAGAGAGTCATATGAAGCAGAGCTTCACCACACACCGTGGATTGGGAGACTTTTAAATTACCGGAGCTACAAACTGACTTGTTAGGACAAGTGAATCAAGGGTCTCACTAGTTGCTAGAGAAAGAAGCGCAGCCAACTCGTCAATAGTCACCATCCAGGTCAGCAGCTCTGAACGACTCCTCTTTTTAGATTCTGGTAAAGATACATCAAGTCCACCTTTAGCACAGTTTTATAATGCTGGAAACTTTCAAAACACTAATTGCGACGGAGGGAAGAAGTCATGATTATAAGGTGGCAAAGGATGCTTAAAACCGAACCTTTGTTAAACTCCCGAATGCACGTATTAGATCAGAGAACGCGTTGTCCATCGTCGAGCACTTGATCAAGAGAAGCAACTGAAAGAAACGTCTTTCAACGAACTAAGAAGTTGCGAGGAAAAAAACACAGGTGAGCCTTTGTAGGAAATCATTTTGTATATAACAAAAAAAAAACTAAGACATAGTTTTGAAAAATAAAAAGAGAATAATACTAATACATCAAATACTTGACGAGACTAGAATAGATAAGAGTGGAAGCATACGATACGAGAGACTAGGTACACACAAGATACGCTTTGCAAACCGCTTCACGGTTACAACAGGATCATGCAAAGCAGTAACAAAATATCAGACAATAAATACCTAACTGCTCCTGTATTTTTTTTGCCTCAATAGCGCATGAAAGGACTTTGGATCTGTCCTCTGTTTTTATCATTTATCTATGGCCTTGGAGTTGGCAACATCAATTTACACACCCTTGGACAAAGATGGTGGATATGGAATGGGCGAGAAACTGCAGGTTTTGGTCGGATAACTGGACTCTCTTTTGGCAATTTCTCTCAGGTCCACATCATCTGGGAATAAGCTCGACTTCTTTATGCTTTGTGCAAGATCAGATACGCAAGTTAACCTTCTTCGGACCTATCTAAACAACAATCAACAAGACTCATACGAATGGTGGCCTGATGGATTAAAAGGCTTTTATCTCTTTGAAAGAGGTGAAATGCTGAAATCTACATATTCATAAAAAAAAAAAAAAAAAAAAAAAGGAAACCGAGTGTACCTTGTTCGAAGGTGATCTGGGTCTCGGGAGGCATCCCTAAACACAAGTTTCTGGCATGGTTATTCACTGTTAATACCCGAGATCAAATTCTTGAATGGGGAACTCCAAACCGATCCAAGTTGTCTTGAATCTTGATCACACATCTTCTTTCATTGCATCTCTTCAGATCCTCTCATGGCAAGCGACGATCTATTACTTACTTGTGAGCTGAAAGGAATCAGAGACTCAAACAAAACACTTTCAAGTCAGCCGATCCCATCATCAAACTCATTGACATCAATATACGAAACAGAACCTCCATAGCCTGTATCAAGGCCTCTCTCTGCCTCCAAGCTTTTGCAGCTCTCGTTCCAAGGGTTTCACGCCTCCATTCGCCTTTACTTCCATTTCTGGCTGCTTTTTCCTCCGGAAAACCTAGGGACTCCGATCTTATTCCCTCATCTTCTCTCCCCCCCCCCCCCCCCCCCCATCTCTCTCAGTTATTGGGTTGCACCGGTCGTTGGTACGGACACCTAATCATAACTACTTTACTTCTGGTTCGATTCTAACGAAACTGGGCAAGTCTGGTTAAGGCCCATTTACCTGGTTAGAAAATTTTCCTCATTTCCAACTGAAAACTGGCCTGGCCCACATGTAACTTCTCTTTTTCTATTTTCTAAATACTAGAAGAATTTCTATCCTTTTTTTTTCTTTTCTTTAAAAGCAATAACTCACCAAAATCTAATTTTGTGCACCCAATATTCCCTAGAATACTACTAAGTCAGTATTATATGCTGCCCATCACTCTTACAAAATAAATCAGAAACTATTTATTAAACAAAACAACAAAAAAAACCAATGGTTTTCTTTAAAGAATTTATGTTAATTACATGAAAATAGTCCATGTCGGTTCTCTATGTTTTAGATTCAAGTGATCTTAAGATGAACTGATTAAATAAAATATGTTTTTATTGTTCAGTTTAAAGATTGAAATCATACTTCGATGGGGATATCAACCGAAACAATAGATTATTGATGATTATTTATATGTAATGCATTGTGTTGTATGAGTTTGATACGTGAACATACCGAAATGAATGATTCATCATAGAATATCAAAAGTTTAACTTCATCAAATAATTTTATATTTATTTAATTGTTATTTGTGTAACACATTTGTTTATGAAAGTGTGAATTTTTTAAAAAGAAAAATTTTTGCCCAAACTTTTAATATCTTACTAAGTCACTTAATTAAAATTGTATATTTAGAATTACATTAAAGATTTCAACTTTTCTCTTGTCAATTTGTGAGTTTATTTATGTCTGATTATGTATCTTTAGTTTAATATAATTTTTAGTATTATTCAACATATGTAATGATTGAATAGGAATTCATAAATCTCAAGGTTTGTCGGTACCTTATTGTACTTCAACACCAAAGCAATGCAACATTTATTTTGTCAGAAATGCAATTTTTTTTTTATTATTGTTCACTAAAATTACAAATTTACAACTTAAAAACCATTATCATTATTAAACCATCAATCATCAACAAAACTTTTCTATTCTAGTTGATCAGATCATTTGTTTGGTCAAATAAATATGTACTTCTTTCGACCAGATTTTGGTCTTAGGCGCATAGGAAAAAGTCGGCCCGTTTAATCGTTACATTTTTTCCCCCAAAAAGTCGTTAGTTCTGCTGGAAACCTACTTCTAACTAAAGATAGTGGTCACACGTTCGAATCGCAGAATATACAATTTTAAACCAAAATCTCAGCGCCGGCGTGGGAGCTGGGACAATGGATACGGTGGAGGAGATACGACGGATGAGTGGTTACGGCGGAGATGTGATAGTAGTCGGTGGGTTTCCGGCTTCGGAGTCGGAATCGGAATCTGAATCCGATTTGGCGGCGGCGGAGATTATGGTTATATGGGCTATTCAAGGGCCAACTTCTTTTGCTCCAAACGCTCTCGTCGCTCAGTCTTCTCTAGAGCTGCGTCTCGATGCTTGTGGCCACTCACTCTCTATTCTCCAGTCTCCTTGTTCAATGGTAACTCCTTTAGCTTCTCTGTTTCAGTCAAATCTCACTGATTTCTCATTTTGATTGCAATCAAGTTTGCGTCTTTCGAACCCTTGTTGAGAGCCCTTTCGATGTATTCAAACGAGGGGTTCGGAGATGATTAACGAGTTTGTGTCTTTGGGATGTTTCTAGAACATGTCTAGTGATACAGTCAAGTTGTGTTAAGTGGGTTTAGCTTAACATTGAAGAAAGTGATGAATTGTGAACTATCTGATGGTTGTTTGTTGTGTGTGTGTGAATTGTGAAGAACACGCCTGGAGTAACCGGGTCAGTGATGTGGGACAGTGGAGTGGTGCTAGGGAAGTTCTTGGAACATTCTGTTGACTCTAAGGTTCTTTCTCTTGAAGGCAAGAAGATAGTCGAGTTGGGTTCTGGTTGTGGCTTAGTTGGGTGAGCAAAAACCCTCAAAATGTGAATTTACCATTAATACTGTGTGAAAACTTTAGTTAACTTCTTTCTTCTTTCAGTTGTATCGCAGCACTTTTGGGAGGCAATGTTGTCCTCACTGATCTTCCAGATAGACTAAGGCTACTCAACAAGAACGTCCAAACCAATTTGCATCGTGGGAACACGCGGGGATCTGCTGTTGTGCAGGAACTTGTTTGGGGAGATGACCCTGATCCAGATTTGATTGAACCATTTCCTGATTATGGTATCCTCCCTCTCGGTTTCATCTCATCCCCTTGTACATACCATTTTCTAGTTCTACACCTTTTTATTTTGCTATGCATTTTGTAGTATTAGGCTCAGATGTTATCTACAGTGAAGAAGCTGTTCACCATTTGGTAACAACGCTTCTGCAACTTTGCGGGGATCAAACTACAATCTTCCTATCAGGAGAATTACGGAATGGTGAATCATTCATCCTCTCATTATTGCTTTTAATCACATTGTATAACATGAATACGGTGTCTTTAGTTTGCTTACTCCTTTTTGTTGTTGTTGTTGGCAGATGCTGTTCTTGAATATTTCTTAGAATCCGCGCTGAAATATTTTGCGATTGGGCGTGTGGAACAAGCACAATGGCATCCGGATTATCACAGCCGTAGAGTCGTGCTATATGTTCTTGAGAAGAAGTCGAAGAGATGCCTCACTGATGGTTCTTCCCTTAATCAATCTTGTTAGCCATTTTAGGTATGTTTGTTTACAGTTTATGGTAGATAATGTCAAAAGAAAACACTTGTTGAATGAAATGTCTGCTATAAATGATTAAGAACATCACATAAAACTATTTATGTGAGTCCAGATCCAGAACAACAAAGCCTATACATTTAATATTGGTTAACTGATTTAGTGATTTCTCTGGACGGGTCATTCCTTACGTATACAACTAACAACGTTATGCTGATAGGGTTTGAGGTCTAAAAAACAGATGTACTATTTCTATGTTAATTTTGTTGGTGGGGGGGATTGAAATTGGATTCAGATGATGAGTACAGTTGTTTATATTGTTATGACTAAAAATATTTTAAAGTAAGAAAACTTTTGTGATAACTAAAAGCAAGGTTCAAGGGTGAGAAATTTTCAAATTAGAAATGTGATAAAGGCGCAGGTGTAATTAAGGGAAAATTTGAAAGATAAAAAGAGAGTTAGTAGTAGGCGACTTTTTTGTGTGTTTACTGTAAAGATGCGATAGTTATACTGCACTGCTAAATTAGGAAATGGTAAACAAATACGTTTCCTCTGTTCTGAAGTCGTTGATAGTGTTTCTTGAGTCAGCAGAATGTTTCATTCTGCCTCTATAGTGTTTCTTGAAGGCCCTTTGAGCTCGAAGGATTAGTTTCTTGATCTCTTCGTGTGATTAAATCCGAGTTTTGAGTTTGGAGTAGGTTATTGTGAACGAAGAAAATAGGAAGATAAAGCTTTATACGAACGAAGAGGCAAAAATATTAAAGAAGGGAGAATCAAAACGTGCTCATTGATTGAGGTGGAGGATAGTTGGAGGATAGGAACCTTTGGATAATGAAATGGATGGAACTAAAAGCGTGAAAGACGTACGCGTCTCAAACAGTATTAGTCAATCAGCAGCATTATATTGATTAAAAAGAAAAGTTCATAACAAAAACCAACTAAATTGAATAATCTAACACTATTATAGCATAATTATATTTTGTACAATTATATTTTTATGAAGGCGAAAGCGAGGACAATTATTGAGTAATTTTGTAATCCGTTTTTAACATTTATTAATTTAGTATTACACTGTGTGAGGGATGAGGATTAAGGTGACAACGATGGTGATGAAGCCAAAATTAGAAGATTGAGAGTTGGTAGGCGACTTTTTTTGGGTCCTAGTATAAAGAGAGATACAATAATTAACCTTTAAAGGGCGCTGCTTAATTAGAAAAATGAGAAACAACAACTTTTCCTCTTTTCTAAAGTCGTTGCTTGTGCTTCTTCTTCACCTTGTCTTCTTGAGTCAGCAAAATGTTAATTCTGCCTCTATCGTCAAGTTTCTTCCTGGTTTTGAAGGCCCTCTTCCATTTGAGCTTGAAACCGGGTTTGTTGTTTTCTCTCATCATCTGATTTAATCCGTGTTCTGAGTTTTAAAAAATAAAGTAGGTTACTGTTTTCTTGTGAATGAAGGTATATTGGTATTGGTGAGGAAGAGGAAGTGCAACTGTTCTACTACTTCATCAAATCTGAGAGGAACCCAGAAGAAGACCCTCTTCTTCTCTGGCTAAGTGGAGGACCTGGCTGCTCTTCCATCTCTGGCCTTCTTTATGAGAATGGTTAAATTAAAAAAAACATCCATAAACTCCTTCTCTTTTGCATCAAGGATTACTCGTTTTAATAATATGGGTATAAGCAGGGCCTCTGAAGATGAAGCTTGATGTTTACAACGGAACTCTCCCTTCTTTGGTCTCTACTACATATTCATGGACAAAGGTAAACACAAAACTGTGTCTTCACTCATGACTCATATTCATGGACGGTCACAATACTCAAGATGATAAATTGATTATTTTCCTCAGACCTCGAGCATTATATTCTTGGATCAGCCTGTTGGAACTGGTTTCTCCTATTCAAGAACCACACAGTCTAATAAACCCAGTGACTCAGGAGAAGCCAAACGGATCCATGAGTTTTTGCAGAAGGTAGATTAATGTCAAACTTAATAGTCTCCTCTCCTTGAAGCCAAACGGCTCTTTGTCAAAATAGACATTTTAGGAGACTTTTCTTCTGTTGTTGTTGTTGTTGTTGTTGCCGTACAGTGGCTAGGCAAGCATCAAGAGTTTTCCTCCAACCCTTTCTATGTCACCGGAGATTCTTATTCCGGTATGGTTGTTCCAGCTACCGTTCAAGAAATATCAAAAGGTATGCATATGGTTTCATAATATCGATTTTCCCAAAGCCTTTTCCCCAGTCAATTATTATAACAGAACAAAACATGATGATGATGATGATGTAGGAAACTATCAATGCTGCAATCCTCCAATAAATCTCCAGGGCTATGTGCTCGGCAACCCGTTAACAGACTTTGCAACTGATACTAATCACCGCATTCCATTTGCTCACGGAATGGCCCTGATCTCTGATGAACTCTACGAGGTAATATATGGAACATGACATTTGTTTGCTTTTGTTTCTTGTTCATCACTCATGACATTTGCTTTTTTGTTCGACCGCAGTCTTTGAAGAGAGTCTGCAAAGGAGACTATGGTCACGTTGATCCACGTAACACAGAATGCTTGAAACTCATTGAAGAATATAATAAGGTTATACATTCAATCGAACAATTTTAGGTGTTGTGTGTTTATGTCTGTCTTAGTAAATAAAGATCATCACCTTTTTTTTGGTTATTTTTCTTCTAGTGTATAAGCAGATTATACCGATCATTTATATTATTTCCGCTGTGCGAAACTGAAACTCCAAATTGCTATGTAAGTAATCCATATATCTTGTCTTCTGTTAACCGTTAACCTATTTGCGACTTTTTGTTTATACAACAAGGTTGTTTTTGTAGATTTATCGGTATTTTCTAACTACCCACTGGGCCAATGACGCTGCTGTGCGGGAAGCTCTTCAAATCAATAAGGTACCAAGTTATTATTTTAAAGGTTCTTGGTATTATTAGGAAACAATGTCATTGTTATAGGATGATTTATGACTACAGGAGAGTATAGGGGAATGGGTACGATGTTATTTCGGTATGCCTTACACTAATGACATTAAAAGTAGCATACCTTACCATATGAATAACAGCATCAGTGGTTATCGTTCTCTCATCTTCAGGTCAGAGTTTAACCCTTTTACTGATCTCTTGTCCCTACCAAGATTCAAGACTTTTTTGTAAAATTTGTATGGTTTTTGGTGAATAGTGGTGATCACGATATGGAAGTACCTTTCCTTGCAACTCAGGCTTGGATAAGATCTCTCAACTATTCCGTCATTGATGAGTGGAGGCCATGGATGATCAAAGATCAAATCGGGGGGTATATAAACCTATTCTTGAGAGAATCGGTTTTCTTATTTATTCGTTTTACGAGACTCACTGTAAAATTTACTCTTGATTCTTTTACTTGGCAGATATACAAGGACTTATGCAAATAAAATGACATTTGCTACTGTCAAAGCAAGTCTTTCTTCTATCCTTTTTATGTAACTATCCTTTTTATGTACAAACATTTATGTTGCGGTTTTAACTTGTATTGAGCTGTGGGTTTTTTTATTATAGGGAGGTGGACACACAGCAGAGTATAAACCAGATGAAACCTTTATCATGTTCCAAAGGTGGATCAATGGCCAACCTCTATAAAAGAACAGAAAGTGTTAAAATAAAGGACGTTACAAGTCGTGGACGGGATTATCTTACTCGAATAAAAAAACCTCATTTGATTTGATTATTTTTTATATTAATTATAGCTTGACTAGGTATCTCGTGTTTAACGTTGATTGATTTATCTATATTTACATTTTTTAAAATATATCTATATATATAAAGTTATCTTTTTCTCTCTTCTGGTGCAGTCACGTCAGCACTCATTATTTAATATTTTGGGTTTTTTGGATTAAACTTAGCCCAAAGTTTTTGCAGGCCCACATGTTTTTCTATCCTATGGATTTAAGTTAACCTATTTTTGTCTCATTTCCCCACCGTCGACGATGCTCCATCTCCACCGGTTGCTCTTCTTCTTAACTCACGATCCATGGCGTTTCACCATTTGATGCGAATTCAAGGCTTACAGTCCTCTACACTGTCGCTTATTCTTCCATGTCTTTCATCACAATTACTACGGTTTCGTTCCTAACTGTTAATTATGATCTTCCATCTTCTCTGAGTTAATGGACAGTCCACTACTTCTTCCTTAAATTGTCGTAAGTCCTTCTCTTATATAAAACAATTTCCCTGCCTCCTATATATCTTCGCTGTGTTTTCTTCATTTTTATGAGTGAAATTCAGGCGTAGCAGATTTCATATTAAGCTGCTACATCTCCGGGATTAAGTAACCATCTGTTCTCAGTTGATTACAAGAGGCAACAGTCTTAATATTTGACAGCGACGTGGGTTTTCGTCTCTTGGTCGGCCACATAACACAAGGTTCGCTCTGTTCTACTCCTTTTAGCGATTTATTTGTTGTTATAAGTTAATTTCGATACTATTAAACAGAGGAGAATGCAAGAGATTATGGCTCGACAAGGCATGTTAAAATTTCTTAATATACCTTTACTGATATCTGATTTCTTCTCAGATAACTTGTTTCCCTTGTGAGATCTTCACTAAACTGCATAATTTTGCAGGATAAGCAGGGTGGTAATCAGCAAAATCCAGAGCAAGAGAAACAACAGGATGATGCTAGAAGGTGTGTATCCTTGTGTTTTAGTTGGCATTCATATATGATTTTTGTTCGGTTTGGAATTCTGTTTTTGAAGTAATGTATTGTCTGATTGGAACATTTTCGTGTAGTGAAGCTGATGAACGTAGACAAATGATGCTTAGTCAAATATTGTCTTCCCAAGCCAGAGAGAGAAGTAAGTCCCATCTAATATGTCTTGGGAGTTCAATTAGTTACTCTCCCTTCTTCCTTTATTAAGTCGCCAATATGATGATCTTCCAAAGCTCGAGGGAGACAAAATATTGTGTTTATATATCTTTAATGCTTCTCTTTCTTCTTCTTTGTGCTCTATAGTTGCTCGAATTGCCCTGGTAAAACCTGAGAAAGCTAGAGGTGTAGAGGATGTTATTTTGAGGGCTGCTCAAATGGGACAGATAGTTGAAAAGGTAATGATCCAGACGCTTTTCCATTTCGTAATTCTTACGTATCATATTATCCATCTAATAGTTATTGAAATACTCTGTTTGCTTTACAGGTTTCTGAGGAGCGGCTTATTACACTGTTGGAACAAATAAACAGCCAAACTGCAAAACAAACGAAAGTCACGGTACAGTTTACACAATCCTCTGAAAAAACAAGTTATTAAAACATGTCTTGCCTTAACCATCAATATCATTGAGTTTAAGTTTATCCCTCAGATGTGTTTACAGATCCATAGGCGCCGCGGGGTGGATGACGATTAGGAAGAAGGATATTATGCTGTACTCTGAACATCTATGGGGCATCTCACTATTGAATATTATTGTGAAACTAAAGGTATCACACGACATACATAGATGATTGAATGTGAAAATGTATTTAATTTATGGTAAAGGAATTGATCATTCAACCTATCAGAACCTTGGGGATATCTTTAATAGATTAATTAGTTATTTATGTAACTAATATACATATGTTTGTCTAGAAATATAGTATGATTTTATATAAAGAAATTTCGATTAAGTCCTTTATGATAACAGTATAGAGTTTAAATTTAAGAGAAATTTAAAGGGTGATCTAAGCAATAATTTGTAGGTGAAATTTTTTAAGAGAAAGCGACAACCATGCACCATTTTTATTTGTATAAGTGTCTCAGTTAACCTATCAATTAATCTTATACTATTTTAATTTTTTTATATGATAATAATCTAAGATGAGTTTTTACAATCCAAAGCTTTCTAGAAATAATTTTTGTTTATTTTATAGTAATAACTAAAAAGCTCAAACGTCTAATTGACTAATCAGACACCTAGACCTTAGGTGTATCACTATAAAAAATTTCTTGGTTTCGTGATAATCAAGTATAATCGACAAAAAAAATAGTGCTACAGAAAACTTCGATTAGTGCTTCAGCATGTTCTAACTCCAATAATAAAAACGAAAAGCGAGTGAATGAAGCTTTTTGGCTCCTTAATATCCAAGAAGTTGAACCTGTTCCCACCTTAACACGTTTGGTAAAGTTGTACTGCAAAATATAACACACACGAATATGAATAGTGGGTGCGAACGGTGATTATAGAATTTCAAACGATGATTATAGAATTTCAAACGGTGATTATAGAATTTTAAAGTAACTAATATCACTTTAATTAAACGAACACAAATTCGTGACAGAAATAGTATCAAATCAACTGATCAAGCATGGACCAAATATATAAAATAACATATAGGGTTTCGCTCATCATTATCAAAAAAGAGGAAGGAAGAACACATGACATGCACGCACGACTTTGTTGACCCTAATGGTCAAAGACTGCCATTTGCCTCCACGTCTCTTCTTTAATTTTTATGTTTCTAAGGTTAAAAATGTATAATCATATAGTATCTTTATGGTCTCAGAATTCCAAAATACTATTTTTTAAGATCCAATCATTTGAGTATATAAGAATATTAGTTGCTAAAATTATTATCTAATATATTTCGTTTTTCTATGTTTTTCTTTCAATATGCTATACATGAATTATGATCAGTTTCTTTTCTACTACATCAGGATAAGACTAATGTTTTAAGATTTATTTGTTCTTATAAGTTAATTTTGATACTAGAATAAAGAGAGTCTTTTGATATCTTCGATTATTATTTGGGTTTGGATTGGTAGCTAATTCTCCATTAGAAATTCTTTATTATTTTACAAATATATTCTTAACCTAAAACTACATTCGTAGATAGATATGTCAGTCTTCGCCTATATAGTGTTTTTACGCACATGGTTTGAGGAAATGGTTCTGCGACTCCACAAAGATCAAAGACGATAAAATAAAAGCGGTTGCCAAGTTATATTCACTCGAGACAAAGTCAATAGTAAGCATAGTAGGTCGATCCATGCCCACCGGTTCAACTCTGATGAAGAAGAGATCTCTCTCAAGTATTCTAGATCAGCTGTTTCGGTTAGTCTTTCATATATCCTTCCTCTGAAATTTTATAGAACCAAGTATAGGTGTACGAAGACATAGTTTCATATATTTTTGGAACCTGCGTTCCACCTTGCAAACAACCATGTAGGGTGTTTATATTAAACTCCTTGCGTTTTCTATATTCCTAAATGTTTTCTATAGATTTCTTGCTATAGTCATTTCTTCAACTTACACTTGGCCTTACGCTTCTCTTCTAACAAATATGAAGTTCGTACCAACAAATCCTAGGAAGGATTCTCCGTTTCTGGCCTGCTCGAAAAGTTAAAAAATGTGGGACAACTCATGGGTGTTGATTTCCTTCTCATTGACGAAAAGGTTCCTCAATCTCCATTCTCCTCTTGATTCATTCTTAATTATGTACTTACCCTTTTGTTAATATTTCCCTCTTTTCCAATCTACTTTGATGCAAGGCTCCATTTACGTCACCCACCTTCCTAAATTCGAACATGCTCTGCGTGATGGAGCTATGTATATAATATCCGCCTTTGACGTCACTAGAAGCAACACCCATGTCAAATTGTCGGATTTCCACTTTTCTATACGGTTCACACCAGCCACTTTTTTGAAGAGGTAGAAGAGTCTTTCTGTGTTATTCCAAAAGAGTTTTTCCGCTTAAGGACTCATGAAGAGTTAGTGTCACTGGCGAACACCAATACGGAGCTCTCAGGTTTGTCTAAGTTTTGTAGTTCCAAATATGTAGATAATCATTGAAAAGTTTCTCAACTTCATTGCATCTATAGTATATTTTCCTGGAAATTAAATGTTAAACTATATGGTTTTGCTCTTATTAGATGTCATGGGCGAAGTAGTTTCCACCAAAACTAATGGGACGTCACAAACTTTGGAGAGGATGTTAGTCCATCTGCGTCTTGAAAGGTTTTCCCTCATTGTCTTTCATCAAATTCTCACGATATAGAACTTCTCCTCTCCATTTATGCATTTTACTACCTTCACCACGTGTTGCCTTTTGTTATAGTGGTCAGAATGTCCGTCTAAGTGCATTTGACGACCAGGCAACCTCATTGGAGAAGGACTTTAGCAAGAATGATGAGGGAACTTATATACTCTTAGCGACCAATATAAACCCAAAGATCTTTGCAGGTGAAGCAGTTCATGTTCATAATTATTTGACGTCAATAAAATGTGCACTTTGTTTTCAAATATTATGTCATTTCTAACCCAACCATACTCTCCAGATGAACTTTTTCTTAATGCTACGTCTGGGACCAAGTTTTATTCTGATGGAGACTTGACAACGACACAAGAGTTCGCTGAAAGGTATTGGAAGAGTTGTTTGAAATCTTGTGTATTTGACTCACACATTCAATCTTAATATTCGACCTACACCAACGCCTAACAACACCACCAAACAGGTTGAAGGGGAGAGCCATTTACACAACCATCACCAAACACAAACAAGGTAAAAGATGCAGACACTGTTAGAACACGAAACAAATACTCAACTAAGAGTTCCACATTTAATTCCCCACATAACATCAATGTTTGTAAATAAAATCGCCCCCAACAAAAGCTCCCCAAAACTATTAAAAAAGAGCAAAAACAGAACTATTTCAAAATTAATACAAACGCAAACAAAAACTAACAAAAAAAAAAAGAAAACAAAAATCACAATTAATGAAAACAAAAACAGAAACGGCCCTAATGAATCAAAAAGACAAAACAAAACCGACCTCCAAAAAATAACAATTAATTAATTAGAGAATCAAAGGTAAGAAGACAATTAAATAATTTAAAAACACAACTCGAATTAATAGTTCCGTTCAATGAAGAAACCAAGGAAGAACCAATTACCCATAAGCGATGGGAAGCCAAGGCAAAATCAACCAAACAAACGAGAAAATAATACTGTTCAGCATCGATACAATGGATGGTTTAAAATTTGAGCTCCAATCCTTCTACTGTCCTCTAGATCAGAAAATGAATTAACTCCTTCCCGTTCAAATGGAGATAATATTATTAGGCCTAAAGAGATAATTAATTACTTCCCGTTCAAATAGAGATAATATAACATCTTCAAATAAATAAAATCCATTGTTGACCCAATAGACCACTAGATTTTAAGGCCAGAATTGATATTTGGGTCCAATCAATGTAACAAAATAAAAAAACCCACCAAAAAGCCAAATGTAAGCAATTTAAAAACATTATTAAAAATTAAACAAACTCACACTCCCAATGTAAGTCAATGAGGTAAGCATTGACAAACAATCCTCAGACATTGAGGGGGGTGTATTGAAACAATGATTTTGGAGGATTCTATAGGATTTAGTAAATTTGGAATTTTGATAGATTTTAGGGAAGTTAATATGATTTATTGTAAAAAAATTTCAAATTCCACCTAAAACCATGAGATTTGGATTTCAGTATTTTTAACTAAAAAAATTCTCTCAAATACTCTAGAATCCCTAAAACTTATTAAAATCCAAATCCACAAACTGTTTTGAATAACAGTAGATTTTTAAATCATCAGTTTAATAACAGTGGATTTCAGAAGACTTTTTAAAATCCATTATTGAATAACATAGGATTTAGGATTTGTAACTTTTATACAAATCACCTAAAATGTCAAGTTGAATACACCCTCTGAGTTAAATACAATAAACAATCAATCTAACCAAACACACACAAAAAAAGGAAAAAAAAAACTAAAAAAACAATTACAACCACAAATCAACATATACAATAAAACCATATAATTAGGAAATTTAAAAACATGAAATACAAAACCAAATTTCAAAATAAACACAACTACTTACTAACAAATTTGTAAAACTTCTCACTATAATCTACTTAATGCAAAAAAACACCAAATAAAAAACAAAACCACAATATAAAAAACAACAGAAACAAAGAAAAGAAAGTGAGTACCTGATACAAACGAAAATTTAAAATACTAAAAAATTGTTTAAAAAAGAAACCAAACAAACCATAATCTAACTACGAGAGAAAAAATTAGACTAAATTAGCTGAAAAAACATAGAGGGACAAATAAACCAACAAAAGAGCAAAACAAATTAACAAAAGACCAAAAGAAAACATACTAACAACATAACCTGACGAAAAAAGGAAAATACATAACTAAAAAAACAAATTAACAAACAACCGAAAAAACACTCTCTTCTAACTCCCGCGCGTAGCGCGGGTCAATTGCTAGTATAAAATAAATCCTTAAGTTCAAACCTATTTATAATCATGCTATTAATTTTAAATATTTTTAATTTATTAAATATATTTAATTTTAATTTATAAATATGATTTAATTATATTTTTTTCTCTTATAAAGGTTCAAACCCATGTCTCAAACTAATACTTTTAAGAATAACAAAAAATTTATCATATTTTATAATTTTGGAATGACAATTCTTATGTTATAATAAGTTTCCAAATTTTTAAAACAATTAATCCCCCTAATCGCAACTTTCATAAAGTAAAGTAATGTACACCAACATAAAGACATTTAGATGGTTCATTTGATCTACCAGATCCTATAGTGTATAATTTCATGTTTTAAATGCATTTACTAAATTAAAAATAAAAATATAACATGTAAATGTAAAAATTATCTTGTGAGTTAATAAAGTAATTTAAGTAAATACTAAATTAAATATTTAAGCCAAAAAATTGTTTTAGAATAATTTTAGTTTTGAATATTACGAGTTATATAGCAGGACAGATTTGGGTTGATATATATATAAATTAAAATACTATTTATTTGGTGTTTATCTTATTATTATTTTATTAATATCATCAATATTAGAATATTAAAAAATTTAATTAAATTACGCTTATGTAAACAAAAATGTCATGCAATAAAACAATTAAATACTAACATTAACAATCTAAATACAATTATACGATTTCAAATACTAAATAAAATCAACAAACAATTATAACTTAAAATTTAAAAGTTTTTGTTCAAGAAAATATTATCTCGGTATAGGTGAAAATTTAGTTACTTTACAAAAATTAATAGAAATTGAAAAAATATTATTTTTTATAAAATTTTAAAAATAATGTTCAGTTTAACCGAGTTGCGATCAAAGTGGTCGAATACGAGTCAAACCTGATTGAACCAATAATAGAAAAAAAAAACTGATCTTTACTTAGATTATTTTTCTTTCCTAGAATGTTTATATCAAATTCTTTATAAAAAAAAAAATCAAATTCGTAAAATTACTATTTCTAAATATATTTTTAAAAATGTCTCACTATATTTATATGATATATTTCTAATCTACTATTTTTATGAATCTATATATCTATACATATCTTATCACAATTTTATAGTATTTGATAACAAAATTTATATAGAATACTTATGTTAAAACATATATAATAAACAAATAAATACTACCTCGTGCTAAATATTTTTCTAGACCCACCGCTGATCACGATGCTACAATTAAATATTTTTCTACAGAGCCACTGCTGATGACGATGCTAATTACGAGTATATGATACACGTTCATATGCATGTCATGTGCCCATGTGCTGACTGCTGACCAGGACCATACTATTAACGAGTATCCAAAATTGCGAGACCAACGGAATCGAAAGAGTTATGAACTCTGCAGAAAGTAATGAAAATGAAAGAGTTATGAACTGTGCAGAAAGTAATGAAGTTGGGTACAATACTTATATAGCTTATACTACATAGCTATATGCTATGTACAAGACCGAAGCAATATAGAATGCACAAAAAAAATACTACTAGAATGCTCACATTCTCTCAAAGCTTTATTTGGATAACTGAATTAGTCGTAGACTCGTAGTACCTTTTTTCACGGACTATATAATATATATATATATAAAGTCTAATTAATAATTATATTTGTTATAAGGAGCGTGGGTGGAATTAAAGTGGAGTATGCAAAAATATTAGCATAGTAATCTTCTCAGATCTGCATGTGTTTAAAACTTTGAAGTTTAATAGTTTTTTTTTTTTTTTTTGAGAAAATTGAAGTTTAATAGTTAGAAACGCTAGACCTATACTCAATCAAGCTATGTGTGCAAAAACCTCCGTGTATAAATTACTGGTCACATTAACTCATATTTTTCGCATACATTTGCATTTAGATCAAATACAAAACTACAAAAGACCCAGAAAAGCATGAATACAATGTTTTACTTCCTGGTTGCCTTAACAGCAGTTTTGGCCGCCACTATCGCAAACGCACAACCTGTTCTCGACACCGATGGAGACATCATATTTGACGGAAGTTACTATGTTCTTCCCGTCATCCGCGGCCAGGGGGGCGGCCTGACTCTCGCCGGCCGTGGTGATCAGCCATGTCCTCTCGACATCGTGCAGGAATCATCCGAGGTTGACGAGGGCATTCCCGTAAAATTCTCAAACTGGAGGTCTAAAGTTGGGTTCGTCCCCGAATCCGAGAACCTCAACATCGAGACGGAAGTCGCAGCCACGATATGCGTCCAGTTAGCCTACTGGTGGGTTGATGAGAATGCGAAGTTTCGCGTGACGGCTGGACCGAAGCCAGACGAACTCGTAAAAGAGTCGTACCTGAGTTTCTTCCAGATCCAGAATGTTTACGACCATTTTTACCAGTTTGCTTTCTGTCCTACTGGTCCTAAAAGTTGCTCCGATGTCGGGGTATTTGTGGATGAAAATGGCGTTCGACGTTTGGTTTTAACCAAGAGGAGTGACAATACGCCATTCTTGGTTATGTTCAAGAAAGCAAATGTGCCAGAGAACTCGTCCAAGACTATGTCTATTATCTGAGAGAAAAGATTACTAAATGAAAGACAATAATAACAGTCATAACTTTATGAGACTGCTAATAAAAAAAACTCTCAATATGTGTTTCTCTTTGTTCATCAAATTTGGAATAAAACATATTTCCTATGTTTCTTTTATTATTTCTTCTCTAGTTTAAGACTCAAAATAAAAGTGAAATTAAACAGTAATTTTGTCTCTCCCTTTTTGCTGTTTATAGATAGTAACATTTTAACAACCACATCTATAAAAGTCAATGATCATCTAAGAAGACAAAATTTCTACGAATGATAAAACGTGATCCATGCAGATATATATTATATTGTCATATAAACTAGGCCTAATATAAACTGTTGAAGGAAACTGTGAAAAATCAATGTTAACTTCATTAGAAGAATGTTCATGTTTATTGTAATAAATACTATAACTCTATGATTTTTTGTTAGCTTCCGCCGGGATTCTGCTTCTGGATTTCTTGTGCTACTCAATACTCATACAAAATATATTTTTTATTTATAAGATCATATTTTCGAGAAACTAACGTTGCCAATATCGACAAAGAATTTTTTTTTTTTATCACACGAGCATATACTTTGGCGTCTACCACATTGAAATCAAAAGTTTAATTCCTGGTGTTTATCCTTATACACTATAAAATTGAAATTATATATTGTATATCTACCGAGATAAAGACAGATACATGACATGTATGGATTAGAATCAAAGCATTATCAATAATTTCGATTACGTGTCCGTTTTGGTTGGTTTAATCAAATTGAACTGCAATAGACACTAAATGGAATTGTAAGTTGTTAGGAACGGAAAAAAAATTGAAAACATACTAAATCAAACTAGAATAGTAGATTCAGTTCTGATAAAGTGATACTAGAAATTTCAAGATCCAAATTCCGCACGTCGTAACACAGTGATCTCGACTCTAATTAGACTAATTTTATTATAGCTCTAGGTTGGACTGTATAGTACACAAACTCTACACGTTGGTCAATCATTTGCTGTTTGCATTATATTTAATCTGTTTTATCATGAAGAAATTAATAAGAAACTTGCTAAGGTACACCTACACGGATGGAGGTAGTCTTTTTTTTTTTTTTTTGAACAAAGCCTTGTTTTTTTTTTTGACGATCGAACAAAGCCTTGTTTGTTGGACCTTTTAAAGGAAAATATATCTTGTACTTTCAGACAAAACAATATCTCTTTTGGTTTTGACAATTTATTACTATATTTTCTTTTAAAAAAATTTCTCAAATTAAAATTGAATCGCATGCATGTAGAATTTTAATGCAGGGCTTGGATTCTTTTCCTGAATCTGAGGTAGTATATGTTCTTGTTGTTAATGTCTTCTCACATTCCCTGTGAGATGAAGTATTAGCTGAAGCATTTGTTCTAGCAATTCCCACGTAATTTCGGCAACTGGGTTACGTATGTAGACTGTTTTAAATTTCTCAGTCGTGTTGGCTTTTTTTTTAGAAAATTGAAGTTTTAATACATTTTAAAAATTTAATTGGAGAATTAATACATTCAGTATTTAAAATTGACAAAATACACACTTTCACTATTTACTACTATTTGAATTACTTCTTAATCATCTACTAATCATTTTATTTACAAATGTGCCATTGAAATTAAATATATATATTTTTTTTTTATTAAATTACCCTTTAAATCTAATAACTAAAATACTGTTTAATATATATTTTATTTTTATTTTTTACAGATACAAAAAATCTATGTTTTTTTCTTTATAATTTGATATGCATTTTGTGTGATGATTATATTTGATAATGTTAAATTTTTTTTTATAAATTTTGTATCCGTACACCTTATTAAGTGTACAAATATCTGTACACATTATAATATGTATAGGTGTCTGTACACATTATAATGTACATTATAATGTGTATAGATATCAAGTGTACAAATGAATAATAATACACAAGTTTAACCCGTACAGTTCATTTAGTGTATTTATATATATGTTTTTATCCGTACAACTAATATATAATATATTCAATATGAATGAAATAAAAATATTTATATGTGTATAATAATTCTATACATTAAATATGTTGTACGAATGTATTTTATGCAGCTACCCTTTTGTAATTTTATACTAATACACTATACTCCACTTTCTTATCTATCTCACATCTCTTCTATTACACAAATAAAAAAAATCATCTATTTCTCCAATTATAAATAGTAAATGTAATACAATTTCAATTAAGTTTTAAAATGTACTATTTTGCCAACAAACCTTTTTCGTATTCTTTTCTGATCAGAGCTCTTAAATGTGACAATAGTTTGCGCGCGTGTTTGTTTCCAAAAGTTAAAACTACATTGTCACAGATTTTATTTGGATGATGTTCTCTGCTTATCTGGTTAAGATTTGTTTTGTTTCAGAGACTTGCAGTTGTATCTTTCTGATCTCAGTATTTTCCTGGGCAACAAAAGTAAAAAAGATTTACATATTGGTGGACAACCGGCCATGGTTGAATAATGGTACCAGATCTGCTCATTTCTGGCAACTAATGGTTACAGTTTACAAAGGTTGTAAGAGCTGCTTCATATGATTATTTCTTGTTGCTGTTAGGGTGGAAAAATATGACTTAGTGACCCATATTTATCTTTGTTTACAGTCCAGACTCTCCCCTTTTGCAAACACGAAAGATCGAGGGGAGAAAAAAAAATCAGAAGCAGGAGGAAGAGAAGAAAAAGCCAAAGCATGATGAGAAAAAAAAGCCTAAAGAGACGTGTGCTCAGCCCCAGCCGGAGGATAGAAGAATGAAGAAGCTTAAGAAGATTGAAGTGACAAAGTGATGACAGTTGATGATCATATCTTCTCAACTCTCAAAGTGACAAGGCGTACAACTGCTTAATTTTAATGTCCAATATAAATTAAATAAAAGAGATGACATTTCACTATACGTAAAAAATCCATAACCCGTTTTTTCTAATCCTGGCATATCTTACTTGAATGAAAATACTTGATTTTATTTTATTTTATTTTATTATACTTAAATTATACGTTGAGTGGGTCTCTCGTGTTCAACGTCGATTTAATTTACAAGAGTTAATAGAATCAATCGAGAAATAAGCATGCCATGTATGGACCACGATCAGAGTGCTCAAATACTAGATTGAACCGAGTCAAACCTAGATTGAACCGATAAAAATAATAAACTGATCTTTACTTGGATTATCTTTTCTTTCATAGAACGATTATATATAATATTAGAATTTGTACCGCGCAAGCGCGGGATATTGATTTAAAATTTTTTATATTAATATTAATTCTTGAGCTCCAATATAATCATTCAAAGTTTTGAGGGAAAATCGTTATAAATATATGTCATGTGGTAATATTATGATAAATAAACGATATTGATGACTACTTGTTGGGGCTAGAAACAACAATTAGAAGAATAAGTTTGTAAAATGAGATCTGGGCAGACTTTCGGTACAAATCGACTTAGAACTATGAAAAACAACGAACTGGACTTTTATATTCACTTTTTCTATTGATTCGCTCTGAGCTTGATTACATGTCTTGTGTCCTTCACATTCATCTGCTATTTAAACTAAAATTCCTCGAAACCCTTCCTAAACGTCTCGCTGCAATCTCGGCTCCCCAATCCCGATTTCTTCTCCAGGTTGACTTCATCCTCCTGCTCGGGCTTTCCTCCATGGGCCCTTACTGGGCCTCTTTTCCTGGCCTGCGCGTACGCCCTAATGGGCTTATTTGGTGGGCCTTATGATCGTTGAAACCCAACACCAACAATTGCCCCCCAGCCTTTTAACCTATTTTTGGGAGGGTTGAAAGGCGAATATCCAGAGAATCTTTCATGTCGTTTCGGTTTCGCGATCTTCTTCGGGGAAGGGGCAAAACATGCGGAGGCGACTCGTCGAGCTGTTCGTGAGGCCAAGGAGCGGATGTCCCAAGACTACCGGGCGGTGCTGGATTCAGTGAAGAGCAAGTGGGAGAGGAAGAAAGAGCAGACCGCGGTCGAGAGCGATCTCGCAGAGACCGAGTCCAACCTTCTTTTGATCAAGCAGATCGACGAGGGGAGGACATCAATTGCGGAGGAGGTGCAAGTTCTCGAGACGCAGCGGGCGGTCCTTGCGGTTAGGTCCAACTCCTTGGCGGTTTCGGACTTTTTGGTGAGCAAATTGGACCTTCCTCAGATCTCGGAAGACTCGGTCGCGCTCATGGAGGTTGACGCCGGAACCGGGGTCCCGCGTGGTCTGGACGAGCATGGGAGCAACGCGAGTGCCGCGAAGGATCCGGAGGCTGGGACCGGGGAAGAAGACGTTTGAGTTATGGCGTCTTTATTTTATTTATCGTTTTGAACTTGCGTTATTTGCCTGAAAGGGCTTTTAAATCTTTTGTTATGACTTGCCCGGGGGGGTTTTAACCCAAGACTTTATTTCTTTTCGTTTTTTGGAATCAACTGCCTGGAGAGGCATTTAAACCCTTGTTCTTTTCATATTGTCTTTGTTAACTGTTTCGGGTCGAAACGCGTGAGTTCTAATATGTACTCGGGGTATACGGAACTCTCCTAGGCCGGCTTACGGACAGCGGGAAATGTTCCCCGGGCACTTAATTTGTGAACTCCGTAGAATTCACTAAAAATTTGCTATTTGGGGATGAAGTCCTTTGAGGTTTTCCAAATTGGGTAGTGAAATCTTATTTGCTTTCACGTGAGGTCGTGGGGTGCGGACCGTTAGCTAGAGCTGTGCTGACCTTGTTGTTTTTTTTTTGTTTTTGATGAAGTGTTCGAAAAAGCTTGAAACGGTTGCAAGACAGTGCGAAATTCGCATGTGCTGTTTGGTGTCGTAGGTACGTTTATTTGTAGGCAATTTCGTCGCGCCGTTAGAAAGAGTTATTGTTTGTTGATTTGGTATATTTGGTAACGGTGCACCAGGTCATGGTAAAATTCGTGTTTTATTTGGAAAGATTTTGCGGAGCGGATCGAGTTGGGAAGGTGGCTGCGCTCAGGATATTGAGCTGCCTACGTACCCCGTAAGGGGATCAAGCCAGGTCGTAGTTCGATTATTATGGATACCTCTTAGAAGTATTTTTTGAGGTTCATGACGTTCCAAGGCTGGAGCTCGGCTTTACCGTTGCTCTCGTCTACGAGGCGATATACGCCATTGCGAACGACCTCGGTGATACGGAAAGGTCCTTCCCATTTTGCCGGCGTTCTTTTCTTTTCTGTGATCGAACATTCGACGGAGTACTCGGTCCCCGACAGCGAAACGCCGAGGTCGGATCTTCGAGTTATAGAAGCGAGCGATGGCATTCTGGTAATTTTGAACTCGCACGTAGGCTTGTTCTCTCTTCTCGTCGATGACGTCGAGGTGATCGCGCAGCGCTTCGCTATTTTCCTCCTCATTCTCGGGGGAAACAGCTCGGCGAATACTGCCTATGGTAACTTCTGCTGGTATTACGGCCTCAATTCTGTAGGCTAAGGAGAACGTCGTCTCGCCCGTGCTGCCACGCGGCGTAGTTCGTGTGGCCCACAATACTCCGGGGAGCTGAGCGTCCCAGCCTGACTTCGCCGAGATGTACTACTAAAACCATTTACGGTGCTTTTGATGACTTATGGATCTCGGCCAGAGCGGCCCGCTCCTCTTCTGCTCGGGCGAAATTAATCGACCTATGGAGTGCGTCGTCGAGCGACGGGGGTTGTCGAACGGTGAGCTCTTCGCGGAATTTCGAGGTGTACCATAAGCCATGCCGAAGGGCTGCCAGGGCAACCTCGTCGTTTAGGTTGGTTATCCTGGCTTTGGTTGACTTGAAGCGATTGATGTAATCGCGGAGCGGTTCGTCTTTTTCTTGGACGAGAAGCCAAAGGTCTGATTCGGTCACCTTAGCTTGGAAAAAGACTGAATACTGCTTCAAAAATGCCGAGGCGAGCTGATCGAAGCTGTCAATGGAGTTAGATTCCAAAGAGGCGAACCATTCCAACGCCGGTCCCACCAGGTTCTCGGCGAAGTAACGGCAGTAGCCGGCTTCACACTCGTCGTCGGTGAGATAAGCTTTTGTTATGGCTAATCTGAAAGCTCGGAGGTGCGCTCCCGGGTCCGTTATGCCCGCGTATTCGGGAAGGCGGAGCTTGCCCACGTCACGAAGGCGAACCTTCGCGATTCGGTCTGTGAACGGGGTACGCCTTATTTCGGCGATCACGCGATCGATGTCTGGGGCTGCGCTTGTTGCCAGGTGCACCTTAGAGCGGATTTGGGCCATCTTGGCGCTTGCCTTATTCATGTACTCGGTTAGGAATTGCGTGCTGAATGCGCCGCTACTCGGAGGTCCGGGAAGACCGAGATCCTCGGTCGTTATTCCTCGTGACGCCCCATTTCTGAGTTCTCCTGTCGGGACTGGATCCAGTCTCACCGAGGAGCCCTCCAGAGCCCCCGAGGTGCGGAGGACCTGCCCTGCTGACCCGACGTCCCTGGATGGGGAATGCTCGTCACGTCGCGAGCTCGCGTTACCATTTAAGACCGACGAGCTCGGAGCTCCGTTGCTCTCTGACGGCGCGAAAACGGGTAACGTTCTGATCCTGGGCGGGGTAACGTGGACCGCCTCAAAGTCGAGACGAGTCCGGGGAAGCGCTCTTTCCGTGGGATTGGTTAAAGCTGTTCCCGAAGAGTACGCGGAATCCCGATAGGGTCCGAGATTTACGCGAGAAGCGAGCTCTTGTTCATGCCGCTCGATTCTGTTCATGAGGGCCCGATTTGTCGCATCTTGACTTTGGGTCTTATCGATCAGAACGGCGAGCATTCCGCGAATCTCGGACAGATCGTTGCTGACAGGGGTCCCGGAGGAGACCACCGGCGCATGGTGCTGTCCGGGTCGGTTCGTTCCGTTATTCTCTGAACGAGTCCATACTCGGGACTGATTCCTGTTTCCTGTCAAGATCGCGGGGGCCGTGGGAACAACCCCGACGGTAACCCCTGGGTTTGTACTACCGAGATTCTGAGTTTGGGCGGGTCTGTGATGAGTGAGACCCGAACCTCCCAAAATACTTTGGTTCGGTGCTTGATTGTCGTCAAGTGATGAGCCTGTCCCGGGTCTGACTAGATCTGTAACCTCGTTATCGGACTGGGCTGACGCGGGTGCACCCTGGGAAGGTGCACTGATGGAGGTGGATCCGTGGACTGCCGCTGGTGGAGCAGTCTCTGAGATGATTGTGTTAGCGGTGGATGGATCCATTTCGCTGGAGTTCAAAGCAGTCGATTTTTGAGAATAGAAAGACCTAAGTCCCCACAGGCGGCGCCAAGTTGTTAGGGCTAGAAACAACAATTAGAAGAATAAGTTTGTAAAATGAGATCTGGGCAGACTTTCGGTACAAATCGACTTAGAACTATGAAAAACAACGAACTGGACTTTTGTATTCACTTTTTCTATTGATTCGCTCTGAGCTTGATTACATGTCTTGTGTCCTTCACATTCATCTGCTATTTAAACTAAAATTCCTCGAAACCCTTCCTGAACGTCTCGCTGCAATCTCGGCTCCCCAATCCCGATTTCTTCTCCAGGTTGACTTCATCCTCCTGCTCGGGCTTTCCTCCATAGGCCCTTACTGGGCCTCTTTTCCTGGCCTGCGCGTACGCCCTAATGGGCTTATTTGGTGGGCCTTATGATCGTCGAAACCCAACACCAACACTACTTCAAGATCTTTTATCATTAAGAGAGTTTATTTCTTATTTATATTTTATTAAAACATTTTTTAAAGATTTTGATGCTGATCCATTTGTTGATCTAATTGTATATATTATTTATGATTAGATGTTGATACTAACATAATATTATTCTGTATAAATTTGAATATACGGAATCTCATGAATATTGCTTAGCGTAAAGGTAAAATATAATATCATATCGTTATAACATCTTTATCGAGCTTGCTTTACCCATCAAAGTAATTGCAACGTCCCATAAACAACCAATTCATGAATGTGCCTATCTTATTCCACTTTTCATGATTATATGGTTAAACTGTTAAACCCGACTTGAAATGATAATCTATTTAATAATGTATGTCATTTATTTTTCTACAAACTCATTCGTTTCACACAATTAATGAGTTGTCAGAGATTTTAATTTAGTCATGTGTAGTTGTGTATTATTATCTTTTCAAGTTTTAATAATTTATTTTCAAACACTTTTAACTATAATTCTTTCGTCATTATTGATGATGTACTCTTTTTGAAATCTACTTTTTTCTACCTTCTATCGGCTAACATATAACACATATTAGACTGTAAAATGATTTTTAAGATAAATTTATAACTATTTTTTTTAATTACTATCTTTCAATACTTCAATTTGGATTAAAAGCATTTGATTTAATTTATGAAATATCAAATTTTTTTTCCTTTTTGATCATGTTATAAAATAATATTTCACTTTTAATTTTATTTTTCCTGTTTAAAATCTTATAAATAAAATTACAGAAATTTTTTATTCTACCATAATTTTAAATTTTACTTCCATTCTAAAACTTAATAATATATAATTCCATTAAAAATATATTCTACCATAAATTTAAATTTTACTTTTATTCTAAAACTTAATAATACGAAATTACATAATTTTTTTATTATACCATAAATTTAAAATTTACTTCCATTCTAAAACTCAATAATACATTTGAAATTTTAAATTATGATGAGTTTAATAGAAAATTTAGTTATATAATTACCGCTAATAAAAATTATAGTATTGCTTTCTTATTTTAACATTTTATTTATTTTACATAATTTTTTTATTATTTAAACTTTCTATTAATTATAATTAACATAAATATGCACTAAATAAATATTTTAAATTTATTTTAAAGTAAAAAAAAATTGCTTAGGTGGATGTTTTTGTAGATAGAAATGATGATATATAATTACAAGATCAATGGAGATTCTAGTCATAGTTCTTGTTTTCTTGACCTTGGAAAATATTTTATTTGTCTTTTATAATTATGTGTCTTAACCATATGATGCATGTATATGTAAAAGAACTAAGCATAAACGATACATGAAAGAAAGTTAGGTACGAATAGATAATAATATTATTCCAAATTCAGTGTTTTACTTCATATATATCGGGTATATGCTCTATTCTTTTTTACTTTTTTTTTTATGGTTGAATAATAAAATTAGAGTCTCGTTAATCGCTATTTTGTTTGCTCTTTGTTTAATGCTTTTTCGAATTATGATCGAGGGGTAGATGTTCTCTATAGATAGAATATTTGATTCTGGAACAATATAATTAGCCATTACAAACGAAGCCGTTGCACTGGTGCCGGAAGACATGAAAGGATGTGTGAAAGTTTAGAGGAGTGGAGAAATAAAAATTGAATGGTATGCATTATAACATCGGATGGTGAAACTACATGGATCGAGGGTTAAGGAGGAGAGAAACATGTGAAGGTGGATCGTCTTTCACACTGTCGTCGCTAAGCTTTATCAGGTTGAATCAATATGATTTAGATATAGTGTTGGGTATAGAGACTTTGGATGAAATAGTGTTAGGCCTACAGAATTTGGATGAAATCTATTGGATCAATTTATTATTTTTGTAATTGTTTAAAGGGTTTATTAAAATTTGTAAGATCCACAAAATTAAATAAGAAGAAGCTGATGTGGCAGCACCAGGAGTGAGTAAAATTAATTTTATATATATAGATTTATGATAAAATAAATAAATATTGCTCTCATGCTAAATATTTTTTAGACCCACCACCGATCACGATGTGCTAAAATAAAATAAAATAAAAATGAAACATGTGTAAACGTTAAATAATCTTGGTGTTGTTATCCATATCCTCTAAAGAATTGGTCACATCTATCACAAAGATCAACAGACATTTTATAACGAAAATTAAAACTTATAATAACGAGCTTAAACTTACATTTCACATGCGCGCACACACACACACATGTGCCGATCGATGTGCTGACCACTGACCAGGATCAAACTGTTAGAGTATCCGAAATTGCGACCAGCAACGGAATCGAAAGAGTTATGAACTGTGCACAAATGTGATCAATATACTTATATAGTTTTATTAATATATACTGTATATACTTTATATGCGCATGTACAAGACCGAAGCAATATTGTAGAATTAATGCACCAATAGAACTAGCTAGACTAAACTGAGACTTAACCAACAATTAATAATTTAATTACTACATGTTAATAACCAGAGTTGGATTTGAAGGAGCGTGTGGGTGGAAAGTGGAGTATGCAAAAATATTTTTAAAAAATCTTCTCAGATCTGCATGTGTTTAAAACTTTTAAGCTTAATAATAAAAAGTGCTAGACCTATATATACTAAATCAAGCTATATATATGTGCAAAAACCTCCGTGTATAAATTACTGGTCACATTAACTCATATTTTTCGCATACAGTTGCATTTAGATCAAATACAAAACTACAAAAGACCCCAAAAAAGCATGAATCCTCCTATGTTTTACTTCCTTTTTGCCTTAACAACAGTTTTGGCCGCCACTATCGCAAACGCACAACCTGTTCTCGACACCGATGGAGACATCATATTTGGCGGAAGTTACTATGTTCTTCCCGTCATCCGCGGCCAGGGGGGCGGCCTGACTCTCGCCGGCCGTGGTGATCAGCCATGTCCTCTCGACATCGTGCAGGAATCATCCGAGGTTGACGAGGGCATTCCCGTAAAATTCTCAAACTGGAGGTCTAAAGTTGGGTTCGTTCCCGAATCCGCGAACCTCAACATCGAGACGGAAGTCGCAGCCACGATATGCGTCCAGTCAGCCTACTGGTGGGTTGATGAGAATGCGAAGTTTCGCGTGACGGCTGGACCGAAGCCAGACGAACTCGTAAAAGAGTCGTACCTGAGTTTCTTCCAGATCCAGAATGTTTACGACCATTTTTACCAGTTTGCTTTCTGTCCTACTGGTCCTAAAAGTTGCTCCGATGTCGGGGTCTTTGTGGATGAAAATGGCGTTCGACGTTTGGCTTTAACCAAGAGGGCTGACAATACGCCATTCTTGGTTATGTTCAAAAAAGCAAATGTGCCAGAGAACTCGTCCAAGATTATGTCTATTATTTGAGAGAAAAGATTACTAAATGAAAGACAATAATAACAGTCATAACTTTATGAGACTGCTAATAAAAAAAAGGGACTCTCAATATGTGTTTCTCTTTGTTCATCAAATTTGGAATAAAACATATTTCCTATGTTTCTTTTATTATTTCTTCTCTAGTTTAAGACTCAAAATAAAAGTGAAATTAAACAGTAATTTTGTCTCTCCCTTTTTGCTGTTTATAGATAGAAACATTTTAACAACCACATCTATAAAAGTCAATGATCTAACAAGACAAAATTTCTACTACGAATGATAAAACGTGATCCATGCATATATTGTCATAATGAAAACTATTGAAGAAAACTGTGAAAAATAAATATTTATGATGTTAAACTTCATTAGAAGAATGTTCATGTTTATTATAATGAATAGTTGAATACTATAACTCTATGATTTTGTTGTGTTAGTTTCCGGGATTCTGCTTCTGGATTTCTTGTGCTACTCAATACTCATAGAAAACAGATTCTTTTTTTTTTTTATAATAAGATCATATTTTCGAGAAATTAAAGTTGCCAATATCGAGAAAGAAAAAATTCATCACTCGAGCATATATACTTTGGCATCTACCACATGGGAAAACGTCCTATTTCCCCCTCGTAACTATCATATCGTACTAGATACACTCCGATCTTTGACCTCGTTCTATATCTCCCTCAAACTAAACTGCTCCACCTATTTTTACCCGAATCCATAGTTTTATTTTTATTTCCCCATCGGAATATCATATATTATCTATTACCCCATGAAACTTGGTTAATATACGGTTTACTGTTGGTTTACTATTTGACTAACCAACTAATGAACTTATTTAACCAGATTAAACCAAAATTCAACCCAATTACAAAACTAAACCTAAAAAACTCTAAAATCAAAAATTCCCAAATCGATTTGTCTTCTTCTTCCTCTCGTTTTCTTCTTTTCAAAACCCTGCAAACAATCATAAAAAGACAGATAATCAAAACAATGACTTTTAAGTACACATATACCTAAAAACAAATTATTCTGTTTATAAAAGTATATATTTTCGACAATCCAGCGATTATTGGAGAACCAACAAGAAGTCTAACCATATACGCAGATGACAAAAGACCATCTTCAAAGTTGGTTAAGCTAAACTCTCCAGTCTCCCCTGTATCAACACAAAAATAGAGAAAGAGAGAGATCAATAATCGTTTTTAAATTCACACAATCCATAACAAAAATTATAAATTAATTCCACATAGTCACGCTGAAGAGAGAAAGAGAGAGAGAGAGAGATGGACTTTGAAAAATCTACCAAAGAAATAAACAAAATTGCTGAGAGATTGTGATATTCTTTTATCCGTTTGTAGAGAGATCAATATGCACTCGATCCAAAAAACAAAAATCCAGGAATCGTGTCAGTGTTTGCAGATTCAAGAGCTCCTTCATGGAGAATAAGTACATTTTTTTCAGCTTGACTCGTTGTAGACTCCAGATTAGCTATCAGCTAAGCCTAAGCATTGGTGAATATATGTTTTGATTTTCGATATCCTTATTCTTCTCATTCTCTATAACAATTTAATGTTCTTTACCTCAAAATTGTTCATGATTTGTTCTTCTGGTTTAGCCGTTTAGGGTTTTTACAAAACAAATTTAGGGATTTTTGATTTCGAGTGAAGAACATGACGGGTCGGGTTGTATATGTTACTTGGGTTATAAATTGATTTCATACCGGTTTTATGTGGGTTTATAATCAGATTTAATTTCAAAACCATTTAAACCAAAGTCAATGGAGAAATAGCAATAGAATTATGGATTCGGGTAAAAATAGGTAAAGCAGTTAAGTTTGAGAGAAATACAGAACGAGGTCAAAGATCGGAGTGGATATGGTACGATATAATAGTTCCGAGGGGGAAATAGGACGTTTCCCCACCACATGGGGTACATTAAAATTTAAAGTTTAATTCCTGGTGTTATATGACATGCACATGGAAATTATATATGGAAATTTACCTACTTACCTAGATAAAGACAAATACATGACATGTGTGGATTAGAATCAAAGTATTATCAATAATCTCGATTACGTGTCCGTTTTGGTTGGTTTAATCAAATTGAACTGCAATAGACACTAAAAAAAAGCATAAACAAATTGTGGTTTGCATCTTTTTGCAATTTTTCTATATCTGATAATGTAGTTAAAAATTAAAACAACGGGCGAAACATAATCGTTTTTTTAATTTAATTGGAGTTGTAAGTTGTTAGGAATGGTAAAAATCGTATACAGACTAAATCAAACTAGAATAGTATAGATTCAGTTCTCATACTTTAAAAATAAAAATTTCAAGATCCAAATTCCGCACGTCGTGACACATAGTGATCTCGACTATCTAAAGCTAAGAGCGTAGTCCTACTATAGCTCCAGGTTGGATTGTACATTAGAAAAACTCTACACGTTGGTCAATCACTCGGTGTTGGTCGGTTGGTCCGAATGTCTTATCCGTGGTGAGTACGCAGAAAAATTATTTCTAAGAGATTTGTCCAACTCCAAATATAATTAGTTAAAAACTTTGACAAAACTGAGCTTAAGCAAAATAATAATACACAAATCAAAGAAACGTGTGTAGAATGTTGGAAAATATGATCATGATCATGTGTAGTAACGCTAAAAAAAAATCATAAAAAATATTGAGAGTTTAAAGTTTACAAGCTAAAGCATACACTATCAATCAAAGCCGCCTTGCCTAGTCACCATTGGCTATAGTGTGTTTCTATAAATATCACATAAACCCCATATCTTCTTCATCCACAAAAATAACCATTAAGTGGCTATAATTATCCCAAAAACTACCAAAAGCCATGAATCCTACGCGTTGCTTCGTTCTTGCCTTAACCGCAGTGCTGGCTACGAACGCTTATGGTGCGGTTCTCGACATCGACGGAAACATCATATTCCGCGGTAGTTACTACGTTCTCCCAGTCATCCGTGGCCGAGGCGGTGGCTTGACTCTATCAGGCCGCGGTGGCGAGCTATGTCCTCTCGATATCGTGCAGGAATCTCAAGAAGTCGATGAAGGCAATCCGGTAAAATTCTCAAACTGGAGGCCTAGAGTTGCGTTCGTTCCCGAATCACAGGACCTCAACATCAAAACAGACGTCGAAGCCACAATCTGCTTCCAGTCAACATACTGGCGGGTGGGTGAGTTCGACGAGGAGAGGAAGCAATACTTCATTGTGGCTGGTCTTAAACCAGAAGGGTTCGGACAAGATTCTTCCAAGAGTTTCTTCAAGATAGAGAAATCTGGAGATGATGCGTATAAGTTTGTGTTCTGTCCTAGCACTTGTGACTCTGACTGTCCAAAATGCAGCGATGTCGGGATATTTGTGGATGAACTCGGCGTTCGGCGTTTGGCTTTAAGCGATGATCCGTTCTTGGTTATGTTCAAGAAAGCTAACGTGACCGAAGTTTCGTCCAAGACTATGTGAGAGAGGACAAGTCTCAATCTTTACTTTGACTAATAGTATAATACTTATAATAAAACCTCTCTGTTTTCTTGAAAACGAATGAAAAATCTTATCTCTTGTCTGTATTTTTCTAGTCAGTAGCTTGATATTCACGTCACAATATCATCATCACGAGATATGTAATAAAATTTCCTGGTCAACGATTGGAACTGGGTACGAACCGTTTTTAATACATTAAATCAAAACGGTTAGCTATTCAGACAAATGGGCCTGTTTTGGGCCGTAGTACAAATTGGAATTTACGGTTTTATAAGTAACAGTCAACGGTTTAATAAAATCTCTGGACCTAAAAAAAAGTGTTAATCGTGGTGACCAAAATCGTCGTCTACCCGATCTCTCAGATTCTTCTTCCATTGTCAAATCTTAGCCTTTGTCTCTCACGAAAATGGCGGAATCGATCAGCTCAGGTACATCCTTCTTTCTTACTTCTTATGCTTTCCCAGTTGCAAATCTGAATTGAATCTTTCCTATGTCGTCGACATTTGTATGATGGAATCTATGAGTGAATTGTTACGGAAGTAAAAAGCGTAATGGCCAACGTATAGTGATTACTACTGATTAGATTTCGCCAAAACCCTAGTCTTGAATCTCGCAGCGGTTGTTTTTGAAAATTGTGCAGATGTTTCGTTGATGTGTGACAAATCCGCCAAAATCTACGTCGCGGGTCATCGCGGTTTGGTTGGATCTGCCATAGTCCGCAAGCTTCAGGAGCTTGGTTTCACCAATCTCGTTCTTAGAACACACGCTGAGCTGGATCTCACTCGTCAAGCTGATGTTGAATCATTCTTTGCTCAGGAGAAGCCAGTTTATGTAATCCTAGCAGCTGCTAAAGTTGGTGGGATTCACGCTAACAACACTTACCCTGCTGATTTCATTGGTGTTAATCTCCAGATTCAGACCAATGTGATCCACTCTGCTTATGAGCACGGCGTGAAGAAGCTTCTCTTCCTTGGATCTTCTTGCATTTACCCTAAATTTGCTCCTCAGCCGATTCCTGAGTCTGCTTTGTTAACCGGACCGCTTGAACCAACTAATGAGTGGTATGCTATTGCTAAGATCGCTGGGATCAAGACTTGTCAGGCTTATCGGATTCAGCATGGATGGGATGCAATCTCTGGAATGCCAACTAATCTCTATGGTCAGAATGACAATTTCCACCCGGAGAATTCGCATGTGCTTCCTGCTCTCATGAGGAGGTTTCACGAGGCGAAAGTGAATGGAGCAGAGGAAGTTGTGGTGTGGGGCTCTGGAAGTCCGTTGAGGGAGTTCTTGCATGTGGATGATTTGGCTGATGCTTGTGTTTTCTTGCTGGATCGGTACAGCGGGTTGGAGCATGTTAACATTGGTAGTGGTCAAGAAGTGACCATCAAAGAGCTGGCTGAGCTGGTGAAAGAGGTTGTTGGCTTTGAAGGGAAGCTTGGATGGGATTGCACTAAGCCAGACGGGACTCCGAGAAAACTGATGGACAGCTCAAAGCTCGCATCTTTGGGTTGGACACCAAAGGTTTCTCTCAGAGATGGTCTTCTCCAAACTTATGATTGGTATTTGAAGAATGTGTGCAACAGCCAGTAAGTAATCTTTTCTCATATATACAACTGAACTGAGTCTCAGGTAAATCATCAGCTTCTCACCACATTGTGGTTTACCTTTTTTGAGAGATTCAAGAAATTGCTTTTTATCTACATTGACTGAGGAATTTATGATTTGCTTATCGATACAACTTTGTTCACAAGTAATTTGGTTTACCCTTGCGTATGACATGTAAGAAAAGAACCAAATGACAGATAATGAATATAGGCCCAATGGGCTAAAAAAGCCTTATTAAAGATAGCGTGAACAAAACGCACCGCGATTCAAACGTGAAAAATTAAAATAGTGATCCAAACAGAGCTCAAGCCCTAAACGTCCCCTTCGTCTCTCTCTCTCTCTCTGAGTTCAGAGCCCCGCTCAAGTTCCGATACGAAACTCATTTCAAATTAACTGTAATCAAATCAAAACACGGGAGAAAAAAACAACAAATCGCCGGCGAAATGCCTTCTACTCCGGTGCCGGAGACGGTAGTGAGCAACCGCTTCGTAGCTTTTCTCATTTGGCAATCGATACCTTCATCAGCCATCTTCTTCTTCTTCAACCTTTTCCTCTTCTCAACCACTTCAATCATCTCCTTCTTCCTCACATTCCTCGTCTTCCATACCTCGCAGCTTATCTTCTCCGTCTCATTAGCTCTCCTCTCTTCTCCGACTCCAGATTCTCCTCTTTCCCCTTTCCGATTCGTTATCGGCCTTCTCCGTAATCTCTCGGATCCCGAGTTCCGCCGCCGAGCTCGAGTGTCCTTACGCATCGTGCTCTTCGTCTGCGCTACTTCCCTCGCTGGATTCTGCTCCACCGCTGTGTTTTGCTTGTCTAATGATTCGTATGGAGCGATTGGAAGAATAGGGTTTAGAGGATTTGTGACTGGGTTACTCTACGCCGTCCTTTTCGTATTTAAGCAGCGATGGGTTTTGGAGTTTCCGATTATTCAGGTTTTTTGTGTTGTCTTTGCTGCTTGATTCATCAATTTTGTATCTTTTGGCTGATACTTACTTGTGTTTTTTTTTTTTTGCCAAACAGCGTCCACCGTTCTTCAGCTTTAAGATTGGGCTTCCTTCTGCTGTAACACAAGCTCTGAAGCTATCAGGTGTGCTTTATGTGTTGTCAACCATAATGCTGTTGTTTCTCCTAGACTGGTCGGGTGGGCTTGTGTCTGTATCGAGATTCTTGGGTGAGCAGGTCTTATCTTATGCCGGCAGTTTCTGCCTGATTCTCTCTTGGGAAATCACTCACCATATACATAAGGTTAGTTAAGTTTTGATTTGATGATTTGAATCGATTGATATAGTTGGTTGGTGATATATCGGTTTAGATTGGTGGGATAGTGTTTAGTCTGTCAAGTTCCTCGTAACTTTTTTGAGTGAACTTAGAAGAGTTAGAACTCAATATCACTTGACTAGTTCAAAACTTAACTGAGAAACTTCTGAAACGCAACGGCGAGTTAGCTGTGTTTGCCATCAAATGTTGCAGTGATAGTGTTTGGATCTAGTTCCTTTGATTATTTGTGTTTTTATGCTAAATACTTTCTACTTTGGAAGCCCATGTCCAGGCCAAACACTTGCTCCCTGTCCTTTTCTGTATGTGTTTTTGTAAACTAATAGATATTTGTATGAATATGCATACATGATACGTGTATATGCCTTTTTCTATGTCCTACTACTTTGAACATTGTTGAGGGAGACAAGGAATTTATTCATCAACTTTGAACATGCATAGATCTATATGCCTTCTCTGTGTCCTACTACTTTGAAGACAAGGAATTTATTCGTCAACTTGTTTACATTCCCTGGATAGCTTATCCTGCAATAAACACTATGAAGAATCATCTCTGAGTTTTTGTTTTGTGTGTCACTTCTCACTGAATCAAGGAAGCATAAACTTTAGCTGCTTTTTCCAGGTTCTAGATACAAAAGAAGTTAGTTACAATTTTCGTTTTCTTTTCCAGGTTCTGCATACCAAACGGTTCAGTTTTGCTCCTCCAAAAGGATCTGCTGCAGCAGAAACGAATCCAAGCGAACCTCTTCTTACTGCTTTAGAAGGGAGTACTCCAGGTTCCCTTGAGCACTCTCTTGCATACCTTGATCTCTACATGGTGTCTCAGAATAATGTCGACACATGGCGTCGTGCTGCCTTTTTTGAGGAGTCCACCGAGACTTACAAAAGAGTAATCACTCTTTGCTTGAGGCCTTTGGAAGAGCTTGCCTGCAAGTTATCTTCTGGGCTAGACCACACGTTTACTGAAACACCACCAACCGAGTCATATATCGACCCAAAATTTGGCGATTCACTTAAGTCTTTCCAGGTAAAGCGCAGTTCAGATTTAAGCCCTTTTGTATGTGATCATTTCGTCAGGTAGCTGTAACCAAAATATGTCTGCTCTATGTGTGGTATTTGCAGCTTTATGCATGGTGTGCTCAAACAACTGCATCTCTGACCTCAATCTCTCACAAGGAAGACAGGCTTGGAGTAGCACAACTATCTGGTGGGAACACTGATGTTGTCTCGACGCTTCTATCACTATTGCTAGCTATTGAAACATTTATGGGGAAGAAGACTAATCTTCAATCGCCTCAACAAATGATGGGACCTGCTAGTATCAAATGGGCGACCTCGAGTATGGTCAGAAAAGATGTTAAACCCATCAAAAGGAGTATTGGCGCAATGTACTCCTACGCGTATGCAGCCACAGATGTTTTGAAGATATCGATTTACCAGATTCTGTCTACATTCCGCGACGAAATGATTAACAGCGACAAAGCCGGACTTCTTGGTAGAGATTGGATCGGAAGCAAGAAACCACCTTTTGGAACAAACGACATGTTGCTGCAGAAACTTAAGCTCTTCCTCGAGGTCCAAGCTTGATGGAAGATTAGAGAAATGTCTCCTCCATTAAAAGCGGTAACAAGTATCATGATTTCTGAGCTGGAGAAGTAAAGGAACTAGAGTTGTTTTTTTTGTTGTTACCTGATAAAGCCTTTGTATTGAAAAAAATGAAAATCCCTCGATTTTGTTAGAGTTTGGGATTGATCTTCTTATTGATGAGCTACAAAAGTTTATAAGAATGAAACTTTATTGTTAAGTTTTGCAGAAACCTCTCTGTATGTGTTGTGTGTACTTGTAAGTTGTAACACTGCTTAAAGTAAGCTCCAATAACTATCACATTTAACGACAAAAGGAAACAAATTTATATATTCGGAATCTGAAATGGGCCAGAAATTAAGGCCCATGGTCCAAAAAATTATTAAAGGAAGAGAGATCTGGGCCGTTGGATGATGATTATTAAATAATAATATAGTGAGTTAAAGTTAAGATTGGCTACACACATTACACAACAGCACATAGCATTTTTACTTAAAGGGCAAAGGCAAAACCCTCCAGCGCCGCTTGGATCTTTCTCTCTTCTCTCTCGTTCTCACTCTCTCTTCCCTTATCTTCTTCTTATACCCTTTCGACCAAGGAAGAACCCTAGAAATCCATTTATCAAGGTAAACCCACTTCACTAAATCCTTCTTACTTTTTCATTTCGAAGGTATCTGATTTAGCCGAAGGTTCAAGATCAATTTCTTTTTTGTCTTCTTGATTCATATATAGTTCTTTATTGATTAGATATACTGTGTTTGTTATTGATTTATATAGTTTTAATCAACTGTTTTGTAAGTTAGTAGTAGTGTGTGTATTGGATACTTAAATCGATTGATTTAAAAATTGAAACTTTAGGTTAAGCTCATTGTAAAAATACGAGCTTTGTTCTTCTTTACTTCACTGTGTTCTAATCTTAGTGTATCCAATCCTAAAACTGATTGATTTTTTTTAATCTAATGTAAGTATTAGTTATTGAGTGTATTAATATGCAAACGTCTTAGACAACATTTTGGGCTAAATGGATTTAGCTTTGTGTGTTTTTGGGTACACAGATGAATAGGGAAAAGTTGATGAAGATGGCTAACACTGTCCGCACTGGCGGAAAGGGTACAGTAAGAAGGTATGTCTTTTCTTTTTTGAGATTGGTTTTTTTGCCATTTACATGTTTGATTTTCTTCTCTTTTAACATATTTTTGAATCTCTCATTTCAGAAAGAAGAAGGCTGTTCACAAGACCACCACAACCGATGACAAGAGGCTTCAGAGCACTCTTAAGAGAGTTGGAGTGAATTCAATTCCCGCTATTGAAGAAGTTAACATCTTTAAGGATGATGTAGTGATTCAGTTCATTAACCCTAAAGGTAAAAAATCCAAACTTTAAATATCAGGAATTGATAAAAACTTTCATTTTATTTAATGTTCATTATCTCTCTGTTTCTATTACAGTTCAAGCTTCCATTGCTGCTAACACATGGGTTGTGAGCGGTACACCACAGACTAAAAGTAAGTCTTGTATCCACCACAGATGATCCAATACTCTTTTCGGTTTATGCATTGTCTAATTAATCTCTGAATCTTAATTTTCTTGCAGAGTTGCAAGACATTCTTCCTCAGATTATCAGCCAACTTGGTATGCACCCTTGTCTTTGAAATCCTTACCCAAACCAGTAATCTCTGAAGTTAACAGTTTGCTTTGATAATCTCAGGACCTGATAACTTGGACAACCTGAAGAAGCTAGCAGAGCAATTCCAGAAACAGGCTCCAGGTGCAGGTGATGTCCCAGCAACTATCCAAGAAGAGGATGATGATGATGTCCCAGATCTTGTAGTGGGAGAGACTTTCGAGACTCCTGCTGCTGAAGAGGCACCTAAAGCTGCTGCTTCTTAGAAGAGGAAGAAGAAGAAGAGCTCACCTGCAAAACCCCATCATAAAATGTTTGTCGCTCTACCTTTTTTGAGCACTGTCAGATTCTTGTTTTCTCTAATGCTTCCCAACAGACAGACTCGGTTTTATTATCACTTGATGCTTTTTGGTCCGAACAGCAATTTTCCTTTTATTGAGGTTAGATCGCTTTTTGTTTACCACCTTTTCAATATGAGTTACTTCTAGGTTCTGTCTCTTCAAACACACTTTTTGCAACACAAATCTTGGTTTTTGATTAACGATTTCTTGAGGTGAACAAATCAACAGGAACGTACATTTAAATGGAAATTTGAAAGATTATGCATATTCCCAATTATTGAATGTAAAAATTCCATAGAAACAACAACACTTGTCAATGCAATCAGGTAATCAGGACAGTCTTGTTTTCGATCTCTTCTGCTTTCCCCTGCTGCGCTAGCGTTTCGTAAAGCGGAGCATTTCGTGTTTCTCTTAGCCAGATACTCACTACACCGCTCAACACAGACGCAACACCAAAGACGATAAACGACATCATTGCGCTTTCCCTTCCCAACGCAACTAGCAGCGGTGCAGCAGACGCTCCTAGCATAAACGCCTGACGCAAAAGCGATACTGCAGTGTTCCTCACGTTCGTCGGGAACAGCTCAACGCTGTAGACATACATGACGTCGTACGCTGTCGATGATGCCATGAACCCGACAGCCTCAACTGCAAGTTGTAACCATTTCGCAATAGATACCGCACGGATCACACGGTGAAGCGAGAGAACCGCGCAGAGCAGGCACGCTACTCCAGCGAGGTATGATGAATTCGAGAATAGTGGACGACGGTTCATGACCCCGAGGAGGAAACTTCCGATGAAAACCGCTGGAAACTCCATGAGAGCGTTAACAGCAACAGTTAGATAAAGATTGAAATTGAGGTTCTCAGCATTTAGTTGGATTCCGTAATAAACAAAACCACTTCCAAATCCAGCCAACATAACCAATATGATTCTCTTCACTGCCCATTTCGTTTTCCAAAACTTCTCTGATGACGAAGTTTGATCATTTCTCTCAGGAATTGGATCGACTAGGCTAAGATCCGCGGGAAGTTGTTTCCCGTTACGCCTCGCGAGTTTCTTCAAGATCACCATGGCTTCTTTGTTACGTCCCTTGACAAGAAGCCACCGAGGAGACTCATAAGCAAAAGGCAAGAGACAAACCGCGTATCCAAGTGGAAGAAAGGATATGATCCTGTAAAGATTCCTCCATGACTTCCTCTCCAAATAAGCCATGAGTGGCAGAGATAGAAAACCTAACGTGAAGAAGAAGAAACCGTATTGCCCTACTTGACCTCGCCATTTTTTACCGACGATCTCGGTGGCTAGTACGATACAGCAAGACCCGATTCCTGATCTGAAAAACCCGTTGGCGAAACGCAAGAACGCGTAAACCCAAACGTTAGGTGAAAAGGAGATGGCAAAGGCCGTGACAAATGTTAACACACAAGAGAGTAATAGTGTCTTTTTTCGACCAAACCACGAGTCAGCCAGATATCCATACACACCAGAACCTGTTAAGAAAAAAAACAAACAAAAGAATCATGTAAATAACTCTTACCAAACCAAAAAAGATGGTTACACTGTCCACACCGTAAATACCAAACTTTAAAAACTAATAAATAGGATCCTTACCGAATAAAGATCCGATGAAGAATAGAGTGGAGGGAACAGCCACAAGAAATTTATGTTGACATATGAGATTCCACTCAGAGACAATAGTGTCACTCGTTGATCCGTTCCATTCCCATTCTCCTCTGGACAAACCACACAACGCGGCTCCCTCCACGATGGCGCCGGTAGCAAGAATCCTCGCAGCGGGCTGAGCGTCGGAGAAAATGGAAACAAGAGTTGTCTGAGCATCGAAGACCCAAGCGATAGAGACCAAGAGAACATGCACGATCTGAGCCAAACCAAGTGCTCCTATGTGTTGCTCGATCACCTCGTCAACTGTGAGTGCGTACCTACTGTTTGGTTGATTTGTTGCTTCTCCTTTCTCGGATGCTGATGAATCATTTGATATATTTGGTGATGTCTCCATGAGCTTTGGAGCTTCTTGTTTTGAAGGCTCCATTATTTTGTTTTGTTTATGTTGTTTCAGGTGGAATTTTTTTTTGTTTGTTTTGTATGAAATTTATGTTTGTTTGCTTGATTATATGTCATATATATATACACATGGTCAGGGAGTGGTTTTGTATCCAATTTATCACTCTCGAATAAAAAAATCTATTCAAAAGTGATGGTGCTTAACTAGTCATTAAAATTTTTGTATATATATAAACAATTAAATTTCTAAAAACCTTTTTCCAAAAAAAAAATAAAAAAAAATTCTAAACCTTTTTCCAAAAAAATCTTCTTATATTCTGTATCTAGGCATATTATTTGTTGCGTTTGTGGTACACGTTCATTTATAACTTTGAATTCAGTTATGTTGAACAAATTTTTTTTTTTTTTTTTTGGATAAACAGTTATGTTGAACAAATAAACTTTAAATTTGTTAGCGAACTCTCTCTCTTTTGCCTTCTTTTTTCTTATATCTTTTCCGTACTTTACTTTCATCTTTTTTGTTTTCTTTTTTCATCTTTTTGTCTATGTAACTCATTTTCTTTTTGCAACAAACGTAACTCTTTAGTTCCCACTAATTTTAAAAATATTGAAAAAAAAAAGAAAATTAAGAAACGACAAAACTTACGGTTATAATGCATGATGCATGAGTAAAGAAAGAGAACAAAAAAATTATGATGCATGCATGAAGACAACACATAGCTAAAATTACAAATTGAGTAATATGATGTGTAACCAATGCATGTGGATTGTAAAACCATAGATGGGGTTTGATCAGGTACTTGTCAGACATTGTTTTGATCGTGATTTCAAATTAAAGTTCGGTTCGCTTTGCAGGTTTTTGGCCGAATAATATATATATATACATGAACTCTAGCTGAGTTTAAAATTTGCAAGAAACCCTCCTTTGTAAGAGAACGTATTCATCCGTAAGTAGTTGGGTGTTACGTATGGCATACTTACATGTACACTTTTTACAATATAAATATACGGTTCCACGATTAATGTATACTTGATATCTCTTTTCAAAAGTTAACAATAGTGTGGAGAAGTTTAAGCCAATCATGAAAGTCAAAAATTTGTTCAATTATTTTTCATAATTAGCCCCCATATGGTAAATTAATAAACTATAACAACTCTGATAAAAATGGAATGATATAATTCTACGAAGAAAATTAGAAAACGTAACTACGTAAACTATTATTTAGCGGTCAATTATGTTTCGGTTTGCATATTTAATGGACTCCGCAACAACTTAAGTTTTCAATTTAGAATTTAATTAGATTGTAAAAAAGTATAAGAAAAAAAGGTGTTGCATAATTGCATTGTAAAATATTACTTTATTAAAGAGGTGCGATCATCTCGAGAGCCCATGAAGAAAGTGGGACAAATAGTAGGATTACGACATTACGTGAGGTGAGGGGTCTATATTGATACGTCGATGATATCTTGGTATATTTCCGTATATATGATGTACCAGCTATATCTATTTTACCTTTCTTATAAATTAGTTTTTTTCCTTTTCTCTAGAATGTGAAATTTTATTTTCCCTTAAAACCTAGGTATATAAGCTCTCTATATGACCTATATATCTATGCAACTTTTGGCAAGCTATAGATGAATACAAAATTTGGTTCCAAAGGTCGTTTTCCGTGATAGAATCATATCCTTGTTTGTATACAAACATTTAGACAAACACAAAAGATATCTAACAAGTATATATTATGGACTTATTACTCCACCTAGACAACAACATATCGTTCATGAATCTTCCTTACGTGAATATTAGTTATTTGTGTTAATAAAGTTTCATTGGGTGATAATGCTAGCACTTGTGATTACGTGTAGTATAAATGTATAATCTTCTAACTTAGTTTTATTATCTACAAACTTTTTTCTTGATTAAGATATAATTTTAGAGGAATATGCGTAACCAAAGCTCCTTTTTTCATGTGTTTTTTTCTTGTATCTGGTGATAAATTGCGTGTGAATTTGTTATATGTTTGTATATGATATATCCTGGAAAAATGAGGATAAAAGTGTATAGTTATATGGCATATTCTACTTAGATTCTAAGGGATCGTTATGTGTATGTCTATATATAGTTTCCGGAAGGTCTTTTTATATTATACTATATGCTGTAATCATAATATTTAAGAGAAAAACTGATAAACAAATTCGTGAAATCATTTAGAATTACAAGAAATGTATACATCAGAACATAAAATTAATCAAATCTGTTTATTTTATACCAAATAAATATATTTATTTTCGATCAAGTGTTTTTTTCCAAATGTTGAAAAACTATCATCCGAAGTTCCGAACCACATTACTGCAATTTGTGTTTTTGGCCATTACATGTGTTTTGATGGCCAAATTAAAATAAAAATAAAAATGATTTTCCTTATGTTTCGGGATTAGTTTGGATTTGGGTCTACTAAGACGTTTATTAAAAGATATAATTATTGGTGACAAAGAAAAAGAAAACCAAACACCATGTTCCGGTTAGAAATTTAGAATAGAGTAGAAGTATATTGTTGCACAAAAAAAAAAAATAGTAGAAGTAAAATTATGTAATCAAGAATTCACAAAAATATGTATATTGCAAAATAGATAATGGTTTGTCCAAAAAAAAAAAAAAAGATAATGCAAAACATACTTATGTGTGGTGGTGTTATAGTGAACTTCGTCACATTGTGTTGCAAAATGACATAAGAAATAAAAGAATTTGGTTGGCTTTTCATGAATCAGATGAAAGAAGCACAAAAATGAGGAACATCCGATCCCGAAGACTATCACTAGTGGAAGAACTAGTAATGAGACGACATTAATGCAATATACTACTAGAGCATACCAAATAATCAGCCAATCGATGCTTAACCCATTTACATTTTGTCTATCTCCTAATCAATTATTTTCCACAATGATTAAAATAAAATAATTAATAAATATGTAGTTGATCAATAATTAGTGGATTACGAGTTGTGGGAACACTCCAAATGCTCCGTTAAAGTTAGGCAAGCTTATATCCTTCTATAAACAAATAAAAGACACTATCTCTTGGTTCACAATCTCTATACCCTAAATAATATTACAACCTAAAAAGTAAACAAAGAAAACTCATCATCAGATAAACGAAAATAGATAACGTACAGTATTAATCTTTCGCAGTTGTATCCCAAATTGTTTTTTTTTTACTGATTAACCTGTAAGTTCATTCATATGTTACAAAATTATAAAACTATACTTGAGAAAACTTTGATTTGACACCTTTTGTGTATGCAGTTTTGCCGGACAACTTTACATTTTTAAAAAAGTTTATAAAAATTACAAAATAATTTTGAATTTATAAAGAAATGAAGAGTTAGTCAATTTCTCTTTTTTTTTTTTTCTTTTTTTTCTCTTTTTCCTTAGTAGTCAATTCTGAAGTAGAACTGTATTGTTATGACATTCTATCTCTATATATTCCATTTAGAGGTTATGGAATATAATTCCATTTACAGGTGAAAGACAAAGGGAGGAATACTAGCAATCTAAGCTTTTGCATATCTTTTTTTATATATTTTTAGTTATAAGCATTTATATATTCCATTTAGAGGTTATGGAATATAATCCCATTTACAGGATATGGAATACATATAATTCCATTTAATTTACAGGTAAAAGACAAGGGCAAATGGAGCATCAAATCCTCGCTATATCAAGAGACAGTTTGTGATTCCTGATGTGCTCTTACGAAGGAAAATGGGATTGCTCACTTTTGCCGGTATATCAAGAGCATACTAAGCAATCTATGCCTTTCTATATCTTTTTTTTTTTAGTTAGCAGCTCTGATTTATAAATTAATGGAGATAAAAAAGAAAAAGAAAAAGAGAAAAACCCAAAATATGAAATATTTTACCAATGTATTTAACCGGGTCCGGATTAGCCGGTCTGACCAGTCAATCTGTGATGAAATCCGGTCAAGGTCTAACACTAAAATCCATTAATCGCATTTTGCATACTGGAACTTTATTTATATGTTTGTTTACCCACGTCTTCACGTTACAGAGAGCAAAGTACGTTATATATTAATTGCAAGCAAGAGAAAGAAACAATTCCGTGACAGATGCTACTAAATGAATGATGTATTCCGTTTATCATGCATGCGTCTTTTGCTTCACCCAAATTAAAGGTCTTATAATGATCGAACACGCAGAAGCGTTATGAGATGAATATTTATATAAACTCGTACTAGTCTACTAGAGCTCCTTCAAAGAACTGGTTTAAATCATAATGGCGTAAAAAGGTTTAAAGTTACTGCTGAATTTTTATAAGGGCATCTCCAATAGTCCTTTATTTTTATCACTACACTCTATTATAGAATAATTTTTGCTCCAGTAGTACTCTATTATAGAGGAAAAAATAGGGAAAACCATTGGAGATGGTCTAATTTTGAATTTTCCCTTAAGTAATTAACAGAAATTGTGAAGTCCAATTATCAAACATATTTATAAATTGTAAAGAAGAAAAATATATATTTCTACACTTGCTTGTGTTTTTCATTTTTAAAGAGTATATGCATTGGATTATTAAATTAGAAAACTTGATCCCAAAATCATATCCAAGCTACAATGTAAAAAATACTTGCAACTGATTCAAACTATAAACCTGTAAAGAGCATAAATAAAGTTTTTTTCACAAGAAAAAACGATCACAAAAATGACAAATCAACTTGGTTGTGAGGTGGATCAACCCAAGCAATGTTGAGTAGAGAAATAAGTTTATATTACAAGGTGGACGATTGCTAAACCAAAACAGTTTTTAGGTATACGAAAACGGAAGCTTTTGATTATTATTCACTTAAATTTTTAGTTTTTTTTTCTTTTTCTTAACCTGATTGTGTATTAATCAATATAAGGTATTTGCTACTTCTATGAAATGAAATGGGAATGAATTACAGTTGAGTGTAACGAAAGAAAGAACAAATTTGCTAATATCAAAAAGGATAGAAACAAATTCTTGAGCCGATCTTTAATATGTACTCACTAGCAGTTTGCTGATATGTACACTAGCAGTTTTAATGAACCGATCATCTTTAATCTTCGTGTGCAGCTTTAGGGTCCACAATCCTGTCTTTGCAGACAAGAGAAGCAGGGGATGTCTCTATAGTTGTACCTTGATCAACAACAGCCTTACCCTCCAATTTTTTCTGAGATAGTATGAAGTCAAAAACACTTATTAATGCCGAGAATAGAAACCTTGAGAAAGCAAGCAAGTGAATCACACTCTAGATATACCCTATTTATTAAAAATTATTTTAACAATTAAATAAAAATAATAAAAATAATAAAAACTAAATTTAAATTTTAAAGTAATTTAAATTTAAAAATAAATTACTTTTTAAAATTGTTAAATTCTGAATAAATTATAGTATAAATGTATTTATTGTATTTTAAATAATGATTATATAAATCAAATTTTTATCTTAAAATTTTGAATAAAGAAAAAGAATTTAAATATTTTTGTTGAATTTAAAAATAAATAATTCAAGATTATACAATTTCTAATATATATATATATATCAATGTTTAAGACTTATTTTAATCAATGATGATTTATTTATAATGTCGACTTTTTGAACAATTGTTTTGTTTTTTTCTTCTCTTGACTTAATTATCTTTTTCATCGACTTATATTAAAACAGTTGACTTATGTTATGGCTAGTGGATTTATAACATAGTCGATTTTTTTAACTGTTGACTTATTTTTTTGTTTATCGATTTATATATTTTCTGTTGATTTGTTTATTCATTGTTGACTTATTACATTTTACATTGATAAATTAATAAGGTCATATTTTGAATCGTTGATTTAAGTTTAATTTTTGTCGACTTATTTATTTTTCCATCGATTTATTTTAAAATTCTTGATTTTTTTTTTGATTGTTTTGTTACTTAGTTGATTTTTGATGATGTTGACCTATTTTTTTTGTTTGTTGACTTATATTTTTTTCTCATCGATTTGGTTGGTCTTAATAGACTTATCTCATTTTACATTGACTTATTAATATGTTTGACTTTTGGAACTGTCGCCTTATATTTTATTCCTGCTGATTTATGTTTTTTTTTCTTGACTTATATTAAAAAATTCAACTTCTTTTTTTATTAATTGATTTGTTACATAGTCGATATTTTTGAACTGTTGATTTACTTTCTAAAAGCTTGCAATATTTGATTATTTTATTGAACTTAATAATTTTAAAAATAAATTAAAAGTATGTAACTTATACGGTTATACCCAAATTTTCAGTAGCATATTTAATATATCGAAATATATATTTATTTACTCAAAAAAAATTATTGATTGAAAAAAATTTAAGAATTATAAGTGAATTGTATATATATTTAAAACTATTATTATCTGAAACTTTACTAAACATAAATCCAAAAAGAATAATTCTAATTAATATAATTTTAACTAAATAGAATAAATTTTTGAAATTAAATTACTAAATAATACCAGATATTTTAATTATTACTTAAAGGCATATTTTATTTATTTATCTGAATTTTAATCTTTTAGTTATTGATTAATTCATCATTTTCTAAAAAAAAATATTAAAGTTTCAAATATCTAGTTTACGCAATGTTTTTAGAAATAATATTGTCTAATGAATTAATTTAGTTATATTATATTTATTTTTAATTTTTTAATTAATTTTTTATTAAGGAAAAAATAGTCATTTTGTGCAATATATAAAGTATACTTCAAAGAATTAAAAAAATTATTATACATTTCAAATTTCCTACTAAAATTAAGGTACGTACTAAAATAGACCAGAGCTTTTAGAGTTCACAACAAGAAAGCTCCAATATTTTAGAGCTCCAATAGATGCCCTTAATGTTCCGTTGTAGAAGATGACCAAGCTCGTTGATAAATTTGTAGTTTGTATCTTCCAAGAGCTCTCTTGTTGCATCGTCAATTGCATCAAAAAGCTGTATGCAGTCTTGGTGTAATTTCGGATGACGACTTAGTTGAACACCAATGTAGACTAAAGTGCCAAAGGCTGCAACGATTTCTTCGGATCCACGGTGTTCTGGCATTGCTACTATCTTCTTAGCTTCCTCTTCAAACTCTTATAGAAGCGAACCAGAAAGTTCCATTTCAAAGATGTTGACATGTCAAGGAAAATGTAGAAACCCAACAATGGCTTGCTGTTGGCCAGATCGCGAAGGCAATATGAAAGCTCTGGCCATGTCTGATCGTTTTCGTATGGTAATCTTGTCACGGAGTAGACAATCTTCCTTAAGAAACACATATCCGCTTCTCCTTCATTCTTGTCTATATTTGAGTGCTTTCTGAGGCTTGAGATCAGCAAGAGCATATGCAGAGAAGGGTTTATCTGAGAGGGAGAAGGACAGCAGTTGCAGTGCTTTATTCCTGAGATCCCTATCGGTAGAGATGTCAATTGGTCTCTAAAACCATGGGCTGTCCGGTCCAAATTAATTTGGACTGGTTATGGTTATTACCAAATTTAAAACGGTCAAATGGGCCTAAAACCAATTTAGCCCATTTATATATGGTTTAAACTAGTTTGGACGTGGGCTGTCCAATAATCCTAAAAAATTAGGGTTTTTACTATTTGGGGGATTTTTTTTTTTTTTTCGCCGCTTCTCTCTTTCTTCGTGTATTTATGAGTATTATAAGTGTATTATGAGTGTATTATGAGTGTATTATGAATTTATAAATCTTTAGCTTTATAATTATGAGTTTATAAACCTTTAGCTTTATAATTATGAGTTTATGAGATTATGAATTTTGCTTCAATCTGCAACCAATGGACAGACCAATTGGTCATGGTCCTATTTGGTTTGGACATATTTGGGTGTGGATGTATTTGGGTCTTGACACATAAATGACCATAAATTGTATGTGTCCAAATGGACATGCCCATGGACGGATCAATTTACAACCCTACCTATCGGTATTGTTGATTGAACTCAACTTACGCGAGAGATACAAAGAGAGAGAGAGAGGGGAAAAAGAGACGTTAGAGAGCCATACTTGGGCTAAAGATCAATTTCACTTACAGGCCCATTTATCATAATTGTGCGACTTCTTTTATTTATACAGCCATTTTTTATTTTTACCAATTTATAAATTAGTAATAACAAATGTAAAACCAAATCTACTCTACATTACAAAGATCTATACTTAATTTTCAATAGAATTCGAATTTTGTTTAGAGTTCCCAAATCTTATTTTGACACTACTTATCGGCTTATCGTCGCCGATCTTCTTGATTTGAGTTATAGTACTATAAATCACAATAAAAACAAAGCTAATTAATTAGCCCAAGCGAGATTATTGACTCTATACATTTCTTTAAGCTGTTGTAGTTGCATCCCTGAGATGAACAGCATATTCGTTGCATCACACGGTCCAACACATGTACAATAATCAATCATAACACACAACTACTTCACACTATCGTACAAAGATATAAATTTTGTGGATAATAATAACTCTCATAGCGTTGGCGACATAGCGACTCGGAGTAGTGTGATGTCTGAGGATGAGGAGGAAACGACAACATATAGGACACGTGACTTTTAGTTAAACAAAGTAACAAAAAAAAAGTAACAAACTATTCCCCCCACGTGTTAAACATACAATATATAATTCGAAATATTTTCTTATAACATTCGTTCAAATCTTTTTAACAAGAAAATGCTCTTTTCACAATATGTTGATATTAAAAAAAGGAAAATGGTGAGAGCTTTCTAGAATCCAACTTGTTCATTTAAAAAGAGACTATTTAGAGATTTTATTTCCATTACACTAATCTATAACAACACCACACAGGCACACATGAACTCCATTACTTAGTCGGTAGAACTTTTAAACTTTTAGCACAGTATCAGTACTTGCTAACCGCAATTGAGAAAAAATGCATAATAATAAAATAAATACTAAGATATTGTCATGAACATAAAAAAAAGTTATGGAGGAAAATTATAAATAATTGAATTAGAGAAAAAGAAGAAAAAAATAAGAATAATGGAAGCAAAACGCGAGAGACCGACGCAGTTTTGGCAGACACGCGTCGAGCAGGAAGCGAACTGATCCGACACCACACTCTTGTTCCAGTGTTCACATTCTTCACTCTTCTTATTATTTTTTCACTCAACATTTCTCTCCACACTCACCCTTTTATTTTAATAATAATGTTCTTTTACCTATGCCTTTCTATTTTTTTTTATTGTCGGTATTTTACTTGTGTATAATTAATTATCATTCTTCTTTCTTACTTCTAGTCAGCTAATTTAAGTTTTACATCGGTGATTGGACTCATATGCTCGAACTATTAAATAAAACAAAAACTGTAATTCTAAAAATCAACTTTTTTTTTTTTTATTAGAACGATAAAAAAAATAAACGATATTTATATGAGAACGAAAATCTTAATAATTTTTTGTTTTTTTTCTAAAAATCAACAACTAGCTTATGGTAAAAATTTTTGACTGGTGAAAATTTAATTTATTGATTTTACCATGAACTTAATCATAATATTTACAAATTTTCACAATTATTTTTTTTCTTCTCTTAATCGTAAACGATTTAGAAATAATAATAATTATCTCGTTTCACATATATGTTTTAGAAATTAGGATAAAATGAAACATTTTCTTTACTGGAAAATATGATCACTATTTAAATTATTATTTATCCACACTGCCAAAAAATTGGAGTATTATTTTTACTTGAGCTACAGAAACTATATATTTTATTTTACTATAAAAATACCTTTTTTTGTTAAGAAAATAGAAATATATTTACATATAAAGAGCATGTAATGTAACAACTCTCATAAAAAAAATTTATGTAAACAAACCAGTAATCAGCATTGATAAACTCTTTCCCTTTGTTAGATTTCTGGCTTTACAATTTCTTAACCCAAAACATTGATAGTATGTGAACCCATTGATATTTTCATCGTCAATAACTAAAAAAAACTTACGAGAAAACAAAACAAAAAAACTCATTACTGTCATTTTCAGAAAGCTTTATCACTCACTCACCAGTCATCAAGCAATAAAAAAGGATTAATTTAGTTGTTATGTAATAGTATATGTCAAGCGTCCTCGTGTTCTCCAAAATTACAATTAATCCATATTTAGCTAATTACCTTTAAAAAAGAAATATATACTGCCATAAGGTCATCATGAGCATATTCGATGTATAAACAAAAGAAACTATTACCAATTTCATTTTATACTTGCAATGTGACTAGATTTGTGTTGTAGTAATGACGTAATTATGTCTACATTTTCTAAAAAAATTTTGGTTATTGTTTTGGCTATCTATAATATATACAAATATATGAGTATTAATTATTGTATAATAATAACGCAATCCTCCTTTTTTAAATTTAGCTAGATACGAGTTGTTTTTTCTTTATTATATCTATTTATTTATTTGTTAGAAACAGAAAGAAAGAAAAAAAAATCAGACAAAAGTCTTCAGTTTCATACCTTGAGGGGTTTGGTTTTTTTTTTTTTAAATAAATAAAAAAAATTGGGAATTAATTAGCTAATAAATAAATAAAAGAAAAGGATCAGAGTGAGAGAGAGAGAGAGAGAGAGAAAGAAGCGTTTCGTCCTCTTTCGTTTCCCTTCTTCTTCCATTAATACAAAGCAAATCCTACTTCACAAAGCTTTTATTCATCTCTACTTCAGTTTCTCTTGTCCTCAACTTTTTTCATCTGATAATTAAAAACCGCTAAAACAAACCCAGTTTCTGATTCTCATTTTCATCTTTATAATCGAATCAAAAAGTTTCGATTTTTTTTCTTTTTTTCTAAAAGAACCCAGAAGAAGAAGAAGCTCTGTTCTTGTTCTTTAGTGTGTTATCTTTTTTGGGGGGAGGGGTTATTTAGGGGGTGAGAATCTGAGTGTTGGGATTTACAGAAAAGGTTAAAAGGAAAGAGAGTTATATTGGGAATTATAAAGCTACCATATTGGGATTTGTCGTGTTTCTTTTTTTTTTTTTTTTTTAATTTTAATTATAAATGAGAGAAGACCAGAAATTATTAAATTTCCAAACTCTGTGTTCCCTTTCGTGGACTAGGATTTGTTTATAAAAGAGATCTCTCTAATTTCAGAGAGATTGACTAGACCAAGAAGACCAAGAACAAGAACCAGAAGAAGAAGAGTGTAGATAAGAATGTGGTGGTGGTGTTCTTCAACTAAAGGTCGTTCGAATCTTGAGAGGTTTCTTTTAGGAATCACTCCTAAGCCTCCTTCCTTCTCTCTTCCTCAGGTAAATTAAGCTAATCCTCGATTTAAGGGATAATTTGAGTCTTACGTCTCAACTAATCATTTTTTTTTAATTAATTAATTAATCGGTTGTTTCCCCTCCCCATCTCTCAAATCTCGTATTCTAATCAACAGATTTTGTCCAAAAGGTCTTTTTTTTTTTTTTTTTTTAATCACGGGATGATGTGTGTGTATCAGGGCAACCTAATAAACTAGTAAATATTTTTTTCATGATTTTGGGTGTGATGAGATTTGGCAAATAGAGACAATAATTGCATGGTCCATCAAGTTTATATCTATGAAAATCAAATCTATCCCTTTAAAATGGTTGTGTCACATCCATTTTATGGATTCTGTATCACCCACGTGGAATAAACGTGCGACTTCATATTTTTATTATTATTATATTCGGATAATCACACAATACCTATACTGAGTTTTGCTTGAATCATCTTCTTGTCCTCTGGATCTGTTGTCTCTGTATCAAGGTTTATGTATGTGTTTATGGATTAATCTGGACTGCTTGAATTTGATCTGAACAAGTTAAATCATATAGTGATTTTGCATTTTTTTTGAGGTTTGAGTGTCGGTTGCAGAGCTGTTTTGAGTGATCTTTTTTTTTGAAAATTCTTGGCAGGAACATGGAAAGGATGAGGTTGAGTATTTCAGACTTGGTGATCTTTGGGACTGTTACGATGAGCTGAGTGCATATGGCTTTGGATCGCAGGTCGAGTTAAACAATGGTGACACTGTTATGCAGTACTATGTCCCGTATCTATCAGCCATCCAAATCCACACTAACAAACCCGGCTTGATTTCCAGGTTTAAGTTTTGTTGTGATGAGCATTGTCTTGTCTTGTCTTGTTTAATAATGGGAGTTTCAGGATAGGTCTATAGGTGTTTAATTTGTTGGAGTTTTGGTGTTGCTGCAGGAACCAGAGTGAGGTGGTTGAATCTGAGAGTAGCGAGTGTTGGAGCGATAGTGAGAGTGAAAAGTTGCTGTCAAGGTCAATGAGCAATGATTCGAGCAAAACATGGGATGCTGTCTCTGAAGATTCGGTTTCTGATCCGGATGCTACAATCCTGCTGAAAGATAGACTTGGTTACCTTGACTTTAAGCACATCGAAAGAGATCCTCCCTACAAGCGGGTTCCCTTAACCGACAAGGTTCTCTCTTCTCTCTCCCTTCATTTCTTTAGTTACTCTCTCCTTTTTCCTTTTTTATGTAATGAGCTTTGGTTTTTGATACAGAAGTGTACTGTTCTTGATTCTCTTTCAGATAATTGAACTGGCGGAGAAGTATCCTGGACTCATTACCTTAAGGAGTGTCGATATGTCTCCTGCAAGTTGGATGGCTGTTGCGTGGTAAGTCGTTTGTTGTTTAAGTCAACACACAACCCTTCCTGTTTTGTACTTCCAGTGGGTGACTTGAGTGATGATTTGATGAATTAGGTACCCTATATATCACATCCCAGCATGCAAGACTGAGAAAGATTTGACGACAGGCTTCCTAACTTATCACACTCTTTCTTCGACTTTTCAAGGTACGTATGATCAGTGACGTATGAACAAACACCACTTCTTGTTTTTGTTTGTTATTGTTTTGTTAACGGCTTGAACAAAAGATGCAGATAATGTGGTGGAAGGAGATCAAAGCAACAACAAAGACCAGGAAGAAACAGAAGAGTGTGATGAAGAATCTGTTGTCAACAAGAGAATCCCATTGCCTCCATTTGCTTTAGCTAGTTACAAAATGCAAGGTGATCTTTGGAGTAAGACAGGATTTGACCAAGACCGGTTGAATTATCTTCAAAAGGCTGCAGATTCATGGCTCAAACAGCTCAATGTTGAGCACCATGACTATAACTTTTTCATAAACTCGAGCTTCTAAAGGTCTTCTTAGCTCGTATGTTTATCGTTTCTCCCAAAAAAAGAAAAAAAAAACAACCGTAACCTCTGAACATTTCTTTCTTGTTTCAAGCTCCTATCCTCTCTCTCCTTCTCTGTGTTTCTTCTGTTCCTTTTTGTTTTTTCTTTTGTCTGGCCCGTTGTGTTGTTTTAGGTAGCAACCGCCATCGCGGAGCTTTTCCTCCTGTTGCAAGCCAATCATGGAAGTATCTAAGAAAGAAAACAGAGTTTTTTTTTTTTCCTTTTTACTTTTGTTTTTGGGTTTTTACAGTGATGAGAAAACAAGAAAAGTTGGTTTTCTTGGGTGAGACGATGTAAATGGTTTTGTGAACAGAGTATTTTGTTTTGTACTTTTCTGTCTAAAAATATAAAAATATTTTTTTTTTTTTTGTATGTCGGTAAGAGCAGACTTGATTTGATGTATGTCTTGTTGTTTTTTTTTCTTTTTCTTTTAAATTTAGTGTTGAATGTGATATGATGACGATATTTTTTGTCTTTAGTCTTTACCATAGACAGTTACATTTTTTTACTTGACAAATTTCTGACTCATTCTGCAACGTATTTTAGAAACGGAAGTCCAAACTTCAAAGAATTTGAAACCGTAACAGTCAAACTTTCTAGTTCAACAACTCTTGTTTGCTACATCAGTTAATATAATACTTTACTCTTAAAAAATACAGGTTAACAACAAGTATTTATTTCCTTTTTTAATTGTTCTATTAACTTTTTTACTGATTTCTTATTCAACTGTGTAACTATCGTTCTGATAACAAAAAAAAGAAAAAACTATCTACCAAAAATTACAAAAATATGGGTGTAAAATTTAACAAGAAATTTAACATGTAAATAGTCGAATAATTAAGTGATTTGAAGTATTAAGTGATTTTTTTTTTAATTTTAATTGATTTGAAGTATTAAGTGATTTTTTTTTTAATTTTAATTGATTTGAAGTATGCTCTAAATTTTTTCGGATATTTCTAACGAATTCTCAATTTTTTTTCAATCCGATCTAATATTGTATATTTTTGGTTGACATCTTAGTTATATAAACAATTCAATAATTGTTAGATTGGAAACGGTTATTGAGCTATTATATCAACCGGAAACGGACAATATTAAATCATATATGATTATCTACATGCTAAATTCTTAAAAGTCGATGGTAATTATATAACGACAACAATCACCATCGACCTTTTTGTTTAGTTTTATTGTCGTTGTCTCATTTATAATATTTAAATATTTCAAGCTCTAAAATTTAACATGTAGACAATCAAATAATTAAAGTATAAAACAGAAAGTGATTTTAGTATAAAATTAAGGAAAAAGATGATATGTTTACTCCATATATATGTAACAAAGTGGTTATTTTTGGTTTTACTTTAACGTTTTTTTAGAAAAGCTTGTCTGTTTTCGGTTGGTATATTATTCATATAGACAGTTCAATAACCACTTCCGATAACAATCAAAACCGATATTTTATACTAATTGGTTGTCGTTTTCTCACAAATTATTTTAAAGCAACCGAGCTCTAAATTTTACAACTTACAATCAAATAATTTATGGTAATTATGTATGAAACAAAAGTATTTTAATTCAATTAAAAAGTCCAGATGTCTCATTAAAATAACAAAATCATCTTATTTTGAATTGAATGATACACCTAAAAATTTATCTGTTTTTAATTTATTTATTTTTTAAATCTGAAAATATATACATTTAATTTTAAAATAACATTTGAATATTTTGATATAACCAACACATCTAATCCTATAACACTGGCAGTAAAACCTCTAAAATCCTCATTTATTTAAATGAATTTGTGTAGATTTTCATGTATATACAATAGGTAAAAAAATAAAAAATCATATCCAATTAAAATAAATTAACATAAATTCAATCTTTAAAAAATCAATACTAAAATCAAATCACCTAAACAGAATATCCTATTTATTATCCATAAGATACTAAAAATTTGTGATTTTTTTTGTTTTCAACCACTACATTTATGGTTGCTTTCAATTGTTTGTTTGTTTTTGGGTCAAAATGTTCTCAACATTTTCTTCTCCTGTCATATAAGTTTGAAGATATTAAGATTCGCTTTTTGTTAACTCTCTCTTTTGATAATCTTTTTTTTTTTTTTTTTTTTTTTTTAATTTGGTTCAAAACAAAAAAAAAATTCCTTTTTGGGAAAATTATTATATGGTTGGAAAAATTTCGAATTGATTTTGAAGAGATTAAACCAAAATTAATCATCCCTCTTTCTCTCTCTATTCTTTCCTTCTTCTTCTTCTTCTTCTTCTTCTTCTTCTTCTCCACCATCATTCAAAGTGTGACAATGAACTAAACAACAACGTTACGCGTCTTCTTCTCTTTTTGATTCTTTCACAAGAAATCTATTTGCCCTCCATCGAGACACTAACTGGTCGAAATCAAAGAAACTTGAAGCATCTCCGGAGAATGGTTTCGTTTGCGGGTTTCGCGTTCGTGTTCGGGTTTTTACTTGGAATTCTCGCGATCGTTGCGGCGGAAGTTATAGGGTTTCTGTTTGTTCTGAAACGGTTGAATCGGAAGAGTAATAAACGACATGAATCGAATTCGGCTTCTGATCCAACTTCCAAGAACTTTGATCCTCGCCGGTCCATTGATTTCAGTCTCAGCAAACAGGTGACTAGAACCCTCTTCAGTTCTAAAGTTTTGTGCTTTCCGCAATTGATCATTGGGATTCGAAACCCTAATTTAGTTTGATAACTAAAGATTGAGTATCCCTAATTTTGAAGTTTTTAATTGAGAGAAAATGTGAGTTTCGGATTTAGTGGGGAATTACAATCTTGTGGTTTGGTTTGGTGGCTATTTTTAGATCTCTGTGATGAAAGATGTTTAATTTTCATTGACTGTGTATGCCTATATCTTAGGGAGTGATCTGGATTATGGAAATGGATGAGAATGTAAAGGATTGGATGAAGAAGGAGAAGTTACCAAAGGAGCAAAAGAAGAAGAGAGTTGATCTCATGGAGGTACATCCAATTAGGAGATTTGCTCGTATCAAAGACCATAAGCTCATCTTGTCAGATTCAGATGGCACTCAGACTTGTATTACTTTGAAAGGTTGCTTTGTTAACGCTGTTTCAGGCTCTGGACCTACTAGGAAATGGTAAGATTGTCAAAAAAAAAAGTTTATTTTTTTCGAATCCATTTTCGAAATTGTCCTTAAGTTTCCTTTTGTTTTGTGTTTTTGTTAGGGCTAAAAGATTTCCTATACAAGTAGAAAGCAAAAGTTCGGTTTTGTACAAGGGAAACCGAGTGTTTTACATTTTCTTAGAGACTTCTTGGGAGAAGGAGTCATGGTGTAAGGCTCTTCGTCTTGCTGCTTGCGAGAATCAGGAAAGGTTCATTTGGTCCACCAAACTGAAAGACGATTTCCGATACTATTTGGCTTCCCTTAATGCTGCTTATCCTTCTTTTATGAAACCATCAGCTGGTTTTAGTTTTGAGTCATTGGACAAAGGGATTAAAGTGGATGGTCCTTCATCAAAGGTTCGTTTGTTCTGGAAGAAATTTTCTAAAAAGTGCTCACCTAAAGTGAATATGCCCCCGTCGGGTCGTGAAGACAAGAAGACTTCAACCCGCGCATACCAAGATTCACAATCTACCGGTAGCTCTGGAAAGAGCACCCCAGCAAGAAAGATGCAAGATAACATCCCTGAGGAAACCGATGTCCAAGTTGTCTCACGTTCTTGGAGCCATAGCAGTCATGGATCGGATGTAGATTTAGAAGACAAGTCTTTTGATGAAGGAACATTGGCATTGAACGTACTCATTTCCCGGCTGTTCTTTGATGTCAAACAGAACACAGTTTTGAAGACTTTAGTCCGCGAACGAATCCAGGTGTGTTCCATGAATATGAAAGCTTTCACTAAATCTGGATTTTGGTTGCGTTTATTTTTTTTTCTAACTTTTATTTGTTTGGTTAAACAGCGGGTAATGTCCAACATGAGAATTCCCAGCTACATTGGTGAATTAATCTGCTGTGATGTAGACATTGGAAACCTCCCACCTTATATACACGGTACAAGAATTCTTCCAATGGAGATGAATGGTGTGTGGGCGTTCGAACTAGATATTGAATACACTGGCGGTGCGGGGCTTGAAGTTGAAACTCGGGTTGATGCCCGAGAGGAAGAACTGCAGAAAGGCATAGCTGAGGGAAAATTGCAGCCAAATTCTGCTGGGGATGTTTCACCTGGTCTCCTTGAAGGTCTTGCAGATTTTGAAAAGCAATTACTCCCCGAAGGAATTGTTGATGCACAAGATGTGAGAAATGGTGGGAATGATAAAGCTGGTTAGTACAACATTTTCTGATTGGCTTATGTATTCATCTAATCATTTTGCTTGTGATCTGGCATAATGCTTAGAAGCCATTAGACCAAGGACAATAAAGTAGATTGATTTTTTATTTGTGCAGATGAATATAAGGGTTTAAAAGGTACAAAAACAGCTCCGAACAATGGATCCAAGTGGAAGTCTATTCTGAAGAATATCGCTGAACAAGTTTCCCAGGTTGATCTTCGTTTTACTGTTATGTTTAGAAGATAGTTTCGTTGCTTGTTGCGCTCAAACTTCACGACCACGGATTGTGGTGTGATTAATAGGACCGAAAGCAGAATTAGGACCACCTTTTTCTTACCTCTTGTAGTAACTTAAGACTATTTCCATTTGTAAAACTGCAGGTCCCTATTACTTTGTCTATAGAGGTGTCTTCGCTTCGAGGGACACTCTGCGTACACATGAAGCCGCCTCCATCTGATCAACTGTGGTTTGGCTTCACAAACATGCCCGATATTGAATTCAACCTTGCCTCTGCTGTTGGTGAACACAAAATCACAAACAGCCATGTTGCTATGTTCTTGGTCAACCGGTTCAAGGTAAAGCTGTTGCGTCTTTTTTTGTTTTAGTGAAAGAATTTGAACTAACCATAAGATATAAACAAATTCTGCAGACGGCAATACGAGAGGTCATGGTGCTCCCCAATTGTGAAAGCGTAACCATTCCTTGGATGACAGCTGAAAAAGATGATTGGATCGAACGCAATATTGCTCCGTTCATGTGGCTGAATCAAGACTCGACCAGTGATCACGAAGCTGCAGAAGCGAAATCTAAAGTTGACAAGCCACCGACTCCTGAACAAGTACAGAAAACTGCCAACGTTGTTCCCCAGAAGCCTAGAATGGAAGAAGTACCTGTGTCTGCACCATCAGCTGATTCCACAGCTCTGACAATAGAGAGTCAGAAGTCCTTGGACGAACTCCAGACTCCGTTGCTCGAAAGCAGCGAAAAGCAGGATACGGTAGCACGAGGAGGCAATGGCAGTGCCGGAGACATTCTGCCGCGCAGTATCCAATCACCGTCGATGTCGTCTACAATGTCGAGCGAGGAGGATGATTCAAATTCAAAGGGAAAGAAAATGGGGGTAGCAAAGGCGAGGATGTTCGACTTCAGAAAGAAAGTGGGAGAGAAGTTCGAAGAGAAGAAACGTCACGTGGAGGAAAGAAGTAGACAGATTGTTGAAAAGATGAGAGGACCTTGACACAGATTGTTCAAAACAGAGAAGAAGGAAGCTTTTTTTTGTTTGCTCTTTTTCTTTTTTCAGGTTTCAGACCAAAAAAAATCTGATAGACAGAAGAAGAAAGTCAATAGATTAGATTATATAGGATATTGGTACTTGTAATTCATATGTTTGGTAAAAAGATCTGAGTATTGCGAAATCATCATTCTTTATTCTTATTATTACAACAAACAAAGAGCAGCATAAAAACAAAGTATCTATGCAAAGTGATTTCATACACACAAAGAAAGCTTGACCAAAGACCAAACAAAAGCAGTGACATGAGAAAAAGTTCCATCTAGTAATCTTCAGGAGCCAAGGGCTGGTGTGTGTGGTGGGTAGGTGGTTCGGTGGGTATGACCATGTACTCATATATAAGAGCGGCTAAGGCACCACCGATGAATGGTCCGACCCAATAGATCCAGTGGTCATGCCACCTCCATCCCACCAATGCTGGACCAAAGGCTCTAGCTGGATTCATCGATGCACCAGAGAATGGTCCACCCACTAAGATGTTTGCTCCAACAATGAGTCCGATTGCCAACGGCGCTATGATCCCGAGGCTTCCACGTTTTGGATCAATCAAAGTCGAATACACGACGTAGACTAAGCCAAATGTCAAAATGATCTCTAGAACAAGTCCATTAACCACTCCAACACCTGATGCTACACGGAAACCAACTGGTCTCTGCATGAACACAAACTCTATGTGAGTCCTTATTCGTTGAAATTAACTTTTAACCTAAAGCCAACGCCAAAATACTAGCTCACATATATTTGAATGTTATTTAGTGTTTACCAGGCCGTTTGTAGCGAGTCTTAACAAGAGACAAGCGAGGATGGCTCCAAGAAGCTGAGCGATCCAGTAGTAGATGGCACGAATCGCTGAAATTCTCCCTCCAATAAGAGCACCAAAAGTGACTGCCGGGTTTACGTGTCCACCAGAGACATTGATCGCTGCTGAAACCGCAGCGAACAGAGCAAACGCATGAGCCAACGCCACTAAAACCAATCCTCCTGGCGTGTTGGTTCCCGCATGAGCAGCGTGGTTCCAATACAACTTATCTAAGAAAAAATAAAGACACAACTCATATAAGTCACAATACATATGAAACGACTCAAAATACAGAGTCAGAACGGTGCATGCACGAACCGAGAGAGAGAATAGAGCCTTCAGCTGCAAAGACGAAGACAAAAGTGGAGAGAAACTCAGCTAAAGTGGCTCGAATAGAGTCAGGGTGTGTAGCCTCGTCGGCTCTACCGAAACCATACGCTCTACGAGCTGATGTTGCCATTATCGTCTAAATTAAACACTCGAAATTAAACAATAAAGTGTGAAGAAGAAAGAGAGAGACAGAGAGAGTTTAAAAGAAGCCAAAAGAAGTAAAGTCGAAGTAAAAAGGGACAGATGTGAGACTTGAGTGTCTTAAGCTGGACACGTAGCTTGAAATTGCATGCAATTACTTAACCATCTAACGACAATGTTTTTGTTAAGAGTTCGTGTTCTTGCTGCTTTCTTATCTTCTCCTGGTAAGGTTTTGGACGAACCTTGAGGTTCCGGATATATAATACATGTCGTCATGTACGTGTTAAGTTATGTGTATGTGTTCGGTTTGACTATACATGCATGTGTGCCAAGTAGATAAACAAGTACGAATCTTCTAGAGTTGGGAAAATAGTGAAGCTATGCGGGTTTACAGTAGATTAATCAGTTTTAACATCACGAAAAATGAAATTGTGATAATCGTTTGCTAAACGTGCAACACAGTATTCTGCTTTTTTTGGTTATAACTTATAACTTATAACACAACACTTTATAACAAATAAAACTCACTAAGTTACAAAATGAATGTCAACTAAAACATTCATTTTCCTCCTTTATAATGAAACATTGTTAATTTTTGTTTTGAAGCAGAGACGCTTAGTTTTCACCTCACAAAATATAGGATTTTTCTTCTTTAATCTTTAGGCTTCTTCTGATTTTGGCGGGTTAACAACTGATAAGAAAAATGTAAAAAGGAAAAACAGAGGTTCACATAACGTTTTCTGACTGATCTATAGAATCTTTATTACCATCCGAGAATCCCAAAACTGTAATCTCCATTCAAGTTTCATATCAAAGAGTGGGACTTATTCAGTCATGCGTTGTTAGCTCCAGAAGCAGCAGCCTCGGCCGCTTTCTTCTTCTCCCTCTTCTTCTTGTTTCTAAGAGCGTTCTTGCTCATCTCTCTGCATTAACACACCATAGCATCTATCAATATATGCATGACGGCTTCTCAGATTATGTATGTATGTATTCTAAGATAAAGAGACTTACCCTGCTGTGTTTACTCCAAGCAACTGCAATTGCAAATAATGAAACTATCAGAGACATATTTGATATGTGACGCCAAAAGTTCAATTAAAAAAGGTAGTAACAGTGAATATCCCATTGGTGTTTCGGTTGTGGACAGGCGTATTCTGATTCAAGTATGAATCAGAATCATGACTGTGTGTGGTTAATAATAAGTAATTTGATATCACTTGAGATTATAGAAAAGTTGTCGAGTTACCTCGGCTTGAATAGCAGCTGCGTGCTTAGCATGAGGAGGTTGATATGCAGCCGGCTTTTTTGCAATAGTGTTGGGAACAGTAGCTTTCTTCTGACCTGATCCTTGTCCTAAGATAGATCAGTCGAAATCGTTTAAGAACATGACAAGTTCACAAAACTTTCTTACAATCAGAGACAGGTTTAAGTGTTTAAACAAAGAGATGAGGACCTTGCGATTTTCCCTCGCCGAGTTTCAATGATTCAACTGACTTGATAAGTTCGCTGATCTCACCGAACCTGTCCGGAGACTCTGGTTTCCATTCAGCCTGTAGGTAAATAACCATAGCACTCCAGTAAGACAATTGGTAATTAATGTATTTTTTTTTCAAAGCTGTTGAAGAGACATACCTGATACAGCTTCTCAAACGCCTTTTTGAAATAACGCTTTCCATCGTAGTTGAAGATTTTCATCCTTCAGTCAAGACAGCGACGATATAGAACATAAGTTTAAACTAAGGAGAAAAATACAAAAATTCCATCTCTGACAAAGTAAATATAACAGTGGCTGGTTCATACATTCATAGATTAAGATATGCGGGCATGAAAACAAACAATTGATGCACAGTATTCATTTCACCACTCGTTCTGTTCGGAAAAGAAACCAAACTCAATGACAATAATGTGGCAAGAAGTATTAACATACCCATTGTCAATTTGACGTCTTGGTGCTGTTGAGGCAGTCAAGAAATAATGCCCATCCGGAGACCATTCATGTGTTACAGACCACTCGGCTTTATTACTTCCAAGCTGCTTCTTGTTGACAACATCCCAGAATGCCTGAAATATAACACCATTTATAGAAAATTGTTTAATAAGGAAAATGAGAACTGCTGACTAATTGTCACCCCAAAAGTGAAAATATGAAGAAGACAAGGAATCGTTATTTACCATATCACCAGGCAAGTTACCGAATCCAGCCACACATAAAACTGTGGAACATCGATTGGAAGTTGTTGCAAAAACATGTATACATAAGTTCTCTGTTTAAAAAGACACAAAAACAAGAGACAAAGAAAAGAGGGAAGAGAATCATACCTCTCCCTTTTGGGTTCCATCGGAGAGTGTTATAAGGACCTTCGCCAAGTTCCATCAAGGGTTTGCAATTCTTGTCAAAGATTGTCACACAAGCAGGCATAACTGAAGTCACAGTTAAAGGAAAAACAATGTTCGAAGAAAGCCATGCCCAAAAGAGCGTATAGATGCAAAGCAAAGAACAAAAGGAGATTAACATGTCAACTGTCAACTGATAAACATTATTTTTAAATGAACTCTTATAAATAACTCGTTATAGCTGATGGAAAAAGGATACAGCCATATACAACTGCAAACTCTGTACCAGAAAAAGACCACTGAACATCATGAACTGGTCCTTCTTTACCTGTTAAAGCACCAAAGATTCAGTATTCAGTACCACCAGCAATCACAACAGCAGATATATTAAGCTTAGGACTTACGTAATGGAACGAGGCCCTCATGTGTGCCATCTATTGTTAGGTAGTGTAGCTTTGTTTCCCCATAATAACTTTGGTTGGTCTTGTCAACATCTGATTGTACAACCACTAAGAGTCCAGTGGAACCGTGGTTCCAACTAAACTGCACAGAAGAACATCGGAAAAAGCTACGTCGAGCACTTGGCTGACTCTGCAAATCTTTCCCACATCCAAATATCTGGACACTGCCTGGACTCCCCTATACATGTAAGAATTAACATGTCAGAATTGCTTGTCCACAGGGGAAACAATTATACACATGTTGCTCTGCAACTTTCAGAATGGAAAAAAGACAACCTTTCGAATGAAAAGACAATAACAGACTTAGCATATAAAAGGAAATATGTTTCTTTTAATATTTAAAAGCAAACTGCGTTAGCCCAAGCAATGAAAAGCACCTTTGATTCTGGAACAAACACAGCAACATGGGAAGCTGGCGTTTTAGAAAGCTCAAATGCAGCAACCCCAGGAACTCTGATCCGGGATGTTATTCCTTTCGAGAAATCTTTCGGGTCAAAGAACTGAACCTCATTTGTAGCTAACCGGCACGCGGAAGATTCATCAGGACAGAAGCGAATTGATGGCCTACATAGCAACACAAAAACACCCCGTATCATTCATAAAAGCAGTATAATAAGCACAAAAGACTATTATCTATATCCACGCATATTATAAGCTGGCAATTTAGTACTGAGACTTTGCTTACCATGTGGTTTTAGTAATGGATTTTTGGTAATGACTATGTGCCAGATCTCCAGTCTCAGTATTCCAAACAGAGACGTTCTTCTCCTGAGGAGTAGTGGGTTTTTGAAAAGTCTGAAGATAAGTCCCGCATGGAGATAGCTCAGCAGCCGTAACATTAGCTATAGTGAACGACCGCACTTCTGTCAAGCTGGAGGAATTATAGATACTGATGATCCCATCTGATTTCATTGCCATAAGCTTGGATCCATCAACACTGAACTTGGTGTTGGAGCATGAAACTCGTTCAAGCTTGAGAGTTGGCTGATTATTAGTGAATGGAGGACCATTCCACACAGAGAAACCTTCAGCTTCTCTAACTGCGAGAAAAAAAAAGTGACTTCAGAGACATTTAAACATAACACCAAGAATATAAATTAGAGTATCAAAGATTCATACCTAATATCTCCAAGGACGGTGAAGAACTCATTGCTCCCTTTGAGAAACCTGATTTAATGCATTTGAAAAGAAACAAATCACCAGAATTGGTACACTGTGTTAGAAGAGTATCCCAAATTTCACAAATTTGAAGTCAACATAAAGTTCTCAAATTTCTAATTCACAAGAATCACGAAGGAAGAAACGAAAATCGCAAGATTACTTTACTGGGTCGAAGAAACACATTAAAGTAACCAACTTTATTATAAAACTTCTCAAAGTGAACAAGTAGAAGAAGAAGGAAGTACCTGAATGAAGCAAGCAATCGGCGAGGAGGGGTAGTCGTCGATCGCTGTTTATGGCCGGGGGCTTTAGCTCTGAACCGTATAAAAGAGAAGAGATTACCCTAACTTGAAATTTTCATCAGCTTTTTCGAAAACCTCTCATTTAACTGGAGGGTTCACTGTTATTTACTACTATATTTTACGACCCAAAAAGAAAAAAAAAAAACTTTTTTTGTAAAAATAAAAAGGTTGTAGTTTTTGTCTGTGGAGTACGGGTGCATCGTCTCTACCAACCAGGTGTCCAGGTGAATCTCTTACTAAGTTCGATCCAAGTTAGGTTTTTTTCTTCGAGAATCGTGTTGTTTATTAAGAATTGGGTTTCACTTTCGGTCTGTGATTTCATATACGGTCTCGTTCCTAGATTGTTTACCAACTGCTCGACGATATTACTCAAATAGAACCCTAATTTTTGTCTATCTCCGACGAAACTCTCTGTAGATTGTTTCAATTCTTCATATATATATATATATATATATATATATATATATAGGTTATTGATCAGTGTTCTCTCTTCTAGATACTGTCACTTTCCCAAATTCTAAATTTTGGTTATCAGAATCAGAAGTCCCAGTTCTGTTCAATTAATTTGCTATGTACAAGTACAAAGGCAAATCAATTGACTTTGTACTTCAATAATACTACTTTCTTGTAGTAGATATGTTGCTTACTGAATGATTTTATTTAGAAAATTTGAAGGATTCAAAGCTTTGGGTTTTTGAACATGGCGGAAGTAAGTCTTGGTATGCTGATAGACATTGTGGACGAGGAGTGGATGAGGGACACTTTACCTGATGATGGTAACTTATTTTTCCTTGCACGTTATACCTCAAGATCATTGTATTTTCCCCCCCCCCCCCAAAATCCAATTTCATCGATGATTGTTGTGGTGTTATTGTTGCAGATCTTCCATTGCCTCCAGTGCTTGCTGTTAGGACTGAAGATACTGAAGAAACCAGTATGTCTCTTTATTGTTCTGCTTTTGCTGTACTTTAGCTATTTGATTCTATATAGCTCTAATGTCTTTGAACACATAGTCGTCTCTTAAAACTGCTAGCTTTCACTACTGGTGATGCCTTATCTGATCCAAGATATTAAACCCCCCCATGTTAAGATCTCATAATGTCACTTTGTGTATGTTTCAAACACTGTAAAGCTAAATTGTCAGCTTTGTTTCAGAGAGTTTTTTGAGCTTTGTGATCATCTATATATACAGCTGCTTTGCGACTAATGTAAGCCATCGTAATTGCGATTGTTTCAGATCAGGAAACTCAGCAAGCAGATGCTGAAACATGGCGCGATCTCGCACTGGATACACAGTAACAGCCACTTAAAAGCACAATGAAAGCTTCTTAAGACTCCTTTTGTTTCTTGCTGTGTATGATCAAGAAGAACAGAACTTTTGTATGATGAAGACATAATTGCGTTATTGGAATAAATTTTTTTTTTTTTTTTGTCAACTAATTCAGAATTTTCGCTGACGTGTTTTGTGATGATTCGTCCACGTGGTAGGCGAACGGTTCATATTTAAATTTCTCGAAAAGAAAACAAAAAAAAAAAAAAAAGAAATCAGGTGAGTGAGGAATATGCTGAGCTTATCACTGAGCCGTAATCATGTTCCTCCATTAACGCACTTACGTCGTCATGAACGAAGAAGAATCCTCAATCTCCGATGTCGATCATCTCTTCTCTATCACCAACTCTTCCGCAATAAACTCCTTCTCCTCCCTTCGTCTTCTTCACCTGGAGTTGTTGCTATTTCAGCATCTTCGTCTCCAATCGCCGTTCCGGAATTAGAAGACGACGAGGACCACTTCGATGACGAGTTACGCCGTCTCTTGGCTCTGGTACCGGAGGAAATACGAAGGACACTTGAGGAGCACCCTGAGATTAGTGAACTCATTGAGATTGTGTTGGATTTAGGTCGTACACCTCTGGCGCGATTCCCTTCTGGAGATTTTGTTATCTCCGACGACTCTGTTACGTTTAAGGATTTGGAATTCGCTGTCTCTCAGGTTGGTGAGTCTCTTTTTTTTTTGTTGGTTCTTCTTCTCCGGTGAAACATCTATAGCTGCTTGCTTGCTAAGAGTCTAAGACCATGAATTTGGTCAGGTTGGTGAGTTCACTAATGATAATCGAGCTGGGATTAGCCGGACGTTGCATCGTATTAGTGCGATACGGAATCGGAAAGGAGAAATTATTGGATTAACTTGCCGTGTTGGTCGATCTGTTAGAGGAAGCGCAAATTTGCTGCGTGATCTTGTTCAAGATGGGAACTCATTGTTGCTTATTGGTCCACCAGGTGTTGGGAAAACTACAATGATTAGGTTTGTGTTAGTTTCTTCTACATTTGATCAGTTTGCTCATATAGTTCCATGGATTTGATATAGTCATTTTATTCAGGGAGGTAGCGAGAATGCTAGGAAATGACTATGAGAAGAGAGTAATGATTGTTGATACTTCTAATGAGATTGGTGGTGATGGTGATATACCTCATCCAGGGATTGGTAATGCTAGGCGGATGCAAGTCCCTAACTCTGACATACAACACAAGGTTGGTTTGTAGGATAGTTTGAGCGTTGTTTATTTTTAAATGAGGTATGGTTTATTATGTGTTTCAATTTGCTTACCTTCAGGTATTGATTGAAGCAGTAGAAAACCATATGCCTCAAGTGATTGTGATTGATGAGATTGGAACTAAACTTGAAGCGATAGCTGCAAGTACAATAGCAGAACGTGGAATCCAGTTAGTCGCCACTGCTCATGGAGCTACCATTGAGAATTTGATTAAGAATCCTTCATTGGACCTTCTGGTTGGAGGTGTACAGGTTAGACATGATATCTTTGCAGACCGTTCAAACCCAAAACAATATATTGTTTGACATATCATGAGAATCTCTTACCAATCGTCATTCTAGCATAAATCATTGCCATTTATGGCACTGTACTTCTTAAGAAACTAGTTTAAGGGGCTGATGTTGACCATTTCCCATGGATCTCTTATGTCAGCATAACAAGATTCGGGGCACAGGAAACATGTAGCAGATTATATTGAGTGATATCATGTTGTAGGAACTCGATGGACTATAATTCTGGATCAGTTCTTTTTCTGACAACTAGTGATACGGCATTCCAATTTTATATTCTCTAATAGTTATTCTTTCAGACATATTAATGGAGACCTTTGGCAGAGTGTGACTCTTGGAGATGAGGAAGCGACCAGAAGAGGTGGCCAGAAGACTGTCCTTGAAAGAAAAGGTCCTCCAACATTTAACTGTGGTGCAGAAATAGTTTCAAAGACTGAAGTTCGAGTTCATCGTAGACTTGAAGCAACTGTTGATGCTGTTCTCGCAGGTAGATCCTATCTTATTGAGTTGGAACTGTTGATAAATGCAAAGTACATATACATAAATGCAGCATCTATTTGGATACAACAACATTTTAAGATCTGGCTTGAGTTAATTTTCTTCTTTTGACTCATCTCCTGGCTAAAAGGTCGATTACCAAACGTTGAAATCCGAAAAGTAAAGTCTCATGGAGTGGAAGTGATTATGGAGAAGGAACCTTTCATCGACGAGACGACTGTGGATAATATACATGAAGAGGAAACATTAGATGTTTCGAAGCTCACCAATGAGGAAACGGTATCTGAAGTCCTTCCAACTAAGGAGATAACTGAAGCAGAATCGTCAGGGCAAGAGACACTGATGTATCTATATGTGTATGGGGTAAGATTAGAATGAATTTTGCAGATTCTCCAGTTTTAATACTCTTATGTATATCTGTTGATATCCATATACTAATACACAGATTCCAACTCAGATTGCAGAATCAACTGTTCTTCAGGCAATCAAACAACTAGAGATGGAAACTGCAGTAGAGTTAACTGACGACATTAGCGAAGCAGAAGCCATACTCGCATTACAAGCAAAGATCAGGAAGAATCCTCGGATTAAAGCATTAGCTACATCTCACGGTATACCTGTTTATGTAACAAAGGTAAAAGAAAAAACTAAGAATTTCTTATTCTTCCAGTTTTCTAGTTCCAGCCTCTTTACCAAAAGAAGCTTTTTGTCTTGCAGACTAACTCAGGTATTCAAGTGGCCAAGGCGATACGGGCATTACTAACTGATTACGAAGATGGTCTCGGAGAATTTGGATCAGAAGAACGTCTAAAACTATCTGAAAAAATGGACGCCTTAGAGGTAACTAAAGAGCTAGTCAAAATTTCTTTGATAGTAACCACATATTCAGGATTTCTTAACACAAAATCGTTTACATGCAGGAAGCGAGATTAGCGATAGAGCGGATAGTGATACCGAAAAAGGAAACAGCCGATTTACTACCGAGGCAACCTAAGATCGTGTCTCTTCAAGGAAAGCTAGTCAGGAAGTATAATTTACGATCAGAAAGAAAATGGAGAGAGGATGAGATGTATCTACGGATCATCCCTTATGGGACAGAAGAAGACAGAGACGACGGTGAAGATGAAGGAGAGGTTGAAGAAGAGAACGGAGAAGAGCTTGACGAGTTCGGTTGTAGCACTGGCGAGTCTAATGGTTCACCCTATGGCATTGACAGGTTACCTCTCTTGCCTGATTAGTTTTATTACTTTATATGTTCGTACAATATTAAAGATACATTTTTGTGAATGAAAATAGATATATTCTCAAACAAGTTTGATAATTGGTAACTATGATCAGAAACTCAAAGTAATGTCAAAACTTGATGTGTTTTTTTTCTTCTTTTCACTTTGAACGTCTACAGTCTACCTGTTAATTATCTGACTTCGACGAATGGTAGGAGTTGTCACTGATCGCAATTTTGAGTCCAACTAATATTGTTCTTTCTTTCTTGGAAAACTCACTTATATGTATAGCATAAATCAAATTGTTAATCTGACAAAGTGATATTTCAAGTTTCGAAAAGTATCATTTTCTTACAAAAATGGTTTGACTTTACAGCAAAGCAACACCTTGATTGATTTGTTCTTACCAATTCCTTTTTCAAGAAAAAGGTTTGTAATAAAGTTGTGACCTGAGTGACTCTATGCATATCAAACCGTCATGCATTAGAGATTTCTTTAACTTATCTTCTTTTCAGCTATCATGATCCATTTTAATCCTATGATTGTTATTTAACTCAAAAGATAATTGACATACAAGCATATACACTAGACAAAAGAATATAAATATAATTATTTTAGTTATATTTTCTAGCTAAATGGAATGAAAAAGTTGGATAAAATAAGTAAGAAGAGTTGAAGTGCGTTATGTAAGAAAGTGCCGTCCAGAGGAGTGAGGACCACTTAAGGGAGGTAGTAGTTAGTTTACGTCTAATACCATTCATAACACTTACTCATCGGAGAGGACCGACTATACTTTAGTACTTAGAGTCTTAGATAGTGCTATTTTTATTCAAGGGGTCTCATTTTGGATTTCAGTTGTTACTCATATCATATGTACCTTTTTGTGAAACGATAGTTTTCTAGCTAGAAAAGTTTTGTTTGAAGTGTCTAGGACTATCCAGTAGAATATACAATTACGAAAGGTGTAAATCGTTCAAAAATAGAGTGTGAAACTATACAGTTTTAGGAGGATCGTGGATATTACTAGACTACCACGTATTGGGTTGCATACAATCCAACAAATGTTTTGGTATTTTTGTAGGATTCTAAATATTTGTTCCTTTTACATGTGTTTGCCCGTTTGTTATGAGTTTATAACCCATAATTAATCATGTATAGATTGGTTATATGAGTTTTCTTTTTAGATTAGTGTTGAAATAAATAAATAAAGAATTGAGAAGTGTGTTAAGAAAATATTGTTTTAATACCATGGTGTTTCATGTGGTATTGGTCCAACTCGCAAAGTGTTTCTAAATTTATCAAATGAGGTATGGTTAAAATGTTCCACAAACGTATTAAAAAATGATTTTCTGGTCCACGAACGGACGATAAAGAAATGGATATGTTTATTTTATTGACAAACGAGCACATACCTCTGCATGTATTAAAAAATGATAAATATTCACTTGTCAACGGAAAAAAATTCATATTATAGCAAGAACAAAATAATTTACATACCTATCAGAAGTAGAAATACGTTAAAAAGGTTAAAATAGATAAACAAATAACGTTTAATTTCTATGTAATATAGTAGTTTGTATCAATACTTTATCAATGTGTTAAACAATGACATTATATATAGGTCCGTCAAGTTATGTAACGTATATTGCTTTCGGCCATGTAGCGGTTTAGGTAGAGAGAGTAGAGACGTGTTTTAAACAAAAACTGGGATGTTTAGATGATTGATATACGGTTATTGTCTTAGCATCAAATTGACGAAAAGAGTTAGACTACCATCAATTTATCTTTGCAATACATGTTTCCATAACCTATTTTGTAATTTGGTAAACAATATATGAATACATAGAGTATATATCAGAGAATCTTGAGTATCTAAATAAACCAGTACTATACAAATCGTATCTCCATCGTAAAATCTAAGATTCTTGTAATCCAATCTAAGCATATTTAAAACAATCTAAAAAATTAGGTATTTCGTCTGTCTATTCTTGTCTCTTCAATAGATTTTTTTTCTTTTTTCTCTTGATAAATAAATTTAATAGTTGGGTTGAAGTTAGTGTTTTGATCACTTTTTCTTCGAGCTTCCAATTGGTATTTCACTTAGTCTATAAAACTAAAGCGCCACATTTGTATCCAAGACAAAATCCAAAAAATTCTGCACAAAAAAAAGACAAAATCCAAAATCGTTTCCGTTAATAAACCTTTTTAATATCATAAAGAGTCTTCAACTTGTTATTAACAGAAATAAAATAGAGTGATAGACTTTGTCCTAGTCTCTATAATTAATTTTAAAGAATCAAAGTGAGAAAGATAGTGATTTGGACCTCAACTCATGATTCATGAATATTCTCTAAGTTCTCTTTTATTTATTTTAAATGTCTATTCAATAATATCGACATAGTAGTATTCAGAGATTCATGGTTGCTTTTCATTATTAGTGACAATATTTATCTTGTTATAAAATTATAACTTCGGTTATTTTCAGTCGATAGAATCACCAAAAAAATACGACGTTACTCAGATCCTTTGCGTCGGAGTTACGTTAGTTAACTCAAATGGTAAACTAAACTAAAGGCCAGCCCAAAAAAAAAAAAAAAAAGTCGGCATCGATTGACTTCTAACTACAACAACTTTTTAAAATTTGAGTCCATTCACAATTGTGCCCCATATTTGCCTTTTTATATTATGAAGTAGTTTAGTTGGTTTATCATTCAAAGGCACTCTAATTACACATGTCATCTTCAACACTTAAACCTTTTTTTTCCTTGAAAATTTTCCTTTGTGGGTATATACTATGAATACATTTACAATCTACTAATGAATTTATCCGCATGCATTATTCAAAAAGTTTTCATTCTTTGTATTTTTCTTAGCTTTCATATATTTTTATCATTATATGTTGACAAAAGGAATATTGCATATGTATTAAAAAGTGCATCTTATTTAGCCTCGATTATAAATCTCCTCCCACGACCGCCTTTATTTTTTTTCTCGTCTCGACCGTCTTATCTATTTTATAATGTATAGCATTTCAATGAGATTCATCATGACCCCCAATGCCATTTCTCTATATAAATGCCTCAAGCATGTGATGAAAATACACAAAAACCATTGTATACCAACTTTACAATATCATTAACACCTTTCTAAATTAAATCATTAGCACATAACACATGGCTAACTTGAAATTCTGGCTGTGCTTATTCTTGATATGTGTTTCCTTATCGATTTCATCAGCGTCTCGACCACTGCAGCAGCGATCTCCAAACGCAGATGGTGTTAAACGAGGGCGCATGATGAGAGAAGCAGAGAAAGTGTTGAAAGCGAGTATGGAGAAGCTAATGGAAAGAGGTTTTAATGAGTCTATGAGACTAAGCCCTGGAGGTCCCGATCCTCGCCATCACTAAGTAATATATTAGTAGATTTACATTGGAGGATGTATATTTTGTTCTTGATCGAGAAGAACCGGTTTAGAAGAAAACATATCGATCCTTTTCTCTTATTTTTTTTTGTAAGCCTTGTTTGTTCGTTCGGCGTAACCAATAAATTGATGTATCTCTTCGTTACGGATTTTACGAATTGTGCATGCTTTACGTACCTTATACATTCCACTATATAGTAAGTCTAGTAGAGAGGCCTTTACATATAAAGTATGAGAAAGGGAAACTGATTAGTTTAAGCTATCCTGTATTGATTCTCTTGGTGGCTCGTGTAGATTAAACACTTTAAAATTATGTTTGGAAAGTATAGTATATAATACACTCTTTCTCCTCATCGTCCACCAAAATTACAAAAACATATATATAAAAAAAGAGAGAGAAAGATAGTGATTGAAGTAAAAAAAAGAAACAGGGGAAACACAGAGATCTGGTTATAAGGAAAACTATACTTTTTATTTAAGATCGAAGTCAACTTCTTCAATTTTATAATCTTTCTTTAAGAGATCAAAACTATGAAACCTATGATGTCTCAAAATTTTCTATTTCCTTCTTATTAGTTTCGTTACAAATCTACAAAAACGTACAAGGTCGTCCCAACCTTGAGCTTGACGATCAAACAAATAGTAATTCAAGAAAATAATTCGAAGTAAGTTACAAAAAGAATCTTTATAAAAATAAATTACAAAAAACGATGAAAATTTAATCATCTGTGGGAAGAGGATACTTACAATACCTCTCATTCTTCATACACATAAAGAATCTCTCATAAGCCGAAGCCATTTGAGTAGCTGTAAACATGGAAAGAGCGTATTCCTTGCAAGCTACTCCTTTCATCTCCAAAACCCTAGACCCATCTCTTACAACAGAGTCCAAAGTTTCAACAAGAGATCTCACGTTTGGTGAAAACGTGTACCCAAACCGCTCATCCACTACCACTGTCCCAACAATGCTCGGATACTTAGGTGCTACGACCGGTTTCCCACACTGCATCGCTTCAATGATCGTCAAATCAAGCCCTTGTGGTCTCAACGTCGGATTCACAAACACATCTAACGCGTTGTAGAAACCAGAGAGCTCCTCTGGCTCTAAAGCTCCTAACACCCTAACGTTTTCACCTAACTCCGCGTATCTTTTCCCCCAAGGACCAGATCCAGCCACAAGCAGATACACTTGCGGGTGCGTTCTAACGATCGAAGCAAACGCTTCGTAGAGAAGTGGATGTCCTTTGTCTCTCACCAAACGTCCAGAGACACCCATCACAATAACAGTCCCATTACCATCAGGAACACCGTGTTTGGCCCTGAACGTAGCACCAGACTTAGGGGAATACACAAACTTGGTCTGGTCAACGCCGTTGACTATAACGTGAACGTTTCTCTTAGGAAGCTGATAGATGTTAACGAGAACCTCACGCGCGCTGTTGCTTATGCAAATGTGCTGTTTATATCTCGGGAAGAATCTGATCTCATCAACGAGTCTAGGCATCGTTTGTTGAAGATCAGAGCTAGTAGGACGATCATTCGAAAGCTCTTGGAAGAGATTTGAATGCATAATCTCGTACCAGATACCGTGCCATGTCACAGCTATGTCACCGTTAGGAACCATTTTGACACGCCAATGAGGCAGAGAAACACTCTCAGTATGAACATAATCGAAGGGATGATGATCATCTGCACCGTTGATTCTGTCGAAGATCTCAAAAGCTTGAGAGTGGTTAAGAGTGCCGTGTTCGTTTGGAGCAAAGTAGACATGAAGATCTCCTTTGTTGTGATACTCTTCTTGGTTACTTCTGTCGGAAGAAACCGTGAAGACGTGAATCTCGTGACCTCTTGAGGCAAGAGAATTGTAGAGAGTGTAAGCGTGACGCTCCATTCCTCCAGGGATCGAACCAACAGGCCATGATTTGCAAAAGACAGCGAGTTTTAGCTTCTCGGAGATTGGTCCGAGAGAGAGTTTGTTCCAAGGGAATGTAAGGTCTCGAAGATCTCCAGCGAACGGAGGAATATTCACAGAGGAAAATGTCACCGGAGAGTAATCGAACTGTGAGAAGAAGATGTAGTAAGAAGAAGAGAAGATGAGTGCTAATGTAATGATTGTTGTGAACCTGAATGAAGTGGAAGAAGAAGAAGAAGAAGAAGACAGACTTGTTCTTGAAGAATGGTTCTTGAAGGCCATTTTCTTGGTTTGCTTCTTTTGTGAATTTTGATATTGTAACTATTGAGGTTGATTCTTTTGCTTAAATTTCGGATCTTTTCTCGAGTTTTTATATCAAAGTTTCGTTTCTCAATGTAATTGCACATGGCCACATTCAATTAAGTCAAATCTCTTTACTAATCAACTGCAATTTGTTACTAAACCGGGCTATTACATCTGGTTTCTATTCTCCCCGGTTAGGTTCGGTTTAGTTTCGGACGCGTAGGAGTGTTAATATCCCGTCACACTTAACACATGTGTAATTTCTCGGGTTTCTTTTAACGCGCGTGAGCTCAATGCGCGTGTATCTACGCGATTCTCTCGACTCCAAAAAAAAATTTGCTTCCTAGGGTTTGTGTTTTCGTCGTTGCAATCTCAGTTGAATGTTCATGAACCACCACCGATCCTAAAATCTCTCACACGATCTTTTCGATTCCTTGTTTGAAATCTACAGTATTGGCGCTCAAACCCTAAAAAAAACCCTAAATTTTCGTTTGGGAGAAATCGTCAACGAGTGGCAATGGCGTCTGGTCCTATAGCCGGCGGTGGAGTTTCGAAGACGAAGCATAAATGGAGTGATAGTGGAAACAAAAGCCAAAAACGAACGAAACCCACGACGGTGAGACCGGTTCCGCTCGTGTCTCCGTCAAATTCGCTTGGCTCGGAAGAGAACCATCAGATGATGAAGATAAGTTTGAGCTCAATTTCTAAGCTTGAAGTTAGGAACTTGAAACGGAAACTAATGTCTGAGCTTGAAGAAGTTAGAAGCTTGATTAAACGGCTCGAACCACAAGGTAACTTCGCCGGCGGTTTTGGGTCCGCTGAACTACCACCTCTGTCGAACAAGAAGGTCAAAACAGCAGCGAACGGTGGTAAGAAGGGTGGTGGAGCAGCTACTGATAAAGGTACGGTTCAGATATTGAAGAGCTGCAACAATTTGCTTACGAAGTTGATGAAGCATAAGTCTGGATGGGTTTTCAATACTCCTGTTGATACGGTTAGGCTTGGTTTACATGATTATCACAATATAATTAAGAAGCCTATGGATTTGGGAACAGTGAAGACTAGGTTGAGTAAGAGTTGGTATAAGTCACCTTTGGAGTTTGCTGAGGATGTTAGACTTACTTTTAACAATGCAATGCTGTATAATCCTGTTGGGCATGATGTGCATAGTATGGCTGGGATTTTGTTGAATCTGTTTGAAGAGAAATGGGCGCCGCTTGAAAAGCAGTATGAGTTACTTACTAGGAGGCAAACACCAGTCCGTGATATTGATTTCCATGCTCCTGTTTCAACGAACACTCATAGTGTAGAGCGATTACCGTTACGTGCTCCTTCACGTTCCTCGTCTCCTCCACCACCTAAAGTAGTTGAAAATAGGATTTTGGAGAGAGCAGAATCGATGACAAACCCAGTGGAACCTGCAGTTCTAACTGTTGTACCCGAGAAGAAGCCTGAAGCTGAAAACAGGGACTTGACATTTGACGAGAAGCGGAGTCTTAGTGAGGACCTTCAGGAGTTACCTTATGACAAGCTAGAGGCAGTTGTGCAGATTATAAAGAAGAGTAATCCTGAACTCGCTCAACAAGACGATGAGATTGAGTTAGATATTGATAGTCTTGATCTCGAAACACTTTGGGAGCTTTACAGATTCGTCACTGAATATAAGAAGAGCTTGAGCAAGAAAAAGGAGGAACTGGCATTGGGCTCAGAAAGAGATGCTGAATCTGTTCACAATAGTGTCCAAGAACCGGTGAGAGCAAATAACTAATTGTTATTCACTTCTCTTACTTCTTTCATATAACTCGTACTAGGCTAATACTATAATATTTCTTCTTCCATTTTCGCAGAGCACTCTAACAACTGGCCTTAAGTCCCCAAAAGGTACTGAATTATGTGAGATTTTGATTCATAAGATAGTATCAAACTCTACTATATTAGTCTTTTAGCCCCACTGCAATAACTCTTCTTTAATTTGTTTTTGACACTTTAAAAGGTCATGTGGCATCCCCTGTTCGACAAGAAGTAAATGCTGGTGGATCAAGTAGTTCTAATAGTTCTAGTAGTGGCTCAGGCTCGTGTTCTAGTGGTAAGTTTTTTAAACTGGTTCTGTTCTTTCCTTATCAACATCACATTTCCAAACCAGATTTACTCACATTCCTCATTTGTTATGCAGATTCTGATAGCGACAGCTCAGGGCATGGATCTGATAACGGTAATTAACCAAGATCGTGGAAGTATTTAGCATAGGTTGGAGCGATCACGTTGTCAAACTTTTTGCATCTCTTTCAGTAGCAAAGCTAGGTTGCCTTTTTTTCCAGCCTTTTCCCCATCGGATTGTTTCTGTATTAGGTTCTTGTCAACTGTACAGAAAAGTGAACGTTTGAAGTGTTTTGTTTCGGCCTTGTCATCAAGTGAACAGGCTTGTTCTAAACATCTTAATTGTTTTGTGGTTGTTACGTTCATAATTGCTCTCCTATGGCCATTACTGGATTTTCTTTGGTGACTAGTTTTGCTGGGCCATATCAGAGAATAGTTTCTCCTAAAAATTCAATCCGAGACCTTCGTGGAAAATTATTTTTTTTAGTTTTCTATCATATCACTATTTAGATCCAATTAACAACAACAAAAAAGGGGACATGCTACCTAATAGAGAAGGATCACCAACTGGTGGTTCATGGAACAAAGTTAATTTTTGATGCTTGTACGTGAAGATATTGGCTTCTTTCAAACATCAAACATAGATTCATGTGCTCAACAGCAAGAAGAAGAAGTTCTAAACGAGCTATTTCTTCCGTTAAATCTGTTTCAAATGTCGATACAAACTTCAACAGATTCACGGATTATTCAATCCATCTTCCAAGTTGTCCTTATTAGTCTTCTGGTTCTAGGTTCCGTGAGGTGGATCCTTGATGAACTCAAGAGTAACGAGAGTCGAATATTCCAACTCTATGGCTTCAGACAAAGAGAGGCAGTGTTCGTCACCAAAGAGGATCAGCTTGATGAGAGCTGCAATGTCTTTGAAGGACAATGGATTTGGGACAATGTCTCTTACCCTCTTTATACAGAGAAGAGCTGTCCTTATTTAGTCAAACAAACAACATGTCAACGAAACGGACGGCCTGATTCTTATTACCAGAACTGGAGATGGAAACCAAACTCATGCGACTTACCCAGGTATTAAAGAAAAAACATATATTGTGATTCTTGCGAAGCCAAACTTGAGCAATGTTTTAAAATCTCTGAGATGTTTCAGGTTCGATGCTCTGAAACTGTTGGACGTGTTGAGGAACAAAAGACTGATGTTCATAGGAGACTCGGTGCAAAGAAGCACTTTCGAGTCAATGGTATGTATGGTGCAGTCAGTTATCCCTGACAAGAAGAAGTCCTTTCACAGGATTCCTCCTATGAAGATCTTCAAAGCTGAGGTACATAAATACAGAACACTCATGTTCCTAGTAAGAGATTTTCAACATGAATGGTAAGAAAAGGCAAATATAGTTTCTTACACCAAAGTTTATGCAATTGATCAGGAATACAATGTATCAATCGAGTATTACTGGGCGCCTTTCATCGTGGAATCAATTTCAGATCATGCAACTAATCATACAGTACACAAAAGGTTGGTTAACCTCGACGCCATTGAAAAACATAGCAAGAGCTGGGAAGGCGTTGATGTTTTAATCTTTGAGAGCTATGTATGGTGGATGCATCAACCTAAGATCAATGCAACGTAAGCTATATAACGCATAAACCATATATGAATAGTTTGCATTGGAGAAAGAGACTAGAAGGAAAACTCATATATATGCATATGATGCAGGTTTGGAGATACCAGTGATGTCCGAGAGTATAATGTGACGACTGCTTATAAAATGGCGTTAGAAACATGGGCCAAGTGGTTTAAGACGAAGATCAATCCCGAGAAGCAAAGAGTTTTCTTCACGAGTATGTCTCCTACTCATCTATGGTATGTAACACTAACAGATCATAGATGGTTATTAAAGAAAGCATATTCAATTTCCAAAGACAAGGAGAGTGATTTTGGTGTGTTATCTTTTGCAGGAGCTGTGAGTGGAATCCAGGGAGCGATGGAACCTGTTATGATGAGTTATATCCAATAGACAAACCATCATATTGGGGCACAGGATCAAATCAAGAAATCATGAAGATAGTTGGTGATGTTCTAAGCAGAGTTGGAGAAAATGTCACGTTCCTGAACATTACACAACTCTCAGAATATAGGAAAGATGGACATACAACTGTGTATGGAGAACGGAGAGGGAAGCTCTTGACAAAGGAACAGAGAGCTGATCCTAAAAACTATGGAGATTGCATCCACTGGTGTTTGCCAGGAGTTCCTGACACATGGAATGAGATTCTCTATGCATATTTGCTACGTAGTCACCGCAATTCATTCTGATCCCTTCTTGGGGAGTGTCAAGGTCAAGTTTATCAAGTTTTGTTTTGGAGCAGATATGAAAAGCAAGAAAATATAGGATATATGTTTTTGGTTATTCACTGTCAAAAAAGCTTCAATCACAGAGCAGATTAGCTCATTTATGTTTAAATAAGGTAACATGAGTCTCACTCAAGATAAATCACAGGGCCTATTTTAACTTGTACAATATGGTGAACAAAAAATCTCACAATAGCTCCCATTGGGAATCTTCTGATTCAAGTAGCTGTGAGCTTTTGGAGTCCATGGCTTTCACTTGTTTAGAGTCTTCCCCAGTGGCAAGATCAGAACCCATCTCCGCATCTCCAAACCAAATTGCAAGTTGCTCATATTCCTTCTCTCTTCTTCTTTTTGAAGTTAAAGCATCCAAGATCTTTCTCTGCTGATTGTAGAAACAGGTAAAATTAGGCGATGAGAGATCATTAAGGATCATGTAAGCCAAAATTCAAGTCTAATATCAGTCAGAACAATCTGTAATCAAGTAAGGTTCAAGTTTATATATCACAAAGAAATATCTAAGAGAAAGAGGGAGAAAGCAGTTTAGAACCTTGAAGGATCTGAGTTTCTTAGTCCTAAGATGCATTGCATAAAGCACACTGTCGTTAACATACAAGGGGTCTTCTCGAGATTGCATGCTGTTTAATGCATTGGTATCCAATGGAGAAATGGTCTTAACACGCATTGCATTGTTGTCAACATACGAGGAGTCTTCCCGAAAATCAATGTGGTACAATGCATTGATATCCAATGGAGCAACATCAGATTTTTCATTCATCACATCTAACAAAAGAAACGCGTGAGGAGACCAATTGAAGGTTTAAAAAAAGAATAATAAGCACAACTTAAAAAAGTAGAGAAAACAGAAGCACCAACCCGCATTAGAAGATCTCATGTTTGCCACATTATCTTGAACAGGTACATCTGCAATCTTGGTGGAGAGTGGATCATTCGTACTTGAATCATTATCCGTAAAGATGCCAAGCGCAGGAAGAACAGGGTCATCATTACACTTTACTTCTGTCCCAAAACTTTTCATAGAACTTTGAGTAGATTGAGATTCTGTGGAACCAAAATCTCTGCACGATACATCTCCAACTTCTTCTACACTTTTCCCGCATGAAGAAACCGAAAGGTTTCCAGGATGAGGGGTGAAAGTGTTAGTGATCCGAGATTCATCATTGGTAATTATTGGTTGTTCTTCATCAGCAAGAGTAGTGGTTGATGTCAAATTAGCATCACAGTAGTTTTCAAACAATGAAGATGTAGAGAGTATTTCTCCATCTGGCAAGGAGGATTTAACTCTAACTTCTTCTACACTATCCCCACCTGGAAAAACCAAAGAGCTTCCAGGAGAAGAGTTTTGAGTGGTTAAAGTGTTGGTGATCTGAGACTCATCATCAGTAATTGATTCTTCATCACCAATAGTAGAGGCTGATGTCTGAGAAGTATCACAATACTCTTCAAGAAATGGAGATGTAGAGTGTATTTCTTCGTTAGACAAGGAGGAGGAGGAGGAGGCAGATGATTTCTCCTTTAAACCATCTTGTTGAACTAAATTCTCCTGCAAAATATCGCATTGAACTCGTTCCTCAACAAGAACATGTTCTGAAATGTCAAAGTTCTGATGTGAAGGTGGATCAGAAGGAGTTTTACAACTCGGTGAATCGAGTTCATGGTCTTGCTGCACAATAGAAGCTTCGGAAGAACTGTCCTCTGCAGCTTCCTTTGGTTGATCAGAAGGAATTTTACAACTCTGTGAATCAACAGGGTCATGGTCTTGCTGCAAAATAGAAACTTCGGAAGAACTGTCCTCTGCAGCTTCCTTTGGTTGATCAGAAGGAATTTTACAACTCTGTGAATCAACAGGGTCATGGTCTTGCTGCAAAATAGAAACTTCGGAAGAACTGTCCTCTGCATCTTCCTTTGGTTGGTCAGAAGGAGTTTTACAACTCGGTGAATCAACAGGGTCATGGTCTTGCTGCACAACAGAAGCTTCGGAAGAACTGTCCTCTGCAGCTTCCTTTGGTTGATCAGAAGGAGTTTTACAACTCGGTGAATCAACAGGGTCATGGTCTTGCTGCATAATAGAAGCTTCGGAAGAACTGTCCTCTGCAACTTCCTTTGGTTGATCAGAAAATTTCTGAGGTGTCAATGTGTTAGTGATATGAGACTCTTCATCAGTAACTATTGTTTCTTCATCAACAGTAGTGGATGATGTCAGATTAGCATCATGATACTCTTCACGTAATGGAGATGTAAAGAGTGTTTCTGCATCAGACAAGACCTGAGACTCCTCATCGGTAACTATTGGTTCTTCATCACCAGTAGTAATGGCTGATGTCAGATTAGCATCATGATACTCTTCAAGCAATGAAGATGTAGAGTGTGTTTCTCCATCAGACAAGACCTGAGACTCCTCATCTGTAACTAATTGTTCTTCATCAACAAGATGAGTAGCATTAGGGAACGAGGAGGCTGATAAATTCTCTTGAAAAATATCTTCTTGAACTCGTCTCTCAACCACAACATGTCCTGGCATATCAAAGTTCTGATGTGACGGTGGATCAAAAAGACTCTCACATCGAGGTGAAGCAACACGATCATCATGGTGTTGCTTCACATTATAAGATACAGAAGAACGGCCCTGTTCTGCTACTTCCTTTGGTTCACATCTAACAGATTCAAATCCCGGAAGACCACTAGGTTTCAAACAAAGCGTGCTCTGTTCCAACATAAGAAAACCATCACTTAATCTCTAAAACATCATTACCCTAAAATTAATCAATTAATATGAAAAATTTACAACGAAACAATGGACTTACGTACCTGAGAAGTAAAAGAGTCAACCTCGACAAGTAAAGTTTCCAACTTGTTGTAGATTTTACCAAACCAAGCTCTTCCTTTAGATTCTAGTCCCATGATGATGGCTCACGCTAACCTGAGAATTTTGACATCATAGCTAGTTCTCAAAATCATATAGAAGATATGAATAATTTTAGAAAAGAGAAAACATATATAGACAACTCTCTCGAATTTTGTGACCAAATCACGATCATCGGTGAAGAAGAGAAACTCGTATATATAGACCGACATATCGAATTACATTAGATAAGAAAGAAAAAAAACGTGACTTTGAGACGAAAAACACAGAAGAAGGAGATGAAAAGTAAAACAAACCCAAAAATTCAAAGTACACATATACATAGATGATGAGAGAAGGTCAGGAAAGAGATGAGAATTTTACCTCAGAAAGTTAGAAGAAGAAGGAAACTACAACAACAACATAGGAAGCAACGAGAGAAAGAAGAGAAAAAACATAATCACACAACAATTAATAAATATAGCTTTATATCTAAGATTTTTTCATTAATTAATCTTTTTTCAAAGTCAATATGGATTCCGGTCTAGTATGGGCCTCAAATTTAAGAGTCTTAAACGGGCTTTTAAATATAAGGCCTCAATGTAAGTCAAAATGGGTCATGAATCATGCACACGCCACAAGTGAAAAAAAATCATGATCATGTGTGTATGCTGCATACGTTTCGTTGAAGAATGATCCAAAATCAGAAGACGTGGACTATGCCACGTGGACAAAAAGAGGCATGGGTCTGACGATAAATCTTACATTGGGGAGTGTGCATCTGGATTGATCCCTCTCCATCATTCCTTCCATCCTCAAACTTTTTTTTTTTTTAATAATCTTTATTCAAATCTTGTTGAAAATTCCTTTCACATTCTATGATGTGTGTGTAAGTATATATATATATGCAACTCTATCAATACAAACATATTAGTATATTCACCTACATATCCGATTATTCATACACACATTGTTACAGATCGATCATATAGAGAGATTGACATGGCGACTTCCACCTTCTCTTCTCGTGGTGCACAAACCATGAACACTATGTTCGTCAAGTAAGTTTACCTATATAGTGTCGAGTAGAGCAAATGCATTTTCTTTGTCTATGCTACTCTTCTCTCTATTCATATTCTAGGATCATAAAACTATGATTGTTATTTGACGAAATAAAAGTTGTGTGATTGTTTAGTTAGTTTCCTGTTATATATTAACACATGCAATTGCATATATATATAGACCGATGCTTAGGAAATCGATTCACAAGAAGAGTGCATCGCACGACATAGTGAGGGAGACGGCCAAGACGGAGGGTTCCGGCGCCGGAGAGGAAGTGAAGACGATGAGAGGCTTCTACGGCGCCGGAGAGACGTCTTCACCGGCGAGTAGTTGGGTGCCACATGAAGGCACGGGTATATACTATCCAAAAGGGCATGAGAAGGTGATGCAAGATGTGCCTCCTCCTCCAGCTGGCAGCCACGCGGACGAGCTCGTTAATTGGTTCTCCTAACCAATTGTACCAGTGAAACTCTCATCATGTCATCTCCATCTCATCGTAATCTCTCTATAATGTTGTCTTATTGTTGTATTGTTAAGGGGAAAACCATTAAATATATATATATATATGTGTAATTAAGTTGATATATGTATTGTTGTCATGTAACCAATGATAATGAATAAATTAATGATGGTTATAAGATGAATTATCCACGTTGATCAACTTGGTTACAATGTTTAGTGTCAAGCTTTATCCAAAACCCACCAAACAAAAATTCATACTCATTCTTTACTAATTGAACTATAGTTTATGCAAGTAGTAACAAGTGTGGGACCAAAACTAGAGTCTTTTGACTTCAAGAACCACAGAATTAGCCAACTCACTTATCAGACAAGAACACAAGAATGGATTTTAAGAACAAATGGCTCTTACTTCTTCAAAATCCTATCTTGGGTAAGAAAAGTATAAATCTTTTTTCATTTAATTTGGGAAAAAAAAGGTAGAAGCTTTTAATTTTTTTGGGGGTGGTTTAATGGCGCTTACAAACATATCTTTGCGTTTCAAGTTTCCACCTTTACAATCATCTTCGTCTTCCACATTCAACACTTTAATCACTACCAGAAAACTCTCTTCGATCGTTTGCTCCAAACCCTCTTCTAATGACGGCGGTAAAGTGGCTAATGACGGTGGCGCAAAGCCGCGGAAGAAGTTATCGGAGCAGTCGTCGTGGGAAGTAAAAGATTCTGAAGGGAAAGATTATCTATATAGGCTTGGCGCGGAGGCTGATAATGTTAATATAGCTGTGGGAGCACGAAGCGGCATGATCGATGATGTATTCATTGGAGACTTCCTTGGCAAAGATTGTAAAGTCTCTTCTTTTTTCAAAATTGGTTTTTGGTTAAGTTTACAAATACTTCAATTGTGTTAACAAAAGTTGTAATATCTGTTTGATTTGCAGCTGATATTGTGTTTGATTACCGTCAGAAGGCGACGAGGTCATTTGAACATCTTCAAGGAGATTATTACATTGCCCCGTCGTTCCTGGTAACTCATTTAGTCTTTACAAGAGCAGCATTGTTATTTGTTAATCTCTTGTTTGGATGCGTTTAGAATTGAAACCAATGCTTTAAATTGTGGTAATGTGTGTGTTACCAAGTGTTTTACAACATGTGTCTTCTTTCTTGACAGGATAAAGTTGGTAAGTTGACCTGTACGCTTTGGTGAAGCTTAAAGTATTAAAAGGAATACATTGGTAGCAATAAGTTGACGATAGGGTTCATATTTGATTGCCTAAAAGTCTGCAACTTTTGATTCATTTGTGACCTTTCGTTTTACCTTAACATGTCGATTTTCGTTTGATTTCTGTAGCGGTCCACATTGTGAAGAACTACCTTGCTCCTTCTTTAAATATAAAAATCCCATTGATCTTAGGTAATGATTGCCTTGTGCTTCTCTGTTTAGTAGCAGTGTTTGAAATTTTGCTACCATCTCTTGATTATTGTGGGTGTTTTATTGGGCTGGCTAGGTATCTGGGGAGGTAAAGGACAAGGCAAAACGTTTCAAACTGAACTTATATTCAAAACCATGGGAGTTGAGCCAGTTATAATGTCTGCAGGAGAGTTGGAATCCGATAGAGCTGGTGATTTCTCTAACTTTGTTTTCTCTCATATCGCCGGGTGTCTATGTCTTAGGACTTGGATGCTTTCACTGACCATCGTGCTATCGAAAGTTCTGATTTTCCTAATATTCTGTTACAGGGGAACCGGGAAGACTCATACGTGACCGCTATCGAACAGCTTCACAAGTCATTCAAAATCAAGTTAGATGCTAATCTTATCATTTGCAGTCTTGCTACACCTAGTTATCTTTGGCATGAACGTTGATGATGATGACTTGTAATGCAGGGGAAGATGAGTGTTCTCATGATCAATGATATTGATGCTGGCCTTGGTAGATTTGGTAAAAAAGCAATATTCCAGACAACTTTGAGCAATGTTGTGACTGCTCTGCTCTTTTTTTTTTCTTTTTCCGCAGAGGTGAATCTTAACCGAGTTTATTGCTCTCGTTTTAGGGGAAACACAAATGACAGTGAACAACCAGATAGTTGTTGGTACTCTGATGAATCTTGCGGATAATCCTACAAGGGTAAGTGTGGGACAAAACTGGAGAGAAGCTGACGTTGTAAATAGAGTTCCTCTAATTGTCACAGGGAATGATTTCTCTACACTGTATGCTCCACTGATCCGTGAAGGAAGAATGGAGAAGTTCTACTGGTAACAATAATACACAGCTTCCAATCCATTTTCCTGCAACTGAGAAATCTTTTCTGAAGTGTTTTGGTGCTGAAAAAAAATACAGGCAGCCAACTCGTGAAGATATCGTAAACATTGTTGGCAGAATGTATGAGAAAGATGGTATATCGCGGAAAGATGTTATAAGCATTGTAGATACATTTCCAAATCAAGGTAAATAATTTACTATCTCAATTGAGAAAATACATAGGTACAGTTCCTTACCCTTTCTATCTTTGTTGCCAGCACTTGACTTCTATGGTGCTTTGAGGTCACGCACATATGATAGGTCTATCCTTAAGGTAACTTAAGCTACGAACCAGCTGATAATAATTAGCACTCTGCAGTGAAATAGCTAATCTCTTTGTTTTTATAGTGGGTAGAGGAAGCTGGAGGAATGGAGACTCTAGGGAAAACTCTTCTCAGACGTAAAAAGACCGAAGCTGGTCCTCAATTCATTCCCCCTGAGGTAAATGCTTACAGGATTCTCAGTGATCTTTCTCTCAAAACTTTTCAGCGTTGGCTCCGTTTAAGTTTTAATGATATGGTGTGAACAGCAAACGATGGAAGCATTGCTGGAATCAGGATACTCACTGATAAAGGAACAAAAGCTCATCATGGAAACTAAGCTGTCCAGGGAGTACATGAAGAACATGGACGATTAATACCAAATACCAAACAAACATTGATTCATTCTTACAGTGAGTTTCAGTGAACACAAAATGTTACAAAAAGCTTAAAACATAACCAAATCGCTTTATAGAGTTTCTTGTTACCAAAATGATGAGCATTGAACCTAAAGCCGATGCGGCGCCAGTACATAGATTAGATATGTTATGCATCGTCACATAACAAGCAATACACGATTTTCAAAAACAACAACCACTTTTACCTTACGAAGAAGAACAAACGCTACCAGTTTTGTACTTTATTACTACACACATAAGGATCAATGTCTTGAGACAAATGGAAAATGGATTCAACGGATTGTATGAATTAGATAAACAGTCTCAGATCATCCAAATGAACCACGACATTGCTCCGATCCACACAGACATTTCCTCTTTCCTTGTAAAAAGCTCCCATCTCTGGCCTCGGGCGTAGCAGAAACCCCATAATCATAAGTCAATTCCGCCATTGGAGGAATGTGACGCATGGCAAAGAAAGCAATGTGGATAACCGACTCACCGTTTCCTTCACAAACAATAGGCTGCCAAAAAACATTGGGGGAGCAACTATGATTCATGAAACGAGCGACATTTCCAAATTTCTTGGCACTGATTAGGACTGGTGATGGGAGATCAAATTCCTCGGGAACTTCATCTGAAGGGTCCTCATCTACTAGTGCAGGCTCATAATTCCACTTGAACGAGTTATAAACACGTGATGTATCAAAAGCATACTCATCCTCATCTTGGTACTCTCTAAGCCTGCCTTTGTCTTTGATCTCACCAGCATATTCACATATGAAAGAACCAGCACGGATGGAATCCCACGAACGTAAACCCCAACCACGATTTTCTGTCTTAAACACTTCCAGGCAGAATTTTAGTCCGGTCTGAATCACTTTGTTTTTGCAGTTGGCATGACATGGACACGTTGGGCCACATTCATATATCATAGGTCTCCGAGACACTAGCATAACCCCATTAAGGTAAGGGAGATCACCACCATTTTTTCTGATACAAGAGCAGTTAAGATCTCCTGGTGAACATGAGCCACTGCAGGAACAGCCAATTGCGGGTGGGGTTAGTTTAAAGGACTCCGAGTATTTTAGAGAGGAGATATAGGTAAAATAATCAGGCCCCCTCTCCTCATCAACATCATTCACAAGCGAAACAGGTTTACTTTCAACTCCTGAAGTGAGATCTGGAAGGATAAGGCCTGGTATTGTAGTCAAACCTTCCTTCCACTTTTGAACAGATTTCCAGACACCAAAAGCAGGTGGTTGACCAGGGAGTCTCACCAATTTATATTTAAATGTGTTGCAACCAGATTTGCCTTTCTCTACCCATGACTCTGAGATCGAATAAAGTCCATCGTAGATATAGATCTTTCCTGTCTTAGTAGCTGCATCCTCCTCCCCTCTTATGACTCTTACTCCATTGCCTTTCCTTAAACTTGTCTCTAATGCTAGATTACCCCTTTCAAGCTTTTGATCAGATGCTTGTCCATTCTTGTCTGCATTGCCACCTTGTCCACTGTAAATTAAGGACTCAGGATCCTGGGCGTCACCGTCATAACGTCCAGAGGAAACAATGCTAGTTGCTAAAGGCTCTTCACCTGAGCCAACCTTACTAGTTATATAGTCAATGCCAGCCATAGTCTGCATGTGAAGACCCACTAAACACATCTCTATCCGGGAAAAGAAGATATCTCCAACCTCAATTCCAGGAACCGTTCCAACTCTCTTCTTCATGTTTGTCCGCACCCCATTGCTCATCAGAGTACCGGCTGCTTTCGCAGTGGCTGCCTTTGCATAATCTACTTGGCCGAGCCGCCTCCTAACTGCATCAAAACGCGTCAATACACTACTTACTAAGTACCCATTTCCATCATCTCGCTCTGCTGCACTGATCCCACTATCAAAATCTGCACTAAATCTTTTCACTACCTGAAAATCCAAATTCGTCTCTTTGGCCGCAGCCTGCTTCTCTTTTTTCTTCACATTACCACTTCCCTTAGGTCGACCAACTCCTCTTTTAGTTGCACTGGAGCTGCTGGGGCCATTTGATTCAGTAGGTGTTCTATAGGACCGAAGAGGTGGAACAAACGATGGAAGAGGTGTTTCCTGAGTTTGGTTGAGATCAGGAGTATCTTGCGTTGGTTGTTGTGCTCCAAAGGGGTAGAAAGGAGAATTCTCAGATGAAGAAGGACCAAAAGGTGGACAACCAACAAAAGGTGGACCTTGGTTACCATTTGGAAAAACAGGTTTCAAACTTCGCAGTGGTTTTACATCTAGCACTATTGACTTGTCATAATGGTTAGGATTTGGAACAGTATGATTGACCCCTGGAACTCCTTCCATTGCTAGATAAGCTCCTGTCGAAGTAAGAAAAATGGATAAAGGATCAACATTTGAATAATGAGCTCTAAAAGTGGAAAGAGAGTTTACAAAGAGTCAGTTACTGCATAAGCAGTTCATCCAAGACCATCACACAAACGACTCCATTTACAAATAAATTAACAATCAGTTCCCAAAATGCAAACTTTGCTATCAGAAAACAATCAAAGTATCCCTCAAAACATATATAGGCCTTTTTCAAAAAATCTGAATGCATCTAAATGCGCTTCGTAATGAACACAGAGAGGTTCCCTTGTTCTTTCAGTTCATAACTTCATACATTTGTTTTCACCCAAAATGTAATAAATCATCAGCTTAGAAGACAAAATCATTAGAGCCCACAAATTCTAAACACCACCAAAACCTTTCATGCTTAGGGCATAACGAAAAAAATAACTAATCCTTTCGTTACATCAAAATCCCTAATTTTTATTTAGATTCGTAAGAAATCAAGCTAATTCATAAACAGCACGCCGTAACTAGACGAACCCTTAGTCCAAAAAACTGGAAAAATACAAACTTTAGATTCACCAACAAAAACGAAAACAGTATCCACAGTGCAACATTCATATATACATATTCCAGATTTCAACTTAAACACGAAAAGAACAAAAAAGAAGAAGAAGAAAGAATCAGATTGTCACCATTACCAACCTCAAGAAGCTGAGAATAAAAGAATTAAAAAAAGCTCCGAGAGTTAGGAAGAGGGGAGAGAAGAGACCTTTGAGGATGATGAATGAAAGAGAGAGAGTGTTAAAAAAAGCAAAAGAGAGAGAGAGAGAGAGAGAGACGCCTTTCTTTAAAGCATTTTTGAGATTTGACTTATTTGCTCTGACGAAATAAGCATAGACGTTACTGTTTTGTTACAGAGTATACGGTCCGTTAGATTCACGTTTGCGTCATCTCCGCCGTCAAAACACATTCAGTGCCTTGAAAAAGATGAAAATTTCTTACACAACCTATCCTTTACCTCTCTTTTTTTCTTCCTTCGGTTGTCGTGTAACTGTTACCATTTCAAAATATTTTGTCTGTATCCTCCACGGCTCCACCAATTTACCAATCAGCTATGCACAACAATCTATAACAAGATTTCAAGGAAAAAAGATGGCCAGCTACACGAGGTATCGCGCAACACATGGTCACACATCCCAAGTTTGATAATGTACCCCTAGCTACATCAAGTATATGGTTGGCATGGCCACATGCACCAAGTACATGATGTTATGTGTCTCACACCATGGACATAAAATGTCGATTAATCGGGTCATTTCTCCCGGCAATGACCGGCGTTGACTCGTCGGAACCGTAATCGGAGACAACTAGAACCCGACCCGAGCACCTGCAACCAAAATGGTAAACCCGACCCGGACCGAATATTGTAATGGACCCATTTTTAATGGGCTTTATCTCTAAAATTTTAATTAACAAAAGCCCATGTTAGAATTATTCATCGATCAAAACAAGAAAAGTGAAAAAATTTTGTGAAAAAGTTTTATCCTTTTATCGAAGAATTTATCGAAGAACTGTAGAGATCCCCTTTTCAATTAGGGTTTTTACCAGAGAAAATGCAGTGAAATCTTTGCTGGAAATCGAAATAAAGAAGACATTGCCTGTTGATTGTTGTGACAATGAGGTAAATTTGGTAGTTTGCTGTTGATTTTTAACTTTTATTTTGTCGTTTTGAACAAGTGGGAAAGTGGGGTTGTTGTCGGCAAGATTCGATTCTCTTTATATGTTACTGTCGGGTTTTGGCTAAGGTTATTGTCTAGTCTTGTTGTGTAGTCTTAGTTTGTTTATACTTTGTTTATACTTTGTTTATACTTTGTTTATACATTGTTTAGACATTGTTTATAGGTTATTGTCGAGGTTATTGTCGGGTTCATTAGTTGTTTATAACAACTTGTCTTTGTCTTATATATCTTTTTTTGTAGTGGAAAAATTACAGTGAAGGTGAATTGCCATTATTCTGGCCAATTCAAGACCGAGAATGGAGTGTTGATGTACGTCGATGGAGTTATTGAAGTATTTGAGGTTGATTCAGTGACAATTTTTCAAGAAATATTGCTAAAAATGCTTGGAAAAAGAGTCAACAATCTTGGGAGAATGTGGTACAAGCTACCATTCGAAGAACTTGAAGATAGGCAACCTCTGTGGGAGAATGTTGATAGCAATATGAATAAACTGGTTTCAAAAGGACGTTGGATGGGAGAGGTGGACATCTTCTTTGAAAAGGCAGAAGAAGAACCGCTTGAAGCTGCTGGAGAAAAAGAAAAGGATGTTGCTGAGAAAAGCAGAGTAGATGATGAGATAGTTCTTCCAGATAATTTGAGTGGAGATGATAGTGATGATGGGAAATCGGATGCAGGTTTATCCGAAGCTGAAGAGTCAGATAATGAAGATGAGATTGTTGACAATGATGTTGGTATTGCAGAGGAGGACATTCAAGTTTTCAACAATGAAAACTATGAAGAACAAATTCCGGATGATGATGAAGTATATCCTGCAACGGATGATGAATCTGGCGATGAAGAAGAACAAACAGAGAGATTGGTTAAGAAAGGCTTACCTGATGGTGTGTTTAGTTTGAGGCAGGTCTTCAATAATGGGAGTGAGTTTAAGAAGAACATCATCCGATATATATTGAAGACGAGACGCAATGTGGTGTATGCTAGATGGGAGAAGGAGAAGCTTGAAGCTGTTTGTAAAGCAAAAGATTGTACTTGGAGCATATATTGTGCTATAGAGAATCCGATTGGGAAGTGGATGGTGAAGCGTTATAATAGTGAACATCTTTGTCATCCTACCGGAAGGTGTGAAACGATAAAGACACCTATAATCGCTGATCTCTTCTTAGAAGATATTAGAAGAGATCCTGAGATGAGTGGTCCAGAGATAAAAGATGAGATGAAAAGAAGGTACAACATAATTATCTCACCAAACCAGGCGAAAGTTGCAAGGAGGAAGATATTTGATAAGCTGCAAGCTGAGTGTGATGAGCAATTTTCAAGGTTAAGAGACTACGAGCTGCAACTACGGACCAGCAATCTGCACACTACAGTTGAGATTAATACGACAACAAGGGATGATGGTAGTGAGGCATTCTCGCAAATATACATTTGCTTTGAGGCGTTGAGGAGTGCTTGGAAACAGAATTGTAGACCAATCATTGGTCTGGATGGTACACACTTGAAGAATGCTATGCAAGGGCAGCTGCTTACTGCTGTAGGAAGGGACCCTAATAACCAGATTTTCCCAATAGCATGGGCTGTAGTTGATTGTGAGAACAATCCCAATTGGGAATGGTTTATTCGAAAAATAAAAGAAGATTTGAGCTTGGGGTTAGGTGAGAACATCACCTTAATTTCTGACATGCACAGAGGTTTGATTCACGGTGTTGCTACAGAGTTACCAATGGCAGAGCATCGTGCCTGTGCACGACACATCTATGGGAACTTGAAGAGAGATCACAAGTCAGACATGTTGAAGCCTTTGTTTTGGCGAATTGCAAGCAGTTACAACAAGGCAGATTATAAAGAAAATTTGAGCATATTCAAGGAATTCGATCCCCAGGCTTGTAAGACTCTACTACGAAAGGATCCAAGTTCATGGTGTAGGGCGTTTTTCAGGGTTGGTTGTTGTTGTGCTGATACACACAATAATCACACTGAGTCATACAATAGAACCTTGAAGATTGCAAGGAGGAAGCCATTTGTCCAAATGTTAGAACTTGTAAGAAGGGATGCAATGCAAAGGGTTGCCAATAGGTCTATTATTGCTGAAAAAGAAGCTGCAAAATTCACAAAAAAGGCAAGGAAAGAGCTGGAAAAATCTTGTGAAGAAGCGCAATATTGTGCAATGATTTCTAGCACCGGTGGAGAATATGAGATTGTTGAATTCGGGATTGGATACAGCGTGAGCTTTAACAAGCGTGAATGTGCATGCAGAAAATGGGATTTGACGGGTATACCTTGTCGTCATGCTGTGTGTGCAATCAGAGAACTCAATCTGGAAGTGGAAGACTATATATCAGATTATTACTTGAGTGAGAAATGGAAGGGAACATATAGAAGAGGCTTGAGGCCTGTTAATGGAGTTAAGTTCTGGGAAGATTCTGGTAAACCAAGAATTGTTGCACCTCCTTATAAACGACCTGCAGGGAGACCTAAGGGAAAAACCAGGATCAAGGGACTTAATGAATCACCACGCAAAAAGAAGTCTCAGACGAAGGTTGATCGAAAAGGAAGAATAGTGCATTGTGGTCTATGTGGTGAACAAGGACATAATTCAAGAAAGTGTCCTCATGAGGTATTGTTATCCGACATTTGATATATTTTTCTTGCTTTACATATGGTTAATTTTTTTTTCTGTTTTAGTCTCCGGAGAGCAGGGCAAAGAGAAGGAAGCTTATGGCGACTCCTCAATTGGAAGCTCAAGATCAAGAGGAAATGGGAGCAGCATTGGCAGCAATGGAGCATGAAGTTCAACCGGAAATGGGAGGAGCTTTGGTTGCCATGGAGCATCAAGATCAAGATGATGCTGAAGTGCAAGATGTTTCATCGACAACACCATAAAAGATGATGTTGGTTGTTGTTGTGCTCGAGTTCTTTTTGGATGTTGTGTTTGGGTTCTTTTTGGATGTTAACACACTTTGATTTGGGTTTTACTGTGTTTGTTTAAAACCCTTATTCGGCGAAGTTTGGTTTTGGTTTTGGTACTTTGTTCTATTGAAACAAGAAAACTAGTTTTATCCTTGTACCATACTTTGGTTGTTGTATTTCATCCTTGTACCATCCAAACAAAAAGTTTTTTAAACCATCCGATCGAAAAGTTCAATACCTTAAACGGACCAAATCCTACAAATCAACATCAAGAACAACTACTTGACAAATCCAAGTAGGATGAAATACATAGTAATTAACTTAACCAAGTACAATGACTCCAATTGCACAAACAAGTAAGCCTGTCAAACCCGTGATAACGAGGCGTTGACGAGACACAATTGCTTCCATATCATCAATCTTCTTCTTCTGCAACTGATGTCTCTCTAAATCACCACGAAGCTCCATGATTGTCGTTGATAGTTGACTGATTATCGTATTCTTCTCATTAATTTCTGCTTGAGCTTCAATCAATGCTCTTCTCGGCCAGCCTTTCACTTCTTCTTCATCTACCCAACTAAAGTACTTACAGTGACCATTACCACCTTCCTACACAAACATCAAACAACTACTTAATCAACAAAGCTACTCACCTCAACATATATCAAAATTCAAGCGATACATACCTTGTACAGCTCACACCCGAGGAACCTTCGATTTGGATTTTTCGCCGTTTTCGAGATGAACATCTTCGCCGGCAATCCACAATCACAAACTTGCCCGACTCCATACCTGCTCCTCATGCTACTAGACGATTCCGATGTTAATTCCATCTTCACTCTGAATTGAAGTTTCTCACACGATGAAGAACCCTAAAAATCGATTCTTTGTCGATTTGGGGAAAAATGGGAAATGTGATGGATTTTTTTTTTATCTAATTAAAATTTTAGAGATAAAGCCCATTAAAAATGGGTCCATTACAATATTCGGTCCGGGTCGGGTTTACCATTTTGGTTGCAGGTGCTCGGGTCGGGTTCTAGTTGTCTCCGATTATGGTTCCGACGAGTCAACGCCGGTCGTTGCCGGGAGAAATGACCCGGTTAATCGACATTTTATGTCCATGGTGTGAGACACATAACGTCATGTACTTGGTGCATGTGGCCATGCCAACCATATACTTGATGTAGCTAGGGGTACATTATCAAACTTGGGATGTGTGGCCATGTGTTGCGCGATACCTCGTGTAGCTGGCCATCTTTTTTCCAGATTTCAATATATAGTTCAGAAGTGAGACTCATGTGATGATGTCTTTTTTTTTTTTTGGCTTAAAAGGATATCAGAATCTTACAAGTTACAGATAGTAGTATTTGCCAAATCGGACACGATTCTACAACAATTCGTTTAACATTTCCAATACAAGCTAAAGGTGAAAAGCTTGGAATCTAAGCTAACAAGTGAGGCTCTCTTGATTCATCATCTGTATTGTTTGACCATAAGAATGTCGGAGCATAATCTTTGAGGCACTTGTTGCAGTTCTTTACCTTCTTGCCATGCCTGTCCTACGCATACACCCGGACCTATATGCCGTATGTATATGACGACACTGTCGTTGAATGGATACGGATGCTTTGCTGCAAAGAGAAAAACAGATGAAGTTATGGGTTTAGAAGACACCGTTTATATATGCTATTCTCAAATCAGTATAAGCAATGAGTCTTACATGGTCGAGGAAAGCCTTGTGGGTAATCTTCGATAGCAAGAAGCCCGTCGCCGAATTTGCATGCTGCATCACAGGGTTCCTCTGTGGCCATAACTTCCATAGCTTCTGTAACCTCAAAGTATAAAGGACTAAAAGCATTGGCAAGGGTTGAAACTACTGGTCCACCTGCAGAATGACATTTCTTGAGATTATTTTTGTAAATAGTACAACAGAAGTAATAGCATGACATTCACTTATGTTCATTCACCAACTGCAGAAAGATTTTTATAAACTTATAAAGATGCATACAAACCATAAAATATCTTAAATGCAACGATAGCTCGTGGAAAAAGGAATAAGTCACACATGTTCCAAAATCTATTGCAGGCAGCTGAGTAAAAAGCCACAACTAACCATATTGAAAGTTGTTTATCTTAAAATCAACTTACTAAATCAATTCCAGTGATATAAGCTCACATTTGATCTTACATTGTCAGATAGAGTTCCACATTAACTTAGATATGCCTTAAATGTTGGAATTATACTCGCAGCAACTGCAAATAGAAAAGTGTTGTTTATTTTGAGAGAAACATTAATTGGATCAAGACTTACCACAAACACGCCCATAGGTCTGTCCGTTGCTGGAGCGAAACACAGCCTACCAAGTAATATATAAACGATGTCAAGAAATATAGCACATGATAGATGCTGTCGTATGAATTAAGGATGGAAGTGATATCAGTATGACTAACCATCTTGAAGAAATTTATCCAAGATATGATTAGTGGACCTAAACATTAAGAGAAGAATACTTTAGAAGTTGTTTAAGAACATCAACATCAAGATACATAACCACACGCAGATAACATACAAACTCATTTATATATGTAGGGGCTCAAACCTAAAATGGATTACCCTGACTTGTTCGGCAGCTAAAGTATTCGAGTGAAGTTTCCGCATCTCCAGTAGAGAATAACCTGGAAGCAGTCATTTTGGCTAACTTTGGATTGTCGTAACGAGTGCTTGCTATTTCCCATGCTCTTGATATAAGCCTGCACACATACACTCTCATGAAGAAAATTGTACATGCCAGAACATGCACTAAGATTTCTTTCCATGTCAACTTCTTTGGCAAATTAATCCAATCTTTTCCAAGAGACATAAGTAAACCACATGACATAAAAAGCTAAATACTGATAAGAGTTCAGTAAGAATGACCTCGGCTCTAATAATTGCAGCAAATGGTGGCGCCTCTCTTCAGGGATGTCTTCAATCTTTTTCCTGTACAATATCAACACTATTAAACAGTCATCTTCTTATTTTATAATACGCCAGATGAAATCTAACAGGGAATTGCATGAACTAGTGGTGGTATAGTGCTTTGAGAGCAACCCCGAAACTATATTATATCTCTTCTTGGAAAAATTAATACCCTCCAAGAAAATATCCTATTTACTATATAGCAAACTCGCGCAGCCAAGTTAGGAGGAACAATAAAACTGAGACTGCAACATGTGGCTAACAAAATTCCACTAATCTAAACATGCAAGCCAGCTGCTTAAGACTGAATTTAAATGCTGGAACCCAATCAACCGAAAGCAGACTAACCATAGATAAGCAGCCGGGTTATATGAAGCAGGATCCAATGGAATCAACTCCTTGGGAGGATCAAGAAACGTTACAACATCAGATTCATCAACATAAACCCTTTTACCAGTAGGAAGAGTTTCATATGGTTTTTCATCCCATGGAGATTCATATCCTCTCCCTCCATAAACAGCCAGTACCACACCACGATACAACCCTGTAAAACCCAAAATATAACACACACATCTCTCTCTTTAGAAACCCAACAAGACTCAGCAACATAAAATCACAAGATATAACTGAACTTTCATCTTCTAACATCACTACTAAACAACAGTCACCTCAATTTAATATCGACCAAGTTAACTACAAGTGTATACAGGATAAAAGCTTCCCCAGAAAAAAAAAAAAATCATTAAATGAAAGAGAAGAAGAGCTTAAGCTCACTGTTTGATAGAGGAAACGCAAGCTGCGACTTTCCATTCCGGCGAATCGAGCCGTCAACCGCCGGAGTAAGTACCGGAGTCCGTATAAGCCAACTCTCCCGTACCGCCCCTATCTTCATCTCCGGCCAAACGAATATTTTTTTTTAAATAATTTAAAAGAAAAAAGAAATTTTGATAAACGATATATTTATTTCACAAACACGGTTACAACTAAAGGGCCGTCATAATTGGGCCTTAATTAGGCCCATATTTTACATTATTGGCCGAGTTATACATTACGAGTTAGCTAACAATCCCACGGTTCCAGCAGAGAAACTTCTTTGAGAGGAGCAACTTCTTTCAAGATACTTGACATCTTCCAACAGTTTCACCGCATCTCTCATCGTTGGTCTCATTCCCGGATCTTTATCAGTACAGCTCAGTGCCAGTTCCATCACTTGAATCACCTGTTCCCTAAGATTCGAATCCAGAAGCTCGTCCACAAGAGTAGGATCGACGATTGTTGTCACCATGTCTTCCACATTGTTGTCCTTGCTGCTGCTCAACACTGATCTGACCCAGCTTACTATATCTGTACTGTCCGGGAATGATTTGTCCACCGCTTTCTTCCTTGTTACCATCTCGAGCAACACAACTCCGTAACTGTAAACATCTGATTCTCTTCCCCTCACGGTTTTGTATGCGTTTTCTGCACAGTTTCATTGGTGGATTTAGCCAATGATCCAGCTTAAGAAGAAACAGAGTATCCATACAAAAAGCTTGCTAATATAAACACTAAACCATTCTACTATGTATGCATTACCTGGTGCGATGTACCCGGTGGTGCCTGTAACAGTGGCAGTTGAAACCGTTGAGTCATCAAGAAGGCGAGCCAAACCGAAGTCCCCAATGTGAGGCTCCAAGTCTGAGTCCATGAGTATGTTCTCTGGTTTGATGTCACGGTGAACAATCGGGGGATGACAGTCATAGTGTAGATAGGACAGTCCGTGAGCGACACCAAGCGCTACGTTGAACCGTGCAGACCAATCTAGGCCATTATCTTTTGGACCAACGCCGTGGAGAACATCGTATAGGCTTCCTTTGGGCATGTACCTATACAACATCAAACCGTCATCTTTCCTCAGCCAAAACCCTTCTAACTTAATCAGATTCCTGTGCCTCACTTGACCAATGGTATCGATCTCTCTCATCATACTCTGGTTGGCGCGGATGTGAGATGCAAAGACGAGTCTCTTCACAGCGTAGACCTTTCCTGAGCCCAAAGAAGCTCTGTATACAACTCCGTGAGCTCCTCTTCCAATGATGTACTTTTCATTAAGATTGTCAGTTGCTGCAAGAACTTTGTTAAGCAACAAAGATGGGCCTTCCTCCTGTGTGAAGACATAAGCATCTTTCTCTTTCTCTGGTCTTCCTTTGCGTCGGCGTAGGCAAATGAAAACAAGGGCAATAACCAAAACCAAGACAAGTAAAGAGGATAAGACCGCTATAAGTGCAATCTTCCAGGTGCTGAGGCCACTTTTACCCTTGCAGTAATTCAACCCGCTGTGGCTATTGTTGCTACCAGAAAAGGAATGTGGAATGCAGAGTTTAGGATTTCCTGAAAACATCGACAGGTCAGAGATCAACTCTTTCTTCAAGTGTACCGGTACTGAACCATTGAACTGATTGTTAGAAACATCAACACGCAGCAATGATTCAAGATTCTCAAGAACAGACAAAGAGCCTGTCAACTTGTTGTTGGATATGTTGAGTCTTGTTAGTCTGTCAAGATCCCCCAACTTGGAAGGAATATCACCTGTCAATCCGTTTCCGCTAAGGTCCAAATCATAAGTCAGAACCTCTATCGACCCAAGAGACGAAGGAATCTCACCACCAAAAGCATTTCGAGCAATCTGCAGAGTTGACAGCTTTCTCAGCTCAGGAAAGAACTGTGGAATACCTCCTGAAAACCGGTTATCGTTGAGAACCAAAGTCGCCAAGCCTTTCCAGTTACTAAACTCTGAAGGAATCGAACCGTTTAATGAGTTGTAGCCAACATCAAAACGCTCAAAATTCACACACTTAGACAGCTGAGCTGGTAAAGGACCTCCAAGAAGATTACGTGAAAGATTCAAATAGCCAAGGCTTTGTAGATTCCCAAGTTGTGGAGGTATCTTTCCTGTGAGTTTGTTTCGAGACAGGTTGATGCTCGAGAGATTCCTACAGCTTCCGAGGCTCCCCGGGATTGGTCCTTCAAAGTTGTTGCTATTGAAATCAAGAAATTGAAGGCTATGTTCCTGAGAAAACTCAGGAAGATGACCTGAAAGGTTGTTTTCTCTAAGGATGAATCTCGTGATGGTCTTACAGTTACCAATAGAAGTTGGTATTGAACCGTGAAGCAGATTAGTACCCAAATTGAGAATACTCAACTTCTTTCCATGGCATAGATTCGGTGGTATCTCTCCTGTGAGTTTGTTATCAATAAAGTCAATCTCTTCTAAGCTGCTGTTCACACCTAAACCATGCGGTATTGGTCCATAAAAGCTGTTGTTGAAGAGCGTAGCAATCTTTAAACGCTTCATCTGTGCCATTTCCACAGGTAGTTCCCCTGTGAGGTTGTTTTGATAAACCAGCAACTGTGCAAGACTCTGACTCTTCCATATCTCCATAGGAATCTCACCCGTGAACTGGTTTTCGAAAAGCTCTAAACTTTCTAACTTCTTCAGCTTCCCTAATGTACTAGGTATCTCCCCTCCAAGCTGGTTATTGTTCAGCTTCAACAAGTTCAAGCTACTACAGTTCCCAAGCTCCGTGGGGATACTCCCAGAGAGACGATTCTCTGAAAGGTTTATATCTGTAAGCTTCTTCAACAAACCCAATGAAGGAGGGATTGTACCAGACAAGTTACCATCCACAATGACTAGAGCATCAAGGTTACTGCAATTGCCCAATTCAGAAGGGACACCACCTTCGAATTTATTGTAGGACAAATCTAAAGTCAACAGATTCTTGCAGTTTGGTGAGCCTAAACGTAACTGCCCTCCTAGGCTGTTGTTACCAACAAACAGATCAGTGAGATTCACCAAAAGGTTAAGACTTTCAGGTAACGAACCAACTAACTTGTTCCTGTGCAGATACAGAATCTCTAGACTACTGCAGTTCCCAATCGAGTCAGGGATGTTACCAGATAACTGATTCTCAAACATACGCAGATCCACAATCTCCTTAGCTTCACCAATACTTTGAGGAATCGGACCTGTTAGATTGTTATACTCCAGATTTAGAATCTGCAACTTGGGAATTCGAAACAAGGATTGAGGCAACTCACCAGTGAGAAAGTTTGAGTAAAGATAAAATTCCTCCAAGCTCTTCAAGCTACCGAGAGTATCTGGGATCTCACCGGAGAAACTGTTTTCAGACAAATCTAAAGAAACGAGATTGGTACAGTTTCCTAAAGTGGAAGGTATAGTCCCAGAGAAATTGTTACTACTCAGATCCAAAGTCTGCAAGCTTTTGAGCTCACCGATTTCAGGACCCAACTGACCTGAAACCCTAGAATTAGTGAAGTTGAGAGACGCGACATTCTCAGAATCGTCACATGTGATACCAAACCAGTTACATGGAGTGGCTTCAGATGCGTTCACCTTCCATGTCGAAGTTACTTCCGGTGGTACTTTGTCTAAATGCTTCAGAAGCGAGAGTAGAGTTAACCCATCTGAGTTTAAACAAGAAACTAAACGGATCGAGAGAAAGAAACAGAAAAGTAGAAGAATTTTGAAAACCCCAACAAGATTCTTCATTTCTGATGAGATTATCAAAAGTCAAGAAACATGCCACTGGGCTCTTGTATCAAATCAAGATTGGTATTTGAAGCTCAAAGCTTTTGCATGAGAGAGAGAGAGAGAAGGGGGAAAAGGACAAGACTTGATTGATGGGTCATGGGTAGGTATAATTTAACTGATGATTCTTGCCGTTTTTTATGACGAGACAAGATTTTGTTTTTGGTCGTTTATGAACCAACAACAAACGAGTGTGAGATAGAGGGAGACCGAGAGAGAAACCTTAACCTCCTTCCTTCAACGCGTTTTCTTCTTTGCACGCTGTTTCTCATTCAGTCTTCTTTCTTTCCGTTTTCAGAGACACACGTGTTTTTATATAAAGAAGTCATCTCTGTTTCTTTTGATTCCTAGTGTGAAACGTGAATCTTTTCAATATTCTACAACGATGTCGTTTTACGAGTTTATCCAAAAAGAGTAAGAAACTGTTAACACATCAATAACGAAGTAAAAAAAAAGCATTTCATTAAATAATTGGACTATTTGGTTGGTGAATAGAGTCAATTTGTGGGGAGTTGGGTAGGTTTTGGGTTTTGCCAAAAAAAAAAAAAAAAAAAAAAAGGGTAGGTTTTGGGTCCATTATTAAATTCAGTACCAAGAACGCATTACCAAGTACCAACCATTAAAATATTTGATTGCAAACGTTAACAACACAGTCCACTACCTAAATTTTAAATTTGATATTATACGTGTATTGGTGTATAACAATCTTTTTCGATACTATTTGATAAGAACAGCTAAACCGTTTGCTTAGAACTGAACAAATTGACTTTCAAATCATGACTAAGGTAAGCTTCCGAGAAAAATATATAGAATAAGAGAATTTTGATTCCACGTTTCTTTTTTTTTATATAGAATTGTAAATTCACATGTCGTATATGAATTTGGATCTAATCAACCGACACTTTTTATTTTATGAATATCTCACTAACATTGCAGTATATCTATTTTTATACTGAAATAAAACATATAAAAATGAGTTGATAGTAAAGATGTTATTATTAATATAATGTCACTGGATATTTTGAAAAAGTCTGATTTTGGTCAAGCAATGTTATTACTAACACTAAGGGTGGCGATCCGGCGGAACGAACCCTGAAAAACAGTTTCTGGAGAGAACCAAAGTGGTCAACTCTTTCCAGTTACTAAACTTTGAAGGAACCGAGCCGTCTAATAAGTTAAATCCAAAATTCAGGTGACTAAGAGCAAGGTCAATGGGGGGTTCATATTTTGGGGATCTTATACACTATTTGAATTTTTATGAATTAATTGTATACTTTTTTAAAAATAAAAATCCTTGATATCTTAATTAAAATTATCTCTTCTAATGGTATGATCTAAATTTGGGTCTCTTATTTATGAAAATATAGTTTTTTAAAAATTTAAAATTTTTAAATAGAATAGAAGTAGTTTAAATGTTTAAACATATAAGGATTAATAGGAAACTTTTGACTTGTTTATGATGAATAAATTTCGAGAAGGAAATCAGACTAGAATCCTTTTATGAAAATGATGGTTTCTATTCAATTTGGGGACTCTTGAGTGACCTATCATCAACAATTGATTCATCACCATTCAATAATCAGGTTATTCGATTAAATCCAGCTTAATTAAGGGAAAGAAAGACATGCATGATCAGAAATCACTTGAATTGATTCCATAGCAAACACAAAAGCCATAACGAGTCTCACTCTCTCTCTCTCACACACACCATTGTCTCAACTTAAAACAGAGAAAAACTAGTCAATAATGTAACTTGTCCTAAAATGCAAAACATATTTAGTAGAGAGTAGAAGAGACTAGAGAGGGAGAGAGAGAGAGAGATAGTTTAATAGAGCTTCCTTTAGTAGGCGTTGTTGTTGTTGTTGTTGTTGTGATGTAGGTTCGGGTGGCTGTGATGTAGATCGTTGGACCATGAACATCACTCGAGGCCTTGTCATCGATCGGCCCAGGTAATCAACATTGAATGTTTTAGAGTGGATCATGGATGCCCACTTCTTCGAGACGAGAATGAACCTCACCAAGGATTTCAGAGGCAATCGTGAGAGAATGCTCATTTGATGATCTTCAGTAAGTGACTCAAATTTGATTTCTCCATTCTTGTTTTTTCTTTCTTTGTATTTGTAATGATATTTTGTGTTTTGAGATATAGAGAGACTAAACACACATATGTGGTATTTATAACAGAGTAGTCTCATAGTTTGTTACCAACGTTGTAACTTGTGAGTGTGGGTGATGATTACTCGTTGAGTCGTAAAAACGCGTACATCTTTATTTTACATATCATGAAATGCTTTACATCTCAAAGAAACGAAAGTAGAATGTTTAGCTCCACACGTTAAAAACTTACTAAAATTATTGGCCAATTAGCATAGAGTTTACTAGATACCATGCATGAAAAGTGACAAATTTGCTTTCATCTTACACGTTTTAGTAGTAATTTGGTTCTAATTCCAATACAATAATCACACGCCAGGATATTGATAACAAGTTAACATTTCCTAAAGGTTTCCACTTTAATTCTGTTTTGTCTATTGAGAAGGATGATTGCTAGACTAACAGAGAGATTTGGTGTAAGCCACACCAAGAGTGACTTGCAAGGTTTTCTTTCATTGTACTAATCTAGTCGTCAATGCACAAAATAAATTCTGATATAAATTTAACTTCTTAAGGTTGTTAAAATATATATATATATATATATATATATATATATATATATAAGTTCTTAAAAATTTTCACTATTCACTTTAATTCTTTGTACACAATTTTTAAAAAAAAAAAATTTATGCATAAAAAAGTTAATTGACTATTCTTTTAAATTTCTTTATTTTTTATTTAATGGGTTACTCGTTGAGGATTGTTTGGTTTATATGTTAGGATTTAAAATTGAAAAAAAAATGATGTAATGTTATTTATTCTTAAGTATAATATTATATAGAGAATATTTGTTATATATAAAAAAAGGATTCTATTATTATTGGTAAAAGAATTTCACAGAGAGTTGTCAAAAAAAAAAAAAAAAAAAAAAATTCACAAAGAGTTACTAAGCTCAGGCAAACAGTAAACGAACAATGGACAAAAAGCAGAAGATAAAGATTGATCGCAACAAAAAGCAATGTAACAATTGCAAATCCAAATCTTTGGCTACACTTTGTTTTATGTTATACCACCAACCATTTTAGGTTCTCCAAACTCCAAAGCCTTGTCTAAGAGAACCTCTTGTGACCGCCCGGTTTGTTATTGAGGCTGAGGTCGTGAGTCATGGTCCTGATAGTGCGACTTTAGATGGTTGATGGTTCGGTCTGAAAAAAATCGTTATTTGAGAGGAAGAGGCCGGTGGCTGCTACTACTCTCTTTGCGTTTACAAGATAGAATTATAGCTAGAAATCTTGTGTTTTTTCTTTTAGGAACGTTTTGTTCTACGAATCAAAATGTCACTTTCTGTAGTTGAAAAGAATATTACACTATTATACAAAAGAACTTTTCCCTTTCTCTTTGCACTTATTAGGAAGCTTCAATTTTGTAATTATATGGCAAAAAAATAAAGATTAATGGCAGTAAGAAAAAACGAACAATCACAATAAGATATAGTCGAGAGATAACATTATTATTTAGCATAAAATAAAGGTTAACGACAATAGAAATAAAAATTAACAATCCCAATAAGACCACTAGTACATGAGAGCTAGACATCATTATTATTTAGCATAAATAAAGAGTAACCGCAATAGAATGAAAATTAGAAATGAAGACAAACAACAATCCCAATGAGACTTGAGAGAGTGAACAACCAAGTCTTATTCTTCAGATAAGCCAAGTACTATCAACATGATCCAAGAAGGTTCGAACATAATAGTATCCATCAACCATTCCTTCAATCTCAAATCTTCTGAGGTTTGTTTTGTCTTTATCGTAATACACCACAAAGATGTGTCCCCCTAACCAACAGTATGGTGCGAAAACAAGTTCTTTTGTTCCAATGGTACCATTGAAAAAAAACTTGTGGTGTCCAACAGTTTCTAGCCATTGAGGAATCTTAACGATCTCTCTCCTCCAGTTTCCTGTTATCTCGTTCCTAACCCACAATACAAAACTTCCAATGTCATCGTTGTCCCATATATCAACAATTCCACTTCTAAACTCAGAGTCATCTACTAAGGCAATTTCCCCTTTGTAATTCACCAATTTCCAACGATGGTCATCAACTGTAGAGGTTTCGCCTCTGTCAGGTACTTCAATGACAGTGAAATCTTCAGAACTCACGTTGAAGCTCATTACCTGATATTTTCCACTATTGGGCTGAGCTCCATAGTACAAGAAACCTCCTTTGAATAGTCCTTGAGTAACTGGTGAATGATCATGGTTACATGTGATCCGTCTCCAAGAAGAGTCTTCCACTGATTCCTCCGTCATCGTGTATACATGAAACTCCTTAGTTCGCCTACCATCTCCGAACTGTGTAATGCATAACACCTTGAATACATCCGTAGATTCATCGTATCCGAAAAAACATCTTATGGATGCTCCGTTAGGCCTTTGGATCTTAGGTAAATGCCGAAACTTTTTCGCACCCGGGTTGCAAATGACAACATTAGTACCACCTCGAAGACAGATCAAACCTCGGATGGGTTGAGAAACTTCAACAAGTGGTACTTCTCCTTTGTTGGTACGTATCAGTTGTTGACCAGACGACAAAAATGGTTCCTCCTCTTGATAAACAGAGTGAAACAAGGCTTCGGCTTTGTTTGACGGGATTCTTACATCATGGGCGACGAACAACACTCGAGGCCTTGTCATCGACCGGTTCAAGTAAAGATCTCTGAATGCTTTCGTGCGGATTAAAGATGCATATTTCTTCGAGACGCAGATGCATGTCACCAAGGATTTCAGAGGCAACCATGACAAAATCTGTATTTGTAGATCTTCAGGAAGTGACTCGAAATTTGATTTTTCCATTTTTGTTTTTTTTCTTTCTTTGTATGTGTAATGATATTTTGTGTTTTGAGATATAGAGAAACTAAACACACATCTGGTATTTATAAGAGAGTAGTTTCATAGTTTGTTACCAACGGTGTAACTTGTGAGTGTGGGTGATGATTACTTGTTGAGTCGTGAAAGCGGTACATCTTTATTTTACATATCTTTAAATGCTTTACATCTCAAAAATAAACGAAAGTAGAATGTTTAGCTCCACACGTTAACAACTTACTAAAATTATTGGCCAATTAGCATAGAGATTACTATATACCATGTATGAAAAGTGACAAATTTGCTTTCATCTTACGCGTTTTAGTAGTTATTTGGTTCTAATTCCAATACAATTATCACACGCCAAAATATTGATAACAAGTTAACATTTTTCTAAAGGTTTTCACTTTAATTCTGTTTTGTCTATTGAGAAGGATGACTTGCAAGGTTTTCTTTCATCCTACTAATCTAGTCGTCAATGCACTTTAATTCTGTTTTGATATTATGTGTTTTAGACAAATTGTGGTTATGATCAAAGAAGACAGAAGTGGTATATATTTATAGAAATCTGAGTTTGTTACCAACGCTTGTGACTTTAGTTTAGCTTGTTGAGGTTGTAAAACGCGTACAACTTTTACTTTATTGCGTGCTCACATGATCCAGAAACAAAAAGAGAAATTTTGGTTCCACAATTAAGTTTCTAAAATTGTTGGCTAATCAGCATATAGATAAGTGGATACCAAGCATGAAATTTACATTATTACATCCTACACAAGTAAATCACACCTCAAAATATAAGATAATACCTTAGTCTTAATTATTTTTAATTGCATGAATAAAACTTATTTTTATGACTAAACTAGCAATTGACCCGCGCTACGCGCGGTAGTTAGATTAAAGTGTATTCTAGGTTTTCTTGTGTATTTTTTTTTTGGTTACGTAAAGCCATATTAACGTTTGTTGTTGTATTTGATTTTGGTTGCTATATTTAAGAGTATTTACGTCAAGCCATATTTACGTTGTTTTATATATTGTTTTCGTTTATGTTGTTTATTTTTTGGTCTTCTATTTTGTATATTGACATTTGTTCATAGGAAGTTTTGTGTAGGTTTTAAAATAATGTGTGTTTAATAGCAGTCACCTCAATCGATGTTTCATACTCTGCAGTAGATATTGCAGGAGTAGTACGATGCCAAATTCTTGTTATAGACAAACGGATAAATAACAATAGCAAATACCTATTTTTCTACCGCAAGTGTTCCACATGCAGGAGTTGCAACAACAACTACTACTACTAAATCAACTAAATCAACAACTTGTATAGTAAATGTATTTTATATAAATGCGATATTAGTTATAGAATAATAATTAGTTAAAGCAATTGTATTGTGAATTTGGTTCAGAATAATCTTTGGGAAACTTTTGAAGAAACTAATAAGACAATTGAGATAAATACTATTTAACTTTTCTAACATCATTTATTTATTTATTTTTTCCATAATATTTTTTATTTGGTAAAGTGAGACTGTAATTACTTAATCTAACCACATTTTTATTTTAACTATTCTATTTTGTTTGCTAAGAAACTCTAAATTATTTACCCAAGTTAAGAAGTATGTAAATGGAAGTAAATAAAACTGTAAGTTATATAATTTAATTGAATTATCTATATTAACATTTTTAAGTACATTTTTTGTTATAACCATTGAATTATACTTATTGACAAATTTAATCCGTGATATACCATCTTATGAATTTTATGGATATAATTTTTTCACGGGTTGTATCTAAAAAACACTTAATTTACGGGATAAATTTAACCTCAGTGTAAATTTTTAAAAATAATATTATGATTATAATTTTCTCATAGGTTATTTGTTAAAAGCCCTACAATTTTAATTTATTCTAATCATTAAAAATTTAGTTCTGTATAAATGTAATGTTATTATAGATAAATTTAATTATCGACCCATGGTGGCTGCGGTATACTATTGGTCAATTTTTTAATATGACAATAAAAAAATTATTATATATTTTTAAATAATGAACATCAAAAACAATACTAACTAACAAATGCAATTGAAAATTTTTAGGTATTTAAATATCGTTCCGCTGTGTATGGCAAGTTAAAATTCTTTTTAAAAATTATATTTACACTTCTTTTGATATTTCACTAAATACCTGCAGCTATCAACCTAGGTGAATATCCATGCTACGCACAGGCTTATGCATAAAAGAATTACATAATTATTTGTTAAACCTAAATGTTCTGGTTAAATCATCAATCTTAAGGAATTTATTAGGAATGATTTTTTCTTAACTTCACTTACTCTTTAATTTACTTAAGATATGCATCTTTCATATCTCTGTAGCTGTTTATTTTCTTGAGTAGAACTCTAGAGTTTGGTGTTGTTTTATATAACAAAATCATATGAAGACTCCTTTCGTCTTTACCTCTACGTTTTCTTGAACCAGCATTTTACAGTTGTGAATTTTTTTAACTAATCTTTTAATCAATAGTGAAAACTCCCCCTCTCTTCTGAATATATACAGTTCTTTCTCCACCATCGTTTTTTGGCTCCTCTTCTTTTTCCTACACACTTGTTTACATACAAACGTTTGAAATAAAAAACGTGCATTACCATTTCATATATAATACCCAGAAGGCCAGAAGGCAACTATAATATCACATCATTCAACATGAGGCCATTCATCAATGTTAAAACATGTTTTTCACCCTGGACCCTGCAATAACAAAGAAAAATAAATATCTAGAGCCAGTAGATAAAACAATTATGCACATTACTTCACCTGACCAAGTAGTTTCATAAAGTTTCTTTCACAAGACGATTCAAATATTAGTATGTATATACATTACATATATACTTCTTCTTTTTGACAATCATTACATATATACTTTTTTAGATGAACTTTGATTCCCGTAGAAAGAGAACAAAGGCTCGAAAGTCGAGTTAAATCTCCAAAAGATACTTGTAGGAATATCGTCACAGGAATAATGTTCCATAAAGATTTGGTCTCGTTAGCTCTTTCGTTCATATCAAATGCCAATAAGAGGGTATCGTATGTTGCCATTGTAGCGCCTTGCCATATGCTTAACATCCACTTAGCCACCCATATTTGTCACTAAACCAATCAACTCATGACGTCATATTTAGCGAAACTTACACTTGGATATAAGAAGTCGTACTACTATACTTGAATCACACGATGAAATTGGCTTCTCTTAAGAGTTGCAAAGACTTAGCTGCAACAATAATGGGAAAAATATGCCTCCCAATCTAAGAGTCTCCATACACAGCCTCTTTTTCATTTGGGAGTCCAAAGAGCTGCCAGTTGAGAGTTATACATACAGTTGGTAGTTCACCCTACTGTCCAGACCGAGCAGAGTAGAATCATTCTTCTTCCACACCTTTTATTTCCTTACTGATATATCACAACCAATCGGAATAAACAAAGTCAAAGATTACTCAAGAAAGAGATGGAACCAAACATAATTTAGAACATATCACTTGTAATGATTAGGTGGAGTACTTTTGTGTGAGCAAATGATTATGTATTTATAGGTATAAGGTACTAAGGAGGATGACAATTATTTTTTAATGGCTATGGTGAAGACGAGAGAGTATGGGTAGCCTATGGTGAGTGGCCCGTTTTGGAAGAACAGTAAATGCCACAATTTAGGTTAAATTAAAGGTCGCAACATAGATCTTTCGACAGTTACAATTTTCTTTTTGCAAACGTTTGGAAGAGAAAGAGTGAGCAGAAACGAAAAAGTCTTAGTAAAACCATCTGGGCTGAGACTGGTATTACTATGAAGGGCTGCAGTTTTGTAAGGCCCTAGAATGTATTGTTTTGAAAGGCGAAGTTTTTTTCAAATTATTGACCAGAAGGGCAGTGTCAAATAACGATTCAATTTTTTTAAAAACATCAGATAAACCAAACAAAACACAGCAATTACAGGACAACTCAAAAGGCAAATTACATTCTAGAGTTTTTAGGATTCATATGAGGAAATATATTAAAGAGGGGGAATACCTTGACATAAACAATTTTGTGAATTTAGCAGTTGTTGAAGTAGCTGAGTCGGGTGGCTTAATGAGCTCATCATCCTCGTTGCCTAAACTGGCTGGAGAAGGGTCTTTCTTTTTTTTTTTTTTTTTCCTCATCTCTCCAATCTTAGTTAAATCCAGAGAGTAGTCAGGCAATGTTCCTCCTCTTTTTTGGTCCCAATCACCAAACTGTGGCACTGATAGCGACGGAGTGTTCTTCTGCACAAACACTAATCCGAAACAAACATATCAAGTAACTATAAAAAGGTTTCATATTTGATTCGTAGACTTAACAAAATGAAATACGTTAAAAAACATAGCAATTTACAAAGCGATGCATCATGAGGCATAAAGATGAATACTCAAAGAAACAAAAGCCAAAGTTCTTAACTTGGATAAAATCACAAGCTTTGATTAAATCAAACTAATTGAAGCCTTGTCAAGATAGATGAAATTGAAGCCAAACTACATGCATCATCAAACCCAATCAAACTGTTTTTTTTTGTTTACCAGAAAATAAAAGATGGTGTGTCGGGTCCCCAGTATGTGCTGCTGCTTCGTCGCTGTCATATGCTCCTGCAATTAAAAGTAACGCAGTTGAGATTCTTCCTCTGACCAAATCCACCCTCTCTTATCAGAAAGTGTTGACAGAACCGATAGAATCATAGAAGACAGAGAGGCTGAGGAGCTACGGCGCCGCTTCCTGTATCGGCATCGCTTTAGTCACCGTTGCCACTTCTCTCTCCGCCACTATCTTCACCGTCGCTAAACGGAGCTGCTTCTTCTATCGGTAGCCCTTTTATCTCCGTTCAACGCTTCCCTCTGAGCCGCAGGACAAGGAAGCAGTTGCAGGTGGTGTCTATGGCTCCTGAGGAAGAGAAGCTCACTCGTCGCAACCCTCTCGATTTCCAGATCGTAATTAGATTTCCTTTTCGAAATTGGCTCTACAGATTCTTAGGGAAAGTCAAAGTTGGCTATTTTTTAATTTAACTCATTGCAGCTGGGCTGATACTGGTTTGCTGTAATGGGCTGCGTTAGAATTAAGCCCAAATTTGGTTTTGTTTGTTTTAAAAAGAAATGAGTGTTATTCGTATGGAGAGTACACGTGGGGGTGCTGACGTGGCTGCACCAGAAAAGAAAAAAAGGTAACTTTATATATATAGATTAGCATGACTTGAGTTGAAAGGTTTTGTTTTAATTACACATCTACTCATCTTACACGTTTTCCGTTTTCACTATAATTCTTTGTACACAATTAAAAGTAGTTGTTTTTATTATTGGTTAAACCGTTAAAGTATTAACAGAGTCGCACATTTCAATTTAAACAGAACGCTAAACAAAAGCAGAGGATGATATGATTGATTTGGTAGCGATAGAAAGGGATGCAGCCAACAGTAGAATTCAAATCGCCACTTGTCTGTTTAGTTTCCGCTTCTTCGAACACTAATCTTTTGTTTCATTTCAACCGCCATGAGATTAAATCTTTTGTGAGGATTTTTGTATGTATATATATTATATAACATTAGTCTGCCATTGAATTGAAGAAAGAATTATAAAAGCGGGTGGAACAGACACTATCATAATTGGACTGAGTTATACTGTATATAGAAAATATTTTCAAACTATCCTTTATCATTCCCATTAACATCTCCCAAACTCTCTCTACAACTTTGCACATATACAAGTTTAATTTTTCCCAATCTTGAGAGACAAACTTACCAAAAATATGAATCCATGACTTGGCATCGTTCAGTTACGCCAATTAGATGATGCCTCAAGCTCCACATCCTCTTCCCACCAAGTTGCCGACTGCAATACCATCAAGTTCCAACCAGTTTAAGCTTCTATGTGCACATGCAATAAACAGACAAACACAATCAAGACCAAATACCTTGTATCCCCTGCGCAGGAACTCGAGTGAACTCCCTTTCTCTTCTTGTAGTCCCAGAACCTGCAACAGCTCTTCCTTCGTCTGTTTGTATCCACATCAATCAAAGCTTGTTACTTTTTTTCTGAGGGTTGGGTGAAAACGACTATATGCAAAAGGTTAAATGCTTTAAGTGCACATACTTCACCCAGCGTGAAACGAGTAGGGCTTTCTGCAACACACGCAAATGAACCATCGGTTTGCTTAAGCATCACCTGCCATGGTCCTGCATTAGATTTTTGCATATCAGATATGAACAGAGAAAACACTCTCTCAAGTTCAGGCCACTGGTATTGAGAATGGTTCTGCAAATCTGATAGAGACTAGCATAGCATCACATCATGTTCAGTGATCAAGAAAGTCACAGTACATATAGGCACAGTTATAATATATTTAATCTTTAGTCCCGGATAGACTAGTTTAGCATTTACCAGGATATTGTCGAAAAAGTGCTCCATTGTAGTTCAACACAAACGGTGCCACTGCCACTGTCTTAGCCAAGCAACACAAACAAAAATTATGCTGCTTACTTTATGCATGCAGCCAAGAAGGGTCTGCTGAGAAATTATCATCATAACTGGAAAGTACCTTAGAATACTCTCTGGTTCGGATATAAAAGACGGGAATAAATTGAGAAAGAAACCGGTAGTGCAGATCTTTAGGGGGAAAGCCAAGTAGCCCTAGGTCAGCACTGCACTAAAGTTCAGTTGTTACCAGAAGTGAGGAAACAGAGAGAGATTGACTTTAAAAAAAAAAAAAACGAGGTCTCAATAGAGGTAATACCGCAAGGTATCTAGCTCAAGATTAAACAGAAGAGCTGGGGTTGAACTGGCAAAGGTTTCCTGCAAGAAGAGACCAACAACATACAGATTGTGATTGACTAAGAAGGCACAAATAAAAATTCAAAAATGACTATAGCCAGTGAACGTATCTGAACCAAGTTCCATGTTAACATAAGAAAAGATAGGAAGGAATCCAATACCACAAACTTCTCAATAAAAGAGAGTTCCCGAGTGCTGCAATTGATAAACATATAAAGGGTCGGTGGCTCCTTGGGCTCCCAAGAACCTGTAGGAACACATAATCCTCATGACTTAATGCAATAATCCATCTGTTAACATAAGCAAAAATCCAAGTGAAAAGGGACGATATTAGATAAAAGGATTGTAGTTTTAGCTATACCTTCGTTATCATCTTCAAAATCAAAGTCCAGGGTACTCCTTATAGACCTGAAGAAATTTGTGACAGAAGTACCAGGTATATCATCTAGAGAACCGATACTTATCCCATCAACCTGATGAGAAACAGACACAAAATGAAGCTGTTGTTAAGTAATCAAGCGTTCAATATCCTAACATATGCTATATACAGCAAACTGGGAAGTTCAATTTCTACCGAATCAAATGCCGCTTTGAAGCGTTGCGAAGCTCTACGCTTCTCAGGCTTGTCAGGAAAAACCTGAAACATGTTTGATATTCACATAACGTCAGAAGAACAAAATAAGAAGAATTGAGTAATGAAGGAGATAGAATTATACAATGCAAGCTCTTGTCTCTACTTTCTCCTGAAGTTTGCGAACAACAGTTATGGCCAACTGTATGTTAGCATCAATAAAGTCATCTGAAGAGCCCTACAACAACAATGTTATACAAATCCAACACAGTTACAACAACAACAACAAAATCACTATAAAAAAACTAAGTGACTGTGTCAACAAGCTAGAAAAAAAAATACCTTGTAAGAAGAAATGCTACTAGGCAAAGGCCTACACATTAGAGCAAAAAGACGCCATTATAACCACAAGCGATGAACACACAAAAATTGAAGTTTTGAGATAAGAGTAAGAGAAGGAGGATTACGGGAAATCAATCTCCAAACGAGATTTTGAATCCTGGAGAGCGTAAGCGAGAGAATTGGCGGCGTCAGAGGCTAGAACCTCGTACGACTTGGGCTTATACAAGGGGACACCTCTCTTAGGATCGGAGTCAGAAGAAGCCGATGAGAGTGCGCCTCCGCTTTTTGCGGTGGCTCCGCATCTGATTTTTCTGCTGTTTAGAAGAATCGAGGGAGAAGAGAAGAGCGCCGGTAACATCGCCATCGCCATTTTTGAACTCTCTCTCTCTGTTTAGACGACGGTACGGTAGTGATAACACTGGCTACAGTCTAATCCGCACAACCTCATGAGACGTGGCTAAATCTTGTCATCTTATCTTAACCGAATTGAACCGGAATTTGATTGGCAGAGTCATCAAACCGGTACTCTTAAACCATTCCTAACGGCCGTCAAAGTCAAAGATTACAATCTATTGACAACCGTTGATCTCAACTTGGGTTTAGTTATCATCGACGGCTATGAGTACTTGAAAGAGCTGAAGAAACACTCTATAACAGAAAGCAACCGCGCCATTGGAGTCTCCTTTTTTTTTTTAACAACTTCTTCTTCGACTCTGTTTCTCTCTCTCTCTATAACTGAGAAAGTTCTCACTTTCCCGAGAAAATTTAATTTTCTTTCTGCTCTCTGAGAAAAAAATCTTGTAACCGAAAGAGCGAGAATGATGAAACGGATTGATACTTCTCTTCTGTACACGGCGTTCGTTGTGCTTCTTCTTCTTGGAGTAGTTCCTCGATCTGATGCAAGGTCACGCTCTACTCGACGTAAGTTTCTCAAGAAAATTTCGATTGAATCTCGTTTTCATTCTTGAATCGTTGTAATCTTTGGAGATGATGATGTTTCTTTGATCTCCCTGTATCGCTTTTTGAGTAATTTGCAAGATAACGATGATCGATGATTTGGTTTTTGAGATTCTTCTGTTTCATCGTTGTTTCTTACTGTTGCAGCGCCAAGTTTCATGCGATTCGTGTCAAACGCAACTGATTTTGCGTCGGAGGATTACTACGACTACATAATCGTCGGAGGAGGTACGGCGGGATGTCCACTAGCCGCCACACTTTCACAATCTTTCAGGGTTCTTCTGCTTGAACGTGGCGGCGTTCCGTACAACAGACCTCACGTGATGTCGCACGATGGTTTCTTGACTACACTCACTGACGTCAACAACTTCGACTCGCCGGCTCAGTCTTTCGTCTCTGAGGAAGGAGTTCCTAACGCCAGAGGCCGTGTTCTTGGAGGAAGCAGTGCGATCAACGCTGGGTTCTATAGCCGTGCTGATAAGCAGTTCTTTGAGAACTCGGGTCTTAATTGGGATCTGACTAGTGTGAATCAGTCATATGAGTGGGTTGAGAGAGCTATTGTGTTTAGACCTCAGCTCAGGACTTGGCAAACTGCGATTAGGGATGCGTTGCTTGAGGTTGGTGTGCATCCGTTTAATGGATTCACCTTGGAGCATAAAGTTGGGACTAAGATCGGAGGGTCTACGTTTGATCGTGCTGGGAGGAGACACAGCTCTGCAGATCTTCTCAGGTATGCAAGAAGTTCCAACATTAGAGTTGCAGTTTACGCAACTGTAGAGAGAGTACTGCTAGCTTCATCTCCAAGTGTCTCCGGTGCCAACGTATCTGCGATTGGAGTGGTTTACCGTGATCAGCTGGGACGTTACCATCACGCCATGATACGAGACAGAGGAGAGGTGATACTGTCAGCTGGTGCACTCGGTAGCCCACAGTTGCTTTTTCTTAGTGGGATTGGTCCAAGGAGTTATCTTTCGACTTGGGGGATCCCAGTGGCTCTTGACCAGCCTCATGTGGGAGATTTTGTGTATGATAACCCGAGGAACGGTATCTCCATTGTTCCTCCGGTTCCAATGGAGAGCTCACTGATTCAAGTGGTGGGTATTACTGAGGAAGGGGCTTTTCTGGAGGCTGCTTCCAATGTGATTCCGTTTGCTTCGCCTTTACATTCTGTGTTCATCAGAGCGCCGGCTTCTCCTTTGTACGTCCCTGTGACAACTATAATGGAGAAGATCCTAGGTCCAGTGTCTATTGGTCTACTAAGGCTGGCCTCAACGGATGTGAGGATAAACCCAGTTGTTAGATTCAACTACTTCAGTGATCCACAAGATCTAGAGAGATGTGTCAATGGGACTAGGAAGATTGGAGAAATACTCAGGAGCCGAGCTATGCAGGACTTTATGATCAGGGAATGGTTTGGGAACCGTAGATTCAGGTTTGTTGGAGCTCCATTGCCTGTGGACCAATCAAATGATCTAGTGATGGCAGATTTCTGCAGACGTACTGTGAGCACAATCTGGCACTACCATGGAGGCGCTGTTGTGGGAAAAGTAGTGGACTCTGATCTCAAAGTCATTGGTATTAATTCTCTTAGGCTTGTGGATGGATCAACCTTCAATATCTCTCCAGGAACTAATCCTCAGGCGACCTTGATGATGCTTGGAAGGTAAGAAGAAACTTACCAAGTGTATTACTCTTTGAAATTGTATCAGTTCATTTTGATGAAACTAAAAAGAAACTTCTATATGATAATTGCAGGTACATGGGGCTGAAGATGCTGAGGGAGAGAATGAGATAGAAATGATTCCCCAGATAGGCTTCCTGGATTATTTTGCTGATTCTTTTGCTCTTATGTTCACCTATAGCTCTCTATCACGTGTTACTACACTGAGTTTGTTCAGTCTTTCATTGGACTCCTCGCTTAATTCATGTAATAGAGTACAGTAGTTCATCTATATAGTCCATCTATGCAACAGAATTGAGATGTACTCAGACTAGCCATTATAGTAAAAAATCCAGCATTCCTATGTCAGAGAGCAAAGGACATGTTCATATTACAAATACAGATACAGTATGTGACATACTAGAGGAAATTTAAATCTTAGTAATGTGAAAACAAGAGGCAGTATTCTTCTAATTTTCTGTTTTTGGCACTATGATGAACACTTTTGGAATTTGTTCCATGTAAAAGTTTCCTCTTGAAGTTTCGTGGAATCTCCTACTTCATTATGTAAAGGAAGATAAGACAATCAAACGCATACCTCTCGTCCTCTTACATTGCTTTCCAGGAATCCAATACCTTCCCATGAAGCTGACGTCTTTATATGCGTTGCTGCAAAAGCGAAATACTCAATTCTTGTTCTTTAAAATCCACAACCTGTTTCAGTTCCAAAAAGCTTCTTCTGCAGCAAAGAAAAAGTTTGGTTCTCCTCTTATTGTAAAACTTTGGTTTCTTAGCATTTTCCCTTGCATTGTGTTAACAAAACTAAACTCTGAATTAATCAGCAGGAAGGAGTCATGGATCAACAACCACAAGGTGATAAGAATCTGACTGTGTTCGTCGGACCCTGGGGAGGAAATGGAGGAACTGCCTGGGATGACGGGATCTATCATGGTGTCCGTGAGATCAGACTTGTATATGATCATTGCATTGACTCCATCACAGTGATCTACGATAAGAATGGTAAACCTGCAAGATCAGAGAAGCATGGAGGTGTGGGAGGCAACAAAACAGCAGAGGTTTGTTGCTCTCTTATTCTCTGTTCTGTCTCTCTCAGATTTTGGTTTCTTTAAAATGAACCGTGTTTGCAGATAAAGCTGCAATACCCAGAAGAGTATCTGATTGGCGTGAGTGGCTACTACTGTCCAGTGGTTAACAGTGGCACCCCTGTCATTAGATCAATGACATTCAAAAGCAATAAACAAGTTTATGGACCTTACGGAGTTGAACAAGGAACACCCTTCACTTTCTCAGTCAATGGAGGACGCATTGTTGGCATGAACGGTAGGAGCGGCTGGTACCTTGACTCCATCGGCTTCCATCTTTCACGTCCTAAATCAACCAAGACGGTCGACAAGCTTCGGAAGAAGATTCACTGGCTCACAAGGATAGTAGCATCATAAAGTCTATCGAACAGACTTAATCAGATACCATATCTGCATAGAATGTACTAGATAGACTATACGAATAAGGATGTTGGATGTATCTTATATAATCCATAAGACCAAAAGTTACTGCCAAAGATACTCTCTTTAATGCACACAATTCAAAAGGAAAGCATATCATTGTAATGGTAAAAAAACTAAAAAACACACGAAGGTTTTTCATATTAAGTTATAAACAAAGCATATTTCAAAGTAAGCAATATACACAAATAAGCCCGTGTTTGCGGATAATAGCAGCAACAATTCGACAAGGATCGCGTGCAAAGTGGCAGATTGTCCAAGCACGGATGTCGGTTAGCGAACTTATCCTCTGGCTTTAAGCTCAGCAAGCCTCCTCGACAAATCATCCTCATCGACTTTCTCCTCAGTCTTAGTAGGAATGGCATGACCAGCAGGCTGAGGAAGTCCCACAGAGACTTCCAAACCATAGTCATCTGCAACCTGCTGCATAAGGCTGTTGACTTCGCCTTCAGGAGTGGACAATGAAGTTGAACCAGCCATCGCATTCTCCATGAACTCAGCTTGAACCTCCATGTTCACAAACTGCTTCTCGAATGAATCCATCGTCTCAGACATCTTCTGTAGATTGCCTGATAAGAACCAAAAATTGTATACAACGCAGTGAATACATTTTCCCAACTGAGACTAAAGGATTATTTTTATCACAGAAAGTACAAAAAGATGAACCCTTTCATGTATTTCCATAAGAACAAAACCTTCCTGTCTATTCAGAAGCATCCCTTAAGTTTACATTCCCTTATAAACCATGGTGATCATCCAACCTCCGTTTCACAAAATTAATCCCTAACTAATGATCAGCAACACAACCACCGACAGAAACAATACTAAACCTATGAGCAGCATACGAAGATAATATCAGATCATTCAAATTCAGCAAAAGACATGATTTTACCTGTGGCAAGCGAAGACTCAAGGGATTTGACGATATTGGTCATGGATTTGGTGATAGTGGCCATCTTAGCCTGGGTATCGAGACGAGCAACAACAGCATCCAGACGAGAAGCGAGACGAAGGTAGTTCATCTGCTCGCTACGCTTACGAATAGCGTTCTCAGCATAGATCCGAGCACCATCCATGTTACCCTTCTCAATCGCCTTCTTCACCTTCAATTTCTCAGCTTTCTCCTCTTTCTCACACTTCCTCGATTGCCTTTGCAGAGACTTGGACGTGAATTTCAAATCGAATATCTGATTCATCAGCTTATCTGTGTTACCCATGTTGAATTCGATTCCTCTATAGATCTCCCTCTGCTAGAAATTATCAAAAAGATAGAGACTTTAGGGTTTTCTCTGTATCTGGGAAAAATATCTTGACGCGTTTGGTAATGTTTTGAAGAGAGATTGAAGAAGAGATCATATGAGAGAGAAGAAGGGAAGCTAATAAAGTCAATTTCGGTTTTCTTATTTCAAATCGGAATTGACCGGTTTAATCTATTTGTCGGTTATACCCGGTTAAAGTATTAAACAGTCACACACACAAGGCACACGTGTTAAAAGTGACTAAGCACCGTCCGATGTGTCACGCTTTGTACACGATGGATCAGTCATCGTCTGCGTGCCAACTCAGAACGAGCTTCTTTTGGAATTTTGCATGTTCTATTAAATTGTTCCTAAATTTCTTACCAAATTTCAAAATCTAATTTTTCAAATTTAAAAACCAAAGCTTTGTCTTTTCCAATTTCCAGAAACGTTTTTTTTGTTGGATTAAACGCAAAAGAAGCTGTGCCAAAAAAACCCCCCTCAAAGGAATTCGCGAGAGATGTGTGATAAGTTGGATGTTTCTGGAATCGTATTCTTGATTTTTGCAGTGTTCCGACTTTAAAAATTAAAACCCTGATCCCCTTTTATGGCCCAGAAACCGGAAAATTAGATTAGAAAAGTAGTTTAGTGGAAAAGGAAAAAAAAAGTTAGAACCTTTGGTGAATGAATACTCATTAAGACATTTGGGTCAGATCTTGGAATTAAAAAAAGAGGAAAGTTAGAAGCTTTCAGCTACTTAGCCAAGTTTTTTTTTTTTTTTCTTGTGTGATTGGGGTTTTTTTTGGAGATGAATGGGAGTAATGGTGAGGAGCGAGTCGTTCACGAGGTTGCGATGGTGGTTCCTAAGCGGGTTCTGGAAGAAGAAGGAAACTGTGTTGAGGTTTTGGTGACGGAACTTAAGAAGAGAGGGATGGTTGTTGATAGAGTCGTCGGTCTCGCAGATGAGTTTCTCAAGGTCGGTCCTTTTTTTGTTTCATCTTACTTTTCCCAAGTTACTTGTAAGTAATTTGTGATCACATCGTGTTTGTCAAGTGTAAAATCTCAATATTGATGCTTCCTAGGGTTTTTTTTTTCTCTCAAGTGCAAGTCGAAATTCTTGCATGTTGTCTTATGAAAGTACTAATCTGGGAGGTCGAGGAGGGTCCTGGAAGAGTGAATTTTTGGAGGAATACAAATTTTTTTTGATAAAACTTGCTAGTTATGTCTAACGGTGTCTAGGATTAGGATTCAACCGATTGGTGACTTATATAGCCATAAATCTCTAGAATTGACTGTTTTGCTTCTATGAGAGATAACTGCAACTCTTAAGTATTTCTTCAGGTAGCAGCTCCCTTGGAGACCTTGGGCAATGCAGCAGCAGAGCTTCATATACGCAAACCTACTCGTCTAGGTAAATATTGATTCCGGGCATTAACTTGATAAATGAACATCTGTTAAGCGGCACCGTAGCCTCATTTTTTGTTCCTCACAAGTCACAAGTTTGATGGTTATCCTCAATTCAGGGATTGATCTGCCCTTTGAGATGCAAGGGTCTGAGGCTTTCTTTCGGCAACCTGATGGTTTACTGTTCAGCTGGTTTGAACGTTTTCGGTGCTATCAACATCTTCTTTATGGAATTGTAAGTTCTGTCTCTCTGTATCTTCTGTATTGTTATTATACATCGTTGATTAATCTGTTAGCATGTTTTTTATTGCTTTAGTATGTCAATTTACAGTGTTATTGAGTCATGACACAGCAAATGAATTCTTGACTTATAGGTAAACTGTGGTGGGTACGATGTCACTCTGAAACTTGATGGCAGAGAGTTTTGTTGGGCAGCAGGGGAATCATTAGTTCGAAGGTTGGAATCAGAGGGTGTCATTAAACAAATGTTTCCTCTTCATGGTAAGCTAATCATTTGTATCTGTTGGGTTACAAACCAGTCTAGACTCTAGAACGGTTTAAAATTCTCACACAAATACGTTTTGTTTGTAGATGAATTCAAGAGGAAGGAACTTCTCCAAACTTGGGCATTAAATTGGTGGAACTTCACAAACCAACCAACTGATCAGATCTACTCTTACTTCGGTGCAAAGGTAGACACATATATAAATCTTAGTATCCTATATGTAACAGAAAGCTATTGTGAAACTCATCACATAGAAAAATCACAGATTGGAGTCTACTTTTCGTTCTTGGGAATGTATACGCAATGGTTGATATTTCCAGCCTTGCTTGGGTTTATAGTCCAGATGGTTGATTTTGGGTAAGTTCTTAATTCTGTTACAAGCTTCTAAGTAAATACTACTAGACATAATACCACACCTTATTTCAATCTTTCTTTGATCAGATCCTTGCAATTTCTTGCTCTCCCAAGTTTCTTTGTTAGCACAATACTCTGGGCTGCCTTGTTTCTACAGTTCTGGAAACGCAAAAACGCGGCCTTGTTAGCTAGGTGGGATTCCCCTACACTGATGCCTAATGATAAAACAGTTTAAAGTTTTTTTCTCATTTTCTGATTTCATTTCTTGCGTCGATTCTCTACCAATAGATGGCAGATCAATTGTTTAGTTGGCCCCAGTCAAGGATATAGATTTCTCGGAATGGAGTGGAGTTCCCTTCCATTTCCAAAGGAGCTTATAAAGAATATCGGAGATGAAAGATCCAAAGAGAAGGCAGCGTATCAAAGATATGAATGGTTTGCTTACCGCAAGAGGTTTAGGAATGATGTTCTTGTTATCATGAGCATTATCTGCCTCCAACTTCCATTTGAGCTGGCGTATGCTCATATTTACGAGATTATCAAATCTGATGTAGTCAAGTGAGCGCTTACTCGGTTTTTTCTTTACTAGCTTTACCAGTCTCATGTTTTAGCAACTAAGTTAGAACCATGACATTTTTTTTACGATGGTTTCAGGTATATATTGACAGCTATCTACCTTCTAGTTATTCAGTATCTCACTAGATTGGGAGGCAAAGTATCTGTCAAGCTGATAAATCGAGAAATCAATGAGAGTGTGGAATATCGAGCTAACAGTTTAATTTACAAAGTAAGGAAGGACAGCACTGTTTTACAGAGCACTGTTTCTATTTTCTAATCATTGCTTTGGAAAATTTCGACATTGCAGGTGTTCGGGCTCTATTTTATGCAGACATACATTGGGATCTTCTACCACGTTCTATTACATCGAAACTTCATGACACTTCGACAAGTATTGATCCAACGGTTAATAATCTCACAGGTAACAAGAAAGATGGTGATGTGATTAAAAACTCTCCTCTGAAGATTTTGTTACATGCATATGTTTAAAATTTAATTTTCTCCAGGTTTTCTGGACTTTGATGGATGGTTCTTTACCATATCTTAAGTACAGCTACAGAAAATATAAAGCTAGGTACGCTCTTTATTTCACCTAAACAGATTATAAAGCGTATGCTCAAAACTTGTAAGAAAATAATATAGCTTCTTTCTTTTTCCAGGACGAAGAAGAAACGTGAAGGTGGATCATCAACAGGAAAGATTCAAATAGCGTCAAGAGTGGAGAAGGAATATTTCAAGCCTACATATTCAGCAAGCATTGGAGTAGAACTTGAAGATGGACTTTTTGATGGTAATACATGAAATGGTTTTGTGTGATGATTTGCTTGGATGTAGCTTGAAAATGTCTCAAGCTAAAAATTGAAATGTGAAAATTGCCTTTTGCATTGCAGATTCGCTCGAGCTGGCTTTGCAGTTTGGAATGATCATGATGTTTGCTTGTGCCTTCCCTCTTGCTTTTGCCCTTGCTGCAGTGGTAACATTTACATTCTCTAATACCACTTCCTCAATTTCATCTTTAGCTTTTGTATTTTTTTTTAATCTTAAAGACATGAATTTATGTCATCTACACAGAGCAATATAATGGAAATAAGAACAAATGCCTTAAAGCTGTTGGTGACACTTCGAAGACCTCTTCCTCGTGCTGCTGCAACAATTGGAGCTTGGTTAAACATATGGCAGGTATAATGGATAGCAAGAAAATAGCGATCCTATATTACTAAATCTATCTCAGTGCATTTAGTGATTTGTTTCTTCTGTGTATTCAGTTTCTGATAGTAATGTCCATATGCACAAACTCAGCACTCTTGGTATGCTTATATGACCAAGAAGGCAAATGGAAGATCGAACCAGGGCTCGCTGCAATTCTCATCATGGAACATGTACTCTTGCTTCTGAAATTTGGTCTCTCTCGTCTCGTCCCTGAGGAGCCTGCTTGGGTTAGAGCCAGTCGTGTGAAGAATGTGACACAAGCACAAGACATGTACTGTAAACAGCTCTTGAGAAGCATTTCTGGTGAATTTAATTCCATGACAAAACCTGAACAAGAACAACAAGAAGACTCGGAGCGCCGTTAACCTGAAAATATCAGAATCAAAATACCAAAAAGGCTTTTTTAATGTGTGTATGACACAGTTTGATTTATTCGTTTGGATCCTTTTGTGCATAAAAAAGCTGTGTGATATCTTGAAGACTTGTATCCTCTTCGGTTTTGTCTGTAACAACTATGAAGAGATCACTTTAATATATATTATATGATAAATTATTGGTCAAAAGCTATAGAGAAGTACAACAGCCCTAATGTCTTCGATGTTTGTCTTTCACATGTCGTGTAATTTCTAGTCTCTTATGTTATGTTAACATTTCTCTGTACTCCATGGATGGTTGAAGACTTAAAAGTAGTAATTAATTAGGAAACTTTCTCAATTATTATTGAAGGCTCATATTAAAGATGAAATTATTAGAACAATAATTTTCTCTTTTTGGGTCAAAGATATGATATTTTCCTTTCATTTATAAAGATGAGTATTGTTTGTCAGTTTCTCCTTTTATAATTAGTGGAAATTTCTTTTTTTTGAATAGTAAGGTTACTGAAATTCTTTTCACCTAATCAAATATCAAATGTTTTGTCTTTGATTGTATTTTCAACATCAGTTTTATTTATATGGCTAGAAATTAGCCATTTATATACTTTATTTCATTGAAACAAATAATATCATAGAGAAATCTTCAATAATATCACATTGTTTTATTATTTCAAAATTAGTAAATTACCATCACGATCCAATATAAACTTTTGATTAGAAAGGATTAATCGTACTAACCTCTTACTAATTTTTCTGGTTAATAATAACAAACTTACTAAATCTTTTAATAATCCTTTAAAAACTTAGAGTTGTGATTGATTCTTGAAACTTTTTCAAAATTGTGGTGTTTTTTTATTAATTAAAATTGTTTTATAGTACTTTTGAAGATTTAATTATTGTATGTATGGCAGTCGCCTATATATCGTGCTCGTTTCAAACTCGAACGTTTACTATAATTTAAAAGAGCTAGTTCATGAATTAGTCACCACAATATTATTTAGAAACCCCCACCAATCAGTGATTTTTCCTTCTTATTTTTTGGGAAAGCTAATGATCTGTTTTCTGAAATAAAATTAGTGGAGAAAATAAGCAACAGGAAAAAATATATATATATATATATATATATATATATATATATATAAAAGAGCATAAGTTATTTAAAAAAATAATAATAAAACAGAGTAATAGTTAAAGCAGAACAAAATGGTGCAATAAAATGGACGAATAGTTGATTTTTGGTTGCGTTATGGATGAAAGAAAAGACACAGCGTCGTCGTGGGCCTATGCATGCATTTATAGAATTTAGATAAAGCATATGACAGTAAGATTTTAGATAAAACAGAAATCATAAAGTTTATTGTCTGGTTTGTACTGATAAGTGTTTTTGTAATCTATATATATAAAGTTAACTTTACTCACTCCTGGTGCTGCCACATCAGCAACTCCCTCAATTGAATAAGCCCATTTTTTTGATACAACCCACTAAGCAATTCATATTTATTTGTTTCATATTTCTTTAAAAGCCCAGTTTTATATATTTCTTTAAAAGTTCAATCCATTAGTAATATTTTATATGATGTAGAAATAAAACTCTTCCCCAGGAATCTCCACTCCGTCGTCCGCCGGTGTGCGACCTGAAGCGTCTCTCCCCTTCTTAATTCTTTCATCTCAGAACACCTAAAAGATATCTTTCAAATTAATCTTTTAGCTTAAGAAGAAACAGTAAGATTCACCAATGTTATCATCCTCTAAAAATTTTCAAAATTCAAAATAAAAGTATTTGTTTTCCTCATTCATAAATATTACCTACGCTTTCAAAAGAATTTAAACAAGAGAACGAGAGAACATAACTGAAAGTATAGCAAGAATACAAACGATGGGAAAAAAAAAAGTCCACCACTTATCATGCATGACAACAAAAATAGAACATACAAGATCAACATATATTGAAGAAACTTCCCACAAACAATCTCAAAAATAGGTCTAACAGTATTACGACCACCAGGAGATAGACATATGCAAAGAGGTCTTTAGCTTCAGGCACACCTAGATCATAAAAATTGTCAGCTTCAAAAAATATGACTAATTAAAAATCAAAAGAAAAAACAACTCAAATGAAAAAATAAGATAAGCACTTACAGAGGATCAGGGAAACACAACTAAAATTCAATTAACATTAGTCGCCAGAAATTGACAAAACCATCACCAAACAGAAAAAAATGTAAGAGATACATACACCGTTAGTTGAGGGAAAAGATGTTGAAATTCGAATTCCAGATTGTGTTCACATTAGACTTAAATTGAATGACTTACTAAACCGGCCACAAAAATATACACCCCAAAATGTTTTTCTAAAAAGCATCATAGAAGCAAAAATTAAATTTTACAACACACAATTCACATCCAATCGAAAACCACACTCTGGGGCCAACCGAAACAAAACGTAAAACTAAGATCTCAAAAACAATGGATAAATTATATATGAAATGAAAGGAAGAAAATAATTAAAAACAACAGATTTGCACACACCAATTAACACTTAACTGGAACAAAAACATTAGGGGAGAACCAATTACCCCCTACAGATGCGAAGCAAAGAGGAAAACACCCAAATACACCCAAAAAAAAAATGTGTGCATCGATGAAAGGGATGAATGAAGAAGGATAACAAGCATCAAATAAATAGTTTCAAAACTCTTATTGTCCTGTAGATCGCAAAAATGACTTCTCTACTATCCGTTCATGAGACATCACATTTTCTAAGGGAACAAAGCCATTCCAACCTCAATAACATACCACTAAAGATCCAATAGACCAACACAATTTTAAGGCTTACAGAAAATAAGGCCCAATGGCAGAAGCACAAAAAAAAATTAATAAAAACAATGAAAACAAAATTGTAAGTAACTGAGATTTTTAAACATTTTTAATCAAAAGCCACTAACTAATCACTACAAACACAAAAGTATTGACAAAAGAACTACTTGCACAGGTTACTAATTAAATAATAAAATAATTAAAAAATTACCTACAATTACATATAATAATACCAAATAACAATCCAACGACAAAATAACAATTTTTTAATTAAAGTAACGACTAAAGCGGGACAACAACTAATACTATACAAACTTAACTTCTAGTTCTATATTTTTTTTTAAACGAAAAAGAGATCATGATGATTTAAATTAATTAAAAATCAAAAAATTGACTACATTATACTAGCTGAAAAAACATACAGAAAAAAATAAATTAACAAAAGAGCAAAGGAAAATATACGGACAAACTAACCAGATGAAAAGAGGAAAAATACATACCAAAAAAACAAATTAACAAAATAACCAAAGTACACATTTATCTAACTTCCGCGTGTAGCGCGGATCAAATGCTAGTGTTATATATAATCTAGTCTTCGAAAATGTGTGAGATCAGTTAATAAACGAGATTACGAGAACAAAAATATGTATGATCACTCGTAATATACTTATTAGCTTACTTGGTATACATTCGCGTGATTCAGTTTTCCGTCGCACACACTTCTAATGTCGTGTACGTAAAATGTTAACTACTCCAGTTTATTATAATTAGACCCTGGAATATTGGACTGCACGATATTTGGGAACTTGGCAGCTTTAAGTAAGTGCGATTAAGATTTTAATGGGACACGCGTGACATGTCGCAAACAGAAAAGAACGAATCTACTTTTGAAACTGTTTTGCTTTTTGGACAACTAAATAATTTGATTAACAAAAAGAACAAGATTTGGCCGCAGTTCTAAAATTCACAAATCTTATTCTTACGAATCGCATATAATAGTGGTAACTATAAGATGAGAATATCTAACATTGTTTTGTCATATTTTTTTTTTGCCTTCTAATAAACTCAACGGAAACAAGGAATCTAGAGCTTAATTAAAAAATTTATATATATAGATGCCGATGCTCTGATAGTGTCAGTGTTGTTAGGTTACCGAATAAGTGTATGTGTCAAACTATAATTCGTAAGACATGTTGTGTTGTGTTGGCAATCAAATTTTACTTCTCAGCAATCGATGAACTAACTATCACGTGATACGACTGATACTTGGAAGCGTGGCTAGACATGAGACTCTACCATAAAACTCCTAATCCTTACCAACTTATGAAAATAGCTTGAAGTTTGACTATATTATCACACACAACACATTATATCTAAACGTGAAATGATGCATTAATTGCGAAATAGAGGGGATTGTTTGCTCAAAACGAGTAATTGTCTGAAAACTCTTTAATTACGGATTAACACACTTTGTTACTAATCTAAATAAATAAAACTCATGGTTAATCATGTTAGTAAGTTAACCCCTTTATGCAAAGCAAGTACGGATAATATCACGTTTGCTAAGTTCAGAAACGCTGACGCGTCTTGTAAATCACATATTGCAAGGCAACGTGTTTCTGAGATATCTTATTTAGGTGGCAAGCTTATGGGTTTGCCATTTCTCTAGTGTCACCGGATCCAACAATTTTATTCATTTATCGATACCTATTTTTTTTTCTATATCATTTGTTAATTATTGACATGATGACATGCACCGATAGTTTCAAAATGATAGCATATTGTATATATGAAAAGATTAATTCCCAACGTTTTTCAAATCTTTATGCAGTTTCCTAGTTTTTTCTACATATACAAAAATCACAGACCAAAAGGAATAATGTTATTTTCCAAAATGCTCACTCTATAAGTTTCCAAATGCTTTATTCTTAATCAAAATTTGTGTAAATGAAAATCAGTCAACAATTTGGAGCTAAATATAATTCAGTCCTAAATCGTGGACGCCTGTTTGGTATTCTAAATAATACAATTAACTAGAAGATTATATGATTGTTGATCGATAACGAAGAAATCCAATACTAGTAGCTAGATGAATGAATTGAATACAACGAAAGCCTGTAGCCACCGAAAAAGGCTGCTACGTACTTAATTAGTAGTATATTCTTATTTTTGTTAAATCTTTGTCCCTCACGATTCCTTACAAGTGCCTTTCCTATCCAATTCCATTTTTGTCTATAATAATTTATATCACATTATTTATTATATATAAAGCTATCTCAAATCTCAAAATATTAGAAACAATAGTAAATGTTAAGATTATAAAATAATATGATAAAACAAAAAATATCCAGTAACTATCAATTTTAAAAAGTTTATAAATGATTAATAAAAAAATATAACTAAATTAGGTTGGAACTTAGAATTATCTAACATTCCATTATAAAATCTTTATTTAATAATACAGAATGTGATATGATGTGAATAATAATTTATATCACATTATCTTATTATAAAGCTATCTCAAATCTCAAAATACTATAATGTTTTGCTTAATTAGAATCAATAGTAAATGTTAAGATTATAAAATAATATGAACAAAAAATATATATCCAATAACAATCAATTTTAAAAAGTTGATAAATGATGAATAAAAAAAAAAAACTAAAATTAGGTTAGAACTTAGAATTATTTAAAATTCCACTAAAAATATCTTGATTGAATGATATACATAATAATGTCATATGATATGATATGTCGTCAATATATCTTCTATAGTATTGCCTTTTTATTATTTTCCTTGATATAAAGGATTATGTTTTAATTTATTTTGAAGTAAGGATATATTTTGGTTTCCTTTTCAAAAAAAAAAAAAAGGATATATAATTTGGTTTGGGAATATTCTTCTCTTATTCCCGCGTTACCTCCTCCTCAACTTTTTTATTAAAAACCTTTTACCAAAAAATTTCTAAAAAGGCAAAAAATCGCTCTAGCAACCGTTGGATCTCTATACAAGACCCATGTTTGACCCGTAACATCATCAAATCCAACGGTTCACATAAAGGATTCTATTTTTTTCTTTCTTCCTTTTTGTTACCTTAAGGTAATATTCCAATGGCATCTCCAATAAAATCCCCCCCCCCCCCCCCCCTATTGTTTTCCTCTCCTTTCATTTTGTATAAATACCAAAACCACATTTCTCTTCTTCTCAAACCAACAAAAACTCAAAGCAAGAGAAGAGATCCATCAAAAGAAATCACCAATTTTTTTCTTGAGAGAGAGAGAGTTATGGCTTACAATAGCAATAACAAGAACAACAACATTGTCGTTGTTTTCGACTTCGACAAGACCATCATCGACGTTGATAGCGATAATTGGGTGATCGATGAACTTGGCTTCACTGATTTGTTCAATCAACTTCTCCCCACCATGCCTTGGAACACACTCATGGTTTGTTCTGCCTTCTCTGATTTCCTCTGTTTTCTCATTTTCCCATTTTTTTATCTATCATTCAATAAACTCAACTCCGTCGTGTATTCCATTACTATCTTGCGATTTCATTCCATTATAAAAAAAACAATTGTTATTTTGAAATATTTGTTTAATACCATCCCGGATTCGAATAAAACCCTAAATTAATGGAATTGTACAAAATAACAGGACCGTATGATGAAGGAGCTACATGATCAAGGCAAAACCATTGAGGAGATCAAACAAGCCTTGAGAACAATCCCAATCCATCCACGTGTCGTCCCTGCCATCAAATCTGCACATGAATTAGGGTAATCTGCATTATTATTATTATTATTATTTCTAAACAAAAGAAAATATTTGTAACAATCAATTTATGTCTGATTATATATATATTCTTTTGCTAATCAAATTAGACAAAACCCACCGTTTCTGATCCGATATTTACGGTTCGGTTTTCCAGGTGTGAGCTTAGGATAGTGAGCGACGCAAACATGTTCTTTATCGAGACCATCGTTGAGCATCTCGGGATAAGTGAATTCTTCTCTGAGATTAACTCGAACCCTGGATATGTCGACGAACGTGGCACCTTGAGAATCTCTCCTTACCACGACTTCACTAAAACCCCTCATGGCTGCTCTAATTCCACTTGTCCTCCTAACATGTGCAAGGTACTTTTTACATTTATTTTTCTCTTTACGAACGTTACAATTTGTCCTTATTTTCCACAAAAAAAAGACAAGTGTTTTGAAGTTTGTTAAAAAAAAAAAAAAAAAAAGACAAGTGTTTGGACATTAAAATACTATGTTTTGGTCATTTGATGGCCGAACACAGTCTAACTTGTCATCTATATATATATGGACCCACTGTGGTCGTTTCTGCTACTAAACCTTATTTTTAATAATCATATATGTTTACATTTATTTAGGGTTTGATCATTGAGAGGATTCAACAATCTTTAGCTAAAGAAGGAAAGAAGAAGATGATATACCTTGGAGATGGAGCTGGTGATTACTGTCCGAGTTTGAAACTTAAGGCAGAGGATTACGTGATGCCACGTAAGAATTTCCCGGTATGGGATCTAATTAGTCAAAATCCGATGCTGATTAAAGCAGCGATTAGAGAATGGACCGATGGCCAGAGCTTGGAGATGATATTAATAGGAATAATCGAGGAGATTAGATTGGAGGAAGAGAAGGAGAAGATGTTGAATAGTACGGAGGCTAACTGCAAGATGCAGACCATCTCTGTAGTCGGGATCAACAGTGTTCATCATGAACCAATATTAATGCCTCGTGCTCTTCGTGTTTCTCAGTCTAGTTAGAGGTAATCTAATTATAGTAAAGGAAGAAGAATATAAACTGTGGTGATTCTTCTATCCTCTTTTTTCATATGCTTTGATTGTATGCATGTATTCCAAAAAGATTGGAATTTATCCTAACTATTGTGTGACGGTGAAATTATATTACAAGAACGGAAGTTGTGATTTTTGTTTTTAAAAATTATTAATTAATTATTACCTCTTTTCTTTGATTAATAACTTAACTACATATCGCTGTTTCGTCGTCATTCATATCACATGTATTTTGTCACCCTAAAATGTAGTACAATCCTTGATATCCCAAATCTAAAATTTTATAGAATATAATCCATGTGAGCGGTGAGCCATCAACCATGCGGTCCCAAATATCCAAATACGAGAATCATTTTTACACGATTATTCTTCAATTCACTGTGTTCCCATAAATAGTGATACGTGTTTCGTTCTTTTTTCATAGTTTAATGGATCAAGAATTTTTGTGACAAATGCTGAAACCACATGCCATTAAGTTGCACAAAATTGAAAAAATGGATTGAACAAAATTAAACTAAATAATATTCAGCTCATTCATCTCCAAAATAGTGGTTGAACAGGTTAAAGATTTTTGTTATAGGATTAATTTATTTTTTCAACTTTTTGGGTTGAACGGGCTGAATAGTTTTTTCCAGCCTCTTCAACCTTTACAATGCAAATGGTGAAAATTAATTGAATAATTTTTTCAACCTGTTCAATTTCTTCAACCATGCAACCATTTGCAGCCTTTGATTTTTATTTTCAACAAAATACACACATCGATTATTAATTACTTCTTTTTCTTTTCTGGTTAATAACTTAACTTAACTGCTTAAATGTTGGAATAAGTTAATCAAGATGATTGTTACATATTGGTAACGCAAAAACACTATATACATATTTAGAAGAAAAAGAAGACTTAGGCCCTGATGTAACGGCTGTTACTTATGGCTGTAAAGACTTTAACTTTAAAATTTTAGCTGTAGAGAATTTGATTGTAAATGCTTTGACTGTGGAAACTTTAACTGTTAAAATTTGATTGGTAACAAACACTTTTAAAGCTATAGTCATTACTTTTATTATTAAAATATATTGAAATGATGATATTAATGATTTTAAAATATATATATAAACTTGTGGAAAGGTTTTAAATATAAAGAGAGGAAAAAAAATAATTATTCTTATTCTTATTTTTAAAACCTCTCCACAAGCTTTATATATATATTTTACATAATTTATTTTTATAAATTAATTATTCTTATTTTTTTTACTTTCTTTTAAGATCCATTTCAATAATAATTATTTTTATTTTTATTATCATCATTAATATCATCATTCAATATATTTTAATAATAAAAGTAAGAACTATAGCTTTAAAAATGTTTGTTACCAATCAAATTTTAACAGTTACAGTTTCTACAGTCAAAGCATCTACCGCCAAATTCTCTACAACTAAAATTTTAAAGTTAAAATCTTTACAGCCATAAGTAACAGATGTTACCAATCAGAGCCTTAATTATGGAGTTTTTGTTTAAGTCTTTACAGCCATAAGTTACATTTGTTATCAGTCAGAGCCTTAATTATGGAGTTTTTGTTTGCTAATAATATAATCACACAAATGAATCTCGTCTCACATATTACGCTGTCTCGTCATATTAATCACGTGTATTTTGTCACCTTAAAAAAGTTGTTACATTAGTACATTTCTTAATATCCCAATTCTAAATTTTATGGAATTCACGTGACGAGGCAACCATGCGGTCCCAACTATCAAAATACAGAATCATATCTCGAATCATTTTGACACGAATATACTTACTTCACGGTGTTCCCATTCCCATATAGTGATACGTCGGCCGTCGGGCATACGCCATACGTGTATTCGTTTTCTTTCATGGTATTAATGGTTTCAAGAATCTTTGTGACAAATGCTGAAGGCAGATGCCATTAAGTTTCTTGGCCTATAAAAAAAAACAGATACTACATATCTAAGTAGTGTCGTAGCTGGAGGTTTACAGTATTCCCGTTAACGAGCTTGTTAACAATTTATGCCCATTAGTATGACTGAAAAAGTGAAAAAAAAAAAGAAAAAACGTGAAATCTTTTACAAATAACTAAAATAAATCAGTTGAAGATCACTTCTACTTCTTCATCGAAATTATTTAATTTATTTTATTTATTTCAGTGGTTATATTTAAATGGTTTTATGCAGTGCCGGCTTAGGACATGTGCGGGAGGTGCGACCGCACCGGGTCCAAGGGTCCAAGAAAAAGTTTTACATGTAATTTTTTTTTTTTTGTGAAAAAAATAGTATATGTTCAAGAGTTTTTTAGAAAGTAGCACAGGGTCTATGTAAGGTTTGAGCCGGGCCTGGTTTTATGTCATGTAAACGCTTATGATATAATATATGATTTGTGGGCGTAAAAAAAAAAAAATCAGTTGAGTTTAAAAAAAAAAACCCTAGAGTAAATCAGTTATCTGCCATAAATTAACTTCAATGCCCTTCGTATATAAATTTGGGGTTTACGAAGCCCATTAAAACCCATATGTTACATATACACACCTCACATTCCACACATGTATATCCCACCAAACACATAATCGGCCCATTTACGGCCCACTATTTTCATATATACACACAAGATATTTTCAACACAAGAAAAAATTATCAGGTCGGAGAAGCCGTGGAAACGGCGGCGAGATTTTGTAGATTCGATTTAACGACAGTGTCCACAAACATCCTCGTATCCTCCTCCGTGTTACCTTTTGGTATATCAACAATGTAAGACTCCAAAACCACACTATACACTCTCTTCTTCTTCTCCTTCTCCAAAACGACAAACTCGTTAACCGATGTAACCGACCGGTAATTATTTAACCGGTGTTCTCCTCCAAGAACACGAAAACTCAAGATCCGTTTCGCTTCATCTAAAGCTTCGAGTATCTCAACGCTTGTCGACGCTGGGAGACCAGACACGACGCTGACTTCTCTTATGGTCCCAACTTTGATCTCGTTACCGTTGTTACCTCTGATGGTGCAACTCTTGATGAAGTGTTTGTATTTGTTTGGATTGGCGAAGTCTCGGACGTATCTCCATATGGCGTGTGCTGGTGCATCTACGCGGTGTGCTATGAGGGATGTGCACGTGTTTGGCGATCTTGGGAACGTGTGGTGTGTTCGGATGATAGAGTCTAGTGTTGAGAACTCTTCCTTCGTTAATCCGTATGGTGACGACGATGATGTTGTTGTTGACGATGATGATGATGGACCATGGATTGGAGCAAGATTATTAGGGTTCATGGTTTAATTTGGGTGTACTTTTGCGAAGAAAGGTGTGTAACGAAGATATAGCTATATGACTGATTCTATATATAGAATATGATAATGGAGATTTGATATATATTGATATTGTGTTTGACTAATGCTGGAGTTGAGCTGCACTAATAAATTGCCTTTGTTATTCGGATTTTTTAGAAAAATTCGGTGTGAAAATGTGAACGTGACATCAAATCTCATTATTATATGACTCATTGGATCCTTCAGGAGCTACCTATAGATCATCTTTTTCGATTTTAAAAACAAAAGAAAGCATCAAAAATGGAATCTAATCAAAATTTTGTTATTATAGTATGATATGCAAGACGTATAAGAAAGATCTATGCCCCTATTAGGGTGTATATATAGTGGAAGAAGAGTTTGTTTTGTTGTTCTCTTGAATGCAAAGTGGAATGACTCTAATGCAAGCAACAACATCATGGGCGTTGGTTGTATTGTTTGTATGCAAGTTGCTTATAAATTTAACAAAATCAAAATTACAAAGAATGAAATGAGTTGAGCCCATGTCCAACTTACAACAACACAATTTGGTTTTGAGGCTTTTAGCAATTTTTTAGACCGAGTCCACTACTCTTATCGTCACGTGATGTGCACGTGAGATCGAAGGAACGAAGTTTGACAAGTTGAGCTGTTGAGATGAGCAACATCAAGTTAGGAACTCGATTGGAATATTTCAACTTGTTGTTGTGACTAAATGTAGGAAGTAGTAGAGACAGTTTCCTATGTAAATGTTGATTGGTTTGAAAGTTGCAGTCGGTGTGATATATAAACCCGGCATTAAGTTTCACCGGAACCGGTTTAGAGGTTGAATTTGTTTAGACCGGTCAGAACCGGTTTTTTTTTTTTTTTTTTTTTCCGGCACGAAATTGGCAAAGGTGACGAACGGAAAGGGACGATGGCGATGACAAGCAGGGGTAGCTGGCCATCATCAATGGGAAGACATCAACTGGATTTCGTGTTGCTTCTCGTTCTTTTAGCTGTCGGTATCTCCGTTCCTGTCTTTGCTCTTCTTCCTTCACTGCCTCGGGGAGAGAAGGTAATCAAGATTCCTACTTTTTCTCCTAATTGCTTCTTGTTCGTCTTTTGGCATTGGTGCACATGATAGATTTTTGATATACTGAATAATACTTTGCAAATAGAATGAATAAGAGAATACAGAGATTGTAATCTCGATATCGGCACAAAAGAGAGAGTTTTGGTACTTTTCAACTACCAAGCATAGCAATTATGTTAATATGGTTCTCATTTCGTGACAAAAGTTGTTAACTTTCATCTCAAAAGTTGCAGATAATCACATCATCTCGGAAGTTTTATATCAAAGATGACATTTTTTGGAAAGATGGAAATGCTTTTCAGATTATTGGTGGTGATTTGCATTACTTTCGTGTTCTTCCTGAGGTACTGACGTACTGTGCCCTTTCTGTAGATCATTGTGATGTTTATAATATATGTGATTGATGTATTAATGCTAGAATAATGGATGCAGTACTGGGAAGATCGGCTTCTAAGAGCCAAGGTTCTAGGCCTTAATACTATTCAAGTATACGTTCCTTGGAATCTTCATGAGCCAAAGCCTGGAATGATGGTTTTTGAGGGTATTGGTGATCTTGTGTCCTTTCTCAAGCTGTGTCAGAAACTAGATTTTTTGGTTATGCTGCGTGCTGGACCTTACATCTGTGGAGGTCTGTGTTAATTTAGCTCTAGATACTAATGTTTTTCACCTCAGCATGTGGAAGATTTGCTTTTTACTAGTGCTGATAAATGTTCTCATCTCCGTTGCAGAATGGGATTTGGGAGGATTTCCTGCTTGGTTACTTGCTGTGAAACCACGTCTCCAATTAAGGACGTCAGATCCTGCATATCTTAAGTTGGTAAGTTATCAGTTAAATGAAGCAAGTGCTAGATAACTGGAGTTATCCATGATCTGCAGGCTAGATTCCTCAATTATTAGCTTTGCAATAATTAACAAGAAAAATGATGTAGTGATTTTTGGAATTTGAGTGGAAATTATGATCACTTTTGCACAATTTATAGAAGAGAAAGGTCCCATTTTTCTGTAGACTGTTTTTATGCATTATGTTCAAAGTAGAGTTGTTCATGACGAAACATATCACAGGTTGAAAGATGGTGGGATGTTCTGTTACCGAAGGTATTTCCTCTGCTTTACAGCAACGGGGGTCCTGTTATAATGGTTCAGGTACATGATCAAAAGCGATGTTCCACTATGTAATTTATCTTGATCTGGTATTCTAGTGATTGCAGGATAATTGCAGTTGATAAGATGTGTCGCCGCTTCATTACTGAGTAGCCTTACTAAGTTAAACTTTTGGAAGAATTTTTTAAATAAGAAATCTTTGTGTATAGTTTTCTTAGACCTGCAACACTATGGTTGACCAATGTGAAGCTAGAGCCCAAGTCCCTGTCATAGATCTCTTATATTAGCAAGCTTGTTTACTAAACGTAGGCTACTTTTTGCAGATTGAAAATGAATATGGTTCATATGGAAATGACAAAACCTATCTTCGTAATCTAGTTAGTATGGCTAGGGGACACCTGGGGGATGACATTATTGTGTAAGACTTAATTTCTTTGATTTCTATGATTCTCCAGTGAACTATCTTCCCTGTTACTTTCTGTTTTAGTTTGCTTAGGGTGAATTTTTTATGTGTGCGCCTTGAAATTCTCTTAAGAATTGCATCTCATGTGTTGGCTTGTCACCGGTAATATTTATTAGTGATTTGTTCTTCACCTTGAAACCATCGTCCTGTGAAAATAGATTGTGTTGAGTTTCCAAGTTAACTCACCTAACTAGCATTTCTTGGCTAAGTAAGAACGTTTCTTGTTTCTCATAATGAATGATCTTTTAGGTACACAACAGATGGAGGGAGAAGAGAAACTCTTGAGAAAGGAACTGTCCCTGCTGATGATGTCTACTCAGGTATAGTATGTGCTTCCTCTGCATCCATGATTCATAGTAAACTGATATAATGGTCTGTGTATGATGTTCATTTTTAATAATGACGAGCAACTTCTATCTCTGATAGCTGTTGATTTCACAACCGGTGATGATCCCTGGCCAATATTTGAATTGCAAAAGAAGTTTAATGCTCCAGGAAGATCACCTCCACTTTCCTCGTAAGTCTCTTATGCTCCAACCCTTGTACTTCTGCTGTGAATTAATTTTGTCATTTAGATCTATTGAGTTGTTTGTTACAGGGAGTTCTATACTGGTTGGCTCACGCATTGGGGTGAGAAGATTGCAAAAACTGATGCTGAATTTACAGCAGCTTCTCTTGAAAAAATACTGTCTCGAAATGGTTCTGCTGTGCTTTATGTATGTGCTTAAATTTTTTTTGCATATCAGTGTTTACCAGATAGGGATTAACGATAATAGTGAGGATTGTGTAATGTGATTTTCAGATGGTGCATGGAGGAACAAACTTTGGTTTCTACAATGGCGCAAATACTGGCTCTAAAGAATTCGACTATAAACCTGATCTGACATCCTACGACTATGTAGGGCTATTTCACATCATTACCTACTATTGCAAATCCTTTACTATATGTAGTAATATTTTTTTTTGTTTTCTGTTTTTGTCATTTCAGGATGCTCCCATTAAGGAGTCTGGTGACATAGATAATCCAAAATTCCAAGGTTTGATCTTATGATTGCTTTTAGCGATTTTGCAGTCTTGCTTTGTTTCCTTAATAACCTTTGTGCTATTTGCAGCTCTTCAGAGAGTGATTAAGAAGTACAATGCTGTAACACACTCCATTACCCCCTCCAAGAAACTGAAAGCGTATGGTCTTATCAAGATGAAGATGACAACATCGCTATTTGATTTAGTTAGTATGACAGATCCTGCAGATGTGATCACCTCTGCCAACCCAATTTCAATGGAATCTGCTGAACAGGTTTGTAATATCAATTGTCTTTATTCCTTATATCTGACGGTGTAGCCTAAGCATTTCCCCACTCACCATGAGATGGTCTAATATTATTGCCCTTTATATAAACTGATTCTCTATTGTCTTGTTCCCAGATGTTTGGGTTTCTTTTATATGAATCTTCATACATCACAAAAAAGAGTGGGAATATACTAAGAATACCCAAGGTATTAACCTTTGTTTCCTTTTCGTCTGATCCAATGGAAATATGTAAATATAGTTTGTTTTTTCAATCATGGTAAAAATAGAATATAGGATACATAAATCTAGGAGCAATATAAGGGTCATCGTCTAACATGATGAGTTGCAGGTTCATGACAGAGCTCAAGTGTTTGTTTCGTGCCTTTCCCAAGATGTTGATGTGAGAGTACTGAGTTACATTGGTACAACTGAGAGATGGAACAACCAACCTATTTCTCTTCCAACTACCGAGTGTAATTCCAACACTAGCTTATTTATTCTGGTAAAAAATCCATAAATCCTCAGATAAGACTCTTTACCTCTATAAGGACTCTTTACCTCTACTGAGTGCTCCTGTTTCTTATAGGTTGAAAACATGGGACGAGTAAATTACGGGCCATATATCTTTGATGAGAAGGTAAGTCTCATTTTACAAACATTTCTTATTCAGAAATTTTTTCTAGATCACTTGTTATACCAAAATGAATTTGATATTCTTAGGTGTCAAAATTTTGAAATCTACGGTAGCTTTACATTAGCCAGGCAGCTAGTTCAAAAGGTTTACTTTGTATTACTTTTCAGGGTATTTTGTCTTCGGTTTATCTAGATGGTCAAATTCTCCATGGATGGAAGATGATACCAATGCCTTTTCACAACCTGAATCAAATGCCAAATCTCAGTTTCGAGATGCATCATACCAAAAAGAGAAGTGAGAAGTTCAATCTTACTAATGGTCAGTGCTCTAATTTCTTTCAGCATGCCCTTGATTAAGTTAAAGACTGTTGGTGATTTAATTTAATGTCTTCTAAAATCTCTAAAGATGCTTTTCTTCTGTGTTCAGTATCTTCTATAGTAGGGGCATGAGTGAAACTAAATTGCTTTGTATGCCCATAACTTTAGATGTCAGTCAAAAGGAACCAGCTCTGTTTGCTGGTGAGTTCTTTATCGACAGTGCAGAAGAAATCAAAGACACATATCTATCATTCAACGGTTGGGGTAAAGGAGTTGCTTTTGTCAATAAATTCAACATCGGAAGATATTGGCCGGTAAAAGCTCTGTCCTCACCTCCTCTACAAAGCTCATCCAGTGTACAGTTTCTTTCTCTTACACATAAAACGTTTTGCAGTCTGTTGGACCACAGTGCAACCTCTATGTTCCTGCGCCGCTTCTTAAACCTGGCAAAAATACTTTGGTATGTGAATATGAACATGAGATTTGACCTTTTTTCGCTAGTTAGGACAGAGGAATGGAACCATTTTCTTGTTTGAAAACCAAAGAGTCTCTATCCATCCATCCTCATCATTAATTCCAGTTCCAGCCATTACTTAGATTGGTTGAAAACTTTTGCAGGTGATTTTCGAGTTGGAATCTCCACATCTAGAGCTTTTGCTGGAGGCAGTGGATAGGCAAGACTTCACTTGCGGTTCAAATGATTCCAAAGTTGATCAATTGTAGCCGTTCAGTTCATCCTCATTCCATCTAGGCATCTATCACTTTCTTTGAAAAAAAGAAAGAACCCTTATAAAGGCCAATGAAATATAAATAACTTAATTAAAACATTAGTAAATGATCAGATAATCCTACAAATAATAGATGTTATCTACATAAATAAAAATTGGTAAATACTACACATTTGGTTATCTAGACCAAACAGAAAATCCAACTAAAGAATAGAAAAATAAAAACTATAAAATCAACTAAAATCTGATCAAAATTATAATTCCTAACAGATAATATCTGATTATATATTCTCTAAAGTAAAAAAAAAATTGGCTATTGTTAGTACTCTATTTAACAAACAAAATCTCTCTCAAAACATAACCATATCCTCCGAAAACTTCTCTATCCACAACTCTCTCCACGATCCTCTCTCTCGTTCTCCTTCTCTTAAGGAGAAAATCAAGGAACAGGAACCTCTGGGAAACCCTAAACTTCCATATATCCCAAACCATAAAAACCCTAATAATGTCCTTCAGCGATCACTCCGGTGGCTCCACGACAGCGTGCGCTGCCTGTAAATACCAAAGGAAAAAGTGTACAAAGAACTGTCTTCTTGCTCCTTATTTCCCACAAGATCGCCCAAAGCAGTTTCTGAACGCTCATAAACTCTTTGGAGTAAGCAACATCACCAAGATGATCAAAGGAGTCGAAGAAACTCAAAGAGAGATCGCTATGCAGAACCTTATCTACCACGCTAACGCTCGTGCCGCAGATCCAATAGGAGGGCTTTACAGGGTTATGTGTGATCTTAAGCGCAAAATCGAGTGTTGTCAAGCTGAGCTTAACTTTACTCATCAGCAGATCGCTATGTGTCGCTCTCTAGCTCATCAGCAGGAGCAAAGGCAAAGGCAAGATCTTCCCTTCGGATGCTATTCCTACGGAGAACTATTACAACAAGAAGATGAATACGTTAATGTCGACGGTTATGGCTTTCAGAATGTGCAACAACATCAAGAGATGCAGCAGCAAGAGAGTCCGATCAATTACGAGATGTTATTGAAGATACCCGAACAAACCAGCAACGTTAAGCTTGAAGAGAGAACAACAATCTCTGATCAGGAACAAAACAATCTCCTGAGACAGATACTCATGTCGTCGTCGTACATCAATTAGAAGTTTTTAGTCCCTTAGTCTTATGTGTTCACAAAAAAAACCTTAGTTCAGCTTTAGGTTTTCAAGTTTTTCCTTAACATCTTGCTATAGGATTTATCATATTTCTTGTATCTTCTCAGAATTTGCAAAGGTAGGAAAGTATTAATGTTTTCTTTTGCTTACCTAATATGTCACAATCGTAAGACAAGTAAATCAGGCCAGGACGGAACTGAAAGGATAGTTTTCAGAAATCATGATCAACATTTCACGCAAGCCTTAAAAAAAAACAGAAGACATTTCACACAAGCAACAAGACCGATTGCAAAATAGGGTTACACACAGTTCATTAGACAATATGATCCTATACTTCTTCAATGAATCGAATATCAAAATAACCAGAGGAAGAGACACACAGAGATATTCTAACACAAATTCCACAACAGAGTTATCTTGTACGAAAGATTGTCTATGATAAAAAGCTGAATCTGCAAACTAAACACCAGCATTGTTTCCAAGTCTCTTCCGAAGTATCTTGACTCCCATGTATCTGCAAAGATTGACAAAGTCCTCTGTTTATATATTGAATTATAAGGAAACCTCTGATTCATTATGTTGGTATTCGATTTTACCTTCCCATCATCATAAGCGTGGCTTGAGGGTTGGTTCCTGGAGACTCATCAAACGTGGAACCATCAATAACTCTGAGCCTGTCGACACCAAGAACTTTGCGGTTAGGGCTCACAACTTTACCCACAAGACATCCACCATGGTAATGCCAGATTGTGACAACTGTGTCTTTGCAGAACTGAGCCATTGATTCGGTATCATTTAGTTGCTTTGGCCTTAGATTGATGTTTGCCTTGACGCTTAAGCTAAGCATCTTGTGTACGTCTTCCTTCTCGCACTGTGTAGTTTAGGTAGCGCTTAGACGTCACAACTTTGGAAACCAGACGAATGGCTTCAACACAGCGTTGGAGATCCACCGGGTGTTTAAAGTAATTGAAAGTGACTGAAGGGTTGTCATCTACATTCGTGTTGACCAAGCTCAAATGCCCTCTAGAGAGTGGGTAAGCTAGTTTCTCCAAGATGAAACTTCCATTGAACGATTCATGAAGTTGGTATTTGTTTCTTCTAGTGTATGCTTGCGTTGCTTCTGGTTTTCTCTGCTTTGTAGGAATGGTAGAAAACAATTCATTCTGCATGAAAAAAATCAAAGCACCATTATCTTTTACATCAACCCACATTTTCCTATAAAAGACATCAAAGAACAAAATTATCTAATCTATGGTTACCTTGTTCGACATAATCCCGTAGTGAGTATGAATACTCTGAGAGGATTGCCCAAAGCCAGTGCTAGCTTCAATATACACACCTAACTTTGTAATTCCAACAGTCTGAATAAGTGACTGCTCTATAGGCGCCTTTGAAGGCACCAAGATCGTGTTCATTGGATTATCAGCCATTCCTTTACCTACATGCTCATTCTCTAGAACCACAGGAATCTTAAGCCTCTGAAGCTCCTTCTTAGGACCAATCCCACTTAACATGAGCATCTGTGGTGACCCCATGGCTCCACTAGATAAGATCACTTCACTTCCCTTTCTATTCGAAAGCAGAGCCTGGTGTTGATTACCATTCTCGTCTTTGAATATCACTCCTGTTACTCTAGGCCTTGTTCCTGCACCCAAAACCCAAACAAAGGTTAAAAAAAAACCTTTTCAACCTTCTAAAGACTTCGTAGTAGACACAAAAGTCTATCAGTACCTGAAGTGTCAAAGACTATTTTTTGCACAGTAGCGTAGATCAAGACTCTAAGCTTCTGAGGGTTAGCGTAAGCGAGAAGCTCCGCAGAGGTATGACGTCGGCCAAATCTGTCGAAAATGGTACCACCGATTTTGGTTCCGGAGACGTGATCGTAAGTGAAGCCATTGAAAGGTCTGACTCCAACCTCTAAAAGACTGTCTCTTAGAGCTTTCTGCCATAACGTTAACTTAGGCTGATGAACGATCTCTCTCTCCACCCATGGATACGACTCCTTCACTAGCTTCGGATCCCATCCTGCTCGCTTCACAAACCTGAATGTGACGATAAGCCTTCATTAGATAAAAAAAAACCTAAAAAATATGTAAAACAATAAAATATGAAAATTGCAGATTTTACTTAGAGGAAGAATTTATTAGTTATACAAATAATGCTAGTTTGATAGTATGTGTGACATATATTGAAAGACAAGGTCCTATCAATGGCCCCGTTATTAATAAGAAAACATAACATTCTCGATCGGTGCGTTTTCATAAATGTTAGTACATATATCTATCATAAGGACACGAGGCATCGACTACACCAATATTGGTTTTATTGATTTATTCTTCCTATATTTATTATTTTTAGACTTACGCATCATCGGCTCTGGAGTAAAAACCGGCGTTAATACATGAACCGCCACCGAGAACTCTAGCGCGAGCGTTGTAAACGCCGTCAGTGGAAACAAACGCCTGCGACGCGGAGGTAGCTGACGTGTCAGCAAGTCCGATGTGAAAGTTCCTGAGGAAAGAAACGTTCGCGTTCGTAAACGGAACGCCACCTCTTTCCAAAACAAGAACGCTAAAATTCTGCGACAGCGTTGCGGCGAGAGGACAGCCTGCGGTACCGCCGCCGATGACTATGTAGTCGTAAGACGAGTCTTGACCGTTGGATGAGAAGGATGATGAAGAAGACGATGAGAATGTGCTTGCTTTATCGATGAATGTGTATCTGTATGGATTAAACTTCTCTTTACCTACAAAATAATGTTATTTTTTTTTTGTCTTTCTGTCAGTTTATTTGAAATAATGATGAAGTAGTTGGTAGAGAAGTAACTACACCATTAAATGTGTGTTATTAGCAGAACATAACCCAAGAAACAACACAACATGAGTTGCGCGTAAAAAAGACTGTACTGTTACTTTCCTGATCACTCCAGATTCGGTCATGATGTATCCAAGAAACAGAGTTTTTTTTTTAATTACATATCAAGAAAGATAAGGAGAAGCTTAATACGAAAAAGTTCGAACATAAAATGAGCGCAAGAACTACGCAAGAATCATCTACGACTAAGAGAGAAGAAAAAAAAAAGTTAAACTGTGTGATGAGCATCATGTTTAGTCAAGACTCAAGAGAGGAAGAGAAGTGAGGAGTGGTGACCTTTAGAAGCAGTGGAGGAGAGAGAAGTCGGGAGACAGAGAAGAAGAGCAAAGAGAAAGAGCTTGAGAGCCATTGGAGACTGCAGAAACCAAAACTTGAAGAGCTTTTTTCCTTTTATTTTTTAATTATTATTTGCTTCTGCATCAACTTCTTATGTGGCTTTTCATGAATGGTCTTGTTTTGTGTGTTTCCTTCTCCTATAAATAACACTAACGATCCAACAGAGCAACTATATTAATTACAACCACATGTGTCTCTATATGTTGTTACATATGATACATATATGTACCCATTTCTACGAATGTACGTATTATTACTTACACATGGTATACATCGACGTTTTTGGTTAGACAACAACACTCAGTAAAAACATTATGCAGTAAAATAAATAAGTTGGTAGTAATAAATAGATTGTGGTGGACATTACTGGTGGTCTACACTTGAACGTTCAATTTTGATTTCTGAGTGTGTCCCAATTTTGTCGAAAATAGTAAATGAAAAAGACGTGTGATCATCTTACTCAATTAATTGTTCCCTCATTTCCTCATAGAAATAGTTACCGAACAAAAATTGTTTTTACTAGTAGATAGTAGTAACTTGATTTACTCATTGTTAACAAAGTTAATTTAGACTTATAGTTACAGAACTGTTTGTTGGAAGTTGCAAGCAAGCCATTGAAATTAATGATAACTACTTCATTACAGAAGTACAAATCACAATCAAATTACATTTTCGTAATACTCCCTCCGTTCTAGTTTAACTGTCGTTTAAGGTTTTTGCACATAAATTAAGGAAATTATTAAATTTTATGTTTTGCCCTTTATTAATATATTTTATAATTTTTTCATTGGTTGAAATTTTAAAACAGCAGGGATAAGATTGAAATATTCATCAAACATCTGCATTGAAAATCTAAAACGACAACTAATATGAAACAAAAATTAAATCCTAAAACGACAACTAAATTAGAACGGAGGGAGTATTTATCAGAGAAAAAGACTTATAAAAAAGGGTTGCTATCAGATTACCTAGGTGATAAACACGAATTTAATTAAGGGAGAATTACTAGTTTAACCCAAATTGAGCAGTTAATTGCTAGATTAGCTCCTAAAATTTGAGGGTCAGTTGGGTTAGTTTCATACCAAAAATACCCTTTTTTGCTTTGTTAGGAAAAAAACAAAAGTCAATATTACCCTTTGTAAAAAATTCCTGCAATTTCGTTTTTTTTTTTTTTTATATAAAAGTCTGCCATACATGTAATGGCAGACTAATTTGCAAGTGGCAGATTTATTGTTGATGGCAGTTTTTTTTTGGCAGACTTATTTTAGATGGCAGATTAATTTGCAGAATTTGACAGCAGATTTGTTTTATATGGCAGATTTATTTGAAGTGTGTAACGACAGATTTTTCATGGACAGCAGATTTTCTTAACACGACAGACTTATATATAAAGTTATGACAGATTTTCATTGTTTTAGTCAAATTTCTAGGAATTTTGTGGCAGATTTTTTATGATTGTTGCAACAGTTTTATTTTTTCACTTAAAAAATCTGTCACATTACGACAGATTTATATACGTAAAAATAATTGCTAGTTTGACATCTAGTGATGACAGATTTTTTTTTAGTTATGACTTTTGGATTGAAGGGAAAATCTGTTGTTTGATAACAGATTTTCGAAAGTCTTTTAAAAATTGCTATATTGACCCACATGCACAATATATGTTGTGGCAGATTTTCTTATGTTATGACAGTTTTTTTTTTCTTACTAAAAAATCTGCTGCTTAATAACAGATTTATTATATATGAATACAATGATAACAGTTTTGTTTTTTGTTGATATAGTGACAGCAGATTTGTTATCTGTAATGACAAATCTATTATTTCGCATTTGATAACAGATTTTTTATAACAGATTTTTTACAGAGTAATGACAGATTTATTAGTGCCTTTGGTGACAGATTTTTTTTTAAGTTAAGCGACAGACTTTTGTAGCAGTTGCCATATATGGCGAGAATCTAGGGTTTACCCTTTTTTGGTCTTTTGTATCGTGCCTCCCCTCCCCTATATCGACTGAAATTTTTTTCTTTTTTTGGTTCATCTTATTTTTCCATAAATTCCTTCTTCCTCCTTTCCAATGTGGATTTAATCATGCTTTCTTCCTTTTGGGGTTCATAATCGACTTGTCTATTATTTTCCTTTTAAGGTGGTTTTTTTTTTTCATTTCCTCCTTCACGTTTTAGAGTAATTCACATTCAACCAAGAGAATATGAAGCAGGTGATTCTCGTTTGTGGTAATTGGATCTTTGACAACAATAAATGGTTGTTTGTTGTTGATAATGAAAGGGGTTCACGAATTCTACAATGTAACGATCAAAGCAGATTTGATGATTGCATTGGAATGGTTTATGAGGATTACAGGCTGGATAACAAGGTATTTGATGTTGTCTTGAGTTACAAGATCTCGAAGAGGTTATTGCAGGACTTACCCGGTGATACACCACCAGTTATTATTGATAATTCTCGTCAGTTGCACACTTTTCTGGGACAATTGGAAAGGGATACAGGTCGACTTTGTGTTGAAGTGAAGAAGAAAATACAGACTGATTTGAATCACATAGGTAAGAAACGAGGAAGAGATGAAAATGATCAGGTTGGAGAAGAGTATCTTGATATGGCCAGCGACACAAATGAAGAAGAGATGGATGAAGATGATAGTAGATTTGATTATTGTGATGATTCTGACGGAACAGATTCTGATGATGAGAATTTTACCCTGTATGGAATTCCACCAGAAGAAGAGGATCATAAATTGCCAATGAAGAAAAGGAGTTCATCTTTTTATATTGAAGAAAATAAGGAACCAGTTGATGTCTCAAAGGTAGACTTGTCTTCTGTGAATTTGGCTGTTGGGCAAATGTATGATACAAAGGAGCACCTAAAAACACGTTTGAAGATACTAACCTTGGTTCAAAGGTTTGATTATTATGTTTACAAATCGAGACCAACCTTATTGATTGTAAAGTGTTGGGTTAAAGGATGCAAGTGGAGGGTAACAGCTGCAACATTAAGACACTTTCCAAAGTTTGAGGTGCGTGTGTTTATTTCAGCACATACATGTTCAGTAACAGAGCGCTCTATGCGTGCCCGACAAGCAGATCATCATATTCTAGGAGAGTTGTACAAAGATTTTGTTGGTGGAGTTGGTCCCAAGGTACTGCCAATGCATGTTGCTGAAGCGTTGAATAAACGTTTTCATATCAAGGTATAATTTTTCTATTTATTTAGCATTATTTCGATTATTTTGTTTACCAGTAGTATTTTTCTGTTTTTTTCACAACAATGAAGAAAAAATATTTGTTGATGATAGATGGATTATTGGAAAGCATATCGAACGTTAAGGCATGCTCGCAAGTTGGTCAGGGGTAGTCCAGAGAGTGGTTATGAGCAGCTTCCTACATATTTGTATATGATAAAAAGGGCAAATCCTGGAACTTTTACACAGCTTGATGTTGATGAAGCTCAAAGATTTAAGTACTGTTTTCTAGCATTTGGTGCAAGCATACAGGGATTTCCGTTTTTGAGGAAAGTGGTTGTTGTGGATGGTACTTTTTTACAGGGAAAATACTTAGGGACACTACTGACAGCAACAGCTCAAGATGGCAATTTTCAGATTTTTCCTATTGCTTTCGCCGTGGTTGATACAGAGAATGATGAATCATGGGAATGGTTTTTCAAGCAACTCAGCTGTGTGATACCAGATGATGAAAGCCTTTCCATTATTTCTGATAGGCATCAATCAATTGGGAAAGCTATTAAAAAGGTCTATCCAAAGTCTAGTAGGGGAATATGTACATACCATATGTACAAGAATATTTTGGTCCGGTTTAAAGGTCGAGCAGAATTCGCTTTGGTTAAAAAGGCGGCGAATGCTTTTAGACTTATCGACTTTCAAACCACATTTGATCAGATAGAAGCCATGAATCCAGCACTACATGAGTACCTCGTGAGGGCTGATGTGCGTATGTGGACTCGTGTACATTTCCCAGGTGATAGGTACAACTTGCTTACAAGCAACATTGCAGAATCAATGAATAAGGTCATGTCACATGCTAGGAGCTTTCCTATTGTACAACTGTTGGAAGAAATAAGGTCTGTGATGACTAGGTGGTTTTCTGATAGAAGGACTGATGCATTGAAGATGACAACAGACTTGACTCGTGGTGTAGAGAAAATTCTCCAGGTCTGTTCGTTTCTATCCTTTCTTAGCAAGTGTGTATGTTATACAACTAAGTTTCTAATATAATGTCACAATTATTTTATAGGGTCGTGTGGACTATGCTAAGTTACTTACTGTCCAAGATATCGATGCACACCAAGTACAAGTAACAAGTGGAACATCTCTGCATGTTGTCAATTTGAAAGATAAAAAGTGTACGTGTTGCAGGTTTGACTTGGAGAAACTCCCTTGTGCACATGCAATTGCGGCCGGTGAATTCAGAAACATTTCTCGCATTTCAATGAGTCATCCTTATTATCGCAAACACTACGTTTACGCTTCCTACGAGAATGCCATCATGCCAAGGGCGCTTGATAAATCTGTTCCTGGACATGTGATAACGAAGGTATGTAGACCCCCGATTCCAAAACAACAACCAGGTAGACCAAAGAATTCAAGAATCAAATCGGCATTGGAAATTGCAATGGAAAAGAAGAAGCCAAGAAAACAATACACATGTGGTAATTGCAACCAAGTAGGACATAATCGCAAGACATGTACTCTATAATTTCCTAGTTTTTGTTGAAAGTTCTTTTATATTCTCGCAAGACATGTACTCATTGACATATAACTCGTTTTATTTGAAAGTTCTTTTATATTCTCTCATTCTTTTGTTATTAACAATTTAAAATTTAAAATGAGTAGCATACTCGTGGAAAAAATAAGAGCTTCACAATAAGAAGTAGAAAGCTTAAAAATTCACTACATGTCGTAAATAAGAGCTTCACAATAAGAAGTAGAAAGCTTAAAAATTCACTACATGTCGTTCAAATTTAAAATTTAAAATGAGTAGAAAGCTTCACGTTAAGCTAAAAATTCACTACATGTGGTTAAGCTAAAAATTACATGTCATTCACATTCAAATTCATATGCAAAAGAACCAGTTGTCAATGAAACAAAATAGTCTACAAGGACTCATCAAAATAGTCTACAATAAGAAGAAATAGTCTACAATGATAATGTTATAACAAAACATAAGGCAATAACACAAAATAGTCTACAAGGACTCATCAACTAGGGAAGGGATGATAATAGCTTTAGCTTGAGGATATGAATCAGTCATATTAGGTGGTATGGCTAATTCTCTGACTTCGTCATATAATTCCGCTGCAAGCTTAATCCGAAGACCCAACATGTTCTCATCGCAAAGCCCATCAAATGATTTCCCAAGAGCTAAACATTCAATGTACTTAAGAGCATACACACCACAATCACCTGGATTTTCATTCCGAGGAACATTTTTCTTCACCCTTCTCAATTCCAACATTGCTCTACTCTTCTTACGGATCGTCTCAGGAATCATGTCACTTAACATCGCTGGAATCATTCGCCTTAAAGGCAAACACTCAATGGCCATTTTATCGTCACTCACCAAGGTTGGTATGCTATCATAGATGTGAATCTTCTTACCCCGCAAGTCAATATCCAAAGCCATCCAATGGTTCTGATTGACAAAAAGACAAGCGTATAAGTTATCCACATCAATCCACCACTTCTTGTTCGTAGCTGACTCCTCAGGATATTCACCAAAAACGTGTTTCACATAGGAATCCCGAAACACAAAATTCTTAGGCCCCATATCAAACTGCATGTAGTCATTCTTCAATGTAGTGATCAGATCTTGGTCTAAGAAAGCTATGCGTTGTTTAGGATACGGACAAGGCTCACGCATATATCTTCGCCGGAACATAGCCATTGCACAACCCATGTGCTACATTCAAAAAAATAAAAACTAGAATAAGCGAAAATATAGTATAGAATAAACCTTATACTAAATTATCAAAAATAAACTTACATGGTCTGTCAACCATCCATAGTCAAAGCTTGGCCAATTTTCCCTTGGAGTCATAATTTTCCAATAGAATCTCACAGCTGCGTTGCTGGTGCTAAGTGGCTCTTCCCTGTGAATATAAGAAAGAGTTAGTACATATATAGATAATGATAGTAACTTTTATAAACGATTCAGAGTTGTTGATGTATACCTATCAAGGCTGAGAAAATCCAAAAGTGTCTGATGTTTCTCATCATCTACAGGCTTAAGATGGTCGCCTAACACATTATCACCCTCTGTAATGATCCGCTTGACTGTCGAGTTACCAAGGTAAGGATACTTCTGTGATTCTGCCAACTGGGGCACGCGTCTAGTAGTCTTCGAAGGTCCAGGTCCATCCAACCTCGTCAAAGCCTCTCCAAGGCGGTTTATTGTCATCTCAAGTTTTTTATGTACCAACTGATCCTCCTTGTTGGACCATGTATCTTCAGAACTTGAAGCTATTTTGAATTTAGCTTTCTGAACTTGGGTAGTTATATCCTCAACATCGTCAGAAGCTTTAGCAGTTATCTTCTTTTTCTTGGAAGTTTCCTTCTTCTCAACCTTCACAGATTCCTTCTTTTCAAAGAGAGGAAGTTTCTCTGATATCTCATCTTCTTCTTTCTTCTTATTCTTGACAGTGTAAACCTTCCTCACCACCCTTTGAACTGGAAATTCATCTTGTGATGTCTGCTTCATCTCAACAATCCATGACTGCAACCAAAAAAAACATGAAAGAACCGTATAAGTTTAAAACAAAAAAAAAAGAACATGAAAGTAAAACAGATACGCTTTAACAAACACAACTTGAGAAGTAAAAAAATAAACAGAACATAAGAAGTTTAAAAAAAACAGAACATGTGAAGTATAAAAATAAACAGAACATAAGAAGTTTTACAAAAACATAACATGTGAAGTTTTAAAAGAAAAAAACATGAGAAGGTTTAAAATAACAGAACATGAGAAGTTCTAACAAAACAGAAAATGAGAAGTTTGATATAAATATGAGAACCGTATAAGTTTAAAACAAAAAAAAAAGAACATGAGAAGTAAAATATGATACGCTTTTAAAAAACAGAACATGAGAAGTAAAAAAATAAACAGAACATGTGAAGTTTTAAGAAAACAGAACATGTGAAGTTTAAAAAAAACATAACATGAGAAGCTTTTAAAAAACAGAACATGAGAAGCTTTAAAAAACAGAACATGAGAAGCTTTAAAAAAAACAGAACATGAGAAGCTTTAAAAAAAACAGAACATGAGAAGCTTTAAAAATTCAGAACATGAGAAGCTTTTAAAAAACAGAACATGAGAAGCTTTAAAAAAAACAGAACATGAGAAGCTTTAAAAATTCAGAACATGAGAAGCTTTTTAAAAACAGAACATGAGAAGCTTTAAAAATTCAGAACATGAGAAGTAAAGGAAAATGTAACTTACAGGTGCTTTACTTGTTCCCTCATCATCGTTAATGGTGTGCGAAGTGGCATCATTCCGTACATCAGCTTCTTTTGGCTCTTTTCTTTCTTTCTCCAATGCTTTAATCCTCTCACCCATCTCCTCTTTGAACACCGTCATTTGTTTTTCAACGCATGTTTCAAATTTACTCTCCAAGACATCTATTCGACTGTTGAGTGTTTTGCCCAAGTCAGAAATAGTCTCATTCATTTTCTCAATCGCCCTCCAAATATCCAAAGAAATTGACGTGTCATCCTTACCATCCTACAATAACATGTTCATTATTATCATAATAGAGAAGACAAAAAATGTTAATCAATTACGGTAAAGAAAATGAAACCTTACCTCCATGTTGGTTACATTTTCTCCTTGTTCACATTTAGGATCACTATCTGTCCATCTTTTTTTCTTAGGATTGCACCCTCTGTTGTCATTCACCTTATCAGCTTCAGCTCTTCTTTTCTTCTTTTTTGAACTTATACCAACTGTCTTGCCACAACTCCAAGCATCTAGAGACAAACGGTTATGAATGAGATCTTTAATTAGCTCGTCTAGGTGTGGATCCGTATGCTCCTCTGAGTCAGACCATAGAGGATACATGTCTTCCTCTGAAACATGAATCATATGCCTAACACGAACCTACAAGCAATGAATAAAGTAAGTTTCAATTCACACAAATTATTAGTACATGTCAAAAAATAATTTTTAAAAAAAAAATAACAAACTACTAACCTGTCCGTGCAAATGCTTCTCTTTTTTGAAGAAGTCTGTGAAGTTGATACGTTTTCGTGATGATCGCCAATCAAGAAGTGGAACACCACTCGCTTCTGTCCTTCTAAACCCATAACTTTCTCCAATTCCAGGAACACTCTCATACAGCCAAATCAACATAGCATGAACGCAGCCGTGTATGGTGTATGAATCTCCGTCATAGTCAACTATCTTAACAGAATTCACTAAACTACTAAAAGCCACCCGACCCCATGGATGTTTTTCAAAAGCAACAGGATCTAAAACTCTCTTAGCAGTCACCAATGGGATTCTAGATGTATGATGAATTCCATGTACGCATACTGACAACAGACATAACCTACCAACCATCATCCTCTTATCAAAATCCCATGTTTTGTTAGAATCAATCACGTTTACCAACTCAGTCCACATAGGACCATCAAGGGTTGTTGGAATTTTCATTTCTTTCCAGAAATCATGGTGATCAACATCAAAGTTCTCTAAAGGGTCAAATGCATCACAATTTAACCTTGTTATCTCTGCAAACTCATTTAAAGAAAATCTAATTGGCCTATCATCGATCAAAGACCAAACCTCATGGATGTTGTTGATTCTCAGCTGATGTGTGAGTAGAAAGTGAACTCTCTGCGCAGCCCAAGTGTATTCCAATTCAGCAAACTTTATAAATACTCCAAGAGATGATTCCTTGAGTTTCTCCCAGACATCCACCCCTAATCCTTCTCTCAAAAATCCAATTTTGGACACAAAACAATTGTGGTTCATGCTCCTATGTTGGAGAGGCGATTTTCCATCTTCATAGAGTAGAGAAGGATATTTGATGCTCTTGCTTGAAGATGCCATTCCTAAAGATACAGAAAAAAAAAGAATCAAATGATAAGAAAATTCGATAAGAGTCCAAAGAGAATTCGATAAGCAGTAAATCAAAAATAAACAAATCAACACAAACATATATATAAATTCGACACAAAATTCTATACTATAAATAGACCCAAAATCATATCATAAAGACTAACCGGATTTAAGAAGCTATTGAGGATCCAAAGTTGATAACACACAAAGCTGAACGAATATAAACATAATCAACCGAACATAACAAATCCAAAAGATAAAAAGCTATTAAAAATAACACATAGCGGGCAAGAACATAATCAACCAGAGAAGGATGAGATTGCTGTTAAAAAGCTATTTCAAACAAAAAATAGAAACTTATAGAAACAAACAAAAAAAATCCTTTTCAGATATCACAGCCAAGCCATAAAACTGTGAATCACTTCACACAACATGAGCAACAACATCAAACGAGAATATAGCATAAGAGAATGAAATCTAAATACTCAACACTTAATGAAACACTCCTTAGATGATACTAAGATGAAAAAGAAAAAAAATAACACACAGCGGGCAAGAACATTTACAGGTTCTATATCAATTGTAACCAATACATGATGCAATTATTAGAACAAATTCTGATGCAGAGCAGAGGGTCAGAGAGACAAGCAATTCGATGTAACCAAACCTAACTGAGACAAGCTTTTTATCTTTTGGATTTAAGAAGCTATTGGAGACAAAATCATATCATAAAGACCCAAAACAAGAAGCCTAATCCTTTCTACCAATGCTTTCGAGGATCCACCAAACAATTAAAAAGCAAGACCCAAAACAAAAACAGGATTAATCGACAATTGCAATTAACAATTCTGTTCATACATAATAACCCATTAAAAAACTCACCACCGGAACAGAACAGAACAAAGAAAATCAGCCACCACCGAATGACACAGATTTTGTTTCGGCTTCTTCTCAAACAATCCTCTTTGTCACTGGCGTCGGTAACTGGCTGAAGAAGTGAAAATCAGTGTTTAGAGTTATTAATCGGGTTTTTTTTGGGATTGTAAAATCTCATTGTCGTCGGCGGAAGAAGCAAGGTTTGAAATTAAAAAGCAAGACCCAAAACAAAAACAGGAATAATCGACAATTGCAATTAACAATTCTGTTCATACATAATAACCCATTAAAAAACTCACCACCGGAACAGAACAGAACAAAGAAAATCAGCCACCACCGAATGACACAGATTTTGTTTCGGCTTCTTCTCAAACAATCCTCTTTGTCACTGGCGTCGGTAACTGGCTGGAGAAGTGAAAATCGGTGTTTAGAGTTATTAATCGGGTTTTTTTGGGATTGTAAAATCTCTTTGTCGTCGGCGGAAGAAGCAAGGTTTGAGTTTTTTTGAGAAAAGGGAAAACGAATGTCGGACAAAAAAAGGTTTGAGATTTCATTTTTTTTTAATTACTCACTCATTTTTTATTTCACTTATTTCCTATTTTACTTTCTTTGGGCTTTTGGTAATTTGAACACAAATTTGTGTCATTCTAGTTTTTCCCTAAGGAAGGGTGTCAATCTAGCAATATTTTTCAAATTTTGTGTCAATCTGGTCTATTTTCACTTTAATTAAAAGGCTTCTTCTTAGTACAACTAAACTCGTGTCCCACGACCCTATTTTGATATTTGGGACCAGCTGTAAAAACAGTTTGATTAGTAAATATAGTATACATACAGATACAGGTATAATATCATATAAAAACAAATTAGAGATAGTAAAAAGTGATAGTTGTACAGCTTGTCGATCTGTGTCATTAATGGCGATATGAAAACGGTTGAAGTAGGAAGTATGGTAGCCGTTGGATCAAAGACTTCATGGATTCAAACTTTATCAATTAATCATCTTCACCTAACCAAATTCAAAAACTAACAATATACACAGAGCCATGTTTTTGGCAAGCCATTTTAGTTATTAGTCGATTAATTAGTTATAAATTCATAATTATGACTGTTGGTTACTAACAAAAATCTTCAAAAGCCATTTTTTTCGGCTACTAATTTAAGTTGATCTTCACCTAACTAAAACTATATTCATCCATTTTTATTTAGTTGAGCAGCAGCGTGAATGTGATCGATTTATAGTTTTAGCACCAACCATGACACCAAATATCACACTAATAATAATACTCTTTTTATTAGTTCTTGTTAAAAAATAAATATTGGTTTTAGAATTAGTTTATTAGTTGGTATGATAAGTTTTTTTAATATCATTTTTCCAATGTCTTTATATTCTGTATTCTTAAATCAATTTGTGTGTTAATTTAAATATTTTATAAAAGTTAATAATTCATCAAATACTTTCATATAAGTTAAATCAAAAGACACAACAAAAATGATGATATAGTTATGATTTTCATTATTTATTATTAAATATGATACTAAATTAAAGATTATGTTTATTATTTTACTAATAAAACAAGTAAGGAGTGTTTAGTGTTGTAAATACTAAATACTGTCACACCAAATTTAGTGTAACACTATTAACAACATCAAACCTGATGTCATTTTTAGTGTCCCACTTGAAAACTTTTAGTATAAAAATAACACTAAATTTGGTGTTTTAGTCTCGAATCGGATATTCTCTTAACAAGGCACATTATATTGGATGTAGTTCATACATACAGGATTGAAAGTTTAGTACTAAATGAAAAAAAAAAAGTCACATCGCATCACGTACGATGGTCTGGTCATATAAGATCACATGAGATTTTCTCTTGACTTCATATATCAGTTTCACAACAAACTAAATAGTTTCATTTAATAAGCCACGTAAACGTAATTAATTCTACATGATGTTGGATTAGTTAACGAATGCTTCTTGTGAGGGAAACATTAATCTCTCATATAATATGCAAAAATACTTAAATTAGAAAAAGGTTAATATTGTCAACTTGTTGTTTTTGTTTTTAAAAAATCTTCTAGTGATTTGTTGAGGTGTATAATTGATAGAGTTATTGGGGGTGGATATGTATAGAAATGATGATAATAAATACACACACCAATCCATGAGTTGGATTCTGAACATATACAATATTTTAAGAAGATGGTTATTAAAACTTACCGACTCAGCAGTTAATGTAAATATTAATAATTTGCTCACTTTTCATGGGATTGGCATCTTATCCCATGCTATACCACTTCCATGAAACGAGTTATTATTGTATGAAGAAGGTACACATATATTTATGGAGTTCGACAACTTTTTATTTTTGGTTGTTTATGCAAGAGAAAAATATTCATAACCGATTCAAAATTATACCACGAAGCTTCTACACTGTTTAGTCACTTGGGTGCAAAGAGAAGTCTAAGACAGAGCAAAAGGTCCCTAAACGCAGCGTTCTGGACTCATGAGTCAGGGGATGAGGGAAAAAAAAATGCCAAGTACCGGGAATCAAACCTTTTGGAGAGTATTACTCCACTTTTGAAGAGCTTTTGTGATCTGGTGGATTTCCTGATGAAGAGGTGTTGTTGCTCGAACGACGGTTTTCTGGATTAGCAGCTGCAGGAGGGGCTTCTCCTTGCGCGGCAAGGTTCTTGATAAGATTCATAACCGTGGGAACAAACTTTGCTGATATTGATATGAGCCCTGGAAGCTGAAGAAACCATATGTCGTATTATCATATTAGTATTTGTTATCTAGAATTCTTGAATCTTGAACTTTTTCTCACGTTCATGATTCTTGAAAAGTTACTACATACGACTTTAATGGGATATGAAGGTTGGCAAAACACTTACTGCACCATTGCGGAATTCGCCAGGGATATCCAATTGTGTCCACAGTGCTTTTAGCAGAAGGAAGGCGACAAAGATGACACCGAGATAGAGAGGGTTTCTGTTACATCAACAAGGAAAAGAGATTTCAGAATGTTACGTATCATCATTGGATTATGAAACAATAATCAATACTGGCTTTGATGGACCTTAAAAGAGTCATGAATTCGTTGAATCCAAGGATTATCAATGCAAGAATTGCCCATGGAGGAGGTAACCAGTTATTTCCACGCCTGTTCGCCTCCTGAATTAGTAGTATAAACTCTTTATATAAGTATTCATAAAGCAGAGAGAGAGAGAGCTAAACTGTAAGTGAAGTAATCATGCCTGTGCAGATATGGCTTGGGTCACTGTATACTCTGTTTCTGTCTTGAACTGTCTCCATATAGATTTACATTGCACCGGTGTGATCAAAGTTCTTGATGATGGAACCTATAAAAGTCATGGGATCATATCTGTTAAAGATCAAGAATCAACTGAAGTTGAAACACATCGAAGCAGAGTTATTACACACCTCATCCCAAGTGCTTGAAGCCAGTGGATCAGATGTTGTGATGCTTTTTTTAGAAGTTTCATTATTTGATGTGTCCAACAGAGCAACAGTTAGGGTCTTTGCTATGTTATCGGGTTCATCCCCCAATCGAATTACAGCCATTACTGAGAGCAACTTCAAGGACTGAAAACGAGAAACCATAAGAAGGTGATTAGACCTTTTTCAAGCCTATAAAACAAAATGTAAAGAGGAATAACAAATCATACAGCAGATCGAGCTGATTTAGTAATGGCTCGAAGATCCTCATTTCCGGTCCAAACACGTGGCATTGAATCAGAATCTTGGCTGAAGATTGTAGCAAACCTGAAGAAAATACAAAAACAGATTCAAAATTAAATGGTTGTTTGAAACTGGTTTTGAAAGATCACTGAGCACATAAAGGAGGCTTACTATACCTTTCCTTCATACGCATCAAAACCCTTCCAGCTTCTTCTTTTGCCTTAGATTCAATGACACCTCTTGAATAATCCTGAAGGCTCTTCACCATTTTATCTCTCGTTTCTTCTTCCATGTCAAAACCAGCTAATGCACTACTAAGTCCAGAAACTGCAGATTCAGTTTCACGCTGATAAAGCTTCTTTACTGTTGTCCACGTTTCATTGCTGGCTCCTTCCAACAGAGCTTCAACGGGTTCTGATAATGCTTCATGAACTTTTGACTGCAATTTAGAGGCTAAATCAGTAACAAAGCTCAATTTCCCAAGCTTTCTTTATTCTTTCTATTACCTCATATAGGCTGGTAAGTTCAGATAACTTGGAAGTCCGCACAGAGGAAATGTGAGCCTCAATGTCACGGACTAGCTTCTCCCGTACTTTCGCTGTGTCCCAATTGGCTTGTTCAATGATGGCACCTGCACACTCTTCATCGAATTGGGCCATGCAAGCCTTGAGCCAATCTTGGGAAGCTGAAGAGAACTTTTCACCAATGCCTAAAGCCTTATCAAAAGAAGCCTTAAACTTTTCAAGCATTCCCCATCTTATATGTCCCAAGACATCTTGAAACGCTGGATTCACTAGCTGTAAAGTGATATAAAAGTTAGGAAAGCATAGAATCGATAGCCAGTGATAGAAACAAGTTAAATTCTATCAGCATTCATTTATCTTAATTGAGACAACTGCATGTAGTTTTAACACCATGCTCAAGAGATCTTAGATTGTATTTATTACTTGGAGAAGCTTTTCTTCAAGCTGATGTCTCTTCGAAGATCTATTATATCGAAGAATGTAGCCTCCCCATCATATCTATTAAAAATAGAGGACTGTGAAGATCAAACCCACAAGGAAGATTTCGGAAACAACAGTAAATCTTATATGAAGTTACTGATCTTGACATTCATATTGATTCAACCACAGTGTGTGTTTGTGAAGCTTTATTAAATCAATGTGCTTACTCTGACAAGCAAGAGCCGAGAATGGTAGTAAGCCTCTTCCCAAAATTAGAAACTGGACCAGCTTGCACCTCCTTATCCAGTTGGCGCCAGTCCTGTAGATGAAGTAAAAAGGTTACTTAGTGATTATGGGACTTACACAGACATTTCAAATAATAAAGAGTGAAAGTCTAAGATTTTTCAGAAGCATTACGTCGTTTGAAATGAAATGCGCAAACTTCTCATTTGCAATTTCTTCGCACCGCACAGTCGCCACCATGACCTGCAAACAGAATGAGCTTAGAGGGAGTTTAAGGAATGATAAAAGGTAGCACTATCAGCTACCTTGTGGGCTGGAAGGTCAAGATCCTTATTCTCTTTGATGACTCTCCAGATTTGATCAGCACTAAATGCAAAGCCTGAGGCTGGAATTACTCCTCTTCTGTCTCCAGCAAGACCACCCGGCGCAATAGAATGCATGAATCGTTGTCGCAAACTAGCAATCTAAGTTCCAAAAAAAAAAAAAGATTATATCTGACTACAGATAGATTCAACTTGAAACAGACAACATAAGTCTCAGCCATCTGTAATACGCTTGGCCTCTCACATACACACCTGCTCTTTAAACTGTTCTTCCTTTTCCTCATAACTGGAAAGAGCAACAACTTCAACCTAGCACATCAAAGAGAGAAACAGCATGACATTTATGAAAGTTGGCAACCATTCTTGCTAATAATTCTAGCTCTAGCATAACATACATTGAAGAAGTCACTTAGAGGAGTGTCCTTGTGTGCTTCAGGCTTTGGAACAGAATCCCATATCTGCCACAAAGAAGAACAAAACACCGGTGATCATCTGCCTTCCTTTGAATATCAATTTGGAATTAGATGAAAATCACTTCTCTTTTACCTTCTGAATATCTTCTCTTAAGACAGGCTCTAAATTCTCTAACGGCGTCTGCAGCCACATCATATATCAACAAAACAATGTACCAGTTAGCAGTACATATTTGCAATGTAAGAAGGATGATAAAGAAAAGAGAAGAGAGTCTACCCGGGTTTTATCTCGTATTACAAACAGCATTGTTGTTTTACGTGGACTAAATAATCGCATCATAACCTGTCAAACACAACTCCAAAAATTCAAACCCGAGAGTAAGAGACTAATTTTTGATACATATAAAAAAGCTTTGTTCGCAGCTTGTTCACGGCTGAGCATCAAAACATATACCTGAAAGACAGTTTTCAAGAGTGGTTTGTTCGCAGCTTGTTCACGGCCAATATCGTGACACCACCTAAAAGTACAAGCATTGATCATCTGTAACGAAACAGTTTCCTTTCAACAAAGCCAAAAGCGCACATTCTGATGTTTCCACTACAAACTTACATGTTGATCAAGACGATATCCGAGACAGCAAGAGCGAAAAGAGCACTCTGTTTCTCGAATGCCGTATCATCCTGCTTGGCCAGAAGAGAACACCAATTATAGAATATTTTTGTATAAGAAAGCCATTCACTACCGCACAATAAAGCAAAACAATGAGAGAAAAATTACCTCTCCTCGCTCTCTTCCATCAGTGCCCTCCAAATCCATTACAAGGGTGCAAGGCTCTATACCGGCACATCTTGCGAGCCAGATACCTTTTGTGGTTTGAGACCTATAGACGAGTTCGTAAACAGGCGAAAATCATTTACACGGAAGTCAAAAGCAAACACTATCAGATGAAATCATACCTCCCCTTAAATGCATCCATCTCCAAAAAGTTTGTTCCAAACAAATGATTCAATAATGTACTCTTCCCTGCCAAATCACAAAAGAATGGCATTAAAAATTGTGAGTATTACAAAAGTCTCTCTTCTCTAAAAGAATGCATACCGCTGCTTTGAGGACCCATAATGGAGACAACAGCATAAGAGAGGCCACAGTCTCCAAGTTTCACCTCTTTAATGAAATGATCGATGCCAGAGACATTGTATGTACCATCTCCGTCGATAAGCTGTACAGAACCACATCCCTCGCTCTTATCTGCATCCAATATAAACAATCAATGTCCTCCTAATTGAGATATTTAGTCAACAACCGAATCAAACAATTTTGCAATGAAACGAGAGAAACGACTCGGTCTTTAGTATTGCTTATGCATGCAGAGGCATTACTTTCTCAAACCAATAACAAGGACATTCTTTCTTAAGAAAGCAGAGGAAAAAGGGACTCATATATTTCAAATCACATGGATCTACGTTGCTAGCAAAACAAGAAAGAACCAACCATCAATCAGGAATCAATAAAAAAAGCATAAATCTGATAAAAAGGAAATTGCAGACAAAAGTACCCATTCTTTGTCTTTCTCAGACACAAAATTCTCAAAGTGACAGTGTGAGAAAAAGAAGATCAGAGCTTTCACGCTTTTGGGATCTCTCTCTTCAAAAGCTTCCCTTTCTCTCTTTTCCCATGTTAGTCATTTTAGGTTCGAACTTTGAAATATTATTATACTTTATTCTTTTTCCTTGGAAAAGCAAAATCAAGAAATGAAAGTTAGGAACTTTAGATCTCCACTAGAAAATTTTTGGGCATGAGGAAACATCAAAACCCAAACTTGAAAAAGAATTTGTATATTATTTAATCCAATCAAAGAATAATATTCTTCTATACACCAGCAACCCATTCCAAAAATAGTAAAAGCATTCCTATTTCTAAGCCACAATCACATCATACTAAGTTTAGTCATTCTTAACTTAATGTATATGAAACAGGGATCTTGCTTTATAAACTGATTCTAACACTTTCCCCCTAACCAGAAACGTCTCTCTCTTTGAAAGCTAATTGTCTGAAAAGTCTACGAACTTTCTGGAATCTCAGAAGCTCTACTTCATAAACAAGCTTTATGCCAGAAGAGATAAGCAGCTGCTTGTCTTGTGTAGTGATGATAACTATGCTCCCTGGACCAAAACAGTTAAAATCCTCTGCAAGAGCATCCAAATGTTCAAGCTTATTGACATTGTCAGCAACAAGCAGAACCTTTTGATTCTTGAGCCTTAATTTACTCAAGCATTCTCCTTGAATCCTTATCATAAACTCTTCATGGCGATCCTGAGAAATCCTTTTCACACTTTCCAGGAAACAATGGCTTTCAAAGTGTTGACAGATGTTCTGATAAACGAATTTAGCTAAAGCCGATCTACCATTGCCTCCTCTTGCCCAAATCCCAATCACTCTCACGGTTTTATTAGATTTCAAATCTAATAACCGGTGAAGAGCTTCCATGTGTGCATCAATCCCCTCAAGGTCACTCCCATTGCTTCTTGTTGTATCAATCACCAACCTTTTTGATATTTTGTCAGTAATTTCATCAACCATCTTCGAGTCATCTTCCCTAAACGAGATCAGAGAGACTGATTCAAATCAAACCCAACAATTAAAAATTCGACCTTTATATCATCAAAGTTACAAACTTTTACCATTTCAATGAACAATCGCCTGAGATATTCGCCAAATTGGTCAACGCTTGCCTCCATGAAAGCACTTTGTCATGATCTTCTCTATCCTCATGCTTCTTAAACTGTTCATCGACTAGTCCGATCTGCCTCCTGACATGGCACGGATCCACGCCGTAGAAGATGGGCATCACGGTGATGGAACCCTTTTTCTCGAACTCCATGATCTTCACGAGCTCCTCGAGACACCATGGAGACGCAGCGTAGTTGACGGAGACCACAACGACGGCGAACCTCGACTCCTGGATGGCGCGTACCAGCTCAGGAGAAATCCTCCGGCCACGCTCCAACACCTTATCGTCTTTGAAAGTTCGAATGTTCCTTCGGATCAGTTCATTGTAGAGGAAACTGATCAAGTTGCGGCGAGTGTCGAGTCCTCTGAAGCTAAGAAAAACATCGAAGTTGTGGAAGGTAGAAGTATCAGACATTTGATGATTGAATTCTCTATGAGAGTATAAAGAAAAATAAGGCAACTGGGTGATTTTTATAGCAGCGGAGGTGAAGAAGGAGATGGTGAGGTGTCGCCATGGCCATGGACACATGGTGGAATGAGTTTGAGTTTGTCACTGAGAGAGGACTCCTTCTTCCGGAAAATTTCTTCGCATTTTCATTTTCTTCCTATTATTATATTTTCATGTTCTTTTTTTGTTTTTGTTTTTTTCCTACTTGTTTATTTATATAACAAGAATTTTGTTACATGCTACCCTTTGGTTTATTCTACTTGTTTGTAAACGAATTTAGAATTGTCAATTTGCCAATGATAAAGTTCTTTAAAAAAAATTACAATCTTTTTTTTACACACTTATTCATGATTATAAATTTTACAATCAGAATTTCTGTATTTTTATTTCTTGTAAGAGAAATACAATCAAAAGTATCTCCCTTTTTTCATATGTTTTAAGTTTTAATATTAAGATTGATAACCAACTTATTACAATAGCAAAAAAAATACAACTTAAAATGAACTCATAAACAAAACATAAACCCAAAAGGAAAAAACCCAAAAATAAAAATGTTACAACCAAAATAAAAGTCAAAGAGCAAGGGAGAGCAATGATTCATTGATTCCTCTTGCTGGATAGGAAAAGAGCCCCGGTCTCTCTAATTGTGAAGAGTTAACCTGCGGCTTAGTAGCAGTGTGATCCAATAGGTAGCAGCAGCTAGTTAAATTCTTTCAACAATTTCTCATAAACACCAGATGTACTACTACTTGGACAACCAAAACATTCCGTGACAAAATCCTTTGCTTCATTCAAAGCCGACTCGAATGCAGCAAAGATGTCTCTCCTCTTTTTAAAGGCGAATGTTCTGAGGTCACAAAGTTTCTCGCATCTCAAATCCTCTATTTCGTAGACATCCTTTATACCATAAGAAATCAACAGCTGCTTGTCTTGTGTAGTGATGACAACAACACTCCCCGGACCAAAATCGGTGAAATCCTCTGCCAAAGCATCTAACTGTTCAACTTTATAGACGTCGTCTGCCACTAGCAGAACCTTTTGTCTCTTGAGACTTCCTCTGCTCGTCAAGTATGCTCCTTCAATCTTTTCCAGAAACTCGTCGTGTAGATGAGCTAAGTGGCGACCCTTGAAAATCCTTTTCACGTTTCCCAAGTAACAGTTGGTTTCAAACTGTTTACACCATGTCTGATAAACATGTTTAGCTAGAGTCGATCTACCGTTTCTTCCTCCACTTGTCCAAATCCCAATTACTCTCACAGGTTTCGTAGAATTCAAATCCACTAACCGGTTAAGTTTCTTCATGTGTCTCTCAATCCCCACTATCTTCCCCCCATTGCTTAGTCTTGTAAAATTCATCAGCTTTTCTGATATCCCGTCAACAGTTGCGTCCACCAGCTTCGAGTCATTGTTCCTACAGAGACAGAGACAGAGCAAAAAAATCGAAACTTTAGCATCGATTTCAAATAAAAATTCAATCTTTGTAGGATGTATCATCAAAGTTAGGAAATTTCACCATTTCGATGAACACTGGCCGGAGATATTAGCCAATTTCACCAATGCTTGCCTCCATGAAAGCACTTTCTCGTGATCTTTTTCTCTAGCCTCGTGCTTCTTGAACTGTTCAGCGACGTCTCCGGTCTGCCTCCTGACATGAAACGGATCCACGCCGTAGAAGATGGGCATCACGGTGATGGAACCGTTTTCCATAATCTTGAGGAGCTCGTCGAGACACCAAGAAGACGCAGCGTAGTGGAGGGAGACCACAACGATGGCGAATCTCGACTCCTCGATGGCGCGTTGGAGCTCCGGAGAAATCCTTTGCCCATCTTGGAGCTCCTTGTCGTCTTTGAAAGTTCGAATGCCTCTTCGTTCCAGTTCCTTGTAGAGAAAGCTTACGAAGTTGGCGCGAGTGTCGATCCCTCTAAAACTTAAGAAGACATCGTACTTGGGAGACATTTTTTTTGGTCTTTTGATTTCCTCTCTCTATATGACTCTGAGTATGTCTATGAGAGAGTATGGGATGGTATGAATAAATAACTCCTGGAGTGGGGCTTTATATAAGCAGCAAGTAGAGGAGTTTGAGCAAAGACTCTCCCAGTCAATAAGTGTATTTCCTGGCATTTTCTTTTTTTCTTTTCTTTCTGTTGATTAGCTTTTGTCAGCTTCTGTTTCGTTGAACTACTCAGAAAGAGGTGGTCTGTTTTGTAGAAGGAAAAGGGTTGTGCAGCCAAAACAAGAAAATGAGCATGAGTACAATTACATTAACCAATGAAATTATCATCTTATCCTCTTGGCTTTGATTAGTTTGACTAGTTAGGAAATTTAAGCATTTATTTAGTTAGCCATTGGACGAATGAAAAAATGGTTTATTGAGAGACAATTATGGGAAAATTAGAAATAAATGATATATTATACTCTTACAAAAAAGGTATAGATGGACAAAGTCCATAGTCTTAATTTCCAGATCATAGAATGGTAGTGCGGACAAACTGGCACGACGAGCTAGAGTACAGTCGCATCAAATTACCTATGTGAACGTTTTTCCTATCAATTGGCTTGTTTGAGCTAATCTTGTATTTTGTTATCAAAAAAAAAAAGTATAGATGGACAAACTCTTAAAAATATATCTTTTATTTTTAATTTTCCCATTTTAAATTATAGTTTTAGTTTTTAAATTTTGGATTTTGGTTTTTAGTTTTTGAATTTTTTTTAAAATATGTGAGAAAAGAATATCTTGCTTGAAAAAGGTGAAAAATTGAACGGTTGTAGTTTTTAGAACTGTTTTTGGTTTTAGATTTTCCAAAAATCCACTTTAAGGCCAATAAAATTATGAAAAAATTGGTTTTGTTAAACAATAGGGAATCCAGATTTTGATTGTTTTTGTCAATTTTCAAAAAGAAACCAAAATCTATGTTTTACTAGTTTTTCATTTTAATCCTGAATTGATTTTTTTTTTTTTAATAAGTTTTAACACAAAATCTAAAAACTATAAACCAAAATCTAGAATCTAAAAACCAATAACTAGAATTCAAAAACCACTTAAAAACTTGTAAACATTCATCACCTCTAATATTTGGTTTTTGGATTTTTATTGAAAATTATTGAGAAACTCCTAGATTCAGATTCCCTATTTTGAAGGGAATCTACTTTTACAAAAATCTTGATTGTGTAATGAGTTTTTGAGAAACAAAATCCAAAATTCTAAAAACTAACAATCAAGTCTTATAAGTTTAGATAACGGCGAATATAAACGGTTTACAAAATAAAAGTATATACAAATTATCTTGTTTATGGAAGTTGTTAATTTAAAGATTTGAAAATCCTTTTATAGAAATTCCTCATTGTCGGCTTCAATCTCATCCAGATAAGGCCTAAAGGCTGATCACACGGAAGATGAAGACACCATCTTCACCAGGTCAGAATAATCGGTAAAGAATGACATTCTAGTTGTCGAATTTATTATTTATAGAATGAAATTGTCAACGTCAATGGTAAAGTTCGTCAAAAAAAATTACAATTTTTTTTTCTACACACTAATTTTATTCAACACAACAAAATAACCATACAAAACCAGAAAATTTAACTCGAAATACAACCACATAAGTTTTACGAGAACACGAAAACACTCGGAAACAAAAAAAACTTTAATCACTTAGACTAGAGTAGACTCCAAAAAGTCAAACTTTTTGTTCTTTATTTTGTGTGGGTGAATACAAATATACTATCAAAAAAGTTACACAACTTTTTCATATTTTTCAAGTTATAATATTAAGTTGTATCTTTTTTTTTTTTTAACTTAGTATTTTAACTTCATAGCAAAAGAAGAAGGAAAAAAAATACAGCTTAAATGGACCCGTAAACGCATTGTCCAAAAAAAATAAAACTTAACCCATTAACAAACATAAACCCAAAAGGAAAAGATCCAAAAAAAAAAAGAACACCATGGAACTTTTACAAGACAGACAACCAAAATAAAAACGTTACAACCAAAAATAAAATTCAAAGAGCAAGGGAGAGCGATGAATCCTCTTGCCGGATAGGAAAAGAGCCGGTCTCTCTACTTGTGAAGAGTTAACCTGCGGCTTAGTAGCAGTAAGATCCAATAGGTAGCAGCTAGCGGATAAATCACTTAGTGGTAAATTGATTCTCACAGTTTCTCATAACCAGCACATCTACTACTTAGACAACCAAAACAGTCCGTGACAAAATCCTTTGCTCGCGAAGCCGACTCAATTGCAGCAACGATGTCTCTCTTTTTAAAGGCGAATGTTCTTCGCAAGAGGTCACAAAGTTTCTCGCATCTCAAATCCTCTACTTCGTAGACAACCTTTATGCCATAAGAAATTAACAGCTGCCTGTCTTGTGTAGTGATGACAACAAGACTCCCCGGACCAAAACCGGTGAAATCCTCTGCTAGAGCATCTAACTGTTCAACCTTATCGACGTCGTCTGCCACTAGCAGAACCTTCTGTCTGTTGAAACTTCGTTTGCTCGTCAAGTACGCTCCTTCAATATTTTCCAGAAACTCGTCGTGTAAAAGCGCTAAGTTGCGATCCTTGAAAACCCTTTTCACGTTTCCCAAGTAACAGTGCGTTGCAAAGTGTTTACACCATGTCTGATAAACATGTTTAGCTAGAGTCGATCTAGCGTTTCCTCCACTTGCCCAAATCCCAATTACTCCCACAGGTTTCGTAGAATTCAAATCCACTAACCGGTTAAGTTTCTTCATGTGTCTCTCAATCCCCACTATCTTCCCCCCATTGTTTAATCTTGTAAAAATCATCAGCTTTTCTGATATCTTGTCAACAGTTGCGTCCACCAGCTTCGAGTCATCGTTCCTACAGAGACAGAAACAGAGCAAAAAAAAATCGAAACTTTAGCACCGATTCAAGTAAAAATCAAATCTTTCGAGTCAAATCAAATCTAACAATAAAAATCCAATTTTTATCATTATCAAAGTTAGGAAATTTCACCATTTCGATGAACACTGGCCGGAGATATTAGCCAACTTCTCCAATGCTTTCCTCCATGAAAGCACTTTTTCGTGATCTTTTTCTCTAGCCTCGTGTTTCTTGAACTGTTCAACGACGTCTCCGATCTGCCTCCTGACATGGCACGGATCCACGCCGTAGAAGATGGGCATCACGGTGATGGAACCGTTATTCACGAAATCCATAATCTTGACGAGCTCGTCGAGACACCAAGGAGACGCAGCGTAGTGGACGGAGACCACAACGATGGCGAATCTCGACTCCTCGATGGCGCGTTGGAGCTCTGGAGAAATCCTCTGGCCATCCTGGAGCTCCTGGTCGTCTTTGAAAGTTCGAATGCCCCTTCGTTCCAGTTCCTTGTAGAGAAAGCTTACGAAGTTGGCGCGAGTGTCGATCCCTCTAAAACTTAGAAACACATCGTACTTAGGAGGAGTAGCACTAGACATTTTTGATCTCTTGATTCTCTCTCTTTCTCTATATGACTCTTGAGTATGTCTATGAGAGAGTATGGGATGATATAAATAAAATAACTCCTGGCTTTATATAAGCAGCAACTAGAGGAGTTTGAGCAAAGACTCTTCCTGGTCTATTAAGTGTATTTCCTGGCATTTTCTTGTTTCTTTTCTTTCTGTTGATTAGCTTTTGTCAGCTTCTGTTTCGTTGAACTACTCAGAAAGAGGTGGATTGTTTTGTAATAGGAAAAGTGATGTGCAGCCAAAACAAGAAAATGGGCATGAATAATTGAATACAGTAACATTACCCAATGAAATTATCATCTTATCCTTAGTTTGACTAGTTCGGACATTTAAGCATTTGTTTAGTTAGCGATTGGACGAATGAAAAAAATGGTTTATAGAGAGACAGAAGATTATGGCCGTGGATTTGAAATTATAGTTTTAATTTTAAAATTTTGGAATTTTGTTTTTAGTTTTTGAATTTTGTTATTAAAAAAAAAAAGGTCTCAGCTTGAAAAATGTGAAAAATCGAATCGCTGTGGATTTTAGAACTATTTTTTGTTTAAGATTTTCCAAAACTCAAGGCCAATCAAAATTATAAAAAAATTGGTTTTCCTAAATAAAAGGGAATCTAGATTTTGATAGTTTTTGTCAATTTTCATAGAAAAACTAAAATCTATGTTTTACTACAATATTTTTTTTTTATTTTTAGGCCTTGAATGGCTGCAGATTTTGAACCAGTTTTTGGTTTTTCATTTTGCAAAAACTAGTTAATTAGCAATTCATGATTCAAAAAAATAGATTTTCTAAACATTAGGAAAACCAGATTTCAAGTGATTTTTTTATTTGTTCATAGAATCCAAAAACCAAGTTTTATGGGTTTCTAAAAAAAACTTACGTGACATTTAAAAAAATTAAATCCAAAACACCTATAATAATTTAAAAATGTTGTTTAAAGGTTATTTATATAAAAATCAAAAACTAAACAAGTTACCATTAAAGATTATGCAACCAAAAGTCAAAAACTAAAATAAAATTAAAAACCAAAAGCCAAAAACCAAAAACCAAAAACCAAAAACTAAAAACTAAAAACCAATTAAAAACTACAAAACATTTATGGCCTTAATGGTGACTTGAATTTTTTTTTCTATTTTTATTTTTTAAAAGAAATTTTAACAAAAAAAACTAAAACTATAAACCAAAATCTAGAATCTAAAAACCAAAAACTAGAATTCAAAAACCACTTAAAAAACTTGTAAACATTCATGAACTCTAATATTTGGTTTTTGGATTTTTAGTGAAAATTATAGAGAAACTCCTGAAATCAGATTCCCCATTTTGAAGGGAATCTATATTCAAAAAAAATTGATTGTGTAAAAATATGAGTTTTTGAGAAACAGAATCCAAAATTTAGTTCTAAAAACTAACAATCAACTCTTATAAGTTTGAATAACGACGGCTATAAACTGTTTAACAAATAAAAGTATTGACAAATTATCCTGTTTATGGAAGTTGTTGACTTAAGATTTGAAAATCTTTTTATAGAAATAAATAATTAACTATATACAGTAGAACCTCTATAAATTAATATTCTTTAAATTAATACTCGCTATAAATTAATAAATTCTTTCGGTCCCGAGTTAGGCCGGTGTAAAAAATGACACATTTCGATAAATTAATAAGATAATATATTTTTTGGAAATCCTATGTAAAAATATAGTCCCATCAATATCATAAATTAATAATCAAAACAATATTAAATATATATATATCTAAGAAAATCTAGTGAAATACTGAAATATGACTATTGTTGTTTGCATATTCTTGAATTTGCATTCTTATTGGAGTTCATCTCTAATATCTTTCATTTTCGTCTTCTCAAATCGCAACAAAAAATTACGAAGAGTTCTAAATGCGATAATTGCTTCTTTATATGTAATTGGTATTAAAATTACCGCAATATCTTATTCGACTTCATCATTACTATGAATGATACTAGTAGAAATTTATTCTAAACTCTAAATTTCTAACATCTATCATTTTTACCTAAACTCTAAACTTAGTAATTAAAATAGACAAGATTATTAATTAAGAAAATTCTTTTAAAATATGAATGACAACAAAAGTATCTTATTTTGTAAAATTATGAAAATTTTAAAATTATGAAAATTAAAAAATCTCTTCATAAATTAATTATTAATTTATCGATAAATTAAAACCTCTTTAAATTAATAAAATTTCATTGTCCCGACCTTATTAATTTATAGAGGTTCTACTGTAATTTAGATTCAAATGGTTGGTGGAGCAAAGAGTTTAAAAATAAAAAAGTTTACAACCACTATCATGTTTACAAAGTGGTTGACTAAAAAGACTTTAGAATTTTTTTTCTAAAAAAAAATATTGATTTATATCCTCTCTTATATTTTTAAAAACAAATAGATAAAAGTTGATTTACATTTTAACCATCATTTTTTATAACTTTTTTACTGTTTAAACCCCTTGTCCAGCTTACTAATAATGGTAGTCGCTTATTTTAATTTAGCTGACATATTATTCTCTTTTCTTCACAAATATCTTTAGTTTCCGAGAAACATGGACATAAGAGCATCTGCAGCGACGTGGGTTGGATTGTGATTTGGAATGTGCGTTTTGTGGAGAGACGGAAGAGACAATCAATCATACTCTCTTCCTATGCCCTCCAGCTAGGCAGGTTTGGGGTTTATCCTCATTTCCAACATCCCCGGACTGTTTCCCCTCCCCTTCGGTCTATGAAAATATGGATTGGCTTTTTTGGAGATTCCAACAGTTTCCTTCGGTTGAAATATTCCCATGGATTCTTTGGTATATCTGGAAGGCTAGAAATGATAAACTTTTCAGTAATTTGGACTCCAACTCCTTAGCAATCCTGCAGATTGCGGAGGAGGAGTCAAAGTTGTGGTTCTTGGCACAGGAGGATGCCTTGGGATCATCGACTCTGGGCGGCTCTAGACCAGGGGTTGAACCTATGGTTAATAACTTGGCTGTGACTGATAGGTTTAGAGGCAAATACCGTTGCTATGTGGATGGATCTTGGAAGGAAACAAATTAGTTTATCGGTAGAGGATGGCATTGCATTTCTCCTGTTGGAGAATTCCCAACTATGGGTGCATCCAATTCTCGTCGTAGCTTATCACTCCTTCATGCCGAAGTGGAAGCCCTTATTTGGGCAATGCAGTGTATGATTGGTGCAGGTAATGAGAATGTTGTTTTTCTTACAGACTGTTCTGATTTGGTGAAGATGGTGTCTTCACCTCCCGAGTGGCCTGCCTTCAAGACATACTTAGACGCGATTGAAGAAGATAAGGAAGAATTCTTATCATTCTCTGTAGTCCTTATCCCCGTTCACAGAATGGTAGTGCTGACAAGCTGGCGCGTCGAGCTAGACTGGAGTCGCATCAAATTACATATGTGAACGATTTTCCTATAAATTGGCTCGTTTGAGCTGATCTTGTACTTGTTGTCAAAAAAAAAAAAAAAAAGCATGTGCTAACATATATGTTTGTCTAAAAAAAAACATGGAATGAATCCAAAATCAGTTTCATTCGTATTTATTCAGCTATCTCAAATTTGTTCAGCTTGATATATATTTTTCCCCCAAATAATTCACATGAGTCGGCCATTAAATCTTCCAAGTACCCAAAAAAAGCAGATGAGACTGGGAAGATAGTTTCTCATTTTATATGTGTCTCCTGCATTACATTTTATTGGACATATCGAACATAAAAATTACCCCAATACTCAATTATACTGTACAGACAAATCTTAAAAAGAATGGTGTCTTCTTTATTTCTTTCAAGGGATAACAGTATTACAAACAACTGGCACATCCAGATGTAAAAAGAATGTCTTAACATGTTAAAAACTAAAGAACAAACAAACAAATCAATTAAATATTCCTGGTTCTAAACAATCTATAACCAAAAAAAACAACAACTTATTTGACCTAAATCTACACTTTGTATCTAAAAGAATTTGCCTTATTAAATCCAATGAGAATCTAACTAAAGACTATATACTATTGCATTGATCCTTTGTCTAAGTTGGCCTTTGTCACACAACAGAGTGAATATATTTTTCAAGGTGATAAAAAAATAACCTGAAATATACATGGCTCCATATGTAGACTGGTCGAAACCAACAGGATCGTCTCTTTGTTTGAAAGCATCTGACCTAAATAGCTGACGAACTTCGTAGCATCTTAAGAGCTCCACTTCGTAGACACTCCTCACTACTGATGATTTAAGTAATTGTCTATCTTGTGTTGTTATGATGATTCTGCTCCCTGGACCAAACCAGTTAAATTCTTCAGCAAGTGCATCGAACTGTTCGATCTTGTCTACGTCGTTCGCCACAAGAAGAACCTTCTTGTTCCTTAGCCTTGCTTTGATCGTCTTAAGACACATACGAAAGCTCTTTGTTGTCAAACCTTCTCCTTGCATCTTCGAAAGAAGCTCATCCTGTAAATGGGATTTCCGGCAATGTTGCGAAATCCGTCTCACGTCTTCGAGGAAACAATGAGCTTCGAAGTGATGTTTGATGTTTTGGTAAACGTGGCTAGCCAGTGCTGATCTACCAATGCTTCCTCTTCCCCAAATCCCAATTACTCGAACATCTTCATTGGAATTAAGATCAAGTCGTGGATACAACTCTCTCATGTGTTGGTCAATCCCAACTAAGACATTATCATTGCTTGGTGTTTCTGAGAACAACTTGTTTGATATTTGCTCAGTAATTTCTTCGACCAGCTTTGAGTCATCTTCCCTAAAACATAAACATAATAAGACCAAGATTCAAACTTTGAGAAACAGAAGACAAAGATCCAAACTTTGATATAGATAGAGACAAAAGATCCTAACTTTGAGACACAGAGACAAAGATCCTAACTTTTAGAAACTGAGACAACGATCCTAACTCTGAGAGACAGAGACAAAGATTCTAACAATGAGAAACAGAGACAAAGATCCAAACTTTGGGATACATTAGACAAAGATCCTAACTTTGGGAGACAGAGACAAAGATCCTAACTTTTAGAAACAAAGACAAAGATCCTAACTTTGAGAAACAGAGACAACGATCCTAACTTTGAGAGACAGAGACAAAAGATCCTAACTTTGAGACATAGAGACAAAGATCCTAACTTTTAGAAACAGAGACAACGATCCTAACTCTGATTCATAGGTTTTTGGAGATTAATACCAATCCTTTGAACACTCGCCGGAGAGACTAGCCAATTTGGTCAACGCTTCCCTCCAAGATTTGACTTTTTCTTTGCTTTCTCTCTTCTCATGCTTCTTGAACTGTTTCAAGACTACTCCGATCTGTCTCCTCACAGCTGAAGGATCGATCTCATAAAAAATGGGTATCACAGTCAGCAAACCCAGTTTCTGAAGTTTCAAAATCTCCCTGAGCTCTTCAAGACACCAAGGCGAAGCAGGGTAGTTCACAGAGACCACCACGACTGCGATTCTCGACCCTTTGATCGCTTGGAGAAGCTCCGGAGAAATCGGACGGCCTCTCTCGAGTTCCTTGTCGTCTTTAAAAGTTCGGATCCGTTTTGATTCCAACTCCCTGTAGAGAAAACTGACGAAACTCTTGCGAGTATCCGCGCCTCTGAAGCTTAGGAAAACGTCGTATCTCTGAGGAGTGAATGAAGAAGAAGACGAAGAAGATAAAGATAGTGACCTGGAATCGAATATTCGTAACGATTTAACATTTTTCTTAAAACACAAAAAGTTTTTTAAGATCTTGTTCATATTTTTTTATTTGTTTTACTCTCTTTATTGGAAGGCTTTTGAGTTAGAGAGCATTTAGCAAGTGTATTAAAGAGGAGTAACGCATTCAGTTTTAATTTTATAGGTGAAGAAGAAAGACAACAACGTTACGTACGGTGTGGAAATTACCAATAGTTTTCCACGAAAATATTACGTGACTTTTTGGTGTTTTTCTTCTCTTTAGTTTGATAAAATTAGTGTAAAAACTAGATATACGAATATCCTATATTTATTCATTAGATATACTTAAAATTTAGCTATTGATTTATAATTTAGTACAGCGCCGCCCATTCTGAGTTTGAGGCTGCTTAGCTAAGAAGAAGTTTGAGTTTAATTTTGTGTGGTGTATGCACAATGCTTGATCATTTCTTGGAAACTTTAAAGTTAAAATAATAAACACATTATATATAATGAGCTACAGTATTAGAAAGAGATGTAAACCACAAACAGATAACATGTTCGTTATATTTGATTTGTATGGCTTGATAATATTTTCGAAGGCATGGTGTGACATGATCCATGACGCATACCGTTACAACCCTTCTAGATTTCACTTGAAATTTACGCTTAAAAACCGAGTTTATTATTAATCAACAGAGAATTCAGAATTATACTACTACCTTTAGAGACATGTTTACGTGTAAATACCAGTATAATAACCATCCCAAAGTTTGTAAAACATTATTCTTTCGAGTTCCGATCAAAATCTTGGATTTGTTAATTTATTGTCCAAAGAGCGATCGATGTACGTAATCATATATTCCAAAGTAGATTATTTTAGTTTTGTAGAAAACATGCAACGTCATAGATATGATACTTGAGATTTTGTGTACTTTGATTGTACCTTATTAGTTATTAGAATTAATAAGAAAAAGGTTTTGTTTGCTGAAAATAAATCAATTCGCCGTTGAAAGGTTCCAACATATTTTATACGTTTTATTGTTGTGCAGAACATGTTAGTCATTGAGTTTGTAACGCACGTAACGTATGCTACTATACTTTACCGAGTCATATATTCGTCGAGTCTGTACAGTAATCCCGACCAAATATACTTTTTTGTCATTTTTCTATACCAAATTCTTCTTGTTTTACTCAATAAAGAAGTCAAATACACTTTTTTCTTCCTTTTGTCATGGTATATTGTTTCCTTGTTCAACAGCAAGAGTCAGACCTATTACAAATTTATAAGAAGAAACAGTCATAGCTAAACATTTGATCAGAATTTTATTAATTTGAAAAGTCGATAAAGTTGTAAAATATCTCTATAAATTTTCTTATTAAGTTTTGTAGACGGAAACTGTAAAGAGAGATCCAAAGTAGAGATTCAAAATTAAGCAAAAAAATCTATATATAATAGTAATTTGAAGAAATGTTACCAAAAGTTGTGTGTTTTCTAATTGTATTTTTCGGATTATTTTCCAAAAAAAATATCTGTAAAAAATTATAATTGTGTGGTTTACGAAAAATTGTGATTATTCATTGAAACGTTTTTTTTTTGTAAAATTGCAACTATTCATTGTAGAGTTGTGTTTTCGAATATTCGTATATTTTGAAATCTATATATATTTGTCTGTTTTAATTGTTTTTATGTTTTTGCCATGGCACAAAATAATATAAAATTTCAATCTCAACAGTTTTTACAGTTTTCTAAATTATTCTCTAGCATTCATTATTTTATAAGTAAAGAAATTCCTCTGATTCTTGATTAAACAAACATTTTTTGGAATGATAAATCTTATTTACAACTTTTTATTAATTTTAAATATAAACAATTAATGAAAAAGCCTAGAGTTTTTTTCAGGAGTTCGATAGATTATACAGTGAACTTTTAGATTTGACTTTCGAATATATGGTAATAAAGATGCATTCTATTTAACTAAAAGCAGTTTATATGAGTTGCATACATCAAAATTTGGATACTGCATTAACATTACTACAAAGTCCATATCTGAAAAAATATCTTCAAGCTATATGGCTATATTGTATATTTTTCATTTGTGTTGTACGCTTTAATTGTAGTTTATGTGAAATGAATGTTTTAAATGGTATTCTTTTCTAGATAAAATTTCAACCGTTAGAAGAAAAACAATAATTATGATTCATCACTTCAATAGGAAAAGAGGACCTTTTCGTTGAGTAATTTTTTTATACTATTTTTTAAAAATCGTACAGTTGCATATGTTCATTTTAGAGTTATGTCTTTTACCATAAAATATCTATATAATTTAATATTATCTATATATATATATATATAGTTAATATTTATACAATAAAAATTTATATAAAAATAACAATCTAAATAAATTTCAGTAACAATTGTGATTTTTCGTCGTACATTTTCGTTAAATAGTTTTTTTTTTTGAAAAAATTATACGGTTTTGTCTGTTCATTCTAGAGTTATGTCTTTTACCATAAAAGAAACTCATACGAAAGCTTTTGTTCGTTGTAGAGTTATGTTTTTTCATCATATCTTATTTACAACTTTTCAATTCAATAGTTATGTTTATCTAAATGTCTATGAAGTTTTTTGTTTGTTATTTTTGTTCGTTGTAGAGTTATATTTTTTCATTATATCATCTCTTATTTACAACTTTTTTTAAACTTACAATTATATATATTTAATATTTATGAAGTTTTAGCCCTACTTATTATTTTTTCTTTTAAAATAATTTTTAATTTTATTATTTAGTATATATTTTCAAATAATTTTATAAAATATAATTCTAAATTTGAAATTTAATTTAACTTGTTTAGAAATATTCTCCCGCAATCCTAGTGTCCAAAATAGAAAATGAATAAATGACGTTTTGTTATTTAGTCTAACTTTCGAATAACTTAAATTGGTTTTACTTTTATTTTGCTAAAACTTTTGTTATTTGATTCTAGCTGATGACAAAAAAAAAAAAAAAAAAAAAATTTGGCGCCAATGAGCAAGAGTTTTGGTGGCCAGCCGAGAAGTTTTATACATTTTCATGAAAATGTGTATTATATAAGTTATAATTTATAACTAAACTTAAACATATTTTGTAATAATTTAGAGAAAATTAGCACTTTCTTTATTATTTAAGTAGATATTATTGTGTACTATTCATCATAATATATATTATTATATACTTTTTAATTTATTTTATTATTTAATAAAATTTACGTATTTCGATTAACAAAAAAAATACAAAACACACCATACTATAATTGTTATTTTTTCATTTTGTAATTTATTTCAAACACTTTCTAATCTAAAAATAAATTAATAAAACTCGAGACAAAACCAAGAAACTTGAACAAAATTTCTCAATCAACTGTTGGGCCACAACGATATATATTGGGCCTCAACAGTGACCAAACAAACCCACTTAAAAGCACTTTTTCACTGTTCTCATCTTCTTCTTCTCCTTCAGACTCTTTTTTCTTCAAAGCTCACTCTGTTAGGGTTTCGTGGCTCGCTAATCCTTTCATTAGTTTCACAAACCCAATAGAATAGTTTCTGAAGCTGAATCTCTCTCGTCACCATGATCATATCTAAGCTCTAATTGGATTCCGCGTGTGTTCGCAATTTGACGGATTTTGTGCCAAATTGCTGTCTCTCTGTTCACAAAGAATGGAACAAAAACGGTATTCTTCTCGCTTTCTTTATTTCCCTTCCCATTGTTTTCATTACACTAAACATTGAATCCCTTCAAGTCCTAATTTTTATTTTTACAGCAAAACCGGTGGTGAAGGTTTGAGTAGTCGAGGTGTTGCGAACAAAGACAGGATCAGTGAGTTGCCTGAAGAATTGCTTCTGCACATATTGTCTTCGCTTCCGACAGAAATTGCTATAACCACTAGTGTTCTGTCTAAACGGTGGAGGTCTCTTTGGAAGGTGTCTCCAAATCTCAGTTTTTATTCTGGCAATCACCATACATCTTCAGAGAATATCTGCAGTTCTTTAATTCTACATAAAGCTCCGGTTCTAGAGAGTTTGCATTTGGGATTTGGAGATGTGAGTGATGCTTCGGATGTTGGGATATGGATTGGAATTGCTTTTGCACGCCATCTGCGCAAATTGGTACTCAGTTTTCCATGTCATGATGAAGGCTCAGTAAGATTTCCGAGTGCTTTGTGTAGTTTCAATAATACACTAGAGAGCTTGAAACTCAAGTTTTCAATTTTTCTTGACCTTCCTTCTCGGGTCTGTTTCAACTCCCTTATAGAGTTGCATCTTTACTATACACTATTCAAAGACCAGGAATCTGTTTCGAACCTTTTATGCGGCTGTCCTAGACTTGAAGATTTGGTGTTGCATCGGATAAGAAATAACAATGTGGAAACTTTAACTATTGCGGTGCCATCGTTACAGAGACTAACCATTGAAGATGATCACTATGGAAGTGATGGTGGCTATGTGATAAATGCTCCTTCGTTGAAATACTTTAACATCGATGGGTTCAATAGGATTGGATATTGTCTGATTCAGAATGCGCCAGAGCTGGTGGATGCAATTGTCACCAACGTTTTTGATATAACCAATGAGAAAATGCTGGAACCTCTAACTTCAGCCAAACGCCTTTCCTTAGACTTATCACCCTTAAAGGTAATATTTTTAGATTTAAGTTTTTATCTCTGCAACTTGGCTAACATTATCTTGTGTGTACTACTTATGTTGCCTGATGATGCACAGATTAAGTATCCTACTGGTAAAATCTTCTATCGGCTTCTATCTTTGGAGCTGCATACAAACAAAGAAGAGTGGTGTAATCTTCTTTCGCTCATGCTCGATAGTTCTCCTAAATTACAAATCCTCAAGCTCATTGACGTAAGCCATTTCATATTTAGTCAGCTACTCTTTTTTTTTTTTTTTTTGGTTTTCCAGTGCTCTTTTGAGGTATATTGATGATCTTAAAAATATTACATTTGATATCTCAGTCAAAGTGGTATATTAATAAAGATAATCTGGTGGACCGGAGATGGAATCAACCGAAATGTGTACCAGAATGTTTGTTGTTCCATCTTGAGACATTCGAATGGACAAGATACGGATGGCAACTAGAAGATGAGAAAGAAGTGGCTACATACATCCTCAAGAACGCAAGACGCCTGAAGAAAGCAACTCTCTCCACAAAATCCATCGAACCTAACGAGCTCGAGAATTTGGAAAAGAGACGTGAGATGCTCAATGAGTTGGCTAATGTGGTTAGGGCCTCAAACTCATGTCACCTCGTGTGTGAAGCTGATTGATACCTACTCTTCTAGTTAATTGTTGTTCCATCTTGAAACATTTTTGTGGAGAGGATACCGATGGCAACTAGAAGATGAGAAAGAAGTGGCTACCTACATTCTAAAGAACGACGCTAGACGCTTGAAGAAAGCAACTCTCTCCACAAAACCCATCGAATCTAGAAAGCTCGTGGAGTTGTAAAAGAGACGTGAGATAATGCTCAACAAGTTGACTATTGTGGCTATGGCTTCAAATTCATGTCACCTCGTGTGTGAATCTGATACCTACTCATGTAATTGGTAGGATATTTTTCTTTTCAATTACGATTTCTATTTTGTGGATTTAATTATAAAACTGGTAGGATATTACTTTATTATTATATTATGAAAATATCTACAATTTCGTCTTATATACTAATCGAACACAAGTAAATAAAATTGCTGAATCTAATCACCTTAGTCTATTAATCTGAAGCAAATCGTAGTGCTCTATTCAACAAAAATGGAACAACATCAGTATGTTTCATTTATGTATTCCTCGGATTCCATACGTTTCCATGGTTTTCTTAGTTGCAAGTAAATATCGATAATTGCTTGTGAACATTTGATGAGTTTACCATAATTTTTCATAAAATATCTTAGAATCATGAACTATTTTTCATATAATATATCGATAATTGCTTGCCGTCACCTGTATGTTTTGGTGTTTTATTTTCCACTGTTTTTTTACTAAACAACTAGATTAAAACAACTATATCACATGACAAATTATTTATTATTTATTAAATTCTATACTGTTTGTTTAAATAAATGGGCCTATAGAGCGAAATTACACTACACCGATGCAAGGAGTACTATGGACAATTACAATTTCAATACAATATATATCTGTAAAGTTCTAGAAGTGTCTTGTAGCCAACTCTTAAAGATTATACAAAAAGCAAAAGAGTTCCCAAAATATTGAGAAAACTAAAAAGTTTTTTGAATTTTGTTAGGCGGACAATGGATAAGGAGAAAAAGAAAATGATGCTCCAGTTAAGTTTATACTTTACAACAATTTAATGTATTATTCATTTATTTGGGGTCAATGTTTATGTTTTTTGAGTTTTTTTTTTTTTTTTCTCTAGAGAACGAAAATTTGATAACATATTATTGTTACCCGAGTAATTATCACGACGTGACGATCACTTCAATAATATAAAAACTAAGGAGCTAAAACCTTTGACATTTTTTATGATTAGGAAGACACTTATCTCTCAATCAGTAATCACCCTCGCATTGACATTTTCTAAATTCTTCTGTTGACTTTTGAGACCCTACATTATTTTTGCCATCCATAATAAGTTTTTAAATCATTAATCATTAATATGGAATGCTAGCTAAACTAACAAAATCAATTATTAGCTAGAAATTACCTACCAAATAGACAAATTTATTTAGACATACTAATTTTTCTTCTTCTTCCCATATGTCTATTTTTTTTTTTTTAATTTACTGTACCCAAATTTAGTAATAAAGCATTAGTGTATCTAAACATAATTAAGTCAAAAGGCTATTTTTGACAGAAAATATAAACATTTTCACTACCATATGATCTAGCAACAATTAACATTTTTATTTAATTATTCAACCAACATGGTACTATAATGTTGTCGGTTCAAACTGTTTTTTTTTCCAATAGCTTTAAATGTATGTCATAATTCTTCTTATGACATCTGATAACTGTATCATTATTAGATCTCGACCATCTTTAACTTTTGACCACAGTTAAAAGAAAATAATTAATATCCATATAATATTTAAAAAATTCTCAAGATTTTTATGTGTTAAATGCATAATAAATTTTTTAATATTTACATAAACATTTCCCAATTTCCTATTGGATGGTTTTTGGATTGGATTTTAATAATAATATTATATTATTGTCTGAAAATAAAATAAAATAAAAAAAGTTGCGCGTCGTCACTCTCTGCTTCTTCTCTATTCAATCTAATCTAAAGCGGAGGAAACTCAAATTGTTACAGTTCACAAGTAATCTCTTCTTCAACCTCTCTCTCTCTCTCTCTCTTCCAATTTTTTTAAAGTTTCTCCCTTTCTTCTCTCTCTCTGTCTCCGTTAGACCCGTTCTGTGTTCTAATTTTATTCTTCTCTAATCTCTCTCGTTAGGGTTTTTTTTTTCTGATTCGTTCAACACAGACCCAAATCAAATCTGCGTTTTCTTTCTTTGTTCTCTATCAATGACTTCGAAGAACAATGGTTTGTCAGCGGCGCTAGTTTCGAATCTCCAAGATGTGCTTTCGAAGAGAAAAGGAGGGAACGAGGAAAAAGTTGGGAGCGATGGATCGACGGAGGAGGCTCCGTCTACATCTGATTCCGTTGACGTTGCCGCGGCTGTGGAGGAAGAGATCGATGACTCTAGACCAATTGTTTTAGTTACGAATGGTGATGGGATTGATTCGCCAGGGCTTGTTTCTCTCGTTGAGGCTTTGGTTCTTGAAGGGCTTTACAATGTCCATGTTTGTGCTCCTCAAACGTGCGTTACGAACGAATCCGAATTTTGTTAATTTGATTTTTATTGATTTGTTCACCTCACGTGTTTTGGTTAGTTAAAAGTTCTGAACTTATGGTGGTGAATTGGAATCTGCAGGGACAAATCAGCTTCTGCTCATTCTATGACTCCAGGGGAAACAATCGCTGTAAGCTCTGTTACTATGAAAGGTGCCACAGCCTTTGAAGTTGCAGGTATGCGGATTTGATTGATATGATTATTAAATACAGTTTTCTATAGTTTTCACAACATCTACAAGCTTGACAACTAAGTATATGGGACGTGAACGTTTTCAAGTCTATGTTGATACCAAATTCATAGATTTTCAAGTTAGTGTAGACTTGGATTCTCCTTTTGTTGCCAGTTTCTTGTTTTAATACATTTGGTGTGAGTTTTTGTTCATAGGATTTGAAATTATTCTTTTGTCTCAGGGACTCCTGTGGACTGCATCTCGTTAGGATTATCCGGGGCGCTATTTGCTTGGTCAAAACCTATACTGGTTAGCATTTTGCTTATTGTCCTATCATTTAACTTAATGATATTTTGGTATTTCGTAAGTTCTGTATCCTTGCCTCTGCTTGTTTTGTTCAGGTAATTAGTGGAATCAATCAGGGTTCAAGCTGTGGCCATCAAATGTAAGTGCCTTTTGTCTTTTAAATAAGTGGTAATTCATTGTTTGGCTGTCTCCTCTGTATTTACTTATTTGAGAATCCTCCAGGTTCTATTCAGGTGCAGTTGCTGGAGCCAGGGAGGCTTTGATTTCTGGGGTACCCTCTTTGTCAATATCATTGAATTGGTGAGTATATTGTGGGAATTCCTGCTGCTACATATTTGGGTTTGTTGGCCGTAATTCTTCATTTCGATTATAGGAAGAAAGATGAAAGCCAAGAGAGTCACTTTAAGGATGCCGTTGGTGTCTGCTTACCTTTGATAAACGCCACTATCAGAGACATTGAGAAAGGAGTATTTCCTAAAGACTGCTCTCTCAACATAGAAATTCCAACATCACCCTCATCAAACAAGGTTTGTATCTTTAACAAAACTCGTCTAACAAAAACAAGATATAGGGAAGCTGACGTTTCTTGTACATATGAATAGGGTTTCAAGGTAACAAAACAAAGCATGTGGAGACAGAATCCTAGTTGGCAAGCTGTTTCAGCTCACCGTCACCCTGGTGCTGGGAATTTCATGTCCAACCAACAAAGTCTAGGGGCTCAGCTCGCCCAGCTTGGCAGGGATGCTTCAGCTGCTGTGAGTTTATTCCCTATTCAGGAGTTTTAAACCTCTGAATTTGTGTTTTTTTTTTTAGATTAATTGTTGGTTCAGAAGGTCCAAGATTAGTATATTCGACTCTGATATTAAGATATTTGGCAATCTCAGGGGGCAGCTCGTCGTTTTACCACTCAGAAGAAGAGTATTGTGGAGATTGAATCGGTTGGTGTTGCTGGTAAAACTGATACCCGTGTTAAGAAATTCTTTCGTCTAGAGGTAAAGACAAACTTATAACCATTCTCTTCACAATTCCTTTTGATATTCATTGTGTTGTAAATTCCGACGTATATATATTTGCAGTTTCTTGCTAAAGAACAAGAACACACAGATGAAGATTTGGATGTCAAGGCTCTAGAAGATGGTTTTGTAAGTCGCATGATCGTGCTCTTTTTTGTATCATATATCCATTCTCATTTTCTGCATCCTGTTCTTCTCTAAATCAACACTTGCACTCAACATGAAACACATTTTTTTCTGGTTAAATTCTTAAGTCTTGTAAATATTTCTAAGAAAAATATATATATGTATGATAAGCTACTTCCCTTTTGGTAATGGCAGGTTTCTGTGACTCCATTGTCTCTACTTCCAAATATTGATTCAGAAACTCAAGCCGCAGCATCAGAATGGATCTCCAAAGCCCTTAACTCTGATCAATGAAAACGGTCATACTCGTAAATTATGTTACATGATTTGGCCAATACTCTCCCAACAAATCTGATTACTGGATTCTGCATTTGTTTGTTCTTGTGGTCGTCTTGCCATTTAACCCTTTTGTTTATTTATTTATTTGATCTCCCTACAAGGTCTGGGTTGCTCTTGTTGGCTTGTTTGTTTGTTTGTCAGTAGCTGTTTTACTTTTGTAATTGGGGAAAAAAGGTCGGTCTGCTTTTTCTCTATTTCGAATTCATACAATTTGTATACCTTTTGATTGAGAAGAACGATCTTTTACCCAAATACCATGGCTGATACTATTGCCTCTGCCTCCATTACCCATATATCTGGCAAGCATCTTGTCTCAGTTTTTTATCTTCTTTGATCTCAGTCTTCAGTGACAACACCTACAATTCACTTTTCAGGATACAAGTATAAATGTAAAGTTACAAGTTTTGCATAGATGCTATGTAACGAGCTATCAACACAGATGACAGAACCATCACTTTTATTGTATTTGGCACATCCACCAAATATTTTGAGTAGGCTTAGAACATGGTATGCACTTTGATTGTCAAAGACTCAAAGCAACATGAGATATGAAGGTGTATATTCTTCTTCATCTGCTCCTACATATTGTTCCAATTCTATTTGATGTCTTGGAAGGTATTCACCTGCGCCGATGTAATTAGATATCTGACGGCTACCATTATCTTGTGATGCTTCGAGCTTGCGCAATGTTCTTTTCCAACTCTCTTTGTCTTTATCAAATAAAAATGAACCGAGTACTTTGAGGGCCAGGGGAAGACATCCAGCAAAGTGGACAGCACGAATGGAGAAAGGTTCAAAACCAGTAAGAGGGTAAGTCCTCTTGAAAGCGTGTATTGAGAAGAGCTGGAGAGCTTCCTCATATCTGAGACACTCCATCTCGTATTTTACTCCGCATGACTTAAGTGAATGGCTGTCATGATAACTCTACTTCCGGCACCGAGCCAACGGGTAGCCTTGAGTGCATTCTTAAATTGTTCACTCTGAGTATCATCAACACCGTCAACAACAAGCAGCACTTTTCGGTTTACAAGACTTGGTTTGATGGCATCAAAGATATCATAAGAACTTCTTGTCATTGTAAGATGTTCAAGTAAACTTGGTGAGATGCGGTTATGATAGATTTTGTTGACATTGGTTAGGAAGCAGTGGTGTTGAAAGTGGCCTGAGATGTCGTCGAAAACACACTCAGCGAGTGTCGTTTTACCAACGCCTTGGATACCCCAAATGCCAACTGTACGAACACTGTCCTTAGATTCCAAATCCAGCAATCCATAGACTGCTTTCTTATGACGATACATCCCAACAAGACCGTTGGATTCGTCATACGCGGGAGAAGGCGGTTCATTTGACACATCGTCCATAACAGATGTGTCTTCAAGTGCATATCTCTCAAGTCCAAGTGTAGTTTCTCCAGAAAAAGACAGGCTTTTGGGTGTGTACTTGGTACCGATGTCTGTCATCAATCCCGAAACACTCGATTCTTCGCCAACACTAGATTGCCTGATTGATGATGCCCTTCGACGAATTGATTGGAGGGCATCAGTAGGAGAAGAAGTAATGCTGATGATAAGATTATCGAGCATCTTCGAATCATCCTCCCTGTCAAGAAAACAACTGTACTTAAAGCCTAGTTACAGTTTATTAGAACCTCTTAAACCAAATTAGTAGACAACTATTTTATGTCTTTAATAAGAAGACTTTTACCAATCGCGGGAGCAAAATCTACGGTCGGTGCGGCTCTCTAATAGATCCAGTGCATTCCTCCAGCGATTCATAGTCTCCGGAGTTTCTATTTCTTCATGTCTCCTCAAGTCTTCCGCGAATTTTCCGGTTGGGTTTGTCAAATCCTCCGGATCCACTTCGTAGAAGACTGTATTGATTTTGATGAGCCACGAACGCTCAATAATCTCCGCGAGTACCTCCAAGCACCAGACGGAAGAGGCGTAGTTCTCCGATATCACAACGACGGCGATCTTCGACTCTCTGATTGCCTTAGCGGTTTCTGGCGAAATTTTCCCTTCTCTCGTCGTATGCTGGTTCACATCTTTGTAAGTTCGAATTTGTTTTGAGTCCAACGAACGGTAGAGATGGCTGACGAATGTCCTACCGGTGTCTTCCTTTCTAAAACTCAGAAACACATCGGGTTTTGATGAGGAGGAGGAAGAAGAAGCCATGGTTATCGATTTAGTGTAGGGAACTAGTGATGATTGAAGAGATTGTCGAAGATTTGCAATGAAGTCAGTCAATGGCGTAGGTTTAGCTTCAAAAGTCAAAAGGGATCTTTAACTTTTGGGGAGGTCTTATTGAACCTCCGTTTACTTTTGGAAGTTTGACCACATAGACTAATGATGGCTTCTTCTTCATCCTCTTCGTCTCATGTCTGGAAGTATGATGTGTTCCTGAGTTTCCGAGAAGAAGACACCCGCAAAAACATCGTCAGCCATTTGCACAAAGAACTTGTCAACAGTGGAGTTGTTACCTTCAAAGATGATAAAAGGCTTGAGATAGGGGACTCCATTTCCGAAGAAATCAGCAGAGCTATCCAAGACTCCAGATTCGCTCTTGTCATTTTATCAAAGAACTACGCTTCATCTAGTTGGTGCATGGAGGAGCTCCTTATGATTATGGATCTTCACTTTAAAAAGAAGATTAAAGTCGTCCCCATTTTCTATGGAGTTGATCCTTCTCACGTGAGACATCAGACTGGGAGTTTCACATTCGACAAGTACCAAGGGTTAGAAATGGCTAACAAGGTCACGCATTGGAGAAAAGCTCTTACCCAGATCGCCAGCATAGCAGGCAAGGATTTTGCAACTTGGTAAGTTTTCACTTCACTACCTACCAACATATGTTTCTGATGTGTACTAATAATACCATGTCTATGGAGCCGTTTGTAAGTGTTCTGAGAATTTTCCATATGCTAGTGAGGACGAGGCCTTGATGATTGAAGAGATTGTTGAAGGCATTTCAAACCAGTTGTTAATTATGCAGCCAGTAGATTACAGTGATATTGTTGGAATGGAAGCTCACATGGAGCTACTGAGTTCTCTTTTGAGTATGGAATCTAAGGACGAGGTTCGTATGATAGGAATCTGGGGAATGGGAGGCATTGGCAAAACCACCATTGCCAGGTGTCTCTTTGACCGGTTTTCAAGGCCATTTCCAACTCGTTGTTTCCTTGAAAACGTTTCGAAGATATACAGAAACCATGATGCCTCGTATTTACGGAAAAAGTTTATTTCAACAGCACTTGGTCTTGCTGAGGAGAAGATGAAGTTCTCGAGTGTAGAAATTGGACCCCAGGAGATTAAGGCAAGGTTTGGACGTCGTAAAGTCTTTGTTGTCTTTGATAATGTGGATGACATGAAACAGGTGCATGCCCTCGCTAAAGAGTCCAACTGGTTTGGTCCAGGTAGCCGAATTATCATAACAACACGGGACAGGGGCTTGCTTATTTCATGTGGAGTAAGAACTGTATATGAAGTCAAGTGCTTGGATACTGGTGCTGCTCTTCAGTTATTTAATCAGTTGGCTTTTGAAGGAGGGATTCCTCCTTCTGAACTTTATGAAAAACTGGCAATCCGAGCGTCCTGGCTTGCTCAAGGTCTTCCAGCCGCTATTGAAGCTTACGGTTTATTTTTCCGAAGAATGGCATCTTTGAAGGAGTGGGATGATGCGTTATGTAGATTTATAGAAGCTCCTCATAAAAATGTTATGGAGATCTTGAAAATTAGCTACGATGGTTTAGAGGAGGCAGATAAGAATGTTTTTCTTCATGTAGCGTGCCTCTTTAATGGTGAGCCTCTCCATCGTGCCACTACCCTTCTCGATGATGGTGAACTACAGGGTTGTCTGGGATTAAAGATATTGGCTGAAAAGTCTCTTATTGAAATCACAGCTGGTGGGTATATAAAGATGCATAGTTTGATAGACCAAACTGCTAGAACAATTGTGAATCAAGAATCCGTGCAGAGGCCCCAGGGACGAAGAGTATTGTGGGATCCTTATCAAATTTATAAACTACTGGAAAGTAACGCGGTAAGCCTCTACAGTTTCTGTAACATCTGTTGTTGTTCTTGGTGGTTTCTGCACTTGTTTGTATGCCAACTGACTTTGTCGTTTTTATTCCCATAGACGAGCGAACCAACTAATTGCATGTCGTTACACATGTGTGACATGGTTTTCGCGTTGCATTTGGGTGGGTATACGAAGTACCACGACACGCTCAAATTCCTCAAGATCTACAAGCACTCGGATCATATAAAGTCCAAGCTGCATTTAAGTAGTGACGATACAAATCTACTTTCATCGAGGCTTAGATTACTACAATGGGACACATTTCCATTGACAACATTCCCTTGCCGATTCCGTCCACGAGATCTTGTTGAAGTCAGTCTACATCGCAGCAATCTGACAGTATTCTGGGAAGAGACCATGGTAAAAGCTCTCAACAGATCAATACTTATGAAAATGTGTCTTCCAATACTTGTATATTATCACAATTTCCCTATTTTTGTTGAATTATTCTCAGGAGATGCCAAACTTGAGAAGATTGGACTTGTCAGGCTCTGAAAATCTGGAACATCTTCCAGATCTTTCAGTGGCTGTGAATTTGGAGGAATTGATAACTCGAGGCTGCAAGAGGCTGAAGAGAATTCCAGAGTCCATCAGTAACCTTACGATGCTGACGAAGCTTGATGTCTCATACTGTGATCAACTTAATAGTTACCACATCACTATAAGGGAACTGAGTGGGGGCATTCGTCAAGTTGCTCTGTATTTTTCGGGTAAAGAGGTGGAAATGGAGTCCATTACAAATCTATCCGTTGGAGGAAACATACATAGTCAGATGTTGTGGCTTGATGGCAACGCAGATCACCTCTGTTTTAGTACTGAGCATCAAGCACCTGATGAATTGATGAAGGGGGAGCAACAACTACCTCATAATGAACCACCTCTTGAATTTTCTATGAGGACACTGCATGCAGTACCAGAGTTTTATTGTCCTGAACCGATGAGGAAAGCAGAGCAGAAACCACGACCCATGTCAGAATTCCATGATTTCAATTTGATAGACATTATCAGGTTTAAATACAACGCTGATGATGCAAGTTTCCTCTGCTATGGCCTTTCCATGTTTCCCTGCTTGAAAGAGTTAAATCTAATCAACTTAAACATCGAAGTGATCCCGGATGACGTATGTGGTTTGCAATTCCTAGAGAAATTGGACTGGAGTGGCAATGATTTTGAGACTTTACCAGAAACCATGAATCAACTTCCCAGGTTGAAATATGCCAGCCTTTGTAACTGCCGCAGACTAAAAGCATTGCCAGAACTAGTTCAGTTGGAGAGAATCAAACTCTCTGGCTGTGTGAGTCTCCAATCAGTGTTCAAAATATCTCATGCTGAACAAGATTGGGGCAGATTCCAGTTGCTGGAGCTTTGGGTTGACGACTGCAAGACCATTCAATCAATTTCAGATAAGTTTGGACAATATATTAAGCTATCATATGTAGATCTTAGCAGGAATGACTTTGAGACATTGCCATCAAGTATCGGAGGTCTTTTGTCTCTGGGAACTCTCTGCCTCAATAAGTGCAAGAAACTCAAATCGATAGAAAGAGTCCCATTGTGCCTTAAATATCTCTACGCCCATGGCTGTGAATCCCTGGAAACGATTTCCCTTCCTTTGAACCATTCTGTAAAGCACCTTGATCTAAGCCATTGTTTCTGCTTAAAGCAGGATGAACATTTAATCACTCAGTTTCTTAACGAGGGAGAAAACAAAGAGGTATGTTCTCAGCTTTTTCTCCCACTCCTCCATCTGCAGACACCATGAACTTGATAATTCTCTTTCCTTTTTTGGTTGTTGTTATTGTCGTGGAATAGGAGTCACTGAGATTTGCTTTCTTTCCTGGAACCGAGGTGCCCAGTTACTTCGACAAGAGTAAGACAGGAAAGTCCCTAACGATTGGCTTACCCCATGTTTGGCCGTCCCCGAAAATGCTGGGTTTTGATGGGTGTATCATGCTTTCTTGCAAGAAGCCCTTCCATATACGATTCTCGCCATTTTCTTATGACTGGGACTGGGGATATGAAAGGTACTTTTATTTGTACCTTAAACCAGATTTCTTTCATTGCCGGGAAAGTAGTTTTCATAGTACTGAAGATGAAGAAGAAGCTGTTAAATCAGATCACCTGGTTATCATCCGCGGGTTAAAAAACTTCAGCGACAAAATCAACAAGTTTGGCATCCAATCTGATTTGCAATTCTCAGAGGAGTTTAAGTCTCCCCCTGCGGAGCTAAAATCATGTGGATTTAGCTTGATTTGGGAAGATGACCAAACAGACAAGATAACCAAAAACAAAAAACAAAGACCTGTCGATTCTCTTCAAATTTGGAAAGTTGAAGAACCTTTAGAAAATCTTAATAGGTCAGTCAAAATTCAGCTTGGTTATATGTACTTTTTAATGTTAAGTTCAGTTGCCTTGAACACATGTTGCATTGTTGATGTAAAATTTTTATCAATTAGACAAGGACAGTTATCTTAATAACTAACTTCTTAGAACTGTCTCTGAGGTTTCACCGTCTTCTGTGTTTTTCTTATATTCAGGGAATCTGTCAGTTGTGGAGACTAGATGTACAGACTTTAACATTTTGACCAAAGTTCCAGTCTTCCAGATCTTGCAAGGGCCACACTATTTAAGGAGTTGATACTGAAAGGCTGTACAAGACTGGAACAAACTCCAGGGTCCAGTGGTAGTTTATTTTGCCTGCCAAAACTCGATTTATCACATTGTGACTGCTTCACAAATCTTCGGATGCGCTCGCCTAGCGAAAAACAGAAAAGACTGTCCATTCAGAATGTGGACTCAGTGGAGGGCGGCTAATCATATTGAAGCTTCCCAGAGCAGTAAAAAAATTAACTTTTCTTGGAAACCCATCCACAGAGGGGGAAATAGACGACAAATTGATTTTCAACTCGTTTGGGAAGTGTAGATTTTGTTTTACCTTTTTTTATCGCATGTATCTTTTCTATATACATATGGAATGGAAACCATAAGTGTGGAATGCATTCGGATTATCAGGGTAATCTTTGTTTGGTCAAAACTAATACTGGTTAGCATTTTGATCATCTCATCATATGACTATGTGATATTTTGGTATTTCGTAATTTCTGTATCTTTTTTCTTTTTTATGTTCTTCATGTAATTAGTGGAATCAATCATGGATCAAGCTCTGAGAAATATATATAATGTAAGTGTTTCTGTCTTGTCTGCCCGTCTTTTCTGTTTTCCTTATTTTTGAGAATCCTCCAGGTTCTATTCAGGTGCAGTTGCTGGAGCCAGAGAGCCTTTGAGTTCTGGAATACCCTTGTTGTCAATATCGTTGAACTGGTGAGACTCTCGTGCCTTCGTGGTAATAGGTGCAGCTACATATGTGGAATTATTTTGCCTTAATTTTTCGTATTGGTTATAGGAAGTATGATGAAAGCCAAGAAAGTGGCTTACCTTTGATTAACAGCAACTATCAGTGACATAGAGAAAGAAGGTTTCCCTAAAGACTGCTCTCTTAACATAGAAATTCCAACATCACCCTCACAAAACAAGGTTTGTATTTCTAATAAAACTCATCTCAGAAACTGATTTTTTGGTTTGACTTTTGTATGCAAAGAACATGATATATGCGTGCTGTGGTTATGATTCAACTCTTCAACTCTTTTCTGCATACATGAACAGAACTTGTCTGCTATCCCTTTAGGTAATGACAGGTTTCTGTGACTCCATTGTCTCTGTTCCAAAGGTTGATTCGGGAACTCAAGTCACAGAATCAGAATGGATCTCCAAAGCCCTGATAGATGAAAAAGGTCATACTAGTAAATTATGTTGCATGATTGGCAAAAACACTCCCAACAAATGTTTTGTTTTTTGGTATAAATGTTAAGAAACGGACGAAACCAAGCCAACTCTTCCAACAAATCTGGTAACTCGATTCTGCATTGTTTGTTCTTGTGATATTGTTCTCAACTTATCATTTAACCCTTTTGTTTATTTTATTTATTTGATCTCCTACAAGTCTATGGGTGCTGTTGGCTTGTTTGTTTGTTTGTCAGTAGCTGTCTGGGAACGCTTAACTTTGTAATTGGAAAAATAGGGTCGGTCTGCTTTTTCTCTAGTCTGTAGTTTGTTTTGCTAGCACAATTTCTCGAATAGAACCTTGTGCTTGTGCAAATGCTATGTTGACATCTTATTTCTAAGTTGCAAATGCTATGTTGCCATTTTTTGGCACCGCATCACCTAAAAATCATTTTTTCTCGGTAGATATTCTTTCCACCTTGCCATTCTACTTAGGGATGTTCAGATGTATATCATTCCTCACATTGTTTACCTCGATCTCCACTTCTAAAAGTGCCGTCCTGTTCCTAATCTCCTGTCAGAAGACTTTTTCTTTTGGTTCAATTTGTTTTTCCAAGCTTGAAAGTACTAGTGGCTTCTGAGTCCAACGAGTGTTGACGAGACTTATCTGAATCTACCCATCATGTACACAAAATGAAATAAAACAGTAAACACACACAAACGTACACACATGATAAACGATAAATATACAAAAGAGTTTAGTGACGAACATATGTCCTTGTTCGTCTTATTCAACCAGGGTTTTCACAAGATTCTTTTCAAACAAATCCAACTGGAGTAGACTTATGAACATGCCCACTGATCATTCAAGAGCCAAGCAATATAACGGGAAAGAGTTTGCTTCATCTACTCCAATGTGTCGATCCACTTTGATCGGACGTCTGGGTGCATAGTCATCTGCTCCAATGTACCTATTGATCTCTGAAGCGTAGCTATCACGAGATGCTTCGAGGGTACGCAATGTACTTATCCATACATCTTTTTCCCTATCGCGTAGGAAAGATCCCAACAGTTTGAGGGCCAGAGGAAGACGATTAGCGACATGGACAGCCCGAAAGGAGAGACCTTCAAAACCAGGGAGAGGGTTGCTCTGCTTGAAAGCAATCTCTGAGAAGAAAGCAAGAGCTTCCTCGTATCTAGGACACTCAACCTCGTAGATTTGTTTCACTCCACATTCAGTTAGCAAAGACCTCTCCTGTGTGATTACAATGACCCGACTTCCTGGACCAAACCAACTCGCGTCTTTGGTTATACCTTTTAGCTGGTTCATGTCATTTACACCATCAACAACAAGCAGAACCTTCCGGTTCCCCATCATTTCCTTGATGGCATTATCAGAGCTCCCCGTAAAAACTTCACTATTTAGCATATCTAGTATACTCTGCAACTTGTTGATGTTATTCTTCATATATATATGATGCTGAAATCGTGGTGAGATCTCCTCGTAAAGGTGCCTGGCAAGAGTTGTCTTCCCAACTCCTTCCGTTCCACAAATACCAATTACTGTAGAATCTGTGTGCAATGTTACAGAACGCAGCTCTTTCAGGCGACGCTTCATCCCCAGACTGAGCAGGGGCAACGAGAATAGTGTAAAATGTTCGCGGAGTTCGCTGAGTAAGGTGAGAGAACAATGCCATGTCCGAAATTTAAACTTGTGAGGGCTTCTGTAATTTAAAGGGCTGAATGCACTCTCTAGCTTCAAACTCCTAGCCGGGCTTAAACCAGTACTATGATAGCTTGATGTGGAAGATGTCAGGATATTAGAAGCGAAACTAGTAATGTTATCCACAAGCTCTGAGTCGTCCTCCCTATCATGTAAAATAAGTTTTTTTGTTTGTTTAAATGTATACTAAGTCTTGAGATCAGGAACTCTCCTAGTATTTGACAACTACATTATTACCCTCACACCAAAACAGTATTTTGCTTAGTAACCCGAAAAGGAAACGATATTAACAATTCTACTATAATGTACATAAGATTAAAAAAAAAAGAAGCAAACAGTGTACCAATCATTGGAATTGAAGCTAGGTTTACGAGACACCTGAGCATACAACTGTTAAAAGTAATTCATCATCACTTTCACATGTGCTACAAAGATTTACTGAAAGTAAAAAAGAGAAGGTAATTAAATAGGACGGTGCTTCTATTGTTGAAATAAGAAGTGGTGGTTGTTATGTTTGTCAACAAAAGTGGGCTGCAAGCTTCCTATAAATAGAGAGAGATCAAGCGAGAGCAAATCATCCCATAGCATCCAATATAATAAAGAGAAGTTGCAATACTAAGCAACATATAAATAAGAGAGTGTGTGAGGTTTGGAAAAATAACGAGTGGTGTGAGATTTGAGTGTTTTTACTATAAGTTATAAACTTTGTATTGTGAGTGATTTACAAATAAATATAAGAGTGTTTTATTTAGTTGGCTTATATATTTGTGGTTAATTTATAAATTGTGTATTTACAAGATACCAATTATACTTTAACCCAATATTAAACCGATTAATTTCTCAACATTTGGTATCAGAGCGAAGTCGATCCGACCAACTCTAATATATATTTGTTTAGTTGTTATTTGGAAGCTTTTGGTAAAATCATGACGGATTTTACTACCTCTATTGAGAAGCTCAATAACAACAATTATGGGTCATGGAGTACTCGCATGAAGTTTTATTTGCTCGGACAAGATTTATGGGATATCGTTAACGGAGCTGAGACGACACCACCAAGAGAAGCAAGAAGCACAAATACAACTTCCGACACCTCAACCTCAACACCGGTACGACAAGATGCTGCACCTCAAAGACCAACGAGTGATCATGACGCCTTAAAGAAGTGGAAGGTCAAGGCTGGTAAAGCCATGTATGCTTTAACCGTGGCTGTAGAAGAAGATTTTCTACAACGGATTAAAGATGCCCGAACACCAAAAGAAGCTTGGGACATATTGACGGCAATCTTTGCGAAGAAGAATGACGCAAAATTACAAAGGCTTGAGAATGAGCTTTTGTCTATCTCCCAGAAGAATATGACCGTGAGTCAATATTTTTCAAAAGTGAAGTCTCTTTGTGATGAGATTTCTAAACTAGATCCTGAAAATTCTATTACTCAGACAAGAATGAAAAGAATTATCATTCATGGTCTGAAGCCAGAATACAAGAGTATTATTACGGCAACTCGGGGCTGGGCTACCGAGCCAACTTTAGCAGATCTAGAGAATTTGCTAATGAATGAGGAGGATCTAGATAAACCCACACTTAGCCGACCAACCAATGGTGAAGAGACAGCTTTATTCACCAATAAGAGAAATGACCAAGGTTATGGTTATGGTCGTGGTCGAGGACGTGGTCGAGGTCGCGGTCGAGGACGCGGACGTGGTACCGGGAGATTCAACGGACAAGAACGAGATGCTCAAGGAAACCATGAGAGAAGTTTCCAATCAGGGGGAGCTCGAGGAGCTCAAAATAATCAAGGTGGTCAGAATCGATGGCAACAAAATAATAATGAAAGTGATGCATGTTACCATTGTGGCAAGAAGGGACATTATGCAAGAAATTGTTGGTCAAAGAAAGTTGAAGGAAATGCTGCCACAAGTTCAAAGAATGAAGGACATGGAGAAGAAGATTGGGAGTTTGAAACTTCTTTCTTTGCGGAGGAAGTGGATCTTGATGATGGAAGAGAGGAAGACTCAATAAAAGAATTTGCACTCACCGCTGTATGCGATCACTCAGTCGACTACAAAAATGATTGGATCGTTGACTCTGGGTGTTCAAATCATATGACAGGAGATGTGTCAAAATTAGTGAACATCACAAAATACAATGGAGATCGTGTTATTATAACAGCTGATAACACACAATTGCCAATAGCCCATGTTGGTGAGACAAATCTACCACAAAAGAATGGACATGAAGAAATTCAACTTCGAAATGTTTACCATGTCCCAGGAATGAAGAAGAACCTGTTATCCGTACCCCAACTCACAAGTGCAGGCAACTACGTACTGTTTGGTCCAGAAGATGTGAAGGTGTATCGAGAATTAAAAATTATTGGCACACCGTTCATAGAAGGACCAAAAATGAGGGCTATTTATGTGATGTCAGCAGAAGAAGCCTATGTTGAAAAAACGAGGAGAAGTGACACTGGCGACTTGTGGCATGCACGACTCGGACATGTCAATTACAGCAAATTAAAGATTATGATGCAGAAGTCGATGTTGAAGGGACTCCCACAACTTGAGATGAACCATGAGATTGTGTGCGCAGGATGCCAATATGGTAAGGCACATCAATTGCCTTACAAGGATTCAAATTTTAAAGCTAAGGAGCCGTTGGAGCTGGTTCATTCAGATTTGCTGGGAAAAATCAAACAACCATCAACACGTGGTTATCAATATTTGATAACCTTTATTGATGATTTTTCAAGATACGTATGGGTTTATTTTCTAAAGCATAAAGATGAGGCTTTAGAAAAATTTAAAGAATTCAAGACCACAGTAGAACGTGAGCTCGGTAAAACGATCAAGTGCCTACGCACTGATAATGGAGGAGAATACACTTCAAACGAGTTTAACAACTACCTTAAGGAGGTTAATATTCGGAGACAACTCACTTGTGCAAAAACTCCACAACAAAATGGAGTAGCCGAAAGAAAGAATCGCCACCTCGCAGAAATTTGTCGAAGTCTTCTGCACGCTAAGAACGTTGATACAAGATTTTGGGCAGAATGCATGAAGACGGGTGTTTATATCACCAATAGGCTGCCACAACCAAGATTGGAGTTTGTTTCACCATTTCAGAAGTTATATGATGTGAAACCAACGGTCAGTTACTTTCGAGTATTTGGATGTGTGTGCTATGTTTTTATTGCCGATGAAGATCGCAGTAAATTTGACAAGAAGGCCATTCGCTGCATTTTTGTGGGATACGACGAACAAAAGAAAGGCTGGAGATGTTGTGATCCCAATACAAACAAGATATATGTCTCACGAAATGTTGTATTCGATGAGGCATCTTCGTGGTGGGCAAACAAGGTAGCTTTACCAGATACGCATGAGTTGCAAGAAAAATTACAAACGAAGTTACAACTAGAATCGTCTCCTGGCAATGAAGACACAGAAGAACAGTTACCGTCACCTCAATCGAACGTTGGATCCAAGTCAAGAAGCCCTTGGAAAACAGGTGTTCATGAAACACCAAATGAAGTGGAGACCACTCAACAAGAAGAACAACAAGTGGAGCCAGTACAACCTCAACTACGAAGGTCTATAAGAGAAAGACGTAAAAATCCAAAGTACATAAATGCTGCGTATGCTGAAGTTAAAGAGCCAACTACATTCGAAGAAGCGTCAAGGAATCCAGAATGGAGAAAAGCTATGGAAGAAGAAATTTTGGCACTAAAACAAAATCAAACTTGGAATTTAGTGCCTAAACCGGAAGGTGTTAAACCAATATCCTGCAAATGGGTTTACAAGCTGAAAACTCTTCCAGACGGTACAATCGAACGATACAAGGCCCGATTAGTTGTACGTGGATTTTCTCAAGAGTATGGTATAGACTATGATGAGACATTTAGTCCAGTGGCAAAGATAACCACAGTTCGTGTGCTACTAGCACTAGCCGCAAGTAAGTCATGGAATTTATGGCAGATGGATGTGAAGAACGCTTTTCTAAATGGAGAACTTGATCGTGAAATTTATATTGATCAACCCCAAGGATTCGTAAATCACGAAAAACCAGAGTATGTGTGCAAATTAAAGAAGGCTTTGTATGGTTTAAAGCAGGCGCCTAGAGCATGGTACGGGAAGATTGCGGAGTTTTTAGTCCAAAGTGGTTATCATGTTGCCCCATCAGATTCGAGTCTGTTCGTGAAGATTCAAGGAGAAAAATTATCAATTATTCTTGTATATGTCGATGATATAATCATCACCGGAGATGACACGGGCGAGATTCAAAGGACAAGGGAAAACTTGTTTGTTCGATTTCAAATGAAAGAACTTGGTGAATTAAATCACTTCCTAGGATTGGAAGTTGAAAGAACAAAAGACGGCATATTTCTTGGTCAACAGAAATATGCAAGAGATCTCATTCAGAAGTTTGGGTTAGCTGAGTGTAAACCAATCACTACACCAATGGAGCCAAATTTGAAGTTGTGTGCCTATGATGGAAAAGACTTGGATGATACAACAATGTATCGACAAATCGTAGGTAGTCTTATCTATCTTACTCTTTCTAGACCCGACATAACTTTCGCTGTAGGCGTTGTTAGCAGGTTCATGCAGAAACCGAAGAAACCACACCTTGAAGCAGTTAAAAGAATCTTGAGATATATCAAAGGCACGATTGATTGGGGACTCCTTTACAAGAAAGGAGTACAAAGTAAGCTCAATGGTTATTGCGATGCTGACTATGCTGGAGATCATGACACTCGGAGGTCAACTACTGGATATGTATTTAACCTTGGTTCTGGAGCTATATCATGGTGCAGTAAGAGACAACCTACCGTTTCTCTTTCAACCACAGAAGCAGAATATAGAGCAGGAGCAATGGCAACACAAGAATGTGCTTGGTTGACTCAACTCATGAAAGATTTAAACCAACCGATAGAAGATGGAGTTCCATTACACTGTGACAACCTGTCAGCAGTTCGTTTAGCCGAAAATCCTGTTTTTCATGCTCGAACAAAACATGTGGAGGTACATTATCATTTCTTGCGAGAAAAGGTACTTCAAGGAGATATTGTCATGAAACCAATCAAGACACAAGATCAGGTTGCAGACATCTTTACAAAAAGCTTATCTGCATCTAAGGTTATCGGATTTCGAATGTTACTTGGAATGACTACACGCACAAGGAAAGTTGATAATGAGGGGGAGTGTTAAAAGTAATTCATCATCACTTTCACATGTGCTACAAAGATTTACTGAAAGTAAAAAAGAGAAGGTAATTAAATAGGACGGTGCTTCTATTGTTGAAATAAGAAGTGGTGGTTGTTATGTTTGTCAACAAAAGTGGGCTGCAAGCTTCCTATAAATAGAGAGAGATCAAGCGAGAGCAAATCATCCCATAGCATCCAATATAATAAAGAGAAGTTGCAATACTAAGCAACATATAAATAAGAGAGTGTGTGAGGTTTGGAAAAATAACGAGTGGTGTGAGATTTGAGTGTTTTTACTATAAGTTATAAACTTTGTATTGTGAGTGATTTACAAATAAATATAAGAGTGTTTTATTTAGTTGGCTTATATATTTGTGGTTAATTTATAAATTGTGTATTTACAAGATACCAATTATACTTTAACCCAATATTAAACCGATTAATTTCTCAACAACAACCACTTCTGCACCATCTCCAAGGTCTCACTCTGCGTGTCCGCGTATTTTCCTACTGCGTGACTTAAGATATCCAAAGGATTGACTTGGAAGAATATAGGAATTGTTGTCAGAGTTCCTATCTTCTCACACTCTATTAACTTTCTCAGGTCATCCATCCAGAAGTCAGAAATCACGTAGTGCTTTGATATCACGGGGATCGCAACTAGCGACTGTTCCATAGCCTCATGATCCAGGTCCTCGAAAGGCTCAGAGGCTATGAAAGTTGAGATGTATTTGGTCTTGAGCGAGCTGACAAGATGGCTAACAAAAGTTTTGCGAATCTCATCCCCTCGGAAATTCAGGAACACGTCGTGTGTCATGGTAACGATAAAATTAAAAGCCAAAGGAAGCGATTTGTCAGTTTTTCTTTTCCTTGTTATTATTTTTTTTTTTGCAAGGAAATTTCTCAAGTTTCTAGCAAGGATTGATATATAAAGCAGCTACTAGAGTAGAAAGTCATCGCTACAAGTGAATGACGTGACCTGCACATCTTTGTTACGAACTGACAAGAAGTCGTCTATATTCCGTTTTCACCAATAACAGTTGCGAAACATTCCATTGTTCTTTTTTTTTCCATAAAGAAATACATTCCATTGTTTGAGATTATTAGATAAAGTTGTTACATAAGAATGATCGTGACATGACACTTTTTAAAGTAAATGAATATACCGGTATATGACAAGAGTTAGATTAGTTGGCACGCAATGTCATTTTCATTGACTCAAGTATTTAGAAATCAAGTTGCTTATCCTAAAATCTATCTACCTATATATGGTCACACAAGCAAAACAATACTATAAGAGTTTGAACAAGTTCTATTTCACAATAAAACTTGACAAAAAAGTAACATGGTTTTAGGTGTTTTTTTTTTTCCATAGAAATACTTGGAATGGAGTCAAATACAGAGTCGACTCTTAGCAAAAAAAAAAAAATACAGAGTCGAATAAGATTCTGGCTCCCTGGGAAGAGTGACTGTAGTTGTCGTTTAATTATGCCAACTATTTAAACATGTAATCCGTACACTCTGAATATGCAATATCCATCATCGTGCATGTTGCAGACAATGCAAATCTTGTATCATTTTATCTTTTGAAACACGGATTGGTGATTCGAATTTATCCATTCTTTCCTTTCCATGCGGGTAAACCACTTTAGCCGAAGACGTGTGTCAGGAATGCTTTAGAAACAAATTGCTATCTTATCCGGACTCTGATCAAGAGATTAAGTTACGGCTTGTCTTTTCTGCTAGGATAAGTACGACATAGCTTTTCTATGTATTGAACTATTTAACCGCAATGGTAAATCAGCCTAGCGTACGCTGGATGGATCTTGGTAGCTTAGCCTTGACAAATGTCGAATAACCATTTCTAGTGATTGACTGATTGTCTAGTCCATATTTTAGTAGAGCGGATTCAACTTTCTTTGGGACTGGCTTGTGGGAGTTAATAGCAAATATTTATACGTAAAACTACGAGATTATTAACATGTGGTATTACGAAATTCGTCTATCAATGTTTGACACATAAATGTTATTATCATCCACAAAATCTAAGAAGAAAGAAGAAGGAAATGAATGGTCCAGGACAAGAAAAAGCCACTAAAAAGAACTGTAGGTCATACAGGGTAGTCCACTTTATCTTTATCCGTGACTCTTGAGTACAAGATTTCCGGGATCAAGAAAGTCGCAAATAAATATGCTGGGCTGGACTCTTTTCTCGTATGCCCGGAATACAGGGTCAGTCGTATTAATTAATTTAGAGAGCTACATTATGTTGCCAAGGCCGATCTGTCACAAACTTGAAGAATTCAAATTACAGTTTCCAGCGTGTCGTGTACTCAAATTACAATTCAAACTTGAAGAATTCAAATTAACTTTTGCATAGATGCTGTGCATAGATGCTGCTATGTAATGAGCTATCAACATAGATAACAGAAACATCACTGTTATTGTATTTGGCACATCCACCGAATATTTTGAGTAGGTTTAGAACATGGTAAACACTTTGATTGTCAAAGCAACATGAGATATGAAGGTGAATATTCTCCTTCATCTGCTCCTACATATTGTTCCAATTCTATTTGACGTCTTGGAAGGTATTCACCTGTCCCGATGTAGTTAGATACCAGGCAGCTACCGTGATCTTGGGATGCTTCGAGCTTGCGCAATGTTCTTTTCCAACTCTCTTTGTCTTTATCATATAAAAATGAACCAAGTACTCTGAGGGCTAGAGGAAGACGCCCAGCAAAGTGAACAGCACGAATGGAGAACGGTTCAAAACCAATAAGAGGGTAGGTCCTCTTGAAAGCGTATAGGGAGAAGAGTTGAAGAGCTTCCTCATATCTCAAACACTCCAGCTCGTATTTTACCCCACATAAGGTAAGAGAATGATCGAATCTTGATGTCATGATAACCCTACTTCCAGGACCAAGCCAGCGGGAAACTTTCACGGCACTCTTAAATTGTTCATTGTCAGTATCATCAACACCATCAATAACAAGCAGGACCTTTCGGTTTACAAGACTTGATTTGATGGCATCGAAGATGTCGACATTGGACATCCTTGTCCCTGGAAGATGCTTTAGTAAACTTGGTGAGATACGGTTTTGATAGATTTTGTTGACATTGGTTAGGAAGCAGTGGTGTTGAAAGTGGCATGAAATGTCGTCGAGAACACATTCCGCAAGTGTCGATTTGCCAACTCCTTGGGTACCCAAAATGCCAACTGTACGGACAAGGTTCGTAGATTCCAAATCCAATAAGCCATAGACCGCTTTCTTATGACGATACATCCCAACAAGACCGTTGGGGTCGTCAGATGCTGGAGAAGGCTGTTCATTCGACATATCTTCTGTAAGAGACGTGTCTAGGTGTGCATATCTCTCAAGTCCAAGTCCAGTTTCTCCTGACCCATGCAAACTTTTGGGTATGTGCTTCATATAGATATCGCTCATCAGTCTCAAATCGCTCGAGCCTCGGTCACCTGTCGAATGCCTGGTGGCTGATTCTTCAGAATACTCTTTCGCATATATAGAGTCAAACAGAAGATGAGTAATGTTGGCGATAAGAGCATCGAGCATCTTGGAATCATCCTCCCTGTCAAGAAAACAAAATGTTGCAAGTTGACACTAGAGTAGTTATTACTTAACGTCGGATAGAAGAAGGTCTCTATTTAGTTGTCATTTAGACCAATAAAAATTTACGGATCACTTATAGATTTACAAATCAATGTTTGAAAAAAACCTCGGAGTTCAAACCTAATTGTATATTGCATATAACCCCTCTTGAAGTCGATCCCAAAATTCTTTTCATTTTATTTTTAGTTTTTTGGTAGACAAATTCATAACGTCAAAATGATTAATTAGAAGATTTCTTTTTACCAATCGAGGGAGCAAAACCTAGAGTCGGTGGTGCGGCTCTCCTCTAATAAGCGCTCCATTGCATTCCTCCAGCGATTCACAGTCTCCGGAGTTTCTCTCTCTTCATGTCTCCTAAAATCGTCGGCGAATTTTCCCGATGGTCTTGTCAAATCCCCCGGATCCACTTCGTAAAAAACTGTTTTGATTTCAAAGATCCAAAAAAACTCGATAATCTCCGCGAGTACGTCCAAGCACCAGACGGAAGAGGCGTAGTTCTCCGATATCACAACGACGGCAATCTTTGACTCTCTGATTGCCTTAACGACCTCAGGTGATATCCTTCCGTCTCTCGTCGTCGTCTGCTGGTTTTCATCTTTGTTAGTTTGGATTTGTTTTTGATCCAACGAACGGTAGAGATGACTTACAAAAGTCCTACCGGTGTCCTCCTCTCTAAAACTCAGGAACACAGGGGAAATAGAATCCATAGAGATAGTGAAGAGATGATTGATGCACTATGAAATGCGACGGAGTTAGTCAAATGGTGCATAATATCTCCATAAGTGTGTTCACGGATTAACAAATGATATTGACGACGTGCATGCAAGTGTGTCACAAGTGGGGGTGGGGGATTAATATGGACAACGTGCAAGTGTGTAACAATTGGAGTTTCTTTATCGAACTATGAATTTGAAATGATTTGGTAAACTTGCAAACCTTTCTTTTTCCTCATCCTTCTTGGGCGCCATAGTTGAATCTACAGAGACTGATGGCTTCTTCTTCTTCATCCTCTACGTCTCCTGTCTGGAAGTACGATGTGTTCCTGAGTTTTCGGGGAGAAGACACCCGCAAGAACATCGTCAGCCATTTGCACAAAGAACTTGTCAACAAGGGAATTGTTACCTTCAAAGATGATAAAAGACTTGAGATAGGGGACTCCATTTCCGAAGAAATCAGCAGAGCCATCCAAGACTCTAGATTCGCTCTTGTCATTTTATCAAAGAACTACGCTTCATCTAGTTGGTGCATGGAGGAGCTCCTTATGATTATGGATCTTCACTTTAAAAAGAAGATTAAAGTCGTCCCCATTTTCTATGGAGTTGATCCTTCTCACGTGAGACATCAGACTGGGAGTTTCACATTCAACAGGAACCAAGGCTCAAAAATGGCTAACAAGGTCACGCATTGGAAAAAGGCTCTCAGGCAGATCGCCAGCATAGCAGGCAAGGATTTTGCAACTTGGTAAGTTTCTCACTACACAAACTTATCGTTATGATGTGTACCATTACCATATCTATGATGAAAACGTTAATTGTTCTGAGAATTTTCCATATATGCTAGTGGGGACGAGGCCTTGATGATTGAAGATATCGTTGAAGGCATTTTATACCAGTTGTTAATTATGCAGCCAGTAGATTTCAGTGATTTTGTTGGAATGGAAGCTCACATGGAGCTACTGAATTCTTTATTGAGTATGGAATCTGAGGATGAGGTTCGTATGATAGGAATCTGGGGAATGGGAGGCATTGGCAAAACCACCATTGCCAGATGTCTCTTTGACCGGTTTTCAAAGCCACTTCCTGCTCGTTGTTTCCTTCAAAACGTTTCGAAGATTTATAGAAACCATGATGTCTCGTATTTACGGAAAAAGTTTCTTTCAACCACGCTTGGTCTCTCTGAAGAGAAGTTGGAGTTGTCAGGAGTAGAACTTGGACCCCAAGAGATTAAGGCTAGGTTTGGACATCGTAAAGTCTTTGTTGTCCTTGATAATGTGGATGACTTGAAACAGGTGCATGCCCTCGCTAAAGACTCTTGCTGGTTTGGTCCAGGCAGCCGAATTATTATCACAACACGGGACAAGGGCTTGCTTAAATCATGTGGAGTAAGAACTGTATATGAAGTCAAGTGCTTGGATACTTGTGCTGCTCTTCACTTATTTAACCAGTTGGCTTTTGAAAGGGGGCTTCCTCCTTCTGAACTTTATGAAAAACTGTCAATCCGAGCGTCTTCACTTGCACAAGGTCTTCCGGCCGCTATCGAAGCTTATGGTTTATTTTTTAGAAGTTTGACATCTTTGAAGGAGTGGGACGATGCCTTGTGTAGATTTGTACAAGCTCCTGATAAAAATGTTATGGAGATCTTGAAAATTAGCTACAATGGCTTAGAGGAAACAGATAAGAATGTTTTTCTTCATGTAGCGTGTCTCTTTAATGGAGAACCACTCCAGCGTGCCACTACCCTTCTCGATGATGGTGAACTACAGGCTTGTCTGGGATTAAAAATATTGGCTGAGAAGTCTCTCATTGAAATAACAGCGGATGGGAATATAAAGATACATAATTTGGTAGACCAAACTGCTAGAGCAATTGTGAATGAAGAATCTGTGCAGAGGTCCCAGAAACGAAAAGTTTTGTGGGATCCTTATCAAATTTATAAACTGTTGGAACGTAACAAGGTAAGCCGCTACAGTATCTGTAACATTTTTTGTTGTCCTTGGTGGTTTCTGCACTAAGCTTGTTTGTATATGCTAACAGACTTTGTCGTTTTTAATCGCACAGATGAGCGAACCAACCAATTGCATGGCGCTACACATGTGTGACATGGTTTTGCCGTTGCATCTGGGTGGGTATAGGAAGTACAATGGTGATCTCAAATTCCTCAAGGTCTACAAGCACTTGGACCATATAGAGTCCAAACTGCATTTAAGTAGTGACGATACAAATCTACTTTCATCGAGGCTTAGGTTACTACATTGGGACACATTTCCCTTGACAACATTCCCTTGCCGATTCCGTCCACAAGATCTTGTTGAAGTCAGTCTACATTGCAGCAATCTTACGATATTCTGGAAGGAAACCATGGTAAAAAGCTATCAACAGATCAATGCTTATTACCATGTATCTTTACTTGTATATTTTCATAATTTTTCTATTCTTTGTTGAATTATGCTTAGGGGATACCAAACTTGAGAAGATTGGATTTATCAGGCTCTGAAAATCTGGAACAGCTTCCAGATCTTTCAGTGTCCGTGAATTTGGAGGAACTGATAACTCAAGGCTGCAAGAGGCTGAAGAGAATTCCAGAGTCTATCAGTCACCTTACTAGGCTTACGAAGCTTGATGTCTCATACTGTGATGAGCTTAACAGTTACCACACAACTATAAGGGAATTGACTAGGGGCCGCCGTCAGATTGCTTTGTATTTCTCGGGTGAAGAAGTGGAAATGGAGTCCATTACAAATCTATCCATTGGAGGAAACATACATATTCAGATGTTGTGGCTTGATGGCAACGCAGATCACCTCTGTTTTACTACTGAGCAACAAGCCCCTGTTGAATTGACGAAGAGGGAGGATCAACTAGCAAATGAGAAGGCCATGTTAGACTTCCATGGTCATGAATGGATGATGCATTGGGACGAGCAAGTACCTCATAACCAACAACCACTTGAATTTGCTACGAGGAGATTGCAGGTCGTTCAGACTGTGCGTGAGTTTTGTGGTCATGAATCAATGAAGAAAGTACAAGAGAAACCTCGACCCACATCTGAGTTCCATGGATTTAATACAATAGTGATTACAAGGTTCAACTACAACAGTGATGGTGAAAGATTCCTCTGTTATAGCCTTTCCATATTCCCATGCTTGAAAGAGTTAATTCTGATCAACTTAAACATTGAAGTGATCCCAGATGATGTATGCAACTTGCAATTCCTAGAGAAACTGGACTGGAGCGGCAATGATTTTGAGACTTTACCAAAAACCATGAATCAACTTCCTAAGTTGAAATATGTCAACCTTGGTAATTGTTGCAGACTCAAAGCATTGCCAGAACTAGTTCAGCCAGAGACAGTCAAACTCTCTGGCTGTATGAACCTCCAATCATTGTTGGAATTTTCTCATGACAAACAAGATTGTGGGAGATTCCAGTGGGCTGAGCTTTGGGTTGACGGTTGCAAGAGCATTCAATCAGTTTCAGATCAGCTTATACATTTCATGAAGCTTTCATATTTAGATCTTACCAGCCATGACTTTGAGACATTGCCAGCCAGCATCGAAAAGCTTTCCTCATTAAGAACTCTCTGCATTAATAAGTGCAAGAAACTCAAATCGATAAAAGGGCTTCCACTGTGCCTCAAGTTTCTATATGCACATAGCTGTGAAATCCTGAAAACTGTTTCTCTTCCTTTGAACCATTCTATAAAACACCTTGATCTTAGCCATTGCTTCTGTTTAAAAGAGAAAGAACATCTGATGACTCAGTTTCTTAGCAAAGGAGTAAACGAAGAGGTATGTTTTCAACTTTCTGTCTCATTCATTCAGACACCATGAACTTTAAACCATTCACACTTCTTGTTTTGTTTTGTTTTGTTATGTCGTCGTCGTCGAATAGGACTCCTTGAGATTCGCTTTCTTACCTGGAACCGAGGTGCCCAATTACTTTAAGAAAATAGAGACGGGAACGTCCGTAAAGATTAACCTACCCTTTAAATGGCCATCCCCGAAAATGCTGGGGTTTGATGGGTGTATCATGATTACTTGCAAGAAGCCCTTTCATATACGATTCCCGCCATTTACTTATGACTGGAAATGGGTATATGAAAGGTACTTTAATTTCTACCTTAAACCTGATTTCTTTCTTTCCAAGGAGAGTAGTACTGAAGATGAAGAAAAAGAAGTTGTTAAATCAGATCATCACCTGGTAATCATCCGCGGGTTAAAAAACTTCAGCAAAAAAATCTACAATATTGGCATCGAATCCGATTTGCAATTCTCAGAGGAGTTTAAGTCTCTCCCCGCGGAGCTAACATCATGTGGACTTCGCTTGGTTTGGGACGTCTCACACAAGTCCAAACCAGAAGAAGAAAAGAAAAGTACCTCCAGTTTATTAACTTCCTCTTTTGGTAGGCCCAAGACTTCCGTCCCCATGGGGCACAACGGTCGATCTTCTGTTGTTAAGTCAAAGTTAAAACCATGGCGTTGAAGTTGGTTTAGACTTGGTTTGGTTTGATTTGATTTGTTAATTTCGGTTCATTTAATATCAGCTTGGTTTGGTTTGATCGGGTCTCTCATATTTTCCTCAATCCCAATTTTAAATGATATGAGTCTTGTTTCCCAAAAAAAGACCTATAAACATTACATTAAAAAAAATGATTACTTTTAATTAAGAGTGAAACAGTATGATGGGAAACGATTTGCCTCATATGCGTCAATTGGTGGCTCAACTATGATTGGACGACGTCTAGAAGTGAAGTTATCTGCACTCACATACCTAGGAATCTCTGAAGTGAAGTTATCATGTGATAACTCAAGCCTGCACATTGTACTTTCCCATTCACCAATATTCCTACCGTGCAGAAACGATCCCAACACTTTAAGGGCCAGAGGAATACGACCCGCAACCTCGACAGCACGACCTGTGAGCCCTTCAAAACCAGAAACAGGTTCTCTTTGCTTGAAAGCAAAATGTGAGAAGATATGAATAGCTTCGTCATATCCAGGACACATAACTTCGTAAATATGTTTCACCCCGCATTGAACTAGCAAAGACCTGTCTTGAGTGATTACGATAACCCGACTTCCTGGACCAAACAAGCTGGCTTCCTTTAGAATACATTGTAGCTGTTTAATGTCATCCACACTGTCAGCAACAACTAGAATTTTTCTTTGACCCACCAATTCTTTAATGACATTGCTCCCATGGAAACTGGTTTTAGTGGTAAAAATTTCTAGCAAACTGGGTGTGGAGCTGATCTCTTGTTTGGTCAAGTCATCTATGAAAATATGATGCTGAAATTGTGGAGAGATCACTTCATAAATGTACTTGGCAAGAATTGTCTTCCCGACTCCTTCCATTCCATGAATGCCAATTATACCAATTTCTTTTGTAGAATATGCGCATAACAACTCACACACCTCTTCTGCAGGACGCTTCAAGCAGTAAGTCGGCGAGTACATACCCTCAAAAGGTTTGCTGTGATGTGCGAATGCTTTCTTCTGAGTGGCTTTGTACTTGGACAACTCAGTAGCCCCAGAAAGTTTGCTGTGATGCACAAATCCTTTCTTCTTAGTGCCAATATCTTTTAATCCACCTAAGCTACTCGGTAGCTTGGGAGTACCCCACTTTAGGCTAGGACTTGGAGAGCTTATTTTAGAAGACATCAGAGTGTCTGCAACGAAACTAGTAATTTTATCTACCAGCTTTGAGTCATCCTCCCTTTCATGAAAAAATAAGGTTTGAGATCATCAAATACTATTTGTAATCCAAATCAAAGAAAATATACAACATTTCTTTTAGTCCTCGCCAATTAGTTGTGTGATGAATAATTTCAACATGGTGTTAAAACTGTTAATATGAATGAGCCTAACAAGTATATATAGCCGAAGACAAATTCAATCATTAGTTCTAGCCAATTCGTTGTGTAATGAATTTAATCATGGTGTTAATATGAATGAGCCTAATAAGTATCACCGAATCAATAGCAAGCAAGGTACCAATGGCGGGAGTCGAAGCCAGAATTACGGATCAGGTGATCACATAGCCAGTGCTTCACCGTCTCCAGGATTATGATCCGCGGTCCATTTCGGTCTGCGAATTCTTCTGCAAGACTTACAACTCTTAACACATCCGACGGATGAACTTGTAAGAAGACAGGAACTGCTGTCAAAGTTCTGTCCTCTGCACACTTTATTATCTTGGCCAGTTCGTCCACCCACAAGTCCAAAGAGGTGTAGTTCTCCGATATCAAGGAGATTGCCACTAGGCACTGCTCGATAGCCTGATTGTACATGGGATAACTCTCTGCGGATGTAGCTGCTCTGATGCCTTTTCTATTCAACGAACGGAGAAGGTGGCTGAGAAACGTTTTGCGGATGTACTCCCCACTGAAACTCAGGAATACGTCGTACCTCATGATCACGAAGCTTTTTTCCTTTTTCCCAATGAGGGTGAATAATAGTTTTGTCAAAATTTGTTGCACTCCATGTGTCTGACTTGTTCTTCGGCGTTTATACCAATTCTCAATAAGATGGATTACGTAATCTGCACTTCTACCATGTAAGTCAACCTCTCTTTGATATTCTGTTTTCACCAATAATGATTTGCCAAATGTTCTTTCCTTCGGATGTATATCTTTTTCGTAACAGAGAATGTGTCCATCTATAAGAAGAAACTTGAAGTATTCAAATTTATTTCCAGCTTGTATGATGATGTTATAACACGTTGACTTTGATCAAATCGTCATAATAATTGTTCAAGCTTTACTATTGATTGGAAGATCCAAAACCAACGACATACGTAGCTCTGTCAACATCAGTTTCTATGGATTCATCGTCTTCACCTCGAGTCGTGAAGCAGTACCAAGTGTTCCTCAGCTTCCGAGGAGAAGACACTCGCAGGACCATTGTCAGCTTCTTGCACAAAGCACTTGTTGACCGGGGAATTGATACCTCCAAAGATGATAAAAAACTTGAGATTGGCGGCTCCATTTCAGACAAAATTAAAGAAGCTATACAGAATTCAAAGATTGCGGTTGTGGTTATCTCGGAGAACTATGCTTCTTCCACTTGGTGTCTGAACGAGCTCCAAATGATTGTGGATCTTCACAAGAAACAGCAGCTCACAGCAGTCCCAATCTTTTACAATGTTGCTCCCTCTGACGTTGGGCATCAGAGAGGAACCTTCGCCTTAGAAAGGTACAAATGCTCAAAAATCATGTTGTTGTTTTCCAGCGAGAAGAGAAAATTAATGGAAAAGATTGAGAGATGGAGAGAAGCTCTAACCGAAATTGCAGGAATATCAGGCAGCGATTCCAAAACTTGGTGAGTTTTTCTCTAATAGGTGACATGTTTTAGCAAGCATTCACCGTGGAGTCTTTTACTGACATGTTCCTGGTGTGTGTGTTTGTGTTAGTGAGGATGAGGCTGCTATGTTTGAAGATATTGTTGGACGTGTTTCAAGACAACTTTTTTCTATGGAGACAGTAAAATTCTGTGACACTATTGGAATGAACTCACATATGGAAGAACTCAATTCTGTGATGGATACAGAGAGTCTGATAGGTATCTGGGGAATGGGAGGCATTGGAAAAACCACCATTGCCAAATGTCTCTATAAGGAACATTCACATCGATTTGCTTATCATTGTTTCATAGAGAACATTAAGAGTTCCGCAGAGAAAGGCCTCATACATTTACAAGAAAAGCTTCTTTCGAATATCCTGGGCAAAGGACATGAGAAGCTTTGGAGTGTAGAGCAGGGATGCCTCTATATTAAATCGAGGCTTGGAAACCGTAAAGTTCTCCTTATCCTTGATGACGTCGACAATTTGGACCAGCTGCATGCCTTGGCAAAAGAGACTAGTTGGTTTGGACCGGGGAGCCGAATCATCATAACCACAAGAGACAAAGGATTGTTATACTCCAGTGGAGTCAGATGTGTATACTGCGTTGACATTTTGGGCAAAAATGACGCAATCCAAGTCATTAAACAGGCTGCTTTTGAAGGAGGAGAAGCTCCTTCTGATGATTATGAACAACTGTCAATCCGTGCTTCTAGCCTTGCACAAGGTCTTCCTTCCGCCCTTAAAGCTTTTGGCACATATCTCCGTCGAATGACCTCTATAGAGGACTGGGAAAAGGCAGTAGAAAGACTCAAAAAAGTTCCTCACCAGAGAGTCATGGAGATTCTGAGAACCAGCTATATGGGGTTAGATGGAAGACATCAGGCTGTTTTCCTTCATGTCGCATGCCTCTTCAATGGAGACTCAGTCCGCCGTGTAACTTCACTTCTAGATGATGGTGAATTAGAGATAAAAGCTTTAACAGAGAAGTCCCTCATCGACATATCAGCCGATGGGTGTATCAAGATGCATGTCTTGATAGAACAAGCGGGAAAAGAATTTGTGCGCGAAGAATCAGACTCCATGCCTTGGAGGCAAAAAGTTCTTTGGGAATAGGAGCAAATTATTTCTGTGCTGCAAAACAACACGGTAAGGAAGGGTTCATAAAACAATTAGACTCTTTATTCTTCTCTGTTCTAATCTCGATGGTTTTCGGTTGTGTGTTTGTCTCCATGTCAATTCAGCCAGGATTCTCCCAGGGTACAACAACAATCCAAAGCTTGGCCCTACACATGTGTGAGATGCCTCGCGTCTTGTATATTAAGGGAACGATTTTCAACACCATCAATCTAAAATTCCTCAAGGTCTTCCAGCATTTGAACGATATAGAATCCAAGTTGCAATTTCTTCCAGGTACAGATGGCCTGCCCCAACAACTCAGGTTACTACATTGGGATGTCTATCCCTTAACAACCTTGCCTCTCACGTACTACCACAATCTAAATTATCTTGTCGAAATAAAACTCCGTTACAGCAATCTTGAGCGCCTCTGGTATGGAAACCCGGTAAGACATTACAATGCACTGGAGTTGTCTTGTTATAGCATCTCTAAAGAAGTCAAACCCACTAAAGAGGTTATTAAACAAAACCACTTGAAAACATTTTCTTTATATTTGCCTTGGTTATATTCAGGTCCTCCCTATGTTGAAGAGACTAGACATGACATGTTCTCGTAACCTGAGAGAACTTCTAGGTCTGTCAGGAGCCAAAAAGCTCGAAGAGTTGCTAATGGAAGGCACAACGAGAGTGAAGCAACTCCCAATGTCCATTGAAAGCTTATCTAGTCTGCAAACACTCAACTTATCCCACTGTGGCTTAGTGCATCTCCCAATCCGTATATCAGAAACGAATATCACTCTGAAAAACGAGAATAGGGAACGCCGGCAAATAATACTAGAATTTCCCAGAGATAAAAAGGGCATACGTTTTCTTGCAAATCTGTCCATTGAGGGGAGGTTACATATTCCGTTGTCGCATCTCACAGGAAAAGCAGAGCACTTCTCCTGTATAACCAAGCAAAAAACTCCTGATGAAGCGATGGGGATGCTATTTGAAGCCGTCCAGCAGAGCGAAAGCTTTTCTGAATTTGGAACACTCCACATCAAGCGGATCAAGTACATTGAGGAAGATGCTCCTTTTGCGTGTAACAGCTTCTCAGGCTTTCCTTTCTTGGCGGAGTTAAAACTGATCAACTTAAACATCAAGAAAATCCCAGACAACATTGATCAATTGCAGTCACTAGAGAAACTGGACCTCAGTGGAAATGATTTCGCAAGTTTACCCACAACTATGGAGAACCTTTCCAAGTTAAGAACTGTCATCCTTTGTAACTGCACTAAACTTGAGGCGTTGCCGGAGCTGATTCATTTGCAGACACTCAAACTATCCCGCTGTTCAAATCTTAGATCACTGGTGGAACTCTCTACCCTGAATCCCACCAAAGTAAGATATGGTATGCTAGAGCTTGGGCTTGACAACTGCAAAAGTGTTCAATCCTTGTCAGAACAGCTAAGTCATTTCCCCAGTTTGATACACTTGGACCTAAGCAGACATGACTTTGAGGCACTACCTGAAAGCATCATAAACCTCTTATCTTTGGGAACGCTCTGCATCAATAACTGCAAGGAACTCAAATCAGTGGAAGAGCTTCCACAGAACCTTAAGCATCTATACACACATGGCTGCAATTCTCTAGAGTATCTCTGCCTTTTCTACAACAATTCTATTGAACACCTCGATCTTAGCAATTGCTGCAGCCTGCAAGAAGGTGAATCTACTACGTTGGCTCGAATTCTAGATGACGGATATAGCAATGCGGTAATTACATCAAGATTTGCATGCTTACCGGGAGCCGAAGTGCCTAGTTATCTAGATAATCAAACCCTAGGGACATCTACTAGGATCAGCCTAATCGAAGGTAGGCTTACCTCCAAAATTTTGGGTATAGTTGCCTGTGTCATGGTTGCTTGCGAGACGTCCTTCAATCTCCAGTTTCCAGAGTGTAGTTATGATTGGAGCTACGAAGCTGACGGCGTTTTTCGAATTAACCTCAAACCAAAACTGTTGGAGAGGGGGAACGAAGATGTTGTTGTTTCATCGCGTCACACTCACATGGTTGTCATCTTCGTCCCAAGTAGTATAAACATCGAGAGTTTTGACGAATTGCGACTCGAATCACATCTTCAACTTCCAGAGGCGTTTCAGAATCTGCCCGTCGAGATAAGAGCTTGTGGAATTCGAATTATCTCCGGCGATTAAACCGAGACCAAATTAGTTGTGGGGGACGGTTGGTTTAAGTTTGGTTTGGTTTTGTAATTTGTTATTTTGTATACTTTACTTCTTCAAGTTAAATTCGGTTAATTAAATCAGGTTGGTTTCGGGTTTCGATATTGAACCAAACTAAACCAGCCGATCAAACCAGCTCCTCTCATCTGCAAGTTGTCGTCGTCTTCAATGTTCTCTACGCACACGGCTGCGATTCACTGGAGAATGTTTCCCTTTCTCCAAATCACTCGATCAAACACCTTGATCTTATCCATTGCCCCCGCCTGAATCGAGGAGAAGAAGATGAACATCTGATGAAACTCTGTTTAGATGAAAAAATATAGTAAAGAGGTAAGCTTAACTGCCCCAAGTCTTTTTTTTTTTTTTTTTATCCGTCTGATTATCAATGGGTTCTCCTTTTTACGTAGGTTTCACGGCAATGTGTTTGCTTACTGGAAACTGTTGGACATGGGCTACGCCCAATATGCCACTCGGCCCAACAAAACAAGCTAATTAAGATTTCGACCCGACGAAATTGGATGTAAGTCATTAATAATTCGTAAAGGGGTACTCTCGGGAATTCACGATGGAAACCCTAGAAAACCCTCGGTCAATAGTCGCCTATAAAAGGAAGCATCACTTATTAGGATCACCATCCTCACCCCAGGACAAGAGACAGAGAGCAATACTTTGCGTGAAAACCGTTATTGTCTTCTGTATAATTCCTTCTAGCTTCTGAGCTCGTCATTATTGGCTTGTTAGTTCTCCTGTGAACTGACGAGCTCAATCTTGATTCTTGTTAGTGACGACCTCACGATTTTATCGTTAATAAAAGAACCAGCTTCACTCTTTCCCCAAAAATCTTTATTTCTTTAGTGTTGTGCAATCCCCGGTACGAACAATTGGCGCCCACCGTGGGGCGAGAGTAGAGCGCTTCTTTTGACGAATCAAGACCGACGGTCCTCACTTCCTTGAAGTTTCAAGACTCATGACAAACCCCAACGAAGACCTCAACGAAGCAACGGAGCAGCGATGGGGGCAAACGAGAACACAAATTGTCCCCCTGCCGAGCTCCCTGCCGAGCACAACCGAAGGCTCCCTGCCGAGCACAACTTCTACACCAGCGCCCGATACGCCATCAGAACCTCTTGTTGCCACACATGCCCAACATCTCCAAACCGTGGCTCTAGTTTTCACTGATGGTGCCGCCCTCCCAGCTCCCTTGCTTGCTGGACACAGAAACAACCTCGACGATCCATAACGAGACTATCATGGACATACTCGTTAGCCAGGACAGGCGAACAACCGAGCGACTTGACACACTCACTACAACATAAAAAGCTTACCACCACTTTTCACCAAACTCAAGAATGTCGTCAAAATCACGATCATCGGTCAAACCCTCGATGGTAAAACCAAAATCTCCACTCTTCCCAAATATCTATCTACCGTCGAAAGCATCACCGTGAGAAGTTTCGACCTCATGAGAGGTGTCGCCAAGCTCGCGACAACCAAACTCGACATCAACGCTCAGCTCCACATCCCCTCGATCGGTCTCAAAGCTAGCCGGATCCAGATCGGCAGATTCTCGGTCGCTCCACCCGGTAGAAAACGAGCCGACCCCCGGAGCACTACATGGCCGACCACCAACCTCATCTCCGTCTTGTCGACCTCTCTCGTTTGCGGTCTCTCTCAATTCCATAATAAACACGCCTTCGGTCATCTCTTCGCCGACCTTGATGTTATCCTCCTCAATGGCGCCGCCCTCAGAAACAAAGAGATCACGCCGCCATCCAACACCGATCTCGGCTGCTCTCCCATGTCGTGCCTTGTTGCGTCCTCCCATCCTGAGGTCGGCATCGCTATCATCAGAATCGGCAAACTCTCGGCCGAGCTGCCCGCCGACCTCGATTGCGTCTTCGCCGATCTCAGTCCCATCACGCAAATTCCTGTTCGCATCAATTCCAGCTTGCCGACCCGCATCCTCATTCGCTGAACCACACTCGAATCTGAATCCGGTCACATCGTAACCTCGCTACAATGCTGATCCCAGAGTTGAGAGCACACTCCACCCATATCCGAAAAATCGATCTCAAATTGGCGATCAGCAAGCTCCTCTCTTCCGCTTGAACCAACCTCGCGACCTCCTACCTCGAGTCCGGCATTGCGCATATGACGAGGTCCTTTCTCAAGATCGTCACGCCGCACTTTGAGGTTATTCCCATCAGATCCGGGTGCTCTCAGCAGGGAGCCGCCGAGCTCCGTCCCGCTCATAACAGGAGACATCCGACAATTCTCCTCAAACGTACCGATCTCATAAGGATCAGCAATGCGGCCTAGAGACTCGCGATCGTGCCGACCTCCCATCATGAGATTAACATCTCCACCATAATCAGCGTCGATCTCGTGGGAAGTGCTGACCTCGAGGCAGTCAGCGCCGAACTCAAGGCAGCCAGCGCCGACCTCGTGGGCATCCCTCCGCTGATCTCTCTCAATCTCGCCGACCTCCAGCCAGCTGAGAACTTTGATAACTGCTGAGCTTGCCAACGCAGCGCAAACCCGCTCAAAACCAATGCTTCCTTATCGAAATCGTCGTCATTCTCCTAACCTCCAATGCTAACCTCACGAGGGACGACCTCGGGACCAAGGTGCCGACCTCCAAATTGCCACGCGTCGCCACTACCGATCTCACGGTTAAACTCTAAAACCGTCGTTCTCACCCGGATCTCTCCTCTCGGTCACAATGCCAATCTCAGTAGATCTGGCCGCTCTACAACCTAAGAGACCGGGTCCAATACAAAAAGCATCAGATCTACTGACCTGATCTGAATCGCTCTTGATCGAATCCACTCCAACTCAAACCATCACGCCGCTCATCAAGATGAGAAATTCTGATCTCATACGAAGAGGCGACCTCTGAGAAATCAAAGCATCACCATGGGCGGCCTCGCAAGAGATACCAATCTCACAAGAGGTGCCAATCTCGCGATGACCAAAACCAGCGTTCATGCTTTCACTCTCGACCTCACCATCCCTTTGCCTATCTCACCTCCTGGTCCCAAAGCCGACCTTTATCTCGCTCTCAACAAATCGAGAATCACACTCATTATACCGATCTCTACTCTCGCTCCTATGAGCCATCTCCACCCATCGAACCTCGAGACCAACCTCGAGAGCGGTCACCGCCTGAGCCGAAATTGGCGCCGACCTCATGATGGCGACGAGCGTGAAGTGGAAAATGAGTGCGACGAGCGTGAGGGTGGAAAATGAGATGGAAGGAAACCTCAATCTCTTCCATCTCATTGGCCATCCTCGCCAACCTCAATCTCTCGATCTCGTTCCAAGGAAGATCCGCGTGCAGGCCGTGCTGACCCCTGCTGTAGAGTTCTCTCCGCCCTCGTCGCCCTATGCCGACCTCGAATTTGTTTCTTATGATGCCGACCTCAAAGTCTATGCGCGCGCGGCCTGAACCAGGACGACCGCTGACCACCATTAGGTCATCTCGATTGACGGTCAACGGAATCTCCTACCGACCGTCTATCGGTAAAGAAGCAAGGAGCGACGGCTAGATTTTGTTCTTTTGAGACTAAACAAAAAAAAAGAGAGAAGCACAAACACAAAAGTAAAAGGAATAAAGAGAGGGGTCGAACCTCTGACCTCTCTCGTTCATATCGCCCAATATACCTCCAATATATAGCCAACCTCGCCACCTCCAATTATGAGCTGACCTCGGAGTTCACCCAAATGGTTAAACAAGTGCCGACATAGATTGGAGATATGCCGCCCACACAAGGACGACATCTAGGGCACCGTACAACGTCCCGCCAACCTCCATTGGCCGACCCCCTCACCCATAGTTCTGATTTCGCCAACTCTGACGCACAAACGCTGACTTTCACCAGTCAATCCCCCCTCCTTGCTCAAAGGACCGATCTCAATCCTGATCACGCGAGACTCCAACTCGCACCGCCCTCCAACCCTAGAGGTGTCGACCTCAATCGCCTGCCGATCTGCATTTTTGTCATCGCCACACAACCATGTACCGGACATGTATCGATCGAGAATAGGCGATTCGCCGACCTCAACAAATGATTTACCGACCATATGTGCATCGCCTCCGATCCGACTACATGTGATGGCGACACCCTTGTTAGCGCCTCCCTCCCCCTCGCCGCCTTCACGTATATTAACAGGACCCAAATCTGCGAAGTCTCAGTCACGCCGTCCTCCAGCTCGTCTAACACCAGCATAGACGACTTCGCGGGAAGTCTAGCCAAGCTCGCGGCAACTAAACCCAGCCTGCCGACCTCTCAACAAGTCTCTTTCACTACCAGTTGCGCGCAAACCCATCATTTCTTGATCCTTCTCAACGGCGACCTCGCCCAAACCACTATGCTACCCTGTGATATCTCCAATATCGCGAGAAACGACCTCAGTAGCTCTGATCTTCCTAACATTCATACTTGGCGACCTGGCAAACAATTGACCTTTCAAACTTATCTATGTTATCGACCTACCAAGCTCGTCTCTACTATCGAACTCGTCACTGGCGCTAAATTTCGAAACTTGTCTCTGCTACCTGCAAGCCGATCATCAATCCAACGACAAACAACCCACGTAGGAGTCGGGTTCACCTCGAAATCGACGACCAACTCGCAGCTCAGCATCGAAGATCAACAGTGAGTTAAACATCATAATATCATTAGCTAAAAAAAAAAAAAAAAAAAAAAAAAAGAACGCTCGACATACCGAGCTCATCTATTCTTCAAAATAAGATATTTGCAACAACAAAAAAGTTACACTCGCAAGAGTACACTTAGTCAAATAAGCTCTCTCGAACGAGTCCGTCTTAACGAGTGTCCAGCTTCTACATCGTCACCCTGGCCAGGTGTACGATTTAAAACGCGTTCCACATGGATGCAGCGGTGAAATAATCCGCACAAAAAAAAGCCGAGCCCAGTCTCGCATTCAGCTAGCAGGCGGTCAAGTTTGAATAAGCCAAGTTCTTACTTGCACACTCTTTCCGACCTCGTGGCACCCACAGGGTAAGCCGGACACCAGGGCCGCACCTAAAAGGTACGACGAGCTCATCTCAACTACCAACCTAAAACTTGGTATTCGAAACACGTAACAGGGTAAGCCGAGAGACGTCTCGCCCCGTAGAATACATCTCGAAACCAAGCAAAAAGCCGAGCAAGTCTCGCACTAGCTTAAGGGCGTCTAAACTAATAAGCCAAGCTCTGGCTTGCAAGTTCTTGCCAACCCCAAACACCCACAGGATAAGCCGGACAGAAAAGCCGCACCTAAAGGTACGGCGAGTCTGTCTCGCCTACCACTTTACTTTGGTAGATCATAAAACCGAGTTGCATATGAAACATAAGCTCGCTCCCTCACGGCAACGTCATCGCGCTCAACGCTCTCGCTCAACGCACTCGCGTTTGACGCCCTCATGCTCGACGACGCTATCATGCTCGACGACGCTATCATGCTCGACGATGCTCTCACACTCGACGACGCGCTCTCGTTCAACGCCCTCACGTTTGATGCCTTCATGCTTGCTGACGCTCTCACGCTCGAAGACTCTCTCTCGCTCAACGCCCTCGCGTTCGATGCTCTCGCACTCAACTCCCTTGCGTTCAACACCTTCGCTCAACGCTCACGCTCGACGACGCTCTCATGCTCGACGACGCTCTCTCGCATAACGCCCTCGCGTTTCACGCCCTTGCAATCAACACCCTTGCGTTCAATGCCTTCTCTCAACGCTCACGCTCGACGACTCTCTCATGCTCAATACTCTCGTGCTCAACGAATGCTCTCGCCCTAAACGCCCTACTCTTGCGCTTTCCTTCCATCTCATTTTCCACTTCCATTCATGGTGGCGACTCTACTCTTGTCTTCAGTGGAGACCTACTCTCTTATTCTCGGTGGAGACCTCCACTCATTCTCGGTGGAAACCTCAACTTTCGATGGCGACATTCACTCTTCTACCTGGTGCCGACCTGCATTCTCAAGTTTGATGTCGATCTCCACTCTCCAGCTTGGCGCTGACCTCACAACCTTCTCCCGCGCTCTCTTAAGTGCCATCCTCAAGTTGACGATCAAATCTCTCCTTATCGCTCCCATGAGAAGATATGGGATGCAAGCGCACAACATGAACACCAATTTCATCTCGTCGATCTGACAATTTCTATCTAGCACACAATTTCCAATCTTCGTTCGCTGATCTCTCCTCACTCGCAAGATCAACATTTTCTTGCCGATCTCCTTCCTTGCACGTAGAACCAACCTCGGAATCATTCTCGATCGCGTGAGATCCGAACTCAATTCGCCGATCTCATCCGACGATCTCATATGCCGATCTCATCCGCCGATCTCATTCGCCAACCTCAAACTCACTCTCGGTGGCGACCTCAAACTTACTCGCCGACCTCAATCTTACTCTCGGTGGCGATCTCAAACTCACTCTCGGTGGCAACCTCAAAACTCACTCGCCGATCTCAATCTCAATCTTGCCGACCTCAATCTCACTCTCGGTGGCGACCTCAATCTCACTTTCTCGCTCGCCGACCTCAATCTCGGTGGCGACCTCATTCTCAATCTCGCTGACCTAAATCTCACTCTCGCCGAGCTCACCGCCGAGCTCATTACCTTCACTCATCTCGCCGAGCTCACCGCCGAGACCTAAATCTCACTCTCGCCAAGCTCACCGCCGAGCTCATTACCTCCGCTCATCTTGCCGAGCTCACCGCCGAGCTCACCGCCGAGCTCATTACCTTTGCTCATCTCTCCGAGCTCACCGCCGAGCTCATTACCTCCGCTCATCTCGTCGAGCTCACCGCCGAGCTCATTACTACTGCTCAACTCATTACCGCCGCTCAACTCATCTCGGTTTCTCTCAAAACCTATCTCAATCGGCCGATCTTCGATCCCCCTGGAATCATTAAATCTGTCGATCTCACCTAGATCACTCTCTCGTGCGGCGATCCTCGATGACGCCCAGCAAGATCGATCTAACCCGCTCAAAGTCAAGTTATCACGGTGACCCCTGTCCGATTCCACATCATCAGCGCCGTGCCGATCTCCAACTGTGGAGTCTCACCGATCACCGATCATCAGCAATCTCACAAGCAACCCGAGACGATCTGTGCCGAGCAGGCATATTAACAGAATTCAAGCACGCCCGCTGATCGCAGAAAAACTGACGCTCTCCGGACTAAGGGGGGGACTATTGTTGGACATGGGCTACGCCCAATATGCCACTCGGCCCAACAAAACAAGCTAATTAAGATTTCGACCCGACGAAATTGGATGTAAGTCATTAATAATTCGTAAAGGGGCACTCTCGGGAATTCACGATGGAAACCCTAGAAAACCCTCGGTCAATAGTCGCCTATAAAAGGAAGCATCACTTATTAGGATCACCATCCTCACCCCAGGACAAGAGACAGAGAGCAATACTTTGCGTGAAAACCGTTATTGTCTTCTGTATAATTCCTTCTAGCTTCTGAGCTCGTCATTATTGGCTTGTTAGTTCTCCTGTGAACTGACGAGCTCAATCTTGATTCTTGTTAGTGACGACCTCATGATTTTATCGTTAATAAAAGAACCAGCTTCACTCTTTCCCCAAAAATCTTTATTTACTTAGTGTTGTGCAATCCCCGGTACGAACAGAAACTGAAGAAGCCCCATTGACATGGACGAGGATCAGCCTACCTCTGATTTGGGTTACCCTAGTTGGAAACTTTTTCCGGTTCCTCATTTCATTCTTCTTCCGGAGACGTTGACGGATATATCTCTTCTCAACTGCTTTCGTTTGGAGCTGGAATTGGATGGTAAGGTTTTAACATTTTCTGCAAAGTCTTTCCATTTCCTTGATCCATCTATGCCAATTCTGCTAGGGTTTCATTACGGTTTGGTGTATGAATTATAACCAAAATAAACCAGCGCTGAGGAAATTCTCAAACCAACCCAACCGACTGATCTCGTATTTGGTCTGACAAACATTGGTGGTTGGTTACTTGACTTGCGAGAATCATCTCTTGCATATATATATATTTAATAATTTTTGGAGATTTTGATGGAGTCATTTTTGATTAAAACAACTAACACGTCCTGAAAATTATCATTCACATTTTCTGATTTTCAAAATACGGTATCAAATACTATACCATCTTCAAGTAATCTTTCTCGAGTGGTTCACCCACTAATCACTTGAGATAGAAGATAAAAATGAAGGATTTGGTCTTTCCATAGTTGCTCTTGTCCAGCCGCTGATCATGACTTTTTTTTCTATAATAGCTCTATCTCTTGGTCTCCTTTGAATTTGGTCCAAAGAAAGGTGATTAACTTTTAGAATTTGGTTCATTGGAGATGAGTACCCAATATCCCACGTGTCCTAATTCTCATGGATCAATCAAGGGCTTAAAAAGCCCATAAACATATGGAATTTAAAAAAAATAAAATATGAAGGGAGTAGCAATGATTATGTTTTGGTTGTTACTTCCAAGGGTAAAGGAAGGATGACTATGCTTAACTTGCACTAAAGCTTTTATTTCATTGCAGAAAAAAGGTTAGGTACTTGATTAAGAACCCAACCTAAGTTTTAGTATTATACAATCCCTTATTCCTATCTCATTTTACATGCTTTTACACTTTTCTTTCTTTTTTTATTTGGACAAAGCTTACACTTTTCCTTAAACCACACCATCCATACTTGTAAGAAAAATGGTTGCAAGTCTATAACTCAGGTGCGTGTGGATCACGAGATAAGGAGTGCGTGAGAGGGATAAATTATGGAGAAGGGCGGCTAAAACTAGAGAGTAAAAGACCTTAAAGACGGTTCAGTTCAGACATATAAATTAAAAAAGGTTTCATAAACTGGAAACGACAACATACTTCGGACAAAAAAGCATAAATAAAACATGTTAGCAATTCAAAAGCTTCACACAACATTAAACAATAGAGTTAACTAAAAAAGCTAACGTGGCCAAGATTAGCTAATACTACTTTTTTGGAATCATTATTTAGAGATAATGGAATTAAGAAATCATACAGCCTTCCAAAGAAAAAAAAAATATATATATAAACTTATTAGAAAGTTATATTCGAAAAAAAAGATTAGGGAAAAGTTTAGTAAAAGACATTATAGTATTATAATATTTGCTAATGAGCTATAAAAACAAAATAAAGGTTAAAGTGCCAAACGGATTTGTAGAGATAGGAATCGTTAACTTATAGAGCAGAAAAAAAAAATCTTGAATTGTACGTTTACCTTTCAAGAATTTACATTATTTATTGGCTTTTTTAATCTTATCATTTTGGTTTTTTCCTCCAAATTATAAATTTTTAAAAACTGTGTTAGGGAATTAAAGAATCTGATAGAGTTGGGCGATTTCAAATATATTTTTTTTTTTTGTTTTGGGTTATTGATGATTCTATAAGGTGGGATAGGCAGAGAGCCTCCTCCCTTATTATTATTCTCTGTGTTTTTGGGTAAAGTGAAACCAAATAAATTAAAGAGATATAATTAAGCACTGCTTAAGAGTTAAGACAATAATTAATCAGAAGAGGAAGAAACTGGTAGTGGTGGTGCTCATGGCGATGGTGGTTTCCTCCAACTAAAAAAAAGGTTAGAGACGAAGACGAAGCAACAAAAAAAAAGAAGATTACGATACACACTCTCTGCCCGATTCACTAAGACAGAGACTTTGTTCTGTTTTTGGACAATAAGGGAGAGAGACATGCAAAACTGATCTGTGTCCCTTCGTCTCTACATCTGCGAATCTCAAAGGTCTCTTTCTCTCTCTCTCTTTATATCTTTATCTCTATTTATGAATCTGTGTTCAAGGGCTTTGTATGTTTTCAATCCCTTTGTCAAAAAAATTCCACTTTTTCTTGGTTCGATTTATTTGGTGTATCTGCCTTGTGGCGTGCGATTTTGATGTTTTTACTTACTGATTTAGAAACTCTTTCATCTTTCAAGTCAACGCCTTTTTGCCTAAAGTGATGGCACAAATTTTAATTCTTGGTTGGAAAAAAATTTCTAATTCCGACCAATCGTTGCTTCTGCAATCGTTTTTGGTTACCCAAGATAGTACGATCGAATCAGGGTTCGTCTTAGATTAATAAACAATTTACACCAATTTTAGAAACTTTCTTACTTCTGTTTATTTCTATTCTGGTTTTGTTTTTTAAGCTTTAAATCTTGTCTTCTGCTTCTCCATCCCTCTCTAAAAATCTAATCTTTTGAATGATATGATTTTTTTAGGTTGTTTAAGAAGAAGACGTTTCGTTATGATGCATCAGATGAATAAGAAAGATTCAGCTACTCATTCCACTTTGCCATACCTTAACACTAGCATCTCTTGGGGACTTGTTCCTCCTACTGATTCCATTGTTGTTAATCGTCGCGGCTCTGCTGATTCACTAAGCTTGAAGGTGGATGCTAGGCCTGGTCATTTACAGACCACTAAGCAAATTAGTTTTCAGGACCAGGACTCATCTTCTACTCAGTCCACTGGTCAATCTTACACTGAAGTTGCTAGTAGTGGTGATGATGATAATCCTTCCAGGCAAATCTCGTTTTCAGCTAAATCAGGTTCGTTTCAAAAAGAATATATTGATATGTGATCTTCTATGTTAAAGACTCCTGCTTGATGATGTCTTGAGTTGATTTTGGTTGCTTATCAGATATTTCATTCTTTGGTATATATGTTTACTTCTCATGTCATTCAAAAGAGAATCATCATTTTGCCATATAATTGTTATCTTCTCTCTGACTTGTCAGTTGTTTGTCTAGGATCTGAAGAAACTCAGCGGAAGGGGTTTGCAACTAATCCAAAATCAGGCTCGATGACAGCATATCCGAATATTCACTTTGCTCCTGCACAGGTAATATTGTAGATCTATGAATCTGTAATAATAGCAAGTTCTGATGGTGGACTGATGATATCTTGTATTATACAAGATGCAGCCTAATTTCTCATATCACTATGCTGATCCACACTTTGGTGGTTTATTAGCTACAACTTACTTACCACATGCACAGGTTAGTACAACCCTTTGTTTCCATACATCTTCTTCTTCTGGTATACTTGGCATTAAGTGTGTTTATACTATGAAGTAGTCCCATTATGCTCTGCAAAGAAATGGAATCCCAGTCTATCTTTCAGTTTAATCAGTCTATCAGATCTCAGGACTCTTAATCTCTTTTGCAGACATGCAGTCCCCAAATGATGGGTACAGTTCAGGGTCGAGTTCCTTTACCAGGGGAGCTCACAGAAAATGAGCCGGTCTTTGTCAATGCAAAGCAATACCACGCAATCATGAGGAGGAGGCAGCAGCGTGCCAAGCTAGAGGCTCAGAACAAGCTAATCAAAGCCCGTAAAGTATTTTACTTCACCTTATGAGCCAACACATACAAAAAGCATCTCTTTAAAACTGTTCTGCTCATCTCTGTTTTTTTTTTTTTTTTTGCAACAGCCGTATCTTCATGAGTCTCGACATGTTCATGCTCTCAAAAGGCCAAGAGGGTCCGGTGGAAGATTCCTAAACACCAAAAAACTTCTTCAAGAGTCTGAGCAGGCTGCTGCTGCTGCTAGAGAAGAAGAAAATGACAAGTCAGGCCAGCGTGATAACAAAAAGGCCAACATGTCAAGATTCGAAGCTCGTATGCTGCATAACAGCAAAGACCGCAGCTCAACCACTTCTGGCTCAGACATCACCTCTGTTTCCGACAGTGCTGATATCTTTGGACACACTGATTTCCAGTTTTCAGGTTTCCCAACTCAGACGAACCGAGCCATGCTTGTTCACGGTCAATCTAATGACATGCATGGTGGTGAGGACATGCACCATTTCTCTGTCCATATCTGAGACATTGAATCTTTGGTGCTGTGTTCGTGTTCCCACCAAAAGGGGAAGTCATCCTTGGCTACTACTACTAGTTCTTTCGCTTGTTGTAAACTTAAGTCTTTGTATTTCTCATTATGTATGTGTGACATCCAAGATCTTCACTTTGAAAAACAACTAAGATCTTCACGTTGAATCACTCTATTATTGCCTTTTACCTTCTGTTAGACTGTTAACTATGTATCTCTTATGTATCTTGGCTACTAGTAATTTGGTTGTTCTAGTAAACTTTCAATTCCTCATTGTTTTTCCTTCATGATTCATATGTTTGTCTTTTTATTCATTTGTGTCGGCAATGGAGAAGTCTCCTTATTCTATTTGAAAACAATGAAGAAAAACACAGATTCTGCTTCCACTCCATTGATTTGTGTGAAGAGACACATTCGGATTCTTTAATATTTTACAATGTAGTTGACAATGTTTGAGATATATATTTAATGAAGAATCCAGTATATATTAGATCATGTACTTATTCTGGAGACACACTTCTTTATACTTAAAGAAAAGAGGTTGAAAGATTCTCTACTTTGATTGAGGTCTCAATTTATCTGTCTCACTTAAGATACTTGAAAATATTACCATTTCTTCGACACGTTCATGAATATTTTTCTCAAAATATCAGGCCGTCTCTATGAATTATTTCCTATTTAAGAATTAATAGATTATTCTGGTAAGGTAAGAAGAAACGTAAGATTCAGCTCCAAAACACGTTGACTTATGTTATGTGACAGATACACACTTGTGTTCCTGAAATACTAACAACGGTTCATAATATTAACTACTGGAAAGAAAAAGACAGCATTGTGAAATACTATATAAAGTCACAATCCTGTAAATCACTTTCTGAGTGATTCATGAATTACTAATTATAACATGTTGCCAAATCAAGTCTTACAAGTTTACAAGTCATCGTTTTTTAAATCGACTATACCGGTTTAGTAGTGCGGTTATGGTGAACTGACCCAAACACGGACAACTGAATGAGGAAAATCACATTTTTATTTATTTAAAAACAACTGAATTTTAACACATTCCTTACATATGACTTGGAAAACAAATGAAATAGCAGCAGAACAGCTAGACAAGAAGAACAAGATAAGTAAGCAAAATTAAAGACATTTCCCATAAAAAGATTCTTCTATGTGGTGGTTTTTTTTTCAGTTGTTATCACTATGATTTAGAGCAAAACCCGTCATGGTTCTTAGCTGAAAGCCGTTTCAAGAACTCGTAGGTAGTGATCATAGTTGTTGCAGACATTGACATTGAAGCACATCTTGGTCCCAATCCTCTATAACAAGCCGTCCATCCACCTTCCCTAACCAAGTTTCTTACAGTCTGTCCGATACTCGGTCCGCGCTTCCCGTTGTTACTACTATTACTACTATCTTCCCCATCAAGAACCTGCAATCTCGTCTTGATCGTGTCGAGTGGCATTGTAATCAAAGCAGCAACACTTCCAGCAATCGCAGCACTAACTCCTTGAACAGCCATTATCGTTTTGGAGTCTGGTTTAATCGCGTTACTGTTGTTGTTCCCACTCTCTTCGTCTTTCTTACAGACATAACACCCAATCCCACCCCAAACCATCCGCTGTGCAACAGAGTAAGAAGCCCACCAAACCGCATTAGACGGAGCATAAGTCAGAATAGATATCCCAAACCCTCTGTATAATCCCTTTGGTCCATCAGCACGAACAATCTTCTGAAATGCATCAAACCCGTTAACATAATTACACCTCGACGCATTGACAAGACCAGCACTTCCCTGAACCATAAGCCGTTGGCTAACCACATCAACAGGAGTCCAAACAAGCTGTGCAGCCATTGCAGCACTCAAACCTCCAACGGCGTTAGCAACTGCAGAAGCTTTAGCCTCAGTGAAACCTAAACTAACAGCAGCAGAGCCAACGTTACTCTTGGTAACCTCCAAGGCAGTCATGTACAAGGCACGAGCAGGGATTGTTCCCATCAAGGAAGTTCCAAATCCTCTGTACAATCCCCTTAAACCTTCATGTCTCACAAGAGTAAACGCAGTTCTGATACAAGAGCCTTGAGAATGACAAACTTGCTGCCGTGTTTTCATCAAAACAGCAGGATAAAGAGCTCCAGAGACACCTGAAAACAAAGCAGCTCCTAAAACGAAAAACTTGGATTTGTCAAGCATCTCCCAATTGATATCAGCTGGGATGTGAATCTCCTGTGCCGATTCTTCCTCGGCCGTACTTAGATTCATCTTCGCCACTTTTTTAACCCACCCCAGGAAATTAAAAAAAAAAAAAAAAAAAAAAAAACCCCTTTTTGTAAACAAGGAACACAAAAATGTTCCCAAAAAAAAAAAACTTGCTTGTTTCAGAGCTCGAGTTATACAATCTCTCTATCTGTACACAACTTTTATCTAATCTCAAAGTCACCAACGTCGCAAATTTCTATTTACAATCGGACACTGTAACCTATCCCCAGGATTAAAAGACCAAAATTTCTAAAAAAAGGTTAAAACTTTAGGATTCAACGAGGAAGGAAAAGAGGGAAACTTTTTCACAAGGCAAAACTCAAACCAAGAGACGACGGCATTTTTTTCTCCTGTGGAACCATGTCTCGGATCCAAAACGATCACCAAAACCATGCGGATCTAACAACATCTTCGAAAACAGAACCGATTATAAATCGACCTTACCCAAGTAACGATCATCCTCACCGGTAAGCGACAAAGAAAGAAAAAAAAATCTCACCGCAAAACCCGTTTCCTTTACCCGGAGAATACCCAATACGAGACCGATGTAAGAAAAAGGCGATAGAGAGAGAGAGAGAGCTAGATAGAGTAATCGCAAGAGGAGAGAGCACACGCAAATGAGACCTTTAACAGTTTATACTGTTATCGAGCAGACTCTTCTAGGGTTCCGTTTTTTTTTTGTTTCCTCTGTTAATAAACCAAATTGAGATCCCGGTATATCTATAACCGGCTTATATATTCCGGTTTGGTTCACCAATTGCTCTTTTTCACTCACAAAATTTACCGGTTCATCAATGTGACAAAGAAAACTAAACCGGAATTATTTAGGTTTTGATTCAATCGTGTATCATCAGGTTGTGTAATAAACTACTAATATTTTCGATATTTGTGCAAACACTAATAGATTGACAAATCTGTTTTGCTTAATTTAAAGTTAAAAACATTTATGATCGAATATTAAAAGCATTTATTAAGGAAATAAGGAAGATCATCTGGTAAAAAATAAAATAAAATCAGATGCTGGCAGTTGACACGTGTCGATCATGACTAAGGATTAAACGAAAGCGACAAAAATGGGGAGCACAGAGCACTCTCAGAAGGAGGAGATGGACGGCGGAGATACAAAGAAGCTAAAATGTAGTCATCGAAGCCAACGGCTGAGATGTTCTTCTCGGATCAGACCCAGCAGAGGAGAGAGAAATTGGATCCGCTTTTAGTGATCTGGATAAGATGACGTGGCGTCCATATCCTTGGGACGGTTGTGCAGAAGATGAAGGAACAGAGAGAGAGAGAAACAGTGTAAGAGGCAGCACGTGATATCCGATACCTTTTTCACAGTTCCACTTCCACTATGTAGCCTCGAGCTTTTTTTTTATTTTCTTCTCCTTTGATGAAAAAAAAAACAAAGTTATAGATTTATCAGTTCCTAGAAATGCTAAATTTTAAGAATAGAGTGGTGGTGGTCCTTGAACAATATGATACCAAACAGGCAAACACCAACATAAAATAATTTGAATTCTGTCATTGTATCATAATAACTCGAAAAAAATACTATTGTACTAAATTTAATTAACCTTGGGAGTTTCACATATTTGAGTATGGAATCAAATATAGTACTGCTTATTTAGAAATACCCACTACCCAATCACATACACATTTCTTTATTGGTCCACGTTTAATTAGTTCATCGTTAATCCTTATCTTCAACGGATTAGGATTTTAGTTAATAAAGCGGGTGAAAAACAAAAAAAAAAAAAAACAAAAAAAAAACTGATTCCCAAATGTTTATTTACACGATTCAGCACATGATTTGATTCCATATAGTCCGGTACGGTACGGTCCGATCGGAACAATGTTGGTTCTGAATGAATTGATGATGACCATAAATATTCAGCCCACCACAACGTTAACTGGTGTTGATTTTTTCAGCCAGGGAGAAACTTGTTATTTAAGGCCAGACCAGTGTTGATATCCTAACGTGAAATGACTGAATTCTCTTAAATTTGGCATCATAATAATATGCGTATGTGCTTTGATATCGGCTGCATCACATTGTCATTTTAGGTTTCAATATTCAACAATAATAATGTACTAGTAGTAGTATTAATTATTATGTGAACTACTCTTGATGATTAGTAGAATTTGCCTAGATTGCTGCTAAATCGTTTGAAAAATAAAGTGGTGGCTCAATACAAGAATCTATAATTAAGTATAAACAACATGTCAGAAAGAATCTATATAGATCATATGTAGATTAAAGATCCGGATTCATCAGGTCCCGGTTCGGATCCTGAATTTGGATATCCCTCTATTCCCGTAGTTCATCTTTGTCCAGTTCGAGTTTAGCTCTGAATCTCGCGATGAAATCATCAGTTCTGGTATCTATGTCGGGGATCGGACAGAACAGGCTCCCGTCGGTGGACTTACCTTCGCCTGATTGAGCTACATCCGGATCATCGGGTTCGTCGGAGCTTATACTGATGTCACTAGCCATCCTGACGTAATCTCCAGGCGGCGTAGGGATTGATATCACTGGTGATTTGCTTCCAGTGCCTAGGAATCGAGCTATTTTAGATAGGAAAGTTGGTTTAGATGTCCGTGGAGTCACCGGAGCTTCACCAATCGGTGCGCGTAATTCTTGTGGAGCTTTGCGATCCTTAGCTAGAGGCAATGATGCTGGTAGTAATTCCAGCGGAGCTATAGGAAATGCGTGTGTGTCATCAACAAAGCTCTGTTTAGGTGGAGGCCATGGATTTGTTGAATAGCCTCTCTCGATTTTAATTTTGTTGTACGAGAAGAGCCTCTCTCTCTCAAAAGAAGGAGGTGGAGGTGGTGGCCGTGGCATTGGAGGATCTGAGCTGAAGAATAAATCAAGGTCATCCTTGCTCTGTTGTCGCTGCTTCTTCTTCTTACTTGCATCCCAAGAATCCCCGGGAGGGAGAGTATATAATCTTGACCATCTCCTAGGCTCGTCGCTTCTTTCCACTACGTTCGATATCGTATCTTCTTCATCTTGTACTTTTGCTTCAAGCCTCTGCAATGCAATTTCCCAATCTTTTACACTCTTGCCATTGAGAAAGGAACCAAGTATCTTGAGGGACAATGGAAGGCAACCAGCTACCTTGGTAGCCCGAACTGAAAGCTGTTTGAAACGATTGTGAGGAGGTTGCTGCTTAAAAGCAAACTGATAAAAGAATTGGAGAGCTTCATCATATCGCAGACGCTTCACTTCATAAACGTTTTCCAACCCTTTAGCCACAAACAAACTAGAATCTTGAGTGGTTATGATAACTCTACTTCCTTGACCTAACCAGCTAGCGACCTTCCACACGTCCTCGACTTGTTCCATCGTATCCACACCATCGGCTATAAACAGAACTTTTCTATGTACAAGCCTTGATTTTACTGCATGATCCGATCCATCTTTGGAGTTCTTTATTGCTTGAGCTTTGCTTTGGAGGACAAGTTTTGAGAGAAACTCTTCTTGTAATCGTGATGGGCTGCGTTCCTGATAAATCTTGTATACATTCTCTAAAAAAACATGTTCATAGAAATTGTGTGATACCTTTTCATACGCGTATCTCGCAAGGGTTGTTTTGCCAACGCCTCTTACCCCACTTATCCCGACCATTTTTTCGACATCCTGGCTGTGAAATCCTATATCCAACATTTCATATAAAGCTTTCATGTGACAATCCATCCCAAAAAGGTCACTGTAATCACTTGGTGTTGTGGAAGTAGTCAGCTTCTTGCATACATCGTCCGTTACTTTGTCTATCAGACCGGCATCATCGTCCCTGTCGTCATATATGGAATATTGAACTATTATTGTCACTTGAGGAATCACCATTCTTCTATATGTTTTCGTTAAATTATAAGATCTTTCCAGGTAATTCCAACTACAAGCAACAAAAGAATTGATAATAGAGGGGAGTCATGAACTCAGATATACCAATTGTCCGTGTGTTCCCCGGGTAAGCTGGCCAGCAAGGTCAGTACCCTACTCCACGTCAACCGCGTCGTCCCTGTTATCGAATGTAAACCGGAAGGATCAATTTCATAGAAGATTGGTATGACACTGAGGGAGCCTTCCTTCATAAACTTTAAAAGCTCAGTGAGCTGGCTCATGCACCAGAACGAGGAGATGTAGTTCTCCGACACCACAACGAGGGCAATTTTTGGGTATCCGATATCCTGAAGCAACTGAAAAGGCTGGTCCTTGAGTTCCTCCTTGAAAGTTGTGATGCCCTTTCGGTCTAAGGAACGGTAAAGATGGCTTACAAAACATTTGCCCGTGTCAGACTTTTTGAAACTCACAAAGACATCGCACTTCTGTTGGATGGATGATGATAAAAGAGAGGAAGCCATATTCGTCTGACCAAGTATTCTTGAATCTTAAATCCAAGGGAGAGGACTTTTGTGAAATCTCAATACAGAGACAAAGCGCTACAGAGACTTTTTCGATTGATTCACCAGAATTACCTTTCGAATCCAACTCAAGGAAGGCAAACTCGAGAAAATAAATATATGATTATCCAATTACTTGAACATGCAACTACGTGAATGATGCTGCCTATGATGGCTCAAAGAATTATTAATTAAAAACACGTCTATTTAGTATTTACTATTTAGTGGTTGCGTAGTTGACTTGGTATGCTTCGTAGTCCTATATAATTTTAAGTATCTATCGGTTAGCACTTAGCTGTAAATGTATTGAAAACAATAAATCACTTTTTGAACTAGAATGAGTGATGATGTTACATGGAAGAAAAGCAAAAACAAAAATCAAAAACTATATGGCTGGCTGCTTTGAACTAGTAGTATTCAATTTAATTAAACAAAATAAGAAAAAGATAAAAATTTAACGTGTTTCAACATATATAACATATAAAACCAAATATATTTCATCAGATTAAATAGTATTTTTTTACTAGTAAAACTTGATTGGACAATAGAAAGAAAAAAAACAAACTTAATCACATGATCAGCCACCCTTGCAGGTTTAAGTTTAAGATAGTTGACCTCTAGATACAATGAGACTCGGCTTATTCTTTTGTTTTTTTTTTTGTTCATTTGTAGTCTTCCTCTTTGTTGAAGTAGATCCTTCCCTATGGCTTCTTCATCTCCATCTCGTCTCTGGAACTACGATGTGTTCCTCAGTTTTCGTGGGAAAGACACCCGCAGGAAATTCACAAGTCATCTCTACACAGCACTTCGTTATAGTAATATCGTTACTTTCAAAGACGATAGAGAGATTGAAGCGGGTGACACAATTTCCGATGAAATCTGCCAAGCGATTCAAGATTCTAGGTTCGCTGTGGTCGTTATCTCGGAGAACTACGCTACTTCTAAGTGGTGCTTGGAGGAACTCCGGATGATAATGGACTTGCACACTGAAGATATGATCAGAGTCGTTCCCATCTTCTACGGAGTAGATCCCTCTGACGTGAGACACCAGACAGGAAGCTTCGACACTGCTTTTCAAGAATACAAAGCGCCAGAATTGACGGAGAAGGTTCTCCGATGGAGATACGCGCTTGGTCAGGTTGCCAAATTGGCAGGCATACATACCGATGAAATGTGAGTGTGTTCTGTTTTTTTTTTTGTTTGTCCTTTTTTATTTGGAGCGTTGTGTTACAATCTTTATGAGATGTTTATGTTATATCTTTGAACCATGCTTTAATTTCTCATATCAGCTTAGACGAGGCTACAATGATTAAAGATATTGTTGAAGATATTTCAAGTCGGTTGTCATATATGCATCCAATAGATTTTGGAAATGTTGTTGGAGGGGAGGATCACATGGAACGAATCACTTCTCTGTTGGATATGGAATCCGAATCTGGAGACGAGAGTTGTATGATTGGGATTTGGGGAATGGGAGGCATAGGCAAAACCACCATTGCTAAGTGTCTCTATGATCGATATTCTCGTCAGTTTCCAGCTCACTGTTTCATAGAAAACGTTAAGGATATATGCAGAGAACATGGACTCTTATATTTACAAGAACTAATGCTTTCCATAATCCTCGGTAAAGAAAAAGTTGTGAAGCTGTGGAGTGTAGAGCACGGATCTCAACAGATCGAACTAAGGCTTAGTCACCGTAAAGTTTTTCTTGTCCTCGACAATGTGGACGACGTGAAGCAGTTACTTTTCCTGGCAGAAAAGCCAAGCTGGTTTGGTTCAGGGAGCCGAATCATTATAACCACACGTGACAAGGGTTTGCTCAAGACGCGTGGTGTAAACAGAGTACATGAGGTTAAGTGTTTGGAAGAAGACGATGCACTGCGTTTGTTTAACCACTTTGCTTTTCAAGGAGGAACCCCACACTCTCATAGTTATAAAGAACTCTCAGTCCGAGCTTCTCGGCTTGCCTATGGTCTGCCTTCTGCCCTTCAATCTTTTGGCTTACATTTCGCTGAGAAGACCACCTTGGAGGAGTGGAACGAAGAGCTGCATATATTTGAAACTTCTCTACCTCAAAGTATTACAAAAATCCTAAAAACTAGCTACGAGAGTTTAGACACAAGAGACAAGACTCTGTTTCTTAATATTGCATGTCTTTTTAATGGAGACCATGTCCGGCGTGTCAGGTCCCTTCTTGATGAAGGTGAATCTAGAATAAAAGGTTTAGCGGCAAAGTCTCTGATCGACATTTCTACTGATGGGTGTATAACTATGCATGCTTTGGTTGAACAAACCGCAAGAGAACTCGAGATTGAAGAAGCTATAAGCATGCCCCGGAAGTCAAGAATCATGTGGGATCCTGAAGAAATTTGCTATGTACTGAAAAATAACAGAGTAAGCCTTCTCACTCATCTTTTTTAATTCTATGATATGCTAATATATATATTTCGTTTATCTCTATGCTAAGAGATTTTTTTTCGTTGCAATCATCAGACGAACGATCAATTAATTGAATGCTTGTCACTACATACGTGTGAGATGCCTAAAAGTATGTTTGTCATGGGGAGCGTGTTTGATTCTATGCATGGCCTCAAATATCTCAAGTTGTACAAGCATTCACAAGATACGGACTCCAGGCTAAAACTGATCACTTCTAACGTTTCCTCCACTTCCGGTAATCTTAGGTTACTGCATTGGGATGCCTATTCACTGAGAGCTCTCCCTTTTGTATTTCCTACGTACTATCTCGTGGAACTCATTCTACGTTATAGCAATCTTGAAACCCTTTGGGACAAGAAGCCGGTAAAACTACATTTATGGAAATTTTGACTTGTTGTATCTCTTTGATATATGTCCCTCTCTAAACTTCCCTTGTTACATTTTTGTTTAGGATCTGAGGAAGTTGAGGAAACTAGACTTGTCAGGTTCTAAAAGTCTGCGCAAAGTTTCAGATCTCTCAAGCGCCATCCAGCTCGAGGAGGTGAATATGGAAGGCTGCACGTCGTTGGAGCAGATTCCAGCGTCCATCGGTAGGTTACCTTCTCTAAGAAAACTAAATCTATCCAAATGTGTTGGCCTAAAGAGCAATGTTGTGGTTATGAAAGAATCAACGGACTTTCAAAGATGCAGCAACATGCAGTCCCGGCCTGTCGTATTGGAGTTTCCAGCTGCTATGGAGACACTAATACATCTTACAGATGTATCTGTCGAGGGAGAAATCAGTATATTGTTGTCGTCTCTTAAAGGGCAGGCAGGTCACCTCTCTTTTAGTACCGAGAAACATATCCCAGATGAATCGATGATGTTCGCATCAAAGCTTTACGGTTTCAGAACACTCAACATCATGCGGTCTAACTACAGCAAGTGTGGTTCTTCTTTCACATGCTATAGATTTTCAGACTTCCCCATCTTGACAGAATTAAATCTAGTCAACTTGAACATTTTAGTCATCCCCGACGACATTGGTCAGCTGGTTTCCTTGGCGAAACTAGACCTCAGTGGAAATGATTACAAGAGCTTACCAACAGCTATGAGAAACCTTTCCAAGTTAAAGTATGTTAGGCTTTGTAACTGTCGGGAGCTCAAAGCATTACCAAGACTACCTCAGGTGGAAACACTCATACTCTCAGACTGTGTTAACCTCAAGTCATCTATGGAAATATCTGTAGAGGAAGAGCCGAGCAGGTACAGTTTGCTTGAACTTTCCCTCGACAACTGCAAAAGTGTTGAGTCGCTATCGGCTCAGCTTGTTCACTTCACCAACTTAAGAGGGTTAGACCTTAGCGGTCAGGAATTTGAGTCGGTGCCTACGGGGGTTAAAGATCTACTCTCGCTACTAACTCTCAGCCTTAATAACTGCAAGAACCTCAAATCATTAACAAATATCCCACTGAGCCTCAAATGTCTCAATGCACATGGGTGCAAGTCATTGGAAACTGTTTCGGTTTCCAAAAATCATTCTTTAGAGAACGTTGATCTTGGCCATTGCTTGCGTTTGAAGTTAGATACTCATCTAATCAGTCAGCTTCAAATCCATACAAGCAATGAGGTAAAGCTTTCGGCACTGCCTACTTGTACACGAGAATCATAGCATGTAAAGCCAATTCAACTATGTGAGGCTTTTAATTTGTTTTTCTTCTTGTAGGTATCATCACAATGCGGCTGCTTATATCAACCAACAAAGAGCTTCCTAGAAATCCATCCCGTGCAGATTTGTGCAGCCATTGTGCCTCTCGGTTTTGCTGCCATTGTCATGGTGTTATGTCTTGATTTGTTGCCGTTTCATTAATCTTTCTGGGTGACCTCCAGACCATATTACTTACATCAACCATTCAAGACATGCTATCTTTATGAGGAAATAAAACTACTCTTTTGCTTGGTGTTTCGACTTTTTATTTTATTTTAGATGTCTTAAGAAAGGGAAATAAGGCAGTAATCAAATTTTTTTTTATAGTCAAGAACGAGATAATATTTTTCCACACTGGTCAAGTGGTCCATCCATTTGCTTACTGTATCTTTTGACCCAGTCCGTATTAAAAACTAAATTCATGCATGACTCTTTGATGTTCAAGATTCATTTTCATATTTCCTAGTGTGGTAGTACAATTTGTATTCCTTGGGAATTTGGAACAATTAGAAAAGAAAAAACAATAAAGGAATAAGTTTTTTTTTTTTTTTTGTGGAATACTTTTTAAAGTTATAAATTGAATTTGTCAGTGACAAAGGTGTAGTCAACTTCATTCTTCTCTCCAATCAAACGCTTCACTTTACTCTCTCTCACTCATAATGGCCTCACTCTCTTTTCTCCACTCCGCCACCTACTTACCTTCCCACTCTGAAACCACACTCAAACCTCACTCCTCCGCCGTCTCTTTCACCGTCCGATGCACCACCTCCTCCACTTCTTCCTCTCCTCCGCCTCAAAAACACCGCCGTTCCCCTGATGAGAACATCCGCGACGAAGCTCGTCGCCGTCCTCACCAACTCCAAAACCTCTCCGCACGCTACGTCCCTTTCGACGCACCACCGACTTCAACCGAGTCCTACTCCCTCGACGAGATTGTCTACCGTTCACAGTCCGGTGGTCTCCTCGACGTTCAGCACGATTTCGCCGCCTTGAAACGCTACGACGGAGAGTTCTGGCGTAAACTCTTCGACTCTCGCGTCGGCAAAACCAATTGGCCGTACGGATCAGGCGTTTGGTCTAAGAAAGAGTGGGTTCTCCCCGAGATCGACGATGACGACATCGTCTCTGCTTTCGAAGGCAACTCAAATCTCTTCTGGGCTGAGCGATTCGGTAAACAGTATCTTCAGATGAACGATCTGTGGGTGAAACATTGTGGAATCAGCCACACTGGCTCGTTTAAAGATCTAGGCATGACTGTTCTTGTTTCTCAGGTCTACCATCTTTAACAAAGCTTACAACTTTATTATCCTCTGTTTTTGCAACTTTAACAAAGTTGTAAACTTTATAATCCTCTGTTTTGCAACTTTATGATGGTTCTTGTTTCTCAGGTGAATCGTCTCCGGAAAATGAACAAACCAGTCGTTGGAGTTGGATGCGCTTCCACTGGAGATACCTCCGCTGCTCTATCCGCTTACTGTGCTGCCGCCGGAATCCCGTCGATCGTGTTCTTACCGGCGGACAAAATCTCCATGGCTCAGCTTGTTCAGCCGATTGCAAACGGAGCGTTTGTGCTTAGTATTGACACTGATTTCGATGGATGTATGCATTTGATCAGAGAAGTCACGGCAGAGCTTCCGATTTACTTGGCGAACTCTCTCAACAGCCTCCGTCTCGAAGGTCAAAAGACGGCGGCGATTGAGATATTGCAGCAGTTTAACTGGGAAGTTCCTGATTGGGTCATTGTTCCTGGAGGCAATCTTGGTAACATCTATGCGTTTTACAAAGGGTTTCATATGTGTAAAGAGTTAGGTCTTGTTGATAGAATCCCTAGGCTTGTTTGTGCTCAAGCTGCTAACGCGAATCCACTTTACTTGCACTACAAATCTGGTTTCAAAGAAGATTTCAATCCGTTGAAAGCAAACACTACATTTGCTTCTGCGATTCAGATCGGTGATCCTGTTTCGATTGATAGAGCTGTCTATGCGTTGAAGAAATCTAATGGAATTGTTGAGGAAGCTACGGAAGAAGAGTTGATGGATGCAACAGCTCTTGCTGATTCTACGGGGATGTTTATATGCCCTCACACAGGTGTGGCGTTAACGGCATTGATGAAGCTGAGGAAGTCTGGAGTTATAGAAGCTAATGATCGGACTGTGGTGGTGAGTACAGCTCATGGATTGAAGTTTACGGAGAGTAAGATTGGTTATCATTCCAAGAACATTAAGGAGATGGCTTGTAGATTGGCAAATCCACCAGTTAAGGTTAAGGCAAAGTTTGGTTCGGTTATGGATGTTCTCAAGGAGTATCTTGCGAGCAATGAATCTAAGTGTTAAATAATAAGCTTTGTTTTGTTTGTGTTTTTATTGGGAAACCATTATTTGTATCTAGGGCATCTATCTTCAGGTCCTATGATATTGTTGGCTTGTGTTATTAGAGGAAGTAATGAAATTGCGTTTCTTTGGACTTGTCAAATTGAAGGACTGGTTAGTTCCATGATCACATACATCAAAGTACAACTACATGTGCTCTAACAAACTACATGTGCTCTAACAAGTACTCAGGAGACCTGTCTTGTTATATATATATTAAAAAAAAAAAATCAGAGTTCCAATTTCTTCTTTAAAACCAAAAGAACTCAATATTGAGTTTACTTTAACACTAGGACAAAAACTTAACTAGAACATAAGTAATATAATAATGTTGCATTGCATCACAAGTTTCCTACTTGAGGAAGTAAAACTAGTTCGAGGAGCAGCCTCTTCCTCGCATCACCAAAGCTTTAGCAGTAGGTACAACGGCCAATAGAGCCACAACGGCCAGGAAAAGGCCAACTACTTCCACTGCGAATTGGTTCAGCCTCACCAACTACAAGATTCCATCCTCCTACGTCATGTCTACGAAGTTTCAACGCCTTCTCTGCTCCTTGTTTCAGATCAATGTAAGCATATCCCAAGGAAGCACCGGTTTGACGGCTTGCGGGAACAAATACGCGTGTAATCTCCCCAAAAGAAGAGAAATAATTACTCAACGCGCTCTTGATATCATCCACAGGAATGGAAGGGTCAAAGCCCCTAACAGAGATCGTTTGACCATTGCCACCAACAATCTGCTGGTATGGATAAACTTTAGCAGCTGGTGGTATGGTAAACGCAGCTGGTGGTATGGTAAATGCAGCTGGCTTGGCACTTGCAGCAGGTTTATTTGCAGGTTCCTCAGAAGAAGATGATTCATCCTCAGACGAACTGGTCTCTGCCTTGGTTCGAGTAACTTTGTCATCTGGAGAAGTGTCCATGTACGATGAGTCCTCGCTGTCAGAAGCAGACACAGCAGGAGGCTTCATGACAGGAACTTTCTCACCCTTTACTGCGATCAAAATCGCCTGTAGATCTGCCTTCGTTGCCAACAAATCCACCTTTGCTTCGAGCCGCTGAAGACGATCAGCGATTCCTTTCATAATCTCCTTCATCTCAGATTTTTCCTTCCCGGGATGAGCAATTATCACATCTTTCTTCGGCTTCTTCAGATTCACTTTGGTCTTTATATCATCTTCCTGCTCCCTCTTGAGTTCTTTCAAAGACTTTGTGGCCTTAATCACGGCGGGAGTTGCTTCACCTTTGGTTGCGGATCTCTTGCTAGACTCAGCCATGGAGAAGATGAGAAGAAAAGAGAGAAAGAGCGATTCTAGCCCTAGCTTGTTGCTTAAGATAATATATATTAGGTTAAAAAAATTATAGAATCCCCTATATATTAATGTTATGAAATTGATAATTAAATACATTTTCGGATTTATTTGTTGATCAAATTTTTTATTTTTAAAAACAAATAGAAAAAGAACATTGCTTTTATATATGTCAATGACATATTTATGTAAATACTAATGAAATATAAGAGCATGTATTAAAAAAAAGCACAAAAGCTATGTTAGCGCAACACATCAGTTTTTTTATGAGAGTGTTTCTTTATTATTTAATTATTAAAAGTAAATTCTATTTTACAAACAATAAAAAATACATTTATTTATCACTTTTATACATTTTTCTCATTGCATTTTTAAACTTATGATTAATTTAAATTAAAACCTTTAGTCTAAAAATATTAATTTATCTATTTAATGGCATAGTGATTTAGATAATAATGTGAAACATAAAATATGTGAATTTGATTTTTAGAAACACAAAAAGTACATCATAAATTTCTATACCACCTTAAAATTCTTTTGTAAGTTCAAATATTTCACTGGTGAAACGTATTTTACAGAAAATAAACGCAAATTTGAATAAACGAAAATTTTTTATCTACACCACTTTAAAATTCTTTTGTAAGTTCAAATATTTCACTGGTGAAACGTATTTTACAAAAATAAACGCAAATTTGAATAAACGAAAAAAATTTTACTTACATATTTTAATTTACACAAAAATATTTTAAATCTCAAATAATAATTTACTTATAATATTTTATTTAAATTGATTTAAATTGATTTATCCCGCAGATAGATAGTGCAAGTGCTTTTTTATAAAGCTAACGCAGCTTCTTTGTTAGGCAACATAGGTAAGACTTTGACACTTTGTTGTGGTCGTATTCAAAAGCCCCCGGTGAGACCCTAGACATCTTCCACAGTTCGACGATACAAAATGGGGTTTGAAACTGGATACTAAATTTGTGTTTATTTATGTATACACCACAAGATTATACGTATAAGAAAATTTAATAAATGTAAAGAAAAAACAAACACAATATAGTAAGCCAAAAAAAAATAGAAAAACCAACGTTCCAGAAAAACCCATTAAGAAAGAAATAAACTCTATACGCTTGGGCTAAGGCCTGTAACCCGTTGAAGATCCGGATTCATCGAGTCCGGGTTCAGGTCCTAAATTGGATCTCCCTCTTTTGGCAGAGTTCATCTTCTCCAATTTGAGTCCAGCTCTGAATCTCGCGATGAAATCATCGGCTTTGGTATCTACGTCGGGGCTCGGACAGAACATACTCCCGCCGGCCGATTGAGCTACAACATCCGGTTCATCAGGTTCGTCGGAGCTTATGCTGATGTCACTAGCCATCCTGACGTAATCTCCACGCTTCACAAATTTCCAAGCCGGCATTTTAAACGGCGGATGAGGAGGCGGCGGCGGGATCGGTAACAACGGAGATTCGTTACCTGTGCCTACGAATTGAGTTACTCTAGCTGGCGGATTCGGTTTAGATGTCGGAGCTTTACGAAGCTTCGCGATTGATGCTCGTGATTCATATCTCCGTTCAGGTGGTGGCGGAGGAGGAGGAGGAGGCGGTGGATTTGAAGTGTTGGTTCTTTTGCTTTTACCTTTTTTAGATGAGAAAAGCCCCTGTAAGAAAGGTGGTGGAGGCGGTGGCGGAGGCGGCGGTTGTGGCATTGTATAATAGACCAATGGAGGATCGGAGCCGAAGAGTAAATCGAGGCCGTCGATGCTCTGTTGTCTCTGCTTCTTCTTCTTCCTCCGTAACGCTGTTAGAAACTCTTTAGTTGCTCCTCCTTTCTTCTTCTCTTGTTTATTGCTCTTCTGATACACACTCGTCGGAGGTGGAATCGGCGTCGCCGCCGCGACAAGTTCAGCTCTCTCTTTCTTCTCTTCCTTTGGAGGAACATCTTGGTACACTCTTTTAGCCTTCCTCTTCGCTTGCTTAGGCTGTGGAGGAGGAGCACGTGGCGGAGACGGGATATACGGCGGAGCAGATGGCACTGTTAGCTCTTCTTCTACTACTTCAGCTTCCGTCGTCGCAACAACCTCAACTTTCTCAGCTTCGGAACCGTCGCTTTGAATCTTTCTTCCTTCTCCGTTGTTGCCGTTGCGGTCTGGTTGAACTATATCTTCCGGCGGTGGTTTAACCTCCTCTTGCCAGTTTCTGTAACTTTGATTAGGATAGATCGGATCTGTATCTTCATAACGGCATTTACTTACACGTGTATCATCGTAAAATCTCCACCGTTCATCGTCTTCGTATTCCCGGAGACTCAGATCTGGATACGAGCTAACACTCCTTAATCTACTAAACCTCTTGTACACCGTCTGATCTCCACGATCGTCGAGCCAATAACGCGGTGTAGCACCTCCTCGATCGATGATGGACGGGGAGCTGGAGAATTTGTTACGAACGTCTTCTTCTTTGGTATGATTGGTGTCGTCATTATTGGAGTTGCGGCTGAGGAAGCCGCAAAGGACGGCGAAGAGTACGAGAACGAAGTTGAGATAGTCCCAGCTTTTACGGACTAAATGAGGTCGAAAAATCTGTGAAACGGAGGTGAAGAAAGGAGGGATAATGAAGAAGACTATGAGGATGGCAGCTGCTCCGGCGAAGAATATTTGAGTGGCGACGGTGGTTGCACGGCCGCCGAGACTTGCGGTGCGGCGGAAGTAAGTGTTGTTGTTGTTACGGCGTGATTGAAGCCAAAACGGCGTAGACGCGTCTCCGTCTTCTTCTTCTTCCATACTCTTTGCGTTTTTATTATTTTGGCTTTTTGAGAAAGACAACTTTTTTTACAAGTTTGGAGTGGTTGGCTTTCGATGCTGTGTGAGATGTGTTGCTTTTATGCTTTGTAATGCTTGGGGAACTGGGTTTGGTCTTTTATTTTAATAAATATAGTAGTAGTATATATTTTTGTGGATTTACTACTTTACACAACACAAAAATATGTCTTTGTCTTGGTCTTGGCATATTTAGATATGTTATTAGAAAAATAATCGGATAATGATAGAAACGTAGAGATACATTTCACATTTCGCGTAGAGGATATCTAAGCAGATGTATGTATGTTCAAATTAGTACTTGTAGTTGACTATACCTTTACCCTTAAGATCTGACCAGTTCCCCTGAGTTTGAGTGTCGACAAAAGGGAGAAAACAAAGGAGATAAATTTGTTATATGTCCCTCGTATGGGATATGTAGTACGTATACTTCATAATTGATTAGTTGTATAAATAAATTTGCAACTGTCACAAACTATCCATTAAAATATCTGAAAAACATCATATCCACAAACTCTAAAATCCACATTTTTTCGAAACTTGAGTTAACTTATACTCCCAAGTCTGAAGTCTTTACCATACCCTAGAGAAATGATACTCAATTAATCTTTAAATTCCGAATAAAACTTTGGTAATCCCACAAAACAAAATAAAGTAATAAATGGTTCAATTGCTACCGGGATTGCTACATACGTTTCTTGGGAAATTTTTTTTGTTTTGTTTTAATTTTCAATGACTTCTTGGATAAGCTGGAAAAATGGTGGTATTTGCTTGTGAAAGTTGGAAATGGAAATTCAAAGGCCCCTTACTAATAATACAGCTGGATTACATGTAGCAAATACATTTTGGTACGTCAAATAATCAAATTGTTCAACGGAATCATATGTCTAACGTGCAAATAAACACGTTTTCTATATGAAGCTGATGCCTAATTAGTCTTTTTAATATCTAATTTTCGAATAATAAACTGCTAAATGTTTTCTTTATATTATCAAAAATCAAATCATATATATAAACTAGCGTTTAGGTCAATGGAGGAGGGCCGGTGTTGTCGTGGCTTTCACAAATGGCTAAACCGTCAAGTGCAATATACATATGAAATCTTAATTTCTTGATAACTTGTCTAAAAATGATATACTTTCTTTTACAATCCAGAGTTTACGCGGTGCCAAACTGCCAATGATTAATAAATAGCTTTCTAACACACTTACGGTTTCACACGTCACCACCGCATTTGTAATTGATTTGATTTCTATTCTTACCCAAATTAGGAAAAGAAATAGATTTACATTTCGTACGGTATGAATGAATGTGAGATGATTAAGGTAAGTTACGGATTAATACAAAAATAAAAAACGTGAACGGCAGGATTCGAACCTGCGCGGGCAAAGCCCACATGATTTCTAGTCATGCCCGATAACCACTCCGGCACGTCCACCTTTTGTTTATTGTACTTCTTTACCACTCCTAAACCCAACCTTGAATCACTTGGATCCAAAACACTCAATTCAATGTCAAGTAAGTTATGGAATGTAAAGAATCAGTAGAAAAGGGTAGTAAAAAAGAAAAGAGAAATGCAAGAAGGTTAATGTGACAATAGTTTCAATTACAATTTCATTTGCCACATCTCAAAACTATTACAACATATTCATCTACTTTAATACTCAACCAAAAAAAAAGCATATTTTTTGCCTATTTCTTCTTCTTCTTCTTATACATAAGAATCCCAAAGTTTCATGAGAAAAAGGAATGTACTTATAAAATTAGCTATGCATCATCTTCTTAATCTTCAGTCTTCTCCTCCCCAACCCGCATTTCCATACCTTCTTTTTTCTTTTCCCAACCCCTCTAACAATATTGAATAAATATAATATGTAAAAACTTGTCGACATTAGATCCTTAACGATCTAAACTTACCCCCAGTAAAAAAAAAGTAAGTAAGCGTACTGTTTGTAATTAAGCTTCAAGTTCTGGTCTTGAATTTTCTTTGAGCTTTCAAGTCAATCACAATGATGGAGATGTTGTCTTTACTTCCTTTTTGAATAGCAAGCATGGAGAGGTAATCAGCCGCGGCTTGGCAAGCTGGGTCTGTTCCTTTGCCTCTCTCTGCTATAGGTGGTGCACCGTTCTTCTTGTGCCACATCAAGATCCGTCTCCTAGCCAATTCGCAAGCTTCTTGGTTGTTCATTACATCCCAAAGACCATCACTGGCTAGTATAAGACACTCATCTTCTCTTGACCGCGGCATGAATGTCACTTCCGGTTCTGGGATCACATATGGCTTCAGATATCTGTCACCTGCATAGGTCCAGAGGAGGAAAAAAAAACGCCGAGGATCTAATGTTTCATGAAGGGGAGTAAATTCATAACCAAGGTAAGTTTTGAAACCAATAAGCCAACTCACGACATTCATAGATGCATTAGTAGTCATCAAGAGAAGCACTGCTTACCTAGGGACCTAGACATGGCAAGAACACCAAAAACACGTGCGCCTTGCCATTGTATAACTTTACCCCCAGCATTTTCTATTCTTGCATATTCATCCTCTCTATCTGGCTGCAGAAAAAGAGAAAGAGGTAAGAAACAACTTGATCAACTCGGTACATTAGAGGGTGCTTAACTCTAGGATAGAAGGAAAGAAAGGAAACTCTTTTTACTTTGTGATCGACTGATAAGGGCATGGCTTCTTTGCCACGAAGTAATACCGCCCTTGAATCCCCACAGTTAGAAACTACTATATGTGATGAGCAAACTAAAGCAACCACAGCAGTTGATCCTACGGTCTCAGAGGCAACCGCCTCAAGAATCTTATCAGAAGAACCAACAACGGCTCTGCTGACTTTTCCTCCAATCTCATCATCAACGGTTAGAAAACAACTAGTGAAGACTTTCTCCCACTGGACCTGCCTACCCTCTCCTGTGTTCCTCTTGCATAACTCATCTTTAATGCGTTCAATTTCTTCAGCCAAGACAAAATGGAGTCTATCTCGGCAATAGTCAGCAACCTACAAGCAATAGCTAATGGATTTTAACGGCAAAATCACAAAATCAAAAGGTTATTTGGATTCAAAGAGAATGTAGAGAAAATGAGAATACAGCATACCTTATGGCCTCCATGACCATCATAAACACCGAAGAAATGACCAGTGAGGTGTGTGAGGCTAGGACTCATACCCTCATGATCTCCCATAAGCATTTTGATAGGAAGTTTAAGAAAATGAGGCAACACGGCAAAAGCATCCTCCATCTCAGATCTATTACCTTGAATGGAAACGGTACCCCAAAGCGGTATACAATCTAATTCATAAACACTTCTACCTTTGACCAGCTGATTACTATTTACTTCAGGCAAACGAATGACAACCTCAGAAGCCGTTACACCTGAACCATCTTCTTCTACACTTGTATCCTCACCCGCAATAACAACTTCAGCAGTGGGGACCTGCTCGATGCTTGATTCGCCAACGATAATAGCAGTTGCAAGAACTCTCCCGTTATCTATTTCAGACAAGCTTAACTCAGAGCCAGCATCATCAACAACTAATAAGCCTTCACTAATGACTGCAGCACTATTATCATCCTCCTCCACAAGTACCTCGTCTTCATCTAAAACATTAGTAGAAGAAGAAGAAGAAGACCCGGTTTTCAACAATTCAGATTCACCTTGTTTCTGATGTTGTGAATCAGATAACAAATCAGCAGAATCAGTAACGTTCTTGAGCTGAGTGATCTCCACAGGTGATGATGAGTCACACATTGTATTAGCTAAGCTAAGAGTCATTGCAACAGCAGGAGTCATCTCTTCCATGAGCTCCCCAACAAAATCAGAAATCTCCCCACACCACACCACACCACACCACAGAGAAAAAGATGAGAGATATCGAGTAAACTATTATCTTCAACGATGGAATTGTGTAGGAGTAATCATTCAATTGATTTCATCTTCTTCGGTTCATGATCTTGATTTTAGAATATATATCAGCGACTCCAATGCCGCTTAATGTTCATGCACTAGCTAAGCATAGTTTAAAACACATACACAGAGAGAGGACGAATCAAAGTACCGGAGGAGATGGAAACAGATCTGAAACGGATCCTCTGTAATTTTTTCTCCTTCACTCTGATTTTTTACACCCCACTCTCTCTCGATCCCCAAAATACCAAACAAATTGGGTTTGATCTTTTCGCACAAATCCTTAATCTCGATTTCACCCTATTTAGAGAGAGATCACAGACAAAAAAAAAAAAAAGAGCACTAATCAAAAACTTATACAGACGGGCTTGACAAAATTTACACACACACTCAAAAAAAAAAAAAAAAAAAAGAGGAATCCTAACAATTCGACAACACGAATCAAAGTAGACGAAGCATGGATCTATATATTATTAATAAATAAAAGAAGGTTTCCAGCTTTATTAACCCAGAAATAGAAAGATGAATGAAAAAAAAAAAAAAAAAGCTTTGTTCTTAAGAAAACACACCAAAAGCTCAATAAACAAGATTAAAATATATATATATATATATATAAAGAGCATAATAATAAATAGCACAAAGCTTCATCATTCTTCACTATATATACACAGGAACAAAAAAAAAAAACAACATAAAAATATCAGGAAAGCCAAAAAAAAAAAAAAAACTTACGAGTTAAATGAATCTCTTAAGATATTCGAATCTACAAACAGAGATGGAACAAAAGTAAAGTAAAAGAAGATGTAATCTCCTTTGATTGAGAGAAGATGATGATTGTTTTGTTTCTCTCTGCTGGGTCGAGACTCGAGAGAGAGAGAGAGAGAGAGAGAGAGAGAGAGAGAGAGAAGGGAATATTGTGTGGTATGCTTTTTTCTCTCTCTGTTTCTTCTTTTTATTCCTTTTTACAAAAATTATTTAAATAAAAAAAAGGAGTATTTATTATTACAAAAGGGGATTATTAGAAGGACACGTATACACACACAAGCCTTTGTGAGAACTTTTTGTCCTTTTATTTTCCACAACTTTTTTTATTTTTGTCCTTTTTTTTCTTTTCTTCAGGCGACACCTGTCGAATCAGCTTAACAACAACAGATGTTATTTTTAATTCCTTGTTATTTATTATGATATAATCAAATATCCCCTATATATATATATACACTAAAACCATGCCTAGTGTGATTTGTTTTCGATCTCAAATTACCAAAACAAGAAGTGAGAACGCATTTGGCTTCTCTTATATATATACTAGATTTTCCCCATATAAGTGATTTATGAACTGTAGTTTTTGTTTCTTTTTATGCATTCAAAACATTAATATGTCCATAAATTAGCTTTACAAATCTATTAATATTTTGACATGTAGATAAAAACTATTGATTTTTAAATGGTAATCATGAAGGTGTGATGTTTAAGTTGATATAATATTAATGATTTATATATGAATAATATTCTTCTTTTTTTTATGTGTATATGACTATATGTTTGTGAATTTTAAATATGAAAATGAATAAATTGAAAATTAGTTAATGAGATATGGATCAATGAATCTCAACGAATGAAATCTTGACGCTTAATATATTTGTTCAATGGATTTTATTTTCTTTTCTTTTTTCATCTTAATGTTATTTTTTTTATTGACGTTTTAGGATTATTTTTGCGTTTCAAAATAATTACATTTTAGATTTTTAATGTTACATTTGATATATTTTAAAAAAAAATTAACTTTGAGTTTATAAAAAAAAATTATCTTAAGTCAATTTCAATTTATACAAGAAAAAATTTCATACTTTTTATAATTTATGTAAAAATATCAAAAAAAATGATACTAGTTATTATGAAATAGAGTGAATATATTTTATTTCGAAGGATTATATTTCGTTACCAAGTATTATCTTTTGAGACTAACTAAAAATTATTTATCATTTACAATATAAAATGTAATCTTAAATTTTGAGAATTATGTTCTTATGTCAATATTTCTACAGAAATATCAATATTTTAGTTTTTGTTTTGTTCATATATATGTATTTGGTTTTATTAGTTTAGAACAACTCTTACCAACTTGTCTAGAGGACTCTCCTAGTGAGAATAACACAAAATGATTGTTATCAATAAGAAGAATCAGCCTAAACAAACAATAATATACATGTTTTCTTTTGCGACAACTAAAAAGTATAATCTTTATGGAATAAATTGTCTTAAAAAGTACTAATGTATCGATGAGAAACGTATAAGAGATGGTGATACAAAAGATGGAAGACGACAACCACGAAAATATAATAATATATTTTGGTTGGTCCTTTCTTTGGCTACGTAAATCAGAAACTGCAACGTGTGTTTGTTTTTTTGCAAGTCAATTTAATCGCAATAATTTCGATTTCTACCTCCGCCCACGTGGCTATCTGATTGATCCGGGACGGACGACGATAAATAATGAACACGTCCACACACTTCATTTTGTAGCAGCTCAGAAAATGTCAAAATTCGTCGATATATCATTTGCTGTCGTGCTATTATTTAACCTAAACTAACAAAATTCAGTAATATATGCCGTGTGTAAATCCAGATGTGGTATCTTGTTGTTAAAAACGCACCTTAGAAAGTCTAAAACATGCATGATGCATACTAGCTAATTTTAGTACTTATCGACAAGACAAAATAATCAACTTAGTATATATCATATTTCATTTTAATCGAAACGGTAACTTTGGTTATAAGTTCGATCGCACCAGCAATTTCCCAAAAATTACTTTCTAAAGGTAAAAATTAAGAGTTGAGAAATTTTCCTTTTTTTTTTTTTGTTTTTTGTTTGTTTCACAAGACAGTTGAGTTGTTTGAGAGAAAAAACCTCCCAAAATTAGCAAAAATGCAAAACCACTCAAAGCATCATCATTCACAATGTATAATCTGTTACTTATTATTGTTCATCGGTTCTTCTCAGAAGCTGCAGAGCCAAACAAAAGAAAACAACACAATCGATTTTGGTTGTGGGTGTTAGTGATAAAGACATGATATAATTGAGAGATATTATAGTTTTGCTTTGTGAAGCAGGGTTTCTTGAGAAGCAAGTCTCTCTAACATGTATTCAAGAAGAGTAAGAGGGACCTCGGTGGATTTTGACGCAATCACGGCGATCGCAATTGATAAGGACAAGAACAGCCAACACGCCTTCAAGTGGGCCGTTGAAAATCTCCTTCAAGATTCTCCACAATGTGTCCTTCTCCACGTTCAAGGTAGGCATCTCTCGTCATCTTCGTTGTAACAACAATCAAGTTAAAGAACCCTAACTATAAGAATCCTGTTATGCAGCAGGAAACACAGGAAACAATCAGGACGAGTCACATCAATTGTTTCTTCCTTTCAGAGGATTCTGCACTCGAAAAGGAGTTAGTGATCGGATCATTACCAAACTCCTTTGTAACAACACATCACGTATCATGACACTAATTATTGTGTATATACACCTTTTCTCAGATCATAGCTAAGGAGGTTATTCTTGGCGATCTTGACATCGCCAATGCTTTGGTTAAATACATAAGCAACAATTTTATTGCAAATATCGTTGTTGGCGCATCTGCACGCAACTCCTTCCTCAAGTCTCTTCTTCTTTTCTCTTTTTTTTTTCTCATGCTTGATATCATCTGAAACTTTGGTTACTATAAAATGCTAAAAATTCAATCTCTCTTTTGTGGTCAGGAAGTTTAAGAGTCCAGATGTGCCCACAACTTTGCTTAAGACGACACCGGAGACTTGTGCCGTCTTTGTTGTGTCCAAAGGTAAGCTATCAAGAAGCAAATTTGCGACTCGGCCTCAGAAACTTTCCAAACAACAAAATCTCTCTTTTTTGTTGTACAACTCAACGAGCTCCATTTCCAGTGATTCCGAGAGGTAAAATCTTAAACTCCCTTCTAAGTTCTAACCTTTCGCTATGGCTTTCGTTTCAACAAGATTTGGTTTACATATTTTACAGGGCATCAACATCACCTGTATCTACACAAACCAACAAACCAATATCAGATTCCTACCTATCCTATTCACCTCGCATCTCACCACCGCAATCTGTAAGTGAGATTTCTCACTCAGAGAGGACTGACAATGGCAGCTACGGTGTGGTATCAACCGTGAGTTCTTACACCATCTCTTCAAGTTCCAATACCAACAGAAGCTCGATCTCTTCAACGTCCACGGTTAGTAGTATTTCATCACTGTCTAATATACGTTTAGATTCTTAGTATTCTGACATTTCCTTCTTTGTATTAATCTGTATTCTGGGATAACTGATCATGCACAGGAAAGTCCACTTGCGGGAAATCTCGTGGAACAACAGGTAAACTTTTCAAGATTTGGTCCCGGATATACACAATTTTGTCAACATGGTATTGACATGGTGTATGATGTTTGTGGGATGTCTTACCAGAATCAAAATCTTGAAGCAGAGGTGAAAAGACTAAGACTGGAGTTGAAGCAGTTTAAGAAGGACAAAGATACTACAAACCAAAAAGAAAACGTAAGATATTGTTGATAAAAATTGTTGTTTCCTTATATTCCAGGTGGTGAATACTAATCATCAGATATTAATTACATTTATGTAGTTTCAAGAACTCCAAATACCTAGAGCTACTGCAGCCCCAAGGTCAGAGGAAGCAATAGAACTGCCTAGATTATTGTTTGAGAGGGCAAAGCAGAAAAGGGAGTCTGAAATCCACGCAGCTGAAATAGCAAAGCGCATAGCGCAAATGGAGAGCCTAAAGAGAAGATTACAAGAGATGCAAGCCAATTTAGAGAAAGAGAGAATGGTCAGTGAAGTCTCTTACAGACGTTATAGTATCAAAGATGTTGAAGCTGCAACCAATGGTTTTTCTGATGATCTAAAGATTGGGGAAGGAGGTTATGGACCTGTTTACAAAGCTGTCCTCCATTACAATTCTGTCGCCATTAAGATCATGAAGTCAGGTATCACAGAGGGACTCAAACAGTTCCAACAAGAGGTAAGTGAACTATAACGTGAGATCTTTATGTTGCTTGACATTTTTCTTCTCCTCGACTCATACATATGTTTCTTCTATACTAGATTGAGGTTCTGAGTAGCATGAGACACCCTAATATGGTGATCCTTCTCGGTGCATGTCCCGAGTTAGGTTGTCTTGTGTATGAGTATATGGAAAATGGAACACTTGAAGATCGCATCTTATGCAAAAACGATACACCTCCACTTTCATGGAGAGCAAGGTTCAGAATAGCTGCTGAGATTGCCACAGGACTTCTTTTCCTTCACCAGGCTAAACCTGAGCCCCTAGTTCATCGTGATTTGAAGCCAGCAAACATTCTGCTTGATAAATATTTCACTAGTAAGATCAGTGATGTCGGTCTAGCTCGCTTGGTACCTCCCTCTATGGCTGATGATTCCTTCAGTAACTATCACATGACTTCTGCAGCCGGTAAGAGTTTTTTTTATCTTCCATCTCTTTTCAATGTCTTAACATGGAACCAGTGTTGATGTTTCTTTCCCTCTTTGGCTCACTGGAACAGGTACATTTTGTTACATCGACCCTGAGTATCAGCAAACCGGAATGCTTGGAGTGAAATCTGACCTCTACTCCTTTGGTGTAGTGCTTCTGCAAATCATTACAGCTATGCCAGCAATGGGTTTAACCCATAAAGTAGAGATGGCAATTGAAGATAATAAGCTCAGAGAAATTTTGGATCCAAAAGTATCAGAATGGCCTGAAGAAGAGACTCTGGAGTTGGCTAAATTGGCTTTGCAGTGCTGTGAACTGAGGAAAAAAGACAGACCTGATCTTGCTTCAGTACTGTTACCAGCTCTTACCAGGCTAAGAGAGTTTGCTAGAGAGGATCATGAACGTATCCAGGACAGAACATATGTGTCATATGTACACAATTCAGTTTCGCTTCCCAAGATTCCTCACCCTCAGGTTGGTTTCTTAGAACCGTTCGTTTTGAGTGATATTAACTGCAAACTGAACTTAGAAAATTCTACACAGTGAGAACCTGCAAGAAAAGAATTCTAATCTTGTTCACCTGTTACATTGACTATATTCATACACAATAAGTCAATAAGCATATCAATAAAACGGATCTAGATCTTAGATGATAAAAGATACATAAAACACCTTTTTTAGTTCTGCATACATGCAATATATCACACCAAGAGGAGTTTAAGATCATATTTGTCATAAAGTAGGTACAAACAAATCTTTTTGCAAAACTTTCTCAGTTCATGAATCATTTCTCTGCTATGTAGAGAGTGGGTCGAATGAGAAAATCCTATTGAGTATTGACCTATGGAAATTCGACGTAGATCAACAAGAAGCTGACTGTGGCAGTACCTGCGACCCACGAAGAACTTGATCCGTATAGGAGCAGTAATCATTACATATCAAGAACAAGTCGACCTCCAAGATCACATACAAGCAAGAGCAAAGGCAAGCGTTGGTCTTTTATGAGTTGTGCTCCATCCAAAGTTCAGTGGGGTGATCTCCCGTAGTGTGTGGGGAGTTCCTTTATCTTTGTACCATGAAACACTTAAAAGAGTTTTCTTCATGTAAAATGCAACACTATTAAAAGATTTGTTCATTTGTTGTTTATTAATGAAAGATCCTCGTTTGATGCACAAACCAAATCAAATCAAATCGTCGTTTTGCATGATCATGATCTACGGTAAAAAACTATATTCTAAGCAAAAGTTAAGACTTAATATTGTTTGTTTCAACAATAGCAGCTTCCAATTCCATGGTTAGAGCTTAGAGGAGGTTTATTATACAATATCAGTGAGTTTGATAGAGAAAAACACAAAACCAAAAGTAGTCACTGTGACCTGATCCCCACAACCTTGCTAGCAAAATCCAGGAGACAAAATGAAATGCTTAGAGCAGAAGAGGTATTCAGGTGAAATAAAACCAGAGGGAAACAAATATACGATCTTTGAAAATCAAGCATGATACATACTCATTCTCTGCATTGCATTATAAGCACAGTGAACCATACGGAAATATATCAACAGATGAGAACAAAATGATGCGAAATGATAAGAAATACAAGAAAGAAGAGCTTCTTCTCAAGTCTGATACAACACATCCATTTCTTAACAAATCAAGGAAGATGGTAACATTGATGATGAAACAGAAACATAAAACACTAACTAGCAGAAACACTCAAATGACAAATTAAATTACCAATCGGTATCAGTATGAATATATAAGAAAAAAAAGGTTTGCAGGTTATTCTTCAAAGTGAAACTGCATTATGAGAGACATACAGACTTTGTACCTCTTTAGAAACCAAAATAAAGTTTTCATTTTTAAATGATTCCAAAGACATACCAAAACCTATCAAATTCACCATTTTTCTCCTATCAAAAATTTCAACAACGACGAAAACAGAGTCTTCCAATTAGACTCTTAACACATTCATTCGCAGCTCTTCAAATGGGCACATACCGCTTCACAATTTGCTTCCCTGCTACAACAGCTCCAGCAGCAAGTCCACCAAGAGCACCAGCCACAGCCGCGGATCTCACTCCTCTCGCCGCCCTACAAACAGCTCCAGTTCCAAGACCAGCAACAACACTGGTCCAAACATCATCTCTATCCGTAACAGCGACAACACCACTCTCGAGCCCTGCGTAGACCAAACCAATGATACCAACCCTGTTACCCCAAGTACGACCCGCGTGACCAGAAGAGTTCAAGATCCTGTTGATTTTGAGCTTAGTCGTGTCGCCAGATTCGAAGCTTTTGACTCCAGTGATAACTCCCAAAGAAGCTCCAGCAACGGAGCCGCCGAGGTAAGCTGTTCCGGTGTAGAAAGTGAGATTCTCACCCCAAGATCTACGCTGCCTCAAAGCCTCCTCCGTGAAGAGAAACTCAGGGGATGTGGGAAGCTTGTAAAGGTACTGAGATTTGTTGATTGGGACTTCGTAGTTTTGGTAAGGGTTGTAAAGGCGTGTGTTTTCGTCTGATCCGTGATCGGATCTGTTATTGGCCGCCATCAAAAAAATGGAAGAGAGAGAAAGAGAGAAGTCTAGGTTTTAGGGATTTTTGATGGTGGCTGGCGACGGAGGAGGAAGAGAGAGAGAGAGAAAGAAACGTGTGACGATGTGTGTTGTGTTTTGGTCTCTCTGATGTTTTTGTTTGGTTGGTTGCGGAAAGTGGAAATGAAACCAAACTAAAACTAAAAATCTATGTTTAGGGTTTTTAGGGAAAGACTCAGTCCAGTTATTGTTTCCACCAGTACCAGATTCGCACTGTACTCGCGCTGCGTTATTTTTTAATTTAGCCCCACTAGTTTGTTTTTCTATAATTGAACCCAATTTGGTTTTTTTTTCACACACACACTTTATGCTGATATTTCGAAATTCGACCCCAGAAGTTTCAATTTTACAAAATTAAAACCACCTTAATCAACATTTGACTTTTCAATATCAATATCATACCACCTGCAAATTGCAAATTCATTTTTTTTTTTGTGTCACAACAAATTGCAAATTCATCGTGATAACAAAACCAAACATTGTTGGATTTTTTATAAATTGTTTATGATTTAAAAAAAAAAACTAAATGGTGTTTAATCCAAAATAAATAAAAATATTATAAACTATAGTTCTAAACAATTTTATAATATGGTTTTCTTTGTACTCATACTTTATGCGAAATTTGATCCTAGAAGTTTCCTTTTAACAAAAGTAACACCACCTTAATCAACGTTTTGACTTTCCAATATCATATCACCTACAGTTTGCAAATTGACAACAAACCTTTTCTTTTTTGTCATATTGAATTTTATTAGAACATGTTTTTGGAACCAAGATTACATATGTCCAAAAGAGGGATGCTTAAGCTGGCGGACAACTAAAAGTCCCCAGAATCAACTGTCAAAGGAAAAGGAAATCCCCGAAAACTAAGACTTATCGAAGGGAGACCATAAACTGAACTAGAATTAGAAACAGATAATATCGAAACCTAATCGAAGGAGGACGACTCCTAAACAAAGAAGGAGATAACAAGGTAAACAACCTTAAATATGGAAGAACCAAGATAGCCGAGAAACTTCTTCTTCTGAAACACCTGCGCATCCGGTTTATCACGGCCGCCCATGGCCAACCCGTAGATAACACCTACCTCCTCCTATCATGGTGAGAGCCAATCTCTCGAGAACAAAGACATCATAACCCGGCAAGCGAAGAGCACTCATAGAAATTCATAGAGACTCAAACAAACTCCCAGATGCGACGACGACGACTGATGCGTCTCATTACGTCTAACTAAAATCCTTCAAAAGGCGATCATATCTAAACAGATCATGAAGGCAAGGACAAGGAGCAAAGCAAAACTTCTCAAAGTTAACACACGCCGCGAACACCAAGAACAAGAAAACACTGCAAGCTTTGAAGACTACCAACCAAACACTAAGAACGAAACTTCTGCTAAGTTAGGAGCCAAGCCTAACAGGAACCACAAGCTGAACCAAGGAGACAAGGTATGGGAGAATAGGCAAATTGACAACAAACCAAACATCGTTAAATTTTTATAAATAGTTTATGATTGCAAACAAAAAAAACTAAATGGTGTTTAACCCAAAATAAATAAAAATATTACAAAGTGTAGCACAATTTTTTTTATATTTTTATCATCTACGATAAACAGATCTAATAAAATCCGTAAAACATAGATAACAACGTCATTAACATAAAAATAACATCAAAGGACTATACATACATGCATTATATTGAAAAATTATGGTATGGTAAAAAGATTTACAATATGAATAATATATATTTTGTGGGAACAACTTTCATATTTAGAAGTATAAATATTTTGTCAATTAGACTAACATGAAACATGTATGAAAATGTATATTTAGGTTTCTAATGGTGACCCATAGAAAAAATAACAGGAATGGAAATGAGGAAATACAAATTCATATTAAGGAAATTCATATTTCAAATCAAAGTTCATTTGTTTTAATTTAAGTCAAAAAGGTAAAGAAAGTAATTTGTGTTAATTTAAAGAGCGTAAATGGAATTATTCGGAAGATTAAAAAAATATTAAAATTTCGAGATACTAAAAACCGAAACTTTTTTTTTCTTTTTCTTTGGGGTGGCCAAGAAACCAAAACTTGTCCCAAACTGCGTAGAGCCCGAACAAACGAAACCTCCGGCGAAAGTTACGGCCACGAGGGCGGCGTCTGACTCTGATATTACGCCGATAGTGTATACGCATCTAGGAGGAGAGATCACGAGGTCAATTACCCAAGGGTGTAATGGGAAACCAGAAATTAAAGTGGACAGGGGAGGAGGAGGAGGCGTTACTCGCCGGAATTGCAAAGCACGGTGCCGGTAAGTGGAAGAATATTCTCCGGGATCCCGAATTTTCTGAGCAGCTCATCAATCGCTCCAACATCGACCTAAAGGTTTCTCCTTTCTTTTCAATTGAGCTCTTTAAAACCACTGTCTTTGAGCCATTACAAAACCTAGCCAAGACTGAGACTAACCCCGGGAGTGCATTATGTACTCGGTCGTCTCTGATTAGTTTAAGATACATAAAAATCTGAACTTTTGGGAATAGGTTAGTAACCTTTGTTCATTAAGATTTTATGAATAATCGTTTGTTAGTAATGTTGCATCTTGTCACATTGGTTATAGTAGATTCCTGGAATAGATATGAACCCTAGAAGTTTATTTTTTTTTATTGATTCAAGTGTACAATACCTCAAGCAAGCTTGGTTGAGTTGGAAACTAGAAAGAGCAGTACTTTCCTCCATTTTTGCAATGAGTTTGTTTTACTTGGTAGCCTTATTGAAGAAAAATCTGGTAATTCTGTGTGTTTCAAATACTTTTGTAGGATAAGTGGCGTAACTTGAGTATTGCCCCCGGTACTCAAGGTTCAACTAATAGGGCACGGCCGACAAAAGTCAAAGAGGAAGAAGGCGTCACTCCACCTCCACTTGAAACTGATGAAAAACCTACTCCACCTCCTCTTGTTAACCCTATTATTCCCCCAGGTCCTACCCTTCTGCGTAAGAAATCTATTGAGTTGATCACTGATCAAAGTGGTAGTAACAGTGTGGTGGATTCAAAGAATGTTCCCAGGTTTGTCTTTCTTTCTTTTCTGTTTCTCATGCTTGAAAGGGCCGGAACTTGTGCTGATTTTGCGAGTTCCATAAATGCTAGCCTATCAACTCTAATCTTTAATAGATCAGTTCATGTGTTGCTAACCTTTTAGTGGTTTCCTATTAAAAAGGTATGATGGGATGATATTTGAAGCTCTCTCTGCATTAGCGGATGGAAATGGTTCTGATGTGAGTTCCATTTTTCATTACATTGAGGTTAGCCAAATTTCTCTTTGCTCTTCTTTGTGCTTGCTTTTTAAACTACTTAACAGATTATTTGAGACATTATGGGCACATGTAAACTGTATCTACATTGACTTTTACAAATGGCTTATTACTACTATCCACAATCTTCCTATGATTCGTCCTTCTCAGATGAGAACACCGAGTTCTGAATGTCAAGTCTTATACTATTAAGCATCTGTACTTTGATGTTTATAGTATGATGATAGTTGTCGTGAAGCTGTCTCTTGATTTTACTTAAAATTTGGGTCACTCTCTATTATTCTTTTTATCCCGTTTGGTTGTATCATAGCCTTTGTTTTGGACCTTACGACTGAGTGCTGATAATGGTTTGCTGGTGGAAAGAGCAGCCCAGGCATGAAGTACCGCCAAATTTTAGAAGAGTCCTTAGTACAAGACTGAGGAGGCTGGCATCTCAGAGCAAACTTGTAAAGGTTAGCACCTTCAAAACTGTAAGTCTTGAATCTCACTTTTCTTGTGTGTGTGTGTTCTTTTTTGAGTTCACATTTCGTTTTTGAATTTCCAAACAAAACCATCTTCATCAAGTGGCGTTTACAACTATCTGGTCCATAACTGTGTGAGCCAATGAAGCACGGTTCAACATAAAGAATCCAACAGAATGAGTGACGTTGTTCTTTAAAGCCTTCTCATGCTATGTCTTTGTTTTTTTCTTCATCTGTGTTGTTCAATCCAACACATAACAGTTACAGAACTTCTATAAGATACCCGATCCATCAGGAACAAGACCAACACCAGCCCCAAAACCAAAGGAGACACATACGAAGTCCCGGCAATCAAACAACCATCAGGCTGCTATTTCACTACAGATGATCGAGGAAGCTGCAATAACAGCCGCCTGTAAAGTCGTAGAAGCAGAGAATAAAATAGACATTGCAAAAGCAGCAGGAGAAGAGTTTGAGAAGATGACTAAACTTGCAGAAGGAACCGAACATCTCCTGGTGATAGCTAATGAGATACATGAAAAATGTATTAAACAGACTCTTTTCTCATTCTTGGCAAACAAAATTAAAAATAGAAAGATCTCCATGTCTAACCACGAGTACTATATATGTCTGTTTTACAGGTTCTCGTGGTGAGGTTGTGCTATTGGCTTGAGTCCTATTATGAGACAGACATTTCCTTGAAGCTCATTATCAAGTTCCTACGTTCATCTGCTTGTTGATAATATATAAACAAAATTAATTTACTAGGCCGTGTCTCTCTGTTTGTGAGTAAATTTCAGAGGTTCCTTTGGGGAAACCACTTTCGTATAACGAATGATACTTTACATGTTTTGGATCCAAAACATTTATTTAGACTAATAATAATAACTAAAAAAACAAAAAAAGTTTCTGCTTAAAGGGCAAATCGGGAAAGAAGAAGATATTTATGTTGTTTTCCTATTCCTACTTTGAAAAGTAAACCTAAAGAAAGGAGGACACGACCGTATTAAGTTATTGGAACGGTGGAACTATAAAAGAGCAGTCTTTAACAGATTTTTTGTTTGTTTCTTCTTTCAACTCCACGGCGCAGATCCGAGGAGTTTGGTCTTGTCTTTTTTTCAATCTTTCTCTCTTCAATTTGCTTAACTAACAGCAGGTTTGTTGTTTGAAACCCCTTTCTTATGATTTGTGTTTGGATTCTCATTGTGCTTATAGGAGCATTATAGGGTTTGATGTTTTTTGTTTGATTCGTGTTTGTTTTTGCTTTCATTCTGTACAATGCTGATTCGTAAAAAGATCGATTTTTTTATACAAGATTTAGGTGTTTTATTATCATTAGTGCGACCTTGATTCAGTTATTTTGTTACATTGATTCCGTTGGATTATACAGTTGACTTTACGAAAAAGTTGAAATTTTTTGTTACATCGTAGAAAGAAAAAAATTGAAACTTTGTATGCTTTATTTGAGATTCTGTTCTTTGTTCTGGGATCTGAGATTATATATAAGTTGAATGTTTTTGGGTGAATCTTGGTTTCTTACAATGTCGATTGCATTGTTTGTTATGCTTCACCAGTCATGGCAGGAATGGCCTCTGATGGAACCCAATACGATCCTCGTCAGTTTGATACTAAGATGAATGCCATGTAAGTTATATCTGAATCAGTCACTATATAACAAAATTGATACAATGAACTGAGTTGTGTTATACTCTACTTTGCAGACTCGGCGAGGAAGGAGAGGAAACATTCTACACTAACTATGACGAAGTTTGCGATAGCTTTGATGCTATGGACTTGAAGACTGATCTTCTTAGGGGTATTTATGCTTACGGTAAGTTAGATGTTTCCTTTGACTACACAATAAGTTTTGTTTTCCTTTTGATTGTTTCAAAGCTTAGTTAATATCACTCTTAAACAAACTCATTGTGATTCTGTAATGTAGTTTGTGATAATGCTGGTTTGTTCTTTCGTGGTGACTTATTCTTCTAATTGTCTCCTTATTACAGGTTTTGAGAAGCCTTCTGCTATTCAGCAGAGAGGAATTATCCCATTCTGCAAGGGTCTTGATGTGATCCAGCAAGCTCAGTCTGGAACCGGAAAAACCGCTACCTTTTGCTCTGGCGTTTTGCAGCAGCTCGATTACAGTTTGGTTCAGTGCCAAGCTCTGGTTTTGGCGCCTACCCGAGAACTCGCCCAGCAAATCGAAAAGGTCATGAGGGCACTTGGTGACTACCTTGGTGTCAAGGCTCAGGCCTGTGTTGGTGGAACAAGTGTACGTGAGGATCAACGTGTTCTTCAGTCTGGTGTTCATGTTGTTGTTGGAACACCTGGTCGTGTCTTTGACTTGTTGCGTAGACAATCCCTCCGTGCTGATGCAATCAAAATGTTTGTTCTCGATGAAGCTGATGAGATGCTCTCTCGTGGTTTCAAAGATCAGGTTTGAATTATTCTCCCGTTTACAATTTCATTTTCTTTCTGATATAATCAGATCCTTTTTTCTTACAGTTTGATTTGATTTCTCTTTTCAGATATACGACATCTTCCAGCTTCTTCCTTCCAAGGTTCAGGTTGGTGTTTTCTCTGCTACAATGCCACCTGAAGCCCTTGAGATCACAAGGAAGTTCATGAACAAACCAGTCAGGATTCTGGTTAAGAGAGATGAGCTGACCCTTGAAGGTATCAAGCAGTTTTATGTCAACGTAGACAAGGAAGAGTGGAAACTCGAGACACTATGCGATCTCTACGAGACTCTGGCAATCACACAAAGTGTCATCTTTGTCAACACAAGGCGTAAGGTTGATTGGCTGACCGACAAAATGAGAAGCCGTGACCACACTGTCTCAGCCACACACGGAGACATGGACCAAAACACAAGAGACATCATCATGCGTGAATTCCGCTCTGGATCTTCCCGTGTCCTCATAACCACTGACCTCCTTGCACGTGGTATCGATGTTCAGCAAGTTTCTCTGGTCATAAACTTTGACCTCCCAACCCAACCAGAGAACTACCTTCACCGTATTGGAAGAAGTGGAAGGTTTGGAAGGAAAGGAGTGGCAATCAATTTCATGACAACTGAAGATGAGAGAATGTTGTCTGATATTCAGAAGTTTTACAATGTGGTCGTTGAGGAGTTGCCAAGCAATGTTGCTGATCTTCTCTGAAGCCTTTTTTTTGTTTTGTTTTCTGTTGCGGCGGCCGGGTAAAATTTTTCTCTGTTTCTTTACCGAGAAAGTGTTGTTTTTACCCCCTTTTTGGCACCTTTTCAATGCTTTGACACTTTGTTTGAAGGCTACTACTACTACTTAGATTTATAGTCTTTTGGCAAAAATGAGAACAGAACTCATTACATGATTTTGCTTTTTGGCAATCAAGAAATTTCGGCTTTATTTATAACTTTTGTTAACGTGACTTGCAAGATAGGATACTCTCCATTTCATAAACTATAATATGACTTTTTGTTGAGTTTCTAGGTTCCTTCCCTTAAAGTTTACTGTAGATGTAACACGAATTAGGTAATTTATATCGAAATGGTGACGAGCCCCATAAAAACTTCCCTCGAATTTATGAAGTAAGCAGCGGCCATGTGTAAATCCAAAGTACATGAGATCTTACAAAATTTTCTTAGGATGAATAAAACATACAACTGTACTAGGTACTTTAGTAATTAATCTAGTAATAATGTTATTTACTAAATTAACGTAACAAACATACAAACATATCTCATCTAGACCAATATAGCAGAAAACTTCGATAAATAAAGAATAAAGATACTTGATCTCCCCCATTCTATAAATATATCAAAGATCACAAGAGACAAAAAGGCAGAAGAGAAAGAGGTTGGAGAAAAAAGCCAAAAGCAACTCTCCTTTTTTTCTTTCTAAAAGCAGAACCAATTTCTTGAGGTTTGTTCCAAAGTTAAAGATGTTCAGATCCAAGTCATGCAGAGAAGAGATCAGAAGCAGCAGCATCAAGTACCACTGCTTCAGTAATGGAGTAAATTCGGAAGCAGGAGCACTTAGCCCAACAAACCAGCAGCCTCCAGTGATGATGAGATCTTACAGCACATCAACTTATAATACATACAAGAATCCAACAACACTGGTGAGAGACGATTCCAACAGTAAGTACTCGAAAAGAAGCAATAAGTTGAAGAAGAAAGCGTTAAAGGGTCTGTGTGAGGCAGAGATTCAGAGAAAGAAGAGAGTGGCTGCTTATAATGTGTACGGTGTTGAAGGAAGAGTGAAGGGGTCTATGAAGAAGAGCTTCAAATGGTTCAAAGAGACTTGTTCAAATGCTGTCTATGGTTTGTGGTGATCCAATCACAAATCTTCTTCTCTTGTTTCCCATTGATCGTGTCTGTTTTCATTCTTGTTCACCGTATGATGACTGTTGTATCAACAAAAGATTCAAGCTGAATCATTAAGCTATGATTAATACGAATATAGGCCTTAATTGCATTTACGATATACTTCTCACTCGTAGACATCAAGAATGACGTAACCTGCAGCTCTCATGTCATCTCAGGACTTAACTTGACATATGACATACCTGAAGCTTCAACTCTCATGTCCTTTTTAAGGCAAAGCAAAACAGTACAATTATTGCTTCGGTACATCAATTATAACCTCCTCCTTTCACTATTTTTACCAACAAAAATGGCCATGTATTTAAACCACTCAATATGCTGGAACATGAAAAGGTTTATATATTATAAGAAAAAAACCTTCTTTTGTATGTTTTCTCTTGCAGCATCATGAATACACTTTACCACTTTAAATCCCTTTGACGCACAAAAGATATAAACTTTGCAGCACCAAACAAAAATAAAAACAACATAGACTGTAAAAACCAAATGGGGACTAAGAATGTTAAGTCTTTTGACTCTTTGATCTCTCCCTCTTTGAGTTTCGTCTTTTATCTGGAATCACTTCTTCGTAGTCTTTCTTTATCTTTGTTATTTTAAGTGTGTGCTTACAGGCACAAGTAAAGTCTCCCTCCCTGTGAACACAAATGCACGTAAAACATGGGGAGGGCCTAAGAGAAGTTTTACTTTGTCTTTTTTAATTTACACTTGTCCCGGGGTTTTAAGGATCTTTCACTCGTCCCCAGCAACTAAAAATGAAGACTCTCGATCCCTTTAAGATTAGCTTCATAGTTCTTCATGACTGAAGTAGTTGCCCTTGTAGGTGATGACAGCTTGTTGATCTCAGATGAGACGATAGGGGAGCTTCGACCAATAGGGATCTTTGAGTTGGAACCTGATCCAGCTTCAAAGATTTGAGGGTTTGATGGCTCAGAATCAGTTCCCAGAACTGCAGCCTCACGACTACTGGATACAGCAGCACGTCTTGATGAACCAGTTGCGCGGAGGAAACTAGAGCTTGATAACTGTCACAACAAAAACAGCTCAATTACTACCATTAATAAAACGAACAAGAATCCAAGAACTCAGCTGCCAATCCTTGTGTATACAACCCGTTGCTGAGTCTCATCGACTTACAGACCTTATGTTTATTAACAGAGCTAAAAAATTGGAAACCTGTAACATGGAGGCAATTTTATGTACTCACCACTACATCTTTAGATATTGCAGGATCACTTGAAACTGGTGCTTTTTGTCTAGACAAAATTTGTACAGGACTTCGTCTAGGGATTCCTGATGACCAGCCAGAAGGTCTAGCTTCGTCGCCACCTGCAGTGGAACCAAAGAACATATCAGATGGGTGAAAACCATGTCCCTGTGGAACAGAGTATTATAGTCAAATGCCAATTAACATAAGGAAAGAAACTACTCGAAATAGATGGAACTACCTGATGGCCTCTCAGCACTAGCAATGGCAGGGGGGAGGCCAGAGCTTGGCCCAAATCCAGGACCCTGGAAAAAAGCTATGCATTCAGCAGAATTTAAATAGGAAGACGACATTGGGGAAAGAAAAAGAAAAAACAAACGATTCTTACATGATGACGGGGAGGAGGAGTAGAAATCTGTGATTGCTGATACTTCAAGATCGTCCAATCAAATACATAATCAAACTGGAAGCCTAAGATATAAGCATAGGATGCAAACTCAATTTAACATGTTAAATTTCTGGTTCAAGTTATATATTCCTTAATTAACAGAAGTGATTAGGGCACCAAACCTTCACGAATAAACAGGTCGCGAAAAAGCCGTTTCAGGTAGGCATAGTCTGGCTTGTCGTCGAATCTCAGGGAACGGCAATAATGGAAATAGGATGCAAATTCAGATGGATAACCTCGGCATAAAGACTAAAAGAAGAATCATATTAAATCAGTACTAGATCATATGTGTGTCACCAACAAAGGCATCGGAACATTATTATCCTACCTCAATAGATGTCGATACTTTCTTTTCACTGATTTTCTCATACTTTTGCTTCTTATTGCCAGCTTTCAGTCCTTGCCAAGGAAGACTGCATATAATTGGATATGTAAGCCAAAGGCCGCCCTATAAAGAACCAACAGCAACATACCAACATGTAAGGCAAGAGAGATACATACCTTCCTTTTAAGAAGTACATGAGAACAAATCCAAGTGACTCCAAATCATCTCTACGACTTTGTTCTGCAATTAAATAGACCATTAATTATCAAGAATTACGTTCTTTAAATAATTAGAAAGTTAGAAATTAGAATAACTGGAATTACCAATGCCAAGGTGAGTGTTCATGCTAGCGTATCTAGCAGTTCCAGTCAAGTTTTTGTTTTCCCTGTGATACACAGAATATTAGAACACTTATACCCATGACAACACAGGAGAAGCAATCATTATACTCAAAGCCAAGGAAACTTAGGTCTCGAAAGGGTAAAGTTCAACACACAAACAAGGAAAAAGACGTGAGAAAGACGAAAATATTTAGATAAGCACAATACAAAGTCCATTGTAAGTATTAATTGTCCCTAAAACACACACACTCTATATCGAGGATAAAGAAGAATCTTAAGTTAGACAAAAGTCACACAAGCTAGTCAAGGATAAAAGCAAAGTCAACATAGCACTGGCTCAAACCCATTATTCTTATCATCCAGTATGTTAAGTCCGATAATGAGAGGACATAAGTGACAGAGACAAGGAAAATCATAGGGATATGACAAACCTGTAAGGAATATGTTGATGATTTGAGTCTCTATACTTCTTTGCCAGACCAAAGTCGATGACATATACCTGAATTCAGCCAACACATCGTTGAGCAAATAATTGTGGAGAATAAACAAATCTTACAAAAAAATCCTTTTCAACAGCTACCTGATTTGCGCGCCTCCCAAGACCCATCAGAAAGTTGTCAGGCTTGATGTCCCGATGTAGAAATGACTTCTGATGGACAAACTCAATGCGATTGATCTGACAAGAGGAACAAAAATATCCTAAAAGGTTTATACAACGTGAGAAAACTATTTTCATTCTACAGACGGGATCCTACCATTTGATCTGCAAGCATTAGTACAGTCTTTAGTGAGAGTTTCCTACTACAGAAATTGAATAGATCTTCAAGGCTAGGCCCCAACAAGTCTATGACGAGGACATTATAGTCCCCTTCAACACCATACCATTTAACGTTTGGAACGCCAGCTAAAATCAAGGAAAGCAAAGCAGCCCATCTTGGATAAGAAAAAGGAAATTATAAACTATAAACTATAAATGTAAAACAAGTACAGAACTAGTTTCTTACTTCCTCCTTGTAATACTTTATACAACTTTGATTCATACAGCAATTGAGGATGCTTAGTTTTCACGCTTTCCTGAAAGAAGAAAAAAAGATGCCGTCAGAACATATTTACAGCAAACACAGCAGCCAAACTAAGATGAATCAGTCACATTTTCAGAAGAAGAATGAAATACGAAAACAAACATGAGGAATTGATTTAGCATGCTTGACAGTGAGAACCAGTGCAAACAGGTAACAGAAAAAGCAACAGCCAATGTTCAGTACAGTAATATGTATAGCTGTCAGCCTCATAATTCTCCATTTAGTAGGCCACAACAAAATTCTCAAAATTTTCAATAAGGTTGGGGCCCACCAGTTGCAGGTAGTTTTGTCGTGGACTCTAAGAATTGATTCAGCATTAATTCTAAAGAATCAATAATAGCTCTCTGTTCTTACGAAAAGTCAGGTTGAACTCAGATTTAAACAACAAAAAGCATTGAACTGAAACTACAAGGTACTGAATGAAATCAAGATTAAGTAAAGGAAAAAGTCAACAAAATCGCTAAAAACACAATTGCATGACCAGAATACAAAATGCAGTAACTAGTTACAGATTTGTATAACCAAAGATAAACATCTTCAATTCCTTTTTCGTCTAAACCAAGAAATAAAATAGATTCTAACATGTAAAAGGAGAAGCTACAACCTAAGAAAGACCAAAACAATAGAAGAAGACTCTGTAAACAACACATATGCCACCAAAATCACAGCTTTTCTTCTCTCCACTTACCGAGAAAAATTTAATCTTTTATTTAATGAAGAAATATCATACAGTATGTACCAAAACGTAATAATAAAAGACATTCACATTACCAAACTAGGTTCTCTGTGTACTTGAATGATCTATGTACTTCAATTAAACACTGGAAAAAATTGGTATAACTTTTGTGATACAAAGGTACTTACAAGTTTAATAGCCACTTCTTCATTCGTCTGGATATTGGTACCTATAAATTCATTCAAATCCAAGTTTAAAAACAGTTTTATATGTAACTAGTCATGGAAACCACAAAACGAGAGATGAATACGATACCAAGATAGATCTCTCCGAATGATCCGCCGCCGATCTTCTTTCCGAGCCGAAACTTGTTTCCGACTCTAGGCTCCATCAAATCAGAAAGCTGATTAAAACCTACAACTACTTCTAAACTACACACCAAAAAAAAATCCGATTTACTAGCCGCCACCAGAATCCAGACAGAAGAAAGAAAAAAAAAAAACGAGATTGGAACAGAGGATTTGAGGAGTAGAAGATTACTACAACTAAAAAATAAAAATTAAACGGATAGAAGGAAGAAGCAGCGGTGGATTCCGATTGACTTCCGGCGAAAGAGCGTCGACATATATCTATCAATCAATCCACGCGGCGAAAATATCCCAAAAGGGAAGGGATAACCAAATACGCTAATTATTATTCTCCCTTGGCAAAAACAAATAATTATTGCGGAGTAGTTGGGCCGTACTCACACCATATTGGGTATTACCCGGCCCATAATTATTAATTAATCAGTTTAATTTATTCGCTAACCACTTCAAAACTCTCAAGTCCCCACTAGAAAGTAACAGACAAGCTATATAAGTTGGAGATTTCATTACCTAACAGCCAATTGGTTGATAGGATACGAAACCAATTTACTAAAAGCAACATTTTTTTATAGTAGTTCTTTGTAGAAATGTAACAAACAAACAAAAACTTTAGGTATTATTAAAGCCATGTTAATATGACAGTGTTCAAATAAAAAGAGATTCACCAACATATTTTGTATAAACAATTATATAAATGACTGATTAGAGAGGCGCAGAAGAGGCACAAAGTAAGATTCTTTGTTATTTTTTTTTGCATTCTGTCCTAAGTGGTGGTATACACAAAACCTAAGTATAAGTGTGTACAAAAGAAAGAAAATTCGAAAGTAGAAAAAAAAACATCAGAGCTACTCTTTACATGATCTCTCACTCTATTATAATAAACTCTCAACAAAAACAAAAAAAAATTAGCTTCAAGACCTGTCTCCAAAGACATAGTAATTCATCAGAGAATGGGACCTGCCGAGCACTATACATGCTACAATGATCTAGGTGACATTGCATCTTGAGCTGAAAAATGAGAGAGATTTGACTGCTTCTTGTTCAGTTTCGACCGTAGATGCCTGATTTTTGCATCCACTCTAGCTGTGAACCCGATCTTTGTCTTCTCTCTTGCTTTTGTACGCTCTCTGGTCCACAATCTCGCATCTTCGATATCTCTTCCGTAGTATTTGATCTCTTGTATGATATGATGATCTAGCGGATTCAAGAATCTCTGGAAAGAGATGTGAGCAACGTAAGGAAGAACTGCTGCCACCGTGACCAACAATGTAGCCATCCAGTAGATTGGTGCTGGAGCAAGAACCTCATCAAGAATCCTGTAAATGTTTCCAGACAGACTCGGAGGCGTCATGCTGTATATCGCCACAAAGAGATACCACATACCGATGCTTCCCCATATTAAAACGTGTTGGATCCAAGTGAAATGGGACATGGTTAATGCGATTTGAACATTGGCTGCCCATATGATGCAAGTGAACATGGTTGTGCCGACAGCATCCATGTCAGCTGTTTGTCCACCGTCTCTGAAAGCTTGAGAGTAAATAATTCCGATGTTGAGGAAGAATATTACAAGAGATGCATAGACACCATTGCACATCCATCCAAGTATTCTTGACCAATCGAAGAAGAGGTTCTTTGTGCCTTGTTGGTATAAAGCTGGGAACTACACAAAGCACAAGCGGAAACAAACACAGATTTTGTTGTTAGTCAGCAGTGATTCGAAATAGCTTTTCAAGATTTACTTCTTTAAGGAAGATTTATAAAGCGTACCTGTAAGCAGATCTCGGAGGATACATCCTGTTCAAAGACACCTAGGGCAATCACTGGCAATGAGGTAAGAACAACATTGAAGAGCAACAAGTAGTAGTCATTGTACACTGATTGCCCGGAGAATCCGGTGAAAGCCTCGAAGTAGAAGAGAGTGAGACCAAATGCTATGTTTTTGTAGAAGAAATAGCAGATCTGTATGTAGAATAACATAATGTTAGAAACAAAACAACAGGTATGAGTAATAAAATTGGTCACAAGAACTATTTATTTTACCATTTGAGCTATTCTTTTGTAGCACCAGTGTCCATGGACGACGAGTAATCGTTCCAAAAACCGGAACTGGGCAATCGAAAAGTCACTAGCCATAACAGCCTGCAAAAGTAAAAAGGATCAGCGAAAAGTCATTTTCTATGCACTTTCTATTAGTCAAGAAACAGAAAACATGGCTTGAAAATGCATGGTGCTGAGGGAAAAACTGAACCTGCATTCCTTCAACCCCACTAATTCCTACACCAATGTCAGCTTCTTGAATCATCCCAACATCATTTGCACCATCACCTATTGCCAATGTGGTTTTTCCAGTTCCCTCTTTAACCAACCTAACAACCTTGTATTTGGGAAAAAGCAAAAAAGATATACTTTAGGAATGCTATGAAATGAATAGGGAAGCAAGATATATATATACCAAAGCCTTCTCTTTTTGAATGAAGTTCAGGAGTTGCTTAGTCAAGGAGGAATGCTATGAAATGAATAGGGAAAGAAGATATATATATACCAAAGCTTTCTGCTTGGGGGACACACGACAGCAAATGACTGATGCACAATCCACTGCCAAAGCCAAGAATTGATACTTCATATCATCCTCTAACGCATAAGTTAGAGTTTTCCCGTCAATGATCAAAGCAAACGCAGCGTGCGGATCCTTCTCTAGCTTCACCATTTGTACAGCTTTAGTGAGTTGATTCAAAATGTTCTCTTTCACAACCTGACACATCAACAGATATATAAATGTGAGTTTCGAAATTGTAGTTGAAGGAACTTTCAATTAATGCTTTAGCAATATGCATGATACAACTCCATTAGACATACCCTTTTTGAATCTTGGGATCCTCCTTCTGAACTCATGGATGTTATGCAGATTTGTCTCATGCCTTGTCGAAGTAAACTACATGCGAATCTGCAGTTCAAAAGAAGTAATTTGTTCATAAAAGTCACTAGATAAAAGCAGCTTACAGATCCATTTTCTAGCTTTTACTCAGTAAATCAGAGATTCTAACCCAATATTGATTGCTGTTTCCATTTTGTCCCCAGTTAATACCCATAACTTGAGCCCAGCTTGAGCAAGTTTATCTATGCATTGGGGCACCTGTTTCATATGAGAAAAAAAGGAACTCAATTTACATAAGCAAGATAAAAATATGGCGCTAGTGTCTGTGCAATGATACATACCCCTTTCTGGAGTTTGTCCTCTACAGCAGTAGCACCAATAAGAATAAGTTCTTTTTCAATCATATCCGCTCCCGTCTCAAGCAGCTCCTCTCTATCAGATCCTATTGAAGTTTTGGCCTTAAGAAACTCAGAGTTCCAAGCTGCATATTCATCCTCATCAAGCTTTCTGTAAGCAAGTGCGAGTGTACGGAGCCCGGCTTCTCCATATTCAGTCAAATGCCTTGTGGTAGGTCCCAAGTATGTCTTCCCATTCTTTGCCAACCGCTCAAAGATGATGCTGTAAAGTTAAGGAAAAATTAGTTGATATCAGTAAACGTTGACTGTATATACCCTTCTTGATAAAATCAATGTGACAAATTGCTTGTTAGATGCTTGCTAACCTGTCAGCTCCTTTGCATAGTAGAAGAATCTGCCCTTCCTCATCTCGTACAATTACTGTCATTCGCTTTCTTTTGCTCGTAAATTCCAACAAATTCAGAACTTTATACTCCCTGCAATGTTTCTTGTACTTAGTCAGGACGCCCACATAAAAAAAAAAAAAAAAAGAGCTAAACTGATAATTAGAGGGCTAGACATAAAGCATCTTGACTATTCTCACCTTTCGATTATTTGCCCTGAACCAGAGAACCTTTCGCGGATAACAACGCTTGACTGGGTTCTCTTGAAGAACTCAAAACCAAACTCTCTAGCAGCAGCAAGAAAAGAAGCCTCATCAGGTGACTCTGCTTCGTAGGTGTACTTACCAGTCTCCTCGTTCAGCTCGGGAATAGCAGTGTGACAAATAGCTAATATGCGGAAGAACTGCAGAATGTCATTTGGTTGTGATTCCCTCAACCAATTACCATTCATAAGTCTGATATCCTCAAACCCAAATCCCTTTATAGGAGCTCTACGATTATTATAGTTATTGTCCCCTCCCTCATTTGTGCAACCTTCCACCTCGATTTCTTGTGTACGGCTACTGTCCCATGTACCATACACTTTAGTCTGAGACTGAGGAGTACTCGATATCTCTCCGTGCTCTTCAAGATCAACAGCCATCTGCTTTGCAGCAGCAAGCTCTACTTCGCTAGAACGCACACCATAAGAAGTGCCAGCAATGGAGCATTTCAAGAAATCCATCTGATTACATGTCAAAGTTCCTGTTTTGTCGGAGAGGATAGTATGAACCTGACCAAGCTCTTCGTTTAGGTTCGAAGTTCGCGCTTGTGCAGGGACTCCACTCTCATCATCATACATGTGTAAATCTTGGTTGATGAAACTTGCTTGCCAGACTTTGACAACCTCGATGGAAACATAAAGAGAGATTGGAATCAAATAGCCGTAAAGCAATAGAGCAGTGATGAGATGGACAACCCCAGCGTAGATTGGATTGGTCGGATTTGTAAAATCTATAGGCTCGGCAGGTCGTAAGTACCACATTTTTGGCATGTGAAACTCTGTCTCCCAAGCAAATCCTGATGAGCTGATGCAAGAGATTAAAATAAGTAGGACAAGAAGTGTGTAGATGATGTAGTCCATTGTTCTTTCGATTCTGCTTCTCTTGGAAGGCGATTTTGTTGAATTCTGCATAACTTTGGTATCAAAACCAGTAAATACCACAACTCCATAAACGTAGGTTGTATTCCTAAGCTTTGAGTCTCTTAAGAGAATTTGACTTGGATCCAGAGGAAATGTTTGCCGCTCATACTCTAGATTGCCAACAAAGGTATAGAGATTCGGGTTTGGATCTTCACATCTTACCGTCGCCATGAAGTTCTTGAAAGACTCATCATCATCTAGTGGCACTGACAAATCCAAGGATCTCTTCACTTTCAAGTTTGTTTCACCATCCAAGTTCATAGTCTCAACGTAGCAAATCCCATCATCGTAACTTGAAGACAAAAGAAGCAAATCAGCAGGGAAGAATTCGTCCTTCTCCACTTTCACAATATCCCCAACGCTAACCTTCTTCCACTTCCTCTGACGAAACACACCGTCGCTTTTATGAACACAAGTTTTACGGGCATTGATCTTCACATCTTGCATAAACCTACGCCAATCTTCTAGAGCCTCTTTTAACATACTAAGCCCAACGACAAAGACCAAAGGAGCAATCATGCTCCATTTGTTGAACGGTGAGAGAGGAAACACGGAGAGAATCGCAGCTACCAAGAAGTAGAGATTTGCAGCACGGTGGAACTGCTCGTACAAGGACTTGGGGAAGAAAGTGATGAGATTGTACCTAGTGGTAGAGACATAATTAGAACGATATCTCAAAGGCTTCTTCTTGTGCATATGAGGCTGATTACAGAACACAGTCCTGCTAAATCCTGGACCTTGGATTGGTTGAGAGTCTTGACCTTCAAGCGTACTAGGCCTAAGACATCCAAATGTATAAAGATGGCTTAGTCCCAGCTTCGATCTTATTCTACCTCGAGCCATTGCCTCAAGACTTTTCTTTTTTTTATATACTCAAGAGAAACAAGAATCCAAATATGATCCTTTCAACAACAAGAACCAGCACTCTAGTCCCTCAAGAATCAGATAAGTCCTTCAGGTGTCATAGTCCTAGTGAATTAACCCTGTACATAGATGAACCAGACCCATTGTTAGAAATTTCCAAAGTTTTGATCTTTATCTTAGACGTAATTAAAAAAAAAATGACAGAGAAGAAGACTGAAACAACCCAAACACGCAAAACGTGAAGTTCCTACAAGAAGAAGACTATAAACGGAAAAGTAGGAAGCTCTTCACATACATACTCAAAACGAAATTTTATTGAAAACAAAAAAAAAAAAAAAAAAAAAAAAAACTCAAAATTGGTCAACAGAGTCGAATCTGAATAAAATCAATCTATTTCAGAATCGATAAAAAATTTCTAAATTGCAAATCTATCAAAGATGATGAATTTATAAAACCCATAGAGGAGGAGGAGGAGGAGGAGAAAAAAAAAAATCACCAAACACAAATGATTTCCAAATACATTTGCCTTCTTAATCACAAGAAACCAAAAAAAAAAACGAAGACTACTTGAAATCTCAAAATTGATTCTTATATTCAGATTAGATAAGGAGGACTAAGCAGGAGGAGGTGATGAAGAACACGCAAACGCAGTTTTGACAGCTGTAAAAAAAAACAACTAAAAAAAAAAGGTGAGACAAGATCCCAGAACCGATGAAGAAGCCAAGCACAATGAGAAAACCCACAGAACGAAGAGATGAAGAAGATTTTAAGACAGGTAAAAAGAGGAAGATTTGTCGGACAAGTAGAGAATAAGGAGACAAACCAGGAATCTCACACCATAACACCACATGACAAAGTTAACATTAAACCCATTCCCCTACTACAGCAGCTAAATATGATTCTCCTTCAATTTGTCGGCAATGGTTTAAGAACTTTAGATCAAAGAAGGGCCAAGAACACACACACCCAAAATTTAAAAAAATGCAGCTTTTTTCTTCTCTCTCTCTCTCTCTGTCTGCTGTCTTTTTCTTCTCTTGTTTTCTCAGGAGAAACCCCAAAAAAAAAAATTTGAGAAAAGGGTTTTAGAGATTTGTTTTAAAGTTCCAAATTTTCACACTTTTTTTTGGGTATTCAAAGGACTGCAAATCTGAAACCAGTGCAGGCAGGCACTTTCGGGGTCTGCTTCTTTCTTCCTTCTTCTTCTTCTTCTTCTACGTCTTCTCTTTCTCTCTCTCTCTCTTCAACTATAATCTAATTAATGTAACAAAATTATATTCAATTTAATTGTATAATAAAATAGTCTAATTGGTAGATACGTTATTATCAAATATACGTATGCCATTTACCAAAAAAAAGAGAGTTTTTAACTTTGTGATAGATTAGAGCCTCTATGCAAGTAAAGAAAAACAATCAAGAACAAAATCTTTGAAGAATTTTTTATAATTATGGTATTTTTACAAATGAGCCAGCTGTAATTATTATTGCTAGGAATAAAAACAAAAATTTTAATTAAACCGCGTTTTTATAGATTGATTTCAGATTTTATATAGTAGTAATTATCATCTTCTTGACTTAATTTTAAACAAAAAAAGATTTTATATATATATATATATAGAAGGCGTGACTGACTGTTCAAAATTTTGTTATTTTCCTCAAATACAAAGAGTGACTCTACTTTCTAGAATATCTTGCATATTTTTTTAATGTATTTAGTATAAGTTATATTCCTTCCAATTTTTAAAATGTTATTCAACAGAATAATGTTGTTTTATATATAGTATTAAATTTTTACTCAAAAGGAAATCTAAACTAAAGTCTAATTTACCCTCATTCATAAGCTGTTATTTTAAAAAAGAAAAGAATTTCAAAAATAAAATTCCTATTTACAAAAAAAAAAATAGCATGTCTTTTGGTGAAATGTTCACTGAAATAAGGACTATTATAGTAAAAATAAAAGTAAACAAAGTGTACAATAATCTTGGGAGTATTTGGTTAATAAAGTCTACAAACTAGAAAGACGTTTTTTCTACATATCACTTTCTTAAGAGGAGAAAAACAAACAAAAAAAGTTCTTGTTTTGTCCCGACAAAAAAGAAAAGAAAAAAAAAAACTCGTATTCGTAGGTCTATGATGATCTCATTTGCTCAAAAGAAAAGGTACCTCCTGATTCATAGACTTATTAGGGGAGATATACTCAAAAGAGAAAAAGAAAAATACTTAGAAGGAGAGAGATGGTGTGGTGCCATGGTGATGACGTTCTCAAAACCTTTTTTCATCTTTCTCCGACGATGCAAATTTTTTTTCAGGGAGTCGTTTAACCAATCCTCACCGTTTCTTTTTTCTCGTTACCACCATCAATTAAATCAACTCCATTTCTATAATAGTAAGTACAGTATAAATTTAAATCAGGATTTCTTATCATTATCATTATATTAAAACTCAAAATAAATCAGATTATTGAAAAAGCTTCTAGAAGTATTTTATTTAAAAAAAAAAAATATCTTTAAAGTGTATAAACAAAAAAAAGGTGATGATCAATATTTGAGTTACGATTAGATTTAATTAAATTGATTTTTATGCTGCTGTAGTTTCTTAACAAATTTTACTATAGTTTTTTATACTTATAAGTATATCTAAACAAAATTAGGGGAAAAACATATAAATACTTAATTAGGTAAACAATAGAGGAAGAAACGGGTTTATAGAAACAAGTTCTGAGAGAGAGAGAGAGAGAGAGAGAGAGTTGGGTTGGTTTTGGTTAGACTCATAAGAACATGAGATGTGCACATTATAGAAAGGAAACTTCTTCCGTGAAGGGGGAGATAATGCAGTTAGTTAGTGATAAGAGAATAAATGATTCACGACACATTTTGTTCACTAATCGGGTAAGATCTCTATATACATCTATCGATACGTGATAAATTCGTATAGTGGAAGTATCAATATATAACACGAGTGACACACATGACCTCCAATTCACCATACAGATCTGTGAGAGTATTTAATTTTCTTACATGAATTAAATAACAACGTAGATGTTACATTCTTCTTCTAACCAACCAGAGATATTTTTATACGGCAGAAATTGTGCAGTGACACGTTTCATATGTATTGATTATATATATTTGGTCCCTATGTCTATATATTTAATTTTTCAATTAGAGATATATAGGTGGATCGGATTAGAGTTTTTGGAGATAGATAGACGTCATGAAATGTTGTTTGGTGTTGACTTTCAATAAAGCATATTTGTCGACATAATGAGTGTTAGTAAATACTAAATAGTAAAAAGACTGTCACTAGCCAAATCAAATTTCGGACTGAATTATTTTCTCGTTAGCAAGCTAATTTGTAGTAGTAGTACTAGTGTTCTTTCATTTTTTTATTTTAATACTAAAGGAATTGTAAAACATTAAAAGATGGTGGTATTTACGACGTTATAAATTTTTTTTTACTTGGTTATTTTTTCTTTTTGTTATGTGTTAGGATTTTCATTTGTATAATAACGTCAACGTGAAATAATTAAGGCATTGTTTTATTTCTTGTCATTCAGAAAAAGCTTTCAAGTTTACTTTAGTTCGAAGGATAATCACATGGGATCGGTCCACGTCCATGATTCTAATAGACCTTTTTCCGAATTTTTTGTACTCTTTTTTTTTTTTTCTTTGCTTTTCCTCTGCACACGATATTGACCACCTTTTTAACTATTTTCACTGACTTTTATGGACTCACTTAGTTACTGCTAGGTCCCCATCCTATAAATGTCATCCTTTTCTTTTTTTTTTTTTTTTTTTTTGTCAAAATAAATGTCATCCTTTTCAAGTTTTAAATTTTATATAGTAAATTTCAGAGAAACCGTCCACTAGAAAACGAGAATTGGTACACATCAAATTAGATTGAAACCAAAACTTACTCTATATATTTTGTGGAAAAAAATGCACACACATGATTTGGACTAGCCCGTTGTAATGTCTTCGTCAAAGTCCTCGCTACTGATCAATTCAGCCAACAGCTCATGGCACCCGTTGATTTCTATGACTTTTCAACCGGAATCATTTCCGATCATCCCAAATTAATCGGACGGCAGAGAATGGAAACGTGGAGGGAGGTAATAGCTAGCTAAGTACATTAACAAAGAGAGGAGTCCCACAACGGAATTTAAACCGGTCTATTTAAAATACTAATCAACGTGGTGGTCCTGTTAACGTGCAACCCAAACACGCCTTGGAGAAAAGCAATCAATATCAATTGCGCCCAAAAAATTTCCATTCATTTTAATTATTAAATGCAATTTCGGCGTATTATTATAAGTTCTAAAATTGTAAGTATGTGATTTATTTACTACTAGTATACTAGTAGTATTTAGTTGTATTATTGTATACGTTTTTGAAATTATTAATTTTCATATGGGCCTGTCGGGTTTCATTGCGACAAATATATAGTAATGAACTTTCGAAGACTTTTTATTAGAAAATAATTTATTTTTGATTGTTAGTGTTTATAGTTTATAAAACTCACAATCTTAATATTTTGCCTATTAATAAATGTTTAAAATTTAATATCCACCGGATGATGATATACAAAAACAAGTGTCGTATGCTATTACGTACATTCTTTTTTTTTCTAGTAGTAATAGGACATATAAGAATCTAGTATAGTAATCGTATAATTAGTTGGTCCCGCCGTATTTATGCGAAAAATCAAACTAATATTTTTAATATCGTACACGTTATCGAGTAAACACGTTAGAATCAGATCTTATGGTTTTTACAGTTTGATAGTCTCCATTCTCCAATGTTGTAATAGAGTAAACTAAAACTGATTTATATTAGTATATATAATAAATATATATCTTGAAGCTATATTATGTATATCCCACAATTCTTTGTGACTAATAGAGGATTGTAAAATATCAAAGTTAGGAGGTGTCAAAAGAAGAATGAAAACCCATAAATGGCATATAGTGTGTGACGATTGTAATCTCCTTATTGGAGTAGTTCAATTTCCAAAATCATGGGGAAAAAGTTAGGCACAACACATTCATGAGGGTACGTACGTACAAGACAACTCTCATAAAAACAAAAAGAGTTGTTTTCGTTTGGTGTACTATTTACCAATCGTTAAGACTATTTCTTTTTATTTCTTCTCTTCACAACAAACAACGAATGTTACAAAGAAAGAGAAAAATAAGCTGAATGATATTTATGTATATTGACTCCAACAGCATAGTTGTCAAGAAACAGTCTTTTGTGTAGATATTTGTTTTGCTCTTAAATTCAATTGTCTAATCATGGTTCTAAAGAAAACACTCACGAGTACATACGAATCAATAAAACCGAGAAATCGACAAAACATGAAAAAAGATATGAGACACAAGAGGATTTTTACGAGTTCAGATATATTTGGAATGTAAATGTATACATCTAGACAAGATCTGCACCGGCAATATCCGAGACCGAGAGAGTCTATAAACTTGGTTCACCACCACCTTAATCTGAACAAAGTTACAACAATCAAGAAACACGGTTTAACCCAAACCGGAAAAATACAATCAGGAATAACCAATCTCAATACTAGATCACATATATTAACCTCTGGGTTGTGACATTTGCAAGTGTAAATTTCATTATTGATAAATTCCAAGACTCACTAAACTTTTTGAAAGACTCCCCCCACACATAATTCAGATATGTGTTAAAAAGACTCCTACTAAAAAAACTACTAACATTAGAGTTACAAACATTACGATACGATGTTGAGTTGACTCAGTTTTTTTTCCCTCACTTCTTAGAAGAACGCTTGGGAGTAACAGCGTTAAAGATGGCTTCGATCTCTTCTTTAACGCGTTGAAAGAAACCAGGTGCTTTCACATCATCAACTGGTGTGTTCTGGTCAATGTCGTCACTTGTTCCATGAGTCTCTTTGTGATGGTGATGATGACTCTTGGACTTTTCATCATGATGACCCATTGCTTGCATTTCTTCTTTGACCCGTTCTAACACATTAGGCGACTTCACAGTCTTCTCCTCTTGTAACCCCCCAAATACAGACAGAGCAAAGAAAATTAAAAAAGTAGACTAATCAACCGGCGTTTTGCTATTGTTTTCTTTAGAGAAACTTCAGATGAAAACGATGTAATAATTAATAGACGCCTAATTTGATTGTAATAATAACTAAGGAAATTAATGAATAATGATAAACATAATTTTGAATTAAAGAAAACGCATAACTCATGATAAGATCTGATAGTTCATTTACCTGATGATAAAGGTCTTCGATTTTGATCCGCCATGGATGGTTCTTGGCCTCTCTGCTAGAGATGATCTTTGGCTGTTTGTTTTTATTGGGTTCTCTTCTGATTCGGTGGCGTTTGCTTTGCTCTAATTCGTATTCGGTGGCGTTTGCTCGAAACGAGATGCGTTTAATGTGAACCGTCAGATGTAAAGAGTAGTTGGGGTCCCCAATCAGGAAGAACCGAACCGGTGGTTTGAGAAACCCGATTCAAAAACCAATATCAAATTCAAGTCGTGGACATATAAAAATGGGTCTTTGTTGGGCCATAAATGGGCTTCTTTGTTTGTAAGTGAGACAATAAAAAACCACCCAATATTATATGACCAGATGTATAATTGACAGGTCAACACGAATCACTTACCTGTCTTTTGATTAACTTTTTCTAGGAAGCCAGCAAAGAAGAAGACGCCAGCTCTTTCCTGATCCTGGGTATGCACACTCTCTCAACGCTAAATGAATTCGTCTTTGCAGTTTTGTTTCTTTATTTGTTTGTGTTTTTTTTAAGATTATAGACGATCCTTGATTTATTTATAGGTAAAAATAATAGAAAGAATTGAGAAATTACCATATGAGTTCTTCAGAGAGTGGGGAAAACGAGTGTATGTGTTGGGCTGCAAGAGATCCATCTGGTCTTCTTTCTCCTCACACAATCACTCGCAGGTGAGATTCATGATTTAGTTATGATCCTTTTTTTTCACTCATTTCAAGCAATTTTTTTTTTTATTTTTTTTTATTTGACACACACTGTGTATGATCCAGGTCTGTTACTAATGAAGATGTTTCACTCAAAATCACACATTGTGGTGTGTGTTACGCTGATGTTATATGGACTAGGAACAAACATGGAGACTCTAAGTACCCTTTGGTTCCTGGGTGTGTTTTAAAAATCCAAACTTTTTTTAGATCATTTATTGTATCTTACTTAGTTGAATTGATGATATTCATTTAGTTTTTTTTTATTCTTTTGCAAGGCATGAGATTGCTGGGATAGTGACTAAGGTTGGGTCTAATGTTCATGGGTTCAAAGTTGGAGACCATGTTGGTGTTGGAACCTATGTTAACTCCTGCAGGGAGTGTGAGTATTGTAACGAAGGACAGGAAGTTAGTTGTGCTAAAGGGCAAGTTTTTACTTTCAATGGTATTGATCATGATGGCTCTGTTACTAAAGGAGGCTACTCCAGTCACATTGTTGTTCATGAGAGGTTATGATCAGCTTCTTCTCTTGCCATTTCATATTTTTGAAACTTGTGAATGAATGCCTTATGAGTTAGTAGGAAGCAAATGATTTCTCAGTTCTAGTTTGCTTGTGTTTGATATATTGAATACAACAGGTACTGTTACAAGATACCTGTAGACTATCCCCTGGAGTCAGCTGCACCATTACTCTGTGCTGGAATCACGGTTTATGCGCCTATGATGCGTCACCATATGAATCAACCTGGTAAATCTCTTGGGGTGATCGGGCTAGGTGGTCTTGGGCACATGGCAGTTAAGTTTGGCAAGGCTTTTGGACTCAATGTGACGGTTTTTAGCACCAGCATTTCCAAGAAGGAAGAAGCTTTGAATTTGCTGGGAGCTACCAATTTCGTTATCTCGTCTGACCATGACCAGATGAAGGTAGAAAGATAAGTTTTTTCAAATAAATTCTTGTGATCATTAGGAATGGAACCAAACACTTAACTTTGATTATTTACTTGCAGGGGCTAGAGAAATCTCTAGACTTTATCGTTGATACAGCATCTGGTGATCACGCGTTTGATCCTTACATGTCTCTCTTGAAGATTGCTGGAACCTATGTCCTGGTTGGTTTCCCAAGTGAAATTAAAATCAGTCCTGCCAATCTCAATCTTGGTATGTTTTCCCGAAAAAGTCCATTTTTGTTACACACTCTTTTAGATGCTGAAACCAAAAGATGTTGTTTTGGACAGGAATGAGAATGCTCGCGGGAAGTTTAACAGGAGGTACGAAAATAACTCAGGAAATGTTAGATTTCTGCGCAGCTCATAAGATTTATCCAAACATAGAGGTGATTCCAATTCAAAAGATAAACGAAGCTCTTGAAAGAGTGGTGAAGAAGGACGTCAAGTACCGTTTCGTGATTGACATCCAGAATTCTCTGAAATAGAGAGATGTCACACACTCAGGTCACGTGGTAATAATACCTTAAATGAGCTGTGAAGTAGTGAAGAACCTTTGGTGTGAGTGAATAATACTCACTGCTATAGTTTGTTCTGTTTTTTTATTGCAAAACAAAGTTACGGAGTGAAAAAACTAAGAAACAAGAAGTGAAGTGGTTGTTTCATAAATATCTTTATGTATATGTACCTAACGCAAATAAAGGAAGATTATTATCACGCGAGGCATGAGAGAAATAAATTATTTATTTTTCCAATGTTACGAGTCATAAATATATTTATTACGACGAAAGCGAGATGTCAATGTTACCGTTAAATTAAAATAAAATTAAAATGTCACTTTTTTTTTTTTTTTTTGCATTACTTGCCCAAAAATTTTCAAAATTCAAATCTCTTCTTTTAACAATTGCAAAACTTTTTGTCTCCTTCATTTCTTCAGGCCACCAAAACTCTCTCTCTCTTCTTCTTTTTCCTCTCTCTCGGGATTTTTGTAACAGATATATTCTGTAATCGACCTTTCTCCGCCGGATCTGATTCCAAAACCTGTGAAAGTCTTCAACTTTATTACATATTTTGATTTGGAAGAAGAAAAGTTTCAAAATTTTGAGCAAATGGGTGGCTCTGGGAATTGGATTAAGTCTCTGATTACTAACAAGAAACCCATCACTGATGATGATCAAGTAAATCTCGAAAACAAAGCTCTCTGTTTTCACTCGTATTGATCTCTGTTTTCATCTTTCAGTAGCTGATTCTTTTTGTTACTCTTCAGGAGAAGAACAGTAAGAAGAAATGGAAGCTGTGGAGGACTTCATCAGAAAGCTTACTCTCTTCCTCAAAGGGTTTCAAGAGCCGTGGTGGTGGTAGTTACGGGACTCCTTCGCTAGGCTCAGATCCGCCGTCTTTCTCTGCTGACGACTCTTTCACGGCGGCTGTTGCTGCTGTTGTCAGAGCTCCACCGAAAGATTTCTTTCTTGTTAAACGAGAATGGGCTGCCACACGGATTCAAGCTTCCTTCCGAGCTTTCCTGGTACTATTACCAGCTCTTTGCGTCACTGTTCAATTTTGATTTTAACTCTTTGCTTAGTCTACTTTGGTTTAGTGATCTCTTCTCATTGGTTTTAACACCATGATTGAGAGATATGATGGTATGTGGAACATAGAAGCACTAAAGATTCAACCCTAAATACTTAATCGATCCTTTAATCAACCATCAACACTTAACTGGATCCTTATACATTTGAGCAGCTCTTTTGTTTTCTTCTCTGAAGCTTTTGTGGTTTAATGTTTTTATGGATGCGTTTTACAGGCAAGACAAGCGCTGAGAGCTTTGAAGGCTGTGGTGAGGATTCAGGCAATATTCCGTGGTAGGCAAGTACGGAAACAAGCAGATGTGACACTAAGGTGTATGCAAGCTCTTGTTCGAGTCCAAGCTCGTGTACGAGCTCATTGCAACAGGGGGCCTTCAAATGAACAGGAGTTGCAGAAGCCATCTGATCAACGAAAAGATGATCCTGCAAAGCAAGCTGAGGTAATGCTTATCAGATATGAAATTTTCTGAGATAAAATGGGACTCGTAGGAGACTAAATGTTATATACTTTGCAATGATGTATTGTTCAGAAGGGTTGGTGTGATAGCCCGGGAAGTATAAATGAAGTGAGGACGAAGCTACAAATGAGACAAGAAGGAGCAATCAAGAGGGAGAGAGCTATGGTATATGCCTTGACACACCAGGTAATGGTTTCAGAGGTAGATCACATTTTGAGAATTTAAACTCTCAGAGCCATTTGTGTTTTACTGAGTTTTTTAATTTTGATAGCCGAGGACGTGTCCAAGTCCAAACGCCAAGGTGAACAAACAAGGGAGTGTTAAAAAGAATAACGGATCATGCAAGAGCAGTCCAGGTTGGAATTGGCTTGACCGATGGGTTGCAGACAGGCCATGGGAAGGTCGGTTGATGGAAGGGCCTACAAACTCATCAGACAATGCAAGGAAAAGCGAGAGCAGTGTGTCTGAACATGACACAGTTCAGGTCAGGAAGAACAGTCTTACAACCAGAGTTTCAGCTAGACCACCTCCAATGTCATCATCAGCCACGAGTTCTGAGTCTTCGTCAACATCTCAATCCCCAGTTCCCTTCTCGGGAAGTTTCCTTGAAGAAGGAGGGTACTACAGAAAGCCGAGCTACATGAACCTGACACAATCTATCAAAGCTAAGCAGAGACGATCAGGGTCGTCGTCCTCTTGTTCTAAAACACCGTTTGAGAAGAAACAGTCAATGTCTTACAACGGAGATGTAAATGTAAGGCGTAGTGCTGGTTCAGATCCATTGAGCAACCAGTGGACTGATTTATACCCACCGGCTCAAGTAACAGGGAGACACATGTGGGCAAAGAGCCAGAGAGGCTAAGCAATCATGCTTTCAGTCACTTCAACAGCTTGTTGGTCCCAGGAAACGCATACACGGAATATAGATACAGAAGCAACTTCTGTTTATCTTTTTACATATGAATGTTAAGGATTTAGTTTCAAGACTGCAAATGTCGTTATTTGGCCACTTAGATCATTTATGGTTTACTTGTAATGCTTCTGAAACAATATGTTCTTAGCTTTTGTCAATATGAGCCCCAGACCAAAGCTCTGCTTGAGACATGAAAGTCATTTGAAGACTAGTAACATAGTTTACATAAGAAATAGTGACCAACACTTTCCATATATTCTTCAAGTTATGGTTCAGATACACATGCATTCTGTCTTACTTAAATCATTCAGGATGGTTAACTGCCTTATTGCTTAAGTGGAGCTTTCTTCTCTCGGTCTGCAATTCTAGCAGGCGTATTTGAGTGTGATTTGAACCGTCCTCTTCCGCCTTCTTCTCTCACCTGTAAATTTGACAAGCATCAACATTTGATGTAGCATTCTCATCATTAGACAGAAGAGATCAGAATAAAGTTTATGCTTGTGTACCTTTTTCTTCACGATTTGAACAACATCTTCATCCTCAAGATGATGAGAAAGACCGCAGTGTTGAGGGTAATGCCTAGCACTTGTGCCCCAAACCAGTGCATACTTCATATCCTTCACCAGAGTTCTGTGGACGTGGTTACAGAAATCTTCAACTGTGCAGCCACCTCTATCCTGCGAAGTAACACAAGATAATCAAATTCTTATCTATACAAAATAAGCCTGAAAATCCACATTAGAAGTGTCTAAGGGTATAATACTTACAGCTGAAAGGACAAAGGGTTCATCGAAATCAGGTTGCTGGCTTTGAGGCTTTGAGTAAACTCTCACAAGTCCCATTTCGTCCCACATTCTTGCAAGTAGTCTGTCTAAGTTTAGCTGTTTCAAGCAACACCATTATTACCATTAGACCAGTGTGTTCGAGTATAGATACTCACAGGTTTCAGAGTATAGAGGAGTCAGACCATTATGACGAAGCTAGAAGCCTAGGACTACATTGTATCGGATTTTTCTTTAAACACTAGTCTTGCCAATGTAATAGAACAACTATACTTGCAAGAACTTGCCTTTAGATTGCAGCTAATAACAATAGAATTTGGCTGCCGTGCTAGCCTGTCAACGTCATCAATTCCAACAACATCTATTTTGTTGTAGACATATACACACTTGATGTATTTGCGGTTGCCTTCAATAACATCAATGAAGTCATCCACTGTAGCATCCTCTCGAAATAGAACCTGCAATATTCCTTACTTAACTCATCAGACATCTCTCAACAAAGCAACAAAATATACAATTTGAAGTTCTATAGTTCTACTCCTAGTCTCCTAACTTGCAGACAAGAGAGGCTAGGAAGAATTCTTGTCTAAGGCTGATTTGAAAACAAGATTAAAGGTGGACTTATAAATACCTCAGCATTGTGAATCTTGTATTCATGCAGAATTTGATAACAGAGCTTCTCATCAATGCGAGTTAAGGGTGCTGTAGTGTTGAAAGAAATTCCCCCGGTCTTCTTCTTCTTGAAGTATATCTGTTATAACAGTGAAAGTAAAAAACCAAAAAATGGTAGCACATCATGCTAGTACATAACAGAAGGCGGATTTTGGGTAGTTATGATATAAAATCAAGAATAAGAAGATGAAGAGAAAGAGAATTAAGAGTTTTGCTAAGAAAATAGAAAGGGAGGCCATTGATAAAGATAAGTTTTACCTGTGGAGGTCTTTTGTTTAGACGCAGACCCACTGCTTCAAGTTCCTTGGTCAGTATTTGCCTGTGACCTTCACTCTAAGACGATTTTGGAAGAAGAAATAGTGAGACAAATTGGCAAAAGCGAAAAAAAGACAGAACAATCAAATAACTTGCATATTCATTCAAACCATAGCTCTTACTTTTGAGGCATCGAGAACCATCAACACAAGGTCTGAAGACTTTGCAACAGCAATAACCTGAGAAACAAACAGTTTCAATTTACGTTTATTTCATAGCATCCCTTAATATGGTGTAAAACTGATAAGTATTTAAACCTGTCTCCCTCGTCCTTTTCCTTCTGAAGCACCTTCAATAATCCCAGGGAGATCAAGCAACTGGATTTTGGTGTCATTGTAGTGAATGACTCCAGGAATGCATGTAAGCGTTGTAAACTCATATGAGGCTGCTTCCGAATGTGTCCCCGTTAACATTGTCAAAAGCGTGGACTTTCCAACACTGCAAATCACAGCCACAAACCCCAAATTTGGCTACCTAAGTGAGGGACTCCAAAGTTGAACAAATACATGGATGTGAGTTAAAGATTAGACCTTGGAAATCCTATAAGTGCAACACGTCCATGGCCATACTTTGTAACCTCAAAACCATCCCCACCTCCACTTGAACCCTATTAAGTAGATTTGGAAGACATTTACAAACCAAAATTAGAAATGAAGACTGAATATAGAATCTGAACTCTGCTCCAGCTATAAGGAGCAGAAGTTTGTACACTCTATAGCTATAGACATCCAAGACAAGCCTAGTAACAGGATCCAAAACGCATAGACAATAGTGGTTGAATAGTTCTTCATAAAAAGTTGCCTTACTTTTGGTGGCTCCAACAGCTGTGTTCTGAGCTTTGCAATCTTTGCCTTGAGCTGACCAAGATGATACTCTGTCCATCATAAGTGACAATATTTTGCAGAAAATCAATGATGAGTCTCATCTCTATTTTACACATTCTATAATGTAAAGAGAAACCTGTAGCTTTATTCTTCTGTGTCCGAGCCATCTCGGCTTCAATCTCTTTAATCCTTTCGACGATTCCCATTTTTCTTTCAGAATTTACTGCTACAAATTGCTCGAGATCTGTAAGGATTGAGGTATCTTCACTTGTTTCAGCATTATTAAAAAAAAAAAACCAACAATAATCAGAAAGATAATTTAAAAGAAATCATAATAAAATCACCAATTAACCATTAACTCAAAAAGACACAAACTTTAAACTGGGGCAACACGAGATGCATCATCTAAAGAACTTCCATCAGAAAGAACAAAGCTTTTAATAAGCGAAGTCTAAAAGAAGTAACATATCCAGCAAACGAAAGCTCACCTCTTTGGCTACCGATCAAACTACGACATGCGGATTACATGCGAAGTTATACAACTTAGCCTTTACATATGATTCTCGGCAGTAACAGAGCTATGTGTTGGCAATTTTAGTGAAAAAACAACATAAAAGATCGAAGCTTTTGAATGAAAAAGGGAGGAATTTTGATGAGTGATGGCGATCGCAAGATGGTTCTAGAGAAAGCGAGAAAGTATATACAAGTCTGGGTCGAGAACCATCTCCAAGAAATAATGGATCGAATACAAAAAGGCCCAAACAAGTCCGGGTCAAACGCAGAGTTGGCATTTGATCATCATGACTTGACTTCCATGGATATATATATTATAGAGAAACCATTCATATCAATTCAAGAAGACTCAGAGACTACTTAATACTAGTACTTTCCTCATATATATAACCCACAAAGCTTGCTTCGAAAGTTACAAGTCTACAGAAACTGTCATCGTCTCGTCTCCCTTACTTTGCTATTTTACAAAAAAAGAAAAAACTCAGCTACAACGAAGTCGGATCTTGCTCCCTTTCCCTTCTGTTACTATATCCATCAACCTTGCTTACCGGGGAACCAGAGATTGCTTCTCCGCAAGTTCCCTTACCCGTGACAGAATCTGCACAGGAATGTGCATCGACCCATGTTTCTTGAGACTTCCCTGTAAACACAGTAGTATATTCACAACTAAGCACATCAAAGTTCTCGGCAAAGGCAGTTGTTACAAGCTAAAGGGATAGAGAGAGAGAGGAGAGACATAGAGAGGTACCATGCTGTTTGAGGGACTCTGACCAAAGCTTGCTTTCAGAAGATTTCGCCATTTGTCCTACAAAACAACAAGATGGTTAATCCAAAGCCTTGATTGATAAGACATGCAAAGAGGGTTGATGGGTTAATAAGTTGAATTACCTTGAGATCTACAGACGTACGATATGAATATGATGAAAAGGAATGCTTTTTGATCTCAGACCACTTCCCAGCTCCATACTTTGATACACCCTCGACTAGTTTTGTAACCTCAGACAGAGTCCAAGCTCGATGGTGCTTCCTTCTAAGTGCACCACCTTGCATGATTGGCAGGCCCATGTCATCCGAGCTATTTCCAGAGGAGTCTATGTGCTCTGGCTCCATGTCTTGATCAACCTCACTGAGAATATGCTCTTCGTTGTTCTTGTCACTTGTAGAAAACTGCATCTGCAAACCAAGAATGCAACGAGAAACTGTATCATATCTGGAACACCAAATTTATCTAAATTATCAGGTAGGGGGTAAATGAAATATTGTCCTAGGCCATCTCTAATATCTGCAAACTAGGAAATGAGGATGAGGAAATTTACAAGATATTTCGATGGATAGAACCAAAACAATAGATAAGCCTTACTTCTTTTTGGACTGGTCGAGAAGCAGACTCTACCACCAAATCTCGCTTCACAACCTCATTGTTTAACTGAGATGGGGTCAAATTGAAGTTACTCTCTGCTGGACTAGCTCTATCTTCCAAGCAACTGGAATGATAATCCTACACAATGTTGCATTATCCTTAATTACATTCCGACTTGTTGACCCAAAAAAAATATAACATTCCGATTTAACAAAAAAGCAAAATAATGGTACAGAAGTAGATCACTCATTTTATTATATTTTCCATCTATGCTTCTTAAAATAGAATTTGGCACGTGGAAAGAGCAAGATATGATAGGGCCAAATCATTGGAAGTTCAAAGAAAAGGCATGAGATTGTGTAATGCAACAAAGAGACATACCATAAGAGCCATGATGTTCTCTCTTGGACGGCTTCTTCGGACATGAGAAACATAAGGAACCTCCATTTCAGATCCAGCAAGGGATACCGTCCTGGTGACAGCAACTCTCTTCCCTGAGGAGACGCTGATAGACCTGACCTCAGGTTTTTCGGATGACCTCTGATCCTTTAAAGGAATCATTGGCTTGTCATTTTGCTGTTTTTCATCTGTTTCTGATAGTTCTTCAATGTATCTTCGTGTAGGCTTCCTCACTCGTTTTGCAGCCCTCTGTTCACTGGAATAATCCTCACTAGCATAATAGTGGTCAGTAGCATTCACATGATCAGTACTCGATGGCGCATCTTTCGGTTTAGTAGCTCTTACATCATCACACATATCCTTGCTAACGACATTAGTCATAACACTGGATTTCTCTTGCTTTCCAATTAACTTGTTATCTTTTATTGTCAGGTTAGTTGCTGGTACATCACAAGATTTAACAAGTCCCATTGCAATCCTCCTTTTGAGCCATGTCTTGTCCTTAACAGTTGTCTCACGGCCAAACGTTGCCCTGAATGTTTCTTGCAGTGCTTTAATTGGTAAATCATCCAAGCAGATCTCGCCTCTAACTCTAGAAAAATCAGGTTTTTGAGCAGCTTCAGACAATGCAGTTTCTTTGGGACTAGCTGCTGCGTTTGAGCATGGTTCGATCATACCGGACTGATTCACATTGCATTCATTCTGAACATTCGATGAAAAAGAAATGGGTTCTTGCAGCAAAGCTTCATAGTGGGCTTGATCCTCCTTAATAAATTTTTTTTCATTAGAAAACTGGATGTTGACATCTGGAGGAGTAGAAGGCACCTGAGATCCATGTACATTGCCAAGCCTCTCTTCTTGTTCGACCTTTTGCAACATCTTCTCATTATACTGCAAAAATCTCAAAGAAGGAATAAAATCTTAGGAGTAAGGCCATCTGGTCTGCGATAGAGTTCTTATGAAAACGTTAACATTAAAACATTAAAAAATCTACATGTAGGAATGATAGTTTGTCAGAAATTAAAATTCTGTTTTCAACATTCGTGAAATAGGACTAACCTGGTCAGTATCTGGTCGCACATTATCAGACTGCAGTAAACCTGAATTTATAGCTGAAAGAATAAGATATAATGTCACCAATTTGTACGTAAACAATAGCAGAATACGGGACAACAGATGGAGAAACCACATAAACATAAGCATATTTGGGCATATATCGACAATAGAAATCGGTATGAATGTGAGATGGATTGATATACATTTATGGTTTGATTAAGAAACCCATGACTTTGGCTCTCCCCCTGATTTGCATCTACGAAAACCACTAGATATAACTATAGGCGAAGTGCTTTTGTATATGCAATGCCTTCACGAGCAGAATTAGAGCTAAACTAACATAGGCTTTTAAGCATTCAACATATAAAGATTTATGGGAACCAAACCTTCTGAACTTTCAAGATGGGACATCCCTTCAGCTGGAAGGTGGCCTACCGTCTGACAAGCAACTGATGCAATATGCATATTTGTCTCATTGACCTCCAAATTTTCTTCATCGGTTGCAAGGTAGCCTACAGTCTGATAAGCATCTGATGCAATATGTATATTTGTCTCATTGACCTCCAAATTTTCTTCATCGGTTGCAAGGTCGCCTACAGTCTGACAAGCATCTGATGCAATATGCATATCCGTTTCATTAACCTCCAAAATTTCTTCATCGGTTGCAGGAACTAGGCTCCCATCTCCTGAAACCTAATCATTTGCATAAACCACCAAACATAAGATTTTGAAAGGCTAATACCTATAGTCATAGTAGATAAATTTTTCAATTCCACGAAAAGCAAAACCATCCTAGAATTATCATTTTGCTTGTTAATACTTGGAAATTTTATTTACATTGAAAAAGCACACATTGATAGCCATACCCGGACAAGCTTGTAGGCAACAGGATTTCCAATCTGATTTGTTGGAGAAAATGGTGTGACACTTGTCTGAGCACTGCCTTCAAACATCTCTATGCAGTCCTCAACAGTTCCAACCGCAGTTCCCATCGCAAATCCAACTTCAAACACACAATCTGAAACCACCAAATTGGAAAAAGCAAATAAATTGATCAATAGTCAATATATCTTAAAAGTAATTAACCAAATGATGCTGCAGTCCTATGTATAACTAACTTTACCAAAAGTAAAGAATCCAATCTATCACAGAGATCAGAAATATAATCCAGAATGTGTAGTCCAAAACTATCTATCATCAAACAAAGGTTAGGCCTTTGAAGAAGAAAAGATTAACACTAAGTATACAAAATCAGAAAGACTAACAATTTACACTACCCCATCTTCAAATTCCAAAGAATTCACAAGTTTCCACAATTGAAAAACAGAGACTTTCGCATTCTCAATTAAAAACAATTGAAAATTTCAGTATATTCCATCGAATTCCGAATACAAAGAGAGCAACGAAATCAAAGCTTGAAAGTAAAAAATAAACGAAAATAAAAAAAGATGGAATTTTTATCATGCTCACCACCGGAAAACAAAGTTTTATTGTCGCCGGAGAGTGTGACAATTCACAGAAAAAAAAAAAGCGATTGAATTACACTTTTTATTTAGTAACCTTGAAGCGTCAGAGACAAAGTCGTGTCTAACAATGGATTCGTCGTCGAGGATCGCAGAGGAAGAAGCTTCTCGGATTAGCAAAAGGTTAAAAATAAATTTGGGAAATTTTTTTGGTGCTGCTTTTTTATGTTGGCTCTCTTTTAGGCTTTTTTAATTTTATTTTTTAGTGCTTAAGAGCGAATTAACATGTCCCCCGGACTCCAAAGCGTTTTATTAACTCAAAATCTTTACATTTTGTGATTTTGGAATCCGTACGTGATACATATGTTATGCAGCTTGGTCCGATATTGCCACGTCAGTAAATCCCATAACTTAATTAATATAGCTGGATGGATATGCCAAAACAGATGTAAACTACGCTCCGTTTTGGTTCACGTGTGTAAGGACGCCGTGTCGGATGATATATCTAGACCAGCAATGCACGTCGGCTGATTTTGCAATTTTGGTTATTTCCACATTTACAAAAGAATGTGTGAAAAAGGTGGGTGTTTCTCCATTTTGGTTAGTCCAGATTATTTTTTTTCTTTTTTAAAAATTACACTTCCTCCATTGTTTAACTCGCAATAGAAAAAAATTTAGTTTAGAAACATTTAACAAGAATAAGGCAAGAGTACATGATAGTTTAGTTTTAAAAACAACTTTGGTCCTTTACTGACAAAATTAGAAATACAGTACAATTTACAATCGTTTGTTGCCTAACAATGTCCTTGATCCTTGCTCATTGTGGACTTTACTTCTCTCTTGCAACAATGATTCTTTTGCTGCATTGTGAATGGAAGTTGTATGCAATGCATGAGGAGACATGTTTCTCCTGCAACAATGGAAACTTGAGAAAGACAAAACTTAACACAAACACATCATGAGGGTAAGTAATAGCACCAAGTTACCATTGTACTAGTTATGTTGAAGTATATAAAACAATGTTGAGGGACTAAGCAGTTAACATCAAAACACATCAACTTTAGTAAATCTTAAACCCAAATCGGAAAAAAATTGTCAAAGAAAACCTTAGAAATTCCAAACAGATTTTTACAACCGTCAGTAGAGTAGAAAGCAAGTGTCAAAAGATGTAAGGTGCTTCCGAACTCCCAAGAACTTGGACATAGATAGTTCAGAGAGACTATAAACTCCATTTTCACTATAAGCATTGTCATTGGATCCTCTTATACCATTAAATCTGGTGTAAGGATTTGAGTAGAGATGGATCAATGCTAAATAAAACTAGCACCAAACAACATATTTAAATCAAGATTTCTATGCCATTGCTTCAGTTCAAAGTATTCGAACAAAGATCTCAAAGCAAAGACTACCAATGCAATCTAATGTAAGAATCATGAGCTACATCACAATATTACTAATGAGTAAGGAATATAGATATAATTAAACAAAAACATTTACAAATAAAGAGACTCATCAGGAAAAAGTGAACAAAAATTAGAAACTAGGGAGCAAACGTTTTTATCAATTGAAGAAGAAAGTCTCAACCTTTTATCTTATCAGCAGAAGAACGTTGAGATAAGGTTGCAAAATGAAAGGCCTGGACTTTAGACACCTGGCACGGTGATAAAGCGCCACAATAATGAATGTTTCCTTCATCATAAGAAAGGCTTTGTGGTAATTATCACCGTGTAGAGAACCTCTCCCTCGTCTAGAGGGTTACAAGAAACCGTTTTGAGATTACATCACAGCAGTACAGTAAGGACTGTAAGGTGAGGAGAACGAAACGGAAACCTTATCTTTGCAGTTGCAGACATGGCGGGTACTTCTCTACCTTCATCTCTCCTCAGCCAAGGACCTTCGTTACTCTTCTCTACTTCTTCGAATCAGGTCTCTGAACCCAAATGTGGAGTTGTGGTAACATCTGGGAAACGTTCTCTTGTTCGTTGTTTTGCTAAGAAGAAAATAAGTTTTGTGGATCAGATTCTCGATTATATCGAAGGTATCTTCAATTTCACTGGAATTTGGTTTTAAAGGTGAAGCCTTTTTTCTGAAACAAAAAAAAAAATTGAGACTTTGTACCATACTGTTGTGTGTTTTCTCTTGTTTTAAGGCGGTCCGAAGCTTAGGAAATGGTATGGAGCGCCTGAACTTCGACCAAAGGATGGATCTTTAAGTGGAGACGACGATGAATTTAAAGGTATTAACCTAAAAGGGTTTGAATTGGAATCTCATCAGGACTTAAAACATAACTCTTACATATGTTATTTGGAATCCATGAAGCAGAGGAAGAAGAAGATGATCTTGATGGAGAAAAAGATGCTGTTTTTGTAACGGATGGAGACAGTGATTTGGGTCAGGTGTGTGTTTTCATGGTTTCATAGAACCATTATATATTGGATGCAGCATGATGAAACTGAGAACTGTTAATTCTTAGCTGATGTAGATGATTATACTGCAACTGATTGTGAAAGGAACTCGGATTAAAGCACTTGTGAAGGACAAAAGAAAAGCTTTAGATGCTTTTGGAGCTTATGTTGAGGTTGGTTCACTGAATATATATAGTACTCCTAGTTCTGTCTCTTGTTTCTGTTTTATAGTACTCCTAGTTCTGTCTCTTGTTTCTGTTTTACTTTGACAAAACATTCAATTACTGTAAATCTGTGAAGTTGACGTCTGGAGATGCAAGCAACGAGCGTTTCTTAAGGAAAGCTTTTAAAGGTGTTGGTGCAATCATATCCCCAACTGTATGTTTTAACCAAACCCTTCATCATTCGTGTTGATCTGACTTTGTACATTTATCTAAAACATTAAGCATTTCATTCTGTACTTCAGGAAGGTTTCTTGTCTAATGTCAAGAGTTTAAGAGGTGTGAAACATGCAGTTCTCTTGTCTCAGGTAAGGATACATACATCTCCATGACTTTACCTTCTTCATACTTGGTTTCTTATTATAATTTGATTAGGGTCTTGTGTCTGTGAGATCATGGTTTAATGAAGCTGCAGTTGTCTGTCTATGAAAACAGCGGTGGTATTCAAGCTATGATGAATAGCAAAGCGAAAAAACTGGCAGAGCAAGATGAAAAGGCTGTTATATCTTCGAATGTTCCTTATACAATCATAAGAACAGGCAAGCTGGAGAACAGTCCTGGAGGGAATCAAGGCTTCAACTTTAGCGAGGTAAATTCATCCAATACAAGAAAAAACATGTGTTCACTTGACTGCTTGGTTTCAACAACATTTTTATGAATGAAACAGGGTGCTGCAGCTAAAGGAAGCATAAGCAAGGAAGATGCAGCTCGTATATGTGTTGAAGCTCTAAGTGTGATCCCACCAACAGGGTTAATATTTGAGGTAGATAAACAATCTTTGCTTTTCTAGGAATAGATCGTTATGTTCATTGATGTTGCTTCCAGTACAAATGATGAGGCTTCCGTTTCGGTCAGGTTACGAGTGGAGAAGAAGTTGTATCCGACTGGGAAGGACAGTTGATGAAAGTGATGCAGAGACAGAGTGAAAAGAAGTAGTAAGCTTCAAAGTTGAGATGAACAGAACATCATATTAGTATTATACATCATCATTGTCTGTCTTTACAACATCTTTCTGTTGATGTAGATAAGAAATTATTTCCTTTCATATTTGACCTGGGTCTCAAGAAACTTTGAAAGCCTTCAGAATCATAAGTTTTTCTCCTCTTGTACGCATCAAAAATTATTTGTTTTCATTATCTGTAAGATTGAGCAACCATGAGAATCATAGAAAGAATGATATGAACAGTATGGAGGCCCTACCATTTATGGTTTTCATAAAATATCCAAAAAGAAAATTGATAGGAAAATGGATGTGAGCCAAGAAATTGATTATAAAAGGTGGAAGTGAACCAAAAAGTTTGGCTGGATTCTTTTGTCCAAAAGCCAATGAAAACAAATAAAGAAAGGGGGGGGGGGGGGGGGGGGAAAGAAGCTTTGTGTTGTAAAACAACTTGAAACTTGTGTAAAAATGGAGAAAAAAAGATAAGGAATAATAAAAAGTACCTAACTAAAGTTAAAACTATAAGTCTCTGTTCTGTTGTCTTTTTGACTTTAAGGATCATGCAAGCAAGCACAAAGGCAACGAGGATAATCATCTTCTTTTGCTAGATCAGACTTTAGTACAACTTTCATGTCTTTCTTTTTCTTATTTTGATTCGAGTATCAATCTTACTTTATATGAACATTGCTAAATTTTGAGTTTCTACAAACAAGATATGGTTTACATGTAAATTCTAGAACCAAAGAAATCACACTGCACAGTACACATTCATTTGTGAGAACCCCTTTTGAAGTGCATAAAGATGATTAGAGAATTTGATTAGTCCAAAGGTGTAATTATTAACTTGTCATAAATGCATCAGTTGGTGGCAGAACTTGAATTTCAGAGATATGTCAAATCTAACAAAAGAAGAAAAATTCTTTTATTACCTCAGAATCAAAAGACATAAAACATTATGTAGATAACAATTTCAACAGAGATTACAGGAAGCAAAACTGTTGAAGAAGACCCTTAAGAAAAAACACAATATTAATGTTCATATTGTTGGACAACAACAACAAACATTGTCACTCCTTAATCCACAATCAAATTAGCTTTTGAATCTACAAAATCATCAAGATTGTTTTTTTTAACTGTTGGTTATGTTGTTACCCGGATCTAAACCTCTTCTGGTTGTTGTTGTTGTTGGCCTTGCCATCAGATTTAAGTGTCCCTGTAGACTCCCCTTCGGATGAAGCATCAACCGATCTAGCGAAAGAATGAGAGAGATCACCATAAAGACTAGCCACAGTTCTGATATTGTTATTGAGCTCTCTAATCAAACCAACATTTCTACCCAAGTGATCAGCTTGTTTTGACTCGTGGTTCTGATTGATCTCGTTGATCAAAAGCCGGTTTTGATCAAGAATGTCTTGAACTTGAACAAAGCTCTTTTGAAAATTCTGCAACAGTTTACCATCCATCTGGTATCCAGAATACACATCTCCTTCCATTCTTGATTCCATCAAAAGCTCAAATCTTGATTGATCTACAGAACAAAAAAAAAAAAAAAAGGCAAATAAAACTCACATTAAACAAGTGTGTTTAGTTTCTTATTCCGTTGACCTTTTCTATCATAAAGCTCTTTGATCACTCACATAAAGATTCTACTTTTTTCCAGTAACACAAATCAAAGATAATATATATATTTTTTTTTGCAGTTACATTTCAATCTCAAGAACCCTCAATTTTTAGACTAAACACCAAACACGTTTTGAGGAAAAGAGAGATCTATATATAGATAAAAAAGAAAAAAAGGAGAAGTAAGTAAATAGCTATTCTATAAGTAGCCTTCACCTATATAGTGAGATAATCTCAACAAAAGTAGAAACCGATTCTATAAGATTCATAAAAAAAAAAAAAAAAGTCTTTATAAAATTTTTGAAGACCCAGAAAACAAAAGAATCATATCTATTCTATGAACTCAAAAAGCAAAGCTTTTGAAAAATTCAGTTTCTTACCTTGAAAAAAAACAAACAAGCTCCGTGAAGAGGTGGTGGTGACACAGAGAAGATGAAATCGAGATTTTATTTTTTTTTCTCGGGAAATAAAACTAAGAATCTTTATATTTTTTCTTGTTTATGGAGAAAATAATATGACAATTATTGGAAAGCAAAGAGAGCAAAAAAAAAAAAAAAAAGGAATCTACTTGTCGTCTGTAGACAAACAGTTTGAGACAGAGAGAGATTTGAAGGGGAATATTTATACTATATAAATGTTCTTATCTTTTTTATATATAGGAATAAAAGATTTTTTTTTTGAGTGTTGTTGTTGTACTTGCTTGGCTTACTCTCTGCTGCATCTGTAATTTGCAGAGTTATGGAGGTTAAAGATATTGTGCCACTGTGTCAGTCAGACATCTGGATCAAAATTATTTATTTTTTTGACCCGACCCGTAACTTTTGTTTTTATTCTTTATAGTGTCAGTAGTGAGGTCGGACAAGGGGACTTAAAATCTATTTTTTAACAAATTATATGAAGTTAGTATTTAACATGTAATGGGTCAGATCATTTAACATTTAAAATTATAGGTTAGAAAATTTCACATATGAAGATTGGATAATGAAAAAATTTTAAGTTATAATTTTTTTTTTTTTTGGTTAGATTTGGCTGAAACTTGAATTAAGCACCTTTTAATTCGAAGCTATGATATAGGAGCAAGCCAGAAAATTCACACGAGGAGAGTATTTTTCTTGGGCTGGCCTGAGAGCTTCTTGAATGTGTGGGCCGCAATGTCATATCGATAAGCAGTAAGCACGATGGTGGTCTGGTCGATGAAGTAAATAGAGTTAGATTTTTAAGGTCCTGGTACATGCTCACGTACCAAATAAAATGCAAAGATCACCAATGTCAATATCTTGTTAATGCACCATGAACCCCCCCCCTTGGTTTTCACCAAAAGTTCCATTATATATATGACCTCGGGAAACAGTTTTATATATGAATTCAAAAGTTATATTACATGTATGTTTTTTTTGTTATCAGCTTGGTCAAATTATATAAATGCTGATTGGAATACAAGTTGTTTATCCCAAACCCAATGCATTGTAAATTGTGATTTGGCAGTTTGTTTGGACATACAATACTTGTTTTACATGTTATAATCCTTTAGACCGGTAGTTTTGCTTCCAGTTGAATAATTTTTTTTGGATCAAATACGAATATATTATTGGTATAAACCATGTATAAAATTTACTACCGTAAAAAGGAAAAACTACAGCAGTAGAAGTTAAGGAACAACACCTAAAACAAACGAGATAATCAAATTGTTAAGAGTAGTTGGTGCTTCAATGTTTACACCATGTCCAATTTCCTTCAATACCTCTAAACTCGAGTTTGGCAAATTCCTGTGTCAAAGAAAAATTATGTGGCAAAAAAAAAAAAAGATTACATAATAATATACTAACAAAATTAGAGTATGGAGGAGGTTAAACTGAGAGATCCTTTATTATGACTTGAATTGTTATACTATAGAGTTAAGCTATCATCACTATTCACTCATCAAATATTATTTACCTATGTAGACGACGCCCATGCTCCAAAGGAAACACCTGATCCTTGTCACCCCAAACGATCAACGTTTTCTGTGAATATTTAATCAACACCAAAATAAATAAATCGATCATCAGTTACTAATTATTCAGTTAAAAAAAAAACTGTTTTATTTGATCAAATGACCTGTGATATTGCAAAGAACTCTGACTCCTCTTCTCTTTCCAGCAAATTCTTAGCTAAATCTAAAAGTTCTTGTCGATTTGTCTCATACATCACCTAAACAAAAAAATTGAAAACTTGTAGGGCTTATTCTGCAAAATGTTTAACATCTGGATCATTTTTTAAATAAAAACTAAATTACGGGACAGAGTGAGTAATTAACAAAAAGAAACAGAACTTACAGAGATGAACTGTGAGAGGATAAAATCTGGAACCCAGTCAAGAAACCTAAGACCTGTATTCATGGAAACCCTAACTAACAACCTCAGATCTCTCGGATTACTCGGTACCAAAATCTCCGATACATCTCCGCCGTGTTTTTTCATCTCCGTCATCTTCTGCTGCTGCGTAAACCCGACTCCACTACTCACAATCACAAGTTTCTCAATCATCTCCGGCCAAATCTTCGCGATCCGGTACGCTACGAATCCACCGTAACTAATCGAGTAAACCGACAAATCTCCTCCGTCGTCTTTACCACCACAACAACCAAGCCTCTTCAAACCTCCGACGATACTCCTCGCCTGAAACTCTACGCTCCGATCTGTGTTTCTCGAGTACGATCTCCCGAAGAAAACGAGATCAGGGATGAAGAGATTAAACGATCTCGACAGATCCGTGACCTGAGGTATAAACTGCCATTTCGAGTTCCCTCCGTAACCGTGTAACATGAGGAGGTTCGGCCGGTTGATTTTCCGGTGGCCGGAGATCCAGAAATGTAATGTGGTTTCACCGTCGTTTAAATCGACGGTGATGGGGCGTAGATCGCAGAAGATTAGGAAATATAAAGATAAGAATGTATCGGCGAGCTTGATCAGAATCGGGTAATCGAAATTGTCGAGTAAACACCAAATGAGGCTCTTTAAGAGAGTTATCGCGATGCCGATGGCGCGACGGAGGATTCGAAACATGAGTTTCATTGACGCCATTAGAGAGTTTTGTTTGGTGATGATGATTCTGAGTAATATGGTTGTGGTTTGTGCATGCATGTGTGTTTGTCTGTTAGACCATTCGCATTCGTGGTAGGTATCTCAACCAGTTTCTCGTTAATTAAAAACAAATAAATGATAATAAAGGTAGAGAGACTCTTCTCGTTTTTACCGAGACAGAAAGAATTGGTTATGGTTAAAATTAGAAAAAAACAGAGCCGTTTACTATTTCTCCCGGTTTAGTCCGGTCTGATTTGATTGACTAATTCTTTCCCGCCGAAACGTTACTGATGGGCCAAAGCCCTATTTATTATAATTTTGGGCCCATAATTCATACAAACGCACAATGGTTAAGTACTCTCCCACACATTGTTTAGTGACACTGACATATATTAGCCAAGAAAAAGAAGGATCATTCCAAGAATCTTTCTTAGAGCTTTTTTTTTCTTGTTTTGTTTTGTTTTTGTCGACATCTTTGTTAAGCTTCTTCTGGCTGTCAAATAGTGTCTTTTAATGGTCCGTCACATGTGCCATTGGTCCACATTACATTACGACACATACGTATCCACATCTCCTCCTCGTATTCTCTACGTCAACTTTACCCAACTTGTGACAAAATCTTTGGCACTTGGCTCATAACTCCAACTACCCTCAAGTAAACGAGTTTTTCTTATCTTCTTATGGACGTGATTTGCGCTCTTCTACTTACTTGAGCGACAAGTTAATTCTGCATTACGCTTTGATATCTTTTAATTTGCCTCCTCTGTGTTATTCTCAAAAACTCTGAAAATTTTCATCTGTAATTAATATCAATGTCTACATCATCCATAAAATCACTAATGATGCGGAACAGGCAGGCAAAGAAAAGAGGCGTTTTGTTTGTTTCTAAGAGTGGTCCTTGTTCTTGGATGTCCATACTGGTTTCCAAAAGCTTATCTCCGTCTTTCGAATGTTCACCACACAGTTTATCCACCAGACTCTCTATATAAACGCAGAGGAGAGAAGTGAGAAGAGTAGATAAAAAAAAAGAAGAAGAAGAGAGTTATTCCTAAACCAGTCATTCAAAATGATGCGCATTATCTTCCTCTTATCTCTTCTCTTTGCTCTATCCAATGCCTCAGTTCAAGACTTCTGTGTCGCAAACCTGAAACGTGCTGAAACCCCTGCGGGTTACCCATGTATTCGTCCCATGCACGTCAAAGCCAGTGACTTTGTCTTCTCAGGCTTAGGCACTCCTGGAAACACTACAAACATCATCAGTGCTGCTGTCACGCCCGGTTTCGTTGGTCAGTTCCCAGCTCTGAACGGTCTAGGCCTCTCTACAGCTAGACTTGACCTAGCTCCTAAAGGTGTGATCCCAATGCACACTCACCCTGGTGCCTCTGAGGTTCTCTTCGTCCTTGACGGCTCTATCACTGCTGGGTTTGTCTCCTCCTCTGCAAACACTGTCTACGTGCAGACGCTTAAACCAGGACAGGTCATGGTTTTCCCACAGGGCTTACTTCATTTCCAAATCAATCAAGGAAAAGCCAAAGCTGCAGCCTTTGTCACATTCAGCAGCGCTAACCCGGGTCTCCAGATTCTTGATTTCGCACTCTTTGCTAACAATCTTCCCACTGACCTCGTCGTGGGTACTACTTTCCTTGACCCAACTACAGTCAAGAAGCTAAAGGGTGTTCTTGGAGGAACTGGTTAAAAAAAGACTTGGGACTCCCCTTGACTAAAACAACAACAAACACCTCTTCTTCTTCTTCTTCTTTTTTTATCTTTGATGGATTCTTGTCATCTCTGTTTTGTGTTCCTTGTAATTCTTCAAAACCTGTCAAGATTATTACATTGTATGTGAGTTTTTCATTCAAGATCCTGAGTTGGTCATCATATCATTAGCTAAAACTTAACCATTGACTTGAGTGAACCCTCTAATTAGGAAAAAGAAACAAAAGAATGCTAACTTTAAGGACCAGACTCTCACATGGGTTCAGTGGTCCCAACTCCACAAGTTTAGATCGGTCCTCCCCCAGCAATTATTATTCTATATGATATGTTTGACATTAACCCATTAGAACCATACAAAAAGGAGACATCATGTGTGTATGCTAAATAGCTAACTTAGATCTACAGCCTGGAGCTGGGAATTAAAGAACACATTTGACAGTTTCTTTCAAAAAATGTATCACACCAAATCTAAGAACTTTGATAAACAGAGTCATCCCCATCTCTCCAATGAAACGACTGGTTCAAGACTAAAAGCAGAACAACTACACAATACTCAGATGTGATCTAAACAACAATATTGAGTTGCAGCCACTAAAGACAATAAAAATTTACAGATTATGGAAAAGAGAAAAGGGATCAAAATTGAGATGACTCACTTAACTCCAACTGCGATACTCATTTAGTGTTGTTGTAAATCATTGATCTTGCGGAGAAGCTGACTTCTTTTGAAAAGCAAGAAAGCAGCAACAACTACTTGTAAAGCTGCAGCTACACCGGCGAAGAAAAGCCCCACCGTCTTTCCCGTGTTCACCTTCTTCTTCCGATGATGACGATGATGGTTCCTTGACTTCTTTCTCTGTCGCCATTTTTTTCTTCTGTGGTGATGATGCTTCTCGTGATTCGCCTGCTTGTTACTACTCTCAAAGACCCTTACTGGAGGAGGAGGCGGTGGTAGAATCTTGTGATTGTGAGTCAACTAAGATAGAAGAAGCAGAGATGGAGAAGAAGACGAAGAAACAGAATAAGAAAAGTCTCAAACTTTGTAATGGCGGTTCCATTTCGCAGAATCGAAAATTGGGATTGAGAGTTTCAAAATCTCTGAATCATGAAATCAGGGTTTCTCGATTTGAATAGCTGCGTGTAATATGAATCGATTTGAGAACAAAGAGAAGTGTGAATCTGAAGAACGTGTAACGTTAGAGGATCGTTCCTGGTGTGTTCTTACGTTTTAAATTAGGGAAGATGGAACGAATGAACCAAGAAGAAGAAGAACCACTGACGACGACAAGTGATGAATTTTTGATAGTGGGCCGTTTTGGATCTCTTCTTTTAGTATTATTTTATTAATTAAGGCCCATCATATATGTGATTGCAGATGAGTTGTATTATTTTTTTGGATCCGCAAATAAACAAACATTAAAAATGTGTTCATGGTCACACTATACAAAATGCGATTGTATAATAATCTCATCTGCAATCATATATGATGAAAATACTAATAAAACAGTTGAATTCAAAAATGTGTTTTTTTATAACTTTTTATTGAATACTACTTTGTAATAAGTTTTCAGCTATATATATATATGAATGTACTTAAAGGTTATTGATGGGGAGAGTTCTACAAAACAAATATATTGTTAAACTTTACAGTAATAATTGAGGGAAATGTGCAGGGGAGAGAGTGAAGAGACACACGTAAAGTAGATTCTGATGATATCATTTATCTGTGACTGTGAGGTATATGGAGCCGATAGCTTTACTCAACAACTTCGTCATCAACAAGATATTTAAAGCAATTTGCATACACTGTACTAACTACTAACATACACACTTGCAGACATATATATATAAAATTATAAACTAGTAGCTAGCTATAGTGCTACTCGAATAATGTGTGCATGTGGCCAAATTGCGTCGCATATATGAGAAATTTGGATTTTCTTTTTTTGGAATTTAATTTAGCCTTTTCCCTAATTATTAGTAAAACATGTATTTCTTAATTAGTTCTTACTATGATCATAAGTGCACAATGTAACACACATAAGTATATGCATGGGATGGAACATTCACGCATTTATGTAACATGTAATCCACCAAATATAGTAATACGAAGGTTTGGACGGACTCAATCGATTATAAGTTAGATTCAATATATAGTCAATATTTTATATTTATGTAAGCAACAATTCAGATACGACTGTAAAAAAAAAGTCCGAACCCTTAATATATCACCTACGCTGCTTACTATAATTAACTAGCTTGATAATGATATACGTGTTGATAAATCATAATCTTGGACGGATTCGACTATAAATTTAAGTTAAGTTTCACTTTGTAACGCTATTTCTTTAAATACGACCACGACAGAACTCAGAAGAAGGCACATAAATTGAGGAATTAATGGCCTCTCCTTGACTTTGTCTAATTAATAAATATCATAATCAACACTTTTGTTATGGAGTTTAAATAGTAGATGCATTAACTGTTCAACTGATTTTCAAAAAGAAAAAAAAAATGTTCAATTGATTCTATGTCGAATAAAAACAACAATTTTCATTTTCAGTTCATGCCGAAAATAATAACATTACTATCAAAGGATATCATATATAGTAATCCTGGATTCTGATAATGATAACCTATAATTTGCTAAAAATGTTGTATATATATAATATATAGGCCTAACTTTTAAACGTTTATTAAACCATAATGATATATTGAAAAGACTCATCTAACAAACCGCGGGAAAAGAAGTCTCTCCGGCGAGAAATTTCATGGTGGTCGTTCTTGTCCGGAGGGAGAACCTTTGGCCTGGTCGGTATTGGCAATCGCAGAGCTTGCTGAACATATCCTCTTCACGTCATATCTGTTTATATCGAAATTGGTTACAGCGTTTAAGCCTCTGAATTTTATTGCCGCGATATCATAAGCCTCTGCTGCTTCTTCTTGCGTGCCTTCATCAAAGTTGCGATATAAAGTTAATAATTAATAACAACAATGTATAATGTTATATATTCAACCATTTATATATAGAAGTGGTTTCATACTAAATGTGCCAAGGTACAAGTCCTTGTTTCCAGCAACTCTTCCGATTCTAGCTTGCCATCTTCCATGTTGATGATGCCTGCATGCATTATACATCCATGATCATAAACATCCTCTAATGCTATATACATGCTCAATTGCTCATAATTAGTTTTTTACAAGGTATGTCCAAATCAAACCTTGTAACTCCTCTGTAAACGGAAGCTCCCCTAGAAAACCCACTACTGTTCCTATATATGGGAATTTCATAACAAAGCTTTGGTTATAAGTATGTAACTATATATGTATATATAGAAAGCCTATAAATATCAAATATTGCAAAGAGAGTGATGTTTTAGGTTGAGTACTAGTTATACCTCCTCAACATGGCAACAAATTCTTGCCTATTCATGTTATCGAGTTCCTCGATCTCCTTTTCGTAATTACTTAACTGGATAAAAAGAGCATCAAAACACTGATATTAGTTACTAACCAACTCTAAATGATTCCATTATCAAATTAAGTCAATAAAATCGTAAATTAATTACTTCAAGATCCAAATAAGTAATTACAAATCTGGTATGTTGCATGAGTGTAACATATATAAAATAATGAAGGATTTAGAAGTGGAAGGAGCTAGGGACCAGATCAAACTCACAGAGAAATTTAAGTGAGTGGTAGGACCCCAATACTTCAGAGCCGCTAAATCATAAGCCCTCGCTGCTTTCTCCTCCTCATCATACCCTCCTGTTATATTTTATAGTTTTCATTAAGTTATCATATACAGTACGTATACTTGTTTTTATTTTTCTTAAAGAGCTTATTTACTTCAGACCATAACTAGGGCAACACGAATGCGACAAATGGATCCAATGCAGAATAGGTTGTGAAAATTTAAGTTTTTGACTTACCAAGATACACTGTGATTGATCAAGAAGGGAATTGGAAATTGCAAAAAAGAAAGAAAAAAAACTGTTAGTCAAATTATTGATGATAGCATATTTGAATCGGAAAATGTACGAATTTATATTTGTTTTTGTTTTTGGAAAAACCTTGTCTTCCTTTTCTTGTCTGTCCCTCTTTCTTACAGCTATTATCCCATAAGTGAGCTTCATACCTCCCTGTCCATCTATGCCTGTATACACGCACAAATATGTTTATATATGTGTCGACACAATCACTTTAACTACAAAATAAATGACATGTATACATAATTTTAGCTAGCATTCACATTTTTATTACGTGTAAGTTTGAGGCATCCTTATTTAATAACGTAACGTACGTACCTTGTAACTCCACGATACTGCGAAGTTCTTTGTCCTAAACTATTAACCGATTTCCGAGGAACTGTTTCCTTCACCACCTGAGATTTACCATCCAATCTCTTCCGCTTCTCATCTACCTTAACCGGTTCTTCCACCGGCACAGACAATACATTTGATTCGTTGATCAAATCAGAACAAGCGCCATGGCTCAAAGCCAATGATAGCATCGAGCCACTGGTGTTATAGTAACCAGTCTCTTCGTTACTCAACTGACTAATAGTATTGCTCGTACCACCCTCTTCAGTAACGTAAGTATTTGAGAGTGGAAATGTTGGAGTGTCTTGCCTTAACCAAGATTTGAGATCCGAGACCGAACCAACCCTCTCAAAAGCTCCATAATCAAGGACTAAGTTCGGGTATTGTGGTGTAACTTCGGTTTGTTCGTGGAGGAGGTAACCGGGTGGGTACAATTCGTTAATCACGGTGGTGCAATTGATATTGGTTTGGTTATGGTTCATAGGATACTCGGTTTGATGAGAGTTTGGCACTTCCTCGTCATGATGATGATGGTGATCAAGGTTAATATCATATCTCCCCACTACACAAAAATAGAAAAATGAATATCGTCAACAGTGGCCAAGCCAACAAACAACATATATGATATATTTTATGTATAAGTAATACCAGAAGGATGATGTGTGAGAGGATCGGCGAAGAAGAGAGACCCATCTGAACCGTTGTGCCTAAGTTCTTCTTCGTCTTTTTCTTCTTCTCTATCGCAAGTTCTCAAATGAGGTGTCAAAGAAAATCCCAACCATTTGTTCATCTCTCTCTCTCTCTCTCTCTCTCTCTCTCTCTCTTTCTCTCTCTCTCTCTCTCTCTCTCTCTCTCTCTCTACCACACTATTTAGGGTTTCGTGTTTTATATGATTTGTAGTGTTATTATTGTACATGTGAATATATATTGTTTTTTCAAAGTCTAGACATTGATATATAGATGTAGGCAAACAGATTATATTGAACAAAAGTGGAAAATGCGAAATCAGCAATTATATATAGACTAAAGACAAAACAGGTGGCGGTGAAGTTTTGTCGTAGCATGAAAGGAAAAGAAGAGGAGGTTTCTCTCTCTTACTCTCTCTTATTACACCTTCTTTTTTGGGCACTTGCATCTGACTTCTATAGAGTATTGTGCCCTCTTTCCCTCAGATCTTTTCGATGTTTACCATATATGGATACACATGGCACATAAGAGTTTTAATTTATGCATTTAAGGTTTGATTCTCTTTTTTTTTTTTCTGCTATAGAATAAGCACGATTACAAAGTTAATAAAAAATCGGTACTTTCTTTTTCGAGACGGGCGAGTAATTGGGAGTAAAAACGAAGTGATTTTTTCACTACACAAACGAGGTAAAAGAAGTTTTGAGTTTTAGATTTGTAGTTGAATAAATCAGTTATACTTCTTCATAAATAGAAGGGCGTTTACTAGAGTTCTCGACCAAAAAAGCACGACATGTCTCCATTGGGCCATTGGAATTTTTTTTGAAAAACTCAATTTCAAACAGAGTAGCTTCTCTAATCGCTAAGTGTAACAGTTGATGGCAGGTTAAACTCGTATGTTGCAGCAGATCACCCACCTCGGTTGAACCACGTTTTTATGGAAGAAAGACCTTCGCTATCTGTTTGATCTTGATATTTTTTTTGGTTAAAGGTTCAGCTCTATGACTTTTTGTAAAGGCCTTTATTTATAGGCAAATTGGTTGTGGCTGTAGGAAGGTAGCGCGGTGCTTCAGGTGCATAGGTTTAGTTCTCTATGGCTGAATGTAATTATACCAAACCAAACTCTTTGCTCTAATATAACATCACTTGATCAAAACAAAAAAAGAATCAATCAGTTAAATTGAATAGTGCACTTGCCGAGATTGTCGGGAATGATGTATTCTTTTGTGTTTGTATAGTGTCGAGACATATGTGTATTTTTGTTTGTTGTAGTAATATAGATTAGCAATATTGTCCAAGAAAAAAAAAAGATTATAATCTGTCAATCAAAATGACCAACAATTTTTATGATATTATTAGAAAATAAACTTAAAAAATATATTTTATTTAAAATATATTTATGATAACAACATAATACAACTTAACTTCGAGTATTACAGAAAATTTTAAACAAATTGATAAATTGATATACAACTAAAAAATGATTCATATATAAAAGTCACTACAAAAAATATGGGTATTGATAGCAGAAAAACATATCGCAGTTTTCGTAAGTGTTATCGTTGATAAAATTTTAGAAATGGAGCTCTATAATGACGCTTTTAAAACGCCAAACATAAAAATATGTAAGCGCGAACCAAAAATCAGTATTTCCGCCAAAGACTTAAAACTTTTAGTAAAACTGACTCTTTTCCCTCTCCACCCGCGAGACTTAATAAAATTTTTAGAAAAAACTTAGACTGAAAAAAAAACCATTAGTCTCACTTCATCGAGCTCTCCGCCGACGAGTCGACGACCGTCCATATTACCGCAGTTCACTGGAAAATCTTCATCAAAGACGAAGCTCCTTTGTCAGTGAGATCTTATCCGCCGACGAAGCTCCTCTGTTAACAATCTTCTCCGCCGACGATTCGCATTTCAGTCGGCTTGCTTGTTTCATTAGATTTTTCGATTCAGTGTTTTCTCAATTAGGGTTCTTCTGATTTCAAGTTTAGATATGTTTTATTTAGAGATTTCATAGTTAGGGTTCTGTCTTATTTAGAGATTTGAAGTTTAGATCTGTCTTATATCGAGATTTGTCAGTAATTTGGGTACTCTATTTGCAGGTTTTGGTACTCGCGGTTTGGAGGAATTTCTTTCTGGATTTCACCCAATTTCAATAGGTTAGTCCTTCTCAGTAATTTCTTTCTGTACTCGCGGTTGTGTTTAGTTAAACAAAACTTTATTGTGAATTTGATTGTTTTGTGGATTGCACATATTTTATGTTTCTGCCTGAATCATGCTGGTTTTAATTACTGAATGGACGGTTCTCAATAAGGGTAGCATATAAAATGGTGGAGAAGAGATGGGTTCATCTATGCAGGTAATTACTTTTTTCATAAATAAATTATATGGTAAGTGGTTAATTTGTGCAGTCTGATTTAGTTAGTTTTGTTTTCAATGGCATGTACTGAAGGACTGATCCTGCTTATGAGATTGGTGCTTTAAATTTTGTTAAGAAGAGGTTACTGATGCTATAGGAGGATCTGATCAGTTGGTAATATGCTCATGTACGGACTGTCGCAATGTTGATCGACATTTAGGCAGTGTAGTAGTAGTCACATAGTAAGCAAGGGAATAGACGAGGATTACAAGATACAAAGGGAGTGGTATCATCATGGAGAAGTGGTTTCAGTAGACAGCAATGTTAGTCAGTGGAATGAAGAGGTTTTAGGGTTATACAGAGCTGCTGAATACTTAGATGAAGAGTTAGCTGCTTAGTGTCAATTAGTGGATGATGCTGAGGGTGAGGCCGATGACAAGAAAGAGGACGAGTTCCTTGCAAAACTAGCTGATGCTGAAACTCCTTTATACCCTACGTGTGCAAGTCATAGCAAATTATCAGCCATTGTTTCACTGTATAGAATCAAGACAGAAAATGGCTGGTCAGACAAAAGCTTCAATAATCTTCTAAGGACTTTTCCAAGACATGTTACCGGAGGAGAATGTTCTACATACATCAATGTATGAAGTAAAGAAGTTTCTCAAGACTTTTGATATGGGTTATCAGAAGATTCATGCTTGTGTTAATGAGTGTTGTCTATTCAGGAAGAAGTTGAAGAAGCTTGATAATTGTCCTAAGTGCAAGGCGTCGAGATGGAAGGTAAACATGCACACTGGTCAGATAAAGAAATGTGTCCCCCAGAAAGTTTTAAGGTACTTTCCAATCATACCGCGACTGAAGAGGATGTTTAGGTCTGAGCAACTTGCGAAGGACCTGCGGTGGCATTTTTCAAACAAGAGCAGTGATGGAAAACTGCGTCACCCTGTAGATTCTGTTACATGGGATCAGATGAATGCTAAATACCCTGCGTTTGCTGCTGAACCAAGGAACATCCGTCTGAGACTTTCGACTGATGGATTTAACCCTTTCAATATGAAGAACAACATATACAGTTGTTGGCAAGTTTTGCTAGTGATTTATAATATGGCTCATGACCTATGTATGAAGAAGGAGAACATCATGCTTAGCTTGTTGATTACTGGGCCGCATCAACCTGGTAATAGCATTGACGTTTACTTGAAACCTCTAATAGAGGATCTAAACCATTTGTGGAGTAAAGGAGAGATAGCGTATGATGCTTTCAGTAAGAGCAATTTCACACTAAAAGAAATGCTCTTATTGACTATCAGTGACTTCCCTGCATATGAAAATCTTGCTGGATGCAAAGTTAAAGGTAAGATCGGTTGTCCTTTATGTGGAAAAGACATTGACAGTATGTGGTTGAGTAATTGTAGGAAACATGTATATATGTGCCATCGCAAAGGTCTATCACCAACACACAATTATCTGGGGAAAAAGACTTGGTTTGACGGAAAAGCTGAATATGGGAGGAAGGACAGGATATTAACTGGTCATAATATTTCTTTCCTCTTAAAAAATTTCAAAAATGATTTTGGAAATAAGAAAGAGAGTGGGAAGAAGAGAAAGCAGACTGCTGCTACTGAGTCATCCTCATCTGATGAGTCTGATGACACTGAGTCTGAGGAAGAGGAAAAAGACGAGGAGGAGTTATCCAGATGGAAGAAAAGGTCTATATTTTTCAAGTTGTCTTATTGGGAGGTATCACTACAAGAAATTTGACAATTGATAGCGCCTGAAAAACGCTACCGTATCATACGATAGCGGTTTGGTAAACGCTATGTCATCGCCCGCGATAAAAAGTCTGACACTTTAGATAACGTTTTTATCGTGCTATTGAATTTTGATATACAATAACGTTTTCAGCGCGCTATTGAATGTTGATAAACAATAACGTTTTTAGCGAGCTATTGAATGTTGACAAAAACTATAACGTTTTTATAACCGCCATATTTAAGTGTATACAATAGCGATTATATTTCGTTATTTTTAGACTATTTACATTTTTATGTTACTTTTTGCAGCATTCGTTTTATGCTATTTGTTTGGATTCCTGATTTACGACAAAATGAAGTGAAGAAGAAAACTTTTATAAAATAACATTAGGTTTTCAATCCAACTAACCAACATAATCCACACAATAGTTCAATAAACTTATAAACTAGTTAGCCAAACATAAACACCACACAATTGTTCAAGTTCCAAGCTAAGGCCCTAGTTTGTTTCTAACACAACTGTGTTGAACTCAAGACCCTACAATCTTATCAGTAGGCCATGCCACTGTTGTACCTAAAGCATCAGCAACACATTCCACTTCCGCACTTGGTCTCCATACTTTGGCTGTTCCAATCTTTATAATTTTAACCCATACCTTGCTAGAATTAGGTCCTAAGGGTTTACAGTGGACTGTGTCTTCCGGATTGGCTGACATGACTATACCTTCTGCAACGATCTCTCCTGAGTTTTCACAGTCCAACAACATGCAAGTCTTCTTTCCATTTGTTGAGCTGTTAGCGACGCTGCAGCTTATACTCTACCACTCAGAACAAAATTAAAGATCAACTCAAGATCATTATATAACATTTGACTAACTTAAAATTCAGTCACTGGAAATTATACCTTAGGTGATGATGCTTTTGGTGATGCTTCTCTTGAAGGTTGAGTATTGATCTTGTTAATTGGCCAGGCAATATAATCTTGAAGTACATGCTCCATCAAGTAATTTTCAGTAGTTGGTCTCCACAGATAAGCATCTTTCTTAACCACCTTATCAACCTTCACCACTGAAGCATTTGAACCAATACGAATATCATTGATCACTTCGTTTGGATCAGTAGACCATATATGACCCTCAGCAACTATCTCATCCTCCTCCACATTACAATCGTAGATGATGACCATGGCATGTACCTAAGTCAGTCATAAACAAATATATATATCAGAACAAGAAATGATAATAATACAGTTTCATAAAAATCAACCAAAATCAAAATTTTACCGATGAATCAGAAGTTTGGTAATCAACCATCTTGATTTTATTAGCTGGCCATGCTATTTTGACTCCCACAGCTTGGGTAAGTGATCCAACAGTTTTAGTTGGCCTCCAGAGAGAAGCATTTTCTACTAGTACAGACCTAACAATGACAACTGAGACATTAGGACCAATTGGAATATCAGCAACCTTGTACATTGGTTCAGACGAGCAGTACTCTCCTTCACCGACAACAACATCCTCTTTTGAGTACCAATCCAGTAGTTGACACATACGAACATCATGTCTACAACTACTACCCAGGTCCGAGGTAGAAACATCATCAGGCTGTTCACAGAAGAAGTTGAATTTTAAAAGCATACATTGGAATCATCAAGCATTGTTGACCAATGTGAGATAAAGATTAACTAACCTTATTCCCTTTAGACAAGAACTGAAGTTTATTTTCAAGATTTTCAACCTTGTTGACCAATTCCTTCTGCGTTTTCTCAAGCTCATACACATGTGCATCTCGAGCCTGAAGGAATCCTAGCTTTGTTGCAGTGATCCCTTTGTCCATCCCTCTAAGCCTTCCAGGTTTGTCTCTTCCTAACACCTGGCTCACAGCATCCTCTCTAATGCTAGTGCTAGCTGTAGATGCCATTTCACTATCAAGAGATTTTATTTTTTCCTGACACAAATAGTGAAAACAGAATTCATGTGAGTTCTATAAAACTAGTCCATAATCAATAAAGATTCAAACAAAACAATCCCATGTCACTTACAGCAGTATCGACAAATTTCTCTCTCACAGGTCTCCCATCTGAATGAGTGTGTCCTGCTATCCATACTTTGCTCCTTGACACTTTGCTTGGGTCTGAACTTTTTTTCTTCTGCAGTTAACAACACCACATCAGCTTTGCGTGAAAAATAACAGCAAATATTAACATCCACATACCATATCATCAGCTAGTCGAGTCATTCCTTTACGACTTGAGGTGTGTGGAATCTGCCCCTTTCTCAGTTCCCTGAATTTTTCACTTACAACCTATAAACAAGCCCATAATCAATAAAGATTCAAACAAAACATATTCAAGCATTACAGATTTTGAAATACACAACCTGAAATTCTGCACTAGTCTTAGACTTCACCCACTTTTTCCAAGCTGCAACAGATTGGATGTTACTTGGTTTCAACTCCAGAACCTCTTTATTATTTAGTTTTCGTACTTTAGAGACAAGCTTAGACTTAGAAGACCGCCAAGTATTATTCATCTGCCCCAAAAGAAACTCTTTTTGCCACTCTTCAGTTACATTGAACCTTGCCTACAATATTTGTGAAACAGTTTAAACAACTTGATGATTAGTACACAGACTCATATAAGAGGTAAATTAGCAAAAGTAATTAGGAAATACCTGAATTTGCTCCCACATCATGTCTTTTATTTTAGGATCCAAATATCTCCAGTCATCAAGAAGAACTGGCACATGCTCTCTTACCAAAATACCCATGAAGGATGAAAGCAAGACTGATCCTCGACCCACATGTGCACCAAGAGAATTCCATTCAACTTCAATTTTCTCTTCATGGTGTTTAGCAACTCCACGCATTTTAGTTGGCCCTCTTGTTCTCCTTTTCTTGGTTTCCTGAGCTTCTCCAGCTGTTGATTGCACATTTTCTTCTAGATCAGCCTGCTGCTCTTCTAAATCTCCATTGACTTGCCTATCTTCTTGGCCTTCATTGTGATGCTCATCACTATCAACATCATTGACCTGCCTGTCTTCTTCTCTTTCTAATCCAATTTCTTCCACAGCCTTACTGCGTTTCCGGATGGGCTTTTCAGGGACTGGAGGGATGCCTAGCTGATGGTTACTGCATCTAGGAATGATTGTATCCATTTTCTTCGACATTTTCATATACCTGAAACAGAACTGTAATAAATTTTAGTACAAGTAATCCTAATCCAATTAATTCACTACTAAGACCCCTTCACAATCTTCTCTATCAAAGAAACTCTCATCATCAGAAGATTCGTTTCCAAAATCTTCATTTTGCGGAACGGATGGTGCAACTACAAACTCTTCTTCTGTCTCTAGCTCATGATACCCTCTTGGTGGCGCCCTCATCACTACAGACCAACTTGAGGAGTCATCTCTAAAATAGAAAACTTGTTTAGCTTGGGAGGCCAAAATATATGGATCTTGGAGGTAGGCAGATTGGTTGACATTGAGATTCACAAGTGTAAATCCTTCTTCTTCTTTTACACCATTTCCTTTGTTGGCCCACTTACACTTGAATAGTGGTATATGAAACATATGGTAATCTAGCATAATTATCTGTTGTATAACTCCATAGAACACAACCATGTCCGCCATCTGTCTATTATCTCTAGCACTAGCTCTACACATGCTAAAAGCTTTATAAGTTACTCCACTATTCTGAGTCTTGCGCATTACGTCCTCAGTGTGAAATCTATGCCCATTAATGACAAACCCCTTATAGATTTGAGCTATATTCCTTGGTCCATGAGCTAACCATCTCAATTTCTCTGAATGATGTTCTGAGTTACCAGGGATCTACATATCCACACAAAGTATTTAAAGTTATTTACTATATATACATAGTAATAAGAAAATAATACTGTGTAAATATACAAGATCTAACCTTATCTTTTACCCACTGTGAGAACCTATCTGCGTGTAATTTCCATAAAAGAGTTTCACTTTTACGACATCTCACATCCATTGATTGCAATTCCTCAAGGTGCATACTGTTACAGAACATCAGATAGTTAGTTGTAAACATTAAACTTTCAAACTTAGTTGTTAAACTATAAGAAATAAGATGAGACAAAAGACAAACTTACTCTACATATGGACTCATCACTGCCATGTTCATTAGAACATATCTATGGGCAATGTCTCTCTCTTTATCACTTAATACCACTTGAGCAGCCTTCTGGAATGGGCATCCTTCAAGTATTCCCCCAGGGGATCCAACATCTTCATTACGGTTGATTGTTTCTTCCACCGGTACAGAATTTTGTAGGAACTCCATGCAGAATGCAATACACTCCTCAGCTAAATAACCTTCAGCCATACAAGCTTCTGGCCTTGCATAGTTTTTGACATATGCTTTTAGTGTTTTCATGTACCTATATCTCAACCAAATACAGATATACTATGTTAGTAAACTATTGAAATACAACCTGTAAATTTTCAAAGTTCAAAGATGATTACCTTTCAAAGGGGTACATCCATCTGAAATGAACAGGTCCACCCAAACGTGCCTCCCTTGCTAGATGTATTGGAAGATGGTACATTATATCGAAAAGGGATGGAGGAAAATATCTTTCTAGTTGGCAAAAGGTCTCTACACACTCAGCCTCCAGTGATATTAGCTTTTCTGGATCAAGAACTCGCTGACACAACCTCTTAAAGAAATTACATAGTCTAATCACTGCAATTCTAGGACCCTTTGGTAGTAATCCTCTCAAAGCTACTGGTAAGAGATTCTGAAGAAGCACATGATGATCATGTGACTTCAATCCACCAGTCATAGGAGGATCCACTGAAACACAGTTGGATATATTTGCAGAATAACCATCAGGCCCTCTGAATGAACTTAACCGCTTGCAAAATTCAGTTTTTTCAGACTTGGACAGCCAATAAGCAGCTGGAGGCAAATAAGTCCTCTTCCCTTTTTCCTGTGTGTGTAACTTCTGTCTAATTCCCATGTCTGCGAGATCTTTCCTTGCTTTCACCCCATCTTTTGACTTAACAGATTGCATCAACATAGCCAACATAGCATAAGAAACATTCTTCTCCACATGCATTACATCAATATTGTGACGAACCGGCATATCCTACCACAAAAGAAGAAGAATTAGTTCAATATATATATGATATGCAACTTTATATTGAAATTTGAATCTATATACCTTCCAGTAAGGTAACTCAAACAGGATGGACCTTTTCTTCCACCTCCATCTACCATCGTCTTCATCAGATTCATCATTCGATGGTTCCGCATCTTCACTTATACCTTTTCTTTTCCTTTTCCCTTTTTTCTCTATACATTTACCAAAATCATTTCTGAAATCCTTAAGCATCTCACAGATTTCTACTCCAGTTTCAACTCTTCTTGCACTTCCTTTCTCTACTGTATTATCAAACCATTTCTTTCTTCTTCTGTACGGATGATCAGGTCTGAGCCTCTTTCTGTTGCCCAAATACACATGCTTACGGCTAAATTTTAACCATCTAAAAGGCGTATCTTTTCCACAAACAATACATGCCTGTATCCCTTTGACTTTACATCCTGACAATGATCCTAATGCTGGATAATCAGTTATACTCCACATCAACATTGCTCTAAGTGTGAAATTCTCCTTCATGAAAGAGTCATAAACTAAAATACCTTCATGCCACAAATCCTTCAGATCATCTATCAATGGAGCTAGGTAGACATCAATGTTATTGCTCGGTGCAGTTGGCCCAGGGATCAAAAGAGTGAGCATCATGTTCTCAGCCTTCATACACAATGTCGGATGCATGTTGTAGTTCACTAATAATACTGGCCATGTGCTATACTTCGTATTCTGGATGGCAAAAGGATTCATCCCATCAGTGGAAAGGCCTAGGCGGAGGTTTCTTGGTTCAGCAGCAAACTCAGGCCATTTATCATTCGCATTGGCCCAAGTTAATGAATCAACTGGATGCTTCATTGTACCATCTGTACTTGCATTATTAAAATGCCACCTCAAGTCTTCAGCCATTCTTTTGGATCTAAACATCCTCCTAAATCTATCTTTAATTGGAAAATACCTTAGAACCTTTGCTGGAATCCCCTTATTCTCTTCACCGGTATTCATATCCCTGTCCCATCTGGAGATACCACATCTTGGACAGGTTTCAATATCTGCATATTGCTTCCTGTATAGGATACAATCGTTCTTGCATGCATGTATCTTGTCATATCCAAACCCAAAAATTTTCAGAAACTTCTTCATCTCATCTGTTGATCTCGGTAACACATTGTCCTTAGGAAGCATTTCATGAACCATTTTGAGCAACTGATCAAAAAAGTTCTCCGACATACCGCTCTTCACTTTAATCCTGTAAAGCCCCATGATTGCAGATATCTTGGTGTAGTTGGGACAGATTGAATACAAAGGAGTTTCCGCATATTGTAGCTTCTTTCTAAACTCAGATTCTTCTACACTATCAACATCATCATTCTGATCTTCACTATGGCTACTGGGCTTTGAATCACTATCAAAGAAGGCTGTTCTAATCAAATCATAAGCTTCAAACTCAGAGCTTAGATCTTCATCTGGCTGAGCAATTTTCTTATCACCATGAATGCTCCAACACGAATTCCTCTTGTATTTCTCATCCATTCCCCTAATCACTAGATGATCAAACATAGTCTCTATTCCTTGATGAGACAAATTCCAGCAATGTGTGCAGGGACATAGCATAAAACTAGGATTACCCAAACTTGTTGTTGCTGCATTCACAAAATTTCTAGCTCCTATCCCATACTCAAGGCTAGCCCTGTAAGCAACAAACATTATAAAGTTCAATAGCATATCTCTGTTAAAAACGAATTTCAAGACCAAACATATACATAGAAAAGCTAAAACACTGTATTTCTGAAATACTGAAGCTTTTTATGAAAACAAGACTTCTGTGCAATGAAAAAACCGGAAATAATGTCATACCTTGGTAGCCAAACCCATGACTTATCCATCGTCCAACAAGACCGTAACTCAGCTCCACATACACTCAAATTTAAAACCAGAGAATCGAGTGTGAGAATCAGAGTGAACTCATCGTCCAACAAGACCCTATCAAAAAATCAACAAATCAGAGAACAAGCAAAGATAAAATTACCCACCCGGCTAATCTGAGTGTGAGAATCGAGTGTACTCCTTGATTAGGGTTTCCACCGTGAAATCGAGTTGAGAGAGAGAGAGATGGAGTTCCAAGACAGAGAAATCGAGTTGCGAGAGAGAGAGAGAAACCGAGTTCAGGAAGAGAGAAATAGCTAGAGACTGAGAAATCAATTGAGAGCCAGAGAAATCGAGAAAGAGAAACCGAGTTGAGGAAGAGAGAAATAGAAACTGAGAAATCGATTGAGAGCCAGAGAAATCAATTGAGAGGAAAAGTCGAGAAGTCGATTGAGAGTTTGAGAGTTTGAGAGACTGAGAAGTCGATTGAGAGGAAAAATCGAGAAAGAGAGAAAAATGAAAACCCTTTTTGCCTTAGATCTATTTTTTTGCCTTAGGGAAATGACGAATTTTTTCCCCCTTTTAATTTCAATAGCGTTTACAAATTTTTAGGAACCAAATTTTGGCCCGCGTCAAATTTTAATTCCCGCTGTTAACCATAGATAGCGTTTACAAATAACCAAACGCTATCTTTAATATATGCTCACTCAAAGATAGCATAAACATCAAAAACGCTATCCTTTTATGCTATCAATAGTCAAATTTCTTGTAGTGTATGTATCTGTTTTCTCTTATTATGTAGTTTTCATAACTAATCAATATATCATTAACTTGTATTTACTTTAATTGTGTAGTACCTCCCAGTAAGACACAATTTAGATGTGATGCATGTGGAGAGAAATGTGCCTGCAAGCATTGTGGCGACATTGTTGCACAGTGGGAAATCAAAGGATGGCCTAAAGACTCGCAAAGATCTCCAACTTCTAGGCATTAGAAAGAATTTGCATCCTAAAGAAAGAGGTAAACGTATCTACCTTCCAGCTGCTCCTTGGTCTCTATCAAAGGCAGAAAAGAAAGTATTTTGTAAGCGGCTGTATGACTTCAAAGGTCCAGATGGATATTGTTCCAGTATATCCAGTTGCATATCATTATATGAGTGCAAGGTAATGGGTCTTAAATCACATGATTACCATGTGTTGATGCAACAATTACTACCTGTCGCACTTAAAGGTTTACTGCCTAAAGGTCCAAAGATTGCAATTTCACGCCTCTGCTCATTTTTCAACCATCTTTGCCAAAGAGTTGTTGATATGGAGAAGATCACATCATTGAAAAATGAAATTATGGAAACTCTGTGTATGTTCGAGAGATTCTTTCCTCTAAGCTTCTTTGATATAATGGTGCACTTATGTGTTCATCTAGGCAGAGAAACCAGATTAGGTGGATCTGTCCATTTCAGAGGATGTATCCATTTGAGAGGTATGGTTTCTATCTTATCCTCTTTACCTAACTGTACTTGACATAGATTTAGCTTCTGATTAATTGTTTATTTGTTCTTGGTACTTGAATGGTTAGATCAATGAGTGTTGTTTTCAGACTTGTACTTGAATCTTATGTATGGTATTTTTAGTCTACAGTAAAGTTCTTCTAAATTTAATTTCTTTCAAAGCATTATATAATATGTATATTGGATATATATAATATAAATATCGAATATTTATATATATATATATATATATCGATCATCGAGCATAGCAAAAAATCACAGCTACATAAAACTAAATTATAGTGTTAATTTTTTGCAATGTGAAAATAAATTATAGCGAACATAAATAGCTACACTATATAAAAAGATAATACAAATATTCTGCTACTATTAACTCTATTATAGCAAAAAAGAAACGCTACTACTAACATTACTATAACAACAATATGACACTATTATATATTGACAACTAGTAATGGATCCGCGCTACGCGCGGTAGTTGGATTAAAGTGTATTATCAGTTTTGTTGTATATACTATTATGTTGGTATTGTATATTTATTTTATACTTTCGTTTTTTTGTTAGATTTTGGTTCCATTGAAATCCTCTCCGTATTGATAGCAATGATTCCTTTTTTTTTGTTTTTCTTTTAAAAAACAATCAAATAAAGAAATTTAATACTAACAAAATTAAGAAACTCAATACAATAAAAAATTACATATGTTTAAAATCGGTTCACCAAAAGAGAAGATCGAGAACCTAAAAATGATAAGAGAAGATCTATTACAATAAATTGACCAAAAGAGTTAAAAAAATATAAACCTGGTACATGAGATTTCTATTGAACAAAGAAGGAAACTATAAGATTTGTAGAGTCAAAACCTGAAAAAGAGAAGAGAAGCAAAAGGGAAATGAGGAAATCGTAAGAGTTGGAACAGTCAAGAAACGTATTACCCTTTTTTCCTTTGGCAGTGATTGTGAAAAAACGAACTAAACCTTTTGGATCTGGCACACAAGCGTCGAAGATTAAAAACCTGATGGAAAATAATAGAATTTAAATTTTTCGACATGTTATAAAATAAGAGAAGAAGAGTTAGGTAAGTGTTGATTTTCGACCATTAGATTGCATCTAATCAACGGTAGATATGTAAAATTTGGTGACTCATAGCTTAATGAATTAGCCAATGATAATTACAGAATGGCAATGTTGTTTTTTTTTTTTGAGAAGATTGTTTTATATATGTTGTTAATATTTTGGTTGTTTTGAGCTTCGCTGGCTTGTGGTTGTTTTAAATAATATTATAGTATGATGTAAGAAGTAATATATAATATATGAATTTGGAAGATGAAGCATTGAATCTGAAAACCAAAGAACCGGATTATTTAAGCTATTTTTTTGAATATTAATTGTACCATTGTTCATAAACTGTTTGCTATTTTAAATCCAACTGATTTCTCTCTTGATCCCGTATCAACGGATTTCTTTGCTTCATTCGATTAGTTATTATTTTGAGGCATTTGTTTTGGATTTTGGTGTGCTTATTATTTTTTTGGTTTTTGTATTTGATTTTGGTTGCTTATGTTGTTTTGTTTGATATTTGTAATACAGATATGTTTTGCGTTAAGTATAATTTATTTTTCTTTTTAAAAATAAAATATTAAAATAGGATTATTTGTATAATAAATTGCTCAATATGAAAATTAGTTATACTAAAGTCTAGAAAAATTCGAATGAGTTGGTATTTTGTCAAAATATGTAAATTGTTTTTTTTTTGGTTAAAACTAAATTAAATTTTAATGTGGGTATATGTATAATTTGACTAATTACAGTTAGTATTGTGTCGAAACTGTTTTTATTCAAAAATGTGTAAGAATTTTATTTTTTTTCTACCGTATATATGCATGTTGCTTTCTTTTTCTCCCAGGATCTTTTCATCAACAGACCTTCATAGTGTACACGCTTTACTTTTATCCTTTTGAAAAAATTGCATTTCAGTAGAATAAACTGTTATTGAGCTGTGTTATAGTGTCGTATGTGTTATGTTTTATTAAATCTAAATTGCTATATGTATAGAATAAAATTATACATGTTTGAAATAAAATTACTTATTTTACTTTGATGGCAAGACGTTACGTTTAAAACAGGTGAAGAATGCACAAGAAAGCAGGTGAAGAAGATATCGCTTTGCCTTGTATGATCTACAAAATCATGGCGGGGATGAACAATCTTGTCCTGTGGGAATCGATTTCGGTTCAGTGTGCCGATTACGTTAAGAACAACGTCATGGGTCAAAGCTACGCCACGGCTGTGTAGAGAGTCTCTGACGAAGCTTTGATCTTTGCCAAGACCGTGAAATTCTCCAGCAACTGTAAAGATATTTGGGTTCTTGATATCGAGGAGACCTTTTTGTCTGCATAAGATTGAGCTTTTGTTTCCGTGATCTAGATGTCGGTAGATATATGTTCAATCTTCGAAATACCATGGATTGGTGCAATATAGTTGGTGTCTTTTTCCTGTTTCCCCTTTAGCCTGCTTGTTAATGGACGAAAATATGGTTAAGGGACATGTCGAAGTTAGTGTGAATTAGTATTTTAAAACGTTACAGGATAAAACATATCACTACCTATCGGCAAACTGAGCAGTTGTTGTGAAGTCTAAATCTGAATAAAATTTGGTCCCAGAAGTAGCATTGAGGTAAAGTTCACCTGGTGAATAGCTTATCGTTAGTGGACATCCTAGTTTAAGATGCAGTAAAGGAAACAGTCTGAATTGCTGTGGGGATTTTAAATATGACATACCTCCAAATAACTTTGGGTTGAAATTAGTAGCCAACAATATGTTAGCCCCGCCTTCTTTTTCCCTCAAAACCTTCTCAAGTGAAGTTGCGTGATCGTCAAAAGCAATGAGACGAACTTTCTCCCCGCTTCCAAACAAAAAATACAAGTGTAAAAGCAATAAAAAGGGTTAATGTAAGAACTGTATTCAGCGTACACGGAAGTAGGTGTAAGTCAGAGAGGGTCAAACCTTTCAAGGGACAGGACTACTAACATCCTCTCCAAGGTCTCTGTGATTCTATTTCTATATGCCATGCTTGAACATACTTGGCCCATGACATCTAATGAGGGAGCAGAGAGGGAAAGTTAAGACGCAACCATGAGGGGGGACAACTGGTTAACTTGACAAAACAACAGAAGTGATTTTTGGTCTACAAAGGAAATTGAAGACGCCCACTCTTAATATTGTCTACATTTTTTTAGGTTGACCCATCTAAAAGCAGCGAGCTCACAGACTATCGATTATGGAACTGAGCTTCAAGAGATCTAATTAATATTGGAAGCAGGAAACATTGAAAGGTTTAAAAATAAGACAGACTTGGAAGATCAGTATTGGTGTTGGCAAGAGAAATCAACTACTCATGAGTACGGAACCTGAAAAACTCTTTTGGGAAAATCCCAAAAGACTCATCAAATTTTTCAAAAACAGTAGTTGATATGAAACATATTGAAGTAAGCTTGAAACATGAGTTTCTTATGATGACTTCAAAGTCTAACATAATATATAGGCCCCCATCACGCAGCGAGTCTTCAAATTTTGCAAGGTGGGTAACATTGATCGAACCTTGGATGACACAACTCTAGAGGAAAAACACACAAATTAGATAACTATTCCTTAATCGAGGGAGTGATAAATGAAATAGAGATGGAAGAAACCTTTTCGTCTATTGAAAACGATATTGATAAAAGGGTTTATTTTGGCCGTGTAATATCATATGCATAGTACTGTAGTACTTAGTACGCTGAATGATAACAGATGTGTAGGCTTAGCTTAACTCCTATAAAAAGTATGAATTACTCCTTAAATTAAATTTTTGTTTGTAACGATTAAAGTAGATGATACAGTGTTTGTTTGAAAACCATTTAAATGGATAATATTAAATCACAGTACTAATCTATTACAACGCCACGACAAAATTTTTACTGATTTTCTTTTTATATCGACTATTATAGATTGATTATGTTAAATTGCTAATACGCAACCAATTTATCTGTTACACATGTTTCTGTTGCCAAATCATAGTCATCTGTTTTGAAAAGTTTATGGATTTAGCAACAAAGTAGCGACAATTTTTCCAGGTCTTTTTTATCCGCCACAATTTCTTTCTAAGTTTTTATCATTGACATGGACAATTTATAGTCTTATCATTGGTTATATATACAACATTTGTGTGTGTGTGTAATATATATCTATAAAGCATAAAAATAACTTTTGGAATTGCAGTTTCTTAACCAATCCATTATTTAAAAAAAAAATCTAGATCCACACTTTGTACGTTGTTTTCCAGTTAATTTATTTTGTTATCATTGTATTCCATATCGGTATTGTGTTATTGTGAAGTGTGAATCGTTGCCACTTGCCAAAACCGTAGCCATAAAGTGACAATATTGTTTCAACTATACTCGATTAGTGAACTTCCCGACTATGACGCAACGATCCCTTTCATTTATTGGACGTTTGACTAATTTAACTGTTTGACTTGGACGTTTGAGTCAAACATAAAAGTAAGCCAAAACCGAGTTTTGAGGAAGATCGCATATGGCTAAGGCTAACTTATGGATCTATACCTCCTCCATATAAGCCCACTTCTAATAAGTTCGGCTTCTTTTTGTTAGCAATATATTTTAGTTTTGCCAACTCCAAATTTTACTAATTATTCATTATACAAGTTCGACTTTAATTTTTAAAAAAATCTGAATTGATAAACAATTTGTTATTATATCTTATTGCTTATGTTCTTCAGAGGCTGCATCAGTATTCCAGACTACATCCTTTAATCTAGATGAGAAGTTTTTGTAGAACTGCAAAAAATAATTTCAAACATAAACCAATTACTCGAGGTGTTAACCGGATCTGAACCGGATAAAGATTGAACTGAAACATTTACCTTGTGAAACTCAAGGGTATCACCGCCGGTTTTCCTAAGCTCTACCACATGCAACGATGGCGCAACTTCAAACACTTATTAAATCGATGACCAAACCAAAACAGTTAGATAAACAACAGTATTCACCAAACCGGAGTGTTGTTATCACCAAAACCTATCTTTCTTCTTACCTCTGTAGCTATGGAGAGCTGACCTTTACGACCACTTTTGTCTCCTTTCATTTTTATCTGCGATTTTATCAAACAAATGTTTTATAATGTTGGAGCTACAAAGACATAATTTGACACAGACAAAATAAAGAAGACGAACAAACAAACCTTGTAGTTGTCTTTACGACATTGAAGCCTAATGGCTTTGCTGTTTCTTCCATTTTTGACATTATCTCACTCGCAGATCGTTGAGATGTAAACCGCGTCTCTCTCTTCACAAGTTGCTGCAACACCAATAAAAGAACAGCTTTAGTTAGACTACCCCATATATGCATATGATAATATTAGACAATCGAAACAAATAGTAAGTAGAAAAAGAGTTCGTACGGCTTGCTTCTCAAACAAGTTTTCAAGACTGAACTCTCTTGAGCTAGAGATAAGTTCGAAAGCGTTCATGGATACCGGTTTCTCCTTCTTCTCTGTCACAAGACATTCCTATAGTAACAACACATGCACAGCAGAGTAGTATTAGTTGCTTTACTGTAAATGAACTACAAAGAATATTGGGAAAATGGCGCAGATGGTTTTTTTTTACCTTGGAGTTACTGAAAGCAGCATCAACATCATCTATGGTGATGTCCTCATCATCTTGATCAAATGATGGCGGCTTGTATCCTTGCTTGAACCATTCATCTTCTAGTAACTCTGCAATACTTATTCTCTGCAATATAGACAGAAAAAAGAAGTATTGTTAAGCTCTTGCACATTTTAGACCATTTGATCTTATGGTTGGCACATCTCAAGTTATGCATTCATGTAAGAGGTGCTTACGGTTACAGGGCTGGGTTCGAGAATACGCTTAATGACTCTCTTGGCACCTGGAGAGAACCATGGTGGGCAGCTAAACTCAGCCTTGCATATCTGAAGTACACCAAAGATGAGATTAAGAAAGTACTGAGGAAAAGTAAGTAAGAAGAAGCAGAGGAAGAGAAAACTTACACGTTTGTATAATGTCATGAGATTAGGCTCATCAAAAGGCAAGTAACCAGCCATGAGCACATATAGAATTACACCACAAGACCAGATATCTGCTGCTGCTCCGTCATAGCCTTTGTCCGACAAAACCTGCCCGCAAGTTAAACAAATATGCCCTCGAAATTAGAGCCTATATATGATTCTATCTTTGGAGCGCATACAGAACACTTTATATGCTTTGCATCCTCCCTATAATCTGTTGGTGTAGGCGTCCGGCCTTCAGATTAGCGAATGAAAGAACATTAGAATCCATAATAGATAATAGAAATTTCAGATATTGGAGGAATTGTAAAAAGAATGAAATTGGAGAAGATGGCGTTATATAGGAATTGAAATACCAGAAATTGAATGACAAGTAGTGGGACTACTATTGATAGAGAAAACATTAAAGGAATGATTAAGCGGAACACAAAATTGAATGAGAAGTAGTGGGACTACTATTGAAAGAGAAAGCATTGAAGGACAGATTAGGCGGTTTCAGAGGTAAACCAAACGATAACGATAGAAGGGAGGAAACATGAAGACGGGGAGGTTGAGGTCGCACAGCAGAAGACGGTGGAGAAGACATTCGTGCAGAAAGGGTTTATTTGGAGAACAAAGCAAACGGATAATGATATTTGGGCCCTGAGAGAAAATATGAACTGGGCTTGGAAACACAAAAGAAGGAAATAATCGAGAACGAAAATGGGCTAACTCGATTTGTTAAGGCCTTATTACACACATTGGTATGCTGAGGTGGCAGCACAAGGAATGAGCAAAGTCTACTTTATATATATAGACTTGTAATGGACCCGCGCTACGCGCGGTAGTTAGATTAAATTGTGTTACCAGTTTTGTTGTATATATTATTATGTTGGTCTAGTTATTTCATTTTTTTCTTCTCTTGCTACTGTTTCATCATGCTTCCTTATGTTTTCTTTTCTTGCCATATTTTTAATTTAAAAAGGTCTTGCAGAAAGGATTGTTTTGTTTGTTCTTTATATTAATAGAATTAAGTTCATTTACTTTGGTTTTCAAGGAGTTTTTTAAAAATAGTAATTTCTAATTATGATTTAGTAGTTTATGTTGTTGTTTTCCTTTTGTTGTTAGCTGTGATTACATAATTATTAATTGTCATTTTCTTGTTCAATTGTTTATTAATATTGTCATATGTATTTTGTAAACTGTTGGGCAGTATTAGGATTTTTATTATGTGTTTCATTCTCGTAATAGTTTTTTGGTCATCTTAAGGTAAGTGTGAATTGCCTGGCAACTTTGTTTATACTAAAATGTTTTGTGTTTTACCCGCTTCTTACTATCTTATCAGTTGTTTTTGGTTCTCGAGTTGTAACTAAATTTCAACAGGCTGATATATTTTTTTTAATTCAATGTAAGTTGTGTTTTTTAGGTTTCTTATTTTGTCTTTATCATTAGTATTTCCTAATCTCTTTAGTTGAGTAAAGGTTTGTTCATCTATCTCTTTTAATATTTGGCGTCTTTATCTTTGAGATCGATTGTGAGAAGTTTGTTCAGTATAAGACTTGTAGACTCTTTAATGAGAGGTATGTTTATGTGTAGGCCTTATATTTCGGGCGTTGCTACACTTTTTCTCCATTTATTTGTCATATTCTAATAAGATATTTCTTTTTAAGAAAATGAGATCCGAAAATATTAAAAGTTGACGTAGTCTAAACATACTTGTGGATAGTTAACAAAGTTTAGAAAATAACAAAGACAATAGATTCTAACAGTACAATCTTCAAGTAGCGTTTCCAGATCGTGAGGATCCTTCTACTTTTGGGCATTTGTTTTGGATGTCTTGGATTATTCTCATGTACATTGGGTCAATGTCTTCTTCGTCTACCTCGATGCGTATTAAGTAGCCTAGGTGAGCGAGGGATTTTCTGTACTCTAGCCTTGTTATCTCCTTGACATCATCATCCGCGCGACTTCCCTCACCTTGGTCACTTATTTCTTTGATTTTTGGTTTCACGTTCTTTGCTGGGAACCCACATATGATTCCTTTTGCTTCCATTGAAATCCTTTTTCTATTAAAAAAAATTATTAATTAGTTTAGTCTAGGTTTTTCTTTCTATCAACAATCAATAAATGAAATTAACTAAGGGCAAAAGATCGAGAATAGTAGATCGTTTTATTTGTAAATTATAAGAGTAGATCGATTACAATGAACTTGCCTAATGGGTTAAAGAAAGAGCAACCTGGCTCGTCAGATTCCTATTGATGAAAGAAGGAAACTATAAGATTTGTTGATCCTAAACCTGTTAAGGAAAAGAAAAGGTGAAGGTAACTGATGTAATCGTCTGTTTAGGAAGACTCAAGAAACGTAATACCTTTTAAATTTGCGGCAGAGATAGGGAAAAATGGTAGAAAACGTTTTGGATCTGGGGGAGTTGCGGCAGAAGGTTTAAAACCAGAAAGAAAATAACAGAATGAATTGTCTTGGAGTTGTTTTAAAATAAAAGAAGTAGGGTTAGGTTATTGTTCATTTATGTCCGTTAGATTGCATATAATCGACGGTAGATATGTATAATTCGGTGATTCACACCTTACTTAATTACCCAATTTAAATTATATGTTTTGGTTTTTAATTTAATTTCTTGTTTGGTTTTCTTATATCTGTTGTATTTGTTGTATTTTGTAATGTTGTTAATTGGGTTTACGGTGTTGGCCCATAAATTTCATTGAGTTGTTGGCCCTTTAGTGGTTCGATTATTTATTTGTTAATACTTATTTTTCCTGTTTATAATTTCTGGCATTGTCAACGGTATGCCGACATCCTAATCTTCCGATGTACATTCGACGTCGATCTATGAAATTTCCTCAGTTTTATTTGGACAAAAACAATTGTAAGGTTTACAACTCTATCCCCTTTCATATGCTCACTGTGTGACTTTAATGTGTTAATTGGAATTAGTATTTGTTTTTCCCCTGTTTTCTTAAGAAGAATTCAGAATACAGATCCCGAGCTCTACTCTTCAGTTGCTCTTCATAAGTTAGAGTAAGCTACTATTTCCACCCATCTCTATTAATTTCAAGAAAGTCTGAGTTTTCATACATACTTTATGTATCTTGGTTCCTAACTGGCCGCTAGCGTAATTTGAAGTGCCGTTGTTGTTTTGGCTACGGTCCTGTTTTTTTCATCATCGTTGTGGCTTCGAGCCATTTGATCTAATCGATTTACAGGTTGGTAAAGTTCGTAGTTGTAGTCACCTTGTGAACTTTAATTTTGTAGTGTTTGTAATTATATTTATGTCCCCTTCGTTTTTTCCGCCGACGCAGGATGATAAATCCTGTTATACGAACATAGGTGAAGATATAAATATTCAGGTGGGAGTATGACTTCTACTGCGAAATTGATGTCCATATTTTACCCGTCACCGTATCCTTCAACTAATGGTATGTTGATATCTTTGATTCACTATTTTTGCTGATTCTTTTCTCAATTGGTGCCTTCTAATGTTTTCTGTATTTTTATTGTCCTTATTTTATGTTTCCTGGCTACTTTTTCTTGCCTGAATTGGTGGCATTTCTCACAATTTATGTCTGTTTTCTTCATCCTTTTATTGCTATCATGTTTATCATTGTTATTTTTCTCCTTAGAAATTGTCTCTTTTGTTGTAATATTTTCAGATTTTGTTTCGGCCTCCTCATCTTTATTCTTGTTTGGCTCATTTTGTTATTGTATATGAAGGACGATGACAAACAGATTTTATTATTGATTTTGTGTTTCCAAAATTTAACATAACATTTGTTTTCCTTTTTCTCAAAGCTTCAACTAAATGAAAAACACAAACTTGATCATTTGTTTGTAGTAGTAGCAGTCTTGGCATGTAGCATTCATGTTATTGATGTTGCAGTTGATTGTTGGTTGGACTTCTGCCAATGTACTGTAGTAGCACTGCAGTTTGGGTACATTGACTCTGTGCAACGACTTCTTGATATCTTTCCAGCATTGATCACCCTTTGCTTTGTTTTCTTTTCAGCCTAGTTTCTCAAGCCAATATTGTCCTTCTGCTGTGTCACCCCTACACAACTTGACGATTCCAAAGAGGTAAATACCCTGAACGTAGTTACCTTCTGCTGCCTTTTTCAAGTGTGCCAAGCCTTCTTCTGTGTTGTTGTTGTGAAAATATTCCTGGATGCCTTTGATATAGTGTGCCTCCACATTTCCACTTGTAATGCATTTCTCCATGAGGTCTTGGTATTTCTTTAGGGCTGCTAGGGGATTGATTGCTAGCGGCCGTAGGTTGATTTTTTTGAAAACTCTGTGATCTTGAGCTGCTTTTGCAAGCTCTGGTGATGCTTGCATGACATGTTTCACGGTCCTCCTTGAAATCTGACCAACTCGAGAGATTATATCTCCAAGGATGTCATTTGGTAGTTCTTCAAGGGAGTAGGGTTTTATGTTAGTCATTTTTTGCAAGGAGTGGGTGATGGTGATGTTTATACTTTTGGCAGAGGTATTTATAGGGTGGAGTTGTTTTACTTTGACGTTTGGTTTCTTTGATTACTTTTTGTTGGCCTCCCTTTATTCGCTTTCCGTTCTCCCTTTCATATTCACGTCATAATTTTCTTGGACGTTTTCTGCAGATTCATTTATTTATTGCTTAATGGTGTGTGTAATTGGTCTTTAATATTTCTCTATTTTAAATTTAATCGTTTTAATGTTGATATGAATTTGTAGTTATTTTTTGTAGTGAAATAGTAACACCTGTGATTAATTTAGGGAATCCTTAGTCATGGTATATATATTTTTTGGTACATCTCTGTATCTAATGTATGATAACATTGGGTTATGTTTGTTTTGTTTTTAAAAAACGAAAAACATTAGTACACAGCTTTGCGACCTTTAGTAATATTTTTTGGGTGTGTTTGTTGTCCGTTGATGTTTTCCCCGAAAATTGAACTCTGTTACTTCTTAGTTTTTAAAAATAGTGTAACAAACATTCTGTGCTACTTTTTCATTCCGTAAGTTCATGTTTGGTGTGTTTTAAAATAGAGCCTCCTCTGATTTAAAGTAATGGGGTAGTCATTTGTAAGAGTTTTGCAGAATATTAACTAAATTGTAAAGGGTTCGTCTCCTTTTTGTAGGAATCTAATAAATATTATATTTGTGTTAATATCTTTGTTCTTTAATATGCTGTTAATTATTTTAAATTGTATACCCTTCAATGTTTTATTTGAATTTTATCTCTTTCTATTTTTCATCTACGCTTGATGATCTTTTCCCTTGGTTTCTTACTCCTGTTGATATTGACTAAATTGTAAATTAAGTGGGCATTCCTCTCAATAATCGAAATAGACAATGTAGTCATATTTGCCTATATTGATTCTTACAACTATTTCTCTTATAGATCAGTTGCCCTACATATTGGACAATTTCTAGTCTCATATAGCCAAGTGATAATACAGTGATGGTGGTAAATGTGATTACATTTAAGTTGGTTAATTTCATCTTCGCCTCTAAATGTTTCCAAACAAATAACGCAGTCTTCCTCTTCCTCACTTTTGCTTGGTGTCCTGATAGATGATTGTAGATTGGCAATGACCATCTCATTTGTGAGAACGGGGTTTCCCTGGAAGTTGTAATCTTTTACTGTGAAGTGTATAAGGAAAGTCCTATTGCTTTCAATTTCTGTTTGTAAAACTGCGCCTAGAAATTGCATGAACCATCCTGTCCTTCTTCTTCCTTCGTTTAGTGGAACTGCATTTCTTGCTAGATGGTATAGTAAGTTACCTCTGAAGTGTGCTTGCGTTGTCTCGTTCGCGTTATGTGGGTAAGGTATGTAGACCTCGGTTGGTTGTTCTCCCGTCTGTGGCCTTTGGAATGATAGGAGGATGGATATGTCGCTCAGTAGAGTGGTCGGCACAGTTTCATATGAGAAAGTATACTCCCGATTTTGGTTTGTGGCCATTTTCCTGCTTTTTTTGGTTTCTTGTTGTGCCTTCGCTTATACTTTTACGATTAAAGTATATTGTTGCCATATATATAGATCTAGTCTACTCGTTAGTTAAGAGTCCTCCATTAATGAGATTCTTACTGTTGGATGGATCTCCATGGATTTTTCGACTCCCGGGCGTTTCTAATAGCTGTAATGGTGGATTCGTGTTTTAAAAACGTATTTTAATTCAGGTGTGAACTTAGTAACCGATTTCAAGATTTGGTTAATTATAAAATATTTTTCTCTTACTATTACCTTTTAATTATAATATTTCCTGTACGTGTGTGTCTTATTTTAAAGGGTTCAACCGCTTCATTACATTTTTAAATTGTTCCCAGTGGTTTGATTTATGTTCTATGCCTTTCGTTAAGAGTAGCCAGTGCAGTTTCTGTCTTTTTCTCAAGGGTTTATAAAGTTTTAAATTCCAGTCTTTTTAAAACTTTGTAGATAAGGTCAATCTTTTATAGTGTAGTGTCATTCTCTTCTGAGAAGTGAAATATTTTTCCAAGATTTTCTTTGCATCCATGGTTTTTCATTTCTTGATGTTTATTGTACTACTTACTTGTTACAAAATTAATTGTAATTGAGTTTATAGATAGAAAATGTTATTTCTCTTTTATTTAAGTTTATGTTGTACTTTACTCATATGTCGTCCTTAGTATTTGCTTCTAGTTTTTAGACCCTTATCAGCATTGCAAGTGTACTTTATGTGTGACAAAAATGTTGTATGTCCACCACTGTTGTAATGGTGTCTTCATTAATAGCTCGTATTTGAGGTAAATTATATTTTATGTTTGTTCAATATACGAAGGAAGTAGGAGCGAACCTATTCTTTGCGGATATAAATATTTGGTGATCTCTAGATTCTAAATTTGAAAAATGAAAACAACTTTATAAAAGACTTGTTATTGAAAATTAAGATTTATGTATTTCAGACATTTGGATTTCAAAAACTCTTTTTCAAATACGGTTTACAAACTTTCTCATCTGTTTGTAGTAGTAGCACTTCTTGCACATTGTATCCATATCGTTAAGTTTGCATATCTTGTTTGGTTTGATGTCTCTTATGGATTGGAAGTAGGTGGGTTGCATGATGATATTGAAACCTTGGAGTGATAATTTGATATTGGTCCAACAACGATCAGACCTTGTTGTTGATTTAAGCCATTCTAGCTTGTCCAAATATTGTTTGCCCGTGTCTGTTTCTCCCCTGCACATCATGAGAATCCCATATAGATAAATGCCTTTTTCATACAAACCTTCAGCAGATGCTTGGAGATGATGCAGTCCTGAGGGTGTGTTGTTGTGGAAGAAATACTGTGTGACACCTTCGATGTAGTGTGCTTCTGCATTACCGTTTTGGAGACATCTCTCCATTAGTCTTTGGTAGTTGTGTACTGTTGCCAATGGATTCATGGCCAGGTCCTTGAGGTTGAGTTCTTTGGAAACTCTTTCATCCTTGCAGGCTATTGCTAGTTCATGAGAAACTTGGAAGCACTGACGAACATGGTTGCGCCCAGCTTTTGCAACCCGGGAGATAATCTCGCCTAGAAGATCTTGTGGGAGGCTTTCTAATGGTGCTAATACTTTGGAAGGTGGCATTTTTGTTCGTTTTGGTGGTGTGACTTTGAATAATGTTGTCTTCGTGAGATGGGATTTTATAGTTAGCTAGTCCTTGACGTTTCATTACTTTTAAATTAGAGTAACGAATGTTATTGATTTCTTAGTGTTAGTGGCTTTTAATTACTATCATGATAGTGCTGATAGTGGGGAGTCGAAGCGAAATGGAGGTTATTCGCTTTGAATGTGTAATATATCAATTCTATTATTATTCAGATGGGCTTGTTTTCATGATCGTGGGCTTTCATCGTACATTATATTTGAACAGTGTTTTCGTTGATGTAATCCAACAAGTTTGTTTGAGGTCTTTATTTTCTGGTCTTTATATATATATATTTTTTTTAAATTAATGGTTTACGCAAGATAAGTGGGTTTTAGATTAGAATAGTATTTAAATTAGATACTTGTCAATAAACGATAAGAACTTTGGAAAATAAGCGAGAATGTATTAAACTGTAAATATTCCTTTCTTTATACAAAATGGTTTTGTAGGTTGGGACACTCTTCGTAGGTATAGATTGATGACTCTTGTCTTCGTTTAGTCCCTGAAAAGCAATATAAAGCATAGTTAGAATATGTGCCCCCTATATACAATAGTAGTTTAGAAACCAGAGCTGTTGATATTGTACATTGTTGGTGTCCTGTATAATCCATTGGTAGTTAGTATTGTACCTTTTAAGTGTTTATGTTATTGAAGACTTCTTTGTAGACTATATTCATGACCCCTCCAGTTCCATTCTTCTCTGCTGTTGCATCTAGGATTTTCAATCCAGTATTAGAGGTTACACGGGAAAGAGCGACGTACAATTGGCCGTGTGTGAACACTGATTGTGGTAAGTAAAGAGCGACTTGCTTCAAACTTTGGCCTTGACTTTTGTTAATAGTCATTGCATAGCACACTCTTATTGGGAACTGCTTCCTACGTAAAGTGAAAGGATGTTTGGTGTCATTTGGAGACAGAACAATCCTTGGGATTAGTACTCTCTCACCAACATGAGTTCCTGTGAGGATCTCCGCCTCTATTATTCTTAGACCGAGTCTGGTGACAATTAGACGTGTACCATTGCATAACCCTTTCTTTTGGTTAAGATTTCGCAGGAGCATAACTGGGACGCCTACTTTCAAGCGGATCTGATGGTTTGGTAGGCCGGGAAACTCTAGAGAGTTTAAGTACTCGACTGTGTATAAGTTACTCAAGTCTCCACCTGGTGCCACCTCTGTTTGAAGAGAATCTGCGCTTAAATATTCCTTGGTGTCACCTGCCACCTTGGATAGCTGGTATTCATTGATTTCACGGACTGTCTCATTTCGAGGAGTTAGAATTGCTCTCTCAGTTAAGTAGTTGGCTTCCTTGAACGATCTACAGAACCCTGGATATGCAGCAGTTGAAATCGCTTCAAGTTGGTTCCCCGCGGGTGGTAACATTAAACATTCTTCAATTGCTATCCTACAACCGCCACTATGATCTTCAGGGTTTGTGGTTGCGGACATAGAGTTTCCATCTCCCACTTTTAAAATCCAAGCTGCAAAAGCGGCATCAGACTTGTTTAGCCTCATGTTTATTTTGAGTTTGTAAATTTGGCAGGCAGACCAAAGATGAGATCGATTTAAAGAAGCTTGTACGGTGTCCTGGCGACTCCCTTGGGGTACCACAGGTAAAATCTGTCTGAAATCTCCTCCTAGTAGAACTGTTTTTCCACCAAACGGCTTGTTTAATGCTGTTTCATCGTCTAATGCCATCAGATCTCTGATTGTGCGATCAACGGCTTCAAAGGCGTGTTTATGTGCCATGGGGGCCTCATCCCATATTATTAACTCTGCCTTTGTAATTAAGGTAGCTAGCATTGTTCCAGGCTTGATATCACAAGTTGACCCTTCGTGGAGGTTGATTGGAATTTTGAAACGTGAATGAGCCGTTCTTCCGCCGGGCAATAGTAGTGCGGCAATTCCAGCAGATGCGACAGGGATAACAATCTTGCTTATTGACCGTATCTTGGCTATAATTGTTTTGTAGAGGTATGTTTTCCCAGTGCCTCCTGGTCCTTGTAAGAAAAATAGTCTCCCTGCGTTATCTTGAACCGAATTCAGAACTGCATCGTAAATTTTTCTTTGATCTTCATTCAAAGTTGGGAATAATCTGCCATGATCAATCTTCTCTTTGTCAATATCAACTTGCAGGTCTTCTGTGAAGCAACGTTGGCTGATTTTTTGAAGGATTGCCTTATCAGGCACAGGCATATCTTGGAAATGAGTGAGAGACTTGTCATTCTCCATTAATAGCTCCTCAATTTCAATCAAAGCATATTGCTCCAACTCTTCTTCGTTTAGGTTTAGGTGTGTGAAGTGGAAGACCTTCCTACGGTTATGTTGGACATCTTCTGCTAGGTATTTCCAGTTTTTGTTCCAAAGTTCTCGAGGGTTAGCTACTTCACAGTAGAGGAGAAGTGTGACAAAAAGATACCTGATTTGATACGCTGATGCCCATTGTGCGACCTCTTTCAGAACATCATGCCACTCTTTGTCATCATCTAGTAGTCCTCTTATGTAGCAGGCTTCTTTATTTGAACCATATATAACTCCAGCAACTGTCTTAATGTCATCAAAACATGTGGCACCTTTCACAATATTCAATAGTACTCTGAGATAGAACAAATCACCAGCTGATGGGTGGATATGTACAATCCTCCCAATAGCAAAACCTTGTTTCCTCCTTGTCCAGGTCTTTGTAGTGTTCCATACATAATACTTTGGGAATTCCATATATGTGAGATCATATGCCTTTATGTCTGAATTGTATCCAACATCGGGTGAATCTATCTCTCTTTGGTTTGTGGCCATCCATTCAGTGAGCATTGTTTTTTCGACATCTTCTCTACTAATGATGCTCTCCAATCGTTGCAGCTGGTCGAATAGGAGTCTGTGCTGATCTTGAAGATGAATATGTAAGCGTATCACTGCAGGCTTGTGGTAATGGATGTGGAAGGCAAATATTCTCCACACTGCTTCGCATGCAGAGACATAGCGACAATCTAGGTATTCACTGATTTCATCAACAGGTTGTGCCTCTTCTTTGTTCAAGCCTTTTTTTTTTTTCCCTTTGCTGGGTCTCACAATAACAAATGTTGCTTTGTCAACACCTTTAGTTATATATTTGAAGAGATACTTAACAGCACTTATTTTACAACACCACTCCACATTGATATGGGCCATATACTTTTTCAGCAGGTTGAGGTTGTGCGGTACAACATTACGATTGTCCAATCTTGTGAGACCTTTGATGACAAATTTGGAGTCATCGTTACGGCGCCGGTATACAACGTACCCAGATTTGTCAATGGTAGTGTTGTCCACAAACGTTCGTGGGTACTTCTTGGTGCAAATTCCATTCTCCATGCATGGTGAATACGGTCTATCTAAACCACAAGGCCCATGTATCATATGCTGCTCTACCAGTTCGAAGCCTTCCTTATCTATTTCCTTATCTGGTAATTCAGCTGAAATGAAACTGTCAATTATAGCTGGCTCTGGGTTTTTCATATTGCCTCCTAGCCAGAGTAGGATGTGTGCATGTGGAAGGCCTCGTTTTTGAAACTCTATGGTGTACACTACTGGTTTTTGGAAAATTGAAATATAGTTAGGTATTAACATTGTAATTAGTAAGTACATGGAGGAGATTGCTTAATATTAATTGAAATACCTGCCACAGGAACAGGGAAGAAGACTCCATTGTTAAAATCATTGAGCATCTCATCTAGTTTTTTATTGAAAACTCTTGATTGCAAATCAGGTCTTGAATTTGATCCTTCGGTAGTATATGTTTGTAGATGTTCTGTTAGCTCTGGCCAATTAGGGTTTGCTGTGAAGGTGATAAATAAGTCAGGATTTCCAAACCATCTACATATAGCCATTGCATCATGGTACTTCTCCACCATATACCGTGGTCCTGCAGTGAAACTTGAGGGCAATATGATTCGTCTTCCAATCCGCTTAGCATCTGTTTCTCCTCTTTCAACAGCATCGTACACATTGTTATACAAATCAGCTCGCAATTTTTTCTGATTTAAAGCAATATAACGAAGTCTTTCTTGTTCAGTGGCTGTGTAAGCATCGACGATGTACTGATGGAATAATCTTCCTCCCTTGATAATTGTCATACCTTCAGATAAGCGTGTTTGAATCTGGTAAGCATAGTATTCTTTCATGGTCATGTAAGACCGCTTAACTTGGCTCTCTGCTGATGACTCATATGGGATTTCCTCATGATATCCAGCGTCACCATATGGAAAGAGTAAAGGGTACTACAGACTCATATATAGAGGATGAAGATCACTTATCCTTTGTAGTTCAGAAGGTTTAAATTGAAGGATAACATCACGACCAGAAGTAGCTGTACTAAAATCTCCAACTATCAGACCCGCGATCTCATCAGTAGTAGGTAAGTCAAATTGCTTTCCTCTCTTTGCTTGGTTGACCAATTTGATATTGAATTCACTGCAATCTCCATCTTCATATCTGTCTCTAGCTTTCCGAAAAACCTTAGCCAGTTCGTTGATATTATCAAGCATCGCTACCAAGATACCAACAATTTCTTCGTCTACTGGTTTGCTTTTTCCTGACCCTGTCATCTTCTGCATACGATTCTTAATTTCATTTCTAGTGTCAAAAATGTATAGCTGTAGAAAACAGGGTTCCTTCCCATCCTCTGGTAAGAGAGATCCTATAGAATGGTAATTTTGGCCATGGATTCTATAAGTATAGGGTCCTTGTGTGCCTGTAACTGTGTGATCAACTTTGGCACCAGTTGAGGTGAACGCTAGCATTGAGTTGAGTACACGGATGTGACGCCCAAAGTCTGATGACTCGTTGTATAGCTTCTCAAGTTCAGGGGGTGTTGGACGGACTTTGGGTAATCTAACTCGTCCTTGTTGACAACAAATGGTTTGGTTTTTTGTTTCAGATCTCCAGAGCAGGGCGTCACAAAAGCGACAATGGACAATACTGGTGGAAGATGATTCACCATGTTTGTTTCCTGCTGCTGTTTTCATGAGAAGGTAGATTAGTAAGTTTGTGTAGGTGTTACACGACGTAAAACACATAGCAATTTCCAATTGTTTAGATTGTCGAATATAGTAAATGTTGATACGGATTGTTTGTGGCTTTACTGAGTTTGCCATAAAGAAAAATATGTTGTACCTTTTGGTTTCAGCGACTTGCGTTTAGCTATCAAAATGGAACGTCGGAGTTGTCGAGCTCTTGTAGAAAGTCCTGTAAAGTAGTTTAAAATAATAAGATGACTGTGTAGACCTTACTTGTAGGAGTTGTGTTTTGTTTGCAGATGTTTACTGTTTCTGGTAACGGATGTGTTGAAAAGCTTTGAACTGACAGATGCTTCAGTGTAATATTTTTCATTCAGCCATGGTTGGCGGAGCTTTGCATCTTTGGGAATTTAAGAGACGTGATTTGTGGTTAGTTTTGCCATGGCTAAAGTAACAGAGAAAACAAAATTCAGTCCATAACATTATAGCTTACTTTTCTTGAAAAGTATTTTGTCAGCCTTCAGACGGGCTTCATCTCTGCAGGTTTTTTTTTCTTTTGGCCTCCTATGCTTACCACTTCGTGGAGATTTCATTCTTTCCAGTGGCTTGTAGTTCTGGTCGGACTCAGTACTTCTTGTTTGGTTGGGGTAATGGGAAAGTGATATATTCTTCACAATTGCTTTCTAATATTATACAATTTTGAGTTTCGAACAGATTAGGCTTTAAGAAAGTCGATAATCCTCAATATGATTGGTTTGTTATGTAAGTTATAAATGTGTAACGTAAAAATGAAGAGAAGTTTATTAGGCAATATAGTTGTCGCTCTATCAATAATCAAATGCTGATTAACTCATCAGTTATTAAAAACAGTAAACATCACATATTACTACAACTCATTAGTTACCGGATTTTAACTGGGGTGGTTCTATCATCTACGGTTTTAAGTTGTAGTAATATGAAATGATCATTTGTACATTTACTGTTTTACAATGAATCACTTTGGCATCAGGAAAACATGACAAGTGTGTTTTGGTATGTAATGAACAATATATGAAGAGTTTCTGTCGAACCAGCTGTATTTTTTTCCCTGACTTTCGGATGCTATTGATTCTGAATTGCACATTTGGCTGTGAAAGTTTAAACCAATTGAGTTGATGGATGTGTAAATGTTTAAAAGTACGGGAAGTTCTTCTCTGGGCAAATATAGTTTGCTATTTAATTGGTTTATCTGTACTTAACCAATGTTTGGTGTGTTTGGACTCTACCTTGGCTGCTGGATTGTAATTTGGTTGTGGTAGACTTCAAATGTGTGTTCGGCCTATGTTTCTTATTTAAGTATCTATGTTGTTATAATGTTATGTTAAATAATGGGAAAAATGCAGGCGGCTATTATTCGTTTGAATAGTGGAGTTTTAAATAAATGTTGAAGTAAGAATGTAATGAAAATATAGTAATTACCAACGAAATAGTTATGCAATAAAACCCAAATAAGACATAGAAGATTTTAAAAAGATACTGTAATGAAAGATAGTGCTGTAAGGAGAGAAAATCGAAAAGTGATAGATTAGGAAGTAGGATAATTTCATTTCTGTTTCTTCTGCTTCTTGGTCTTATGTGCCAATGAAGTATCCACTGGAAACTCTACAGAACGAAGGGTTTCTTCCTCAGGCGTTATATCTTCTGCAAAGGTGGTGCTTGTCTGGTGTTTCTCAATTGAACATGATGTGGTTCCTATAGCATCTACAGCCACCAATTCCCGAGCTTTCCCCTGTGCTTGCAGGAACCAAATAGTTTATTTTAAAAATGTGTCAAAACTTGGAGAGAGGAGTTTGGATGTGGGTGTAAGGTTACCTCAACAAAGGTCGGTCGAGGAAGAACCTCAGTACTTTCATAAATACGTGAGACAGTAAAGGACTGATGGTGAGGTGTAAAATTGAAGTTAGTCAACTTAAGTTGAAATGTATATTTCTTCCCAATAATGTCAGACACTATTTTTGGTAATGGAGCACCAGAGAGTGAGTCTTGACCGTCAATCTAGGGAAAGCGAGAAGATATTAGAGAGACTTAAGTTCACGAATTTTGCAAAATAAGGTTTCAAGTAATAGACGAATGTTATAAGTTTTGAAGAATAATGACATACCATCTGAGAAGAGAGTGTTGATGCCTGAATGTTAGTCAACTTCACCATGTCCTTATCAAAGGCAACAAAAACGTCGGTGGTGATTCCGTCGTCTACAACAAGTTCGACACGATATCTTCCAAGTTGTGTCATGGATAGATTGCAGGTGATTAGTAAGGATCGTGAAATTTTCAAGTCCGTTAGAAAGTAGAGATTAAATAAACTTACTTTACATCTCCAATAGCAGTAGTGGAGGTACATTTGAAGTTATTGCAAGTTAAGGATGCCATCTTCTTGATCATTTTCGTACCACATGCAGCACAAGATATGAAACTCCAACCACGCTGAGTTTGAATTGCCGTAATAGTTGCGGTGCATAAGAATTCAACCTCCTAAATTATATGTAAAGCAAAAGCAATTAGATGTAATTAATGCATCGGTGGTTTGAGAAAGATTGAAAACAAAGGAAACCAGTTTTTTAAAATGCATGACGGTAAATCGTATCCGGGTAAATCATATTCAGATACGTAAACTGACCTGCGGTTTACCAGTAGCCACAAACTGGTTAAGCTCATGAATAGATATATGTTCAATTTTCGAAACACCATGGTGTGGTGCAATAGAGTTGGGATTTTTAATTTCTTTCCCCTTTAGCCTGATTGGTTATAAGCGGAAATATGGGTATGAGACATGACGAAGTTAGTATGAATTAGTATTTTAGAACGGAAAAGGATTAAACATATGAGTACCTTGCAGCAAACTGAGCAGTTGTTGTGAGATCGTATTCTGAATAAAATTTCGTCCCAGATGTAGCATTGAGATAAAGTTCACCTGATCAATAGCTAATAGTAAGTTGTCATGGTAGTTTAAAGTACAGTAGAGGAATCTGTATGAATTGTTCGGAGGGTTTTTGAAATGAATTACCTCCAAATAACTTGGGGTTGACATTCGTAGCCAGCAATATGTAAGCCCCACCGTCCTTTTCCTTGAAAACCTTCTCCAGTGAAATTGCGTGATCATCGAAAGCACTTAGACGAACTTTCTCGCCGCTTAGAACCAAAGAAACATGTGTTAAAGCAATGAAAAGGGATATTGTAAGATCTGTATTGACCAAAGAGGAAAATAGGTGTACGTCGGAGAGGGTCAAACCTTTCAAGCGAGAGGACCACTAACATCCTCTCCAAGGTCTCTGTGATTCCATTTCTATATGCTTTGCTTGAACAGACTTGGCCCATGACATCTAACAGGAATTCATGACAGTATTAAATTGGTGAACTAAACAATTACTGAAAACATTGAAGACGATAACTCTTTATATCATCAACATTTGTTAAGGGGGACTTCTCTAAAAGCAAGGGGACAAAGTGATGGATATATTGGGAGGATGGTTTCTTTCATCTTCTTTAAAACAAAGGAATAGTGATTATGAGAAACTGTATTTGGATACTACTAAATATTAAATTTACTTTCTTACTTGCTTGACGGTATTAAATTGGTTAATTAAACAATGTGTTTAAACTTCGAAGACGACATGTTTTAATATCAATAACATTTGTTAAGGGGCACTCCTCTAAAAGCAGGGGGCTAAAAGCATATCAATTACGTAACTCTACTACAGAAGATTTAATTAATATTGGATACAGGAAACATTGAAAGGGTTTAAAGTAAAACAGACCTGGAAGATCAGTATTGGTGTTGGCAAGAGAAAGCAACTGTTGATGACTACGGAACCTGAAAAACTCTTTTGGGAATATACCAAAAGACTCGTCAAGTTTTTCAAAAACAGTAGTTGAGAGGAAACGTATTGAGAACAGGGAATCAGTAAGCTTGAAACGAGAATTGCTTCTGGTGACTTCGAAGTCTGACATAATATATAGGTCCCCATCACGCAGCGAGTTTTCAAATTTTGAAAGGTGGATAACATTGATCGACCCTTGGATGACACAACTCTGGAGAAAAGAATAAAAATTAGATAACGATTTCTTAATCGAGTGAATTGTAAATGAAGAAGAGATTGGAGAAACCTTTTCGTCAATGAGTAGAAAATCGACTCCCATTACTTGGCCTCCCTTTTTGACGTTACGGGCAGGCCAGTGGCGAAGCATCCTCCCTACAATCTGTTGGTGTAAACGACCGGCCTTCAGATTAGCGAATGAAACAACGCTGGAATCCATAATAGATAATAGAAATTTTAGATTGTGGAGGAATTGTGTAGTGAATGAAATTAGGGAATATGGCATTATATAGGAATTGAAGAAACCGAAATTGAATGGATAGTAGTGGGACTACTATTGAAAGAGTAAGCATTGAAGGGCTGATTAGGCGGTTTCGGAAGATAACGAAATGTTGGCGAACAAGGCGGTGAGACATGAAGAGACGGGGTCCTTGAGGTCGGACGGCGGGAAACGGAGGAGAAGACATTCGTGGAAAAAGGGTTTTGTTGGAGGACAGAACAAACGGATAATTATATTTGGGCCCTGAGAATAAATTATAACTGGAGTTAGTAAGAAAAAAAGGAATGTAGTTTGAAGAATGGGCTGTCTCTGATGGGCTTAGTTGATTTGTTAAGGCCGTATTACTCACAATTGTTTGCTGACGTGGAATTCTTAATTCCAGTTTTGTTAAGAAAGTTCATTCAATATTAAATTACATACTTTTACAATCGATTCACCAAAAGAGAAGTTTGAAAACCTGTAAATGATAAGAGAAGATCGATTACAATGAACTAACGATATGGGTTTGAAATAGAGAATCCTGGAACATGAAATTTCTATTGAGCATAGAATGAAACAATTAGATTTGAAGATCCTAGACATGTTAAGGAGAAGAGAAGCATAAGGGAAGTGAGGCAATTGTTAGATTTCAAACCGTGAAGAAATGTTTAATCTTTTTAAAATGCGGGAGAGATAGGCCAAAATTATCGAAAACCTTTTGGATCTGGGAGAGTTGCGGTCGTAGATATGGCAAACGTTCTATGGAAAAACAGAAATAATTGTGTTTTAGCTGTTCTTTTAAAAGAGAAGTAAGGTTATGTTAGTGTTTAATTGTGACCGTTATATTGTATATAAACAACGGTAGATATGTATAATTAGGTGATTAACACTTTATTTAATTATCCAATAAAAATTATAGGTCTTGTTTTTTGTTACTTTCCGTAATTTGGTTGTGTTTTAATTGTTGTTATTATTTATTTTTCCTCTGACCTTTCCTGGCCATTCTTTGTTTTTAACAATATTAATGTATGATGTAAGAAGTATTAAATATATATGTATATCATTTTTTAATATATATTTAGGAATATAAATAACTAATATATAATATAGAAATTTAGAGGACAAAACTAATAATTTTGTAAAAAAAAGAGGGGTTGTTAAGTTAAATTTTGGTATATTAATTTTACTATGGTTTTTAAAATGGCTGGTTTTCTAAGTACAACTATATCCTCTATTGATCCATTATCAACGGATTTCATTGCCTCACTTTATTTGTTAATATTTTTACGCATTAATTTTGTAGTTTGGGTTTATATTTAATTTTTAATGGTATTTGTTTTATATTTGGGTTGCTTATGTTGTTTGAGTGGACTGTTTTTAAATGTACTAGGTGTTGCATTAAGTATAATTTTCTTCTCTGTTTTATATTTTAGGTTGCAGAATTGGGGTTTCTTAATAATACTTAGCTTTTTATGGAAATTTCTTATACTAAAGTGTTGAAAAAGTCAAATGATTTGGTATCTTCTGTAGATAACAAAATTGTTTTCTAGTGTTCAATCTAAATAAGATTATATTTCTCGTATATGTATAATTTTCTAATTACACTTTCTATTGTATACAAACTGAAAAATTTTAAATATGTGTTATTTTTTATTTTAAAATTAACTGTATATATGCATGTTGCTTTCTTGTTCTATCAGAATATTTTCAGTATAATATTTTCAGAGTGTTAACGCTTAACTTTTATCACTTTTAATAATAGTATTTGAGTACTATAAGCTGTTATTTTGCTTAGTTATATTGGTGCATGTGTAATGTTATTGTAAATCTAAATTCCTATATTTATAGAATAAACCTTAAACTCAATATTTTATAGTACTTTATGTTTGGACGATTAAACCCGATTTTGTTTTCTAACTTTTGAAATTCATTTGTTAACATTAGACCTAAGCCTTTAACCAAAAGTTAAATAAAACTTTCATCAAACTGTAAGTCAATTACCCATAATTTTAGAATCCAACAATAATAGTAGGGATGATAGAGTTTATTATTCTCTGCAATTAAAGGTAAAGAATTAACCCTACATATTCAACATACTATTAAAAAGTTCTCGCCGTTTTCACTGTCCCACCATGTTTTGCCCCATCTTCATATTTGCTCTCTCCTTGTTCTTTTCTTAGCCACTAAATTTGATACGAAGATTTGGCCACTTCAACTACTAAGAAGAATCAATCTCTTCTTCTTCTGTTCCCTCATAATCCTCATCATCTGATGACTCGTAATAATAAGCTCTGCAAGAAGGGAACATCATGTATATATTAGATCTAATATTAAATAGATTTTTAAATTATGATAAGAGTATGACAGATCCGTGAGGACTAAGGTTTAGCTGCCGGCTTTATAACGCGGGTATAAACACATCCATCTATGCATAGTAAGAACTTACAGGGAGGGATCTCTTGTAAATTCTTGCACTTCGTCACCAACGAAAACATATGAACATCTCATTTGAGACATTAGATAATGAACACCTAAATAAAGAAAAGTATGGTAAGATAGAATTTAATACAATATTTGGACTGTTTTGTATAATTTACTGTCGAAAATAGGAAAATACCTCCAAACGTAGATGTTCTCCAAAACATTAGCATACACATTATTTGTTCACCTTGATACGTAGGGTTTGCAACTATCCTATCCATTTTATAGATAAATTCCAAACAGGTTTCTCCTACTGCCATACAATTAATCACCTTCTCACTTAAGAGGAGAAAGATGATGAAAATAATACGATTATTTATGAGCGTGTGTATTTTTAAAAAAATCTCAAATGAACGTCTTTTAATAAGTAATTTTGAAGGTAAGAAAGATTACTTACTCGATGTCTAGAACCGTAAAAGGAACTACATTCTTCTCACCATTGTATCCACCTTTGTAATCAAGGAAAGTCATATAAGTTCGTTCTCCGACTGTCAAGATTTTTCCACAAAAATCTAGTAAAAGGGGAAAAAAAAATATTAGAAACATGAATCAAATGCAGATGGTGAACATAAAACAATTAAAGCATTGTAGGGGTAATCAATATACCAACACAACAGTTTCTCTCATCTGGTGTGGCATTTTCAAACTTTGTTCCATCTGTTAGAAGGAAAAAACTGTTTGAAGACCTGGGAGGTATTGAGGTGACCTTTGTTTCGCATGTAATCAATATTTTGAATTGATTGTTTGAGTTCTTTGACTCTTGCTGGGTTTCTCTCACTATGAACTTATAAATAAGGAACCACTTTCCCTGCTCCAATATGTGGACAAATAGATCGAAGTAATCTCTAGCTCTGATTTGAGCATCTATTCTTTTACCCTTGAAAAAAAGTCAGACGGGAATGATATGAATATAAGTTAAAAAAACTAAACATGCAGGATTAAAATTCTGAAACTGAAACTACCTTTTCATCCACCAAAATCAAACATTTATAGTTGGGTCCTCCCAATATTATATGTGGTGTCCACAGCCGGAGTACTTTCACAGCAATACTCATTCTCGTCTTTGAAGGATTCAATTCTTCTATGTATGCAACTATAGTTTTAGATTATTTGTTTTATGACTTGAATAGAAGAAGGAAAATGAAAGGTGAGTGGTAAGGATGATGAAAGATAAGTGTAAAGGAAGATGGAAGATGAGAAGTAAGATGAAAGATGAAGTATCCGTTTTTGGATCAAAGCCGAAAAGCGTTTAAAAATACAGAGTAGTAAATGTTGGATGGTAGTGGTATGTAAAAGGTCTGACTAATATTTATTGAAATCTTAAAAATAAAGAGAATCAAATCTTTTTCTTTGGAAGTGTGTCAAATGTTTTTTATTGGGCTTGGAGACTTGCATGCATTGGTTCCTATTTAAAAATGATTTATTTTCCAAAAGTATTTATATTATGTATATGTATAAACATGTCCATAATTAATATACAATTTTTTATTTTAAATATAGTACTTTTCGGTTATAAAAAAATACAAACAATTTAAACTAAACATTTGAATTACTTAATAAATAAGTTAACAATTGATTGAAATTATAACCTGTCATAGATAGCAAAAGAATATGGCCTAAAGTAATGAAAAGGACAATGAGACTGATGCGACTCAATTGATAGATCCCTGCCAAAGTGCAGCTACTTTTAGTAGTGATAGTAATTGTAATTTATAGTTTATTTTTGTTTTTCTTTTTAAAAAACAAATTTAGAGATAAGGACAATTGAAAAGTTGTAAAGTACTGGATTAATAGTGTTGAAAACCTAAGTTATAATATTCAAAGCAACCAAATTTTGTAAAGATGTTTGACGTTTTCAAATTTTGTAAAATTAAAAGTCATAGTTTAAAGTTTTGTTAAGTTTTTGAAAGATAAAGTGTAAAACATTTAGAACAGTAAAGATGCTTATTTTAAATGTGTTTAGCTCACCTTTTTTTGTTCTTGCTTACCTTGATATCTGGATTTCTGTTCTATGTTCTCTTCTGGTAGGGCACATATGAGTCGTTTAGCTTCCATCTGAATCGTTTCTATATTGATATAAAGTATTGAATTAGTTCCCGTTTCTTTAGTGTATCCTAAATCAAAATAAAGATATTGAAAATACTAATAAGTAAGAAATTAACGACAATGGGAAATTACTTACTTTTGCAATAGATTCAACAAAAGAAGATCGAAACCTGAAAATAAGAAGAAAAATCAATTTCAAGCAAGTGAACAAATGTTTATAAAAAAGGGTAAACTGGTACAATCGATTACCATCCTTTGAACATAGAAAGCAATTATAGAGTTGTAGATCTATAATCTCTATAGGGGAATAGAAGAAAAGGGAAATTTGAAAATCGAAAGATCTGGAGAGTAAATGTAGGTCAAACCTTCTGTGTTTCGGCATAGATCCGGAATAAATCTTGGAAACCTTTTTGATATTGCATTGAGGCGACGGTGATTGAAAACCACAGTGGTTTTTTTCCGACGATCTTTGGAAACCTTTAGGTGAATAAGTCGGATTAGTTCTCCCCCTCCATTTTTTCTTTTGACCCACCGAATCCTCCCCCAATTTGTTATTTTGTTACATGATATTAAATTATGAAGAGAGATTTTATTCTCGACCTATAAATGAGAAGAGAATATCAATTTCAATTAATTTAACAAATGAATTAAGTAAAGGAAAAACTTGTACAATCGATTTAAATCCTTTGAACATAGAAAGTAATTAAAAGATTTGTAGATCGATAATGTATAAAGGAGAATAGAAGAGAACTGAAAGTATTAAATCGTTAGATCTCGACAGTAAATGGAGGTTAAACCTTTTTGTGATTCCGCAGAGATACAGAATAAATCAAGAAACCCTTGTTGATATGGCATAGAAGCGTCGCTGAATGAAAACCATTGAAGTGACAGAGATTGAATGGAAAGTAGTGGGAGTACTATTGAAAGAGAAAGCATTGAAGGGCTGATTAGGCGGTTTCGGTAGAAAACGAAACGATGGTGATGGAGGCGGTGAAACATGAAGAGACGGGGCCGTTGAGGTCGGACGGAACCAAACGGCGGAGAAGACATTCGTGCAAAAGGGGTTTTGTAGGAGAACAGAGGAAACGGATAATTATATTTGGGCCCTGAGGAGAAAGAAAAAAAAGGGATGTAGGTTGAAGACTCGGCTGTCTCGGATGGGCTTAGTTGATTTCATAAGGCCTTATTACTCACAATTGTTTGCTGACGTGGCTGCACCATAAGAGAGGAAAGTCTACTTTATATATATAGATTAATAGCATACGTAAAAAAAGCTATTGTATATGGCTTCTCTAAGATAAAGAGCGTTTATGAAATCGTTAATGGCGTTAATCGTGGGTTAACAATGGGCATATTTCTTATAATGAATCATATATCGTAGGGAATCGATATGGTTCACACTTGAGAGAGGTTGAGACAATACAAAAGCCCATGGACCCGATTTCTTGAATTTATTTGGGTTATATATTCTTGTTACAGTCGGTTTAAAACTTTGAAATTATAAATGCTGGCAATGAAAAATTATTTATTTCCTAAGATCTCCCTTATTTATTTACAGTATTACTCTAATAATTTTTTTTAGCAGGCCAAATCGTCTCACAAATTTTTTTTACTCTAATAAAAACCCTACGCTCCGTCTTCTTTTCAAGTCTCACAAATTTCTTCATATATATATGTAAAATCTCCACAAGCTCTCATCAGAAACAAAAAATATTTATATTTACTAAAAAAAAAAACCATTGAATTCGGAAGAGAAACTCAAAACTAGGGTTTCAAATTCCCCTTTTCTACTCAACAGCTCACTTCCAAAAATCGATCCTTTTTTATCGCATAATCGCCGAGATCCTTACTTCTGGTAAGCCCTCAAGCGAAACCCACTACAAAAGTTTCGTTTTTTTCTTCTCCTTCTCCTTCTTCTTCTTCTTCTTCGTTATCAAATATCTAATACAAGAAGAGGACGGTGAAGGCTGACGATACTAATTTGAGCCATTGTTTGACTTCTATACAAATAAGCAGGACTGGATTCTGAATCTCGGTTTTAAGAGGGTTGTTTAACACAATGGATGACCTTGAACAGGCAATTATAATTAGCTTTGAATCTGGTGACTCGGCGTTGAAGTCTCGGGCGGTTGAGTATTGTCGGATAATGAAAGAAACTCCATCTATTTGTAGTATATGTATTGACAAGTTATGGTTTTGTAACGTTGTCCAAGTTCAGTTCTGGTGCCTGCAAGCGCTGCAGGATGTTTTGAGTGTTAATTATGGATCCTTGAGCTTGGATGAGAAGAGTTACGTCAGGAAATCAGTTTTTTCAATGGCGTGTCTTGAGGTTATTGATAGTGAGAATGCTGTTAGAGTTGTGGAAGGGCCACCGTTTGTAAAGAACAAGCTTGCACAGGTTTTGGCTACTTTGATCTATTTTGAGTACCCTTTGATTTGGTCTTCGGTGTTTGTTGATTTTATGGGTCACCTGAGCAAAGGAGCTGTTGTGATCGATATGTTTTGTCGGGTTTTGAATGCTTTGGATGATGAGTTGATTAGCTTGGATTACCCACGGACACCGGAAGAGATAACTGTGGCTGCTCGGGTCAAGGATACAATGAGGCAACAATGTGTCCCTCAGATGGCTAGAGCATGGTATGACATTGTATCGTTGTACAGGAATTCCGATCCTGATCTTTCTGCCACTGTGTTAGATTGCATGAGAAGATTTGTCTCTTGGATTGACATTGGATTGGTTGCAAATGATGCATTTGTTCCGTTACTGTTTGAATTGATTCTGTCTGATGGATTGTCTGATCAAGTCCGCGGTGCAGCAGCTGGGTGTGTCTTAGCCATTGTTTCTAAGCGGATGGAACCGCAGTCAAAACTGACCCTTTTGCAGACCCTTCAAATAAGTCGTGTTCTTGGTTTAGCATCCGGAGATGCTGAGTCGGAATTGGTGGCAAAAGTATCTGCTTTGCTTACTGGCTATGCTGTTGAGGTTCTAGAATGCCATAAGCGGTTGAACTCAGAGGAAACCAAGGCAGTCTCCATGGACTTGCTGAACGAAGTTCTGCCATCAGTTTTTCGTGTTATGCAGAACTGTAAGGTGGAATCTACTTTTAGCATCGTCCAGTTTCTCCTAGGTTATGTTTCCACTCTCAAAGGCCTCCCTGCATTAAAAGAGAAGCAGCTGCTCCACATCACTCAGATACTTGAAGTGATAAGAATTCAGATATGCTATGATCCTATGTATCGTAATGACCTTAATTCACTGGATAAAGTTGGATTGGAAGAGGAAGATAGAATGTCCGAGTTTAGAAAAGACCTCTTTGTCTTATTACGTACAGTGGGCCGTGTTGCTCCCGAACTGACTCAGCATTTCATTCGTAACTCACTAGCAAATGCTGTTGAATCCACATCCGAGAGAAATGTCGAAGAAGTGGAAGCTGCTCTTTCGCTTTTGTATTCATTCGGAGAGTCTCTGACCGAGGAGGCCATGAAAACGGGATCTGGGTGTTTGAGTGAACTAATTCCAATGATCTTGACCACACAGTTCCCTGGTCATTCTCATAGACTTGTTGCACTAGTATACTTGGAAAATATAACTAGGTACTTGAAGTTTATTCACGAAAATTCCCAGTACATTCCCAATGTTCTTGGTGCTTTTCTTGACGAAAGGGGTCTGCATCACCAGAATGTTTATGTGAGCCGTAGAGCATGTTACTTGTTCATGAGAGTCGTGAAATTGTTAAAATCAAAGCTTGTACCATTCATTGACGAGATCCTACAGGTAAGGATTTGGTTTTCTCTTGTCGACAGCTTCTTTGATCTAAGACAGTTACCCAATCCTGTAAATCAGATGTATTTGTTTCTTTACTCTTTTTTTGTCTAATCAGTAATCACATCGTTTTTTGAAAAATCAGAACCTTCAAGATACGTTGTCCCAGTTGACGACCATGCACTATGCATCAAGAGAACTTTCTGGAACTGAAGATGGTAGTCACATTTTTGAGGTTATGACTGCCCCTTGATGCTTCTGTTTTCATATATGTACTTCTGACTTGGAAAAGAAGCTTGTTTCAGCACAGTAAAATATAATCTCTAACTCTTAATGTGGTTTTCTGTAGGCTATTGGCTTAATCATAGGGTTGGAGGATGTCCCAGCTGAAAAGCAGTCAAAGTATCTGTCTTTACTGCTTACCCCTCTTTGTCAACAGGTTTTTGTTTCTACCATTCTCTTGTTTCCTGAAACTTTTTGGCATCATTCATTGTCAGGTATACTCACTCTCTTTCCATATGATGTGATTGTACCAGATTGAGGCAGGAGTTCAGCAGGCGAAAGTTGCAAATTCAGAAGACTTTCCTGTGAAAATTGCAAATATCCAGTTTGCTATTGTGGCAATTAATGCTCTCAGCAAGGTTTGTGCTCCGTTAATTCTAGTTTCTCCAAAAAGACATCTTTCTGTATGTGAGATTTGTTACTAGGTACCTAAAATTTTGCCATTTCTGGGCTTGTTCTTACACTTTTGCTTAAAATTCAGGGCTTCAGTGAACGTCTTGTTACTGGGAGTCGTCCTGGAATTGGTCTCATGTTTAAGCAGGTTTGTATAAAAATAGTTCTTTTTCCTCTTATTAATCATGTTTTGCTTTGCAACCTGTCTTTTAATGTTTTTGTACTTAATGCAACTTCAACTGTCGACTGTATTTAATTCGCTGTCCTAGTTGAAACTGCTGTCTTTTCTAACAATTGGTAACCTTCTCCATAATGTAGACACTAGATGTGCTTCTAAGGGTTCTAATTGCATTTCCAAAGGTCAAGCCTTTACGGAGTAAGGTATGAGTTTAGCTGTATGTTAATAAGTAGACATATTGTAATCAGTAGTGTTCCATATTCCTTTATATTAAGTTATTGATCTCAGGTCAGTGAATAGCTTTTCCTCTTCTCTGCAGGTCACATCATTCATACACCGTATGGTTGATACCCTTGGATCCTCTGTGTTCCCTTATCTTCCCAAGGCTTTGGAACAGCTACTTGCTGACAGTGAGGTATAACGAAAAATTTCAAAGCTCACCTTACATAATTGATAATTCAATGCTCAACTGCTTTCATTTCCTCAAATTGATATATATTTGAAATCCTACGATTCACTTCTTCTCTGAGAAGAATATCTACTGATCAATATACTTAGTTTTGTATAATGATGCTGCGTTGGGCACACTAATTTATAACTTCATCAACAAATATTCATACATACATTCATACTGTGTATGTATGTTGTTGCAGCCTAAGGAAACGGTTGGTTTCCTGGTATTACTCAATCAGCTTATCTGCAAGTTCAACAGCGCTCTCCGTGAAATACTGGAAGAAGTATATCCCGTGGTTGCTGAGAGGATTTTCGATGTAATCCCAAAAGATGTTAATGAGGCTGAATCTGCTAATGAGGTACCATATTTTGTTTGGTTTTCTCTTTAGCTCTATCTCCGCACATGATTTCCTGGATATTGTGCAATTGCAACTTGAGAATTGTTGATATCGTAGCATCCTTTATATCCAGTCATATATATATCCTATTGTCCTTGTAGGAAATTAGAGAACGGATAGAGCTTCAAAGGACGCTGTATACATTTCTTCATGTGATAGCCACACACGATCTTTCTTCTGTATTTCTTACGCCCAAAAGTGGGGCTTACCTAGACCGTATGATGCAGCTGCTTTTGACCTCTTCCTGTAATCACAAGGATATTACAGTACGTAAGGTTTGTAAACACTTTCTCTTCTGTTACATATTCATATACTTTTGATGATCTTTATCGCTTACTTATTACCCTCTTGTTTTTATTCTTTGCCATAAATATAGACTTGCGTACAGATATTTATCAAGCTAATTAAAGATTGGTGCGCCAAACCGTATAGCGAGGAGAAGGTAAGCCTGCTAAATAACATTTATAAACTGTCATTTCTTTATGAAAGAAGCACAAATGTCATAACCAAGGATTATTTGCTCTCAGGTTCCAGGTTTTCAGAATTTCATGATCGAAACTTTTGCAACAAACTGCTGTTTGTACAGTGTACTAAATAAATCCTTCGATTTCAGGGATGCAACTACTGTAAGCATAAGAAACCTCATTTCTCTTTCCATTTTTGGAGTTTTCTGTTAGTTGCAGTTGTTTTATAAGCTAGAGAATTATTTCCAAAACTGATTGAATTTTCATTGTTCCCTATGCATCTGTATTTATTGAAACAGCACGCCTTGTTTGGGGAAATCATCACGGCTCAGAAAGTGATGTATGAAAACTATGGTAATGCGTTTCTCATGCATCTGATGTCGAAAAGTTTTCCAGAAGCACATATCCCACAAGATTTGGCGGAGCAGTATTGCCAAAAGTTGCAGGTTTGATAAGTTTATTACTCGCTCAAACTACCGTAAGGTATAGATGAAAATCCTCTCGTCGTGTGCTTAAACATAGTTTCTCCTTGCAGGGTAATGATATCCGGGGCCTCAAGTCATTCTACCAGTCCCTTATAGAAAATCTCCGGGTTCAACAAAACGGGGGTCACGTTTTCAGATAGCATTCGAAATACAGCTAGTTTTATAGAGAGAAAGGTCTCTCAGGTCGATTCTGCTACGAGCTTAAAAGGTTTTTACCAAAAAAAAAAAAAAAAACTCTTCCTTAAATCTGTAGACTAAAGATTGAAACAAAGTGTTTTAAATATAATGTACCATCTCTTGTAGGTTTCTCCAGATGTAAATAGTATTTGCCAAATGTCTACTTGAGAGGGCAACAAAAGGTTTGTTTTCACCATTCTAGATTCTAGATCCTATTATACTGTTGTTGTTGTTGTTGTTGTCTTGTGTTGATGATTTGTGTGTCTCTCAAATCTGCAGATGTAATCCTTACCAGTAATCATGTTCTTGATTCAATCTCCGAAGTAGTAGTGTTTACTCGAGAGCCCAAGTCCCTTCCAGTGCAGATTTGCTGTTTATTTCGTTTTGCGCCTTTGTTGTGAGATTGTGTCTATAAAAAAAAAAAAAAAAGGAGCTGGTCTTATCTCCAAGTTTTGATGATGAATGTTATATAACTTTCTTCTGCATTCCATGTTTTCTTGTTTTTTTTTGTCCATGAAAAATACTTAGAAAAACTATGAGAGGGATATTATACTTAGACAGAGACACCAAAGTTTTGGCTGAAGGTTTTGTTTTCTCTAATTTATTTTATTTAATTAATTAATTATGAAATCATTTTAGTTTTTTTTTTTTTTTTTTTGTACAAAGCTCAACTCGTTTAGTTTCAAACAACTCTGGTTAAATTAATAAATTTAATATGAATTAAATAAAAAGGGAAAAAAATTGCCGGATAAAAAATGTAAAATCAAGAGATTTATTTTTTTAATATAAAAGTGAAAAGTGGTCTTCTTCTACTTGGCACCAAACAAAAAAGAAACGCTTAAGTGAGAAACCCTAGCCCCCCCCCCCCCCCCCTAAATCTGCTGCACACACACTCACACTCGAGAGAACTCGAAAAGATCGGAGAATGCCGACCATCAGTATTGGCAGAGACCGTCTCTTCGCTGCCCTTGGAGAATCCTACAGTAAATTTCATTCAATTCTCTCTTCTACTTTCAAATCTGCTTCTCTTCCTCTCTGATTCCTCGTCTTTTTTTTTTTTTTTTTTGTGAATTTGATAGCTCAGGAAGAGTTCGAGGATCTGTGTTTCCGTTTCGGTATCGAGCTTGATGATGTGGTGAGTGAATGACTTGAGTTGGTAGAACTGAACATATTCGTGGTTTTGATTTTGATCCTAATTAAGGTTTTTTTTTTTTTTTTTTTGTTGTTGTTGTATCGTTAATCTCAATTGATGAGTAGACTACTGAGAAGGCAATTATAAGGAAAGAAAAGCACATCGACGAAGAAGCTGATGAAGATGAAGAAATCATCTACAAGATTGAAATCCCTGCCAACAGGTTTCAATTACGACTCTTCCTCTAGCTATGTATGTATGTTGTTGAAGAAGATAGATAAGATAAAATAGGGAATTGATGATTGTTTTTGGTATTTTTGTATCTTTAATCTATTTGCAGATATGATTTGCTTTGCCTCGAAGGGCTTGCGCAAGCTCTTCGCGTTTTCAACAAGAAACAGGAGATACCTACCTATATCCTTGCTGACATTAGCAAAGACAAGATGATTCAAATGAAAGTTAAACCTGAGGTTTGTATGAGAGATCTTTATCTTCGCAGCCACCTCCATGATTGAAAGTTTCTGAATCTATAGTTATATTTTTTTTTTTCCTTTTTGTAGACATCGAAGATTCGTCCATTTGTTGTATGTGCTGTTTTGAGAGGTGTTACCTTTGACGAGGCTCGTTACAACAGCTTCATTGATCTTCAGGATAAGCTGCATCAGAATATTTGCCGGTAAGTCATAGGATCAATTTGGTTTCTCTTGCATTATTTTAATCATTAGCTACCATCATTGTGTGGCTTCCATCGGTTTCTAAGGTTCCATTTTCTTCAAATGGTGTGATGTTCATTTATCTTATCTGCATATTTTAGGCGAAGATCCCTGGTTGCAATTGGAACGCATGACCTTGATACATTGCAGGGTCCATTCACATACGAGGTAATTATGTGTTATCATCTTTCCTATTCTTGTTTTTATCTCTCTACTGATTCTCTACATGTACATTTTGTGTATCTGATCTAATTTGGTGTACTTCTCATCATTAAACTTTCATACAGTCTGTTCCTTTCAATTTATGTAGACACATTCTTTTATTTGAGGTTTTTCTGTGAGCCATTGATACTATGGTCTTTACTATTTTTCAGGCTCTGCCGCCAACGGATATAAATTTTGTACCTTTGAAGCAAGTAAGTCAATATCCTTATGGGTTCATTACCTTCAACTAGTATCTCTGATTAAAATTTGTTTCATGTGCCTCGTGTTTCTTGGTCAAATTCTTAAATCATTCTTTCTCCTCTGTTACAACGATAATGGTTTTTATTTTATTTTATTGGTTAAAGCATTTTGTCCTTTTCATTTCTGTTACAATTTATCGCTTCTACATAGTGAAAATTTAGTTCAGGATGGTTTCATTTATGTACCTAATCCTAATTTCGTGGTCGCAGACAAAGAGCTTCAGGGCTGACGAACTAATGGAATTTTACAAGGTAAATAGTTAAACTTTTACTCAGGTCATTGTTAAACTTTTATGTGAAATTATAATTTCTTTGAAGCAAACAATCTACGAAAAATATCCCTGAACTGATACTTGGTGGACATGTATTATGAGTTTAAATAAGTGTTTACATACTGAATAACTACGTAGGCTCTCCGAAGGATCTTCCTCTGCAATGTATCCTTATTGTGTGATTGATTGTCTTTACTTTTGTTTGCAGTCAGATATGAAGCTAAAAAAATTTCTACACATAATCGAGAAGTCACCCGTCTTCCCTGTATTATACGACAGCAAAAGGTATTTGGTTTTTCCTAGTACCTATTAAATTAGCTTTGATGAAGTAAGATGTCTGTCAGTCTATAATAGTTACTTTCTTGACCAATCACAGTAATTTTCATATCATAAATGAATTATGTAGTGAAACATAATGAAAGTTCACTTTTGCAGAACTGTTCTGTCGTTGCCACCTATTATCAATGGTGCACATTCTGCAATTACCCTGCAGACAAAGAATGTCTTCATTGAATGCACAGCAACTGATTTGACGAAGGCCAAGACTGTTCTGAACACAATGGTATGTTACAAACAGATTAGAACTACTGTGCTCAACTGAAAATCAGTATCTAACTAATCATTCAACATGTTCCAGGTTACAACTTTTTCAGAGTATTGTGAGAGAAAATTTGAGATTGAGCCTGTTGAAGTTACATATGATGACGGGAAGTCATACATCTATCCGGATTTAGCTGTCTATGATATGGAAGTTTCTCTCTCTTATATTACAGACTCAATTGGAGTCTCTTTGGAGGTGGAACAGGTAATAAATACATTACTGCTGTCAAGTTGTTATAAATGAACCAATCTCATTTCCTTTCTTGAGATGGTTATTTTAGAAACCTTAGCATTTGTATATGGATTTATCCTTCTACCTGTGGCTAGTCTTCGTTGAAATCTGTATGCATCATTTGGGTCTACTGCACAATACAAAGCAAATTGTTACTTCTCATAGCCTGAAAATTTCTGTGATCTGTTTCACATGTCTGCTGTGTATTTTCCTTCTGTTTCAGGTCCCTAAATTCTACTCTGCAATGATTTTAATCATCTTTCCTGTGACTTCGTATCTTTCAGGTTACAAGTCTGCTGACCCAAATGCAACTACATGCTGAGCCAGCCAAGTCTAGTGATAACCAATGTGCCATAAAAGTACATGTACCCCCCACCAGGAGTGACGTTCTCCACCCTTGTGATGTTATGGAGGTATATTTTGACAATCCAAACCTTTTTGTGTTGCTGCCGTTGTGATGATTCTCTATATAGCTAATTACTTTACTTCTATTTCACCAGGATGTTGCCATCGCCTATGGTTTCAATAACCTTCCAACAAGATCGCCTGCTTCGATAAAACCACTGCCTTTGAATGAGCTTACCGATCTTCTCAGAATAGAGGTATTAGCACCTCCATTTTGTTTTTGCATCAGCTCACAGTGATCTGTGTTTCACGTGAAGTTAACTTTTTAGCATTTTTGTTTCTCTTTCTCACGATGGTTTTCTATGTATTTTGAATTTTAGATTGCGATGAATGTGTACACTGAGGTGGTAACGTGGCTACTATGTTCGCGCAAGGAAAACTTTGAGATGCTAAATAGAGAGGATGATAACTCAGCAGTGATAATTGCAAACCCGCGGTCTGCTGACTTTGAGGTTCGTCTTGAGTCCTATGGTCATCTCTTTATAAACTTCTTTAATGCTAGTGCTGTGCTAATTGAGGAAAATTGTTTCATTATATGTGGTAATAGGCCATGAGGAGGACTCTCATGCCCGGAATATTGAAAACTGTTGGCTCAAACAAAGACCACCCTAAACCAATTAAGGTAAACATCTCTGGTGACTGATTAGCTAGATATGAGATTTGAGTGTTGCGTTGATGACAAAAGTCGTTTCTTTTGGTTTAAAGATTTATGAAATCAGTGATGTGGCAATGTTGGATGAGAGCAAAGACGTTGGTGCATCCAATCGACGCCATCTTGCTGCACTACATTGTGGTGCTACTTCTGGATTTGAGGTATGGAATCCCTTTGTTAGCCATATAGTATCTTCAATATATTAACATATATGTTCACAACTTAATCAATTGATATGCTTTCTCTGTACAATTCTTGATTCAGCTTATCCATGGCCTCGTCGATAGAATCATGGAAGTGATGGCAATCCCTTTTGTACCGGTCAATGACAATACCGGATACTATATAAAGCTCTCTCAAGTAAGCTCTCTCCATAATGCTTTCTCATAATCGACTCGCTCAAGATCCTAATCTCTCTGTCTCTCTCTATTGCAACAGGAGCCTGAGTTTCTACCGGGCAGGCAAGCTAGCATCGTTGTCCGAGGGAAACAAATTGGCAACTTCGGGATCGTGCATCCACAGGTACACTCATATGTGTAAGCTTTTTAAAATCCAAAAACTTTCCAGATTATTATTTGTTTCCAATCCTTTTCTGTCTTTTATTTTGTTTTGTTCAGGTTTTGAACAACTTCGACATCCCTGATCCATGCTCTTTCGTGGAGATAGACGTCGAAGCTCTCTTATAGAAAAGAAACCAACCAAATGTTTTCACCTGGTTCTTGTTGTCTTTGTGATAGTTCATTGTCTTACAAGTACAAAACATTTAACTGCTCAGTTGTTTTTGACCCCATTTGTTATAATCAATTTATATTCTCAACCTTTTCTCGATTGTAATATTATTTTGGAAAATAAGTGTCTTTTTAAAAGTGATGTTTAGAAGGAATCAATAATATATGGCCAAAATTTTAAAGCTGACTAATCTAGATTCTTAGAAACTAAGAAAATCATCTAAAACCTAAAAAAAGTGGTCTACTCTTATAATTTAAGAAAATACAGTCTAATGTAGATTATTATTTCCCCTAATTGTTCCTTAACGTGAAGTAGTTTGATTTTAAAGGTGGCGTTGAAAATGTCTACGAGACGTAATGAAGATTATTTTGGCACTTGTATGTATGTGTGTTTTTATGTAGATACGTAATATGCACATACGTATAACAGAACGGGACTTGACGTGTTTATTTTTAAGGGACTTAACGAGTTAAATTCTTTCGATTCAAGTGTTTATATATACAATTTAAGAAAAGTACATAACACACGTGATCGATCATATTTGCTCTAATAAAATATCGATAATGAAATGGACCAAGGTCAAAAGCAACCTCTGATGATGCCACACTCCGCGGCTGCCACAAAACAAAACAACACCTCAATTATCAATTATTATATGTAAGTCTTTTTTCAAATATACTCAAGTATTTGGGATCCAAAATTCTTGTATATATATATTGAAACACCTGAAATCATGATTACATTTCTCTCTTTTTTCGTCGCTTAAATCTTTTTCAAACACACATTTTTCTTCGTATGGTAAGAAAAGTAAACTAAAAGTCAAAAGTATTTTACATTCAAAAATTCAATATTTCACCGTTAGTTCCTTCTATAATATGTTTCACACTTTGAAGATATATATTTGAATACTTTCATCCATTCCATTGTTTTCTTTTTTACTTTCTATAGTCACTAGCCGGTTAGATTGAATTGAATGCATTGATCTCATTCATATTATTCTCATTCAAATCCAAAAATATTTCTGTAATGATGAAGTCTAGCGCAACTTGAAGTTCCTATAAGGGTATAAAGAAGCACAACACACTGATTCACACTTGGAACGCGCCATGCCAACGCTTTTCTATTCAATCTTATTAACAAAATTTATCTTTTACAAGGATACAATTTTGTCTCGGCCCTTACTCAACCTATTCTACCCAATAAGATTGAACCCGACTAAGAATGAATCTAAGCCTCTCTCTTTTCTATCTAAACACACACCTATGTAGATCTAAGAGAAGAAAATCAACCCTCTCTTTTTCTATCTAAACTCTCACCAGAGTAGATCTAAGAGAAAGAAAAACAATTCTCTGCGCACTGAATCACCACCCTGATTAACGTCACAGAGAACTGGGAACACCCCTTCTAAGCCTTATCTTTGTGGCTTCGAAGTTTACAAACATATCCATATTCTAGAGTGCTCAAATTGGCTTGTGTCCTACTCCTAGAATATATATACACGACTTGAGAAATCCTAGAAGGCGAATCTCCAAGTATCACGGGATAAGGAAATTGTTTGTTGCTCAGCCTTATCATTTTCTTATTTGCTGTAGAGAATATTCTTCATATCTCCAAGAATAAGGAAACTGCATGTTGGTCAAGTTTATCCTTTCCTTAATTTGCTGTGGAGAATATTCTCCATATCTGCAAAAACCATCTTGTCTCTATCTTCAATGCCAAGTCATCACCTTTCCTCGACACATCATCATATCCACTCACGTCTTGCCACGTCAGCTCACACATCTATGTCAGCAACTCGGACGTCTATGATCTTATGCAACTTCCTGATTGACACAACGCTCTGTTCGGCATAACGACTTGTTCCTCACAGCGAGTTGTTCCAGAAGCTGCATTTACAGTTCCAAGTCAAATTAGTTAAACCAACTTGCTACCAAGTGAGTAGTTCACTTCGGGGTTCAATTTCCATTATATTTTGAAATCACATATACCATCTACATCACTGTATAAACAAACATATGTAAAAGTGTAATTACCATAGTTTGCTACCCCCTCTAGAAGCAATTGATGAACATTAATAAGACAAGTGACTTTGAAGATTTTTACTTCATGTCACATCGTGCTAAATGTGACAACGGACCGCTACTATAACACAGTTCACATCTTTATTTAAGCTAACGTTTTTCTTTCTCAACCAGTTTACGGGTCAAGTGTCACTAATTTCGGAGTGAACATGTTTTTGATTTTTAAAAAAATAAATTTCCCGTAAGCCTATCATCTTGCATAAAATATCTAAAGCTAAATCCAAATGACAATAGGTGCAACATTTTCTCTGAAGTAGAATCAAACTCCGAATCTCACGGATTTAGGCTATAAAACCCAAATTACACTCGACCACGCACGCGAATTTGTTTGAGCCAACTTTGATCACTAAGATGCATCACCTTTCTCATCAAACTATTAACGATTGCCAAACTATAAATATCCCTTTTTTTCAATGAAAAGCTACATAACTTTTATATTATTATATCTTTCATATCTCCTTAAAATCAGATTCCTCTAAAAAAGGCTCTGCGAAACTATTTTTAATGATACTATAGTTTATAGGATTGAAGAAAAATGAGAGACTATAGGTTAACGAATAAATATTAAAAAATAAAATCGAGAAACGAATTTTTCAGTAGAGGGTTAAATATATGGCAATGAAGTTGTTGCCATGTCGCTCTCAAGAAACTTTAAATTGTTGAAAAGTAAATTAATGATAATGAACAAATTGACCTTAACGAAAAAGCAAATTTAATATCCGTTCTCGTCTTCGTATATAACTACTATTTTTGAAAGTGCACCATCTCATACGGCTACCACGTAGTATTTTGAATTTGATTCACACAAAATAAAATACAAATTAACATAATTTTCTTGCGCATCATGCAACATCTATTTTAAGTGTGACACGACACAATCAGATTTAGTGGAAGTCTTTTTTTTTTTTATAAATTGGTTATACAAAATTTAGTGGAATTCTTATTTAAATATAAAATGCAAACTTGGATTTTCTTAATCTTCTTCAGAAGAAATTAAACAAAAATGGTAGATCAGTAGGAATTTATTAATCACAGTTGTTATATTATTATTCATAATACAAGGAACAAAAAAAGAATAGACTTGACAATAGTGATTGTATTTTTTTCCCTTGAACAACTCAGCCTAACGGAGAAAACAAAGGGTACAAGTCAATGGTGTGGCCAAAGGTATTGGCTTACATTCCAACTTCACAAAAAGAGAGATAAGTAATCCAACCTCTTATTATTTTGTTCGTTAAATTAATCCAACTGATTAATATTGTTATTGACAGAACTAAACATAATATATTTGACAGAAGCAACCATTTCTTCTAGATGAAAATGAATATATGATACATATATAACCAATTCATTAACAACTTACAAGTGTATGATAAGTAGTCCATTAAGCACCAAAAAAAAGTATGAGATGGCTTGAGATAGTCAAAGTATTTTCTAATAGATCCAAAGATGCCTCTTGCCTCCGGAAGTGTCCACGTAATATAATAACCACACACCTTAGCTATCTATTTTGAGAATTTTGGTCTAAATTATCATATAACTAACCATAACATTAGATTGGGATTAAAAAGGTAAAACAAATAAAGTAAGGTAAAAAAGTGGTTATTTTTGGTGATTTGGAAAACTATTTTATACAACTTCCTTCATAAATGGAATTTTGTGTCAAAAATAAAGTGTGAAATTTCAAAAATAATGTTGAACAAAAAAACTTACCCATTTGCATATTTTATTCACATTTGATTTGATTTATACATCTTGGATGGCTTTATAAGACTACAGACTTACTTTTTGGAGTCTTCACCCATCTCTCACCTCTCTCTTTCTCTCTCTCTCTCTTTCCAGTTTCTAACTATTTTCAAAGAAGCTTCATAATTCTCTATATATATTTCATTCAGACAAAAAAATATAAACCATAAATCAAAATATAGACAAAATCTGGTGAAAGAAACAAAGAGAGACTCTTTCAGTTTCAAATGAAACCAATGAGATTTTCTTGGAAAAATATATGTCTTCCCATAAGCTGCATCAATAATAACACAAACCAGAAGACTACAACAAACCCATCAAAGGAAAGACTTCTTCTTCTCTCCAGGCAGAACTCTGTTCCAAGCAAAGTCTACATGTCTGATTTCAGCAATTCAACCATCTCACTCAACGACCTCTCAAGCTCTTTCCTCGTAAACATTCACATCTTCACCTACGAAGAGCTCAAAACGATCACACAAGGCTTCTCAAAGTATAATTACCTCGGTGAAGGAGGATTCGGGGAAGTCTACAAAGGTTTTGTTGATGATAGCTTCAAGACTGGTTTGAAAGCTCAGCCTGTCGCTGTCAAGGCCTTGAAAAGAGAAGGTGGACAAGGCCATAGAGAGTGGCTGGTAATTTTTTGTCTACACCTGCATATTGTTGAATCATACATTTCAAATATTATAGTACAAGCTCATATGAGAATGGTATCATAAAAACTAATGAAAAAACCGTTTGTTTGAGATTCTGCAGGCTGAAGTTATAATCCTTGGTCAGTTAAAGCATCCCCATCTGGTGAATTTGATAGGATACTGCTGTGAGGATGATCACAGGCTTCTAGTCTACGAATACATGGAACGAGGCAATCTGGAAGAACATTTATTTCAAAGTGAGTCGGTTAAAAGACCAAAATCATACTAGAATTGAAAATAAGATGCAGATTACTAACAATATGAGTACTATTTGGTGCAATGCAGAGTATGGTGGAGCCTTGCCTTGGTTAACAAGAGTGAAGATTCTACTTGGTGCTGCGAAAGGCCTCGAGTTCCTTCACAAACAAGAGAAACCTGTCATTTACAGAGATTTTAAGCCTTCCAACATCCTCTTGAGCTCGGTAATTCGAATGCTTCTCTTCTTATATTTGCATTACTAAATATCTATTGTTCTGTCAAATAACTTGAAGCCTCATATCTGAAACTTACAGGACTTCAGCTCTAAGCTTTCAGATTTCGGCTTAGCCACAGATGGATCAGAGGAAGAAGACTCAAACTTTACCAAAAGTGTAATGGGCACAGAAGGCTATGCAGCTCCGGAATACATCTCAGCAGGTTAAAGAACATAAGGATGAGGCTACTTGTTATAAACCACATAGTTATTGCATTCTTAGCTTACATGTTTCATGGTGCATTTCAGGTCATCTGACGACAATGAGCGACGTGTTCAGTTTCGGGGTGGTGCTTTTGGAGATGCTAACAGCTAGAAACGCGGTTGAGAAGTACCGGGCAAAGAAAGGAAGGAACCTGGTGGAATGGGGAAGGCCCATGTTAAAGGATCCAAACAAGCTTGAACGGATCATAGACCCGAGTCTTGAAGGGAAGTACTCGGTTGAAGGCATCAGGAAGGTAGCTGTTCTAACTTACCAATGCCTGAGCCACAATCCTAAGTCACGACCCACTATGACCACTGTAGTCAAGACCCTACAGCCTATTCTAGACCTCAAAGACATCCAAAACGGACCGTTTGTGTACATAGTTCCGGTGGCAGGTTCAATTGAAGTTCATGACATCAAATGTAAAGATGATGCCAAAGTCGTAAAAGAGGAAACGGAAAAGGAGGCAAAAGTCTGCCCACGACATCAAGCTGGTCGAAGGAAGAGACGTAAACACAAGGCAATGAAGTCTCGCGCAGTGTATTCAGACACTGCTTTGTACAAGAGTCTAGGAAGCAGTTTATATACCCCAGCCAACTAAAATATGCACAGAAAGCAAAATTATTTAATTTTTATACAGGTATAGATACGTTAGTATACATGGAAAATACCAAAAAGGTTGTGTTAGATAAATGAAAACACCATAAGGTTTCATGACACTCTGCAGATGTTGTGATAAAAACGTAGCTTAAAAAGTGAGCTACATAGATATTTAGCAGTCATTTTTCAATTTTGTAACCTCAGATGTATAAGTCTGAATTGTATGCGTGTTCAAAAGGGACAGTACTACTTGGAATCTTTTTCACCACAAAGACTCAACATCAAATCCTAAATTGACTGTAGTTCACCAACTAAGAATTTCAGTGGTAAAGCCTGTTGTTCCTAGTCAATGTTTTAGAATCTGGGTACATACGCAAGCATGCTCCAAATTCAGACAAAAATAGTTTCATATGAAGCCAAGAATTAGATCACATACCTTGGTCATGAAGAAAGACTTCTCAATCTTACCAAACCCCACTCAAAAAGACGTGTAGGAAAACTCTTCTGTGGTTGCTTTCGTCTCCTCTAATTTCCTACATGGTCCTGATTGGCAAACGAACAATAAGAAGCAGACATTTGGTGGATCAGTCTATTCCTATGGAGACTTCAATACCTAACAGGTTATGTCACTAGTGACAACTGAAGTAATACAGAAAACTGTGATGAATCGTCAAAGTGATGTTACAGTGCAGAGAAACTAGATTATCGAATTTTCATGAGATCAGTAAAACATTACAGATCTACTATTGGCACTGGCTTACATCATCACTTAATTTCAGGTTCTATAATCGACGGAAATATAAGCAATAAACTAGAAGACACATTCCTGTTAGCTTCCAAGTTCAGTAGCTAGACAATGATGTGGAATCTACTCAATACCTCAAATTTATTGATCATTGATATATTGAATGAATTTTTTCTCTAGCATTACACCTAGGATTCTTTACAACGAGCTCATATTAGTAACGCTAGAAGACATTCCAGAAAAACTTCAGGCTTGAGTGCCACACTGAAGCAAAAAGACTTCCAAATACTAAATATCTCCAATTAGATCAACTATTTCTTTCTTTTCCTCCTAGGCTTCTTTTTGACTACTCGGTTCTTAGCATCCTCATCAGTTTGATCTCGTAGCCAGTCCGCATGATACTTCTCATCGTATGGAACAACCTCTCCATCGACAAACGGCTCTCCTGCAGAAAACAATACATGTTTAAGGGGAAAAAGATATAGTGCTGCAGGTACTAAATTTAAAGGCTAATCCTCCTTTTGTCCACAAAAGTAACCCAACAATTTGAGAATGAGCACATAATCTTTAAAACTTTGAGGTCCAAAATTCGATTTTTTTTCATAAGAAATTCCAGCCTTTGGAAGCAACCACAAACAGAGCCACAACGAAAAGAAACAAAATTTAAGCAGCAAATCAAACCTCCATATCGATTGTCACCATCAACTATAAATGAATCTGGTAGAACCCATCTAACATCAGGCAGAGCTGCAATCAAATACAAGCCAAAGTTACAGCAAAACTAGAAATTAAAATAAACCCAAAAATTTCCAAAGTAAGAAGAAGAGATTTTAAAAGATCAATGTTGTGATAATACATCTAATCTTGTAAGTCAAAGGTTCATGAACCCTACAGCCAAATGCATAATAGTACTTTGTGGATACAGAGTATATCGATTTCTTCGCTTCTTCTTCGCTACACACACACAAACAAAGCAACCTCAAAATCATCATATATACCCAAAAAAAAGATTCGATTTTTATGGTTTTTGATTGCAATATATCGCTAAAGCTAGGGTCTTTTTGATAAGTTACCTCCCAAGAGCCATGGCTAGGGTTTTTACAAAGCCTTGGACAATGTGATCACGAGGTGGGTATCCATTGGGAGGCTTCATTAGCACAAGCCAGTGCTTGTAATCGCATCCCTCCACTAAACTCGGTACCGGTGGTATTGTTAACTCAGAGCAACGAGTTGTATCCGAGTTAACAGAACCGGAGCTGCCGGAGAACGGAAATAACGGAGCAAGTCGAAACCGGACGGCCGCCGTCAAGTTTAACGGTCTTCTGATGATGATGCTCGCCATTGATATGGTTCAACAATAAACGTGAGAGCCTCCAAGTGAGTTAGAGGTTCCGCTTCTTTCTACGTTTCAGTCTCAGAGACCGTAAACCGATATATGGTTTGCTTTTGGTTCGGTTTTCAGATTTTATCATAGGAGCTGAAACCAATTTAGTTTGGTTTTGATTTGGTTCGATGATATTACATTTCAATTGATATTACAGATATTCGAAAGTAATGAACATAATTTTAAGATTAGTCTCATCTGTTTTTAACTTGGAATCAGATTGTGTATATAGTTTTTGATGATTGGTATTATTTGTCGTTGTTTAGGGTTAATAAACTCTGTGAGACTAACTTATAATCTATTTATTAAAACAAAAAAAAGTTTAGCCATGTAGACATAGTTTTGTATTGAATTGTTTGGGTTGTGTGTTTTATGAAATGTGATTTCAACTGAAATAAAATTTAATATAGAGCTGAAGAAGATTGATATGGAGTATTCCAATTTTGGGCATTAGTTGTGCATACGACATGTGATAGAAATCAAGTAGTTCATAAAAAAATCTCACAAATTACTTTAGCAAATTTTAGAACTTCAAATATTGTAAACGCACATGTTTAAGATGTCAAGAAAGTTTTGATTGGTTTTTGGTTTTTGAAATGGTTTTTGATTTTAGTTTTTCCAAAAAAAAAAAACTTATTTATAACCATTCAGGTTTTTGAGAAAATTGATGGTAAAAATCTAAATATTGAGGATTTTTTACAAATTTCTAAAGGGAGTTTGAAATCCCATTTTTGTATGTTTTTAGAGGTTTATGCATATCCTTTTTTAATTTCTTTCAAATATGCTATATCTTAGGAATCGTTATTTTGTTAAAATATTTCAAAAATATTATTTTTTTCCAACTTAAACATCCCTCCTTAATTATCCATTGAACTTACACATACGTTTTTAATTATCCATTAAAACAAAGAAAGTTACAAGTGTCCATCCATTTCATAATTTCACGGTTGGTGCATAAACTTAGAATGTGAGCATCAGCAGAATTTTTTACTGGACACAATTTACATTTCTCATAACGTTTTTGTCTAACCATCCACGTGTACCCATATGAGTCTTTGAACTGGAACTGGAATTCGTTTACATATTCAATATCTGATGCTGCAGTTCTTTGCACTATCTTTATGGCATCTTCAAGATTAGGAGTTTCGATAATTGTGACACTGAGAGAAGCTTTTGGAAAAGAGTATTCTGCAACCGAGTATTCTGCAACAAAGGAATCTGATATCTTGAGCACGACTTTCTCACTAATAATCACTTCTGCCTCAAACACATCTCAATAAAAATGCAAAGCTTTTTCTAGTCGTTCCTGACTATCAAACGTGACCCCTTGTCTTACATGCTCCCCCATTCCTTTCTTTCGCTAAGGAGTTCTGCGCTGATGTGATTACACTACATTTTCGTCTCCTTCCGCTTGCTCTTCGTCTCTGGAAAGTGGGAACGAATGCTCTTTTCAAAAACGTTATAAAATTAAAAATAAAGATAAAACAACTAAACAAATTACAATTGAATAAAGCAAAATTCAAAAACAATAATCCAAAATCCAAAACTGATAACAGAAAAAACCAAAACTACAAAACATACTAATAGAAAGATATATATACTAGTTAAAAATTATGCACAGAGCCCAGAGCCGAGGTCAAACGTTCAACCATAGATCTTCGTGGCTAAAGTCAAGTAGTCATGAAATAGTTAAAAACATAATACTGTATATGATTTTTTTTTGTGGGCAATTTTAGCCACGGCGAAGGCAATAGCTAAACTTAGCCACAATTTTGTAGTCACACAAAATCTCTGTGGCTTTCGAATATATTTACCAACATATCCAAAGTGTTGGGACTTTTTGTTTTTTTTTTCAGAAATCCACGAATACGTCAGAATCAGGGGCAATAATACTAAGTAGGAATAAAACTTTTGTACTATTGGTGTCGTTCTTCTACACACAATTTAATTTAATTTATAATATAATAAAGTTCTCTGAAATCCTTGAAGAGATATATATTAACAATATCAGCAAATAAACCCTACAAATTATTTGCTTCAAAAATCTATTTATTTACTAAATAAGCTATACTAAAAAATTAAGTACTTCTAAATCGAGACACTATTAGGCACGCCTCTACACGTAACACCCGGTTCAGAACTCGGAGCCATCAACTCATACGGCAAAACCCCGGCTCCACACCGGTTCCTACGGCTAGGATCACTATTCCTCTTCTCTATCTCCTTCTCTATCCGTCCTATCTCCGCCGAGAATCCATAAAACGCATCTACGATCTCAGCATCTCCGGTCCATATCGACGGCTGTTGTCTCTCTCCGATATACTCCTCATCAGGCGAATGCGTCGACAGTGTATCAACCACCGCCATAAACTTCGTCGTTTGCAACAAACTCGGCATCGACGAGAAAAAAAACTTTTGAGGATCTTCCATAAAACTCGCGAACTCGGGGTCTGACTCGTCGGGAATCAACCGCCGCATCAAAGGTGGCCGGTTCGGGACGTAGCCACCGTAAGGATATTGTCCGAAGTTGAGTGCGGCGTGCTGTGCGGATGCCAGCCAGACGATGGTGGTGATGATGGAGACGAGGTCTTCGGCGGTAGAAAGCTCCGGCCACCAATCAGCGTCGCGGTGGTCGGCGTGACCAACGTTGATCGATTCTGAGTACCAGGCTTGGAGCTCTGTATCGGTTTGGATTAAGTTCGAGTTTGAGTAATAACGTTCCACGTAGGTTCGGACCCACGTTTGGATTGCGGACCATAATAAGAGACCATCGTTGGCGTATGGGTAATCTTCGACAAGTAATTTCAAACCATGTGGTTGTGTTGCGTCAGGAACAGCCATACCCCTGAAAATATAAATAAAAAATAGTTAGATTCTATACTATACAACAACAATTATTACAAGATAAGAAACCAAATTTAACTAGACAAAAAAATATCTATCTTACTAGCACTACTATATTATTTCCATTACTATAAGTTTTGTTAGATTTATACGTTTAGTTTAACACTAAGTTATAAATTGAGTTCAACGCTTAGTTTAGATATTGAGACATTACCTTCGGATGAGATCAGCAGGGAGACCTTCCATATCGAACCGCCATTTGTTCTTGTAAGCAGCGGAACTAATCTCTAGACCGTGTTGACCAGCTGTGAAGCACGATTCAATCACACCGTCCGCACTAATCAATGTTTGTCGTGCCACGGCATTGATTTCCGAAGTGTACCTCATGTGAGGGTCTAATAATTTGAATATCGGATGCATTGCGCTCAGTTGTCTATGAGCAGCTAATATAAACGGTTCCAAACACGCATGGGTACGTAACCAATGATTGACAAGCTGGTGGACACCAGCGTCATTGGACCCAACGTGGGCCTTAGCTAGCTGCCATATCCAGTTGGAGGTTGCGTCTACTGGAGGTGTGACCACGCGCTTGGACTGTCGGTTTGAGCATGATTGAGAGGGAAGGCTTAGCTCAATGGCAATAGGCTTGAGTGTGCCAAGACGGGTCAAGAACAATATGGTTCGAGTCGCGTAAGCCTTACGTCCATCGAGCGAGTTGATTCGATCTAGAAACGGTAAGTATATGTCATGGTAGTCCACCATAAACAATCGGTTCGTCTCTACCGCCTAAGGTTCAACACAAAAATAAAGAGATTAAAATCAGTAATTTACTCCCAAAAAAAAAAAAATATATAGTGTATAAGTTATTGAAGATCAGATATATTCGTACTTGTTGTACGGTTAAGCCATCAAGGTGACCGATGATGTGGTCTTCGGTGAGGGCGGAGTGAAGACCTGGTCCATAGATTTCGGGGTCAAGGTTGCTGACCGGTGGGTAAGTTGTGACTCGTTCTATGTTGACTGGATTTATTCCAGCTATGGCTTGGCGTGCGAACTCGTCATCTCTAAGCCATGCGTATTTATCCTCTACATTAAAGTAAAAAAGAGTCATTAGATAATTTAAACTACTAACATGATTCAAGTAAGCAGTTTAGATAGCTAATATAAAACAGAAACGCGCTTTTACTTAATTAAACTATGTAACTACCACCACTATACAATTTAAACTTTTAGTGGAAAACGAATAAACAAATGAATTAAGCACGTGAATCTTATTTCCTTTTAAAGGGAATCTAAGGGGAAGTTTCAATGTTGGTTCCAAATACACACAGAAGTGATGTACCTATAGGCTATAGCAAACCATAAAATAAAGGTAAAAGTTGGTAATGATTGGTCCTTAAACGGCATGTGATTGCACATGTGTTAAACACTTAAACTTATGAACGTCGAATTATCATGTAAAAGAGTTAATGACATAATTAGAAGATATGGTAGCTGTAAAAAAAAAAAAAGCTGTAAGAAGTAATTAATGTGCTTACTTGAAACTATTTTAGGAGTGTCGTATCTAAGCAATCCTTCGCTAGATTTGTGGAGGCTAGTGACGATCTTAGGCAAAGGGAACTTCTTGAACATATCATCTTGAAACCCTAACTTGAGAAGTAAGCCTTCTTTGTAGAGACTATCGATCTCACCGAAGTTAGCGAAGTCTTCAGCCAAAATACTAGCTTTTAACGAAGGTATAAGGTTATGTAAAACCGCCTTAAGTCTACACGCAGCAAAAGTGTTCTGCTTAGACTCTTCGAACTGCTCATCTCTTGGCACATACATCGGTAACGGTTTCTCCACCCGCCTCTCGGACATCAGATCCGTGTCTGTTGAAGACCGGCCGGTTCGACAGCGTCTAGGGTAAGGAAAGTCCCGACCACCAAATGTGGGACGGGATAGTTCACGAGATATGTCTGGATTTCCTATGTCGTTGTACACATCAAAATCATAGATTCTGTCTGATAGTTTCCTCTCTCCTTTCCCATTCCCTCTTAGATTCTCCAACTCTCTCTCCCTTAATGTTCTTAGACCGGAAGGTGTCTCGTTCGGCAAGTAAGGCTGCGTAATTTTCCAACAACAGTTAATTTTTCTATCCAAAATATATAGTTGGACGTCACATTTTTTAATAAAGACAATATTTGGACATTTGGACCCACCATGATATATTACTATATCATATTTATGATCACATTTAATACGTTATGTTGATGGTTTTGATTAAAGATTTAATTAATTACCTGATTAGTAAAGAAAATTCGTTTGGACGGATGGTCTTTTTGGGATTGGACCCAAGAGTTGCAAGGGAAGTGAACAGGGCCACAAGCGAAACCTTCGATGGTGATGCTCTCAAGGAAGAACTCTTTTTGGTGTTTGTTGGTCACCATGATGGCTCCCGGCGAACCAAAGGCCGAATCAACCGTGAACTCCGCCGAGTAATGGACTCTCTCCGCCTTTAAATTCGATTTCTTTGACCAGTCTTTCAATACCGCCGCTTTACTCTTCTTTGGCTCATTCGTTTCTGTTACAAAGTTTGACAAAAAAAAAAATTGGGTAAATTAGTATAAGAAAATAAATATTCAAACTTTGACCAAATAAAATTTGTAATGTTTTTTTTTTAATGACTTACTTGGATCAACTTGGGTGCTAATAAGCTCCAAGACGACGTTCCTACCGATTTTATCAGTAAAAGCATCCAAATGCTTAACCAAAGTTTCTTTAAAATCCTCTTTGTTCTTGTTTCTCACCGTTGCAACCGCTCTCACCTTAAACTTCACCGCCTTCTCCTCCTCCTCGTCCTTCTCTTGTTTTCTACCGACTGTGTTAATACGCAGCGTTTTAACCAAATCCTCGCTGATGGCGGCCACGATGCTGCCTGAGTTGTTAGCAGCTCTCATGGGTCTAGGCTCAAAAGGGTTGATAGAGAACTGCGTCCTCTGTGTCCTCTTCTTGATGGAGAAACGCGATTGAAACGGAAGTGAAGATCTCTCGAAGATGAGACGAGAACCCATTATCTCATTAGCTAGGGCCATTTTAAACAAATTAGTACTACTAATAAATCTAAATCTGATGTTTTTTGTTGATGAGATGGTAGAAAAGATAAAAAAAGCTTCAAGAATTGTTGAGTTTGAGAGCTTTCTTTATTTGGTGCGTTCTGATTTACAAATAAGCGGGCAGGTCACAGCTATTTATATGCCCTTAAGTCAGAGAGAGTAAAGAGACCAAAAGGAAAGAGAGCTTTTTCGCCGTCCACACGTTTTTTTAATTGGAATATTCATAGTTACTTGTCTTCTTTTATTTAGTCAAATCATTTTTTTTATTCCTCTCTAAATTAGTAACAAAAACACGAGAATTATTCAAAACTTGTTGTTAGATTTTGTGAACAATACGGACACTTCTTCAATGTTCAACTTCAACATAAGGTAACTTTCAATACTATTACTATTAAACAAAAAAAAAAAAAAAAAAAAACAAAGACAGAATTATTTTGATACCTTCGAAAAATATATTCTTCTAGTGATTTTTTTTGTTTAATTCTTTCGAGTGACTTGCTTTAAAAAAAATTTACACAAGATTATATATAAATATATACATAGATATTTTTGTCAACATTTTATATATTAAAAAAAGAGCTTCACAAAAAAAAAAAAAAAAAAAAAAGGGGAAGATCTCGTAATTGAGTCAAAACAGAGTTCCGGAGTCATCAGACACGAACGCGTCTTGCAAACAAAAAACGTTGTGAAGGAAGCAAACGAGGAAGCTAATAATGACTTCATTATTGAATGACGATAATACCCCTACTCTTTCCTGAATTGGTGTTTATATATCCCCGGGGATCGTCATGTAAAGTTGACATTTTCTTTTACTTTATTTATTATTTATAAATAAATAAATAAATAAAGATCACCACAAGTCACAAGTGAAGTAAATTAATAATTCGAGCATCGGACTTTGAAGAACGGTTTGTGATAGTTAGTTTAATGAAACAGTGGCTTTGATACTGTATATATGACCAAAAATATATAAATAATTACCGGGAAATAATTTAAAAATGTAACCGGAAATGATGATTATATCTTGGGCTCCATGCTTCCATCAAAGAACCGGACATACATATATGTGGCATATATACGCTCAGTGTAAATTTACTATTCAGAACATGTCCGTAGTGTAGTATCAAACTACTGTATATCGGGTTAATAAAATCACATGAACTCTCGCCAGCTTCGAAAGAAAATGCATTCGAAATAGACATCAAGATCAAACAACAAGTTATATTACATTATATGTAAGTTGATTATTAGATGATATCTAGTTTTTGTCATAATCGTGTATCATATCGTTTAGTTAAAGATTACCGTACAATTAATGTTTTAATATTTAGTTCTACGTATACATCCATTTATAATTTCATAAAATTCTCTCCGATCCGAGAAGCTTTAAGTGCTCACGTTTTTAGTATATTATCCACAAACGTATCATCTCGATATGCATGGCAAAATCTTATCAAAATCAAAAGTCTATATTAATTCGTGATATATATCATCGATCGTCATAAATTATAAAACTAATTAAGCTGATATACATGTATGCAAGCTGACGTTTCAAAAGTTCAATAATACTTCAAGTTCGTTTTCATCTGTAGCTCGATCGTTTCTTCCTCTTTTTTTCTTCTTTGATTAATTTCATCATATTTTTTAACTAATAGTCACGGTATCTGATTCTTTTAAGAGATTATATATTTTTTTTGTAGCAAGCCTACAAATCACATATGCAAACGCATATCTTTTTTTTTTCGTCACTAGTGTGTTTTATTATTTTAGTTCACAACGTATTTAATATTCTGTATACATTAACTAATGCTATCACACTTTTAAAAAAGGGATAACTCTTACATAGTATAGTCATAGCCACCATTTTGGTACAAGAAGTTGCCCACGCGCCGCCTCTTGGGTTCGGCTAGTTAGTCTCTTTGTTGTAGTATTACTTACTACTTTATGAAAAGTTCGTTAAAGTTTTTAGACTTTTACTAGTATACGACTAGATTAATTAACTTATTATTATTCTATGCTAATTCGCACCTAATTAGATATACATGTATGATCTAATACATATAGTGGAAATGGAAATAGTTTTTCAACACAACTTGTTTTTTTTTTTTTGTCTAAGAATTCTACTATACATAACGAAAACACAACATTGACCTAGTAGCGTTATAATTATAAATCGTATTGACCAATTATTATGTTGGATGTAGCGGGAGCATGGTCGCATTATACTATTAGTTAAGTCTCAAGGTTTTGTCTCATGACCATGCTACTCGCGATCGGTCGATATGACTTCAACGAAACTATAATCCGCGGACATGTGCAACAAAGTCAAACATATAAAAATATGAAAATACGAGCTAGTTGAAACCCAAAAAGAAAGCTGTACACATCAATAGTATATATTTTGTAAAATACATACGTTGTCGCTAGTTGTTCAACGTACGGGTTTAGCTGTGATTCTTCAATTTGAATAATATCATGACACGTTTGAATAATTTTACATTTGAACTCTTCGTACACCTAATTAAATTTTCAACGGCAAAGACCGTGTTCATTTTTTTTTTTACTTTTGTTCTTGTAAATTCTATAATTAAGTTTTAAGCACAAAAAAATGTGCAAGCACGTGAAATATAAAAGTTGTGAACGTGAGACTCTCATGCGTCACAATTTCGTGGACGTTTATGGGCCACGCAAGATCGAGTCCTTTCTTTTTCTTATATAAAGCTTGAATAATTTTAAGACCCTTTAACCAAAAAAAAAAACTCGAACAATTATGATTTTCTTCCACAAACAAAAGGTTCATCATGTTTATTACTCCGACCAGGGATTGAAATAAACATGATGCTTTAAGTGGCACTGGCAGTGTGGCACCGTCCACGAAGAGTATGCTCCAAAACAAACGGAGCTATATATATGGTAGCTAGCCGAAATATAAATTGGTAACTAGTTACAAATTTGACACTACCCTCCATGATGAAGACTTACAAGATGTTTAAAGCCACACCTTGTCTCTTAATAGGAGAGGAGTTTGTTTTTGTTTACATTATATCTACGGGTTATTGTTGGATATGGGCTGCGCACAATATGCCATTCGGCCCAACTAGACAAGTTAATTAAGATTTCGGCTCGATGAAATTAGATGCAAGTCACTAATGATCCGTAAAAGGCAATCTCTGGAATTCACGATGGAAACCCTAGAAAACCCTCGGTCAACAGTCCGTTATATAAAGAAACAGTATTCGCTGGAGAATAGGCATCAGACTCACGTACAATACCCCGAGAGCAATACTTTGCGTCAAATCACAGTTATTGTTTTCTGTATAATCTTGTTGGCTTCCGAGCTCGTCATTATTAACTCGTTGTTCTCCTGTGAACTGACGAGCTCGATCTTGACACGATTTAGTGACGACCTCACAGTTGTTATCGTTAATAAAGAACAAATATCACTCTTCTCCCAAAAATCATTATTATTTAGTGTTGTGCAATCCTTAGTACAAACAGTTATTAAAATTTTAACCTCAAATAATCTAACATCTGTAATAAACTGGAACCAAGTGGTCAAACCACTAGACCAAGACCAGGGATCAATTCCCAAAAAAAAAAATCTGTAATAAACTGGAACCAAAAAACAAATCGAGTTAAGAAATAAATTAAACTAATGTAGTGTGATGTCTAATGGCATTTTGTGTACTTACCAATCGTTTTGTTCTCATGACCTCGTAATTCACGGCGTTCGAACAGAGTCCACAGATCCATTTCTCCATGTAACGCTCTCTGATCATCTCTACGTAAGATTGTGTACACTCGTCGGTTAATCCGAGGCACTCACACGTCGACGCTGGCTCTGGCTCGTCGTCGGAGATATGTGTCACTGGCGCCAGCGAGATGATTATTACTTTCTAGTGTTGAAAATATTAGCATTGTTGGATCACTTAGTAGTACACTCGCAGACATGTTTCTTGATTTAAAACCTTGTTGAGAGAATTGATCAACAATCCAATGCTAACTTAGAATCAAATTATGAAATCCGTCGTGGACAAAAAAACTGTACTAAGGGATCAAACTAATGTCGAACTGACTATATTTGAACTTTGTTGGTACCAAAGTGATCGATTACTTATGTACGGATCCTTAGAGTTAGAGGCTTTGTGTTTGCATCTTAAAATTTGTGGACAATGATTGTATATTCCTTTACGTGTGATATATAGACCTGTGGGACGTTTTCAATTTTTATATATTAAGGTAATTAAGAAAGAATTGCAAACTATGCAATTTTGTTAATCAAATTTGCCGAACGTTTATAATATTCGGTGTGCCTACTTTTATGACCTCTTTTAAACACACGTGAATTCAACTTTTAGTCCTAGGTATTAGCTCTGCATAGATATGTACTCGAATCACCTATGAAAACAGAACAAGTTCGAGATGTACACGCGTCCAGCACAACTCTTAATTGCCAAATCAGCTCGTGTCGCATCTCTCATGTTGTTGTGCCAATCCATGATCCATACTGTTGAATCAGTTCAAGTTCTTTCAATCTCCTCCTATTTGATTTTTTTTTTTGCTTATCACGTCAAGGATACATGTTTCAGGCTACAACAAACACACGTAGCATAGTAGTAGAAAGTGACAACTAATTAATAATAATAGTGAAAAGCATGCGTTAATAATAGTGAAAACTTGAAAATGAAACTTCGAGTTTGAATTGTATTTGTGACTTTCAGTACACATAAATAGAAACTTGTGCTGTGTATGTCGTATACTTATATCTCGCATGTGATCCCTTCAAATGAACACTTCTCCTTTTGATTATATTCTAAGGAGGAGATAATAACATAGCAAGTTGAAGGAAAATTTATTGGTTAAGTAGTCGAAATGTCGAATCAATCTTTCATCATAGAGAAAAAATTCAAATCAATGTAGTTCGCCAATTAATTGCGAGTGCATACACGTTACAATTATGCTCAGATAGGATTCCTAATTTTTGTTCTCATCAGAAATAGAATATATTCGAAATTATTATAAACTATTGAGAGTTAGTGAATATTGGACAACCAACCCATCTAATCTTTTGTTTTTAATCAAGAAAACAATATCTCAAACGTTTGAAACTTACCGATTCATGCGTTACATTTTATAGTCATTTCATTTAAAAATAACTTTTTTAGAGGAGTAATTAAAAAATAACTACTATAATGTGATGTCTAATGATGGCTTATAGAAGCATCATCACAGTCACAGAGATAAGCAATGGCCCTACCTTCGATTGTTTTTGTTCATACATGTCATTTTTATATGATAAATTGCTCCAAGAATCTCCTTTTTAATTTTTATTTTTATCATCTAATAATTCTAATCGAATAATATAAATGCACATCTTTCTTTATTTTGTTCTTGTTTAACTAAGCTCACAGCGACACAATTCCGAACCTTTATTAGCAATTGGGTAAAAAAAGCAAGAATTGCCCAAAAAGTTTCCACAAGGTATACAAATCCGGCAAAAACACATACAGTGACCGATTTTTGGTTTACCGACGAAATTTTTACAAACTGAAAACCGGATTTAATCCAAGGTGGGTTCCTAAACCGACGGTTTAAAAACATTTTTCGTTTTTTTCAACGATGTCTTTTTTTTTTTTTAAGTCAAACTAGCGAAACAGCTATCAGACCTAGACAAAACATTAGAAGAAGAAACACAATCATGATGATGATCTTGGTCGTCGTCTTTAGAAGGACTACTAGGCATGGATCTAAGCATTCTTGGTGAATCTAAGCTTCTTCTCAAGATCTGTCTCATCGCAGAGATCAAATGCCCTGTCGGATTCGGAGGTGGGCTTGATGATTTGAACTTATTACACATGTTCATGTGCCTTGCCATAGCTTCCTCTGTTGTTACGAACCGTTTCGTTCTTATGACTTCGTACTTGACTGCTTCGGAACAGAGCCCACAGATCCATTTACCCATGTAACGCTCTTTGATCATCTCTATGTACGATTGCGTACACTCCTCGGTTAATCCGCAGCACTCACACGTCACCTGCTCCGGCTCGTCTCCAGAGATCTGTGTCCCCGGCGCCGGCGAGACGATGATTACGTCTGGTGTTGAAATTAGCATTGTTGGATCACTTAGTACACTCGCCGACATGGTTTCTTGATATTTTAACAAAAAAAAACCCTGTTGAGAGAAAGAACTTGATCAACACTCCAGATTCAAAAGTTTCCACACAGTTCTACTTGTGATAAAGAGATCAAGAAGAGATGATTTTTACCAGTAGAAGAAGGAGATGATGAGAAGACAACACACACAGTTCTCTGCTTGTGATATCTTCTTGATCTGTCTCTGTTTCTGAAACAGAGGAGAGAAGGTAAAAAAAACTTTTTTTTTATAATTCGTTTCTCCACTCTGCGTCTTCTAAATTCCCTTCTTCACCAATAAAAATTTCACAAAACAAAACCATTGTAAAAACAGAGTAAATCACACACACACACAAAATATAAAAGCTCTCTTTTTTTTTTTTTTTTTTTTGTTGGCTTCTCTTGATATCAAATTAGGAAAAAAGTTACCCTTTATATTACCACTAGTTAGTAGTTGTTCATAAAAATCTCTTTTCACAAAGAAGAAAAAAAGTTTAGAATTGGGAAATATTGAGAGAGAGAATGAGAGAGAGAGAGAGAGAATGTGGAGGCGAAGGGAGAAGCAATGATTGGTGTTATAAAGGGAGAGTATGAAAGGGAAGAAGAATGGTACTAAAAAAAAGCCACGTCGGATAATATGTTTTCTTCTGACAACTTTTAATCCTCACCGTCCATCTGAGGAACTTGGCCAGCTGGCGAAGAAACTGACCTCTTCTCCAAACATATTCACACGATATTTAAAACTCTTTAAATAAATAAAAATGTCAATTATATTAGTTTTCAGCCGTTTCGGTTTGGTTTAATTTGACTAATTTAGCTAATCAGGAATCGACACCGCCGTCTATGACGCCATTTTCAAAACATAATTATTGTTCCCTTTTAATTAATTACGCACGGCAAAAAACACCATATGACTCCATTATGTATATACAGTTAATCACGGCATTCATTTTGCTAATGTATCAAACAAACATTTATGTATCTTAAATTTTTCGATTTTTGCAAAATTTTGAAAAAGTGTTGTGAAAGAGGTAAATTACTTGAAACTTGGCTAATACGATGAACCTAGTCAAAACCTCTAAAAATTATACATTTTAATTGTGCTAATTTTTCTTTTGTCATATCATGCGGTGTCAACAACAGTAGCCAATTATTTGATTAGATTCATACAATTATGATATTGAAACCAGATATACGACGGATTTATAATTTCCTTATTAATTACTATGACAGTTTGAAATTTGAAAGACGACGTGTCATTAACTCTAACTTAAGTTACTAAACATAGTTTTGTTACTTACTGCCTTACTGGTCTTTTCTTTCAAATGTTTACACTTTAATTACACACACACACAAAATGGATCCGGATAAATACATTCAATTTCAAAATATATGTAAGTGTTAGTAAATTAGAATCTGTAATATTATTCTCATCAGAACTAAATGCTTGGGAAAAAGAAAAACTAAAGCTAAAAATATATTTTTTTTTTAAAAATGAAAAAAGTATAGGATACATATAATGGCCACGTATATAATTCATATTTTAGTTGAATGATTGCGTGGAATAATTAAACGAAAGGATATGCCTTGTTGGCGATTCCTATAGATCCAATATAAACCTTCTGGCCAATCAACAAAGAGCAAGTTGCAATATTTATTTTTTTTAAAAATAGTTCTCTTGACACTTTGATTCTTTCTTTTATACTCCATTTGATACTTACATATATGCCAATAAGCAATAGATCGACGTTGACAAAAGAATAGCAACAGCCAACAGATTGACGAATATATATTGCCAAGCAACTGCAGATAGGAAGATAGCCAAATGCCCTAATAGATTATAGCACAACAAAAAGAAATTAATGAAAAACATCATAATAATGGTTTTTTTTAACAAACGAAATGTTAAGGTACATTCTTTATCATGCATACTAAGTTACTAACTAATCAAAGTTTCTAAGTTCTTAAACACTAACAAAAGCACACTTCCGTAATTACATAATACTTTGTATAAGTTTACAAAATGACGAGAAGAGTAGCATATGTTTTTTTTTGCTAGTTCAGCTTGTAATTGTATACAATAAAATACTAACTATAAACTATAAATCCACCACCCACCAATGACCAATGTATTTCATTATAGCGTATATATAGTTCTTAATATTGTTTATTCTTAGCGTTCTTACGAGCAGAGCCGGCCCAAAGGCCAAGCCCATGAAGCATGAGCCTGTGGGCTTATTTTCTGCTGTGTATTTTATATATAACTTTCAGACTTATTTTCCAAAAAATGTGTTTAGTCTAATAACATTTGTTTTTGTTAGTGGGAATGAGTTCATGGATTCGATTCTGACTAATAGCAAAACAGCCATTTTATTTTAATTTGATTGTGGCTTTTATTAACTTAGAGACGGCTCTGCTTACGAGTATATTCTAGAAACAACATGTCTTGAAATATACGATCTGTGAGATCTTGCACGTTAACTTAATCCAGTTCGGATCCTATATGCAAAGCAAACATATATATATATATATATATATACGAAATATTGTAAAATGTCAATTATGAAGCCGTCACACTAAAAGTGTTCACATCATCGGTTGGAAATCTTCAAGGTGTGTTTCACGTGGATAAATTAGTTAACACAACTAAAAAGTTTAGCGAGACAGATTCGTGGATGTGTCCTTGATTTTGGAAAATTGGCCTTTCAGCATTTGATAATAAGTGTACATATATATATGGCATTTCTCAACAGTTGGAATTCGATGACGAAGAGAGGTAATATTGATATTAAAAAAAAAAATAGTAGAATTTGGGAATTTTATAGATCAAGTCTGGCTTGTTTATTAATAATATAATATAGGTCAACTCCGAAGGTCTGGATGCATATACAATATACAGAAAATAAAAATTAGTTATTACGCAATACACATATATATATTGCACATCTAAAAGTAAGACATTGACGTGACTTGACTTATGATGCATAAAAAGTCTACCTGAAGAAGAAAAAAAGGTTCCGGAAATGAAGGGCCATCACACAAAAACCGACCTTATTTTAGTTATTTGCCACCAAAGTTTCAAAGACCAAAAAAGAATGAAAACAAATTTTCACCGCCGATCAAAAGTACAATAAGATTGTTTCTTGTATAAAAATATGACGATTTTTTTTTTTCTTTTAATTTATCTCTACACGAATAAAATACAAATTTACTGTTCAAACGAATTTTTTTTTTCCATAATTGAAAGAGAAATCATATATTCATATGTCGTAGAAAAATAACGAATCATTTGACACAAAAATAAGGTTCACTCGTTCTATATGCGCTAGATTGGAGAAACACCGAAGGCCCAGTATTGATATATATTACTTCTGGGCCTCCGTTTGATTTAAAAGTTTTGACCCACTTAAACAATGATATTAAAAGCATGGGCGGGCCTCTGAGAGCCGAATTGAGTATTCTATGTAATATATTGTTTTGTTGTTTTATATGTTAGCTCTATTATCTTCCATAAGCTGTATGCAACTCTGTAGATAAAATATAAACATAGCAAAAAGCATACTTATAAAGTTATAATTTATAGACATAACCCAATTTTCTAAGTAGACTTCTTCTTCCTCTATTCATAAGCAACTTAAGAGGGAGAATAAACTTATATTATAACCATGACCACGCTTTCGAGATACTTACTAGCACAAATCATTTTAAATTAGTAATGGTTTTTCCAAAAAGCAATTACATTGAGTTGGTCATGACACGCACATTCATGTCGTTTTTCAAATGATTGTTGTCAGCTTGTCAATTGAGGAAGTGATTAGTACTATATACAAACGATTTAAATACACAAAAGATTTGCTTGACGACTACTTTATTTCGATCGATGACAACATAATAGTTGAAATAAAAATGTTATTATAACTTATTACGAGTGTATTGACTTTGGTTATCAGAAGAAACAGATAACAAAACAAACTTAAAATCAAATTAATAATCATATCATAACGTATGAAAATAATTAAAAATTGAAATGTCAGCAGCAGCAAGAGGTAGTGTTATGGTTGGCCCGACGCCGAAAAATTAGTGGTTACAACTTCATTTTATAAATAAGGTAGGGGGCAGTCTCAAATCTTTAGTGGACCAAAACCTAAATAAATATTGAGTAATTAAATTAAGTTTGCCCAATTTTATTATTAATTCTCATTACTAATGGAAAGCATGGCAGACAACAATCCGTTAAATCAGCTTTTACTTCAGCTATTAACGATTATGTTTTTATTATGTTTTTTTAACGAATCTATTTGTGGAACTTTGATTAGTAATGCGAAATGACGTTTGTAATCACTAATCAGTATGTACGTGGAATTTAAATGATCACCATGTTATTTCTTTTAGCCTACCATTTTACTCACAGCTACAAATCAGAATATACGAATAACCGATTAAAGTTGTTTTTGTTTTTGTATGTAATAATTCGTAATTGTAACTTATTGTACATGGCCTACATGTCTAATAATTTGGTTTGTCGAATTTATATTGAGTAGTCGATCGTGGTCCGGTCTCGACGTGGAGCCAGAGGATTCTGTAGTGTTTTAAAATGAAAAATTACATTATTCAATTATTGAAATAAAGTGATATATGTTATGTAGTCGAATGATCTATACAATCAAATTCTTTTACATAAAAAAGTATTATATGTTTTGGTGTGATAGCCGAAATATCCAAAAGCAAAGTCCATCTAGTTCATAGAATCTGTATTGTCATGTAAATTCTACATTGGAAAAAATTAGATATGGTAGCGGGATATTTTTCTTTTCTTTAGGAGTGACTTGTATGTACATGGAAAAAAGAAAAACTAACGTGCAAAACGTTGTTTTTTGTTTTCATAAACACTCATAATACTTAAAAACAAAATGATGGATTTCTTAAGCAAACTTTTTAAACGGAATGAAAAGATTGTTTTTTTTTTTTCTCGAATGATCGAAATAACATAATAATGAACATTAGTTATACTGTTTGTTAACAAATCTTAGCTGCTTCGTCTATTGAAGAATAAATACATTAATTGGCGAATAAAAAGATAGATATGTGAACACTTTGTTACAACATCAATATATATTGTGGTTATGAAGATTTGACCAAGAACTATAAAAAAATCGGAATAGCAAAAGTAGTTGAGGTGTTGATAGACAATGAACCATAATCAATGGAGAGAAAATGATAGAAATGTTCATAAACTGTTGGTTTCTTTTTTTCTTTTGCTGATTTGAGAGATTGAATTTATGAGTTCTAAAACAAGAAAATGGTTGAAATAGTTTTATTTTTCCCCTGCAAAGAACACTTTGTTTTTTGGTCAACTGGATTTTGATTTTAAAGATCCTAGAAATGATACTAGTTTTACATTGCTAAACTGAATATGGATATAAAATCCCCAAACTTTCCTCTATTCTTAGCCGTTTATTATGAACATGGTCTATACAAAAGAATAAGACTCATTTTACATTCTGTTAAAAAAAAAAGAAGAAAAAAGAGAATAAGACTCCAAAGAGAATCCATAAGGAATCATACAAAAAACACCCCCATATGGTTTGAGGATACAACTTTCTCATCTTCAAAAACACCATGAAACCAACAAAGAAAAGCAATTAACACTTTATTTTAAAACAAAATACTTTAATTATCAAATCATTTGACATTAGTTAAGAATTAAAAAAATAAATCAACTTTTTCCAAGATTTCTTTTTTAAAAAAACTTTCAAAAGCACTTTTAATTACTACATAAGAAAATAGAATTCCTATTTGATTCACATAAAAGTGGTTGACGTTATATGAGTTGCCTTAACTAAAGTATTTGTGGGAAGTAAGTGATTTATCTAAACTAAATTACACATGTGTTAACAAATTACTCCAAAAGCAAGAAAGGAATTTAGCGAAACATATTTGTTTGGTTAAAATAAGATTAAGCCATAACCTAAAGTGTTTTTTTTTTTTTTTGCTGTCATGACAATGTAATTTTGACGCCAAAAAATTGCATTCAACTATCGATTTCAACTCAAAATAACAAAAAACCTCCAAATAATATTAGCTATTCTTTTTTTTTTTTCCCACCAAACTTTTATTATGTTTAAAGTTAAAACTATATTATTGAGTATAAAGTTGAAACTATTTATACTATGTTGGAGAAAAAAAGAAAAAAATCTATTCTTTTTTGTTAATCATTTAGCTACAACTGGCCGGCCCATTAACCAAATTCCTATATTTATAAGAACTGGAACTCGATCCCAGATGTGATAGTACCTTCTACAAATGGATTTACTTCCTGCCACTGTACTAATGTCACTTCACAAAAAAAAATCTATTTTATTCCATAACAAACAAATTAAAAAAAAACGAAACATCTATACTATTATATAAAAATTAAAATTAAAAAAAAATAATCCGTGACTGTTGTGGCGGCAGGATGCTTTCCACGTGTTTATAAGCCATTGGGTAACATTATCCCCAACTTAAATTAAAATCTTTTTTTTTCTCTCGCCGTTCCTTTCACCGGCCGATTTTAAAATCACCCTTTAAACACGGACCTGCTTAAATCTCTTTTCACATCTTAGTCTCATCATCATCGCCGGAGACAACAAAAAAAAAAACAAAAGATGTCGGAAGAGTTCGCAATTCGAGTTGAGCAAGGTCTCAAGCTCGCAAGAAGGATATACTACGGCAAAGGCATCACTCCTCCTCTAGCTCCGTCGGATCCTCCTTCATCGCCGGAGAATTTTCTTCCGACGGCTATTACTGCTTACGCTTCAATCACAGATCCGGTGGCTGTTGATAACCCCGACGTTCCTAGCTACCAGCCGTACGTTCACGCTCGGTGCGATCCTTCGGCGCTAGTGCCGCTTCAGATGCTTGGAGTTGAGATGAGAGTAGACTGCTGGCTCGATACGGCGTTCGTCAGTATCTCTGGACGGTGGCGAGTTCACTGCGTTATGCCTAGTAAACGCTTTGACTGCTGTGTCGGTGTTCCCATGGGTGAGAAGGTAAATTTCATTACAACAAAACGACAAAAAAAGAATAAAACTACTTTTATCTATCTTTCCATTAATAGCATTGTTTTATATATTTGTGAACACATTTTGTGTAAACAGGGCTCACTTCTAGGTGCTGAGATTGATGTTTTGAGCAATGAGAAATCTTACAAGACCAAACTAGTTACAGAGGATGAAACTTCTGACTTTGAACACGTTCATAAAGACAAAGATTCACGTTTCTTCAAGTCTCATATCTATACTTTCAAGATCCCACATGTTTGTTCTCTCTGTCTCACTTTTTATAGCTAACTTCTTTTGGATTTTGTTATTAATGATCCTTAAATTAGTTTGTTAATAATTTATTAGGTTGATGGAGGATCGATCTTTACGGTTAATGTGAATTGGTCTCAGAAATTGATTTACAGAGACGGCAAGTTTCATCTAAATGTGCCTTTTAGATTCCCTGCTTATGTGGTTCCTGTAGGCAAAGAGATTATTAAACGAGAAAAGATTGAGTTGAATATGAACTCTTGTGTTATTGGCGGCGAATTAGCTTGTAATTATACAAGCCATCCTTTAAAGGTAATTTTACATTGTTGTGTTAACAGTTTTGTTTTTCAAGATTGTTACTACTGTGTGGATTGAGTAATGTGTGATGATCATTCTCAGGTGACTCATCGTGAAGCTGGTAAATTAAGTTGTCAGTATGAAGCTGAAGTATCATCTTGGTCAAGGACTGATTTTAGTGTTTCATTCAATGTTAGGTTTCTTTGATTCCCCTGAAGCATTTTTTGTATTCTTCTTCTTGATACTTAGATCGAGCTTTGTTTTTTGTTTTTGTTGTATAGGTTTCGTCTGGTGATCTGACTGGTAATGTTTTGGTTAAGTCTCCATCTCCATGGGATTCAGATGACAGAGGAATGTTCTGTTTGTACCTTTTCCCTGGAACCACCAAGCATAAGCAGGTTTGTTTTTATTACTACAACTACTATTGAATCTTCTTCTGCTTAACTGTGACATTGATCAATGCAGTGTTGCTATTATATGTAGCTTTTCAAACGAAGAGTTGTGTTTGTGATTGACATAAGTGCAAGCATGAAATGGAAGCCCCTAGAGGATGTGAAGAAAGCTTTGTTAGAGTGTTTGGGTAAGCTACAAGCTGAAGATGTTTTCAACATAATAGCCTTCAACGATGACATTCTGGAATTCTCAACTTCGATGGAGTTTGCAACAGATGATACTATCTCTGCTGTGACTGAATGGCTTGATAGTAATTTGATTGCAAATGGTGGAACAAACATGTTACTTCCCCTCAAACAGGTTCGTTACTTATCTGATCTCTCTATCAAGACATATGTCAAAGACTTCTCAGACTCTTCTTCATGTGTGTGGTTTAGGCTATGAAACTGCTTGAAGGAAGCAATATTGGAGTTCCTCTTGTATATCTTGTCACTGATGGATCTGTTGAAAACGAGAGAGAGATATGTAATGTCATGAAAGAATGTTGTAGCAGAAAAGGGAAATCGATTTCTCCTCGGATATCTACCTTTGGCATTGGTAAGTAAACTCTGTTTTTTTCTTGCTTACTCTCTCATATAATATCAAAGTCTTGATTAGAAACAGTTGCACAGGTTCGTTTTGCAACCATTACTTCTTGAGAATGCTAGCACGGATAGGGAATGGTTACTATGATGGCACGAACAACACAGGTAGATTGTAATACCCTCTAGTTTGACTATAGCTGATAGTGTACTTATTCAGAATCAAGAAGCTAAAAACATTTCTTGCTTTTGTATTAACAATACACCTAGCCAGATTCATTCGAGCATCAGATGAGTAGACTATTTGATATAGCATCTTCAACGATCGTAGCCAATACCACTTTTGATGCTCTCAAACTCCTCCGCTCAGTCGAGGTACTTTATACACCTTCTATAACATAGAGTTCGTTTCTTGATATTTCTTTTTTGACCTTCTTGTCTTTCTTTGTTTTTGCAGTTGTTTCCTTCTCAGGTTCCAGACATTACGCTCGGTGATCCGTTGATCTTGTCTGGAAGATACAAAGGAGAGTTTCCAGATGAAATTGAACTCAGAGGCACACTGGCTGATTTGAGCTGTTTCACAATAGAGTTAACAGTGCAGAAGGCTAAAGACATTCCTCTAGACAAGGTTACCTAATTACTTTCATATAATCTCGTAGGAACACAACAAAGCTTCTTTTGCTAACCTTTAAAAAACAGGTTCTTGCAAGGAGACAAATCGATGAACTCACTGCTCGAGCTTGGTTCGAAGACAAGAAAGAGCTACAAGAGAAGGTTGTAACAAGGGGTTGTGATTCCACAATGTTGGTCTTGTTTCTTATTAACTAAATTTATCGTTTTTGTATGAACAGGTCATGAGATTGAGTATACAAACAGGGGCTCCTAGCGAATACACACAAATGGTTTTATCACTCCAGCAAGACGACGAAGAGAAGACAATGGCAAGACCAGTGTCAATCAAAGAGATTCTAAGAAACCCGCCGTACCAAATCCACAAGCAGATGCAGAGGAACAACAGCTTTCGAACGAGTTTGCTTGGGAAGCAAGGGTATGGGTTCGGTAACGTTGTGGCAACGTTAAAGAACGTGCCACCGTGGATGGAGGAGCCGAAGGAGGCGGATGGAGCGGAACTTCTGATAAGAGCGGCGTCAGGAGTGGTGGATCGAGTTTGCTGTATGTGTTGCTTGCAGTGCATGTCTAGGGTGAGCGATCAGTGCACCGTAGTCTTCTCTCAGATATGTGCAGCATTGGCTTGTTTCCAGTGCATTGGTTGCTGTTTCGAAGTCTGTGGCTGTCTTGACCTCTAATAATCAAAAACTAAAGAGGGAATGTAAATTCAATTAATGGGTCTACTCTCTTAGAAAAAGTTGAAAATCATATAATTAGTGTGTAATATCTGTATGTGTAATTAGAGTTGTGATGTAAGCCAAAGTTTTTAAAATTACAAGACTAATGTAATTAACTACTATATATACTAATTTATAGAAATAGAAATAAGCTATTGGATTTGAATCATATATTCAAACTTAGTTGAACAAAACAAGAATTATCAAAAGATGATGATGACATTGTTAATTAGAGAATTTTGTCTGAAAAATTTTCATTCTGAAAAAGTGTTGTAGATGGGAGTGTCCGATTAGCTTTCCTCACCCAATTTGTTATGGTATCATATCATCTTTCGGATTGAATATTTGTTTCGATGATCACTCATCCAACACCATACGTAGCAACAATCCCATGAATTTATAGTTGCTACGAACACCAAATAAAGTTTCATTATTGAACCTAATGTCTCATTACTTATAGAAACGACAAGGACAGAGAATGAACTGATTATTAACCATTTTTTTTTCAAGAACGAGTGAAGAATAACACCTTAGAATCGATGCATTTTGATCCAGCTGTGTCATGTTATCTTGAATATGACTTACAATTAGGTACTTAGCTTTACTTAGTATATTGTAAAACAATTATCGAGAAGAGGATCAGAATTAGTACATATATATCCAAATTCAAATTAGGTGCTCAAATTCAAAGACAGACGACTGAGAACAAGTACCAATAAACCAATAGACAGCAAACAAATTCCTACATATATTACTTATAGTTTCTCTAACAAGATTAGCCTGTAAAATTTTGACTTATAGACAAAGTGATTTCATGATCCAATGAGAATGATCTGTCTATATATTAATAATAAGAGTGATTTTATTGGTAAAAGGTTAATAATGTGATTAAAGGTCATTGAAGAAGGGAGAGTTGTTGAGTAGATTGAGAAAGGAAGCGGAAGAGAGAAAACATTCCAGAAATGGAAAGATTTGGTAGACTAATGGAAAGATTACAAAACACAAAGAGACCTCGTCATGCTCACTCCACGTGCTTCCCCCATCTTCTTCTCCTTTCTTCTCTCTTTTTCTTATCTCGATGCATCTCTCCTCTTCTTCCTGGACTTGCCGAGTTGCCTCTCTCTAATTAAGTAACTAAAACCCTTTGCATCTTAATCTGACGACTACTACAAATACCCCTATTAATTTATATTTTTAATTTTCTTTTTCCTTTTCTGAAAATCTAATTAAAGTAAATCATGAAACATCTTTGGTCTAGTGATCAATGATTTAAAGGTATTTACAAGAAGTATAGGATTCGATTTTCAGAAACTACATTTTCTTGTAAAATAGTGATGCAAGGCTAATTGAACATTTCAGAATATTGTAAGCAGAGCCATCTGTCATGATATTGAGAGTTAAAAGACTGATATTGTCCATTGTTAGTATGAAAGACTGATATTATCCATTGTGAAGTGACTTTAGTGCAGTGGCCAAAGGTAAGTCCTTAATGCACAAGGCACCATCACACTAGTGATCAAGTCTCGCTCCCTACTAATATAGGGATTAGGATAATGGACCGTCGTGGAGTTTTTTTTTTTTTTGATAAGCATGTGAATTTCATATAGCTGAAAGCTTTTAGAATATTACAAGTTTACAACACCTTAATGCTACGATCGTTCCTTGCCAAAAAAATAAACTCAAGGAAGGATCACATAGATACATGAGTAGAAATATCTAGCCGTATGCCCGTATCTTAACCAAACCTGCAGAAGGTTTCTAAAGTTTTCGTCTCTGCTTTGCCAATAACACGTCGTGGAGTTATCCGTGAATGTGTTCATCATAAGATTCATAAACGTACGTGTTACATATAATTTGATTTGAACCTAATAAACTTATTGGTCATTTTCCTTTTCATTACAAAAACTATTTTTGTTTTTTTTTTTGTAGAAATAAAAAAACTATTGTTTTAAACACACAGCCACATCGTTTTTTTAAAGAAAAAAGTACAAAATTTCAAATAAAATTACAGTATTATTTTGTAGCAACCGTTTATTATATTAATCAATTATTTCATATAATACAATAATAACTTTTTAATATGTTGGAAAATTAGTATTTTTATTGAAACAATGCCATGTTTGTATTTACGACTAACCTATTCTGTAACCTAAAAAAACCAAATCACACTTCCTACACGAATGACATGCTGACGAGTTGCATGACGATCAATTCATGTGTATTAGTACATTAGTACTATTTTTTGGGGTAGATTCTAGTACATTAGTACTTTGAGTAGTTTGATCAGTTGCATATATATATTATTACAGTTGCCTTACACGTGTTCTGTTTAAAATCACAAAGACATCTCAAATGTTGTTAATCACGATTAGCAAATGTTTAAGGCAACGTATTAACCATATAAACCACACATTATTTCCAATAATGACTGTTTAAAGTGGTCCACAGTCCTTTTCCTTCCCATTTTTTTATATACCAATGCACCATTTAGAGCAAGTCGCCACAAACACTCCGAAATGTTAATGTTTAATTTTAATTAATCTCGATTTTCTCTAAAGATACTGTTAGTAACTAATAATACAATCAAAGAGAAGAAGAAGGCAATAGAAGAAGATAAAGTAAGAACAAAGTTACATGGGGACAAATAAGATATGCATGTTTCCTCCAATGATGTTAATTCATTTGGTAACATGAAACGCTATTGGACTTTGATAATATATTAATTTGCATATCTTATATTGTATAATTGTATTAGAATTACCAACATCGATGCATAGAAAGTATATTAGAATCTGTAACTGACACGAATGATACTAGTATATCACATATACTCATGTATTTGAATTAACATACATATAGTCTTTAGTATACGTATACAGTTTGAACTTTGAACATAAACTATCTTATATATCAAGGAAATAAATCTACAAATAAGTTAGTATAATAGCTCAAGAGAGGTTGTTCACTTCTTTGGCTACTGGCTAGTAGTAATGGCTAGAGTATGTACCAAACTGATATATAGTAGCCGTTGAAAGTCAACCCGACCCCTTTGGGAAAAGGGTTGCATTTGGACCCTTTTTAGTATTATGACACGTCTTCGTCTCATCATTTCTTTGTTTCCTTATCTCTCTAGTAAGAAGTTATATGTTTCTTTTTTTTTTTTTTCTTTTTTTCTTTTTGTAAAAGAAGTTAGTATATGCTTAGTTTTTACAAGAGTAGGCAAACTAGAAAAAAATTAGTCTCATACTGATAAATTTTGAAAAAGTTGACCAAAATAGAAGAAACTACATAGTATTGTCTTGCGATATTATATGCATACCACAATTTTAAGAAACAGGCTAGTAAATAATAATAAGATGTTCTTTATTTATTTATTTAACACATTGTGTAAATTTAAAATTTTAGTTTTTTCTCCTTCATAATTAATATTTTAGCTTTTCTCCTACAATAAATAAATAACTTTAAGTTTTTCATTTGTAATATAATTCGAAACTATTTTTTTTTCAAAAGTAGTTTTTTTCTTTTGATATTTCCTTAAAAACATTTTATAGTTTTTGTAAAACGCAATAAAATAAGTTCGATTTAAAAGACAAGTGGACAAGGCAAGAGCAGGCACGACGTGGCGAATGTCGATTGGACCTGAGTTCACGTGATTGGGAGTGGTGCGGTGGGCTCAACTCTCCGACGATAAAGCGAGTCTGCTTTTTATTGCTTTCCTTTTGTCTCCTTCGTTTTTTTTTCTCTCCCTTTTATAAAAGAAACCATGAAATTATAGAAGAAAAAAAAAACAAATTGTTAAGAAAATCCTTTTAACTTTTGAACCAACAAAAAAAAAAAACAAATTCCTTTTAACTTAACTTTATAATGGCAATTTTCTAATCACTATCAATATCAACTATCAGTACTCAGTAGTCTTAATATGACTGATAAAGTTATACTAAATCCTATGAATCTTCCCTACAAAAAAAAAAATCCTATGAATCTTTCCATAATGGTATAGGTTTCAATCAAATCAACTTTGTCAAAATAATGGGTTTGATTGGTAAACACTAACAAAGCTTTACAAATGGTACATTTTTGGATTTTTACCAATCATAAAAACTTTACCTAAAACTTTATTAAAATCTTCTCTTTTTTACAGTTTTGCACTATTCCATAAAAGTTTATAGCTTCAGCTTACATCTTTTTTGTACAGCTTTGACTACGTTACCAATCAGACTCAATAAAAAACTCGCCCGCCATATATTTTCTATTTTAATTTGTCCATGTAAATGTGTGTCATTCACTGGATAGAAAACATAATAATAATCCAACGGTTTAGTGTAGTCAAACCATTACATCAAAGTCGATAGATGTTAGATGTGCACAAACTTGGTCGAGAAAAAAAAGAAGAGTTTTTACGTGGCCATTATAACATTCGGGACTGGTATAAGTTTCACATGGCTAATGGCTTTGTAATACTAACGTGGCACCATGGAAAGTCCAATACATCGATGATTAACTAGATCAAAATGCATTACACGCCCACAACTTATGATTCAATTATTTGATGGAAAATATTAGATAAAATGTACAGAGAGATGAGAAATAGTGAGGGTAAGGGGACAATGGCATGAGTTCCTTCGTGGGGTTTGCTTTTATAAATTTCTATCTTTCTTTCTGTCTCTTTCCATCTTAGATTTTTCTGAAATGCTCTAGAATTCGATATTAGCCTTACAATGATGTTTTACATATAACAATTACTTGTGGATCAAAACCTTAATAACACGTTTCACACTCAGAGGTCACAAATTGAAACGATGTTTCATAAACATTTTTTTGACGTTTGATTCGTACGGTAAGACATTTGAAAGCTATTTTTGAAAACTTTTAATTTCCAACATATTCTTTTCAAATAGTACATAATTATTCTTCATTACCTTTATTATACTTTTTTTTATCATCTTACAAGGACAATTTTCAAGAAATCAATAAAAAATGAAGATTTCCACGAAAATCACATACAAATAAACGAAATGTGTAGAAACCTCTATATCTTCGTGTCAGCATAGTAACCATTCAATAACGAGGCAAATGGTTTCTAGGGATTCAATATAATTTTCATCTCCTTTTATAGATAGTCGAAACATGGTAAAAAGAGATTTAGTTTGAGACTATTTGTTGAAACGAAGTGCCGTTATATGATTCGTGATCAAAGCCGTGACGTTCTCTACGATACAAAACTAATATTTTTAATTATAATGCTCCGTTAAATTAATTAAGCTACAATACAATTAATTAAAATACACACAGAAGAATGTTTCTTTGGACCTCGATCGTTTGCATGGGGACATGTGCGCCAATATGAGTGGTACGTGGTGAGTGAGCTGTATGAACTATGAACTATAAAGAAGACTAGTGTGAGTAAAGGGGTTTATATATCTGAACACAAGTTAACCAAAACCAACCAACTCGGAAATTTTTCTTTTTTTAGAGAGAAACCTTTTTTCTTCGTCTTCCTTATTTCTTTCACTTTTGAAGAAGTGAATCTGGACGAATAAGGCCGTCATATATTGGAACTTGAACCATCAAATTCATCAAAAGATTTTAAAAAAATCTTATTTCTTTTGATTTCTACTTGTATTTAAGCCTTCTTGATTCACCACCTTAAACCGGATTATTTCAACTCTTTTTTTTTTTCTTCTGTCATTAAGACATGAAGGTAATTCGTTTAAACACTCATATGAATTTGTTCCTATATCTCAAAAATAGTGTAACATGATTACTCATATAAGGTATTCTTTTGTCTTTCTTCAGTTCTTCGGGTGGATGCAAAACAAGCTACATGGGAAACAAGGGAATACTCATAGACCAAGCATATCCTCTACTTCTTCTCGTAAGTTCAAGATTACACTATTTAACTAGATTCTATTGTCTACTTATTCGTCGAGAACAAAAATTTTGATTACCAAAGTTGCTGTCTACTTGGGACATGTGCAAAGCAAAAATACTCCTCCCAACATTCTCCTTTCCGTTGATTGGCTCTCTCATAGTTTTCTTTTGTTTTATGTAAAAAAGATCAACCGAGAGAGGAGTTTAGCGATTGGCCTCACGGGTTACTAGCGATCGGAACATTCGGTAACAAAGAGACGACACCACAAAAACTTGATCAAGAAGTGATTCAAGAAGAGACGGTGTCTAACGTGAACGTGGAAGATCAAGCGCAAGATAGAGATCAAGATCTTTCTTCCTCCGATGATCTAGAAGAAGATTTCACTCCTGAGGAAGTTGGGAAACTACAGAAGGAGCTGACGAAGCTCTTGACGAGGAGGAGCAAGAAGAGGAAGTCTGATGTGAATAGAGAGTTGGCAAATCTTCCTTTGGATAGATTCTTGAATTGTCCTTCGAGTCTTGAGGTCGATAGAAGAATCAGCAACGCCCTTTGTTCTGATGAGAATGAAGAAGACATTGAGCGTACGATCAGTGTTATCTTAGGAAGATGCAAAGCGATTTCGACAGAGAGCAAAAACAAGACGAAGAAGAGTAAGAAAGATTTGAGCAAAACCTCTGTTTCTCATCTCCTCAAGAAGATGTTTGTATGTACAGACGGTTTCTCCCCCGTCCCTAACCCTAGCTTGAGAGACACGTTTCAAGAAACGAGAATGGAGAAGGTATTGCGCCCTAATTAAAGTTCATAACACACAAATTTCAATATAACTACATTTTCCATCACTGATTATTTATACTGTATGATACAGTTGCTGAGAATGATGCTACACAAGAAGATTAACACTCAAACTTCCTCGAAGCAAACATCAACGAAGAGAAACTTGCAAGACAAGCAACGACTTTCTTTGAAGAATGAAGAAGAAGAAGGAAGAAGTAGTAACGATGGTAGTAAATGGGTCAAAACAGATTCTGATTGTGAGTTTCAGATCTTTTGATTTAATTTTTTTTATTATACTTGAATAAAAACATGAACTGATTCGATTCTGTTTTCTTCTTGTGCAGTCATTGTTCTTGAGATCTGAATAATTTGATCCACTTTTGCCTTTTTCATGTTCTTACAAGAAAGTACAGGTAATAATTAACCAGACAATAAAATCTTACATTTTCAGTTGCTTTGCCTAAATAATACTGTATCTGATATTGGATTTTATGTGTTTTTTTTTTCAGATAATCTTCAATGAGATCAAGACAAGAAATGATCAATCAATCAGTTTCATTTTCTTTCTGATGAAAGTTTTTGGGTAATCCGCAAGAGCCCATGAATCCCTTTTTTTTGCATGGTTGGGTCAGTAAAACCAAACATGTTTTGGGAACTTAAACATCAGACAGTACATGAGATATTTGTATGCATGCATACATGTGTGTATATGTGAAGATAGTTATTTAATGTATACATACATGTATGTAGTTGTGTATTTTGAGGTGGATAACCTTGGTTTATAACTTTATATACAGACTTCGTCTTTTAACACTTTTTTTTTTCTTCAGTCATTTTTACATGTTTTTTCTTCTTTTTAATTTACTTTGTAACACACAAAACTATTCAGATTAATAATACTTTTGTCTTAGCCTTGTAACTATTCTTATCATTTTGTAATATTTTCTAGGAATAACACTGAGATTTTTGAATATCCATAATTAGAATCTGGAAGTGTAAATAAGTAATATAACAGCATAACATATAAAATAAAGACTATATTGGAATATTACATAAATAAAAAAACATCAACTGAATAAACTTTTATGTGACAGATTTGAATCAAGATATTCAAAATTGAAAATGACTAATTTTGTTCACTAGAACTATATAACTTTCTCATTTGAATGCAAATATCATAAATAATACTTCTCAAGTCTTCAATATACTATTGTTTACACAGTTTATACAAATTTTGTTCGTTTTTGGATTAACAACATACGAATTGTACTGTAATAGACAACATGTGTGCTTGTCCATTCCTGATCTCAGCAAAAAAAAAACCCACACAAGAACTGGTTTCCCAAAAAAATAAAAGTACAATTCAGTTTACATGGACCACATGTCACATATATTTATTATTTAATGGGCTCACGAAGGCCCATCGTAAGATTGAACAAACAAATCAGCTACTAAAATACAAGACACTCTGACTACAGCGGAGGGTTCATTAGTCCAACTACACACACACACACTTTCGTAGTAGTAGAACCTTCCAACATCTGGAGAACGATCAAGGAGCAACCTTTGTTACCAGCCGTCCGATCAACCGACCCATTTGACACATCTCAGCTCTCTCACTGACTTCTTCAGTCAGTAGTTCTTCTCTTTTCTCTTCTCTTTCTTCAGATCTCTGCGAGAAATTGGGGTTAACAATGTTGCTCCACCTTCGTCTTTTACTTCTGCTATGTCTGACTTCTTCTTTGAAAGTCCAAGCGTCGGTGCATGAGTACCGCAGTGAGAGATTCATGTCTAAAGGCAACGCCTTTGTCTTCCATGGTGGCAGTGAAGGCATCTACTCCTCTTCTCCTTCCGATAACTTCACTTCCGACTCCGATTCCGTTTCCTTTATCCGGTAATTCAAGAGTTCAAAAGTTTCTTCTTTTTGAATCTACTTAGGATCTGAATTTGTTAATCAGACTTCATTTAGGGTAATGTTCTTCAATTGGGTCACTCACTATTAGTTGCAAGATTGTTACTTTAGAGATCTTGTAGATAAACAAGTAGTTTCAAGCTGATTTGAGTAACTTCCTTTAGCTGTGTTCTCCTGTTAAAGTTTCTTAATTTGAAACTCTATGTTTGTTTTGTGGTGCAATGCTATTGAACAGGTTTGAGAAGATCAAGTTTCAGAGGCCTGACGAAGTGTCTAACAGATCCTCATTACCTATCCACGCTGTGGTGTTTGAGGTAGAGGACAGGGAAAACATTGGAGGATCAGCTTATGGTGGGCAAAGAGCTGTGTGTTGCACATCTGATTTGGCTAAACTCGGTGTTTGCTCGCACGGAGATGTCATTTACCGTCCTTCTGCTAAAGATTCTGGCTGGCCACAAGTGTTTGGTGTTTCAATTGCTGAGAATGAGTTGTCTGTTACGCTGCCAACAAGATCGATTCAGGTCACTAAGACTGGGATGTACAACCTCTACTTCATTCATTGTGATTCTGATCTCAAGGATTTGCTTGTTGAAGGGAAAACCATTTGGAAAAATCCTACTGGATATCTACCAGGTAGAATGGCTCCGTTGATGTACTTTTACGGGTTCATGTCGCTTGCTTTTGTGTTGCTTGGCATCTTCTGGTTCTCCCAGTGTGCTAGATTCTGGAGAGAAGTGCTTCCGTTGCAGAATTGCTTAACTCTGGTGATTACATTAGGAATGTGTGAGATGGCACTTTGGTATTTCGATTACGCTGAATTCAATGAGACTGGGATCAGACCAACCGTGATCACCATTTGGGCAGTCACTTTTGGTTCTATCAAGCGTACAAGTGCTCGTATTATCATCCTGATGGTTTCAATGGGCTATGGTGTTGTGAGACCTACGCTTGGGGGGTTTACATCAAAGGTTATCATGCTTGGGGTCACTTTCTTTGTTGCATCTGAAATTCTCGAGCTGATGGAAAATGTTGGTGCTGTCAGTGATCTCTCAGGGAAAGCTCGACTGTTTTTCGTACTTCCTGTTGCGATATTGGATGCTTTCTTCATCATATGGATATTCAAATCACTCTCTGCTACGTTCAAGAAGCTGCAGACCAGAAGGTTGTTGGTCAAGTTGGATATATATAGGAAGTTCACAAATGCTTTGGCTGTAGCCATTTTGGTTTCCTTGGGTTGGATTTGCTACGAGGTAAAATAACAAACAACTGTCGATAATCTTTGTAGCTTAAAAGGCATTGTTCAAAATAAGATTTGTTCTAATGCTTTTGTCTTTGACAGCTTTATTTCAAGTCGAAGGATGTTTACAACGAACATTGGCAAAACGCTTGGATCATCCCGGCCTTCTGGCAACTGCTCTCCTTTTCCCTCCTAATTGTTATCTGTTCTCTCTGGGCTCCATCTCAGAACTCGACTAGGTAACGCCATATCCAAGAAGAACATTTGAAAATGCAATATGAAGTTTGATGTTGGTCGGTTGTTATCAATAGTAACTGCAGATGAGCAAATAGAACCATGTCTAATTGTTTTTACCGTCTTTGTCTACATATAGGTACGCCTTCTCTGGATCTTCTGGTGATTCAAGTGCGGAGTTTGAGAAGGACGATTACACACTAACCCTCATTAAACCATCTCCCATTCCTTCTCACGAAGTCAAGAACCTCTCAGAAACCAGACCTTTACAAGCCGACGAAGGAGAAGCAGAAAAAGATTTGGAGGAAGATAAGAGGGACTAAAGTAGTGAAGACAATAGCCACAACCATCTATTTGATACTTCTTTCTCTTTATCAACACCTCAATATTACTACATGTATTCTTTTAGGTTACGTGAGTTTAGTTTGTACAATACAAAGGGCAAGAGACCAAATCAGCCTTTGTCTTCGGTGTTGTAGTGTTAGTTTGTGTGCCTTGTTTTTGTCAGTGTAATGTTTCCTATGTTGCTTTATACATTTAAGTTAGTCTATGACAAGGGTGGAAATATCTCTTTAAATGTTGCATTATACATTTTTCTTGTATCCTATGCGTAAGTCTATGACAAGAGTGGATCAACCCGAAACCAAAAACACAGCAAATAAGCGTAAAAGGGATATGACATTGACACCATACAACTTGATCATATGAACAAAAAAAGATTTTAAGCTATGAATTTGGTAAGTGTACCAAACAGATACATTATAAAGTTCATACAACATTACAACTCATGAATCTGAAAATTTTTAAATCAAAGTCGTATCATCATCATCATTTCTTGCTCTCCCGCAGAGAACCCGAATTGCGAAAAGAATTCAAAGAATCTGTCTCCGTAAAAATAAAAAACTCTAAAACTTCAAGCAGAAAAAAAATAAATACTTATCTTTCTCACTCGGATCGTCTTCTCAGATGCTGAGTTGCAGAATACCCCTCAAACAAGTCAAGAACCTCAGTCTCAAGATCTTCAACAGAGATCTTGATGTAATTCTCCGGATGTTTCCCGCTCTCTATATGACTCCTGAACCGCCCAAGAAACGATCTGTAAGCCGGACTAAGCTTCTCCAATATCGAGATCTTCAACTCTTCCCTCAGCTGAGAATCTGGAACCAACCATTGTGATTGAACCCTATGAACTTCCTCAAACAAAGCATTAAAAGATTTAAACCTCTCTCTCAACGCACTTCTCGAAACACCTGATGAGAAACTTCCTTTGGTATGTAACCCTTCATCTCTCAAACAATACAAGACTTTAACCCAAGCAGCTCTTTGGTAATACGTCGCAGCTTGCCTAAACTTACCCGTTAGCTTTCTCAAGTAAAGATCTCCGATCATTTCCCGTAGCTCCGGAGACCCTTTAATCTTCTGAACAATGTAATGTGCGTTGTTCATGATAAAGAGATGCGACAAAGCAGCGTTCTTGTAGTACTTTGATTTGCCTTCAAGATTGAATTGCAAAATCACAATGATCCAAATCAAATGTAGTGCTAAGGGACCTTTGTTGTTCTCTAACTCGGAGAAATCAAAATCAGGCGTGTTTGAATCCGTACTGTTCCTCGATGGCTTTGACATGATGAGATCGATTAAAGTTGGTCTATACTCTGAGATCAAGCTAATGTAGTTCATCACGTACCTCGTCAACGGATGTATCGTACCTCCGGGAACAGGAACTCTAGAAGGCTCACGAAGCACAGCGTTTTCGAATTCCGATAATATCCCTCTCGCCGCTTCCGCTAACCTCGATAAAATCTCCGCCGCTTGAACCCTAATCGAATCAGAAGATTTCAGATCGAAGACCGATTCAATATCCGGCAAAAGCTCGATCAAAGCGTCGTGTAGATCAAGGATCTTGAAAAGCTTCTCCGGCGATCTCCGGCTGATACTAATCGCCTCGGCGAAATTAAAAAGCTGAATCGCTGGACCTTTGACTGTCTCCATGAAACAAGCCTCGTGGATGTTGACAGCTCCGACGCTTTCGAAAACATGCTCACAGAGCAGTTTCTCGCTCGCGAAGACGACTCTGACACAGATCTTAGCAGCTCGGATCCATCTCCGGATCTTCTGCTCAAGCGCTTCCCAATTCAGCCTCTGAACATCACCGATGCTGAGTTTCTCGATCCCTAACCGCCGGAAACTCGAATCGACGGCGGATTTGCGAACACTGCCGTAAACTTGAATACACTCACGGAGATAACCGGCGGAGACCATACGGCGAGCAATCCAGCTCAGGTGAACGACGGATTCAATCGGAATCAGCTCGATCTCGCGTATACTACTGGTAGATCTACTGTAACTACCTCTTCCGGTTGGTAATCGAACCGCCGCTGAACCGGTGCTAGCACTAGAACTGGATCGTTTGAGAAGATCCGTTTCTTCTTCCTCCTGCTGGTCATCGTCTTCGTTACCATTGTTACTACTAGTTCCATCGTCGTCAACCTCAAGCCGAGACGAAGAAGAAGACAACATTAGAGAATCGGAGTTGATCGGAGAGCTATGACAAACGAGTATGTTCCTGAACTCGTCTTCCAGACGAGCCACGGCGATCTGAATAGCTGAGTTAGCTCGGTTCTCGATGTCTCCGGCGGATGATGATGAAACGAATTTTTGGATTTCGTCGACGGCGTTGAGGTACAGCTTAACTTCGTTTGGATCGTTGAAGATCATCTTCTCTCTTGCTTCTTCGGACGCTGTTGCGTCCCATCGGATGATGACTTTCTCCGCTGATTCGAAACCGGAAACTGAACAGTCTTCGACTCCGCCGTGAGTTTGTTCCATTGTTTCATGCGAATGATACAGAAAACAACACACAGAGGAAGAAGAAGAGAGAAAGAACACAAAAAGTGTAAACAACAATAGAGAAGAGAAGAGAGAGTTAAGTTCTTTCTTTCTTTCTTATGATGGAGACTTTTTTGAAATAACAATAAAAATGAAAAGCAACAGTATAAAAATTTTATAGTATGCTTTTTTAAGTAAATAATACATCCAAAGTTTTTATTTTTTTGTTTTTTAGATGCTTTTAACAGCTATTTTAACCGTCATGAAAAGCGCCTTTTTGAAGTTTTTTTTTTTTTTCAGCGCGCCTTTTTCAAGTTAAAATGGAACGTTTTCATTTATACAAACCGAAAAATATATTTTTTTAAAAATATAAAATATTATTAATACGGGTTTTTTTTTTTTTTTTTAAAGGTAGGGAAGTAAAAATAAACTTTAAAATTTCAAAATTATTTTAAAAAAGTATGGTATTTTCAAAGTAAATATTTAGTAGTGGTATTTTTGTAAGAAATTTTTTTTAGTGATAGTGATAGTATTTTTGGAAAAAAAAACAATGTAATTTTAGGGTACTTCTAAAATGTTATAGAAGAAAAGTTTATTGTATTGGGTTAGTTTATAAAACAATTATTAGCGATTTGGTTAAACAAGGAGAAAAAAAAAAAAAAGTGTTGTTGTTAAAAAAAAGGGAAGAGGAAGAATAAAAAAAAAAATGAAAGGGAAGTCAACTATTCGACTGCTACAATGGGCCGACATTCACGTGCTTGCACCCGATTTCCCATGCATTATGCCTTTTTTAAAGATTCACGGTGACATCTCTCTTATTTTTCCATTATAAACACTTTCACAACATAAGAGATTGTACTCCTATTTTTATTTATTTATTTTGGCTTTGTAAACGTTAATATTAGTATTAATTTCCTTTTTAATGATAACAAATCAAATAGTACTGCTATTATATATAATTTTCTTTAGCTCTTAGGTGGATATATAAGATCATTCAAATAATTATAATCATCGTTTTCTTTGTCGACCAAATAATATGCAATATGGGAATATTATATCGAGTCTAGAAAACTAACAATTTGTGTTTCTCGAAATTATTACAGTGGGAAACAAACATTATTAATGATAATGATCTTTTATATTATTATTATTGATATTGCGACAGTCTAGAAACATACATTTGAAGTCAATTTTACATACAGGAGAAAAATAATGTTGCACGAGTGGTGCTCTGCTGGATTTGAGCCAGTTTACATTTTCATACGCCTCCTTTTTTAAATCCAACATTTACATTTTAAACAAATAGGAATACGAGTTCGATTCGATGACGTTTTTAAAAAGATAACAAAAATGGTCCTAATCAATATTCAATAGTGAACAGCTCATCTTATGCAAAAACATTTATTGGGTTACGCAAATGTCATTAGATGTGTCCTTTTAATAATTACTTTGATTTGATTTGTGAAATTCACTAACTACATAGTTTTTTTGTCCTGGTTCAGTGTGCATAGATTTCTAATTAATGCAAACCTATTAACAATTCAATAAAAATAATCTTAGTAACACAATATTTATAATTTATTCGTACTCGTATAATTTTTTTTGTTTCCTAGAATATGAGTGATATGATTAATAATCAAATGCAGTGATGGGTCTTTTGTTGTCTGCTATAACTTAGATATATGTCTATAAATCCTGGCCATAATTTTAATCATTTCTATGATAAAAATATCAATAATAATTTCACGATTCGTTAATCTACAGCTGTGTTTAGCTGTCATACAATTTAGTTTATCATTTTTTCCTCTCATCACGTACGTATACCACAAACACGTGATATGGCCATATTATTGGTTCGTAATTTGTAACTTTCATTGATTACTTAATCGTTAATGTTGTGTTTTTAATACCAAAGTTGACAAGTGGTAATAAATTACACAACAGCATATCGCTAACAACGCTAATGATGTGTTTTTAATACCAAAGGTTAGTGGTAATAAAACAGCAAGACAATCTAATTAACTAATCTATGCTCAAAACGTTCAAACACACACCCTTTTCTTGTTTTACAAGTAGCCTTAACCTTAATACTTTAATCATATACAAACTTAAACAGCAAAAAAACATAAGTTAAAAAAAAACAAAAATGGTGAATCTGCATGAATCTAACGGTAATTGGAATTGGTTTACGGTGAAGCTAAGTTTCTATGGTGATAAAGTCGTCGTTAGAATCTTCAAGCGTCAGTTCATCGATGACTTCAGTCATATTTGGTCGCTGATCTGGATCTTCTCCCGTACATCTCACACCGATCCTCAAAACGTTTTCAATCTCTTCCTCCATCATTTGATCATCAGCGGCAGCGTTAACCACCGTCGGATGAAGAAGATCCATCCAACCACCTTGTTCCATGGCGGAGCCAATCCACTCCACCAAATTCGTCCCACCGGCTCTATTCAAACCGGCGTATTGAGACGGGAATTTTCCGGTCAATATCTCAAGAACCACAACTCCAAAACTGAACACATCGGATTTGGCAGAGACGGTTCCTTCACGAACCGCTTCTGGAGACTTGTACGCGACGAGAGACTGAGATTGAGCGTCGGGATTGATCAATCTTTGAAGTCCGAATTCGGAGACTATAGGCTCGCCGTCTTCAGCAAGAAATATATTACTCGATTTTAGGTTTCCATGTGGTAGGTTTAGAGACCCTAATTCTCTATGGAGATACCACATTCCTCTAGCGATTCCTTGAATGATTTTGAGTCTCGATGGCCAATCTAATTCTTCACCGTGATCCCCGTGTAATCGGTGAAGCAAACTCAAGTTAGGGACGAATTCGAACACTAGTAATTTCTCGTCCCGTCGGAAATGGTAAGCAAGAGGTGTTAATATATTCTTGTGTCTCAAGCTTCCCAAGCTCCTAATTTCCTTGTCAAATACGTCAACACTCACTTGATTCATCACCGTCACACGCTTCACCACCACCGTGATGCCGTTTGAAAGCACCGCTTTGTATGCAGATCCCACGCCTCCGCTGCTGCTAGGACGGCTGCTTCCACCTCCGGGATTGTTGAGCACATGAGCCGCTGCTTTCATCAAGTCAGTTAAACCAAAATCACCCTTTTCTCTGTTCACCATTACCAGCCCTGCTGCACCCGTTGATTTATTCGTCAATTCACCTGAGCGACTACTCTTATTACTATGCCTCGAACTACTTCTCGATTCATCAACAGTTACCTGACTCAATCATATCAAGAAGTTGTTTGTGTTTGTTTAGTTAAAAAAGAAAAACTCTGTTTTAACGTTTTGAAGCTATGAAAATTTCGTGTAATATTGGAATTAACCTGAATCTGTTGGTCATCACCACTGTCTTGTCCAGAGGTACGAAGTGCCTTCTTCCTACGTCTCTTCTTCTTCTTCTTCCGGAAAGCTAATGAGACAAGGACAACGACAAGAAGAACTCCTAATGTCCCGAACGCTAGAAAGTATTTGCTCTTATTTGCATCTTTCATTGTTCCTTCTATAGTAACAAATGCAGTCGCATTTCTTGGTTCCGGGCATGCAGTTGCTAGCTTCCCACCGCAAAGACCAGGATTCCCCGCAAAAACCTTCGTGTCGAACTTCGACAAACCGGGAGGTATTTCTCCGGTTAGTTGGTTGTTTGAGAGATTGACATCATTTAAAGTTTTTTGTGTGAAATTAGGTATACTCCCAATGAACTGGTTGTTTTCAAGGCGTAACTCCATTAGATTTGGCAATTTGGTAGCTAATGAGATAGGAATGAGACCAGAGAACTCGTTGTTTGACAGCCACGCTTTCTTTAACGACTCCATTGTTGCGAAATAGTCAGAAGGGATGTTACCAGAAAAGTTATTACCCGATATGTAAAACGATTTCAGAGCGGTTAACTGGTTAAACTCGGGTATGTTACCGGAGAAAGAGTTGTTCATTATGCTTATGGTTCGTAGAGAAGGTAGGTCTTTTAAGGAAGTGACATCGATGTTTCCTGATAGATCCATTTGTTCGATCTGAAGACCAAAGACAGAGTTTTTGTTGCAGAGTAATCCGACCCATCGTTGGCTTTCTCCACAAGGCTCTGAATCTGGTGTCCAAGAATCAAGAGACTTGGTGTTGTTTAATGACTTCTTGAAGTTTAACAATGATTCTGTTTCGGTTATCGAATTCGCGGAGAGTGCTGTTAGAGATAGCACGAACGGCCAGATTAGCCAGGCCACGGCCATTTACTTAACCGGAGCTAGGCCACCGTGAGTTTCAAGAAACTCTTTCTTCCTTTCTTTCTTTTTTTGGTTAATCAAAGTGTTTTTTTTTTTTTTTGGTTGATTAGATTTACTATTTTTTTTGTATTCCTTGTCTTGTTTCTCGCTCTGTCTTTTGTTTTTCTTTTGTCAATTGTGATCCATTGGATGAGAGGAACTTAGGAGCTTATGGCGCGAATGTTCGTTGAAAGAGTCAAGACTGAGAAAAGCAAAAGCGAATATATAAAATAACAGATTTTGCACACACAAAAAAAAATAAAATAAAATAACTGATATATATGCATATTTGTAGTGTGGCGCTGTTGATTTTAGTTTCCAAGCCAAAACTCGGAAAAAGTTGAGTTTGCTTTCTGTAATAATCTTTAAACATATTTAAGTGTCTTAGAACACAAGTAAAAGAGTTTGTAGCAAAAATGTTTATTTGTACTTGTAAAGATTAATAAATAATGTACTCCAAATTTTGCTACACTACGACGAGATAACCCATGTAAATAAACATTGTGGGAAAACGAGAATGGTCTTGGTTTTAAGTCGTACTACACATTTGGTTCAATTCTAACGTGTGCAAACATTTTACGTCGACCACTTCGTCAGTTGGATAGGAAGAGAAACGAGTTAGCAAAATAAATATGGGCCGTATTATTGGTGTGGTGAATGCACTTTGGGCTCGCTCTGGTCCCCGGATATTCGTCACCGTATTGGACATGGCACCTTCCTTCTCCGTGTCTCAAGCCCCCGATCTCGAGAAATCCTCCTTAGTCGCAACTTATGGAATATTGCTGGACATCCTATGTTTGTGGCTCCTTGGTCTCCGGAGTTCACGCCCGAGAAACCTCCTCTTTCGAAAGCTCAGGTGCTAGTTGAGTTTCGTGGTATCCCCTACTACTTGTTCAATGATGAGAGTCTTGCAAGAATTGCCTCTGGTGTTGGGGAACCAAAATCGCTTCACCCTGAGACTGCACGGAAGGAATCGTTTGAGGTTGCCAAGATAGTAGTTGAAGTTAATTTACTTGAGGAGTTGCCTTCCAAATTAGTTTCTGGCTTTAGAAATGACAGGGAGTTTGTAGTCGATGTCTCCTATCCCTGGCTTCCCCCTAAGTGTTCCTCCTGCAAGGAGTTTGGTCATGTTGACTCTCGATGCCCTAAGGCACCACCACCAGAGGCTCTAATGCCTGTATCTCAATCGCAGGAGTCTAATGGGGAGGACCATACCTCTGCGTCTAGTCAAGCTGGGCTTTCTTTACGCTCAAAGAGTCATGTAAAGAAACACCTTGTCTCCAAGAATAAGTCTGATAGGACCCAGCCTGACCTACAGGTGACTGCAGGATCTCCTATGGATACTGGTCATGATAGTCATACCTTGATCCCACCCCTTTCGGCCCAGGACGGGGTAGCTCTTTGCGGTGCTGACACGAGAGGTGACATTTGTGAACGTTAGGTGTCTTTTATTCTAGTTCGGCGTAAGAAGAGCAGCCGCAAGGCTGCGAGTAACTAATTAACTATAGTATATATGTTTTTTGGGTGGAACACGAGAGGCCTAAATAGCCATAGAAGCCAATCAATGACAAAATCATGGATTAATATTCATAAGCCTCTTTTTGGAGCTTTTTTGGAAACTAAGATACAACTAAGGAATGCAAGGAGAGTGTTGAATGCAATTCCCCAAGGTTGGAGATGTTTTGGTAACTTTGATACGTATAACACGGCAAGGATTGTGGTGGTGTGGGATCCTCGAGTTAGAATGGTGGTGTATAAGGTGTCTGCTTAAGTGATCACCTGTGGGTTCTTTCTTCCTGCGGAGAATATTAATATCACTGTCTCATTCGTTTATGGGTTTAATCTGCCTTCGGAGAGATTGGCCTTATGGGAGGAGCTTGCTTTTCTTTATTCTTCTACGCCTTTGGCTCGCAGTCCTTGGGCGGTTATTGGTGACTTCAACCAGATACTTCGCAGTGAACACCATTCTGCTTTTCCATCTGGAGACATTGATCTTACTGGCATAGGGGACTTTCAGTTAGCACTCCAGGACGCTAATTTGTTCGAAGCCCCGTCTAAGGGTCTTCCTTTTACCTGGTGGAACAGGCAGGACACCAACCCAGTAGCTAAGCGAATCGATCATGCGCTCATCAACGACCACTGGGCTAGGCTCTATCCGGCGGCCTTCTCGGAGTTCCTAGATCCTGCCCAATCTAATCATTCTCCGTGTCTCTTCTCCATGCCACTCTCTCAACGGGTGGTCAACATGCCATTTAAGTTTTTCTCTCATGTAGTAGAGCACCCTGACTTTTCCCCCATGATTGCTGAACAATGGTCCACTAGCTCTATTATTGGGTCTTGCCAATACAAGCTAGTGCGTGCGTTGAAGCTCCTTAAGCCATGTCTCCGTGAGCTGAACAGAACTCATTTTAGTGGCATCTCGATGCGGGTCAAGGAGAAAGCAGAGGAGGTGGCAGAGATCCAAGCTCGCCTTTTAACCTCTCCTTCTCAGGATCTTGCTAGGGAGGCTAAACTAGCGTCTGAGGCCTGGCACCTTCTGATGGCGGCAAAGGAGAGGTTCTACTTACAAAAGTCTCGAGTCCAATGGCTCTCTCTAGGTGATAAGAACACATCATTTTTTCATAAGATGGTTTTACAGAGGAACTCCCAGAACCACATACATTTCTTTGTGGACGAGGCTGGGAACCGCATTACCTCCCCGGAGGAAATGAACAGACACGCGGTTGACTACTTCAAGTCGATACTTGGACATACTGATCTCCACTCCTCTCCTATCCCTATTGAAACTCTTCAAGAGTTAATCCCTTTCAGATGCACGGATGAGCAGTCTCGGGGGCTGGTAAAAGATGTCTCTGCTGAGGAGATCAGGAGTATTCTTTTTGCAATGCCTTTAAATAAGTCTCCCGGGCCTGATGGCTATCCGGTGGAGTTTTATAAGTCATCCTGGTCGACAGTTGGTCCTGATCTAGTAAATGCCATTCAAGAGTTCTTTCGTAATGGTCGTCTCCTCAAGGACATGAACACTACGATCATTTGCCTCATTCCAAAAACTCCTGAGGCATCTGCTCTCTCAGACTTCAGAACAATCAGTTGCTGTAATCTAGCCTACAAGGTTATCTCAAAGATTCTAGCTAACCGCTTGAAGCCTTTGCTTTTGGATTTTATTTCTCCAAACCAGGCAGCTTTTCTGAGTGGAAGAGGTCTGGGGGAAAATGTTCTCTTGGCGTCTGAGCTTATCCGCAATTATGAAGGGATCTCTTGTCAAAAAAGCTCAATGCTGAAGGTGGATATCAAGAAGGCATTTGACTCTGTATGCTGGGACTTTGTGTTTAAGGTCCTAGAAGCGCTTAACTTCCCTCCTCTGTTCAGGTCATGGATTCGGGAATGTGTCTCAACTCCTAGGTTCTCCATAGCCATTAATGTGGAGCTGGCGGGTTTCTTTGAAGGGAAGAAAGGGTTAAGGCAAGGAGACTGTCTCTCGCCATACCTGTTTATTCTGGCCATGGAGGTTCTCTCGCGTATGCTAGATAAAGGGTTGAATGACAGGGTTTTTTCTCCGCATCCACGGTGTAATTCTCCTCAGCTCACTCATCTGGCCTTTGCGGATGACTTATTGGTTTTTTCGGATGGCTCCTCTAGCTCGCTGCTTGGCATAACAAGGATTCTTCACCAATTTCGATCGTTCTCTGGCCTGGACATGAACCCGGCAAAGTCAGACCTTTTCCTAGGAGGCTTTGATGACCAGGAAGCCTTAGACTTGTCTTCGCTTATTGGTGTCAGACTTGGCGCATTCCCCACTCATTATTTGGGGCTCCCTCTAAGCCCGACTAAGCTCACAATGGCATCTCTCCAGCCATTCCTTCAGAAAATTACAGATCATCTTCACTCCTAGACTTCGAAGTATCTTTCGTATGCTGGGAAAGTTCAACTTATTATCTCGGTCATCTATGAGAAAGTCAACTTTTGGAGCCAAGTTTTTGTCTTTCCAAAAGGTTTCTACAGGAAAGTCGATTCTCTATGTTCTGCGTTTTTGTGGAAGAATGCTACTGACTCAGCAAAAGGGACTAGAGTGGCTTGGAAGGATATATGCCAACCAAAGCAGGAAGGTGGTCTTGGAATCCGATCTCTTGAGGACTTTGCTATGGTGTTCAGGCTGAAGCAGGTCTGGTTGCTCTTCTCTAGACCAAGCTCTCTTTGGGTTCAGTGGTTGGATCATAATGTCTTTGGCAGGAGGAATTATTGGCTAATGGATAGCTCCCCTAGGCTATCTTGGACCATTAGGAAGATGCTTGAGCTTAAGCACTTTGTCAAGAGATTCATGAGATGCAGGTTGGGTAATGGTTTAAAGGCCTTGTTTTGGTATGATTCTTGGTCCCCGCTTGGGCCATTAATCGATCTCTTTGGTGAGGTAGGCCTCCGTGAGTTGCGAATTAGCAAAGGGGCAACTGTCGCAGAAGCAACCAGGGAAGGTCTTTGGTTTTTTCCCAATGCACGATCAGCGCAAGCCGAGCAGCTTCAGACCTGTCTGTCGGCTATCTCTCCTCCTTCCTCTGTTAGTGGGTCAGATGGGTTCCAATGGAGGCTGCCTTCGGACATTTGGTAAGACAAGTTCTCCTCCAAAGCTACATGGCTTCAAATCCGCCAACCCTCGCCCGCTGTGCTATGGTTTAGATCAGTATGGTTAGGAAGCGGTTCCACGGTACTCCTTCATTCAATGGCTAACTGTTCGAGGTCGTCTCCTCACTCGGGATAGGCTACGTCGATGGGGACTGACGGTTCCAGAGGCTTGCGTACTTTGTGCAACAGGTCTTGATACACACTCTCATCTGTTCTTTGAATGTGAGTTCTCCCGTTCTATCTGGTCCCACATGGCCAGTAAAATATCGCAGAACCCCCCGGCTTCACTCCAGTTAGCGTTGGACTGGGCTTTGACGCTCCAATCGTCTCCTGCTCACTATGCAAGCAAGGTTGCAAAGCTTCTCCTTCAGGTGTCAGTCTACATGATATGGAGGGAGAGGAATCATCGGATATTCTCTGGGCAAGTATCAACCCCTTCAGCTATACGAACTCTCATCGATTGGATCCTACGTAATCGCCTCATCTCCATCTCGCGGGAAGATCCTTTAACACTCTCTCTCCTTGGATTTTATTTTGGATGTTTCTTAGAGCCACTTTCATAGTGGCTAAAGCTCATTACCTATTGTATCTGTTCCACTGCTCTCTCTCTTTTGAGCTGGGTATTTGTTTTTTTTGGGTTTCATTGTAAAAATGTGAACCTTTTTTTATTGGTATAAATTTAACATTTCACCAAAAAAAAAAAATATATCATAATTAATAGTTTGACATGTAGAATATCCCAAATTCATTCCGTTTCAAAACTTTGGATAACCAAGAACAGGCCCGGCCCACCCCTAAAGCAGCTAAAGCATCTGCTTTAGGCCACATATTATATAGAACTAATTTGGGTTAGTTACAAAAACAAATCTTAGCTACGTTGATTAGGTAGTACGAAAATCAGCACCTTATCTCGGATTCGATTCTCCAATTAAGCAGTTTTCTGTATTTTTTTAATTGTATGTATTATATGGCTAAAATGCTTTAGGCCTATGAAATCCTAGGACCGGCTCTGACCAAGAACCTCACGTCGGAAACAAGCGGCATTTGATTTTGGAATCCAAATTTTGCGGTGGCTTGGTTTTAACGGAAGTGGGACCAAATTTTCAAAGTAAGAAGATATAACACAACGAATTTCATCTGTTTCTGAATAATATTTGAACAGCCTCTCTTCTGATTATCATAGAAGACAAGATTCCCTTGCTTAGAAACCGACACGGGTATAAACCACCTTTTCTTCTGCCATGGCCAGGAAACAACAACTCTATGGGGTAAACTTATGGACTAACTCTTGCTCCATCCTGTTTTTTTCTGAATCCATGCTCCAGATCTCTAGTAACCATTCAAGCTTAACTTTGGTCGTCATGGCTATGGCTAGACGGCCGGTCCTCAAGGTTCACCAACTGGGCTTCTTGCGTGACCCACGTAGCAGTGTGTGTATGTACCCATCTCCTTTAAGCTTCATGTGTTTGTTTTTCTTTTCATTTCAACAAGTTCATGACCATTATTCATCTGCTTTTTCGAGTTAACACATATGAGATTCCTAAAAGCAGGACATAAATCCCATAAGTCATCTCATAAAGTAGCATAGCATTGTCAAATGAAAAAATTCATAATACCTAAACGGCTTGCAAAAATGGACAATAATAACTCGATCACCAATCACATATTTCTGGAGCCAACCAAATAAGTATAGCTAGAGACAATAGCGTTTAGAATAGTTGAAGACAAGACTCAAAGGCTAATAATAATGCTTGATGTGATAATATGGCTAGAGAATATATTTTTATGGTATTACTTAAATTAAAAGACATGTCAAAGGCTAAAGCTCGCGGGCTAGTAAGTTTTATTGTCATAAGGAGGAGCATGTGAAGAAGCTGCATCTTTTTGGTTTTCACATCCAAAGTATCTGTCGGTGCAAAGAACCCATTTGTTTTAGTCATTGTTGCTAAATTTGTAACGGACCTACATTCGTTACCCGGAAATTTTAAACGCAAATGTTAGATTTAGTAGTCCCACGTCAATGCAATAATGCAATTGTGTGTTTGTATAATCTTTGATTATTGTCATATGAACAATTGTAAATTAAAGACAATTATATGTGTGAATAAAACGTGAAATCACAAAATGGAAACATTTAAAAATTCATGTTCTTTTATACATAAGAACTAGATTAGGACATGCGGTACACCGCGGGGCAAAATTTTTTATAACTAAAATATTTAAGTTATAAGTTGTATTTGTTGGTTAAATATGTTATAGTTATATAATAATTGTTAAATAAACCATATAATACCATAATATAATTTATTTTTTACATAATATTTATTTAATCAATTTAATTAAATATGTCTATTCTCTATACTGAAAGTGTTAACAAAATAATGAAATGATGTTTTATCCGTGTAACGCCGAATTAATGATATTTTTTAATTTATATAAATATCGATAAAACTCATCTTTCTATATAACCCCGTCCCGAGATATTTTAACTCACACTATATCATCTTAATTTTTAATATTTATTGTGTATCTATGGTATAATATTTATCATATTTAACTTTTTAAAAGTTTTAAATATTTTTTATATTTAAATTTTTAAAAATCTTTAAAATAAAGAAGCGGAATAAACCAAATAAAAGTTTTTAAAGTTTGAATGCTTGATAAATCAAGGTTTCTACTCATTTGTATTCAGAATCATTTTAGTCTTTTTTATAGTATGACTCTAAATCATTGTCTAATTTTTTTAGACGATTTGGAATATTCTACCCGTAAATTTTATTCATCTATTGAGTAATATATGTCCGTTTTTAAAATTTTGTATTACATCATATGCAGAAAAAAATCACAATTTTTATTGCTTAATTTAATGTAGGTAACATTTTTGGTCTACTTAGGAAGTATATCAGATGTTCAATTCAAATAACTGAATCAGCTCGTGATGGAAATTTATATAAGCTTTTTTTTAATTAATTCTATCCGAATAAACAGAAGACTGAACGTAACTATTAAAAGTATGATCGTAAAAACAGAAATTGGGAAATAATGAGTCAATAGCTTCAAGAAAAAAGAAAAAGACAAAGTATATACGATGGGAGAAAACACTAGCTATTCCAAAAATGTTGACAACATCTTGATCATGTCCATATAGTTAGTCTCAAACTCAGAAGTTTTATTTGATATATCATATGTAATATGTTAATACACTCTATTTTCCAGGGAAGAGTTTTTAACCTCGAGTGGGGACTGAAAAGGTTTCACCGTTAGTGTCATAATCTCAGTAGAATCTTCTCACACGATCTTTGATTTTCTCAAATCGAAGCTGTTGGAAAAGGACATTCCCTTATATTGGCTATGATTCAAATATGTGATTGAAAGCAAGATGTGAAAAATTTCTGAATATTCTTTGGCCTTTTTTCTGTAAGACAATGGATCTATGTAAGCTCAAGTTGTTGTTCAAATATATGGTAGGGATGAGTCTTCAAAGTTCAAAGTATTTGTGTTCTCATCTTGCAAGTTGCGCTGAATAATTCAAAACAACAGTGACTTTTATCCTCCTTGGCGCCATCGTCTACGACGTTTGTTTCTTAATATTCTTTATTGGTCTCTATTTTCGCATTGAATCTTATTCGAAGAAAATTCAACGTCCGACCTTCAATAAATTAAAAGAAACAGTTAAGATATAATCATTGTATAGTAGAAATAATAATTTTATGAGCACAGAACAAAATTCATGATAATATATAGGACAATAAGTACTTTTTAAATATAACGTGTGATTTCATATAAGAAAAAAATATATAGTGTTTATTCTTTACCTAAAGCATTCCCTATATATATTCTATAGAACTGAATCCTCATGGGCAACAACACTAGTCACTAACAAAAACTACTATTTACATTACACTTAATTCTTAATTTACCATTTATCGTAAAAGTTTTTTTCTTAATCATCTAAAGACTTTATTGATATTTTTAAGTCTGAAAATGCATAAAACGATTTAAAGTAAAATTTCTCCGAAAACAAAACTAACGAATTCATAATATTTCAAAAACTAGAAATTATCACAAATTCTTTCTTTTTAAAGTCACTGAAATTTTTCCACATAAAGATAGACAATGTACTTAGCACAAAAGTATATATATGCAATATCTTTTTCCTTAGTAATAAAAAAAAAATTATAAGAAGAAAAAAAAAACGCAAATCACGCACGTATTAAGGTTGGTACCGCTAAGATTCCGACACATGTTGACATCCTAAATGTACATAAACTATACTTCACGTGTCCTAAAAGCTCTGTCGGGGATAAGTCATCGATAAATATCCATCCACTCACAAGTTCTTCTACTGTCGTCTATGGGTTCCCACGTATATAGCCATCAGCCGACGTGAGACTTCAAATCCGACTTTATAAAACACCCTCAGTTACGCACTTTAATAACGAGTATTGCCACTACCAAACGAATTATCTCAGAGAGACAAAGTCGCAATTACTAGCAAGCAACCCCTCTCGGTCCCCGACGATTTTGAAGGGGCAAAAATTGATTTAACTACATCCAGTAACGTCGTCATCACCCTCTAAAACTAGGCCCCAATCTAGTTTCTTCCACTTTTTGTTTCTTCTTTCATTTTTTTTTTAACAATATCGAACGGCTTGCGCAAGGAAAACGTGCTGGAGGAACTTGTAACAAACGTTGGTTGGGTTTTTGTCATTAATTTTAATTTTTTTTTGTCGGTAATTGTTGTCATTACTTATTATATTTATTATATTGTCAATTCATTCGATTCGTGACAAATGAAATAATTTCTTATTTTATAATGACATATATATATAGGAAACTAATAACCTATAATTAATATGTTAATGTTAATCACCATAGTAATGGAAGAGTGTGACCATGGTAAAACTCTAAGGCTTTGAATGGAAAAAGCATATCATGCAGTGCAGATCAAGTGGTTCAAACAGATCAAGTAGAATTAAAGTAGATCAAATATTTGGCTGTTCAAGTGCAGATCAAGGGTGAACAGCATCAAAAAAGCTGTAGACCAGATCTGCATGTATTTCTCCTGCTTTTGCCACAAAAAGACAAAAAAATATGAACTGCACACAGTTCATCTGCAATAATTTTTAAAAATAAAAAAGTTCTTGAATGGTGACTTAATGATAGGAAAACTGCTTTATAGGGTGATCTGCTTTTTTTCTGTCTTCCCATTCAAAACCTAATAAACTGTGCTAGTCTAGAGATATGGCATGTTTGTTTAGGTGTAAAATAATTAAGAAAAATAAACTCGTGACGATTTACGTTTTTCTATATTGGACACCGATCACTGTCACTTACTAGATTTATATAAACTAAAACAATAAAGAAATAAATAATTAAAAACACGTTATATTCGAGAGATGTTAAAAGCCACAGAAACCTATTGGCTAAAATGGATTTATGATTTTATTATATAACTTACACATGAGCAAAACAAGACATTCTATACTTCTTTTTTTTTGTAATCCTCTCCATCTTTTTTTTTTTTTACGTGTAACCCATACGAAGAATCTTTAATTTTTTTGTTGTTGTTGGTAATATCAATCATAAGTATGTCGTCGACCGGACAAGCGCCGGAGAAGTCCAACTTTTCTCAGAGGTGTAGTTTGCTCAGCCGGTACTTGAAGGAGAAGGGAAGTTTTGGGAATATAAATATCGGTTTGGCTCGAAAATCCGATCTTGAGCTCGCCGGTAACTTCGATCTCAAAGGTATATTTTTTTTTTTTTTAATATTTCTCTCTTTTTACTTTTACTTCAACCGGCGCCGCCCAAAAAGACCAAAGTTTAAGAAATCTCTGATTCTTGATTATTCAACAGATATAGGGGTATGAGATTTTAGTCCTTTGCTAGAGCTGCTCTGTAGATTAAATAATTGATACCCAAATATTTGCTTTGTCCCTCTAATCTTGAGCATGATAGATTCTTTTAGACTGTTTAGTAAGAAAAAAAAAAATGTAAAAAAACAAAAACTGTAATTTGACTTTGGTAGTAAAATTGATAAGAGTTTGATCGTTTAGTGAATTTTTGTTTGTTTGTTTTGGTTTGGTTTTAGGTCAACAAGATGTGATTAAGAAGGCAGAAACCTCAGGAACCAGATCCTTCGATTTGATTCAGAAGCTTTCTAATGGTGAAGCCTCTACTTCTTCTGGAGGCAAAGCCATAGATATAATTGATCTCAGGTACCGTACATGTACATTTCCGGAGACTTTTTTTGTTGCAAGGCCATATGTACCTTTCCGGAGTTCGGTTAGATATGAGTTAATGTTCAATCTTTATTACATTTTGTCGCAAGGAGTACCGGTTAAAACCGGTTATAGATGTGTGAAGTTTGACTAATGTACAATACAAATGGGTTTGATTTGGTTTCAGTGAACCGGAGCCTGGTAATTCACAGCTGACCATATTCTTCGGAGGGAAAGTTATGGTATTTAACGAGTTTCCTGAAGACAAAGCAAAGGAGATAATGCAAGTAGCAGCGAAAGAAGCGAATCATGTTGATTCGAAGAACACTCAGATGAATCTGGACATGGACATGAGCATCAGCAGCAAAAGCAATGTGATCATACCTGATCTGAATGAGCCAACTAGTTCAGGGAACTATGAAGATCAACAAACAGAGCAGCAGCAACATCAGGGTGTGGAACGCATTGCAAGAAGAGCTTCTCTTCATCGTTTCTTTGCTAAACGAAAAGACAGGTAAAACTAAACTTGGACTCTGTTTCTTTTCTCTTTTTGGTTACATGAATTGGTCCTAATATCGAATATGAGTCTAATTAAAGTTAATATGTACAATTAACCTAATTATAGGATTAGCTCAACTTATTAGGAGAGTGATGATTCAACGCTTAGAGTTGTTCAAGGAATCCCATATCTTATCCGGAACTTGTCACCAAATACTTTGAGTTTGAGATGAGACATAGAGTAATATATAAGAAATATGAGTTAATCATTTTGTGTTGACAGGTGACTTTTTTTTTTCGTTCTGAATACTCCACAACTGTTATATAATCTAGCTAGTCCTTATTGTTTCAAGAATTTTATTAGTAAAAATATCAGGAAATTTCTAAGTAAAGAAACACTAATTAAAAACTCTTTGTAAGTCAATATCTAGTTTGTTTATGAAGGACCAAGCATAATGACGGCTCTAATTTATTCTTCTTAAACTATGTATAAAACCAGTAAAGAAGTAGTATATAGTATTGTCAAAAAAAGGTATTAATAGATTCCACGACCAAATTAATTTGTTTAATTTTAATTTTGATGATGCTTCAATATTTCTATAAGACCTATATAATTTACAAGTTAAAAGTTATACGTTTTGAATAACAGGGCTGTGGCAAGAGCTCCATATCAAGTGAACCAAAACGGTAGCCATCTTCCTCCCAAGCCAGAGATGGTCAGTCCATCAATAAAGGCAGGCCAATCCTCACGAAACTTTGCAACTCCTCCAAAACCAAAGGCACATAATTAAATCATCATATGCCGATGGAGGTTGACAAAAAAAGGAAGGACAGTGTTCGAAAGATCTTCAACTCAAGCTATAGGGGATATGAAAGTCATCACCTGTTCATGTTTTTAGTTTCACTTATTTAGGATTTGAAGCCAAATATACTTATTATATATATCATTCCATACTTTTGACCAATCTGAGTGATTTTTAGTGTATTTACGTAGCTAGTATTATTTTCATATATCTTAAATTGAATGTAAAATTTATTTTAAAATCCAACAAAATTGTTTTACAATGACGTTATATAGCTAAAATGTTTGAAATTAGAAACAGAAAAGCTGATTTCTAAGAGTTGTCAGCCTTTAAAGGGCTGTGGAAGACGAGTGACAAACCAGAGACGGATGCCCATGCAGAGGAAAATGAGCTACAGAAGGTTCAAACTCATGATGCATGACTCCCAGTTAACACTCCTAACGCCACTAGACCAAAAAAACTTTTGAGAAAATAGGGCCGAAGTTTGTATATAATATATAGGGCCGCAAGCATATACTTCATTGACTTGGCCTTTAGGCCGGCTCTGTGCCCATGCCATCATCATCATATTCATATGCTGATATAGTGATATGCATGAATTGCTTGGTTGCGGAGAGAACTAAAGCACTTGATACATAAGCTATTGGGCCTCTGTTCAAAAAAAAGAAAAAACATAAGCTATCGGGCTGGGACAGTCACAAGAACCCAACTTTCCCAACCATTGTTTTGTTTCTGTTACACGGAGACAAATTAGAGAGACTGGGTGTTAAGACTGTTTTACCCCTGTCTTAATCCCGTATAATTTTATTAAATTACCCTTATGCCATCCTCTGTATCTGCTGCTGCTCTCTCTCGTGCCGTTTTCTAAAACCCTAGCAAAAGCTTTTATAGACGAACTCCAAAAACTACTTTCAAGTTCTCTTTCGTTCTCACTGTCTCTAATCTCAAAATCACAGAGAATTGAATCAAACCTAATTTTGCTGAAATCTCTCAGAACCCTTATTCATATGCTTTGATTGAAAACAACAACACAATGTCAAAGAAAAAGCCATTGAGTAAATCATCGCAGGACTTGAGTCTACTCACATCTGACATCGCATCGTTCGCTTCCTCTATTGGTTTAGCTTCATCTCTTCCTTCTTCTGGTTTCAACGACACTGATTTCAGAAAGCCTCTTAAACCCAAGTCCAAGAGAATTAGAAAACCTAAGAAGGACGCTTCCGCCGATGATAAGACTAAAGAAGACGAACAAGGAGGAGACACAACAACAACAAGGAACCCTAAATCGAACACTGGAAATGAAAAGGGCAAGAAGCCAAATAAAGATGCGGCGGCGAAACAAACCATACAGCCGAAGCCAAAGCCTGGATTTTTATCTATTGAGGATGACACTACTGGGGATAAGGCGAAACGTTTCACTGAATTCAAGGGTTTGCCTAAGCTACCATTAGTGAAAGCGAGTTTATTGAGCTCTGAATGGTACAATGATGCTGCGGAGCTGGAGGAGAAGGTCTTTGGTGGCCGTAGTAAAGTGGCGGTGGCGAATAAGGAGGATTTTAATGGTGTGGTGGAGAAGAAGAGAGAATTAGGAGAGAGGTTGATGTGGCAATACGCAGAGGACTTTGTTACTTCGAAAGGAAAAGGTGGAGATATGAAGATGGTGATGTCTGCTCAGAAGTCAGGGACAGTTGCTGATAAAATCACTGCCTTTGAGATTATGGTTGGAGAGAATCCTATTGCAAATATGAGGTCTCTTGATGCCTTATTGGGTATGTTTCTTGTGTGTGTTTCCAAGAAAACGAGTCTTTTGTAGGTTTATTTAGTTTCTCTTTGTTTTGGAATGGTGAAATCATCTGAAGCATTTTGTTGATGTCTCTGTTGATTGCAGGAATGGTGACTTCAAAGGTTGGAAAAAGATTTGCATTTAGGGGTCTTAAGGCTCTATCAGAAATTTTGATCAGGCACCTATTTCTTACTCTCGTGTTGTGCTATCAAATTTATGTGTCCAAAATTATATCAGTCTTGATTTTTTTTTTCCTAATTAACTGAGGTTTTTTGTCTTCTCCAGGTTATTACCTGATCGGAAGCTGAAGACACTTTTACAACGACCCTTAAACAGCATTCCGGAAAATAAGGATGGTAACTCGCTTTTGCTGTTTTGGTACTGGGAGGAATGCTTGAAACAGAGGTATAGAAAACTTATCATTTTGCTTCTAGTTGTTGTAGTTACTCCATCAAGTTGGTTTCTTAGGCTTCTTTGATGGCCTCATTAGACAAGAAGAAAAATATATTGAACATTGTCAGATAGCATATACTTCCCAAAAGCTTTTCAAAATGTAGTTAGTTTAAATCAGGCAACGAGGGATGTGTGTTTATCGTTTTTCCAAGATCTGTATCTTCTATGGGTTCCAGAGAATCGATGTGTCAGTTAATAAGCTTACGATGCTGATTTGTAGGTATGAGCGATTTGTCAACGCCCTTGATGAATCATCTAAAGATATGCTCCCAGAGCTTAAAGACAAGGCTTTAAAGGTATATCCTATCACCACTCTGCACCCCTAGCTTATTTAGCAGCATTGGTCTCCAGGTTTTGTAAGATTCTTGATGAGCTATATCATATTAGACATTTAACTATTATCGATGTTTAAGTAATTTTTCTCTTTTTGGTTCAGACAATTTTTTTCATGTTGACAAGCAAATCAGAACAAGAGCGGAAATTGCTAGTGTCATTGGTGAACAAGGTATTGTCAATTGTTACTTTCAAATATTTGTATTCTAATTATTTTTTCCAACTGTGCCCCCTTTAATTGTTCTGTGGATTACTTTACACAGTTGGGGGATCCTCAAAACAAGAGTGCATCTAATGCTGATTATCACCTAACAAATCTTTTGGCTGATCATCCTAATATGAAGGTGCGGCTGTTCAACCTGTTTCAGTATTTGGTTACTTATTGATTTTTTGTTTGGCCTCTTCTCTTTGGCTTAACTGTGTAGTAATTTTTGCAGGCTGTGGTGATTGATGAAGTTGACTCCTTTCTCTTCCGACCTCATCTTGGGTTGCGTGCAAAATATCATGGGGTATGTCCTTTTATTTACTGTTTATATTTTTAAACAAATGTCGTGTTTCACCATTCAACTCTATTAAGGATCACGATAACCATTTTTCTTCGTTTTCTTACTCATCTTTGTAAACTGGTTTATGGTTATCACAATCTGAAGTGTAATATTTAACTTCTTTTGATCTGAATGGGTTACAGTTTTACTGAGACTTTACAGAAGAAGAGTAGTATAAACTTTATCCACGAGTAGCTTTTCTTAAACCATGCTTATCAACCCTTGTAAACTTCACAGGTTAACTTTTTGAGTCAGATTCGATTGAGCCACAAAGGAGATGATCCAAAGGTGGCAAAACGCCTAATTGATGTATATTTTGCCCTATTTAAGGTATATAACTGGCATCTAACTTCTAAATGAGTGAGAAATCAAACATTGTCTTGTGATCATAATTTTTTTGTCCCTCAATTTCCACCTTCCTTTTTCATGATCTCAGACTTCTACCGCCCCTAAATGTTTTCTTTAGGGTGTCATTAATCGTAAGTCATAATATAAAATATTTCACTGTTTTCTGAGACACAGGAGTGTGTTTGCATTCTTACAGGTTTTAACCACTGAAGCAACTAGGAAACAAGGCGCAGATGATAAAGGAGTCGCTAATAAGAAAAATGCCAACCCAAAGGACACAAAACAAGAGACATCATCTGATTCACCCGTTGAATTGGATTCCAGAATTTTATCAGCTTTACTAACTGTTAGTCCGGATGTTGTTATTTTTTATTTACATGATATCTAATAGCGTTGAGACTTTACAGCTCAACTTATATCTTATTCCGTTACTGCAGGGAGTTAACAGAGCTTTTCCATATGTTTCCACTGACGAGGCCGATGATATTATTGAATCTCAGACGCCGGTGCTTTTTAAACTGGTAACTCCTAAAGTTTCATCGTATAACTTCCGCTTCATTTGTTGCAACCAGAAAATTTATAAAGAAAATGGGATCTTGAATGCGTCTAGGTACACTCGAAGAATTTCAATGTGGGAGTTCAATCACTTATGCTTCTTGACAAGATCTCATCCAAGAATAAGATTGTCAGTGACAGGTTTTACCGTGCGTTGTACTCGAAACTTCTACTTCCCTCTGCAATGAACTCTTCTAAGGCAAGCTAAATTTTGAAGCTTCTGTCTATCTGTGTTTCCATCACGTCATATTATTCTTAGTTTATGAATGGATTATCACCCTTACAATTTGGTAGATCCCAAAATTAGTTGCAGAGTGTTAGCGTATTCACATTTCATACATTTTTAATCTTGTGATAAAAACACTTATGTATCTTCCCCTGCCATGTGCCATAGGCTTTTCTTCATAACCCTGTTTAATAATTTTTCATTCCTAATTTTCAGGCTGAAATGTTTATTGGACTTCTTCTCAGAGCCATGAAAAATGATATAAATGTGAAGCGTGTGGCTGCCTTCGCCAAAAGAATCTTGCAGGTTGGTAACATGAACAAGTAATTTATGTTTTCAGTGACAATATTAATATCATTCGTCCTATATCGAAATCTTGGTTATCTTGTTATATTAATTATTCATGTTGACACACTCTGTATACAAACTTCTTTTCGTTATCTCTAAAGTTTACTCTTAAATATTTGAATAGGTTGCACTTCAACAGCCACCACAGTATGCCTGTGCATGCCTTTTCCTTTTGTCTGAAGTGTTAAAAGCAAGACCACCTCTATGGTAAGCATTTTTTGTTCTGTTAACTATATATGCCATGGCTTTTATCTGGTGATACAATGGTCCGTCTATTTACCTTGCAGGAAGATGGTGGTCCAGAGTGAATCAGTTGAGGAAGAAGAAGATGTAGAACATTTTGAGGATGTGATAGAGGGAGATGGTATTGTTCCCATTAATGTTGCAGAGAATGACAAGAGTAATGTTCAAGTTGATCATGATGGTGGTGAAATTACAGGTAGAGATGGTGATTCTTCTTCAGATGACGAAGAGGCTTTGGCAGTCAGGCAATCTGATGAAGAAGATGATTATGCTTCTGATGATTCTGAAGAGCTGTTTATAAAAGAAACTCCCCATGAGCTTCAAAAAACCATGGAGGTTTCTAATGACATGGAGAAAAGAAGCCAACCACCAAAGAAATCAAGTTGTCTTCCTGGAGGATATGATCCTCGTCATAGAGAACCTTCTTACTGGTCAGTTAATTTCATCTTTCATCGAAGCTTAAGTATACTGCTTTTGTCCTAAATATATGTCTGACAAGCTATGAGTGGAACTACGATAATATTTTAAGCCATCTTGGTTGGAACTGAATCCTTGATCTCAAATTAACAGTAACGCAGACCGTGCGAGTTGGTGGGAGTTGGTGGTTCTTTCAAAACATGCTCACCCTTCGGTTGCTACAATGGCCGGAACCCTTCTCTCAGGAACGAATATTATTTACAACGGAAACCCGTTGATCGATTTATCTCTAAGTGCTTTCTTGGATAAATTCATGGAGAAGAAAGCAAAGCAAAACACTTGGCATGGTGGCTCCCAGATCGAACCTTCCAAGAAGGTAAAAAGCTCAAGCTTCCAACAACTAGAGTTGTAAACCATTTTGTTATCTACTTTCACCTGTTACAGTTCTTCTTTTTCTTTGCATGTGCAGCTTGACATGTCAAACCGTGTGATTGGCGCTGAGATTCTCTCGTTAGAAGAAGCAGACGTGGCTCCTGAAGATCTTGTCTTCCACAAGTTCTATGTGAACAAGATGAATAGTACGAAACAATCAAAGAAAAAGAAGAAGAAGAAGCTACCTGAAGAAGAAGCTGCCGAAGAACTTTACGATGTGAATGATGGTGATGGTGGAGAAAACTATGGTAGTGATGTTGAACTCGATGGTGGTGATGAGAGTGACAATGATGAGATTGAGAATATGTTGGATGATGTTGATGATAATGCTGTGGAAGAAGAGGGCAGTGAGTATGATTATGATGATCTCGATAAAGTAGCAGGAGACGATGAGGAAGAGCTTGTGGCTGATGTGAGTGATGCAGAGATAGACTCAGACATGGACATGGACATGGACATGCTTGATGGTGAAGAAGATGTTGAAGACGATGTTGATGATAGTGGTGATAATGATAGTGATGGTGATGATGGTCGTGGTAAGAAGAAAAAGCAAGAGAAAAGAAAACGGAAATCTCCATTCGCGAGTCTTGAAGAATACGAGCATCTGATAGACCAAGACGAGAAGGATGATTCCAAGTCTAAAAGAAAAGTAGCATCAGAGCCCACAAAGAAGAAGAAAAAGAAGAAGACCAAAGCATCAGAGTAAAAAAAAGTTTAAAGTAAGAAGCAAGACTTGTTGAGTGTTATGCAAGGCTCCTTGTGCTGCTGAGTGTTATACTGAAACGCCGGAGATAATTTACTCCAATTTTTGTGGCCTTTTTTTGTTTTCATCTTTGAAAAAAAAAATATTGTACGATTATGTTTTAATTTAATCACTTGAGACTTGAAATTATTGTTCAAATATCACGAACTTTTTTGAGTATTTTTTATTTACAGTTAAATACAAATATTGAACACAGTAATGTGATGGTATCACACTATCATGACAGGCGTGAGAATCCAAGTTGATTTAGTTGTAATTTGGTGGTTAGTAAAATCATCTTAGATCTTTTAATTGAGTGATATGATTAAGACATGCTTAGTTCTTATGTTACCTTAAAAATCTTACTTTTTTTGGGGATAACCGAACCTTAAAAATCTTACTTTTAAAAGAACATATCTAAACTAAACCCATTATCGTAAAAGATGTACAAAATTTTGAAACATTTACAAATCCATAAATGGATCAGGTCAAAACGATATAAATTAAGTACGTCCACAAATATAAAATGTACCATAATATATTATATATATTATTTTAATAACTCAGGAATGATCCTAAAAGTTTCTTAGCCCAAACATTAATTTTCTGGGACCGGAAGAAACCATGTTAAATTTCGAATCCTGTAGCCAATATTACCATAGTATATATTAGATCCGACAACAATTACAACTACTACGTTAACCATTTTATAGATAGATTACATTAAAAAAAAAAAAAAAAGTAGAAAACAGTGACTTATTACGAAGTATTAAATGTATGAAATACAAATACGTATTATTATTATAAATTTATAGATTACACGAAGTCGAAAATTAAAGTAGATTAGTTGCACAATTGTCGCGCACTTACATGAACAACACCATCCCAACTGGCTTGTCTCTACTTTAGTTTTGGACTCTAGCTAACATATAATCTATAATTTCACTTAAATAAGTTCCTAACCTTTTCACTAATATTTTTTAAATCTCTAAAACAAAAAGTATTATCCTCAGAATATTGTGTAATACATCTTGCTACTCTTTATATAATTAAAATAGCATAACTCGATTTACGCAAATCAATACAATGATTACGAATCGGAAGTAATTAGTATTCCAAAACTTAGATTGCTTGTCTGGTTCGGTTCGTGTGATCATTCCAGTCTATATATGCACACGCATATACGCATATATGTGCTTGTGTCATTTTCATTTTCCCGACTCTTGATTAGGTCTAGATGCATACGTACATAAGTTTATTAAGATAAGACATTGGATAGTTATCTAATATCTCAATGATGATTGATGAGTGAGTACTATTTTACTAGTATTTGATTACCTTTGCCATAACCAAGTATAATGTTCGACAATTTATAAAAAGAAGTATCAACTAAAATTCCTTAAATGATTAGCTTACCATCCACAACTTTTTTTTTGTTCCATAAAAAGACAGACAGTAAGGTCTTCTCCACCTAATTTCTTGGAAATGCCAAACTAACTTTATTCAAAACAATGAGCAATATCTTTGATATATTGAAAAGGCTAACTAAAAAGACTATTTACATTTTGTAAAAAAGAAAAAAAAAACATGATATGAGTAGAACCTATTTCTCCTCATATACTGTCAAATTAGTTTATATGGGTTTTCCAATCTTCATTAATTTGATCGAACGGTTTTGTAAATTAAGATATAATAAATTAATGTTATTCGTATGAATTAAGAAAACAAAAATTAGTCGACAGATGGGAAGTCATGAAGACCATATTTGTTATTTTGTATATATGAACGACAAAAAATTAGCATTATCGGGTAATATTGAACAAAATTGTGGACAAGATGTAATCGTTATCTAAAAACATCACTCTTTGTCCGATCATTAGACAACAACACGCAATAAGAGGTCGCCTACACATCTCTATACACACACCGCACATACGTATATATCTAACTATTTTATAAAATAAATATATTAATACATTATAGTATTATTAATTAAAAAAGCTTATTCAAAAAATATGAATGTTTATCAAGAATTTTCAAAATTGGATTTATGGTGTTATATATGACATACGTAGACGAAATTAATTTGTTACATGAAAGAAAATAAAATATAAACCTTATAAAAATATGTATATATATGTATAGTTTGTATCTAGAGTATCTTATACTGCAGAAGTTTTTGTCATGTTAATCTCGATTAATTGATTTTTTTTAATTAATATTTTTAGTATTAATCAAATTACTTGGGTTAGCGTCTAAAAATAGTCGATAGTTACATGATGAAATTATTCAGTCTATGCATGCATGGTCCAAAATACGGTTAATATTGATATATGTGATGTTTTTGATTCTTTAGTTTCTTGCTAATCAAATATTTTTTCTAAAGTAAATCGAATTGTATCGTGTCTCGTAGTTACGTATTATATTAACATTTCCATTTTCAAGTTTGAAAAATGTTTTAAAAAATATGTAAATAGTTTATGAATATGGCAAAATTTATCACAAAATTCTATATGTAATTAATTACAAGATACAAAAAAAAAAAAGGGAAAAAACAATGGGCAAAGACGATACTAGTTTTGCCATTTATGTCCTCATCTCTCTTAGCTGTTATGCATCAATCGGTGGGTCATGCACCTATACGTCGTCTCTCTCTTTCTCTCTATCTCACTCGATATATATATACACGAACCTTCCTCGTTATTTCCTCCCAAGAACATCTCTCAAACATTCTTCTTATTCATCCAATAATTTTTTGATCCCCACACACACACTCACATCATCAACCACATATAAAATCTCCTCATAAACCCTATAAACCCTAGCTAGTAGCTAGTTTCAACAACTCTCTCGTGTTCCAAATCCAAGAAACAGTTCAGCATCAATTTAGCAATGGCCAAAGTCGGGAAGCTGACAAAGCTCAAGTCGGCGATGAAGAAATGGCCTTCTTTCGCCAAGAACCACCACCACTCAACCTCGTCAGCCGCTGTTTCCGACGAGCTCTCAGAGGACAGCAATCTCCATGTGGTTTATGTTGGGCAGACACGAAGACCTTACATGCTTAGACCAGACATCATCTCTCATCCACTCTTTCAAGAACTCGTAGATCGATCTTCTAGATCATCCGTCGAGCAAGATCGTGAGATTGTTGTAGCTTGTGAAGTCGTTTTGTTCGAGCACTTGTTGTGGATGCTCAAGTCTGGTCAAGAAGGAGGATCCGTTGAAGAATTGGCTGAGTTCTATACTTATTGACATGGACCGATTGATTTTATACATTTATTTCGTATAATATATATATATTACATTTTTTTTTTTGTTCTTGTTTTGTTGTTGCTGATAATTTGTATTTTGATTCGATGCGGTGTGTGATCCAAACATGATCTCTTAAACCATGTCATTTGCTTCTGTTTTTCTGAGCATTTTACGATGATGAGCATATATATGTAGTTCCTTAAACCAACAAAGAATAATTTTCTTGATTAAGAACAAAAAAATAAATTTCAGCAGTTTCGAGAAAACCAAACTTAGTGTTCTGGTTAGTTTTGTTTCTATATATATATATTATAATGTTAATGTGGCGGTTTTGTAACTTATTGTTTCTATTTTTGTAACGTATCTTTCTCTATGAGTCATGAGTCTCATGACATAATAAAGAAGGCCTTTGATGATGTTCGAAATTTGCTTTAGTTCCAATTAAACAAATTAAAGAATATGATGACTCCAAATTCATTTTCTCTTTGATTATCTATATAAAAAAAAAATATGACAAGCAATGATTTATATCATCAAATATTCATGGTGTTTTTGTGCGTATCATTTGTGTATGGTGTCAATTTCAAATACAGTTTTCTTTTTTTTTCGGCGTATAAAAATAGAAAAAAACAAATGCAAACTTAAATTAATGGGTCGCTCTCATGACGCGTTGGTGACCTGGTCCCAATTTCATGACCCTACTCTTCTTTCTACTTGCAGATATTATATAATTTATTTAATTTTCAAATATTCCTAAACTTTCAGCCATACAAAAAAAAAAAAAATTTAAAGCTCACGAGATTAAATTAGTCGACATAATAAATTTATAATTAGTACTAATTGGCATTGTTCCGAGGTGGTGACGAAAGGGACGCGAGAAGAGGAATTTATAAATTAGTTAAGACCAAAAAATTAAATTTATAAGTTTTAAGTACGACGACGAAGCTCTCTAATCATTATATAAGCTCTAATCATTATATAAATAAAGAGTAATCAAAGAGAAGAGAAGTTTCTTTGTCAAGTTTTAATTAAGGCTTCTTAATTGATTCCGACACGCTAATGATTGACAAGTCACTCGGTGTGTCCTTTCCGCAAACTTCATGGGACTTCTTCTTCTACTTCTGTCTTCTTCATTACATTACATTACATCTCTCCTATATAGTAGTACTACTACTACTAGTATAATACTAGTATTATAAATTCGGTTGGTAGCTAAAAATTGTTATGGGTTTTGCTTGTTTCAACGTTGAGAAATTGGATTCGAACTCAGGTGTTGTGTCTTAGACTCTTAGTGGGCCGTGCAAGGTGATGGGAAGTTATGAACCGAACAACGTTTGGTGTGGGGTTTAACTAGGGGATAAGAAGAGTCTAGAGATGATGATCAGATTAAGATATGTCACATTTACTGATGACTCTAGTCTTTTGATATGTTTCATTTATGTTCCCACATCCCATGATTAAAGCACCAAACTTTTACAGTGTGACAAACACTCTAACTTAAAGAGAAGGTCTCAACAATAAAAAAGGGATTAGCAAAAGAGAGAAGGAAGGAAAACTATCTGAAAGCTTTTTCACCAGGTGAAACCAAAACTCATCCTTTGTCTTGATGATTTGTATTTGTTTGTGCAATTTCCTGTGGAATTCTCTATTGATTTTTTGGTTTCTGTGATCTTCTTTGGTCGCTGGTCTTTCTTGTTTTTTTGCCTATGGGTTGATTTGATTTTTACCAATTCTTGTCTTCCAAGTGTTTGTTGAAATGCCTCAATGGGAAAAAGGTAAGGTTTTTCCAGGGAATCTAGTAATGTGTTCTTCTCAGTTTGATTATTCAAAAGACCCTAGCTCCATCTCCGAGTTCAGCTGCAGTAAAATTTTCTTTATGTGTCTTCCATGGATAAAATTAGTATATCATTGGGTAATGCGTTGTGTTAGAGAGTTTCCAAAGAGATGATCTTTCATTTCTTTTTTGAGTAGAATTTGGTGATAAAGGTTGGAACTTTGAAGTTGCAATCACGTCTTATCAGTATGTGGTCTCCTAATGTATTCACCATTTTCATTTGGGAAGCAATTAACCAGCTAGTGTTGTTCTCATTGATCCAGGAACTTCATAACTATGTCACGGTTTAGATCATTGTGGCAAGCTTCGGTGAATGCAACAAAGAAGGGTACTTTTTCCATTTTTCTTCTGCTGCCTCATTGACGATGTTCAACTGATTGTATTTCTTGCTATTGGTGTGCATATAATTGCTATGAATACTAATTCTTGTTTGTAATCAGAGTCAAGTGCTTTTTGATTGGAAAGTATATATTTTGTATCAAGACTAGTCTCGCTGGGGACAAACTTTTCTCACCTTTCTGCTTTGCATGCTTTTAGCTAGTCTCTAACATGTTTTCACAATGTACATTCTGTAGCTCTAACGTGGGAACTCGAAGAATGGGTACCTCCTGTAGAGAAGTGTATATTCAAGTTCAATTCAAAAGAAGATCTTAAGACATGGCACTTGTATTCTGATTCTGAATATGGAGGTACTTAGAGCACACAGGTTGGAGGCATATGCTCATAATCACGTTACAGAACCTATTGCCTGTTTTGATATCTTCTTTTGCTTCATAGTAACAATTACTTAGATCAAACAAGATTCTGAATATATTCACTGCATAACTACTCTTCATGTGATCTCCTCATTATCGTGTTGATATTTTACTTTATAGGATTATCTTCGGCTTCGTTGGAAATTAAAGATGGAGCAAATGGATCAGATTGCACTGGTTAGTATGTTTTAATCAAGTGTGCCTTACCGTCTGTTGCTTTTTCGCTTGGGTCTGATACAACCAGTTTGTGCAAGGCAGATTCTTGAAACACAGCTATGCTTTTATGAGTTGTACATATTGTGATGATTTGCTCATAACTGGAGGCATGTAAACGTTATTGAGTATATGCATTAACGAGAAACCTTTTTTTCTTTTGAAAAATCTTGATCTACGATTTCCCTAGTTGAGCTGTTTGGGTTCTACAACGTACCTCTGCTGAGAGTATGAGATTTCTTGATATGCGCACCGTAGTTTCTAACTCTCATCATGATTTTTCCTTGATAGGTGTTTTCTCTGGGAATCTCTCTACGGAAATGAGCGAAGGTTCAAAATGGAATATCAGTCGGAGTGGTTTCTGTGGAATGCGGTCGAAGAAGGTTAACAACATAGCTTCTATATTTATTTTATTACTAATCATCAATTCACACCAAAGATTTGAGTGAGTTTAAAGCACAACTTAATTACTTAACTGAACCACCTTCCCATTTCTGTAGTTTGATGGCTTTATTGATCTCGACGGGTATGATTCCATAGCCCTGAGGCTCAAAGGAGATGGAAGGTGCTATATCTCTACTGTGAGTCTCATGCTCTTCTCAATACTCTCGTCTTTTTTGCTCCAGATGAAACACAAGGGTTCAAGGAGCACAACTTTTTTTTTTCTTAAAGACTAAACTGAGATTCCATTTCAGATATATACCGAGAACTGGGTGAACTCGCCAGGGCAAGCAGAAGATAACTCATGGCAGGCTTTTGTTTTTGCTCCAAAGGGAAACTGGTATACAGCTAAGGCAAGTCTCATACTTTCTTCTACAAATCAACCAGTGTAAAAAAAAGGCTGTTGTTGTAACCCCAAGTATGACAATTTTCTTCTTCTTCTTCTTCTTCTTCAGGTTCCTCTTACTCGCTACTTACCAACATGGAAAGGAAATGTGATAGATGCAGAAATGGAAATGAATCCAGGTCGTGTTGTGGGTATGTCTCTATCAGTTAACGCACAAGGAGGTGGTTTCATTGGAGCTAAATCAGGCGCAGGCGATTTCCGAGTAGATATTGACTGGATCAAAGCAGTGAGAAGGCCATGAACGATGAAGAAAAAGCTTTCTGATGAACAAATTTGAGAAACCATTAAAAATATACAATATGTTCTCTGGTTGACTAGTTTAACCGGGATTTGGGTAAACCGTATCCAAGTTGAAGAACAATAATAAGGCTTATGAATTGACTTACAGCAAGTTGATGGACCAAAAACGCTGCTTATGAATTGACTTGCAGCAAATTGATTGGTTCAAATAGAAACGAAGAAAATATACTATTTGGTCCCAAATGGCATGGCAAGTTGCTCAATTTACCTTAAAGTGGCGAGAAAGTTATATAATTAAACTAGGAAGTCGATCCGTGCATTGCGGCACGGAAGTTGAAATTCTTAATAAATTAACATTACTAATTTGCTATATGTTAACTTATTATTGGAAAAGAAAATTTATATACAAAACTGGTATTGCATATTTAGTCTCTCTCATTTTTTTTGCTATCATATATTGGTATATGTATCACGCAAAGTAAATTTATTTTTTACTTTACTTGATCTACCTAAAATCATTATTACTTTATCACATATTGATATTTTATTTCGTTTACCAAATCTATTTTCTTGCGATGCAATAGAATAAGATTTAGCTCTAGAACAGGCAGTTCGGGATGAAATTCTTGCAAAGAACCATCAATTTTTTTTCAAAAGATTAATGCCAGCCGAGATTGGCCTAGGCTTGTTTATGTTTTTCTCCTTCACAGATTTATCCTTGTTTTTAGAAAATATTTTGTATCAAAGCTATTGTAGTTACTACAATTTCTTTTCACCAATAAAGATCTCATATTTATCAAAAAAAAAAAATAGTTCAGATCATAAAAAAATTTAAATTAGAAATTTCATTACAATAAAGTTTTTATTAATCTACGATCGACTGGTCCGTAAAACAGTCTCGCGTTTGATATATTAGACCACATTACAAGAAACATTTTGTTTATTAGCTTAAAAAGTTATCTTGTTCTTTTGTCAGAAACCTTGCCTCCTAAAAAGGATGGACCAAAGAAAAGATTATGAATAATCAAATCGAATGATTAGAAAAAAAAAGAAATTTCACACGTTCCCAAAGATAGACAGATTTCAAAATTTTGTCACACTACTATTGTTCACAAAAGATACCGGCATTACGTATACTCTTTGAAAAGAACAATTTTAACAGACATATGAATGTTAGCATATCTATATATACATTTTCAAGTATATTTAGCAAATAAATCCCAAAGTTACCACCTATTTACAAGATTACCATTAGCATTAATTATTAATTTGTTTTTCATTTAATTAATTAATATTAAGTTTCTATTTTTGAAAACAAGATTTCCCATCCTAAATAAATTTCCAAAACAATTGGAACCACTCCCTTTAACATTAAGTATTAATTTTATAATTGATTTAATTAATATTAAGTTTCCAATTTTACAACTCCATACACTAATTTCCTAAACAATCGGTCTAACCAAGATACAAATTGATTTTCGATCTTGGAGGAGGATCCGTGGCCGAGATTTTTGATCTCAACGCATTGATTTCCCCTTAAAATCTATATTATTATTTTTGAACTACATTTTGTGTTATGCCCTTCAAGTTTTGGTTATTTATATTAACATTTTTGAAGTACATTTTGGGTTATGCCCTTTTAATTTTGTTTATTTAAAAAGTTATTTACAACATTAACCCCTAAAAAGTTTCCAAAACTAACATTACTTCAGATTTTGTTCCTAAATAGTTTACATTTCATTCCAACTAAAAAATAACAGCAATCAATATGAAAAAAAAGAACTCTCACATATTTAACTACACATTTTGTTGTGTTTTGAGATGTTCTATATCTGAATCATTCTGATTCTCATTTTATTTTCTAAAACCTGCGAAATTTGATTATTAACGTAAGAGAAACTTCGATTGCCATTTATTTAAATATTATAATTAACATATATAAACTTAATAAAAAATTTAACTATTACGAATATGTAAAATTAAAAAAGTCTAAAATACTATATAATGTGGTTATTTACTAGATGAGTTATAAAGAGGACATGTTGGAATTAATAAAATATCATTAAATTAGTGTTAACACGGGTTAAATCCTCATTTAATTATTTATCAACACTACTAATATTAGAATATTTGACATAAATTCAAGTTGATTTAAGTAAGATTGCGTAAAATAATTAAATCAGTAGGAAAAATGTGACTTAATTACAGCGTATAAATTACTGATTATGTATTTATATCCCTTACTTTTGGTTATAATAATTAAAAATCAAAATAGAATCTCAAACACTAAACAAAACAAACTAAATGTACAAACAAGTGTATTGCGAGTTAAAAAATAATATAAACATTTAGCCGCACAACAACCGGAAAATTTAGTTATTCCTCTATTTACAAAACATCTAATATTTAACAAATAAATACAACATAAAATATAAATTATATGTCCGCGGTGTACCATAGGTTAAAATCTAGTAAATATTCAAAATCAAGTATAAAATATATCATTGAAAAAAACTAACGGTATGATATTAAAAGGTAACAAACATATTTACCATTCAATTTGATATCTTATTCAAAGAATTTTAATAAAATATAAAAGATATTGCTTGCTCACAGATTTATTTTTATTTTGTATTACGTATTTAAAAATAATTTTTACTTTCACGGGTTTCATATGATGAATTTTTGCGGATTAATTTTTTTTGAATATGTTGTCTGACCCGCCTAGCGTGGCGGGTTTGGAATATAGAACCAATACTAAAACTATTCATTTATCTCATATATACTAAATATTTGTAAACATAGTTTTGAAAATAAACTTATAAATTATTTAGTATATGAACTACAAAATATTACACATACTACAACACATTCTTAATATTCAAAAAAAAAAAAATACACATAAATATATACACTAACATACTATATAGGCGTATACCTCTGTTTAATTCTAGAGAACAAAACAAATCTAGAATTTTATATTCTATCTAATAACAAATTTAATGTAATTAGGTTATAAACTTTATAAAACGTAAGAAAAAGAAAGAAAAATTCTAAATTAATTAGACAAAAATTTAATTAATTGAAAATTTGAAGACTAAATAAATTAAAAAATATTATTTAAAAAACAATAATTTATAACTTAGTACACCGCGGGTGAAATCCTAGTTGAGAGATAAAGAAGAAACAGAGTAAGTGACAAACTCAAAACAAAATTGATTTATATAGAAAACAAATAGACACAACAACACAATAACTTGTGTCTCTTCACACATAACCAACTTCACCACTTAGTCACCCTTAATTGAGTTTTAGTCTTGCATTGAGCTAGAATAACATTTGTGTCTCCCTCTTGGTAATTTCTTTCTTACCACACAAGGTATTAACTTGTCTCTTCGTCCCTTTGATGAAGTTCCTCCTTTTTCTCTTGTCAGTTTGACATAAGAAGATCTTGGAGTTTCTAATTCACGCAGGCTTCTCTTTTATCAACTTCAATTTTTCTACGTGAACATTTTCACGTCCCCTCTGTGATATTTCGTCACGTTTCCATACCAACCTTGTTCTTACAACCTTCTTCACCTTCTTTTTCTCTAAGGTGCACTTTTTTTCTTATCCTTTTTCGATAATTGGCTGCTTCTCCCTTCTCTCTCTTAGGAAGCAGCATCTCCCTTCTCTCTCTTAGGAAGCAGCATCCTTTCTTGCCTAGTGTCTTCCTTTGATCACCATCATCTTCACGTCTTTGTGAAACTTTTTCCCCCTCTTCTTCAGTTATCTTTTCCACTGGCTTAAGCTCCATTGTTCTCCGAGGTATGCTTCGTTCTTTGCTCCATTTTTCTCCAAGGTAAGTTTTCTCTTATGCTCCATTTTTTTCTATGAGGTTTCTCCTTTAATACTTGGTATCTCTCTTTGTTCACCGTCACATCTCTTTGACGTCTAATGTGTTCCCTTGAACCTTTTTGCTGAGAGGTGTTACTCTGTTCTTCCAACATACACTTCTCCGTGTTGTTATCTTCCTCACAAATATAACACCACTTTTTTTTGCTAATTCGCCATGCTCTGTTTCTTTCAACAGGCGGCTTCTCCGTCTTATTTCAGTTGAAGAACTCTTCAAATTCTCAACTTCATCGAGTGATGTCTTCTGAGCATCCTTGAGAAGATTTTTCTATCTCCTTCATCTCTTTGGAACCTTCTTCTTGAAGATATTTCTCTTCTTCTTACAACGAAGTTCTTCTTATTTTGTTGTGCTTGGACAGGATCCAAGACCCTATGATACCATGTTAGAATATTGAGAGAAAAAGAAGAAACAGAGTTAGAGACCTTTGTCTCTTCCCTTTTAAAGAAGACAAGAACAAAACTGAAACTTTATTTAAAATCTGAAACTACCAACTACACAATGGCTTGAATCTCTTCCCACTTGTGCCTCTCCAATGAAACAACACAAACAAACTAACACGTCAATACCAGATTTTGCAACTATTAACCATAGTCAGTTATAGCCAACAATGAAGACATGAATTAATCTATATTTGCTGGGTTCAATTGGCAAAGTTTTAAATCACAAAAATGATAAAAAGGTAGACAACAACCATTTCGTACAAAATGATTTATAATCAAGGGGCCTAAAAAGAAGTGCACCATTTTAATTAAGCATTTCAGCCATTGAACATGTTCTTTCATCGTTGGGCTAAACTCCGTATAAAACCCCAAAGAAGAAGACGAGACAAAACGGATCAATCACGATGCTTTAGTAATTCTAAAGCTCATTTTAATTTTAATAGATTTTGTTCGTCCACTGAATATTATGCAAAAATCTAAACCCACATACTCAACACTATGTGAACAACAATTGTATGGCTATGAAAAGAACCCAAGAATTTGGAACTTACGAAAGTAAGATTGATTGAAACGTTGGCGGGAGTGTACAATACATGATACACTCTAGATCAGTGGACAGAAAATCGTCGTCGACTCGTCGTGGAAAATAGGATTCAGAAGAGGATTCCTTAAGTTTTGTTTAACGATTTCTGTTTCTCAAAGATTCACAAAAGATTTGTGTTGGAATTCATAATTCAGAATGAGGAACAAAATCATTTTACAATTCAGTTTCATTGGTTTAGGTATAGAAATGAGGCTGAAGAGGCACAACGAAAGATGGTGATAATTAAAAAGAGGGAGAAACGATGTTTCACAAAAGAACCCGAACAAAATGTTGTAATTGAAAGACACACCTCTTGGTTAGTTGGTTTCATACAACGATGCTTCACCAGTGTAGGTATATAAATCAGTATGAAGTGGCACAACTAATGGTGGTGAGATCTAAGCATAGAAAGAGGTGATGCTTCACATAAGACGTGATTATGAATAAAAAGTCGCGATTAAAAGGACACATCTTTTGGTTTAGGGAACGAATTTTCCATTAAAAAAAACCTCAGCCCTTAGATTAAGAAGAGACTAACCTCAAGCGTTGGATTACAATGATGACATCAGCAGTCCCTTAAAAACTGGTTTGCTATTATTATATATATAGATTCTTGAACCAAACTTTTTCAAATGTATTTGACCTAATGTAAGTTTCGTTATACAAAATCCCTAATTTGAATTTTAGCAAGATCATAGTGTAGAGTTATGCATAATATTCTACTAATTTAGAAGCAAATATATACTATACATAAAGTCTACAATTAGGTGGGAAAAATGTTTCTTCCTTGATTAGTCTTTTGGGATATGGTTGATAAACAATAGAAGAAAAGAAGAAAGAATGAAAAGCAAATGTATCATGTTTTGTTAAAAAGTAAATTGAAGTGAAAGTAACTCTCTTTTTTTTCTTTTGCTTTTAATTTCTCATTCTTCCTCTAAAAAGAAAACGTGAGTAATTTTGTCGTGATTTTAAATATAAAAAGTTGCATAATATTCCGTTCATTTAGTTGTCAAAACTAGGGAAAAAATGTCGTCTAAGTTCAAAATTGGGTTGCACTCACAAAGAAATACTAAAATAAGACTAATACTCAAAAACTTTTTTTTTAAAAAAGTTGATGTCGAAAACGAGTTTAAAACATAAACAACTAGTTCAAGTGGCGAGTTTCTCGATCATTCTTTAATACCCCCCTCACCCTATGTATATATATAGTATAATAGTACAACACAAGAAGGCACGATACCCAAAATATCAAAGAAAATAAAAACCACTGCTTCTTTTACCTTCTCTTTTCTTCTTCTCTTCTTCCACGTCCACGCGTATCCACACAACATCTATACATATACATCAACTTCCACATCTATATTCCCTCTCTTTGCTTCCATTAAACTCCAAAGAAGATCTCTGCTTTTCATTATATTTCATCCTATAATAGTATCATCAATGGAGAAGGAAGACTTGTACGCTGTTATGAATTTGGACAACGAATGTTCACAAGGAGATCTCAAACTTTCTTACAGGAACCTTGTTCTGGTTGGTTTTTCACTTGTCTTTTTTGGCTTTTTCTTTTTATATTGGTCTGAATGCGATCCGGTTTTGCATTTTCTGTTGATTAATATTGGTTTTTACTTTTTTTTATGTGTGTTAGAAATGGCATCCAGATCGGTTTCATGAAGAGATTAAGAAAGATGAAGCCAAGATGAAGTTCCAATCCATTCAACGAGCCTACTCTGGTAAACTATTCATCCGGTTTTCTCTTTAACCGGGTCTGATTGATTTATTGGTCTGTTCCGACCGTTTTGTTAATCAAACTGTGTTCACAACAGTTTTGTCGGATTCGAACAAGAGGCTGCTGTATGACGTCGGTGCGTATGATAGTGATGACGACGAAACTGTAGGTTTCTCTTTTAGCTACTAACGAATTTTTACTAATTTTTTTTTTCTAACAAAAAAAATACAAATTTTATTGCGTTGTAGGGAATGGCTGATTTCATAAATGAGATGGTGACACTAATGGCTCAAACTCAATCTACGGTAAACATATCATTACTTCGTTACTATTACTAATTCCTTAGTACTACTAGTAGTTACTATTGTGATGATGATGATGTTAATGGTGGTGAGTGTGATTTTTCCATGATTTGAAACAGGGGAACGAAAGCTTAGAGGAATTTGAAGAGTTGTTTGAAGAACTGTTGAAGGATGATGTGAACGATCAATTCATCAAAACTCGTTCATCTTCGTATTCGCCATTTAGTAGCGCGTCTACTACTACGGTCCATAGCGATGATTTATCAAATGATATACCCAACAAAATGAACACTCGTGACAAAACTATGGTTGTATAAGTTCTAGTAAGGTATTTTTAGTTTATATAACCATCCTTGTTGATTTTTTTTTTCTTAAAACTTATTTGTGTTTTTTTTCCTATGTATATATATACTACATAAGAAAAAGCATATGTAAATGAAAATATGTATGTTGTAGAATTATTTTCAGAATTATCATGAAACCGATGTTGACCATAATATTGATGTTTTCATAAAGGTAGTAGGGTGGTCCATGGACGAGATTTCCAAGTTGGCAATAGAAGATCTAAGAAGTAGAGCATTAACATTCAATTTTTTTTTTTGTTTGTTTGTTGGAACTTGATTTTTATTTAATTTTCGTTGTCGTGTTGCTAAGATATGGTATGTATACAATAAGTTGAACCTTCTAGTTCTAGGTCGTTTGAACCTTATTTTTGAGGTATGTAAGGTTCGTGAGAGAGAATGAGTTTGTGTCTACTACATTAAAACACAATGCATACGAAAAGTGTACAAGAAAACCTAAAAACCAATAAAATAAATAATAGACAGGAATCTAGCTATTCGATAAAGCTAGAAGACTCGTATTCATATTTGTAATTATGAAAAGTGTGGATATTTTCGAACTTATGAATCTCCACGAATTCTCGTATTTGAAAGTTTGATCCAGTCTGTAATACGAAAAAATTAAAATATTGGAAATAGTATCTTTCTTCGCCGTGAGGAATATAAACTTTTTGGAAGTAGGACCAAGTGACAAAGCTACTCACAAGTTGTCTTTTTTTTTTGGGTCGTAAATAATAAATCTTCACTATATTTAGACCTGCGATTGCGAGTCTTTTTTTTTTCTCCCTATGAAAACGAAATATGATTTAAATTAAATTGTTGTGTAGAAACTAAAAATCATGTTGCCTAACTTTGTATGGTAAACAAAATTACAAGTTGGATGACATAATACATAAATTTGTTGTTATTAGTTAGTACAAGTTGAGAATAATTAGTGTCCTCTACACTGAATCTGGTCCATTACTTTACATTTGACATCAAAGTTGCTCAACTTGTAAAAACCGCTGCCTATTTTTGTTCCTAAAAGTTGTTTTCTTTTGCAATTTGTTTGGCATCAATTCTGATTCTGTCAAATAATGTTACAGTATTCAGTTTTATAATTATTTATGAATTTGTTTGTTTTGTTGATGTTTATTTATGAACATAGTATATTATTTATGTTGTGAATTAGTGATCTCCATAGTCCTTTAAAGTAAATGGTATATCCGAAATTAAATTCGGATTAAGATGCGTGGCTTTTGGATATTTATCCTTAACATATGTAACAGTAAAACTATGTTTTTCAATATATATTTAACGATTTTCTTTAGTTTAAAAACATTCATATCATGATATCTGGATCCAAAATCGGTCTTCACTATTTGAGTACAAATCTCTGAAATTTCACATATTTAGAGTGGATTAGACTGATTTTGGCTCCTCATCATACTGAATTTACTACTTTGATATTGACCATTTCTTTTTATCGTGCATCAGTATGTGACTAAAATGAAAAGAAAAAGACAAAACACTTTTTAGTGTTACAAAAATATGGGCTAGCTAGGTCGAGTGCGTTAAGGTCCAATATATCAAAACCTAAATATGGGCTCTTAAGACCAATTTAATACTTTTTATTGTTCATGTTTCATCGTGTCTCATTGCTTGCTGATTTACTGGTTCAGTCCAAGCTGCTTAGTGTATGTTTTTGTTCTGTTGGCCACAAATGACACCTCTGATTAGATTTAAAAAAAAGAAAACGTTTTGACCAACCAAACACAACCATAACGATACGAATAAGAAAAGCAGTACCACATTAACAAACATCTTTTTTGCAAGAAAAAACTTTCTTTGATTTGCACACATTGAATAATTCTATATATAGTTGCACAAAAATTAAGTTGGGGTGGTACGGAATCTGTGTCATATTAGTATAAATATTACTAATAAAGTTAATTAAGAAGATGTGGGTGATCTAATAACTAATAAGATGATTTTGATTAAATCATACTAACAAAAATGGAGGGAAAGAGAAATCATAACAAACGCAATGATGTGGCCATGTGGAATTGTTGGCAACCACCCTCAAAACATCCAAAACATTAGGTTCGTTGCCGAAATTAATCAGATAATTAATGAGATTTGGTACAGTATTTCTTATACATTTAATAGAAATTAATGCTACATTTAGAATTAATGTTAGGGTTTGATTGGTGAATATATTACAATTTCCATTTGTTTCTCACCTAACTGATCAACAAAATCTTTTCAGAACCATACTCGTATTATAATCTTTACATGATTTTGAAAGGAAGAAGAGGTCATTGCGATAGTAGAGAGAAAAGTCGCGCGCGTGATACTCACTCGCGGCGATTTTTTCTCTCCCAACAACTTCTTCTTCTGATCACAACCACGTGCACTGACGGCGGGTCCTCCGTCAATTCCGGTGACGATGAGGACCCTTCAACCCATGGCGCTTCATCCGCGACCCCGCATCATCTCGGCGACACCATGGAAACAAGATCAAGGGGGCAGTGGAAGGGAGAAGCATCTGCGCGATCTCACCGGTAAAGAACTCTATCGGCGGAATAGCGACGCAGAGTGGAAGAAGGTGGTTCACGGCGAGGAACGGCGAAGGAAGACAGGTAGATCTGGGGTCGGAGATTCTGGAGGCTTCGCTGGATCGGACTCGATAGGGGAGGTAGACTCCGATCTGGCGAGGCTAAACCACCGTCGAAGGTCTCTTTTCTACTCCCTACTGTCTTCTCCTTCACGACCGAGCAAGAACTCTCCTCAACGACGACGAGATCGATGCTCTTCCTCCTCCTCAACGCGGCTCTACGGTGGCGGGATGGACAACGGATCTTGGATCACCATCTCCGTTCGGCTACCGTCGTCCAGGCTTACCGGAGGTCCTGATCCGGTAAGCATCCGCAGCTTTGTTGGACGGCGGCTACAAACGTGTTTTACGTTTGTAGATTAGGGTTTTCAGCTTTGGTTTGGTTCGATTTGTAAACCCAGTCGGTTTTGTATTTTTCATTGGTTTAGTTTGGTTTGGTGTAACGGGTCGGGCCCTTAGGGGATTGTGTATGGGTTTATATCCGGAAATAGCCCATTAGGCTTATATTTTTAATAGAATACCCTTTAACAAAAAAAAGAAGAGGTCATTGCAAAAAAATAAAAAAAATAATTACAAACCGATAATTTTATAAATTTTATTTTCACTATTTCATAAAGTTAATAACAAGTTCTAAAAATTGTTACTCTTGGTGAAAAATATTTACTGTTAAGTTGATGTTCACTAGACTATATACCATTGACTTCTTCCCCATATGAAACTACGAAATTACCCTCATCCTTAACCGGGAGAATGTATACCTAATGGTAACAAATTGGTAATCGAAAAATCAACACTAAACCAAGTAGAAGAAAATCGGTTTAATAAAAGAAGCTACACGTAGCAGAGGAGGGATTCGATAATATTTGATTTTTAGCTGTCTCGGTTAAGAAATCGAACCGGTGTAAGAACTTGAGGGTATATTGGTAAATTCATCACCGAGGTAGTATCTTTTGTTTTTCCAAATCGAAGACGACATTCGACGGAAAAGAAGCTGTCTGAATAAGGAAACACTCTCTCTCTCTCTCTCTCTCTCTCTGCCTCTAAAACACGCTCCGCATATTTCTCTCTCTAAAGGCAGTGTCTTTTTGTACATAGAGAGAGAGAGAGAGTGTGTGTGAGAGTGAGTGTGTTGGTTTTGAGCTTGGTTATAAAGAGCACAGAGCACAGAGAAGTGGGAGAGAAGAAAAAAGAAAAAGGAAAGATTTTTGCATTTTTGTTTTGAGCAAAACCAGTAGTGAAGTGACAACATTCTTAAGGGTTTCTTCTTCTTTCTTCTTCTTGAAGACGGTCTAGTGCCGAATTAGAACTTCGATTAAGCTAAGAAAAACTGAGAATTTGAAAGGTCCCCAGCTCAATGCTGGATCGGCAAGGAGGATCTTGGTATGTTTCTTTTTGATCAAACCCTGCATATCTCGAATGTGGTAGAGTTTTGCATGACTTTTTAGATTTCTGAAGCTTGGGTGTTTTGTTTTCAAGTTTGGATTTTTATGTTTGGGTTTACTTTAGTAGTGAGAATCAGATCTGAGAAGCATCTGTGTCTGATGACTAGATCCTCGATTTCTCTGTTTTGTATATGAGCTGTGTTGTTTTCTCTTCCTTTTTTCGGGATTCATTGTCTTTGATTGAAGTTATATTCCGTTTCTTTTTTTTTTTTATTAAACAGTTTCTATTATTGTATATCTCAGGTTTCTTGGTATGGATTTGAGATTGTTCAGTTGAATTCTGTTTAATCTCAGTGAATATCTCTGTGCTTCTTGTGAAAAAATGAGGTCAGATACGGTTCTTGATTATGCGGTATTCGAACTGTCCCCAAAGCATTCACGGTGAGTATATGTTTCTCTTAATGTGGTCCTGATTTCTTCCACTTTTGTTTTTAATTTTAATTTTTATAAAGAAGTAAGTTGTGTGTGTGTATTTCTTTTGACAGATGTGAGCTGTTTGTATCAAGTAATGAACAGACAGAGAAGCTAGCTTCCGGGTTGATTGAACCCTTTGTCTATCATTTAAAACTTCTTGAATCACAGGCGTCACCTATTAGATTGGAGGTTGAGAAAAGCAACAACACTTGGTTCTCTAAAAAAACATTAGAGAGGTTTTACAACAGATGATAATTTAAATTCATTTTTAGCAGCCTTTCTTTTTTTGGAATACTAATAGTTTTCATCCAACATTTGTCTCTCAGATTTGTACAATTTGTTAATAGTCCAGAAGTTCTGGAAAAGGTCAATACATATTATTCAGAGATGTTACAGTTGGAAGCAGCTCGGACATTATATTCGCAGGTTGTAACTTGTAACCACTATTTTTGAAACTTAACTTCTTGTTGTGATTCTTGACCGACCTTTACTAAATGTTCTGTTGTCTTCTTTGGTTTTTAAAGCGGAGCGAAGACTCAAAGTTTGGTGCATCAGGTGTGTTTGTTTTCACTGTTGTTGTTACTTACTTGTATGGTTTTGTTTTTCGTTCTTTTTGCAATTCCGGAGAACATTGATCTTGAACATCAATTTGAATCTTATTTTCTTCGGTTTCAGATGATGGAGCCGCAGCAGATGCCACCAAGTAAAGCTTTTATGCCTTTATGTTCATTGTGTGTGTTTAAAGAGTTTTTCATTGATTACTTGTTTTTTTTCTCTATACTCAGGAAGGAGCTCTTAAGGGCAATAGACTTAAGACTTGAAGCTATTAAAAAGGACTTAACGATGTCCATTTCTCATGCATCAGCTAGCGGTTTCAACCCTCATACTGTTTCCGAACTCCAACAGTTTGCTGATAAATTTGGTGCACATCAGTTGAAGTAAGCCTTTTGTTGTTTTCTACATTTGACTATTTTTTCGTGTTTTGTTGTTTGATCTAATTGGAATATTTCTTTCAGTGAAGCATGCAGCAAATATATCTCACTGTGGAAGAAAAGGCCAGACTTGATCGAAAAGGATGGGACGCGCCCGAAGCAAAATGCGGTAAATGAAACAGAACATCAAATGCAACAGTGTGCTGCTACTACAAGTACCAAAAAGAATGAAGAGGAAAAAAATGATGAAACTCTGGATGTAACCTCGTCTACAGTTAAGACCAGCCAACACACAAGACGACTGAGTGTGCAGGATAGGATTAACCTCTTTGAAAACAAACAGAAGGAAAACTCAAACTCTGTGGGAACCAAACCTGTAGCTCTTACTAAATCTATCGAGCTGAGAAGACACTCCTCGGATCTTACTTCCTATGATAAACCTGTCCTCAGAAGAAGCAGTATTGTGAGTGACATGAGCATTGATTTGACATCGGAAAAGAAGTTGGAGAGTGTCCCAGGGGATACCTCTTCGTTTGTTCCTCATACCATAGGTCTAACTGATTTAAGTGAAAGCTTTAAAAAAGGCCATGAGGTCGAATATGAGCTGAAGAGTGACTCCGAAAAAGTTGGTAGTGAAGAAGCTTCTCGAGAAAGAGTCATGAGTTCCAAAACTGTCACTGAAAAGAGTTTAGTTTCAGGAGTTGAAGAACCTTCTGATGCTCAGTCCAGATCAGTCATTGATTTGAAAGACTCTTCTTCTTCAAAAAACCAGACTGATAGTTATCTTCAGAATGTCATGAGTGATGCTAAATCCAGACAGAGAGAGGAGGGTTCTGAACTCAAAGCCAACAATGTATCACAATCATCAGCCATGTTTCCTTCTCGCCATGCACGATCTCGGTCAGCCCATATAGAAGCTAGTTTTCAGGGGGATTTGGCATCTCAACCGCAGTCTAGATCTTCTTTTGGCAGGATCAAGAAGAAAGAAGTGGTTCCATCAGAGGAACAACCAGTATTATCTCAGAAACCACAATTCAATGACGATGGGGAGGGCAGGCAGGTTCGAGCTAACAGTAATAGGTTTCCAACTGCATCGGTAGATCAAATACAGAGGACAAGACTGTCAAAGGATAATCCGGGGGCTAATGATGAGTTGAAAATGAAGGCAAATGAGCTTGAAAAACTTTTTGCTGAGCATAAACTCCGAGTTCCAGGGGATCAATCAAGTTCTTCCAGACGTGGTAAGCCAAGTGAAACCCAAGTTGCGCAGCCAGAGCCATCTCATCATTCTATAGGGGTTGCAGACCAAAGGCTTTCTCATTCTATAGGCGGTTCTGGTGATCTTTCAAAGCTCATGACTCCCTTGGTTGGTGATAAAGACAAAGGAGGTGATGCATTGCGAAGGAATTTTTCGGACGTTAGCCTTACGGATGATTCGAAAGGAAAGTTTTATGAGAAGTATATGAAGAAAAGGGATGCTAAACTGAGAGAAGAATGGAGTTTGAAAAAAGGTGAGAAGGAAACAAAATTGAAGTCTATGCAAGAGGCTCTTGAGCAAAGTAGGACTGAGATGAAGGCTAAGCTTTCTGCTTCTTCGTCTGAGAGACAAGATTCACTTTCAAGTACTCGTCAGCGTGCAGAGAAATTCAGGTCTTTTAATTCTCGGTCAAGTATGAAAAAGTACCAGGTACCTTAGCATTAGGTCCACTTCGAAATGTTCTTCCTCTCTTTCTTGAATGGTTAAGACGTGTTATATTGATGATGAGACTGTCTTTTTGGCAGCATCCTATAAACTCATTTCAGAGCGAAGAAGATGAAGATTGCTCTGAACAGAAACCTCGGGCGAAAGATAAAGCAGCCAGTGGACAACAGCAATTAGTTGGCAACAATGCTTCTCGGAGCTCCCAAGCTAGAAAGCCTCAGCCCAACAACAGGAACATGTCTTCTTCTAATACCCCGCGAACTGCAGCATCGGTTCCAAAACCATCAGGTAAAGTTTCAAACACCTCTTCTGGGAGGCGAAGATCAGACAAGTCAGTCGCACAATCTGTTCCAAATTTTTCTGAACTTATAAAGGAAAACACGAAACCATCTTCTTTAGCTGTCAAAACTACTATGCGATCACAGGTGAGAAGTAGTGGTCGCACCAAGAATATCAAGGAAGATACACCTCTCCAAAGACCTCGATCATTAAGGAAAAGCTCTTCTGGGAGCATAGACTTCACAGAATTTTCCACTCTCTGCTCCGATGATATGAAGGCCTCTCTAAGAGTGAACTCTGATATATCTGAGAGTCTAAGAAATGAAGAATATGATGAGCCTGAAGCTGAGGCAGAAGAGGTCTTGGAGAATGATGTTAGAGATGATGATGAAGAAGAGGAAGAAGTGGAAGCACTAGGTTTTGAGGATGAAAATCCAACACTAAGCGAGGTGTATGAGAAAGTAGATCATTCAAGAGAAGATAACTGTAGTTTCTTGCCTGCCACTGTGCCTCCAACATTTCTTACTGCTGCCTCATTAATGGACTCACCTGGAGAAAGTCCTCTTTCTTGGAATGCAAACCTACAACACTCATTCAGCTATCCTCATGAGCACTCGTCTGATGTTGATGCTTCTGTGGATTCTCCCATGGGAAGCCCTGCGTCATGGAGTTCTCGGATGAGAAAGAAATGGGGAACGGCTCAGAGTCCTGTTACCGTTGCTGCTGCTGCTAATAACTCGTCTCAGTTCCAGTCAAAGAAGGATTTAAGCAAAGGGTTTAAACGGTTGCTAAAGTTTGGAAGAAAAAGCCGCGGTGCAGAAAGCTTGATGATGGATTGGGTATCTGTAACGACTTCTGAAGGAGATGATGAGGTTGAAGATAGGAGAGACTTTGCGGATCGATCATCAGAGGATTTAAGAAAGTCAAGAATGGGATCTCTACAAAGCCATCTCTCTGAGGATGGGTTTCATGAGAGCGAGTTCCCTGAACAAGGTAATTCTAATGATATTTGCTTTTTAACCGCTCTTAGTTTAATGCTATCACGAGTTCTTACATATTTGGTTGTTCGCATGTTTCTTTTTCAAGCTTCCAATATCTCTGTATCCGAGTTGAAAGATGATCATCAAATGTCTGGAAGCAACTTCAAAGGTCAAAACTTGTTTTTCCTTTTTTCTTTGCCTATTCACTCATGCTGAATGCAAGATTTCTCCATTTGATCTTCCTCTGAATTATATTATTTCTTCATTACAGCGCAAAAGTCGTTCTTCTCGCTCTCCACATTCAGGGGAAAAGGAAATGATGCAAAGCCAAGATAAAGAGATTAAGAAAAATCTTGCATGGATTTGGCTGCGCAGGTAAAGAGAGAAAATAGTCAGATTCTTTTGGTGGGTAACGCAAGATTTCTGGTACCATAACTCAGACGGGTCCTTATCAGCCGGCTTAGTAATTTTGTCGATTGTTTGTGTACATTTTGTTTAGCGAACAAGATTTATCCGAATTTTTGTACCTACATCGTGATTTTGAGTCCAATTTGTTTCTGGCCTTCTTATACTTTGATGCGCATGCAACGAAATCTCTTTTTCCATAACTTAGGATCAAGTGTTTAGCTCTCTTTTGTACAACCTTCGCAGTAAACAAAGCGCAACAATTGAACAACAAATAGATATTACTGTATGTTTAAACAAAACATCTCCAAAATAGCCTCAAGCAGACACTGGCTACATATCGAGAGCCTAATAATAATGTGACTCTTCTACATGCAGAGCACAATGATTCTTTTTACTTTCTTTACAGGATTTGCTCACCATTCTTAATTTAATTTCAAAAGCTTAATTTACAAGCAAAAACTTCAAACGCTTAACTAAATACCCTTTATCTGCTTGTCCCTACGTTAGATTACAACTCATGTTGTGAAGCAAGGGTTCCTGATGATAAATAATGTTATTCTAATCGTAGTTTTCTTGATTAGGAATTGTTACCACCAGAGTTGTTTTTGGGACCTTGAAGCTCCATCGGAGAATTGGCGATGCTGCCAACAGATCCTATTGTCTGAGAACTTAGCTGTGGGCTCGCTGGACAACCCTCGAGGTTGCTTGTGCTCATGGGATGCATCGTACCGGAGCTTATCTGTGGACTCATAGGAGTTCTTTGGTTCATTTGCTGGGGACTCATTGGAGTTCTCTGACTCATTTGCTGGGGACTGGACTGTTGTAACTGCTGGCTAATTCCAGCTGCTGGAGAACCTACTTGGGGTGGTGATAGCACAGACTGAAGGGGGGAGGCTGTTGCCTGCTGCTGCTGCTGTCCTTGTTGAGGAAGTTCATGTTGTTGTAGCTGCTGCTGCTGCGGAGACTGAGCTAGCTGCTGAGGTGGCTGAGACATAGGCTGCTGTAACTGTTGCTGATGCTGCAACTGTTGTTGTTGTGGTTGCTGCTGGAGTTGCTGCTGCTGCTGCTGCTGGAGTTGTTGTTGATTCATGTACATATTCATTCCATTCATCAGCTTCGGTGGGCCCATGTTACCCATAGCAGCAGCTCGCTGCAGGTTAGCTCGGTTTAATGAATTCTGATCCAACATGGAAAGTCCAGCTGAGCTGGGGTGCATCTGCCTCGCGCCTGACACGCCACTTATCCCGGCTTGGGGAGCCCCCATTACACCTCCTCTTGACATGTTCATCCTAATCTGTGTAAACAGAGCGTTTTGATGTGGTGTTAATGCACCGGATCGGAGTTGCTGGCTTATAGCATTCAAATTTGATGCTGGATTCAGATTCATTGGGTTCTGGCCCATATTACCGATGCCAGGAACAGACATTGATGATGAGATTCCGGTTCCGCCAATCCCTCTTCCTGCCATATTCAGTTGGTTGCCTAAAGCTCCGAGCCCAGCAATACTGTTTCCCATGCTTCCCATACCCATACCCATACCCATGCCTACACCTGATCCTAGCCCCATCATAAACTTCTTCTGCATTGCTGCCTGTTGCTGCTGTAACATCTGCAGTTGGAGAGGCGAATACTTGTTGGCCATCTGACCACCCGGTTGCATACCAGAGCTCTGGCTCATCGAGTTGATGGCTGATAGCGGATTTGTAGGCAGTATCATGGATGGTCTCTGCATTTGTGGATGCTGTTGCTGTGTAAACATGGACTGTTGATTTTTCTGCTGCGATTGTGATGACAGTAACGCTGATTGTTGTGGGTCAAGCTGTTGTGGTTGCATAGGCATGGAGACACCAGACAGTAGTCCTTGAGACATTTGCAAGGCTTGAGAATTTGGTGGAGGAAGCATCCTTGCATTTCCAAGAATATTCTGGGTTGAGTTAATAGGTGCACTTCCAGCATTCCCCTGTTTCGATGCCTCACCAGACGCTTGTCCTGCAACTGCATCTCCATACTGTTGCCCATCGTTTGTAGAGTAACCTCTTGGATAACCACCTGCAGAATTTGGTTGGCTGTTGACTGGACCAGCATCCCCATGATTTGGCTTTGCCAGAATATGTTCTTCCATCATGTATCCTTCACCGGCCATCTGCATAAACATATAAAGTAATATGTAAGTAGCCATAGAACCAAGAAGTTGATATAATCGATTCAGGAATCGAGAAGTACCAGTATTTTAAATTGAGCAGCGAGTAGATCGGCGATGTGCTGTGAGAAGGAGACGAATTAGCAAGTCAGCATAAATTCCAGAAAAATAAGTGGTGCATATAATAATCTATCATCCATTGTCCACCCCCTTTCCAGCGCAGTGGACGAGAAGGAAAAACAAGCAGAAGCAACTAACAAGAGAGAAGTATCCATACATCAACTAACCATATTCATAATTACATAAAGCATTCACAACAGAGACATATAGAACATGACCCAGCAACCAATAAACATTACTGAATGTGAAGTCAGCATTACATTGAATGTTAGTGCATGCAAGTTGAAGAGATATTACTGATCAAAATAGAATACAGGGGCGAGTACGATAATTGTCAAATTTTCTGTAAACTTACTGTATTGGGCAACGCTAAGAAATTATCTTCAGGCAAAGAAACATCACCATCATCTATGTCCCCTTGATACCATGCGACTGTCCCATCGACGGGCTTCTCTGACATAACCAGTTTTGTTCGTATTTTAGGGACGTACGAAGAGACAGTGCCTGAAATGATACTAGAGTCAGAGTCAATCACATAGAGAAATACACCAATCGACAGATATCTAATTAAAACAGAAAACAGACCTTGCATCACACGTTCCATCCGAGCAAAGTTCATGACTCTTTTCTTGCATGTATTCATACTCCCACCAAAAATAGATTTTGATAATGCTTTGTCCTCATCTTTGAAGTCCTCTTCATTAGACAGGTTTGATAAACAAACCGCCAGGGACTGTTTAGCATACACACGAGGTCTTCGAGAGTACTCATCCACCTTATGCTTTTTGCAGTTTAGTTGGTACCTAAAAATGGAGCAAGAAACTGGATCAAACAACAGATAAAGATTATGAAATACTGCATCAAAACATGTCCATGCACCAACCAACATTATTTCTTTGCACAAATGCAATGAGATAAGAGTGGGACAATTCCAACAATGCTCTAGTGTAAAGCCAAAATCAGAATAAGGAGAAGTATCACATGTGTCAAAGTAAAAATCATTATTAAAAAAATGAATATGATGCGAAGTTAAAACAGACTACTTAAAATTCATACCTTGCAGCAACTCGTTCAATCTTTGAAAATCTATCAAGGATTGCGTGATCGCCCAAAGTTTGGGGTCCCACTGCAGGGCTCCTAGCATTAACTGGGACACTCACTGTATTGACACTAACAGGAGAACCAACAGTGCTCATAACTTGCGTCTTAGGAAGAGAATTTGTCCTCCGTTTTGCAGCCATTTGGGCTTGGTGTTGTCTTTGCTGCATAGCATCATTAGCACTAGAACCCACTGACTGAGTAGCAGGAATCGAAGTGACAGCCTTGTCCTTCTGAGCTGCTGCAACTGCTCCGTAGTGATTCCCCATTGAACCACCAGAAAACTCACCAGACTTCGATGAAAGTGGGGACTGTGGTGGAGCACCTGCCGATAAACGAGGACTTTGAGCCGATATTCTTCTACTAAACTGTTCTTCCTTTCTTGGGTCTTTTTCAATCTGCTGGCCAGGATTAACATTCCATGATGTTTGAGGGAAATTTGATCTCATGAATGCATTATGGGGCATCCTTGACTGAATACGCGGATCCAATTCATTTGCATCACTTCCCACACCCGACATATTGTTTCTCATGCTACCATCAATTTTACCAGTCTCAAATGGCTCCTCTTTTGAAGTGTATCGCATAGCCCCCTGTTGTGAAGCTGGGAATTGACTGGGACCACCTTCCTGATTCACAACCCCTTCAATTTGCTGTGGTGAAAACCTCTGAATACCTGTATTTGGATACTGAATACTTCTGCCTAGCATATCTTGCTGTTGTAGAAGCGCATTTTTCCAACTCGTATCGGTTCCATGAAGGCCATCCATGCGTTGCCCTAGTTGTTGATGTGGAACCCCATCAGGACCCATATGTGAAACCCTTGTCCGTTTGTTCAAACCAGGCATAGATGACATTTGTCCTTCTTGACTTTCCCTCTTTCTATGAAAAGATGTATTGGGGTTCATACTATCAGAGCCATAAGACATCATCGCATCCAGTCCTCCAGGTGATACTCCAGAGACACTGACAGAATTTGATCCTTGATCCTGCATGTTTCTTATATTTCCAGTTCCCAGGTACCTTTGTTGCTGAGGTGGTATCAAGGCCATAGAGGAATTTGGCGCATCTTGCAATGTCTGAGTTCTTAAACCCGCCAGCATATTGGTAGCAGGATTTTGAATAGCCTGATTGTTATGGGGTTGCTGCATCATCAACTGCCCCGGCATACATCCTCGCTCTGAACTTTCAGGAAGCCGATCAATGCAAACCTTTTTGCCATGAATCTTGTTCTGAGACATGACTGTGACTTCTGTCATTTGCCTTAATCTCTTTTTCCGCAAAGTAGAAAGAGACAAATCGAGCTACGGGGTAGAAAAACAACTTTTTAGACATTATAAAAGCAACTGATAAGAGAAACACGAGAAGTTTTTTTAATGGATATTACCTTAGCAGAGACAGGGTTCTTACTCAGCCTATCAAGTCTGGGTACAGGTTCCAGACAGAGTTCAGGTTGTAGGGCTTTTAATATTCTGGACTCCACTTCCTGTAGTTGATGTAAGGATCAGTACAGAAGATAATGGTTTCAGTGTTATGTCGTATAATCCAAGAGGTACCGTGATTACCATGAGATCACCATATGTCCATGAGTTGTCTGACATTGATGGAATATCTTTGACCACATTCTCAAGTGACATCTTAAGGCGCAATTTATTCACCACAGGAGAGACTTGATCTGACGGATGCTTCCGATAGTCATGCACCTACAATAGTACATATGTACCAAAAGTGAAAAGAAAACATGATGTAAGATGATACTTGAGCAGTCACTTATAGGAATGATAAAGACTAGGCTGTTTTAAGTTTACTTCTGGTTCGAATTACACCAATGAGTTTCAGAAACAATTAAAAACACCTATAAATGAGTTCGGTAGTTGAACTCCCGTGCAATTGTTACATGATTAGTGTAGAAATTTTGTTCAAGTAAAGTTATAGAGATTGCTTGAAATATTTGAATAAGTTTGAACTGTTTTCAAAAACTTATGGAAGGCAATACAGTAACAAGAATTATGGTAATAACAACTACTTCTCGAGGGGCTTAGGAATTTTTGTCCTAGTTATTTTTACTCGATGGCAGGTCAAGGAAGGCTTTATCCAAATAAATAACTGCAGATAACTAACCTCACAGATAACCACCCCGTCCACAAATTTGCAAGGTATATCTTCCAAAATGTCCCTAGGAAGTCTGCCTGCCTCAATTGCCTATAACGTATCCAGAACAATAAAAAGACATTTTCAGTGGAATGATACCTCAAAAATGAATTAACGAAATTCGAACAAGTAGGAATAAGTGGGGTTGAACAAGTGAAAGAAACAAACATCATCTTTACATCTACTCAATCTAAGTACTGTAAATTCATTCACCAAAACTTTGATTACATGTTCGAATCTCGTATAAAATAACACAGTTCTTGTAAGTTATTTTCCGTGTAATGCGAAATATTTACCGAAAGTAGACTCTCTGCTGCCCTATCATACGGTTGTAAGACCTTTGGAACATCTCGAAAGGATGTCTGTTGCACAGCCTGGTTCTTCAAAAATTAATAACTGTTAGATGTGTAAGGTTTAAAATCAAATACAAGAAACTACAAGATAATTCTCAGTACATAAAGTTCTACTACATACCTCAGAAGGTTTTCCTAAAGAGTACCCATTTGGATAGAGGCTCAATGTGAAGGAAACTTCATGCTCTGCGGAGAAAGCAAATGAACTCAATATAACATAGCTCGAACTTTGCAAAAAAACATGAGGCGTCGAATTGGTTGAGATGCTAACCTGGAGATATATCAGGCAAAGGTGACTTCGAAAACACATCACCAGCATTGCTTTCATCAATGGCCTGAATCAAACATAATAAATTTGATAATCTATACATAAGTGTTCCAAAACAAGTGACATTTTAATTAAATGAAATCAACTTATTCCTCGATTCATCATTCACAATGATATCTAACAACACAATTTCAACTTCCAAATTAGAGTTATAATTATTCAGTGCTAAATTTTTTTTACCTTTGTTTTCCCAGGGAGAACGATTGCTTTCGAATTCAGCTCTTGTGGAGAATCAGGAGTAGCCGATTCAGTAGAAATCTTAGGACGGAACTTTCTACCAACCTTGGATATCTTAAACGAGACACCCATGCCGAACTCTCTCCAGAGATTAAGCTCAACCCAGTCTGGGTACCACTACTACAATACAACAGCCAAAAAGAATGATACAAAAATGAGCAGAGACCATAAAATTGAAGATAATCTAATCACATACAGTAAGAAATTGAAACCTTATGAGCTCGTTCCAGAGAAGATCATCCAAACACGATCTCCAATTGCGTTTGAAATCGGATAAATTGAAAACAGAGAACAAGCAATGGTAAGGTATCTCTAAGGATCGAGCAACGGAGAATTCACAAACACAGGTGGGGAATTTTGTTTTTGGATGAGATGAGATCGAAGAGATGATGATATGTTTTTAGGGTTCTTCGTTCTTCCTAACTCAAAGTTAGCAGAAAATAGAAATTATCATTTTTGCTGGCGAGTTTGTGATGTTGTGGTACACTTGGATTTCGGTTTAATACAAACCGGATAATTAAACCGTTGGTTGAGTTCGATTTTATTTTAAACCAGAGGTTAATGATATATGTGAGGGCAAAACCGACTTTTACGCAATTAGGGTTTTGCGAATACCCTCTACCATTATAAGCGCTACCAGTTTCGACGCCTCTCTCTCTTTTGTGTGTGATTTACAAAGCTAAAGCTTATCTGCGGCGATTTAAGGTCCCGGAGAAGAAGAGAGATAAGAAAATGGCGACTAATGGATCTGCTAGTTCAGCTCAACTCTCCCAGAGGGAAGCTGACATCAGGATGATGTGTGCCGCTGAGGTTCATCTCGGTACCAAGAATTGCAATTACCAGATGGAGCGTTACGTCTTCAAGAGACGCAACGACGGTATATTTCTGTTTTCCTTCATTCTCGTGTTATATATATGCAAATCTGTACTATACGTTATGTAGATGATCTGAGTATTGAGTTTCTCTATAGTATGTTTATGTCACTTTTGATGTTGTTCTCGCTTTGTTTATGATCTTCCTTGGTTTTGGATTTATTGGCCGTTCTAGTTTTTTTTCACTGTTTTATGTCCGAAATAGAGATTAACACGACGGATCTAAACGGTGGCTCACTTGAAATGCTCGAACCTTGAGACTAGCGAGTGCGGTTCATCACTCGCTCTTCTCTGCAATTTATAAATAACATACAAAAGTCGTTTTGTTGTGTCTTCTCTGGTGTTGTTCTTTATGGAAGTGTTTTTTTAGTGTATGATGAAGAAATGAGCCAAGTGTTCTGGTTTCGTTTGGTTTAATTTAGATTTTTGCTTGTGGATGAGATATTTAACCTAGTCAGAGCTGTTTTTGGTTTGAAGTGGTGTTAGAGATTGTTTGGGTGCTATGTTCTGTTTCTTTTGGTTAAATCTGCACTGCGACATGATATAGGATGTAACTTAGTTGTTTTTGATTTTTGTCTTTCTCAGGTATTTACATCTTCAACCTTGGCAAAACATGGGAGAAGCTCATGATGGCTGCTCGTGTTATTGTTGCCATTGAAAACCCACAGGACATCATTGTTCAGTCTGCTAGGCCCTATGGTCAGAGAGCTGTCCTGAAGTTTGCTCAATACACTGGAGCCAATGCCATTGCTGGAAGGCACACTCCTGGTACCTTCACCAATCAGATGCAAACTTCCTTCAGTGAACCCAGGCTCTTGATTCTTACCGACCCAAGAACTGACCACCAGGTAAACTCTTATTTGCTGATTGATTCTTTTTCTTAATAACAAGTGTTGGTTTATTGATTTTGATTCATTTCTTGTGTTGCAGCCAATCAAGGAAGGTGCTTTGGGAAACATTCCCATCATTGCTTTCTGTGACACAGACTCTCCAATGAGATTTGTTGACATTGGTATCCCTGCCAACAACAAGGGAAAGCACAGCATTGGGTGTCTTTTCTGGCTTCTTGCTCGCATGGTCCTTCAGATGCGTGGAACCATTCAACGTGGACAGAAGTGGGATGTCATGGTAAGAGGATTACTATCATCTTTGGATCTCTCTGTGTTCTGACAGTCGAGAACAGTTCATTTAAAACTTTGCATGTTTGTACAGGTTGACCTGTTCTTTTACAGGGAGCCTGAGGAGACTAAGCCAGAGGATGAAGATGAAGCTGCCCCTCCCACCGACTTTGGACTTCCTCCTGCTGATTACGGAATGGCTGGTGGAGACCAATGGACCACTGCTCAGATACCTGATGGTGCATGGCCAGGAGAAGCTCAGGCTCCAATCGCTGCCGCACCTGCTGCTGCTTCGTGGAGTGATTCTGCTGGTGAGTTTTTGACAAGATATAACAAGAAACCCTATTCTTGATCTCATATCAAGCAATCTTGATTTTTAATGCTTTCTTATTGTGTTTTATTTTTGCTGTTCCAGTTGCTCCAGCAGCTGAGGGAGGATGGGATGCTGCCGCGCCACCCACAGGTGCTCCATCTGCTAGTTGGGACTGAAGTGGATAGCCTTTACTCTATGGTTTAAGGGTTATAGACATGCTTTTTTGTTACTTTGGGATTGAAGAGTTATCGAACCGTAACTGTTTTTCTTCTCACTTGTTTCTCTTAAGACAATTAGATTATTTTGTTTTGCACTTTTTTTTTTTTGTTTTGAATCAAAAAGATTTCTACTATATTATCCCTTGAGGCTTTATCACAAATATGAATTGATATTGTGGTTCTTCACAACAATTCTTTCTACATCATGATTATAAAACTGAAACTCAGGATTTGCAAGACACTAAGACAGAATTAAAATGACAAAAGTGGCTTTTTTTTTTTAATTGATATATTGACAGTAGGAAAGAACGATAATTCAATCTAAAGCTAGTAGTGTGCAACACACTCTTACAAAACAAGAACTCATGTCTTTTGTACATCGTTCAGGACCAAAGATCAATGTTATTGTCTCCATCAAAGAGACTACTCAACGATGTTAAGGAATCACAATTTCCCTCTATAAACGGAATCTGCGAGAAACACTCTGTCTGGTTCTCGAAAGCTAGAAGCTCTTCCGAAAGCAGAGCAGCATTAACGTTGCCTTCTTCTTCACCATCATTTAGTTCCTGTTTTTTCTTCGCATCGCCCATGATGACATCTCGGAGCCACAAGAAATCAACATGGCTACTACTAGGCACTGAGCTAGCCACCGCCAATCCAATATCAGCCTCATGATTCTTCTTCTCTTGTATCAGTTGCACAGTCTTAGCCTCAACTATGCGCTTCTTAGAAGGCTCGTTTGGGAAATTGAGCTTAGCTTTGGCTCCTCGGATTCTCTTAGCTTCAAGATCATAAGCTCTAGCAGCGTCTTCAGCTGTATTGAAAGTCCCCAGCCAAACTCGAACTCCTTTGGTTGGATCACGTATCTCAGCCGCCCATCTCCCCCAAGGTCTTCTCCTGATTCCTCTGTATCGACTACTCTGTTTCTTCGTCCCATCTAACGCTGAGCCTATCAATGGATAATAAAGTTCACAGCATTTGAGACATATTGAACAACCAACCAAGCTAAGAACAAAACAAAACCACAGAAGAAAATAAAGAATCATAACTCACCTGATGATGCACGTTTACGAGTTGAAGAGAAGTCCGACTCGAATTCTTCAAAATCTCCGTTGAAATCGTCGATTGAGCAATCAAAGACAGCCTTACTTGTCCAAGAAGACTTCTTACCTCTCCCAATCTTCTCTTGATCGAACTCCGACGACGGCGTTATGTAATCGGAAATTACAGCTCCTCCACACATTTTTGGTGTAAATCAGTAAATAGTAAGTACTAAAAAAAGTTTTGGGGTTAAAAGTACGATTTGTTGCTTTGTGTGTTTCTCATTGTTGCTTTGTATCGTAGCAGCACTCTTTATATGCCAAAAAAAAAAAAAAAAAGACTACGCGTGATGACAATTGGGACAAGTGGATATTAGTTAATTTTAAAATTTTACCGTTTTTTTGCCTGTTGCTCTTAAAGCATAGGTTAACTTTATAATTACAGTACGCCGTTCTGCACTTAGCGGAATTGATGAATACTATAATAACTCAGATTATTAAAATTTATTATTCGATCTTATCTCTCTTCGTTTTTGCCTTGGATGTAAATCCAGTCTTATCTTTTAATTAATGTAAATTTTACATTAATGAATCGTATATTTGAACTTCTTTTTTTTCGTCACTGTATATTTTGAGTTTTAATGATGGTGATTTTTTTTTTCTTTCTTAAATCTAACTTTAATGCGCCCTACCTAGTTTTATGGCCAATCGCATAATATCATAGATTTTCAATCTTACCGATAATGTTAATTATAAAGGTGAATAAAGGATTAATTTGAAGATTAAGTAAATTACTTCTATTTTTTTCTTTTAATTCACCATTTTTAAAATATATTTTCCTTCTTACATTCCAATTGTAATGATTCAAAACTTTTCAAATTTTGGAAAAAAAAAACAAATAAAAAAACCACAGTCCTTTCTTTACATCATGTCATTAATCTAAGACATCTATAATCACATTCATTTATTTTGTTTAGTTCATTTAAATTCCGTATTTTTTTTTTTCAAAAAACAGAGACCGTATATATATATAGTTAGGAGTCATTTACCAAATGGTCTAGTAACTTGTAACAGTTTCATATTGAAGAACAAGTCTTTGGGATGTTGGTTAACCAATGTGTTTAGTGGTTATTATTGCGTGATTAGGTAAATACCTTTATGAAATAACCTTAATGAACACAATATTTATGTACAGCTAGCTGTTGACAACAATTTGATATATATACTAGTATAAATTTAACAAAAAAAGTTAATTAATTATAGTAATTGTTAATCCAAGTTGTGTTAAACTATCAAAAGGGGTACGGCTTTCAATTTCGAAACCATAAGTAGTCTCTAATACTGACTAACTAACCCATGGTTTTCTCCACTACGCATTTTATAAATCTAAATTAATCTATCGACCAAACTTTGAATCTTTGTCAAGAGGCTAATTAATCCGCTATGGTTCGTTGAGTGGTTAATTAAAGACTAAAAATGGAAAAATAAAATAATTTAAATTAAATTAAATATTCACAATGGCAACTTACGACCCAAGAAAATGGGATTTTATACGTATCATTTCATATAGCCAATGTTTTCTTTGAGAATCGATATGCATATATTTAATTTGACCAATATATATATTAGCATATCATAATTATTCATTCGGTTAATTAACAAAAAGGGTAAAATAGAAAGGATCAAGTATATCTCGTAAATTTGGGAAATAATATCACGAAACTTAGGTTAAAAAAAGTTAATGTTAATTTTAATGGAATCATTCCAAAAATAAAGTTAACTTATTGAGGCGCATTTAATACCACAATTAGCATATATTATGATGATACAAAACTTCCATATTTGATCGAAAACTATGTATATAAATATAAATCCGAATCTTTCTCTCAAAGAAAGCTTTGTCAAACTCATAATCATCATCTTTTCATTCTTGTCTCCAATATGGAGGATGTTGGAGAAGCTTCAACTATCACTTGCTTACCTCCCGCGAAACAAAAGCCCCTTCGAAACCCTAACTTGCTTGCCAACCAAAAAAAAGAGACTACACCAAAAAAGCCTCGAACCACCAAAGGTCGACAAAAGATAGAGATCAAGGAGATCGAAGTTGAGAACCGAAGGCAAGTGACGTTTTCGAAACGCAGAACCGGTCTTTTCAAAAAAGCCGCCGAGTTAAGCGTTCTCTGCGGCGCACAGATTGGTATCATAACGTTTTCACGCTGCGATAGGATCTACTCGTTTGGTAACGTGGACACACTCGTCGATAAATACATCCGTAAGACTCCGGTGATGCTGAGGACGAACCCCGGAGGTAACGTGGCAGCAGGAGGTGAGAATAACGACGGTTTGATGTGGTGGGAGAGAGCGGTGGAGAGTGTACCGGAGGAGGATATGGAAGAGTACAAGATGGCCTTGAGTGTGTTAAGGGAAAATCTACTGACGAGGATCTCCCAGATGGGTAATGATCGGACGGTTGAGAATCTTCCGGCGTTTCCAAATGAGATGGCTATGGCTGACTGGAAACTGACTAATGAAAACCTGATGGCTAGTAACGATCGAGGAGGTTATCTAGGTAACGATGCTGGTTTGGATCTTGCGGTTCCATTTATGTCTCCAAAACCTAGACAGTGAAGTGTTTTCTTTAATTTATTATTACACTTTTGGTTTATTTACATATAAATATAGGTTGATTTTAAATTCGATTATCTAAATTAACTTATGCTTTCAAGTTTTTAGATTGAAAAAAAAAAGATTGTGTTCGGACATTGACTCCATATATTTTTTATACATATATGGAGTTAATTTATTAATAATTATGATACTGGGGTTTTTTTGGCTAGCCAGTTTCTTTGTTTTTTTTTTTTTCCCCCGTTAATGTCGTATTTTATCCAACAAGAATCTTTGCTCACAAAAAATGGTATTGTAATACTCTCTCCAACCATTGGCTTGAATTGAGGTAAGCTTGTCTCTAATTCACCTGTCGATGGTTGTAATTTGTAACAATTCGAGATTGAGGATCGGTAACTGCCCATGGAGATGATGTAACTGTGCTTTGTTAGAACTGAACAAATTCCACATACGGACAAGTCGTAATCAAAAATCATGTAGTCAATAATTGGAATACGAGGACTAAGGATGAGTCTCTAGTAGGAAAATGTAAGAAGTGGTACTTTCATAGTTGATATAGATTTTAAAGTTAACATTGTTACCGGAGAACGTGCCAAATGGCCGATTAGATGACATAAAATGAGACAAGTCAATATATGTCGATAACCCGGATGAATCGAATCGATCAGAAAACTGACTCAAAGACCGAAGTAAGGTTTTCACGGATCAAAAACATCAACATTGAAGATCTTTGAAGGATCAACACTGAAAATTTCCACTTTCAGAAACAAACTTAATAAAGAGTTAATTATTAATTAAGGAGTTGAAATTAGAGATAGAGTTGAATAAGCTCATCGCTAACTACAGAGGGAGAGAGAACACCAAGGTCCGTGAATAGGAGTGTTAGGTATTGAGGCGGAGTATAGTCTCGAGCCGACCTCTCTACTTCCACCTTTGTTGGAATCTTTAAGCCAAACTCAATTGGTCTCAGCGCTGGTGCCATGTCCTTTTGGTCTAATGGGTAAAGCCTAGCAAACTGCAAATACACAACTTTGTATCATTAACCACACTCTCTCTATCTCTTGGATCTTATAAAACCGTTTCAGTTACCTTGTAACTCTCGGCAGCGACATAGACAGGTTTGTTCATACTGTGAGCCACGAGTGCGATTTGGTATGTCCCCATCATGTTGATAATACCACCACTTTCTACAACTCCATCTGCCCCAACAAACACCATGTCTACTTCATCCATGCTATACGCTACAGCTGAATCAAGCAGTAGCTTCACTGGGATATCAAGCTTCGATAACTCACTCGATAACAAAACTCCAGTTCCATCCGGCCTTCCCTCTGTCAATATATTCATTAAAAGGGTTCAGAGAGAGGCTACTAAATACTACTAAGTCAAGATTATGTAGATCACAAGAAACAAAATGTCTCGTTAAGCAGATACAACTCAAGTTCCAATATCTAAAGCTTGTTGTTAAAATGAAAAAGCGTGATTTGGAAAAGAGAACGAACCTGTGCAGAGAACTCGAAAGAGCTTGTTGTTTTGAGCAGCAGTCTTGAGTATTTCCAGAACAACTCTAGAGAGTCCATGAACCAAAATGGTACAACCATCAAATATAAAATCTTGACTAAGCATTGCGATAATCCTACGAGCCTGCACAATGTAGTTGGACATTCTCTTCTATCACAAATGCCTTTTTGATCTATCAACTCCATTTATATAGAGATAAAGTAAGTAAGTACCTTGCAAGATATTTCCCCAAATTTCTCAGCACGTTCAAGAAGACGAGACTTTGCTGAATTGAAATCTTCGTATTCTAAAGCAGACGTTCTCGTAACGTATCTGATGAACAAATCGCATCCAGCAGTCAAAGAGATTGAAGTAGTGTCCCATGACTGCCAAAAAATTGAATCTTTTCTCAATTAAGAATCAATAATCAAGAATCAAGAATCAATAATCAAGAATCAAGAATCACTAATCACTAATTAAGAATCACTAATCAAGAGTGAAATCGCAAATTTTTCACCTTGAGAGTATCAGAGGCCTTTGTGAGCTCAATCTCAAGCTCCATCATAGTAGTAGCTTCGCTGGCACGAATAACAGCAGCAAGAGCTCGTATAGCCGCGACGGCCTCAGCCAGATCCGGTTGCTTTCTCCAGCTATTGAACTCGTCAATTACATTAAACGACTTCTCGTTCCCGAGCTCAGTGGGAGATGAGACAGGATGTTCATCGCCAGAGTCAGAGACGCCGCCCACGGCGGCTTGAGCTTGGGATAGCCATTCGCTTGTAATGACACCGTGATGCGCCGCGCGGGTTTGGTAATAAGCGGAAATGGAATCAGGTTTTTGAATGGGGGCTCGTGTTGTATCGGCGGCCATTGGAGGTGAACTCGAGGTTCGATCGAGGATAAACGACGGTGTTCTTCGCCACATTGATTCTTTTTTGTTTTCTCGAGAAAATTCCGAAAAATTGATAAAATGAAAAGAAAAAAAATTGAAGAAAAATTTCAGTTCTTAGGTCTGGAAGCCTTGTTTGTGAGTACAAGGCCCATTACTAAGCCCACTTATTATCAGTTTTTAAATTGTTGTTGTTAACACATGATTTTTTTAAAAAAATCATCAATTTACTTAATAAAATATATAAAATGGAAAAATCAGGCTAAGAATATACTTCCTCTGTATTACAAGGAGTGTCATTTTGACTCACGGCACACGAATTAAGAAAAACTTCAAGAGTTTAGGGTAAATTAGAAAATTTGATGTTAAAAATCACATTGGAAATATAAATTGACAGTCTTTGTGAAACAAAGAAAAAACTCCAATGACACTCTCTTCATAAAACAGAGGGAGTATATTTTTTTAACATGGCAAAACATTATATATTCATATAGAAAACATGACAAAATAAAATAAAAATAATAATCAAATTTTCATATCTTGGTTTTTCATACCTTCATATCTTAAATTGGCATTGCCATTGGAGTACATATATCCTAAAATTAAATTGTCTGATCGATCACTGTTGTCTGATCAAAGCATAATTACTCAGACTGATTACACTTTTCTTGAAAGTTCTTTTAAGTTCATCTTTCATGTTAAGGTTTCTCTAGTCACGGAACTCGTCCATGAAGCTCTTGTGGAACGCTGTGAGACGATCCACTATCGCTGGAATCTTGTCTTCTTGAGGAAGTATTGTGCATCTAAAGTGCCATGTTCCAGGAACCTATAACCTCAGTGAATCGAAAACACACAGATTCAAGTTATATATCCTCCTTTTGAAAAAAACATTAGAAGTTTCTCATTTGTGAAGGTTTGGTTAATTTTAATTTTTACCTGTCCAAAGCCAGAACCAGGGACTACAACTACACCAGTAGCATTGAGAAGGCGTTTGCAGTAGAACGCATCTGGTGCAGTTTTTTCGGCTTCAGCAGCTTCAATCGCCTTTTGAGGAAGATTAATTCGTGGGAAGAGATACATTGCTCCTTCAGCTCTGTTACATGTTACACCTTCTAAGTTGTTAAGAGCCTCTTCCAAAGTCTGCACATTCATTTTCAAAGCTTATGAAACGTTATAAAAGAGACTGAAAATTTTCTTAAGAGGGTGGTACTGTAATGAATCTTTCAACTCACCTTTGCACGTTTAGCCATGGATGAGAGAATTCCATCTCTTTCTACCATGTACGAGTCATATGAGTCATCACCAGGCTGATCAAATATGAAAAAGACTGATTAGTCATTTTATCTGTTGCAAGAATTGGCGAAAAACGATTAGAGATAACTAGAGATGTTATTTACCTTGGGTGGGCTCATGACAAGGCTAGCAAAAATTTGACCAGAGATGTTAGAACACAGATTCACAGAAGCCATTTTGTATATTTGTTCTCTTACATCAGATGTGAATCCGGTAACCTCCATGTAACCTCCTCTTTTCCCACATTCTCCATAGTATCCTGTCAACAGAAAAAGATATAAGCCATCAAATGAAAAGCATTGAACAAATAAAAAAGGTTGTTCATTTACCTTTAGAGACTGATTGGAACGAGACTAAGGACATATCTTGTTCCCCATAGCCCAAAGACCGAGCAACTTTCTTGAAAGAATGGAACTTTTTGTCAGGGACGTAAACATTTTCTTGGTAGACCTCGTCAGCTAATAGAACTAAACCCTCTTGCTTGCAGAAATTAACAATGTCACGCTGGTTTTCTTCCGCAAGAACCTTAACCAAATTCATGAGATAATGTTACAGTTACATAATAAGTGCTTAAATTTGTCAGTCAAAGTCTTGAAGATATGGTTTTACCTGCCCAGTTGGGTTACCAGGGTTTATGACAACCAAGGCTCTTACAGTGATGCCCTTCGACTTAGCTTCCTCCAGTTGCTTCTTAAGGTCAGATATTTCCAGTCCCCATCCTGTTGCTTCATCTAAATAGTATGGGACCTAAGCAGAAAAAATGACCATCAGAAGAATGAAAAAAAATGATCAAACAAAAAAACAACAAACTCCGTAATGATAAAATGAACATACCAAAGATCCACCATGGAGGGCAATTGAAGCAGAGTACAATGGATACTGAGGAATAGGACAGAGGATACCATCTTTCTCTGAGCTTAAGAGAAGTTGCATCATCATGTGAACCTATAAAGCGAAGAGAGAAAAAACAAATTCACTTAGCATGATCCTCTAAGAGGACTTGCTATACTTGTATGAGAAAATGTTTATGTTTTGACTGTTACCGCTGGACTTGCACCATCAGTCAAGAAAATATCATTTGGATCAGCAGGGAAACCATCACGAGCTTCGATTCCAGCTGCAATAATGTCACGTAATCCCTTGATACCCTGGGGAAGAAGAAAATGGAATCATTTATCAACATAAGGTTGGTCATCTAAATATAGTGTTAAGGACTTTTAAATTAGATCCTGATGACTAACCTGGCTGTGACTGTAAGCACCAGTTGCTCTTCCAGGAATTTGATCCAGAATCTTCCATGCTCGGTCAATTGAATCAGTACTAAAAATCAAATGGGAAGCAATCTTAAACCATATAAGCAATAGAGCGTACAAGTCTTAAAAGCGAAAGTATAACATGGATAACCTCAGGATCAACGTTCAATACCTGAACAAACCATGTGTTTCAGTCTCATCCAAAAGGCTTGAATGATCACACAAGGCAAGAACCTGACACATATTGATGATCACAGAAGTTATATCTCAGGGGTGATATATGACAAACAAAAGAGCAACAAAAACATTCGCTTACCTCTCGGAAGAACCTTATAGGCAGCTGACCAAGTGATTGAGGATTTCCAATGTTGCAATAGATGATCTGTCAAAAGCAGTGAAGACTTCAAATTTTCTTTCTTGTTGGGAATTATAAAGAGTTCAAGAATATGCAACATCAACACTAAACTATCCACTCTATGAAACTCATATCGATCATAAGTACTATACAAAGAACAAACATGTACAAGAGAACATATTTATGCAAATAAATAACAAGATTTTACCTCATCGAAGGGATAAGCATCCTTATTAGACTTCAAGTCTTCTTGCAACTTCTGTAATATGGAAAACAAAAGCCAGACAGAAGAAGTCAATTAGCTTTAAAAAAATTCTTACAAATATTGTTTGCCATGTTATCAAACAAAGCACATGAATCTCTGACCTGAGCAATGTTGACAATTTCTCCACGAACAGCATACTCACATTTCAGAACCTGCCACCCAAAATTAAAAACCATCTCATTTAACAATAAAACTAAGTTCTCAGCATGATTGAAAGTAACACTCATAACAAAAGTAATGACAAAGAAAGTGAAAAGTATTAAGAATGTGGTGACATTTCGGTGAAAACAAGATTAGAATTTTGATTAGCAGAGATTTGATGGAAAAAGTTACAATTTTTTGAAAATTTTGGAAAAGAGGATTCTGCAAAGAAACATAAATCCTCACGAAGATTGACCTAAGCAGAAGCATAGCTCAGACGGCTGTAATAAAGCAAAGCTTGTCGATTTCATCATTGGGAAACCCAAGGAGAAGCAAAGAGCTAACCTTTGGCGTTAAATCAGAAAACCCACACAGGAAAAATTGAAAATTTGAGCTAAACAGTAACAAATCCAGATACAATCCAAGCAAAAAAAAAACCCAGAAACCCCACAAATTCAGAAAAAGCAATCAAATAGAAGAATTAGAAAACCAACCTTGGGATTGATGGAGTCAAGAGTAACGGGAAGAGAAGAAGTGGAATCAGAAGAAGCAGCCATGTCCGAAGTAGAACTCATGAAACGAGACAGAGAAACAAGAGGAGCAGCACGAGGATAATTAGCAGAAGAAAAAGAAGGAGGAAGAAGAGAGAGAAAGCTTCGAGTTTGGTGATGTTGACGACGAGTCGTATGGTCGACAAGACCTTTTTTAGCTTGGCTAATTAAGAATCTCCGCATCTCTCTTTGATCAGCTTTAACTTTATAGTACAGAACGTGCTACTCAAGTCCCCAAGATTGAGCCACCAACTCTCTCACAGAAGGAAGAAGCGTGCCAACCAATGTACTCTAAAACCAGTGCCCTGCTGCACACAGAATTTTGCCTTGTTCTCCACGTTCAAAAATTATATTGATTTTTTTTTTCTTCAATAGACGAAAATATATTTTGTAGGGTTTATTTTAGGCGGCTAATTTTATCTGTTAAAAACACAGACTAATCCCATAAAAAGACATGTCCTTAGCAACAAAAAAAAAAAGGTTGTCTGAAAGATAAGTCATTTAATACTAATCACAACTAATTTGGGATAAACATATATGTTTCTACCATTATCAAATTACTGTTTGTTGATACTAAAATTTTAGAAAAAAAAAAATCTAGAGTACTACATCTATTAATTTTAGAAATCACTAATATTAAATATTGTACTGTTATATATTCCCAGTATATAAGAGTTTTTGACTAAAATCACAAAGATTAAGAAACAATAATCATTTTCTCATTTATAAAATTTTAACAATATCAAATATTAAATTGATGATTTTGTAACAAGAATTTATATATTTCACAATCATCTAATTCTAAAGAAGATTGTCAATGATTATTATTAATAGATTTTGAATTTTTCAACTCCTTTTCTCCAATGGAATCTTTTAATTTTTAAATAAGGTGTTGTTGGCAAAAATAGAAAAAAAATTAGCAAGATGAAATTGATGATTTTGTAACATCTACTCTTCTACTCTTTCATCTATTTTGTCATGTTGCAAAATTTGTCGATTCTGTCAACTAGAGTCGGGCTACAATATTGGGCCCTAAAAGGGCCAGTAAAATCGTGATCAAAACCCAATACTTGTTATATTCCACGTCACTAGGACGAGAATAAAACCCTAGAAATCAATTGGGGACATCCGATCCTGTCTGGGTTAAAATTGTTTAGGGTTTAAACAAAGTTTGGCTATAAGGAAGTTACATGGTTTCAGTTGGTTCCAAATCATTGCCATCGAGGAGGCACAGAACTACTGAAGAAGATAGCTTGATGGGTGAACGAGGAAAGTCTAGCAACAACAATCACAGTGATAGGAAAAAAGGAATGTTCAGGAAGGACCAGAGAGGTGGTGGCCGTGGATTTGATGGAGATAGTAACAAGAGGAACCAATCCGGTGGTGCACCTAATGTAAAGCCAGCAGCTTCAAAGAAACAATCTGAGTTTGAACATCAGAATCAGTTTGTCAGGTAAAGGAAGATTTTTTTGAACCCCAAACGCCTTTTTTTGCTCTGTAATTTACTGAATTGGGTTTGATCTTTTTTGTAGGAAAGAGATTGATCCAGAGACTTCAAAGTATTTCTCTGAGATTGCTAATCTCTTTGATAGTAATGAAGTTGATTTAGAGGAACGTTCAGTGATATGTGGAAATGCTCTTGAAGAAACAAAAGGGAGGGAGTATGAGATTGCAACTGATTATATCATAAGTCATGTCTTGCAAACTCTGCTTGAGGGATGTGAGCTTGACCAGCTTTGCAGTTTTATACGAAATTCTGCGGAGGTGTTCCCAGCTATTGCTATGGATAGGTCTGGTTCTCATGTTGCGGAGTCGGCTCTTAAAGCCTTGGCTACTCATCTTGAAAATCCAGATGCTTATTCTGTTATTGAGGAGGCTTTGGATTCTATATGCAAGGTACTTATTCAATCTTGTGCTGGTTTCGAGAATATTGCTTCTATTTATGAAACTGGTTATTGAACTATTTCCCTTGGTTAGGTGATTGTGGATAAACCACTTGATATGTTGTGCAACTGCTATGGTTCTCATGTTCTTCGAAGGCTTCTTTGTCTTTGCAAAGGAGTCTCTTTAGATTCCCCTGAGCTTTATGGCTCAAAATCATCAAAAGCTCTGGCGAAACGTTTGAATTTGAAGACGTCTCAGTTCGATGAGAGTAATTTCGAGATCCCTCATCAAGGGTTTCCAGACATTCTCAAGTACCTTTTATCTGGGCTATTGAGTTGTAGCAGAGAGGATATGAAGTATCTTCAAGTCGATCAGTATAGCAGTTTGGTCTTACAGGTAGGTTTCATATCCCTGTTTTATCATTTGTGTTATTTTCAACCAAGTTATTTCGTATTCACTTTTATTTTAATCTTGCTCCCTGGTTCACGCTGATGCAATGATGCTAACTAATCTTCTCTTGACAGACGGCTCTCAGACTAATGGTGAAACAAGATGAGGAGTTGCTTGAAATCATTCCGCTTATTCTAGGCTGCAACTCTTCGAAGAAAAAAGAAGAAGGGTTTCATATAGATACTAATGTTGCCAAAGAAATTTTAGAGTCAATGAAGGATAATTCATTCAGTCATCTGGTGGAGGTAACTAAGTGTAACCTCTAGCGGAATTGTTTATACATATTGCCTGCGTTAGATGATGCAAAACATTATCTAGAATGGTTGCTAGTTATCTGTTTGATTCCATGTTTTAATCGTAGTGTTCAAATTTTTAGTTGCCTTTTGTAAATGCGTTTGAATGCCATTTTCAGGTGATTTTGGAAGTGGCCCCTGAAAATTTGTATAACGAAATATTCAACAAAGTTTTCAAGAACTCTTTATTTAAGCTATCAGTTGATCGATGTGCAAATTTTGTTATTCAAGCATTAATCTCCCATGCAAAAGATCAAGAGCAGGTATCTTTATCGACTCGCACTTCATTTTTTTCTTTCTGTATTTGTGTTGTTCTCTTGAAGCATGTAAACTTACATTCAAGTGATTTTGTTAACAAGATGGGTTTGATATGGGAAGAATTAGCTCCAAGATTCAAGGATCTTCTTGAGCAAGGAAAGTCAGGTGTTGTGGCTTCTCTGATAGCGGCTACCCAGAAGCTTCAGTGTCATGAACATAAGGTTTCTATGTTTTCTACATTCAGATGAAATTTATTTCTTCTCTACTTTCAAATTTTTTGTCTTATGCAATGATTTTTTTTTTAGTGTTGTGAGGCCCTTGTTGGTGCAGTATGCTCGACAAATGAATCCCGTATCTCCATTGTTCCACGGTTGCTGTTTCTTGATAGCTACTTTGGATACCAAGATAAGTCTACATGGGAGTGGGCACCTGGTGCAAAGATGCATGTCATGGGTTCTTTGATCCTTCAGGGGATTTTCAAGTTTTCTAGCGTATGTTTCCTTCTCTTGACGTGTTGACAAAAATAGTTTCAGAGGTTTTAACTACCAAGTTTGTCTGTTCATGTGCATTGACAGTAATTCCAACTTTTTGTCAATCTCACAGGATCATATACAACCATACATAACAAGCTTAACATCTATGAAAGCTGAGTATATCATTGAAACAGCAAAAGATTCCAGCGGAGCACGTGTCATCGAGGCCTTTCTTGCCTCAAATGCTGCTACAAAACAAAAACGCAGACTAATTATAAAGTATGCCTTGCTTCTTGATGTTATATGGAAATATATATATTTCAAAACCCGTAGAGTCCATACTCTAGCTTGTTTATATGATTAAATACCCAAAACTGAAGCATAGGGAGAGTCAGAGTTGTCTTTCATTCTGTTTTTTCCTGTGTTTTTTTTTTTTTCATTTAGTTTCTTGGGCTACTTGTCAGTTTTTTTTCAGGCAATTGTTCTTTACTTTGATGATGTTTCCTTTAACCGATTATTTCGTCGCAGGTTACGTGGACATTTTGGCGAGCTCTCATTACACACATCTGGTTCATTTACTGTTGAGAAGTGCTTCGATGCATGTAACTTGACACTTAGGGAAGCCATAGCAACTGAGCTGTTGGATGTGAGAGTTGATCTCTCGAAAGCAAAACAAGGGCCTTATCTGCTTAGGAAACTTGATATCGATGGGTAAGATATATTATTCAGAAAACTTACCTTGCTTTGTTTGACGTAAGTTGTAACACATCATGAAAACTGGTACCACCAACATAAGAATTTACATTTCAGATGAAAAGAAAAAAGTAAAAGTCCTAAGAAAATTAGTCAAAAGGTGTCGTATATGTAGCACTGATGCATGCATGTAATCTTCTGCATTTTTTAACCCATTCACTATTGATATGATGCGGAGTCATTTTGTTGTTGCAGTTATGCCAGTAGACCTGAGCAGTGGAAATCAAGACAAGAATCCAAGCAATCAACATATAACGAATTTTGTTCTGCATTTGGGTCCAACAAATCAAATTTTCCAAAGAACACCTTTGTCTCTGACGCATCAGAAGATGCATCTCAGGAATTAGAAGTAAAGAACACAAGGAAAGAGGTTGACCATCATCCTACTTCCGGGATTAAGCGTCATCGAGAAGAACATGCAAGGGATAAGGATGAACCTTTTGCAAGTGAAAAAAGGGCAAAACAGAGGAAGAATAAAACTAGTGAAGCTACAGATAAACCAAAACTAGCTGGCAGCAAAAGACCTTTCCTTTCTGGTGAGATGACTGGAAAGAATCGGCATTCAAATAAAATGAGAATTTGAAGGTTAGCCTCCTTACTCTGTCATTTTATCATGCTGCATTTTTCTCATCTCTGTGCCACATTTTTTTCCATATCTAAGTTTTTATGAAGTTGCCAGCATAGCTGAAGCCTTCATGGCTAGATCTAATAAAAACAGTCTTCTCATAGTACAATCCAAAAGAACTTATAGAGGTCTAAGCCCACTATAGGAACTGTTAACAGTAGCAAGCTTATAAGATAGGTTTCTTATGTTTAAAACTTTCAATTACATTACGGCATCCAGAAATAAGTGATAAATACACTATAATACCTCAAAGAAAAAGGGAAAGATCTAAGACAAAAGAAAATGATATCTATGGTTCTCTTGCTGTGGTATGTTGTTTCCTATTTCCTCCTACATCAGTTAGGGGATCGATCCTGGTACAAAAATACACTCTTGGTGTCAATCATTCACACTCAAGAGAGATATGCGAAAACCATTTGGGATGCGTAAAGATTGAAAATTGATTGGTGTGTTTGTCTTTACTTGTTCTGTATAGGGCTGGAGCCAGACCTTGGGATTCTTCGGAAACTATCTTTTTCACCTCTTAGAGACTCTTCCTTGGTCCCCTTGTTTATCTGCAAATCTCTCATAGCTTTACTAGATGTGAAATCCATGGAAGTTGGTGCCATCTGACGACCCTCTACATTATTCTTGCTGCTAAACAAAGCTAGAAGTAACATAATCAGAGCTGCTGAGATCGATGCCGATGCATGGAATCTCTTCATTGTGGATTTTCTTTTTGATCTGTTCTTTATCTTGATGCTGTAGGTTGTTATGTTTCGGAGACTACAATTGAGAAAACCTTTTGGTAGTGAGCTATATGTGTGAGTTAAAGAGAAAGGAATAGGGATTGAAAGTCTTGTTGCTTTGTAGATTATATTATAGTTCCAAGAGACTTATTGGGATCTAAGCACGTGATCTAGTTTGACTGCTGTGCCTATAAACTTATATATTTCCCCAATTGTGTTCAGATGGTGAAGATATTTGATGGTTACTAGATCATTCACTACCTCACTGGTGCATACACATATGCATCCACATTGATTTATACATATTAGCCGTGAATATATGTGTGTTTAAGATGAGGATCATGTGATAGGGGCACGTGGTTACTGATGCTGTTTCTAATAGTATTAATTAAGTCCAACTTCATGAGAAGAAACGTTGCAGGTTAACAGCTCATGTCACTATGATAATCACCAACTTTTTATTTCTTTTTAATTGCTATCTTTGAAGAGATGGAAGGAAAAAAGTAACATATGAGTTTCCTTTTTGCATACAAATGCCGAATCGGTTAGCCTAAAACATTACACCAGACCAAATGTGTTTTCTAGATTGGTTTCTTCAAGTTATTTTTAAACCATTGGCTTGCTAGTTCTCTTGTCTCGTTTATAAGTAAGCTCATTGTAGTCCCATGGTTTGGCTTCTTGAAGAACTTCTAACTTCATGCAGTGTCCCTTGTTCCTAAGATCTTATGGGGTGTCTTTTGTTAGTGTAAACATAGTGGAGTTTTCTACAAACCTTGAATGTGATTAGAGAACAATATAGGACTCTTAGCCTGATCTGTGTAAGCTTTTAAGTTTCAGTTTTCCGTGGAATAGATAAATGATTTACTTGAATTACAAAGAAAAGCTCTCAAACACAGCCAATAAAGAGCCGAGACCAATACACAGTTTGACATCTTCAGGCAATTTTACTTCAACTAATAATAACAAATTAACAATCTTCAAGGTTCAACAGAAGTAACAGCATTGGAGCTGCTGCTACTAGTGCTACTATTGCTACAAGCCACTCTCTTGTCTCTGCTCAGAAACCTCCTTAAGGACCTCAACCTTGTAGTCATTGGAGATTTTGGTTCTTCCTCCTCAACAATATACCTCACTGATGACGACGATGATGAGACATTTTGACTTCTAATGGAAGAATCATTGATATCCATAACAACAGCTTCTTGGCTATGAGAAGCAGCATTACCAGCACCGTCTTCTTGAGGCCCAACATTGGTGTTTCCGGTACTAACCTGATCTTGGCGACCCCAGACCAAGACATTGGTGGGGAATTCCGGAGAAGAAGTTGAAATTTGAGACAAAGCATCATGGTTGTTATTATTGGTGCTACCAGCATGATCTGCATTGTCCGGAACATGTTCAACTCTCTTTGAGCTAGCTTGCTCAGGACCAAGAACCGTGTTTCTACAAATGGGACAAGTAGAGTGAGACTGAAACCACATATCAATACACTCAACATGGAAGCTGTGATTACACTTTGGAAGCAGCCTTGCTTTGTCTCCTTTAACAAGCTCAGACAAGCAAATAGAGCATTCCAAACCATCTTTGCAACTATCTTGTCTGAAAAAGACAATTGGTAAGGAACTGAGTTCAAAAGCGGAAAGTCCAGTGTTGGATTGAGCATCTTGGCCTGGTACAAAGATGAAACGGCGTCGTTGGCGGCGAGTGATTGGAGGCGGAGTAGTGGATGATGATTGGTCTTCTTCTTGTTCTTGTTCTTGCTCTTGTTGTTGCTGCTGCTGCTGTTGCTGAAGCTGATCTATTCTCCACCAGTAGAGTTTGGCGTAAAGATGGAGGATAAGGACGAAGAGAACCGCAATGAATAGAACAATGATAGCTGTGAGAATGATCTTACTTGTGACCTCTTCTGTTGATAGATCACCGAACATAGAGCTATGAACAGATCCATTATCGTCCATTGCTATACGAAAGGGACAAGATCAGAACTTTTTAACTTAGGATACGAATCCAACACAATCGGCTTGATTATGCGAAAGAAAACGATTGTACAGAAGTAGAAAATGCAAGTTGAGCAGAGCAAAACATGGAATTGGATAAGGATATGAAATTAGGGTTTTTGTGAGAGAGAGGGAGAGAGAGCAAGCACCAAAAAAGGTTGGAACTTTACTCTTTTGATGGGTACACAAATGGAAGGAGCTCAAGCTAAACAAAAACCCAGAAAGATTATGCAATAAAGGCTTGATTTTAAATGTTTCTGGAAAACAGAGCTCACAGAATCAAGACGAGAAGTGTTAATAAGTGTGGAGCTGAGGGGGGGTTTACTTGTTTTTGGAAGAGGAGAGTGAGATAGAGGCAAAAACAAAGAAGAAAGGTGTGAAGAAGGAAGGGGACTGTGTAGGAGTTTCAATGTGAGTCGGCGGCAATGGAGGAAGAAAAGGCAAGGCAGTGTCAGTGATAAGGAGCAAGGAGAAGAAGAAGAAGAAGAAGCAAGAATTGAGGGGAGATGAGTGAGTGGAGCCCAGTGTATTGAAATTGGAGTTGGGGAGCTACTCTACTCTCTTCTCTCTTCCTATCAAATCTCCTCTACTCTACTAAATCTTTATTCTTTCTTAATGCGTTATGTTAATTCGTCGTCATCCTTCTCCATTTACTCAGTTTTTTTCGGTAATGCTTCTTCTCTCCATTACACAAAAAAGAATACTAAACTACATTCTTTTTTGTTGTTTTGTTTTGTCTGAACTAATTACTTAAAAGCACAGTAATAAATTTGTTTTTGATAAAGATAACTTGGTGACATATACTCTTTACTATTTATGACCAATTCCAAAGTTAAATGTACCCTAAACCTTTGTTTTTTTTGTTTCCCATTGTTTTCATTTCACACATGCAATGTTTGTTGACTTTGTTCTCATACCAATCACTGCATGCCTTTCTTTGGAGAGGCTTATCCCGTTTATTTTACTTTTGCTAATCTCTTATTAGAAGATACACATTTGTTGTTTCATAGTACTGTTCTAGGAAACGGGTTTAGGGTTTTGGTACTATAAACCAAAAAAAAAAAAAAAAAAAACAGTAATGGTCCTAGTAATTGCAATTCATCGAATATCTGATTCAAATTTTAATAAAGTTACCTTAATGCAAAAAGAATTAGTATAAGAATATGGAGTACATTATAGTCTAAAATGATGGTATGCACTGACTTACACATCTTTTAAGACTTTTTTCGTCTTTCCAAGAGACTGGTAACTCTCCACTATTTTTACTTTTCTTCTTTCAACCCTCAACTGTGTAATAAGAGAGGGAAGTAAAAGTGAGTCAATGTTAATAATGGATGACAATATGTCATGCACTAGTTTGGAATAATTAGATGATTTAATCCAAATTATATTATTAAATTATTAGTACACTGAGCAAATAAAGAGCTTTTTATTGTTTCGATACCAGATGATGCGAAAAAAGAATCATCCTGGTCGAGGCCTAGGTTTAAGGATCCTGTCTTTTCATGAAGTGATAAACCTTAACTATATTTGCAAATTTCAGGCACTCATAAATATATTTACAGACAATTATCGGATTTTTTTATAAAAAAGGTGTATGAAAAACTAATTATTAAGTCAAATTTAAAAGATATTTCATTCACATTATTAATTTGACTTGTATAATCCGCAGTCGCCAACAATTAAACACATTAGTCAATCTTTGTGGAAAGTCCGATCAAAATATATGTGTTTTATACCACCCAAAAAACAAACATATAACCTGTTTTGAAGACACTATGGACATTCGAATTCAAAATTTTTGGTATTACGAAAACAATTAAATTATTTTTTTGAAAAAGCTTTCTAAGTTCTTATTGCGCAATTGCTCATTACCCGAAAGGAATTCTGTAACTTTTATGTTTTCTTGAAAGTAAAAAATATGGTTACTAGGCAAAATGATGAAAGTTAAATGATGATCTTCTTTACCCTCTCTTTAATAACATATCCTCTCATCTTTAATCTTTATATCATTCTCCCTAGATTCATATGGCTAACACCTTCTTATGTGATGATTAACTAGGTCAGTAATTTGTTGTTTATAACAATTTAAATCAAAGGAATTATTCTATTGGAATCAAAAATTTGTTGTTATTTTTCTATTATCATATAGATGTATTTTTCTAGTTTCTGAACATATACGATTCATCCCATTTTTTTATTTTACATAATTGAATGTTTATATTCGATTTTTAACTTTAAAATAGATAAATTATTTTGTCTACTATAAATAGCATTGCTTAGTTACAAATTACAACAATACATTTTAGTGGAATTTATTGTTGATCTTTGATGTATTCCATGGACCATGACTCAAATTTCAACTGGTTATTATGGGGACTACAATTTTTAACAACCTTGAATAAATTATGTTCTACCTACTTGGATTTAATATTTTCTCTGTGGGCTTTAGAATGAATATTTACAGGCTTTACTAAATGGACCATGGCTAATCAATCCTGCAAGTGGCAACATCAGTCTGATAACAGAAGAGGAAACGGGTCGGCCAGTTGAATTGTTTATCGTATGAGCCGTATCAACTTGTGGCCCATATGAGCTCTAATGGAATGGGTCGAGAGCCACGAGTGTATCCACTGACACGTTTATGTTTCGAAAGTCAATTTGACACTCAAAGAGGGTCGGACCGGTTGTGTCTCTTATTTTTGGCTCTTTCGATGATATCACTATATATGGCTATCTTTTTGCTTTGACTTTACTTAAAACATCTCATGATTTGTTTTTGGTATATCACCAACAACTAGTTTGCCAAGTATGTGGAATCTTGCAAACAGAATTTTTACTAAAACAATATTTGAATACATTTCTTTTTTGAATGGGATTAATGTTTAGGTGGGATTTTGGTGCTAGGTTTTGTCGGGAGATTGAAAGGATTTTAATTTTCAGCTTTTATTATGTTTTGATGTAGGATTAGTTGCAAATCCAAGTGTTAGGGTTTTTGTATTTGCAGAAAAAAAAAAAAGTAAAAGTAAAGAACTTAGATTGACAGATTAATAAATCGAGTTGCCGTAAAACAAAAGCCAACAACACATGTAAAAGATACCAGCTATTCAAACTTCAAAGTCATAACTTCTTAACTCACACACATAATGACATAACACATAAATATAGTTATATAGTATTTGTAAAAAGGTCAAGTGGTTAGATTTTGTTCTTTTTGCATGATCTTACCGGTCCAACTCAAAGCATTTACATATGTTATGTCTTTGTGAGGACGATCAATATAGAAAGATAAGCTATCTCCATTTCTTTGTACTTATATTGTAATACATTATACATGTATTGATTTAAAAACCAATTTTATCTTATAAAGTCAAACGTTTTCTCTCCCTTGATTTATGAAAAATTCACGAGGAGAGCACAGATTTCGGGTCGTCATAAAATATAACATATGCTTATATATTCACACCTGTAGTACAAAAAATAGTTTTAATGTTATTATCGCTCGACTGTTATTTTCTGTCGATTGTTTTTTAAAATTGCAAATGGTACGAAAATTCTGAAGTTGTATAGTATATAATATACTTAATAGCTGTATCTGACCCCAAAAAGGAAAACAAAATAGCTGTATATCGTTTATAAAAGGACAAGAATTATATCACTAGAAAATTAGAAATATGCCAAATACAAAATAAACAAGGATCCATGATACATGTTATCTTTTAGTGGAATTGTATAAAAAAAATGGAATATCCTAATACAAGTCGTCCAATTGCTTTATTTTACAATACCATTTCTCAATTAATTTGGATTACAAAAACATTGAAAATTGAAATTATAAACTTAGACCAAAAAAAAAGGAAGAACTTGTCATACCAAAAAATAATAATATTAGGGCGAGTTCTTTTCAAGATAGATAAACAGATAAGCCGATGTGCTGTGCTTTGAAATGGATGCATTATGCATAATAGAAAATATAACCACCAAAAAGAAAATGTTAACTTATAAACTTATAAGTGAAATAAAAAAATAGAATATCAATTTGTTTTTCCTTATTTTATCGCGAGGCAAGAAAACGACAAGCTTGACAAAACCTGGATTTGAGGTACAGAAATCAAAATAAATCTATCGGTTTTGAGAATACATTATTAGAGATTCTCTAAATTTGATTGAACTTAAATTATTTCAGTGGAGAAAAAAATAACGGAGATGAATCCCTTTTTTATTTACGTGAAAACTTAGATATAATCATATACCTAAAAGCTAATACAATATGTTATCGTTATGTAAAGTTACAAGTTAGAAAACATTTTATGCTCTCAATCTGAGCCTCAGCGTTCTAAATTCCCTTTTTTATTTTATTTTACATGATAGAGAGATAAATAAAGCATACAAAAAGGAGGTCCAGCCCAATTCCTATAAGGTTTTTTCGGTAATATTTAATGTCAAATCTTCATATTCGATTCCACTAAAGAGATAACTATTCTTAGGATGTCTTTTAAAACTCTATCATGTAAAATATTTGATTAGAAAAAAAAAAAACACAATTCATACCATCATTACTTACTGTTAATAAACACTAATGATAGTATTAAACATCTTAATCATGAATGCTACTTTTTTAATTAGACTCTTGAGGCACAACATTTTGTCGTCTAAAATTCACACAACTTAAGTAACTTTTTATGAATGGATTCGAATTATTCCAAGTATGAATCACAACAAGAACTATTTATCGTGTAAATGTGTAATACACTAATAAGTATGAGCCATTTAATAATAACTAATAAGTACAATATTTGAAAAGTCGAAGACCCTATTTTTTTAAAGTAACTTGTTAGCTATCATATACGCCATTTGCTCATTAGTAAACTACGAGAAAAGAGAGAAAAACACATGAACAGCTTGATGGATTTTTATAACCCCAAAATAACAAAAAGTCAAACAAAATAAATAGTATCCATTCACAAAAAAAAAAAAAAAAAATTAAAAAAAATAGTATCATATGATCTTCTCTTTTATCTACCTTTCGTTCTTTATGACCACTATCTAATGTTAAATGTGGTTTCCACTTGGCATAATTAAAATACTATAAAAAAAAGATCCTCCATAAGGCAAAAAGTAAAGAAAGAAAACGAAACAAAAAAAAATAAAGATGTCTTTCTTTTTCTAATAATTTGTAAAGGATATTAAAAAAAGGTGTGTAACACCACCACCACTTCGAGCCACTACTACTAACCAGCCGCCCCAAAAGGTAAACGCCTCTCCCATATTAAAAAAAAAAAAATCATCATACTATTCTTCTTTTTTATATATTCCTCTCTTTTTAAAAAAAAATTTTCGTATCATAATGTTTGTGGCCATCATTATTATTTTTTTATCATCAAAAATTTCAATTTCATGATCAACATCATAGCACGCACGCACGCACCTCCAAAGATGAAATGACCCAATTTCTTTCTTGTTTTCTTTCTCTTCCAATAATAAATTGGATCGGGTGAATAGTCAAAACGCATAGAAAACTTACTTTTTTAACCATTATCAAAAATGACAAAACAAAACCAGACAAAACGAAATAACTAAACTGAAAACAATTATAGTCTTATAGATATGACGAGTAATATAGCGCTGACTTTAATAATAGTTACATAGACATTCATAGTGTTGTACAATGTACTTAAGCTTCTTTTATTATAAAAAGCATAATAATAATAATTATATATACTTTACATAAAAATAAAATAAAAGCTTTTACATTAAAAAATCATAACCACAACCACAATCAGGGCAAAAAGATAACATGATAAAATAAAAATAAAAAAAGTAACTTTGGGTGTGACAAGAAGTTTTCGTTCTGTTTGGTCTGACTATTCCCTTTGGTCAACGATGGTATTGAGAGCCATTTTACAAGCTTCGGACAGAGAAACCCAGATTGGATAATCATGTCTTTTGTTTCTTTTCCCTCTCCTTCTCCTTCTTCTTCAAGCTTTCTCAATCTTTCTCAGCTTCTTCTTCTTCTCTTGTTCTCGCCATGATTGACGAGAAGAAGATGAGATCTAAATCCTTTGGTTATCTTGTGAGACCAGTAAAGCTTTTGTGTCCTCTGCACATGGTTCTGTTTGTCCTTTTCTATGTTCTTTCACTCTCTGTCTTCTTTCTTACAGTTTCAGAGGCTGTTTGTAATCCACAGGATCGAGATTCTCTCCTTTGGTTCTCTAGCAACGTATCATCTTCAGTCTCTCCTTTGCATTGGAATCCGTCTACTGATTGTTGCTCCTGGGAAGGAATCTCCTGTGATGATTCTCCTGAAAACCGAGTCACTTCGATTCTTTTGCCTTTTAAAGGACTCTCCGGCAACCTCCCGTCCTCTGTTTTGGATCTCCGTCGTCTCTCTCGTCTCGACCTTTCTCATAACCGTCTCTCTGGTCCACTCCCACCAGGCTTCCTCTCTGCCCTTGATCAGCTCTTGGTTCTTGATCTGAGTTACAACAGTTTCAATGGTGAATTGCCACTTGAACAATCACTTGCCAATGGAAGCAACAGAACCTTCCCAATTCAGACCGTTGATCTCTCCAGCAATTTTCTTCAGGGTGAAATCCTCGGCGGTTCTGTTTTTCTTCAGAATGCTTTCAGTTTAACCAGTTTCAATGTCAGCAACAACAGCTTCACGGGTCCTATCCCTTCCTTCATGTGCACAACTTCACCGCTGCTCACCAAACTGGATTTCTCCTACAATGATTTCAGCGGCGTCATCTCTCAAGAATTGGGCGGATGTTTGAGGCTAAGTGCTTTCCAAGCAGGCTTCAACAATCTCTCTGGTGAAATCCCTAAAGAAATCTACAATCTTCCTGAGCTTGAGCAACTCTTTTTACCAGCCAACCGTCTTTCTGGTAAGATTGATGACGGGATTACTCGTCTCACCAAACTGACGTTGCTTGAGCTTTACTTTAATCACCTCGAAGGAGAAATACCAATGGATATAGGTAAGCTTTTCAACCTGCGCAGTCTCCAACTCCATATCAATAACCTCACGGGTTCTGTACCGGTTTCTCTCGGCAATTGCACAAATCTCGTGAAGTTGAATCTACGGGTTAATAGGCTGGGAGGAACCTTATCGGCGATAAACTTTTCCGGGATTCAGAACCTCAGCATTTTAGACCTCGGAAACAATAGCTTCACGGGCGAATTCCCCTCCACGGTTTACTCGTGCAAAAAGATGACAGCAATGAGGTTTGCAGGCAACAAGTTAACGGGACAGATATCTCCTAAAGTGCTGGAATTGGAATCTCTGTCCTTCTTTACTTTTTCAGACAATAAAATGACAAACATCACAGGTGCTCTCAGGATTCTGCAAGGCTGCAAGAAGCTGTCTACTCTTATCATGGCAAAGAATTTTTACGACGAAGCTGTACCAAGCGATGCAGACTTTATTGCTGCAGATGGATTTCCAAACCTCCAAATCTTCGGTATCGGTGGATGCAGACTGAAAGGTGAAGTACCACCTTGGCTGATCAGTCTCAAGAAGGTAGAAGTTTTGGATCTGTCAATGAACCGACTCATGGGGTCAATTCCAGGTTGGCTAGGAACCCTTCCAAACCTTTTCTACTTGGATCTTTCCGATAACCTTCTTACAGGAGAGCTTCCAAAGGAACTGTTTCAGCTGAGGGCTCTGATGTCCCAAAAGGCATATGATGCAACAGAGCGGCACTATCTAGAGCTGCCGGTTTTTGTCAATCCCAATAATGTCACCACCAATCAGCAATACAATCAGCTTTCCAGCCTCCCACCTACGATATACATCAGGAGGAATAACTTAACTGGGAGTATACCAGTCGAGGTTGGACAGCTAAAGGTTCTCCATATCCTGGAGCTTCTAAGTAATAACTTTACCGGCACCATCCCAGATGAATTGTCAAACCTCACAAACTTAGAGAGGCTGGACCTGTCCAACAACAAACTATCCGGTAGAATTCCTTGGTCGCTCACAGGACTCCATTTCATGTCCTATTTCAATGTTGCAAACAACAGTCTCAGTGGGCCGATACCCACTGGGAGTCAGTTTGATACCTTCCGAAAAGCATATTTTGATGGAAACCCCTTGTTGTGCGGTGGTGTACTGCAAATATCCTGCACTCCTCCGACTCAGCCATCTACTACAAAGATGGATAGAGAAAAGGTCAACAGGACGCTTGTTTTGGGGCTTGTCATTGGGCTCTTTTTTTGCATCAGTTTGATTTTGGTGTTGCTTGCTCTGTGGGTGCTTGCCAAGAGGAGGGTAAATCCAGGAGACTCCGAGAATGCTGAACTGGAGATAAATTCCAATGGCTCGTATTCCGAAGTCCCTCCAGGATCAGAGAAAGACGTAAGCCTTGTACTGTTGTTTGGAAACAGCAGGTACGAAGTAAAAGACCTCACCATATTTGAGCTCTTGAAAGCTACCAACAATTTCAGTCAAGCTAATATAATTGGTTGCGGCGGGTTTGGTCTTGTCTATAAGGCTACCTTGGATAATGGAACAAAACTGGCGGTTAAGAAACTAACAGGAGACTATGGTATGATGGAAAAAGAATTCAAGGCAGAGGTAGAAGTTCTGTCCAGGGCCAAACATGAGAACCTGGTCGCTCTACAAGGCTACTGCGTCCATGATAGTGCCCGGATACTAATCTACTCGTTCATGGAAAATGGTAGTCTTGATTACTGGCTGCATGAAAACCCCGAGGGTCCAGCCCAGCTGGATTGGCAGAAAAGACTACACATCATGAGAGGAGCAAGTAGTGGACTAGCATACATGCACCAGATATGTGAACCACACATAGTACACCGAGACATCAAGTCCAGCAATATACTTTTGGATGGAAACTTCAAGGCTTACGTAGCAGATTTCGGGTTGTCAAGACTGATTCTTCCATACCGCACACACGTTACAACTGAGCTAGTGGGCACACTTGGTTACATTCCACCAGAGTATGGACAAGCTTGGGTAGCCACTTTGAGAGGTGACGTGTACAGTTTCGGTGTCGTCATGCTAGAGCTTCTCACAGGGAAAAGACCAATGGAGGTTTTCAGGCCAAAGATGTCAAGAGAATTGGTCGCATGGGTGCATACAATGAGAAGGGAAGGGAAAGCAGAGGAAGTGTTTGATACATTGCTGAGAGATAGTGGTTATGAAGAAGAGATGCTTCGTGTGCTTGACGTAGCCTGCATGTGTGTGAACCAAAATCCAATGAAAAGACCAAACATACAACAAGTTGTAGACTGGCTAAAGAGTATAGCAGAGAAAACAAACCAAAATAACAGAGAAGAACCTGAAGAAGAAGAAGAGACGTAAACTGTGTGTGCCTTGCCTACTTTTAAATCAAACATCTGCTGCTGCCTGCATAAGTAAATATACAAACTTATTTTTTCTTGTCAAATTGCGTATGTATATGTTCACCATCATTTCCCATGTAAATTATAATTTTGATGGTAATATATAGAAAGCTTTGATAATGTAAAGAAGTACATGAAAATTATGCAGCTTGTGACTTTCATAAACTTCCAATATATGATAAAAAAGCAGACTTTAATATAAAGGTATGATTAGAACTCATGAATGTATCTATCGTATGATCGAATCAGAAAAAATTTCAAAGCCAACTTTGGCTTCCATGAATATATATTTAAGATACATACCTGCCTTAAGTTAAGAAAACCAAAATCTGTGATGGTATAAAACCACGGGCATTTTATCGAATACTTGATGTGCATAGTTACCGAAGAGACACAAAAAGAGAAAACCATGAGCAGTATGACGCGCGAAGAAAGATGAACCATCTGAGAAACTGAAGACAATACCTAAAACATCAACGGAGGATTCAGAGACAAAGAGAGATTGAAAGATTTGGACTTTTTCAGTTCAAAAACTCAACAAGACGAGACAAGAGGAAGAAGAAGATACAAAAACATTAATTGTAAGGTGTACAGTATAGTTTGTTTATATACAAGTTATTTCTAAATGCTAACATAAGCCTGATTTAAGTTAACTATAATTATGTATATGTGCTAACATGCACTTGTGAACTAATCCTAATTAACACATACGACATATGTGTCCCCTACTATTTGTACGATATTGCTGCAGTGACATTCATGATTCACAAAGAAACACGTAACGGTCGACTTGAGCATTTTATTCATGATTTGGATCATTGTCATAATAAAATGATAGAAAATATAAATTTATTTTATTTATGAAAGATAAGAACATGCGTACGGGTATTTTCTCAACCCATTATATTTTTGGTCATGGACGAGTTTCAGGCTACATGATATTTACTAGTTGACTAGTAAAATGGGAACATCCTTAGACCTTGCTTCTCAACCCGAGAAGTAGAAGTAGCAGCCGTAGTAGCATCATCAACCTTTTTGAATTTGACGACTAAGGTCTTAGCCGTATCATTCGTGAGAACTAGCTGTGGTGCTTTAAACCAAACCCCTGGTATGGCTCCAACGGTTCCGGCAAAGGTGGTCAACTTGTAAGTGTTTTCTCCTTCTCCGGCATTCTCAATCATAAAAAGGCTATTTTCTTCTCGACGGGTGCCACCAATGAGAATCGGAGGCTCCTTTGGAGCCGAGGAGGAATCATCGAATTCCCACAACTTGGAAAACTCGTTGCAGAACGGCCATATGTTGGACTCGAACTCGATATTTAAAGCGTAAGATGTTGGAATGTGTACGGGTGGTATGGGCCAGGGGGGATTCGGCTTCCTCTGTTTATATGAGAAGCTAACCGGTAGGCCCGGCTGGTACGGAAGGAGTGTTTGGGTGATGCCAAGTGGACAGAAGGGAAATGTAATGGCGGCTGGGACTAGACCACCTCCGTTGTTACTTTTCGTCTTCACCGGCTGGATGAAGTATTGTTCACCAGGACTAAGTGGAAATCCGTAGGTGTCCGTCACCCGTTCACCTTGGATGCAGACTGCAGCTGCAACCAATATGAGAGTGAAGAGAAAAGAGAGCAGTGAAGGTTTCTTCATTATTTTTAATTTTTTTGAGTGAGATGAGTTGTGGAGAGCAAACACATATTGTATCAGTATTTATAGGAGGTCTCTTGCGGTTAAAACGGAGCATTACAGTAAAAAGGGAAGCAAAACAACCAATTTTGTAAAACAAAACCCTCAATTATTATATTGGCTTTTTCCTTACGTCACAATCTAGTCCTTAAACTTGGTTACCTAACTTTCTACTACGGCGACGGACTGATGGTTGAAAAGAGGAGGCCTAATTAAAAACCCTACGGTTATTGATTCAAGTTTCGAGTTTCAGCACGAGGAACATGCACAGCACTGCACAGTGCAGGTCCATCTTAACTAACACTGAAAGCAAAAAAAAAAACGACAAACCCTACCTTAATTTATATCAGCTATAAATGTTATTGGATTTTTCCTCAGCGTCACAATCAGATCATTAATATCTAACTTTCTTTTTACGACATACTACAGTAAGAGTAGAAAACTAGGGACTAGACTCTATGGTAATCCATTCAACAATTTCATTTTTCCAGCACCAGCCTAGCACCAGGAACATGCACAATGGCATAGGTTAGAGCACCTTCAACAAAAATCAAATCATGCAGCTTGTGACTTTCAAAAACGAGTTCTATATGGTCAAAAAGCATACTTTTATATAAGGATATGATTATTAATCATGAATGTATCGTATGATCAGGATATGATGGTGAAATTGAAGTGTGGGTCTGTAAGCGACATTTAATCGAATACTTTGGTGTGCATATATAAGTTACCGAAGAGACCTCGAGCGGAAAAAAAAAAAAAAAGAATCAACAAAAGAAAAGCTAAGGGCATGTTTATCGGGAGGTTTTAAGAGATTTTAAGAGAGGTTTTTAGAGTTTTGTAGAAAAAAAATAAATCAAAAGAAAAGAAAAAACAGAAGAGGTTCTCTTATATAATAGACTCAAATCAGTTCTAAGAGACGCTACGTGTCCTTATTTCCTTGGGCGACAGAATAATACAAAAGGGAAATTCTTTTTTTTTTTTACGCAGATTAATCTCTTTCTCTCTTTTCTCTGGCGATTAAAGTCTCGATCCGACAAAGGTTTGAATTTGGAATCGAAAGATCTGAGAATCAGAGATTGGGGTCGACTCAGTCGGAGAAGATGAGATCAGAGTCGAGAAGAATCGAAGATGAGATCAGAGTCGAGAAGAATCGTCCCCAGCTTGACGAAGGTAGTCAATATCGATTTATCACCCAATTCGATGATTTCTTCTGTATAATTCGAGCTCGATTCGGTTTTAATTGCTCTTCGATGAGCCTGATTTGTCTATTTTGTTAACTTTTCTGTGGTTAGGAATGATCCAAACTATATGACTTTGTTTTGTGTGACTTTGCCTCAATGTTGTTGTTTAGACGCTGGAGCTGCACAACACAGGATCGAAGACACTGCCATTGGGTTTATTTAAGATGTGTTTGCAGCTTTCAACTTTAGGACTCCACAACACAGAGATAACCGTTGAATTCCTCCGCCAGGTTTGCTTTGCTAAATCCGTTTCTGCAGTCTCGTATTTGTGTCTTCAGCTTCTTTGTTTGTTTTTTGAACTGAACGACAATTTACTTGCACACCATGTGTTTGCAGCTTTTCCACCTTCTCTTGTGTTTTTGTTGTGACTTTGTCTCTCTTGATTACTTGCTTAAATTACAATGTTGGCTCAATAGACCCGTTTCAATTAATTGTAAGGACTGGATTTGTTTACTCTGTGAATTATTGACTTTCTTATCTTTTACCCAGCATGGCTCAACGGAGGGGGAAAGTTTCATTCAGAAACCTGACGAAAAAGTCAACTAGGTGGTGTTGTTTTTGGCTGCACTAAGAATACCATCAAAGAATGTATGTCGAAACAGCTGTTTGGTGAGTCTTCTTCTTAAGCTTCTTCATCTCCCATGCTTCTGCTGAATATAGCTGTTTGTTTGCTGTCTACTTTAACTCTCTGCTTGTTCACTGTTGTATGCTGATGCCCTTTTATCGTTTTATTTTCCGCAATGTTTGTATCTATGATTCGGATTTAGTGTGCAGCTTTTCATTTTTATGTCTCTGGTGATTCAATTTTTTTTCCCTGCAGAGAATTTGGTAATCGTGAGAAACAAAGCAAGTGAAGCGTGAAGCGTTTATAGTATTGTTCATATTGCTATGTCTCTGATGATTTCTCATATTGCTATGTTTTGATCTTTTGAAGTTAATACAAAGTTTTGAAGTTAGTATCATGATTGGTGAGCATGAGAAGAGTGTTTGGAGGAATTGTTACAGGCAAGTATGAGTAAATCTTGGAGGTGTTGCTACCAGCTAGTTCAATTCATTACTTTAGCTAGGAAATGGTGTTAATGTTGCAAAGGTTTTGTGTGTGTGTTTTCAGATTTTTGAACCATCAAGGCTAGGGAGTAGAGAGTTTCCTCAAGATTGATGAACCCAAACAAGACTGATGAAGTTGAATAAGATTAGATTCAAAAAACTAGATTTTAAAAAATAAGAGACTCAAGATTATATCCTACCATTGGAGAGGATGATTTTAATTATAATCTCAAGGGTTCTTATCTTATAAACAGTACAGAATATATTCATTAAAAATTACAACAGTACATAAGAGACTAAAAATTAAAACCCACCGATAATCTTTTTTTTTTTTAATAAAATTTCTGATTTTATACGATAGAAAATAGTTTAGAGATACAAGGTGCCTTGGTGACAACGAACAAACCCGGTACAAAGAAGAGCAGAGTACAAATATTATAAATATTATAAATACTAGGTAGAGAGGCTTCGAAACCAAATCTCGAGGAGACCTTGGAGCTTTGGTATGCTGTTCCTGGCTAGACAGATGCTGAAGAGTCCTTCAACTGGAGTGCGGATGTTTGAGTAGATCCGAGCATTCCGCCCACCGATAATCTTGCTCTAAGAGAAGTATGACTGGCGGAGAAAGACGAAAGCATTAGAATATGAGAAACTGAAGACATACATAAAACATCAATGGAGGATTCAGATTTCAGAGACAGAGAGACATCGAGAGAATACAAAAAACCAAAAAAAAAGGAACTGTTGAGTTGGAATTAGTTACGTGACGTATGCTTCTGTTGCAACCATCAGGAGAAAATTGTTACTGTTTCTACCATTTTTTTAGAACCATATTGAGGCCATAACTTCTATTACATCTCAAAAGTTTCCTACTTTTTCTGATTTTGTTCAATTTAGCCCAAAATACCAAACCCTTAAATTCACTAGCTTTTTCCCCACGTCACAATCTAATGCTTGGTTTCTATCTGTCTACGAACACTTAACAGTGATGGTGGTTGAAAAGAGAGGTTTAGAATCTAAAGGTAATCGACTCGAACTTCGTTAAGAACATGTACAAATACAATGGTCCATGTTAAATAACAACATATGAAGAAAATAAAAAAGAGGGAATTCATGGGAAGAAGACAAGATTTCAAACACAGAGAGATAGGCATGAAGTGAACCAACGTACGAATGGTTCTCCACATCTCTGAATCTAGCCATATATTTTGTTTCTTTCTTATTCATTTGACGGCAAAAATAGTAAATCCACTTATAACGAGAAAGGGACAAAGAATCAAGAAGTGAGAAGGAAGGGTAGAGTGAAACTTGACACACATGTGTAACTTATGTATTATCTTAAAGTAGTGGACCATATCCTAAATGACACAGACGACATATATGCAATACTGTATGTGTACGATATTGCTGCCGACTGCAGTCATGACATTCACAAAGAAACACGTAACCACTTGAGCATTGTCATATTAAAGTTATAGAAAATATAATTTTATTTTATTTATGAAAGATAAGAACATGTGTGCGCGGGTATTTTCTCAACCCACTATATTTGGTCATGGACGAGTCTCATGGCTTGACATTACATGATTTTTACTAGTTGACTAGTAAAATGGGAACATCCTTAGACCTAGCTTCTCAACCCGAGAAGTAGAAGTAGCAGCCGTAGTAACATCATCAACCTTTTTGAATTTGACGAGTAAGGTCTTAGCATCATCATTGGTGATAATTAGTTGTGGTGCGCTTAACCAAGCCCAACCCCCTGGGATGGCTCCAACGGTTCCGGTTAAGGTGGTCAACTTGTAAGTGTTTTCTCCTGCTCCTTCTCCGGCTTTCTCGATCTTAAACCAACTATTTTTCTCTTGTGGTTTACCACCGATGAGAATCTTACGCTCTTTGTGAGCCGGTGAGGAAACATCGACTTCCCAGAACTTGGAAAACTCGTTGCAGACCGGCCAGATGTGTGACTTGAACTCGATATTTACAGCTAGAGATGTCTTAACGATGGTTTCCATGAGAGCGTATGGTAAATTGAAGCTAACCGGTAGTCCCGGTTGGTACGAAATGAGTGTTTGGGTGATGCCAAGTGGACAAAAGGAACGCATATTATTGGCCGCTGGGACAAGACCACCTCCGCTGTTACTTTCCGTCTTCACAGGCTGGATGAAGTATTGTTCACCGAGTTTAACTGGATTTCCATCTCTGTCCTTCACCTCTTCCTGTCGTTGTCCTTGGATGCAGACGACTGATGCTGCGAACATGAGAGTGATGAGAAAAGAGACTACTGAAGTTTTCTTCATTGTGATTGTTTTGTGTGTGTTTCTAGGATTTGAGTGAGTTGAGTTGTGGAGAGCTAACACATTTTGTATCAGTCTTTATAGGAGTTCTCTGCGGTCAAAGGAGCATGACACTAAAAAGAGAAGGAAAAAACTCCCAATTTTGTAAAGTAAATCCTTCAATTTATCAGCCATAACAATTTGTCAGAATATATATAGTCCTTAATTAATTATATTGATCAACAAACTTTCTACTAGGGTGAGGGTTGGAAAGAGGGGTCTTAATAAGACTCTACGGTTATGGATTCAAGCTTTCGATTCTCAGCACGAGGAACATGCACAATGGCCCGTGTTAACTAACATAGATATCAGAAGAAAAAAATTGATGAATCCTACCTAATTAATTTATGAGCTAAAAAAGGTTATTGGCTTTTGCCTCGCGGCACAATCTGATCGTTGGCTTCTAACATTTTTCTTACTATAGTCAGAGTAGTAAAGAAGGGAGTAGACTCTATGGTAATCGATTCATCAACTTCATTTTTCTAGCACCAGGAAAATGCACAATGGCCCAAGTTAACTAATAATGCGCATAGCTGGAAAAAAAGCAATGATCAATAAAATGGGAGGAAGGCGAGGTTTTCACAAGACGAGAGATACGGTTGAGTTAACCAACATAAGGTAGTGACAATAGCATAGTGGCAAATAATAAGTCTACTGAGAATATGCAGATCAAACTACGGATCAAGTCTCGCTCCCTGCATGTAGAAGCTAATGGGTTAGCCAGTTGTATCCTAGTGATTAAAAAAAAAAAAAACATGAGAGTAAAAAGATAAGGAAAAAACTCCCAATTTTGTAAAGTAAAACCTTCAATTTATAACTACTTATTGGTTTTTTCCTCACATCAGAGGTGGTCTTAATTATACTAACTTTTTGGTTTATAACTACTTATCTAGTCCTTAATTATATTGGCCAACTAACTTTCTACTAGTTGATCAACTAGTAGTTGATCAGTGGGGGTTGGAAAGAGGTGGTCTTAATTAGACTCTACGGTTACGGATTCAAGCTTTCAATTCTCAGCACGAGGAGCATGCACAATGGTTCGTGTTAACTAACATAGAAATTAGAAGAAAAAAAATGATGAGTCTACCTAATTCATTTATCAGCTAAAAGTGGTTGTTGGCTTTTTCCTCTCATCACAGACCCTGATCGTTGGCTTCTAAGTTTTTTTACTATAGTAAGAGTTGCAAGAAGGGAGTAGACTCTATGGTAAACAATTCAACTTCATTTTTCCAGCACCAGGAACATGCACAATGGCCCAAATTAACTAATAATACGCATAGCAGGAAAAAAACGACGGATCAATAAATGGGAGGGATACGAGATTTTGACAAGACGAGATCAGATACGTACGGTTGAGTTAACCATGCAACGCACGAGAATATCCTCAACATCTCTGTTTATGGCCACATTTGACATTCTCTATTAATTTTTAAAAAAAGAATCGAAAACTAAAAATGAAACCTAATGATGTCAACCAAAAGAATGAATTTAGCAGCAAGTATAACTAAGTTCTTAGCCATAGAACTTATTCTCATAAGGCAACAGAAAAAACACATAATTTTATTTTATGGAACATAAAAACACGCGTGCTGTGTTATTTCAATTCTCAACTCATTATTTTTGTCCATGAACGAGTCTCATCAGGCTTTGCGTTACATGATTTTTATTAGTATAAATGTAACAGATCCTCCCTGGCCCTTAGCGTAACTTAATTCTCACAGATGTCACATTTTGATTCTAGCTTGGTTCTAATTTTCTACTCGTGAATCGATTCAAACTTCGATTTTCAGCACGAGGGACATGCACAATAGTATCCATGCTAACTAAACATATATATATATAAAGGATTATCAAATAATTGATGGGTAAAAGACAAGTTTCAATCAGAAAGATAGGGATGTGTGAACCAACCGGCCACAAAACTAAGAATACATCTCTCTTTCTGCCCACCGTTTTCTTTGAAACAACTTATTAAAGCAAGAACAGAAATTAATTTTCACCACACTCTAACAGGGAAAACAAATGAGTGACAGACAATTCTATTTTAATGAAGGACAAGTGATAAAAATATCATGTTATATAAGTACAATTCAACGTACGTGGGCAGACAATTTTTCCGCACGTCACATTCTGATCATTCTTGTGATGGGTCCGTAATGTCAGGGTTTAGACTATGGTAATTGATTCAAACTTAGATTTTCAGCACGAGGAACATGCACAATGCCCATGTTAACAGATATATATATATATATATATATATATATATATATATATATATATATATATATATAGCAGCTCGGCTCTACTCCCTACTAACATGCTAACATGCACAATGCCCATGTTAGATTTTCAGGGACATCGTTCAATGGGGGGAGGTCGTCTACGGCTAGGAGGAGCTAAGCTACCGTCAAAGGTTTCTAGATCTACTCCTTACTGCCTTTCTCTCTCACATATGAGTCTGAATCTCCTCGACAATAGAAGCTCAGCTCTCTTCTTCCTCCTCAAAGCTGGTGGCGGGATGGCAACAGATCTGGATCACCATCTTCGTTTGACTCGCGTCGTCCAGGCTTACCGGAGGCCCTGTTCCGATGAGCATCTACAATTCTATGGACGGCGGCTTCAACTGTGTTCTTCAGTTGGGGATTAGAGTAAAAGAGCGACCAGTTCAATTTCGGTTCGTGAATAAATCTGAGTTAAGTTTGGTTTACGGTTTTGCTTGGTTTGATGTATGTGGTTTAGGTCCTATTAGGATTGTAATGGGCCTAAATCTGGAAATAGAATGGGTACCTATTATAAAATTGAATACTCTATAACAAAAAATAAATAAATATATATAGCAATATCAAATAATTTAGGGGAAGATGTGCATGTGAATATCCAATAGTACAACCCATCTCTGTTTACACATGAAGAAGATGTGCTTATGAACACTTTGAACACCAAATTCACTTGTCTAAACTTCAAAACACCAAACTTTATTTTCAAGAAAATATTTCTTAAAAACCCCTCATGGGAGATATATATAATTTGCATTAACCAACATTTATACTATAAAATTTTTAAGATGTGCTTTACTTGGATTTAACGATCGATGTAATTAAACAATACAACAACTCCCTTTGCAATCGAATTGGAGGATACAAATATATAATAACCTTCCAACAAAAAAAGTCCAAGTCCTATAGATCATATTATCTGTGATTATCGATATCAGTACGCAAAGAAGCCAATTTGTGAAGTTGATTCTCTCTCTCAACTTTTTTTTTTTTTTGGGAGTTTGCTAAGTAAGTATTATGAGATCATATGATTAATTCTGTAATAAACGGTTCTGAAAAATACCATACAAAAAATTATGATATAATACGTGACTTTGTAGATCAGTTTTTTGGAGGTTTTTTTTTTTTTTTTATATATATATTAGATACTTTACTGATTGAATGTGAAAGAATGACAACGTTTTTCTTTATAATTATAAATTATTTTTATATATTGTAGATTTACCAATAAATTTTCGTAGAGAGAATAGAGAAATGCATAAGAATAGGTACCACAACTAGCTGTAATAAATGCATAAAATAGAAATATCACCCTAGAAATATCACCCTATTTCTATCATAATTAATTTCAAAAAATTGTATTTTTGTTAATATTTTCGTGAAGTTATATTATTATTTTTCTCGTTAGCATGCTCATTGACAATCACGGCCAATGCATGCATAGTCATAAACTCATAACATGATAACAAGCGCTGGAAAGGATAACTTTATTTTATTTATGGAAAGTAGAAACTTGCATGTGGGTATTATCTCAACCCATTATTTTTGGCCATATGGACGAGCCTCAGGCTTTTTTTTTACATGATTGTGACCAGTTGACTAGTAGAAAGGGAACATTCCTAGACCTAATTTCTCAATGCGTGAAGTAGAAGTAGTGGTAGTCACTTCATCAACCTTTTTGAATTTGACGAGTAAGGTTTTAGCCTTATCATTGGTGACAACTAGTTGTGGTACCTTGAAAGTTCCTAGCTTAGTTCCAACAGGTCCGGCAAAACTTGTCAGCTTGTAGGTGTTTGCTTCGGCTCCTTCTCCGGCATTCTCAATCTTAAACCAGCTATTTTGTTCCTGCTTTGTACCACCAACGAGAATGGAAGGCTCTTCGGCAGCTGATGAGGATTCATCGACTTTCCAAAACTTGGAAAACTTATCGCAGAACCAAATTTTGGACTTAAACTCAATGTTTACATAATCATCTGTGGAAATGGTTGTTTCCATGATTGCGTTTGGAGTTGAGAAGCTAACGGGTACGCCTGGTATGTAATCAAGTGCTGTTTGGACGATGCCAAGTGGACATAAGGAAAAAAGTGTAGGGGGGGCTGGGACAAGACCACCTCCGGGGAAGTTGGTATTGACTGGCTGGATGTAGTATTGTTGATCGGTTTTAAGATAATTTCCAACAGTTTCCTTCACCGGTTCGCCTCCTTGGATGCAGACAGCTGCAGCTAACAGGAGAGTGATGAGAAAAGAGACCACTGAAGGTTTATTCATTTTGATGGTTTTGTGTTTTTAAGGATTTAATGTTTACTTTTCTGAGGGGTTTGAGTTGTGGAACACAAGAACATTTTGTATCGGTATTTATAGGAGTTCTCATGCAGTTAAATCGAGCATGGCAGTAAAAAAAGAGATAACAAACTGCCATTTGGTTGAGTAAAACCTAAAATTCTCAGCTATAATTGTTAATTTGGCTTTTTTCGGCACGGTCACATTCTGATCATTCTTGTGATGGGTCCTTAATGTCTATCGATCTTTCTACTATAGTGAGGGTTGAAAAGAGGGGTTTAGACTATGGTAATCGATTCAAACTTAGAATTTTAACACGAGGAACATGCACAATGTCCATGTTAACAAATTTATATAACAATTAATATCAAATAATTAACGGGAAGAAGATAAGATTTCAGACAAATAGAAAAGGATGAGTGATTCAACGTATAGAATGATTACCAACATCTCTAGGCACAAGTTGACCTGTTAATTTTTGTTATTTTATTTTTGTTATTTATTACATCATCATTAGAAAATATTTCATATGTAATCCTACAAATGATGCTCAATCCATCGAATGTAACTATCAACATCACATTAATTTGAATATGACGGATAACAAAGAATATGTATTTTTGTTGATTTAAACAAGGATGATCAAGTAATCTAACTACCAACATCACATTTGAATATTATGAAAAGCTCCATGGATCACCAAATTAAAGAATGTGTATTTTTGTTAATTTAAACAAGCTGCTAAAACAAAATCATGAATTAAAATGATCTCCGCAACGACTCTTATCCGTCAAGATAATAAAGAGTGACGATAGTTCACTACTAAAGAAATTCGCTATATTGAAAATTCAGTTTTTGTATAACCAGCAAGCGAAATGAATCAAGAGATGGAAGAAAATGGCAGATCGTAAAATTTGCCATATGCATAATCTACCAGTATTAGACTTCTTGATCCAATGTTGCGGACAACACGTAACCACTTGTGCGTTTTATTCCTAAATTGAATTATACACATTTTAAAAAAATATTGATTAATAATTTTAAATACATTATTTTCTTTCACTAAAAAGTATTATTTAATTTTAGACCAATAACAATTTAGAAATTTAAATATTTTTAATGATTATTTTTTGAAATTTACAAATTATTAACTTAAATTACTTCAAAATGGTAAAAAATTAGTTTTGTGAAACAAAAAATTATCTCAAAACATCAATTTATCAAGACGGAAGGAGTAACTTTCATCGTTAAATTCGTCAGTCTCATATGTCATAACATGTTTTTCAATTGTAATAATTGACTCTATTTTTCTTTTCTTTTTGTTTTAAAGAGTCTTTACATATATAACCGATATGACTGTAATTAAACAACACAACAACTCCTTTCGTAATCGAATTTGAGAACTGACAAGAAATAACCTTCCAACCAAAAAAAAAATGTAAGAAGTTGACAAAAAAAAAAAAAAAAAAAGAAATTTAAGGACCACCATAAGCCTAATATTAGAGAGCACTAAACGTTGTTTTTAAAAGAGAGAGCAATAACTAATTAAATATGGTTAGTAAGTATATCAGAATTACAGTATAAACTCTATAAATTAATACTCTTTAAATTAATACTCGCTATAAATTAATAAATTCTTCCGGTCCCGAGTTGGGCCGGTGTAAAAAATAACACATTTTGATAAATTAATAAGATAATATTTTTTTTGGAAATTTTATGTAAAAATATAGTCCCATCAATATCATAAATTAATAATCAAATAATATTAAAATATATATATATATATATATATATATATATATATATATATATATATATATAAGAAAATATAGTGAAATACTGAAATATGACTCTATTGTTGTTTGCATATTCTGAATTTGCATTCTTATTGGAGCTCATCTCTAATATCTTTTATTGTCGTCTTCTCAAATCACATCCAAAAATTACAAAGAGTTCTAAATGTGATAATTGCTTCTTTATATATAATTGGTTCTAAAATTACCGCAATATCTTATTCGACTTCATCATTAACATGAATGATACTAGTAGAAATTTCTTCTAAACTCCAAACTTCTAACATCTATCATTTTTAACTAAACTCTAAACTTAGCAATTACAATAGACATATTATAAATTAAGAAAATTCTTTAAAAATATGAATGATAACAAAAGTATCTTATTTTGTAATATATAATTTTCAAAATTATGAAAATTAAAAATCTTTTCATAAATTAATATTTTATTAATTTATCGATAAATTAATAATTATTAATTTATCGATAAATTAAAACCTATTTAAATTAATAAAATTTCATGGTCCCGACCTTATTAATTTATAGAGGTTCTACTGTAATTCCACTGTAAACACGACTACTTCGGTTATCGATTCCCACTTTCATCTTAGACTCTTCAAAAACTTCGATTTAAGCACGAGGAAAATGCACATTGGTCCATGTTAACAAACAATATGAAGAAAGAGAACTTGATAGGTCACAAACTTTACACAAGCCATGATCCATTGGATCCACGGCGCGGAGAGAAGCCAAGTTTGGTCATTAGGACTCTGAGAAAATCTCATTCGATTCTATCATATGCTTTGCTCATAGACATGCGACTTCCGTCCGATTGGAAAATTCGGTTTTTGGTTTATTTAAAAATTGAAAATTGTTCCGAATCTAACCGAATAAAATTTTGGTTCGGAGACGGTTATTTTGGTTATTGTAATTCGGATATTTGGTTTAGTATTGTAGGGCTAAAAAATATTTCGTAAATTGAGCATTTGGCTTTGTCTACAGAAAACACAAAGGCCCATTAACAAAAAAAAATAAACTTAGTTTTTTTGTTTTGTTATTCTAGTGATGAATGACGAAGACATCAACGACGAGATGTGGAAAGACACCGGCGGCGAAATTTGAGAAACACTAGTGGCGAGATCTGTAAAGGGGAGATCGCGGTATATAAGATGAAGAAGGATGAAGAATCAAAGAAGAGTGACTCGAAGACGAAAAAAATAATGATGTTTATGAAGGATGATGAATCGAAGAAGAAGATGATTGTTATGAATTGAAGAAAGAAGAAAAAAGAAAGAAGAAAAGAAGAATGATGATGATGATGAATAAGAAGAAGAATGATGATGATGAAGTAATGGAAGAAAGATGAAGAAGAAGGAAGTGAATGGTCGGCGGCTGGACTAGTTGTGATATTAGGAGGTTAGGGTTTTTTGTTCTTCGGTAAACCGTTCGGTTTGGGAAAATTGAACCAAAAATCTTGGTTAACCGATCCTAAATGAAACTCATTATGATCGGTTTAATCAATTAAAAAACCCAAACCGATTTGTCTAAATTTCGGTTCAGAATCCTAGGTCTATTTGCTCATATCTGTCTTGATGGCCATGAAGTTCTCTCTACAAGTAGGGTTAGAGCGAAGAGCATGGAAGTTTTTCTGAGCTATGAGGATATTATCTGTAATTAATCTTCTCGCCACAAAGGCGGACTGAGTCTCTGAGATCAAGGATGGGAGAATCTTCTTTAAGTCTATTTGATAGCACTTTTGAGATGATTTTGTAACCAACATTGCAAAGACTAATGGGACGGAAACCTGACATCACACTAGGACGTTCTGCTTTTGCAACCAGACAGATGTTGGTTCTGTTTAGGCTTGGATCCAGGTTTCCTGTGGAGAAAAAGCTTGAATTGTGGAGATTAGATCTGAAATGATAATTGACCAGAATTTCTGATAAAATAAATTTGTCATGCCATATGGACCATGGGCCTTCATTGGATTCATCTCAAAGAGTGCCTTCTTCACTTCTGCAGTCGAGACTTATCTTGTCAAGCACACATTCATCTCATTTGAAACCAGCTCGGGAACATCCTGGAGAACAAGAAAATCTTTATCGATAGTGTTTGTAGCAAAGAGCTGATTGAAGTAATCAACAACAACTTGTTAAATACCTTCTTCAGAATCTATCCAAACTCCAGTATGATCCTCGAGTCCGATAATTCTATATATAGTCGTATACCGACGGTTAAACCAATCACTTTAAACCGACTGTTTATCGACCGAGTTTAAAATCCCTCGGAAATTGGTTGTAAAACAGACGGCATTTACCAACGGATATATTTGCCGGTAGTTTCATCGGTAATTTCCGACCGTATTCCAACCATATGAATGTGTCGCTAATTTCCAACCGATTACCAACCATTTTTTACTCACATCGCTTAACGGTTTGTATATGTTCGTTATATAAACCGACCATTGTATCGGTCGGAAACTTCATCAAAACTGGTAATGTTTTCTTGTAGTGAATGGCCAAGTTAACTAATAACACGCATAGCAGGGAAAAAAACGACGATCAATAAATGGGAGGAAGACGAGGTTTCACAAGACGAGATCAGATACATACGGTTGAGTTAACCAACGCACGAAATGATCCTCAACATCTCTGTTTCTGGCCACATTTGACATTCTCTATTAATTTTTTAAAAAGAATCGAAAACTAAAAATGAAACCTGCCAACCAAAAGTATGAATTTATCAGAAAGTATAACTAAGCACAAGCACTTAGCCATAGAACTTATTCTCATGAGAAGAAAAAAACACATAATTTTATAATATATATGGAAGATAAAAACATGCGTGCTGCATTATTTCAATTCTCAACTCATTATTTTTGGCCATACGAGTCTCATCAGGCTTTGCGTTACATGATTTTTACTAGTATAAATGTAACATCCTCCCTGGCCCTCTGCGTAACTTCTCACAGATGTCACATTCTGATTCTAGCTTGGTTCTAATTTTCTACTCGTGAATCGATTCAAACTTCGATTTTCAGCACGAGGGACATGCACAATAGTATCCATGCTACAAAACTAAGAATGATTTCCACAACGACTTTTTTTCTCACAAAATAATAAATAAGTGACGGTTGTTCCAGTACTAAAGAAATTCCCTATAATGAATTTTCAGTTTTTGTATAACAAGAAAGCGACAAGAATCAAGAAATAGAAGGAAAAGGTTAGCATAACACATTAACACTAATTAACTATATATGTATAGTCTACAAGTACAATTATAAGTGTATCCTATTTAACACTTACGACATCCCCTAACAGCTAACCGCATATACTTGTGATATTGCTCCAGTGACATTCCACAAAGGGACACTTAACCACTTAAGGGATTTAATTATTCCTGAAATGGATGTTAATATTATTACCATTTCTAAAAACTATAGGATGTGCTATACTTGGATCATATGATCAATTCTGTAATAAACGGTTCTGAAAAATACCATACAAAAAATTATGATATAATACGTGACTTTGTAGATCAGTTTTTGGAGGTTTTTTTTTATATATATTAGATATGCTTTACTGATTGGATGTGAAAGAATAACAAAGTTTTTTTTAATAATTATTTTTATATATTATAGATTTACAAGCTATAGCAATAAATTTTCGTAGAGAGAATAGAGAGAACATACAGTACTGTATATAGGAAATTGCACTGAATAACCTAATTTTCTGTAAATTACGGTGATATTTCTATTTTATGCATCTATGACAGCTTTACATTTGTATCAAGCTTCTCCTCTTTGAGTCTTTCTCATCCTCACGATTCTTTCTTCCATGGCCACCACCACAATCAAACGGCAGTGCGGCCACCATCCGCTGCCACCACCGGACTTCAGCCGCTGTTCTAGCTATCTCTCAAGCCTCCAATCGCCAAGCAGGCGTGGCAACATAGATCCAAATCTCTGCACGTACGTGCATCTACCTTTCAAGCCTCCAATTGCCAATCTCACTCATGACTCTTTTCTCCTAAACACCAAAAATCTTTTTTTCTTTTTCCTTTAATGTCACTTTAATTTCTTAATTTTGATACATATAGTGCTATAATTTTTTTTTAATATGTATATTCACCTAAAATCACCCAACATATATTAATTAACTCATACTTGATATGTTGAATATTCATTCTTATATTTCTATCATAATTAATTTCAAAAAATTGTATTTTTGTTAATATTTTCGTGAAGTTATATTATTATTTTTCTCGTTAGCATGCTCATTGACAATCACGGCCAATGCATGCATAGTCATAACATAATAACAAGCGCTGGAAAGGATAACTTTATTTTATTTATGGAAAGTAGAAACTTGCATGTGGGTATTATCTCAACCCATTATTTTCGGCCATATGGACGAGCCTCAGGCTTTTTTTTACATGATTGTGACCAGTTGACTAGTAGAAAGGGAACATTCCTTGACCTAACTTCTCAATGCGTGAAGTAGAAGTAGTGGTAGTCACTTCATCAACCTTCTTGAATTTGACGAGTAAGGTTTTAGCCTTATCATTGGTGACAACTAGTTGTGGTACCTTGAAAGTTCCTATCTTAGTTCCAACAGGTCCGGCAAAGCTGGTCAGCTTGTAGGTGTTTGCTTCGGCTCCTTCTCCGGCATTCTCAATCTTAAACCAGCTATTTTGTTCCTGCTTTGTACCACCAACGAGAATGGAAGGCTCTTCGGCAGCTGATGAGGATTCATCGACTTTCCAAAACTTGGAAAACTTATCGCAGAGCCAAATTTTGGACTTAAACTCAATATTTACATAATCATCTGTAGAAATGGTTGTTTCCATCATTGCGTTTGGAGTTGAGAAGCTAACAGGTACGCCTGGTATGTAATCAAGTGCTGTTTGGACGATGCCAAGTGGACATAAGGAAAAAAGTGTAGGGGGGGCTGGGACAAGACCACCTCCGGGGAAGTTGGTATTGACTGGCTGGATGTAGTATTGTTGATCGGTTTTAAGATAATTTCCAACAGTTTCCTTCACCGGTTCGCCTCCTTGGATGCAGACAGCTGCAGCTAACAGGAGAGTGATGAGAAAAGAGACCACTGAAGGTTTATTCATTTTGATGGTTTTGTGTTTTTAAGGATTTAATGTTTACTTTTCTGAGGGGTTTGAGTTGTGGAAAACAAGAACATTTTGTATCGGTATTTATAGGAGTTCTCATGCAGTTAAATCGAGCATGGCAGTAAAAAAAGAGATAACAAACTGCCATTTTTGGTTGAGTAAAACCTAAAATTGTCAGCTATAATTGTTTGGCTTTTTTCGGCACGGTCACATTCTGATCATTCTTGTGATGGGTCCTTAATGTCTATCTTTCTACTATAGTGAGGGTTGAAAAGAGGAGTTTAGACTATGGTAATCGATTCAAACTTAAAATTTCAACACGAGGGTCGAGGAACATGCACAATGTCCATGTTAACAAATTTATATAGCAATTAATATCAAATAATAAGCGGGAAGAAGATAAGATTTCAGACAAATAGAAAAGGATGAGTGATTCAACGTATAGAATGATTACCAACATCTCTAGGCACAAGTTGACCTGTTAATTTTTGTTATTTATTACATCATCATTAGAAAATATTTTATATCTAATCCTACAAATGATGCTCAATCCAATGTAACTATCAACATCACATTAATTTGAATATGACGGATAACCAAAGAATATGTATTTTTGTTAGTTTAAACAAGGATGATCAAATAGTTCACGGGAAGAAGACAAGATTTCAGACAAATAGAAAAGGATGAGTGATTCAACGTATAGAATGATTACCAACATCTCTAGCTAGTTACAAGTTGGCCTGTTAATTTTTGTTATTTATTACATCATCATTAGAAAATATTTTATATGTAATCCTACAAATGATGCTCAATCCATCGGATCTAACTACCAACATCACATTAATTTGAATATGACGGATAACCAAAGAAAATGTATTTTTGTTGATTTAAACAAGGATGATCAAGTAATCTAACTACCAACATCACATTTGAATATGACGAACAGCTCCATGGATCACTGATATATCATGGTTTTTACGGTTTTTAACCATGATATAAGTGTGCTTTTTGAGTATTTTGATTTGTTTCTAGGTTATTTTTGAGTCTTTACAGGTTATCTAGGTATTTGGCACGGATGGAGCAATATGGAACAATTTGGATCATTTTGGAGCATTTTACCGAAGGAAATCAAGTTGGAGTCGGACCAGAGACCGAGCATCGATCGACACCACTTAAAGGGCATCGATCGACACTCGTGTTTACCCGACAAGAGAACAAGGAATTGGAAGTTTTACAAATTTGCCCAAAGTCTTCTATAATTGCAACATAAGCCCCTGGACGTATTTTAGGATGTATATATATTGTTTTTGGGTTTTAGAAACCCTTAAGTTATTTTCTAGCAGTTTTTGAGAGAAGGATATTGAGAGCTTTTGGAGAGATATATCTGAATTCTTTGTAGAGAGAAGATTTCCTGAACTCCCTCTTTTACTTTTAATATCTATTCATGTTATTCAGAATTATGATTTGTTCTTCATTAAACATGTCTGAGTAATTTGCTTGTTAGGTTTAGGGTTTTTCATAGGGTTTTTATGATTTATTAGATCTGATATTTTTAGGGTTCTTAATCTTTTATGATCTTCATCCTTGGTTGTTCTTCACAATAGTTCTTGATTGATCACCTAGAATTATTATCTTAGGGAAATAAATTAATATGAGAATATAATTGTTTTCCTGATTAAACCATTGATGAGCAGAATTGTTTATTACAAAGAGATTTGAATTAATAATTCTGTGAACTTATCTAAACCTATTTTTAAAGCTGATTTATTACTTAGAATTTTACAAAGAGATTTGGATTTTCTGGTTTTAAATTTAGATATTATTTGCAGTGAGAACTGATTTAATTTACCAAAAGTTTAGAGTTCTAGATCTGATTTTTATTGCTTGAACCTTAATTAATTTATCTGATTTAATATTTCATAATTTCCTGAGAAATTCCCTAGGCTTAGCTCTTTTGATTTTCTGAATTCACATCACTTTTATTTAAATATTGCATTGCTTTATTTTAATTCAATTTAACTTGTTTAGCGTAATTTACAAAACTTTACAGTCTATTGTGTTTGATCTTGAGTCTCTGTGGATTCGACCCCTAAGTACTGCAATTGATCTCTTGTTTGAGAGAGTAGCTCTAGGGATTAATTTGAGCTTATCAATCACCAAATTAAAGAATGTGTATTTTTGTTAATTTAAACAAGCTGCTAAAACTAAATCATGAATTAAAATGATCTCCGCAACGACTCTTTTCCGACAAGAAAATAAAGAAGTGACGATAGTTCACAAGTAGATCTGGAGGGTCCAGACTGGGAGATTTCACACCTGATAGGGAATCCATGGAAAGAGGAAGCAGTGATCATTTTAATTCATGATTAGTAGTGAACTATCGTCTAAACCCTTCTTGTAATTAATAACTAGCTAGAGTAGATTATATAAGATAATGGAGAATGATATGTATTACGATTGATGATGTACAGAATATATACACGACTAAGACTTGATGAGCAAGTGTTAGTTATTATTACAAGATATATACTTGACATAGTTAGAAGATATTGCTTGATCCGATACGTGATATGGTGTGATCCTTTACATCCTTCCGCAAGATGGTGGGGCTCTTGACACACCAATCTTGGATGTTAGCAGATTGAACGGAGCACGAGCTAGAGGTTTTGTCAGTGCATCGGCGAGTTGATCCTTCGTTGAGACGTGGGCAACACGAAGTTCACCGGCGGATATTTTATTTCGGATGAAGTGATAGTCTAGTGCCAGATGTTTCATGCGAGAGTGGAAGACGGGGTTTGCGCAGAGATATGTGGCGCCAACATTGTCACAGTAAATGACTGGGGAGACATTATGTTGTAGCCGAGTTCCTTTAGCAAGGAACATATCCAACGAATTTCAGCGGACGTGTTTGCTACGGAGCGATATTCAGCTTCGGTGGATGAGCGGGCAACTCCTTTTTGCTTCTTTGATGACCAGGATACAGGATTATGACCAATGTAGACAATATGAGCGTGAGTGGAAATGTAGTCATCACGATCACCAGCCCAATCGGCATCGGAGAATGCGTGAACTGAGGCTATGTTGCGACGATGAAGAAAGATGCCATGGTTCGCAGTTCCGGCAAGGTAGCGAAGCAACCGCTTGACTGCTTGCCAGTGATCAGTTGTCGGTCGGTGCATGAATTGAGACAGACGATTGACAGCGAAGGAGATGTCCGGTCGTGTGAAGGAGAGGTATTGTAGACTGCCAACAACGGTGCGGTAAGTAGTCGGGTCTGTGAGGACAGTACCGGAGTGTAGAGACAGCTTAGGTGACGTAGCCATGGGAGTGGCAATAGGTTTAGCGTAAAGCATGTTGTTTCGCGTGAGCAGGTCGAGAATGTAGCGGCGCTGAGTGAGATACAGTCCTTGCGACGTCCGAGTGGCCTCAAGACCAAGGAAATAGTGAATGTCTTCGGGATCCTTGATGCTGAAACGGTGTGCAAGGGACTGTAGTGTTTGGTGCAAGAGAGTGTCGTTGTTGCTGGTGACAATGATGTCATCGACATAGACCAACAGATAGACCATCCCTGAACCACGACGAAGAATGAAGAGCGACGCATCGGCTAATGAGCTCTTGAAACCTGCACACAGTAGAAAGTTTTTCAGTTCTTGGTACCAGGCCTGAGGGGCTTGTTTGAGGCCGTAGAGTGCCTTGTGAAGGCGGCAAACATGATTTGGGCGGTTGGGATCGACAAATCCTTCCGGTTGACGAACATAGACCTCCTCTGTTAATGTGCCTTGGAGGAAGGCGTTGTTAACGCCAAGTTGCTTGATCGGCCAATCGTAGTGAACTGCGGTCTGAAGCACAATGCGGAGAGTGGTTGCCTTGATGATAGGACTAAATGTTTCAGTGTAGTCAATGCCCGGACGTTGGTTGTATCCTTTAGCGACGATCCTTGCTTTGTGTCGATGAACAGACCCATCCGGTGAGTACTTGAGCCGAAATATCCATTTTGTGTCAATGAGATTCTGACCTGGAGCCGGAGGCACGAGAGACCATGTACGGTAGCGTAGCTGAGCATTGAACTCGTCAGAAGCAGCAGCTCGCTAGTTGGCATCTGTTAGTGCTTGAAGGATTGTATGCGGTTCAACATCGACTTTAGACATGGCAAGGGCGTATTTTGAATTTGGTTTGACGATGCCTTTCTTTGCACGTGTGGTCATGGGGTGCTGATTGGCTTGCGGTGGTGGAGGCAGAGGCGCCGGAGCGGGAGACACATGTGGTGTCGTGGAGCGAGAAGACGGCGTGGAGATGTTTGATGGACTTGGATTCGGTGATGGGCTTTGTGGTAACGGGCCTGTCGAATTGGAGGAAGAAGATGGGCTTGGAGAGCTTGAAGTGGAGAGCCCATCAGTAACACGTAGAGTGGGTGAGATGTCTTGATTAGTCGATGGTGAGGGAGATGGTGTCGAGCCATCAGAGGATGAGGATGTTGCAGCCGGAGTTACGACTGCCGGTGATTGAGGCGGAGGAGAGAGAGATGGTGCTTCATTAGCGGTCGGCGGTGTGGATGAGGGATCTGAGCTCGAGTTCGCCGGAGAGGACAAAATGACGTCGACAAGAGGTGCAGTGGTGAGCGGTACGGTCGAGACAGGGGGAGTCCAAGCAATGACTGGGTCAGAGACGGTGGGCACCGCGGAGAGAGCAGAGAAGGGAAATTGGGTTTCGATGAATTGAACGTGACGAGAGACGTAGAGACGGTTGGTGTTGGGTTCAAGACATAAGAAAGCACTATGGGTTAATGAATAGCCGAGGAAGACACAAGGGGTGGACCGTGGTTCGAGTTTGTGAGATCGATAGGGTCGAAGCCAGGGAAAACAAAGACAGCCAAAGATTTTAAGCTTGGAATAGTTTGGGGTTGTACCAAAAAGACGATGAAACGGAGAGGTGAGTGAGAGAACGGGAGTAGGCAGTCGATTGATGAGATAAACAGCTGTGGCAAAGGCATAGGTCCAGTAGGTGTTTGGGATGTTAGCTTTGTGAAGGAGAGAGAGCCCTGTCTCGACAATGTGACGATGGCGTCTTTCGGCGAGTCCGTTGTGTTCAGGAGTATGAGGAGGGGTGGTGAGATGAGTAATTCCGTTGGTGGACAGGAAATCACGAAGTGCGATAAATTCGCCGCCATTATCAGAAAAGAGAGTGCCAATTTTGGTTTGGAAACGGTTTTCAGTAAGAGCTTTGAATCTGATGAAGGTTTCTTTGACATGGGATTTTAATTTGAGAGGATAGAACCAGGTATAACGAGTGAAGTGATCGACTATTATCAGATAGTGTTTGAAGGAATCAACAGAAACGATGGGGGAGGTCCAGAGGTCTGTAAAGAGGTATTGCAAGGGACGAGTGGAAGAGATAGATGTGTCTGAGAAAGCTAGTTTGTGACTTTTATTAGAAAGACAATCAATGCAAGACAATGGTTTAGAAAGAGAATCTGAAAGCGGTAAAGAAAACTTGGAAATAACGTTTTTGAGAATGGGTAGAGAAGGGTGCCCGAGTCTTGAGTGCCAATCAGAGACGGACGACCGGACTGTCGGAGTGGCGAAGTACGATGCTGCACCAGCTGTTGTAATCGGCCACTCGTAGAGTTCATTTTTAGTCCTTCCTTGGAGTATGCGGATCCCCGAGCTGAGATCCCTCACCTGAAAGAAAGCCGGGTAAAATGCAACAGAGACGTTATTTTCATTGCATAAACGATATACTGATATAAGGTTTTTCTTAATATCAGGAACATGAAGAATATTGGTAAGCGAGAGAGGTCGTGTGGGAGAAGAGAGAGATGTGGAACCCGTGTTGACGATTGGTAGACTAGTTCCATCGCCAATAAGAACCTCAACACCACCGTTGTATGGGTGATGAAGAGACATGTTGGTTAAGTCAGAAGTGATGTGGTGAGTGGATCCAGAGTCCATGATCCACGGGTTGGAGCTTGTCGTGTGAGCAAGGTTTGCACGAGGCATCCAAGAAGACGGTGGAGTGGGCAGCAGGGGACGCTGAGGAGATTGGAACTGTGGACAGCGCTTGGCGGAGTGGCCTTGTGTGCCACAGAGCTGACAACGACCAAGGTAAGGTCGTGGAGAGCGGCGGTTGTCACCGTGTGATGTGTTGTGCCAAAGGGATTGTGACTGAGCAGGACGGTGATTGTTGGACTTGGAGGAGGAACGGTTGCGGTGGTTGGTGTAGTTTGCGGAGATTGGAAGCGAAGAAGGAGCAGCAGGGGCAGAGGCAAGCAACTTAGCCTCGTGGTTGAGTAGCTTTTCGTGAAGCTCCGGGAGCGTGGGTGGAGTGTCACGAGCTTCAGTCTGGTCAATGATGGGCTTGTAGTCGTCAGGGAGACCACCAAGGATGTAGTCGATTTGATCCTCATGAGGTTCTGGTTTGCCAAGGAGCGCTAGTTGATCAAATTTGATCGTGAGACCTTGAAAGTACTCATCGATGTTGCGGGATCCTTTCTTCCAGCCATCAAGTTGTTGTTTGAGTTGGCGGACATGACCTCTGCTGGGATTGGCGTAGGTGGTGGTCAGAGTTGTCCATATGTCAGCAGCGGTGGAGGCACGAGAGAGAAGAGGTTGGACAGAGGTGGAGATGGCACCAAGGAGGGCGCTGTAGATTAGCTTATTCTGTCGCTTCCATACGGTGAAGGCAGGATTGACAGTGGTGACACCATTGTTGGTGATGGTAGAGTCCGGTTTGTCGGAGGCAGGATCCAGAAACGGGACAAGATCATAGCCGTCAAGAAGAGCTTGTACTTGACGGCTCCACATAAGGTAGTTGGATGTGGTAAGTTTAGTCACATTGGACATGTTGATGTTGAGAAGAGATGTGGTTGCGATAGGCACAGCTTCAGTTGTGGCAGCAACTTCGGGTTGTTGAACATTGGTGTCTGTGGAAGGCATGATTGAAGCAAGAAGACAAGATGAACAAGAGAGAACTTAAGAAAAAGAAAGCGACTGCGGAGAGGAATGATTTAGGTTAGGAGCGTTTGCTCTGATACCATATAAGATAATGGAGAATGATATGTATTACGATTGATGATGTACAGAATATATACACGACTAAGACTTGATGAGCAAGTGTTAGTTATTATTACAAGATATATACTTGACATAGTTAGAAGATATTGCTTGATCCGATACGTGATATGGTGTGATCCTTTACAGATTATACATAAAACGCACAGTGCTAACTAAATTGTTACCTGTTGATCTGATATATGTTATTTAGCCCAAAATACCAAACACTTAAAATTTACTAGGCTTTTCCTCACGTCACAATTTAATCCTTGGTTTTCTAACTGTCTTACTAACACTAACAGTGATGGTGGTTGAAAAGAGAGGTTTAGTATATAAAGGTAATCGATTCAAACTTCGTTAAGAACATGTACAAATACAATGGGAAGAAGACAAGATTTCAAATAGAGAGATATAGATGAAGTGAACCAACGTACGAATGGTCTCAAAGTAAATTACAGATATTATTGTAATTTTATAGTCATCTTCAACATATCTTCTTCTGCAACCTAATATTGTCGTTGTTGTTCACCGGAAATTTTCTCATTTTCTTCTTCTCGCCAGAGTTCTACACACCCATACACATCAAAAATTTCCTCATCTTCTTCTCACCAAAGTTCTACACCCCAAAACTCACCGAAAATTTCCTCCACTTCTTTTTCTCGCTGGAATTATACACATCCAAACTCACTGAATCTTCTAACACACCGGAATTGTACACATCCAATTCGCCAGAATTTTACACACCCAAACTCGCCGGATTAAATAGACTAACTATTAATTTTATCCAAGTTCCCTAATTTTTACTTAGTGAGATGGTGAACTTCATGTTCTTCTCTCTCTTTCTAGTTTTCTTAAGGGGTAATGAAACTAAAGTCTAATTGGTCAGTTACAGGGTATAGTTGTCTTATTTTTACTAGATGGCTAAAACCTGGAAAGCTTTCGTGAAAGAAAATGTTGACTTGGAGTGGTCAATGAATTTTTTTTTTTTTTAAACCATATTGAGGCCATAACTTCTATTATATTTCAAAAGTTTCTTACTTTTTCTGATTTTGTTCAATTTAGCCCAAAATACCAAACCCTTAAATTCACTAGCTTTTTCCCCACGTCAAAATCTAATCCTTGGTTTCTAACTGTCTACCAACAGTTAACAGTGATGGTGGTTGAAAAGAGAGGTTTAGAATCTAAAGGTAATCGATTCGAACTTCGTTAATTAAGAACATGTACAAATACAATGGTCCATGTTAAATAACAACTTATGAAGAAAATAAAAAAGAGGGCTTAGGCTGTAAATTCATGGGAAGAAGACAAGATTTCAAACAGAGAGATATGGATGAAGGTGAACCAATGTACGAATGGTTCTCATCTGAATCTAGCCATATTTTGTTTCTTTCTTATTCATTTTACGGCAAAAATAGTAAATCCACTTTTATAACGAGAAAGGGACAAAGAATCAAGAAGTGGAAAAGGAAGGGTAGAGTGAAACTTGACACACATGTGTACTTATGTATAATCTTAAAGTAGTGGACCATATCCTAAATGACACAGACGACATATATGCAATACTATATGTGTACGACGATATTGTTGCCGACTGCAGTGACATTCACAAAGAAACACGTAACCACTTGAGCATTGTCATATTAAAGTTATAGAAAATATAATTTTTTATTTATTTATGAAAGATAAGAACATATGTGCGCGGGTATTTTCTCAACCCACTAATATATTTGGTCATGGACGAGTCTCAGGCTTGACATTACATGATTTTTACTAGTTGACTAGTAAAATGGGAACATCCTTAGACCTAGCTTCTCAACCCGAGAAGTAGAAGTAGCAGCCGTAGTAACATCATCAACCTTTTTGAATTTGACGAGTAAGGTCTTAGCATCATCATTGGTGATAATTAGTTGTGGTGCGCTTAACCAAGCCCAACCCCCTGGGATGGCTCCAACGGTTCCGGTTAAGGTGGTCAACTTGTAAGTGTTTTCTCCTGCTCCTTCTCCGGCTTTCTCGATCTTAAACCAACTATTTTTCTCTTGTGGTTTACCACCGATGAGAATCTTACGCTCTTTGTGAGCCGGTGAGGAAACATCGACTTCCCAGAACTTGGAAAACTCGTTGCAGACCGGCCAGATGTGTGACTTGAACTCGATATTTACAGCTAGAGATGTCTTAACGATGGTTTCCATGAGAGCGTATGGTAAATTGAAGCTAACCGGTAGTCCCGGTTGGTACGAAATGAGTGTTTGGGTGATGCCAAGTGGACAAAAGTAACGCATATTATTGGCCGCTGGGACAAGACCACCTCCGCTGTTACTTTCCGTCTTCACAGGCTGGATGAAGTATTGTTCACCGAGTTTAACTGGATTTCCGTCTCTGTCCTTCACCTCTTCCTGTCGTTGTCCTTGGACGCAGACGACTGATGCTGCGAACATGAGAGTGATGAGAAAAGACACTACTGAAGGTTTCTTCATTGTGATAGTTTTTTGTGTTTCTATAGGATTTGAGTGAGTTGAGTTGTGGAGAGGTAACACATTTTGTATCAGTCTTTATAGGAGTTCTCTGTTGTCAAAGGAGCATGACACTAAAAAAGAGAAAACTCTCAATTTTGTAAAGTAAATCCTTCAATTTATCAGCCATAACAATTTGTCAAAATATAGTCCTTAATTATATTGGTCAACTAACTTTCTACTACGGAGGCCGGTTGGAAAGAGGGAACAGTTTTTCCTACGGTTATGGATTCAACCTTTCGATTCTCAGGACGAGGAACATGCACAATGGTCCGTGTTAACAAACATAGAAATCAGAAGAAAAAATTTGACGAATCCTAATTAATTTATGAGTTAAAAATGGTTCTTGGCTTTTTCCTCGCGGCACAATCTGATCGTTGGCTTTTAACATTTTTCTTACTATAGTCAGAGTAGAAAAGAAGGGAGTAGACTCTATGGTGATCGATTCAACTTCAGTTTTCCAGTACCAGGAACATGCACAATTAACTAATAATTAATACGCATAGCAGGAAAAATAAACAATGATCAAATAAAAAAGAAAATAAAAATTATGAATACCATCGCCTTGGTCGCATTTGGGTGCTTTGGAGGCCTACTGTACGGTTGACTCTGGTTTTCAAGAGCGATCAACTCATCACGTGCTCTGTTTTACTGGCCGGTGAAACAGAGGAATTCTTTTGTTCTTTTATCTATGCTAGAAACACTGCTGAAGAGAGAAAGGGCTTATGGGAGGATTTGCGAAGTCATCATGATTCTCCACTCTTCCGTAATAAGCCTTGGATCCTTATGGGAGATTTTAATGAAATATTGGATAGTGAGGAGCACTCTGATCACTCTGTTTCCCCTGTTCTTTCCCTGGGAATGAGCGAGTTTCAAGCTGTCGTTAATCATTGCAACTTAACTGATATGGGCTCTCATGGTCCATTGTATACCTGGTGTAATAAACGGGATGATGGTCTCATTTGCAAGAAACTGGATCGGGTCCTCATTAATGATGTCTGGCTCCATAGATTTCCGCGTGCATACTGTGTTTATGAGTCAGGAGGGTGCTCTGATCATCTACGCAGTCGCATACAGTTGGATGTAGGCACACTGGCCATCAAGAAGCCATTTAAATTTGTTAACTCATTGCAGTCTTTTTGGGAGAATACAGAACCCTTATTTCACTCAACTTCAGCTCTGTTCCGGTTCCAGAAGAAACTTAAGGGCCTCAAACAGGGAGTTCGTGACTTGACTAAAGATCAGTTGGGTGATCTTGTCAAGAAAACTCGCGAAGCACATCTGGAGTTATGCGCCAAACAAACTGAGACACTAACAAATCCAACAGTCAGTGCAGTGCAAGAGGAGGCTGAGGCTTTTGAGCGCTGGCAGCATATAGCAAGTCTGGAAGAGAATCTCCTAAAACAGCGATCCAAATTACATTGGCTTCATGTTGGTGACCAAAACAATCGAGTCTTTCACAATGCTGTTAAGATACGCGAGACACACAATTCAATAAGGGAGATCCACTGTGTGGATGGTTCTATAGCAAAAACACAAGAGGCTATCAAACAGGAATCGGCTAGATTCTTCTCTGACTTCTTAGGACTGATCCCGAGTGAGTATGAAGGTGCTACTGTCGCATGTTTGGAAGCATTACTGCCGTTCCGCTGCAATGATACACAAACAGCTATGTTGATAAGAGAGGTCTCTGATGAAGAGGTTCGCAGTATCTTATTCTCAATGCCTGCTAACAAGAGCCCTGGACCTGACGGTTTCACTAGTGAGTTCTATAAATCTGCTTGGCCTATAATTGGTAGAGATTTTGTGGTTGCAGTGCAGTCCTTCTTCCGCACAGGTTTTTTGCCAAAGGGAGTCAACACCACTATTCTTGCTCTGATACCTAAAACTGATGATGCTAGAGCCATGAAAGACTATAGGCCTATCTCTTGCTGTAATGTCATTTATAAGGTGATATCTAAGATCCTTGCGAACAGACTTAAAGGTTTGCTTTCAGAGATTATCTCTCCGACTCAATCAGCCTTTGTCAAGGATCGTCTCCTCATGGAAAATGTCCTCTTAGCTTCTGAACTGGTCAAGTATCACAAAGAAGATATCTCGCCTCGCTGTGCAATGAAGATCGACATTTCAAAAGCCTTTGATTCGGTCCAATGGTCTTTTCTCCTCAATACGCTTCAAGCTCTACGTTTCCCTGACCAGTTTATCCATTGGATCCGGCTATGTGTCTCCACGGCCACGTTTTCGGTCCAAGTTAATGGTGAACTAGCAGGATTCTTCGGGAGTGCGCGCGGACTGCGACAGGGATGCTCTCTCTCTCCGTATCTGTTCGTGATATGTATGAACGTCCTCTCACATCTGATAAATAAAGCAGCAGCAGAGGATAGGTTTGGCTATCACCCTCGATGCCATAACCTACTCCTCACCCATTTATGATTTGCAGATGACCTAATGGTCTTCGCGGAGGGAACAAGTCGATCAGTTGAAGGAGTGCTCAAAGTTTTTGATGAGTTTGCAACATTTTCGGGTCTGAAAATCAGTATCGAGAAATCTACCCTCTATATGGCTGGCATCCCCCCAGCTACACAAGAGGCTATCCAAGCGAACTTCCCTTTTGCAGTTGGTACGCTCCCAGTACGCTACTTAGGACTACCACTTATGACGAAGGTAATGTCGAGCCATGATTATGCACCATTGCTAAAAATTCGTAACAGAATCAGTGCTTCGACAGGGCGTTTTCTCTCTTATGGAGGCCGGCTGCAGCTTTTTAAGTCTGTTCTGATGAGTATTATTAATTTCTGGTCATCTGCTTTTCGCCTCCCAGGAAAATGTATGAAAGAAATTGAAAAACTCTGCTCTACATTTCTCTGGAATGGACCGGACCTCAACTCTCATCATGCGAAGGTTGCCTGGTCCGATGTATGCTCCCCTACAAGGGAGGGTGGACTTGGTCTTTGATCTCTACAGGAGATAAACACTGTCTGTGGTTTGAAGCTCATTTGGCGTTTGCTGTCGCATAACTCTCTCTGGGGGATATGGGTTCACACCTACCTCATTCGTAATGGCTCTTTCTGGGATATTGCAGTGCCACCATCACAGGGCTCCTGGATGTGGTGTAAGCTGCTTAAACTCCGTCGGTTAGCAAAGCAGTTTCATCGCAAAGACATTCGCAATGGCAGGACTACGTCCTTCTGGTATGATCAGTGGTCCTCCCTGGGCTCCCTACATGATCTACTAGGCCATAGAGGATGCATCGATCTCGGGATAACTACACATGCTACAGTAGAATCCGTATTGCTAACGCATCGAAGCAGAAGACGCAGAGCTGATGTTTTGAATCTAGTTGAAGCAGAAATAGCACTGGCACGTGAAAAAATGAAACCGCATATGGAGGATCGGCACCTTTGGAAAGGGCGAGTAGGGTTTAAACCCAAGTTCTCAACTTGCGATACCTGGCAGTTGCTGCGTACTGCAAAACCGGAGTATGCATGGACAAAGGGAGTGTGGTTCCCCCAGGCTACCCCAAAATTTGCTTTCATAACATGGCTTTGTATGCTTAACAGACTTTCAACAGGGGACAGAGTTCTGAAATGGAATCAGTCCATTGATCCACTATGCCATTTATGCAGTGACCCTTTGGAAACAAGAAACCATCTCTTCTTCCAATGTTCGTACTCTCAACAGATTTGGTGTAAGCTGTCTTCGGGTTTTCTTGGGAACAGTTATACTGCAGATTGGGCAGGTATTACATCACTCCTCTCTGATTCAACACTTGAAACGATCCCTCTGTTGTTCATGCGCTATACTCTTCAGGTCACGGTTCATACATTATGGCAAGAGAGAAACAATCGGAAACATGGCGAAGCTCCAATCCCGGCAACTAGACTTCTGAAGCAGATTGATCGGACCATCAGAAATAGACTCCTCCTCCTTCTAAACTCAGGCAAGGAGCAGTACGCAGATATTCTTACAATTTGGTTCTCAACCAGGATATAATGTAATCTTTCAAAAATAATCTCTAAGCTCTGTTACACTTTGATTGTAAAGAACAGGTTTTTTTGATGAATAAAATTTTACATTCATTCAAAAAAAAAAAAAAAAAAAATGATAAGAGGGTTTATATAACAACAAGTCTTATGGTTTCCAACAATATTAAAGTTTATAATAACTGATATAAACAAAACTCAATATACACTGTCGGCCTATACACCAATACTCCCCCGCACGACATACGTGGTAAGCAAAATACAAACTTTGCAATCATAAAACGGAACACGTATGTCGTGTATACTTGTCAAGGATGGACAAATCCTATCACCAAACTCCTCCGGGCATAAACTTTAATCTTGAAAATAGAGGTGGAACTTCAGCTCGTCTTCGATTTTTGGTAAAAGTAAATAATAACATCCCATGGGTGCAAATCCTGCTACTCCACAAATAATTGTTCTTAGTCCACAAATCAGACTAAAAGAAATTGACCTAAAAACATGAACGTTCCAAACAACTCTCTCATAATAGTAAAAATATTACCAAATAAAAACTCAAAAAAATTCATCACTCAAAACCATGTAAACCATAAACCTAGAACTACCATCATTAGTTTAAATAAAAGAAAGCCCCCAATTAATTATTGCAAAAGAATAATCCAACCCAATTAATTATTGCAAAAGAATAATCAAACCCAATTCTATAAAAAAAAGTACGAACCAAACCAAATAATTTAAAATTTTATTAAAACTAAAACCATGTGATCAAAACAACTAGGGGACACACCCCTTATTGCTTACGTCTTCATCGTCATCACCACCATCTTCTCCAATAAAAGTCTCCATGGTCTCTTTTGAAGTTGAGATCACCAATGTTCTAATGCGGAAGCTTTAATTTAGATCCACAAGAATCAACCGCTCTTATATCATGTAAAATTTAGAGAAGGGTTTTGGTGAAAAATCTTTATTATTATGTTATTTCTTTTTAATCAATGATACAAAGGTTTATATGATACCAGGTCTTATAGTTTACAACAATATTAGAGTTTATAATAACCGACATAAACAAAACTCAACATATACCATCGACCCGTACACCAATATACGATACGGTTGAGTTAACCAACGAACGAAATGAGCCTCAACATCTCTGTTTCTGGCCACATTTGACATTAATCTCTACTAATTTTTAAAAAAGAATCGAAAACTAAAAATGAAACCTAATGATGTCAACCAAAAGTATGAATTTAGCAGAAAGTATAACTAAGCACTTAGCCATAGAACTTACTCTCGTAAGGCACTAGAAAAAAACATGCGTGTTGTATTATTTCAATTCTTAACTCATTATTTTTGGCCATGAACGAGTCTCATCAGGCTTTGCGTTACATGCTTTTTGTAACATCCTCCCTGGCCCTTAGCGTAACTTCTCACAGACGTCACATTCTGATTCTGGCTTGGTTCTAATTTTCTACTCGTGAATCGATTCAAACTTCGATTTTCAGCACGAGAGTCATGCACAATAGTATCCATGTTAACTAAACACATATATAAAGGATTATCAAATAATTGATGGGTACAAAAGAAAAGTTTCCAATCAGAAAGATAGGGATGTGTGAACCAACCGGCCACAAAACTAAGAATGTTCTTCAACATCTCTCTTTCTGCCAACCGTTTTCTTTGAAACAACATATTAAAACAAGAACAGAAATTAATTTTCACCACGCTCTAACAAGGAAAACAAATGAGTGACGGACAATTCTATTTTAATGAAGAACAAGTGATAAAAAAATACCATGTTATATAAATACAATTCAACGTACGTGGGCAGACAAGTTTTCCACACGTCACATTCTAATCATTCTTGTGATGGGTCCTTAATGTCTAATTAACTTTCTACTACAGTGATGGTTGAAAGAGGGGTTTAAACTATGGTAATCGATTCAAACTTAGATTTTCAGCACGAGGAACATGCACAATGTCCATGTTAACAAATATATATAGCAATATCAAATAATTCACGGGAAGAAGACAATATTTCAATTCAAACAGATAGATAGGGAAGAGTGAATCAACGTATAAATGATTATAACATCTCTGTTTCTTTCTAGGCACAAGTTTTCCTGTTAATATTTTTTTTTGTTGTAATCTATTACATCATTATAGAAAGTATTGTATCTAATCTTATTACAAATGATGTTTATTCCCATTTCTAAAAATTATAAGATATATATGCTTTACTTGGACGGAACGATCGATGTAATAAACAACACAACAACTACGTTTGTAATCGAATGGGAGGATTGAAAAGTAATAACCTTCCTAAAAGAGTGGTTATCACTTATCAGTACGCAAAGCAGCCAGTTTATGAAGTTTAACAGAAAATATAAGTTTGTTCGCTAAGGACCATTATGAGATCATGATTAATTCTGTAATAAACGGTTATATATGAAAAAAATACCATTAAAAATTATGATTAAAATACGTGTTTGTAAATTATTTTTCTAGAGGTTTTTATATATGTTGGATATGCTTTATTGATTGAATTAAGAAACTATAACACCAACATTAAAAAACGTGATATTCTCTATTTTATGCATTTATGACAGCTTTACCTTTGTATCAAGCTTCTCTCATCTTCCTCTTCTTGGAGTCTTTCTCATCCTCACGATTCTTTCTTCCGTGGCCACCACCACCATCAAACGGCACTGCCGTCACCGTCATCAACACCATCCGCCACCACTACCGGACTTCAGCCGCTGTTCTATCTCTCGAGCCTCCGATCGCCAACCCGGCGCGGCAACATAGATCAAATCTCTGCCCGTGCCTCTACCTACCTTCAAGCCTCCAATCTCTCATGGCTCTTTTCTCCTAAACATCAAAAATGTTTTTTTCCTTTACCCTTGATATCACTTTCTTAATTATGATACAAATAGTGCTATATTTTTAATCTATTTAGTAAATATGGGTATTCAACTAAATCACCCAACATATATTAATTAACTCATACTTGATGTTGAATATTCATTCTTAAATTTATCTCGTAATTTAAAAAAAAAAATTCTTAAAGTTTATTTTTTGTTAATATTTTCTTGAAGTTGTATTATTCTTTTTCTTGTTAGCATGCTCATTGACAATTGACAATTACGGCCAATGCATGCATAGTCATAAGAAAGCGCTAGAAAGGATAATTTTATTTTATTTATGGAAAGTAAAAACATGCATGCGGGTATTATCTCAACCCATTATTTTTGGCCATGGACGAGTATCAGGCTTTGTATTTTTACATGATTTTGACAAATTGACTAGTAGAACTTGTAGTAGTAGGTTTATCAAACTTTTTGAATTTGACAAGTAAGGTTTTAGCCTTATCATTGGTGAGAACTACTTGTGGTGCCCCTAAAGCTCCTGGTTTAGTTCCAATAGGTCCGGCAAAGCTGGTCAGCTTGTAGGTGTTTGCTCCGGCTCCTTCTCCGGCATTCTCAAACTTAAACCAGCTATTTTTTTCCTGCTTTGTACCACCGACGAGAAGGGGAGGCTCTTCGGTAGCTGATGAGGATTCCTTGACTTTCCAAAACTTGGAATACTGAGTGCAGGCCCAAAATTTGGGCGACTTAAACTCAACGTTTACATAATCATCTGTGGAAATGGTTGTTTCCATGATTGCGTTTCGAATTGAGAAGCTAACGGGTACGCCTGGTATGTAATCAATGGGTGATTGGACGATGCCAAGTGGACAGAGGGCAAATATTGACCGTGTAGGGGGGGCTGGGACAAGACCACCTCCGGAGAAGTTGGTATTGACCGGCTGGATGAAGTATTGTTGATTGGTTTGAAGATAATTTCCGTCAGCTTCCTTCACTAGTTCTCCTGCTTGGATGCAGACAGCTGCAGCTAACATGAGAGTGATGAGAAAAGAGACCACTGAAAGTTTATTCATTTTGTTGGTTTTGTGTTTTCTAGGATTTAGTGTTTACTTTTCTGAGGGGTTTGAGTTGTGGAAAACAAGAACATTTTGTAACGGTATTTATAGGAGTCGTGCAGTTAAATCGAGCATGACAGTAAAAAAAAAGAGATAACAAACTACCATTTGGTTGAGTGAAACGTAAATTTGTCAGCTATAATGTTTGGCTTTTTTTCGGCAAGGTCACATTCTGATCATTCTTGTGATGGGTCTTTAATGTCTATCTTTCTACTATAGTGAAGGTTGAAAAGAGGGGTTTAGACTATGGTAATCGATTCAAACTTAGAATTTCAACACGAGGAACATGCACAATGTCCATGCTAACAAATTTATATAGCAAAACAAGGATGATCTAATAATTCACGGGAAGAAGACAATATTTTCAGACAAATAGAAAAGGATGAGTGATTCAACGCATAGAATGATCACAAACATCTCTCACAAGTTGTCCTGTTAATATATATATATATTTTTTGTTTATTACATCATCAATAGAAAATATATTATATCTAATCCTACAAATTAAATGACACTCAATCCATCGAATCTAACTACCAACGTCGTATTGAATATGACGAACGGCTCCACGGATCACCAAATTAAAGAATGTGTATTTTGGTTAATTAAAACAAGCTGCTAAAACATGAATTAAAATTATCTCCGCAACGACCTTTTTCTGATAAGATAATAAATAAGTGTCGATAGTTCACTACTAAAGAAATTCGCTGTAATGAAAATTCAGTTTTTGTATAACCAGCAAGCGAAATGAATCAAGAGATGGAAGAAATGGCAGATCGTAAAACTTGCCGTATATGCATAATCTACCAGTACAGTAGACTTTCTGATCCAACGCTGCGGACAACACCCCTAATCACTTGTGCGTTTTATTCCTGATTTGAATTATAATTCCCATCGTTTAATTCGTCAGTCTCATAAGTCATAACATGTTTTTTTAATTGTCATAATTGACTCTATTTTTTTATAAAAGAGTTTTTACACATATAAACAATGACTGTAATTAAGCACGAGGAAAATGCACAGTGGTGGTCCATATTAACAAACAATATGAAGAAAAAGAGGGTTTATGCTTTGTGAAAACCGATCAAATAATTCATGGGGAAAAATACAAGATTTCAAACAGAGAGATAGATTCTCAACATCGGTTTTTCTCTATCCGTCCATATTTTTCTTTCTTATTCATTTAAACAATGTACTGAAAACAAGAACCATGCATGATTATCTCACAACCACAATCTAAAATTAGGAAAAAAAAACTCAAAAATTAGTAATCCATTTTTTTTTATATAACCAGAAAGCGATAAGAGAATCAAGAAGCGGAAAAAAAATAAGAGAGTGAATTATGCCTTTCAGAAGAATTGAGAGGAAAATGCATGCAGAAGCAGAACACTTAACTATATATAGTCTACAAGTACAATTACAAGTGTATCCTAATTAACACTTACGACATCCCCTAACGGCTAACCGCATATACGTGTGATATTGCTCCAGTGACATTCCACAAAGGGACACTTAACCACTTAAGGGATTTAATTATTCCTGAAATGGATGTTAATATTATTACCATTTCTAAAAACTATAGGATGTGCTTACTTGGATTTCACGATCGATAAAATAATTATACAACACAACAGCTCCGTTTGTAATCGAATTGGAGGATTCAAATATAATAACCCTTCCAACAAAAAAAGTCTCAGTACGCAAAGAAGCCAGTTTCTCTCTCTCAACAGAAAAAAGGGGGCTGAGGCTTTAAGGACCTGTAAATCATTTTTTTTGGAGATTTTTTTTTTTTAATACTAGATATGACAACGTTAGATTTACAAGCTATAGCAATATAATATTCATAGAGAGAACATACAGTATTACAAGCTCTTCTCCTTGCTCCAACAAGCCTTCGATCTAGGCTTCAAAAGAGTTTCTTTTGCTTCAGATTCGCTTATGCTGATCAAAGCACTCCATTCAGAGTCCTTTCCGAAAGATCTGTATGGGATTCTCCAAGACATCCTCGTTCTATCCGCTAGATTTGAAGCTTGCTCGTTCTCTTTCGTGAAAAAGGAGAACAATCAGAAGGCAGATGAGATAACCAAAGAGTCTTTAATTTCATTCGTTGTACCAAACTCAGTCTTTTAATTAATAGGAACGTATGTGTTTTGACAAAAAAAAAAAAAAAAAAAAAAGAACATATAGTATATGGGAAATTGGACTGTATTACCTAATCCTTTATTCTATAAAACACAAGTCACCTATCCAATAAGATTGTGCTATATCAGATTCTTTTCAATTTAATTTGTCAAAAAAATAAAACAAAATTCCTTTTAAAAAAACTCCACCGATCGTGAATAAATAATTCTGTAAAAAACAAAAAAAAAATTAACAATGGAATAAAGCCAGATCAGATTTTTTTTTTTCTTTTTTTACTTTTACGTTCATTTTTTGGACAAGACTTTTACGTTCTAAATTCCTAAATCTACGCTCACATACCACAATTTTCTCAACCTTATTCACAGTTCAAACGAATGTAAAGATTTGTGAAATAATAACTTTGCTTTTTTTTTCTGTACCTAAAAATTATCCCACGATCTCAATTCTTTGTTTCCACGATCCTCAAAAAACTTACCACACTCTTTTCATCAACTGACTTCAAATCAATATATATATCAAAATAAATTATCACTATCAACACCTTCGACAAAGAAAACCCCATCAAATCTGCAAAAAAAAATTGCAATTACAGTTACGAACCAAACAGTTTTTGATCAGATCTCCGAAGCATTCTTCCTGCTACTCCGTCGAACCCGAACCGTCAACAATTCTCATTTCATCATTTTTTAATCCATCTACGACCATTTCCGTCATCGTCTTTTGACACTCAGAAAGTGATTCATCTTTCGTGTTTCACTCACCTTCTCTAAATCATCATAGAATCTGTAATTTATTTTTTAATATTCAGCAGTTACTTTTAATATGTAATTTTGACTGCCACTTTTTTAATTGTAGGTAGGATTGGGGTCGAAGGTTGATTTCAGGTTGCGCGCTTATGCTAAAAACTTATGCGTAATTGGTGAGAAAAGGAGTATGAACGATATAAAAGAACTCAAAATTTCCAGACATCCATGTCATCAGATGTTGAAACTACAACTCAGTACGTGATTTAAGGTTAGTTCCATCAAACGATAAGATCAATTTAAATCATAATCAACTCAGTGCATTATCAAATTTAAGGTTAGTTAAATATGCTTCTGGTTTTATGTATAATAATTAGGTCTTGCGGTCTCTTTTTGTCCTCAAGTCAAAAGTTTCCTCCAGTCTTGGTTGCACATATGTTCACAAGTGACACAAGACGTATTAATTTCAAGGAGTATATTAGAACTTATAACTCGATGTTTGCAGTCAGTTCCACAGGTAAGATTGATAATATGCTTCTGGTTTTAAAGACGTTTAAAAGTCTTTTATATTTTTATACAATATACTTGAGCATATATATGTATGACTAACTTCTTACAATGATGATAAACTTCAGGAACATCTAAGAACATGATACATACTTATATGTGAATCTCAAGGTAACACATTTACACAATTTTCATATCATCAACAATATATATCAAATATATATATATATATATATATCATTGACAAATATATATATATATATATATATATCATGGTCAATCCTACTTAAATTCTAGATTATTATTTATTTTTCTATGTAGGTACATGACTCAAAGATGTTCCATCTTACCTAAGCTACCCTATGGTTTTCTTGGGGAACTTCTATGGATTGTACATATAATATTATGTATTTTGTATTTATTTAGTCTACCGTTTCATGCTTAGTACGATTAAACTATGTGTTTTATTATCAGTTATCATCAGTTTCAAATCGATTTTGTTTTACCACAATTTTAAAGCAATGATTTTTTTTTTATATAAAAATTTTAGTAAAATAAACGGTACGCACGGGGATAATACTAGTTTTTCTATAAATTAAGAAACTAACACCAACAAAAAAAAAGGTGATATTTCTATTTTATGCATTTATGACAGCTTTACCTTTGTGCTTCTCTCGTCTGCCTCTTATTTCTCATCCTCACGATTCCTCTTCCGCTACCGTGGTCATCAACACCATCCGTCGCCACCACCGGACTTCAGCCGCTGTTCTATCTCTCAAGCCTCCACTTTCGTCCGCATAAGCAAAGATGATTGCTGCTCAAGAGTGGGAGGCAAGTAAGGGCACCAGCGTTTGGTGCAGCACCTGCATTTCCTTTTCAATAGAAAGGAATAGCCAAACCAACCCAGCTGGCTGATCAATCTCAGAGATCTTATCGGCTCGTGCTTATCGGCTCGTGCTTATTTATTCTCAGGAATCGCCAACTCGGCGCGGCAAGATAGATCCTAATCTCTACCCGTGCATGCATCTACTTTTCAAGCCTCTAATCGCCAAACTCTCTATGGCTCTTTTCTCCTAAACACCAAAAATGTCTTTTTCTGTACCTTTGATGTCACTTTCTCAGTTTTGATACATATAGTGCTATATTCTTAATTTATTTAGTAAATATGGGTATTCATCAAATCACCCGACATATTTTGATAAACTCATACTTGATATGTTGAATATTTATTCTTAAATTTATATCGTTATTAGTTTCTTAAAGTTTATTTTTTGTTAATATTTTCTTGAAGTTTTATTATTCTTTATCTTGTTAGCATGCTCATTGACAACCACGGCCATACATCAGTCATAAATAATAAGGCGCTAGAAAGGATAGTTTTATTTTATTTATGGAAAGTAAAAACTTGCATGCGGGTATTATCTCAACCCATTATTTTTGGCCACAGACGAGTCTCAGGCTTTCTTTTTACATGATTTTGACCAGATGACTAGTAGAACGGGAACATTCTTAGACCTAACTTCTCAACCCGAGAAGTAGAAGTAGTAGTAGCATCATCCACCTTGTTGAATTTGACGAGTAAGGTCTTAGCCGTATCATTGGTGACAATTAGTTGTAGTGCGCCTATCCACCCCCCTGGGATGGCTCCAACGGTTCCATATGAGGTGGTTAATTTGTAAGTGTTTGATCCTTCTCCTTCTCCGGCTTTCTCAATCTTAAAGTGGCTATTTTCGTCAAACCGTTTACCACCTATGAGAACTGCAGGTTCCTCGGAAGCGGATGGGGAATCATCTACTTTCCAGAATTTGGAAAACTCAGTGCAGACCGGCCAAATGTCTGACTTGAAATCAATGCTTACAGGTAAAGATGTCGAAACTGGGGGTTTTCCACCAATTGGTAAATGGAAGCTGACTGGTAGGCCTGGTTGGTACGGAAGGAGTGTTTGGGTGATGCCAAGTGGACAAAAGGGAAGTATATTAATTGCGGCTGGGACAAGACCACCCCCGTTGTTATTTGCCGGCTTGATGAAGTATTTTGTACGGTCCATAAGTGGATTTCCATCTGTGTCCTTCACCGGTTCCCTTCCTTGGATGCAGACAGCTGCAGCCAACAGGAGAGTGATGAGAAAAGAGAAAACTGAAGGTTTCTTCATTTTGACTGTTTTGTTTGTCTTTTAGGGTTTTAGTGATGAGTTGAGTGTGGAGAGCAACCACATTTTGTATCGGTATTTATAGCAATCCTCAGCGGTTAAAACAGGACATAAAAGTAAAAACTAAAAAGAGAAAAATCTATCTTCGATTAATTCCAGCACGAGAAACATGCACGGTACGTAGTTGTGGTCCATGTTTACTAACATACAAAGCATAATTTGGAGGAATGCAAGGTTTCAAAAGGAGAGAGATAAGGCTGAGTGCAACCACGTACGAAATAATGTTCCACATCTCTGTTAAATTCTGGCCATAATTTGTTTCATTTTTTCTGTTATTTTAAAGAACTTGCTAAAAATAATAACCAAAAAATGAAACCAGATATTTTTCACCTCGATTTGGAATCTCTCTGATAATAATATTAAAGCCATAAGAATCAAGAAGATCGGAGGAAATGGGGTGAATAATACTTGTCTAAGTGAATAATTATACAGAAGAAGAGAGGAATTAAGATGCAGATATTAACACAACACATTGCATAAGCTATATATTAAGATTAATGGATTAGCTAGATTCTATATTCCTTCATTTTTCATTTTTTCTGGAAATTAAACTCCTAACTAATACATACATCAAGATTCATATTGACAATATGCGTGTCCCCTACTATGATCTTTCATTGCTCCAGTGACATTCACAAAGAACCATGCACGTAACGTAACCACTTGGGCTTTTATTGATAAAATTGATGAATAATATTCCCCATTGTATAAGTCATATCATAAGATTAGCTTTTTTCTTGGTCGCGCCGTTTACTTTATATAATAACTTTAAGTTACAACATCTCCTTCATTGTTATCCAAGGCATCACCGTGTCTTGTATATTTATATACAACATAATTGGTAACAACCCGCACTATGTGCGGTATAAAATAATTATTAAATATTTTTACTGTAATTTTTATTTACAAAATCTATTTATTTATCGGTAATTAGAATCTAAAATTCGATTGTATAGTATATATATATATATATATTAAAATATATAAAATTTTTGAATAATAATTAAAATCTAACCAATGAAAATTATTATAATATCAATTTTATATTATCATATCATATGAATAAAGAGTTCTTAAAATTTATTTTACAGATTTTATAAAAATATAATTAAAGGATATAATTAAGTTAAAAAGAGAATATAAAAATTGAATTTTGGGTGTTACTTATATTTTTAAAAAACTGATGTAAATATTATTAAAAACTAATGACAAATAAAAGAAATAATGTATGGAGCTATGTGAATGCGACATGTCAGCATTTTGTGTTAGAATACTTTTCTTTTAATATATAAAAGATTAAAATTAAATTAAAATTAAATTAATTTTAGATACTATCACTAATAAAGATGATCTAAAGAATCTATGTATATGCTCAAAAGCTGAAAAGTAGAGCAAGTCGATTTTCTTTTGGTCTGAATATTTTATATATATATATATATATATATATAGAAGCTAGTTTTATGGTTTAGAATGTTGGTAAAATTATTTTGGTGCTTTATATATAGTGCAAGGGAAAATCTTTCCAAGCTTAAAATGTTATCCAATAATACTTTAGTATCCTCTGCTAGTCTACTTTCTCCTTTCTGCTAATTTAGATTTATGATTGTCGATATTAGCCTATTAGGTTTGCCCAATGGTTCATGTCGACTAACATATACTACTATAAACGATGATCAAATAATTCACGGGAAAAATGCCCACTGGTCCCTATCTCTCTCATTGAACCAACGTACGAGTTATTTTCAACATCTCTGCTTCTGCCCGACATCCTTTCTTTGCACAGTTTCTTGATACAAGAAAATAGAGAGTTAAAAAGAGGTTAAGACTCTTTGGTTATCGATTCAAACTTCGAATTTAGCACGAGGAAAATGCACAATTGTCCATGTTAACAAACAATATAATATGAAGAAAAGAGGGCTTGGGCTTTATGAAAATCGATCAAATAAATTCATGGGAAAAAGACAAGATTTCAAACAAAGAGATAGGGACGAGTGAACCAACGTACGAATGATTCTAAACATCTTTGAATCTGGCTATCTTTTTCTTTCTTATTCATTTAAAAAAAGTTTCAAAATCATTTTAAACAATTCATACATAAAAACGTATGACTGACGTGCAGACAACTCTGCATAATCTACGTACAAATAGTGGACCATATGCTAATTAATGAACATGTACAATATTCGACATCATACATGTTTCCTACTAGGCTAGTACGTGTGATATTTACTCACCAACTCCTTTTTTCTTTTTAATTTAAAGAGTTATTGTAATAATTGACTTTCTTTAAGAAAAAAGATTAAACGATGACTGTAATTAAACAACACACCAAAAAAATGAAGGACCACCATAAGCCTAATACTCCATTAGAGAGCACTAAACATTTAAACAAAAAAGGGAGCACTAATTAAGCATGGTTAGTAACTAGTAAATATACAGAATTAATTTTACTGTAAACACACAACTTCGGTTATCGATTCCCACTTTCATCTTAGACTCTTCGGTATCGATTCGAACTTCGATTTAAGCACGAGGAAAATGCACAGTGGTCCATGGAACAAACAATATGAAGAAAAGAGGGTTTAGGCTTTATGAAAATCGATCAAATAATTCAAGGGAAAAAGACAATATTTCAAACAGAGAGAGATAGGGATGATTCTCAACTATCTTTGTATCCGTTCATATTTTTCTTTCTTATTCATTTAAACAATGTACTGAAAACAAGGACCATATGCATGATTTCACAACCACTGTCTAAAATTAGGTGAAAAACTCTAAAAGTAGTAATCCATTTTAATAACCAGAAAGCGATAAGAATCAAGAAGTGGAAAAAAAGAAGTGAGTGAATCATGCCATTCAGAAGTCAGAAGAATTGAGAGGAAAATGCATGAAGAACACTCTACTATATATGTATAGTCTACAAGTGTGCCCTAGTTAACACTTAGACAGCCCCTAACCACATATTACATATACGTGTGATATAGCTCCAGTGACATATTCACAAAGGGACACCTAACGACTTAAGCGATTTAATTATTCCTGAAATGGATGTTTATTCCTATTTCTAAAAATCATCATTTACTTGGATTTAACGATCGATGTAATTATACACACAACAACTCCGTTTGTAATCAAATTGGAGTCTCAGTACGCAAGAAGCCAATTTGTGAAGTTGATCCTCTCTCTCAACAGGAAAAAAATAATAATAACATTTTTTGGAGTTCGCTAAGTAAAGTACCATTATGAGATCATGATTAATTCTGTAATAAACGGTTCTGAAAAAAGTACGATACAAAAAATTGTGATATAATACGTGACTTTGTAGATCATTTTTTGAGTTTTTTTTGTTATATTAGATATGCTTTACTGATTGAATTGTTAAAGAATGACAACGTACGTATTTTTGGATTATTTTTATATATTGTAGATTTACAACCTATAGCAATATATTTCCTTAGAGAGAACATACAGTACTGTATGTGGGAAATTGCACTGAATTTTCTATTTTATGCACTTATGACAGCTTTACCTCTTTGTGCTTCTCTCCTCTTCCTCTTCTTTCTCATCCTCACGATCCCTCTTTCGCTACCGTCATCAACACCATCCGCCTCTACCACCGGACTTCAGCCGCGCGCTGTTCATTCTCTCAAGCCTCCGATCGCCAACTCGGCGCGGCAGGATAGATCCAAATCTCTCTATGGCTCTTTTTTCTTAAACACCAAAAGTGTCTTTTTCTGTACCTTTGATTTCACTTTTTCAATTTTAATACATATAGTGCTATATTATTAATTTATTTAATTAGTAAAATATGGGTATTTATCTAAATCTAAAACATCTGACATATATTGATTAACTCATACCTGATATGTTGAATAATATTCTTAAATTTATAAGGTAATTAACGTTTATTTTTTGTTAATATTTTCTGAAGTTTTATTATTATTTTTCTTGTTAGCATGCTCATTGACAATCACGGCCATGCATAAATAAAAAAGCGCTAGAAAGGATAGTTTTATTTTATTCATGAAAAGTAAAAACTTGCAAGCGGGTATTATCTCAACCCATTATTTCTTGCCATGGACGAGTCTCAGGCTTTTTTTTTACATGATTTTGCCCAGTTGATTAGTAGAACGGGAACATTCTTAGACCTAACTTCTCAACCCGAGAAGTAGAAGTAGTAGTAGCAGCATCCACCTTTTTGAATTTGATGGGTAAGGTCTTAGTCGTATCCTTGGTGACAATTAGTTGTAGTGCGCCCATCCACCCCCCTGGGATGGCTCCAACGGTTCCGTATGAGGTGGTTAATTTGTAAGTGTTTGCTCCTGCTCCTTCTCCGGCTTTCTCAATCTTAAACTCGCTATCTTTGCCAAACCGTTCACCACCTATGAGAATTGCACGCTCCTCGGAAGCGGATGGGGAATCATCGAATTTCCAGAACTTGGAAAACTCGGTACAGACCGGCCAGACTTTGGACCTGAATTCAATGTTTAGAGGGAAAGATGTATTAACGATGGGATTTGCACCATATGGTAACTGGAAGCCAACCGGTACGCCCGGTTGGTACGGAAGGAGTGTTTGGGTGATTCCAAGTGGACAGAAGGGAAGTATATTAATGGCGGCTGGGACAAGACCACCTCCGTTGTTATTTGCCGGCTGGATGAAGTATTGGTTTCGGTCGCTAACTGGGTTTCCGTCAGTGTCCTTCACTGGTTCGCTGCCTTGGATGCAGACAGCTGCAGCCAACAGGAGAGTGATGAGAAAAGAGACAACTGAAGGTTTCTTCATTTTGACTGTTTTTTTTTTCTTTAGGGTTTTAGTGATGAGTTGTGTGTGGAGAGCAACCACATTTTGTATCGGTATTTATAGAAATCCTCAGCGGTTAAAACAGGACATGACAGCAAAAAACTAAAAAGAGAAATATATATCTTCGATTAATTCCAGCACGATGAACATGCACAGTAGTCAGTAGTGGTCCATGTTTACTAACATACAAAGCATACTAACGACAGATCAATAAATTGGAGGAATGCAAGGTTTCAAAAGCTAAGAGATAAGGGCCATAAGGCTGAGTGCAACAACGTACGAATAATCCACTCCACATCTCTGTTAAATTCTGGCCGTAATTTGTTTTTTCCTATTTAATTATTTTAAAATAACTTGCTAATTAAAAGTAATACCCAAAAATGAAACCAGATATTTTCCACCCCGATTTGAAATCTCTCTAATAATAATATTAAAGCGACAGGAATCAAGAAGAGGAGGAAATGGGCTTAATATACTTGTCTAATTGAATAATACAGAAGAAGAGAGGAATTAATTAAGATGCCGATATTAAAACTTTTTCTATTATAATTAATGGAATAGCTAGAATATCCTATATTCCTACATTTTTCTGGAAATTAAACTCCTAACTAATACATACATCAAGATTTCTATTGACAATACGCGTGTCCTCTACATTGCTCCAGTGATCAACGAACCACGTAACCAATTGAGCGTTTTATTGATAAATTTGATGAATATATTCCCCATTTGTTTAAATGATATCATGACATTAGCTTTTCTTGGCTGCACCGTTTAGTACTTTATCCAAGGGTTCTATTCAATAATCTTACTATTACAAACTTATCCGCTACAAGTTTTCAACATATCTGTTATCAAACAATTTTAAAATAGAAGTTTCAAAATTTGTAGGTGTATCATAAACTTTCTCTTATCCAGTTGTCTTTTTTTTTTTTCAATAACTAACAGTCTTTATACTTTTATACTAATAGTTTCTCTTATGTCAACAAGACATCGAACAAAGAATTGTTTCTAGAAAGATATGTGTACAGAATATTTCGATCTCTCTTCACTTAACATAATTCTATAAAGACGTACGATACCCAATGGGTCATGTTGTCGACTAACATATATTACAATAAAGGGCGATCAAATAATTCACGGGAAGAAAATCCCCAATGATATCATCTTTGTGATATATATTATATTGAATTGAAGCTAGCAAATAATATCATCTACGTGATATACATATATTTTTGATAAATTTTCGTTCTTACATTTATATATTGATTTTTTATAATTAAACTGTATTAATTTGTTAGCAGGCTCATTGACAAACCAGGCCAGTTTAATGAGACTGCTAACAAATTAACCAAGAAAAAAAAAGGATAACAACATGCGTACTGGTATTATAATCCAACCCTTTTTTTTGGCCATGGACAAGTCTCGCGATTTACATGAGGAAGATGCACAGTGGATGTCAGTGGTCCCTGTCAACTAAAATGCAAAGCATAAATTGGAGGAAGAAAAGGTTTCAAAAGCAGAAAGATAGGGTTGAGTGAAAACAAACGCTCGAAATAATCCTCCACTTCTCTGTTAATTTCTGGCCACGATTTGTTTTCTCTATAATTTTAAAAGAATTTACTGAAAACAATAACCAAAAATGAAACCAGATATTTTCCACCCCGTTTCGAAAGACAACAATTAAACATTTGTCTAATAATAATACTAAGCGACAACAAGAATCAAGAGGAGGAAGAAATGGGGTGAGTAAAACTTGTCTCAGTGAAATTATACAGAAGAAGAGAGAGGAATTAAGATGCAGAAATTAAAACTTTGTCAATACATAAGAACAAGAGAAGATGCAGGACACTACACAACGTCGCTTCTTGTAAAACAAATTAGGGTTTTGATTTAAGTGACATGTAAAATATTTACTAATTCAGGCCACAATCCTTCTCTTATTTCCAATTCTATCTCAATTTTTCCAATTTTTGACGGTTGTAGCCAGACTTAAAATCAAAACGTGCATTTGTGGAAAGCTTGTTGGTTTACATTACACTCTGTTACATCTTTTTTTTCCTTTGTTGATAGATATCTCTATAACATTTTTCACATTGACAATTCCGGCCGTTCATAATAAAGTGCTGGAAAGGATAATTTTATTTTATTTATGAAAAGTAAAAACATGCATGCGGGTATTATCTCAACCCATTATTTTTGGCCATGGACGAGTCTCAGGCTTTTATGTTACATGATTGTGAACAGTTGACTAGTAGAACGGGAACATTCTTAGACCTAACTTCTCAACCCGAGAAGTAGAAGTAGTAGCCGTAGTAGCATCATCCACCTTGCTGAATTTGACGAGTAAGGTCTTAGCCGTATCATTGGTGACAAATAGTTGTGGTGCGTTAAGCCACGACCCTGGGGTGGCTCCAACGGTCCCGGTTAAGGTGGTCAACTTGTAAGTGTTTGCTCCTGCTCCTTCTCCGGCTTTCTCGATCTTAAACCAACTATTTTTCTCATGTGCTTTACCACCGATGAGAACGTCAGGTTCTTTGGGAGCCGATGAGGAAACATCGACTTCCCAGAACTTGGAAAATTCGTTGCAGACCGGCCAGATGTCTGACTTGAACTCGATAGTTACAGGTACAGATAGCCTAACGGTGGTGTCCATTGTTTCGTATGGTAAATCGAAGCCAACTGGTAGGCCTGGTTGGTATGGAAGGAGAGTCTGGGTGATGCCAAGTGGACAAAAGGGAAGTATAGTAATGGCGGCTGGGACAAGACCACCTCCGTTGTTACTTTTCGTCTTCACCGGCTGGATGAAGTACTTTCCCTTACGTAATGTAACTGAATTCCCGTTGGTGTCCTTCACATCGTCCGGTCTTTGTCCTTGGATGCAGACAGCTGCAGCCAACATGAGAGTGATGAGAAAAGAGACTACTGAAGGTTTCTTCATTGTAACAGTTTTGTGTGTGTTTTTAGGGTTTGAGTGAGTTGAGTTATGGAGAGCAAACACATTTTGTATCGGTATTTATAAGAATCCCCAGCGGTAAAACTGGACATACTGTAGAAAGAGTAAAACCCTAAATTATCAGCTATAAATCTTCATTGGCTTTTTCCTCACGTCACACGATCTGATATCCTTGGTTTCTAATTCTTTACTACATTGAGAGTTGAAAAGAGTAGATTTAACTCTGTGGTAATCGATTCATATCAGACTTAGATTTTCAGCACGAGGAAAATGCAAAATGGTCCAAGTTAACTAATTATCGGACAACAAATATGACAAAAAAGGACGATCCATAAATAGGAAGAAGACAATGTTTCAAAAGCAGAGAGATAAGGCTCAGTGAATCAATTAACGTACGAAATGTTTCTACACATCTCTGTTGTGGCCATAATTTGTTTTCTTTTTCCAATGAATTAAAAAGAATTTACTAAACAAATACAAGAAACCAAATGATTTCTATCTCATTTTCCAAGAAAGCAAACGAGTGACAACAATTCAAAATCCATATTGCAATAATAAACCGATCGATTTTGTAAGACCACTAACCATATAGTACAAAGAAACACGTATATGATTATGTACTCCCAATTTTTTAAGACCACTAACCATGCTGAGAGTTTTATTCGTAAAATGAATATGATTACTCTTAATGTTTATTACGGTCTGCAACAACTACTTTTTCTTTTCTTCATACATGTAAACGATGCCTGTATTTTAATTAACAACACAATCTCTTTTAACCCAACCTCGTGATATATTGTTCATTATTATCAAACTTATCACCGTATCTTGTATGCAAAAGAAACCAATTACTAGTCAGTTAGATTTTGGGAGTACACAGAGAAACATAAGCCTCAAAAACAACGAGCACAAAACAGGAGTTAGGGCACCGGAGAGTAGAATAAATTTACGATGTGTGGATCTGAACTCGTAAAAGTAAACAATCAGCCCAAATCGACTCGGCCCAAATCAGTCTTTGACTTATAGCAATGAAACGACAGCCTTGAATAGAGAAGCGTTTAATCAAACGGTCGTTGACTGGGAGGCGTTGCCTGACTATTCCGTGGCAATTAGTTTCACGAAATACGCGTGTCAAAATCGTGACTATAACGTCACCAAAAGCCACGAAACTATTTAGTCCACGATCGTTTCCGTGTCTTGTCGTGTCTGTATGGTCATATAGCCACGAAAATGTGGTCTTCTCCACGGAATATTCCATGGCTATAGGCTCTGTTTTTACTAGTGCATGACTGGGAGGCGTTGTAAAGGGAACTTGGTTTTTAATTTTTTTTTACCCATTACGAGAACAGAAGCATCCTATTGGCAACTGCACGTCACGAGATGAAAACAAAACTCCGTTCCAAGTTCCAACACGCGCCGACTAAAACAAAAGCGCGTATTATTCAAAACCCCACGTCGCGCTGAACTGTCATAAATAAAAGATGTGTCTCGCATTGAAGCTGTATAACGCTTTGCTTGCTTAATTAAGGCGATCTTCAGACACAAAAACGTATGACTGACTGGCAGTACCGGCGTTGATGCGGTGCCAACGGTGCTTTTGCACTGGGTTTCATTTTAAAAAAAAAAAAATTATAAGGTTTTGAGCCCTCAATGTTCAATATTTTGATAAAAATGATCATAAATTTATGAAATCTACAACTAACACCTCAAAAAGATCAAAAAAAAAAAAAAAATTGCACAAGGTGCAACAAAAACTTGAGCCGGCCCTGCTGACGGCAAATCAAAAATAAAGAAAATCTCAAAAATGGTATTTTATAGCCAGAAACACATAAAGCGACAAGTAACACAATACGTGGAAGAAAAGAAGAGAGTAAAAGCTTGCTAGATCAAAGAGATAAATATGCATGCAGACAACTCTGCATAATCTACGTACAAATAGTGGACCATATGCTAATTAACACAATATTTATGACTACGTACGTATGATATTATTGCTCACAAAGAAACACGATACCACTTGAGTATTTTATATCCTTTCCAATGAAAAAGGTCCCAGTCCTTTCATATCGATGGACCATGGCTATCAGACTGTCGGAATCATCACCGTGTACGCAAGGAGACGATTTTGTGAAGTTCAGTCCCTCTTTCTCCCTCAACAAAAATTTGATTTTTGGAGTTCGCTAATCAAAGACCATAATGAGATTTTAAAATTAATTTAAAGTTTATATACGAGATATATAAAACAAATGATTATGATAACAAGACGTCACTTCGTAAATCATCATTCTATTTTTTTCTCCTAATATTGGATATGCGTTATTAATTGGTTTTATTATTATCATGATTGATATCATAGATTTACAAGAGATAACTATATCCTTTGATCTCTTTTCATCGGAAGAAGACACATTAATTAACTTCATACGTTTGTCCAAAACAAAATTAACTTCATACTTTTATGTTACTTGTGATATATTTATGTCATAATTGATCATTTTCTTGGTCTGACAATTCTCGCTCATAGTCTGAATTCTGATAGTCTTTTTTCCTTAAATAAAACATAATTTTAATTAGGGTTATTCATGGATAATAAGAACATGGGGGTGGGTATTAGTTAACTTCATAATTTATTTATCTCAACCCATTATTTTGACCATGGACGAGGCTCAGGCAGTCAGGCTTTAACATTACATGATTTTTAGTAGAAAGGGAACATCCTTAGACCTAGCTTCTCAACCCGAGAAGTAGAAGTAGCAGCCGTAGTAGCATCATCAACCTTTTTGAATTTGACGAGTAAGGTCTTAGCATCATCATTGGTGAGAATTAGTTGTGGTGCGCCACCCCAAACCCCTGGGGTGGCTCCAACGGTCCCGGTTAAGGTGGTCAACTTGTAAGTGTTTGCTCCTGCTCCTTCTCCGGCTTTCTCGATCTTAAACCAACTATTCTTCTCTTGTGGTTTACCACCGATGAGAATCTTAGGCTCTTTGGGAGCCGATGAGGAAACATCGACTTCCCAGAACTTGGAAAACTCGTTGCAGACCGGCCAGATGTTTGACTTGAACTCGATAGTTAAAGCTACAGATGTCTTAACGATGGTCTCCATGAGAGCGTATGGTAATTTGAAGCTAACCGGTAGTCCCGGTTGGTACGGAAGGAGTGTTTGGGTGATGCCAAGTGGACAAAAGGGAAGTATGTTAGTGGCCGCTGGGACAAGACCACCTCCGTTGTTACTTTTCGTCTTCACAGGCTGGATGAAGTATTGTTCACCGAGTTTAACTGGATTTCCGTCACTGTCCTTCACCTCTTCCTGTCGTTGTCCTTGGATGCAGACAACTGATGCTGCGAACATGAGAGTGATGAGAAAAGAGACTACTGAAGTTTTCTTCATTGTGATTGTTTTGTGTGTTTCTAGGATTTGAGTGAGTTGAGTTGTGGAGAGCTAACGTATTTTGCATCAGTATAAATAGAAATCCTCAGCGGTTAAAACTGGACACGACAGTAAAAAGAGTAAAACCCTAAATTTATCAGCTATAATGTTTGATTATTGGCTTTTTCCTCATGTCACATGACTAGACTTCTACGGTAATCGGTTCAGACTTAGTTTTTCAGCACGAGTAAAATGCACAAGAGTCCATGTTAACTAACTATCGTACAACAAAAATAATAATAAAAAAAGGATGATCAAATAAATAGGAAGAAAATACAAGGTTTAAAAGCATAGAGATAAGGTTCGGTACGTGAATGATGAATCAATTAATGAACGTACGAAATGTTTCTGGCCACAAATGAGTGACTTTGACAAATTTGCGATCTATTTGAGTTTAACAATTCAAAATCCATATTGCAATAATTAATAAACCAGTTTTCTTAAGAGCACTAACCATATACATAAAGAAACACGTAACCATTAATCTGAGAGGTTTATTCGTAAAATGAATATGATTACTCCCAATGTTTATATATATCATATTATAAGATTAGCTTTTCTTGGCTGCAACAGCTACCTTTTTCTACATACATGTAAACGATGAGTATTGTTCATTATTATCAAACTCATCACCGTATCTTGTATTTCGATGAAAATACACCTCTTTCTCTCACTCAGTACAGCATAAGCCTTAGAAACAACGAGCACAAAACAGGGGTTAGGACACTAACGAATGCCTTGTAAGGCACGTACGGTGATGACTATCTTAGGGCACCCGGAGAGTAGAGAAATATATATTACGATGTGTGGATCTGAACCCAATCAGCCCAAATCGACTCGGCCCAAAAAAAAATGAAAACGACAGCGTTGAACAGGGATGCGTTTAAGTCAAACGAATGGTCGTTGACTGGGAGGCGTTGAAAAGGGAACTTTGTTTTTTAATTTGTTTTTGATTACCCATTACGAGAGAACAGAAGCATCCTATTGGCTAATGCACGTCACGAGATGAAAACAAAATTGGTCCAAACACGCGCCGACTAAGACAAAAGCGCGTGTCATTCAAAACCCCACGTCGCGCTGAAATGTCAAAAAAATAAAGAAGATGTGTCTCGCATTGAAGCTCACAAGCTATAACGCATTTTCATGACTTTGCTTGCTTAAGGCGATCTTCAGACACAAAACACAAAACACAGCAATGGGGTTTTGAGAAATCCCGGAAGACGCTAAAAAAAACGTTGTCTTTTTTTGTTTTTTGTTTTTGGGTTAAATTTATTGTTAAAAGGATTTGTTATAATTTCTCTCCCATTCGTTATTGTTATATCGTAATGGGAAGAGGAGCAATCAAAGAAGAAGAGAGCGAGGGGAAGAGGAAAACATGGCGATGGCCTTTAGCGACTCTGGTTGTTGTGTTTTTGGCAGTTGCTGTGAGCTCAAGGACCGCTTCTAATGTTGGTTTCTTCTTCACCGATCGAAATTCTTGTAGCTGTTCACTTCAGGTTTTTGGATTTCACTCTCTTCTTTAAATTCTCTCAATCTTTTTGCTTTCAATTTTGTACCTTTATGAACTTTAAGGAATTTTGACTTTTTAAGGTTCTCTCAAAGTACAAATTTTGGTGTTCTGTTTGTGTTTCTGGATTGGGTATTTGAGTAAATTTGTGGATATCTGTGACTGTGATGGATTCAGGGTAATAAAAATTGAATCGTTTGATCACATTGTTTAGCCACAATGGTAATAAAAATTGAATCTTTTTGGTCACATTGTTTAAATTGAAGATGTGTGTGATTGTCAATGTTGTTGTAAGATTTAATCTTTCAGTGGATCAAGATTTGATTTTTAGTCTTTGTTTTTTTTTTTTTTTTTTTATATGCAGGGAACTGGTAAATACAAAGGTATGGTTGAAGACTGTTGTTGTGATTATGAAACAGTGGACAATCTCAATAGTGAGGTCTTGAATCCTTTATTGCAAGATCTCGTCACTACACCTTTTTTCCGGTACTTTAAGGTCAGTGATTGCTTTTTGAATCACACATTATGTCGATAAAAAGCTATGGAATTTGTGTACAGTTGTGTAGTTAGTGACTTTTTGTCTGGCTGTTTTTTATATGTGTGGGGTTATAGGTTAAGCTGTGGTGTGACTGCCCATTCTGGCCAGACGATGGAATGTGTCGTTTGCGTGATTGCAGTGTCTGTGAATGTCCAGAGAATGAGTTTCCAGAACCGTTTAAAAGGCCACTTCCTTCTGATGATCTCAAGTGTCAAGAGGGAAAACCACAAGCAGCTGTTGACCGTACAATAGATAACAGAGCATTTAGAGGTTGGGTTGAAACCAAGAATCCATGGACGCATGACGATGATGACACAGATAGCGGTATGTAGTTCTAGGGACATCTTCTTTGAATATATGCTATACTGTGAATGCTTACTAAAAGATCATTTGATGATTTAATGTGACTTTTGTACAGGTGAGATGACTTATGTCAATCTTCAATTAAACCCTGAGAGGTATACTGGTTATACTGGACCGTCGGCTAGAAGGATTTGGGACTCCATTTATTCAGAGAATTGTCCAAAGTGTGAGTTTAATTTCCCCACCATATTAGTATTGGGGACAAAGGCTTTTAATATGATGTATGTTGAAGTGTATATGGGTTCCTGCAGATTCATCTGGGGAGACATGTCCAGAGAAAAAGGTTTTGTACAAATTGATATCTGGTCTTCATTCTTCGATCTCGATGCACATAGCTGCTGATTACCTTCTTGATGAGTCAAGCAACCAGGTTTGTGTTTCTGAGCAAAAGATAGACAAGTCTCTCAACATGAATATGTACTTTGGTCTTGACTCTTGATTGATATGTATTTTCTTTGAAATGCAGTGGGGACAGAACATGGATCTGATGTATGATCGTATTCTGAGACATCCGGATCGTGTTAGAAATATGTACTTCACTTATCTCTTTGTGCTACGTGCTGTTACAAAAGTGAGTAACTTCTCTCTTTTTGGGAATTTCTATGTCTCTTTAAATAATCATTCTATTAGTCTTATGAACTGACTTCTTGCAAATGTTTGATTCAGGCAACAGCATACTTGGAGCAAGCAGAGTATGACACAGGAAACCATGCTGAAGATCTGAAAACACAGTCCTTGATTAAACAGTTGTTGTATAGTCCAAAACTACAAACAGCATGTCCTGTTCCGTTTGATGAAGCTAAGCTGTGGCAAGGTCAAAGTGGACCAGAATTGAAACAGCAGATCCAGAAACAATTCAGGAATATAAGGTTTGTCTCATTATTTTCCTTTTGGCAAACGTAGAGAGAGTGGTAATAGTAATACAGCTAAGTAAATGTATGTGTATGCAGTGCACTGATGGATTGTGTAGGCTGTGAAAAATGCCGGCTTTGGGGGAAACTTCAGGTTCAGGGACTTGGTACAGCATTGAAAATTCTCTTCTCTGTTGGAAATCAACAAGCCGGAGACCATCAGACAGTGAGTTACTCAAACATCTTTATGCATGATTTTGTATATTTAGATGTCGCCGAGTCTGAAGTAATTCTTATCTTTTTCAACAGCTGCAACTGCAACGGAACGAGGTGATTGCATTGGTGAATTTGCTCAACCGTCTCTCCGAGTCAGTTAAAATGGTCCACGATATGGGACCAGACGTGGAGAGGCTAATGGAGGATCAGATAGCTAAAGTATCATCAGCTAAACCTGGAACTGGAAGATTAAGAAGAATATGGGATTTAGCTCTCTCCTTGTGGTGAATTACATAACAAAACGAACTGTCCAGCTTTTTTAGGCATTCATGCTCTGAATCATTTACAAGCCTAGGATGGATAGCATTATAGAGGAGAAGTCACATACAAAAGATTTTGGTAAACAGATAAAAAAAAATTATACATTCTTGAGGTCTAATTTACTGATACAGATTACAGAAGCATGATGACAAAAGTTTGATTAATTAATAATAAAACACATTTTATTATTTCTTAATGAAAAATAAAAAGATCCATTAATGTAAGTTATGTTGAAGCAACAGAACGAGTCACTCGAGTTACATCTTTGGGTTTTTAAAAAAAATCACATGTATTCAAATTGTGATTTTAAAATTAGGGAGAATAAATAGAATTATTTCCTAATATTATGTTGGAAAACTTTGTTTACAATGTGGTGTGAATAAAATTAGGCAATTTTTGAAATATTTTACAAGTAAATTTTATAGATAATGGCTTGTTCATTTGGTTGATGCAGGCGGCTGCGGTTGTGGTAATGGCAGCGGCAACGGCTGCGATTATAGTAGCGGTAGCGGCTGCGGTTGTAGCAGCGGCTGCGTCTACATTTTTAACCGCTGAATCGAAATAACGTTTAAAAATATTAGACGCAAGTCGCAGCGTTATGACGCAGATACCTGCGACAAGCAAACGAACATCTGCAACAACGAAACGAACAAGCCCAATTTCTTTCTTTTATTATGCAATGTGAAAATGATACTTTGATTTCAAAACGAATCAGAAAAGTAGCTCCTCGTACTGAGGTTACACTAGGTGTCTTACGAGCACCATTTATATATTAAAGTAAAGAGAATTGCAAACTATGCAATTTGGTAAATCAAATTTTCATGTGTGTTTGATAATTCAAATAAGGACCAATTAGCTCAGTAACCAAAATAAAAAAAATCATAGCAGTAAATAACACCATATATAAAAAAATTAGAGAATTAGGATAAGGGTATAGCAAAATTACCACTTTAGTGTTTTGTGCAGTTGAGGGAGTGGTGGTTGTTGGTTGGAGGTGGTGGCCGGTGGCCGGAGGAGGTGGCCGGAGGAGGTGACCGGAGGTCGGAGGTCGGTGGCCGGAAGTTGGTAGCCGGAGGTTGGAGGCCGGTGGCCGGAGGTAGGAGATTGGTGGCCGGAGGTCGGCGGTGGAGGAGTTTGCCGGAGATCGCCGGAGTTTGCCGGAGGTCAAAGGTTGCCGGAGGTCGGAGATCGCCGGAGTTTGGGGGTGGCCGGCGGTGGCCGGAGGAAAACTAAACCCTAGAAGATAGTACATTGGAAACCCAAGGGGTGGCCGGAGGTCGCCGGAGAGGGTGGCCGGAGGTCGCCGGAGAAGGTGGCCGGAGATCGCCGGAGAAGGTGGCCGGAGGTCGCCGGAGAAGGTGGCTGGAGGTAAGTTGCCGGTGGTGGTGTTAATGGTGGATGGAAGAGTAGAAAGTGTCATTAATACATAAAATACAGTCAATATAACCTTCTTATGGTTACAATGGCTACCCAGTTAATTATAGTTTTTTTGTGTGTTATTGCTGCCAATTTCCCTTCAAATAATTTGCAAGTATGCATTGCATACCATTACCGAAAAGAACTTAAAATTCTATTCAAATATATAAAACTAGATAACAACTCGCACTATGTGGGAAATAAATCTATGTAGATAAAATTAGAGTTATGAGTAAAGTTATGTTCTAGGATCTAAAATTTGTTTTTGTAAAAAATATATATATAACCTGGGAGAATATGTTTAAATCAACATATTATGTATTAACTAAATATATGTTCAATTTATGCAAGATTTTTTATTTTTAAAAAATTATTTATTTTGTGTAAGTATGTTTCATCCGTGAAATATTATACCAATGGTATTAAATAAGTCAATTCCCTATAATAATGATTATTGTGATAATTTTATTTTAGAAATTTTATATATGTGAATAGTTATCAATTTTTTTTAGTATGTAAATAAATTTCGGTTTTGAAAACGTTTTAGATCTAATTATTTTATATTTTAATAATTAAATATGTTATAAAAATGATTAAAATAAATTTTAAAATTGAAATGTTTGATTTTTTTAATTATTTGTAAAAGAATATTCCCTAATCATTCAATAGCAATTATGTGTAAATAACTAAATATCCATAAAAATGAAGGCAATAAATTCATTGGTGTCTCGAACTCTCTAACGACGACACATCAGCATTTTCTTGAGAGTGCTTCTCTATTAATATATAGGAGATATTGTGATAATTTTATTTTAGAAATTTTATATATGTGAATAGTTATCAATTTTTTTTAGTATGTAAATAAATTCCGGTTTTGAAAACGTTTTAGATCTAATTATTTTATATTTTAATAATTAAATATGTTATAAAAATGATTAAAATAAATTTTAAAATTGAAATGTTTGATTTTTTAATTATTTGTAAAAGAATATTCCTTAATCATTCAATAGCAATTATGTGTAAATAACTAAATATCCATAAAAATGAAGGCAATAAATTCATTGGTGTCTCGAGCTCTATAACGACGACACATCAGCATTTTCTTGAGAGTGCTTCTCTATTAATATATAGGGGATTACAAATGCAAAATTTTGTAAGCAAGGACCTGCTGCCCGTCCAACTACGAGAAAAATCGTTATGTTCTATGCCGTCTAGTTGGCCGTGGCAGGCAATTTTGTATTTCAGAGACTGAATGTCAAGAATCTGATACATGCCCACCTGGCTGGGAAGACTTAGGTAAATGGGAAAATGTCTTTGATATTATTTGTTAAAAGATCGATCAAGGTTTTATTTTTGATGCAATATTCTTTTTTCTTTTTCTTGACTCAGGTGATATTGTTAATGAGTACTGCAAGTTAGGGTGTGAAACTTCTGTTTGTGGTGCCATGAACACCCTCAAAAACTCTGGTAAAGCAAACTCCCCAACCTCATTTTTATTATTATCTCGTAATAAATAATGGACAAGAAACATTAATCCATTCTAATGTTTGTTTTGGTGACTAGATGCAAGTGAGATTGTGAAAGGAGCGCTTGAACAATGTGCTAAGGCATGTTCTACTGCCTGCACCAAGAGCTCTAAAGTCACACTTGAAACAGCCTAGAGTACTGTTCTAATTGTGGTGTATGTGACAAAAAATGCTAGACTCTTGTAATAAATTGTACTTCTTGTTTGTGTGTGTGCATCAGTGCATGTGTCGTAAAAGGCTGTCGATCTCTAGATTGTACATGCCATCTACTTCCCTATCATCTTAATAAAGAATAACATGTGTCTTTTATTATTAATCTTCTTCTCTCCAAAACATTTTCATTTGCTTTCCACTAATTAATTTTTATTATTCTCCACACAAAGAAGATAGTATGAGATCTCACAAGACAAAAGATTATGATTTTTGCTGATTAAGTGAATCCCCTTCTCGTTTACGAAATGGATTTTTCATGTAGTAAACATAATTTTTAATAGAGAAGATAACAAGAAAAAAAACTAAATGAAGGTTGTGGTGGGAAATTGTTTGATGATTCATAACAGGAGGAATGGGGGAAATGGTTGTGCTGCTGGTGTGATGAAGAAAGATGAACATGGCAACTTGGAGATCCCAAGGAGAAGGATTTATCGGGTCAAGTAGGATCACATATGCCATTTCTGATCACCTATGCGTATAAGTTCACTACGATGAATTGAGAGCTGCAAGCCGTCTTTGTTTTAGCCTCATCTAGAGAAATTGTGGATTCTGTTTGTTATAATTGGCATTTACTTCTCCGCCAAGAATCGCCTCTCCATACACGCCTACTCAGATGCAAATTGGGCTTGCGACTCCGATGATTACACCTCCACTAATGGCTACATTATTTACATCGGCAATCATCCTATCTCATGGACTGCAAAGAAGCAAAAGGGCGTTGCAAGGTCGTCTACTGAAGCCGAATATCGTGCGGTTGCGAACACGGCTGCTGAACTAAGCTGGGTCTGCAATGTCTTAACTGAACTTGGGATAGGCTTACCACACAAAGCAGTAGTGTACTGTGACAACATCGGTGCGACCTTCCTCTGTGCAAACCCTGTTTTCCACTCAAGGATGAAACACATTGCAGTGGACTATCACTTCGTTCGTGACCAAATCCAATAAGGTGCGCTACGTGTTGCTCATGTCAATACCCGAGACCAACTTGCCGATGCATTAACGAAGCCATTACCTCGCCCACGATTCTTGGACCTCCGAGACAAGATTGGCGTGGTCAAGACCCCTTCATCTTGAGGGGGCATATAAGAGATACTCCAAGATACACAAGATCATATCATATCTCCATATTAGGAATGTATAGTAATGATTAAACCTAGAGGCTCCCTCACCTCTCTTGTATATAAACCTCCATTGTACAATTGTAAAGAGATATACTCAATATAGCATTCCTTACAACGTCTTCATCGTCATCACCACCATCTTCTCCAATAAAAGTCTCCATGGTCTCTTTTGAAGTTGAGATCACCAATGTTCTAATGCGGAAGCTTTAATTTAGATCCACAAGAATCAGCTGCTCTTATATCATGTAAAAATTAGAGAAGGGTTTTGGTGAAAAATCTTTATTATTATGTTATTTCTTTTTAATCAATGATACGAAGGTTTATATGATACCAGGTCTTATAGTTTACAACAATATTATTAGAGTTTATAATAACCGACATAAACAAGACTCAACATATACCATCGACCCATACACCAATATACGATACGGTTGAGTTAACCAACGGACGAAATGAGCCTCAACATCTCTGTTTCTGGCCACATTTGACATTAATCTCTACTAATTTTTAAAAAAGAATCGAAAACTAAAAATGAAACCTAATGATGTCAACCAAAAGTATGAATTTAGCAGAAAGTATAACTAAGCACTTAGCCATAGAACTTACTCTCGTAAGGCACTAGAAAAAAACATGCGTGTTGTATTATTTCAATTCTTAACTCATTATTTTTGGCCATGAACGAGTCTCATCAGGCTTTGCGTTACATGCTTTTTGTAACATCCTCCCTTGGCCCTTAGCGTAACTTCTCACAGATGTCACATTCTGATTCTGGCTTGGTTCTAATTTTCTACTCGTGAATCGATTCAAACTTCGATTTTCAGCACGAGAGTCATGCACAATAGTATCCATGTTAACTAAACACATAGGGATGTGTGAACCAACCGGCCACAAAACTAAGAATGTTCTTCAACATCTCTCTTTCTGCCAACCGTTATCTTTGAAACAACATATTAAAACAAGAACATAAATTAATTTTCACCACGCTCTAACAAGGAAAACAAATGAGTGATAGACAATTCTATTTTAATGAAGAACAAGTGATAAAAAAAAATACCATGTTATATAAATACAATTCAACGTACGTGGGCAGACAAGTTTTCAACACGTCACATTCTAATTAACTTTCTACAACAGTGATGGTTGAAAGAGGGGTTTAAACTATGGTAATCGATTCAAACTTAGATTTTCAGCACGAGGAACATGCACAATGTCCATGTTAACAAATATATATAGCAATATCAAATAATTCACGGGAAGAAGACAAGATTTCAATTCAAACAGATAGATAGGGAAGAGTGAATCAACGTATAAATGATTATAACATCTCTGTTTCTTTTTAGGCACAAGTTTTCCTGTTAATATTTTTTTTTGTTGTAATCTATTACATCATTATAGAAAATATTGTATCTAATCTTATTACAAATGATGTTTATTCCCATTTCTAAAAATTATAAGATATACTTTACTTGGACGGAACGATCGATGTAATAAACAACACAACAACTACGTTTGTAATCGAATTGGAGGATTGAAAAGTAATAACCTTCCCAAAAGAGTGGTTATCACTTATCAGTACGCAAAGCAGCCAGTTTATGAAGTTTAACAGAAAATATAAGTTTTTTCGCTAAGGACCATTATGAGATCATGATTAATTCTGTAATAAACGGTTATATATGAAAAAAAATACCATTAAAAATTATGATTAAAATACGTGTTTGTAAATTATTTTTCTAGAGGTTTTTATATATGTTGGATATGCTTTATTGATTGAATTAAGAAACTATAACACCAACATTAAAAAACGTGATATTCTCTATTTTATGCATTTATGACAGCTTTACCTTTGTATCAAGCTTCTCTCATCTTCCTCTTCTTTGAGTCTTTCTCATCCTCACGATTCTTTCTTCCGTGGCCACCACCACCATCAAACGGCACTGCCGTCACCGTCATCAACACCATCCGCCACCACCACCGGACTTCAACCGCTGTTCTATCTCTCGAGCCTCCGATCGCCAACCCGGCGCGGCAACATAGATCAAATCTCTGCCCGTGCCTCTACCTACCTTCAAGCCTCCAACTCATGGCTCTTTTCTCCTAAACATCAAAAATGTTTTTTCCTTTACCCTTGATTTCACTTTCTTAATTGTGATACATATAGTGCTATATTTTTAATCTATTTAGTAAATATGGGTATTCACCTAAATCACCCAACATATATTAATTAACTCATACTTGATGTTGAATATTCATTCTTAAATTTATCTCGTAATTAAAAAAAAATTCTTAAAGTTTATTTTTTGTTAATATTTTCTTGAAGTTGTATTATTCTTTTTCTTGTTAGCATGCTCATTGACAATTGACAATTACGGCCAATGCATGCATAGTCATAAGAAAGCGCTAGAAAGGATAATTTTATTTAATTTATGGAAAGTAAAAACATGCATGCGGGTATTATCTCAACCCATTATTTTTGGCCATCGACGAGTATCAGGCTTTGTATTTTTACATGATTTTGACAAATTGACTAGTAGAACTTGTAGTAGTAGGTTTATCAAACTTTTTGAATTTGACAAGTAAGGTTTTAGCCTTATCATTGGTGAGAACTACTTGTGGTGCCCCTAAAGCTCCTGGTTTAGTTCCAATAGGTCCGGCAAAGCTGGTCAGCTTGTAGGTGTTTGCTCCGGCTCCTTCTCCGGCATTCTCAAACTTAAACCAGCTATTTTGTTCCTGCTTTGTACCACCGACGAGAAGGGGAGGCTCTTCGGTAGCTGATGAGGATTCCTTGACTTTCCAAAACTTGGAAAACTGAGTGCAGGCCCAAAATTTGGGCGACTTAAACTCAACGTTTACATAATCATCTGTGGAAATGGTTGTTTCCATGATTGCGTTTCGAATTGAGAAGCTAACGGGTACGCCTGGTATGTAATCAATGGGTGATTGGACGATGCCAAGTGGACAGAGGGCAAATATTGACAGTGTAGGGGGGGCTGGGACAAGACCACCTCCGGAGAAGTTGGTATTGACCGGCTGGATGAAGTATTGTTGATTGGTTTGAAGATAATTTCCGTCAGCTTCCTTCACTAGTTCTCCTGCTTGGATGCAGACAACTGCAGCTAACATGAGAGTGATGAGAAAAGAGACCACTGAAAGTTTATTCATTTTGTTGGTTTTGTGTTTTCTAGGATTTAGTGTTTACTTTTCTGAGGGGTTTGAGTTGTGGAAAACAAGAACATTTTGTACCGGTATTTATAGGAGTCGTGCAGTTAAATCGAGCATGACAGGTAAAAAAAAAGAGATAACAAACTACCATTTGGTTGAGTGAAACGTAAATTTGTCAGCTATAATGTTTGGCTTTTTTTCGGCAAGGTCACATTCTGATCATTCTTGTGATGGGTCTTTAATGTCTATCTTTCTACTATAGTGAAGGTTGAAAAGAGGGGTTTAGACTATGGTAATCGATTCAAACTTAGAATTTCAACACGAGGAACATGCACAATGTCCATGCTAACAAATTTATATAGCAAAACAAGGATGATCTAATAATTCACGGGAAGAAGACAATATTTCAGACAAATAGAAAAGGATGAGTGATTCAACGCATAGAATGATCACAAACATCTCTCACAAGTTGTCCTGTTAATATATATATATATATTTTTTTGTTTATTACATCATCAGTAGAAAATATATTATATCTAATCCTACAAATGACACTCAATCCATCGAATCTAACTACCAACGTCGTATTTGAGTATGACGAACGGCTCCACGGATCACCAAATTAAAGAATGTGTATTTTCGTTAATTTAAACAAGCTGCTAAAACATGAATTAAAATTATCTCCGCAACGACCTTTTTCTGATAAGATAATAAAATTAAATAAATAAGTGTCGATAGTTCACAACTAAAGAAATTCGCTGTAATGAAAATTCAGTTTTTGTATAACCGGAATTAAAGCGAAATGAATCAAGAGATGGAAGACAATGGCAGATCGTAAAACTTGCCGTATATGCATAATCTACCAGTACAGTAGACTTTCTGATCCAACGCTGCGGACAACACCTAATCACTTGTGCGTTTTATTCCTAAATTGAATTATAATTGCCATCGTTTAATTCGTCAGTCTCATAAGTCATAACATGTTTTTTTAATTGTCATAATTGACTCTATTTTTTCAAAAAAAGAGTTTTTACACATATAAACAATGACTGTAGTTAAGCACGAGGAAAATGCACAGTGGTGGTCCATATTAACAAACAATATGAAGAAAAAGAGGGTTTATGCTTTATGAAAACCGATCAAATAATTCATGGGGAAAAATACAAGATTTCAAACAAAGAGATAGGGATGATTCTCAACATCGATCTTTCTCTATCCGTCCATATTTTTCTTTCTTATTTATTTAAACAATGTACTGAAAACAAGAACCATGCATGATTATCTCACAACCACAATCTAAAATTAGGAAGAAAAAAAACTCAAAAATTAGTAATCCATATTTTTTTTTTATAACCAGAAAGCGATAAGAGAATCAAGAAGCGGAAAAAAAATAAGAGAGTGAATTATGCCTTTCAGAAGAATTGAGAGGAAAATGCATGCAGAAGCAGAACACTTAACTATATATAGTCTACAAGTACAATTACAAGTGTATCCTAATTAACACTTACGACATCCCCTAACGGCTAACCGCATATACGTGTGATATTGCTCCAGTGACATTCCACAAAGGGACACTTAACCACTTAAGGGATATAATTATTCCTGAAATGGATGTTAATATTATTACCATTTCTAAAAACTATAGGATGTGCTTACTTGGATTTCACGATCGATAAAATAATTATACAACACAACAGCTCCGTTTGTAATCGAATTGGAGGATTCAAATATAATAACCCTTCCAACAAAAAAAGTCTCAGTACGCAAAGAAGCCAGTTTCTCTCTCTCAACAGAAAAAAGGGGGCTGAGGCTTAAAGGACCTGTAAATCATTTTTTTGGAGATTTTTTTTTTAATACTAGATATGACAACGTTAGATTTACAAGCTATAGCAATATAATATTCATAGAGAGAACATACAGTATTTACAAGCTCTTCTCCTTGCTCCAACAAGCCTTCCATCTAGGCTTCAAAAGAGTTTCTTTTGCTTCAGATTCGCTTATGCTGATCAAAGCACTCCATTCAGAGTCCTTTCCGAAGAATCTGTATGGGATTCTCCAAGATATCCTCGTTCTATCCGCTAGATTTGAAGCTTGCTCGTTCTCTTTCGTGAAAAAGGAGAACAATCGGAAGGCAGATGAGATAACCAAAGAGTTTTTAATTTCATTCGTTGTACCAAACTCAGTCTTTTAATTAATGGGAACGTATGTGTTTTGACAAAAAAAAAAAGAAGAACATATAGTATATGGGAAATTGAACTGTATTACCTAATCCTTTATTCTATAAAACACAAGTCACCTGTCCAATAAGATTGTGCCATATCAGATTCTTTTCAATTTAATTTGTCAAAAAAATAAAATTCATGAAAAAAAAACTCCATCGATCGTGAATAAATAATTCTGTAAAAAACAAAAAAAAAAAAATTAACAATGGAATAAAGCCACATCAGATTTTTTTTTTCTTTTTTTACTTTTACGTTCTTTTTTTGGACAAGACTTTTACGTTCTAAATTCCTAAATCTACACTCACATACCACAATTTTCTCAACCTTATTCACAGTTCAAACGAATGTAAAGATTTGTGAAATAATAACTTTGCTTTTTTTTCTGTACCTAAAAATTATCCCACGATCTCAATTCTTTGTTTCCACGATCCTCAAAAAACTTACCACACTCTTTTCATCAACTGACTTCAAATCAATATATATCAAAATAAATTATCACTATCAACACCTTCGACAAAGAAAACCCCATCAAATCTGCAAAAAAAAATTGCAATTACAGTTACGAACCAAACAGTTTTTGATCAGATCTCCGAAGCATTCTTCCTGCTACTCCGTCGAACCCGAACCGTCAACAATTCTCATTTCATCATTTTTTAATCCATCTACGACCATTTCCGTCATCGTCTTTTGACACTCAGAAAGTGATTCATCTTTCGTGTTTCACTCACCTTCTCTAAATCATCATAGAATCTGTAATTTATTTTTTAATATTCAGCAGTTACTTTTAATATGTAATTTTGACTGCCACTTTTTTAATTGTAGGTAGGATTGGGGTCGAAGGTTGATTTCAGGTTGCGCGCTTATGCTAAAAACTTATGCGTAATTGGTGAGAAAAGGAGTATGAACGATATAAAAGAACTCAAAATTTCCAGACATCCATGTCATCAGATGTTGAAACTACAACTCAGTACGTGATTTAAGGTTAGTTCCATCAAACGATAAGATCAATTTAAATCATAATCAACTCAGTGCATTATCAAATTTAAGGTTAGTTAAATATGCTTCTGGTTTTATGTATAATAATTAGGTCTTGCGGTCTCTTTTTGTCCTCAAGTCAAAAGTTTCCTCCAGTCTTGGTTGCACATATGTTCACAAGTGACACAAGACGTATTAATTTCAAGGAGTATATTAGAACTTATAACTCGATGTTTGCAGTCAGTTCCACAGGTAAGATTGATAATATGCTTCTGGTTTTAAAGACGTTTAAAAGTCTTTTATATTTTTATACAATATACTTGAGCATGTATATGTATGACTAACTTCTTACAATGATGATAAACTTCAGGAACATCTAAGAACATGATACATACTTATATGTGAATCTCAAGGTAACACATTTACACAATTTTCATATCATCAACAATATATATCAAATATATATATATATATATATATATATATCATTGACAAATATATATATATATATATATCATGGTCAATCCTACTTAAATTCTAGATTATTATTTATTTTTCTATGTAGGTACATGACTCAAAGATGTTCCATCTTACCTAAGCTACCCTATGGTTTTCTTGGGGAACTTCTATGGATTGTACATATAATATTATGTATTTTGTATTTATTTAGTCTACCGTTTCATGCTTAGTACGATTAAACTATGTGTTTTATTATCAGTTATCATCAGTTTCAAATCGATTTTGTTTTACCACAATTTTAAAGCAATGATTTTTTTTTTTATATAAAAATTTTAGTAAAATAAACGGTACGCACGGGGATAATACTAGTTTTTCTATAAATTAAGAAACTAACACCAACAAAAAAAAAAGGTGATATTTCTATTTTATGCATTTATGACAGCTTTACCTTTGTGCTTCTCTCGTCTGCCTCTTATTTCTCATCCTCACGATTCCTCTTCCGCTACCGTGGTCATCAACACCATCCGTCGCCACCACCGGACTTCAGCCGCTGTTCTATCTCTCAAGCCTCCACTTTCGTCCGCATAAGCAAAGATGATTGCTGCTCAAGACTGGGAGGCAAGTAAGGGCACCAGCGTTTGGTGCAGCACCTGCATTTCCTTTTCAATGGAAAGGAATAGCCAAACCAACCCAGCTGGCTGATCAATCTCAGAGATCTTATCGGCTCGTGCTTATCGGCTTGTGCTTATTTATTCTCAGGAATCGCCAACTCGGCGCGGCAAGATAGATCCTAATCTCTACCCGTGCATGCATCTACTTTTCAAGCCTCTAATCGCCAAACTCTCTATGGCTCTTTTCTCCTAAACACCAAAAATGTCTTTTTCTGTACCTTTGATGTCACTTTCTCAGTTTTGATACATATAGTGCTATATTCTTAATTTATTTAGTAAATATGGGTATTCATCAAATCACCCGACATATTTTGATAAACTCATACTTGATATGTTGAATATTTATTCTTAAATTTATATCGTTATTAGTTTCTTAAAGTTTATTTTTTGTTAATATTTTCTTGAAGTTTTATTATTCTTTATCTTGTTAGCATGCTCATTGACAACCACGGCCATACATCAGTCATAAGTAATAAGGCGCTAGAAAGGATAGTTTTATTTTATTTATGGAAAGTAAAAACTTGCATGCGGGTATTATCTCAACCCATTATTTTTGGCCACAGACGAGTCTCAGGCTTTCTTTTTACATGATTTTGACCAGATGACTAGTAGAACGGGAACATTCTTAGACCTAACTTCTCAACCCGAGAAGTAGAAGTAGTAGTAGCATCATCCACCTTGTTGAATTTGACGAGTAAGGTCTTAGCCGTATCATTGGTGACAATTAGTTGTAGTGCGCCTATCCACCCCCCTGGGATGGCTCCAACGGTTCCATATGAGGTGGTTAATTTGTAAGTGTTTGATCCTTCTCCTTCTCCGGCTTTCTCAATCTTAAAGTGGCTATTTTCGTCAAACCGTTTACCACCTATGAGAACTGCAGGTTCCTCGGAAGCGGATGGGGAATCATCTACTTTCCAGAATTTGGAAAACTCAGTGCAGACCGGCCAAATGTCTGACTTGAAATCAATGCTTACAGGTAAAGATGTCGAAACTGGGGGTTTTCCACCAATTGGTAAATGGAAGCTGACTGGTAGGCCTGGTTGGTACGGAAGGAGTGTTTGGGTGATGCCAAGTGGACAAAAGGGAAGTATATTAATTGCGGCTGGGACAAGACCACCCCCGTTGTTATTTGCCGGCTTGATGAAGTATTTTGTACGGTCCATAAGTGGATTTCCATCTGTGTCCTTCACCGGTTCCCTTCCTTGGATGCAGACAGCTGCAGCCAACAGGAGAGTGATGAGAAAAGAGAAAACTGAAGGTTTCTTCATTTTGACTGTTTTGTTTGTCTTTTAGGGTTTTAGTGATGAGTTGAGTGTGGAGAGCAACCACATTTTGTATCGGTATTTATAGCAATCCTCAGCGGTTAAAACAGGACATAAAAGTAAAAACTAAAAAGAGAAAAATCTATCTTCGATTAATTCCAGCACGAGAAACATGCACGGTACGTAGTTGTGGTCCATGTTTACTAACATACAAAGCATAATTTGGAGGAATGCAAGGTTTCAAAAGGAGAGAGATAAGGCTGAGTGCAACCACGTACGAAATAATGTTCCACATCTCTGTTAAATTCTGGCCATAATTTGTTTCATTTTTTCTGTTATTTTAAAGAACTTGCTAAAAATAATAACCAAAAAATGAAACCAGATATTTTTCACCTCGATTTGGAATCTCTCTGATAATAATATTAAAGCCATAAGAATCAAGAAGATCGGAGGAAATGGGGTGAATAATACTTGTCTAAGTGAATAATTATACAGAAGAAGAGAGGAATTAAGAAGAAGAGAGGAATTAAGATGCAGATATTAACACAACACATTGCATAAGCTATATATTAAGATTAATGGATTAGCTAGATTCTATATTCCTTCATTTTTCATTTTTTCTGGAAATTAAACTCCTAACTAATACATACATCAAGATTCATATTGACAATATGCGTGTCCCCTACTATGATCTTTCATTGCTCCAGTGACATTCACAAAGAACCATGCACGTAACGTAACCACTTGGGCTTTTATTGATAAAATTGATGAATAATATTCCCCATTGTATAAGTCATATCATAAGATTAGCTTTTTTCTTGGTCGCGCCGTTTACTTTATATAATAACTTTAAGTTACAACATCTCCTTCATTGTTATCCAAGGCATCACCGTGTCTTGTATATTTATATACAACATAATTGGTAACAACCCGCACTATGTGCGGTATAAAATAATTATTAAATATTTTTACTGTAATTTTTATTTACAAAATCTATTTATTTATCGGTAATTAGAATCTAAAATTCGATTGTATAGTATATATATATATATATATATATATTAAAATATATAAAATTTTTGAATAATAATTAAAATCTAACCAATGAAAATTATTATAATATCAATTTTATATTATCATATCATATGAACAAAGAGTTCTTAAAATTTATTTTACAGATTTTATAAAAATATAATTAAAGAATATAATTAAGTTAAAAAGAGAATATAATAATTGAATTTTGGGTGTTACTTATATCTTTGGAAAACTGATGTAAATATTATTAAAAGCTAATGACAAATAAAAGAAATAATGTATGGAGCTATGTGAATGCGACATGTCAGCATTTTGTGTTAGAATACTTTTCTTTTAATATATAAAAGATTAAAATTAAATTAAAATTAAATTAATTTTAGATACTATCACTAATAAAGATGATCTAAAGAATCTATGTATATGCTCAAAAGCTGAAAAGTAGAGCAAGTCGATTTTCTTTTGGTCTGAATATTTTATATATATATATATATATATATAGAAGCTAGTTTTATGGTTTAGAATGTTGGTAAAATTATTTTGGTGCTTTATATATAGTGCAAGGGAAAATCTTTCCAAGCTTAAAATGTTATCCAATAATACTTTAGTATCCTCTGCTAGTCTACTTTCTCCTTTCTGCTAATTTAGATTTATGATTGTCGATATTAGCCTATTAGGTTTGCCCAATGGTTCATGTCGACTAACATATACTACTATAAACGATGATCAAATAATTCACGGGAAAAATGCCCAATGGTCCCTATCTCTCTCATTGAACCAACGTACGAGTTATTTTCAACATCTCTGCTTCTGCCCGACATCCTTTCTTTGCACAGTTTCTTGATACAAGAAAATAGAGAGTTAAAAAGAGGTTAAGACTCTTTGGTTATCGATTCAAACTTCGAATTTAGCACGAGGAAAATGCACAATTGTCCATGTTAACAAACAATATAATATGAAGAAAAGAGGGCTTGGGCTTTATGAAAATCGATCAAATAAATTCATGGGAAAAAGACAAGATTTCAAACAAAGAGATAGGGACGAGTGAACCAACGTACGAATGATTCTAAACATCTTTGAATCTGGCTATCTTTTTCTTTCTTATTCATTTAAAAAAGTTTCAAAATCATTTTAAACAATTCATACATAAAAACGTATGACTGACGTGCAGACAACTCTGCATAATCTACGTACAAATAGTGGACCATATGCTAATTAATGAACATGTACAATATTCGACATCATACATGTTTCCTACTAGGCTAGTACGTGTGATATTTACTCACCAACTCCTTTTTTCTTTTTAATTTAAAGAGTTATTGTAATAATTGACTTTCTTTAAGAAAAAAGATTAAACGATGACTGTAATTAAACAACACACCAAAAAAATGAAGGACCACCATAAGCCTAATACTCCATTAGAGAGCACTAAACATTTAAACAAAAAAGGGAGCACTAATTAAGCATGGTTAGTAACTAGTAAATATACAGAATTAATTTTACTGTAAACACACAACTTCGGTTATCGATTCCCACTTTCATCTTAGACTCTTCGGTATCGATTCGAACTTCGATTTAAGCACGAGGAAAATGCACAGTGGTCCATGGAACAAACAATATGAAGAAAAGAGGGTTTAGGCTTTATGAAAATCGATCAAATAATTCAAGGGAAAAAGACAATATTTCAAACAGAGAGAGATAGGGATGATTCTCAACTATCTTTGTATCCGTTCATATTTTTCTTTCTTATTCATTTAAACAATGTACTGAAAACAAGGACCATATGCATGATTTCACAACCACTGTCTAAAATTAGGTGAAAAACTCTAAAAGTAGTAATCCATTTTAATAACCAGAAAGCGATAAGAATCAAGAAGTGGAAAAAAAGAAGTGAGTGAATCATGCCATTCAGAAGTCAGAAGAATTGAGAGGAAAATGCATGAAGAACACTCTACTATATATGTATAGTCTACAAGTGTGCCCTAGTTAACACTTAGACAGCCCCTAACCACATATTACATATACGTGTGATATAGCTCCAGTGACATATTCACAAAGGGACACCTAACGACTTAAGCGATTTAATTATTCCTGAAATGGATGTTTATTCCTATTTCTAAAAATCATCATTTACTTGGATTTAACGATCGATGTAATTATACACACAACAACTCCGTTTGTAATCAAATTGGAGTCTCAGTACGCAAGAAGCCAATTTGTGAAGTTGATCCTCTCTCTCAACAGGAAAAAAATAATAATAACATTTTTTGGAGTTCGCTAAGTAAAGTACCATTATGAGATCATGATTAATTCTGTAATAAACGGTTCTGAAAAAAGTACGATACAAAAAATTGTGATATAATACGTGACTTTGTAGATCATTTTTTGAGTTTTTTTTGTTATATTAGATATGCTTTACTGATTGAATTGTTAAAGAATGACAACGTACGTATTTTTGGATTATTTTTATATATTGTAGATTTACAACCTATAGCAATATATTTCCTTAGAGAGAACATACAGTACTGTATGTGGGAAATTGCACTGAATTTTCTATTTTATGCACTTATGACAGCTTTACCTCTTTGTGCTTCTCTCCTCTTCCTCTTCTTTCTCATCCTCACGATCCCTCTTTCGCTACCGTCATCAACACCATCCGCCTCTACCACCGGACTTCAGCCGCGCGCTGTTCATTCTCTCAAGCCTCCGATCGCCAACTCGGCGCGGCAGGATAGATCCAAATCTCTCTATGGCTCTTTTTTCTTAAACACCAAAAGTGTCTTTTTCTGTACCTTTGATTTCACTTTTTCAATTTTAATACATATAGTGCTATATTATTAATTTATTTAATTAGTAAAATATGGGTATTTATCTAAATCTAAAACATCTGACATATATTGATTAACTCATACCTGATATGTTGAATAATATTCTTAAATTTATAAGGTAATTAACGTTTATTTTTTGTTAATATTTTCTGAAGTTTTATTATTATTTTTCTTGTTAGCATGCTCATTGACAATCACGGCCATGCATAAATAAAAAAGCGCTAGAAAGGATAGTTTTATTTTATTCATGAAAAGTAAAAACTTGCAAGCGGGTATTATCTCAACCCATTATTTCTTGCCATGGACGAGTCTCAGGCTTTTTTTTTACATGATTTTGCCCAGTTGATTAGTAGAACGGGAACATTCTTAGACCTAACTTCTCAACCCGAGAAGTAGAAGTAGTAGTAGCAGCATCCACCTTTTTGAATTTGATGGGTAAGGTCTTAGTCGTATCCTTGGTGACAATTAGTTGTAGTGCGCCCATCCACCCCCCTGGGATGGCTCCAACGGTTCCGTATGAGGTGGTTAATTTGTAAGTGTTTGCTCCTGCTCCTTCTCCGGCTTTCTCAATCTTAAACTCGCTATCTTTGCCAAACCGTTCACCACCTATGAGAATTGCACGCTCCTCGGAAGCGGATGGGGAATCATCGAATTTCCAGAACTTGGAAAACTCGGTACAGACCGGCCAGACTTTGGACCTGAATTCAATGTTTAGAGGGAAAGATGTATTAACGATGGGATTTGCACCATATGGTAACTGGAAGCCAACCGGTACGCCCGGTTGGTACGGAAGGAGTGTTTGGGTGATTCCAAGTGGACAGAAGGGAAGTATATTAATGGCGGCTGGGACAAGACCACCTCCGTTGTTATTTGCCGGCTGGATGAAGTATTGGTTTCGGTCGCTAACTGGGTTTCCGTCAGTGTCCTTCACTGGTTCGCTGCCTTGGATGCAGACAGCTGCAGCCAACAGGAGAGTGATGAGAAAAGAGACAACTGAAGGTTTCTTCATTTTGACTGTTTTTTTTTTTCTTTAGGGTTTTAGTGATGAGTTGTGTGTGGAGAGCAACCACATTTTGTATCGGTATTTATAGAAATCCTCAGCGGTTAAAACAGGACATGACAGTAAAAAACTAAAAAGAGAAATATATATCTTCGATTAATTCCAGCACGATGAACATGCACAGTAGTCAGTAGTGGTCCATGTTTACTAACATACAAAGCATACTAACGACAGATCAATAAATTGGAGGAATGCAAGGTTTCAAAAGCTAAGAGATAAGGGCCATAAGGCTGAGTGCAACAACGTACGAATAATCCACTCCACATCTCTGTTAAATTCTGGCCGTAATTTGTTTTTTCCTATTTAATTATTTAAAAATAACTTGCTAATTAAAAGTAATACCCAAAAATGAAACCAGATATTTTCCACCCCGATTTGAAATCTCTCTAATAATAATATTAAAGCGACAGGAATCAAGAAGAGGAGGAAATGGGCTTAATATACTTGTCTAATTGAATAATACAGAAGAAGAGAGGAATTAATTAAGATGCCGATATTAAAACTTTTTCTATTATAATTAATGGAATAGCTAGAATATCCTATATTCCTACATTTTTCTGGAAATTAAACTCCTAACTAATACATACATCAAGATTTCTATTGACAATACGCGTGTCCTCTACATTGCTCCAGTGATCAACGAACCACGTAACCAATTGAGCGTTTTATTGATAAATTTGATGAATATATTCCCCATTTGTTTAAATGATATCATGACATTAGCTTTTCTTGGCTGCACCGTTTAGTACTTTATCCAAGGGCTCTATTCAATAATCTTACTATTACAAACTTATCCGCTACAAGTTTTCAACATATCTGTTATCAAACAATTTTAAAATAGAAGTTTCAAAATTTGTAGGTGTATCATAAACTTTCTCTTATCCAGTTGTCTTTTTTTTTTTCAATAACTAACAGTCTTTATACTTTTATACTAATAGTTTCTCTTATGTCAACAAGACATCGAACAAAGAATTGTTTCTAGAAAGATATGTGTACAGAATATTTCGATCTCTCTTCACTTAACATAATTCTATAAAGACGTACGATACCCAATGGGTCATGTTGTCGACTAACATATATTACAATAAAGGGCGATCAAATAATTCACGGGAAGAAAATCCCCAATGATATCATCTTTGTGATATATATTATATTGAATTGAAGCTAGCAAATAATATCATCTACGTGATATACATATATTTTTGATAAATTTTCGTTCTTACATTTATATATTGATTTTTTATAATTAAACTGTATTAATTTGTTAGCAGGCTCATTGACAAACCAGGCCAGTTTAATGAGACTGCTAACAAATTAACCAAAAAAAAAAAAAGGATAACAACATGCGTACTGGTATTATAATCCAACCCTTTTTTTTGGCCATGGACAAGTCTCGCGATTTACATGAGGAAGATGCACAGTGGATGTCAGTGGTCCCTGTTAACTAAAATGCAAAGCATAAATTGGAGGAAGAAAAGGTTTCAAAAGCAGAAAGATAGGGTTGAGTGAAAACAAACGCTCGAAATAATCCTCCACTTCTCTGTTAATTTCTGGCCACGATTTGTTTTCTCTATAATTTTAAAAGAATTTACTGAAAACAATAACCAAAAATGAAACCAGATATTTTCCACCCCGTTTCGAAAGACAACAATTAAACATTTGTCTAATAATAATACTAAGCGACAACAAGAATCAAGAGGAGGAAGAAATGGGGTGAGTAAAACTTGTCTCAGTGAAATTATACAGAAGAAGAGAGAGGAATTAAGATGCAGAAATTAACACTTTGTCAATACATAAGAACAAGAGAAGATGCAGGACACTACACAACGTCGCTTCTTGTAAAACAAATTAGGGTTTTGATTTAAGTGACATGTAAAATATTTACTAATTCAGGCCACAATCCTTCTCTTATTTCCAATTCTATCTCAATTTTTCCAATTTTTGACGGTTGTAGCCAGACTTAAAATCAAAACGTGCATTTGTGGAAAGCTTGTTGGTTTACATTACACTCTGTTACATCTTTTTTTTCCTTTGTTGATAGATATCTCTATAACATTTTTCACATTGACAATTCCGGCCGTTCATAATAAAGTGCTGGAAAGGATAATTTTATTTTATTTATGAAAAGTAAAAACATGCATGCGGGTATTATCTCAACCCATTATTTTTGGCCATGGACTCGTACGAGTCTCAGGCTTTTATGTTACATGATTGTGAACAGTTGACTAGTAGAACGGGAACATTTTTAGACCTAACTTCTCAACCCGAGAAGTAGAAGTAGTAGCCGTAGTAGCATCATCCACCTTGCTGAATTTGACGAGTAAGGTCTTAGCCGTATCATTGGTGACAAATAGTTGTGGTGCGTTAAGCCACGACCCTGGGGTGGCTCCAACGGTCCCGGTTAAGGTGGTCAACTTGTAAGTGTTTGCTCCTGCTCCTTCTCCGGCTTTCTCGATCTTAAACCAACTATTTTTCTCATGTGCTTTACCACCGATGAGAACGTCAGGTTCTTTGGGAGCCGATGAGGAAACATCGACTTCCCAGAACTTGGAAAATTCGTTGCAGACCGGCCAGATGTCTGACTTGAACTCGATAGTTACAGGTACAGATAGCCTAACGGTGGTGTCCATTGTTTCGTATGGTAAATCGAAGCCAACTGGTAGGCCTGGTTGGTATGGAAGGAGAGTCTGGGTGATGCCAAGTGGACAAAAGGGAAGTATAGTAATGGCGGCTGGGACAAGACCACCTCCGTTGTTACTTTTCGTCTTCACCGGCTGGATGAAGTACTTTCCCTTACGTAATGTAACTGAATTCCCGTTGGTGTCCTTCACATCGTCCGGTCTTTGTCCTTGGATGCAGACAGCTGCAGCCAACATGAGAGTGATGAGAAAAGAGACTACTGAAGGTTTCTTCATTGTAACAGTTTTGTGTGTGTTTTTAGGGTTTGAGTGAGTTGAGTTATGGAGAGCAAACACATTTTGTATCGGTATTTATAAGAATCCCCAGCGGTAAAACTGGACATAATGTAGAAAGAGTAAAACCCTAAATTATCAGCTATAAATCTTCATTGGCTTTTTCCTCACGTCACACGATCTGATATCCTTGGTTTCTAATTCTTTACTACATTGAGAGTTGAAAAGAGTAGATTTAACTCTGTGGTAATCGATTCATATCAGACTTAGATTTTCAGCACGAGGAAAATGCAAAATGGTCCAAGTTAACTAATTATCGGACAACAAATATGACAAAAAAGGACGATCCATAAATAGGAAGAAGACAATGTTTCAAAAGCAGAGAGATAAGGCTCAGTGAATCAATTAACGTACGAAATGTTTCTACACATCTCCGTTGTGGCCATAATTTGTTTTCTTTTTCCAATGAATTAAAAAGAATTTACTAAACAAATACAAGAAACCAAATGATTTCTATCTCATTTTCCAAGAAAGCAAACGAGTGACAACAATTCAAAATCCATATTGCAATAATAAACCGATCGATTTTGTAAGACCACTAACCATATAGTACAAAGAAACACGTATATGATTATGTACTCCCAATTTTTTAAGACCACTAACCATGCTGAGAGTTTTATTCGTAAAATGAATATGATTACTCTTAATGTTTATTACGGTCTGCAACAACTACTTTTTCTTTTCTTCATACATGTAAACGATGCCTGTATTTTAATTAACAACACAATCTCTTTTAACCCAACCTCGTGATATTGTTCATTATTATCAAACTTATCACCGTGTCTTGTATGTAAAAGAAACCAATTACTAGTCAGTTAGATTTTGGGAGTACACAGAGAAACATAAGCCTCAAAAACAACGAGCACAAAACAGGAGTTAGGGCACCGGAGAGTAGAATAAATTTACGATGTGTGGATCTGAACTCGTAAAAGTAAACAATCAGCCCAAATCGACTCGGCCCAAATCAGTCTTTGACTTATAGCAATGAAACGACAGCCTTGAATAGAGAAGCGTTTAATCAAACGGTCGTTGACTGGGAGGCGTTGCCTGACTATTCCGTGGCAATTAGTTTCACGAAATACGCGTGTCAAAATCGTGACTATAACGTCACCAAAAGCCACGAAACTATTTAGTCCACGATCGTTTCCGTGTCTTGTCGTGTCTGTATGGTCATATAGCCACGAAAATGTGGTCTTCTCCACGGAATATTCCATGGCTATAGGCTCTGTTTTTACTAGTGCATGACTGGGAGGCGTTGTAAAGGGAACTTGGTTTTTAATTTTTTTTTACCCATTACGAGAACAGAAGCATCCTATTGGCAACTGCACGTCACGAGATGAAAACAAAACTCCGTTCCAAGTTCCAACACGCGCCGACTAAAACAAAAGCGCGTATTATTCAAAACCCCACGTCGCGCTGAACTGTCATAAATAAAAGATGTGTCTCGCATTGAAGCTGTATAACGCTTTGCTTGCTTAATTAAGGCGATCTTCAGACACAAAAACGTATGACTGACTGGCAGTACCGGCGTTGATGCGGTGCCAACGGTGCTTTTGCACTGGGTTTCATTTTAAAAAAAAAAAAATTATAAGGTTTTGAGCCCTCAATGTTCAATATTTTGATAAAAATGATCATAAATTTATGAAATCTACAACTAACACCTCAAAAAGATCAAAAAAAAAAAAAAAAATTGCACAAGGTGCAACAAAAACTTGAGCCGGCCCTGCTGACGGCAAATCAAAAATAAAGAAAATCTCAAAAATGGTATTTTATAGCCAGAAACACATAAAGCGACAAGTAACACAATACGTGGAAGAAAAGAAGAGAGTAAAAGCTTGCTAGATCAAAGAGATAAATATGCATGCAGACAACTCTGCATAATCTACGTACAAATAGTGGACCATATGCTAATTAACACAATATTTATGACTACGTACGTATGATATTATTGCTCACAAAGAAACACGATACCACTTGAGTATTTTATATCCTTTCCAATGAAAAAGGTCCCAGTCCTTTCATATCGATGGACCATGGCTATCAGACTGTCGGAATCATCACCGTGTACGCAAGGAGACGATTTTGTGAAGTTCAGTCCCTCTTTCTCCCTCAACAAAAATTTGATTTTTGGAGTTCGCTAATCAAAGACCATAATGAGATTTTAAAATTAATTTAAAGTTTATATACGAGATATATAAAACAAATGATTATGATAACAAGACGTCACTTCGTAAATCATCATTCTATTTTTTTCTCCTAATATTGGATATGCGTTATTAATTGGTTTTATTATTATCATGATTGATATCATAGATTTACAAGAGATAACTATATCCTTTGATCTCTTTTCATCGGAAGAAGACACATTAATTAACTTCATACGTTTGTCCAAAACAAAATTAACTTCATACTTTTATGTTACTTGTGATATATTTATGTCATAATTGATCATTTTCTTGGTCTGACAATTCTCGCTCATAGTCTGAATTCTGATAGTCTTTTTTCCTTAAATAAAACATAATTTTAATTAGGGTTATTCATGGATAATAAGAACATGGGGGTGGGTATTAGTTAACTTCATAATTTATTTATCTCAACCCATTATTTTGACCATGGACGAGGCTCAGGCAGTCAGGCTTTAACATTACATGATTTTTAGTAGAAAGGGAACATCCTTAGACCTAGCTTCTCAACCCGAGAAGTAGAAGTAGCAGCCGTAGTAGCATCATCAACCTTTTTGAATTTGACGAGTAAGGTCTTAGCATCATCATTGGTGAGAATTAGTTGTGGTGCGCCACCCCAAACCCCTGGGGTGGCTCCAACGGTCCCGGTTAAGGTGGTCAACTTGTAAGTGTTTGCTCCTGCTCCTTCTCCGGCTTTCTCGATCTTAAACCAACTATTCTTCTCTTGTGGTTTACCACCGATGAGAATCTTAGGCTCTTTGGGAGCCGATGAGGAAACATCGACTTCCCAGAACTTGGAAAACTCGTTGCAGACCGGCCAGATGTTTGACTTGAACTCGATAGTTAAAGCTACAGATGTCTTAACGATGGTCTCCATGAGAGCGTATGGTAATTTGAAGCTAACCGGTAGTCCCGGTTGGTACGGAAGGAGTGTTTGGGTGATGCCAAGTGGACAAAAGGGAAGTATGTTAGTGGCCGCTGGGACAAGACCACCTCCGTTGTTACTTTTCGTCTTCACAGGCTGGATGAAGTATTGTTCACCGAGTTTAACTGGATTTCCGTCACTGTCCTTCACCTCTTCCTGTCGTTGTCCTTGGATGCAGACAACTGATGCTGCGAACATGAGAGTGATGAGAAAAGAGACTACTGAAGTTTTCTTCATTGTGATTGTTTTGTGTGTTTCTAGGATTTGAGTGAGTTGAGTTGTGGAGAGCTAACGTATTTTGCATCAGTATAAATAGAAATCCTCAGCGGTTAAAACTGGACACGACAGTAAAAAGAGTAAAACCCTAAATTTATCAGCTATAATGTTTGATTATTGGCTTTTTCCTCATGTCACATGACTAGACTTCTACGGTAATCGGTTCAGACTTAGTTTTTCAGCACGAGTAAAATGCACAAGAGTCCATGTTAACTAACTATCGTACAACAAAAATAATAATAAAAAAAGGATGATCAAATAAATAGGAAGAAAATACAAGGTTTAAAAGCATAGAGATAAGGTTCGGTACGTGAATGATGAATCAATTAATGAACGTACGAAATGTTTCTGGCCACAAATGAGTGACTTTGACAAATTTGCGATCTATTTGAGTTTAACAATTCAAAATCCATATTGCAATAATTAATAAACCAGTTTTCTTAAGAGCACTAACCATATACATAAAGAAACACGTAACCATTAATCTGAGAGGTTTATTCGTAAAATGAATATGATTACTCCCAATGTTTATATATATCATATTATAAGATTAGCTTTTCTTGGCTGCAACAGCTACCTTTTTCTACATACATGTAAACGATGAGTATTGTTCATTATTATCAAACTCATCACCGTATCTTGTATTTCGATGAAAATACACCTCTTTCTCTCACTCAGTACAGCATAAGCCTTAGAAACAACGAGCACAAAACAGGGGTTAGGACACTAACGAATGCCTTGTAAGGCACGTACGGTGATGACTATCTTAGGGCACCCGGAGAGTAGAGAAATATATATTACGATGTGTGGATCTGAACCCAATCAGCCCAAATCGACTCGGCCCAAAAAAAAATGAAAACGACAGCGTTGAACAGGGATGCGTTTAAGTCAAACGAATGGTCGTTGACTGGGAGGCGTTGAAAAGGGAACTTTGTTTTTTAATTTGTTTTTGATTACCCATTACGAGAGAACAGAAGCATCCTATTGGCTAATGCACGTCACGAGATGAAAACAAAATTGGTCCAAACACGCGCCGACTAAGACAAAAGCGCGTGTCATTCAAAACCCCACGTCGCGCTGAAATGTCAAAAAAATAAAGAAGATGTGTCTCGCATTGAAGCTCACAAGCTATAACGCATTTTCATGACTTTGCTTGCTTAAGGCGATCTTCAGACACAAAACACAAAACACAGCAATGGGGTTTTGAGAAATCCCGGAAGACGCTAAAAAAAACGTTGTCTTTTTTTGTTTTTTGTTTTTGGGTTAAATTTATTGTTAAAAGGATTTGTTATAATTTCTCTCCCATTCGTTATTGTTATATCGTAATGGGAAGAGGAGCAATCAAAGAAGAAGAGAGCGAGGGGAAGAGGAAAACATGGCGATGGCCTTTAGCGACTCTGGTTGTTGTGTTTTTGGCAGTTGCTGTGAGCTCAAGGACCGCTTCTAATGTTGGTTTCTTCTTCACCGATCGAAATTCTTGTAGCTGTTCACTTCAGGTTTTTGGATTTCACTCTCTTCTTTAAATTCTCTCAATCTTTTTGCTTTCAATTTTGTACCTTTATGAACTTTAAGGAATTTTGACTTTTTAAGGTTCTCTCAAAGTACAAATTTTGGTGTTCTGTTTGTGTTTCTGGATTGGGTATTTGAGTAAATTTGTGGATATCTGTGACTGTGATGGATTCAGGGTAATAAAAATTGAATCGTTTGATCACATTGTTTAGCCACAATGGTAATAAAAATTGAATCTTTTTGGTCACATTGTTTAAATTGAAGATGTGTGTGATTGTCAATGTTGTTGTAAGATTTAATCTTTCAGTGGATCAAGATTTGATTTTTAGTCTTTGTTTTTTTTTTTTTTTTTTTATATGCAGGGAACTGGTAAATACAAAGGTATGGTTGAAGACTGTTGTTGTGATTATGAAACAGTGGACAATCTCAATAGTGAGGTCTTGAATCCTTTATTGCAAGATCTCGTCACTACACCTTTTTTCCGGTACTTTAAGGTCAGTGATTGCTTTTTGAATCACACATTATGTCGATAAAAAGCTATGGAATTTGTGTACAGTTGTGTAGTTAGTGACTTTTTGTCTGGCTGTTTTTTATATGTGTGGGGTTATAGGTTAAGCTGTGGTGTGACTGCCCATTCTGGCCAGACGATGGAATGTGTCGTTTGCGTGATTGCAGTGTCTGTGAATGTCCAGAGAATGAGTTTCCAGAACCGTTTAAAAGGCCACTTCCTTCTGATGATCTCAAGTGTCAAGAGGGAAAACCACAAGCAGCTGTTGACCGTACAATAGATAACAGAGCATTTAGAGGTTGGGTTGAAACCAAGAATCCATGGACGCATGACGATGATGACACAGATAGCGGTATGTAGTTCTAGGGACATCTTCTTTGAATATATGCTATACTTTGAATGCTTACTAAAAGATCATTTGATGATTTAATGTGACTTTTGTACAGGTGAGATGACTTATGTCAATCTTCAATTAAACCCTGAGAGGTATACTGGTTATACTGGACCGTCGGCTAGAAGGATTTGGGACTCCATTTATTCAGAGAATTGTCCAAAGTGTGAGTTTTCTTTCCCCACCATATTAGTATTGGGGACAAAGGCTTTTAATATGATGTATGTTGAAGTGTGTATGGGTTCCTGCAGATTCATCTGGGGAGACATGTCCAGAGAAAAAGGTTTTGTACAAATTGATATCTGGTCTTCATTCTTCGATCTCGATGCACATATCTGCTGATTACCTTCTTGATGAGTCAAGCAACCAGGTTTGTGTTTCTGAGCAAAAGATAGACAAGTCTCTCAACATGAATATGTACTTTGGTCTTGAATCTTGATTGATATGTATTTTCTTTGAAATGCAGTGGGGACAGAACATGGATCTGATGTATGATCGTATTCTGAGACATCCGGATCGTGTTAGAAATATGTACTTCACTTATCTCTTTGTGCTACGTGCTGTTACAAAAGTGAGTAACTTCTCTCTTTTTGGGAATTTCTATGTCTCTTTGAATAATTATTCTAGTAGTCTTATGGACTGACGACTTCTTACAAATGTTTGATTCAGGCAACAGCATACTTGGAGCAAGCAGAGTATGACACAGGAAACCATGCTGAAGATCTGAAAACACAGTCCTTGATTAAACAGTTGTTGTATAGTCCAAAACTACAAACAGCATGTCCTGTTCCGTTTGATGAAGCTAAGCTGTGGCAAGGTCAAAGTGGACCAGAATTGAAACAGCAGATCCAGAAACAATTCAGGAATATAAGGTTTGTCTCATTATTTTCCTTTTGGCAAACGTAGAGAGAGTGGTAATAGTAATACAGCTAAGTAAATGTATGTGTATGCAGTGCACTGATGGATTGTGTAGGCTGTGAAAAATGCCGGCTTTGGGGGAAACTTCAGGTTCAGGGACTTGGTACAGCATTGAAAATTCTCTTCTCTGTTGGAAATCAACAAGCCGGAGACCATCAGACAGTGAGTTACTCAAACATCTTTATGCATGATTTTGTATATTTAGATGTCGCCGAGTCTGAAGTAATTCTTATCTTTTTCAACAGCTGCAACTGCAACGGAACGAGGTGATTGCATTGGTGAATTTGCTCAACCGTCTCTCCGAGTCAGTTAAAATGGTCCACGATATGGGACCAGACGTGGAGAGGCTAATGGAGGATCAGATAGCTAAAGTATCATCAGCTAAACCTGGAACTGGAAGATTAAGAAGAATATGGGATTTAGCTCTCTCCTTGTGGTGAATTACATAACAAAACGAACTGTCCAGCTTTTTTAGGCATTCATGCTCTGAATCATTTACAAGCCTAGGATGGATAGCATTATAGAGGAGAAGTCACATACAAAAGATTTTGGTAAACAGATAAAAAAAAAATTATACATTCTTGAGGTCTAATTTACTGATACAGATTACAGAAGCATGATGACAAAAGTTTGATTAATTAATAATAAAACACATTTTATTATTTCTTAATGAAAAATAAAAAGATCCATTAATGTAAGTTATGTTGAAGCAACAGAACGAGTCACTCGAGTTACATCTTTGGGTTTTTAAAAAAAATCACATGTATTCAAATTGTGATTTTAAAATTAGGGAGAATAAATAGAATTATTTCCTAATATTATGTTGGAAAACTTTGTTTACAATGTGGTGTGAATAAAATTAGGCAATTTTTGAAATATTTTACAAGTAAATTTTATAGATAATGGCTTGTTCATTTGGTTGATGCAGGCGGCTGCGGTTGTGGTAATGGCAGCGGCAACGGCTGCGATTATAGTAGCGGTAGCGGCTGCGGTTGTAGCAGCGGCTGCGTCTACATTTTTAACCGCTGAATCGAAATAACGTTTAAAAATATTAGACGCAAGTCGCAGCGTTATGACGCAGGTACCTGCGACAAGCAAACGAACATCTCCAACAACGAAACGAACAAGCCCAATTTCTTTCTTTTATTATGCAATGTGAAAATGATACTTTGATTTCAAAACGAATCAGAAAAGTAGCTCCTCGTACTGAGGTTACACTAGGTGTCTTACGAGCACCATTTATATATTAAAGTAAAGAGAATTGCAAACTATGCAATTTGGTAAATCAAATTTTCATGTGTGTTTGATAATTCAAATAAGGACCAATTAGCTCAGTAACCAAAATAAAAAAAATCATAGCAGTAAATAACACCATATATAAAAAAATTAGAGAATTAGGATAAGGGTATAGCAAAATTACCACTTTAGTGTTTTGTGCAGTTGAGGGAGTGGTGGTTGTTGGTTGGAGGTGGTGGCCGGTGGCCGGAGGAGGTGGCCGGAGGAGGTGACCGGAGGTCGGAGGTCGGTGGCCGGAAGTTGGTAGCCGGAGGTTGGAGGCCGGTGGCCGGAGGTAGGAGATTGGTGGCCGGAGGTCGGCGGCGGAGGAGTTTGCCGGAGATCGCCGGAGTTTGCCGGAGGTCAAAGGTTGCCGGAGGTCGGAGATCGCCGGAGTTTGGGGGTGGCCGGCGGTGGCCGGAGGAAAACTAAACCCTAGAAGATAGTACATTGGAAACCCAAGGGGTGGCCGGAGGTCGCCGGAGAGGGTGGCCGGAGGTCGCCGGAGAAGGTGGCCGGAGATCGCCGGAGAAGGTGGCCGGAGGTCGCCGGAGAAGGTGGCTGGAGGTAAGTTGCCGGTGGTGGTGTTAATGGTGGATGGAAGAGTAGAAAGTGTCATTAATACATAAAATACAGTCAATATAACCTTCTTATGGTTACAATGGCTACCCAGTTAATTATAGTTTTTTTGTGTGTTATTGCTGCCAATTTCCCTTCAAATAATTTGCAAGTATGCATTGCATACCATTACCGAAAAGAACTTAAAATTCTATTCAAATATATAAAACTAGATAACAACTCGCACTATGTGGGAAATAAATCTATGTAGATAAAATTAGAGTTATGAGTAAAGTTATGTTCTAGGATCTAAAATTTGTTTTTGTAAAAAATATATATATAACCTGGGAGAATATGTTTAAATCAACCTATTATGTATTAACTAAATATATGTTCAATTTATGCAAGATTTTTTATTTTTAAAAAATTATTTATTTTGTGTAAGTATGTTTCATCCGTGAAATATTATACCAATGGTATTAAATAAGTCAATTCCCTATAATAATGATTATTGTGATAATTTTATTTTAGAAATTTTATATATGTGAATAGTTATCAATTTTTTTTAGTATGTAAATAAATTTCGGTTTTGAAAACGTTTTAGATCTAATTATTTTATATTTTAATAATTAAATATGTTATAAAAATGATTAAAATAAATTTTAAAATTGAAATGTTTGATTTTTTTAATTATTTGTAAAAGAATATTCCCTAATCATTCAATAGCAATTATGTGTAAATAACTAAATATCCATAAAAATGAAGGCAATAAATTCATTGGTGTCTCGAACTCTCTAACGACGACACATCAGCATTTTCTTGAGAGTGCTTCTCTATTAATATATAGGAGATATTGTGATAATTTTATTTTAGAAATTTTATATATGTGAATAGTTATCAATTTTTTTTAGTATGTAAATAAATTCCGGTTTTGAAAACGTTTTAGATCTAATTATTTTATATTTTAATAATTAAATATGTTATAAAAATGATTAAAATAAATTTTAAAATTGAAATGTTTGATTTTTTAATTATTTGTAAAAGAATATTCCTTAATCATTCAATAGCAATTATGTGTAAATAACTAAATATCCATAAAAATGAAGGCAATAAATTCATTGGTGTCTCGAGCTCTATAACGACGACACATCAGCATTTTCTTGAGAGTACTTCTCTATTAATATATAGGGGATTACAAATGCAAAATTTTGTAAGCAAGGACCTGCTGCCCGTCCAACTACGAGAAAAATCGTTATGTTCTATGCCGTCTAGTTGGCCGTGGCAGGCAATTTTGTATTTCAGAGACTGAATGTCAAGAATCTGATACATGCCCACCTGGCTGGGAAGACTTAGGTAAATGGGAAAATGTCTTTGATATTATTTGTTAAAAGATCGATCAAGGTTTTATTTTTGATGCAATATTCTTTTTTCTTTTTCTTGACTCAGGTGATATTGTTAATGAGTACTGCAAGTTAGGGTGTGAAACTTCTGTTTGTGGTGCCATGAACACCCTCAAAAACTCTGGTAAAGCAAACTCCCCAACCTCATTTTTATTATTATCTCGTAATAAATAATGGACAAGAAACATTAATCCATTCTAATGTTTGTTTTGGTGACTAGATGCAAGTGAGATTGTGAAAGGAGCGCTTGAACAATGTGCTAAGGCATGTTCTACTGCCTGCACCAAGAGCTCTAAAGTCACACTTGAAACAGCCTAGAGTACTGTTCTAATTGTGGTGTATGTGACAAAAAATGCTAGACTCTTGTAATAAATTGTACTTCTTGTTTGTGTGTGTGCATCAGTGCATGTGTCGTAAAAGGCTGTCGATCTCTAGATTGTACATGCCATCTACTTCCCTATCATCTTAATAAAGAATAACATGTGTCTTTTATTATTAATCTTCTTCTCTCCAAAACATTTTCATTTGCTTTCCACTAATTAATTTTTATTATTCTCCACACAAAGAAGATAGTATGAGATCTCACAAGACAAAAGATTATGATTTTTGCTGATTAAGTGAATCCCCTTCTCGTTTACGAAATGGATTTTTCATGTAGTAAACATAATTTTTAATAGAGAAGATAACAAGAAAAAAAACTAAATGAAGGTTGTGGTGGGAAATTGTTTGATGATTCATAACAGGAGGAATGGGGGAAATGGTTGTGCTGCTGGTGTGATGAAGAAAGATGAACATGGCAACTTGGAGATCCCAAGGAGAAGGATTTATCGGGTCAAGTAGGATCACATATGCCATTTCTGATCACCTATGCGTATAAGTTCACTACGATGAATTGAGAGCTGCAAGCCGTCTTTGTTTTAGCCTCATCTAGAGAAATTGTGGATTCTGTTTGTTATATTTGTGTACATCTGTTTTGATATGCAGTTTATGGTGTAGAATGTGAACTAGACAATGCATGTTCTTCCAACCTTTCTATGTTTAAAAGAAACTTAACGAGTGCCAAAAAAAAAAAAAAACATATATACAATAGGGTCAAACCAAATCCACAAACCAGTCTAACCGGAGGATGATAAAATATCAATCATCATTCCAAGAAATCAAATTAATTCCAGAATCATGTTTAAATTAATAATAAAAACATTTTATATTATTTCTTAATTGAAAAAAAAAAATCCATTAAAGTATTGTTGAAGCAACCGAACGAGTCACTCGAGCTACATCTTTGGGTAAAGCTGCCATCTTTCCCAATCTCACTAGCCGGAAAAAAACAATGACCGCCGGGAAACGAAAATCCGACAAAACCCAATCCAACAAACTTGGTCTAAAAGACCCATTACTGCGCCGTCTCTCTTCCGCCGCCGCAGTAACCAATTCCTTTCTCCAAGCGAACGATCTCTACCTCTCGCCATCACAGTCTCTCCGACTCGAATCCCTAATCTCATCTCTCCCAATCTCACCTTCCCCTTCTCCCTCCTCCTCCACCTCCGCCGCCTCCACGTGGTTCGACCGCTTCTTAACCTCCGCCGCCACAGAAGACGATGATGATGATGATCCTCGCTGGTGCCTTTGTTTCCGAATGTCGAAACCAACCTTCTTCAATCTCTTCTCCATCTTAACCCCTTCTTCTTTTTCGCTTCCTTCCTTCGCCGCCACAATATTCCGTCTCGCTCACGGCGCTTCTTACGAGTCTCTTGTTCACAGGTTCGGGTTTGATTCCACTTCTCAAGCTTCACGCTCTTTCTTTACTGTCTGTAAACTCATCAATGAGAAGTTAAGTCAGCAACTTGATGATCCAAAACCTGATTTTTCACCTACTCTGCTTCCGAATTGTTGCGGTGTTGTCGGATTCGGGAGATTTGAGGTTAAAGGGAAGCTTCTTGGTGCGAAAGGTTCGATTTTGGTTCAAGCATTGGTTGATTCTAATGGTAGATTCGTAGATATCTCAGCTGGTTGGCCAAGTACGATGAAACCAGAAGCTATCTTTAGACAGACGAAGCTTTATTCAATAGCAGAGGAAGTTCTCAGTGGAGGAGCTCCGGCTAAACTTGGGAATGGTGTATTGGTTCCTCGTTACGTTTTGGGAGATTCTTGTCTTCCTTTATTGCCATGGCTTGTGACACCTTATGATGATTCGAGTTCAAACGAGGAGGAAGAGGAGAGTAGTGTTAGAGAAGAATTTAACAATGTGGTACATAGTCTTGGATTGCGTGGTGTTGAGGTTGCGTTTGCTAAGGTTCGAGCTCGTTGGCGGATTCTTGATAAGAAATGGAAACCAGAGACGGTTGAGTTTCTGCCGTTTGTCATCACTACGTGTTGCTTGTTGCATAATTTTCTTGTGAATTCTGGAGATGATGATGATGATTGTGTGAATAATGGTTGTGCTGCTGGTGAGAATGGTGGGATGAGGAAAGATGTAAAAGATGAGGAGGAGGAGGAGGAGACTCGGAGGTTCCAAGGAGAAGCATATATAGGATCGAGGAGGATCAGAGATGCTATCGCAGAGAACCTGAGGCGAGTGAGTTCACGAAGATGAAATTGAACTAGTTTCTTGTAGAATGTGGTGGATTGGATTCTGCTGTTTCTTTTTTTTTGTGTGTACATCTGTTTCGGTATGTAGTATACGGCTTAGAATGTGAACTAGATAATCGTTTATGGGTTCTTTTCTATGAAAATAAAGAAACATAGGGAATAAGAACTTAAGAAGTCAAGATACAAGACCAAGTTGACAAAATTAAAGTTACACAACGGCGAACCAAGTTATATAATATAAGATAAAATTTATTTAGATAGAAGAAATTCTACAAGTTGACGAAGTACAGTATGTTATAAGAAATCCTACAAGTTTCTTTGTCAACTTCACAAACCTTTAATTAAACATATTGGTGAAGTCTAGGACCAACACTTTTAAGTGTAGTAGTATCTCCTCCTTTCTGATCACTGAGACAACACAAACAAATAAAAAAGATAGACTCACTCACCTTAGGAAGTTCGGTGTATACTCTCGTCTATGAATTATTTTCACCACCTGATCGTTGACTATTTTGCCAAGAGTTTATCTATTGTGAAAAGAAAATTGATCAATGATCCTTAACTTATAAGATAGTCCGTTAAATGTTCCTTAACATACACTATTACATTCATTTCGAAATCAATGGACTAAGCTTGGAAAACATAGAGAAAGTCACTCTGGGTGAGTAGAATTAGATAACGCAACTTCAGTTTCTTAAGTCGAATCATGTTGTAAAAAATAATAGTTAAAATATGATAATCAAACAAAAAACATAAAAGAAAGGAAGGTTGTTTGATATATATACAATTCATTCACTCTTAAATTTATATATTTTCTTAAATTTTTTGTTAGCAGGCTCATTGACAATCCCGACCGTTCAAAATTCCCATGGCCACAAGAGATAAGTTGGTTAGAAGTTACAACGAACTAGGAAGAAACACAAAAATCACGTTTGTAACCACTCATGGATATTTTTTGGGTTTCCCATGTGGAAGTGTAACTAACTAAATTCTCGTCTAGAATGTTTCCTAGTATTTAAGCAAGTCTGGTATCAAGACCACTTCATCAATACAAGTAACAAGCTTATAAGTGTTTTCTTCATACGTATAATATCTTGTGATCAAAACAAGTAACCATTCAAAAAAGATGAAAGGAAAAACTGTGATTTTCAGTTTGCTCATAATGAGTCTGCTCATGGCACAAATTCAAGTAGAAGCAAGGACCTGCTGCCCGTCCAACTACGAGAAAAATCGTTATGTTCTATGCCGTCTAGTTGGCCGTGGCAGGCAATTTTGTATTTCAGAGACTGAATGTCAAGAATCTGATACATGCCCACCTGGCTGGGAAGACTTAGGTAAATGGGAAAATGTCTTTGATATTATTTGTTAAAAGATCGATCAAGGTTTTATTCTTTTTTCTTTTTCTTGACTCAGGTGATATTGTTAATGAGTACTGCAAGTTAGGGTGTGAAACTTCTGTTTGTGGTGCCATGAACACCCTCAAAAACTCTGGTAAAGCAAACTCCCCAACCTCATTTTTATTATTATCTCGTAATAAATAATGGACAAGAAACATTAATCCATTCTAATATTTGATTTGGTGACTAGATGCAAATGAGATTGTGAAAGGAGCGCTTGAACAGTGTGCCAAGGCATGTACTACTTTCTGCACCAAGAGCTCTAAAGCCACACTTGAAACAGCCTAGAGTACTGTTCTAATTGTGGTGTATGTGACAAAAAGAAAAAATATGCTAGACTCTTGTAATAAGTTGTAGTACTTCTGGCTTGTTTGTGCGTGTGTGCATGAGTGGTAGAAGGTTGTCGATCACTAGATTGTGCATGCCCTCTTCCTATATCATCTAAATAAAGAATAACGTGTCTTTTATTTAATTTTATTCTCTTGAACCATTAATTTTCATTGCTTTCCACTGATATTTATTATTCCACACTTCCTACATTAACCATTTGGAATGCCCACTGGTGATCTGGGTTGTTATCAAGAAAGACATATGAACTTTATAACAATTAGAGTTTAGACAAATGTCTTGTATAAGCTAAGATTTGATTTATTAGGTACTTTTTTTTTGTTTTTGTTCTTCTTCTGGCAACTTTTGAGGGATACGTTTTAGCACTTGGCTTAACTGATGCAATCTCTCGAATTGTTTTCTCAAGTCAAACCCAACCCGCGTAGAGCTAACGATACGTTATTGCATACTGTTGAGGTTGCGGTTGCTAAGGTTCGAGCTCGTTGGAGATTCTTGATACGAAATGGAAACCAGAGACGATGGAGATTCTGCCGTTTGTCATAACTACGGGTTGCTTGTTGCATAATTTTCTTGTGAAATCTGGAGATGATGATGATGATTCAATGGAGGAATGTATGAATAATAGTGATAATGGTGTGTGGGATGAGGAAAGATGAAAAAGATGAGGAGTTAGATGAGGAGTTAGAGGAGGAGGAGACTCGGAGGTTCGAAGGAGAAGCATATATAGGGTCGATGTGAGGATCAGAGATGTTATCGCGGAGAACATGAGCCGTGGGAGTTCACCAATATGAAATTGAAAGTTGCAATAATTAAGCCTTTTTGTTTTAGTCTCATCTTGTAAAATATGTATTCTGCTAGTTTTTGTTGTTGTGTACATCTGTTTTGATATGCAGCTTAGGGCTTAGAATGTCAACTAGATAACGTAATGTTGATCGTTTATGGTTATGGGTTCTTGTAACCTTTCTTATGAAGAAGAAACAGACATAATAAGAAGTTAAGCCTAATCCGTCTATACAGAGTCTAATTCTTGGGAAAATTGTTAATGTGGTTGGTTATATACCTCTATACATGGGATTCCTTTTGAATGTGAATCATATAATATACTAGGTACATTCCCGTGCGTTGCACGGTGTTGTTAGTTATTTTTAAAAATTTTTGTTTTTATAAATTGAATAATTTTAACTCATTTTCTTTTTGTTTATCTTATTTAAAAATGAACATTCTCTTTTATTATTATTATTACTATTTTTATGTGTTTTTGTATTTTGGAATTTGTACCTTTTCATTACCTTTTATTTAAATATATATAAATATATTTGCTCACCCTTTTTGAAATGATCAAAGAAGTAAAAACCAGTTTCGCATTTTGAAATAATTTTATTATTCATGATTGTTTTGTTAGATTTAAAATGTATTAAAGCTTATTGTTGTTTTGTGATTTAACCAGCTTGCAATAGATTCATGATGAAATTTGTGGTGTAAAATCTGTCAAATTTGATTAATATTAAATTTGAAAAATGTTTTTGTCGAAATAGTTATTATTCATAAAAGATTGCCAATATTCACATCATATCACTACTACACATACAAATCTTCTTACTATACCATTATAAATTAAACATGTTTACTTTTGGAATACAGCAACTAAGTCATTCTCTTTTCGTAATAATTAAATATAATTTCTCTATATAAATAATTTTTGGAGTTGACTATGTATAAAAATATACTTTTATGTGGTTGGAAAAAAATATACTTTTATGTATTTCAATGTCATTCATTCATCTTATGTGTTCTGCAAATAAATTAACAAAATGATCATATTTACTTTAAAAAATCAATCGTTATAAAAAAACACACTATATATACAAAGAGTTTAAAACATGGCAAAACATGACGACACACACACATATATATATATATATATATATATATATATATATATATATATTTGTTCTATCCTAATCAGCACATGAATTAATATTTAATAGCTAATAATAACTTTTTGAGAAGAGGTACTATATTTTGTAAGTATGATATTAGAACACTAATTATATAGGTGATGACCTTTATTTTTGTTTGGAAGATTTTGTTGATAATTTGGGATGTAGTTCAATATCAAATTTAGTTTAAACGTAAATAAATCTTAAGCCCAAATATATGCTTTTGGATATTTAAAAATAAATGTATTCTCCTAATTTGTATTTGGAATGTAATACTTATTTGCAATAGTTTTGGAAGTTAAAATTAAAAGTAGTCATAAAAGTTTGAGCTGAAGGTTTGCATTAAGAATTAATTTAAATAGAGTGATAATTTAATATTTAAGCTTGATAGGACGGATAGTAGGCTTGTTTTGTGTGGTATGAGTGTGCGTAAAGCTTAGATATCTTCTTGAAGCTCACATATAAGAATACAATACAAAGATATGAGGAATTGTTTTATTATTTTTTGAGTAATATAAAAACACTTTTGTTAATTATTGGCGTTTATATTAAAATCCAGGAAAAAACAAAACATCAAATAAAAAGCAGAACAAAGCTGATAAGAAAAGAGGTTTAAAAATTGAATCCCCTTGTGTATTTTCAATGAGAGAGTGCTATGTACTAGTGCTGGGCACGGGACGGGTACCCTTGAATTTTCTCCGACCCTTTACTCGTCCCGACCCTAACGGGTAACAGAAAAAATTTACTCATACTCGACCCTTAAATAACGGGTACCCGGTAAAAAATAGTTGACCCTTTACTCGTCTCGACCCTTTATTATTACCCGGAAAACGAGTACCCGATAAAAAAATGTTAATAATCGCAATAATAATTTTATCTTTTGAAATCCAAAAAATGAAAAATTCATAAATTTATGCAATATATAGTTCCAAAATTATAAAATTACGAATTTTGAAAATAAAAATAATATATTAATTCAGTTAGGCTAAGTTGAACTTAGGTTTTAACTCTAACTCTATAAATTAATAATAAATAATACAAAAAGTAGAAGTAGCACAAAAAGAGGGATTAGCATAATAATACAAAATATTAACGGGTATTTACGGGTCGGGTAGCAAAACGGGTAAAGGGCCGAGTAACGGGACGGGTATTGAAAACTAAACTAATACCCTATACTCGTTCCTTACTCACGGGTAATATAAATATAATACCCTTTACTCGATCCTAAAGCTGCGGGTACCCTTTTTTTGGGACGTGTACGAGCCGAGTAACGGGTTGAGTACGGGTAACGGGTATTAGTGCCCAGGCCTACTATGTACATCATCTTCCACGGCACGATCAGACTGTTGGCTACTCACCAAACTCTCATCAGATTCTTCCATAACAACTTTTGGTTATTTTTTGGTGATATTTTAGAAGCAAAAATAGGGATTAGCTGATGGAAGCAGTTGAATATAAGATAATGTAATCTACATATAAAATATTTATCTATGTTTTTTTTTTTCTTTCGGTAAGACAAGCCAATTCATCTATCTATGTTAAATATATGACTAATCACCTAATAGAGCGTTGGTTTTTGAGCTATCAGGATTCAAAACTGGATGTGTTGCTCATGTTGTAGGAGAGTTTAGATATTACTATATTTTATGAAAATCTTTGGTAATTTAGTTTGGAAATAGGAAGATGGTAGGCTTTAGTTAAGCAATAGATGCTATTAGAAAAGAAAAAAAAAATTTAAATCTAGGCTAGCTGTATATACACGAGTTATTTATAATATGGGCTCATTTAGTGGTAATATGTGGATTTTGAAATATGGACAAATGACCTGTAAGATTTTATAGGTTCATTTTGAGAATGTTTGTTTTTGGGACAATAGAGATGGATCTTCAAAAAAAAAAAAAGTAAGATACATATAATATAGTCTCTAAAATTAAAATCAATAATTAAGCTTTTAAAATAATATTTAATTTGTTTTTTAACACATACAACAATAACCAACCAACCAACCAACAAAAAAAAACACAAAAATGTATAATATCTAAGATGAAGTGAAAGAGAATGAGAGAATGAAAAATGAGTATTTATAGGATAGCAAGTGATGAGAGTTACAATTTAGAAACTAAAAAATATGGGAGTTAATTCTAATTTATTGTGTGTTGAATAAAATTGAGTGGAGAAATAAAGTTAATGTATATTTATCTTATTTCAGTTTTAATATTAAAGTGTGAGTTAAATGTATATGATTAAATGTGTTTTATTTATTGTTTTGATTGAATCTTTTTAGCTTTATATTAAAGGGTGAGTTAAATTTAAATGACTGAATGTGTTTTATTTGTGGTTTAAATGGAAATGTTTTTTTCAGTTTTCTATTAAATTGTGAGTTAAATGTATAAGATAAAATGTGTTTTACTTATGGTTTAATTGAAATTATTGTTTTAGTTTTATATTAAAGTTTAATTTTAATGTGTATGATTATATGTCTTATTTTTGGATTAATTGAAAATATATATTTTTAGTTTTACATTTAAAGTGTGAGTTATATTTATTTGATTAAATATGTTTTATTGGTAGTTTAGTTAAATTTCTAGTGAATAAGGTTTTTGGACAGGTGTCAGTTTTACAGTAGCCACATGTCAAGCTGTGGAAGAAAGTTTTAGGAGGTATCCTACTTTATTATATAAGAAAGTTTAATTTTAAAGTGTATAATTAAATGTCTTATTTATGGATTAATTGAATATATATTTTTTAGTTTTATATTTAAAGTGTGAGTTATATGTATTTGATTAAATGTGACATGTGGTAGATAGATAGAGCTTCTTAAAAGGTGTAACCTACTTTATAGTATATTAGATAACCTACCACATTAACAATGAACAATATTCTTGAGACCTACTCCGCCACACTATTCTTGAGACCTACTCCGCCACACAGTGCTGCAACATGATTACTAAATTGGACCCTAAAATTCCAATGTTGCTGTCCAACAAAAGTAAAAGATTAATTAATGCACACATAACCAAGTCTGGCCCGTCCATAAGGGAAGTAAAACACTTGCTTTAGGCCAAAATTATATGTTTAGTCTGGTGGTAAAGTAGTCGTTTTTAATATGTATTGAGTATTGACTATTGAGATTAGTCGTTTGATTCTTCTTTTTTTATTTGGCAAAACATCTTTCAATATTTGGTTTATATAAATAAGAGATTTGTTGTTTATTCAAAAAATAGCGCAAATCCTCATAAAATCAATAACTTTGCTGCTAATACATTCAGAAGAGTTAATATTCATAAGTAGTAGTTTCATTCACTCTTAAATTTATGTCGTACTTTTCTTAAAGTTCTTGTTAGCAGGCTCATTGACAATTAGTCCCGACCGTTCATAATCATAATAAAGCGCTAGAAAGGACAATTTTATTTTATTTATAGAAATTAAAAACATGCATGCATGCGGGTAATTATCTCAATCCGTTCTTTTTGGCCTTAGATGAGTCTCAGGCTTTATAAATAGTATATGATTTTGATCAGTTATACATGACTTTGACCAGTTTACTAGTAGAGAGGGAACATCCGTAGACCTAACTTCTCAACCCGAGAAGTAGAAGTAGTAGCCGTAGTAGCATCATCCACCTTGCTGAATTTGACGAGTAAGGTCTTAGCCATATCATTGGTGAAAATTAGTTGGGATGCGCTAGCTTAACCAAGCCCCTGGGACTGAGATGGCTCCAACGATTCCGTAAAAGGTGGTCAACTTGTAAGTGTTTTCTCCTGTATGGCTAAGAGGTGTGAAAATGTCGGTGATCAAGATAGTACTGAATGCTGATATATATAGTAATAGACGTAATTTGTAATATTCAAAGTGAAACTCAAAAGTGCTTTACGCATTACAATTAATTAAAATTTGCAAGGTACTGTATTCGCTTGTAGTTTAGTGGTTGAGGATTCAAGAAAAGCTCTCCTTTTTAGCTTAAGGTAGCGGGTTTGAAGCTTGATAATGTCTTTTCCATTCAATTATTGTTTTTGTTTTGCTTTAGGAAACAAAATAATAAGGGGCCGGCCTGCTCAAAATTCTCATGACCACAAAAAAGAAACACAAAAATCACGTTTGTAACCACTTCGATTTTTTTTTGTCCCCTCATGTGTAACTTACTAAATTCTCGTCACAATGTTTTCTAGTATATAAGCAAGTCTGGTTTGAAGACCGCTTCATCAATACAAGCTTTATTATAAGTTTTTTCCTCATACGTATAACACCTTTCATTAATCAAATAAGTAATCATTCAAAAGATGAAAGGAAAAGCTTTGATTTTGAGTTTGCTCATAATGAGTCTGGTCATGGCACAAATCCAAGTAGAAGCAAGTATCTGTTGCCCGTCCGTACAAGCTAGAAATACCTTTGCTATGTGTTATAATTCTGGTCTGTATCGCATGTCAATTTGTATTGCAATGAGTGGATGCCAAAAATCGAACACATGCCCGAACGGCATTCTCGAAAACTCAGGTAAATGGGAACATGTCTTTTTATTTGTTAAAAAGATCGATCAAGGTTTTATTTTTTGATGCAATATATTTTTTTTTTCCTTGACTCAGGTGATGCTATTAATGAGTACTGTAAGTTAGGGTGTGAAACTTCTGTTTGTGGAGCCATGAACACTCTCAAAAATTCTGGTAAAGCAAACTCCCCGAGCTCCTTTTTATTGTTATCTTGTAAGAATAATGGACAAGAAACATTAATCCATTCTAATGTTTGTTTTGGTGACTAGATGCAAGTGAGATTGTGAAAGGAGCGCTTGAACAATGTGCTAAAGCATGTTCTACTTTCTGCACCAAGAGCTCTAAAGCCACACTTGTAACTGCCTAGACTGTTCTAATTGTCGTGTATGTGACAAAAATAATGCTAGACTCTTTGAATAATCTGTACTTCTGGTATGTGTGTCGTAGAAGGCTGTCGATCTCTAGATTGTACATGCCATCTACTTCCCTATCATCTTAATAAAGAATAACATGTCTTTTATTAATCTTCTTCTCTAGAAACATTTTTATTTGCTTTCCACTAATTAATATTTACTATTCCACACAAAGAATATAATAGAGTATGAGAGATCTCACAAGAGAAAGATTAATATTTACTAGCCTTCTTTGTTTTCGCCTCATCTTGAAAAATTGTGGATTCTGTTTGTTATTTTTGTCTACATCTGTTTTGATATGCAGTTTATGGCTTAGAATGTGAACTACACAATGTATATGTTGATAGGTTACGGTTATAGGTTCTTGGAACCTTCCTATGTAAAAAAGAAACTGAACGAGTGCACAAAAGCCAAAACCATCTATACAATAGGGTCAAACCAAATCCACAAACGCACACGAAACTAGTCCAACTGGAAGATGATAAAATATCAATCATCCTCCCAAGAAATCAAATTGAATGATAAGTTAAGTCATATCAGGTCAGTTAATAGATGATTTAGATCCATCGCTCTTGTTTCTGCGGTGCCTCCTTCAGACCTGCCTTACGAGCATTGGTAAGCAAAACTCTGTGAGCTAACCTTCCTCTGCTTCCTATAGACAGCCTAACTCTCTCCATCCCGACATTAATGCCACCACCTTTTCTCAACGGTTGCTGCCTCGGGGAACATTTCATTTGCATTCTCTTTTGTATGCTTCGTCTCAGTATGCTGTTCAACGTCTTCCCGTTACTTCTATGTAGCTTGGGGCTGGTGCAGAGCACTTGGTTAGCGCCACTCTTTTCATCAGGCGAGTTTGTAATAGCTTGGCATGGTGGCAATAATGACAAAGCTGATGTTGATGTGATTGGAATGAAAGGCATTGGGGCAAGAGTCTTCCTTCTTGGAGCTGGTGGAATTCGTTTTGCGCAGATAGAGGATCTTCCTGTTCTATTCGGTATTTGCACTTGCTCAGCCATTTCTGGATTGTTCACCTTCTCAATGAGGTCACTGTACTTAAGGCCACCATTGGGTAAAGGAGGTAGATTATAGCTGGTGGTGCTCTCTGAGAGTGGTGGTCGGGTTAGATTCATCATTTCTTTCGAAGTTGATGTGGTTGGGGCAAGAGAACTTCTTCTTGGAGCTGGAGCTGATGGAATACGTTTTGTACAGATAGAGAATCTTCCTGTTCTATTAGGTATATGCACTTGATCAGCCATTTCTGGATTGTTCTCCTTCTCAGAGAGGTCATTGTACTTGAGGCCACCATTAGGTAAAGGAGCTGCTAGATCATAGCTGGAACACTCCAAGAGTGATGGATGTGTTAGATTTACCATTTCTTTTGAAGCTGATCCCAACAGTATGTTTGCCAGCGGCGGCCTCTTTGAGATATTCTTTTCATCTTCAGTCTGCTGTTTTGTCTGCTGTTCAGCAATCTTTGTGTCTACATGTTGACGTGCAAGCTTCCTCTCTACCAGCAGTTGCGATTCAAGTTCTTTAACCTAACAAAGAAAGGTGATTTGTAATGAATTCAGCAAGCTGAAACTGTTATAATCCATGTTCTTTTTGTGTGGTTATGGTGAGTATTGTTTACCTTGTCTTGAAGGGTTTTGTTCTTAGTGTCTCGTTCCTTAATCTTTGCTTCTAAACCGTACATTGTTTCCTCCATTTTCCTAATCTGTTCATCTTTTCCTTTCATGTCTTGCTTCCATTTCTCAACCTGATAAAGAATTAACACAGCTCAGAACACTAGATGAATGATTCGATAAACACACATGTGGACAGGTAGCTTACCAATTGCTTGTATTTCAAGAGTTCGGTATTGTCTAGCTGCTTCTTGGCAGGTCCCAACTCTATCCCTCTCACTCTGCTAGCAAAATTGAGTGAGCATAGTGTCTCACTTTGGTCATTCTCGTTAGGACTGATTTGAACAAACATGAGGGTCTTTGAATCTCCTCCTGTCATATGCCAGTCATTTTTCATCGTAAGCTCCATAATAGATTAACACAATAGTTAATGAAACATATCTAAGCAAAAAGGAAGTGGTTGGCTTCAGTTTGTTGATGTTAGTCTATACCTAGAGAATCCTGAAGCAAGTGTGTGAGTTTTGAATTTCTGCAAAAGGTAATCAAACGTCAAGTTGGATTAAAAAAAATGGTGACTGTAACTCTGAAAGGAAGGTAAATAGATGTGTCATATGAACCTGAAAGGAATGTGAGAGCTTTTGTTAGCGAGAGCGAATATGACATCCCCGAGAGCAGATAATGATTTGTTGATGCTTTGAGTCTCCTTGAGTCGTTCTCCTTGCACTTCTGTCTTTGCAACCCGTTCGCTTCCTGCTAAATCAACTAACCACAGTTTGCTCTTTGTGCATTCTCCATTCAACAGGTTCTCCCCTTTTACCATCACACAGTGAATGCTGCGCAAAGGAAGAAGAGAAAACACATTCAGATAGTTTCCAATTATAAAAAAAAGGAAACTACTTCAGATCAGATAAGCAGACCAGTGAGATCGGCTGCTGTGCTCATTAGCCGCCGTTTTCCCAACAGCCCTTGCATTACTTCCTGTCTTCAACACATCCCAGACCTCATCTAAGCTGTTTACAAGTGCTTCAACCAATCCTGGTACGTGGTGGTTTCCTTCACTCACTTGCCTTATTTCAAATCTGCAAAGAAAGGAGTATCGAGCTACTATTAGTGATATTAGTGATAGCAGAAACCAATGGACCTTGCATGGTTAACTTCATAAAAGAAAACACCAAGGAGGAAGGCATTCAAAACTTATGTAGTACCTTTTTGGCGCAGATGCACTTTGTGAAGCTGGAGCTAACAAATCTCTTATCTGCTCGTTGTAAACTTCCAATACACTAACCGAGATCTCATAATTGTAGCGGTTTTCTCGTTCTTTTGTTATTTTAAACAGATTCTCCAGTGTTCTATAATTTACGCCACGGTCATGTTGAGTTCCCTCCATGGTAAAAGTTTTCCCAGTCCCAGTCTGGCCATAGGCAAAAATGCAAACGTTGTATCCATCAATGACCGACGTAGCAAAGGGAGCAGTATCTTCAAAAACATCAGCTGTAAAAGTATAAGAAACAACATGTCAATTGGTGAGATGAGATTTCCTGCAAGGCAAGTAACAAAAGGTCGATAACTGTAACTGATGCCAAATATCACCTTGGGAAGCGTTTGGACCAAAAACAGAATCGAACTTGAAACTTTTTTTGGGAAACCCATTTGACATGACCATGACCTCCCCAGTTTTGGCTGACTCAACATCAATTCCCATTGATACTCCTGCTTCAATTTCTTCAAAGTTTAGAGGTCTACACCTGCAAAAGACCCTGATGTTACCTGTAGGAAAGAATGATCGCTGCAAGTTGTTAGGCTACCAATTTTTGTCAAGGAGATCCCTCTAGAAGTTATATTGGATATAGACACAAACCTTTTAGCTCTAGTATCTTGTTGTATAGTTCCTTCCTCTCTTTTTCTCCAGCTACAAATTTGGCTTTGAGATTTTCATGCAGTTCTGCGTCCTGCTTTACTGTTGATTACAGATGTCAACGGATCAAAAGTCAGAGAAACACATTTTAGAAAACTTTTCTAGCGCTAGTGGTAAGTCCAGATGATAGCAAGACAAAGACTCACCTCTGGACTGTATGTGAGAGCTGAACTCGTTGATATCTTGGGCTAGCAATTTGTATGTGGATGCCTCCTCCAACAGCTTAATTTGCTCCATTTTCATGATCTACGAATACAAATTAAAATGAGGCACAAGAGTTTGCGGTTGCTGATCGTATTTTAAGTTTGCTTCTGTGTACCTTCAGTTTTCTTGTCAAATCTCTTAATGAAGAGAACCATCTGCTCTTCTCCTTGACTTGTCCCTCAACAGCAAACGCTAGATATGAACAAGTAACGCAATGTCAACTTTCCCGGCTGCAATGCAAGACAAAACAGAAAAGAGAAGGATGTACATACCCAAAGAACCAACATGCATCGACTTGCGCATTAGTTCATTTTGAATCTCACGGAGAGAATCCAATGCTTCTTCACATTCTCTACTCTTTTTTTGGTTCTCCTGTTTAAGTTCCTCAATCATTCTCTTCATATCCTCCATCTCTGTCTTCTGCTGCTCACAACTTATAATCCCTTCGGTCTCTTCTTCTGTCCTGCAGTCAACATTTTCCTAACAAAAGCATGACAGTTTAACTATTTGCAACATATGTAATCACCCCGAAGTAAAGTAGAAATATCAAGCTTGTGGAAGATCTCTCACTTGAATTGGCTGGGACAGAACAGTGTCAGTTGTTCCTTTAACCGCTAACATTCCAGTATCTTCAACATCTAAAAGAAGAAAAAGTGTGAATAGCTCCATGTTTTTCAAATATCTCACATAGAAGAGAAAAACAAGTAACATACAAGACACAACAAGGTTAGTTACAATGTTACATACAAGTAGATGTTGCCTCTTTTCTAATAGATATGCCACATAGAATAGCAGTTCCAGTCACTCCTTCTAATCGAATAGATAACTCTCCTTCTCGACCAACGAGCATCCTTAGATCAGCAATCACAAAAGGTGTGTTTGCTCCTACTTGCGAAAACAAATCAAGTCCGGATATGACCTGCAATAGTTTTTCCAATTCAAATCATAATGGATATGTAATAAATAAGTAAACAAGAAAAAACAAAACTCAAAACGCAATGATGATGCCTTGCCTTTGCTCCTTGAATAAATATATCAAAAACTCTAACTCCCGGAGGACCCTCAGTGAACTCAATTTCAGCAAAATGCAAGTCAATAAAGTAATCCCCAGGTTCCAACAACTGAAACTTGTAAGCGAAATTACCAAGCCGAGCTGTTTGATACAAGAAAATCTCATCTTCATCACCAACAACAGCATCAGTCATGATAGTTTCACCTCCACTATAAAACTCATCCTTCAAGAAAGTTTCATCAGCGAGAGTCACATCAGTGGTTGTAGAACCAGAGTTAATACTAATAACAGGAGTTGTAATCTCCCGAAAGTTTCCAGGTGGAGAAGGCAACTCAAAAGAAGACTCAGGAGACAACTCAAATCCAAACGTTTGACAGACTGCTGAGAACTTCACAACTTGGCTTTTACGTCCACCTCTTGTATTAGTAGTAGTAGTAGAACCATCGATTCCATTCTCTAGAGAAAGCTCAGTTGAGAATCTTATCTTCTTAGCAAATTCTGGAGAGTCTTCGAAGCAAACTCTCGGTAAATCAGGTGAAGCGCCACAGTTAACTAGATCAGGAGATGCTAATGGAAACCCTAACACGAGTTTGCCTGAAAACAAAAAACACAATCGAACCTAATGTGACCTAGAGTGAAGCGATTGATTTCATAAAAGAGAGGGGAAAAGAATAGTTCGGTTACCATCTAAAGCTACGGGATCAGGATCACTAGATTGTTCCGATTCCATCAATCCGGGGCTTGATTGTTCCATATGAACATCTTCAAATTCAAATCCAGAATCAGTAAAGCGAAAAAGAGAAAACTCAGAACTCTTCTAAAAAAAAAAAAAAAAATCGAATGACGTACCGTTACTCAATTCGCAATTAGAATCTAGATCTACCAAATTCATAGCCGTTGAGCTCGATTCAATAGCCTTTTCAGCTGCTGATAAGCTTTCACGTCGCGAAGAAGCATCAATTGAGAGAAGCGGATCACAACAATCCTCCATTAACAAAAAAAAAAAGTTTCGTAGAGAATAGAGAGAGAAACGAGTAAGAGGAGAGGGAAGAGATTTCAAATTTTGGTGAAGAGAAGAAAGAAAGAAGAAGAAAGAGGAGAATCTTTTGGTGTGGGTTAATTAAGGTGAGTAATAAGACCCGAATCGGATTCTCTTTTTTTCGCCGTGGCGGTTATTTTAACGTTTATCAGACGACCGTTGTTGATCCTTTTTTTTTACTTACTGACTTTGAAATTTGAAATTGATTTCCCGGGCAGCCCGGGCAATGATTAAACCTTCACTTTTACGGTCAAGGGCAGCGTACTGACACGTGGCTATGTATGTAACCGGACAGAACCAAATCACAAAAGGATATTTATTTATTGAAAGAGTACGTTAATTAGAGTTAAGACCGGAGATTAGAGTTCTAATTGCTTCCGTCATTTATTGGGGTGGATAAATCCTACTCCCTCCCTTTTTTATTACTTGTCATTGTAGAGATAAATTTTTGTTTCACAATACTTGTTGTTTTAGATTTACAATGCAAATATTTGGTAAAAATTCTAATTCTATCTAACTCTATTAATATTTTGACCAATAAAAAATTAGAAAATATATTAAAAATGATAAAACAGAAAATTTAATGGTTTTCTTAATCTGTGTGAAACAATCTTAAATGTCAAGTAATAAAAAACGGAGAGAGTATTAAGTTTATAATTTATTTATTCTTTGTATTATAAATTATACTGTATTAGTTTATAGAGTAGTAAACCGAAAAAAAAAAATATTAAGATGAATTATTTACAAACCGTTTGTACTTAAAACATATTTGTTTTGTAATGAACTATTATTCGTTCTATGAAAAGAATAAAATAGTCTACTTTATTACTGGTTTAGATTTAATCCTCTCAGTCTGCTATGAAATAAGAAATCAAAATGTACGTTCAAATTCATAGTCTACGATGCAGTCTAATTATAGAAGAAATAATAATAAAAAATTAATGTAACTGGAATATTATTCATATGTCAAAGATTTATATTTTATGCTATATTAAGGTCATGAAAATAATACAAATATACAATTCTCATTTTAGGCAAAAGCCTAACTAAAGGTCATAAGATAATACTGTATAATACAATTTTATTTCTAATTTTTTTTTTTTTTTTCTCAACATCAACTTTTCATTCACCAAATCAAACTTACAAGTTACAACCAAATCAAAGGAATATTACATTTCCCCCTAAAGACTTGGACCAAAACAAATGCAATGGTTGATCAAGTACAACCCTGGAATACTAGCAGAACCAACGCTACCCAATCGCGAGCCATGCATTTTTTAACCACAGTGAGATAGATAACACTCCACAACTCGGAGTGAAATCATCTCTTAGACCACCTAAAATCCTATGATACGAAAACAACTACTAACTACGGGGATAACCAAAATCTATACTAATATCAAAGCAATTCTAAGCTATTAGAACCTTATGATTGGCGTGTAGGACTTGTCTAAATAGCATCAACACCAATAGGCGCTGCATAGAAGGACTTGGTTTCTCCGGCTTTCATTGTTCCGATCCTAGGCCAAAAACAAACAATACATCCGACTGATCCGGCTAAGAGACGCGAAGTAAAACCCGCAGGAACTGATGCTTCTCCGGACAACCACTCAATGACCAGAATGCTAATCACCTAAAGATAAGAGTTTCAAACATAGATTAGCATAGCTTCATCTCTCGATGCAATTCCGGATTAGTCATCATAGCATCTGCATTGAAGTTTCACTTCTTAAGCGGACTCAAAACCAACGAAATTGATGAAGGTTCACATGAGTGCCTGCTTTGAGGATAACCTCAAATCTCGGCCACCAACACCCACAGGATCCTCCTCAATAACCGGTAAAAAACTTGAAAGCTCGACTCTACCGAAATTCTCCGGTCAGTTAGGATCTCCGGCAAGAAGGTAGGAGAAGCAGGAGGGCGCGACACACGAGCCCAGATCTGACGCCCTGAGTCTTCGAAGAAGGCCGTTGGAGCAGCTTCAATTCACCAGTCTCCCGGAGATGAGGACAAACCGAGATCTCTCCATATCGTCCGCCACCGCACCATAACAACGCAGCAGTGGAACGATTCCTAGCCCTACCGGAGAGGAAGAGATCGAGATCTTTCACCCTACTACTACAAAGAAAAGAAAAGAAGAAGAAACATAGCCCTTTCACACCGCCGGCAAAGCCGCAGACAGTGGAAAGGCAAACGGAGCGTAACGACGGTGGAGCTTTAGATCTAGGGTTTTGAGAGGAAAAGAGTTTTTTTGAGAGAACGGAGCGGCCAATGTATATTTATTTCTAATTTTATTTGGCAGCATTACATTTGAGTCAACAGAAATTTAAATAAAAATTGAGTTAAACGTATCAAAAAGTGGTGTATAACGACGAGAGTATTATAAGCCCTGTAAACTATGTCGTAAAATATGGAGAAAGCAAAAGAGACAAAATAATCTTCAGTTCTAGGAAAATGATCTTCAATTTACGATGGATATGTGGACGTTTCTATCACTAATGGGAAATTTATGTATCTAGCTAATGCTTTACGTAATCATTCACATATAAAAACCTAGCAATCAAAAAAAAAACTAGCAATCGCAAATTATGCATAGATATTGATTCTTGCATTCTTTAAAGGGAGAATTACTAGTTTGACCCAAATTGAACAGTTAATTGCTAGATTAGCTCCTAAAATTTGAGGGTCAGTTGGGTTAGTTTCATACCAAAAATACCCTTTTTGTTTTGTTAGGAAAAAAACAAAAGTCAATATTACCCTTTGTAAAAAATTCCTGCAATTTCGTTTTTTTTTTTTTTATAAAAGTCTGTCATACATGTAATGGCAGACTAATTTGTAAGTGGCAGATTTATTGTTGATGGCAGTTTTTTTTTGGCAGACTTATTTTAGATGGCAGATTAATTTGCAGAATTTGACGGCAGATTTGTTTTATATGGCAGATTTATTTGAAGTGTGTAACGACAGATTTTTCATGGACAGCAGATTTTCTTAACACGACAGACTTATTTATAAAGTCATGACAGATTTTCATTGTTTTAGTCAAATTTCTAGGAATTTTGTGACAGATTTTTTATGATTGTTGCAACAGTTTTATTTTTCACTTAAAAAATCTGTCACATTGCGACAGATTTATAAACATAAAAATAATTGCTAGTTTGACATCTAGTGGTGACCGATTTTTTTTTAGTTATGACTGACTTTTGGATTGAAGGGAAAATCTGTTGTTTGATAACAGATTTTCGAAAGTCTTTTTAAAATTGCTATATTGACCCACATGCACAATATATGTTGTGGCAGATTTTCTTATGTTATGACAGTTTTTTTTTTCTTACTAAAAAATCTGCTGCTTAATAACAGATTTATTATATATGAATACAATGATAACAGTTTTGTTTTTTGTTGATATAGTGACAGCAGATTTGTTATCTGTAATGACAAATCTATTATTTCGCGTTTGATAACAGATTTTTTATAACAGATTTTTTACAGAGTAATGACAGATTTATTAGTGCCTTTGGTGACAGATTTTTTTTTAAGTTAAGCAACAGACTTTTGTAGCAGTTGCCATATATGGTGAGAATCTAGAGTTTACCCTTTTTCTCTTTTGTATCGTGCCTCCCCTCCCCTATATCGACTGAAATTTTTTTCTTTTTTTGGTTCATCTTATTTTTCCATAAATTCCTTCTTCTTCCTCTCCAATGTGGATTTAATCATGCTTTCTTCCTTTTTAGGGTTCATAATCATACCAAACAGGTTCGCTGGTTTGAAATTGTTAGAAAGTATCAAACATATATGAATAAAACAATTTCAAAGGTTTTCTTTTGTTCTTGGTTGTAGCGAAGGAGAAATAAGAAACTGAATGTCGTTTTTTTTTGGTTATGTTTCAGTATTATTAGTTTTATTTAGTATTTAATTTTATATTTTTTATTTAAAATTTCAATTTTTGTTGGCTTTTTGGTAATTTAAACATAACATTGTGTCAATCTAGTTTTTCTCTAAAGGAGGATGTCAATCTAGCAATATTTTTCCAATTTTGTGTCAATGTGGTCTATTTTCACTTCTTTAAATATACTTCCTCCGTTCTAATTTAACTGTCGTTTAAGGTTTTTACATACAAATTAAAAAAACTATTAAATTTTATGTTTTGCCTTTCATTAATATATTTTATAATTTTTTCATTGGTAGAAACTTTAAAACAGCAGGGATAAGATTGAAATATTCATCAAAATCTGCATTGAAAATCTAAAACGACAACTAATATGAAACAAAAATTAAATCCTAAAACGACAGCTAAATTAGAACGGAGGGAGTATAAGTTACATATCTAAAATGACAACTAATTATTTTAAAATATTTTATGAAAAGGTCATGAAAAGTTCCAAAAAATAACTTTTGGCCGGCCTCTTTAGTACTCAAGAGTAAAAATGGAGCTGTGACGGTGCAATGTCTCTCTTGCTCCATAATTCATAAAATTTTGACTTGAAAATTTTGCAGTTAAAGAAAAAGTATTAAGGTGCCATGAAAATAGATTGGTCCTAAAACCGTCTTATTTTGCATCATTTGTTACAAGAAAAAAAGCTAGATTTCGGATCATATGTCACAAGGTATGCTTAATTTGTTTTGTACACTTGATTATATTAATGCTTATCATTGACAACTACAGTTTAATGTGGAATAATAATGGGTTTTTAGTTTTGAACATATATAGCTAACATTAGTTCATCAATGATTGCAGATTAATAATGTTCAAAGAAGTTTCACGGGACTTCATCGGTGATCATACATAGTATCGGTATCTTCTAAGTTCCAAGACGCGCACAACACATGCATTTATCTGACTGGATCAGTATCAAAACATTAGTGGTACGGCTTATTATAAAATCTGACCAGCTGTATATGTTAAATATGAAGTGAATCATATAATATGAAAGTACAACACGTCTTTGTCCTCTAACCGTACATTCACTCTGGCAACTATTAGTAAAAGTCATGTGCCAGCCTATCCATGTCATGGCCCGACCCTTATGTGTTGCGCTTGTGCATTCTCTTCTCTTTCTTTTTCTATCATATATTAATTGTTAAGCAAATATTTTTTTTTTCTTTCTTTGCTCATATATATGCTGTTAACAGAAAAGAATAAATTTTTATAATAAAATATATACCTATATATCTTTAATTTATTCTATAAACATTTTCATGTCATGCCATTATCATTTCATTAGTTTAAAATATTTTTTTTATACACATAATTATTACTACTAAATTTTAGAATTCTATACATTTTATTAAAAAAATGAAACGTCAAAAGAATGATTTGGTTTTCAACATTTAATAAGTGTTGATTGTAGCTAGAATAGTAGTAACATAAAATTTTGAATGCATTGATCATTGAAGATGGTAGTTGTTTTACGCATTTAAGAACACATTTTAGTGGTAGCTAGTCCACATGAATTTAATCTCAAAAAGGAAATTGTCCACACAAATTTTTAGACCAAGGACCATATCAAGTTCGATCGTGAAATAATGTTTTATTTGATGTAACACTAAGGGTGAATTTTAAAATTTGATAAAATTGGAAAATGGTTTTTACAAAATTTACAAAAACAGATGCACCATCCATCATCATCAATATAATATACAATCAGAGACTTGTGATCAAATGTATGAAAAAATCATTTTATTAACTTCTTTTATTTGGTCACGAACAATTTTAAAATACAAATTTGTGCGTATAAAAAACTTCTTGCATTTTTGGTTGATCTTCTGCATTGGCCGAGTAACCAAAAAAAAAGTATAGAAGAATAATGAATTTTATAGAAAGTAGTAAGATGAATATAAAACTATAATATATGGAAATAAAATTAAGAACTAATCTACAATGGATCCGAGCAATAATCTGAACAAAAAGCTCTGTTTCTTCCCATCCTTCTTCTTCTCTCTATACCGATATTGCAAAGGAGACGAACAAGAAGAGACCGATGAAGACGAGTAGCAAGAGGTGACCGACGAAGACGAAGATGCTGATGAGCCGCAATATGTCGACGTTTCAGCTGGTTTTTTAGTGTAGTAGTAATACTCCAGAGACAGCTTAGAGAGCCTCTCGGTGAGACAGAGAGAACAGATTCCTGGAGACTGTCGATGTTTCGTGTGCTTCTTGCATGAGAAGTTATTGTCAGATGAACTCGTATTGGATTTGGAGTCTGATCTCTTCCCTTCATCTGTCTTTGATTTCACTGCTCTTCTTGTTCTTCTGTTGATGAGAAAATTCGCCATTGATGATGATGAGGAGTCTGTGTCGTGAGCTCTGGTGTTGAATTTTTTGTTTGTCTTGTGTTTATTTTTCAGCATCTCGTGTTTGTATTTATATAAGTGCGTCGTGTAGTTAATGCTAAGCTGGTTTTAAATTTCCATGATGTTTCCGAGATCCTTCACTTAGTATTATTCTTTCTTTTTGTATTTTCGTAAAGACTTGAAAAGAGAGAGAGAAAATTCAATATGGAATAGACCCACAATTTTATACTATTTTTTTGCTTTTAAAATGTTTTGTATCGAATTTAGTGAACACTTGTTAGTTTATGATTGGTGAACGTAACTTGTAAGTTTGTTTGAAGTTTTATTTATATGTAACCATTTTTTCAATTTCACAGTCTTACTAATTTTCTGATTAGTTGAGAACTTAGTATACTGTATACGTAGACAATTTTTGTTTATGTGTGAATGACAAAAAGTTGGTAGGGTAGATGCAAACATTATTAATTTATACCAAACTTTTTGTTGTTTTGTTGTATTTGTTTTAGTTTATGAGATCTTGGAGTGGTTACAGTGTGTTATTTAATAAATGGACGGCTAAGATGTATTAAGATCTCCAGTGGGTCCACCTAATTAGGTAAGTCGGTGGGCCGGTGCTATTGGGCCTTTATACTCAAAATGTCCTCCAAGGTCAATGCCCGCCCATCTGGCAGTTGCTAATTACACTTGTCAATTCTTTCTTTATTAGAGACTTTCATGATCAATCAAACCCATGTATAATTTCTTCAAGTGTTCATGGTTTCACACTCCTAAAATTATTGAAATCTCCAAAAGTTATATAGTAGAAAATTTGATAAGAAACGATCAAAATACATACCAAAAAAAAAAAAAAAAAAAAACTGAATAATATTAACACATTGAAAGAAAAGGCAGAATTGTCATTAATCACTATCTTCACGTAAATTTGCTAGGTGTTAAGCACCATCAAACATAAAAAGTACTTATTAGTCAAATATGGATGGTGCTTTAATTTACTTTCTCAGTAAAGGCTTTTGTAACAATAAAGATTTATAATCATGAGAATGAAACGAAAATACCAAGAAAAACATAGGACAAATCATGAGAGATAATTAATAAAAACAAGCATATAGTATAATAGCACTGCCTCTAACCTGGTCCTTCAAACGACTCAAACCACAACAAAAACACCTCAGAACCAAACTAATTATGAGAGAGCAAAAGCGTACAACAATGTAACTACACAAGTTACAACCAAAGAATCCAACGGCTTCAACACGGCTGTGGCCGAAGCAGAAGGACTAGCCTTTTTGCCTTCCGAAGGTGTCGTAGTTCCGCTTTGTGCTGGCGTAGTTTTGTCAGTGGTACCGTCTCCACCGCCGCTTGACGAGGCTTTCGCAACGGTGACAGAGAGCTTCATGCCGCCGGTGCAGTGGCCGGGGATACCACAGATGAAGTAGTGAGTACCAGATGTCTTGAGAGCTATGCTTGTGGTTCCGCTACTGTCCGAAGAAATTGCGTTCCCCAATGTGCAACTCTTGTAGTCACTTTCGCTCACCTCGTCCACCGTGTGACCCGCACCGTAGTTGAACACTATATATGCAAGGTATAAAACGTTTGGTTAGTTGCAAACAAAAACAGATTATAGTTCACAAAAAATATATTACCAAAAAACTTATAAAAAAAAAAACTTTTTGCTTTTAAAATGTAAAAATTGAACATGTTAATGCAATGCATATATTAGTAGTTGAAACAATTGCAGCGTACGTATAAGAGAGACTATGTATATACACATACCGATGGTATCGCCGACAGCGTAGGGCTTTCCGGTAGCCAACGAGCTATAGTCCTTCCCGAGCGACCATTCGATGGGGTGACTGGCGGAAGAGGCAGGTTCAAACACATTGAAGAAGACAATGACAAGAAAACCAACAAGTGTAATCAAGTTTGCCATGTTTGTGTCTCGAGTGTAACAGTAAATATATTTTATTATTGTGTGACTAGTACTAAGGAAATTCCTTGTGAGTTATGAGCAAATATATAGAGAGATTGGAACCAAAAGGGTATGTTGTAGTTAGTAGAGACTGTAGAGTTAGGTCCACTTGCCCTCCAACTAAAGCTCTCTCATCATTTAAGTTTTGAAAACTTGAATTTCATGTTTAGGGATAAGGACTTGTTCCTCCTCTGCTCTAGCTTTAAACATACTCAACAAAGAGAAATATTGCTACACCTCAAGAAAATGGGTCATGACGTTTGGTGACACATCGTAAAGTCACACACTCAATAACACTTTGTAAAAAGAGAAATGATGATGCAAACGAAAGTAGTCACGATGTGTCATCAAAGTTCGCTTAATGATTCAATATAATGGACCAAACCAAAAGCAGATGAACAAACTTTTCTTAAGAGCAATCACTGAGGCTCGATCTCCAACAACCGAAATCGAGTACTGTATGTGACGTAAAATTGATTTAATTATTTTTTAAAACTAACAAATGTAAGTGGATATGTGACCATGCATGTCCGAGAGTCCTCGTCCTATAACTAATACTACTATTTAGTATGGTAAAAAAAAAAAAAACAGAGGACGTTTCTCCTTTCAAAATCAATTTTCAGCGAAACATATAAATTTCTGTAAATTGTACAATAATGCTTCAGACATACTAAATTTAGAATCTAAGTTATTAAAAGGTGATAGTTGAGTAATTAGTTTGAAAGAAACAAAAACTATCTCACCGAAAGATGTAAAACGAAGCATGCATATGATTGAGACGCTACAACTAATTCTACTGGTCATCAGACTGCTCACATAAAAGCAATACATTAACTAAATTATCTTGATGCTGACCATCCTTCATGATTTGTCTTCGGCATTTGCCAGAAATATATCGAAATCTCAAAATTAATTCAATATTTTCAGCAGATTATAGGCCTGTTTAAACAACAAAAATGGGCCTTAAACTAGGCCGATAAACATCATCTGATATTGACAATTGCTAAGAAAAATAACGAAGCTAAGAAAAGGATTACTAAAGTAAGGAGTAAATTACTTACCCCCTTAACTTTGTCAGCACTCAGCACACCAATTCTTGGTAAGACAATAGAGATTCTAGTGGTCTTTGGTATACTGTTAAAGAAGGTGCAAAAAAACAAAAAATGTTAAATAAATTTATATCTAGTTAAAATCTATTTTTTAAGAAAAATATTGCAGTCTCAAGTCTCAACATAGTTTTTATATTATGATTCTGCCGAAGCCGGATGGCCAAGGCCAACAAAAAGAATTTAACTTAATAAATCTTGGAAAGCCACAGAGTCAAAAGATCAAAGGTAAAATATGGCTTTCATGACTACGACTCTTCACCAATTAAACAATTAGAAGATGCTTCAACTTATCACAGAACAAGTCAATACCAAAAATGAGAAGAAATTTTCATCTTTGCCTCTAATATGAAAGAGCAACCCCAAGAAGAGAAATATCAATCTTCTTCTTCTTCTTCTACATTGTCAAAACCTAAACAAAAAAAAAAACACCAAGACAAAACAAAAACTCAAATGAAATATTTCTTGATCTTAATTTCTTCTACTCCAAGCAACAATACTCTTTCTTGAGTGTTCTCTAATGGCAAAGAAGAAGCATCGAAAGCTCTTCCCTACCTTAGCATCAGAGACAAACGAAACGTTAGACTGCTCCATAGGAGTCTGCGACCCGAGTTGTCCTTACAATTGCTATCGAGAACCTGATTACTACGCCATATCCCCACAGCTACCACCACGGTCATCACCACATTTAATCACATCATCATCTCCATCTCCATCAATCTCAGCCGTTTATCAACCATCTCAAAAGCAGCCTTCCTCTTCCTTAGACTCCATAACCATCCTCACAATCACTGGTGCGGTCTTAGCCATTCTCTTAACCGGATTATTTCTTGTAGCTAAATTCGTTTCAGACAGCGTAACCCGTGTCGATCAGGGAAGATACCAATCCAACGACGAAGACAACGATACGGTAATAGATGAAGAGTTTCAAGACAGGGAACAAGTGGATCACCCAATCTGGTTAATCAGAACGACAGGTCTACAGCAATCGATCATAAACTCGATTACGATCTGTAATTACAAGAGAGGAGATGGTTTAATCGAGAGAACAGATTGTCCTGTTTGTTTAAACGAGTTTGAAGAAGACGAGAGTCTTAGGTTATTGCCTAAATGTAACCACGCTTTTCACATCTCTTGTATTGACACATGGCTCAGCTCTCACACCAATTGTCCTCTGTGTCGTGCTGGTATTGCGATGATCAGTGCTGCTACTCCAAGGTGTTCTGGTCCGGTCGATGTTACTCCTGAAGGATCAGGATCACGTTTGGAGAGCGATGGAGTTGGTGAAGAAGATCATGGCCAGGTTGAGAACAGAGTTGAATTAGTAAGAGACGGGGATGAGTCTGATGTTAAAGAGAGGGATGATTCAGACAACTCAGATGTCAGAATTGAGATTTATGGATTTATGGACGGTGACGGTTCTGAAACAGAGAGGAAAGAGCAAGTTAGGGTTTTGGTGGAGTGTTTGGATCCAAATGGAAGAGAGTTCTTAGATGAAAGTGTAGATTTTTCGGGAAGATCATGCGAGAAACAGAGTCAGGACTCCACCAGACACATCGGAGAATACGAAGCAAGCTGCTCTGAAGAAAACAGTGATGATCATAAGGTTGCAGCACCACGGAGAAGAAGTTGTGAATCCGTTGAGTTGAACGGCGAAGGAACCGAAGAAGATACAGGGTTTAGTCAGTCAGACTCAGACATAACGTTGAAGACTAATGAAAGCTCCTCTGTATCATCATCATGTTTCAACAAAAACAAGAGTTCGGTTTTTCCGCTATAGTAAAACCATTTTTTTATAAAGAGTAAATAACAAATGCAAAAGTGTTCAAAGTGTATGTAACTCTCAATAGTAGTGATAGGCCTTATAAATTGTGTTCTCTCTTTTTTGGTTTTTCTTTACCTTTTGGTGTGCTCATCTATACAGAAACAATTACATGCTGAAGTTTGAGTGGAAAGATTTGAAAACTTGTCTTCTAAATTCAAAATTACAAATGATCTAGATTTAGTGTTAGTGTAAAATATCCCACATCGAAAAAATATGAAGGAATTTGAGTAATATATAAAGGGTTAGTGATGGGAACGCCGGACGCGGTCGTCTGCCGAGTCGCACGGACGGTCGGAGACGAACGATGGCTAGCGAACCGAGTAAGAAACTCGACCTCGGTTGACTAGGAAGAGGGGGGCGGAAGGGAAACACAACCAACGATCGGTTTGACCGCGGTGCGATAGAGACGATATGGTTTGAACGGCGGTGTACACGAGCGGTGGAAAGCGTCGTACGCCGTCTAGAGAGATCGATCCCGGATCGGTCTTTCTAGGGTTTCTTTCAAGTCCAGTCCCGGACTAAGATGCGTGAAAGAGAGGTGAGACAAGAACACAAAGAATCTCTCTTTGGGAAAAGTTATATTTCATTCAAGTCTGAAGAACCTAAGCTAGTGGCGTTGGACGCTTAAATAGCGTAAGGGTTTAAAGGGAACTAGGGCACGCAGACTCATAATGGACCGCACACTTAGCCTTTGACGCGTCTCCACAGACGGTGAACACGTCACACTATTCCAACGTTCACAAGGGAAGGATCTAGAAAAGATTCAAAACGCAAAGCTTAAAGAAAAAGACAAAATAGGCCACGTCCTTAGGCTGAACGCGGGAACCGCGTCACTGGCTTCAAAACGCGGCGTTGTGCGTCAGGACTCGTCGCCTCGTTAAAACCTTCTCCGGTAAACCTCATGGGAAAAACCCGAAGTAAGGGAAAAGAGTACGAGTCATGATCCTGACGTCTTGGCGCCCTCATCCTTGGTTAAAGACGAAGGCTGTACGGACGGTCTCGCCGATGGTTGCCTTGTCCGAGTCGATCTCTTGGTCTTCTTAGACGAAAGCTTGGACGAAGTGGTTAATCTTGTGCTTGGATGTTCTGGCCGAGCTCTTCGAGCGAGTGGTTGCACCGGGAGTTATCCTAGGCATGCTGGTCCGGAGTTGTCCTGCGGCTGATCCGAGTGTTCCAATGGTGTCTGGGTCTTGTGTGAGTGTTCCTGGTCGGATGTCCGATCCGGTGCTCACATCATTCCCTCCCCCTTGCGAAGATTTTGTCCCCAAAACATCTTCGTCATCACCTGCATCAAACGGAACAAGATCAGCAATGTTAAATGATGTGGACGTATTGTACTTACCGGGCAGCTCGAGGCGGTAGGCATTGTCGTTGATCTTCTCGACGATCCGGAATGGTCCGTCGCCTCGGGGGCTTAGTTTGTCTTTCCGTTTTTGCGTGAAACGCTCCGGCCGTAGGTGCAACCAGACCCAATCGCCAGGTTGAAAGAGCATTGGCTTTCGGCCCTTGTTGGCAAAGCGTGCGTATTGCTCGTTTTTCCTCTCGATGTTGGCTCGGACCTCTTCCTGCAAACGCTTAACCATTTCGGCCTTAGTGGCTCCATCTTGACAAACAGTCTCGTCCGGTGGCAATGGTAGCAAGTCCATCGGTGTTAAAGGTTTAAATCCGTAGGCGACTTCGAATGGTGACTTCTTGGTGGCCGAGTGAACCGCTTGGTTGTAGGCAAACTCGATGAGAGGAATGCATTCTAACCAGGTTCCTTTGTTGCTTGCGATAGCCGTTCGGAGTAATGCGCCAAGTGTCCGGTTGACGACTTCGGTCTGTCCGTCGGTCTGAGGATGCGCGGCAGTGGAATAGAGTAACTTCGTGCCCAGCTTTTTCCACAAGGTACGCCAGAAGTGACCAAGGAATCTCGGTTCCCGGTCCGAGATGATCGTCCGCGGAAGGCCATGAAGACGGACTACATGGCTAAAGAATAGGTTGGCTAAGCGCACTGCGTCGTTGCTCTTCTGGCATGGGATGAAGTGCGCCATCTTGGAAAAACGATCGACCACCACAAAAATAGTATCATTCCGATGTATAGGCGGTAGTCCGAGGACAAAGTCCATGGACAAGTCGACCCAAGGACCTGTCGAGACTGGTAGCGGTGTGTAGAGTCCGTGGGGATGAGTGGTTGACTTTGAGGATCGACACACCACGCACTGGCCGCAATGCTTCTCGACCATGCTCCGCATCCTTGGCCAGAAGAAGTGTTCTTGAAGCATGGTTAAAGTTTTAGCCACGCCAAAATGTCTGGTAAGACCTCCACTATGCGCTTCTCGGATTAATAGGTCGCGGATAGAGCCGGCTGGGATGCAAAGGCGCCGACCTCTGAATAAGTAGCCCTCATACACATAGAACTCCGCATAGTTGCCTTTACCGAAATTCTTGAAACATTCCCCAAACTCAGCGTCTTTCGCGTACGCATCCTTGATGCTCTCGAACCCCAAAACTTTGGCGTCCATGGTGGTGATTAAGGCGTGTCTTCGGGATAGGGCATCAGCGACAACGTTCTCCTTTCCTTTCTTATACTTGATAACGTATGGAAAGGATTCGATGAACTCCAGCCATTTCGCATGCCTCTTCTTGAGATTCGTTTGGCCGCGCAAATGCTTCAAAGTCTCGTGGTCCGTGTGGATTACGCACTCCCGAGCTAACAAGTAGTGCTGCCAAGTCTCCATGGCTCGGACCAACGCGTACAGCTCTTTGTCATAAGTGGGATAATTAAGAGTGGCCCCGCTGAGCTTCTCGCTGAAATAGGCCACCGGTTTGCCGCCTTGCGTGAGAACGGCTCCAATGCCGACGCCGGATGCGTCGCATTCCACCTCGAAGGTCTTGTTGAAGTCGGGCAAGACAAGGAGAGGAGCTTGAGTGAGACGCTTCTTTAGTTCCAGGAAGGATCGTTCTTGTTCGGCTCCCCACTTGAACTCCTGATTCTTCTTGATCACCGCGGTAAGGGGTGCGGCGACCGTGCTAAAGTCTCTCACGAACCGTCGGTAGAAACTGGCTAGCCCGTGGAACGATCGGACTTGGGAGACGCTGGTAGGTGTTGGCCATTCCTCTATGGCTCGGACCTTCTCGCCGTCCACCTTAAGCCCCTGTTCACTGACAACAAAACCTAAGAAGACAAGTTCATTAGCAGCAAAGACGCACTTTTTCAAGTTAGCGTACAATTGCTCTTCGCGGAGAGTGTTTAAAACAAGTTCCAAATGCTCGACATGGTCAGATAGGCAAGAGCTATAAACGAGGATATCATCGAAATAGACCACAACGAACTTGTTGATAAAAGCTCTAAGCACATGGTTCATTAGACGCATAAAAGTCGAAGGTGCATTAGATAGACCGAATGGCATAACCAACCATTCGTACAAACCTTGCTTGGTTTTGAACGCGGTCTTCCATTCATCTCCTTCTTTCATCCTCACTTGATGGTATCCACTTTTGAGGTCGATCTTAGAGAAGATGGTTGATCCGCTGAGCTTGTCTAACATGTCGTCAAGACGCGGAATCGGATCCCGGTACTTGATCGTGATGTTGTTTACAGCCCGGCAATCGACGCACATGCGCCAAGATCCGTCTTTCTTCGGAACAAGTAGGACAGGGACGGCGCAGGGGCTAAGACTCTCTCGGACATATCCTTGCGACATGAGCTCGGATACTTGCCGCTCCAGTCCCTTAGCTTCCTCCGGGTTTACTCGGTATGCGGGACGGTTTGGCAGCTGGGCTCCAGGAATCAAGTCGATCTGATGCTCGATTCCTCGAAGAGGTGGTAGACCTTCGGGCAATTCATCTGGGAACACGTCCGAGTATCGCTTAAGCACGTCCTTGATATCGTCCGGGAGTGTATCCCCCAAGTCTCCTGTTCCTTCAACCAACAAATCTCTAAAAACCATCAATAACACTTGGTTGGAGTCCTTAAGGGACTTTCTAACGTCACTTGACTGGATCAGGAAGTTCATTTTAGAGCCCGAATCCTTAGACAGCTTGGATTGCATTTCGCGGACTTGCGTCGGTGTTAAAGGCTTTAAACTGATACGTTTGTTATCGTGTACAAACGTATACTGGTTGGTGCGTCCGCAATGTGACGTTCCCTTATCAAACTGCCATGGTCTCCCCAGTAAGAGGTGACTAGCTTGCATCGGTACTACATCACATAGGACTTGGTCCTTGTACGGTCCGACACTAAATGGGACGAGGACTTGGTCCTTTACGCGTATCACGGTCTTATCGTCTAACCACTTCAGCTTATAGGGCTTGGGATGGCATGTGGTGGGCAAGGAAAGTTTCTTGACCATGTAGGAGCTCGCTACATTCGTGCAGGAGCCTCCATCAATGATCAAGCCACACACCTTCCCGCTTACCGTGCATCGCGTGTGGAAGATGTTGTCTCGTTGGTTGGAGTCGTCCGGCTCTTGGCTGGCATTGAGGATTCTTCGGATCATCAACAGCTCTCCAACTTCGGGCTCAGCTACGGCTTCCTCCAAGTCCGCATCGTCTTGGTCATTTGCCTCGGACCTTTCTCCTTCGGACTCGAGTTCTCCGGACTCGGTAATGATCATGGTGCGGGCATTCGGACAGTCGCGGGCATAATGGCCTCGGCCTTGGCATTTGAAACAGATGATGTCCCGACTGCGCGCGTCGCTGGTTGTCTTGCGAGGATCTTGTCGGTTGTCCTTGGTGGTTTCTCTTGACTTGAATCACGAGTCGACGACGGCCGTTTGGGACTTCTCTTGTGGCCGGTTGGATGGTGATGCGCTTGGCGACCAGTTGGGAACACCTTGGGCTCTGGCTTCAAAACGCGGCGTTGTGCGTCAGGACTCGTCGCCTCGTTAAAACCTTCTCCGGTAAACCTTATGGGAAAAACCCGAAGTAAGGGAAAAGAGTACGAGTCATGATCCTGACGTCTTGGCGCCCTCATCCTTGGTTAAAGACGAAGGTTGTACGGACGGTCTCGCCGATGGTTGCCTTGTCCGAGTCGATCTCTTGGTCTTCTTGGACGAAAGCTTGGACGAAGTGATTAATCTTGTGCTTGGATGTTCTGGCCGAGCTCTTCGAGCGAGTGGTTGCACCGGGAGTTATCCTAGGCATGCTGGTCCGGAGTTGTCCTGCGGGTGATCCGAGTGTTCCAATGGTGTCCGGGTCTTGTGCGAGTGTTCCTGGTCGGATGTCCGATCCGGTGCTCACATCAGTTAGGGTCTCTCCACTTATTGCCAATTGGTTTTGAGTTGGAAGCCCACAGTAAAACCCGAATTTAACATGGTATCAGAGCAGGTTGATTCTTGGACCACCCGTGGATGTTGTTCACACATATTCCCACGCTTCAGATGGTAATGCCTGACCCACATATTCCCACGCTTCAGATGGTCATGTCTGAGCGTGAGGAGGAGTGTTAGTGTAAAATATCTCACATTGAAAAAATGTGAAGGGATTTAAATAATATATAAAAGGTTAGGGTCTCTCCACTTATTGCCAATTGGTTTTGAGTTGGAAGCCCACGATAAAACCCGAATTTAACATTTAGCATCAACTATTCGAATTCTTCCAACACGACCGACCTATTAGTGGTGGAGATGAGCATAATTTTGAATACATAAAAGCCCAAATCCATAATTGGCATAACGCTCATTTTAACCCAATCAGTTATGTTAAAACGCCGTCCTGTGTAGTATGAGGTTAAAAATTAAAATTCTGCTATAGGGAATGGGCGAGTGATACAGTTTGATATGGACATGGAAAAGTGAAAAAACAAAAAAAAAAAATCGTTTGTGTGTGGCTCACACATTGAAAAAGCTATATATGATGTTCAAATTTGCTTTTCACATTAATTTTTATTCCATTTTAGGTCCATATAAACTTAGCGGTACAGAAAGATATCGACTTCAATCACATCTAAAACCAATAATATTTACTTAAGGAAAAAGTTGATGATTCTAAATCTCAATCATGAAAAAGATGCTAAAAATCTAACAGTCAAGCTGTATAATGGAGGAGGTCCTTTCTTATTGATAAAAATAGAGGGAATAAAATTTTGATTTTTTGGTGTAATCACATCGATAGGCTTTACTTTTTACTTTTTCTGGCTTTTGCTTTTTTACCCTAAAAGTGAAAAAACAGAGATTCGAAAGATCTTTGATATGTCTTCATGATACGACAATCATCATCGTCTTCTTGCATGAATCCCATGTACTGCTGATTCTGTGCCTCCAAGTTTAAATACAAAAAAAACTTTAAAGAATAATTCAAGCCTTCAAGGGTCACGAATATCATTATCATCATCATGATGATTCATGATCGTAAGTTTCTCTACTTTTCTTAGTCAATCATTTTCTTAACTTCTTGTCTCTCCTAATTTGTTTGTAAAGGCTTATGTATATCCAATAGGTAATATGGTGATTTAGACTCTGACTGGTGTTTTTATATGTGTCGATGCATAACGATATAATATGAAAAACAATTGCTCACTAATTTTTTTTGGCTCTATATAATTAAGAAAAGAAAATCATAAGTCAGACAAAACTTTAATCATGTTAAAACGGTGGATTAAGGTGAAATAATAAACCAACAACCATTTTTTTAATTCTAAGAAACTTTTGCCAAAATTAACATTTAAACACTTTGTTTGTAGGGTATATTTAATGTAGAAGTTTGTGCAAAATAAATTACTATCTACCTTAACAATAATAAAAATAACCTCCTCGGTGAAATTAAAATTACTAAAACCAAATTTCAACTGATTGGCATGCAAAACAGGAAAAACGGGTAAGAGACTGCATGAGTGCATGAAACTAGCTCATACGAGCAAAGTACTCGCGATGATGTGGATCTGACTCGCTTTGGTAATATTTATATTCGAATAATAATCGATGAGACAGGAAATGCCAAAGTAGAATTATCGTTAAAGTGAATGCAAACCATTCAATTCAGTAAACAAACAATCATGAGAAAGCTTGAAGTCATCGAAGCAAATCATATTTCATTATTCTTTACAGAATTTATATTTTCCTACAAAGACATCATTCTCCATGAGACATAAAATAACAAATATGTTTTGTTAAATTATATGAAACTTATTTTTTATTTGGCTTTAGTTTTAAGGAAATTATTTTACTAAAGAAATTAAAGAGGACAACATTAAATAACCTACCTTACCAATATTATTATACTACAGGGTAAAGACTTACCAATGTTGCTTATTTTTTTCTTCCACAAAATTACCGATAATGTAAATGTAGGTTCCATCATCATCAAATTCTAATATATAGGAGTATTCTGTAGTTTTCGAAGTACTTATTATCTGAAACGGATAATACCAGTCTTATATGCATGTAGTATACTATTAGTAGGCTAGATGTGGGCATGTGGCAGTACTAAAATTAAAAAGGAAGACAGTGTTGTTGAAACAAAATCTCGACTGATGGAATAGAGCTTGGAACATGGAATACTTAAGCACGTGAGGATTTATTAATCAGAGAAGAAATTGGTATGTGGCAAGGACATAGAATAAGTTTAGAAATTTAAGGAAAAAAAAAGTTACAAATATTCAGTGGGCGTTTTTGTTGGTTTGGGTGTAAGAAAGAAAAAATATTTGAGAATTTAATTTTCATGTGATGTGATAATTAATGCAACTAGGTTTGGTATTAATTAAGAATAAGCTAGACAGACTTTTCAATGAGTTTCTTTGAAAATGGATTCCTTCTTTTATGAATGCACAAAAATAGCTGAAACTAGTACTATGTTTGCTTACCAAAAAACTAGTGGCGGATTCAGTCAGACAAAGTCCCTCCAATTAGAATTAGCCAATTAGGTGTTCGACGACCTCCTTCACATGACTCATACCTTACGATAATTGGTTGAAATGTTTTCAGCTATATATCTCACAACTAATCAATTGCTTAATTAAGGTTTATAAGCTACTTCCTCTTTTGTTATTAGGTTTGAATTAAGGCCATCACACACAAATCCTCTATATGTTTTAGTTATTTTTTTGCATTACAACGCTAATTAACAAAAAAGAAAGTAGAATTTTATTTTATTTTTATTTAGTTTAATATGAAAAAAGAGAGTAAAAAGATCACACATGAAAAATTAGAGTTTCTCTAAATGTGTCATAACTAAAAGTTCAACTATATTAGCTAGAGGATGACTCTTCTTCGATCCTCCTTAGGATTTGATTCACAGCTGCTGCAATATCTTCCACTGTATTCAATTGGCTACCTTCTTCAACCTGAATAAACCCATTATTTTTTAAGTTAGAAAAAAATGATTATTAAGTTACACGAAAAAGGTTGATATAGTAACTCAAAAAGTAAAATTATAATAAAAGAAAATGTTATATATTTCGAGGAAGAAGCTTATGAATGTGTCCTAAAACAAGTGGCGTCATTTCGTTCTGCCGTGCACAGTGCATCCACAGTTCTGTGACCACCAAACTTCCACAGTACACACATATATATACACATACATTCACACATGTGTAGGCATATGTCATCTTTTTGGTCCCTGATTCTTACAAGAATCAATGTTATGATAGTACTCATTGTTTTCTTTTTTTTTTTAATAAATAAGAAACGATGATTTTGACCCCCCAATAATTGAGGGCAGCCCTAACCAAGTAAAACAGAACAATTTTTATTATTGTTCCTCGAAAACCTTTTCTGGCCCAGACAAATAAATCACAAAATGTACTAATGAGAGACACATTAAATGAACAAAAACATTTGTGACTGGGAAAAGAATCATTGAATCATATATTGACCCAAAACTAACAATGACAATAATGATTAGTCTCCCATTAATACCACTTTTATTCGGATATGCAAAATCAACCCACTAACCCTAAAAAACGGTATTATATAATCACTCTAATCTCGTTAGTTAGTAAAAAAAATGACGAAAAAGAGAGAGAAAAAAAAAACATTGTACCTTGACGCTGATGGAGTAGAGGACGGAGTCATCTCGAGTGGTGACGTTGAGATGAAGAAGAGTGAGCCTTAGGCTCTGTATTGATGCGACCAGTTTAAGAAGCTGCTTCGGTCGCTTCTTCGCAAGTATCTTCAGACTTGCATGGCTCTCCACCATTGTCACCTCTATCTCCGCCATCCCTTCAGCCGCTGCCGCTGACGTAGGCTGGCTCGAGTACTGAGGAAATGCAAAGAAATCCGAAAATGGTCCCGATGAGCTAGCAGCGACGATTGTGTTGGTCTGGTCGCGGCCGGTTTCGTTGTCTTCTGCGGCGGTCTTCACCGGAGGCTCAATTGATTGTAAATGATGCTCAAGCTCCTTTAAGTAGCTAATGGCTCCGCCTACGATTGACGCTTGATCTCCCTTTAACCACCAACCATAGGTTAGCTTAGCCCATAGAAATTGCTAAAGGTTTTGCAAAAACAATCAAACATTTCTACTATATTTCGTACCTTATTTTTTATATATTTAAATATTATGTCACCATTTCATCATACATCTATAATCTGTATAGTCCTTTTTGGGTGCAATGATGTTCAAGACTTTATTTATGCTCCCACAATTCCACTAACTAAATTTTCATTTTAGAGACTACATGATCTAATATTATGAAAAAAGAAATAACGACTAACTTTGTATATATTTTTTTTTTTGTTTGTCATCATATATAACGGCTTTCATTCATCCATCATCATTCTCAAATTTATGTTTAAAGCAAATAAACATGCATACATGCATAGCTATATATATGAACATATAGCCTATCTGCCTATGTATGTCCTAATTAGCTAGAAGTCTAGAACATAGGCTTTGCCTTTTTTTTTTTTTTAATCTTTGACACGTCAAGAAATTACAGCTAAAGCTAAAGCACTACTGAAGATATCACGCGCTCACACACTTATATACATATAAATGTTGTATGTAGAGACTAACCCTTTGAGCGTAAGAAGGTGGCATGAGAGAACGGAGAACGGCGAGGTACTCATTCATCTGTTTCCGGCGATTTCTCTCAACGGCGATGTGAGTCATCCTCTGGTTCTCGATCTCTTCCTTGTTCTTGCAAGACCTCGTCCTTCTCCTCTTCCTCCTCCCTCCTACCGCCACATCCAACGGCGGAGGCTGGTTCTTGGTATCGACGGCAGATCCATAAGGAAGGTCGTCTCGTGGCCATTGAAGATCCTCTTCGTTGAAGTTATAATCATCACTGTTATCTCCGCTTTTACCGTTGTAATTATTACTTGCAAACCCATGTTCTTGTCCTTGCCCTAGCTTAATGTTGTTCTTGGTGTCTTGTGGATCTAGATCTTCTTCTTCTTGAAAGTACAAATCGTAAAACGGGAAATCTTTGCAAGAGATGTAGGAGAATGGATCTTGCGGGTAAACAACAGCCTCCAAGGCCATAGTTAGCTAGAAAAAATTATTGAAATATACACTTGAATATGAAAAGGGTCTGAGCGAGAGAAAGAGAGGAAAAAAAAAGAAGACAGAAAGTGTTTGTCTTTCTCTTTTTGTCTCGAGAGGGAGACAAGGCAAAAGGTAAAGATACACTAGGGAAATCAAACTTGTTATTATCCCTCTACAAGATTTTATTTATAAAAAAAGAAATTCAGAAATTGAAGAAGAAAGGAAACAGAAAAAACTCAAAAAGTGTGGTTTTGATCTATGGAAGAGACGAGAAGCTTGTGAGGGTTATAAAGCTGATATATTTTTTAACAATAGAAGCTCTGAAGAAAATCGAAAAAACAATTGAGTTCAGAAAAAGTAGAGATATAGAGAGAGGTTGTGTATTATTTGGTTTTGCACGTGAGATTGTAGACCGGTCCACAAAACCAAAGAAAAGATTCTGTGTGTTTTTGCAGGCTCTGGGGTTCGTCTTGTTACACTCATATTCGATGAGAGAGAAAATTATAACATGTTTAAGTCTCAACTTTATACGTTGCCATGTATTTAATGTTTTTTTCGCCGTATATGATCACATGTGAGTCAATGTAATAGAGAATGAAAGCTCTTCATTACCCCTTTTAATCCCAAAGTTTGGAATGATGATAATTCTGTTGTATATCACTTTTTTAAGTGTTCAAATAATATTTTGCTTCTATACGGTACGGTGCGTGTGTAATGCGTTATTGATCGACAGAGAGAGAGGGGGAGAGAGCTTGATGACAAAGTTTGTTTTTTTTTTATTGTTTCTATGTATCAGCCGACGTCAAAGCTTTATAAATTCGAAATCTTAAAGGCTTATTTATACGAGTATTTTTCCCCGAACCATGCGGAGACAATGACCGCTGATTTATTCTTTTTATGAAATCATATCGTTTATCACATAACCCTACCCGTAATGGAATAACCGTAAAAAACATCAAAAACCATGCATGGGTCCGAAAGCATATTTGCCTTTACAACTCTTGGAAGCTAACGATTTATAGAGTGAAAATTAATTATAAATGAATACATTTGCTTAATTAATTGTACAATCTAGCTACTTGTTTTGATTTGTAAATCATACTGTAGTAACTTTTAGTTTTCGATTTATTTTTTCACAAAACAACAAAGTATTTTTGCTTTATATATTTTCGATTATTCATAATATACAAGGTTTCATCGTATGAACGGAAACATTATACATGGGCCGCACTCGTATCTGTATTTCTTTTTCTGTAGAAATACACTATATTGCATAAAACGATAACACTTTTTCACTGCAGAACATGTATGAATTATACGTGCCATTTTTTAAAACACTGGCTGTACCAACTTTTGTTAACGCCAGTTTTTAAAAAAACATTCAAAGAATATATTAGATTAGAAGACATTAAAAATATGTAAATTCGTCTAAAGAGAATATACTTTTAACCATGTCTGGTTCAAACGTCTTTAATAACAAGAAATATTATATACTTAGCTAAACCGAAAACAACACTAAAATCATATAAGTATATACCCAGATTGAAACAACCTACTTGCATATTAATTAAGAAAAAAATTGGATATAAAACTTACCTTTTCACCGTTTTCGACTCCCTAATACTGGCCGCCACATACTTCCTTTTACGTTTTATTTTTCATTTAAAACAAAAGCAATATGATTTTTGTTCGTTACATCAAAATTACTCGACTATATATCTACGTTTCGAATGTTCGTAAAACAATTAAATTAAAAACCTACCCTCCAAAAGTGATAAGAATTAAACACGTCTCACATTTGCCATCCGATCCATTTACTCGGTCAAATTTATCACAGAAAAAATCACGGAAAAAAAATTAGAAAAACATTTCGGCGTGTGGGGTATATGCTTTATCAATGTAATCATGTCATGTTTTAAACAAAGTATTCTTGATGTTGACATATGTGATAACTAAGAGATGATAGCCCAACTTAATTTGTCTATTAACTAGGTGGCATCTTTCTATTAGTCTGATTAAGCACAGTATCATTAATTATGACCGAACTTTTATGCGGAAGAGAAGATATTAGAGTTGGATGGCTATGATATGACTTAGGGTTGCTGTGTAACAAAGTTGGTTGGTCGCTTGAGCCAATAGAGAGAAACAACAACTTAAATGTGATCCAAAACGTACAAAATCTCAGATAAAAAATCATCTGATCAAGAATCCTATTTAGAAACACGGTGGAAAATAAAATCTAAGGCTATGATACTCTTGTCTCCTTTAAGTCCGTGTAACCTATAGTTTTTTTTGGGACACAAAAGATACCACAATTTCGAAACCATCCAAAGGTGTACTATAGTAGGAAAAATAGTCCCTCGACTGTAAATTTCGGCAAAATACTTTAGATACTTTTTCAAGGAAGCATTTACAAGAATTAGTGCAACGTTAATTTGAAAACAAAAAGAAAGTCAAGTAATGATTTAACTTATAAAGCAATAATAAGGAAAAGACTACTAGCTCTCATAACAAAAAAAAAGATTGATTTTATAAGTCCTATGACTCGAAAACAATTACAATTATATATATATATATATATATATATTGATAATACTGAAACAATGTTAATAGAAAAGTATAAGAAACACTTGTTCCACTCACATATTTTTCTATCCAATTAATCAATTAGTTGTTTTATTTACCAAATTTAATTAAATGCGAAGAAGATGCCAGTTCCTCTCGCTTGAATTCCAATTAGTAGTGTTATATTGAAAAATCATACTGATTAAAATTTTATTTTTAATTCATATCTAATTTTTAAATAATAGCCTTTAATCAGTTTCTAATAATTTTTATAATTAAATAACTACTTGTACTGGTTTTAAAATTCCAATTCGGTCGAGAATACCTTATTAATTTATATGTTATTTATGAGTAATATGTATTGATTAAGTGAATTAAAACTTTGGTAATGACATAATAATGGTACTAGCAATAAAAATAATATACTGGTCAATGCATGAGTAGTTTCATGTCCAAACAATTGATAAAGATTTGTCCCGACGATATGGAGGGATGAATTATTTCTAAAATAGTTTTCGATTCATCTAAGATAAATGATCAGCCCGACCAAAAAAAAGATAAATGATCAATCCCGGCATATAATATATACATAAACGATCCAACATATAATATCTAAAAGGGCCCTATGCAAAATCATGACACACAACGACACAATTAAACCCGTGGCATAAAAGAACTTGCAAGAAAAGAACTAAAACAACATATAATCATTGTTTACACATATTAAAATATTATAATGACGCATGCATTAGATATTTTAAACACTTCATATAATATATTGTGTTAGTTTGTTATAAATTTATCACCAAACTTTTTTTTCTATGAAGTTAAACTAGATATAGTTATATTATTAATTGATCAATATATGACCTCATTGTTTTTGTATTAGTGTTTCAAGTTGTATTGCAACGTTTTAATTTAGTGTCTAGTTATGTTTTTTTCTGTGGGATTACAAAACTTCCAATATACTAATCATATATCAAATAATTGAATAATACGAAAACCATCCAGAAATAAATTGAGTTGCTTTTGATAATTCAAAAAAAAATCAAAGCATCAATTTAAACGATTCTTTAACAAAATGAAGTCTACCTTATGTAAGAATGATATGGCGGTGAGGGTCAAAGAAGTAAAATTGAAACAAGAATGGGACGAGACTGAGCCATGTGACCTCACAACACGCTTCGCCTCTCTCTCTCTCTCTCTCTCTCTATTGATCTCAAACATTGGCTTCTCTCTTTTCGATAACACAATCCAAAGCTCTCTCTCTCTTTCTCCCTCTCTCCTCTCTCTCTCTATTTCCGATCAAAAAGTTGAGTAGCTTTCTGCAGCAGTACCATTTCCAATGTCTTTGTTTCCCATTTACTTTTATCTCATCCTTCGGTTCCATTATACTCCTACTTGATCAAATCATGCTCAGTTAATATTGATTCACATTAAAAGTAAATGTTTTTTTTTTCTTACAGCAAATGGCGTAAGTATCTCAAAGAAAGATTAATGCCTTCCGCCTTACACTCTCTCATGTAATTTTTATTTAGATTTTTTCACATATATCAAAAAATGAAAATATAATTTTTTTTTCTAAATTTTAATTTAATTTAAAATGGAAATTAAGTTATTTGGAAATTCTCAAAATATAATATACGGCACAACAAAAATACAAGACATGCTATCATAGTACCAAAACCAGTTGTTTCAGTAATCGGTACATGTAAATATCGTCACCCGACAGCGTGAATACATTATACATATATCGTTTTCAATCGGCTCGATACATTTGAAATTTTCGATAATGACTCTATTTTCCAACAAGACATTCCATACGGTATTTTGGTTTTCTGATGGTTTTGGGGGTTTAATATTTATAGTATACAATTTCCATGCACATTTTTTTACTAAGAACGAAGAGGTTTTTTCTTGGAGAATGTAATAGTTTCTGGTATATATGGTGATTACTTTATTAATGCAAATTTATCAGATTCTTGTCCAACTTGAATTAAATTATATAGTATACTACTATGATTTAACCAAAAAATAATCTAGGGACAAGCTCAAATAACACGTCGCAAGTTCTCCTTTGTCGTAATGTAGTTAGATGCACGCTCTTCTACAACATTTGCATGTCCTTATTAGTGAAAAATATAACGACGTACTTAATTATTTAAGTTAATTAATACATGTTCGTACATGATTCTTGATGCCCTGGCCATATCTTCGTCGGATTATGGCACGCATATGTTTAGAATTAATTATTTATTTATCGAGTCTGACTATATGCTTTTTTGTTGGTCTTACTGCACTTTGTAAAAAAGTGAAATGATCTGCTAAAAGTCAAGTTTTACACTAGTCTGATAGGTTTTGACCATTTTTTTTTTTCCAAAATACTTCTTAGGATAAAAATTTCGTATATACACACCAATGACCTATCAATTTTCAATTCATATCAAGATATGGGTTAAAACTTTTAAAAATTTGAGATAATTTTGCCGTTTAGTAACATTTATTTATGAAGGAAAACAAATAAAATATTGCTGTCTTATTATAGAAACCTGTGTTTTTTCAAATCAAAGTTTTGTAGCAAGATAACTCTGGCAACGTCATAAGCCCGAAAATGCTAGAATTTGCAATTTGCTGTCATTAATATATCGGAGCATCCATTTTTATACTTTTGTGGTGATAATTAAAAAAAAAAAAAAAACTAAATAGCTTACAACTAAGCAATACTGGCAACAAAATTAACACCCTAATCTATCTACATTATAAAACAAACCTCTGAAATTAGCATGTGGTTGAAGCGGAAACCCCGCTACCTGAAATTCTAACTCGAGGACTGTACTTGTTCAAAGCATATGTTCGTAATATTCTAAACCTTAATTATTATATATATATATATCCTTTGTCTTAAGACTAGCTAGATTGCGATAGATATGAATCATCGTGTTAAAGTTCTAATTTGCTCTGGCCCATACGTACTAGAGCGTTTGTTTTTAATTTCGAGATTTTAGAAAAACACATTCTCTATTTCTGAATTTGGTGTTTCGTTTTGTTATTCAAGATACAACAATAGTTCATTAACAATTCCACAATGTATCCCTTTTAAGCTCAAAACAAAAGGAAAACAACAAGAATATTATCGATAGTACGTAAAGCTAAAAACAGTTGCTTGTAGCGAAAATCATCAACATAACACATATACGAATTCAACTTTTTCCTACCACTTTATTGAATATGATGGATGGTGTGATCGTGGGAAGATTAGGATTCAATGGATCTTAACTTCCTATTATTAAGAGTGAAAATGAATTCAAATGTTAAGACGACTTAGGAGGGAACACTAATTATAGTTTTTTTTAGAGAGTGTGATGTTATGAAGTTTTGTGCATATTAATAAAATCTAAAACAGAGAATCTCTCTTATATCTTTAAAAATATATATATCATTATAACCAACCAATAGTTCTATATTTGAAAATATTGTGTAACTTACATAAAAAAAGAAGAAGACCAATCTGTATAGAGAACTCTAACATCAATTTAAATAGTGAAGTGAACATTAATCAACTACTAGTATACCGTGAAGCAGGTAATTAAAAGGCTAAGATGTGTCCCCTATGCCTACGTATTTATTTAATCGGTCCATGATTTTGTTAAATTTAATTTTCCTCTTATTTATTTAACCAACAAAGAATATATTGTCATTATTTAAATTTATTTTCTTGATAGGAAAATTCAGATATAATTAATCATATTTACGACTAATATTATTAACTTAGCGGAACATACTATAATTAATATCTTCGGGTCAACTAACTTTTCTGCACGGATTTGATTCGTATATATGAGACTGCTTGTTGCAGCTAAATTAGCTTATGAAGCTTACTTTATTAAGAATTTTCAAAATTACAATACTAATTGTTTTCCTTGGAGAAACAGTTTATGTCTCCACCCTACAAACTTTTTATGTCATAAGTGAAATTGACACACTTATAGATTTACATGACTATACATATATAGACCCTTCAATTATTCGTAAGTAAAATGTTCGTATAAGCGTTTCTTTAGAAAATTCGAGAGCCAAAGTGGATTTTCTTTTTACGCTTTATCTATCTTTTTAAGTTCTCATATATAAAAAAGAAGAAATTGGCCATTATGAAATTCTCATATTAAGCTTAGTCTATACCAAAAAAAATAAGGGTAATATAGCTTGCTTAGCTGTCTCGGCGGATGTATGATGTATCATATGTCGATATGTAGTAAACAAAAGTACATGTACATGGAGTCATCACATGCTATAATAAATCAATGGAGTCCAATGATACGATGGTGGACTAATGATCTTCGTAGTTCAATATTCTACAAGCTTAGGAATTGTAGGAATCTTATTCTAAAACTATATGATATACGAATAGTACAGATCATGGTTATAGCATGAGAGTTTAGGTAGCTATAAAGCGAGAGAAAATCATTCTTAATTTATATTATATATTTTCCTTGAAACAGGACATGTGTAACTATAAGTCTATAATAAATAGATTTGTAGGGTTTGTGTTTCTTAGCTGAAGAGCAGACCATAGTTCTGCACTTCTATTACACGGTCTTATATAAAAATGAGTGAATCAGTAAGAAAAAGATATTGGTAAATATTATGTGCGTGTCTTCTCTGTGTCACATAATACCATAGATATATCAGACATCAACCCATGTGAATGTGATTTCAAAAGACGCTAAGCGAGGCTCACACGGTTGAGTAATGGGGCTTGACTGATACAAAACTTAGAACTAAATGGGCCTCTCAGTATATAATCTGGAACAATTCTTAGAGGTTGTTTATCGGGGGCTCATAAGAGAGTTTTTAGTGTTTTGTTGGAAAAAAATTAATCAGAAAAAAAGAAAAAATGCAAGGGAGCCTCTTATATAGAAACCCCAATTCTGTTCTAAGAGACGAAACGTGTTAACCTGTTGTTGGCCAGGAAAAATAATAGAGAAGGGGAAAAAAATTTGGCTTGCAATTAATTTTAGATTTTATTTGTTTCGTCTCTCTCCCTCTTTCTCTCGCTATCGAAGACTCGAAACGACAAAGGCGAGAATTTGGAGTCGAAGGTTCTGGAGGAAGAGGAGATGCGTAACGGAGGCGAAGGAATGACTCGGCCGTGTCCCATCGTGATGCTTGAATCGTCTCCGTGACATGAAGCAGGCGATTTGAATTCGGAGTCCACTCAATCAGAAGAGATTGAGTCAATTGGAATCAGAGGGTAAGTTTCTCAATACAATAGATTGTAATCCCGATTAGTGTTTTATGATTAGGGTTCTTTGATTTCGGATCCCAATTTATGGTTATTTTAAGTGATGCCTTTGATCGATGATCACGATCTCCTTGGAAGAGACAGTTTTTGATATTCTTGTGATCGCCTTATATTATTAGCAAATGATGTTCTCTCTTTGGTGTTGTTGTTGATGGTTCTGTTCTGATATGGGTGTGTGTTAATGTTATGATCTCGTTTTGATTATGTCTTTCATGTGTGTTGATGCTATCTGATTGATTTATCATCAGTGTCTTGTGGGGACTTCCTTTTCTCCTTGTTTTTTGTCAACCGGTGGTCTTCATGGTTAACCTCCTGGTCATCTCGGATGCAGAGGGATTTGAAGTTCTCCTCAAGAAAACGATCAATGTCGGACAAGGTGGCGGCGTGAGCGGAGTCCTGGTAAACGGGTTTGTCTTTGTTGAACCTGGTCTTGCTGTTGCGTCGTCTGTGCTTGAAGGAGAAGGAGAGCTTCTTGGGATGCTTACTAAGCACCCAATTCTTAGAGGATGAGAAAGAATGGGAAGACGAGAGTTGCAGCTTCTCTGTCTCTCGTTTGATCTTTGACAGGTAACCATGCAGCGATTTCTGCAACGGGTTTGGCATATCTATCCTCGGATTGGTTTGCTCTACAAACAACTACGCATGATGAAAACAATCTCTCAGATTCTATTCTCTTTTTCTTTGGTGATTGATATACGCAGGAAGGGAGGAATGGTAGCAGGGTTAATTAGTCAAAATCTGAAACTGTTGTTCAACGCTTTTACGTTGTTGGTAATCTCATTAATTAATAGCAAGTTATTTTCTTCATTCTTTGTGGTGCATATGTCTACTCTAATGATATGCGCAGGAAGGGAGGAATGATCAATGCAACGTCTCCCTCGTCTCCAGCCTAATTAGTGTCTTCTCTTAATACTTTACTCTAATGATCTCTTTTAAACTCTTTGCTTGTAAAGAAGAGGAAACATGTAGTTGTTGGTTTTATTGGGCTTATTCTGTTATCAAGTTTGCATATTCTCATTTGTATAAGTTAGAGAAAACAAAAAATGAGAGTAGTAAAAAAAAACATAAATGGCCGCCCATACATCTCTCCACCAAAATTTACTTATTTCTTTCTTCACAACAATAGTCAAGAAATCTCAAATATTGCTAAACCATTGTCAATTCGTGGTTTTCTATAAACATTGTTAATGTTGCTGTAATGTTTTCTCACCATTTTGTGTAATATATGTGCTCCATATTAGTTGCCTATGATTCTCATTTACAAATCTTTAACAAAACAGATGAAGAACCTCTGTTTTCAAAGTTTTTCAGAAACAAAAAATATAATTCTAGTTTTGTATCTTTGAAAATTAATTAAAATGCAATATTTTTAAATTTTATAAAATCTTAAATGTTTACACATTTATACCATTTCTGTTCTATTTAAAATTTTAAAAAACAATATTTTTAAAAATAAGAGACCCAAAATAAGAACCTACCAATAAAAGAGAAAATTTTATCTAAGAGATCATGGATTCTTATATTCCAAACAGTACACAATTAATTCATAAAAAAATTAAGAACTCCCCTTATATGAACCTCCCAATAAACTTGCTCTTATAGGTTAGAACTTACGGAACATCTCTTTTTTTATCACATATCCAATCAGTATCCCATAGAAATAGAGGCTCTAAAAACCTTTTATCATTTTTATAGATAATCTACAACAATGAGATGCAGCCTATAGACTTATTCCCTAATATACATAAGAAGTTCATAACCTATAATTGGAAAACGACGTGATGACGACATGGGACGACGCACGATGCGAAGACAAATTAGTGATCACTTTCACGTATTAAATTTATTTTGTTCGTCAACGTGAAACTTTCATGCGTGATTGCGTTATAAACCCATAGTGCATAATGCAAAATTCTCTGCCAGACATACAACTTTTAAAAACTTATTTGACCAAATAGCCACCATCTCACACACCCCACTGGTTTTATCTAGAGGTTACCATAATGGTTTTTTTTTTTGTAAAACTACCATAATGGTTTTATACGATACATCAATATCTCTGTAATGACATTATTGTTCCTTATATCGAATTGATTCACTTATATTATTGTTCGTTTAAAATATTTAAAGGCATTGACATTAAACTGAGATAAGCCTAAAATATTTTGGAATATAGGAAGGAACTGCAAAACTACGTAGAAACTAACAATTATAGAACCATCACATTAACAACAAATCTTAGCGATATTTGCACTAACCGGTTGCTTCGTTGAAAGATACATCCCAACTTCTTGACGGAAACATCACAATCACATCGTATATTTTAAACAAATCTGTTAATAAAATATTCATTAGTTATGCCGTCAACATAAAAAACCAAAAACATATTCATTAGTTATATGATGCATCATCTTTTAAATAGTGCCATGGTTCAAACTTCAAAGTCAACCTACCAACCCACAAACCCTTTGCAACCATTGAGCAACCTCAAATCACATTATCTCTTTATGTTCCTAAAGTTTTGATGAGTTCATATCATATCCACTTACTTTGATCATACCAAACAAGAAAAAGAAATATATAGACAAGGTTATTGGTTTTTTTTTTCATTGCATGGACCGACGAAAGTTTGGTCCTCATGAACACCAAAGGTATAATTAATCTCAACCGTTCAATCATCGGTGGTCATGATCATGGTTCCATCCTCCAAGTACTCCTCCTTTTTCTACTCCTCTTCTCCAACCACGGGGGCTTTCAAATCGCCGCGGGTCAAGCCAATCCCGGTGGTTCAGACGTTACCGGGGATAGCTCTCGGTTTGACCCAACCATGGCAATACTCATGATCATCCTCGTCAGCATCTTCTTCTTTCTCGGGTTTTTCTCCGTCTACATCCGAAGATGTCTCGAGCGAGTCATGGGGATGGACTACGGAAACACAGAGGACGCCGCTAACTGGCTTACCCTGAACCGTCAACCGGCGCGTGGACTGGACGCGTCGGTCATCGAGACGTTTCCTACCTTTCAGTACTCAACCGTGAAAACGCTTAGGATCGGTAAAGAAGCGCTCGAGTGTCCTGTTTGCTTAAACGAGTTTGAAGACGATGAAACGCTGCGTTTGATACCTAAATGCTGCCACGTGTTTCATCCTGGTTGCATCGACGCTTGGCTCCGCTCTCACGCTACGTGTCCTCTCTGCCGCGCTGATCTTATTCCCGTACCGGGAGAATCTATAATTCAAATACCTGGTTTAACCAACGACCCTCCCGGTTCTGATCCGACCGGTGATCGGGTTAGAGTTTTGGGTTCACCAGACGCGCGGTTGCTTGATTCAGTGGCGTTGACCTGTAACCAGAGCATGCCACGTAGGTCAATGTCTACCGGATGGAGTTTAGCCGGAATATTTACCAATCCTGATTGGACCGGTCATCATTCAGAAAATCTCGACCGGTTCACACTTAAATTACCACAAGATATTCACAATAAGATCGTGAATCCTAGCCTTTCAAAAGGCCACATGTTACCTCAGGTAATGAGTTCAGCGAGAGGATACAGAACCGGAAGCTTAGGAAGCGAGAGAAATTATTTCTACTATGAACGGTTCGACCACCAAGATGGCCGGTTAGACCGTAGACCATTCTCGATAACTCCTCCGTACCGGACAGGCTCGATCAATAATAACACGTCTCCTCCAGACGGCAGTATTGATCAGGTGCGTGCTGCTTCACCCAAAAGTTTGCTTCTAGCGATGAAATCACCGTTCGATCGGTTGTTTCTTGGAAAGAACAACAACAACAACAATAACGTCGGTGAACGTTCGTCGGATCATCTCCGCTCCGGCGATGCTACTCCGTCACATACTGTGTAAATTGGTTATTAAGAACGTCTCTTGTACATAATTTTTGTTTTTTCTGCATTCTTCGTTTTCGTTTTTTTAAACGTTACGTTACGGAACAATCGAACATACGAGGTCCAGCTCCGTGTTTTTTTTTTCCCAATTTCATTAGGGTTTAATATGATAATTTATGAAATGTTGGGGTTAAATTGTAATAAACTATTTATACGGGAAATGACTTGAAATTATGTAAAAGTTTTAATCAAAATAATTAGCGTTTGCAAAATTGTGTGATCTTGAGAGTGATGATGACGATAATGTACAAAATCGCCAAAGCTACCTTACGAAACAGGAACTCAAGCTTCGCTTCGCTACTCTACTCTCTCCAGGCTCGTTCTATCTCCAGGTGAATCAAAAAAATTCAACCTTTGTTCTCGAATCTTAACGGCTTCACTATGAATTTGTAGATCTATTACATCAATTTTGGATGTTTTGTGATGTTGGTTCAGGCAAAGTAAGCCTGAGAGAATGGTTGAGACAAATGAGATGAATGTAACTCGTGTTCTATGTTGCGGTCCTTATTTTCCTGATGCCTGCAATTTCACCAGAGAATATTTGCAACCTTACCCTTTTGTTCAGGTATAAACTATTTTGATTCCTTCTAAGTTGTACCAATAGTTAAAGTTGAAAACTTTACTCTCCTAGACGAGTTTATTGTTGTGTAGGTGCTACTGTTTGAGATTTGGTTTTAAACTGTGTAAATTAAGCTCCTTTAGTTCTGTAGGACCGTGCGTAAGAATCCTTTGTTGGTGTTATTGTAGTAAAAGTTCTTATCTTGAGATGGTTGTTGTTTATTTTTTTATGGTTTGGTTTTACATATAGGTCGATATTGTCCATTACCGTGATGTCCCTGAGGTTATTAAGAACTATCATATATGTGTGGCAATGACGATGAAAATGGATTCATATGTTATATCTCGTGCGAGCAAGATGAAGCTTATTATGCAGTTTGGTGTTGGTCTCGATGGTATCTTTCTCTGTTTTCTTATGCATTATTAATACATGATTAAGCTCAAGTATTATACCTCATAGACGGACCGTTTATTTAAATATTTTTCATGTAATTTACTTCTGGCAGGTGTTGACATTGATGCTGCAACTAAACATGGGATTAAGGTGGCTAGAATTCCCAGTGAGGGTAATGGAAATGCAGCATCTTGTTCTGAAATGGCTATATATCTTATGCTGGGCCTTCTGAAGAAACAGGTGGCTTATTTATTTGATTTGCCTCTGTATGGTTTCGTTAGTATATCTCTTAATTCCCCAAGTGCTAGTTCTGATATTGCTTTCTTCGTTATAATTACTTCGTAACGAAATGTTATTTTATTGCAGAACGAAATGCAAGTATCTCTGAGAAGCAGACTACTTGGAGAACCAACCGGTGACACGCTTCTCGGTAAAACAGTGAGTCTCAGTGTGTCTTAAATCTGCATTTGATATCTTTGGTGTGTATCCACTTACAAAAAAGTTTTCTTCTTTCTTTCTATTATACAGGTTTTTATCTTAGGATATGGAAACATTGGAATAGAGCTGGCTAAACGGTTGAAGCCATTTGGGTCGAGAGTAATAGCCACGAAAAGAAGCTGGCCTGCTTCTATCACTGACTCAGACTGTATGGGCTCTCTGTTAACTCCTCTGTTTGCCTTGACAAACCCAATCCTGAGGTCTAGTAATTTGTTAACTTGTATCTTCAGCCAGCCTTCTTGATGAGAAAGGTAGCCATGAAGACATTTACACATTCGCTGGCAAAGCTGATATAGTTGTTGTTTGTTTGAGGCTCAACAAAGAAACGGTAATGTTACCACTTCTCCTTCATTATAAACTTATCAAGTACATGGCTATATATGCAAGAATTGTTCTTGGCTATATATACATTGACTATAATTTCTGGATGATGATCTTATAACTTTCAGGCGGAGATCGTGAACAAAAAGTTCATATGTTCAATGAAAAAGGTGATTACTAAGAGCTATTCATATATGAAAAAAACGAGTTGGATTAGATTGTAATGACTGATTACTGTTGATGTCTCTTTTGTTGTTTCAGGGTGCTTTTCTTGTAAATATTGCCCGAGGTGGTCTGATAAACTATGAATCAGCTTACCAGAATCTGGAGTCCGGTCATCTAGGAGGCCTTGGAATTGATGTGGCATGGTCTGAGCCATTTGATCCAAACGATCCTATCTTGAAGTTTAAAAACGTTATTATAACCCCTCATGTCGCTGGCGTTACCGAATACTCATATAGGTCCATGGCCAAGGTAAAACTATCCAAGGAAAAGATCCACTCTTTTTGATACGTCATTCGGTTGAGAATGGATACTAAACTCTTACTGTTTGTAAAATGTAGATTGTGGGAGACCTCGCTCTTCAGTTGCATGAAGGACTTCCTCTCACTGGAATCGAAATCGTTAATTGATGAGATTGCATTTTCGTCACAATGTGATTTAATAGTATCGTTTATTATGTTTACTGAAGAACTTATACTTAATCCATGTCTCGTTATGATAGATAACTCTTGACATTTCACTGCAAATTTATAAATATGAAAAAACTAGTCTCTCGAGTTTTGAACAAACCCATACTCTTGTGAACAGGTAACCAACTTAACCCGTCTATATATAACTAATTAACTAACCTATACTGTAATCTTCCCTGTTCTGTCAATAGAATTGGAAACACAGGGATCAGCGTCGTCAAGCTTTCTCACGACCTCTCTCATGCTCGGTCTGAGATTCGGGAGCTTTGTAGTGCAGAGAAGACCCATCTTCAGAACTCTAATCATGCTTTCTTCTACGTAAGACGACAAAACTTGATTGTCCAAGACGTTTCGGAGGTTCCTCCGATCTTGTTGAATCTGAGAGTAGACATAGTCAACAATGTCTTTCCCCTCTCCAAACTTGTCTTCCGTCGGCCGGAGACCGGTAACTAGCTCTAAAAGAACCACACCGAAGCTGTACACGTCACTCTTCTCTGTCGCTTTGAAGGAGTAAGCCAGCTCTACAGTCATTACATCACAACAAAAAAGAATCAGTTCCAGCTATCATCACGTGAGACAAAGTTGAAAGAAAGGTAAAACTCACCGGGAGCCATATAGCCATGAGTTCCAGCAACACAGCTCCACTCGTATCCCTTGTCTGCAACTTTAGCAACTCCAAAGTCTGCGATTTTCGACTCGTAATCTCCATTAAGCAAAATGTTGCTGGACTTAATATCTCTGTGAATGATCGGTGGACAACAATCATGATGCAAATAGGTGATTCCTTTAGCCGCTCCCACCGCGATTTTATATCTGTTTATTGACAAGAAGAGGCAAAACAGTTATAGGTGATCCATAACTTGAACCATTTGGAATGGTTGTTAGAGAACAAAACATTTACCTCTTGTACCAATCCAGTTCCGGTAATCCACCTTTGATAGTCTGGCGAAGAGCATGGTACAAGTTCCCATTCTCCATGAACTCAAACACCAAATAGCTAGAACCTCTTCCAACTAGACAAGCGTAGAGCTTCAGCACGTTTCTATGTCTGATCTTCCCAAGAATCTCCATTTCCGCAACAGAGACCTCTGCTCCATCAACTTGCTCATCTCCTCCTCTCCGCAACCACTTAACCGCCACTGTCCCGCGACCCTTTTTCAAATCAACACGGTACACTTTTCCCGCGCTTCCAGCTCCAATCACATGATCTTCATCCAACCTACATATCTCCTCAGCATCAAGCTCCATTTGATGAAAAGACGCGATCTTCCATTTCGCATCCGCTTTGCTAACATCTCCGTTTTCTGATTCAAGCTCACGTATCTTCGCCACTCTGTAACGCAACGCTAACAAACCAGTCACAAGCACTACCACAACGATCGCAAGAGCCAAGAACAAGAGTGTTCCATCCATTGAACCATTCCTCCGCACATGTTGGTAGCCACTGCAAACACTCAGCCCCAAGTTCTGACTTGTTCTGGCGTTTTGGCTATCAACACAAAGCTTCTCGTTATTAGTGAACGCGGTGGATCCTCCCACCGCTAAAAGATCCGGTGGTATTCTTCCTGAAAGTTGATTTTTAGACAAATCTATGAAACTCAGCTTCAACTTCACAAGACTCGCTGGAATCTCACCCGTTAGCTTGTTCCCTGAGAAGTCCAACGAGTTTAAAGAAGCAACCTGAGATAAACTGTTCGGTATTTCACCAGTCAAGAAGTTCTTGGCGAGATTCAGATCAACAAGTTTGACACAACTCATCAATCCAAGAGGGATAGATCCTGTTAACGAATTGTTTTCAAGATGCAGAGATGACAACTCTTTCAACTCTCCCACTTCTGTCGGAATGCCTCCGGAGAAGTTGTTGTCGCTCAGATAAATCCTCTCTATATTGGTCAGTTTACCAAGCTCACGAGGAATCTTGCCGGAGAATCTATTGTTCTGCAAAATGAGCTGGCTCAGTTCAGTTGAACGTCCAATCACTGGAGAGATCTCTCCGGTGAGTTCGTTCTCGCTGAGATCAATCATCTTAGCAAGTGGTAGATCCCAAAACCCTTCAACAACATGACCACTAAGACGGTTCTTGTTAATCCTTAGTCTCAAGAGAGACTTACACTCAGCGTATGATCTCGGAATCTCGCCGGAGAAACCGTTCTGCAAGGCGAGCAAGAATAGTAGTTTCTTGTTTTGGCATAAGAATCTTGGAAACGGACCTGTAAACACGTTTTCAGATATATCAACCGTGTCCAACGGCGAGAACTTGCCGATGTTAACAGGGAAGTCACCGGAGAAGTTGTTTCTGTAAATGGAAAGAGAAGTGAGGTGAAGAAGTTGGCCGAAGCCAGAAGGGAACTCGCCGGTAAAGTTGTTTTCATGGCAGTGGAAAACTCTGAGCTCTTTCAAGAATCCGAGTTCTTGAGGTAAAGAACCGTTCAACTGATTTGAAGAAACATCGAATTCGCGTAAACGAGTCAAGTTCTTAATCTCCGGAGGGATTTCACCGGTTAATCTGTTGTTGAACAGCTCAATCTTTGTGAGGTTTACTAATCTTGTGATCAAGAATGGGAAATCACCGGAAACTGCGTTGTTGGCGACGTCGAAAGTGTCGAGACCGTTGAGATCAAAGATGGAGTTTGGTATCTGTCCTGTCAAGTTGGAGCGAGCTAAGAAGAGCCAAGTTAGTTTCTTTAAACGTCCAAGACTCTCTGGAATCGTACCTTCATGGTAGTGGTTGTTTCCGAGACCGAGAGATACCAACTGAGTCATATTACCAATCCAGCTTTGAAACTCTCCGGTGAGAAAGTTTCCGGAGATGTCGAGAGTCTCTAAGGTTTTTAGAGGAGAAAGGTTTGGGATTGTTCCGGAGAGTCGGTTTGAGGTGAGATTGAGGACTTTGAGGTTTGTGCAGTTGGTTATCTCCGGCGGGATTGTTCCGGAGATGAAGTTGGATGGAAGTGATAACGTAGTTAGCTTTGTGAGAGCTGAGATTGATGGAGAGATGGTTCCCGAGAGGTTGGCGTTGGCTAGTGATATACCGGTGACTTCGCCGGAGATAGGATCGCATGTGACGCCGCGAAAGACGCAAGGGGAATCGGATGGTTTCCAAGATTGTAGAACGTTGTGAGGGTCGTCGAGGCGGTTTTTGAAGCGGAACAGAGCTTGTTTCTCAACGGTCGATTCTACTACATTTGGCGGGAAAACTGAGAGGAGGAGTGTGACGACCACAATGGTCATCATCATGCCTCGTCGGAGGTCCGGTCTTCTCGACATTCTACGGTGATATCCGAGGGTCAATTCGAAGCTTAGGTCTTCATCATGGTTGATGGACTGTAATCACTTACCTACATAGACAATTATTTGAAATCAACAAACCAAACCATTATATATTTCTCTTGATATGAAAAGAATATAATTAGTCGCAAATTGCGACTCGCAGTAATCATCCACTCAGTCAGGCCTCAGGGACTCACTTTAAAAATAGATTAAAAAAATAACAGTGGGATAAAGACAATTTAATAGGAAAATCTATCAATGTCTATGTGGTAATTGTATTATGATGATTTTGCCAATTGTGTTTGTGTGTATTTTTCTATTCCGTACATACATATATGAATTATTAATTATTATTATTATGCAAAAATAATGCAGGTTTTGTAAAAAAAAAAATGGGGTCATGTGATTCTTCCATAATTTTCTATAATTAATAAATTGAATTTTGTAATATAGTTATAGATTAGGTATAAAATAATCATTTCTATCTCAAAAAACTGATTGGTATTATACAAAGAATATATAATTATAAGTAAATGGACAGATTAGGTACTAAAACATACAGAAACTCCATAAGTGAGCTTTAAAGGTACTCATTACAGTGCAGAAAGAAAAAAAATGACTAATTTAATTATTTGGTTTGGAAGTAAAGCAAATGATCTATCTTTCACTCTCTCCATCTAAATATGTGAATAAAAACTTCAAAAACATTGAACCTTTACTGAAAAAAAGAAAAGAAAAAAGAAGAACCCAACATTGAGTATAGATTAAGGATTAATGATTATAAAGTAAATAAAAGGGAAACAAAGTTTAAAATTATTCATACAGATTGTAGTTAGTGGATAAAGTAATTATGTTATTAGTACAACTACTAACCTACACATTTTGAAAGTTAGAAATTCATAGTAACTTTTTTTACAGAATCTATCCTTTAAAGAAAACAAAGAGTGTGAGGCTTAAAGATTCAAAACATAAAACCAAGAAAAAAAAGCAACAAATTAAACAAAAGATTAATGAAAATACGTACCTAATAATAGTCGAAAACAATCCAGAATCACTCAGGTTATGATGAAGGTAAATCTGTGAGAGGATTCAAAGAAACAGAATCCAAAAGAGAGTAATTGAAAAGATTTTGATTTGTGGTTTCCAGAGACCTTTTTGTTGTGATTTTCTTGGACCACTTTCTAGGAGAAAATCTCTAGGTAACAAGAAAAAGCACAAGAAGTTTTGATCTCGAGGGGTTTGCTTCGATTACCAACTGATTTTGTAGATAACTTGAATGAAGAATTATATATAAATATTCACTTTTGTTTCTCTCAAAAGAACAATTACAGAGAGAGATGTCTCCAAGAAATTACGAGAGAAAGAGAGAGAGAGACTGATTAGAGAAGATGGAGAGAAGAAGAGAGAGGAAGAGACAGACAAGATAGAGTTGTCGTTGAGACTTGGAGCCAAAAAGGTTTCATCATTTATCTAATCGACTACTCTCTCCTTCTCTCACCATACAATTCATGTTTCGTGAATATTATAAATATATGTTTTAAAAGTTTAATAAAAAAAAAATCATCTGACTAATACTGATTTTGACATATGTTTGTGATGATCTTTCTTAATTGTCCGATTCTATAATTAGTTAGTACAAAAACATTCAACAAAAAAAAGTTTCATCGATGTAAAAACATTCAACTTTCGGTTAATGTTTCTAGATGGATTTGATACTATAATAAGTGGAGACTTATTGTAATAAACATTATTCGTCGTAATACGTGAAACATTTACATTCATATTGTAGTTCCTACTGTTACTAATGGTAACAAGAAACTATGGCAGTAGTTGAAAACTTGGAAGAAAACACAAATGAAGGTTATTAGAGTTATAATAAAGAACGAATCGAATTGATCCATAATATATAGTTAGGCAGATGAAAAGAACCATTTGGTTTCTTTATATATGTACTGTTAATATTCCATTATAGCCTGGCAAAAGAGGTTAAAGAACCTAAGAAATAAAGGGAAATGAAATTGTTGTTGCGTGGATTACCCTTTTAAGTGAAGTTTGATAAGAATCGTCTAACCGCATCAATGTCCTTTTCTTTCTATATTCCTCTCTCTCTGATTGTTATCCTCTTTGATCTGAATCAATTCTAAATTATCTCCAATTTTATATCACACATTTAGTTTATTATGAAAACTAATCATTGGTTAATTCTCTTTCTGATTGAGATATCGAAGAATGCCTATGACATTGTTTAATCATTAAAAGTTACAACATAATAAACTATTTAACTAATTTGGAAAAATAGATTACGATACGTAATTAGGAAAATAGTAAATCAAGAAAATATAGAAAAATATTCCATGAAATCTTTCTTAGAAATACAAAAATAATAGATGGTAATATTACTATCCATATTATCGTTTTCCGTTGCACAAAAAAAAAAAAAAAAATTATCGTTTTCCTTATGTAATTTTGTTTTCATGCTTACTCTATTGGGTTATTCAATCGTACATACCATATCGAAGTTACCAATTATAGTAATAGTCCTTTAGAGAGTTATTATTTATCCTACATGATATTTTTATATATTTTTACGACAATATGGTATTTCTTATTTTATCGAAAGAAGATCTAAGATAACTATTTCAAAGTGAGACAATACACGAGAAAGAAATCAGAGAAAATAAAAATTTATATAAAAAAAGACAATAATTGTAGGAGAAACACTAAAAAAAAACCTCTCCCCATACTATTTGGCCAAAATCAATAATGGTACTAGTACACTTGATCATCAATAATAATATTGTTTGCGTAAATGAATTTTAATAAAACACTAATGTATATAAAACGTTGCATTAGATTTAGAGTTCAATGAGGAAAATACCTGGGCCTCCCTGAGTTGTTTGGGAAGAAGAAGAAAGATCTTTTTACCCAGATAATAGACCGCATTCACCAACGAGCCATTAGCTGGTCTTCTCGTTTCCTCTCTTCGGCTGGGAAACTCACACTGCTAAAATCAGTACTTGCTTCCATGCCTACCTACACCATGACTTGCTTCAAACTCCCAAATGGCCTTTGTAAAAGAATCCAATCTGCTCTGACTAGATTCTGGTGGGACTCAAATTCAGGAAAGAAAAAGATGTGCTGGATATCCTGGAGAAGGATGACACGATCTTTTAAGAATGGCGGATTAGGTTTCAGAGAAATTAAAACTTTCAATGATGCCTTACTTGCCAAGCTCAGCTGGAGAATCCTCACTAACCCGAAGTGCCTACTCGCGCGAGTGCTACTAGGGAAATACTGCTCAACTGACCCGTTCCTGGAATGCTCAGTTACAGGATCGGCGTCTCACGGTTGGCGAGGGATTTGTACAGGTCGAGACCTCCTAAAGCAACGTTTGGGACGCGTGATAGGCAATGGATTGACTACCTCTGTATGGTACAGCCCTTAGTTATCTTTAGCTACTCCAAAATGCCCAATGGGACCACCTACGGCCTCTACTTGCAACCTGCAGGTTACAGATCTGATTCTGCAGGAGACCAGAGATTGGAACCTGCCCCTGATCAGAGAAATTTTACCAAGTTATGAGAATGATATCCTGAAAATCAGACCAAGTACAACAGGGGGAGAAGATACCTGGGCCTGGCTCCCAACAACTTCTGGAACATACACAACAAAATCAGGATACTACGAAACATTAAACCAACGAGAGAGAGGAGACAATGCTCAAGTACCCCCACCATTAACAGACTTTCAGTGGCATTCAGCAATATGGTCTCTCAAGTGCTCACCAAAGATCAAAATGTTCCTGTGGAAGCTAGCACAAAAAGCATTGCCCCTGGGATCTAAACTAGTACAGAAGCATATAACTGACAATGCTAATTGCCCTCACTGTGGGGCGGAGGAGACACCACTGCATCTATTTTTCCATTGCCCTTTCGCGAATCAGGTATGGAGACTCGCACCTCTGTCCTCTCGTATTGTGGCAACAGAGGCTACAACAGTCAAATCGGGCATCACCGCTTACAATAAACTGGCTTCTCTCCCACCCACGGGTATTAGTTTGGGTCCGCTTGCTCCTTGGATCTTCTGGATAATCTGGACAACAAGAAACCGGCTTCTATTTAACAAGGAAAGAACCCTGGCTTCAGACGCCATGACTATGGCTGTAGTGCGTTGTCGTGAGTGGCAAGAAGCACAGGGCACCTCCAAGATTGTCCCTTCCTGTTCACGGCAGAGATTAGGCTTCCCAAATCGTGATTCAGCTATTCTAGCTTGCTCGGACGCCGCATGGAGAGCAGATGGACACGCGGGATTTGGTTGGGTATTTAGTAATCCATCTGACCTCCCACTCCTGGAAGGGGCGACGTCGTCTATGAAGGTCACCTCTCCGCTGATGGCCGAAGCAATAGCAACTCTGGCGACAGTGAGAGTTGCCATTGAATCGGGTTTCACCAACATCATCTTCGCTTCTGACTCGTTAAACCTTGTCAAAGCACTCAATCGGGAGACTCAATCAAAGGAGCTCCATGGGATTCTACATGATATCCTGAATCTATCGATGCAATTTACTTTCTGCTCTTTCAATTTCTTGCCTAGAGACCTTAATCGTCGGGCTGATTTCCTTGCAAAGGAAGCCCTCTTGTATTATGAACCCTAATTGAGAAATGAGAAATTAAATGTTTGACCAAAAAAAAAAAAGATTTAGAGTTCAATGTAGGAAGATTTGATAATTTTCAGTGGTTTTGCTCTATACATAACACATCTATATATTTCATAAGGCTTTCTTGTTTGAACTAATACTTTCTAGCTAGTTTAAATAAGAGAATGAAGTATTGGCCGTGAGGAAGTTTAAGTTACCTACTAATAAATTATCTTGCGATATGTAGTAGGTGTCGGTTTAATGGGAAGAGATACGGCTTAATAAACTATGCAAAGTGAGAATCAAAGAAAGATCTTGGATTTGGATGTTGACTTCCCCAGCTGTATCCCTTCCCCTTTCTCATTTGGCTCCTTTCTTCGCCCAGTCTCTTTCCATATGACAAAAAAAAATTCTATTGGTGGAGACATTTGAGAAGTTTAAAGTTAATGTCACTAGATACAAACACTAGACTATATTATACTCATTCATCTTGGACTAAAACATTATTTATATATGTATATACTACTTAGATATTCGTTAAAAGATCGACACTTTACAAAAGTTCACGAAACTTTTTATCTCGATATCAATCTACAGAATTACAACAATAGAGATCAGTGATCCTTACAAACATCAAGTGAAGGGTGTTTCCGTTAGAACGTTTTTTTTGTGTACCAAAATATATGTTCATAGTCTATCGAACATAACATTGAATTGTTGAGGTCTCAGTTTGAAGAATAGCTAAGCTAATAGTGAGAGTAGGTCCTGAAGGTAGCTAATAATATAAATATTTACAATAACGTAAACGTGGGTGTCTATAATTTGTCGAGTAGGACCGTCCAGCAATGATAATAATATTGATCGGTCGAGAGAAGCTGATAAGAAGAGCATATCTGTCCTCCATACCTGTATATAATAACTCAACGTCACGTCAAAGCATTATTATACATTTGTTCACAAGACAAGAAGATTATGCAACTTCATGGGCAATTTTGCGTATTTTACTATTTATATACTTCTGTGTAATACCCCATAACACCAAATTCAACTCCATTAACATTCTTTTTGTTTCTTTCTGAAAATGTGTTTGCCTTAAAGTGACAAGGAATGCTAATGAAGCTGAATGATGAAGAAGAAAAATAAGCGAGAATTTGGTGAGCAGTGCATTTATATTGATGGCCAGGACAAACGATGGATTTAGGCGGTGAGTTCTCAGTGGAGCAACGTCAATTTCGGAACATGCACATGAAAAAGATGAGTCTATCACGCGTATATGTGTTTTTGGGTGTATACATGTGAATAGAATCCACGAGCTGTACGTGTCTACGCACGTGTGACCGTGTTAAGACAAAATATTTGTGGTTCTATCTTGTGGTCCACTCATCTATGACACATTGTGTTGTCTCTCTATGAATGGAAAATATGTTCAACGGTTCAACACTTGGGAGACTACTAATAATAAGTATTTTAGGCGAAACCATCAAAAAGACCTTTTGAAAATAAACCAAATTTTATACGTTGATGAAACTTGTGGTCTTGTGGACATAGATTCTTGTAATACCAAAACAAAATAGAGTAAATTGCAAAGTTGCGTGTGAGAATCTCTAATGAACTACTTAAAAATCTACACAACAACAGTTTTGGCCAATAAAGATTATGGGATATATTCAACTATCAATGAATGTGAAGATCGTAATAACCCGTGAAGACTTTTCAGCAGCTACTGAATTAACACCTATCACGGTTTATAGAAGAGGACCACTAAATTACTGATCTGTGGATGAGAGAATTGAGATTGAAATAAAGTATCTGTTCTATTAGTATGATCCCATCACCATCACCCATGTCAGAGTTTCTCAGTCAAATGGTCAAACCATAATAAACAAATTTGAGTGGAAGGGTCAAAAAGACTAGCGTAGAGGAAGTGGTAGGAAGATGATTGATATGTGGTTCAAACCTTTTTTTGTGCTGTGATCCTATCATCACACATTTCAGTTTTCCTTAGCCAAACAGAACAATTGTGTATTTGTAAAGAGAAGGGATAAAGACAGAGGAAAAGGTAAGCACATCTCTTAAGGGCGACACATTATGTTGAAAACATTCTTTGATTCATGAACCGGCATGACGGAAGTAGAGAACAGAGCGGTACAGGGCAGCAACATGGAGGAAACAAATCAGGGCTATGAGAAGATCATCAAGCAAACCGACTATCCCCAAAACTCCTATAAGAAGTTAGTTAAAGAAAGGATTTGTGAGAAGACAGTGAGACAAACCTAAGATAGGATTTATGGGATTAGAAAGATGAATCACCTTCTGGAATGATATCTATTGGACTGACTATGTAAATAGCACTGAGAAACATCTGCACCCAATGCAAAGAAACTGCGTTACTCCCAACGGTTTAACTCCAAATGGAACAGTAACAACCTAGAACATGAATAATCACATAGTAATCAGAGAGAGATCAAGATCGAACTTAACTGCGATATAAACCCGAGCCCGAATCACAAGTGGAAGCGTTCTTTGTGGATCCATCATTTCCCGCAACAACCTTCGTAGTAAGAAGGGAAGGTCTTGCATCCTCTGTCAAGTAAACAAGAATTCCTTATGAGAGATTTGACATTACAGCTCTACATATCTGGATTCAAGGATCTCTTATCTATCTCAAAAAGTTAACTTTTCCACAAAGACCAAAACAAAGCAACTTTAAAAACAAAGAGATAAAAAGACACACCTGAACTAAACTACTTGAATGCCCGCCAAAGAGTCGGTTGTACGTTTCAAGCTTACCAAGAACCTCCGCAACTGAACGGTCTCTGATTGTGTCCTCTGAAGGAACCAGTAAACTAATTGGACGACGACACAAGGGGCATTTACATGGCAGTAATGTAGATCCATGCGTCCACACCAGCATAATGCAATCTCCTAAACATAAATTGAAAAAGAGTTAGAGAGACAGAACAACCCCAAAAAAAAAAAAAATCTCCCCATGCTGCAATGCAATGGAACTGTGAACATGAAGAACAGACTAACCACAAAGATCATTGCCTCACAAACTCAGGGTAAACAAAACACACAGCATCGACCATACAGAGATTGAAACCAAGATAAAAAGTAAAGGGTATGTAGATAAAGGTCCAAAAACTCTGAAACCACCGAGTCAACCCAAATACAAGAATCTGTTAAAACAGAGAGGGTTCACAAAAATTGTTAAAGTTTGGAAATTTAAAGATTTAGGATAAATCTCCTAAATCCCAGTTGAAATAATCATATTTCATTCCAAATTCTGCAGTTGGATTCTAAATGCAAAACGATCAGGATAGAGTTCTTAGGCAATAACGGTTAATAACGGATACGTTCAGGTCAAAATCGTCCGATCTCATTGAACCGACTTAGCAAAAACACAAGAGAAACCTAATCAAGATACTAAGGAAAAAAAAAGACTAGTAAGGATTGATCAAAGAGAGAGAGAGAGAGAGATGACCGCAGAACCAATGGGAGCAATTGGCTTGACAAGGAGCGGTGAAGTGGGAATGACATATCGAACAAAGATCGTTCTCCGGTGGACTACTCATCTCTGACTCTTTGAGTTTCTTCTTCCGTTAATTCTTCTTCTTCTCCTCTGGTTCGTCGCAGGCTTTTTGTTTAGTCGGTGACTATGGCGGTCCATCGGAACTCGGATTGGTTCGCTCTTTTTTTAATTAGCACTTCTTCGCATGTAGGACCGACCGGTTATTTCCGGTTTTGCAAATTTTCAACGCGGAAGATAACGACATCGCTTGGCTTGTGAATAACAGAATAAATGACGCCCAAATCAGAGTAACCAACCTTTTTGATGTAACATCTTGAATTTAGTTGTTCAAAAACCACCGTGAGTAAGAGATAGAACAATTTTCTTACAAAAGGAAGGTGTTTACATGTGAAATCAACTTAAATGACTTGTCCTTACAGGTTTAAGGAAACAATTTAACAATCATTGCGTGATTCAAAAGCTCTGTTTCTAGATACCCAGATCTTTGCATGCGTTACTAACTTCCGCTTTTATAGTCATTTGTCTACTCGTCCGCAGCCTGCAACAAAAAGTAAATAAGATTTGATTGTTCAGAGATAAACCAGACGAACGGTATCTATATCTTTACTCAATGGACACTGATCATTAATGAACCATTAGGAGGTCTGCACTTGCCACCCATCACCCACACATTCAAAACTAAATTTATCCTTCTACTTTTTGTTGTTGTTGTTGTTGTGTTATTCTACTTAATCGCACATTACAAATTTGTGGACATTAATAATGGAAGTTGTAAGAGAGAACTGCTTTTGTACCAAAGTTACCACTATATGCAAAGGGTAGAGAAACCTAAGCTCCATATGTTGTATTCACCAATCTTTAGTTCAATAGCAATCACTACGAAAGTCATGTAATGTTTTTATCTAATGGGAAAACCACAACACTGTCACTATGAACAATGCGCAGAATGTGGAATTAGCGACCCCTGCTCGATTTACTATTACTGTCACCATAGGCAAAGATATTTTGGTTCTTCTATCCTTCAGCTACACTCAAAACATTTGCTTCTTCCTAGTATCAATTTTTTACCCAAACTAATAATGTATTGATTCCCCTCAAAACAAAATGCATATACCAAAAGAGATTACAACTAACCTGATCATGATCATCAAGAAGTCTCTGTAGTAGTACTCTTGGGAGCTGCTAGATTGGCTGAAGGCGAAGAAGGTGCGTCGAAAGAACGAGAGCAATCAGTGTAAGCAGAGCCAATACCGATTCCAGCACCCAAAGCTATCGATGACCATCTTGTAACCGGACTCCCTAAACAAAATCAGAAACTAGGTTATAATATAATATATATATCAATCTCAGTATAAGGGAGAGAATACAAACTCAAACAACAATTGGGACAACATATGATTCAAATTGTTGAGAAATTAAACACTCTTAAAACCCTATTTCAACTCAATTCTCAGAATCTAACTCCGTAATCACACTACGTATCTAATCCTCAAACAATCACAAGTAATCATCATCAAACTGAGAATCTATATGATTAAAATTGGAGAAATCAAACACTCTAAAACCCTGTGTAGTCATCATATATCTCCATTTATTCTAAGTTTGTGACTACGAATCTAATCTCAAAACAGATAAAAAAAAAGTAATCAGAAGACGAGAATCGAGTAATAAGGGGATAGTGGAGAACCGAACTGAAGAGAAGAAGACCGGCGAATGCGCCGCCGAGGGAAGAGTAAACGAAGCGACGGACGGTGAGATCGAGGCATGCGTCCCACTTAGCATTCACATCGTACTCCGGTGGCACAGTCTCCTTTTTCTCTGTCATAGCTCCGATTGATTTGATTTGGTCGCTCTCAGAGATTTTCTTTTTTTTTTTGTTCTTCCGTTTGTTCGTGAAGTTTCCTTTCTCAGCTTTTTTACCACACAAGAAACTTGGGCTTCTAATTGGGCTCAGTTGATGAGACAGTATCACTATTAGGCCCAAATCTTTTTTTTTCTTTTACATACGATCTTGTTTTTCTGTTTGGTGAGAAAGACTGAAAAGTGAAAATTACATACTAGTATTTAGTATTTACAGAGAGACAAAATAGAAGAATTGTTTTATTACAGTGTTTGATAGATACGTGGAGGCGGTGTCAGAACGTCAAAAGAAACAAACGAAAATATCACCAAAAATATGAAATTTTCACGTGGATCTGTTCTGTTTTTATTCTTCTTTCAAAAAAATTGAAAAGATAAAAAGGCATTATTCGTGAATTATCATTGGATTCCAATTTCAGCCCGGTTGTTTTGTCTTTGTCACACACTAAAACAAGAAAAATAATCAATGTTTAATATACTATATATTTTTCTAAATTAAAAACCAAACCACAGTTGAACTAGTGTCGCATACTGTAAATGTCGCATGCTGATGACAACAACAAAAACAAAACAAAAAAAAAAACCGGTTCAATCGGCGTGACCAATATACCCTTTTGTACTTCGACTAGTCTCATCATGTCTCAACAACAACACTATAAACCCAAAACTCAATTTGGCCCAAATTTAGGAACAAATAATCACAGAACAGAACAAAGACGGCAAAGTAAAAAAAAAACATGGCGGAGGAACCTATCACCACCACCACCACTCTCGTTACACCGGAAAAGGAACCATCATCAGAAGCATCTGCCTCTACTCAAGAAGTCCTACCGAAAGAAACCGAAGCTCCAAAGAGTGTGACTGAGACTGATCTACCGGAGACGGCCACCAAGCCGGAAGAGCATCATCCGCCGACGGTGACGGAAACAGAAACTGCATCGACGGAGAAGAAAGAGCTCGGAGATGAAGAAGCATCGAAGAAGGAAGTAGCTGAAGAGAAGAAGAACATGATTCCACTGAATCTTGGTTCATTCAAAGAAGAAAGCAGCAAACTTTCCGATCTATCGGACTCCGAGAAGAAGTCACTCGACGAACTGAAGCGTCTCGTGCGTGATGCTTTAGACAATCACCAATTCGGCTCAACACCTAAACCCGAAAACGCCGCCGCTAACACCACCACAACGCCAGAAGAAGTCAAGATTTGGGGAATCCCGTTGCTTGAAGACGATAGAAGCGACGTCGTATTGCTGAAGTTCCTTAGAGCTAGGGATTTCAAAGTGAAAGACTCGTTGGCTATGCTCAAGAACACGATTAAGTGGAGAAGAGAGTTCAAGATCGACGAACTTGTTGAGGAAGATCTTGTGGATGATCTTGACAAGGTTGTGTTTATGCATGGACATGACCGAGAAGGTCACCCTGTGTGTTATAATGTCTATGGTGAGTTTCAGAATAAGGAGCTTTACAACAAGACGTTTTCTGATGAGGAGAAGAGGAAACATTTCTTGAGGACTAGGATTCAGTTCTTGGAGAGGAGTATTAGGAAGCTTGATTTTAGCTCTGGTGGGGTTTCTACTATTTTTCAGGTTAATGATATGAAGAACTCACCTGGATTAGGGAAGAAAGAGCTTAGATCGGCTACTAAGCAAGCTGTTGAGTTGCTTCAAGACAATTACCCTGAGTTTGTCTTCAAACAGGTATACATTTTCTAGATTTGTTTCCTTAGGATCCTGTACTTATGAAACAAGGAACATGGTTCTGCTTGTCCTGTTTTATTGTCTTTCATTGGTATCTGAGCATCTTGTCTTTTTGGCCCTTCTTATTAAGACATGATTGAATTTTGTTTCAGGCTTTTATCAATGTTCCTTGGTGGTACCTTGTGTTTTACACTGTGATTGGTCCGTTCATGACACCACGATCAAAGAGCAAGCTAGTGTTTTCTGGTCCTTCACGTTCTGCTGAAACCCTTTTCAAGTAACTTTTAGAACTATTTTTATTGAGCCTTTACTTAAACCGTTTATGTTTAGTCTCTTATCTGAACTGTTTGGAAAAATGTGGACTGTAGATATATTTCACCCGAGCAAGTTCCTGTACAGTACGGAGGATTGAGTGTAGATCCTTGCGACTGTAATCCAGACTTTTCTTTGGAAGATGCAGCTTCAGAGATCACTGTTAAGCCCGGAACAAAACAAACTGTTGAGATCATAATCTACGAGGTTAGTGTTGTCCTTACATTTAACAATTGCAAGATGAAACAAAGGTCATCATTAAGTCATGATGCTTAGTAAAATCCTGTAAGTCTGATTTCAAGCTGTTGTTGGCGCAGAAATGTGAACTTGTGTGGGAGATAAGGGTAATTGGATGGGAAGTGAGCTACAAAGCAGAGTTTGTGCCAGAAGAGAAAGATGCTTACACGGTTGTTATACAAAAACCAAGGAAGATGAGACCATCCGATGAACCGGTGTTAACCCATAGCTTCAAAGTGAACGAGCTTGGTAAAGTTTTACTTACAGTAGACAACCCAACCTCTAAGAAGAAGAAGCTCGTTTACAGGTTCAATGTCAAACCTCTCTAAGTTTAAAAACAAACAACAAATCTTTCCAAACTTGTTTTTTTTTTTTTTTTTTTTACAAAAATATGGTTTCTTTAAACAGAAGTGAGATACGTCTTATGTGTGGTTGTTGTATATGTGGAGAGTGTTTGTTTTATCATCATATATCATGTAATTTATGTGTGGTTTATAATACAATGGAGCTTCTGCATCTTTTGCTCTTGTAATCATTTGAGGAGAATAATAATTTACATGACTTTCTGAAATAAAGATTTCTTTTTAAAAAAAATCTCAACCAATTTATTGATTGTGTCTGTTTATGAAATCAAGTGTATACGTCTTATTAGGTGTCGTGCAAACATCAAGTGTATAAATCACGAGGTTTAATATATATTGAATTTCACTTCAAATAAAAGATTCGTAAAGGCTGTTGATTTACACGTTGGAACAACTTCTCCGACACTGACATAATGTTGTTGTCTCAAGACTGGAGTGGGTGGAAGAGGTTCCATTTGTGTCTTGTTTACACTAAATCTGTTGGCTGTTGCATCATTCAAAATAACAATTATGGGTTGGGATTACTAATTCAAGATTTCAAAGAGCTTTAATTATGAATAAAGACCATTATTTCCACCTATTAATTAAAACACACGAAATGTAGTTTATCTGTAATTACTAATCAAGATTTAACAGAGTTTTGAAGAATAATATCGATGAAAATTGAAACAATACTTGTCAACGTTTATCACTTTTTATAGTCGCTCGTTGCTAAAACTAAAAATGGTCAAATGAACAAATCTATGCATATGAATGAACATGCAAACCCTTATTCAGTCATAAACATATATGTATACTTTACCACTATATTTATGGAAGTGATCAACTAACCACAAGTATTGTGTAATTCAATTGTGTGAAAGTGATATATTATTATTTTCTTTTTAAGAATTATAATAGAAAAAAACAAAAAAAAGCAAATAGAAAGTGAATGAGGATTGAGGAATTGATGAAGAAGCACATGCGAAGACTAGGGCAGTAGTGAATGAGCCTGTTCGTTTCGTCGTCGCAAGTACCTGCGGCTGCGGCAGCCGCATGTGTTGTTGTTCGTTTGGTTGCCGCAGGTGCTTGCGGCAAGACGCTGCGGCGAACGCTGATTCTAATTTTGGACGTCGATTAGTTGCGGCGATCAAAAAAGTTGTGTTTGCCGCAGTCGCAGCCGCCTGCGTCAGACAAACGAACACGCTCAATATGTTCAAATTGCATTCATGGCTGTTTGTGTTGTGTCGGTCCACGCATGTCCCTCCCTTTTCTATTGCTAGATTATTTATGCATTTTTTCATACGAACTCCGAACTGTCTTCGGACCAGACATTATGATCACTCCCATTTCTTTTTACATCATATTTTATATTTACATAGTATTATTTAATTACGTAAAACCATTACAAATTCATGCTTTCTACCAAACAATAAAACCCAACTTGAGCTGTTTTCAGGTTTGACACTCTGTATTCTTTTCAACTTTCAATGTTGTTGGTGGATCTTGTTAAAAAAATCCAAATTCTGAAGACACGATGTTGGCATCTATTTTTGGTAGCTTTCAAAAATTAGATGATATTCTATTTAGAATATTTCGAAGAAAAAAGTTGGCCATTTTTAGTATCCTCATCTCATTATGAATATATTTACTATCATTTTCAAAATGAATGACGCAAAGTTGATGAAGAAAAATAAATAAATAAAGGAAATTGACATGTATACAGTATACAGTTTAGTTTATAAATTAAGATGAAAAGATTTGTTTTGATCATCAGGGTAATAAGGGCCGTGGTTGATATTTGTTTAACTATAACTTTGATAAAACATGCGGATTAGACTTGACAAGTCACATGATGTTAACTTTAGACTTATTTGGATTTTTAAAGAATGAGTAGGCCATGGACAATTTAGCCATTATTAGTTTGCATTTTGTCAACATTCACACCTATCCCAGCTATTATTTATGTGTGTGTTTTCTTATGTTTTAAGTAATATTCCAATTTCCACGATTTGAAACTACTTGTTAATCTCCATTTGCTTGTCAATGGTTTTTGTTTCTTACTTAACTTTGCACCATCATCCTTTTTCAAAAGATATTTATAAACCATATCGTGAAGATGATAATTTAGGAGGCATGTGAAACGAATCTATCAATATCAGCCAGTTTAACTAGCGATTTATATTCGTTGACTAGATTGGGCAACTTCACATGATAAAGAAACTATTGTATACATTGAGATATTTATGTTTAGGTCAATTCGAGGTTCGACCATAAATCATTTATTACAAACTTCTTTTTTAAAATTGTCATACGTACGGACCATTGTCAATCTAGACTCTAGAGGTCATTATTCTGAACAGACTAAATTATTTCATTCTAATCCGATCTTTATGGGTTGATACACAAATTTCAAACTATAGATATACATCTTTATATTGAAATAACTCACCTAAGAGATTGTCTTTGCCTCTTTTGTCTTCCCAATCCCAAGAGAATTAGATTCGTAAAAGAAAATATACAAATAAAATAGAGTTTACAGTTGAATATCGTTGTTTCTCTTAATGGCCAAATCTAATGTGTGCTTTGGTTCCGTGATCCGTGTCTTATCCACGACTATTAGTCCATATTTGTCAACAAAGAGGGTCCATTCTCATAATATCTCGTCCTTAATGTCTCATTCAGTGTTATCCACTTCAATCTATTTTTATACACAGAGGGATCTTTTTCATATTTATATTCATATCTCTCTATCAATTACTTGATATAACAACAAATCTACAAATCAGCCGTGACACGTCTCTTCTTATCTCTTAAACTATATATATCCACTGAATATATCTATAAACATATGGTATGATATATTATGAACAATAATATCCAATGTAACTTTCAACTCAACTTTTTTCCGAATACTTTATACCAAGAAAACATTAGTTTCAGAATCAATTTCATGAACAGAAGTAAAGAGAAAAGATAGAAAAAAGAAAAGGAATTATGAATTCATAAAGATTTACACAATTTTACAAACAAAAGTAAGGAACAAAAAAGTTAAAGGTAAAAAAAAAAAAAACGAAACAAAGAGTTCTTTTTCTTTTGAACTGTAATCACATATTCTTCTTCACACACAAAAAACAACCCCCAATATCAAAACAAAGCAAAAAAAAAAAAAAACACAACCACTTCTTGAGATTTCAAAATTACATAATAAATAAACAAACTAAATTAATTAATTAAAGTTTGTTTTCCCCAAATAACAAAATAACATTTCTTTTCTTTTGTTTTGCTTCTTCCTTGGATTTCGATAAGATCAGACCTTTGGTTGAGTTTTGAACCTGTAAAGCACTTTCTTCTTCTTGGAAGTCTGGTTATCGATTGTGATCACAATCTTGCCCGGTTCACCCACCTTAAAAGAATCGGTTATCACCGGTTCGTCAGTTGACCCAATCTTCCTGGTTTTAGAGACGATCACAGCATAGCTTCCTTCGGTGGTTGGCTCAAACTGAGCTCCGTAGCTCACGTCTGCACCCAAAACCCTAAGCTCCCATGAGAGCGTACAAGCCTGCCATACGATTTACATTCTTAGTAAACATTCTTAGTAAACAATATTTTTACAAAACCAACTCATAAATTAGTAATCAAATTTCTGAACGTATATACCTCAGAAGCAGGCAATTCAATGGTGTAGTTTCCTGCCGGTTTAACGATGGCCTCGGTTACGGTTTCTACAGTGGTTGCAGCAACCTCTTTGCTAAGTCCGCCATATTTAACCGGGACTTGTTCAGGAGCTATGTATCTATTTCAACCAACATATATAACCGTTAGTAAGAAACATGATAAAAAAATATGAACCATCATATGGTTAAAAGTGAGAGAATGTTTAATTACTTGAAAATTGTATCGGCAGATTTGGATGGACCAGCAAGGACCATCTTGTTCCTAGTCCTTGGCGATGTGATGATAGATCCGAATGTTTTGTAGTATGGAATGTACCACCATGGGACATTGATGAATAGCTGCAACAACAACAACAAGAAAAACAAAAAGTTCTAAATTAAAGAAATAAAAGAAGAATATAACTTATAATATGCAATTTCGGCGTGACCAAATTATACTATATCATCTTTAATTATTATTCTAAAATTTTAATGTTATAACCAGGTTCAAATCTGCATATTGCATGTTGTGTGTGACGGATACGGAAAAATATGATACCTCTCTAGCGGCGAATTCAGGGTAATTGTCTTCAAATTGTTTAACAGCACGTCTGATGAATTGCCACAACGCTCTCTTGCCAAGTCCTGGAGCGTTCCTGAAGTCACTGACGAACACAAACGAAGACTTCGCTTCAGGGTTGCTGAAGTCAATAGCTCTCACACACTTCTCTTGTAGCTGAATCCTCCAGTTGAGGAACTTGTTAAGCTTCTCCTTGTCGGAGAATAGCTCTTTGTTCTGGAACTCACCGTATGAGCTGTAGATCACGGCGTGTCCTTCTTTATCGACACCGTGAGCGAACACCATCTTCTCGAACTCGTTTGCTTCTTCTTCTCCTCCTGATTCGACGAGCTCGTCGATCTTGTTTTCTTTACGCCACTGGACTGTGTTTTTGAGCATGGTTAAAGCTTCTTTGACCTTGAAGTCTCTTGCACGGAGAAATTTCGTGAGGATCACGTCGGATCTCTCGTCTTGGAGTAGTGGGACTCCCCAGATCGAGACTTCTTCCGGCTCAACTGGCTCAGCCTCGGTGACGGCTACGGTCTCTTCCACGACCGGTGCAGCGGCTGATTCAGGTGGTGAAACAGAGACGATCGATTCTTCGATTGCTTCAACGGTCTTTGTTCCATCTTCGTCAGCACCAGAGGCTTTCTCGGTTGTTTCAGTTGCTGCTTTCTCTTCAGTTTTGGTCTCTGCCGGAGCCGCCGCCGCCTCTGATGATGGTTTCTCCTCCGCCGCTGGAACCGCAGGTTTCTCTTCTTCAACCTTCACCTCAGTGGAGGTCTCTTCTTTCTTTTCCTCTGTTTTCTCCTCTGTTTTAGTTTCCTCCTCTGGTTTCTTCTCTTCAGGTTTCTCTTCCTTCACCGGCGTCGGGGGAGCAGTGAATTCTCGTTTGTTCAAAGCCTCCCTTACAAGCTCCTTGAACTCTTCGAGTGCCTTCTTCTGAACTTCCTCAGCCGTTAGAACAATCACCTTCTCAGCAGCTACAACAACCGTCTCTTCCTCCTTCACTGGAACAGATTTCTCCGCTTCCACCACGGGGGACTCCTCCTTCTCCGGAACCGCCTTCTCATCCGAGGCAGGAGTAGCAGCCACTTCCTCCTTCTTCTCAGCCACAGGGGTAGGAATAGTAGTAACCTCCTTATCAGTCATAGGTTTCTCCGTCACCGGAACGGCCACATCAGCTGATTTCTGTACCTCTTCTTGAGCCATCTTTCAAAATTCAAGAAAAAGAGAGAGAGAGAGAGAGAGAGAGAGAGAGAGAGAGAGAGAGACTTGGGAAAAGTGAAAGAGAGAGAGAGAGGGTTTGTGAGGAGAGAGAAGAGAAGGAAGAAGTTTTTATAAGGAAAAAAAGAAACAGAGGAATTTGGCAAAAGGGAACAGACTGGTCGGAGCTGTTTTGACAGCTCATTCTAACACACCTCTCTCTCTCTCTATGGGTCCTCTTTATTTTCTCCCAACGGCCGTCTTTTGTTTTCACTGTAAACCTCTCTTTTAAAACTTCCATTTTGATTCCTTAATTTACCTTATTATATGGGTTCTTTCCATAATTAACATTACATTAGTTACTATAACTACATATTTTGATGATTCTCCTTGATCTGAAGATATTCTACAGCTTTTCTCCTCTTTTAGTCGTCTAGATTCTTCTTTTCTATGTGCATAATTAATGTTTTCTTATAGTCATTTAGTTAAAATAATATCATCAAATCTTTAAAATTAAAGATGATATTTTCAAATTAGATTCAGAAATTAAAGAAAATAGAGAAAAAAAAAAAAGTGGAATCATTTGCCAAACGGTAAAGAGAAAAGGCAGTAGCATGCTAGTCATGTTTTTAATAATTTTTATTTTTAAAAAGTAAAGTGTGCTTCAAATCATGACACCATGTTATATTTCACCACATATGTTAATAAACATACAATTTCTTGTTACATGTTTAAAGACATTTTTTTCTTTCTCTACTTATATTTTAAAGGATATAATTTTATCATGTACGAATAAGATAATCTAAGAATAGTAATCTAAACCAATTTCAAGTTGAATCTGACCGTATCCCATAAGTTTAGTACACAATTCAAACTTAAATTATCAATGTTTGCATGTATTCTAGTACAAAAGCAATAAGTTCATGAAGATTTCAAAAATTAATTCGAAAAAATTTAATGTGTCGAGTAGTAACTAAGCTTAATTGTAACAGTAAAATATGTAACCGCGTTTGAAATGAATAGTTAATAAGTCACGATAGTTTTGTTTTTGTACATTCTTCGAAAGTGTAACCGCCATAATATCAAGTCCCAGTGCCAGAGTCTTGAGGCATGAGAATCCAACTAGTGATGAATGATGTAGACGTTTGATTTTGTCAGGTTTTTCAAAAAGGATTAAACCGCAATTATATATAATCAACGTACTTATTAGTGTGATGATGCCTAAAAATTACATCTAGACACCACTTCGCACGTAATGGAATCCTCAAATAATTGTATTTGGTCATCTCATCTGTAACATATATTGGAACCGTTGTTTGATGCGTTGTAATTATAAACTGAACGCAAAATCTGATATTTAGGGGAAAATTGCAATAGAGACTAGAGCTGTACGTCAACCCTACCGTGGCATATATATATATATATATATATATATATAACCAAGTTCCATTCATGTCATACTACTTTATACTATTTTCTATTGGTCATCAGACATTATTTCTGCCACCTAATCTGAATTCAATTTACATTCTAAAGACTAAATGAATGAATAAATATATTCTGATTACATATTTTAAAAAGTAAAGTTGGTACAATGGCAGAGGACCCAGTGGAATGATCCGTTAAAAATCCTATCATCGGTTTGCTTTTGTCAAAAAAAAAAAAAGAAAAAGAAGAAAGAAAGCTGTTCTTGTTGTTGGTTTGGTTTTTATGTTAATCGCTGTTGCCATCTTATTATTATACATACATTCTTACATTGTATTTAGCTGTTTTTTTATTTTATTTTCCTTATTATTTTCTTTCTTAACCCACTTTAACAATGATTGATCCTAGTTTGCAGTATCCTAATGAAGAATTTCTTATACTTATTTTAGGTGGGGGCTAATTATAACATTATTAGTCTTTTTTCTTTTAGATGTTAAGATCATCGCATCTGACTTTTCTTATTTTATCTACCTATACATATTGAGCATATATTTTTATTTTAGTTAAATTTTATGTTACTGTGTAACAATTGGAGACGTTACAAAAATGGATTTTAACGTTAACAATTAGGGGCAAATTTGCAAATAGCCAAAAACCATTTTCTCTTTTTTCGGGAAAATGGCATCCGACAAATTATACGTTCTCGTAAGTTTTCAGATAAAAAAAATTCGAAAAGAACACAAATATAATCAAACACAATTTTTCTCCATAAATGTACTGTATTTGTTTCTATCTTAGCATTTAAGCTGTAACGATAGAATCTTAGAGTTGACCGAATCTTTTTGAAGCTTGAAAATCTCTTTCTAATTCTGAATTTCTCGTCCTTCTAACCACCTCAGCACCCGACCCGAACTCATCCCGAGTCTTCACTTCCAAAGTGTTAGAACCCCCACACCGCTGGTGACACTTGTAGGATCCAGCTCCCACACTCGATATCCATAATGGTCGAAATGAGTCGGATCTCAAAACCAAATTATGGAGAAAATATGTGTATTATTGAGCTTATGTCTTGAGTAAATATGGAGAAAATGTTACATATTTATACTAAAATATACAATTAATTTCATGATTTATACAATCATTTAACTTAAACGCATCTGTTTTAATATTTGCATTAAAACCATATCGTCCGAATTTCTTAGTTGACTCAATCTCCTTTGAGGCCCAAGAATATCTTTTCAGCTCCTGACTTCTCGTCTTTCTCTCCACCTCATGGTCCCAAGCTCCCTCGATCTTTCGAGATGAACGATTCCGAATTGAGTTCCTTGTCATTGGAGTTTTCACTTTTTAACTACATGTGTCACAAGTGTCTCCTCTAGTCTATGTGTCAACTCTTGACCTCAGACCCAAACCGAGAGGGGTCTTGGGCCCAACAACACATGTCATAAAGGAAGACTCTAAGTCAATACTCTGACCGTTAACTTAGAACCCGAGCGCGAAGGGGTTTTAATCTCAACAATATATTAAATTAATTAATAAAAATAGATTATAATAAAATTTTGTTTTAATATATTTCTGATTTTTATATGCTTGAAAACTAATTAAGTAGAGTGCAATAGTTGCTTGACAACAAATTTTAGTTACAATTGTCTTTCAAAAATGGTACCCCTCCATTTTTTTAAAGTGTATTATAGATGAAAATTTTTTGAGTTCATCCCTAGGAGTGAATCTCTCTTGTTCATCCCATCTTTATTAACCAATAAAAATATAATAATTTTTGGGTTCACCATAGGGGTAAGTTGAACCATTTTGTTCACCTCTCCATATACATTTAAGAATCTGACATGTCATAATACATTTAAGAACCTATTCATTCACCTCTTTATAAGATAATGAAACAAAATCAGTATACATTATAATAAAATTAAAAATTCAAACCGTTCTTTTATAAACCTAAACCGATATATAATTTCATTCTAATTGTAAAATCTAAATCCTAACTATCTCATTTGTAAACCCAAACCGACATAAAATGTCATTCTACTTGTAAAATTTAAACTCTAATCATCTCATTTGTAAACCCAAACCGACATATAATTTCGTTCTAATTGTAAAATCTAAACCCTAACCATCTCATTTGTAAACCAAAACCGACATATAATTTTGTTTTAATTATAAAATATAAACCTTAACCACTTCTTTTGTAAACCCAAACCGATATATAATTTTGTTTTAATTATAAAATCTAAATCTTAACCACTTCATTTGTAAACCCAAACCGACATATAATTTCGTTTTAATTGTAAAATCTAAACCAAGCAACATTTAACTTTCCTTAATTAAAATTATACAGAATTTGCTTTTAAATTTTATTGTGATTTATTTTTTAAATAAAATAATGTATAGAAGATTCTGATTGGTTGAAAAGAAGGAAGTGAACAAAGGGGTTCACCTAAAGAGTGAACCTCAGTATTAATAACAATACTAGGTAGAGGACCCGCAACTACAAATTATATTACGAATGTCACTCTTTGTTATTTAATTTATTTTAACATATATTTATATCATTATTATTAATATTTTTAAGTCATAGAATATCTAGACGGTTATTTTTTTTTCTATTTGTAAATTTTGGTTTTGATTTTATCTGTATATATTTATTCCGCACATAGGGGATGTCATGTCATATCATATTTATAAAATAAATATATAAAAAGACAAAACAAATCAAGGAAATAAATTTTGTAGATTTTTTATTAAAGAAATTATGTTAGTTTGGGTTTATAAAAGAGGATTAGGGTTTAATTTTTATAAGAAAAAACTATATCTCGGTTTGGGTTTAGATTTTACAATGGTTAGGATTTAGATTTTACAATTAAACGAAATTATATGTCGGTTTGGGTTTACAAAATAGTGGTTAGGGTTTAGATTTTACAATTAAACCTCGTTTAATTGTAAAATCTAAATCAAACCAATATTTAACTTTCCTTAAATAAAAGTATTCAGAATTTGTTCATCTTGAAATATACGATGAAATCAAATGTTGAGATCAAATATAAATTTAGAAGATACTCTAATGACGTAGTATGTAAATATGATGAGATCAAATGTTGTGTTCAATCAAATCTTCCCATACATATTGACGACCAAAAATTCATATTTATAAAATATTCATTATGTGTGGTTCATCGTAATTTTGTATCGTCATTTTAATTGTAAAATCTAAAACATAATTTTCATTTATAAACCCAAACTGATATATAACCTTATTTAATTGTAAAATCTAAACCAAACCAATATTTAACTTTCCTTAAATAAAAGTATACAAAATTTGTTTTGCTTTTAATTAATTTGATTTATTTTTAAAATAAAATATTATATAGAACATTCTGATTGGTTGAGAGAGAAGGGGGTGAATATAAAGGTTAAAATTAAGGAAACAAATCTTAATTAAGGAAACAAATTTTGTAGATCAATCAATTTTAAAATTGTTAATACTAATATTATATTACAATTTTTCATTATCACATCTAAACCCTAACCATTTTTTATACATCCAAACTAACATATAATTTTGTTTAACTGTAAAATCTAAACTCTAACCACTCTTTTATAAACCCAAACCGACGTATAATTTTGTTTAATTGTAAAATCTAAACCCTAACCACTCTTTTGTAAACCCAAACCAATATTTAATGTGTTTAATTGTAAAATCTAAACCCTAACCACTCTTTTGTAAACCCAAACCGACATATAATTTCGTTTAATTGTAAAATCTAAACCCTAACCACTCTTTTGTAAACCCAAACCGACATATAATTTCGTTTAATTGTAAAATCTAAACTCTAACCACTCTTTTGTAAACCCAAACCAACATATAATTTTGTTTAATTATAAATCTAAATCCTAACCACTCTTTGTAAACTCAACCCGACATATAATTTTAAAAATTATAAATTTAAACCCTAATCCTTTTTTTTTAAAACCAAACCCGACATAATTTCTTAAATAAAAGATCTACATAATTTGTTTCCTTAATTTGTTTTATCTTTTTATCTTAATTTTGATTTATTTTTTTAAATATGATATGACATGTCATATTGTATTCTGATTGGTTAATTAAGAGAGGTTGAATGAGAATTGTCACCTCCCGGGGTGAACCCAATAATTTTTATGTTTGGAGTATAAGGCATAGTGGACCATGCAGATTATCAAGTCAGGAAATATGTTTCCAATGGAATGTTATTGTTGGTCAGCATTTTTTTTTTCTTTCTAAAAATAAAAGATATTTCCATTTTCTTTTTTTTTGTCAAAAAATAAAAAAATAAAAAAAAAAGATTTTTCCATCATATCTAAAAGATATTTCCATTTTTTTCTAAAATAAATAAATAAGTAATTTCCATTTACGAGAGTAAATAATATTACCATATCTTTGACTATTTAATCATTCTTCAAATGTGATGGAGTATAAATAGATGAGATGTCATAATTTTAAAGTTCATTTTTATAAAACATATACAGTTATTATTGGAAAAATTCATTCATAATGTATGGCTCATCATCATTTCACTTAATATTTTGTGTTATATTCATAGTTTTTCTTTTTGGTGGTTTATGCGAAGCTAGTGTGAATATAGATGTGGATATCATCAATGATATTGGTCAGAATATTCAATTAGGACTACACTGCAAATCAAAAAACAAAGATCTCGGATCACAATCTTTAGCTCCTCATCAACACTGGGGATTTAGAGGATCTTTTAACTTTTGGAGAAGAACTTTATTCTTTTGTCACTTTGTATGGGAAAATCAGTCTAAATGGTTCGATATTCTTAGTTCTGACGATATAAAGAAATGTAAACATCAACCTTGTGTTTGGAGCATAAGACCTTATGGTCCATGTAGAATAACAGGTGGTGAAACATGTTTCCGATGGAATGTTGGTGTTTGAATACCGTTGTAACAAGATTTCATATTTATAAGCCAAATAATAAAAAGTGTTATTTTCTTTTTACTAAACCAACACTTTTCGTCTCTTAAGCCCATCATAAAATGTCAAAACTTTGGACTGTAGAACTTCCCTGCTAGGTCAATTTGAATGAGCTCCTAAGACCACTAAAGAGAAAGAATCTTAGAAGCAAGCTCTAAGTTTGAAGATAATTAACGATTAAATGAAAGATGCACCAAAACAGTTTAGTCAACAAAAAACATCTAATGAAAAATCTCATTATTTTATGTAGCCAAACCGAGATAATTTAGAGATTTGAAAAGACCGTATAGAAATTTGGTTATTTGGCAAATTCACCAATGTCTTGGAACAATACTATGATTATTATGATGTGAAAGGAAGAATTGAATATTAAGGGCAGCCCTATCGGGGGTTGCTCATGTAAATACATTTATTAAAAAAATAATAAAAAGAAGAGAGAGAACAAAAAAGAAGGAGGATCGTTGCTTCTGTGAGAAACTTGAGAAACGTTTCTACGAGTAAATTAGACAGGTATCATTTATCCAATAGTACACATATTAAAAAAAAAAAGTGTAGTAAAAATATATTTTTTTAGTTTTCTGAGAAACGTATCATCGTTCCTCCATTAAAGATGGTCTAAAGGCACAATGTTTTTGTTGTCATTTAATAAATAATATATAATGATAAAGGCACGAATGGGGTGTATTCAACTTGACATTTTAAGTGATTTGTGTAAAATTTGCAAATTCTATGTTATTCAATCATAAATTTTAAAAACTCGATTATAATCTATTGTTATTGAACTAATGATTTAAAAATCAACTTTAGAATCCACTGTTCTTAAACTGATGATTTAAAAATTTACTTTAAAATCCACATTTATTCAAAACAGTTTGTGCATTTGGATTTTAATGATTTTTAGGGATTTTGAAGGATTTGATACTAAGCTATCAATATAAAGGCGCTCAGTCACAACATTAGAAGTCAGATTCGTTAGGCCTAAACATTTAGAGTATATTTTTTTGAGGATAAGGTTTAATATTTTTATAGTTTTGGGTTTAATTTTTAAAATTTTCAGAAATAGCACTACTTACATAATTTTAATATTTTAAGAATTTTTTGAGTTTGGGTTATCTACTTTACATTTAGAGTATGTTTTAAAGGGGGTAAGGTTTAGCATTTAGAGTTTCAGGTTTAATTTCGAAAGTTTAATTTTGATCTACAATAAAACCTCTATAAATTAATAATGTTGGGACCAAGACATTTTATTAATTTATAGTGATATTAATTTATCTATAAATTAATAATTATTATTTTATAATGTAAATTAATAATTATTAATTTATAGGTATATTTTTAATTGTTTAATTTTTAAAAAAATAAATTGAGACAATTGTTGCAAAATAAAATTAGAATTTTGGATGTTGTAATTTTTATAGTATTAGAATTGAATTTGAAATAATTAAAAAATATTATTGACAACGAATTACAAATATTATAGACAAATTCACTTATATACATGACATAAATATTCAAATATATGAATAAGAATATCCATTATCGTATTTTAATAGTTTATCAAACTATCAAAATGTAAATGATGCATATTTAGAAAGTGAAAACTTTAAAAAGTTTTAGCTGATTTATGAAATGTTATAGAATATGGGTTCGAGTATATGGTTTCTCCCAAGGGATGATCGGTTCGAGTTCTAACATAAATTTGTTTTTGGCAAGCTGTTAACGTTGACTTAACTTCTCCGTCAGATAATTTGAAGATGTGTTTATTTTGGTAAAGTCAATAATAATTAACGATCTAATTGGAAAGTCAACTAAAGTTAGCTAATATTTCACTTCAAATAAAGTTTATGCTTTTTTCAATATTTTTGATAAGTTCAGGATTTTTATGACATTTTTCTTAATATAGTTTTACTGCATCCATGTTTTCTATTTTCCAAAAACAGAATTACTATTCTAATAGAACCCAAAAGAAAAAGCTGATCAAAATCTTCTAAAAAATAAAATAAAATTAAAGGTACATTATTTGTATAAAACTCAAACTCAACAAAAAACCGAAAACTATACCATACCAAATCATAAATGATATCTTTCGTTTTCAACATTTAAATCAATTATCAATCCCTATAACCAAAATATTATCACAAAACGTATAAATAATGATTTTAATATCAAAATAAATCGTAAATACCATCTCTCAACGTAACCTTATTCCTCAAGATGGCTAGAGTTTACTTTGGGCTTTTGTAGACATACGACTTGGCGAGATGGACAATGAAAACGAAGGAGATGGAGCTGAGACAAGCAAGTAGCCAATAGAAGTAATCAAGATGTGCTTGGTTCAGGTTATTATCGAACCAGCTCGCTTGACCGGACTGGCTTGTGGCTTTCTCGATGACCGATACCATGAAACTACTCAGGAAGTTTCCTATGCCTATTATGCTTAGGTATAGAGCCAGTCCCATGCTCCTAAGCTCGACCGGGATCTGTCCATAGAAAAACTCTTGTAATCCAACCATAGTGAAAACGTCAGACACTCCAAAGAGAACGTATTGTGGAATGAGCCAGCAAACACTCATTGGGACCGTGGCGTCAGGCGAGTCAACTAGCCCGTGGTCTCGAGCGACCTTGAGTCTTTTCATCTCGACCAAAGCAGCTGTCACCATTGAAATAATTGAGAGGAAAATGCCGGTGGAAATTCTCTGAAGCGTTGTGATTCCTGCTGGTTTATGAGTGAATGATCGTACAATTGGGACGAATAAACGGTCATAGATTGGGATGAAGAAGATAATTCCTAGGCTTATGAAGCATTGGAGTGTAGCAGCAGGGACTATGAGTGTTGATGAGATTGATCTGTCCATTGTAGATCCTTGCTTTGTGAAGAAAGTAGGAGATTGCCCATACACAATGCCAAACACTAAACTACACATCCATATTGGAATGAGACTCAACACAGCTTTTGCTTCCTCAACTTCATGTGAACCGCACGAAATTACCGCTCTATCCAAGAATCTGCATTTGCAAAAAGATTATATTCATTTTTATTATCTTTCAACATGTGAGGCAAGTAACTCACAAATTAAATACAAAAACCCGAAGCTGTGAGAGTTTTTCGAAGATACATATAGTTTTTTAACTTTATTTTCTAGTTCTTTGTAAAATGTAAATTTAAACACTTTTGCTGTGGTACGTATAACGTATGAAATTGAAAAGAGGAAGTTGAATAAAATTTAAAGGATAAGCTGTATAAATAAATAAATATATGCTCGAGCATTTATAGTAAACAAACTAGATAAAAGTGAAAAGGAAAAAAAAATGTTAAAACATGCCACATGAGACGAATAAATATTTAATTTATAGATTGAAAAAGTTTCAACCTTTTTAGTTCGATGATTTATTTTGTCTATGCATTTATATACTATTTAAAGAAAAAGGAGTATTATATTAGGTTTACGGTTTAACTAAGTTTAGATAAGCATATTGACATTAAAAAATACGCAAACCACAGTGTACCAAAGAAACGAAAAAACAAATCAACACACGTATAAACCTAGTATTACCTGAATTTGTTCGAAGTTTTTTCGTTAGGCAGAAGAAGGCTAGTCTCATCAGAAGGAGTTTGTCGTCGGTTTTTGGCTGCAGCTATTAAAACACGGCCAATTCTAACGAAAGGGTTATTATGTTTTTGCCCTTGTCTTTTTTCTCCTTTAGTGTTGAAGCGGTAAGTTTTGATTCCAAGTAAGAACAAGAACAGAGAAAGCATCATGGAGAGACATGGAATCCCATATCCTAAAGCCCAACTTAGATTTTCTTGGACATAATTGATGACCAACCGAGTGGTGAATATACCGGTTGATATCGCAAAATACAACCAGTTAAAGTAAGAGCTCTTGGCTTTGGACTCTATAGGGTCTTGTTCGTCAAACTGATCTGCTCCGAAAGTTCTTAGACATACCTTGAAGCCTCCTTCCCCTAACGCAATCAGATAAAGAGCACAAAAGAAGACTCCTACTTTGACCTGAGAAACGCACGAAACATGTGTTTCTTGATCTCCACAGATATCAGGAATCGTCGCTGAATACGTAAGCAGCCCAAGTCCCTAACATTCAAGATCACACAAAATACAAATATTTGAGATTTTCAAGAATTGTGAGACGATCCGAGCTCAAGAATGAACTAGAAAAAGCTTTTGAGTTAAATTATTACCATTATGTAGAAAGAGGAGGTTACGAGGATGGTACGGAAACGTCCGAGAAACGAGTCGGCGATAGAACCCCATACGAGAGGCAAAAAAGCTGCTGTTCCGAGCCAGAGGTTAACGTTTGACGCAGCAACCGCCGTTGACTCTTGTAGCGGCCCCGTGAAGTAGGTCATCAGATTTGAAGCTACCCCGAAGTAGGCGAATTTCTCCGCCATAAAATTAAGTTATATATATAGTACATAAAATTAACCAAAACTAGTGTTCATATGATATTGTTTAGCACGTGAGTCACGACGATCTAGAACTTTATATTGATTGGTCCATTGATAAATGCGACGCTATAAACTTCTTAGGTGTCAGGGAATGACACACCATATCGAAGTGGTTGGGAACGAGGAGAAATTTGCACAATAGAGTGGTTATTATAATTAATTAAAATAAATGGAAGATTTTTATTTTTTTTGGTCAACAATATATAGGAAGATTAGATTTCAGATATGATGATGATTACGGCCGATAGCCGTGCATGCCTGTCATGGAGTTCACATTAACCAAAATCAGAATGACCAAAATATACTCTAGGCTTTTCATATTATATAACCTGCCAGCGTTTTCCACGTGAGTCACGACGAAAACGCTATTTGGTCAATTAATTGATTAAGCTAATAGCGACTAGACGCTAGAAAAGTCTACGGTTACAGGATTCGCGTAGATGAAGTGGTTGGGGAGGAGCTAGGGATAGTTGTCAAAATTATTAGATTTGAGAGGTCCGATCCGATCTCCAGTTGTTTAATGCATCCTATATTCAAGATTTTCTAGCAGACGCCAGATGAATGATTGATTGTACTCTTCTCATTTATATTATTTTTGTAGAAATTTGAAAACTACATTTTCTTTGACTAACACCATCTTTATAGGGAGAACACCAAGAGTATTCTAAGCTCAAAAAATTAGTAAAATAATGAATAGTAGTTTAAGAATAATTTTTTTGATTTTGAATAAGAACTGATTTAAGCTCAGTTCTTATTGGTCGTGGCTTCACGTGATTGGCCGAAATTTTTTGCAAAGAAAGAAAAAATAAAATGTTTGTATGTTTAATTAATTAAGTAATATGTTTGTGTGTTTAATTAAATAAAATGTTTGTGTGTTTACTTAATTAAGTAATATGTTTGTTTAGTTTTTTTTTTAATTTTATTTACAATGTTTTTTTGTTTCATAAAAATTTGGTATTGTATTTTGAATTTTAGTAAAAATTTTATAAGTTTGCAATTTAAATGTTATTTTATAAGTTTTTATAATTGTAATATATTTAAGAATATTATATTATTAAATCTTATGATCTTAAACATGTTCTTCCAATAATTAACTTCTTAACAAAAGAGCTTAACTAATGATATTATATTATTTTCATAATATTTTTATTTTAAGAATACCCAAAATAGTTCTCCCTACAAAAATACTTTGCCTAAAGCAAATCATTTTTTTTCCTTTTCTTTTCGCTATTGACAAAAATGAGTAAATCATCTAGTTTGTTTGTAGCGGCGACAAGAAAAATCAAAAAAGTTAAATTTCTTATTTGTACAGCTACAGTATATACAAAGAATTTCTATATCGATTTAAAAGAAAATCAAATTCATCAATTTAAAACTTATTAAGTCATTATTGTAATAAACTTTTTTTTTAATAGTTAAGTACCTTTTTGACCTTTTTGATTGTTAAGTAAGATATATTTTATAATAAATTTAAAAATATATGTCGACGGACTGACGATGATGGAGGCAGACACGTCTCATCATTCATCACGATGCCATGTGTGGGTTAATTAATATGTCACACAGCGTAATTAAGAGCTGTATCGCAGTTAATACTTTTAGGTCCAGGGCGCCGGATAACGTTGCATGGGAGAGTTGTGTGAGATAAACATTTTTTTTGGGCAAGCTTTATCCGAGATAATTAAAGGAAACACTGTGTCAAAGCATTACTGAAAATTTAACTTCAAAGCATTTGTAATTGCTCTTTTATTTGCTTTGATAAACTTTGTCAAAGCATTGTTAATTAATTGCTCTTTTATTGCCTTTTAGTTGAGTTCACTTATAATATGATACTCCCTCCGTTCTAGTTTAACTGTCGTTTAAGATTTTTGCAAACTATTAAATTTTATGTTTTGCCCTTTATTAATATATTTTATAATTTTTTCATTGGTTGAAACTTTAAAACAGTAGGGATAAAATTGAAATATTCATCAAACATCTGCATTAAAAATCTAAAACGACAACTAATATGAAACAAAAATTAAATCTTAGAACGACAGCTAAATTAGAACGGATGGAGTACTAAGTAAGAAACACTGGTTCCATTATTATTTTTGATATTTTTAAATAACAGTTTAGTATAGTTATGAAGTATCTTTACAAAATTTTAAAAATCAATTTAGAATTATCTAAATGTTATTTATCTAAAATTATTTATAGTTATCCGAGATATTGGAACATGAATTCAATTATTTTCTGACACTGATTTGTATTATTTGATTTATTTAAAAAAAAAAAAAATTTGACGTGTAAGTTTTAGAATAGTTGACTTTTGTAGTGTGTAATATTTGGAACTTTTTCCATATATAGTTAGTATGCCGATGTGGACTTATTTAGTCATGAAGCCATATCAGAAATGGAAAAAGCTTTTTTCTTTGGACAAAGACTACAAATGGAAAAAACAATTCAGTGTTTTTTAATAAAGCAAGAAAACCATTTACACCTAGATACCGAATATGCTATCACAATTCTCAAAAGCAAATTCAGTTAAAGAAGACTGATGAGTGATGACTATATGACGTTTTTAGAAGTGTTTGGTCTATTGTAGACATACGACTTAGCGAACCACAAGTAGGAGGCTAAACCAGTGGAGCTAAGACAAGCGAGTAGCCAGTAGAAATAATCTAGATGAGCCTGGTTTAAGTCGTTATCGAACCAACTCGTTTGACCAGATTGGCTCGTGACTTTGTCAATGATTGATATCATGAAGCTGCTTAAAAAATTGCCGACCCCGTATATGCTTAGATTTAGAGCCATGCCAACACTTCTAAGCTCACTAGGGACTTGGTCGTAGAAGAACTCTTGCAAACCCACCATAGTGAACACGTCTGCGGCTCCAAAGATAACGTATTGCGGAACCAACCACCACACACTCATCAGTATTTTGACATCATCCCGAGCGGTCTGGAGCCTTTGAGTCTCAACCAAGGCGGCTACTACTATAGCAAGAATGGAGAGGAAGATCCCTGTGCCAATCCTTTGAAGCATTGTGATTCCTGATGGGTTCTGAGTGAAAGATCTTGCCACCGGGACGAGTAGACGGTCGTAAAGTGGGATGAAAATGACCATTGTTAGGCTTATGAAACATTGGAGTGTAGCTGCAGGGACTAAGAGTCCTGGTAATATTGACCTGTCCATTTTGGCTCCTTGCTTTGTGAAGAAAGTATGGGACTGTGCACATATAACAGCGTAGACTAAGCAAGTCATCCATATGGGAACAAGCTTAAGCACTGCTTTGGCATCTTCGATTTCAGCCAAACTACACGAAATCGCTGCCTTGTCGAGGAATCTGCCATAGTAGTAACATATACATTCAGAGAAACCAAGATGGTATAAGCACAAATGTAGCCTTAAAGACTATAAAGAAAGCGAACAGTTCTCTGTAGTGTTACCTGAATTGCTTGGAACTCTGGTCAGCAAGGAGAAGGAAGGTTTCGTTCGGGTTATAAAGATCTAAAGTTTGTTGTCCTCTGTTCTTTAAAGCCTCAATGAAAACATGAATGATTCTAGCAAAAGGGTTCTTCTTTCCTACTCTTGTAGTGTTATAGCGGTAACTCTTAGTTCCAATGAGGAAGAGAAACAGAGAAAGTAGCATGAAAACACTTGGAATACCAAAACCTAAGAACCAATTTAGGTACTCTTGAATGTAGCTAGAGACCAAACGAGTGCTCAATATGCTAACACAACTTCCAAACATCAACCAGTTAAAGTAAGAACTCTTGGCTTTTGCCTCTTTTACATCATTTCCATCCAACTGATCAGCTCCAAATACCTTAATACACGGTTTGTAACCGCCTTGTCCTATTGCTATAAGATACAGAGAACAGAAAAAGAGAATTACTCGGAACTGATTTGAATCTTTGGTGTTTGAAGTAGTCATGGCTGAAAAAGACAGCAACCCAAGTCCCTGTTTGTTTCATGATCAAAACCATCTTAAGAAACAAATAATGAATGACAGATTCTAAAAAAGTTGTTTGAGAGGAAATGGTTATATATATATATATATATATATCATACCAAGATATAGAGAGAAGACGAGATCACAATGGTACGAAAACGTCCGAGGAACGAGTCAGCAATAAAGCCCCAGAGAAGAGGCAAAAACGACACCGTTCCAGTCCATGCGTTGACATTGGCCGCAGCTGCAGCTGTTGACTCCCCCAATGGTCCCGTCAAGTACGTTATCAGGTTCGACGATATACCGCAAAAGGCAAACTGCTCCGCCATTTCAACACCTTTATACAAACAAACAAAACGGATTAGTCTCTAGGATAAGAGTTTAGCAAAGCTAATTTGGTGTAATCAGACTTAATTTACTAACCGATGATAAGCCTAGCCGATTTCCATCCTCCAGAGGATGATCTGCCGGCTGTTTTGTCCATGGAACTCTCAGTGTTGACCTGATGAAGAGTACCTTCAAGCTCATCGCAGGCGATCACCATTTGTCTTTTACAAATTAAAGTTGTCTTTTATGTACAAGAAGATATATAATTGAGTAAGTAGTATATGTCTTTTGTTATATTGAATTTAAATATTAGAAAGTGGCAGGACTTTGTAGTAGTAGGTGGTGCTCTGGTCATTGTTATATTTATTTGGTTCCATTTAAAAGTTCAAGTGTTTATAGATATTTCAATTTATCTGGTTCAAGATATTTTTAAAACATGTGTTACTCAATCCAAGTAGGCACCATTCGATGAAATATATGTTTAAAGAACGACTTTTCAAATTATAAAATTAATTTTATTATAAAAAAAAATCAAACTAATTAACATCAATTTATCGATTTGATTATCATCAATTTCTCTAGTTTGACTGTAGTTATTATTATTTTTCATTTGATATACTTTTATAGGGCAACATAACATTATCATAGAATGATTATTATGTTTTACATGACTAATTTTTCTAAACTAGTTGTATTCAATAAAAGTAACTCCAGCATTGGCTTTGTTTATCCTTATTTGCTTGGTTGTGAAGTTAATTTCAGAAATACAATAATTAAGACTAGTTTAAATGGCAGAACAGAGAAAACAATGCTTTAGAAGGTGTTTGGTCTGTTGTAGACATATGCCTTGGCGAACCACATGTAGGAGGCGAAACCAATAAAGCTAAAACAAGCTAGTAGCCAGTAGAAGTAATCTAAATGAGCTTTGTTCAGGTCGTTATCGAACCAGCTCGTTTGACCAGACTGGCTCGTGATTTTATCAATAACTGATACCATGATGCTGCTTAGAATGTTTCCTGCCCCGTATATGCTTAGGTTTAGAGCCATACCAACGCTCCTAAGCTCACAAGGGACTTGGTCGTAGAAGAACTCTTGCAAACCCACCATTGTGAACACGTCCGCGACTCCATAAATAACGTATTGTGGAACGAGCCACAACACGCTCATCAACATTAGTTCATCGTCCCGAGCAGTTTGGAGCCTTTTGGTCTCGACCAAGGCGGCTATTACTATAGCAAGATTGGAGAGAAATATCCCTGTGCCAATCCTTTGTAGCATTGTGATTCCTGATGGGTTTTGAGTGATGGACCTTGCGAACGGGACGAGTAAACGGTCGTAGATTGGGATGAAAACGCCTATTGCGATGTTTATGAAACTTTGAAGTGTAGCTGCAGGGACTAAGAGTCCTGGTGAGATTGACCTGTTCATTGTGGCTCCTTGCTTTGTAAAGAATGTAGGGGCTTGTGCATATACAATGGCGTAGACTACACAACTTGTCCATATTGGAATAAGCCTAAGAACCGCCTTTGCTTCTTCGATTTCAGCCATTTCACATGAAACAGCTGCCTTGTCAAGGAATCTGCATAGTATCCAAGAGAAAGAAACTATAAACTTTTTCTTTCTTATAACTTTTCACATCTCTGTTAATTATGTTACCTAAACTGTTTGGAACTTTGGTGAGCTTGGAGAAGGAGAGTCTCGTTCGCGTCAGCCATATCATCGAAATCAGGTTGTCTTCTGTTCTTTAAAGCCTCCATGAAAACACGACTGATTCTAGAGAAAGGGTTTTTCTTTCCTCCTCTCTCAGTACTAAAACGGTAAGAGGTAGTTCCAAGGAGGAAGAGAGACAGAGCAAGCAACATGGAAACACTTGTGATACCAAAACCTATTGACCAGCTTAAGTTCTCTTGAATGTAGGCAGAGACCAAACGAGTCGTCAATATGCTAGTACAGTTTCCAAAGAACATCCAGTTGAAGAACGAACTCTTGGCTTTTCTCTCTCTTAGATCGTTACCATCAAACTGATCAGCCCCAAATACTTTAATACACGGTTTGTAACCGCCTAGTCCTATTGCTACAAGATACAGAGAGCAGAAGAAGAATGTCACTTGGAACTGATTCGTCGAATCTTTGTTGTTTGAAGGAGTCATGGCTGAAAAAGACAGCAACCCAAGTCCCTGTTTGTTTTGTTTCATTATAATTATTCATCAAAATCTCTAGTAATAGAAATGTTTTGAGAGGAGAGTATTTTTTATATACCAAGATATATAGAGAAGATGCGATGACAATGGTGCGGAAACGACCAAGAAACGAGTCAGCGATAAAGCCTCCAAGTAGCGGCATAAACGAAACCGTTCCAATCCAAGCATTAACATTTGCTGCTGCTGTAGCTGTTGACTCACCTAATGGTCCGGTCAAATACATTATTAGGTTTGACGATATCCCGAAGTAAGCGAATCGCTCCGCCATCTCCACACCTACAAAAATATTGTAAACAAAAAAAACAAAGAGAATTATCAAATATTATATGGTGACTGTGAGTGTGTGAGTAAAAGGAACTCAGCTGTGCTTACTTACCGATGATGAGCCTCGCGGATCTCCATCCACCAATGTTATTTCCTCGGTTATTAAGAGAACCCTCAGTGGTACTTCCGAGCTCATCTTCAGTGGAGGAGCCGGTGATAGCCATTGTATATGGGATTGATTGGTTCTGATAATATTAAAATATATGTTAATTATTGTAGGAATTATGTTAGTTTGTTTTATTCCTTTCTTTTCAAAAGTTTAAAGACAAGAAAGCTCACACGCCTCACGTTATATGTCTTTCGTTCATGGCCACAAAAATATATCTCTTTTTTAGAAATATCTTATGTTACTTACTACAGGTATATCTGGTATTTATTCCAAAGACAGAGCCGGCTCTAGCATTGAATAGGGCTACAAACAGAGAAATAGTTACAAATGGCATTTATATAGAAACTACACTCCGTCCACACGACGATAGATGTACGACCTGGAAATGAATAGGAACGTAAAGAACCCAACGGCGCTAACAACGGCAAGTAACCAATAGAAGTAATCGAGATGGGCTCTGTTCAGATTACTATTGAACCAGCTGTCTCCAGCGTCTCTTCCAGTGGTTAAGTCGATCAGAGAGATGAGTAAGCTGCTCAATAAGCTTCCCACGCCGAACGCACTTAAGTAAAGAGCCATACCGATACTTCTCATCTCAGTGGGGACTTGGCTGTAGAAGAACTCTTGCATTCCCACTAAAGTGTGCACGTCGGCTAATCCCAGCAATATATACTGAGGGAATAACCACCAGATCGATTTTGGAACAGTTGTGTTCGGTTGGTCTATAAGTCCGTGTTCTTTTGCAGTCTTGAGCCGTTTTGACTCAACCAGAGCTGCAACCACCATAGTGAGAGTCGCTAGTACCATTCCAGTTCCAATTCTTTTGAGTGTTGTGATGCCACGAGGGTCTTTGGTTATTGTCTTTCCCATTGGGACCAAAACACGGTCGTAGATGGGGACAAAGACTATAATTGATAAGCTGATAAGGGCTTGAAGAGAAGCAGGTGGGATCTCTACACCTGGAAACATTGTTCTTTCCATAGTGACACCTTGCTTTGTGAAGAAAGTCATGTACTGTGCGTATGGTATGGCGTAAGACAGAGTTGTAAGCCATACTGGAATAAGCCTAATAAGAGCTGTGGCATCTTCTACATCTCCAGACTTGCATGCAACTTCTCCATCAAGGCAATCATTGGGAACAAGCAATGCTTTGTTGAGACAACTGTCACAAGAAAGTGTATTTAAATTCATAAATCAAGCAAGTATGCAACAAGTAACACTTATGATTGCTATATGTCAAACATACCTCAGCTCCTCTGGAGAATCTTGAGATGGATTTGCCTCAAGCTCAGCTTTGCACAATTCCGAAGAACTCAAGCTTTGGTTCTTGAAAGCTACAAAGAAGACTCTACCTATCCTTGTAAAAGGGTTGGCTTCTTCTTCTTGTCTTCTTTTACTGTACCTATAACTTCTTCTCCCGAACACGAAAAGAGCAAGAGAGATCACCATGAACACACATGGGATTCCAAATCCAAGCGCCCAGCTAACGTATTCCTGGATGTAAACAACCACTAAAATCGCCAGGCTGATTCCTGCACATATAGTAAGAAACCACCAATTGAAGAAAGAGCTTCTGTCACTGTACTCTTGGAGGTTCTTCTCATCGAACTGGTCAGCACCAAAAGCCTGAACACAAGGCTTGTGACCACTTTGTCCAATAGCCACCAAATACAGAGAAAAGAAGAAGAATGCATTGACAAAAGACGATGGTGAAGAGGTCACTTCAGTAGTGTTGGGAATCATAAACGCAGATAAAGTCAGAAATGCTAGTCCCTGTCATCAAAATCCAAATTATGCTCAAGTCAGTTCCTACTTCTAATATGATCGACAAAATCGAAAAAGAAGAGACAGAACAAAGACGAACCAGTACGTAGACAAGAGAAGCAATGATAATTGTTCGGTACCGACCAAGAAAAGCGTCAGCGACAAAAGCTCCAAGAACAGGAAGAATAGTGGAAATACCCGACCAAGCGTTGACATTAGCAGCGGCGACAGCCGTAGATTGACAAAGTGGTCCAGTCAAGTAACTTATTAGGTTTGATCCGATCCCATAGTGCGCAAACCTCTCCGCCACCTCCACACCTGCACCAAAAAAAAAATGTCCTCAAGAGAGATTCAAAAAAGGAGGTCTAAAAAAAATTGTGAAACAGAGCAGCTCGTGATTATAATGATGGAGCTTACCGATTATGAACCATGCAGCTCTCCATCTACCGGTCTTGGATCTTCTAGCGTCGAATCCACGGTGGTCAACGGCGTCGATCACGCATTCTTTTCCAGAACTAGCCATTTGGAGAGAGACTAGAAATAAGAACTTTTTTGTAACGCCTAACAATTTACAAAATATCAAAATACATTTGATATATATATATATATATTCCAATACTATAACACTTGGACTGCAGAATTTGAATTTTCTTGTCTCTTTTTGTATGAGTCTTTATTTCTATTTTATTCTGTATACATAGTTTCTGTATGAGACATGTGTTCCGAATGTCTTTTAAAATTCATGAATAAGCCTAATAAGAGCTGTGGCGTCTTCGACATCTCTAGACTTGCATGCGCTTTCTCCATCATTGGGAACAAGCAATGCTTTGTTGAGAAACCTGTGACAAGATAATGGATTATAACCTCATAATCATTACAAACAAAGCCTAACGTATATATTGAAACATACCTCAGCTTCTTTGGAGATCTTTGAGATGGATTTGCCTCCAACTCAACTCTGCACAATTCCGAAGAACTCAATCTTTGGTTCTTGAATGCTACAAAGAAGACTCTAGCTATCCTTGTAAAAGGGTTGGTTTCCTCATCTCCATGTCCCTAACACAGACTGGTCACCACAAAAAGAGTCTTTCTCATCAAACTGGTCACCACAAAAAGAGTCTTTCTCATCAAACTGGTCACCACAAAAAGCCTGAACACAAGGCTTGTGTCCACTTTGTCCAATAGCCACCAAATACAGAGAGAAGAAGAAGAGCGCATTGAGTAAAGAAGGAGATCACTTCAGAAGTATTTGGAATCAGAAACGCAGATAAAGTCAGAAATGCCAATCCCTGACACCAAATTCAAACTCTTTCTCAATCTCCTTGTTGAAGAACAAGTAAAACCCAAAACCCCATCATAAAGATTCGATTTTTTTTTTTTTTGGTATCAAAGATTCGATTTTTTATAAATCAGATCGAAAGAGAATGAGACGAACCAGAACGTAGATAAGAGAAGCGACGATAATTGTTCGATACCGACCTAGAAAAGCTCCAAGAAGAGTAGCGATTCCAGACCAAGCGTTGACATTAGCGGCGGCCGCTGCCGTGGATTGACCAAGTGGTCCGGTCAAATAGCTAATTAGGTTTGATGGCTCTCCATCTACAAGTGTTAGATCTTCTGGCGGCGAGTCCACGGCGGTCAACGGCGTCGGTGAATTATTCTTCTTTGAGATGACAAGTTTCTCTTAGAAGTCGGCATTTACTTCCTTGTCTCCAACGAAAGAGACAACGAACGAGGTACTGATTTGAGCTGTTCACCTTTGAAATTTAATTTCTCTGTCCTTTACTTTTTTTTGTTTTATTTTTAATTAGTAACTGTAGTATAGTACTTTTCACATGTGAATTTTTAAAGATCTAGTGACAGCACTCAGCAGCCACAGTATATAAAATGAATTGATGTGATAATTGGAGAAAAAATAGTAATTATATGTACATGAATAAAGAAGGATTCACAATCTTGAAGTTGAAACATCTCTTTTAGTTGCTCATAGAAACCATCTAGGATTTGATTATAAGAGGATGATCAATCACCTTACGGAGATATTCTGCATGCTTCCATGGAGTCTCGTTAATATGGATTAAGATAGTACGTAGTATGGAAGTTCATGGGAAGCCTTGGCGTCACGCAAAAATTAACAGTTAGTGTATCGTCAAAATGAATAACAATCTTTGGTAGACTAAAAGTCCATAGCTTTTGTGTACTTCTACAGTATTATTTCACATGACGAAAACAAAAGAAAAAAGTACGCTTTCATCGACCAACTAATTAACTATCAAACATTGACGTATAGGCGGATAGGCCCATTACTATTTCTTACCACATGAATAGTACTGTTATGTCGATTTCGAAAGGCGTGGATACTTTCTCGACAGACACAAGAGTCACTAAACCTTACGTGTACTATTCTTTCACGTCGAGGTCGAGTACTATTAACTTCTGTCTTATTTCATTTTTCTTTGATACCGATCTCTCTTAAATTTTTGGTACAAGAAATATATCTCATGAATCTACTAAAACATAGTTCAGGGTTTAAAAACTGATCCACCCAATCGTAAGGGTTTTTTTCCAGTTAAATTTCGTACCTCAGTTGAGAAACGTATCTCTTTCTTTTTTGTTTTCTCCCTTCTTTTTTTATTTTTAAATTTTATTTATTTTTATGAGGGGTATAGATAGGGCAACTCTTAGCTCCTCAACAACCTCAATTAACTACAACAGTGTCAAATGTATACACATATTTTAATAGCTATGTGTATATAAATAAGCCATTTGCATGTGTACTTAGTAGACTAGTACCATAAAACCGGATATTTAATAAGAGATATGGCAATAGATAGGCAAGTGACGGAAGGAGAGGAGCCGGTAAGTCCATTTGCGCGGTTGTTTAGCTTGCCAGGTCTTGATGTCTTCAACATTGTAACCATTGGATTCAAAACCGAAACCAATCCACCAATCGTTGTGGAAGGCTTAAAGAACACACTGATCAACCATCCACGCTTCTCTAGCATACTGGTGGGTAATTAACTTACACGCATATACACGTTTTTATTTTTTGTATATTAAGTTTCATGACTTCCAACTCAAAAAATATAAGATGAGTGGATCAATCCATATATAATAGATTACGTTAGGGTTCCTTCTAACATCATATGATACATGTAGGTGACTGGTCATGGTGAGCACAAAAGAAAAGCTAAATGGATTCCAACGAAAGTAATAGTAGAAGAGCACATAATTGTTCCGGATATAGATCCCAACATTGAGAATCCTGATGAATTTCTAGAGGATTATACATCTAAGATGGCTCTTTCTCCAATGGATATGTCCAAACCTTTATGGGAGTTTCATTTATTGAAACTTAAAACATCACATGCCGAATCTGTGGTTGTGGCTAGGTTCCATCACTCTTTGGGAGATGGGATGTCTCTTATGTCTCTTTTACTCGCTTGTACTCGGAAAACATGTGATCCCGAAGCGTTGCCTACTTTTGTGGCTCCTAAGAAAAACAAAGCAAAGAATGTTTGTTTTGCTTTGGTTGCTTGGTTATGGTTCATAGTAAGATTTATGTTCCACACTTGTGTTGAAGTTATCAAATCAATGGTTTTTATTTGTTGTGCGAGGGACACCTCAGCTCATATAATGGGTAAACCAGGAGCTACACTCGGTAATAATAAGTTTATTCATCAAATCATTAGTTTGGATGATGTCAAAATGGTGAAGAACGCCATGAATATGGTACGTTTGCTTAATTAGTTTTTTTTCTACAAAGATGAGTTTTTTAAATGATTTCCCTCCTTTCTTTTTTTTTTACATCTTTCATTTCTCTTTTTTTTATTAGACTATAAATGACGTTCTTGTTGGTATGGTACAAGCTGGTCTTTCTCGATATTTGAATGAAAGATATGGTAAATCATTTACTCTTGTTGAATATCATAATATCACATATATAACAATATTCTTACATTTTGTCTCGAATCTGTAAACAGATCTTGAAGACAAACTACATTTTCATGGTGTTGTTTTTTTTAATCTAAGGCCAAACAGAAATATTGAGGTGCTGAACAAGATACCCCAAACGTTTTTTGCTTCCTTTAATGTTTTTTCTTATTCAAAATAATAAGAATTCTAACACATAATTAAGTTTAAATCAGGAATTGGCAAATATGATGGCAAAAGGTTCGAAGTGTAGATGGGGAAACTCAATAGGTTATGTTCTGATCCCCTTGGACATGAAATCGAACGATGATGTATTTGAATATGTTCGACAATCCAAAACTATTATGGATCGTAAGAAACATTCCCTCGAACCTCTATTTTCCCATGTGTTGCTCAAGTTAACATTGGAGGTTTTTGGATTTAAGGTAAGATTTTAAATCAAACATTATCTTAAGATATGCAGTTCCAAATATATATAATTAATGTATCTTGTGTTCTTATCGACATAATTATATGTATCTGTGCATGGGGTGGAAAATAGGCACTCGAAACTCTTATAAAGAGAATTTTTGGAAGCACAACAATGATATTCACTAATGTGGTTGGTCCAGCGGAAGAAATTAGCTTTTTCGGCCATGTGATATCTTACATTGCTGCAAGTACCTTTGGTGTTCCACAGGTACTCTCTTACACAAACACATTCTTCAAAGTTGAAACCATCATAAAAAATCACATTACTTCAGTTGCTTTTGCAGAAGTTAGGCTAATATTAGATTATCTCACCATTATAAATGGATTTGGTATGGGAGATTCAAAGGGAATGAGGAATTTGGTTCGAGAATCATCTCATGGAGTGTGTTATATTCCTTTCGTTTTATAAAAAGTGTCGATTTAATATTTTATTTTTGTTTTACAAAGAGTGTTCTTTCATGTTTCTTTTCAAACAAAATATATTTTATCTATATATATATACTGCATATTAATTTAACTTATTAATTGAGAAAAATGTACAGTATTTTTTTTTTTAAATTTGTATATATATGATTTTAGTTTTTAATTTGTTCAAACATGTAAGAATGAAATTTTTGCATTGTGAAACTTAATTCCATGCCTTTTTTTTTTTAAACAAGGGACTCATTATCGGTACTCAAAGCTATGTGGACAAACTCATAATCAACATCGGAGTTGATGTAGACGTGATTCCAGACCCTCATCACCTCCGCGATCTCATCATCGAAGCTCTCCACATGATGAAGTCTGCTGTTGTTCCACAAACGACTTTTCATGCTTCAGAGGTGTAAACGAAATGGTCGGCGTGCATATCTATGGATGAAACCTATTTACAACGTATAATTTTCAATAGATTGTCTATTTACGTCTCATCCTTTGTTTATCATCTTTATAAGTCCTACACTATCATTGGTTTGTTGTATGTCATCCTTAGTTTATCATCTTATAAGTCCTACATTATCAATAATAATTCATCCATAAATGTTTGTACGAATGTGTTGGATCATTTTACATCTCCGCTACTTAATATGAAATTTTAATTCATAGGCGGCATATAGAAATATACGAATGTTTGTAAAATTTCTTGTACGGATGTTTGTACCGTTAAGAGACTGAAGAAGCTTTGGTGTTGGACAAGGTCTACTTTGCTTCCTTTGATTTCCTGCTGGACCAAGGGTTTAGTGCTTTTTACAGCCACCATCCCCTGACCCGAAATCACTCAACGCATTCTTAACTCTCTGTCACCTTTTCTCTAGTTTTATGAGACACACTCTCTTTCACATCACTTGCCGCATTGTGGAAAGTGATGAAGTAAACAAAATACAACTATATACATAATTATTGTTACTTTCACATCACTTAATGAGTCTTTCTTATATTACATAGTATAATATAATTCTGTTTCCGAAGGTCTTTAAAAAATAATAATTCTGTTTTAATTAAGAGAATATGTCACACAGTACTACAACAAATTTAGAAACTACACTTGGTCCACCTGGCGATAGATATATGACCTGGATATGAACCAGAACGTAAGGAACCCAACGGCACTGAGAACCGCAAGTAACCAATAGAAGTAATCGAGATGGGCTTTGTTCAGATTACTGTTGAACCAGCTGTTTCCAGCATCTCCTCCAGTGGCTAAGTCGATCACAGAGATGAGTAAGCTGCTCAATAAGCTTCCGACGCCCAACGCACTTAAGTATAGCGCAAGACCGATGCTTCTCAGCTCAGTGGGGACTTGGCTGTAGAAGAACTCTTGCATTCCCACTAAAGTGTGTACGTCGGCCAATCCCAGCAACAGATACTGAGGGATTAACCACCATATCGACATTGGAACAGTAGCTTGCGGTTGGTCTATAAGCCCGTGTTCTTTAGCAGTCTCTAGCCGTTTTGACTCAACCAGAGCTGCAATAACCATAGTGAGAGCTGACAGTACCATTCCAACTCCAATTCTTCTGAGCATTGTAAGGCCACAAGGGTCTTTAGTTATCGACCTGGCGATTGGGACCAGAACACGGTCGTAGATGGGGACAAAGATGACAATTGATATGCCAATAAGAACCTGAAGAGAAGCAGGTGGGATCTTCACACCTGGAAATATTGTTCTTTCCATTGTGACACCTTGCTTTGTGAAGAAAGTCAAGTACTGCGCATAGGGTATGGCGTAAGCCAGAGTTGTAAGCCATACTGGAATAAGCCTGATAAGAGCTGTGGCGTCCTCGACGTCTTTAGACTTGCATGCGCTTTCTCCTTCAGCAGAATCATTGGGGACAAGCAAGGATTTGTTCAGAAACCTGTCACAAGATAATGGATTATAACCTCATAACCATACCAAAAAAGGCTTTCTAACCATAGCCTAACGTATACATTGAAACATACCTCAGCTTCTTTGGAGAATCTTGAGATGGATTTGCCTCCAGCTCAACTCTGCACAATTCCGAAGAACTCAATCTTGGGTTCTTGAATGCTACAAAGAAGACTCTAGCTATCCTTGTAAAAGGGTTGGTTTCCTCATCTCCATGTCTTTTTTTACTGTACCTATAACTTATTCTCCCTAACACGAAAAGAACAAGAGAGATCACCATGAACACACACGGGATACCAAACCCAAATGCCCAGCTGAACTCTTGTTGGATGTACACAACCACAAGAATCGCCAGGCAGATTCCTGCAGACATACTAAGGTACCACCAGTTAAAGAAGGAGCTTCTGTCAGATCTCTCTTGAGAGTCTTTCTCATCAAACTGGTCAGCACCAAAAGCCTGAACACAAGGCTTGTGTCCACTTTGTCCAATAGCCACCAAATACAGAGAGAAGAAGAAGAGTGCATTGAGTAAAGATGAAGGTGAAGAAGATGTCACTTCACCTTCATCACTGTTGGGAATCATAAACGCAGATAAAGTCAGAAATGCCAGTCCCTGACACCAAATTCAAACTCTTTCTCAGTCAAAAACCAAAACCCATCATAAAGATTCGATTTTTATCATTTCTCAATCTCCTTCATGAAGAACAAGTAAAGATTCGATTTTTATGATTCAAACCGAAAGAGAATGGGACTAACCAGAACGTAGATAAGAGAAGCGACGATAATAGTTCGATACCGACCAAGAAAAGCGTCGGCGACGAAAGCTCCAAGAAGAGGAAGAAGAGTAGCGATACCAGACCAAGCGTTGACATTAGCGGCGGCGGCCGCCGTGGATTGACCAAGTGGTCCGGTCAAATAGCTAATTAGGTTTGATGCGATTCCATAGTAAGCAAACCTCTCCGCCACTTCCACACCTACAATTCCATAGTATTAAATTTCAGAAGTAGTGTTTGTAAACAGAGAGAGAGAGAGAAGCAGCTCCCAATCTCATCCGGCTTACCGATGATGAACCAGGCGGCTCTCCATCTACCGGTATTAGATCTTCTGGCGGAGATTCCACGGTGGTCAACGGCGTCGGTGACGTATTCTTCTTCCTTGAGAAGAGAAGTTTCTCCACAAGTCGTCATTGTCTTCTCTGTCTCCAACGAAAGCGACAAGGAACGAGATACTCGTTTGAGTTGTTTAACCTTTATTAAAGCTTTTCTCTTTAGTCTTTTTGATTTTTTTTTTTTTTCTAATTAATCAATTTTGTAACTAATAAGTACTTTTCACGTGTGTTTTTAAAGAATTGTGGTATGATAATGTGGTTTCCATGGAGTCTGATTAATAATAATAATATGGGACTATGGGTCAGTTCCGCAAACGAGAAACCAGATAATTCTTTGGATTGATCGGCAGATCCGGAACCGGAACCAACTCTTGGCAATACAGCTCACTGGTGATGGGAGATATACAGAGGGTGTCTATTACTCTGGCTTGCTTCTCGTCCACGTAAATGAACTCTTTTGGTTTTAATCTCTAAGTTTTAATTTGTCTTTCAAACAAATGTTGCACTTCATGTAAAAACGCTAATTTTTCATTTGAATCTAATTAACATTATATTCAAGAAAATAATAATAATATGGGTCAAGCTAGTATTGGATGTAAGGAGGAGGAAGTAGTTCATGGGAAGTTAACTGTGTGAATATGGAAATTGGAAAGCCTTGGGCATCACACAAAATCAACAGTTAGTGTGTCGTCAAAATGACTACCACTCTTTACGTCTTTCACCTACCAACTCCAAACTACCAAACATTGACGTATAGGCCGGACCATTATGCTATTTCTTGCCACGTAAACAGATAAATGCGTGGATTCTCGACACACACTAACGCACCTTTCTGTCTTGTTTCCATTTTTCTTTCTTTTTTTTGATAACGATCTCTCTTAAATTTTTGTTACAAGAAATATACTGTATCTTATGAATCTACTAGACTACTACTTTACAAGAGATAGAAAATGCATAAAAAAAATAACTCCTATGAATAATCTTGTAAATATTTCCAGAATAACGAGAAAATAATCTATCCATAAAATTCATACTACCACGTTGTACTCTGTGTAGGTTATAATAGATGCCATAGAATAGTAGAATATTTTGATGTTTAAGAATGAATATCGTTCATTTAAGATTGGCGCGTGTTGATCTGGATCACTAAATTCTGTTACCATTTTACCCTTTCAGATAATTATTTAATGGTTTTCTAATTGTAAAAATACAATAACATTTTTCTTATATCCATTTATACAGTTAGATAGAAAACGCCAAAAAAAATTAGTTCCATTCATTCAGAAAAAAAAAAACGAAAAAATATGGTTTCATTATATACACACAGCTTATCTTTGTCACTTAATTTAAGGATATATGTCGTTTTTAAAAACCGAAACCATATTTTTTCGTTTTTTTCTGAATGAATGAACAATTTTTTTTAATTGCCGGTTTTAATTGCTGTTTGTATATAAATATGAAATCTGCTGTTGTTCCAAATTTTTTTTTTCATGCTTCAGAGGTTTAAACGAAATGCTCGGCGTGCATATCATATCTATCCAGACAACCTATTTACAACAATTATTCAATATTTTGAGCGTGTCACTAATTTGATGTATTTTAATTTTACCGGTTTTGTGTGTTTGTGTTAGCTGTACAGCCTGTACTCTTGGGTTGGTACACATAACACATACATGCAATCAAAAACATTTTGCGACGAAGCAGACCCTTCGTTCATTACCCTAAAAGAAGAGATGCTAACGGCGTCGGTGACGTATTCTTCTTTAAGATGACAAGTTTCTCTACAAGTCTCATTTTCTTCTCTGTCTCTTAACGAAAGCGACAACGAACGAGATACTGCTTTGAAAGCTAATTTCTCTGTCCTTTTCATTTTTTTTTTAATTAATGAATTAGTAACTAGTATAGTACTTTTCACATGTGAATTTTTAAAGACCTAGAGAGAGCCACAGTATATAAAATGAATTGATATGATAATAGGAGAAAAATAGTAATTATGTGTACACGACTAAAGAGAGATTCACAATTTTGAAGTTGAAAACATCTCTCAGTTGCTCGAAGAACCATCTAGGATTTTTATGAGAGGATGACACAAAGTTTGGAGGCCAGATGATCTTAGCCGGAGAACCAAAGTTGCATCATCATCTCCGCGACTAATGGTTTCCTATGCTCGAGACTCTGTTTCTTATGATCAATCACCTTACGGAGAGATTCTGCATGCTTCCATTGAGTCGTCTCTCGTTAGTTAATATGGATTAAGATAGTATTGGATGTGTGATATATGGACGAGTTCATGGGAAGTTAACTATATAGGTTAGCACTGTGTAAATATGAAAAGCCTTGGCATCACACAAAATTATCAGTTAGTGTATCGTAAAAATGTATACCAATCTTTGGTAGACCAAAGTCAATAGCTTTGTACTTCTCCAGAGTACTGAATCTTTCTCCAAAATGTATACCAATCTTTGGTAGACTAAAGTCAATAGCTTTGTATTTCTCTAAAGTACTGAATCTTTCTACAGTATTACGAAAACAAAAAAGTACGTACCCTTCATCGACCAACTATAAAAAATTGACGTATAGGCGGATAGGCCCATTACTATCTCTTGCCACATAAAATAGAAATGTTATGTCATGTTTCGAAGTTATGAGTGTCACCATCTATTCTCGACAATTGTGAGTGTCACCATCTCTTGAACCCGTCGTCATACCTATATACTATAGTGAGGTAAAAAACATTTAGAGCAGGTTCATCGGCAAGACACGTGACAGTACTCTCTCTAATTTTATTACTGGAATAAATATTTTTTACTAATTGCACTATTAGTTAGGTAGACATGTGTCAATTCAGTCTTAGAATTCTCCGTTCTCTCACCTATTTCATTGGGAATTTAATGAAAAGTTCCCTCAACATTAGTCTAATATTTCCTCCGTTCTAATTTAACTGTCGTTTAAGGTTTTTGCACACAAATTAAGAAAACTATTAAATTTTATGTTTTGCCCTTCATTAATATATTTTATAATTTTTTCATTGGTTAAAATTTTAAAGCAGCAGGGATAAGATTAGAATATTCATCAAACATCTGCATTGAAAATCTAAAACGACAACTAATATGAAACAAAAATTAAATCCTAAAACAACAGCTAAATTAGAACGGAGGGAATATATTTTTGAATGTTCAATTATTTTTTAATAAATAAAACTCTGACCTAAAAACCGCTAATAAATTTAACCTTTTGTCTATATAAGGGGATGGTATTGGATTCTGATTTATGAAGATTTTTGAAGAGTTCTTCAAAATCATTAACAGTGAATAAGTGAAAGATTGATAGAGAGTTTTGTTGATTAATTTTCTAAAATCTTGTAAAGTCCTCCAAACAATCCTTGTATTTTTGTGATACTTTCCATGACTTTATTTTGTAAAGAAAGTGTCTAAAATCATGAACCAATAACATAATAATTAAACTCATTAACAATCCTAAATTCTTTTGTTTTAATTGAATAACACAAAACTTTTAATGACTTTATAAAAGTCTGAATACAATAACCCAAATTTGTTAAGATTTTAAATGACTTTTTACAAATCACAAACTAATAACACTGAACTTTAAGAGAGTTTAAGAAAATCTTGATCTAATAACAACAGATTCTACATAACATTTAAAATCTTTAAAACTCTATTCAAATCTCAAACCAATAACCCCCACTAAACGTTTATATTCTTAATGATTATGTTTACTCTAGTCGAGAATTAAAACAAAACGACTAGACATATATTTTTGCGATCACAACACAATTATTTTGATTATAGTCTTCTTCTATTCCTAAAAGAAATATGAAAATTTACTCATATTTTTTGTAGGTTGTCCAAAAAAAAAAAAAAAACTCATATTTTCTGTAGAACTCTCATTCTGAACCATATTTACAACAATGAAACAAAAGAATTCGATTTACCTTAACATCTTACAAAAATTCAAACCAGATAAACTAGACATATGCTCTCTCAATTCCTCACTCGATTATGGCGACTGATTGAGTAAGGGGGGGTTATTGGATCCTTGATTTTAATGGATTTAGAAATCCTTATAAGATTTGGAAATCCACATGGAATCCATGGATTTTTAAATCAAATAATATGGATTTGAAAATCAAATATGTGGATTTGAAAGTCAAAGAAAGTGGATTTGAAAATCCTAGAGAATAGAATTCAAAATTTATAAAAGGAAAATAGAATTTATAAAAATAATCTCTCACGTATCACTCTCAAGTGAATCAGTCAACATGTTTGATGTTATTGTCTCTCTCCACTAATTGGCATATTTTCTTTGTTGTTCTTGGGTTGTAAGAACAAAGAGAGGTTTGAAAAAAAAGTTCCTAATTTGAAAAAAAATGTTCGTTACGACGCAGTTAAAGTGATTCACCAGTTAGGAATGAAAGAAGTCTTTGTTAGCATGTTGACTGATGAGCGTTATGGTTGGATTAAGCGTAACGTGATGGTGCTAATTATTATTACTGACTATCACTGGCCGAAGAACACCTTTTCTGCTTTCTCATTAAAGAATTTCTTTCTCTCAGTATTGTTATGTCTGGTCTTATAGGTTAAATTCTTCATGATCTTTTTGTCGTTGGTTTGCTATTACAATAATGCAGAAATATTACGTTTAATATTACGATAATATTATGTTTAATATTACATTTCATGATCTGTATGCTTTTACGTTTCATTATCGTTGGTTTAATATTATGTCAATTGTATATAGGCGTACAATGTCCTTATGTTCAATTATTAACAATTGTCTGCATTTGGTTTTGCAGAGCTGTTGCATCTGCTTGACTAGATATGGAGATGACGAAGATGTAAGAGAGCTGCCATGCGCACATGTCTTCCATGTAGACTGTGTAGATAAATGGCTTAAAATCAATATTACGATAATGCAGAGAGGAAAAATATGTTTGCTATTATGATAATTCTGTATGGTTTGCTATTATACGTAGGGGGTGTTTTTTTTTTTTCCAAATCCACCCAAATAACTAGGTGGAGACCAAGGATTTCCAATTCCTATATTTACAAGTAAAACATCTTTTCAAATCCATCCAAATCCAATATGAAATCAAATCCATACTCAAATCTTTAATAATGAATAAGGGGTCATTTTAATTAGGATTTAGAATTCATAGATCCAATAACACAGAATTTTAAAAAATATTTTAAAATGAATGATTGAATAACACATGATTTAACTTGGATTTCTAAATCCATTAAAATCAAGGATCCAATAACCCCCCCTAAGTGTCATTTGTCTTCGAATATAGTTCTGCCCCTCACCCTCGATTAATCATATCTCTCTCGCCTCTACCAAGCATATTTCAGTTTCTCTTTTACAATTTATTCAACATCTTGGGATTTCTGAGGTTTTAGGGTTTCACGATTTGAGTTTTTTTTGTGTGTGTTAAAGTTAGCTTGATTTGTTGTTTTTGTGTTTAAAAATTAACGTGTAATCGCTTTTATTTTTTAAAAAAGCAAATTTTGGTTGCATAGACAAAATCGTTAAGGGTATAAATATTTATATAGATGGAGAGTTAAATTCCCTAAATTTATTAACTGTTTTTAATTCAGAGTTTTATTTACTAAAAACATAAAAATAGATCCAACCAGTGCTAAGGGTTTTCCTATTAAATTTCCTATCTCAGTTGAAAAATATATTTTTCTTTCTTTTATTTTTAACTAGGTGCTTCCCCACGCAACGCGTGGGTTGTGGTGTAGTTGGCACTTTCTTGTTTTTTTTTTTTGTCTTTTTCGTTTTCTCTTTTGTATTATTTTGTTTTAATTAGGCATATACGGGCTTTGCCGTCACTTTTATTTATACACTATATGTTTATACCATTTCGTTCTGATGTGTATAATTGTGGCGTTTATTTTTTATGAATTATGAAGATGTTGTTTCTTGCTTTTGAGGATCTAATCTTATCATTGACTGATATTGTTTCCAATACATTTATTGTATTATAGATTTTCTAATTAACTGCTTATGTAAACTCTTCATACGTTGATGTTGTAATAATAAGTTATTTTTTTAAAATATCTTCTGTGTAAGTGATTATGTTTGTATGCCCATGTTTTGGTCTAATATCAATAAGATCGTTTCTGTTTTTCTTTAGTTGGCTTTGAAACCAATATTGAGTTAAGCAAATAATGTCGAATTATGGTGTTAATAAGTAATATAAATTCTTATGTATATATATTGTATATATGTGACTATAAATTTAGCTAACTAAAAAATTATGTAATATTTAAATACAATCTTGAACATATATATATATTTTTTTATTTGTGGGAGGAATGTATGAAATTATTGGATAGAAGTTATTTTTGAGTTAAATGACCTTTAATGTCTTTAAAGTGAGTTAAATATTAATAAATTTTTATATGTGTCTTGACTTTTTTTTAAAAGAATACCAAGTGTTTCCTTCCAAATTAATTTGAAGTGATATAGTATTTTAGTTTTCTTAAATGATTTTATGAACTTCAATGTAAAAGTTTTTCAAAGTAATAAGTACACTCACTGATTGAATTATAAAATTTTGAGAAATGTTTATTTCGTTTAATCATCTGCTCTTTTAAATTAATTAGATAAGTATGTTGTTATTCCTACAAATAGAACAACATATATTATAGTTTAACCATGGAGTTAAGCAATGGAAATGGAACTTGTGGTTGCAAGACAAAATGCTTATATGTTACACATTGATCGTTTAAAAATGAATAGGAACATCTAATTCTCAAATAAAGTTGATTGTTTTGTTAAAACCAACATATGTGAATTTAAATTTAACTATGCAAATTTAAAAAATAAATATGAATAGATTAGAAAGGCAAGAAATATAAAAGAAATATTTTTATATATAAATAAAATAAAAATTGAAAACAATATTAAATATATATAATACTTTCTACATTAAAATATAGAATCAAACTCTTACAAGTTACAACACATATGAGATATAACAACATTTGATATTGGTAGGAGAGGAGGGGAGAATGTTTATTATAAGATGGTAATCCAAATTAGATAATGGAGATGAATCTTTAAAAAATAGAACAATGTAATATTTATATATATATAATATTTTCTAAATTAAAATATAGAATCAAACTCTTACAACACATATGAGATATAACAACATTTGATATTGGTGGGAGAGGAAGAGATAATGATTACTTATAAGATAATAATCCAAATTAGATAAAGGAGATAAATCTTTTAAAATAAGAACAATGTAAAATATATATCATGTAGTCTCTAAAATTAAAATTTAGCATTAACAATTTACAATGATATTTCATTTTTTTTTTTACAACCCATACAACAAAAATAAGAAATAAAAAATAACAAAAAAAAATGAAAAATGATTTGAGGTATTGTAAAAGAGAATGAGAGAATGTGAAAATGAGATAGTAAAAGAATGTCAATATGAGAGAATGATAGATTGAGAGAATACTTATTTATATGATAAGAAATGATGGAAGTTACATTTAGAACTATGGAGTTACAATAGTAATTTATTGTGTTTGAATAAAATTGAGTGGTAGAATATGATTAATGCATAATTTATTTTATTTTCAGTTATAATTTTATTTTAATGTGTGAGTTAAATGTATTGTGTTTATTGGATCTTAAATATTGTTAAAAGCAATTAGAAAGCAAATAAAAAATAAAAAAAAAAATTAGAAAACATTAAATGAAAATCAACCAATAAGGAGAGACCAAACCTTACTTTTATATATATGATATATTGCTTTAAACTTTGAAATGAGAAATATATTATAAACAATAATTTTACATGAGAAATATATTAATTTAGCCAACCAAAATATGAATATAAGTTTAGCCAACCAAAATAAATAAAAAATATTAAAATTTAACCAAAAATAATTTCTCTTGAAAGATAATAAGTTAGTAAGAGGAATGAATTAATGTATAATTATTGGATAGGAGTTACATTTGAGTTAAATGAAGTTACATGTCTTTAATTATAAATAAATATTTTAATTTTTTATAACCTAAAATAAAAGGAATACCAAGTGGCTGAATCAAAATTCACATGATTTGGTTGTTTGTTGATATAAACTCAACACTTACACATAATATTTCAAAATAAAAAATATTACTTTTTAAGTGACAAACTAAATTAGTTTTCCTATAAAATTATATGAATTCTTCAATCTCAATAATTTTTAAAATCCCAAGGATAACTTATATTTTTTTGGTTTTCACTCATCAATTTAATTTATAGTGCTAGATTTCATACTAATGGTTTCATCTTTAGAGAATTTAGTGAAATGATATTTTTAAAATTATATTTTATTTTTATATTTAAGTTCCAGTTGAATATGTTTTGTTTTTTGGATCATTTTTTATTTTGATTAAAGACACAAAAAAACCAATTGTTTAATTATATTCTTTTTGTTTTCAAAAACCTCAAATCATAAAAAAATAATATATATATATTATATTGATATCTGCAGATTTAACAATTGGATCACAAAACAAAATAGGCTTTATAAATGGATAAATGGATAATTATATTAATCTTTAAATATTATATTGATCTTTATAAATTATTAAAAATGATACATGAATATGTGAGATAACCAGAGACATAATAGATATATTACATATGGATCATTTCAACTTTATAATCTTATTGTGTGGTGAATATTGTAAGGAAGTATGAAAATAATGAAAGATGTTAATATAAAATAGAAAATGGAGATAAACATTTTAAAAGATTAAAATAAATATATAAGATATACATATCATACAAACTCTAAAACTAAGCTTTTACAATGATATTTGATTTGATTTTTTATAACCCATATAACAACAATAACAAAAACAAAACAAAACAAAACAAAAAAGAGATTTGAGAGTAGTGGAAGAAGATGAGAGAATGAAAGAGTGATAGACTAAGAGAATAAGATAATGAGTATTTATAGGAAGAGAAATAATGAAAAATTACATTTAGAAAAATGAGAGTTACAATTCTAATTTATTGTTTTGTTTTAATACAATTGATTTATACAACTTAGTGGAGAAATAAAGTTAATGCATAATTTATAGGGAGAAGGTATAAAGATTTCAGTTTTATATTATGTGAGTTAAATGTGAAATTAATTGTTTTAAATTTGTGTTTTAATATAAATTTTTTTGTTGTTGAAATTGCATTGCCAAATGGACCAATAAAGGGAGACTGAAACTCTACTTTTAAGGGGTATCGATTGAGCTGCTCCTCAACAACCTTAATTAATTACAACAGTGTCAATGTATACACATATTAATAGCTATTTGTATATAAATAACCATTTGCATGTGTACTTAGTAGACGGCTAAAACCAGAAATTAAATAAGAGATATGGCAATAGAAAGGCAAGTGACGGAAGGAGAGGAGCCGGTAAGTCCATTTGCGCGGTTGTTTAGTTTGCCGGGTCACGGTGTCTTCAACATTGTAACCATTGGATGCAAAACCGAAGGCAATCCATCAACCATTGTTGAAGGCTTAAAAAACACATTGATCAACCATCCACGCTTCTCTAGCATACTGGTAGGTAATTAACATTTTTATTGTTTATATGTTAAGTTTCCTGACTTCCTAACTCAGAATAAATATAAGATTATCAATGTATCAATCCATATAATTTATACATTACGTTAGGGTTCCTCCTAATATCACGTGATACATGTAGGTGACTGGTCATGGTGAGTACAAAGGAAAAGCTAAATGGATTCCAACGAAAGTAAAAGTAGAAGATCATGTAATTGTTCCGGATATAGATCCCAACATTGAGAATCCTGATGAATATCTAGAAAATTATACATCAAGGATGGCTCTTTCTCCCATGGATATGTCCAAACCTTTATGGGAGTTTCATTTATTGAAACTTAAAACATCACATGCTGAATATGTGTTCTTGGCTAGGTTCCATCACTCTTTGGGCGATGGGATGTCTCTTATGTCTCTTTTACTCGCTTGTGCTCGGAAAATATATGATCCCGAGGCGTTGCCTACTTTTGTGGCTCCGAAGAAAAGCAAAGCGAAGAACGTTTGTTTTGCTTTGGTTGCTTGGTTATGGTTCATAGTAAGAGTAATGTTCCACACTTGTGTTGAAGTTATTAAGTCTATGGTTTTTATCTGTTGTGCGAGGGGTGCCTCAGCTCATATAATAGCTAAACCAGGGGCTACACTTAGCACTAATAAGTTCATTCATCAAATCATTAAGTTGGATGATGTCAAAATGGTGAAGAACGCCATGAATATGGTACATTTGGTTGATTAGTTCTTTTTTTTTTCCTATTGAAAGATGGATATATTTATGTTTTTTTTTCTCTGCTTTTTTTTTTTATAGACGGTAAATGATGTTCTTTTTGGGATGGTGCAAGCTGGTCTTTTTCAATATTTGAATCAAAGATTTGGTAAATATCATTTACTCTTGTTTAATATCGTAAAATAATATATGTAACATATTCTTACATTTTGTCTCGAATTTATGAACAGATCTTCAAACATCTTCAAAGTCAAGAAAAATTCTAGACAAACAATGTCTTCATGGTGTTGTTTTTTTTAATCTAAGGCCAAATAGAGATATTGAGGTGCTGAATAACATACCCCAAACGATCTTTACTATATAGTTTATTTTTTTCTTGTTTAAAACAGTAAGAATCTAAGCCATAAGTCTATATCAGGATTTGGCAAATATGATGGCAAAAGGTTCAAAGTGTAGATGGGGGAACTCAATAGGTTATGTTCTGATTCCCTTGGAGATGAAGTCAAGCGCTAATGTATTTGAATATGTTCGACAATCCAAAACTATTATGGATCGTAAAAAACATTCTTTCGAACCTCTATTTTCCCATGGGTTGCTCAAATTAACGATGGAGGTTTTCGGATTTAAGGTATATATGTTAAATCAAACAATATCTTAACATGCATGCAGTTACAAATATAATAAATGTATTTTGTGCATCTGATCGACATATATGGATGTGTGGGGGTGGAAAACAGGCACTCACAATTCTTTTAAAGAGAATTTTTGGAAGCACAACGATGATATTCTCTAATGTGGTTGGTCCAACCGAAGAAATTAGCCTTTTCGGCCATCAAATATGTTACATTGGTGCAAGTAGCTATGGTATTCCACAGGTACTCTCTTACACATAAACACATTCTTGAAACCATCATCAAATTAAAAATCACGTTATTTCAAATTCTTGCGCATAAATTAGACTACTAATGTTAGATTATCTCACATTACAAATGTATTTGATAACCAAGATTTAGAGGGAATTGGGAATTGGGTTCGAGAGTCATCTCGAGGAGCGTATTAGAATATTTCATATCAAAGACGGATATAAATCAACCTGTTATTATATGTTCCTTCCATTTCACAAACTATAGTTTAAAAACATTATTTTTATTACTAAGAGTGTTATCTCGTATATTCAATGTAATTATTAAAATTAAAACTTTTTAATTTATTTATCAGTTTATTTAATAAGGAAAATGATATAATTTTCTTAATTTGTATAAAACATGTAAAAATGATAAATTTTTGTGTAACAAAGTAAATGTACCGTACATCCATCCATTAGTTGGGAACCTATTGATAAAACTTATTATTATTATTACTTTTTTGTCAACAAATTGATGAAAACAAAAAAAACCTCAATTGATGAAACTTTATTCTGATGGGTTGTTTTTGCCTTTTTTGAACAAGGAACTCATTATCAATGTTCAAAGCTATGTGGACAAACTCATAATCAACATCGGAGTTGATGTAGAGGTGATTCCAGACCCTCATCACCTTTGCGATCTCATCATCGAAGCTCTCCACAAGATGAAGTCTGCTGCTCCACAAAAGATTTTTCATGCTTCAGAGGTTTAAATGAAATGCTCAGCGTGCATATCATCTATCCAGGAAACCTATTTTTACAACAATTATTTAATATTTGAGCGTGTCACTATTTTTATAAGATTGTCTATTTACGTCTCATCCATGAATTTATCATCTTTACAACACTTCTACTAGACTATTATTGATTTAGTTCACTTCTACAATAATGTATCCGCCGAAACTTTGATCATGGACCTGCTATTTTTAATATGAGATTTTAATACATAGATGGCATAAAAACAACCTCCAACCCAAAAGTGAAGGCATGAAGAGTACGTCAGAAACAAAGACAACAACAACAACAACAACAACAACAAAAATATAGGGTTTCAGACAGCAAAAGTATGGATCAACATGCGGCGCCAAGATAATAAACTATTGGAGTGTCTAGTGTGTGATATACGGAGGTTGTTCATGGGAAGTTAACTGTGTGAATATAGAAAGCCTTGGCAACACACAAAATTAATTTTTGAGAAACTGTGAGAGTTTGTCACCACTGCTTATGCTTTTAGTGTATCGTCAAAATGAAATGCCCACTCATTTGCGTCTTTCACTTACCAACTACAACCTACCCAACATTGACGTATAGGCAGGCCCCTTATGCTATTTCTTGCCACGTATACAGAAAATGCGTGGACTCTCGACAGTCGACACACACTAACGCACATTTTAGCCGTGTCATATTCTTTCACGTGGAGTATTAACTTCTGTTCTATTTTTATGATAACGATCTCTCTTAAATTTTTGTTACCAAAAATAGTACATCTCATGAATAATTTTGTAAATATTTCCAGAATAGCAAGAAAATAATATATATACATCAAATTCATACTACCACGTTGTACTCCATTTATATAGTTAGATAGAAAACGCAAAAAAATTATTGTTCATTCATTCATTCAAAAAAAAAGAACGGAAAAATGTGATTTCGATTTTGTAAACGACATCTATTTTTAAATTAGTCACAAAAATTAGCCATGTATACTAGAAGAAAACCTTTTTTTTTAATCTTAGTATTGTCAATATGAATGAAATTGATCGAGAAGACGCAAGAGCAAGACAGAGAATATGCAAATAATTAGAGACAATCTATGACTGAGTATATGTTGAAAGATGCTACAGATTTAGAAATTCATTAACAGATAAATTTTAGATTTCAAGTTTTGCATTTAATAAAATTGGTACAACTAATAAACTATTGTAGTGTTTGTTTCTGTTGAATTTTTAATAAAATTGCTACGAGCAGCTTTCGTGGATAAAGATGAGGATGGAAGAGAGAAGTGGGTCTTCTTATTTATGGTTTGGGACTAGTCTACTCTTTTATTATATTTATTAGAATTGGATCCGTGCTAGAGCATGGATTGAAATTTCTTCGGTTTATTTTGTAATTTTTATTTAAATCACTATATATGTAATTGTTTTATTTGTTTTAAAAGTCTTTTCTTTTGGGATGAATGAAACAATATGCCATGAAATCATGTTCTGAATATGACTTATGAAATAATATCTATTTTGTTAGATCTAGTATAGTAGATTTAGATTTTGATATGTGGTATACTGCGGGTTAAGTTATTTGTTAAAAAAATAATTTTTGTTGGTTAATTTTTATTTGATTTGTTTAGTTTTTAAAATTAAATATTGTATTTTGATTGTTATTCTATGACTTAACCCACAATATACCACATATTAATTTTAGGACCAAATATGTAACATATGTTTGTCAAAATCATCTTAACCGAGAAAGCTTCTACCACACAACATTATTCCAAATTTAACATTTAATCTGAGAAATCATATTTCTTGAAATTTCAACCCGTTCTCTAGCAAAAAATCATATTTCTTGAATTTTTTTTTCATATTATTGACCCATGCTATAACAAATCAAATTAGAGTGTTTATAATTTTAAAATTTTGATCTATCATATATTTATGATATTCTTAAAAATATCAAATTAAAATATTTTTAAATACTTCAAATTAAATTATTTTAAAAGTTTATTATAGTATATAAAATTATACAATTCAAGAAACGAAATATATGAAATTGAATTTTAATATTCAGATTTTTACTCGCTATTCAGTCAAAAATTTAGTTTGATAGATATTTTTTAAAAGAATAATATTATTAATGCTTGAATATTTTATAGATTGAACAATTTATATTAGTTTTAATAGTATGACTTTGAAGTATGACTTTATAGTTTATAGTATGATTTCAATGCATGATAAATTAAAGTTCATGCCCATTCGTATTTAGAATCATTTTAGTCATTTTTTTATAGTATGACTTTGAATCTTTGCCTAGTTTTCTTTGGCAATATGGTTGAGACATTTTATACATTTTTTTATTCATCAGTTGAGCACAATATGTCTGTTTTAAAAAGTTTAAATTACATCATATGCAGAAAAAATCATAAATTTTATTAACTAAATATATTACATAATTATTTAAAATAATTTAAATATAAAATCAAATAAAAGTGAAAGAAGAATCACATATGTTTGTTTTAATTAGGTTGAAAGATTTCCTTATCTTTTAAATGTTATTTATAATTGATTTTATATGTTACTATATTAACTAAATGCATCTTGTCCCTAATTACCAAAAATCAAACTAACTTGTATATTATGATACACCTAAATCATGAATGTCATAAGTCTATAACCAAAAAATTATATATATCTATTATATAGTCTAAAAGAAAAGTCATGAACTTCCGAAATATTAAATAGGGGATAACTATTTTTCTACGGTAGAGAAAAACTAGAAGAATTTATCCATTTTCAATTCTATTAAAATTCTACTCAAATCTAAAAAAATTATACAAATCATAGTCGTTAGAATCACAAAAAAAAAATTGGAAATCTTTTACGGTACAAAAAGTCTATGAATTAACCACATGGTAGTGGGCTTCCCATCTGTTGGAAAAGTTGTCATGTTGATCCAGGCCAGGGATCAATTCTTTCCAGATGCGTAATTGCTACTCATTTAAAATTTAAAATCAAAAAGAGATGATAAAAGAATAATTTTTTTAAATCTGGAATAAATCTTCTAAATATCTATATTAATTATATTATATATATGGATATTGATATGCTCAAATTTAACCCTGAGCTACTTTTGCAAATTAAGAGATCAATTGTAGTACTTAGGGATCGAATCCACAAGAACTCTAGATTCACACAATATATTTAATATCTTTTAATTATGCTAAACAGAAATATTTTAATTAAATTGCAAAATAAAACAGAAAATAAAAGAGATGTAAATTCAAATGGATTAAACGCTAGGCCTAGGGAAATTCTCAGGAAATCTTGGAAAATCAGATCAATTAATTAAACAAGCAGGATTCAACAATTAAGCACTGTTCTTGAACTCTAAACACAATTGTAAAATAAATCAATTCTCACTGCAAATATTATCTAAGTTTTAAAACCCAAAAATCCAAATCTCTTTGCAAAATTCAAGTTAAAAACCAGCAATAAAATCAAGTTTAGATAAGTTCACAAAATCACTAATCCAAATCTCTTTGCAAAAAGTAATTTTGCTCACCAAAGGTTTTTGTCAGGAAAATCAATTATATTCTCATATCAATCAATAATCCTAAGATCTAAATCCAGATGACTAATCAAAGATCTAGCATTAAGAACAACATATGATGAAGAACAAGAAAGATAATGAATCCTAATTTAACAGATCTAACAATCCATGAAATCCCTAATGAGAAACCCTAAACCTAACAAGCAGATCTACTCAGACATAATTGTATGAACACAAATCATGAGTAAAATAGATAGCATTAAGAGATTAAAGGGAGAAGAAAAGGAGTTCTGAATCTTCTCTGAAGGAGTCTTGATTCTTTTCTCCAAAAGCTCTCTAAAAATCTCTCACAGGGTTTTGCTCTCAAAGTTGTAGGGAAAAATAAAGTTTAGGTCTAAACAATGACCATAAAAATCATATTTATATTCCTAAACACGTCCAGTGACTAATGATGCAAATATGGAAAACTTTGGGGCAGCTTTGTAAATCTTCAAAACTTGTGAGGAAAACTTCCGATTTTGTCTTTGGCCTAGCATCGATCGATGCATATGTTGTGTCGATCGATGCACCCTTCTGAACATGTCTCCCAACTTCGTAGCTCAGCCTCAATGCTTGATTATGCTCCAAATCTTCTTATTTAGCTCCATTATGCTCCCATCCATGTTAAATCCTATAAAGACTCAAAAAAACTCTAAAAATACCAAAAAGACTCTACAAATAAGACTTATATCATGGCTAAAAACACCTAAAAACCATGATATATCAGATATTTAAAATATTTTAATTGTGTTTGGTTATAAAGATAGTAGATAAAGTTAACTAAACTTGTTTGGATATGAATATAAGCATTTAATGGTATTCAATGGTAAATGTTTCAAAAAACATATTTTAGAGCAAAAAATATTACAAAAATACTAGTTTAGATTCCATAAAACCGGAAATAATATAAGCATGTACCATAAAAATCATATATATATATATATATTTATAACTATCTCTCTATAGTTTTTTGGTAAAAGAAAAATATTTCATGAATCTACCTACTTACAACTACAAGAGATAGAAAATGCATAAAACTTCTATGAAATCTTGTAAAATTTTTATTAAAAAAAATCTTGTAAATATGCGATATGTAGAAAATGATACTTATTGAAGGAAATTTCAGAGTATCGAGCAAGGAAACATTAGCTTGACTATTCTTGACAATACAATTGTCACCATTTCTCACTACAAGAAAATAATTTTATTAAGACGAAAGATTTAGTCACAATAAAAAGTATTTAGTCACAATATAAACATTGTTACGAATTTGTGACGATTTTTGAATTGTTGCAATACAATGGTCACAAATTTTTATTTGTAATAAAAACGTCACAAGAGTTGCAACGAATATATTAGTAACAATTTTGTCATCAATAATTACGACACAAAAAGTAACAAAATTGTCTCAATTACAGACTAACAAAACGTCTTTAAATCGTCACAATTCATGTTTCAAATAACGTTTTAATTATGTATCTTATTATTACGAAACTATAGTCTCAAAAAGTCAACACATGATAATTAAAAATTTGTCGCAAAATTTTAACAAATACTCAAAAATCATGATATTTTGTGACTATCATAATGTCCAATCTTATCATTAGAAGTAAGTTTCAAATGGTAAGTTATTACTAAAAAATTCATTGCATATGATAAAAATTATAACTAAAAAATTAATCTCAAAACAATATTATTTTTTAAAATTTATTATCATACAAATTTTTTATAATCATAAACATTAGATATACATTATAAGCTATCTTTATTCTTACAAAGAAAATAAATCACAAATTCGACCAGCTGCACATATTCGATCAGAACTTTCATATTATAACTCCTATAGAAACGATTTTAGGCTCTCTAGAAAGGTAAGACTCAGATCTTTCTAACGGCGGATAGATCAGCTTCTGGTTCAATTTGTAGCAGTGGGAAACGATTTCATAAGATGACTGATGTTAATTCGCGGATCTGCGCAGAATAGGTTTGAGAAATCATGTATAACTTTTAATTTACAAAAAAGGTTACAAAATCCTTTGGGAAAAACTTACATATATGGGTTGGGAAATTGCTCACCAAAATTCGTCCATAAAAGAGTTCGTTTACCCTTTCTTTTCCACCATCTACTAGGACATGTAAGATCTGTCTTTAATCTCAATTGTGGCTCTTTGTTCTCTTTTTCTCAAATGGTTTACTCTCTCTCTCTAGATTTTAGAGGCACGAAAATGTAAAGAATAAAATCCTAATCATCTCTTAAATAAGTCTTATTAAATTAGGGTTAGAGATTTGGTTTAATGGGCTTTGCATAAATTACATAACAATTTACACTATTTTATGACTAATGTTTACTCATTTTAATATCACAAATTGTGACTTGCATATTTGTTATAAGTTCATAACTAATTTGCAACAACATATTGGTCACAATGTAGTTATAAGAGTGACGATTAATATTATTGTAGCATATTCGTCACTATGTGTGACAAACTTTCGTTACTGATTTTTTCCGTCATAATATAGTGATGAAAATACTATGAATTTGTGACAAATAAATTTAGTCATAATATCGTATTTAAAGTGTCACAAATTTGTGATGAAACTTTTTTGTCTCAAAAATACGTCTCAATAAAATTATTTTCTTGTAGTGTCTTGGACCCATCATACATATATAGTGAGATTAAGAAGGATGTAGCTTCTCAACAACCGCATTTAATTAACTACAAACGTCAATGAATCATATATTAATAGTTGTGTGTCTATAAATAAACCATTTGCATATGTACATATTGTAGAATAATACAATAAAACCGGAAGCCAAAATAAGAGATATGGCAATAGAAAGGCAAGTGACGGAAGGAGAGGAGCCAGTAAGTCCATTTGCGCGGTTGTTCAGCTTGCCGGGTCTCGATGTCTTGAACATTATAACCATTGGATGCAAAACCGAAGGCAATGCATCAACAGTTGTTGAAGGCTTAAAGAACACACTGATCAACCATCCACGCTTCTCTAGCATACTGGTCGGTTATTAACGTACACACACAAAAACACGTTTTTATTGTTTATATTTGAAGTTTCATGAATTCCAACTCAAAATAAATATAAGATGAGTGTGTTATTCCATATACCGTATATTACGTTTGGGTTCCTCCTAACATCATGTGATACATGTAGGTGAATGGTCATGGTGAGCACAAAGGAAAAGCTAAATGGATTCCAACGAAAGTAAATGTAGAAGAACATGTAATTGTTCCGGATATAGATCCCAACATTGAGAATCCTGATCAATTTCTAGAGGATTATACATCTAATATGGCTCTTTCTCAGATGGATATGTCTAAACCTTTATGGGAGTTTCATTTATTGAAACTTAAAACATCACATGCCAAGTCTGTGGCCGTGGCTAGGTTCCATCACTCTTTGGGCGATGGGATGTCTCTTATGTCTCTTTTACTCGCTTGTACTCGGAAAACATGTGATCCGGCCGGAGGCATTGCCTACTTTTGTGGCTCTGAAGAAAAGCAAAGCGAAGAACGTTTGTTTTGCTTTGGTTGCTTGGTTATGGTTCATAGTTAGAGTTATGTTCCACACTTGTGTTGAAGTTATCAAGTCTATGGTTTTTATTTGTAGTGTGAGGGACATCTCAGCTCATGTAATGGGTAAACCAGGGGCTACACTTAGGGCTAATAAGTCTATTCATCGAATAATTAGTTTGGATGATATCAAAATGGTGAAGAACGCCTTGAATATGGTATGTTTGCTTTATTAGTTCTTTTTTCTATTAAAAGATAAATTTTTATGAATTTTCTCTTTTTTGTTGACATCCTTTTTTCCTTTTCTCATGCATAGACGGTAAATGATGTTCTTCTTGGGATGGTACAAGCTGGTCTTTCTCAATATTTGAATCAAAAATTCGGTAAATCATTCACTCTGATTTAATGTCATAAATATTCTTAATATATTTCTAATTTTTTTTTCGAACTTGTAAACAGATCCTAAAACATATTCAAAGTTAAGAAAAATTCTAGGAAAGTTATGCATTCATGGTCTTGTTTTCTTCAATCTAAGGCCAAGTAAAAATATCGAGGTGCTAAATAACATACACCAAACCATCTTTGTAAGAATCTAACACATAGTTAAGTCAATATATATGCAGGAATTGGCAAATATGATGGCAAAAAGTTCAAAGTGTAGATGGGGGAACTTAGTAGGTCATGTTCTGATTTCCTTGGAGATGAAGTTAAACGATGATGTATTTGAATATGTTCGACAATCCAAAACTATGATGAATCTTAAAAAAGATTCTCTCGAACCTGTATTTTCCCATGGGTTGTTCAAATTGACATTGGCGGTTTTTGGATTTAAGGTAAGATGTTAAATCAAAAATATATTATCTTAATATATGCAGTTCCAAATATATATAATCAATGTATCTTGTGTTCTTATCAATATAATTATATGGATGTGTGTGGGGTGGAAAACAGGCACTCAAAACTCTTATTAAGAGAACGTTTGAAAGCACAATAATGACATCAAATATCTTACATTGCTGCAAATACCTTTGGTATTCCACAGGTACTCTCTAACACATATAGATTCTTGAAACCATCATAAAGGCTACTAATGTTAGATTATCCCACATTTTAAAAAGATTTGATAACCATGATTCAAAGATGGAGAATTTGGTTCGAGAATCATCTCGAGGAATGTGTTGAATATAGCATATCAAAGACAGAGATTAATCAACAACACTGATACACTACTATATACTCCCTCTGTTTCACAAAAAGAGTCATTTTGGGAGCTTTTCTTTGTTTCACAAAGACTGTCATTTTGTATTTTCAATGTGATTTTTAACATCAAATTTTCTAATTTATCCTTAACCCAAAGCTTTTCTTATTGAATTTCAATTATAAACTACTCATTAAATAGGAGCATATATGTATAATTCAATTTTTTCTTAATTTGTGTGTAGTTGGTCAAAATGACACTCTTTGTGAAACAGAGGGAGTATATTTCTTTCGTTAAATACAATTTATTGTCGTTTGAACTCTTTACTTTGTCACAAAGAGTGTCTTTTCGTATTACTAGTGCAGTTTGTATTTTTTTAATATATATATATATATATATATCATATTATTAATTAGAAAAATATATGTATAGAACGTAATAAAAAAAATTATACTAGAATTTTTCTTAGTTTATGTAAAACATTTTAAAATGATAGTAATTTTTTTGTGTAAGAAACTAAATGTACGAGTTCCTCCACCGTGTACATCCAATTAGTTGGGAACCTTAATTGTTGAAACTTAATTATGATGTCTCTATTTTTTTTCTTTTTCCTTTTTGGGAACAAGGGACTCGTTATCTCTGTTCAAAGCTATGTGGACAAACTTATAATTAACATCGCGGTTGATGTAGACGTGATTCCAGACCCTCATCACCTCTGTGATCTCATCGTCGAAGCTCTCCGCATGATGAAGTCTGCTGCTCCACAAAGATCTTTCAAGCTTCAGAGGTTTAAACAAAATGCTGATCAGCGTGCGTATCCAAGAAACCTATTTACAACATAATCAGTTATTCAATATTTGAGCGTGTCACTATTTTTATTAGATTGTCTATTTACGTCTCATCTTTATAAACACTAGACTATTATTGATCTAGAGCACTTCTACAATAATTTATCCATAAATGTTTGTACCAACGTGTATTGAATCCAGTGCCGGCGCTGACCCAGTGCACAAAGTGCATTTGCACCATGTCACAATATTTTGGAAAAAATTATAAGGTTTTTAGGCTCTTCAATGTTTCATATTTTGATTAAAAAAATCCCAAAATACTGAAAATTTATAAATAAGACCTGTAAATTAGGAGAAAAAAAAAATTTGACACAAGGTGCAAGAAAAGTTTGAGCCGGCCCTGATTGAATCAATGTATATTTCCTCACGTCTCAAACGTGACGTCGCCGAAACTTATAATTAATCATGGACCCGCTATTTTTAATATGAAATTTTGATACATAGACGGCATAATAACAACCTCTAACCCAAAAGTGAAGGCATGACCTAATTACAAATTAAAATATATTACATATAAAATTCAACAATAACACAAAACCATGCTACCGTGAAGAATACATCAAGAAAACAACAACAACAAAAAGTTAGGGTTTCAGAAAGCAAAAGTATGGATCAACAAGCGGCGCCAAGACTCTGGCCGAGATAAACAAAATGCCATGTTAGAGATATGAGCGTCAATCTATTTAACCAAGACCACTAGACAATAATACTTTGTATATATATATTTTTTATCTTATTTTAGAAACTACAGTTGATCCACCTGGCGATAGATATACGACCTGGAAATGAACCAGAGCATAATGACCCCAACGGCACTAAGAACCGCAAGTAACCAATAGAAGTAATCGAGATGGGCTCTGTTCAGATTACTGTTGAACCAGCTGTCTCCAGCATTTCCTCCAGTGGCTAAGTCGATCAGAGAGATGAGTAAGCTGCTCAATAAGCTTCCCACGCCCAACACACTTAAGTAAAGCGCAAGACCGATGCTTCTCAGCTCAGTGGGGACTTGGCTGTAGAAGAACTCTTGCAGTCCCACTATAGTGTGTACGTCGGCCAATCCCAGCAACAGATACTGGGGGACTAACCACCATATCGACATTGGAACAGTAGCTTTCGGTTGGTCTATAAGACCGTGTTCTTTAGCAGTCTCGAGCCGTTTTGACTCAACCAGAGCTGCAATCACCATAGTGAGAGCTGACAGTACCATTCCAACTCCAATTCTTCTGAGCATTGTAAGGCCACAAGGGTCTTTAGTTATCAACCTGGCGATTGGGACCAAAACACGGTCGTAGATGGGGACAAAGATGACAATTGATATGCCAATAAGAATCTGAAGAGAAGCAGGTGGGATCTTCACACCTGGAAAAATTGTTCTTTCCATAGTGACACCTTGCTTTGTGAAGAAAGTCAAGGACTGCGCACATGGTATGGCGTAGGCGAGAGTTGCAAGCCATACTGGAATAAGTCTAATAAGAGCTGTGGCGTCACCTACATCTCTAGACTTGCATGTCATATCTCCATCGATGGGAATAAGCAATGCTTTGTTGAGAAAACTGTCACAAGAAAGTGGATTAACTTCATAATCATGCAAGTATGCAACAAGACTCTCCGAACCGTAACACCTACGAATGCTATATGTCAAACATACCTCGACTCCTCTGGAGAATCTTGAGATGGATTTCCCTCCAACTCAACTTTGCACAATTCTGAGGAACTCAAGCTTTGGTTCTTGAATGCTACAAAGAAGACTCTACCTATCCTGGTAAAAGGGTTGGTTTCTTCTTCTTGTCTTCTTTTACTGTACCTATAACATCTTCTCCCTAGCAAGAAAAGAACAAGAGAGATCACCATGAACACACATGGTATTCCAAATCCAAGCGCCCAACTAAAGTATTCCTGGATGTACACAACCACTAGAATCGCCAGGCCGATTCCTGCAGACATACTAAGGTACCACCAGTTAAAGAAGGAGCTTCTGTCAGATCTCTCTTGAGAATCTTTCTCATCAAACTGGTCAGCACCAAAAGCCTGAACACAAGGCTTGTGTCCACTCTGTCCAATAGCCACCAAATACAGAGAGAAGAAGAAGAACGCATTGAGTAAAGAAGAAGGTGAAGAGCTCCCTTCAGTAGTGTTGGGAATCAGAAACGCAGATAAAGTCAAAAATGCCAAACCCTGACACCAAATCCAAACTCTTTTCTCAGTCAAAAGCCAAAACCCATTATAAAGATTCTATTTTTATTAATCAAATCGAAAGAGAGGAGACGAACCAGAACGTAGATAAAAGAAGAGATGATAATAGTTCGATACCGACCGAGAAAAGCGTCAGCGACGAAAGCTCCAAGAAGAGGAAGAAGAGTAGCGATTCCAGACCAAGCGTTGACATTAACGGCGGCCACCGCCGTGGATTGACCAAGTGGTCCAGTCAAATAGCTAATTAGGTTTGATGCGATTCCAAAGTAAGCAAACCTCTCCGCCACCTCCACACCTACGATTACAAAAAAAATGTTCCTCGTAAATTTCAGAAATAGTGTTGGAAACAGAGAGAGAAGTAACTTACCGATGATGAACCAGGCAGCTCTCCATCTACCGGTATTAGATCTTCTGGCGGCGATTCCACGGTGGTCAACGGCGCCGGTGACGTATTCTTCTGTGAGAAGAGTAGCTTCTCCACAAGTCGTCATTTTTTCCTCTGTCTCCGACGGAAATAGACAAGGAACGATATATGGTTTCTTTGTTTTGTTTGTTTGGAAGACGAATCTGGACAAGTCTTCGTCGGAAAATTGAAACAGTCATCATACTCATAACAATAAAAAGGATTCCCAGATCTAAGGCCTTATTTATCGGGGGTTTCAGGGAAGAGCTCTTAGTCTTTTGTTAAAAAAAAAATAATCAGAAATGAAGAAAAATGGTAAGATCTTCCCTTATATAAGAGACTGAATCTTGGTTTAAGGGGCGGTATGTGTCACCATTCGGTTGGTTGAAAGAATAATACAAAAAGGAAAAAAAAAACATTTCCCCTTCGATTTTTTTCTTTTTTCCTCTCTTTCTCTCTCGCTCTCGCGCTCTCTCTCTCTCTCTCTGTTGCGATTGAATCTAGATTCATGAGGATGCATGAGAGGCGATTTGAATTTGGATTCCACTCAATCAGAAGTTTTTCTTTTTTCCTCTCTCTCTCCGTCGATTGAATCGACGATGCCTCGTCTCCGAGAGGATCTATGAGAGGCGATTTGAATTTGGATCCCACTCAATCAGAAGAGATTGAAGCAATTTGAATCATATGGTAAGTTTATCAATACAATTAGTGATTGAATCAGTCCCGATTAGTGTTTTATGATTAGGGTACTTTGATTTTTGATCGCAATTTAGGGAGTTTTTATGTTTGTTAGAAAATTAGGGTTCTTGGTGTTCATGTGTTCTGATATGATCCATATGTTTAGTAGATGTTGTCTTCTTAATCTCCGATTATGATGAATTTGAAAAGATTTGGCCTTCATGTCTCGCCGATTTAACTGATTTTGTCAAAACAATATCTCTTTCAATATCACTGTTTTTGTAACTGTTTGTGTTCTTGACACATGATTGTATAATTTAAGAGTACATTGCTCTTGTTTGATTTAGCTTGTAGTAATATCAAATAAGCTTGTTTAATTGTTTCTTTTGGTTAGGTGAAACGATTACTTATGGTAACTCTATGGTTCCTGATCATGGTTGGGTTGATACTTTGAAGAACCATAAATGGGATTTGGGTATTGTCAAAGAAGAAGCTTGCAAGTTTTCTGAGTTGAAGCTTCAGGTACTCACTCTCTCACTGGTTTTACAAAAGTTTCTTTATCTCTCTCTAGTGGTTTACTCAATGGTTACTCAATTGCTGATTTGTAGGCTGAAACTGAGCAGAGGCCACACAAGGTTAGCTTTTATGTTGATAAGAGTAAGGCTCAGGAAGTTACTAAGGAGTTATCACGACGGTTTGAGAAACGTGGGGTGAGTTTTTGATTTGATAATGCTATTGTAGCATCTGCAGCTTTTGTGTTGTTCTCTATTGAGGTTTTGTTACTTAACAGATTGTTTATGTTGGTTGTTTCAGTTGGATGTCAAAATCATTTACAGTGGAGGTATGGATTTGGATATTTTACCACAAGGTGCTGGAAAGGGACAAGCGCTTGCGTATCTGCTTAAGAAGCTGAAGACTGAAGGAAAGCTCTCTGTTAATACTCTTGCTTGTGGCGACTCAAGAAACGATGCTGAACTGTTTAGCATTCCTGATGTTTATGGCGTCATGGTTGGTTTTTTTGTTTTCAAATCATGTTCAGCCATCTCTCTGCATTTTCGTTTTCATATCGATGTTGAGAATTGTTAGTTTGTTCTCCCAGGTAAGCAATGCTCAAGAAGAGCTGTTGAAGTGGCATGCTGAAAATGCAAAAGACAACCCAAAAGTGATCCATGCAAAGGAGAGGTGTGCAAGTGGGATTATAGAAGCCATTGGTCACTTCAAGCTTGGTCCAAACCTTTCTCCAAGGGATGTCTCTGACTTCTTAGAGTGCAAGACGGAGAATGTGAACCTCGGTCACGAGGTTGTGAAGTTCTTTTTGTTCTATGAGAGATGGAGACGGGGTGAGGTTGAGAACTGTGAGGCGTACACTGCTAGCCTCAAAGCTTCATGTGTAAGTATTGTAACATAGTACAAAATGATATGTTTCAGTGGCATAATAATATATCTGACTCTTGTTGTAATATGTATTAATGTTTTATTATGTTTTGTATGTTTGAAAATTAATAAAAATGAAATATTTTTTTTATTTTTATAAAATCTTAAATGTTTACACATTTATACCACTTCTATTCTATTTAAAATTTTAAAATTTTAAAAAACAATATTTTCAAAAATAAGAAACAATATTTTCAAAAATAAGAGACCTAAAATAAGAACCTACCAATAAAAGAGAAAATTTTATCTAAGAGATCATAGGTTCTTATATTCCAAACAGTACACAATTAATTCATAAAAAATTTAAGAACTCCCCTTATATGAACCTCCCAAACAGTACACAAATAATCAACAATGGAGTTTTTTTAAAAATTCTATTTTTATGAGTATGATGACTGTTTCAATTTTCCGACGCCTACATAACCGCCTAAACCGCTTAAAATTACATTAATTTAATTTTAATATTTATTTTTGATTTTTAATTATATATATTAAAATTATTAAGTTTTATATCTATATACGTAATTATAAATGTTTATATGTTGTTAATATAACTTAAATAAATGTATTTTTCTTAATTTTGTATATAATTTATATTTATTTTTATTTTTCTAACATATATTTATACATAATTTTATATATATAATGTTTTATGTTGTAGACGCCTAAACCGCCTAAAAACCGTCTAGGCCCCGATTAGACGTTCTAGACGCTAGGCGCTGGATCATCGCCCAGATACCGCCTAGCGCTTTCTTGAACAGAACACTGATATAAATATGTAACACGTTTTGGCGCCTACTGTAGAAGAAACCAGTCGATGCCTCCGAAAAGGAGCCGGTTTAACCGGACGACTAGATTGAATCACAAGAAGAACTTTATAAATAACCGGAGCCGGTACATGTGTTGTTTGCTCATTTTTTATTTAACCGTAGCCGGTACACGTGTTGTTTGCTCATTTCTGAATTTACATTCTTACTAAAGTTCATCTCAACAAAAATAAAATAAACTATAAACGAGAATAGTTGCATACTTGCAGTTGCATCATCATCTTGGAGACGAGAATTCGGCTGCTGATAAAATCACCTTACGGAGAGATTTTGCATGCTTCCATGGAGTGTGTATGGTTAACATGGATTAACTATATGGAGGAAGTTGTTCACCGACGGGAAGTTAACTATAGGTTAGTACTGTCAGTGATTCTGAAAAGACTGAAGAAGACGAATATGGGTGGTTTGGAAGTCTGACGTTCGTCTTACACCGTGTTACACTAGTAGTCAACTAATTACATGCTCGGTTTTGTTGGAAGGTGCAAAAGCGGAATTCTTTGTTTCCTTTGTGTATGCTGCTAATGGTGTTGAAGACAGGAAAGCACTATGGGAGGATTTGAAATTCCATCAAGATTCTCCTCTGTTTCGTAATAAAGCATGGATGGTTTTTGGGGACTTTAATGAAATACTGAAAGGGGATGAGCATTCACTTTCAGATTCTCAACCTATAATATCACAGGGAATGCGTGATTTTCAGGAGGTTGTGCAGCATTGCTCGTTTAGTGATTTGCACTCTCATGGTCCGCTATACACTTGGTGTAACAAGCGTGAATTTAGTCTGATCTGTAAGAAGCTTGATAGAGTTCTTGTCAATGATGTTTGGCTTGCTGAGTATCTGCAGTCCTATGGAGTTTTTGAGGCAGGAGGTTGTTCTGATCATTTAAGATGCCGTATTCGAATTGGAGGTGAGGCACCTCGACTGAGACGACCATTTAAATTCTGCAATGTTTTGGCAGAGGATGATAAATTTTTACCAATGGTCAAGGATTTCTGGGATGGTACGGAGGGTTTATTTCACTCGACTTCAGCAATGTATAAGTTTTCAAAAAAACTAAAAGCTTTGAAACCGCATATAAAGCAGTTAAGTCGTGATCGCTTGGGTAACCTCCAGAAAAGAGCTAAAGAGGCATTTGCACATCTCTGTACTTGTCAGACTAGACTGAAACACTGCAGAGCCCAACTGATCAAGCAATTAAGAAGGAAGCGGATGCTTATAGTCGTTGGTTGTTTGTAGTAGGTTTGGAGGAAAAGTTTTTAAAACAAAAATCAAAACTACACTGGCTAAAGGTTGGCGATGGGAATAATAAGGTGTTTCACCGAGCAGCTAAAGCCCGTGAAACTCGTAATGCAATAAAGGAGATTCGTTGTTTGGATGGTAGCATAGCAGACACACAAGAGACAATTAAGCAGGAGGCGGAGAGGTTCTTCCGTGAATTCTTGGGATATAAGCTACCTAATTATCAAGCAATCGATGAAACAGAGCTCGCAACTCTGTTACCATTTCGGTGCTCGGAACAGGATCAGACATTGTTAGTTAAAGAGGTCACGGAGGTTGAAATACGGGATGTCCTCTTCTCTATGCCCAAGGATAAGAGTCCTGGTCCTGATGGATACACTGTGGAGTTCCTAAAGGCGACATGGCCAGTTATCAAAAGAGATTTTGTTACCTCTGTCCAGTCTTTTTTCCAGTTTGGATTCTTACCTAAAGGAGTCAACACCACTATTCTAGCTCTTATTCCCAAGAAGAAAGTAGTGACGGAGATGAAGGACTACAGACCTATCTCCTGCTGTAATGTGACATATAAGGTGATCTCAAAGCTCCTTGCAAATAGACTCAAGCGACTCTTACCTGCTTTTATCTCTCCAAATCAGTCTGCTTTCGTCAGGGACAGGCTGTTAATGGAGAATGTACTCTTGGCGTCAGAGATTGTTGCTAACTATCACAAAGACACAGTGTCGTCTCGAAGCTCTATTAAGATTGACATCTCCAAGGCCTTCGACTCTGTTCAATGGCCATTTTTGCTTATTATCTTTCGCACTCTGTCTTTCCCGGAACAATTTATCCAGTGGATAGAGCTTTGTGTTACTACTGCTTCTTTCTCGGTCCAAGTTAATGGGGAACTGTCTGGTCTTTTCCGCAGTGCGAGAGGGCTGAGACAAGGCTGCTCATTGTCTCCTTACCTATTTGTGATGTGCATGCAAGTTTTGTCTGCTTTGCTAGATAGAGAAGCTACGGAGAGACGTATAGGATACCACCCACGTTGTAAGAACATCAGTCTTACACATTTGTGTTTTGCTGATGACTTATTGGTATTTACAGATGGAACTAAGACGTCTATTGAGGGCATTCTTCAGACGTTTCATCACTTCGCAGGAGTGTCAGGACTGAATATCAGTTTAGAGAAATCAACGCTGTACATGGCCGGAGTCACGACCACTGAACAAGCAGAGATCCTTCAATCGTTCCCCTTTGCATCAGGCACACTCCCGGTTCGCTACCTTGGTCTGCCCCTCCTAACAAAGCGCATGACAACCACTGATTATACACCGCTTCTTGAACGCATTAGAGAAAAATTCAGTAGCTGGACTGGGCGATATTTATCTTTTGCGGGGCGTTTACAGCTGATTAGTTCAGTCATACAGAGTTTAACGAGTTTCTGGATGTCAGCTTTCCGTTTGCCGATAGCTTGCACTAAGGAAATAGACAGTATGTGCTCTGCTTTTCTGTGGTCGGGTCCATCTCTTAATACAAACAAGGCCAAGGTAACCTGGTCTGATGTCTGCTCACCCAAGGAAGAGGGTGGATTAGGGTTGCGTTCCTTACAAGAAATAAATAAGGTTAGCTGCCTTAAACTCGTCTGGAGACTGCTGACGAAAACATCCATGTGGGCGGATTGGATTCGAGTTTACCTACTTAACAAAGGTTCTTTCTGGTCTATTAACGCCAACACACCATCTGGTTCTTGGATGTGGAGAAAGCTGCTTAAGTACCGAGACTTGGCGGCTAATTTTGTTCGGTATGAGGTTAAAAATGGTGAGAGTATCTCTTTCTGGCATGATAATTGGTCACCACTAGGCCGTCTACTTGATATTGCAGGCCCTCGGGGCACTATTGATATGGGGATTGGCCTTCATGCGACTGTTGCAGAAGCGCTGAACCATCGCCAACGCCATCATCGAGTTGACCACTTGAATCAGTTTGAAGCAGCTTTAATGACAATCCGGAACAGAGGACTCTCTGACTCCTCAGACGTAGTTCTTTGGCGAGGAAAAGGAGACCTTTTTAAACAAAAATTCAACACAAAAGACACTTGGGAGCATATACGGACGACCAGAGACAGGCAGCCATGGGCAACTGGTATCTGGTTTTCCCAAGGCACTCCTAAGTTTTCTTTTATAGTGTGGTTAGCAACACTCAACCGCTTGACAACCGGTGATCGTATGCTTTCCTGGAACTCACGCATTGACGCATCATGCTCTTTCTGCTCTGCAACTCAAGAAAGCCGAAGCCATTTGTTCTTTGAATGCTCTTATTCCTCGGGGGTTTGGACAGGACTTGTCTCTAAGTTACTAGAAGCTAAGTTTTCTACAGACTGGAATAGCTCTCTGCAACTTCTAATTGACACATCTTTGGAACCTGCAACTCTCCTCCTTCTCCGCTACGCATTTCAGTCGACGGTCTACTCACTCTGGCAGGAGCGAAATCGACGTCGACACGGGGAGCAGCCAGTATCCTCGGCTCAGCTCATCAAAAATCTAGACCGACAAGTTCGAGACAGGCTACTCTCACTTCCGCCGGGAGGGAAGCACACCGGCTACATGGAGAAATGGTTGGGCTCACGCTAATGCACCAGACTCTTTTAACATAGTTCTTTCGATCAACTATTAAAAGTTTAATCCCATGTTGCACTTGATGTAAAAACTATATTTTTTTTTAAATAAATTTTACATTTTATTAAAAAAAAAAAAAAAAGACTGAAAAGCCTTTAGCATCACACAAAGTTAACACAGTTAAGTGTATCGTCAAATATGAATACCATTCTTTGCCGATCTCTTTGGTAGACTAATGTCCGTAGATTTGTTTTGGGAACTATGAAAACGTAAAGGCTGTATTTCTCGAAGTATCTTTCTACAGTGTTATTAATAAAAAAATCACATGACGAAAACAATTAAAAAACACGCTTCAACTACCAACTACCAACCAATTAACATTGACGTACTTAGACCCATATGCATGCATTATGCTATTTCTATTTTCTTGCCACATAGATAGAAATGCGTGAATAGCAACGGCAGAGACAAGTGTAATGGAGGGAGTGGTCAACTGACCCCAACAAAATTTAATAACCGCTTACGTTTTTTGTTTTCGAAAACTATAAGATTGACCCCATTAAATTTTGTATATATATTATTGACCCATGCTTTACTTGAAATGAAGATCCAAAACTTACAACTTTTAGCTAAAAGTATATATTTGATTCTGTTAAACTGAACCCAAATCCATAATACAATAATTCATGCCATGTAAACCTTTTAAAATTTGGACTTATAATTATTATAAGAAACATATTTAAAAGAGTGTTTTTTATCTATATAATTTTGACCCAACAAAATTTTGTTATACCTCAGCCACTACTAGTGTGAATAGTTAAGTTTCTCGACACACGCGCTGTGTTCTATCCTTTCGCGTAGAGTATTAACTTAGGGATGTCTTATATTATAATTTTGTTTAACGCGATCCGATCTCCCTCAAACTTTTGTAGAAGAAAATGTATCTCATGAGTTTACTTACAAGAAATATATAGAAAATGCATGGAATTCCTATGAATAATCTTGTAACTATTTCAAGATCAACCTCTTAGTTATATATATTAAGAGAATAAATTATGCATCGTATTCATACTACCATGTTTTACTCTATATATATATATATATAGAGAGAGAGAGAGAACTAAATAGCTTATTAGGTTTGATGCGATTCTATAATAAGCAAACCTCTCCGCCACTTCCACACCCTACCGGTATTAGATCTTCTGGCGACTCCACGGTGGTCAACGGTGTCGGTGACGACTTCTTATTTGAGAAGAGAAGTTTAATTTCTCTAGAAGTCGTCATTTTCTTCTCTGTCACCAACGAAAGAGATTAAGAGACTGCAGGTTTGATAGTACGCTTTACATGTGAGCTACATAAAATTATTTTTTATATAAAAGAAAAAAAAAAAAGACAATTTTTATAAATATTCCTAAAATAAGGTTTTCTCAAAAAATATTATTCTTAATTTTTCTTTTCCAAAAATACCATAAAATTGAAACTAACTTACTAAGATTTAATATTCAATATTAAACTTTAAATCCCAAATACTAAACTTTATCCCTTAAAACCTACTCCTTCCGTTTCAAAATATAGGATGTTTTAACTAAAGCACGCAGATTAAAAAAAATTTACTTTTAACAAGTTCAACCAATTAGAAACAATAATGCATAATATAAAATACTAAACTAATCTAAAAGTTGCATAAAAACTTGAAAACATCCTATATTGTGAAACAAAAAACTTTTCTAAACATTTTATATTTTGAAACGGAGGGAGTATATTCTAAATCTTAAAATGAAAAAAATTACCATCTTTAAAAGTCAACTTTTTATGATTATGGTAATTTGAAAAAAAAAAATCTAAAATAATAATTTTGGTATTTTTGGAAAGTAAAAAAAAACTGAAAGTATAATATTTCGAGGATATCGAACACACAAAGTCAAGAAAAATCAGAAATTCAGAAGTCGACAAAATAAAATAAAAGAGTTCCTTCACTAACCAACAAACAAATATTAACGTATATATATATATATATATATATATATATATATATGCCTATTATGCTATTTCTTGCCATATAAATAGAAGCGTTACGACTGATTGTCAAAAAAAAAAAAAAAGTGTTACGACAATTCCGAAATGAGTGGATAGTTTTTGTTGTGGAGTACATTATATTTTTTTGTCAACCAAACGTATAATTAGAAATATGTTTTTATTTAGAAAGTGGTTTCTCAAACCGGAGTACTTCTGTCTTAATTATATCAAGTTTTTAATTTTATTTTAATATATATTTTTTTCTTGTAACGATCTCATGAATCTCTACATACTTACAACTACAAGAGATAAAAAGTTCTTATGCGATAGATAGAAAGTATGATATCTATTGAAGGAAATTTCAGAGAATTGAGGAAGGAAACATTTAGCTTGACACCATTAATAATTTAATAGGTATGCGATATGTAGAAAATATGATATTTATTTAAGGAAATTTCAGAACCATTAATAATTAAATAGCTACGTCACCATCTCAATTATTTACTAGTCATTTCTTGAACCCAGTGAGGTAAAGAAGCATGTAGCTTCTCAACAACCTCATCTAACTACAATAATGTCAATGACTCGTATATTAATAGCTGTGTGTCTATACATTGTGGAGCAATACAATGTGGAGCAATACAATAAAACCGGAGGTCGTCAAATAATAAGAGATATGGCAATAGAAAGGCAAGTGATGGAAGGAGAGGCGCCAGTAAGTCCATTTGCGCGGTTGTTTAGCTTGCCGGGTCTCGATGTCTTCAACATTGTAACCATTGGATGCAAAACCGAAGGCAATCCATCAACCATTGTAGAAGGCTTAAAAAACACATTGATCAACCATCCACGCTTCTTTAGCATACTGGTAGGTAATTAACGTACACACACATACACACGTTTTTATTGTTTATAAGTTAAGTTTCATGACTTCCAACTCAAAATAAATTTAAGAAGAGTATATCAATCCATATACAATATATTACGTTAGGGTTCCTCTCATTCAGATGTAGTATTACTAACATCATATGATACATGTAGGTGACTGGTCATGGTGAGCACAAAGGAAAAGCTAAATGGATTCCAACAAAAGTAAAAGTAGAAGAACACGTAATTGTTCCGGATATAGATCCCAACATTGAGAATCCTGATGAATTTCTAGAGGATTATACATCAAGGATGGCTCTTTCTCCAATGGATATGTCCAAACCTTTATGGGAGTTTCATTTACTGAAACTTAAAACATCACATGCCGAATCTGTGGCTGTGGCTAGGTTCCATCACTCTTTGGGCGATGGGATGTCTCTTATGTCTCTATTACTCGCTTGTACTCGGAAAACATGTGATCCTGAGGCATTGCCTACTTTTGTGGCTCCGAAGAAAAGCAAAGACAAGAACGTTTGCTTTGTTGTGGTAGCTTGGTTATGGTTCATAGTAAGAGTTATGTTTCACACTTGTGTTGAAGTTATCAAGTCTGTGGTTTTTATTTGTTGTGCGAGGGACACTTCAGCTCATATAATGGGTAAACCAGGAGCTACACTTCGCAATAATAAATTTATTCATCAAATCATTAGTTTGGATGATGTCAAAATGGTGAAGAACGCTATGAATATGGTACATTTGCTTAATCAGTTTTTCTTTTTTTCTATTGAAAGATGAGGTTCTTATGTTTTTCCCCTTATTAAAATTTCTTTTACATCTTTTTTTTCCTCTTTTCTATTAGACAGTAAATGATGTTCTTTTTGGGATGGTACAAGCTGGTCTTTCTCGATATTTGAATCAAAGATATGGTAAATCATTTACTCTTGTTTAATAGTATCATATTTTTAACAATATTCTTACATTTTGTCTCGAATTTGGTAACAGATCTTGAAGACAAACTACGTCTTCATGGTGTTGTTTTTTTCAATCTAAGGCCAAACAGAAATATTGAGGTACTAAACAACATACTCCAAACGATTTCTACTTCTTTTATTGTCTTGTTTAAATAGTAAGAATCTACGAGGGGGTAATGAAACTAGGATTTTAAAAGATTTTGGAGTTTTTCTAAATCAGGATTTGGCAAATATGATGGCGAAAGGTTCAAAGTGTAGATGGGGGAACTCAATAGGTTATGTTCTGATTCCCTTGGAGATGAAGTCATACGATGATGTATTTGAATATGTTCGACAATCCAAAACTATGATGAATCGTAAAAAATATTCCCTCGAGCCTCTCTTTTCCCATGTGTTGCTCAAATTGACATTGGATGTTTTTGGATTTAAGGTAAGATGTTAAATCCAACTTATCGTAATATATGTCGTTCCAAATATAATACATGTATTTCGTACATCTGATTGACATATATGGATGTGTGGGGGTGGAAACCAGGCACTCAAAACTCTTGTAACTAAGATTTTTGGAAGCACAACGATGATATTTTCTAATGTGGTTGGTCCAGCGGAAGAAATTAGCTTTTTCGGCCATGTGATCTCTTACATTGCTGCAAGTACCTTTGGTGTTCCACAGGTACATGACTCTCGATCTTATACACAAACACATTCTTGAAATCGTCATCAAAAATAGTAATACTTTTATCTCTTGCGCATCAGTTAGGCAACTAAGGTTAATTAAATAGATTATCCCACATTATGGATAGTTCGAGAATATATCATCTGGAAGAGAGTGTTAAAATAACTCCTATCAAGTTATGAAATATATTCTTTTTGTTAATTAACTATAGTATTTTTGTTTTACTAATAGTGTCGTTTGAATGTCTTGTCACATTTTCAATGAAAACCAAATCGCTTTTTATCTAAGTATATTATTTCAATTTATTAATTAGAAAATTATTTATATAGTGTACTTATAAATAACATAATTGAAATGTAATATTCCCTGAAAACATGTAAAATTTATGTGAAACAAAATAGATAGTATATAAGTTTATCCACCGTGAATTAGTTGGGAACCTTAATTGATATGAAACTTAATTCTGATGGTTTGTTTTTTCATTTTTGGAACAAGGGACTAATTATCGGTGTTCAAAGCTATGTGGACAAACTCATAATCAACGTCGGAGTTGATGTAGACGTGATTCCAGACCCTCATCACCTCTGTGATCTCATCATCGAAGCTCTTTCAATGATGAAGTCTGCTGCTCCACAAAAGATCTTCCATGCTTCAGAGGTTTAAAACAAAATGCTCGGCGTGCGTTATCATCTTGCTATTTCCAATAAATTGTCTATTCACGTCTAATCCTGAGTTTATCATCTTGTTGTATGTCGGTCCACTTCTACAATAATTCTTCATTCATAAATGTTTGCACGAACATGTTGGGTCACTTCATATCTCCTCATCATGAGGTATACAACGTGAGGATGCCGGAACCTATAATTGATAATGGACCCGCTATTTAATATAAAATTTTAATCCATAGGCGGCATAAAAACAAGCTTTAAGTCTCTTAACCCAAAAGTGAAGGCATGGCCTAATTACAAAATATATTACATAAAAATTTCAACAACAAAACACAAAAACCATGCTACCAAAGACAACAACAACAACAACAAAAAGTTAGGTTTTCAGACAGCAAAAGTACAGATCAACAAGCGTTGCCAAGCCTCTGGCCGAGATAAACAAAATGCCATGTTAGAGACATGAGCGTCAATATATTTAACCAAGACGAGTATGTGTTGAGCTTGCTCAGCCTCTCGCTCAGCTTCTCCAGTTTCCGCCTTAGGGCATATTTATTGGTGGGTTGTTAGAAGGGGAGTTCTTAATTTTTTATAAATTAATTGTGTACTGTTTGGAATATAAGAACTCATGATCTTTTAGATAAAATTTTCTCTTTTATTGGTAGGTTCTTATTTTGGATCTCTTATTTTTGAAAATATTTTTTTTAAAAATTTAAAAATTTTAAATAGAATAGAAGTGGTATAAATGTATAAACATTTAAGATTTTATAAAATTAGAAAATATTCCATTTTTATTAATTTTCAAACATACAAAACATAATAAAAACATGAACATAAAACAAAAAAATTGCTCATTGTGCAAGTATCATCAAGAATTGTTGAGAACAAAACCAAATCTTACAAATAACAAGCACTGATAAAGAGATTAACATAAAACAAAACAAAAAACAGACCTGAATCTCTTTAATTAGGTTCATACTCATCATGTCTACTAGAGCAAGGTAACCTCCAAAGGAATGTCCTAATAGAATAAAGTTGCTGAGATTCTGAGCTTTACGGCATTCCTCTAAGGAGTCGATAAACCATGCCTCAGTTTCTACACAAATAAACAAGGACCAATGCAGTTCCATTACTGGTCATTTCACGTATACAAGCCATTTTGGTTCCAATGAAACTATAGCCACTGAGTCATGAACATTACAGGGGATGAACATAATACCTTCAGTGCTTTTACAAGTAAAATCAGGCCTACTTGATCCACCCCACCTAGTAAGAAAAAGAGAGAACTACCTTATTATACAGTCACAAATGTATACAAAACATGAGAACAAAAAAAAGGTCTACAACAACATTCTCACTTTGATGTTTAAGACAAGAGAACCAACAAATGGCAAAAGCATGAACTCGTTAATACTTAAAGCATCCAAAGCATCCAAAAGGTCACATTGTGACTAATATATTTCAGAAAGAGAAGTTGCATAATAAGCTGCTTACCCAAGTTGATCAATAGCAATCACCCTAAATCGACTGGCAAGAGCATCGAAATTTCTGAAGAAAAAGCCTTGAGAAGCACCATAACCATGAACCATCACAAGAGTGGGAGAGCCCTCCTTAGCATCAAAAGTAACAGTGTTGATGTAACGTGACTCATTGCTGGTAGACCTAAACCACCTGATTTTGGAACCTCGTGGTCCTGAACCAATATTAACTTGTTCTTGTACATAAGGCGTCCTGAAGATTGTTCATCACAAAAGAATTTCAGAAACAGCTCATCTGTCATGTAAAACCTTAAAAAAACCTCTCCTTTAACATTTCAAGCTCTAATAAACAATGTCCCAGAAACAGGGCTAATACCAAATTCCAGAATCTTGAAACTCCTACAAGTTTGATAATTCAACGATTACAAACAGAACAAAGATATTTCTCAAAGAAACACAAAAAAAAAACAAAGTTTAAAGCCTCAATCTGTCGCGAATTCTTAATATTAGAATGAGAAACTTACCATTAGAGATAGGTTCAAGTTCCTCCAATTCAATCTCCTCTGATACCAATCGATTCAATCTCCTCCGATTGATTAGACTCTGATTCCAATCTCGTCCGATTCCATCTCCAACGATTCCGACCGATTCCAATCTCGTCCAATTCCATCTCCAACGATTCTGACCGATTCAATCTCCTTGAGAGATTCGCGATAGAGAGCGAGAGAGAGAGGAAGAGAGAACACGATCAGGCCAAAACAAATTTTGTTCTCAATAAAACTCTTTAACCAACCACTGCACTGACACGTCAGCGCCTCTTATATGAAAACGAGTATACTATATAAGGGGAGCTCTTCCTTTTTCTTTTCTTTCTGATTTATTTTTTTCCTACTTTTCCTTAAAATCTCTCTTAAAACCTCCGATAAACAAGGTCTTAGAGCATGTGCATTGGTTGGGACAAATATTTGGTCCCTTGAATAAATTAATGTTATTTTCAGAGTTTCTTAATTTTGGGATGAGCATTGGTGTCCCTCACAATTGGTCCCCTGTAAAAAAATAATATTATTTTTTTAAATATTTAAATTAATAAGTAAAATCATAGTAAAGTTTAAATTCAAATAAAACATATAACATTAACATTAATAATATAAGAAAATTACAAAGTTACAAAAACTTGGAAAAAAACAAAACATACAATTAAAACATGAAAAAGAAAAACATAAACCGTAAAAACATGAAAAGTAAAAACAAACATTTTATTCTCAGCATAGAATTTTTGTAATTAATCTTCATTATATGGAAGATGTCCAAAGTTTGTCCAAATATGCTCAATCAAATCTTTTTTTAACTGGTCATGAACTTGTTTATCCCGCATATGTGTTCGACGAGTAATCGTACTGCTCATATTTGAACCCAAACTGGCGGCACCGACGGTATATGTTTGATCCACATCTTCTCCGTGTTGAAATTCAGAAACAATGTTTCGGTATCAATCATCCACCAAACAACAAGAAATTGACATTTCAGATGCTAATGAAATCGAATAATTACCTCTTACTCGATTGTTGTTGCTACTTGTCCTGTGAATTCCCGTTATGTGTGGCTTACTTCAGGTGACACTGACGAAAACTCATGAACAACAAACAATTTCAAGTGAATACTCGGTTTAACTTAAAAAAAATCAGACTAACACAAAGAAACTGCAACATTCTTATAGCAAAAAGCCATTAGCTTCTTGTTCTCAACTATTGAAACCATAATCCAAAACCCTAAATCGGAACAAAAATCACATAGGACATATACATAAACAAAGATAGTAAACTATCCAAACAAGAACGATCGACTAAACTTTCGGATCCCCAATTCAATTTCCCAAAACCCTAAATCGAGAAAACAACAAAAAAACTAAATCATCTTAATTCGGAAACGAAATTGGAACACAAACCTCTTTCAATTGGAACCGGCTGATTTTTCTCGAGATCAAACAGCAGATCGCCCTTTGCGTGATGATATTTAGGGATGAAATCAGATCTCTAAACGAATCGCCGTCGAGAGAGAGAGAGTCGGAGACAAAAAATAAACTCGAACCATTGAATTTTTCCGTCTCACCCTACAGAAACAACAACAACGACCCACACGTTCCCACGTGTTCAGAGGAACGATGCAAATTACGTCCCAATTGTAGGAACGATTCTACAATATTAATTTGTTTTTGATTTAAATCAAACCTTTTATTAGTGTGGGACGGGTGAAAAATCAACCAATGCACATGCTCTTAGCTCCTGCTCACTAGTCGTCCTCTCTCCTCCTCTTCCTTCCTCTTTTTCCGCCTTCATCCGCTCAAACATTGCCTATCCACAAACAATACATAACTCAACATTATTTAACTAGAAGATCCAAAACCAAAACCTTGTCATAAAAATTATAATTCAATGTGACCAAAATAGAAGATTCATTAACCAAAACAATTAGATTCTCTCCTTTACATCTGTTAAAATGATCCTTAATTTCCCAAACTCAAACTAATCTGTCATTTTTATGTGTATAAGACTAAACCAAAATTAAATATTAGCCAGGGAGATGTAAACTAACTTTGGTGGCACGTGGCTCAACAAATGATTTGTTAGCCTCAATCATAAAGAAAGAGGACAAGAGGTTAACCCCTTGCCACATCTCCGTGGCGTTGGTGAGCAGTTTCCTCCGGCGGCTAAGCACGTGACCCAACAAACCCACAAGGATTCCCACAGAGGTCGCCTTAAAGTAAACCGGATACAGCTTACTCTGCACTACACCAAACTGTTGCCTCCCCAACACCGACGCTAAAACGTAGCTTGACACAAACGTCACCCACACGCAAGTCCCAAAGGCCGCAGCTATCGCAGTCAGCCCCACCACGCTCGCTACCTTTGTCGGACTAAGCGCCCCCACAGCAGCTGACCCGAACTCACGCACCCCATTCTTAACTCTCTCCCACGCATCCTGGGACTTGTGAGCCACCGTTTCCTTCAATTCGTGTGCCTTTCCCCTCACTCTATCTTTCGCCCTCTCCTTCGATTCATGGGCTTTTTGGGCCACCGTCTCCTTCACGTCATGTGCTTTATCCCTCACCTTATCTTTAGCATCATGGGCTTTATGAGCCACACTCTCTCACATCCTGGGCTTTCTCTGTTACCTTCTCCTTAACATATCGGGCTTTATCAGCCACCGTGTCTTCCACGTCACGTGCCGCATGTGTAACCGTCTTCTTCATATCGTGAGCCTTACGACCGACGGCATCTTCGACATCGGAAGCAGTCTCGCCGACAGTATCAGCGGTTCTATCTTTAGCCCGACCCACCACACTCGCGATCTTCTGCCTGCACTTACCGAACCGTCTCTTGATTCCGTTTTTTTTTTTTTTTCTTTTTTTTCTTTTAAACCATTGGGCCACATTCCTACATTTCGTAGGAGCCGGGACTCGATCTCGGGTGTGACTCCGTTTTTCTTCTTTTTATGATAACGATCTCTCTTAAATTTTTGTTAATTACAAGAAATATATCTTATGAATCTACTAGTACTTTACAAGAGATAGAAAATGCTTCAAAATACTCCTATGAATAATCTTGTAAATATTTCCAGAATAACAAAAATAATAATTTATACATCAAATTCATACTACGTTGTTGGTACTCCATTTATAAAGTTAGATAGAAAATGCAAAAAAAATTGTTCATTCATTCAAAAAAAAAATAATGGAAAAGTGGGGTTTTGCTTTTTAATACGACATATATTTTTAAATTAAGATTAGGCATCTAGACCTAGAAGAATAGTTTTTATATATTTGAAAACTAAATTAGAAAAAACAATATATATTTCTGGTACAAGAAAAATATCTACCTACTTACAACTACAAGAGATAGAAAGTGCATAAAACTCCTATGAAATTGTAAATTGTTTATTAAAACAATTTCTTGTAAATATGCGATAATGTAGAATGATGATATTTATTGAAAGAAATTTCAAAGAATTGAGCAATGAAACATTTAGCTTGACACCATTAGTAAATTAACAGCTATGTCACCATCTTAATAATTTACTAGACTATTCTTGACAATATAACTGTCACCATTTATTGGACCCATCATAGATATATAGTGAGGTTAAGAAGCAGCTTCTCAACAACCTCATTTAATTAACTACAATAATGTCAATTACTCATATTTTTTTTTACGCATGTCAATTACTCATATATTAACAGCTGTGTGTATATAAATAAACCATTTGCATATGTAATTTGCAGTATATAATATCATAAAACCGGAAACTAAAATAAGAGATATGGCAATAGAAAGGCAAGTGACGGAAGGAGAGGAGCCAGTAAGTCCATTTGCGCGGTTGTTTAGCTTGCCGGGTCTCGATGTCTTCAACGTTGTAACCATTGGATCCAAAACCGAAGGCAATCCATCAACCATTATTGAAGGCTTAAAAAACACATTGATCAACCATCCACGCTTCTTTAGCATACTGGTAGGTAATTAACGTACACACACATACACACGTTTTTATTGTTTATAAGTTAAGTTTCATGACTTCCAACTCAAAATAAATTTAAGAAGAGTATATCAATCCATATACAATATATTACGTTAGGGTTCCTCTCATTCAGATGTAGTATTACTAACATCATATGATACATGTAGGTGACTGGTCATGGTGAGCACAAAGGAAAAGCTAAATGGATTCCAACAAAAGTAAAAGTAGAAGAACACGTAATTGTTCCGGATATAGATTCCAACATTGAGAATCCTGATGAATTTCTAGAGGATTATACATCAAGGATGGCTCTTTCTCCAATGGATATGTCCAAACCTTTATGGGAGTTTCATTTACTGAAACTTAAAACATCACATGCCGAATCTGTGGCTGTGGCTAGGTTCCATCACTCTTTGGGCGATGGGATGTCTCTTATGTCTCTATTACTCGCTTGTACTCGGAAAACATGTGATCCTGAGGCATTGCCTACTTTTGTGGCTCCGAAGAAAAGCAAAGACAAGAACGTTTGCTTTGTTGTGGTAGCTTGGTTATGGTTCATAGTAAGAGTTATGTTTCACACTTGTGTTGAAGTTATCAAGTCTGTGGTTTTTATTTGTTGTGCGAGGGACACTTCAGCTCATATAATGGGTAAACCAGGAGCTACACTTCGCAATAATAAATTTATTCATCAAATCATTAGTTTGGATGATGTCAAAATGGTGAAGAACGCTATGAATATGGTACATTTGCTTAATCAGTTTTTCTTTTTTACTATTGAAAGATGAGGTTCTTATGTTTTTCCCCTTATTAAAATTTCTTTTACATCTTTTTTTTCCTCTTTTCTATTAGACAGTAAATGATGTTCTTTTTGGGATGGTACAAGCTGGTCTTTCTCGATATTTGAATAAAAGATATGGTAAATCATTTACTCTTGTTTAATAGTATCATATTTTTAACAATATTCTTACATTTTGTCTCGAATTTGGTAACAGATCTTGAAGACAAACTACGTCTTCATGGTGTTGTTTTTTTCAATCTAAGGCCAAACAGAAATATTGAGGTACTAAACAACATACTCCAAACGATTTCTACTTCTTTTATTGTCTTGTTTAAATAGTAAGAATCTACGAGGGGGTAATGAAACTAGGATTTTAAAAGATTTTGGAGTTTTTCTAAATCAGGATTTGGCAAATATGATGGCGAAAGGTTCAAAGTGTAGATGGGGGAACTCAATAGGTTATGTTCTGATTCCCTTGGAGATGAAGTCATACGATGATGTATTTGAATATGTTCGACAATCCAAAACTATGATGAATCGTAAAAAACATTCCCTCGAGCCTCTATTTTCCCATGGGTTACTCAAATTGACAATGGAAGTTTTTGGATTTAAGGTAAGATGTTAAATTAAACTTATCTTAATGTACAGTTGAACATCTATAAATTAATACCATTTAAATTAATACTCGCTATAAATTAATAAATTCTTTCGGTCCCGAGTTGGACCAGTGTAAAAAATAACACATTTCGATAAAATAATAAAATAATAATTTTTTTGGAAATCATCTGTAAAAATATGGTTCCATCAATATCATAAATTAATAATGATATAAACTATATAGATATATATAATAAAATATAATGAAATATGAGTTTATTGTTGTTTACTTATTTTTGAATTTATATTGTAATGTTCATCTCTAATATTTCTCATTGCATCAAATACTTTTGGTGTTATCTTCTCAAATCACATCAAAAAAATTATGAAAAGTTCTAAGATGTGATAATTACTTCCTTACGTGTAACTAGTTCTAAATGTACCACAATATATTCTTCGACTTCATCATCACTATGAAAGATAGTCGCAATAATTTCTTTTAAACTTCTGAAAATTTATCATTTTTACCTGGATAATCTAATAAACTATTTATACTATTATAAAAGCCACTTATAAATTAAGAAAATTCTATAAAAATGTGAATTATAGTACTAGTATTTTTTTTAATAGAAAATTCAGTATTATAAAAATGAAACAAATCTCTTCATAAATTAATAAAATACTAATTAAAACCTCTATACTTTAATAAAATTTTATGGTCCCGATCTTATTAATTTATAAAGGTTTTATTGTATGTCATTATGAATATAATACATGTATTTCGTACATCTGACTGACATGTATGGATGTGTGGGGACGGAAAACAGGCACTCAAGACTCTTGTAACTAAGATTTTTGGAAGCACAACGATGATATTCTCTAATGTGGTTGGTCCAACCGAAGAAATTAGCTTTTTCGGCCATCAGATATCTTACATTGCTGCAAGTACCTTTGGTATTCCACAGGTACATGACTCTCTTATACACAAATACATTCTTGAATTCATTATCTGTAAGAGCGTGTCAAAAAAAATCGTACTAAGTTATTAAATATATTTTTTTTTATTAAATACTCTCTCTGTTTTATATTAAGTGTTATTTTAGACTAAAAATTTTGTTTCAAAATTAATGTCACTTTGTATTTTTAATGTAGATGTTTGGTAAATTTTCCAGTTTTACCCCTACTAATTTAATGTATTGACCAACAGAAAAAAATATATATAATATATTAATAAAGGATAAAATAAAAAAATTTAATAATTTTTTAATATGTGTGAAAATCCTAAAATGACATTTAATATAAAATAGAGGGAGTATATTCTTTTTGTTTTTACTAATAGTGTTGTTTGAATGTCTTGTCACATTTTCAATAAAACCAAATCTCTTTTTATCTAATATATTATTTCAAATTATTAATTATATAGTGTACTTACAAATAACATAATTGAAATATAATTTTCCTTGAAAACAAATAATAAGTTTATCCACCGTGCATCAGTTGGGAACCTTAGTTGATCAAACTTAGGACGGTGTATTGAAACTATGATTTTGGAATATTGTATGGGATTTAGGAATTTCTGAATTTTGATATATTTTAAGAAAGTTGATATGATTTATGGTAAAAAAAATTCAAATTCCACCTAAAACCATGAGATTTGGATTTCTGTATTTTTAACTAAACAAATTCTCTCAAATCCTCCAGAATCTCTATAACTTATTAAAATTCAAATCTATAAACTGTTTTAAATAATAGTAGATTTTTAAATCATCAATTCAATAACAGTGAATTTTAATGTACTTCTAAAAATCTATATCTTGAATAACATAGAATTTGTAAAATTTACACAAATTACTCAAAATGTCAAGTTGAATACACCTGATTGTTTGTTTTTCCTTTGTGGGAACAAGGGACTCGTTATCTCTATTCAAAGCTATGTGGAAAAACTTATAATCAACATCGCGGTTGATGTGGACGTGATTCCAGACCCTCATCACCTCTGTGATCTCATCATCGAAGCTCTTTCAATGATGAAGTCTGCTGCTCCACAAAAGATCTTTCATGCTTCAGAGGTTTAAAACAAAATGGTCAGACGTGCGTATCATCTAGGTACATTGTCACTATATTCAATAAATTTGTCTATTCACGTCTAATCCTAAGTTTATCATCCTGTTGTATGTCGGTGCACTTCTACAATAATTATTCATTCATAAATGTCTACACGAACATGTTGGGTTACTTCATATCTCCTCATGCCCCTCATCTCAGGTCTGCAACGTGAGGATGCCAGAACCTATAATTGATCATAGACCCGCTATTTAACACCCCATTTGTTTAAAAATATGAAATATTTTAGATAAAACATACATATTAAAAAATAATTATTTTAAAAAAATTAATCAATCATAATCAAGACTGTATAATATAAAAAAACTGCATAGAAATTTTAAAAACATACATTCTATATTACGAAAAAAAAAATACTTCTCGAACGAAATATAAAATATTAATGCATAGGTGGCATAAAAGCAAGCTTCAAGTCTCTAACCCAAAAGTGAAGGGACGGCCTAATTACAAAATATATTACATAAAATTTCAACAACAAAACACAAAAACCATGCTACCAAAGACAACAACAACAACAACAAAAAGTTAGGGTTTTAGACAGCAAAAGTACGGATCAGCAAGCGGTGCCAAGCCTCTGGCCGAGATAAACAAAATGCCATGTTAGAGACATGAGCGTCAAAATATTTAACCAAGACGAGTATGTGTTGAGCTTGCTCAGCCTCTCGCTCAGCTTCTCCAGTTTCCGCCTTAGCTCCTGCTCACTACTCGTCCTCTCTCCTCCTCTTCCTTCCTCTTTTTCCGCCTTCATCCGCTCAAACATTGCCTATCCACAAACAATACATAACTCTTAACATTATTTAACTAGAAGATCCCAAACCAAAACCTTGTCATAGAAATTATAATTCAATGTGACCAAAATAGAAGATTCATTAACCAAAACAATTAGATTATCTTCTTTGCATCTATTAGAATGATCCTTAATTTCCCAAACTCAAAACTAATCTGTCATTTCTATGTATATCGTTCCATGGTATAAGACTAAACCAAAATTAAAGATTAGCCAGGGCGATGTAAACTAACCTTGGTGGCACGTGGCTCAACAAATGACTTGTTAGCCTCAATCATAAAGAAAGAGGACAAGAGGTTAACCCCTTGCCACATCTCCGTGGCGTCGGTGAGCAGTTTCCTCCGGCGGCTAAGCACGTGACCCAACAAACCCACAAGGATTCCCACCGAGGTGGCCTTGAAATAAACAGGATACAGCTTACTCTGCACTACACCAAACTGTTGCCTCCTCAACACCGACGCTAAAACGTAGCTTGACACAAACGTCACCCACACGCAAGTCCCAAACGCCGCAGCTATCGCCGTCAGCCCCATCACGCTCGCTACCTTTGTCGGACTAAGCCACTACACGAAAACACGGCGTTTGGGACTACCGGAATCGTCTCAAATCAGTCGCTAAGTCGGTATGTGCGACAATTGAAGGACTGTTATATTTGGTCGCAAATATTTGGTCGCAAATTTTTTTGGTCGCAAACCAGTCCCTTATTTGCGACGCATTCGAGACAAGGATTGTGGTCGTTAATTAGCGACTACACACAGACCGAAACCTGCCGTCGTAATGAACGACTCTATAGTCACTCACTGGCGCAGTCGTAATTGGCGACTACGGACAGACCGGAATATATCGTCGTAATTAACGACGGTATAGTGACTCGCCTTGGCAGTCGTAATAGACGACTTCTTTCAGACGACATGGTAGTCACAAATTAGCTACGTTTGGAAGACTGACTTAATACCACAGTAAACTTTAAAAATCTGAAATTTGGTCCTAAAGTAGTTGCTGTTTCGTCACAAGGTAGTCGCAAAGGAGTCAGAATTGTTTGTGACGGACTGAAGACTAATTTTGTTTAGTCCCAAAATCGTGACATATAAACAACGAATTTGGTACTTTGTTTGTGTTTATTTAAATTATAAATGGTCGCAAATCAGTGAAAATATACCTAGTAATTTGGGACAGTATACAATAAATTTTGAAAAAAAAACCTGAATTTAAATTAAAATCCTGATTTGAATGATCTTAACAAAAAACATACAAATCATTCTAGATCATATATTAGTCATAGTTTTAGTAGGCTAAGGATCTAGAAACACTACTACACAATCCAAAAAATAGTTATAGAGGCTTAAGAGAGATAGAATTAGTTTGTTAAGCATGAGAGGATGATACTGACAAAGGTGAAGTGGTTGGTGAAGTGGTTGGTGCAGTCGCAGGTGAAGTGGTTGGTGCAGTCGCAGTCGATGGTGAACTAGTTCCTGAAGTGGTTGTTGCAGGTTGGTTGACATTGGTCGCAGTGGCTGGAGTGATGTTGGTTGCTGCTGCTGCTGTGGTTAATGGCGCATTGGCTGGTGGTTGAGTAGACAAGAATTCTGCAAACCCCGGATCACTAGTCTTCAAGTAGGATACGAGCATCTCCAAGGTTGCAATGCGGTTTTGAGCGTCACGATGCTCCTGATCACGTCTAGCATCTTCTCTGGCACGTCGAGCATTTTCTTCATCTTGCTCAGCGAGCTTACGACGAGCAACCTGGAGTTGTTCTTGAATCTCTAACAGCGAATCTGGACTAGAGCTTGGATAAGTAGCCTTTCTTTTCCCTTTGGTGATTATCTCCGAGAGACTTCCAAGTCCAAAGGGGGTTCCCTTGGCATTCGTTACAGTACACTAAGACAAAAGAAGAGATGATCATTGACAAAACAAACATAACAAACAGAAATATCACACAAACCCAGATAGAAATATAATATCAACCCAGATAATCAACATCAAGTATTCTCAAGCATCAATCAAAAGTATATCAATATCAAGGATTCTTAAGCATCAATCAAAATCAGATACTTAGCTTAGCAAAATAAGACAATTATCATAGGCACAACAAATACAATTGTACTGGAAATTACCTTTAAGAAAATGTCATCTTTTTCTTGAATGGGGAGGACGGTTGCATGAGGAGAATCTGGCGAGGAGTGGTCTGTAACATCAGACTCCATTTGAGACATTACCTCCTCTATGTTCTTCTCATATGTCTCCACAACTTGTTTGGCCTTCTGATCAACAAAACTTCCATCTGCCTTTGTATGTGTTGCGACAAACACCTCTCCAAGCGAGACAAGACGTCCCAACTTTTCTTCCTACAATGGATAGAAAGAATGTTAATTGTGGATACTAAACTATTTAAATGAAATAATTAGAGTTAGTTTAGAGCATTTACCAACTCTTGTTGAATTCGCAAGTAAGATTTCTGGCCGGATAGATGTTTGTGGATTCCAAGACCGTCACGATCAGAATTACGGGCTTGGGATGCATTAGAGCTCTTCTCCTTAGCTTCGGGTGTGTCCCAATGCTCCCACATTTGTAACCAAAGTGTAGGATTGATCCAAATCGGTGGCTCATCATATGTCTTTGCTTGACTTACAATTCCTTTCATTCTGTTTTTCGCTATCTTCACAAATCCTTCTCGCACAAGCTCCGTAATCGCAACATCCCAATTGTATTTCCGCTACACAGTAAAAAAATGTAAAAGTAAGTGTCAAGTAAGTAAACAAAAGACAAACTCATTAACTTAGTTTAGTAAAAAAAGAAACTGTTTCTAAAAAGAAACTCATTACCGCAAAGGATCTAAAATATCTCTCCCGTATGTGTAATGGCGTAACCTTCCAGCTGAAGTATGGACCATCGAACTTTCTCCTTAAAATCCCAGAAATAACACGAGATAGCTTTCCTTTGTCTCGTCCAAACCTGTTACATAAATATGAGAGTGTTAAGTTATAAAATATAAGCGAATGGATCACAACACAATAATCAAATTGGACATGTAACTAAACTTCACAACACAATACAACACAACACAACAAACTTTGAAAACAATTTAGAAACTTTGAAAACAACTAAGAAAAGTTACAAAACTTTGAAAACAATAAGAAACTGAACCAAACAATAATCTACTTATTTTATCTAAACTACACAACACACAAAGCGTTTTTCAAATGGGAGCAATGCGATAATCAAATTATAAAATAAAAGAAAAAAATATTTTACCAAATGATAAAATGATAATCAAATGATAAATATTTTACTTATTTATCGTAAGAAATAATCAAATGATAAAATAAAAGAAAAAAATATTTTACCATATGCTTTGAGTGTCGGGGATGGGATGCGGACTCAATATCGGGAGATGTTGTCGACCAGGAAGTGCAAGCAACTCATCCATTTGCTGTTGGAAGTCTTGATTCTGAGCCGGTGGTGGATGCTCTTGACCGTCCTGATTCGGAGGCGGCGGCGGTTGGAATCCTAGATTCGGAGGAGCTGGCGGTTGATACACCGGATTCTGAGGATTCGGTGGCAGAAACCCCAGATCCTGAAGCGGCGGTGGATAAGCCGGATGGTGAAGCGGTGGTTGATATCCACCGTTGTGAAGCGGCTGTTGGTATCCCGGATTCTGAGGAGCCACCTGTTGATACACCGGAACATGAGCATGCGGTGGTGGTGGCTGCTGCATCTGGGAGTGGAGCTGTTGTTGAAAGCCTGGTTGTTGTGGCTGAGGAGAAGCTTCTCGAGGATACTGGGGAAATGAAGCTTGCGTATACCGAGATGGAAGCGACGGTTGAGATTGTTGGGAGTGTGAAGAATTTTCGTTGTGAGAGGAAGGGTTAGAGGAGTGAGACGACGAAGCGACATCTCTACTTCGTCTCGCAACGCCGCCAGATCCACGACCACCACCGCCAGATCTAGCACCACGACCACCACCAGATTTAGAACCACGACCACCACCGGATTTCATAGGAACAGAAGTCGGAGAAGAAGTCGGAGAAGAAGTCAGAGAAGAAGTCGGAATTTCAGAAGAAAACGAGAAGACAGAGAGAAAAGAAAAAAGAGGGTTTCGGGAAATTATGAGGGTTTCGTTATTTCCTAAGAGAACTAAGAGTGTTCAATTGATGATGGGGGGAATAATTAATCTGGGGGGAATAATTACCGCTAAAATTTTTCACTAAAATTTGGGGAAATTTAAATCCGTAAGAAAGTAGTAGTAATTTAAGACTACTTTGTGACTGTCGTAAACATTAAACAAAAATTACACTTAGTGACAAAACAGTCGCAAAACATGAGTTCAGCCACAATATAGTCTCAATTTGTGACGACTTTGTGACAAAACAATATTAGTCTAATTTTGTGTTAAGATTTTTTAACCAAAAACATATTAGACATGACCCTTTGATCATGTATACTCTCCTTTTAAGAGTTTAGTTTTGATAAAATATCAAACATAACAATTTTTATATGTTTTTGTAAATATATACAACCATCACTACTCTAACTTAATTAAAACACATGTAACCCTAATACATGTGTTGGAGGATATAAACATAATTGTCTAATTTGGTGTTTTATTTATGTGATTATAGAAATTTAGTTAAAATTAGATGTCACATATAAGTAAAAATGTATAAGTTGACATTATTTGTACTCAAATTTGTAAAATTCTAAAATTAATGTGAGATACTCGCTAAACCGTTGTACTTCAAGACTCTATTGCGACTGAAATAAACAGATGCACAATCACTTTAGTGACAAAACAGTCGCAAAACATGAGTTCAGTCACAATATAGTCTCAATTTGTGACGACTTTGTGACAAAACAATATTAGTCTAATTTTGTGTTAAGATTTTTTAACCAAAAACATATTAGACATGACCCTTTGATCATGTATACTCTCCTTTTAAGAGTTTAGTTTTGATAAAATATCAAACATAACAATTTTTATATGTTTTTGTAAATATATACAACCATCACTACTCTAACTTAATTAAAACACATGTAACCCTAATACATGTGTTGGAGGATATAAACATAATTGTCTAATTTGGTGTTTTATTTATGTGATTATAGAAATTTAGTTAAAATTAGATGTCACATATAAGTAAAAATGTATAAGTTGACATTATTTGTACTCAAATTTGTAAAATTCTAAAATTAATGTGAGATACTCGCTAAACCGTTGTACTTTAAGACTCTATTGCGACTGAAATAAACAGATGCACAATCACTTTAGTGACAAAACAGTCGCAAAACATGAGTTCAGTCACAATATAGTCTCAATTTGTGACGACTTTGTGACAAAACAGTATAGTCTCAATTTGTGACGACTTTAGTGACAAAACAGTCGCAAAACGTGAGTCGCACTATAGTCTCAATTTGTGACGTTTTTCTGACTATAAAATATTGATAAAATTAGAGAGAAAATATCATCGAAATTTCAATAAATTTATAATAACACTAGTGTTTGCGATTTCAATAAAATTACAAATAAACAAATAATAAACATGAAAATTATTAGATAGTTCTGGATATTCATATCGAATTTGCGCCTCCAACAATCTGTATTTTATCAACAAAAAGTAAATATTGTAAAGTTTACCTAAGAACATATGGTTATAAATATACTTGGTAAATCAAAAATACCTCTCATGTTGCTGGAAATAATCACAATTGCGCAGAACATATGCGTGTGCACATTTATAATCTTTTTCAGTTAACCAAAATTCACTACTTTTTCCGCCTGGACGACCAACTTGAGTGAATATATCTGGTACTGGTATAGGATATACAGGTACTTCACCTTCTTCATGCCGAATTAACCTGTTAAAGTTTATTTTGTAAAACTTTTTCACAATTTTAGAAGTTGATAGAAAAATTCAATAATCATATTTGAAGTTTTACCTTCTTCTCCTTGCTGTAGAAATGTGTGAAGCGAAATAGTGTTCTGAGAAATAAGATATCTCATCATTCAAGTAGGATTGAACTATTGAGCCAGCTGGATATCTTTTGTTCTTCGCTTTCCCTTTTAAACGTTTAAAAAACCTTTCGAAAGGATACATCCACCTATATTGCACAGGACCACCAAGTTGTGCTTCATAAGGTAGGTGAATAGGGAGGTGCTCCATTACATCAAAGAATGAAGGAGGGAAGATTTTCTCCAAATTACACAAGATCATGACAATATTATCCTTCAGAATTTCGAGGCGGGATTGCTCCAATGTTCTACTACATAGGTCGCGGAAAAATGCTCCAATCCCTACAAAGTTATAACATGTTATGTTGTTACATATAAATATAATATCAACAACTAAACCAAATTAAATGTTTAATTTATATACCTGAAATCGCCAGGTGGACATTACGCGGTAAAAGCTCTGCAAATATGAACGGAAGCAATCGTTCCATAAACACATGGCAGTCATGACTCTTCATTCCCGAAAACTTTCCATTTTTCATGTCAGCACAACTAGCTAAATCTGCGACATATCCGTCTGGGAATCTAACATCTTCTTTTACCCATTTTAATAAAGCCTCTTTCGCTTTGGTTTTCAATCTCCAAATAGGGAATGGGGCTCTCCCTTGAGCATCTAGATGTAAATCTTGCCGGGAACAAAATCTTGCAATATCCAATCTTGATTGCACGTTGTCTTTCGATCTATCTTTTACATTCATAGTGGTGTACATCAAGTTATCAAAGACATTTTTCTCGACGTGCATCAAATCCAGGTTGTGCCTTAAATTCAGATCGACCCAGTACGGTAACTGCCATAATATGCTTTCTTTATGCCAATTATGCCATCTTCCGTAGCCTTTAACTTTCTTTTCGTGACCATTCCCACCGCAAATAGATGTTTTAGGTGCTTTGGCTTTCCTTATACGCTCATAGATAGCTTGACTACTCAGAGATGCTGGTGGCTCGTCATTCAATGAATCTTTTCCCTTCAGAAAGTCCTTTTTATTCTTCCGCATCGGATGACTTGTAGGAAGAAATCTCCTATGACAGTCAAACCAACATGTTTTCCTCCCAGCTGGTAATTGAAAAGCACCAGTGTCATCCATACAAATTGGACATGCTAATCTTCCATGCGTCGTCCATCCCGACAACATACCGTACGCTGGAAAATCGCTTATTGTCCACATAAGAACAACTTTCATGTTGAAATTTTGATTTAGTGAGATATCATAAGCCTCAACCCCATTATACCATAACTCCTTTAACTCATCGATTAATGGTTGGAGGAAAACATCAAGGCTGGCTCGTGGGTGGTTTGGTCCGGAGTTCAGAATCGTAAGAAATAAATACTCGCTGTTCATGCACATATCTGGAGGTAGGTTGTATGGAGTTAAGATCACAGGCCACAAAGAATGATTTTTGGAGACCCCAAATGGATTAAAACCATCTGTACATAACCCAAGGTAAACGTTTCGTGGCTCTTGCGCAAATGTGGGATGTAAATGTTGGAAATTCTTCCATTCAGGCGCATCAGATGGATGACACATTACTCCATCTTCTGAATCATGCTCAGCATGCCATCTCATTGATGATGCGGTCTTCTCTGATTGGTACATCCTCTTCAATCTATCTGCAATAGGTAGATACCACATACGACTGAAGGGTATTCTAGTTCTACCCCCACTACTTTTGTACCTTGGCTTCCCACAGAACTTGCAATGCTCCAAATTCCCATCTTCTTTCCAAAATATCATACAATTCTCTATACATACATCAATTGTATGGTATGGCAATCCTATCTTTCGAACTAAAGTCTTTGTCTCGTAGTATGAACCAGTAGCTTGATTACCCTCTGGTAAAACCTCCGTAAACAATTCAGCCCAATCGTCCATGCATGCCTCAGACAAATTATTATCAACCTTGATGTTCATGAACCTAGACGCCAATGATAGTTGCGAATGACCTTCATGACATCCATCATAAAGTGGAGTATTTGCAGCATCTAACATGTCGTAGAACCGTTTCGCCTCTTCAGTGGGTTCTTCATGGATATGATCATATCCATGATCATATCCACTTTCATACTCATGATACTCATTAAAAGGCGTGGTACCATGAAATGCATCATTCACCATCTCAGCATATACATTTCCCTCAAATCCAATTGGCTGACTACCAGGTTGACTACCATGCTGACTACAAGTACTAGTATAATTTGTATTAGGATAATGACTACTAGTTCCTACCCCTAACACGTCATAATCTTCACCATGTTCAGACCATACATAATAATTTGGCATAAATCCTTTACTATGCAAATGATTAGATATTGTCGTACCATGCAAAATAACATCGTTCTGACATTTTACGCAAGGACAGTAAAACGTACCTCCACTGTTTTGTGCCATAGGCTGGTTGTTTGCGAAATTCATGAACTGCTCAACTCCCGCCAAAAATTCTTTAGAGATATTATTTGTTCTTCCATCGATCCGATTATACATCCACTCTCGAGATGAATTCCACATAGCTTTTTTTTTTCTTTTCTTCTAAAACAACAAATCTTCTTTCTCTCTTTTTTTTTTTCTTCTCTTCTAAAAAAAAAAAAAATCTTTTTTTCACTAATTTTTTTTTATTCCGTCTCTCTAGTTAGAAATGAATGAGATTGATATGAATGGAATGGTGAGAATGATGTGTTATATATAGTATAAATTTTGCGACTACTTTGCGACTCTAGGCAAAACAGTCGCAAATAAGGACTCCTTTGTCACTAAAAACCACATAATTGAGACAAATTAAAGCTCCAAACAGCTCAGTACAAACGCAAACTGAAACATTTATCACGTTTTTTGCCGACATCAATAAGTGACTGCTTTGCGATTCTTTTGCAACAAAGAAAGAGTGTGTCGCAAATAACGACGCATTTGTCACTGTTTTACCACGTAATTGAGACTCATAAAAGGGTCACAAAAGTTCAGTACAAACTCACACTACCACATTTAGCACGTTTTTTACCGACATAGTCACCGACTGATTTGTGACTATAAAATTCAAAAGCAAAACAATAGTGGCAAAAACGTCGTGATTTGAAGACAGTTTTGCGACTAACTTTACTGACTTAATCTTCAGTTTATGGTTTGTCATAAATTGCGATTATTTTGCGACGAGCTATTTTTTCACGATAAAATGTCCCAAAGTAGTCGCAGAATAGCAACGAGCTAGCGACTACAATTAGTAGTCGTAAATTTGCGACGCTTTTACGTCAATTGTATTCGTCATCGTTAGTCCGTCGCAAAAGTGTCACACAGTAGTCACAAAAGTTTGCGACTATAAATTCAGTCACAACAAGTAGTCCCAAACGCCGTGTTTTCGTGTAGTGAGCGCCCCCACAGCAGCTGACCCGAACTCACGCACCCCATTTTTAACTCTCTCCCACGCATTCTGGGACTTGTGAGCCACCGTTTCCTTCAACTCGTGTGCCTTCCCCCTCACTCTATCTTTAGCCCTCTCCTTCGATTCATGGGCTTTTTGGGCCACCGTCTCCTTCACGTCATATGCTTTATCCCTCACCTTATCTTTAGCATCATGGGCTTTATGAGCCACACTCTCTCTCACATCATGGGCTTTTTCTGTTACCTTCTCCTTAGCATATCGGGCTTTACCAGCCACCGTGTCTTCCACGTCACGTGCCGCATGTGTAACCGTCTCCTTCACATCGTGAGCCTTACGACCCGCGGCGCCTTCGACATCCGAAACAGTCTCGCCGACAGTATCAGCGGTTCTATCTTTAGCCCGACCCACCACACTCGCGATCTTCTGCCTGCACTTACCGAACGCGTCGCATATGAGTTCCCCAGCCGTCGCGTGATGATCAGGCGCCTCCTCTGTTTCTTCCTTGGTCTCAACCAACGGCTGTGAGATCCCTTGGCCGACGTGTGGAAGATGCGACGCCGTTTCTTTCACTCTCTCTTTCGCATTTTTAAACAAAGAACCTCCCTTCCCTTCTTCGTTATCTCCTTCTCCTTCATCTGCCGATGGTGGCGAGATCGAGACTCTGGTGTTTGTTTTACCATCACGATCGTACTCAACCACCACAACTCGGTGGCCGTCTTTGACTATGACGTCTCCCTCAGACGCCGCCCCGTGGTTGGTGGTCATGGCTGGGCTCGGAGACCATACCTCCGCCGCTAGTAAAGTACTCAAGACAAGACTCAAAGCTAGTAGATTCATCATTCCTTACTTTTATTGGTTGTTCCTTCCTCTCTCTCGAAATCTTAAACTAACCACTAAGCCGTACTAAAACACTTTGGGAGGGATGTGGAACCGTAAAATAACCCTTTTTGTTTTTCTTCTCCTTTTAGCTTCTGAATGACACCTGTCTCCACGTACATTTGTACGTGTCCGCTCTACGAGAAAAGTAATCTTCTTAAATACTCGACGATGGTTTTGCACGGTAACCAACACGGTCGTATAGCTTAGTTTAGAAGAAACTACAAAATGGGCCTCTAGTTTTGATACATTAAGGCCCCAGACAATTTTCTAAGGATTATTTTAATTTCTGAAATTTCTCTTTGTTTTGGATGCAATTTATACAGACGTTACTATAAAATTTTAGTAATTCTTACAAAAGTATCCAATTTTGTTGGTACGCAGCATAAACTGAAATCATATATGCATCCAGATACAAGAACAAACACAACCAAAATCAGAGAACACAAAATAAGAGAAAAAAAACTAGATACTGGTCCTTTTACAACTACTAATCTGCCAGAGAGAGATTTATTGACGCGACAGAACTCTAATTGCAACACTAATAAACAAAACAAAAAGGGTGAGAGAACTTACGAACACTCCACACACAAGTGCCTTATCAATGAAACCCCAATTTGCTACGTTGCTTCTCGGTACAACGACCTCTTGAATCTCCTTCCCTTCTTTCTTTGACTTTACCTTCTGATCATTATCCTGTTTTGAGATATTTTCAGAGATGTTACATGCCTCTCCTGATCTCTCTTCTCCACAGCAGCTCTCAGCAGAGCAAGCGCAAGTCTCACAAGTGCTAACATTCGACGAACAAGGCGGCTTTGCTTTCTCTTTGGCTTCTGTTTCTCTGTTTGCAGAGCTAAATGTCTCAATCACTTCCCCAAACACTGACCATCTCCCCACAGATGTTATCCTCGCCATAGCTGAACTCCCAAGCATACTTTCTGGTCCAGTAACTAAGACCTGTATATATCCCTTCGTATGTCCAACCTACAAATTCAAATAAGAAATGCAAACACTATCAATGATAAAAAACAATATGAGACAAAGTTTGGAGAAACATAACATTGTATGTGGTTTCAGGATGAGCTTACCAAATGAATTCCGTCAGCCGCTACTTCTGTTATCCATATCCTCTCTTCTCTGCCCTCCATCCCGGTGTAAGGTGCAAAAGCCTCAAAGACAGAAGTCAATTCACGGCTTCGTTGCTTCACTATTTTACTTAGTACCTTCTTCATCTTTGCCGCTGGGGTCCCTATATCATAAATGACACATCCAAAATAATGTTAAGACCTATGAAACACTCCCAAATTCCAAATGACATACATAGCTAAATCCTTGAGCTTACCCGGTCTGGGGTAAAACTGAGAAATATGAACTTGAGGAAACTTGTAATCCTTGATAAGTTCAACTGTTTGAGAAAAATCTTCATCGGTTTCACCTGAAATTGGAAAAATGACGAAGTATCTTCAACACACCCAAATTATATGAACAATTAATGTGCTTAAGTCATCGAGCATCTAACTATCCACATCCAAATATTGCATGTCGATGTGATGCTTTTATGTCTCAAAATTAAATGGAGAGGAATATGTAAATATAAGAAAGTAAAAGAACAAATACAGAGTTTAAGGTTTGTCCAACACTAACCAGGAAAGCCGCATATTATATCAGTAGCAATTTGCATTCCTGGCACAAGTTCTGTTAAGGTGTCTACCACAGTCCTGAACTCACTTGCTGTATATTCCCTGTTCATGGCCTGCAACAGAACGTTCAGGTAAGACTAGAACACAATTTTGGCAGTCCTACACAATTCTGGACTCACCGTCAACACAGAATCACTGCCCGATTGTACAGGGACATGTAGAAAGGTGTAGACACATGGGTGACGCAAAACAGCAGCTATTTCTTTCAAATGCTCAAGAATATAGGGAGGATTAGTCATCCCAATCCTTAGCATTGTGCTTTGATCAGAAGGAAGCTCTTTAACAATAGCATTAAGCAGAACAGGAAGATTAACTCCTATATCACGACCTGCAACATTTTAGGGACATTAGCTACTAATAAAAAGGAAATACAAAAATACAAAAGTTAAGTTGGAAAATAAAGGTTTCAAAAGCAACCATATGCTCCAGTGTCCTCGCTGCTCAACCAAATCTCCTTGACTCCTTCAGATATAACAGTTCTCACCCGCTCCACCTGCAATTCAGGAATCTCAGTAGGCAGACAAACAGAAAAGGGGAAAACGCTGGATATAAATCAAAACTTTTTTTCGGTGAAGCTGAATCTGCTTACAAGACTATCCACTGTATAGCTTCCTAAGTGACCACGGGCGTGCTTGGTCTTGCAGTAAGTACAGGCACCCAAACAACCAACATTAATCGGGAGAATTTCAATAAAATTGTTCCTCCGTACCTGCAGTGGCAAAATCACTTATTAATAATCCCCACTAATAGAACCCAGATAACCTCGAACAAGAAATTGTGTGATAAAATACCCAGCAAAAATATAGGTTCCAAAAAATTGTACTGAAACCAAGTTTTTGGCTTCGACTTAATTCAGTAATTAATAATAATCAGCAATTGAAACGTATGCTCACCTTTGGGAGATCAAGCGCAGGCAAAGTCTTTCGAGTAAGAAGCCGCACTTCATGACCCTTCAGTGTTTCTTCAACAATCTCAACAACACGATCAATCTGTTGGACTCCAACTACACTTACACCTTCCAGTTCTTTAAGATCACGACTGCCTTGAGGAACACATCCGGCTATCACAAGAGGCTTTTTCCCACTTCTACCCCTCGTTATAAGAGTAGACATTGCAGACTGACTAGGGGACTTCACAGTACAGCTGCATCAATCGCAGCATATAAGATAACATTGTAAACACAAAGTAAAGCTATATTGTCATAAACTATAAAGTTACAATATTAAACCATGACCAAGTGAACTACATTTTCTAACATTTCACACACTACTCATGAATATCTCAACAGCACAACAACATAGTCATCGAGGCTAAAGCTTACGTGTTAATGAGCCACAGATCAGCATCCTCAGGGACTTCTGTCAACGCATAGCCAAATGCAGTAAGCTGACCAGCCATATACTCACTATCACTCTGAACAACAACCAAAACACGATACCAATTAGCTTATTAGCCTATTCCAGCTAGAAGATTTCACCTCAATCACTAAAAGTAACAAACATGGGAAGTGTATTCTGATGAAGCAATTAGAAATCTATCAACACACCAAAATCAGAATCAAAACACTGAAGATTTGTAAACTGACTTGCCTGATTATGAGAACATCCAAACGTCTTGATGTATATCGTCTGCGAAAAAAGTTCATCGAGACGAAATGTAAGCGTGACAGATGTATAAACCGAGAAAATGTAACCGATAGAGAGAGAGAGAGATGGAGAAATTGACCTGAGTTCCTGGAATCGTCAAAGATGGTGGAGCAAGCGAGTCACGATTCGAAGCAGTAGTAATCTGATCCTGTTTCGAGATACTACGTTTGCTTTTATTCGTCTTCGGATTTATCCCGACAGCATTCAACGGTAATCGGAATCCCGGTGGTGCACCACCGACTCCTCCGGCCAACAAATCCTCGATATCCTCCATCCTATCTCCTCTCGGCGGCGTGTTTACGAAGTGATGACAATGGAGTGTGGGGGTTTTTCGCAGCTAAGCTGGGAGAGAGGCACAGTGAGACTTAATGGGCCTGTGTTGGGCTGAGTTTTTACAAAGACCAGATAGATCTATAGCTAACTAAAGCCCAACTATTATTACTCATATCACTTTACTAATTAATTTATTCAACTAAAACTTTAATCTCATTAGTGTATTTCTCCAAAAAATAGCAAGCAAATAAATGATTTGAAATATTGTCAAAAAACAATTATGTGGATTCAATTTTTTAGTTGTTCAAGGAAACCATTCATTTTTTTTGTAAAGTAATTCTAAGGTGTATCCAAATATTAAAAATTTCTCATGGTAAAAATTTTATTGGTCAACACAGCTTGTAAAATTGTTTTGGAAATAAATTTTCTTCACTAATTAGGCCTTAAAAATAAGTATGGTGATGATGAGATTTTTATTGGTTATTTATAAAATACTAAAAATTAATATATTATATTTAGAAAAACGTTTATAAAATCTATTTGCATGCTAACACACATGTTTGACCATTACTATTTATATTTTTCCAGTTATAATTAACACTTAATAAAATCTCTAAAATTATGAGTTTACTTTAACTGGACATTTTTCTACTTTCTTTTTCTTCAATTTGAGATTATATTACCAAAAGAGGATGAGAAAAACCTCCAAAATATGTATTTTGACAATTTTGTTTTAATTATTATTATTATTATTAAAAATACACAAAGTTACACATTGTGTCTCTTTTCTTTTACATATATATATATATATATATATATATATATGAATACTCAGAAATAATATAAATACATCAAACTGTAAATGTATTATACCTTTCATTTTCACAAAACCTGATATTGAATCTCAGATTACATTGAAGTAAACAAAAAAATTTGTGATATGTCTACTCCCTCAAACATTTGCCCCAAAAAACAAAAGACTAATTCCTCAAACCATTCCACCCAGGTTGAACCAAAACATATGGATGTGGTAAGTCCTTTTCATTACAAAATGTAGAAAAGTTTCTGTTAGATTTCTTTTTCTATCTTTTAAAATATAATATATGTTGATTTATGGAGAATTGATGTTGTTTTCCATGGGATGATCCAAAGTTTTGTATTATGATTTCATTTGTATGATAATTTATAGATCTGTCATTATATAGGATGATGAATCTTAAGACCATATCTGATCATTAGCTTAATATGTAAGCATGTATAGATCACTATTCCCCTGCAAAATTTTGAATAAGATGTTTTTATTGTTTACGAGCGAAATTTTGAATAAAAGATGTTATTGTTTACGAGGGAAATTTTGAATTTGAAATTTTATTGTTTGCGCGCGGAAACAATCGATTACTTGGTCTTCTTGTCTAAGGTAGAGTATTTAATTAAATATTTTAATGATTAAGTTGGAGAATATATATATAGATTTCGCTTAAATTTTTCGTATCATTAACGAAATCATTGTTTAATTCTCAAAACATAGAAGATATTAGAAATTGAGGTGAAACAAAAACTTTGAAAAGACTTTGATACATGCTAATGGTTTATTCATTGTTCGGAAAAAAAAAACAGGTTGTTTTTCTTCCAGCACTCTCAAATCAGGAGATACCACAACATGCATATGGTTCGGTCAGTATTTAAGTATTGCATTTTTCTTTTATTTTTCATTAATTTAGATTATAGTTGAAAGAACATATTTTTGTAAAAAAAATGGATGCTTATGTTATATGTGCAGGGAAAGACTCATCGACGTGGTGGTCGTGGTGGTCTAATTCAAATTGAAGAAGAGAGTGAAGGAAAGATCTCTGGCGCAGTCTCAACTACGGTGGTGCCTCAACATGCATCTGGTTCGGTCAGTATCTAAGTATTGCATATTTCTTGTTCATTAATTTGATTATGGTTCAAAGAACTTATTTTTTTTGTAAAACATTGATGCTTATGTTATGTGTGCAGGGAACGTCTCGTGGTGGTCGTGGTGGTCGTGGCGGTCGTGGTGGTCGTGGTAGTCGTGGTAGTCGTGGTGGCCGTGGTGGTCGTGGTGGTCGTGGTGGTCTAATTCAAACTGAAAAAAAGACTGAAGAGAAGATTGAAGAGAAGAGTGAAGAGAAGATTGAAGAGAAGAGTGAAGAAGAGGCTAAAGAGAAGAGTGAAGAAGAGATCTTTGGTGGATTAGAAGATCTCAACTTTGATATGCCAACTCCATCCTTTTTTGATGATCTTGATTACTGGTTCGTATAAATCTTTACTCTTTAACCTTTTATATATATTCCAAATTATTATACTCAATTTCTTAGTTTTGTGATTAGTGATCAGCTACATATTTTTTATCTTTCAGATTTCGAAAACGAGTGGAAGCAGCGTCAACAACAATGTCGCGGAGTAAACATGTTTTTACAAAACAATGTTTTTAATCTTATTTTATCATTAACAATGTTGGATTATGTTTTATGTTAAATTTGGAGTAATTTTAAATATTTTGGAACTATATGTTATTATTTATGTTGGATTATATTCCTTATAAGAGAGGCCAAACAAAGGAACATACAAAAAAAAATATTAAAATACATCAACCGACATGACATCGGAATGTGAATCGGATAATCGGATATCCAAAAAGACCATACCGTCGGGTACAAGATATAAAAAGGTCCATCATATCTCACAATTTCCCAAAAAGGAAAAGATAAAAAAAAAAAAGTTCAAATGTTTGGTTGGTGAAGAACAAGAAGAAGAAGAAAGGATGATACGAAATATCCGGTTCAGAGCTCCGACGAATCATCCTGGTTCCACCATTCAAAAAGATAGCCGCCGGTTAATACGGTTTCCGACGAGATGCTCGTCATCAGATCTTAGCCATTACACGATTCTTGGTTTGACCCCTCTCGCTTCTCATACCGAAGTCAAACGTGCCTTCAAACGTCTCGCTCTTAAGGTTAGATTACACATGTCGCATTGTCTTTGTTTGTTTGTCGAGTCAAATCAAGAAAAGAAGAATTATAACTAATATATATAGACAAAATGAGTTATTGCAGTATCATCCAGATGTGCATAAAGGACAGGACAAGGATTTTAAAGAGATCAAATCCGCTTACGAGGTCTTTTTGTTTTGTCTTTTTTCTTGATTTAATCTTTTCTTATTAGGCATGGTAATAATGAAATTTTTTAACATCTTAATTATGATTCAATGTAGTCATCACTTTTTTTTTTTTCAGTGTTTGATGCAAAAATTTGAGAAACAAGAAGAAGAAGAGGAGGAGATTACAGAGATGGGTGAAATCGACGAATGGGAGGAATGGATGGGGTTCGAAGGAGGGATTCCATCAGGTTCTTACTAGATTTATAATGGTCATTTGTTACAATGGATAGAAGTAGAATCAGAGGAGAGTACAGTTTTTGGGAGCAAGACAACAATTGCATCTCGGTGGAAGCTTTTCGTCCCCGGAGGAAGAACAAGTCATGTACTCTACTTGTAAGCAATAGAGAGGACAAGCGATCACTGTCTTTGTTTCAGGGATTACTCCTCCTAGAATCGCTCCTAATGGAATTTTTTTTTAAGATAAACAATTGAAACAATGAATATGATCAAATTTTCTGAATGTTTAATTCTTAACAGTATCTTTATCTTGTATGGTTTTCTAGAGTAGCAGAAACTGTACCTACTATTATGAGAGACATCACCCAAATCTTGTGTGTAGCCATGCTTTCTTGGGGAATCTCTGCAACTCCTGGCTTTATAGATTGTACAAGATACTTAAAACCCAAAGTTTTATCATTTTTCTCCAATCGTTGACTTTTGACAAGGTTGAACAATTCAAAGTCTTGTTTACTTTGACCAAGCCACTAAAGAGGTTCACTACAATTTGAAAATGGGACGACAAGAGGACCATCTAGGCTGGCTTTATCTCATGAGTCATCACAAAAACAATAAGGTCTAATTAAAGATGTGGGAGGAAAAAAAGATAGAACACAAATTAGATTACCAATCAAAATTTTACATTACTAGTTATACTATTGTCGTTATTATATTTCCTTCTAGTGGAACTCATACAAACAAATAAAAAGCTTTACTTACACATAACACCTGCCTAGTACTCTAGTAGTCTTGTACTACCTTGTTCTCGTATCTTATAAATTATATAACAAGGCTTGTTGGATACTACTACTAGCAAGTCTCGTGTCCTTCTGAATCAAACCGAGGAGGCATGACCCTCTTTCGTACCATCATTTCAGCTGTAACTTGCTTCCTTTTTCGTCCACCTCTTGGTCTTGATGTGAAATCTTCATCCGTTTCAACAAAATCACCCTGAAACCACGATTCGGTTTTTTTTTGTGAGATACTAGTCTTTGAAGTATGCAACAAAAACTAGTTAGAATGCAGGTTGAGGATGAACTTACGCAGGTATATATGTGGCACCCTGAATTCTCGTGGTTGTTTCTGACATGTTTGTAAGCAAATCTCATGCCACAACCTGGAAAGCCACATATAAAAGGACGGATATCTTCGTGCACTGCTTTCTTGTGTTTCTGAAGATTAGAAGCCTGCAATATCATGATAATGTAATTAGGGATCTGGAAAACAATACTAGTTTAGGGGATTAAGCTATAAGTAGATCAGATTGCTTCTTTACCTTTGAGAATGTCGAAGAGCAACCGTCCACTTCACACTTGAATTCTCCTGGTGAGGAATCTTCTTCATGAGTCCGTAGATGTCTTTTGATGTTCTTTTTCAAATGTTTAGAACCACATATCTCACAGTTGATGTGCTGATGGCAGGATCTTATGTGTGCTTTAAGGCATTCCTCATTTGTAAAGTACTTCATACACCCAGGCTCAGAACAAAACGCCTCCACAGAGTCCAATTTCACTGCATAAGTAAATCCAAACCGTAAGAGATTAAAATTCTGGAAAGATTTAACAAAATATTACAAATACAAGTGAAAACGCTTAGCACTGCTTTCAGTAATAAAAAAAAAAATACACTTCAGAAGAATGACCCTCAGACTATAGGTGTCAGGATGATACAAGCAATGTTTATATGCCCAGGATCCTAAACTGAAGGGCAAATAGAAGTAGGAAGGTGAACTTACCATGAGAATCCTGATGCTTTTGCAGCTGTGAAGGATACTTAAAGGCTTTACCACAACCAATTTCTTTGCAGACATGCGGCTTCTGACCAGTTGAAGATTCAGAGGGTTGAGAATCACCATTACAAGTACTGTCCTTATTACCACTATCGCCATTAGCAATATTTTCCTTATCACCACCACCGCTACCAGATTTGTCCTTACCACTATCGACATTACCAGTATTGTCCTTATCATTGTCATCATTACTATGATATTTCTTAACATGCCTACCAACATTGCCCTGTACTGAGAATTCACTCTTGCAATTCTCCTTTGGACACTTAAAGAGCTTCCCTTTATGGGTAAGAAGATGTCTATTGAGATGATCCTTTCTCCTGTAGGTAGCAGCACAATCATCCACATAGCAAGCAAATGGTCTCTACATGTCGATAAAGTGAAAAAACCATCAGAAACATAGCTCAGCAATGAAACAAAATCCAAAGCATAGAGAGAAATCAAAAACAAGCTAAAGAGCATCAGACCTCAAACTTTTTGCGTGATCGAGGCTTCCATGCTGGAGCTTCTCAGGAGGTCTCCCAACCTGATACTAGTCCAAAACATGTAGCCTCGCATTTTGGAGTTCTCTCTTTTGGGATCCAATGCCTCACGCAATAATATAAGTAAAGCCTTTTGTATTAAACAAAAAAGCCATTTATTTCCTGCAAACGCATAAACTTTTAGCTCACAAAAAGAACAAAACTCAATACTGATCAAAACCCACGAGTATCTCAAAGCATCTCCATCTGTAGTCGAGTTGCACTAGGATTCAATACGTCTGGGGCTTAAACGACTACAACAGTAGCTGATACAGGGACGAGAATGCAAAAATCTACCTCGAGCAAATGGCTCTGCATATGCTGCTTTAAATGAGCAGGCTTCTTAAACTCAGCACCACACTCCTGGCAAGTATGTTTACTTGAAGTCTCTTCCTCAACCTCACAAGCCATATCATCTCTTTCCTCTTCAAGTTCCATCTAAACAAAACAAATCAAACAGCTCCCGATTCAACAAAAAACATCACCAATTCTACAAACTCCTTAACTCGAAAACGAACCACAAAGCAACATATGAGAGATACTGCAATCGAATTAGAGAGAGAGATCTCAAACCTGATGATGAGATTTGATGTGTGAATTGATGAGATACTTTTTAGATCTGCTGATTCCGCAGTACTGGCATAGATAATTCCTTATATCCTTCTTCGCCGATGCTTTCACATCAACGTTAGCTTCTTCCACCATCTCTCTCTCTCTCAGATCGTCTCTACACAAGAACTAGGGTTTATCTCCAAAAGACGCCGCACTTAAGTGTACAAGCTGAACCAAACAAGATAACCTTCCAACAATGGCCGTGTTTATATATCGCCTTTTTCCCCGGAACGAGAGATCTAACCTAATGGGCTTTTAATTATAATGGGCCTTTTCAAGTTTTTAACAAAGGATTGGCCCAAATAAAAGACCGAAGGTGGGTTTTTAAAAAGAAGAAAAAATGATTATTTTACTTGATCTGTGAGGTGGGTTTTCAGCACGTGTCACGTGTGCTACACAATTTAGGACAATGACAAAAAACACCTCATAGACACATCATTACACCATTTTTTTGTTTTTTAACGTATTTGCTCCATAAATAATTTTTATAACGTATTAGTCCCATAACCATATCTTCTAATTAAATTACTTAACCACACTAATGATTTTTAATCAATAAAATTAAAAACCCTAAAACCGCAACTTTCTCACTTCTTCTTCTTCTTCTTCTTCCTCCTCTGTCTTTGCGCCCAAACCAAAACCCCACACAAAAGCCCTCTTCTCTTTTTGTTATCTTCTCTCTTCTGAAACTAGGGTTTTCTAATTTCTCTGAGTGATGTGAAATGCTCGGTTAAGGAGGAAAACGATGCAGAAGATTCTGTGCAAAAGTACTACTTGTTCAACCCCTGTTCTCTCTACTCCGGTGAACTCTTTCGCCGCCGGTTTTATCTCACTAGGGTTTAAGACCCCCGTCAAAAATCTCACTCCTTGTTCCACTCCTAAACCTTTATCCACTTGTTTCTTCTCTACTTCCGCTATGCCGACGAAGACGGCTTCTATTTCTTCAGGCGGTGTTGGTTTCTCTGCTTATCTACAGAGGAGTGTTCGTAGACCAGCAGCGCCGGCGTCGGTACGGTTCTCAACAGCTGGTTACAGGGCTTGCCGGTGTTCAATCGACGGTGATATCCGTAGTACGAACCGGGCTTGGGTCGGTCGAACCGGGACGTGGCGTGCGTTTTTTTGCTCGGAGTCTAACGGTGGCGTAAGCACGGCTAATGCTACTGCTGACGCAGTGGTTGAGAGCGAGGGAGAGTCTGACGGAGAAGATGAAGATGAGAAAGATGAAAAGCCTGTGAGGATGAGCCGTCGAAGTCGGAGTACTAGTGGAAGTGGTGAGTTTATAGGTAACCCAGATTTGCTGAAGATTCCTGGAGTGGGTTTAAGGAATCAGAGGAAGCTTGTTGATAATGGGATTGGAGATGTTGCAGAGCTCAAGAAGCTCTATAAAGATAAGGTATTTGTTTGACAACTTCAATTTTTTAACTTGTGGGTTTTGAGATAGTAATTGGAAGTTTCATTCTTTGATTGATTTGTAATCTCAGTTCTGGAAAGCGAGTCAGAAGATGGTTGATTATCTTAGGAGCTCTGTTGGGATTATACATAGGAACCATGCGGAGAGTATAACAACGTTTATCAAAGAGAGTGTGGATGATGAGCTAAAGGATTCTGGTCCTGAACCTAATCTAAATGCAAAGAAACGTTTGACGTTTTGTGTTGAAGGGAACATTAGTGTCGGTAAATCAACTTTTCTTCAGAGAATAGCCAATGAGACGGTGGAGTTACAAGACCTCGTTGAGATTGTTCCTGAGCCAGTTGCTAAGTGGCAAGATGTTGGACCTGACCATTTCAATATCTTGGATGCTTTCTACTCTGAGCCTCAGAGGTATGCTTATACTTTTCAGAACTATGTGTTCGTCACTAGGCTGATGCAGGAGAAAGAGTCTGCTTCTGGGGTTAAACCTCTCAGATTGATGGAAAGGAGTGTCTTCAGTGACAGAATGGTAACTTTGAAAGCAAATGGTTTATAAAATTGATACTTTTGGAATGTGTGATTGCAAACTTAATATGTTGTGGAACTTGACATTCTTCAGGTGTTTGTGCGTGCGGTTCATGAAGCTAAGTGGATGAACGAGATGGAGATCAGCATCTATGATTCGTGGTTTGATCCGGTTGTCTCTTGTTTACCTGGACTTGTTCCTGATGGGTTTATATACTTGAGGGCGAGTCCAGACACTTGCCACAAGCGGATGATGCTCAGGAAACGAACTGAAGAAGGTGGAGTCTCGTTGAAGTACCTCCAAGATTTGCACGAGAAGCATGAGAGCTGGCTGCTTCCGTTTGAGAGCGGAAACCATGGTGTGTTGTCTGTTAGTAAACCGTCTTTACACATGGACAACTCTCTGCATCCTGATATAAAAGACCGCGTCTTTTACTTGGAAGGGAATCATATGCATTCTAGTATCCAGAAGGTAATAAAGCTATCTCATTTTTGTATGCTTGTGCTAAGGAGTCTAGAGATGGATTTTGCTTAGACTGGTTTATTTGGTTTCAACAGGTCCCTGCTCTGGTTTTGGACTGTGAACCCAATATTGACTTCAGCCTAGATATAGAGGCAAAGGCTCAGTAAGTTCTTCTTACACTACTGTAATGTCACCATAACTTAATTGAAAAATCCTAAATCTTCTAACAGACGTTTTTTTTTATTAATATTATTAAAAGGTATGCACGCCAGGTTGCTGAGTTCTTTGAATTTGTGAAGAAGAAGCAAGAAACATCAACCGAGAAGAGCAACAACAGTCAGTCGCCAATACTGCTGCCTCCTCATCACAATGGAGGTCTCTGGATGGGACCTGAAGGCAATCATGTCCCGGGACTCCCTCCTCTAGATCTTAAGGGGATGTCACTCTTCACCAGACCGTCCACGTGACTGTCCTTTCACTGACTCTGTTTTTTTTGCTCGCTCTAAGGAGCATGTCAGGTTCTCGAATGTCAATAGGTTTGATCGGCTTTTACATCTTTTAGGAAGAAACGTTATCTGCAGCTTTTGCCCACTTAGATGTAGAAAACGAAACATGGTCGTGTTGCTAGTTTTAACCCTTTTGTAGAAAAAGTTTGACGTCTGGATAATTTGCTAGGTATCTTGATGGTCATCTGCAATTTCAGTTTTCAGTTTGGTTGCACTTGCACATGTACTCTGTATCCAATTCGATGGTAGTGTGTTTATTATTGTCAATGCAATGTGCAATGCTAATGTAAAATATACAAGAAGAAAACAGTCTAAGAAAAGCGTTTAGTCATAAGAACGCGGCGTTTTCTGCCGATCCATGTAGAGGTCCACAAGGGATCAGTAGCGACCACGTCATAACCAGCGTTTGAGTACAGATTTCTAGCAGCTGCATCGTCTTCGTAAGCTCTTAGAGCAAGTAGCTTGAAGCCCCACAAATAACACAGAACATCACATGCCTTTAACAATGTACTTCCCATCCTCTTTCTCCTTTGAGCTTTTGAGACGGCTAATCCCGAAACGTAAAGATATTCTTCAACACCAGGGAAATGGCAAAGTACTGAACTTTCAGTCTGAGCTGTGACGTCAACGACTCCGACAACACTAGTGCTCGACGATGTTTCAGCTTCACTCGTTTGCTCCGCCACAAGACATGCATATCTGCCGCATTTTCTTACAACTTTACTAACGTTTTGAAACTATACAAGTATTGTAGCAATGAGGTTTGTCATTTTTTTTTTACCTGTCAGGTGGTGAATTCTTTAGTTTGTAAAGAAGTGCTGAGAGTACCTCTGCCTGCAAAATATAAAAATTAGCAAAATCTTCATTGCATATATAAAACTTAAATATTGAAGCTTTAGCACAGATTTAGAGAATTATGCTAAACAAAACCTGAAAAAACAGAAAGAAGAAATCATTAAAAAGAGCAAGAGGGATGTGGAAAGCATCAGCTTGAACAAGAGACACTCTCCTAATCTCATCCTCGTCGTCTCTATTCAATCTCCTCACGTCCCACCCGTGCTGACTCACCAGATACTTTAACTCTGTCTCCGCCGCATGATTCTGAGTCAAACTCGTTAACGACTCGGTCGATGCGCACCGTACTTTCACAGGAAAACGTCTCCAAGTCAGCTTCTCTTGATCTTTTCCTTGACCGGACCTTCCCTGATAAGTAAACTCTCGCCTAACGGCGGAGTAGAGACTCTGTTGCAAGTAAGCCATGTTTATTTTTCTAGCATTTTTGTTTCAAAAAGAAAAAGAATCTTTATTGGTTTCACTTTCGTGCGTTTTAATATGTACTGTAGAAGATAAGATACGCCTTCTTGGTTGCTTCCATCGTCTGTTCTTTTGTGGTTTAGAATCATCATCTCTAGCTGAGGACCATTCGAGAGATGAAATATTTCAGATTCTTTTTTACGCCACGTGGAGATCTTATAACGTTACTCGTAAGAGCTTGTCTAAAATTTTTAATTTTGACTTCTTAACGATTCCTTTATAATTTAAGGAAATAAATTATTAAAATGCAAAATACTCCTTCACAAAGATTGAAGTTTAGGATTTTACACACATATTAAGATAGAGAGAATATATGATTTATTTTTCTAATACTTTTTCACTTTCCCACCTTCTCACTTTTACACTTCATACCCTCTACAACATCAGTAATCATTAAAACAAAAATTTATTAAAAATATTCAAAACATCAATCTTGTTGGGACAAAGAAAATTCTCTAAAACTTCAATCTTTGTGAGACAGAGGGAGTAATATTTAAAAGCAGTAGAGGCCTTACACATACACAAGGCCATCTGGCAAAACAGTTTGGTTGTTCTTAGCCCAATAAAATAATAAATATATTGAAAAGTGTCCTTATAACACTTTTTTAGTTCTTTATGTAGAATTGATATTGGCTCAGTTCTAAGCTGACGTGACAAAGTGTGAATGGATACAATTTTTTGCAAATAATTTTTCAAAAATTAAAAGACGATTTAATTGAGAATATAAGAAATAATTTTGGACATTAAACTATGTATTAATTAAATAAAATGTTTGTGTGCTTTAATTAAATAATATGTTTGTTTGTTCTTTTTTATCTTTAATGTTTTTTTTTTCTATTTCATAAAAATTTGGTATTGTATTTTGAATTTTAATAAAACTTTTATAAATTTATAATTTAAATGTTATTTTTAAAGTTTTTATAAATGTAATATGTTTAAAATTATTATATTATTAAATCTTAATTTGCAATTTAAAATTAATATGTTTAAAATTATTATATTATAAATATAATTTACAATTTAAATATGTTATCTTTAAACATGTTTTTTCAATAGCAAACTTCTTAACAATTTAACATTATTTTCATAATATTTTTACTCCAAAAATGTTTCCAATAAAAATGCTCTAAGAGAAATTGGGCCGGGCCCAAAAGAAGATGTCGTTGGCCCGTGTGAATATTATCATCATCCCATTTTCTCTCAGTCTCTCCTCTCCAAATAGATTCGCCGTAAAAGTTTTGAGAGAAGTCGTCTTGTTCATTTTTTCTTGTTGTTGTTGCAGTTTCTCGATTAATTCTGATCATGGCGTTGAGCACCAGTATCAGATCTATCTCTAAGATCATTGCTTCTTCCGAAGCATCAGTCTCCAGATCTGGTCAGTACTCTCAATAAATAATACCTGCTTGATTGGTTTCTCATTTCTTCTTTTTCCCCCCCTTTTTGTAGTCTAGGGTTTTGTTTTGATTCCTCAGAAATCGATTTACTCTGATTGATTTGGCCATAGCTTATTGTAAGGATTGAGATTTCCATGTTTCCGATGTGATTCTTCGTTCGATTTCTCAAGCGTTTAATTTTTGGGAATTAAAAATTTTGAAACGCATCTCTGCTCGATAGTTATGAAAAGGCTGAGAAATTGTTATCAATGTAATTTACAAATGTGTATTTGGGTGTTTCACATGTGCTATAGATGAACCTATGCAAAGTGCACATTTTGCTTCTGAAATTTTCATGTTCATGCTTTGATAGGTTTGGTTAATCAGTTAAAGACTCTATTTTTATGCAGTTATGAAACATTTAGCAGCAAAGCTCTAGTACTAGGGATCAGCTTGTTTTGATGTTGTTCTTGTAATTGAATGAGATATAAGATGATCCTTAAAGTGTCTGATGATTGGTACATTGTCAAAAACTTGCTGAACGTTTCTTTGTTATCACTATCAAACAGTGAGCAGAAGCTTCCACTCGACTGGAGTTAAGAAGATGAGCGGAGGGCATGGTCACGATGAGCCATACTACCTCCACGCTAAACACATGTACAATTTGGACCGCATGAAGTTCCAAGGTCTCAAGATGTCTCTCGGTGTCTTCACCGCGTTCAGCATCGGTGTTGGGGTTCCTATCTTTGCTGTTGTTTTCCAGCAGAGGAAGACCGCCTCTGGTTGAAAGTCACTCAGGACGTTTTTGTGTGTTCCCCAGCTTGAATAATTTGTATGATTCCTCAAAACTCTGCTTTTGCAAGAGAGTTTCTTTCTTCTTCCTTTGGATCTTAGCTACAAGCCTTATTGTTATGGTAAAGTGTTTTGTTTTTTTTTTTCCTAATTCTTCCCTCCTTTTGCTGGCAGTTCAATACTGCAATAATGATAATCCCATATGAATATTTTTTTTTTTCTTACTTCTATTGGAATTGGAAGTTATGTCAGAATAGTTTTGTATCAATCGTAGAAATATCTCGCAAACGCCAAGAAAGACGCATCTCTTTCACTTATTTTTGCCAATTTCATGTCGAAAGAGCATAACCAGATGTGATAGAAGGGAGATGTTCCCAGAGGAAGGGCCAAGGCTTCGGCTTGTTGTTCCCCAATGCTCCATACCTAACCGCACTGTGGAATTAGGGTTTCGCAATCTATGAGCCACTCACGACAGTAGAATTAGGAATGTAGGATTAAAGGCAGAAGATGAAGAACTTGAGGAAGAAGCGTTTTCATTATCTCTTTTCTTCTTTGCCTTAAGATTTCTGTTTTCCAAAGTCGATGGCTTTTTCTTCTTATATGTCATCTCATCTTATAATTTGCCCTTGAACTCGCCTGGTCGGTGATTGATATTGGGGTTCCGGTGAAAGAGACACGAGATTTTCGCCGCTTCTTCAGTGCAAATTTGTCAAAATTTGGGGTCACTTTGGAACATTGACGAAGTACTTAACTTCAAATATTTAGCCGCTTCGTCAGTGCAAATTGTTAAAAATTGGTTTTTGGGAGTTTACGACTTTTGGAATTTTAAAATTGGTTTAGTGATTCTAATTTCTCAGAGATGATGGAGTTAGTGATTCGAGATTGGAATAAGACAAGACCAGTGAGACATATCCCACACCAATTTCGCATACCAAGGTCTCTGTAAAGGAAGATAGTTGTATATTTGTATTCCTTGGAAGAGTGTGTTTCAAGTAACAACATCATTGGTTTCGTTAGAGCATCAGCAAGCTGACAGCCTGACACTCGAACTGTATTAGCTCATGTGTTAGTGATAGTCCAATGCAAAATTATCACAACAAAAAAACTGGTTGAGTAATTGATTTGACACCAAGGTTTTGAGAAGCCAACGAAGCACCAAAGTCGTATCAGCAACTGCCCGATACTCTGCTTCTGCTTACCATATAGTCTATCTTCACAGCTTTCAGCATCGGTTTTGGGTCCCTGTCTTTGCAGTTGTCTCTCAACAAAGGAAATAGGCATCTGGTTTGAGTCTCTCATGACACTGTTTTTTCTCAGCTTTTAAATTCTCAAACTCTGCTTTTGATCCACATATGAATCGTAGAAAGATCTCCCAAAATTCAAGAAAGATCAACATATTCACACATCTATTAATCAAAAGCTCACAATCAAAAGGAAAAAAGATAAAATCCACAAAACACACACACACAAAAAAAAACCCCACAAATGATGTAACAAATATGTTCAAAAGCTTAGAAACCACATCTTTGTCATTCAGGCATGGTAGCATTCAACTGCCAAAACATGTTTTAAGACTGGAGTTGCTTGCTAACCGTAAAACCGGAGATCGCGAATCTTTAAAACGCGAGTGTGGTCGGTCGATCATTAGAATGACCCATGAGGTGGTCTTATCACTTTTTATCATCACCACCATTTTCACTAGCTTGAGATTGGTTCGGCTCTTGATGCTGATGCTGATGTTGATCAAGAGTCATAGCCAAACCATCCCCTCTACTACCACCACGCATTGCAGCCGCCATGTTGCTCTCTGCCACTCCTAATCCTAGCTGTTGACCTCCCAACATCATTGACCCCATTGGTGCAGTTACAACTCGTCCTGACCCAACCGGATAATTCCCTGGATTAAACGCCCACATCTGGTGACCTTGCTGCTGCTGCATCTGCTCCCTCCCACCCGAACCACTCATCGGAAGCATCCAGAACGCACTTCCTCCATTAGTAGTCCCTGGCGCAACCGCCCACATAGGTTGAGGCACCACATTAGCAGTCGCAGCAGTACGACCCCCCTGACCTAATTCTTGATCCTGAAACTGACCTTGTTTCTGAGAACTCCCACTTGGTTCCGCTCCAGGCTCCTTGAAGTAATCTTCTCTATAAGACTTCACTAAATTACTCGGAGCTCTCTCCGTCGACATAATCGGCGGATACATCTGATGATGAAACCCGAAAACAGCCGCCGCGTTCTGCGCGGCTGCTGCTGAATTAAGCAACTTCCTAGAAGGATCAACCGATGATGATGATCCGTTAGTACCGTTACTAGTATCCTCGTACAGAGACATTCCGGTGGTATGAAACGAGGAGAGTGGGGAAGAAGCAGACTTTGAAGGCTGAGCGAAGAGGGTAGAGCCACCACCGCGCAAAGAAGCGTTAAGCGTCGAGAAATTCGCCGGAATCGTACCGGTACCAGTGGAAGCGATGATAGCTGGCTCAGCTTGTTGGAGAAGCCACTCGATGGTTTCACCATCGGATTTATGACCTAACTCTCTAGTCAACTGGAAAACTCTAGCGGCGCACATCGCCGGCATACGGATTCGCCGTCCACGGCCGTCGACTTTAGTGTGCCGATCTTTAGAAGGCTTTTTGGCGGCGGGTTTAACAACGGCGAGAGCGGTTCCTGAGCTCGTGCTTGTTGAATTAGACGTGGAAGAACTCGTCGTCGTTGACATAGCTCCGACGAAAGGAATCGAGTGTTGTTTATCACCGGAATTAAGCTGAAGGGTCGAGTCCGATACACCGGAATTCTGATTCGTGTGGAGCTCCATCTTCTTCTCAGAAAGAAAAACAAACCCTTTTTAAAAAAGAAATGATCTTTAAACAAAACCCATGTAAATTCAGAGTCTTGACATCGAAATCAGAAGCAATCGAAGCAAGTGACTGTGGAAGGAGAGATCTAAAACTAGACTAAGAGAGGAAAGCTGTGTGCTTTATTACTAAAGAAAGAGAGAGAAGAGAGAATGATTGAGTTGAGTTGAGTAGAGAGAGAGAGAGAGAGAGAGAGAGAAGGATAAAAACAAGTGGATATGAATTGGTGTGATTGCAGAGTGAGAGGAAGAGGAAGAGGAGGAGGAGAGGAGCAAACTAATCCTTTTCTCTCTTTCTTTATTTCATTCAACCTTTATTGACTTATTTGTTTCCTCTTCCCTTTACTTACACACACTGTTCTTGTTTCTTCTGTCTCTATTAACACTGCTTTTGCCAATGGTTAAACTTTGTTAATTATGTTGAAATTAATAATTAAATGGAACACACTCTTAAAACGAGCTAAATCTTCCATTTAATGTGTAATGGAACACTCATATAGGTATAAGAGCCTAGGTTTTATGGTCTTTGGATTTTGAATGATAGATGTTACACACAAATTATGTGGTAGTTTAACTCTTTTAATTTAGGTGTAGATTGGTTTTGATAAAGACTACGTGATGTTTACTTAGTTTAAGCACTTGTGGTGTAAACGCGAAGGAGAGATTTGTTGGTTTAATTTACATTTGAAATACAACCACGTTGTATATATAGTAGACTATATAGAGTTAGAGAAATTATATGTGCACCTAATTAGGTTAATAATTATTTTAGTGAAAAAAGAAGAAGATCAATCAATCTTATTATAGTTTGATTATATCTGGTGGTTGCTAATACTGATCCACTCACCATATTTTAAAATTGTTTTATTTTTTGTCGATAAAGACGTTACTGGTGAGCGGTGATTTATGTTAATCACTCTCCTTCAACAACCCGTTTTTAGCCTTCTTTTTCATATTCTTATTCCCTCCCTCCAGATGAAAAAAAATAAAGCTACATCTTTTGATATTTTCTTTGGGAGCAACAACAGTTTGATTTTTGATTATTTTTTTAAAGCTTTTCTTGTTTTTTCCATACAAACCGAAGCACACACACATATATATATAGTACAATGAATTGTGTATGTTGGTTTACTGGGTGTGTATATTTGAGATGTATATGGGGCTAAAATTGGATCACTGTTGTGATTGCTATAGGATCATGTCTTACTAGGTCCAAAGACTAATCTTCAGGAACCGGGAGAGATTATGTTAAAATTCGAACCTCTGTGACCAACGCTACTCGTATCCAGGTGGCGGGACTTTTCTCCCTTTACTACTGGACCAAGGCGACTTGGTTTATGGGATTGCTAATTTGCTATATCATGTCCAAAGTTTATCACTAATTTTTTTTGGATTTCAAGTTTCAACTCCATGATAATTGTAATTTGCATACATGGAAAAAGTAAAACAAAACATAGTTTACCGTTTTCCCCACCAAAAGAATTCAAAGAAGAAAAAAAAAGTTAAATGGCCTAAAATCAGGAATAAAACAAGGACACAAAAGCAAACTCGTTGACCCTGTGTCAAGGATAAAAAGTAAACAAAGTGCGATCCAATACTTTTTTTTTTTTTAGAACTATGATGTTGGATCATGAATTTCAGAGAAAATTATGACTACTTACGATTCTTTTCCTAGTTTTTATGAAGTTAGCCGAAAATATTAAGATTAGAAACCCTAAAACATTAGGATATAATATATATATGTATCAGGATATGCTCATTTTGTATCTAGCTAGCTATCTAAGTATCTATCGCTTATGGGGTTCTATTTTATGGATAAAGAATCACTAAGTAATTACTTTATGTGTATAGAGAGGCTCATAGAGTTTCACCTGCTTTTCCATTAGTCTACCTAAATGCACTGAAATAATTTTTAAGAAAAAACTTATATTTTTTTATATAGGCTGTAGCTTTGAGAGTTCACTATTTTTAACTCACATAGACATATTCGAAATTCGAAAACATGCATAACCTAAACAAGTAGCATATATTGGTATTAGTAACATGCGATTTTATTGCGTTTGACGTAGTAAAGGTACCCAAAAATTACTGGAAGTGTGCGTGGGGTTACAGACGTACATGATATTAATCGAATGGTCGTTCTCTGTTTTTTTTTTGTATTCTTTTTTCTAATTTGTTTCTGTCCGATTGTGTATTGTAAGACTTTGATAGGTCATTGGTCAATAGTCAATGGCTCTTTCTACCCCCGTCCCCTTATTACCTGGTGGTCCGTCCGTATTAGACTATGGTACCAAAGTGATCCCAAGATACCAATTCTTGAATTTTCCCCATAAACAAAGTTTGGGAGTAATGAATATTTTTCGTTTTTGTTAATGGTAATTGTAAAAGGCGCTACAATAAATTAAAAAATGCACATCAAGTCCAAGAAGAAGATCTTCTAAGAGGAGGTTTCATATGTTTCTCTTCTTCCATTGAGATCATTCCAACATGCGTTGGATCATCCATCATCATCTTGGCTACCAAATAGCCAGCGGTCGACCATGTCTGAAATTTCCTCGCCTGCTTTCCGATGAACCTTCCCGACTTCCCGTCGTAGTACTCCGGCCATCCATCTTTCAACAGCCGTGCCTCCGCCAAGTCTATTGCCCGTCGTGCTATTTGTGGCCGTCCGGTCTTTATGCTCGCTGCCGTTAGCAACCATAGAAGCACTACATTTTGCACCAACCACATGAGAGACACAACTATATTAGTTAAATGATCATACAAACGAAAAAAAAAACAAAAATAGTCAAATGTGCTTTTAGAAGAATGAAACAAAACATTATGAAAAACATATTCTACTTAGACAGATTCCAAGAGTTGAATATGATTTAACTAAGCTAGTTTTCTTTCGCCATTATAGACGGCAAAATAATCCCAAGAGGCATCGGATTCCCAAATAAATAATAAACCATTGACTATATCTAGTATTTTATAACGAGTACAATATTCTTCAGTCACTCATATGTCTTGACTCTTGCATATTCTATCTTATTTGTTTTCATTCGTTTATTTTTTTTGTATCCCATGTTACTATATTTAAAGTCTTTGAAAGTGGATGACATAAACATATATTCCCAATCAATTTATGTGATTTATATATCTATGACTTGTAAAAGAAGGTAACTCACCTGGCCAAGAGCCTCCATTGTGGTAGCTCCACCTTGTGTTCTTAGGGTCACAACCAGTGACAATCCGCCACTCGTGGCTCTCCATTGCCGGATAACATATTTTCAACGGCATCTCTCCAACAAGTTCCTCCCACCGGGACTCAATCAGGTCCATAATCGCATTGGACTGTTCAGGCGTGGCCAAGGAGGAAAGAATTGCAATACAATTTCCCAACGCAAACCATCTGAAATCCATGTGAGCAGGACCTACGTTTCCGACGAAGTAGCCACCGCGGAGAGGCATGAAGTCGAAGATCCAATCAGGGATGGAGTCAGGGATGACGTTGAACTTGTTCACCGCGGTGTGTGAGTATTCCTCCGTCTTGTAACGGTATATGTCATTGAGCTGCTGGAGATCGAGCCAAAAGTAGCTTCTCATGTGGAAGCTCAGTGCGTTCAGCCGCTTCACAATCTTGTCCATGAACTCTTTACCCTCGGAGTCATGTTTCAGCATAGAGAGTGCAGAACGAAGAGCCATGAAAAAGAGGGCTTGGATCTCTATCGGGTACCCATAAACGCCCTACAATAAAAATCAAGCTTGCATGACTTTCAAAAGCTTGAGACAGTCACACTATACTTAAACGAGTTGGTTTCTTGGATTTAAAGAATGACATATGCAAGAGGATGAGAGCGAGTTTACCATTCTCCGATCAATCATGGAGCAACCATCTGCGCAAAGCAAAGTCGGAAAAGTATCAAAACCCTCAGCGAGACACAAAGAGAGAATGAGTCTCATTCCCTTTTGGCAGTCGGGTCTCTCGGCTAAAGAATGGTCTCCTGTAGACTTAGTGTAAGCTCGGAGGAGAATGATCCACCAAAAGCCTGAATCAACTGGAGCCACCCTCCCAATGGCACTCGCTCCAAAGTCAGCTATGATGGTATCCGTCTCCTTGATAGGGTTATGGAGAACTTTGAAGCTTGCTGGCATTGCACCATCACCAAGCTTGAACCTGTCGATCGTTTTTTTTTGTCCCTGGATGTGAAGCGTCTTCAGGAGAAAATTCTTCACAATTTCTGGCTCTCCTTTCATCAGAAATGCTAGAGCGCTCGGTACAAAATCTCGTACGAATACCTTACAATAGACACAAAAACATATATTGTAATGAAGCAGAACATTTATATCATCAATATTGTAATCATCGTTTGTGAATATAAAAAAAATACTACTACAAATAAACAAAACACAAAACCATACCTGATCATAGTTCGCGACCTCATCGGAAGCAGGGTCGCAAGCGGCAATAGTTCCTACGGGCTTTCCCCGGAAATAGACCTGAGATCGGCACAGAGCCTCCCAAGCTTCTGTGACCATTGGGTTAGGATCAAACGAGTCTTTTATGGAGAAAACCGGAGTATCCCAAGCAGACCTACCGTCTAATGAGTGTGCACTGTCATAGAGGCTTAACGACATGTCATCGTTTGATTTTTTCCGTTCTAGTTTAAGTCTTGGCCGGTCATGCAGCCGAGACAAAAGGTATTCATCCGTCATTTCGGATATCGAACACATCGAGCTCACTTCCCTGATCCCTTCTGCTCCCTTTTTTTCGCCATTTTCGTATATACAGCTCATCGAATACACCGCTCGTAGCTTGTCCCGTTTCTTTGGCCGGTCCATGGAGATAGCTAACTTTGGTGAACAACTAAAACTTTTGTGAAAAATCAAGAGAAAAGAAAAAAAAAAATTTACATCAAGAGAAGGAACTCATATGTATAGAGAGAGATCTAGGAAGCTGTCAAAACGTGTTGAAGGAGCCTAGGCTTGTCGCGGATAGAAATATATATCTCACCATATCAAATTGATTTCCATTGATATTTTCTTTCTTTCTCTTTCTGTACTTCTTGTGCATATCTGTTATGTATATAATATATGGTGATTTTAAAGAAAAATTAGTTTAATTAGCTTAAAAATCTAGCATTTAATGGATAAATACTAGAAGACACATTTAGTATGTAATATTTGTTTGATTTACCAAATGATTTTATGAACTACACGTTTGTGTATGTCATTTAATTTTTTGGTCTATTTACTACAATTTACAATAAGGAACTTTTTCCACAAAAGAAGTAGTATATTTTCAGTAATCTATTAACATTATATCAGAAACAGATCATGAGATAACATTTACAGAATCAGAAACCGCTCTAAATGTAAACAATCTCACACACCTGTAAGGCCACTGGTGGCTTGTCAAACTCCAGCGTTTTTCCCGCCTCTTCTGCTAATCTCTTCGCACAACCGACACGGCAACGTATCAAGACTCACTGCGCGGGTTTTCCCATAGTTCCCCACTAGTCCACACCGCCTCCACGCGTGAAACTCCGAGTAAGCAACAGGATCATCACCGAGCCGTTTCACGTACGTAGCCAATTCCTGCATCGAGCTGAATTTGCTACCGTCGATCATGGAATGGGGAGGGACAAAGTCTTGCACGTTAGAGGCCCCGAAATATATCGGAACAGAGCCTGAGTCGAGCGCATAGAAAAGCTTCTCGGTCACGTATGATTCAGTGACTGTGTTTTCGATTGCAAGGACGAACTTGTAGTGTGACATGGTACAGTGGAGGTGATCGTACCATTTTGGCTCAGCGTTGGACTCGGCAGCACATTCTGGATACATAGAGAGCGCTGCGTCCAAGCCACCAACATTGTTTAGACACTTACCGAAAGAATGGTGGGGAATCAGATCGAGTAGGCTTTTTGCGAGGCGGTCTCTGTGAGGTAGGCATCTTGAGGAAGACCAATACACCAGAACATCCTGTGCAATGGTTAACACTCCAATTAGAAAACAGAGGACATGAAAGAGAAATGCATATAGAATTGGAGTTTAACAGGTTTACTTACATTGTTTTTGTGTCGAGAGATGTGATAGTTTCTGTTATTATGAAAGAGGGCACCCGCGTAAGTTGTTTGGACATCGTCTTTGGCATGGTAGCTGATGAATATATCTTCACGGCCTGAGCGGCTTCTTCCAGCCTCTAGCTCCATGTACACACGAAGCGGATCTCCAATACGTCTCTATGGAAATAAGCAAGAAACTCAGCATCAATGGGATCACAATCTTTGAAAGATCACCTATAGTGACACTGAAGGATCACACATCATATTTGAGAGAAAATAAGACCGTATGAGATTTTAATTTTCCCTGAACATCCAAAACTATGTCCCACTTTCCAAAATCAATACACAAGCAGCTCCATCTCCAAATTGGTCAAGACAAGAACAGCATTATACAAAGTTCATAAAAACCGGACAAAAACAAGAACTTTTTGTAGCACACTTTCGTATCTTTGAGTGAATCCCAAAACCAAAACATCTTCTCTAGTAGCTTGAACACCATAAACACTCAATGGAGAGAACCAGAACATATTCCTCAAAAACTTCATACTAAGACATGACACCACAATCAGATCCATTAAAATGCAGCTCTTCAGACTATAACCCACAGCAAATCCAAGAATTGATAACCTAAACACAACCACATAAGAGCTAGAGTGCAGCAGACATCACAAGTTCAGTGTAAGCTAACCTGTCCTAATCATCCAAATCTATAAACTACTCTCCAAAACGCTTGCTTTAAACAAAACCACCAGAATCAAACAAGCAATATACCTGAAGCGGAGGAGTTGTTGTCTCAAACAACAAAGCATCAGGTGAATCAACCAAAACAGGTGATTTAGTCCACAAACAAGTCATCCCACATCGACAAGAATACAAATTTTCCAAATTATCCGGAATCCAAGTCCACCCTTTAACCAAAACTTTAACATGCTCCATCTTAAGCTTACCACAACCAAACCCACCACCAGGTACTTGCAAAGAACCCGAACTAACATTGCCACGGATCGAATCCTTAAGATTCTCCTTAAACCGAGCACAACCCACTCGAAAGTCCCATTTTTTATAAGCTACGAGGACGTCACTGAACGGATCCGATGCTGAATCAGGTAATTTCGTTGCCGGGTCTGTTGGATGCTCGATCGAATTTGAAGCAGATGGGAATTCCAAAACTCCTGTGAAAGATAGGATTAAGAGAGTAAAGAACATCATTAGTAAAACGGCGACAGCGTTGAGGTGCCTCATTGGCATGGTGAGATTGGTTCCTCAAACCACCGGAGATCCTCGACGACGCCGGAGAAGAATAGTCCGGCCAACGGTGGGATGAAGCTTTTGTCTTCATTCACTTTAAGCGTAGTCAGTTTCTCTACTTGGTCCCAGTTACCAAATTACCAAAATCAACTAAACGGCGTCGTTTTTAGAAACTGGACTCTTTATTGGGCCTAATTTGTATGATTAATATGAACTCTCTATTGGGCCTTATAATTACAGAGTTGTATACTTGAACAAGCAACAAGAGAGAAACGAATATACATATACATACATACATAGCTCATATTTTTCTACAAAGGAACAGAGTTTGTGTATAGTGAAAGTATTAAAATCTCTAACCTAAACCCGAAAGATGTTCATCTCAACCAAAAGAACTATAAAGAGCATCGTTACACACACACACACAAGCACCACACGTACGTTTTCGTAGTAAAAACTCAAAATGCAAAGCAAATAATCTTATATGACCAGAAGTGCAGAACCAAGACCGGTTGTTGTTGGTTTAACAGTCGGGAAGCGAGTTTGCAGAGGCGTATGGAGAGAAAGTTCCAGCTGATTCACTGTAACGTAGCGGATGAAACTGATAATTTGATGATCCGGGCAATGCAGGTGACGCATTGTTCGGACTAGGCCTGTATGGTGACATGTACCTCGTGTTGAAAGGGGAGATAGTCGGGTATCCCAAAGACTGTGGAGAAGCCATATGGGAAATGTATGATGGTGATGGTGATGGAGAAGGAGAAGCTCCTTGTTGCCTTAGATCCACAGAGCTACGACTTACGCTTATTGGAGGAGATCTACGGTTAGAGGAAGACTGGAAAGATTGTCTGATATAGGATGAGCTTGCGTATGCTGGAGAGAAAGAAGGTAATGAGCCCATGGAAGGACCGATCAGTAGTGCAGATGATCTGACGGAAGAGTGTAGAGAGGAAGAGTTGAAGGAAGATCCAGCTGATGAGAGTAATGGCGTGCTCTCTGAAGCTGGAGGCTCGCCTGTGCTTGTTCTTGCATCTCGTTTGCACACTGGACAGAACGTTCTCCAAGAGGTTAACCACGAGTCAACACACGCAGCATGAAACTCTGCAAACACACACACACAAAGGCAGAAACATAAATATATTAGCTAGTTCCAACAAATGTTCCTAAAGTTACTGTATTTATACTCACTGTGGCAGCAAGGTAAGAGCCTAAGCTTGTCTCCAACAGTGTAGTCTTCGAGGCAAATAGCACAAGTGAATGCAGTAGTGTTGTCTTCGTGGAAAGAACTGAATATAAGAGTCGGCATTGCTTTCACCAAGCGGCGGCTCATACCGTGGAACTCACGGACTCGAGAAGACCGAGATGTTGTCCGCCTTCTAATACGATGCCTACGGACAAAGAAACAAGTAGCGAGAACAGCCGACATTGCTAGCAACGAAATGAATGAAACCGCCATGATCGACCACGCAGAGTTCTCAAAACTTGGAACCAACCAAACTTTAGTATCGGGGAAGCCAACAGACTCCTTCAAGGCTTCTCCCGTTTCTTTAGTAACGAATACCGCATGAATCTTTATACCACCCGAGTTACCTGCCACTGAAAACAAAAAACAAAAACCTCAAATGTTAAAGCCATCAAAAGACCAGAGCAGAGGACATTTGAGAATCAAATAGGATCAAAACAGGAAACTAAAGAAGAAAGAAAGGTTCACACTTGCAATCAAGGGTCCATGGTCTTCACTGTTAAAGATAATAGCAGCTTTAAAACCAGCTCTCTGAGCTTTTCTCACTTTCTCTTCAAAACTACAACCTCCTCTTACAATCAACACAAAAGGGGAAGTTTCATTAGAGCTACTCTGCTCTGGTTTATTCATTAGATTCTGACAAGCATCAAGAGGCTCAGCTACATAAACCACTCCAATTTCACCTGTACCCTTCACTGTCGGAGCTGCAACAAAATTTTTTTTGACGAATTTAGCAATAAACATATTAAAAATCTCATCTTTTTAGCGTTGACCCAATTACAGATTTAAAAAACCCCAACACTAATTTTGAATCGGTGCAAACGAAAAAACAGAGGAGGTAAAAGATGAAAAGATGAGATTTTTAAACTAACCAAAATTAGCTTCGATGTCATCGAAAGAGAGAGTGAGGTTGTTCCTGATGAGAATAACTTTGGCTGAAGCTAAACAAGAAACAGTGAAAACGTGTAAAAGTAGGAGTAGGACCAAAGCACGATTCATCATCGTCCCTACCGTGCCTCTTTGTTCTCAAACAAATCGAAACGAACACAAAAAAGAAAAAGAAAAAGTTTCGGTTTCTGGAAATTTTGGCGATAAGGGTTTCAGGAAATTGACACGTCAGCTTCCATTTAGATCACAGATTCTAAACCATATCAAAAGGAAACAAATTTAAAACACAAGACTCAGATCGTTGAATGGGGTAGTTGAAGAGGAGGAGGAAGAGGAGGATCTTTTTTTGTTTTCTGGAGATTTTTAGGGTTCTTTCTTGAGCCGACAGAAAGAGATAGAGACAAGACAAAGAGAAGAAAGAGATGAGATTTGGAAAGCTAAATTTACTTATTTCGTGTAATAAGATTATCTGGAATTCTCCGATTCGTGTTCTGTTAGGTTACTTTGTCAGCATTTTTGTATATTCGCATCTATCCACCGGATGATCTGATAACTGATGAAAACTTTAAAATAAATTATTTAAAAATAGTAATTTACACGTAGTACAAAAGTGTGGAGTCATGAGCTCATTGGTTTTGTTTCCGTGGATCCGTTGGTTGATTCGTTTGGTTTACCATTACCACTCATTGGTTTTGTACTCGTGGATGGATCCATTGGTTGATTGATTCGTTTGGTTTACCAATACCATTCATTGGTTCTGTATTCGTGGATCCATTGGTTGATTGATTCGTTTGGTTTACTAATACCATTCATTGGTTTTGTTTTTGTGGATCCACTGATTGATTGATTCGTTTGGTTTACCATTACCACTCGTTGGTTTTGTATTTGTGGATCTATTGGCTTGATTCGTTTGGTTTACCACTCATTGATATGCAAACAAGGCCGGTCCAGAGCATAACCAACATAAACTAAGGATTGGGGTCAAGAATTATAAGCAATTTGTCAAATATTTGTTTTATTTTCTGATCTTTTATATAACCGGCTCTAAAGATGTGTAAGTTTGATCATATACAAAAACCATTTATAGCAGTAAAATCACACACAAGTTAATGGTTACCTAAATTTTTTATAAAAAAAAAAGTTGTCAATTTTGTCATTAATCATTACTATTAAGTTATACACCTACTAGATGTGTTAGGTCTTTATCTTGTTTTGAATGTTTTCTTCCCGAATAAAACAGTCAACCAAAGAAGTGGAAAGTTGTATTTTTAAAAATAAATTTGAACAAATCCTCTAGATAACTTGTATCCGTTCGTAAACTATTGGAGACAGCGGAACATGATGGTCCCAATTCTATCATTTAATAATCATTAGTTTTTAATAAAAAATTTTTATCCAAAACCATCATACACATACATAATCAGCTCATATCTATTATTAATCGTGGCTTTGTATGCATCAACCATTTTGATTACGAGTTTAACTAGTGTGACTGTGAATTCTTCAATTGGAACTGAACAATAATTCACTTTTTGTTTCTTAACCCTTGTAAGGCCATGTTTATCGGTAGATCACATGAGTGATCTTGGGGCTTTTAAAATTAAAATTTATTGAACAGTACTCATAAGATCAGCCCAATTGATCTTAAATAAGATCAGTTCTTCCACTGATCTAAAGGTGACGTGTCACACGGAAAGCTTGGTTTCAATTTTTTTTCCTTCGACATTTTTTTTTCTTCGACATTTTTTTTTCTTCTTCTCTCGCAAATGGCGACAAGGCGAAACGGCGACTACGACTACATCGCCGATGGATCCTCCTCCGCCGCGAAACCCTATCCATGATTCTGATCCTGAACCAAACACCGTGTCGATTTCTCCAAGCGACGAATCCTCAACCATAACGGGAGTCGCGTCGATGAACCCTCCACCTCCCAGAAACCCTAACCAACCTGATTTGAAGACAACTGAAGTAGTAGAACCCAAGCTAATTGAAGAATCTAAGGACGAATCTGTCTCTATAGACGCGAACCCAAGCTAATTGAAGAATCTAAGGAAGAATCTAATTGTAATTCGTATGTTTTTTCTCTCTCTTTGCAGCTATGAGAAAGGAGCTTACTTGTTTAGACGTGATGATATCTGTGATTTTGCTCTTGAGCATCCCTCAATTTCACGGTTTCATGCAGGTAAGTGGACATCATTTTCTGCACTCTTTTTTTTTTATATTTGAGTTTATATGAATCTACTAGTGTTAGCATCCATCTTCTTGTTGTTGTTGTTTTTATTTTGTTCAGATTTACAGTCAAAGCTACGATTGAAATGAAGGAGGATTCTCGGATAACGGTTTTGGAATGTCTCGGGGATCCACATTCTAAGAAGAAACTCGCAGCCGATATAAATGATGATGGTAACAGGTGAACAGGCTGTATGATCTTTATCCAGTAACAGGTGATCAAATCGTCTTATTTTGTTCATGTTCATAGGCTTTGAGGATTAGTTTTTGATGTAAGCTCTACCTAGGGAGCTCAAAAGGGTAGCCTCTGTCGCAAAATACTCATCTATGTGTAGCGTCAGTTGTAAGTAAAGTATGGTTACCACTTCTCTCTTTGGTTTCTCATTGTAACAGTCACTCAGTGTGTGGATTTAAATAAAATGATATTGGTAAAGATATATCCAGTAGAGAGTTAAAAGGATTCAATGTTTTTAAACTGCTCATTCTCCTTATGTAGAACTAGTAGAAATCACTGAGTTACAAAATGAGGTTTGTCTTGGCCTTAACATCAGTTTCCTGAAACCAACACAACGTTGATCTGTGATACATACATTGCCCCAATATTCTATGATACATTTCAATGTGTGATGATGATATGGCAATGAGAAATGTACCTCTGGCAGGTGATACATATACCGCATAGGCTCATCAGTGTACAAGTTTTTATTGTTGAATCATAGAGCTTACCAGTGGGGGAATTCAAAGCAAATAGTATTGCTTAGTCTGCGGCATTTACAAGTCTATTTGTTTACACAATTGTGCATCATCAATGTGATGAACAACAACTCCTCCCCCAACTGAACCAACATATATAGCAAAAAATGGACTTGTAAACTTGCTCTGTTTGTTTTTTTTAAAAAATTTTATTTACAATGTTTTTTTTGTTTCATAAAAATATGGCATTGTATTTTGAATTTTAATAAAAGTTTTATAAGTTTGCAATTAAAATGTTATTTTATAAATCTTTATAATTGTAATATATTTAAAAATATTAATAAACATTATATTATTAAATAGTATTAAACATTCTTAAATTTTTTATTACATTAATCTATGTATTTATTAAATATTCTTAAATTTTTTAAAAAATATTATATTATTAAATCTTAAGATCTTAGGACATGTTTATAGGGGGATCAGTTAAGAGTGTTCTTAGAGGAGAAATATTGTAAAAATAATGTAAGATCAGTTCTTAAGAACTTTTGTTAAGAAGTTAGTTATTGGAAGAACATGTATAAGATCTTAAGATTTAATAATATAATATTCTTATAGAAATTTAAAAATGTTTAATAAATACATAGATTAATGTTTAATAAATAATTTAAGAATGTTTAATTGTAAACTTATAAAACTTTTACTAAAATTCATAAAAATATATGGATTAATAAATACATAGATTAATGTTTAATAAATAATTTAAGAATGTTTAATACTATGTTTCCATCCTTTGGGAGTGTCCATCCTTTGGGAGCTAGAAAACGGTCTTCGTTGAGGATAGCCAGCGCGTTTGCGAATAGCAACAATCCTTCCATCAGTGTCCAGAAGCCCATGATTATTCTATGGAAATGATTGAAAACAATCAGAAACTATGCATACATTTGTGATACTATATACAAGTAGTCAAGTACGAGCAACTGCATTGATTTTGAATATTTGGTTTTCGAACTCCTAAAGACCTTTGTATCTTAACCCATTTTAGAAGAAAGCCACGAATTGTTGGGAGCAAAATCTTGAACCTAACACATTAATAATGAACAATAATGAACAAGAACCAAATTGCAATACTACTACTATAAAGCTCTGCAGTGATCTCGGCAGGTCCTAGTTTTCATTGTTTGGTATCTTCAAATCTAAAACTATGTTTCTAGTGTTCCAATGTTGTCTTACGATCGCTCCTATTACCATCATACTAACTACCAAGTAACAACACAATCCTCAAGAGTGAAGTAGAATCACATAAAGCAACTACAAAGTAGCAAGAAAACTAAGAATTCTTGACATGGTTCTCTCATGGGAATAGGTTAAACATTGTGAAAACCTATAACTAAAAGAAAAAAAAACTGGATCATCATGTTCAATAGCTGAATCAAAAGAGACTAGAAGTTATCACAGTAGAGTAACAAGACTAAGAGAAATGTGTAAAACGCAATAAGAGGCTAAAAGAGATTATAGTTAAATGCGTACTTGAGTTAAGGAAACTAGAAGTTTAGCTCAAAGTCTTCTTGATAGAATCTCCTTGAACCTGAAATTACCTGCAGAAACGGATCCCGGATTCACTTACTTATAAGACAAATGATATTAGATGCAGAGTAATCCAAATCATGTTCTAGATAAAGAGAGGCTCACACACAATCGTAAGTATAATTTTCTATCGAAAGATCCAAGATTTCTAATAAATTCAATCAAACTGATTGATTGATCGATCACCACTAAATATATAAACCCCAAATCTAGCAATTAGCTTAACCAGAATCGAGGAGCGATTTCAAGAAAAAAAAAAAGATCGAGTTAACGACGACAATCGGTGGACACGAGTTAACGACGGTGAGGGAAAAAAATCTCGTCGTTTCGCCTGCTCGAGGTTTGCGAGAGAAGAAGAAAAAATAAAAACGAAACTTTCGAAGGAAATGAAAAAATAAGGTGACACGTCAGCAGAAGAACACTTGAAGAACAGATCTTAATTAAGATCATTTGGCCTGATCTTAAAAACACTATTCATTATTTCTCATTTTAATAAAGCCCAAGATCACCTCATTGTTTTACCGATAAACATGGCCTTATACCTATTCTCCCAATAACTAACTTTTTAACAAAAGTTATTAAAACCTGATCTTACAATATTTCTCCTCTAAGATCACCCTCACCTGATCCCCTATAAACATGCCCTAAGATTCGTTATCAGTTATCACTATGCTTATCTGAGTTCATATGACAAACACAACATGAATTAAGTCTTTTTAAGAAAACGTCGGCCTTGAACTAAGCCCATGAACTACATGATTTCTAAATTGCAGCATATTATAACCTTAGGGCCCATTTTGTTAATTGAACCTTTACTTCGAGCTTCAAATTACAATTTGAAGTTGCGAGTTGCGACAACAAATAACATTTTCAGAATAAGGAGATTGAATATCCCGATATCTTGTTTGCCATGAATCAGATAAATCTTGTTAGTTTTTCCTTGGTTTACTTATGTGCTACACTACAATGACTGTGTAGTTTGTCTTCAATGAGATGTAGCAGTTTAGATCAATCATCAAATCGTTGTGGATTAGTGTCAGGTGGCTCTATGTTCATCTTCATGTTCATGTTCATCTTCATGTTTATGATTGATGATTAATAATAGCAGTTTAGTCTGTTATTAGTACATATAGCCTAGTTATGATTAATGATTTGTATTAATAAGATTTCTGTTTGTATTAGTACATGTAGACTAGTGATTTGTATTAATGCGATTTTTCATTTTAATGAGTTAGTGGGGAATTCAGACCCGTATAGTATTGATGACTGAACGGACCTAGCTTCGTTATGATTACTATCTACTATCCCACTATCCAGACACCCCTCGTAAATGTATGTTACGAACTTTATTAAATAACCACCGGCTTATGTTTTTGTTGTAGAAAATACTCTAAGTGAAAGAACATTTATCAGCTTGTTTGTCGCTCAAGAATACTGCATTTTCTTGGATTTGATGCCTTCACAATATAACTGGACCCTGCTTCGTGTGCTTCATCCATATTTCATAGATCTATATACAATTTATAAAGTATATTGATTTCCATGTGCTAAAGAAGACATGATCATGGTGTCTTTAGTCGCAAGCTATCTACATATCTCAATCACTTATAGCGGTCCATCTTGTCTCATCCCAATTCCATTTATTATGTAAAAGTATGCACATACCCACACACACACACATATGCGACTGCTGAATATATATATATATATATTTTTTTTATTAATTCAAAGAGTAAATCCCCAGACCTATAGAGGGATCCGAGACTAATCTCTCTGGGGAAGGGCATCCCATGGATAGAGTCCCTCCCGGTTATGCAAATGGGCCGTAAGCAATGGGCCCATACCCATGTGGCCAAAAGGATAAAGCTGAGCAATTCTTGCGTTTGGGGAGAATCGATCCTTACCTAGACCAACATGGCAACTCTTCCACTAAGGATAGAACCACTAGCCCACCACCTCGTGGTTCGACTGCTGAATATTTACATTTATAAGTTTAAGTTATATTTTCTTCCCCTCAAATAGTTACCACTTATTTGAACATTTCAGAATCTGATAGCATACAACTAAACCGACATGCTTTTTTTTTTTTTAATGATTTGCATCAATTTTGGTGGATACCAAATGTGTTCATGATATACTAGTATTGTTTAGGTATCTATATATAATATATTGTTCAAACTATTTGGCGTTATAATATACAGACATAAGTCAATAATGTAAAAGGCACACACGCGAATACATAGCAGACAATGATGAAAGTCTAGTAATAATGTTCATATTATTTATTTATTTATTTTTTAATTGTCAAAGAATTAAATTATGTGTAATAATGTTATTTTTCTTTTTTTGAAAAAGGGCTAATAATGTTATTAGAAATAGGTAATCATTAATATCCCACGTTTATTTAGGATTTAGGTTCTTTGGCTCCCCACTAATTCGGTAATTCCTCTCAGTGCTCCAGCTCCAAACTTAGTGATAACGAAAACAGAAACCTCAAAAAAAAGTTCTTAGCAAATTTCATTATTATTTATGTGCATTTACTTTAGCGAACAATATGATTTATACAAATAGGGATTAAAATACGAAGAGAAGATTTAAAAAAAGGAATAATCCTGCAGTGGCGAGTATTTTAATAATTTCCAATACATTTGCAAACTGATATATCACAAATCTTAAGTAAACAAAGACAACAACAGGTACAAACAAACCTATGGGGAATAAGTTTCCCAGCCTGAAAGTTTTGACATGTTTGAATTGCGTGACACATTTGTCTTATATTTAGTCCAAAATAAACTATTATTTTATATTAATTTGTACGCTAAACCAAACAATTTGATATAAAATGTTCATAATCTATCTTAAGCATGATCAAGACATGTTAACTACAGCGTGGGACATAAAATGTCAACAGCTATTCAAATATTACATCATCTGAGTTGCGTAGCTTTCAGATGTAGAAAACACTCAAAACAGTATTTGTGTATACGAAACTATGAAATGTCACTGATATTTGACTATTGACTTCATTTTTTTCACTGCATACTTGCATATAATGCATAATAGATATTAGTATATTTGTACTACATACTATTTATTTCTTCGGGGTCCCTGCAGAAATTCAATCACACAACCTTTATAACCACACAATAAATAAAGTTAGTAGCACATGTATAAAAACAAACGCAAATAAATTCTCCATAAATATTGGACAAAAAAAATATTCTCAATAAATGAACATAATGTGTTTTTTACTACATTTTTTTCATATGTTGAATCTATGATTATATCTAAAGTTATTTCAGAAAAAACTACGTAGTGAATTTGAAAAAGAGCTATTTATTCATCTAATCTGATCATTTGTACATCTTTAATAGTTCATGTCAAAAAACCAGATATTATTGTCATTACATCGTTCAGTATATTTCATCTTGTCAAGAATAGTAAATATTATTTTAATGTATATTTTTTGTATATATGATTTATTTTAAAAGTTATCAATTATTTGAATACTGTTGTATTTTACTACAGTTTTTATTGTATATATATTCGACCCACTTTATATATATAATTCATTAAAATCAAATTATTGATTGGTAGTTTAGTGGTACGAATGGTATTGTTTTTTTTTCCAGGGAAGTGATTTTGATATCACAAATACAGGAAGGTGGGGTCTATTTTACCCCCAAAGAAGACGAGACAGTGTCTTTATTAACAATAAATAAATATTGAAACTCCATCTAATTAAGAAGAAAATTTTGTTTATAATTTAATGGAAAACGTATAAAAATACTTGGTGCAAAGACATGCATGGTGGCTCAACAACTTTGTTATTTTTTATTGCCTTGTGCTAACAACAATAATGAAAGATCCATTTCTTTAGAGACTTCCAAAACTCTACGAAAAATACTACAACACACCTCGAGTCCCTAGGCATGCTAAAATAACATCATTTACTAGGCATGCTAAATTAACATCATCTTCAAAATAGTAAAAAAACAACAAAATCATATGTCAGTACAAACTCGTGTCCTTGTTTAAAATCCTATAACAAGTTACTCAATGTTACTTTGTATTTATATGCACTATAGCTTAGCTTAGCTTGCTCTCCACATGGAATGGGATTGGAAACTAGCTAGAGATCAATGACAGAACCTTCAAACTTGGTTCCACCATATTTAAATAATTGGCATACGAATATTGTACGATCATTAAAGTATAGAATAAGTTGTCACACACAAATATGTAAGTGAATATGCTTATATGGATTTATGGTTACGACTTACAAGTAAATAAGTTCCCGGAATTATACATTGGTGTTACGATCTAAAGAGAAAAACAAGAAAAAACACAAACCCATATAACCCATAATATGTCACATTCAGGGAAAATATAATAAAGACCAAGAAAAAAAATATATATATATATAGTAAATCACCAAATACGAACAAATCAACGGCGACGACGTGGAAGAAGAAGATGATCGTAGGAAGGAGCTTTTCTTGATCTTGGAAGATTAACAATGGACTCTGAAACTGCACAAGTTCTCCGACAAGAACCGTAGAGATTCACTAACCCAAACCTGTCCCCGATGCTGCTCTTTGACAACGCCTTGCTTGAACCACCGGAATTTCCTCGAAACCTCCGATCTACTTCTTCACCGTCGACGTCGTCTTCCTCGTCGTCACTGTTTGTTCCTTCGTCTTTGGAACATTCCAACAACGCAGCCGCGAAGGGATCTCTCACCGTCACAGGGAAGCTATGCTTCTTACTGGAGCTGTTAGATTTAGGGTTTTTCCCGGTGGCTGGAAAGGAAACACTCCGGTGAGGAGGGAGGGGTAAAAGATTTAAAGATTCGTCGTTTTGACGGTTGTTGTTGAGTCTATGAGAGTAGTCTTTAGGTTTTCCGGGTAGCTGTTCCCATGAGAAAGGGACACCGAGGATACGAAGAGGAGTCGCCGGAGAATTCAGAGGAGAGTCTCCGGGAAAGACAAGGGAGCTAGAGGAGCATGAGGAGAATGATGAGAAAGAAGAAGAGGATGATAAAGATCTCCGAGAGGAAATGGATGACTTCGCCGGAAAGCTAACCGGATCGGATCTTTTGGATACATTTGAAGTTCTTGATGAATCCATGAGAGAAGAAGAGATAATGTGATCCAAAGAGAAACTCTGTTTTTTTTTTTTTTTTGGTCTTTACTAGTTTGGTCTCCTCTGATACTTCTCTTTTTAAACTGTGGAAAATATAAGGACAAAATTGTCCAATTAATTTTGTTTCAACTAATTATACTTACTATAATGATAATTAACAAAAAATGGCAAAACATAATTATCACATCTAAGTAGTATTATTTTGTTTCTAGTCATATTTTCGTAACGATTTATTTATACGCTTGCAACTGAAAATATTAATTAAGTGTGGATTAAGAAAATTTAGGTATGGGAGAAACTTAAACAGAGAGAATTAGATCTTTGGTAGATATGATATGTATTAGTGGAAATTGAGAAACGGCTCGCTTGATTCGTTGAAAGTTCTGAAGATGCAAGTAAAAGATTTAAAGAGTGAGAGTGGCGACCGACCCCATTGGATTGATGGGCTTAGACGTTAGAGATGAAAACGACATAGACACATTTGGATATGAACTTTAAAGTTCAATTAAATAAGATACAATTAATTTTGAATTATCCTGAGTATATGAGTCGGTAAAAACACAAAAGCAAAAACTTGTTATAGATTTGATTTTGACAGTTCTACATGTGAGAGTTATTCACGACATTGAAGGGGACAGTATAATTAGACCATAGTTAGTTACAACTTACAAACTAACATGATTTTAAAATTTTACGTATGGCATATAATTAATGCAAAGCAACCATCACAAAATATAGGTTAGTTTATCCAACGTGATTTGTCTTAAATTCTTAATGGTATAACTATGAAGACAGATTGTGAATATAGTACTTTTATCAGATTGCTTGTTAGTATTATTTGGTTGAGTTTGATTAGTCAAAACGTAATTTGCTAGTTAATTTAGTGGTTGAGTAGTCCTAATTTACAAAGAGAAAGCGTTCACATGTTTATATAATCGTAACAATATTAGCAAACACTTGTCGGTTTTATTAAAGTCTAGTTTTTTTCGAAAAGAACATACAAATATGATATCTTGGTTAAAATTATAAATAGAACCCATAACAATTTTGAGCCGCCTCTGACCCTTACTACTAGATTAACTACATCAACAACTCGTATGAATATGATTACGTCCCTTTGCTAATGGCACGTAACGTGTATCATTTAATTGGCCCTAACTTCTGGGCCTTGTGAAGTTTTGATTGTCAAATTGGTATCGATGAATTATCTGTTTTTAGTTTTCTGCCCATCTTGTTAGTTATAACTTTTGTCCGTTGTAACATTGTATGACCCACGAAAACAAATTTTTATTTCTTATGTAATATTCAAATGCACAAATCTAAAAGATGATTACTGAATAGAATATACTAGATATATATTATAAGGTTTTGGGATTATATGTGCTTTATTATGTTTTTGGTTGAAATCAGTTTGGGCTGTTTTGAGAATAACAGTGGGCTCAAATCGAGATAACTATCTTTATTTAAGCTCCATAATCTTCTCAACTGACTTTTCCTCTAAAGTTCGTTATTACATTGTTGAGGCCGAGGTTCATTGTATGTAAATTTTACATACTTTTTTTTGGTTGTGGATGTCAATTTTAAAATTTATGGTGCAACCAAATTTGAATGAAAACTAATTACTAGACGACTTAATCAAAATCAAATTGTCAACTAATACTTCAATTTCACAAAAGTTAATTGCTATGAACTATTGACATCTTTTAACTTTTTATAGATACCGCACAGGTCGATTTCCTAGTTGTAGTTAAAAGAGAACATGGGTGGGGGTAGATGGTAGACGAGGCTTTTCTTTATTGGATTTTTTCAACGATTACTTCAATGTCAGTCATATAGATAGAGTCCTATATATATTTAGGAAAAGAAAGTAAGACAGACTATCAAAGAAACCCTATATGAAAAAGAAGAAAAAAAGAAGGAATCCAAAACTAATTTATATTTGTCGTGACGTAATTGTCATCATATAATATAAAAGTGTAGTTCAAAAAAAGGAGAATTCAGAATTGGAAGAAGGGGATGCTCGCTCGGTCGTCATGGCCATAAAAGTGGATCATGTGGTCCAAATTCTCTGTACACTACTACTCTCTACTCTCTCATCTTTTATTTTTAATAACACATAGCGTTACATCCACGCGCCGTCGTGGAAGGTGGTCTGAATTAGTAAGTAAACGTTACCCATGGCCATATTCGAATAGTCAGAAAATAGTAAACCCAACTTCGAAGAAAGGAAAAAAGTCTAATTACATTCACATATATACACAACACAACACAAGTAACGTACTACACACAGAGTGACGAATCATGAATGACACAAAACATTGGATCTGAGTTAAGAGAGAAAAGAAAGGACAGTGTTGAGTGGGTCATCACGTGCGAGTGACACGCGTCGCCGTCGTTACTTTTAGAGTGGGTGGGATCCAACGTTGAAACTAAAACTTGGATCCAAGCCATTCATTTGTTTTTGTGTGTGTGTGTGTTGTTTTTTTATGTGATTGTCTCTCTGACGTCCAAGGACTAGAGATTGTGATCCCGAGAAATCTGTTTTTCATTTTCATATATACACACTTTGACTTTAGAGAGAGTTTGAGAGTTTATGGTTTTTTGTACAATTATTACAGTCACGTCATGGTCAACGCTAAGACTCAACTCAATTGCGGGATATTTTCCAATATCGCAGAATATATGATGAGAACGGTCATTGAAACGATGTCGTGACGGCTCTAAAACGCACCACCGTACGTACATTCCCGTAAAAGCACGTCTTCTTCACTATAGATAACAATGTTTACTACACGAACAGAACTTGCAATTTATACGTTTTGTTAGTCGTATGCATCAAACCAAAAAAATGTAACGACCATACACATAATGCACATACATTTTAGCTTATTACAAATTAACAAAAAAAAAAAAAAAAAGGAGGCTGGTTCTAAAATTATTCGCGCAAGACAGCTACGACACATATGCTTTGTCATATTGAGCCACGCAGAATATTCATACAGCTATACTTATTTTTATGGGTGTGCATATCATTATCATGATCGTGTTACATCTTCGTACGTATACCATATTTGAATTGATCCACCCGTCTAAGGAACATTCGACTTCGATCGATCGATACGTTTCTTTCATTCGTCTGAGTCAGGACTTGTAATTGTTGAGTTAAGTCTGACGTGTAAATTTGTGGTTGTCATATTCGAAATTTTCGTTTCACTGTAACACGTTTTGTTTTTCATTTTCTTTTGAAATCTTAAATTTTCTCTTTTTTTTTTTTTTTTTTTTTTTTTAACTCTTATGACTTTATTAATAAGCATGAAATGTATTACAATGTTGGTAAGACATTAGGAAAGATGGTACAAGACTGTAATAAATTAACGATGCAGAAGTTGTGGAAGATTTCTTTGCAAGAAGATCAGCACATTTGTTTTTCTCTCTCGGTGTCCAGCTGAATTTGATTGCATCAAACTTTCTGCTCCATTTTTTGACTTCTCGAATCCAGTTGTAGACTGCAAAGTTAAGACCCTTTTTGTTCAGCAGGTAGACTGCAAATTTTCTCATTTTATGTTCATAAAAAATGTAGTGGAATGGCAACAAAAAGAAAATATCTATTTTTGAAACATCTCCAATATTAACACGGTATAAGATGAATTACATATAGAAAACAACATGGTGTCATAGTCTAGTAAGTCCAAACGGATCTCCCCTATACACAAAAAAAGAAAAAAAAAAGTGATTCCATTCAAAATTATAATAGGACGAGAGCACAATATATAAACATGCATCTTTTTTTTTTTTTACATGCATCTATATAATGAAAAAGGGAAGTGACGAAAGAGAGATGAAACTAACATTTTTTTTCGTCGAAAAGTGATTTATAGTGATGAATTAATATAGTCTGAATACATTTGTTGGATTAGCCAAAGTGCCAAACAGGTGGTCTAAAACATTCAAAATAAAAAATACAGTGAAAACATCTAAATTTTGCCAAAAGATGTGCAACAGTATTACAATTTCTCTTACAAATTAAAAGACAAATTGAACAAAATTAAACTGCGTTTCCCACCATCTAATGTCTTGAATAATCCCTTCAATGGAAATGTCTTTGTGTGTGTTGTGAAGTATTTTTGTGAGTAGTTGACAGTCTCCTTCAAAACAAACAGATGAATGCCTTTTTATCCAAGCTTGCTGCATTGCTGCCAATAAGGTTTTTACCTCGGCTTCTAGCGGAGAGGTTGCTGTATCAAGTTTTTGTGATCCCCAGCCTTTTGAAACACCATTTTCGTCTCTGACTATCCCTATCCATCCTCCTGTTACTTGATTAGTGTATTTGTCAAAGCAGTATCATAATTACATTTCACTGTTGACGCCATTGGTCTCTTCCAAGTTAACAAATATTGTCCTTGGTTCAAAAGCTCTATAGAAGCAGGGGGATTGTGAAGTAGCCAATCCTCAACATCACTCTTAGCTCTAAGTGTTAGTATCGTAGGTGGAACTGTAAGCCTTTCAAAAATATATTTGTTTCTTGATTTCCATAGATGTCACATTATCCACATCGATTGTAAGGCAGTTAAGTCAGTCATTTCAGCCATGTTTTCCATGTCTAACAAGGCCTTTAGGATTCTTTCACTATCATAGTTCATCGATAAGAAAACATCTATATGAAAACTAACATTACTCCAAACATTTGCAGTGAACTATATATTTATATATGTGTATATATATCTATATATATAAAGTTAACTTTGCTCACTTCTTCTTCCTCCACATCAGCATTCACCTAATCATTTTTTTTACATAAAAAATACTATTTTTAATAATAATTCATTATATATTTATTACTTATAATTAATAATAGTAAAAATAAATAAAAAAGAATTAAGTAAGCTTAATTAAATTTTAAAATAGTATAAACAATAATATAATTTTTTAGTAAATAATAAAAATAATAACTATCTAAAAATGAATTAAATAAAATAAATGAAAATTTTAAAATAGTAAAAATAATACTATAAATTTATTTTAGTAATAATGTTATTATTAAAATTATAACCAGAAAATGATTATATTCCAAAATTTTGAATGGTTTAATGAGTTTTAGAATGTAAGTAAGATTTTAATGCATGGTGGATTAGAAAAACAAGTTATGTAATTGGTATTTATAAAAATCTAAACATCAAAATAAAATTGAAGTGAAACATTAGTTTCTAAGAAACATATACCATAAAGAATGATTATTAAATTTTACTTATAAGAAAGAAAATATTAACTACTTAACTTAACTTAACTTAACTTAAAAGTTTTGATCTAAAACAAAAACATTGTAAAAGGGCACACTTTTTTTTGGAAAACTATAAAAAAAAATTTTGAAAAAATAATCTATCTAAAAAAACAAAATCAATGGTCAGAAAATATAAAAAAAATGATATATAAGCCGTTACAAAAGGTGGCATGTGATTTGTGTAGCATATCTCATAAGGTATATTATCAACTGGAGCTAGAATTTTATAACATGATATAAAACATATATCAAATGCTTTTAACCCAAAACATTGGCAAAAACAACATATTTAAAGTACACTGTTTTTTTTTTGGGAAGGCGAAGCTGGGGTTGCATCACAAAATTAACATCTGCAAATAACATATGAGATTTTAGAAAAATATATAACTTGGATTAGTGAATAGATATTCATTTTGGGATTTAAACGTTTCATCATTTAACCATTCTTAACTTACTCGGAAATTCTTTTATGGCAGATGATGCATTTGAACAACCTCATTTTAGCTACATAGCACTAAAACTGTTCATGAAACTTTGTATATTCACATTTAATGTAGGATATCGATATGTTTAAATGGTCTCTATAATTAGGTCAAAGATCTACATTGACGTTAGAACTTTTAAAATTATGTTTTAATGGTATATGAATATGGAATGAACTCTTTTAAAGATAAAAGGTCAGAAGATTGTCGACAATATTATTGCGACACCAGACAACATATATTATATATATATATTAGTAAAATAAGTACGACATTTATATAGATTTATCTTTTAATCTTCAAATTATATTCATATTCAATGATTCTTATTGATAAAAATTTTAACTAAAATCACACGTAAAATCGCAAATAAATATAACAAAAGAATATTATCTTCAAAAATATATATGTTGTATATCACTGAGTAAAGTAAGTTTAGTATTTATATAGACTTATATTCAAAAGTTGGAATGATTATATTTGAGCTCAACAATTTTTATTGATAAGAAATATTTTAAATTAAAATCCTGCGCGTGCGAGGGTACAAATTCTAGTATATATATATATAAAGTATAAACGCCATCTAAAGTCTTTAAATATACTTTCAATAAATTTAAAATAAATTAATGTAAACTAAACTAACAATTAAGTATTTAACTTATATTTTACCAAATTATCTATGTAAAACAATAATTTCCATTAAATGTTTTCATCACTATAATATTAAATAATAGAAATTAACTTTAAAAGTTCTCAAAATAAAATTAAGTAATTTCAACATTATTAATTTATATTAACTAGATAATAAGACCAGTTAATTTCATCTATAGATTATGAAAAAATAAATCAATTACTTTAAATAATTTAAATTTCAATTAATTATTACAAGTTAAAAACCCAAAATAATTATTGTTAACAATTTTAACGCATAAATACATATTACATAGTCAATTAGTATAAACCAAACCATAAAATATACTACTATAATGCACATGATTTACTTTTATATAACTGAGATTTTATAGTAAAGCACAGAGTTATTAAAGTGGGAAAAAAATATTTTATCATTTTAAAGAGAGATATTTGTTGAGTTACAAAATTAGTTAATGATTTAAGAGTTTTGCATTTTATAATCATCAAAAAAATTATATCTCTAGATAGTGTTAAATTAAGTTTGTATGTACTAAAGAGTAAAGAGTATGGAGTTATGTTAAGTGAACAAAAGTCTAGACAGACATTTGGTCAGTTACATATCAATTAAAATGTCAAAATATAGTTAATTTTTTTTGAAATAATAATTACGTGCCACACATTCACATTGTGGGAGACTGTGAGTAAATTGACCAACTTAATTAGTATATTATAAGAAAGAAAAAAGACAATAACACATGTTAACACATAATAAAGTATTTACACTATTATTAGGATGAACAATACATAGTCTTCCAAATATGTCTTTGCTTTTTTCCAATAGGAAAAAAAATATCAGTGGATTCTCAATTTGACAATTAAGAGTGGAAAACACTTATTATAATTCTGTAAAAATAGATAAGTATATTCGACAAAAAAAAAAAAACATAAACAATCTGAAAAAAAAGGCTGGCAAAAAAAAAGGTGAAATTAAAGTGGCTAATTACACTAGAAAGCAGAAAAGGAAAGAAAAGATTAGGAAACAAATAAATGAAAAAACACCTCTTTTATACATATTTTTCAGCAGTTGCCAGCTGGCATTATAAGTTCTGCCACGTGTTATTTTCACTATGACCATTACAATGCTGACGTGGCACCCACTTGCTGGACCTTTCTCCTTAAATAGAGCTCTCACCATCTCTGCCCCTCCCGACGATCTTCTTCTTTGCTTTCTCCGTTTCATCATACTTCTCTCTCTCTCTCTCTTTTAACTCCGTTTATATTTTCCGTCTAAAGTTTACAAAGGAAGACGAATGTCAGGTTTTGACGGCGTTGAAAATCAAATGAACGGTCCAGATTCATCTCCTCGTCTCTCTCAAGATCCTCGTGAGCCGCCTTGCTCATTATCATCTCCTTGTTTCCCAATCACCCTCAAGGTTTACACACACACACTAAACATCATTAAACTCAAATCTTTCAGATTTTAGCACACACTAATTAAAAGTTGACTCTGTTCTTGACTCTTTGTTTTTGGTTTTCTTGAATTAGTTCGTCGATGTGTGTTACCGAGTCAAGGTCCCTGGCATGAGTAATGATTCTTGTAGTTTCAAGAATTTCTTAGGACCAAAACACCAACCCTCTGATGAGACAAGATCGACGGAGGAGAGGACGATACTTAGTGGAGTCACGGGGATGATATCACCCGGGGAGTTTATGGCCGTTCTTGGACCATCGGGGAGTGGCAAATCGACGTTGCTAAACGCTGTCGCGGGGAGGCTCCATGGCTCAAACCTCACCGGAAAAATACTCATCAACGACGGTAAAATAACGAAACAAACATTAAAACGCACCGGATTTGTAGCGCAAGACGATCTCCTCTACCCTCACTTAACTGTACGTGAAACCTTAGTTTTCGTCGCCTTGCTTCGTCTCCCTCAGAGTTTAACCAGAGACGATAAGATCAGAGCCGCTGAGTCGGTTATATCTGAGCTTGGTCTAACGAAATGTGAGAACACTGTCGTTGGAAACACTTTTATTAGAGGGATCTCTGGTGGAGAGAGGAAACGAGTGAGTATAGCTCATGAACTGCTTATAAACCCGAGTCTCTTGGTTCTTGATGAGCCTACCTCGGGTCTTGATGCTACTGCGGCTCTAAGGCTTGTTCAAACCCTTGGTGGTTTGGCTCATGGGAAAGGGAAGACGGTGGTTACGTCGATTCATCAGCCTTCGAGCCGTGTGTTTCAGATGTTTGATACTGTGCTTCTTTTGAGTGAAGGGAAGTGTTTGTTCGTCGGAAAAGGAAGAGACGCCATGGCTTACTTCGAGTCCGTCGGATTCTTGCCGGCGTTTCCTATGAACCCGGCTGATTTCTTACTCGATCTTGCTAACGGTACGTTCCCGTTTCAAATCCAAAATTTAGATTACATTTCATTAAGTGTACTAATTAACACAATTGTTAACTTAATTTATTCTGTGATTACCGTTTTATATTTAATTTGCGTGAAAGTATTCTTACATGATTTGACTGATGATAAGTTAAAAAAAAAACTCAAATAAAAAGAAAAAGAAATCATAGTTATACGTGTATTTGAATACGTATAATATGGATCTTTGATACTGAAACCATGCATAATACTCATGTGGGAAGGGGTAGATATTTGAGTAGAAAAATACTATGAAAATAACAGCTCGACCCCAAAGAAAGAGAGAGTAATAAATGCATATTTATGATCGTTATAGCCGACGTACGATGAGAGCCAACTAGTCTAAGCCTTTCCGTTGATGTGTCCCTCGTTGACACTGGTCTCGTCGTGGTGGCTCTAGGTTTTTAATTACTTGTTTTATCGCTTTGTGTGTCTTTGGAGTTGAACTAGCTAGTGCTAATCTATTGTAGCTATTATTATTACATTAGTACGGCTCTCGTCTTAGATTAATAAAATACTAGCATCCTTTTTTTCTCACCGTTTTTTTTTCAAAATAATTGTTTATTCTAAAGTTAATAATTAAAAAAAGAAAGTTGATAATTGAGGGTGGCTTTTTTTAGATGTTAATAATTATGGGCATTTGGGATACGTGTTATGTCTTTCTTTCTCTTTGTTCGAGTATGATTTGTTATGTACCACAGATTTTTGGGGTCTAAAATTTTGGCATATTATATATCATCTGAATAAATGTTATTCCCTACTTTTATATAACACCTTATCGTATTATACATTTACACTAATAAAACCATCCTTTATATATATATTTTTTTTTACGGATGATAAAACAAAAGAAATTGATCTTTACTTTGTTTTTATAAAACGGATATATAGGAAAACACCACGTGTCTAACTAGTTACAAGATGACGTATGGTTAATAGCCATGGCCATTGTGTTTTCTGTTTCCTCTTTATCCAACTTTTTTAACAAAAATTAGTTCTTCTTTTTTTATGCACTATCCACACTTTCTCGTTTTATCTCTTATCTTTTTATTATGCTTTCCCAATAATTCTTATTCTCTTTTTTCTTCTCAGCCCAACTTTAAAAACAAAAAACAAAAAACATCGATCCTTTTACGTTCTTCTAATCTTTTTATTCAAAAGCAGTCTTCTTCTTCTTCTTACACTCTTTCTCTACTTTTTATTTTATTCATTTTTCTGTGAGCATTTAAACTCAACACGTAAAATGAGGCGCGTGGTTATAGTTGTCTGCACTCTCGTATTTTGCAAACATCTTTGATTCGGGAAACTTTTACGTTACTGGCTAACCGCCTAAAGGAAACCCAATCACACTCTCGCATCTATAGCGCCTGGTGTTCACTCTCTTCCTCCTCTCAATCCTCATCGAAGCAATAACTCTCTATGCTTTGGGAATTGGAACAAGTAACCTAGTTTCAATGTTTTTTTGTGCTTATTGTGATTACAAGAAAATCTTCATGGGTATTGGCATTATCTATAGTCAACTACTATTTCTTTTAAAAATAATTAATAACAGTATTTTGTTTTCACATTGGAGATAGAAAAGGAAATTTACGATCTTAAATCAAAAAGAGACATATCACTAGGTCACGTTAATTTATTCCAATTCGTCCTTTGCTTATTCCGAAACAAGGTAGTAAGTACCCAACAGTGGTACGAGTGTTTTGACGTTTTAGGAATAAATATGATTTAACAAATGTGGACCAAACTTATGTTCGTTAAGTCATTCAGGAATTGGTACACTGATGATAATATTCATTCGTTTATGGTCCAGATATATACTAGCTAGCTAGGGACATGCATCACACACACATATACTAGCATGATTTAATGTTTTTTTGGGGATTATCAATATAGAGTTCAGGACTAAATTATGTTACCAAAGACAAAACAAATCTCATGACTTCTTCGTTGACTTTTCATTTTTGTGTCTGTTAGGTGTATTTATTAGGGTAAATCTTTACACGATGTGTGTATATGTACGCACATGGTATGCATATTTTGGTGACGCCATAGGTAGAGTAAGAAGGCATTAAAATAAGATGGGGGAATAAAAATGGGCACATATAAATAGTTTGTTGCGCACGATGGCATATATATACAGTAGGATTGAATTTAATTTAATAATATGGTGGGTATTAAGTTCTTTGTCTCCACGAACCATATGCTTCATATTCAATCTGTCTTTGTATTATTATCTTTGAGAAAGAAGTTTCATTTTGTAGAACCTACCATCTACATGCATGACCATTCGATCTATTTCATGAGTAAACTATATAATATATAGTTGTGCATGTATGTGATGTTCCATGTGTGGAAAGTTAATAATCACATGATCTACTAACTACTATGCAAGAATCTTCTTTGACTATTCTTTCAATATTAGAAATGTCATATATTTTTGCTATTTTTTCGTGAGGGAGCTGTTAGGTATTGCTTTCAACATCAAATTACAACAGTAAACTCCACTTGCTCTAACTTATTTGATCAATTTGAAAGAAAAGAACAACAGAATTAAATTTTCTTTTCCAAAATTATTGCTTTTGTCAAAAGCTGGCTTATGACATTTGATGATTACACTTGTCGGGTATTTGACTATGCATTGTTCATTTATTTATTGACTTTCCCTCTTAGAGTTTCAATTTTTTTTTTTTTTTTTTTTTTTTTTTTTTTTTTTTTTTTTTTTTAATAATAATACCTTTATTCATCTTCTTTCTCCAAGGAACAACATTTAAAATACAATATCGATCTAAAAGATGAACTGAAGAGAAAAAAAACCCAGTAGGTGAAAGAGTTAAAGTAGAAATTGAAGAGAAGACAGAGCAAGTTACGGCTAAAAACCAAACCCTAACCCAAGAAGAAGGACAAGCTTCATGCTAAGGTTGTATGAACTGAAACCATGCGGAGAGATAAGTATCATGAAGTTGCTGAGGTGGTGCTGCCACTGAAGAATGCAAAAACACATTTTTTCGATCCAGACCAAGTAACTTAGCACGAATGATGAGCTGTATCTCTTTGACCAAAATAGCTGCCGGTTTTGCATTGCTAGTGTGAAGTCTTGAATTTCTCTCTTTCCAAATGAAGTAAATAGCGGCTTGGAAAATCAGTTTATAGATTACATTGAGCCTGGCATTAGACGTAGGAGATCTAACCCATTGCACAATATCATCAAAAAGAGACGGGGGAGAGAGATTATGATGCAATTTTAAATTTTAAATTATGATGCATTTTTTCGATTAGAGTTTCAATTTTAAAATCCCATTGATGATCCTCGTAAGAAAAAGCTTAACACGTGTTAGGAAATAATAAATATTCACATTGTGTTTGATATAGCTTATCTTAGGAAAAGTTAGAAACTCAGATAAGATAATTTGATGCTCAAACTTTTCTATTTAAATTTCTTTTGGAATCGATGAAGAAGCTAAAATTAAGAATCGTAGTGGCGACCTTATGCTTTCTTGGGTGGACTCTCTCGCCTCTCCACCTTGATTGGTCAGCTTTACTGCAAATCAGATCTCCATTACTAGTATTAATTTAGTCAGTTTTATTAAGTTAAAGATATTTGCTTTTGTTAGATTAATAAAATAATGGGTCCAACATAGTGTCAAAACCTGTTTTAAAATATTTGTTTGGTCGGTCCAAAGAACCTGATTGGTTGATTCGCTCTCACCTCTGTTCGGTTCAATGCCACTTTGAATTGTCTTTTTCTTTTTGTAATTAGGATAATTAAATAATTATCTAATTAACTAGCCAATTAACTTTCGCCTATTTGGATGATAACTTGAGTGGTTCTTTTTCATTTAGTATAGAATTATAATCAGACTGGTAGATTAATTACTAAACCGCCGATATTTTGTATTATTAGTTTATTGTCCGAGTGGCGAGTCATGATAAAATGCTAACGTCAAAAGTGTTTAGTAAAAGCATGAATCTTTCAGTTTTTTTTATAATCTTAATTGCCCCAAATTTATCCCAAAGCTGAATAATTTTTTTAATAATGCAGGAGTTTGTCAAACTGACGGTGTAACGGAACGGGAAAGGCCAAACGTGAGACAAACGCTGGCCACGGCTTATGACACATTGCTAGCCCCACAAGTCAAAACTTGCATCGAAGCATCACATCCTCCTCTAGAGAACTCACGTTTTGTGAAAACGCGAGTAAACGCGGGTGGAATAACGGCTGGTATCACAACATGGTTTAGCCAACTCTGCATTCTCCTCCATAGACTTTTAAAAGAACGGCGTCACGAATCCTTCGATGTACTTCGTGTTTTCCAAGTCGTCGCGGCTTCTGTTCTTTGTGGCCTGATGTGGTGGCACTCTGATTATCGAGATTTACATGTAAGTTATCAAACCATTAGTAATCACATATAACAAAAAAAAAAAAGAGACAAATATTATTTATTTAATTTTGGTGTTATTACTAATAACAATATTGTTATATGTTACAGGACCGACTAGGCCTACTCTTCTTCATATCCATCTTCTGGGGTGTACTTCCATCTTTTAACGCGGTCTTCACGTTTCCTCAAGAACATGCTATTTTCACTCGAGAACGCGCGTCTGGTATGTACACACTCTCTTCTTACTTCATGGCCCATGTCCTCGGATCGCTCTCCATGGAGCTCGTTCTTCCAGCAGCGTTCTTGACATTAACTTACTGGATGGTCGGTCTACGCCCCGGGGCTGTCCCGTTCCTCCTCACCCTCTCCGTGCTCTTACTATACGTTTTAGCGTCACAAGGACTCGGACTTGCCCTTGGTGCAGCGATCATGGACGCTAAAAAGGCTTCTACTATCGTGACCGTGACAATGCTAGCGTTTGTCTTAACTGGTGGTTACTACGTCAACAAAGTTCCAACCGGGATGGTTTGGATGAAGTACGTTTCAACGACGTTTTATTGTTACCGTCTTTTAGTGGCGATCCAGTACGGAAGTGCGGAAGAGATACTGCGGATGTTCGGATGCGACTCGAAGGGAAAGCAAGGAGCGTCTGCGGCGACAACGGCTGGATGCAGGTTCGTGGAGGAGGAAGTGGTCGGAGATATTGGTCTATGGACGAGCGTTGGCGTTTTGTTTCTGATGTTTGTTGGGTACAGAGTATTGGCGTATCTAGCTTTGAGGCGTATTAAAATTTAAACATTAAACAAAAATGAGAGAGGGGAGATAAATTAAATAAATAAATGAGTGGGTAAAATTTAATTTTTATTAGGCTTTAATTCTGAATATTATAAGCTGTTGCTAGTTGTAATTTTGCGATTTGGCAACGGGGTTAGGGGGTTTAATTTGTTCGAATGCTTCAGTTTTTAACATGTGAAAATGAAAATGACAAAGTATTTTTAGTTGATTTATAATAAAATGTATATTTCACCTATTATTACATGTTTTTTTCTTAATTACTTGTGAAATTGTGATATAGCCATATAGGAAAAGACCCATTTATGGCCCATGGGCTAATATGTCTTCGATGATCTTCGGTAGTGCACCAACTATTGAGCTAATCTATATATAATAGCAAACCCATTTTTTAGGAGCTGCTGACGTCATTTTTTTGATCCAACGGATAAGATTGATTTATTTTCTCATCCAACGGTTTAGATATTAGCTGATGTCATTAATTTATTAAATGAAAAGACACTTCTCTTTGTTCCCCAAATCGTCGCTTCTTGTTTAGCCCTGCCGAATCGAGGCTTCTCTATGTAAAATACCTGTTCAATTGCCTTTTTTCAGATCTATATATTTGGAATTCGTTCAACCATTTCAGTTGTTCGATCTGGTTAACATTTTTTCTATATACCTTTCTATTAGTGTTAATTACTGCAGGGAATTTAATTCTCTCTTCTCATCGAATAACTTGATTAGTTTGTCTGGTGGAGATATGCGTAGTCGTTGGTGTTTCAGCAAATGTAATACACAATATAGTTGACCCTTTTGATGTTTCTTATATTTTCTAAGCCCCGTCATCATTAATCTTTGTTTTGTAAACTTTTTGTTTTTTTAAAGAATTTTCAAATTTTGAGGCCTATCGATTTGTCCATGACTTTGATTCGTTGATGACAAGTAGGCCTGCCATGTTTTTGTATGGTAAATGTGTCAATTCTCAATGTGTAGGTTTTATATGTTTTTGTATGGTAAATGTTTCAATTCTCAATGTGTAGGTTTTATATGTTTTTGTATGGTAAATGTTTCAATTCTCAATGTGTAGATTTTATATTTAGGTATTTTTGTATGGTAAAATGTTTCAATTCTCAATTCTCAATTTTTTGTATGGTAAATGTTGCACCTCTTGAGTCATGATTTCGATTTTTTTATTATTATATTGTATTCCTATATGGTATAGAACAGCTCTACAGGATCAAATATAAGATATAATAAATTATTAAAATATATATTGATCAGTTATTAGAAAAATAAAATTAAATATTAAGAAATAATTAACATATGTTTAGCTATTTTATCTGTTTGTGTTGTAACTATAAACTAATAGAAGGATATTATGATCCCTTATTATAAATATTATGGGTAGGGTTGTCATCTAACTCTCTTACCCTTTATGATGAAGATTTTACCATAGAGAGAGAGTAGTCAGTAAAGCATGTATGTAATTAAATCAGTATTTCAAACGAAAAAATATTTCGGAAAGCCCGTCACGAAGTCAGTACGATCACTATGAATCATTTATTTTCAACTGTTCAATTTCAATGAATCAGAAGTTATAACAATAAAGCTGTGAATCTTTTAGAGAAAAATGATTTACAGGCAAAAAAAAATACCTATACGAACATTTTCTAGGACTTTCTTTTTAAAGTAAATTTTGTAAAAATACTCATATTTTTCTTCTTCGTAATTATAGTGATGCTCGATGTGGGAGACTTTTGTAGGAGTAGAACAATGTTACGATTTCTACTTAACATGCTGGCAACAATTAAAATTTATATTTAATCCAAGGGTTATTATACCAATTGAACGAATTTAACTGGAAAAACCTATGTATCTATATACATAAAGTTAACTTTGTTCACTTCTCCTTCCTCCACATTAGCATCCACCTAATCAATTTTCTTTTTACATAAAAAATAGTACTATTTTTAATATTCATTCATTACATATTTATTATTTATAATTAATAAAAAAAAATAAAAAAAATGAATTTAACTAAACCTAATTAAATTTTAAAATAGTATAAAAAATAATACAATTTTTAGTAAATAATAAAAATAATAAATATCTAAAAATGAATTAAGTAAAATAAATGAAAACTTTTAAAATAGTAAAAATAATACTATAAATTTATTTTAGTAATAATGTTATTATTAAAATTATAACCAAAAAATGATTATATTCCAAAATTTAGAATGAGTTAATGAGTTTTAAAATATAAGTAAGATTTTAATGCATGGTGGAGTAAAAAAAACAAGTTATGTAATTGTATTTATAAAAATCTAAACATAAAAATAAAATTGAAGCTAAACATTAGTTTCTAAGAAACATATACCATAAAGATTTATTATTAAATTTTATTTATAATAAAGAAAAGATTAATTACTTAAATTAACTTAACTTAATTTAAAAGTTTTGATCTAAAACAAAGACATTGTAAGAGGCACACTTTTTTTGGGAAAACTATTAAAAAGAATTTTGAAAAAATAATATATCTAAAAAAACAAAATCAATTGTCAGAAAATATAAAAAAATGATATTTAAGCCGTTACAAAAAGTGGCATGTGATTTGTGTAGCATATCTCATAAGGTATATTATCAACTAGAGCTACAATTTTATAACATGATATATATTATCAAATGCTTTTAACCCAAAACATTGGCAAAAACAAAATATTTAAAGTACACTATGTTTTTTTTAGAAGACGAAGATGGGGTTGCATCACAAAATTAACATCTGCAAATAACATATGAGATTTTAGAAAAATATATAACTTGGATTAGTGAATATATATTCATTGTGAGGTTTAAACGTTTTATCATTTAAGCATTCTTGATTTAGTCAGAAATTCTATTATGGCAGATGATGCATTTGGACAATCTCATTGTAGCGACACAACACTAAAACAATTCATGAAACTTTATATATTCGCATTTAATGTAAGATATCGATATGTTTAAATGTTCTCTATAATTATGTCAAAACGTTATAACTTTTAAAATTATGTTTTCATGAGATATGAATATGGAATGAACTCTTTTAAAGATAAAAGGTCAGAAGATTGTCGACAATATTATTGCGACACTAGACAACATATGTTATATATAAATTAATAAAATAAGTACGGCATTTATATAGATTTATCTTTTAATCTTCAAATTATATTCATATTCAATGATTCTTATTGATAAACAATTTAACTAAAAGCCCACGTAAAATTGCAAATAGATATAACAAAGAAATATTTTCTTCAAAAATATATATGTTGTATATCACTGAGTAAGGTAAGTTTAATATTTATATAGATTTATACTCAAAAGTTGGAATGATTATATTTTGAGCTCAACAATTTATACTGATAAGAAATATTTTAAATTAAATTCCTGTGCGTGCGCGGGTACAAATTCTAGTTATCCATAATACAGACAAATCGAGATTTATTCACAATTTTATTTTTCCAATTAACTAAAATTTATTTTCCTAAGAATTATAACAACAATAAATAATAGAAGTAGAAACTGGTACACAAATCAATTTTTTGTTTTAACTGATATTTTTTAAATCTAAAAAGTATATAACTATGTGAATACAAAATATATAATACTTGATAGGAAAACGTTGTTTAGAGAAATCTAAAGGGCAATTCTCAAAAATAGCACTAAATTAGGTTTTTCTTTCAAATATAACATACATTTTCTAATTTTCTAATTCTAACACACAAACTCTAATTTAATATTTAGAAATTAAAATATTTAATTAAAATCTTATTTTTATTTCTATAAAAACCGAGACTTATGAAATTGATGAAACAATTTTCACCATCAACGGAGCTCTAATCGGAGAGCGATGAAACAATTTCACAAAACATATGAACTTGAAGTGTGACGAAGAATTGATTTCCATGAGCCAATCTAGTTCTTACTAAGACTTTGAAGCATCCTAGATCTCTCTTGATTGAATCTAATCGTCGATATGTCGTTGTTGTCGCTGTGTTCGCCTAGCCGTATTCTCGTCGCCGATTTGTCCTCGCCTCGCTTGAGAATCTGATAATAGATAGATTGAGAGAGGAAGCTGAGAAGGAAGAGAAAATGATTTCTTCATGGATCTCTAATGGAGAATATAAAGTTGAAATTGGGTTGCAGAAGAAGAGAAGGAAGAAAAGGGATATTAGGGAGAAGAAGAAGATGACTCTAGTGGTTGTCATAATGGAGAGAGCTGAACAAGAATCAATTGTGATTAAACGTGATTGTTTCAGGTATAAAAGACTGTAATTGAGTGCTATCTTTTCCATTTCAATTACAGTTCAAATTCCAATACCCAACAATTCAAGCCACCACTCATAATCAAATTTCTTTTGTTACCTAACAATTTTCAACAGTTCCAATATTCAACAGTACCCAACAATACTCAACAATTTCCAATAGTTCATAATTCATAATCAGATTTCATTTAATACCCAACAATACCAATACCCAAAGCTTCTTCTTCTTCTTCTTCTTCTTCTTCCCTCCACCTCTTTCTCCGCAGCTATAAACCCAGACCATAGTAGCTCATCCCATTACATTTGGTAAGGAAAGAACATCAGAGCTACAAATTTAATTATGAATCTGATTGGTGATAAATCAATTAGCCATATTCAGAAGCCTTAATATGACAAATTCGCCTAATCCCTCAGTTAAAAGCTATATAGAATCACGATCTCGCTGAGAATTACAAAATCTGAAACTAAAAAAAATATACGAAGAAGAAGAAGAAGAATAAGAAGAAAAAAAAGAAGAAGAAGCTTCACCGAAAGGTTCATCGCCGGAAGCTTCAACACAAGCTTCGCCGGAACCTTCACGGGATCTATCAAAACATAAGTTTAATAATCTCATACGAAATTTTATTATTTAAATTAAATAAAAAATTTAATATACACAAATGCTACTTTTAGAAAAATTGAGAGTGTGTACTAGATTTGGAAGAGAAAGTTATTGATTAGTGCTATTAAAAGGAATTTCTCAAATCTAAATGAAACTATCAATTTTAAAAGCAATAAATACATAAAACAAAATCTAAAAAATTTCATAAATGTGATTTTTTAAAATCTAAAACTTTAATTAAAAATCAATTATTCACAGAATGCTGACAATTACCTTAATATATACGAGAGATGATTGGCTGGTTTATGATTACTTTAAATTGTGCCACTTGGCAGACAACGTAATTACAAAAATCTTTGGAAAAATTATTGGAAAAAGATAAAATAAAATAGCGCATAGGACTATTGTTATCTACATGCCGACATCAGTCACCCGTCAGATTATGGAACAATCATTTGAGACCGTCCGATTTGAGTCGGTTTAAACTATGGAGTCGGTTTAAACTATGACACATAGATGGAAATGGCCCATCAACGCGTATTTCACCTCTGTGACTTTGTCTTATAAAATTGAAAATTCCCAATTCCCAAGAATGCAAAGAGTCATCCTCAACCTCAACCTCAACCTCAACCTCAACCTCAACCTCATCGTCGTCCTCGTCTTCTTCTCATCGCTCCTCGCTTCGATCATCATGGCTGAGACTACTGGAGATGCAACGGTATCGTCTGAAGCGAAGGTTCACATCGTTTACACCGAGAAACCCACCGATGAGGAGCCTAAAACCTATCATCTCCGTACCCTTTCCTCTGCTCTCGGCAGGTTTGTTCTTTGAGACATCTCATCTCAATTTTTACCGGAAAGAGATGATTTTTTTTATTGAAAATATGATTCTTTTTTGGGTTTGATCGCTTTGATTTTTTTGGGTTTTGTATCTCTGAAAAGGGGGATTTTTTTTTTTTCAATTTAGTTAGCTTGAATCGTTTTAAAGATTACATTTTGTTGTCTCTATGTGTTTATTGTTTGGATTGCTTCATCTTCGATTCTACTTGTGGATGTGTGTGTTAAGAGATGGTAATGGATTGTGTTTTTGTTCTTATGCTGGTTATGATTACAGTGAGGAAGCTGCAAATGATGCTTTGATCTACAGTTACAGGGAAGCTGCTTCTGGCTTTTCAGCTAAGCTCACTCCTGAGCAAGTCGCTGAGATCTCCAGTACGTTTTCTTTTCTTTTTTTTTTCTTCTTATATAGATTTCTCGTTATTTGATCCTGCGCTTACTAATAACTTTTGAGAGCATTGTGAATGCAAAAGAATCTAGTAGCGTCATCGTTTGATTTGAAATTATATGTTGGTTGGATTAAGTGTATATCTGGTTGTGAACTTGTGATCATTGCCTGTGTAAATGACTTGTTTAGATCCAATTGTGATGACGGTTCATGTGAATTCCTTTTTTCGCCTATGTTCACAAAATGTTTCTTGATACCATCATGCTTAAATTGTGATATTGCAATGTTTCCATTTCCATCAGGCTAAAGATTGGCGGGTGAGGTTTGAAACCTGTAGAAATAGAGTTGTATAGTTATGAATGCACGATCTCTGAGTGTGCAGGCTTAGGAAAAGCAAGATGTTATTAACTTGATTAGTGCTTTTTGTTGTTTGTTTGCTTGTTCTGTTTTTCTCACATGCTTTTGGGGATTTTGGTGTTTGCAGAGCAACCAGGTGTGATTCAAGTTGTGCCAAGCCAGACTTATCAGCTGCACAAACCTGTTGGTGGTGCTTCCATGTTGACCTAACTTGATTTTGTGTGTATTCAACTTAGTCTGTTGTTGTACCGTTGTGTGACTTCAACAAGTATCTAACTAAAATAATGTCATGACGTTGCTCTATCCGAGTTGTTATGTGTTTTTAAGAATTGAGTTTCTTCAATAAATTGTGTTTCTGTTGAAATGTTTCTTCTAGCCCCATTGTCATCATATTCATTAATTCTGAAGAGAAACAATAATAATAATCCGGCAACCAAAATATTTGATGATCTCTCGTCTTGTCAAATCAGATACAAAAAAAAAAATGTATTACTTCTGTAATTTCTCTCCTTAACTACTCAAATAGAAACAAAATATGACCAAAAAAGAACACTATCCAAACGAATAAGTGTGCCAAGTAAACGAATCAACATTTTTGTTCTGTTGTGTCCTCTAAACATGTTAATTGTATTCTTGTTCTCTGTAAGGCACTGACGGTTAAGCCTGTGTACATTAAAGATACCTCTCCTTGGCTATTCATATATCTTCTTTCTTTTCAATATCGTCGGAAGTATAGAGATGAACCCGATGAGGAAAAGCACTGACAATGTCTTGAAATCATACAGATCTTTCACCGACTTGAGATCTCCAATAGCAAGACCAGCCTGCAAACACAAAAAGAACCAAATATTAAGCATCATAGAGAAATGAAACAGAACAATCTTGAATGATAGCATATCATAAAAAGGAGGGAGCAAAAAGAGCTAACCCTGACGGTAATATAAGCAGCAGGGATGAGACCAATCAATGTGGCCAAAAAGAAGACATGGAAAGGTACATCGACAATGGGAGAAGCAAGATTGATGAAAAGATTTGGCAGAGTTGGTGTTATCCTCAGGAACAACATATAGTTGAGAAGCTTATCTCTACGCTTACTAATCTGAAAAAAAAAAATATATATAAAAAACACACCACAACAACTTAATCAAGTACCACCAAACATGAGAAGATCAAAGAGACATGTTGTTTGTTTGTTTATATATATTACCTCAGCTTGAAAGAATCTTAATTTGTCAGGCCAAAGCCAAGTAATCAAAGGACGACCGATCAATTTGGACAGAAAGAAACAAGAAGTAGCACCAGCAGTAGCATTGAAAACAACCAAGAAAACACCTTTGAAAACACCAAAGAGAGCTCCAGCTAAGAGTGACATGAAGATAGTCCCAGGAATCATAAAGGTCTGCATAAAAATGTATGTAGCACAATACCCTAAAACGAACTGCGTCGGGTACTCATTCGCATAGTTTGCTAAATTATCTCTGAAAACAACAACCACAAGATTTGGGTCAATTCCAACATAAAGATTGAACCTTTGAAGAAGATAAAGGAGGAACATTTATGTTTACTTGAGCAAACGGAGATCAGAGATGCTTCTGGGGAGTTTGAGTTTGCCAAATTCAGCAGCAGGCATGGTGAGGTAGATACAACAGAGACCAGAGGAGAAGACGAGGAAGACGCTGAGAGAAACAGCGAGTTCCCAACGGCTAAGAGGGAAACGATCGAGTTTAGATCGTTTACCAGATGGCGAGTCGTCGTCGTCTGATATCGTCGTCGCAGCACCACCAAGCTCTTCGTCTCTTGTTAGAATCCGTGTTGGAGCCATTTCACGATTTTGAGAGATTGGATCTGATTCTTCTTAATTCATCTGTAGTTTGGGATTGGATTGGATTGGATCTGAGAGAGATTCAGTAGTGTTTGTTTGTTGTTGCTAAAAGAAATTGAATTCACGTTATTGTTTTCTTCAGATTAACAAACGTTATGAAGAAGAAGAAGAAGAAGAAAAATGTGCAAAAACGTGTTGGCCTATTGGAGGAGTCGGAGAGATTTTGACGGTGGCTTATAAGACCTTCTGTATCGAGCAGAAGGTTCTGACTTTTCGAAACCTCTATATCCATAAGAGGGTTTGTCACTTTTTTTTTTGGATAAAATTTTAATTAATTGTTGTTCTTCATTTTTCTTTCTCTTCATCTACACATGTAAATTACATTTGTAATTGTATATATGGTGTCATGGTGGGCATAGATATGATTTTAAGTTCAAATCTTGCATTGTGGTATAATGTTTTATATATATTTGTTGGCATTGTTTTGCCATGTATTGAGGTTTTGAATGCTAATTAGAATTAGTTTCTAAAAACACTTTCATTCTGTACTCTTTTGTTTTTGATATTCCAAAAAAGTGTAGGATCCTCTAGTAAGATGGAACACGAGCAGTGGCAGATCCAGCCAAAGTTTTAACCAGGTGCAAAAAAAGAGCAAAAAATTATTTTGAAAGGGAATTGAACCCTTGACTTCGACAGTTAAGCGGTGCATTCATTATCACTAGAACACTTGTATTAACAATTTTAATGTAAAATCAAACTAGTTTTATATTTCAACTGGTGCTGTTGCACCAGTTCCAACCTATGTGGATCTGCTCCTGAACACGAGACTACCATAGATATATGTTTTACATTGTAGTATAATCATTAACATATAGTGTAAAATAAAGTAATAATAATGGTAACAGAATGGATGAGTTACATAATTTTGGACCACAAAATAAAAATGATTAAGAAAAACCGAGGAATAATTAGATATAAAAGAAAAAATATTCCACCTTTGTGAAAATCACCAAGAAATTTCTACGTAATAAACACAAACTTCTTTTACTAATAGACAGTTATGAATGTTATTTTCCAGATGGAAACAATTAAATCATAGAATACAAATCAATATAGAAGATTTTTTTTGTTTTTTAATTAATTACGAGTCAGGGAAGCATCCAAGAGAATGATGAATATTAGCTTCGACGTCATTATAGTTTTGATGCATGGAAGGGAAGCTTGGTCCCGGAATATACGACTGCGTTTCGAACGAAGACATAAGGACATTAGGGTTTTGTGAATGTGTGACTTGTGTCTCTAGCAGGCTATCTAGTGTTCTCCAGTCGACACAGTTAAAGCTCTTCTCTTCTTCTTGCTCAAAACCCTCGTTCTGATCTTTATTCGTCCCTAGACTAGGCGACAAGCTTGGGCTATCCAGTTGCGGGAGCTCGATGTTGCCATATTGATGCATCGAAGAGGATGCATTATTAGGATTGTAGTGGTTGCTGCTCATGAGCATTTGATTAAGGTTATGGCTTGATGAAGATGCACCGATATGATGACTCGTGTTCATTGTCGCTGAAGATGGGTAGTTGTTACTATTCTCCACGTGGTAGAGCTGGTTCTGCCATGGCTCGTACCCTAATGGCCTTTGGTTTGGAATTGGCTTCCTAAATGCTCGACACACAACCCATCCTTCCTCCTATAGTTCACAAAACATATCAAATTAGTATCAAGATGACTGATTTACTGATTTCGTCCGGTTAGGTTTGGTTGTTTAACATTATTGGATCAATTTTACATATGTAACATGTTCATCTTTGTCGATCTCAATATGTTATCAGAGTAAGACTTATATGAAATAAGTATTATATTGTGTGTGTACCTGAACTGGCGCAAGCTCGGAGTTTTGGAGGCGGTATTCATGCATGATCCAATCGGATTTTCTTCCATTAGGAGCTCGACCCTTGTAGTAAACTAGTGTCTTCCGCATTCCTATGACACTGTTCTTTGATAGCACCGCCTTGTCTCTACCGGTGGCTTTCCAGAACCCAGCAGCGGTGGCTCTATTAGTCCTAGTCCCGGTCGGGTACTTCCTATCCTTGTGGCTAAAGAAGTACCACTCGTTTTGCTCTTCATACCCTAGTTTGCATCTCGCTGCAATGTAACAGTAAATATTAATCTCATACTTTTTTGCCTCACAAAAATATAAGGAAATTAAGTAAAAAAGTGAAAAAAAACTTTGCACACAAAAAAGGGGTGAAAAAACAGATAATGAATGTGGTGAATTGTTATTTGGAATAATATGATATGATTATACTCTCCTATTTTCAAAAATAAAAATACAAATTTAACTTTGCTTAATTTCAAAAGAGGTATTATGATTTATGATTGTACTACATCTCTTAATTTTCTTTGCAGATTATATTCTTTTCACACTCCGTTTATAAATCTTACAAGTCAAAAAGAGTAGGCTCTCTCGTTCACTTCTCATGCCAGATTCATCGCATGTAGTTTTTGTATATATATCATATCATATAAGTAGACAATTAACTGACATTCCATGCAAAAGATTTATTAATGATAATCATTATATTTATACACAAACCCCACGTTGATTACCTTGTATATCCCATGGCTCCATTTTGTAGAGATCAATCTCTACAATGACATCTAAAGCACTCTTCATTGAATTGATCTTCCTATCAAGGTAATAACCCACAAGTTCTTCCTCTGTCGGATGAAATCGGAATCCCGGTGGCATAGACGATTGCATTATATTATCCATCCGAGATGATCCTGTAAATGTATGTAATTCGGGAAATTGTTAGAGAAATGAGTAAGAAACGAAATGGAGAAAAATGGAAGAGAAGAAACTGATATGAAGGAAATGTATTGTATATAAACATAAAACATAAGCGTGTCTTTTTGGAAGCTATTGCGAAAACCTTAGACAAACAAGGCACAACCTTAAAGTTTTGTTTTTGGGACCAAAACCAAAGCCTATTACAAGCTTCGTTATATTTAATTATAAGAAAGGGATCGGATGACTCTTGGGTCCAATGAAATTCCAAAAGCTGTGTGTTGGGTAATGATAGTGATGTTACACACGGACACACACGATAATATATTATATACCTATAAATATTCAAACACACATATAAGAATTCACATGTAGTTAAATATTATATCTCGAAAAGCTTGGATCTTTAAACTTAAGGCTATCGCTATTATATGCTGCTGATGATGGTTATGATGTATTTCCAGAGGACCACCCAACAATGGAGGAGCTCTTACTATTTTAGAAGAGAGAATGAATAACAAAAGCTTGATAGTGGGTTAAACCAAAAAAAAAAGTTTGATAGTGATAGTGAAAGTTTTTGGATTTCTTTTTCTTATAAAAAGAAATTCAGAAAACATTAGGTTTAAAGGTTTGTTATTCGCATTCAACATATGGAACAATGCTTACATTTGAAAAGATTATAAGTTTGTATAATATGTACTCTATAATATACCATTAATATAAGATCAACAATATATAACACTGTGTATATCTATATAAGTATATGTAAGATAATTGTATATAAAGGATACATAGCCGGAAAGCTTGACGGGTGGAAGTCACTGAGGTTGATGTTCCTTTGAGTGTATTACACACTCTTGTCTTGAGTAATATTCCTATACTATCTTATATAATATAAATTTATAATGGTGCAACAACAATTAATTTCGAAGAAACAATAATATCTTAGAAACACATAGATTCCGAAATCCCCACCATGATTTCAGTACCCTGGTTTACTCTAATATTTGTGGGTCAATATCCTCAGGACCACATACACACATATATACACTATTCAAGATATTAAACTTCATACAGCCTACCCATACACAAACGATGAAACGATGATCACATGACAGAAAAAAATGCTAAACAGAAACGCCGATGCATCATCATGGTTCATGCATGTAGTGTGTAATGAAAAAAAAAACCTAAAAGGAGCAATGGGGTGAAACTTACGAGCTAATACAGATTGGACGAGATTTGTCGGAAATAATACGTTACTTGCAAGAGATATTCTCAAGGACGATCTAGAAAAGAGAAGCAAAAGGAAGAAGGAGAAGAAGATTGAAATCTCCGGTGTGGATTAAATGATTGTTAATTTATATAGCAAAGACAAGGAGAGCTTGGCTTTTGATTAGATCACATGCATATGGACCAGCTAGAAATCTTAGACGACTGTATATATAGGTTTATGTGCATTTATGTGAGTAAGCTTATTTATATTTTATATATGGGAAGTGTGTGACATGTGGGTGCAAAATGATGATATAAGGAGAAGAAGGAGAAGAAGGAGAAGGAGATGAAGTGAAGGGTTTGATTGCGCGTGGGATAGACACATCTACGGCTTGTTTTTGGTCGGCGTCTCTCTCTCTCTCTCTCTTACCGCAATTTTTTGTTTAAAGTTTTTCCAATCTTCTCCACTTTACCGGCAGTTACTGCACAACTCAAACCTTTTTTAAAATTCGTCTATTTTGCTTATAAGTTATTACATCAGACAAGATAAAATCCTTTATCTATTACTACTATATATCAAAACTATATATATATATATATATGATAAGCGGTTCATATGTGGCATTAGGTCAAATGGTAAAATGTTCCCAATATTTCAAAAAACACTTCAATTTGATTGGATAATTTACTAAGACTATTCCGTTTATTGAGCGTTAAACATATAGATATCTACTGCATATTTATAAAATGTTCTCATTTGCATTACCTTATGAACTTGAAGAGTTAACTTCATAATTTATTAATTTCGTGGTTACCATTATGCAAAGCCGTCTCAAATTATTTTAAAACCATGTGCAGAATTTTTAAATTAAAATTATATTTAATATTTTCTTTTTCAAGAAAACATTAGGGCTGCTGTTGATGATATACTTTTTTAAAAGCATTACTTGTTTTTTTTTTTTGTCTAAAAAACAACTTGCGGTCTTATTTGAATGCACTAATTCATTGCACATGCTAAATACCTATACATATATAAATGATTATAGTTGAATTCCTATATATATTTTCAGTAATATATTCTCAGTTATTTATAGGTAACTGGAAATTCACAATTCAAGAATTAAAGGACTGGAATTGTAAATCCACCCAACCCAAGGATGAACAATAGAAATATATATTTTCTATTATTGTTAAGACATATATGTTTGCTGGATCTGGACTACTGAAAATGTGTCTTATTTTTTTTTTATATGTCTAATATTATCCCATAGACAAGACACGTAAGTAAAATATATGAAGATAAATGGATTTACAATTAAGTATATCTCTCAACGTCGAAAAGATTTACACGCATGTACATTAATTAATGGATTACTACGTAAATCTCACTCAATATATCACCCCCCATCAAATTATATAATGTGAGTCTATAGATCCACTCGAAACCACAATCTCTAATATGTTTTTTTTATTATTCTTTTTCTTAGAAGAATAAAATAAACTTTCAGATTTATAGTAGACCTAAAGGAACGAACTTTGGCCATTAAAAGAAGACGAATCGTGTATATAAGAACATTATACTATAGAAAGAAAAAGGAAAGAGAAGAGTAAAACAGAGGAATATGATTCATATAGTATATGTTCTTAAGTCTTTCTCCAGCAATCCAGCTCCCATTGTCTGGTTTGGTGGCGCCGTCCTTAATACTTGTCATTACGCGTGTAAGACACGTAAGAGTTCAGACCTGTTTCTATCACATAACTAATCATTTGTTCCTCATCTGATATATCCGCTTGTTCGGGTCCACCCCAAAGCCGTTGGCTCTGGCTGTCGTTTTTTCTTATTTACCTCACCTTTCGGCTTAAGGTGACGTCATCTCAGTAACTCATTGACCCTAGTCCAAAGAAAAATCCAACAAAATAAACATATGACAAGGTAAACACAAAATTCGAGGAGAATATGGATATATAAAATACTAAGAAAATGCTAATATAAATGGGGTACCAAAAATAGAAAAGGCAAAGAGCTAGCACTCGATTTTGGAGTCAGTTTCACATGCATGCCTATTTGTCTACTGCGCAAGGGAGAGAGAGCCTTTTGTTCAAATCCCAAGACCAATCTACCCACAAACCCTTTCACACCATTCACTTTTTCCGATATATAAATGTCCTCGATCCCTAATTTTTCTTTTCTCTAATCATAATGTCTCTAGCTAAGTCTCATTATGAATATATATATATATATACACACATATATAACACTATATATATCTAATCTTTGCACTCAAACCATATTTAAGGACTTGTTTGTGAATGTCCTATACGACTGCCCCATGTAGAACGAATTCGCCTTTTGTTTTTCTTTCTATTTTGGTTTAATTTATTACTCATTTTGGATATATATATCACAAAGCAACAAATCATATATACGCATGCCCTTTTTCTCCAAAAAAGAATGATTTATAATATGTTACGTATATATCGGTTTTACAATAGGTTAGATCATTTCATGAAATAGCACATGTGTTTTTCATATATTTACAAATTATCAAAGCTTTTTGAATTTTACTTGTATCAGTTTAATCCTCTATAAACATGGTGTATTGATCAACTATATACATGGATGGATGGTCACAATCATGCGGGTGCAATTGCCACTCTTCACTAATTATAGTTAGCGTTAACGTTAATTAGTGGGTTTAATAACTTATAACTATTTAGTCAAACAATTACCGATGTACTAACAATTTACCTTTTGACCTTTTTCCACTATCAGAGGTCAACGTACGTGCTACTGAACCTAACTTGAAATTCTCATCTAACGAAGTCTTTTATCCACTAACAAAAAAAAAACTGTAGAAGATAGTGATACCATTGTAAACTAGTCGCTGATTCCATCCTAACTATTGGCTGGCCGGTTCAATCCCTACGATATTTTATTTATTTATTTTAACTGAAATTTTACTAGATCTAATAATTAGATTAACAAATGAAATGCTTAAAGCACGAGAACAAAAGTAATTGACACATTAGACGCACGGTTTTTTTTTGGAGGCTGTCACTTTACCGTCCACGAATTAAAAGGTTGTCAATATTACTCACGCCAATATCTTGAGGATACATTTGGTCCAAAGTCTAGATGCCTTTTTATCTATTGTAGAATTTGAGGGAACATATTATGATCCCTAGAGATATTAATTCCATATGTTCAAAACTATATTGCAAAAATATCCCAATTCAGTTGAGTTATATATAAAAAAAACACCTGGCTCGTACGTAAAGAATTATGATCCACAAGAAAAAATTGAACTATTTAATAGTCTACCAACAAATATATAAGTCTGTCATGCATGTTCATTCGATATTTGTATGCATGATTTGTTTGTATACCACTCTAATTGGTTAATTACAGATTTATGGGGAAATGTTCGTTTAAATGGGTCCATATTCATTAAAACTTAAAATGTAAATCATGAACTTAAACTGATAAAATCATTACAATCTGATGTGATCTACCGACCTTTCACTTTTTTTTTTTTTTTTAAATTTCTTCATATTGTAGTCCATTTTTATTGGACTGCTCATCAAACCGCCAACATATAATTATATATACTGTACTATAATATTATGGCCGCACACATCTCCTTCCATTGGTCCCTTCGGAAATTTGTCACATAACTAAAATTATAGTAGTATTATACTAGCGGAAATCAACCAGACTGACTTTAATTTAACTATACTATGAACTGGTCGTTGAGGACAAATGGTTCTCACAGTTGATATATACTCTGATGCTTTTACAGTCTTGTTGATTTCTTACTATGTAAACGTAACGATGCATAAAAATAACTACAAATGTTGGGGAGTTTGTATTTTCCCCAACTGCAGCAACTAGCAGTGTTTAAGAGATCGATTGAAAGGTTAAATATTTGTTTTTCCTCGGTGATAAAGATGAATGAATTAAATGAGAAAAGAAAGTTTCCCGAAAAAGAAAGTAATAGATTTGCTTTGGCTGAAAGAGTTAGCTTAGGATCTTGTCTTAGATTCTATCCTAACTGAACTTTGACAGCGACCTGTATCTAGAAACAACCGTCAATGGGTTTCTTTTATTTAGAAATTTTATAATATAGCAAAAGTAACATGACTTTTAATTTTATTTTCAAGACTGATATAGCATCAGATATATGACAAAACAAGTTTTCCCCAAGCTCAGCAATTCGCTTTGGTGATTGTTACTAGTTCAATTTTTTTTTTTTTTTTTTTTCAACTTTGCTTTCATGTTTTGCAGTTTTGTGTGTGATTGATCACCTTCTTTTTTTTTTTACATATTACATGAGTGTATAGTGTATCCATTTGAGTATTAAATTCAGAATTACAAATAATGGGTAAATCAAGTTCGCGCAACCGGAGCTCTGAGCTTTATATTCTGTTGTACCTTGTAAAAAATAAAAGTAGTCACCACTTGTAACCATTTTTGTGCTTATGTATTGTATATACACTGTACATATAATTCGCTCATGTTTTTCTCCAATATTCTCACAGAAATATATTTGAACCCTGAAAGACATCATATCCACCAATGAATTATTACCAGCTGATATTGGTGACTCAATAATTATTAGAAAACAGTAAGTCATAATTAGTGATACTCATAACCTAGGTATATATTAATCATCGTTTTTTTTTTTAAATCTCGTAGGCATTGATTTCAAATTTGTCTTTATTTGATAAGGTTCGGATATGTTTTTTTTTGTTGGGTGGGAATGTTCGGATTTGTTTTCTGTTTATGAAAGTATCGCAACTATATCTGTAATCTGCGAAACCTAATGTTTATTTCTTTTAGAACACGTCGAGTCATTGGTACCAAATTCGAGTTTCCGTTACAAATGGAAGATTTATCCTTAAATATTAAAGTACTAACGAAGGTCATCTGTTAAGGTTGATAGAGAAATTAAAGAATTGCGTTCATAATGATTAACGAAAGTTTTAATAAATATAGTAATATACTTAGCCGCAATTAATGATGAACGGACGGTGGATTAAGATCGACCACTAATTCTCCAAAGTGACCCCTACGACCTCCTCTACTTGTCTCCCTATTCCACATCCTATTTGGTAACCATTAAGTCAAGATCTCCCATTAGCCTTCCATTTATAATTTTGATTATCATTCGTTATCTTAATACCACTATGTAGATATTTAGTACGTCAAAAGATGTTAAAATGTACAAAACAATTTTTAGCTTTGGGGCGGTTTAGTGGACTGCTCATAAAAATCTTGGGATTTCATTTTAGTTTGGCGACAATGCGTCTCTATCACAATATGTATCAAATAATAGTTCCATACTATTATAATAATTATTATTAAATTACTTTAATTATTTAAATTATTCTACTTTTAGAAAATTTTAAAACTTTTCTCATTATTATTTTATCATTTGTTTTTTTGTATCATGCTGATGAGTAAAATCAACGACAACATAAAACCGAGTAAGACCTTCCAATACTCCTTTTTTTTCTTTTTCTTATATATCCTTGTATCATTTCTTCGTGTACCGTACAAATATATAGTTTTTGAATGTATGTACAATTATATATTCTTAACTCCATTTATTGACAAAAATGGCGGGGTTTTACAATGTTGTAAGATGTACTCCTGTACGGTTAGGTTATGGTCTTATAAAGCTTAATTAGTAGTTAACAATACATAAAGCTTGGGACACGCGAAATTTTTTTATGTCAAATCAAATACAATATAATGCCTAGAGCTAGTGATATATATTACCTCAAATTTTGATTTATAATCATATAATTTGGGACCTCAAAACAAATATTTTGAATCTTTCAATTGATTGATAAGTGGAATTCAACAGTTATCCAGAAACCACAAAATGGATTAAACAAAAAAAAAAATGTAATGATGAGAGAAGCAAAAACTTCTAGAGGTTTGAATGGTAACAGAGAGGCTGATGATGGCATGTCGACCCACACCCCCCAAGTTGTCTCTTTGATCCTATTGCTTCCCTCATACTTATTCATCTTTTTTTTTCATACATTAATTTAATTCATAGTTTTCTTTTTGTCTTTCTTTTAGGTTCCTTTACAGCTTAATTATTTAAAAATTAGAACTTTTCAAAAAATTAATTAGCTTTTACTCATAATGAGATAATACTTTGATGGCTCTTCTTGGACAAGGGACAAAATTTTGATTTAATTTACTAAAATACTTTATAACTAGTTTAAGGTATTATATATATTTATGGATTGGACGTAAGAAGACAGCATTTTCTAACTATCTCTTTTTTTTTTTTTTTTTTTGCTTAATAAACATTAGGTGCTTATAGTTAACTGCAATATGCATCATCAAAAATTATATAAAATAGTTTATAATATATTTTAAAGATGTCACGAAAAATAGTGAAAGAAAAGAAATCACTTTTACTAATTTGTTTAGACATATTTAAAAATGGAGTAGGATTGTAACACTTTGGGGACTTATCAACTATGAAGTATGAACTATCAACAACATACGTTTTTGATTTAAGTCCGACCCGACCCGATCCGATCCGCATAACGTTTCAGTCTTATTGGGCTTTATCAATAAGTTTTACAAATGGCCTTAGGCCCTTTATTAAACCAATAAGTACAAAAGAAGAAAACCCCTTATTTAACTGAAACAATGAATCCAAACAATGAGGAAACAATACAAGAACAACTCAGTTTTTTTGTTTTTGTTTTCAAGAACTCCAATCAAATCGTGTTGGGAGGGAGTGAGAGTCAATAAAATTGCTTGAGACAATCCATGAGAACATCAGTGTGTTCAGGCTTGCCAGCAGAAACTCGAACATAACCTTTAAGCTCCTGACTGTTGTAATGACGAACCATTACACCCATTTTGGCCAAATCCTCTTTCAGCTTCTTGGCGTCCATGCCAGATGTAACCTCACAGAGAATGAAATTCGAATGGCTCGGATAAGGATTCAAGAAAGGGACTTCTTTTAACAGCTTGAAAAGTCTCTCTCTTTCCTGCACCAATGCATCTCTCACATCTTCTAAGTACTTCCCGTTTGAAAGTGCTGCTAATGCAGCTACTTCCCCTGCAACAGAGACATTGTATGGTTGTTTTGCTCTCCACAGGTACTCAATTATGCTCAATGGAAACGCTCCATATCCAACTCGAAGCCCGGCTAAACCTGAATTATCATCATAAGGAACTCTTCACATGCAGACTACATTTATATATATTGTTTAGATGTCATTATCCACTTGTGATATAAACCAAAATTTACCAGCTCGTTTGCTAAATGTGCGGAGAACAATTAGGTTTTCATACTCCTTCACCCATTTCATCCTTGATTCAAGTCCTGAGAATTCAATGTAAGCTTCATCAAGAACAACAAGAATTGGCATCTTTAGAATCCTCAGCAGATCGTCCTCGCTGATGACACTGTACAAAACAAAACATCGGATTAATCAAAGTATTTACTTTATATTTAGAATAGACATTAGAGTGGTGTTTTACCTTCCATCTGGATTGTTAGGAGAAGTTAGGAATATACATTTGGGCTTTTCTAGTTCTACAACTTCAGCAATGCGGTCTACATTCAAGCTGAAATCAGGGTTCCTTGGAACTGTGAAGCAAACAAAGACCAACAACATGTCTAAGACATATACAAAGAAAGATATAACGAAAATCAAAGAGAGTGAAACATGTAAAATCATAAATCTTTCACCTTTAATAACACCTGCTCCATTCACAGCAGCATCAAACACATACATTGAGAAAGTTGGAGGGCAGTCTATAATCTTCTCCCCAGGATCCAACACACATCTGCAAAACAGAGTTTAAAAAGGGGTTTTCATGGGAAAGAAACTCAATCTACAGAAAAAATCAAATCTTTCAAGCCAAACCTCATGATCAAATCGATTAGTTCGTCAGCACCACATCCTACAAGTATGTATTCAGACTCAAGACCAGAGTCTAGAGCGAGTGCATCACGAAGTCTACGACTTTGTGGATCAGGATATACATAAGGGAATTTCATATTGCCTAGTGCTTCAAAAACCTACACAGAGCTTCTGAAACCTGAAGTCAGAGAGTGGACAAACTAACTAAAAGGATTACTCTTTTTTTCCAATCATCAATGAGTGAAAAAGAAAGATATAAACTTGCCTCTGGAGGAGGTCCATATGGGTTCTCATTTGCATCTAGCTTAACAATATCCTCAGGCTTTCTTCCTAACTGAGCAGACAATACCTAATCACAAAACAAACAGAAGATAAATCCAATCATCTAAACAAGTCAACCCTCAGGGCAATCCAATCCAATCCAATCCAATACAATTAGAATCATTACCTCAAAGGGCAAAATAGGTTGATAAGCAGACAATTGCTTCAAATGAGGACGGATAAAAGAGTCTCCTCCCATGGTAATGTTCTTGGGTTCGTCTACAGCTGCACTTGACGACTGAACACAATAAACCCTACTGATGCTCTTCCTCAAAGCTCGTGACTTTCGAAGATTTGACTCTGAAGAATGAATAGAGAACGATGGAGCTCCCTGAACATTGATCACACCCATCAGTTTTCTCTGCGCATAATATCAAAGGTGGAATCAGTTCAATCTAGTCACATCCAATTACATAATCAATGTCAAGAGTCACAAGACATGTAAGTACCTGAAAGTGTAGCAAATGGCTTCAACGAGAAAACCCTAAGTAGACACGAGAAGGGGGGGCGTAGCGAAAGACTCAGACTTGTGAGAGAGTGAGATGATTAGTCAACAGAAGCTACAATTTTTCGATGACCCACTTGCGAATTCAGGACAAAGTTGGGATTTTTATATTCTGAGTCTAATTGGTTTTGTTTTGCCTGAGTGACTGAAGAAAAAATTCAAGTACCGATTTAGGGGTTTATCCGGAATTGAAACCGTAACCCGGTTCTGAATGTTTCGGGTCGATTGGGATTGGGATTGGGAGAGTTAGGTAAAGTAAGAGAGTCGTGGCAATAGACTTCTTCACCTTATAGAAAAAAGTTAACAAGTCTTCCAAGTAACTGTTAAATAAAAGTCTACACTTTTTGAAGGTCACCTACCTAATTTCTCTTCCAATCTTTCCAATGATTCCGGAGATACCTATATTTGTGTTTGATATAGTTCGGTTTAATTGGTTTATCTTACTAAAAATTGGTTTAATCGGTCATCAAGCTTTTGATACATTGCATTGGATAGAATCATATTGGTGTAGTTAATTTTATAATGTAAAACTTGTTTTCTTTGAAAATCTGTTATAGGCAGGGCTGGTTCATGGCATGAACCAAGTGAGTAAGTGTACAAGACTTTTTGACAAATTTTGAAAACACTTTTTGATTCATAATAAGTAGTTCTACTCCATTACATAAAAGACTCATTTTTGTATGATAAAAAAAAAAGATCCCAAAAAGTTTTTAGTATGATAAAAGTCATTTTTAGAGGGTACAAATATTTCCTATCACACATTTTAAAAAGTGATATCAAATAATCACACAAGTGGAATGTTTCAAAAACAGAACTTTAAAAGTTTTTGGGCGGTAATATGATAAAATAGTAACTTTTACCTTCGTTTCTTTGAATATACAAGATTCCTAGCGTTACTATTTGCACACTAACATTTTGACTCTCTTTCATTTTTCACCTTATAAAAAACATACATATTCAAATTAAACCCCACGCATCAGGCGAATAATTAACCCAAAAAAGACTACACAGAGTCCAGAATGTGTTATTAAAAAATTTGGGACCCTAAATTTTAGTAATTGTTGTAAACCACCCTCAAAACTACAAATAAAGCATTTTCAGATAGTTACAAAATTTCTCCACAAAAAGCCCCATAACTTACGAATTCTACAATATAACCCCTCTCGAATTAATCATCACGGCGGTGGAAGATTGATGATCACCGTGGATGAGTTTTCACCGGCGATCTATGAGACGAACTCCTCAAAACAATAAGTTTCTTCAAAACCCTCATCAACACCAACACGTTCAGATTCTTCCTCTTCTTGTTCTTCTTCGGTGTACTCTTCGACAACTTCATCCCCGTCCCGCACCCCACGGCAACAACGGCGGAGCTCTCATCGGAAAAGAAAGAAGTTTTCTTCTCTCCTCCACCATCCCCACCGGATACAATCCTCAGGCTTTGGCTTCTCGGAGGCAAATCTTCATTGAGATCTTCCCATAACATATCCATTTTATCCTCTGCTCTGTTGTCCTCGCTCCAACGTCTTCTCATCTCCACGTGAGAGAAGCTCTTTGCCTGATCGTGGTGGTAATGATCACCTTCTTTTCCGATGAGTAGTCTCGGGAAACCAAAGTCGTAATCTTTCCGGCGGGAGGAGTTAGCCGGCGAGTGTTTCCATAGAGGAGGTGAATCGAGACCGGAATGGTGAGAAGAAGCAAGAGATGGGAAGCTAAATTCTTCAGAAGACACACTGCTCAGAGCCATTTCTTCTAATGATCAAAGAAATTAAAAAGATTTATTTAAAAAAGAAGAAAGAAGTGAGGACCAAAGAGAGAGAGACACACACACACACAGTTTGTGTTTTGTTTGGTGATGTTGGATTCGTTTACTCTGTTTTGTTCTGCTTCAACTGCTACAACAAGTTCTCTTTTTTTTTTTTCTTTTTTTTTGTGTCTTGAGGAATTTAGAAGTTGCAGAAGAAGATTTTGGTATTTATTCGAAAGAAATCTGTAATTATGGTTACAAATTAAAAATATTTGTCTCTTTTTGGGTTCTTATTTTTACGATATTTATAGGCGATTTTATTTCTCAATAAGTCAACTTTACTTTTCTTTTTTAGGTGATTTATAGTTTTTTTTTTTTTAAGGTCAAAGGTGATGTATAGTTTTATTTGTAAATTGTTGTAATGCAAATCAGATTAGCTTTGATCAGTTTTTTAACAGAGAACAACAGCAGTTATTATCTGAAAGTTGGAACTTTCAAGTTAGAGATTTTTGTGCAATTATATACTTTTAAACAAAATTGGATTTGGATTAGCTATAAGATAAGAGAAATGTATAAAAAAGAGTTTATGAGAGTGACAGAACGCAGTTTCAATTTTGACATCTCATCTACCGGTGGGGTGATTGATTGATTTGAGGAAAGATGAACATAGAAGGTTGTCACCATCTGTTATCATCAATGTTATAACTCCACCTCATCTGATAACACTAATTCTTCTACGATTTGACTAATTTAAACCAACCAACGAAGAAAAAATAGAGGGTCAAACAAACAAACAAAAAAATATATTGCAAATCTTGAATTGAAAAACCTTTTTAGTCATTATATGCTTGTAAGAACAATTTTAAGCAAAACCCATTTCTGTTTCTAAAAAAATTTTAACGTCACAATAGGGTTTACGCGTGGATGTGTGCTAATGGCGTGTGCTTAATAAACTCACAGCATATTTACCAACATTTGGAGAAGATGATGATCTCGTCTTAGTTGCTCCTCTTTCCTTCCTCGATCTTCTTGAACCATTTTGTATTTGTTAGACAGAACCACGGTCCGTGCTCATAGTAGGTCGAGATAAGGAAAAAAAAGAAAAAAAAGGTTGATGCTCTGGTTTGCAGTTATCACAGTGGACCAGAGAAAGCATAGCAAAATGATTTTTAAGGTGCCCGGAGAGATTCTTGACGTCTAAGTGGAATGCCTTCTTCTTCATCAGTATGCTTGCTTATACGTAACGGTAATATTACCGATGAACCTGCAATAACATAGTGAATAAAACTCAGTTGCAAACTCTCAGAATCTTCAGAACCAGAGGTGTATACAGACACTTGTTGGTGTTAAGAATGTATGAATACAGCAAATGGCAATCCTTTTGTCAATCACAAATGACAATGTTTACCAAATTCTAGCTAGGAGTGTGTACATACATCTTTAACATATGTATAAATATAAAAGAGCACAGATGCATAAGAAGTGCCATTAATGAAATAAAGGAACTCACCCTCTACCATGTCCTTCGTTCTGTGGAGAAGAAAAGTGCCTGAAAGTATTGTAACAAATCCACACATTTCTGTGACAATTTGAGTACCGTTTTGTCGATCCCAGTCCTGTTCACAAAATCGGGTGATTTGAATCATGTACTGAAGCAACACCCTTATTACAATCATGTGTACATTTTGTGGGAGAAGACGCTACCTTAAACATTATGACACTGGCCAAAATAGTTAGAGATGTGAACATCACGTAGTATATAGGAGATACTATAGCTGTATTGAATGTATCAAGAGCCTGCAAGTGAAAAGCAATACAAATTGCAAGTCTTTTAGTAACAAAGGTAGACAACTAAGTACCCACGACGAATTCTAAAAATCGTATATAGTTACCTTGTTTAAGTAGTTCAGTTGGGTAATCACACAGGTAAGTACGACCAAGGTGAAAATCCATGTTTGAGGATAAAATAATTGATTTGTTCCTGAAAATGTCAGCTTTAGTGCTATACCAAGTGCTTTAACGCTCATTACCTGTTCACATGTTTGACAATATCATTTCCGGAAAAGTGAATCAAGATTCCTTTTTAAGGATAAATAGGGTTACAAACTGGAAACAGAAGAAAGAAAAATACCGATAATGATCCCACAAGCGAACAAATACCGATGTAAACCATAACGTTTGTTTGCCCATATTGGGGCACAAAACGGAAAATGAGAAATACAGCAGCTCCAATTACCAGACTCGCATAGAACATGAATGCTGCAACAAACTAGACGAAGTTAGAAAAATTGAATGGAAGGAGAAAAAGAATCCTGAGATGGTTCAAAATTACTATCTCCCATACAACGCACCTGGTTCTGTTGCAAGATTCCAAACTTCAAGCACAGAATCAATTTCACGTTCTTGAGGAGCATGTAGGACAATTGTCGTGGAACCAACAACACATAAAGCACAGCCAAGAATTCCAAAGATGTGTAGTTTCTCTCGTAGTATAATATGAGCTAAGACAGCACTGAGATCCAAATAACAAAGTGTATGAGAAAAGAAAGAAAAAAAATCACCGATTTACTCAGCACATAGAAAAGTTGATAGAAGAGTCGCTCTCTTGCCTGATAATGATACTAACAGCACCTAGAGGAGTGACAAGAATAGCTGGCGCAAATGCATAAGCAGCAAAATTGGCAATTTCACCAAGTAACACTGAAAGTAGCAGAAAGCAATGAGAGGTAGATAAACCAACAAGGCAACAATATAGTAACCACTAAGAAGAAGATTGAAAAATCCAACACCAAGGAAACAAACAAGACTCACTCGTTGTCATGCCGATCCACCAAAGAGGCTCGTAAAGATAAGAATACCCACCAACACCTACAAGCATCAGAGACTGAATCATATACTCCTGTATGAAAGCAAACCTAAAGGAACAACATTTACACGCCACAATGTAATCACTACAAGGTAATACAAGTCTTGAAACAAATGTGGCTATTAAGTTCCCTTAAAAGTTCAACAGAACACACAAATCTCCAATATGATGTTACACAACCTCAGAATACCTTAGCTAAAACTAAATCCTTATAAGTTCAATTACAATTAGAGATCCCAATTCCACATTAGCTGCTAGCTGAGTTGAACACACTCAAAATCCACAATTCAAGCACCAAAATTGAAAACCCACATTATCAGATTTATAATGTACCTGCCCTAGTGCCAGTGGAGGCAGCTTTCTTAAGACCTTTCTTCTTAACAATGAAACTAGCTCCAATGAATAAACTAGAAGACAAGGCCAAAACCAAACCCTTGATGTTATCAGAGGACATCCCTTTATAAGAATCTCGCCAGCTTCCACCACCTGATTCCTCCATTCCAAAAAAGAAACCTTTTTTATATCAACCCAGATGAGAAAAACCCTAAATCCTGACAGATCCGGACTTCAGATGTAGGCAGATCGAATCAGCAGAGAGAAATCGCCTCTTCTCTTCTCTTCTCTTCTCCCCTTTATTACTAATTCCTGCTTCTTTCTTCCCACCACTACGACGAAATCAGAGTAGGGTTTGCCTGTAGGAAAGACACGAGATTTGCAATCGGAGATTGAGGGAAGAAGAAGATCTCGTTAAAAAAGAAGATTTGAGGACCAAAAAAGAAACGGTGAGAGAGTTTATGACTGACCCCTACGGTCACTTTCCGGCGCCACCACCATGCTCCTTCTTTTTTTCACTCGATATAATTATTTAATTAAAATAAGTTTCACAATTTTTTTTAATATTAATTCTTTAAAGATAAATCTAAATAATAAAATTATAATAGCTTATATTTAAAATGTATTTCTAAATTATAAAATAAATACTCCTGTTTTTTTTTATGATTCTAGAGTAAAAAATTTGTTTTTCAATACTTGATAGTACCTTGACAGATCCGGGAAGAAGAATTCATGCTGGAGACAATTACTCTGGCGGCTCCACTCGGTAACATGAATAAGAGATAAATATTAATTTATTGAATCTTAAATAACTTAGCAGGTTAAATTTTAATTTATCAATAAGCATATTAACTTAGCACGTTAATCTAAATATTATCTAGATAACAACTATATTATCTATGTTAAAATATTAATATTAATTTATCAAATATTAAATAACTTAGCATGTCAAATATTATTTAGCACGTTAACCAAATATTTATATACTAAAATTACAATATTTTTATCATATTATTCCATCGATATCATGTGAATAGTGTTATATATCAGTTTATGAACAGTGACGCCAATATATTACATTAGAAAAGAGTTTATTGCATCAGTGGCATTTTATGTGATTAAGTTAAAGAAGAAGTATATTTATGATTTACTTTTGTTTTCTCTCTCCTATATACTTAATTTTGAAATTATGAAGGCTACAAAACTAATAAATCATTTTTCTGGGGTTACAGATTAATATAACATTTTTAATATAGTGAAAACTGCAAAAAATTGATTTATTTAATATTTACTAGAAAAAACATGAACTTTTTTTCTTGTTAAAAAAATATTCAAACTATTTTATAAAATTATAAGTGATAAAAACTACATAAACTATCCTGAATTTTCGATTTTCCACTTATCATGGTATGATTTTTAATAATGTTCATGCAATCGTAAACACCTTTCTAATTACAATCTTATAGAGAAATTTTATTTTTACCATATCTTAACCTTATATTCAATTTTTGTTTTATGAGTTTCAAGTTTTTGTTATGATTAGAAATTTAGAAGAAAGAATAAGAAGTTAATAGTGTTTCTAATAACGTTAATGTCCAATCATAACAACGATATGTGAGAATTTAGAAAATCGAGATAATTAATGTATTTTTTGTCACCTAAAAAATAGTGTGAGTATTTTTCTGGCAACAAAATTCGTATTTTTTTTAGCAAATATTAAAGAAGTTATGTTTTTTATTATTTTTACCTTTTAATATATTAGATATTCAAAGACATGAGAATAGTTATAATGTATAATTAATAAGTTTCGTAAAAAGTGACTAAAATTTAAGGAATTTGACTAAATTTACTTAATGTTAAATATTTTCACCAGTAATTGCATTGCCTATTATATAATTTTTAGATGAGAAAAAATTATTGAACTTTATCTCAATGTATATAAATTGCCATTAATTTATGATCAGACTTCTTTTTCTTGGGATTGGTTTCTCTAGACTGATATTTTATTTGACAGTTACACAAAATAGTGAATTTTTAAAGTCAAACACAGTATTTATTGATGGACAAACAAAAGAAAAACAGATTCTCTTTTAAATAAAGTTCAGGTTACAAAATAAAATATTTTTTAAAAAAAACTAAAGGAAATATGAAACATAGACTCAAGGTTTATTACATTTTCACACTTCGTCCATTCTTTCATTTTAGGTTCTTCATATTTGCTAAAAGACAGTAAACTAATGGAATCCCATAGCCCCTGTCTGCATAGGTGCATCCGGAGGTAGTGAAGGTATAACAGTTAACGCTAGTACTCCACTAATCACCGCCGCAACTGCCCCAACCACGAATGCCGGTAGGTTTCCACCACCAAATAAGGCGTCGAAAGGTCCACTTCCAAATGATATTATCATTTGTGGTATCACAATCGCTATATTCAAAACTCCTAGTGAAAGTCCTGTAATAAAATAAAATAAAATAACATTTTTTTTGGTTAATTTAAAAATTAAATATCTAAAGTTACAGTACAAGATAAAACTGTTTTCGTTTCAAACATTTATGGTACATTGCATACGCATGAAACCCATGTAGATAATCAACGGATTACATTAAAGATGTCAATTAATCAACGGATTACATTAAAGATGTCAATTAATAAAATTAAATTAATAATCACAACCTATTAAATGCTAAGGATAAACTTGTATATTATTCACAAAAGAAGAAAGAGATTTTGAAATATTTACTTTTTGATTAGACATGCATAAAACTGGAAACATAATCCTCTCAATTAATTTATTCAATTCAAACATTTCAAGTCAATAAATGCTCTAAGATAACCATTTTTGGTCCAACATCATCAGAAATTCAGAATCAGTCTAATTAGACTTATAACTCAAATTTGACAAAAAGTTACCTTGGCCAGCACCGGAGCTGTTGGAAAATATGGACGCTAGTGCAAACGGGACACTGAATGTAATCTGTAAAAATAAGACTTAAACTTGTAAAAAACTTTGATGTAAAAGACAAAACCCCAAAAAAATGACAAAAAAACAAAAATGCACTTACAGCTAATGGGATACCAAGAACGGTAAAGAGACTTAACGCTCCAGCTTTGATACCAGGGCTAGGTCCGGCGAAAGGACCAGCGATTTTCCGGTGCTGCTCGGCCGCTTTTGTGACGAGAACCGTCATGGCTAAAGCAATGGCGAGGATGAAATTCACCAATCCCCAAAGCCGTTTCGCTCCTCCCAATTTCCGACCAATCCACTCAACACCAAGTGAGACAAAACCAAGAAGTATTGAGTTAAACATCAATCCCAAAGCACCAGCGTGAACTCCTTGGTTGTAAAGAGACTTGGATGTTTCGTTTCCATCTGATTTACCACCGTACACTTCACGACCCATCCAATCGGTATCGTACAAAATAAAAGGGAACCAAGCGATCCAGTTAAAAACCGTAACGATTAGTAGCATCCACATGGGACGTTCCATGACTTTGAGAGCTCTGACGATTTCTCCAAAGAAAAAAACACCTGACGTTTTCCCGTCGTCTACCGGTGGCTTAGTCCATTTTTTTTCTTTAACGTACGTTAGAGACGTGAAGGTGACGATGAGGAGAAGAGTGATGGACAAGAAGAAACAGCTTTTGAGATTCGCGCAGTAGATATCGCAAGCGTTGGTCATCGTGAACGGGAACATCTTGTGGATGTGAGGGTAAGATCCAGCAGCGTAACCCATAACGTTACCGACCGCCATAAAAAAGGAGAAACACGCGTTGGCGAGACGCGTTTTTTTGGCGTCTCCGGCGGCTAGATCGGCTAAGAAAGCACGGCATGGTCCTTGTAAAGTGTTGTTCGCCACGTCAAGGATCCAAAACCCGACGGTGAAGATGATAATGGCTCGGGTCTTTACCTTATCATCGATTTTGTCTCCAAAGCTATGTCCAAGATCCGCCGAGAATCCGATGAGGAACACGGAGATGGCTACGAGTACGGCTCCGACGGCGATGAACGGACGACGACGACCAAATCTTGACTCGCATCGGTCACTGTGGTAACCGACGATTGGTTGTACAAGAATGCCGGAGATTGGACCACAGAGCCACATGTAAGCGGACCATTTGTGAGGGATCCCGAGGAGTTGCACGTAAGGTGTCAGAAGAGAGAGCTGTAACGCCCACCCGAACTGCACACCTGCGGCGATGGATGCGACGGAGATGATTTTACGCAGTGGAGATGGTTGGTTGAGATCTTCCGGCGCCGACTGTATCTCTAACCCCGCCGCACCGTTGGCGGCTCTCATTGCTTCGTACTCTCCTCCCATTATGAGAAAAAAAAAACACGTACAGACAAAAAAACGTAAATTTTAGAGCAAAGAAGAAATATTATATTCCTTTTTTTTTTTGGTTGTGTCTTTGTATCTTTTTTATAAGAGAGAGTTTATGTTTTGTGATGTATGAGATGAAAGATTAGAGTTGTATTTATAGGGGAAAGTCCTGTAAGAAAAGTATCGTTTTGCGGATATTAAGACACGTGGCAGTTAACTTCTGTGTTTTGTTTATCTGCTGTGTTATTGTCATGTTGACTACTAGTTTGTTTATAAGTCTAATTAAGGGTATTTTATTAAAAAAAAATACATATTAAGTAAAAGTTATTCAACTTTATAAAAAGGGGATATATTTCTTTTCTCTAATTGATTTTTTTTCTTTGTTTACCAAAGCAGTCAGTGTTACTAAGGTCACACACAAGTTTTATACACACTTTAACTATTTGGTTTTCACACAGTAATATTTGTATTTGATGAGTTTTGTGGTGGTGAAGGTAAAACAGTTAAAGCTAATATTCTACTAATCATTGTTGTAACTGTTAAAGAGGATAAACGCCGCCGATAAGTTTTCACGGCCGAAGAGGTTCAACTTAAGTGATAACAATCGTTTATGGTAGCGCCAAATTTTGAGTATTACGATTCAATCATTTGTGGTAAACTGACTAAAGGGAATGAAAACAACCTGTGGATAAGTAAAAGATATATGAACGGATAACAAAAAAGATACTGATTTACATGATTTAAGTTAATGAATCACGCCATAGTAAATTCTATGGCTGAACTTGTGGATAATATCCACATGAAGATTTTAAAAATAAACTCTCCAATGAAAGTTTATATGATTTAAGTTAATGAATCACGCCGTAGTAAATTCTATGGCTTAACTTGTGGATAATATCCACACGAGATTTTGAAAATAAACTCTCCAATAAAATCTACATTTATTTGGTATATATGAACTAATATACATTCTTCTTGGCAACAAAGGCAAATCTACATTTAATTATATATGAATAAAACACAATTAACTGTTCAAATCTTTGGTTTTATGATGGAAGATTAGACATTTTATTTGTATGGGGAAGACAAAGAAAAAGAGAAAAAAAATGGATATTAATCTCTTAAAGATTATTATTTTTTTGGATAAAAAATATAGTTAGAAAGTAAAAGTTTTGACTCTCCAAAGACGAATTTGGTAAGCGAATCAGAGAGCTTATATAATCCGTTACTTACAAAGTAAACAAGATATTTGACCACTCTACCAAAACAAAACAAAACAAGATATTTGACCATAAATAAAAAAATAAACAAAGATTCCAAGAACAAAACAAACAAGATAGTTGACCATAAATAAATAAAAATAAACAAGAAGACAAGATTTACTTTTTTCTTTTGGACAATATTTGCTTTTTAAACGAGTGATTAATTACGTTTCCAAAGTGATTATCAAAAGACTGGGCTCTTATTCTTTAATCTTTAAGAAGAGTTTTTGATCCATGTCCAACTTGAAAAGTCTTCAAACTTGTCCAACGATTGAAAATTGATTTTGTTTTTTATGTATCCAAAAAAAAGTTTCTGGCCCAAAGGCCTTCGTAATTATGTTGCGCCAGTCTTGTTTTTGATCGTTTGCACAATACTGTCATTTGTTGTTTTGATGTGTCTTGATATATCTAATAACCTTGGCCAATTGACGAAGTCGTGTGACCAATGAGGCAATGAGTCCGAATTGTGTAAGATGGATATGGACTATCTGTTCTCTTACTCACAATCATCATTAAGCAAGGTATGAGCATTTCTTACGTTTTAGGCAAATACAGTATTGGATTTTTAAAGAAAAATTATGGAAACTCTTATATATATAATTTTTTTTAATCACTATCACATAAAGCATGTTGTTGACGAAACAAATACATTATAACTTAATGATATTCTAAAAATGATATAATCATATACATATAATGTATGATTATATGTATGATCTTCAGAAAAAACATGGGTTATAATTGCCTAGTGAGAAATCATCAGGTTGTTATGTGTCATTCTATGCTAAGTAAGAAACAGATAACTATATTATAAAAAAATGTGTTTCTAAAATATAAATAATAATAGAAATTGATTAATAAGTGTTTTCAATTATACAAATCAAATTGATTAATTTAAATACTAATCATATATTAATAAGTGTTTTATATTTTGTAAAACAAACTAGATAGAAACCCGCGGTACACCGCGGGGTTAATTTAAAAAAAATATATCTATATACTTATTTAAGCAACCCTTTAAACAAATAACTCTACTCCATGTAAAATATTACACAAAATGCCACTGTATTTTAATACAAAATATAATAACAGAATCTTAATATTAATTTGTTGTAACCTGAAAATGATTATCCAAAAAAATAGTAATTATTAATTTATTAGATTACAAGAAATTATTAATAAAATAATTTCGAAATTATTTAATAAAATAATAATAAAATTATTTCGAAATTATGTAATAAAATAATTAAATAGATTCTATTTATTGTTTCAGAAATCTTAGGAAACAATAACAAACTCTTTAGAAAATTATAAAACTTAAATTTATTTATAAAACTAAGATTAAATATTTACATATCCAAATCATTTAATAATAACAAATATATATTAAAATTAGGGTACAACATTCTTTCTATTTTTAAAATATATCTATATACTTATTTAAGCTATGTTGTTAAAAATTTAACCAGTTCTAATGTGACATATTACAAAAATGCTATTATATTTTAATTATTCTAATAACTAACAAAAGAAAAGTTTAGATTTGTTTACAAAATAATTAACTCTATTTATTGTTTCATAAATCTTAGGAAATAATAACAAACTATTTAATTGGCTAAAACTTAATTGTTTATACACAATATTCACTATATAAACAATACTAAGTGTATAATATTGATAATATACATAACCTAATTGTAATTTTCACCTATAAAATTAATATACAACATGTTATACCAATAACTTCAATTTGTAAATTTGGTATATTAAGATCTCTAAACACGATCACATCAATTTGTAATACCAAATCACGGGTCAATACATGTTTTGTTTGATTTTTTTAGCTTTACCAAATGTATAATTAACGAATTTGATATTGCACCAAACCAAAATAGTAGTACCAACTACGGGTCGAAATCAGAGTATGACCTTAAGTAAATTAAATATATGATTTTATAAAATGTATAGAATTAATAAATTTTCTACTATTATTTTGTAATAAACAAATCCAAATTTACATAAATATTTCCTCACGCTGGTAACATTATTCTACAAAATATTAACGTGTATTTATGAGTCGGGTAATAAAACGGGTAATGAGACGGGTAACGAGACGCTCAAAAATTAAATTAATTTCCGATACTCGATCATTATTCATGGATAATATAATTATTATACCCTTCACTCGACCCTAAAGCTGCGGGTACCTTTTTCGGGACGGATACAAACCGAAAAACGGGTCCAATACGGGTATCAGTAGTAGTTTACAGGCCTACCTATTAGTTGTTTAATATGAATCAAAATTCACCATATAGTACTATATTATATAACATGTAAATGAATGATACAACATAAACATAATATTAACAAATAACAAAAAAAAAAAAAAATTCCCGCGCTACCAGCGCGGGTTATTATCTAGTATAATATTAGTTTAGTAAACTTATTATATATATAGTTAATATTTTATATTTATTAAATGTACAACTCTTTATATCTATATATTATTTATATATTATATAGTGTACAATGACTATGTGGACTACTAAGTAGCTCAAGTGTGGGTCGATTCTTATGGTTGTTATGACCATTTCTACGCAAACCTCTGATCTTCTTTACTTGTGTGATGCGAGACCTCTAACCTCACGATGTTTGTGAACATGGTTATCCAGTTGAACCTCACGATGCTTGTGAACATGATTATCCAGTTGATTCTCGTTTCCTTACAGACTGCGTTATGACCCGGAAAAGGAAAAGACGGTGAGGAAGAAAAAATAGAAGTGTTAATAGTAGTTCATCAATCGGATTTTTAGACTCGACTCACACTTAGAGCTACGTAAATGGTTTTGTTTAGTTAACATAAATTATATGTTGATTAGATAAGTAACTTAAAGAATCAAATGAAGCATAGAAAGAGAGCAAGATTTTTAAGTTCTAATCATCAACCTTTATGATTACCTTCTTCACCCAAATGTCTTGACGAGAATCCAGTCACCAACATAAAGCCTATTCACATATTTGGAAACCAAATCCTTCTTTATTAAGGAATGAATTTTTGTACCCTGAAATGAATAAAGAAAAACTGTATTAGTAGTCGTATTTAATAGGTAGATCTTTACCTATTCATCTAACAAAACCATCTTCCATTGTGAAGAGAACTAAGGCGATCTTCAAGGTTCTAAGTAAGCTTTTGTGTGTTTTGTATTGGTGATGAAGGTCATTGGCGTGATGGTTTAGAGTATTTATAGGCTAATCATTAGGTCGATAATTCTTATAATCTTTCAATGCCAAAATCACGGCTTTCGAAACAAAATTAGGTATAAAATCTTTTGTAATCGGTTTTATTTTGGAAAATTGAAGGAATATTATACTCTTTGGCATTTATCATTGTTTCTTTAATTTGATTTTTACAGATATTAGAGGAAACGATGGTAAGAGATATCTTATAATATCTGGTTTGTTTCTAAAAATCATTTTGAAAAATTCATGGAGAGAAGCCGTGAATCCGTGATATCGGCTAGAAAATCTTGTACTCGACAATTAATTGTGTTAATGTATAGAATTCTATAAAATGTAAATCTTGGTTGTTAAAATTTATACATTAAATTATAAATTAAAAAAAATTAACCCAATGGCATCCCTGTAAATAAGTACCAAGTCCAGGATTTTTTTCATAAATGTAACTAATTTAACTAATACTATTACTGAATTATTGTGTTTTTCACCATGGATAAAGTAAGTTGCCTAAGTCATTCTAGATTATAAAAAATTATTCAACTTTTTCCCTATGTATAAAATAATTGCCACAAATTAATATCAGTTTTTGTTTTCTGTCTGGAAGTATTTTCACTAGTTGGATACTTCTTTTACGCGCGAAAGCAAAACAGTCAAAAAAAAAAAAAAAACTATAGTCACATACATCACTTACTGACGACCAAACAAAAGAAAAACAAATTCTATTTCAAATTCAAATGAGTAACAAAGTAAAAAAAAAAAAAAAAAAAAACTAAAGGAAGGGTGAAATACAGATTACCCAAGGTTTATTAGAGTTTTATCATTTTATCCCATTCTCTTTTCTTTTCTTTTTTGGGTTTTGCACAATAATACTGTATTTGATCATGAGTTTCATAAAAAAAAAAAAACATAGTAATTTAAACTAGTGGAATCCCATGGCCCCTGTCTTTAAAGCAGGTGCGTCCGGTGGCGGTGAAGGTAAAACGGTTAACGCTAATACTCCACTAATCGCTGCTGCAATTGCTCCAACGATAAACGCCGGTAAGTTTCCACCACCGAAGAGGGCGTCGAAAGGTCCACCTCCTAGTGATACTATCATTTGTGGTATCACAATCGCCAAATTTAAAACTCCTAACGAAAGTCCTGTAATAATAAAATAAAATGAATGGTTTATAAGTTATATGGACGGACTAGATAAAGTAATAGTATAATTTAACGATTACGGTCCCACGTTATAATAAGAATCAAACCAGTACAAAACTATGTAAGTTGAATAAAGTTAAAAGAATTTTACCTTGGCCGGCACCAGAGCTGCTTGAAAATATGGACGCTAGCGCAAATGGAGTACTGAATGTAATCTGTGATAATAAAATAAACGAATCGGTTAATACTAAACAAAAAAAAAGAAAAAAAAAAGAGTAGAAAACAAAAGTGTAATATACTTACAGCTAATGGAATACCAAGAACAGCAAAAAGACTTAAAGCTCCAGCTTTAATACCACTGCTCGGTCCGGCTAATTGACCGGCGGTTTCCCGGTGATCATTGGCCAATTTCGTAACGAGAACGGTCATGGCCAAACCGGCGGCGAGGATGAAATTGACAATTCCCCAAAGGCGTTTAGCTCCTCCTATTTTCCGACCAATCCATTCAACACCAAGTGACATGAAACCAAGAACTATCGAGTTAAACATCAATCCCATTGCACCAGATTGGACTCCTAGGCTGTATAGTTTCTTCGACCGTTCGTTTCCATCTGAATCTCCACCGTACACTTCACGACCCATCCAGTCAGTATCGAACAAGAGAAAAGGGAACCAAGCGATCCAGTTCAAGGCCGTGACGATTAGAAGCATCCACATGGGACGTTTCATGACTTTGAAAGCTCCAAAGATTTCTCCGAACAAAGGAACGCCTGAGGTCTTCTCATCTTCGTCGGGGTTTCTCGCCGGCGGAGACCATTGCTTGTCTTTCACGTACCAAAGAGACGTGACGGTGACGATGAGGAGGAGAGTGATGGATAAGAAGAAACAAGTCTTTAGATTAGCGCAGTAGATATCGCAAGCTTTGGTCCTTGTGAAGGGAAACATTCTGTGAAGGTTAGTGTAGGATCCAGCAGCGTAACCCAAAACGTTTCCAACCGCCATAAAAAAGGAGAAAAACGCGTTTGCGACTCGCGTTCTTTTAGCGTCACCGGCAGCTAAATCGGCTAAGAAAGCACGGCAAGGTCCTTGTAAAGTATTGTTGGCCACGTCAAGGATCCAAAACCCGAGAGCGAAGATCCCAATGGCTCGAACCTTTACTTTCTCTTCGAGCTTATCTCCCATTTTACTACCAAGATCCGCCGCGTAACCGATGAGGAAAACGGCGACGGCAACGAGTACGGCTCCGGTGGCGATGAAGGGACGACGGCGACCAAATCTTGAGGTGCATCGGTCACTGTGGAAACCGACGATTGGTTGAACAATCATACCGGAGACTGGACCACAGAGCCAAATGAGGGATGACCATTTGTGAGGGATTCCAAGGAGTTGAACGTAAGGTGTGAGAAGAGAGAGCTGTAATGCCCATCCGAACTGTACACCGGCGGCGATGGAAGCGACGGAGATGATTTTACGAAGGGGAGATGGTTGGTCGAAATCTTCCGGCGACTGTTGTGTCTCTAGAGCCGCCGCATCTTTAGTGGATTTTTCTTTTTCGGTGACTCCCATTATCAGGAAGTTACAAAAAAAAAAAAAAAAAACACACACACACGAATAGACAAAAATAGAAAACTTTAGAGGGTAAAAAAAAAAGAAAAGAAAATTTTGTTTATTTTCCTTTTTATTTTTTTTTTTTTTTGATTTTTCTGTCTTTTCTCTCTGTTTTTTTTTTTTTTTTTTCTAAGTGAAGGTTTTGTTTTTGTGATGTAGGAGACGAGAGCATGGAGTTGTATTTATAGGCGAAATGAGATTTTTTATTACACTTGGAGATGATTATTTTTCGGATAAGAGACACAGTTACAAATTTTTTTTTATTGTGTGAGTGTATGGCAAGGTAGGGACATGTGTCAGTTAGGACATTAACTCCTCTTTGTTTCTGTTTTTTTACGGGATTTTAATTGGTTTCGCCATTTTTCTTGCATCAAGTGTGACTTTGACGTTGATTCAATTTCTCTCTCTCACAGTTTACTTTTCTCCTTTTTACTCTCTTTTTTTTTTCTTCTTTAAATCCGTTTTGTTTGGCTGGAAAATAATGCTTTCGTGATTCCGATTGGGTACAAAATTTAATAATTGTGAATCAACCTAGTTATTTGTGTCACAAACTTATGACTCGAGGCACATAATTGATCAAGGCAACATATAATATATATATATATATATACTATTCCGGATCGTCTTCACTCTTCACATCAGCTACGATATTTAGTTAATAAGTTTTGTATTATCTGACGTATAAAATAACGTGGATCAAGTCCTAACAAATCTGGCTCCAATCTCGGTCATGGATGCCAAATATCCCCTGATACCACCTCTAGATCATGCCATTATGATTCCGCCATGGCCCATGTTCATAGTCGAGAGAGTCTCTCACACAAAGGTCCAACCAGCTACATATTTTACAAAAATGATGCATGCGGTCTTATCCGAACATCCCCAGAGATGGTATGTTATCTTTGACGTCCAAGACTTTAGAACAAAACGTTATGTCCAAGCCTTTAGACGACCAAACTTTCAATTTCTGCTTTGTAAACATGACAATGTAATCTTATCAGAAACAATAATACAAACAAAAAAAACACATGGTTTGTATATGACCGTGGCGATTTTTTTTTCTGCGATGTTTTTACGAAAAAATTAGTGTTATATTTTGGCTATGTTGTTAAATGTTAACTCTAGTGTTATCAAACTTAATTTCATAATTATATAAGAAGTCAATCGTAAAAATGTCTCTAACACCCAGTTCATCATTAGATTTATTATATTGGTTGATGTCGCATATTTATACAACTATACCAATTTTTATAACGTAAAAATAGGGTTCTGCAACAGAAAATTTCACCCTAACACTTTGTTTCTTATAATGTAAGATATGATCCTACGATCTCAGTACTCAAAACTCCATTTATTTTGGATTGGTTGTCCGACCCGCCATTAACCGCTTTGCCTTATTTCTTTACATTTTCTTTGTAGAACCGAAAACTCCATATACATTCTTTTCCATTTTTTCAACCGGAAAGACTTTGACTTGAGAAAAATACAATTAAATAACTAAAACATTTACTTGTAGAACTCTTGGATTTTAGTTGTCTGTGAACTAGTCTCAAATGGCTCTTATGTTTGTAGACTGGATCACATGTTTGTCAACTCCTTACGCTGTCTTTCTACCCCTCCAGTCTAAACTACTTGGACTTAGGGTTCATATATAGTTATAAAATAGTTTGATAAAAAAATGTATAGTTATAAAATAGCTAGTATATAATCCCACAGAAGAATCAATATGAAAAATAAGATAAATCATCAATTAATTAATTTCAGAATTAATTAGGTAGATAACCAAATTCAGGAATATAATTAGGCAAATATCTATATATATATATCTATAATATAAATACCATCAAATGGATTTGTCAGAAGTATAAGACTACAAGAGACATTGGTTAACCTAAATCTGCAGTATTAAACGTCATAGGTCTTACGTTACACAGTATGACTTTAATTATGTTAGCCAAACTATAGAAATTGAACATCACAAACAAGGTTCAAAACATTTACATCACTTTCTAACGTTTTTAATATTTTTTTTTTAATTTACTCATGACTCATAATAAGTGACGGAAAAATTACATCCACTTATTGAAAGGAAATCAATGTCTCCCGCAAAACAAAGCGGACACTAGATCAATGCAATTTATTTGCTTATAGTTTCAGGGGCATGCCAATTATATAAGTAACATGAATTAAATAACCAAGTAAGAAAATTCAAAAGGTTTGTCAGAATGAAATTAGTTTATAGGGTCGGGGATCGGGACCCCAAAAGAAGCTTATAGTTTGTTAGCCTAAAAAAGATTGTGGTTCGCACCATCATTATGCACTCGTAGTTGAACATGACTAGGCAATGAGTAGTTTTGCTTAATTTTAATTTGAACTATTCACTTTATTATTCTATGAGATTAGTCAACATATTAATCACTGGAGGATCGAATATTAATAATATCAGAACACTATAGAAATGTAAAAGAGGTCAATACAAATAATGCAAAAGAACAACAGAACGAAGAGAATGCTGCTGACAATAATATTCTCAGAGAGGGAATGGGAAAATATTTCAAAGCTGTCATCGTCGCCCAACTATTGAATATATCACTCTGCACCACCTTAGGGATCGGATCTCGTTGAATGAGTCTATTCAATAGTGTCTATGTTTTGTTTAGCTTCACATATAATGTTTAATGTTCAAATTTTTATTTAGGATTTGAATCTGCTTCAACAAGAATCAACGACCACGTACTCTTAATAATCGGAAGAAAAATGATGCAATAAGGTGCATGTGGTAGAATATATTTGTCTACTCTAAAATGGATTTATGAAATCGGTTTGGACAGCTTCCAAAACCAGCACAACACAAAAGTAGTTCTTAATAAAAGGTTTTACTTATTTTCAACGAACACAAAGGCCAACAAAATATAGTTATACTAAGATGATAATACTAATAAAATATGACATATGGCGTGGCGTAATTAGGATGTCGGGATTGGATATCATTGTTATTTAGAGAAAAGAGAGCGTATAATTGTCAAAAAGGTAACGATAGAAGTTGTTGACTCATTGACCTCTCTACTACTAATTACATATACTCCAACTACACATGTTCACACTCTTATCTTTCAATTATTACTATTATTTTAGTTCATGTATCTAATTTATTATTTATCTATTGATTAACACTTGTCTTCTTCTTCTTTCTTCAGTTCAAATTTTACTGTATTAGATAATCCCTAATTACATTACATCTCACATAAGACATTAACAGAAAGAGTATAACCATTTATAACTTAAGCAAAATAAATTATCATTTACAATGAGAAAAACCAGTACCCAAGATATTGGTATGGAAAGGAACCAGCTTTTACGGTCAGAGTTGCTAACAAATTATATTATTGTGGTTTTGAATAGATATAATTCGGAATAGAATGGATAACATAATCGTTTATATTGACATTAATTATTGTTTGAGTTTAAATCGTTTATATTAACATTTAACTATTACTATTTAAATTTAAATCCGCATATTACATGTTACCAACAAAAATGAAATACAATAAATACATAGATTATAGGGATAATATCTAAATAGTCAAAAAAAAAAAAAAGAGAGTTGATTTCTCAAGTCTTGCTACAAAGTTCACGTAACAGAACCACACCGCATAATAGAGAAAAAACAAAAGGTGGCAAGGAAGACTTGTAGCGAACGATTAGTGCCAAAAATACCTATCTGATTGTTAATATGTAGCCGTTTATTTTAAACTATCGCCAAAATAATTGGAGTTGAATTTGTATTGATATGCGTTTAATATTTGATGTACTCACTTCTAAGTTGACAGTTTGAAACATCGCATGGACTTGAGTTGTATCTTCTGTTGTTTTCCTGTTGTTCTTTACTCTAATTTCAACTCTTGGTCTCAGATTCCCATATCTTTTGTCTTTTGATGCTATCATCAAAAATAATATTCGCTGGATTTTCTATCATTATTGTCTGTATAATTCTTTTTTTTTTTTAAACATCAACGATAGTGTAGGTGAAAATTCAAGGCAAAGAACGTGTGACCGTCCATGCATAGGCCTCATAGACGACACAAACGTTTGTTTGCATTCTTTAAAATATGTAACTATGGCATTTTAAAATGGGAGAATTGCTAAATCTGTTCGATGTCGCATATGATTAGTTTGTTTGATATTTTCAAAAAAATGATTAGTTTGTTTGCAGATATTTAATTTTAAAAAGAAAACAACAAGACTGTACCAGTAAAACTGCGTACATGCGAAGATCGACGTAGATATTGAATGTTCTAAAAAATAAACATTTTTTGTAAACAGTTCTATTCTGTTCGGATTATTAATATTATGCGCTTAGTTGTGTATATTCATTCATACGAATTTAGATATTCGAATGGATATCAGATATGTTTCAATAAAGTAATAAAACATATAAAAGTTATTTTAGAAAAGATAATTACAACAGATTTGGATCATAAAATACTCTGGTAGTAGAATGGTCGGTAGAGAGTAAAAAAAAGTTTAAAAAGAGGAAGAAAAAGGAAACAGCGTCACACATTCTTTTGGAGGCGACTTGCAATTGGAGATCAAAGATGAGTAGAAATGAAGGAACACGACGGTAGGTGAAATAGCCGTGTAGCCTACCCTACCGATGGACATAACATTGGTCTCGTTTTTATTGATATTAATTTGCCTTCAAATTTCTAAGAAAACTTTTAGTTACAAAAAAAAAAAATTTAAATTATCACTTGAAATATTCTATTTTACATTAAGTATTTAGATGCATATATTTTAGTTAATAGGTTTAGATAATATATAGTAATGAACTTCTCCTTTTTTATTTTTCTAAAACTATGTTTTTTAGTTTCCAAAATAGCCAAAACAAAAAAAGAAACATGGGACCAAGCAGAGACTTGGTTGACTTTTAAAAGGACAACAAAACAGACAAAACAAACCCACTCTCCATCACATTCTATCAATGTCTAATGAGAATTGAGAAGAGAAGTGTTGTGTCTGAATTGAATCTGAAATTAGCCAACTTGTTCCATGGATTCGTCCTCATGCGCCGGATTTTCCCCATCCTTTCCTTCCTCATCTCTGACTTTTCTTCCCTATCTCATTTCGATTTTTATAAAAATCACATAATATCTTTTTTTTTAGCATATGAAAGTTTTTGTAATAAAAATCTTTTTTCGATTCTACTATTGTCCTTGGTTTCTTTTAGCATGACGGATGCATGACCTACTTACCTTCAAATCAATTATGTTATATGTAACGATAAATCTTTGTTTGTGATAAGATACAATTGTTTGTGTTGATTAAGGGACTTGTGCATCTGAATTAAGACCTCAATCCGATTTTTACATGATGCAATTTAAAGCACGTTAGCATACGTGAATTGTAAGAGAATCTTATGATCTGTTATAACTAACTATAGAAACAATACCGGTGTGTTAAGTGTTAACTACAACTATAAATTAAATTGGTACCAAACTGATTTGTTTATCTCATCTGTTTAGAAAGTGTAAACAAAAAGCTGCCTAAGATTCTTAATTTTAAGTTCTTATATTAGCGTGAGCGTTAGTTTTAGATTCATCGAACCAGCACAAAACCAAGTTGAATCATTCAATAATTGTTATATATAAATTAGTGTGAGCATCTTTAAGCTAGCCTATTTCGTCTTCTCTCCAGACCCCTCACGAATTTCATATAGATTAATTTTAGTAATCGTTTATCTTTATATAGATTTTAGTAAGAAAATTCCTGTCCTCGTAAAATTATTGAGGAAATTTGCATAAATAAATATATTTATATATATTAAAAATAATTTAATCGAAGTATTGTAATTCGTAACTTTTCTTTATTTTTGTTGTCTTCTTCTGTCGCATTGTTGACCTAACTTGGGTAAATATATATTTTCTTTTTTAACAAAGAGTATTAAAACTTATCAAAAAACAAAGAGTATTAAAACTTATCAAAAAAACAAAGAGTATTAATCGGAAAAGAGATAAAATATTTTAAGATATTTTTTCACCATACCATATATTAAGAAGTATAGTGGATGAGGAAAAAACAAAACTTATATCATTATCGACTTTGTGGTTTAAATGTATTCTATTACTACAAATAAATCAAAGATAAAAATTATCAATATATTTAGGATTTCAAAATATGACGTATCAAATTGACTGATTCGAGAATACGATGGTACGATAATTAGAAAGACAAAAGTATTAAATTCATAAAAGAGACAAAAAAATATTTAATTTGATCAGCAACAATAAAACAAAGAGTATTAAGAAGGCTGGGGTATGTTCGCAAATTTCCAAACGGTTTTTTTTTAAGATGGACCATGTTTATTTGGCCATGACGAAAATCCACACAGCTCACTAATTTGTTTCTTGTTTCTCCTTTTTTTTTTCTTAAAAAGAAAAGAAAATAAAAAATAGATTGCTATTCGTGTTTAAAAATATATATATCAAATAGTAAGGATATGACTTTTTTTTTTAAGTTAGGTCTGAGATTTAAATTCACAAAATTATAGAGTATACAAATTGGTGTGGACTATATAGAGTTCGATCATCCTAAAGATTCTAAATTATTCTAAGAAATTATCTCAAAAGATTCTAATAATATAAGAAATTGATTGAAGAAATACGTAACAAAAATAGGGAAAATTATAAATAAATGATTTTTTTCCAAAAATTTGGTCATCTACACTTTTTTTGGAAAAGTTTGGTTATATAGGGTTTTGGATATAAAAATAGCCAATTATACCCTTAGTTATATTTTCAGATAGAATTTGTTGTTTTTTTATCTCCTGAAATTTTAAAATCAGTAAAAATCGAAATAAGGAAAATTGAGAAAATAAGTCTAGTGGGCCTAATTTTTCGTAATGGGTCTTGAGAAAATAATGAAATTGTGACTTTGTCTCGACAAATTAAGAAAACAAAAGAGATCGAGAAATTGAGAAAAAACCCTTCGAAATATTCAACCTTTTTTACCATTGAATCTTCCAACTTTAAACAGCAGCATCACCAAGATTAGCATCAGTACGCTTTTCTAATACAACATTAGTCAGCTTAGGTGAATTCCTTGAAATAATACCTAATGATTTTCCCACATCAACTTCCACATTACAACCATCGCTACTATCAGCTGGGAACTTATTCAGATTGAACTGGACTTTACTCCTATCACCATCAACTACTCTTAACAAACAACCGAATCATGTTTATCTTTCTCAGATATGCAAGAAATTTTTTCATACCTCTATCATTTGTCAATACAACAGGAGGACAATCAACTTTAACCTCTGTGGGTAGATAACTGAATTCCACATCAAACATATTTTGCTCTATTTCATAGTTTTCTGAAACCATAACCTTCAACTCTTCAAGAGATGTAGTGGGTTGCAAAGTCAGTAATCTAGCACGTTTTTCTTCATCATCAATAAATCTCCACTCCTTCTTGGCATCCAGTGTCTATACACCACAAGTAACATAGATTTGCATCATAAACAGGTAAGTGAAAGCTTTTATGGAAGGTGGAAGAGATGGTGACCAATCACGTTAAGGTATAATGTCGATTTTTCTTAATTTGTTTATCTTCTAAATAATTTAGAATACGCATTCTAAAATGTATTAGAACAAATCTAAACAATAATTACGAAATCTTAACCATAAATTAAGAATATTTAAAAAATATTTAAAAATATTCACTTTCCTTATTTAATTTATTTTCTTTCTATTTTTAGGGTATTCTAAGGTTTACAGATTACAAATTCTAAAAATTTCTATGATATATCTTCTACTTGTTTTAGTATATAGGATAAAACGTAGAAAACGAATTCTGAATTGATGTAGAATGAAGAAAAACGTAGAATACATATTCTTAATTTTGTAGAACATACAAAATTCAGGTTCTGAAATTTTTAGAACAAATTTTCCGTCTAAACTTCGTAGAACATTTACAAACTGTAGAATGAACAATCTAAATGTTTCAAAAAGAGAAAAAATCGTAGAAAATCTATTCTAAACAATTTAGACCATAAATCAGCAATTTACAAACTGATTTTTAACATCCAAAACATTTTTTTTTTCAAATTTTTTTTCACGGTTGTATACTAACATGGGTTTTCTGTTTGTTTATTGGTTCAAACTCCTAAAAATTTCACTATTTCTATTAGTAGGGGTATTTTCGTCACAATTGACAATCTTTAAAAAAAAATGTAGATGGCCAAATTTTTAGAAAAATATCCTTTATTTATAATTTTCCCATAAAAATATATCCAATCAAGTTTTTTTTTTTGGAACAAAATCTAATCAAGTATTTAAGGATATCATTTTTGACGAAAAAATAATCTAGAGCTATAAGCAATTAATTCAGTGTCATCTAAACTAAACACATACGACTACTAAACTAGGTAGCATATGTTGTACAGCAAGAAATAGAATGTATGGATTAGCCACGTTTTAAAATTCAAAGGTGCATTTATGTACAACGATGTACTTTTTTTTTTTTTTGAACAAAACAGAGCCTTACTTTCATTCAACTAAACATAGTAGCATGGTTACAAAGGATAAGAGTTTTCAAAGCAAAGCTTGATAGATAAACATGTGCAACAAAGATAAAAATAGATAGATCGACCAACATGTCCAAGAGATGTTGAAAATTTGAGCAAGAGAGCATCAAACTGCAAGCTAAATCCAGGGTTGTCGACGCCACATTCGCTGATACAGCAGAAGAGTGGTAGATTGTCCTTATCGAAATGACATTGGAACGTTGAAGGTGTTTCCATGGCCGAGAGACTAGATGGTTTGATCTGCTCATTGGCGAGGAGGTTGGTGGATGGAGAGTAAAGGTTGAACATGGCTTACTTGAAGAGATTCCGGTAACCAAATCCCATGGAGTTATGGTCATAATGCCGACACTCATCAAACTTTGCCAAGGGGAAACATACTTGCGGACATTGATGGATTGAACTTGGGAATAAGCAGGTCGCAGGGAGAGTATGTATAGGAGACTGGGAAGGTGTCGGTAACTTTCTCTTCTTGAAGAGAAAGTCATAATGCCGATCTTCCTATATCTTCCGGTTTCAGCACAAATAGAGCAGAGATGCAATTGAGATAGTTCAAGGAACAGCTGAAACAAAGAGGTTAGACTCAAGAGGGACCGGTAACCATCGCTCTGTTGAGCCGAGGTCATAATGCCGGTCCTCATTAGTCTTTGGTGGTCAGGGGTAGGGACCCTAAGCAAAACTAATGGCAGGGTTCTCAAGTAAATGTTGCAATAACATAGCACCGATGAGTGATTATGTTCAGATTGCAGTCTTCGGACAATTGAAACAATAAATCGACACAGAGGTAAGCTACGGGACTGCAATTGATGACTTGGAACAAACCTGGGTTTTTTAAGAGCATAGGTTGGGTCTTGGGGACTTGTCAAGGTCGTGCACAGCTCCGGCGTCAACACAGAGCTCATGTCCAACTGCGACCAAACAAAACGCTTGGTGAGGGGATCTAGATCCGAGGAGCAGAGAGATGATAAGGCTGACTTCAAGGGTCGCATGTGGCAAGGACGAAGTACAAGATAGATAAGGCGATTTGGAGTCTCGGATGTTGCGATTGGAGGCTGGTAACTCAGGAGAATCACCTCCCTTGGAGAAACCACCGGCAGAGACAAAGGGAGGACGAGGGGATGAAGCTGAAGCATGGCCGGATTCGAGGAGAGTGGACTTGGTGAACCTCCGGTGTATTCACCGCTGGAACTGACAAAGAGTAACCTTAAGTAGAAGAGGAGAACACTGGGGTAACGGGGCAATTTCCCGGCGACGCCGATCTGATTCGACGCCGCCGAGGGAAGAGACGTTGGGGATCATGCCAGAGAGAGCGGCTAGGGCGAACTCACTTTCTTTTCTTTAGACATTTTTATTTTTCATGGTTGGTTCATATCTCTTAGACGGGTACAACGATGTACATGTCGGGAAATTATTAAAGATTCATCTCATCTCAGTATGACGTTCTCTAGTAACAAAATAAATTGCAAAAGTACAAATGGGTTCCACAATCGTAGATTTGCACACCACACTTGACTAATATAATTGGAGAATTATACAGGTTATTCAAAAAGAAAAAAAATAGTATGAGTACTATTTATTTCCGTAACAAAACAATAAAAGTATATGTATACATGTATTTTTGGAGAATTACAGGTTATTCAAACAAAATTTTTTTTTGATAGGATTTATAAATAAAACCAAAGATGAAAACCCTAAAAAAAATTAAACACATAAAGTCGATCGACACGTTATAGGTGGTATAAGACCATCTCTAATGGTTTTTTCTATTTTTTTCTCTATAATAGATGAACTCTATAATAGAGATGAGTTTTACTCCAGTGGTCCTCTATAAAATAGAAATTGCTATTTTTTCCTCTATTTATAGATGAATCTTTGTTAGAAAAAATAGAGTTCTTCTATAAATAGAGGAAAAAATAGTAATCTCCATTTTAGAGGTGAAAATAGAGGACCATTGGAGTAAAACTCACTTCTATTATTGGAGATGCCCTAATAATTAGTCCAATTAATTCCTCTTTATCCATTCTAATATTTTAATATTTCTTTAATTTTCTGGTGAGGACGGGAGTCGAACGTTTGGTCTCTCCAGAGTCAATGCTTACGAAGAGAACGGTGGCTTAGCAAAGCATATGCTTGTTATAAATTTAATGAAAAGCCGACGGCTAAACTAATATTTTATGAATCAATTTTCGCCAATCCTTTTATCAAATCCATGTGCTCTAGAATATACATATGTATGTTTTTATTTTTTTTTATTATTTTTTTTTATCGTAAATACATGGGATTATGAGAGGGTTTAGGTTTGCATGCGATAGGTAAAATTTGTTGAACGAATATTGTGTTATGTATCTTAGAGTTTTTGCAGGAAAAGAAATATTTTATAGAGGAGAATAATCCGATCCGTAGATTCTCGTAGGTGATATATAATTAAGTTTATAATTAACCTATAGTTTTGAATTCTGATGTTGCTAATTCTATTTCTCTTTCTGTTAACTAACTTGCACAATAACAACAAAAGTGTTATTATTAATACTAGAAACCAAAACATTCTAACTTATTTCAAGTATAGACGAAAACTATACAATTGGTTGGATCACGATTCACGTGGTTCTGATATTCTTTTATAAATATTTTACATGATAAACCAAGTTTGGAGTTTTGCAGCTCCGGAGACAAAATCACAGGTAAGCTAGAATTTATTAAACAAATAAAGATTCCCTCCCCAAAAAAACATTAATGGAGTTCGAATTTTGAGTATAAAACATTTGCATAAATAATGCCGTAGCAAGATCAATCGAATTCTTGAGAATCTCAACCCAATACTCCAATAAAATTATTATTTTCACTGCAAGCTAAAGTCTCAAATCTTTCGATTTTAAATACTTTTTTTTTTCACTTCTCATACCATAGGTTTTCTATCAATCACCGTCTAAAATTTCTTACTACTCCTGCTGAAAATGTATTATGGCTATTGGCTGGATCCTGCATAGCGGTGTTGAATGTTTTTTGAAAAAAAGAGTGAACTATATATACTATCTAGACTGGTGACGCTGGTTCACATTTACGTTTTAGTGTAAAACATTTACATTTTTGAAAGGCAAAAAGATTTTTACGTAGTATGAATGAATATCATGTATTCTCATTTGTATAAACTGCGTAAGTGAGTGGTTTCACATGGAAAAAAAAACATATTTGGTTCCAAAACTCAAAAAGTTAACAGATTTGGCACGCAATAACTAAAATCGCAAATCAAGCCCAATTGGTCTGTTTTGTGATTGGAAGGTTTGATTTGTATGACGTTGACGCATACAGCATACCTTTTCGTATCGTCATGGGGTCATCAGTTAGGACTTAAGATGTCTCATTTGTCGATATCAAACTATTTTATTCCTCAATATTTTATTATTTTGCCTTTACCTCAAAAAGTAAAAATTTAGATTTGGTGATGATGTAAATAAATCCCACACTTTTGCCCTTTTTCCGAAAAAGAAATCCACTTACCCAATAAATTAATTAAATGACTCACTTACACGTCAGAAACTTGAAAACACGGTTTTATTGTGGTCATAGAAATTAATTGAATAGTAAAAAGTGTCACAGGCAAGATTTTAATACTGTTCCATTATAAAAGCTGAGCAGCCTGAGCTAAAATACTTGTAGTATATTACTAACAGAGTTACAGAAATAGTATAAAAAGGTTGAATTGGTAGTGCTTTATGGTTGATAACTTATTTTTGCTCAGACAGATATACTTTGTTTTTTCTTTCTTGTACACTCATTAATCCTTTATCTGCCCTAAAAAGAAAAAGGAAAAATCATTATATGATACAAAAATAAAAATAATTCAGTGACAAAAAAAAATGAAAAGAATTCGTAGAGAAACGTGTTTAGAAACTCAAACTGCAATGTACAATGTATATACTATATATCTCTAGAAAATATCATGCAGAGTCTCAAACTATTATAGAAGTTTTCCTAACTTACCATTTCCGAACACAAGTAAGCTAATGCATTACAATATAACTGTATAAGTATAGTGTAGATATTATCAACATCGACTTCCATACATGTGTTAACTAAGGTCTTGTCTCTTTCAATATATTTCTGTATTTGTTTCTTTAGATTTATTTTTTGTTCTGCTGTTTAGATATATCATATATTCCAAACTTTTCTTGGTAGACAAACTAAAATAACATACCAATTATTCCTAATCAGAGAGAATAAAACCATTATATATACACTTATTATTATTTTTACTCTTAATGAATTTGAAGTATAAGAAAAACAGTATTGATCGTATATGGTTTCTAATAAAACAAAATATATTGGATAAATTATTGCAGTTTAATAAAAAAGGGTATATTCGATTAACCCACTGTTTCATAGGCCAAGTGGGACTGCGATCTCCCACTACTTGGTTAATAATGTAGTCAACGTCACTACGTCAGCACCGGCCGTTTAAAAAAAAAAGGCGTTAGCACCGGCATTATTCGAGTTCAGTTCACAATTAAAATTTTATACTGTTATAATTTACGTTCATACAAAATTAAACTAGAGATAATTACACGAGAACTCATAATTACTATGTTACTACTGGATAAGATATTGCAACCATTCTTCGGGGGTATATCCATAACAAAAAGGAATCACTTTATCTACCCACTATAATAATTACTTAGAATTTTGTTCAAACACTTGCTTAGAAATTGGTCGAATCAGATGTTTAGAATTTGGATTTAAACTATTATGACACTTACTAGATTGGTTTTTTTAAAACCGTGTGGTGCTACTCTTTGCACTTCTAAAAAGTGGATATAATTTTATTTTATTATAATTGGATAATAAAATCATTTATATATAGTATATATACGCAACGTTTATGTTTGTGACGATGACAATTCAGTAGAATTAGAAGTAGATTTGCTCTACAGAACATGTAACACTATAGGCGCATGACCCAAAATAATGTCATCTAGTTTTAGATTGAATAAGTAGTCAATGTAAATGAACATTTAATCTTTGCCTCTTTGGTAGCCCAAGTAAATTGACTAGTGCTTAATACCAATACAATTCTTGATTTATTTTACAACCGAGATATCTTAGGCTTATAATAAAATCATTTATGTAGGTTCACCAGATCATTTACCGCTACACAACTACATCTTGGTTCTGCATGAGGATGTTTGTGTACGTAGCCGACTTCACAACACATGATGCCGTGAAGAATTTGGCCAATGGAGTTAGTAGAGAATGACCAAAAAGCGTTTGGTATATAGTATAATGCATGTGCATTGTACAAACTTCGATTTCAAATATATGCATATATGTGTATATATATATATATAATACAATAAAGAAAAAATCGGATTAAAATGTTTATATACAGGACACAAACACAAATTGCATTAATCGGTTACTAAAAGTAAATGCGAATTTCTGAATTAGTTTTAATTCTCTTGTCAAAAAGCTTCGATCAGTAAAATAATTTAGAACCGACGTCATATACAATATTGTAACTTTCCAGTTTCCACTTACGATGAAAATGAGTGAATGTGTATACCTATAATATAATATAATTAGTCCAAAAAAAAAAAAAAAAGTGTATACCTATAATTTTGCCACATGCATACTTATATAGCAGAGTAGGTGGTGACAATAGGGTAGGGCCAATGGCATGATCATATTTTCAAAGAGCATGGAAACATCTATAGGGTCGATGTAGGATTATAGGTGATGCCATATATGTTGTATCCACCCCCACAACAACAATAAAAATATTCGACCATGACATGAACTCATGAAGTATAATGATAATGGTTTGTTCTCGTATTGTCGCTACATCATCACCCAAATTTATATATATGCATGTTATTGAAGAAAAAAAAAAATAACACAATAAAACAATGAACTCAAAGCAATGAAATTAAACTAAAAAAAATGTTTTGGTAGATTTTAAAACTTTCTAATTGGTGGGATAATTTAAAGAAGATAGCTTGGATGTATTAATTAACTAATATTGTATGGCTTCTTTAGATAATGAAAACAAAATTGGTTGCTATGTGAAAATAATATCCATACATCACTATTATAACAACTAGAGAATAATTTAGAGAGCTGCAAAAACCATTGAGATTGAAATTTTCTATTATTTTGTGTCATAGCATAAAAAATGAAAACAGTTCAAATAGACAAATATATATAGATTTCAAAAGATATGAATATTCAAATAGACACAACTCTACAATGAACAGTTGTACATTTACAAAAGAAACCGTTACAATGAACAATCACAACTTTTTGTAAAACACACAATTTAATTTTTCTACATATTTTTTCGAAAATTATCCAAAAGGTACGATTGAAAAAACACAACTTTTGATGGCATTTATTCGGATTGCTATTATATATAGGTATTTTCATTAGATTTTTATATATATAATTAGCTAAAAGTTGTAAATTAGATTCATCATTCTAAAAAAATTTTGTAGGAAATTCTTTACTTTTAAAAGAATGAATGCTAAAGAATAATTTAAAGAGCTGTAAAAACCGTTGAGATTGAAATTTTATATTATTTTGTGTCATGGCAAAAAAATGAAAACAGTTCAAAAAGACAAATATATATATAGATTTCAAAAGATACGAATATTTGAATAGACACAACTCTACAATGAACAGTTGTAACTTTACAAAAAAACCGTTACAATGAACAGTCACAAAATTTTTGTAAAACACATAATTTTAATGACCTACTGATTTTTTTTTTGAAAAATTATCTAAAAGATACGATTGAAAAAACACAAATTTTGGTAGCATTTATTCGGATTGCTATTATATATAGATATGATTTTATCGTATGAATGATTACTAATTAAACGAGCGAGAAAATTAAAAAACCCACTATTTTATTATTATTGTTACCTGTTTCTTACTAGATTTCATTTTTTTTTTATCATTTTATATCTCTAATCAAACTTCTAATTTTTTCATTAACAATGACATTTTGGTGATGCCATTTTTCCTGCCATTAACAGAGTTTTTTCTTTTCAGCCAATTGGTGGAAAATAACTGTGGATTTCATTGTCATTTTCTGGCAATGCACCCACACAATTTAAGCTCATTACTGATGTATTGAAAATCAAATGAGTGAGAGAAGAAAATATGCTGAGTGGCATTTTCGACGAGTAAACAGTAAACACACGGTAGAATGTAATATTCTCCAATCTCCACAGTGAAGAAAAAAATAAATAAATAACCGATGCTGCATATAAAACCGACGTCAGCTATAGTTGGTTTAAAATAATGATAAACTTTACGATTGTTTTTTTTTTTTAACATCATAAACTTTACGATTGTTAATGTACATGCATGTCATGTCATTTGCTGATATACCATGATAACATAGTACAATTACTTTTCAAAATTAAACATGATGAACATAATGAATGCTGTGTTGTACATGTCAAATTCATATTTTTTGAAAATACGAAAAAAATTATTGGATGCTACATATTAATGATATTTGATGCAAACGAGACATAGTCAATTGGTATTGTTAGTTTTTGATTAAGATAAGTATATGTTGTGATTGTATTTGTTTTAGTTTGACAAATATATTAATTTGATGCAAGTTCTAGATTTATCGTAATATGTTAGGGAAAAGAATATTATTATCCTAATTTTAATTGATGGGCAAAACTTGAAAATTCTTACTACTTAAAAAACGTTAAAAAAAAGTTAGTGACATTTTCTGTATAATAGATAAAATGTAATCCAGATAGAAGTAGAGTCAATTAAAACAATGATTAAATAATGTGTAAAAACATTGAATTATGTGGTTAATAAGGCTATGCAAATAGTCAAGAAAAGTTGAAAAACTTATCCAAAACCTTATCAACAATAAGAAAAGTTATTGACCTACTTAACGAAAAAAAGAGTCGTCGACCTCTCTACAGCGAATCCCGAATCGAGGAGAAATAAATGTGAGAAAGGGCACTGATTTCAAGTGCTATTAAAGTTGCAGATATTACAACGAACGAATAGTCATCGAGAGTTATGAGTCATATCTACGTGCTAATGGATAAGTAAAAAATTTATGATTCACTGCTCCTTTTTTTTTCGTTTCTCCACTATATGAAAATTTTGAAGGAAAAGGACAAATTAGAAAATACTAGTGGGAAAGAACATTTACTGTTTGTAATGCCTGAAAACAAAAAGTTCAGTTCGAAACTATGAATTGAATTGTACAGTTTCCAAAGTGAAGATCATGTCTGGATCATTTTCCCTCGTTTGTGTCGGAATAGGAGCAGTTGGTAAAATACCCTTGTTCGTAGTACATTGTATTTAGGAAAAAAAGATAGCTAACTACATGAAGTATTGGAGAATGCATGGTCACACATGCCAAGTATAATATTGTATCATCAACTACACGAAGTATATGTATTGCATGGCCACATGCATGAACTATATGACGTTATGTGGTCAACACCATAGACATACAATCCGGTACACCGGTCGAATGATTCCGGCAAAGACTGACATTGACTCCGGCGTTGACCAACATTGACAAAAAAAAATTGTGTTTTAATATTTTCTATTAAAAAACAAAATAATAAATTATTATATTAAATTATATATGGTTTTTCATGATTAGAAAACACATTCTATTCAATATCTAATTATTTCTATATCTCTAATGTATTCATTCTTATAATTAGTTACTTTTATTTTTGAAGCTAAACTAATAGTTAAATAAAATTATTAATAATTATTTTCAAGAAATATATATATATATATATATATAACATATGTAATTATTAATGATTTTATATATATAAATCTCTGATCATCATATTATTTAAAATTTTAAATACTACAAGAATCAACAAAATCAAATTCAACTATTTTCATTAGAAAATAATATGCAAAAGATTTGAGTATATGACTCTTTACTTTAAAATTTGCATGGTAAAGAGTATACAAAATTTTAGATACTCTTTGGTATAAAAAAAAATTTACATACTCCTAATAACATGTAAACAATAATAAAAAAATTAACACTATTTACTTTTAATAGATAAAATATAATAATACATAATTATTTTCAATATATAATATAAGGGCATTTGCAAAAATCCTCTTATTCTATATCCTTTTGCAAACATATCCTAAAATCAAGATAAAATCTATTAATATCTTGAAAATAATTATTAATTATTTTTATTTAACTATTATTTTAGCTTTAAAAATAAAAATTAATTAATTATAAGAATAAATACATTAGAGATACCTAAGATATTTAGATATTGAATAGAATGTTTTCTAATCATGAAAATTCATAAATAATTTAATATAGTAATTTATTATTTTGTTTTTTCATAGAAAAAAATTAAAATACAATTTTTTTTGGTCAATGTTGGTCAACGCCGGAGTCAACATTGGTCTTAGCCGGAATTATTCGACCGGTGTACCGGATTGTATGTCTATGGTGTTGACCACATAACGTCATATAGTTCATGCATGTGGTCATGCAATACATATACTTCGTGTAGTTGAGGATACAATATTATACTTGGCATGTGTGACCATGCATTCTCCAATACTTCGTGTAGTTAGCCATCTTTTTTCCTTGTATTTAACGATAAGATATGTATTCAAGCTAGCTAGTAGCTAGGAATCCAACACTTTACCAACATGCTCTCTCGATTTGGGAGTATGTTTCATTTTTAAGTCAATTAAAATGTGTATTCAAGGAATCAAAAAACTTTTGTGGCTGGTTTTTAGCAGCCGCATGCGTGACCAAGAAACCACTAAACCGAAGTGGCATTCACTCCTATTAAACCTTTTAAAAAAATGAAATAAAATACTAAAAGTCTCTGCACATGTTGAAAAACAATAATTATGAAAATTATACTATGTAATGTCACAACCCAAAACCCTAGTTGACAACTTAATATTTGCATTCTTCTCTTCTTTGTCCTATATGGTCTTCTCTATCATTGCATAGTTTAAATTATACGCAAGATGAAAGAAAAAAATACGGTATAAGATTGTGGAATAGTAGAGTTACTGAAATAAACTACATATGTGCTACCAAATATCAGAAGCAAAACGACCTTTAACCAAAATCAACAAAATTCAATTGTTAAGTTCAAATATTACCATAATAGTTCTATGATCTTCACAACAATTAGATAAAAGTTATCAAAGTGGTACAAATTGGAAAGTCTCGATAAAAAGTTTACGTACTTTTTACACATCATGACATATATCATGAAGTGGTGAATTTATCTGGTATATAAACAAAAGGTGTAAGAATTGTTTTCTTCTTTGGGAATATGTCAAAACAACTACTTAAATAAGAAAACAAATGGAGATGCAGAAAAACACTCACTCCATAAGAAACTGACTAGAGTGAATTTTCAAATCTGAAAAGTAAAACGAGTGGATTCGAAAAGTTCCAAAGAACTCAGGAAACACAATACGATATATATTAATGGGATACAATTGTTGGCTACCATTTGATTTTTCTCATGTCAAATAAAAAAGAAAATGTCATACTCAAAACCTAACTGCCCATCATATTCTCCCAAGAGACCCAAACCCAAATAAGACTACACTTACATTAATGTGAATATGTCTTGTGGCTGTTCTCTTAGGCCATCCACCAAAAAATCCCTAAAATATTTGTCTCCTCTAGCTATGTTGAAATTGAAAGCTCTTCATCATTCTCCAAATTACCCTTAGCAAAATTGATATTTTTCATTTTAATCCTTCATAGATATTGTATATTGCAGTCTTCTCAGTCCCAAAAAAAAGAAAGAAAAAAGAAATATTTTCAGTATAAAATTCACTGTAGTTAAAAATATATGTCATCGATTCATCTCCACATTTTCTCTCGAATTATTAGATAGAAGGTTCAGCTATACCACTGATCATACAAAACGAATAGATTGTAGCCCATGAAAATTTGGTAAACTATTGAATGAGTCTAGTTAAGGCCCAGTGTCATCATATTAAACGGGCTACGTAAAACCCTCTATATGATGCTTCTTCTGTGTGCTTTTTGTTAGCATCGGTCCAACTCAATCTCCTCGTTTAAATGGTATAAATCGAGTGCAGCAAAATAAAGGTTTGAGGAAAAAAAACACACACTGTATAATAAGATTTAAAATATGATTTATCAACAACATAAATACATAATCAATTTCGTCGTGAAGTCCACAATAGTATTGTTTGATTCGAAGTGGTTGGGAAAATACTAATAGTCAAATTATATGCTTACACTTAAAAATTATTTAATTACGTATATATTACTAATTGAATACTAAGGAGTTGGCCTTATGACTCGTTTGGAACTTTTTAAATTTGTTTTTTGTTTGTCTGACTTTTGATTCTAAGTTTATAACTGGTATTAGCGAGTTTTAAATAGAGAGGCGTCGACGAGTACGAAGTTTGTCTTTTTCTTTAATTCGAATTTATGTGCGATACTCGATACCAAACTCTTTCAAAGTGTGCCAATAATCCGAGATATATATTATATTCCTTACCTAACTAGCTTAGCATTTACCTTTTTTCATAATGGAGTTGAATACGATCGTTCACTCCTTATATTATTTTTTAGGGTCCCATTGTTTTATCGCGTACTATTTTTTTGGTAACTCGTATGATCGATAGTACGTGATAAAATAATACCTCTGATATCTCTTGTATGTGGCCATGAAGTTAATTTTCACTCTCCTTTTATGTCTCAATAATTTACATTCGATACTAAAGACTAACATATGTCCTTAAGGATACGAGCTTTTTATTACTTCTTTTGTATTAAGGTGTGATTAACAAAAAATGGTACATTAGAGATACCACCTATATATGTTCAAACTCTAGAGATATATGAACTGTTTAGTAGAGAACTAGTATATATCACAATATTCTAAAAATTAAAGCATGTAAGTCTTAAATATTTAGCTTGAAAAATAAATAAATCAAACTTTATGTCCAAATGCTTTACTTAGCTGCTAAGTGGCTGACACATGAGTAGTTTCAATCACTCTATTGAATATCTTCGCAAATTTTATGTGTATTCTTTTGTCTCTCTGGAATATCGAATTCATGCTATATATCTATTTCAAATCATTGGAATTTTATGTTTTACTCTTTTATCTACGTTATAACTATTCCAAGATCAAACTTATTACCTTATATATGTGTCTCGCGTAATATAGTTTTCCATGGAATCAGACGCGAATATATTTTCATTAATTATGGTGGCTATACGTCTACTACACTAGAATTCGTCATTGCTTTAGAGCTATATAATAGAAGGAAAAACTAAAAGATTTTCGTAGATAGAGATAGTTTGTTAAAATTAATATGAAATGAGGAATATTAGAGATTAGAAGAATAAGGTTGTACAAAATTGTAGGAATCTACTTTCATAAAACGCATAGCTTTAAGCAAAAAGAATGTGTTGTCTGCCATTTAGCTATAAATTAAATATATGCCCGTCTTAAGGAATACTCGCTTATCGCATATTAACCACACATAAACTATATTATATATTCTTGTAGAAACTTTATGTGATTATGTTATACAATCTACATTACACTCACACGACCGATTTCAGTTTTTTTCTTCTCCCTATCCAATATTCTACCCTACACATAGTCAATTATGATTTCTTACACCTAGCTACTTTATTTTATCTAACAAAAGTTTTGTTGAAAACGTCTACATGATTGTAGGAGACCAAGAACATTTATATAAAAAAATATTTGATCGATCGAAGGATTATAATATTGACATGAGTGTCAGTAAAATTGTGGAACTTTAGCCCCTTGGAATTGGCCACGAGGCAACAACCACCTCTGTGGTTATGACGTACGAGACACTAACAATATAACTAATGTTGATTCGGAAGACACATGCTTTGCTCGATGTTTTAAATGACTATATGTGTTTTGATCGACAAGCCGAATGATAAACAAATGCCTATAAAGCCACCAAAAAAAAAACATAATATTTAGTTTAAGTGTTAGTGATGATTTAAGAAAATAGATTGATCGTGTCGTATTATCGGACCAGTCACTATCTTCTACTGGGTTTCTGGGCAGCCGTACGTGCATTATTTGCCTTTAGTTTTATTAATCCAAATAAAATCTTTAATGGATTAACTTCAAATTTAGTTGGTGGTGACTTGGGATGACTGATGGATTCTGACTTATATGATATCATGAGGCATGTTTTGAGGGTCGTATCGCATTGTTTAAAAGGTTTAGTTCAGCTTTTAAAACAAAATAAATTGGATGGTTAAGATAAACTAGTAATACAAATCTAAAATAATTTCAGAACTGAAAAAAAGAATGTGCAAATATACCAATTGCACTCTTTCAAAATAGATATGCATGCACGTATTGAGTTTTATATCAAAAAACTGAATTAGTCATACAGTTATTATGTGAAAAAAAAACTCTAGTAATCTTTTTTTTTTTTTTTTTTGGCAAACAAACTCTAGTAATCTAGTACGAAAACAAGATGAGTAATCTAGTGCGATTTTGTTTTTGTTTATAATCTGTTTTATGTTTTTAACTGTTTGACAAAAAAAAAATTTCTTTCTTGACATAAATAATACTCCATCTATTTCATAATATAGGATGTTTAGAGAAGTATTTTTGTTTCACAATATATGATGTTTCCAACTTTCTATCCAATTTTAAGATTAATTTTATATTTTATATTATACAGTATTGTTTATGATTGGTTAAACTTTTTTAAAGTAACTATTTCTTAATATGCGTGTTTTAACTAAAACATCCTATATTTTGAAACGGATGGAGTATTTTTTTTTGTGTGTGTAAAACAAAACATCTTGTAAAGGAAACTAAAAAATGTCTCAATAAATATTAGAGGAGGGTGTATTGAAACAATGATTTTGAAGGATTTTATGGGATTTAGGAAACTTGGAATTTTGATAGATTTTAGGGAAGTTGGTATGATTTATGTTAAAATTCTTTCAAATCCCACCTAAAACCATGAAATTTGGATTTCTGTATTTTTAACTAAACAAATCCTCTCAAATCCTCATAATTCCTAAAATTATTAAAATCCAAATCCACAAACTGTTTTGAATAACAGTAGATTTTTAAATCATCAGTTTAATAACAGTGTATTTCAGGAGACTTTTTAAAATTCATGATTGAATAACATAAGATTTGTAACTTTTATACAAATCACTTAAAATGTTAAGTTCCCTTAGTAGTATTTTTGTCTTCGAACTTGTAAAACATTAATATCACCTATCCCTCATACCTGTTTTATTGCCAACTTTTGACATAACTTCACTTATTTTGTCAGGGGACTGTGCACGTGCAAGTTGCAACCTATCTCTCTCCTTCCATATTTACTGATCGCTTGTATCGCTCTAATAATCAAATTCCCAAAACAAGGGACGTCAATTTTGATAAGTGTGTTACAAGTATATTTTTTTTTATGTGTATTTACTTTGGTATATATTGATCCATAAAGTTTCTACTGTCTGATGCCTCCATAAGTATATACGTAAACATAATATTCGCAACAGAAAACTATGATGATCTTTCTAATGTTTCAACATGTTTAATCAATTAATATTTACTTTTTGGAGAAGGCATGATTAGATATACTCTAAATGCACAAAGTACATTTTAATAGAAGTTACAGAATAATTGTTTATAAAACAATTAAATATATATATATATATATATATCTTAAAAACATAAAGAGTAATCTTCAGAATACCGACGTATTGAGATTCATAAGTATTTCACCACTCAATATGTACTCAACACATGGAACATCCTATTCTGTGTTGTTATGCTGTATTTTATAATTAGTAAAACTGACTCGATTGAAATCATGTTATACTCTAGTTTGCTTGTTTAAAGTTTAAGAATAATAAAAATGGATAAAAACGTATCACGGTGCAAGTGTGGAAATATTTTTGTTCAATGCTCAACAGTTATCCGAACTATTTAATTTATTTGTCGTTATAATAGTATCAATGTTTATATATTCATTTTTTTCTTCTTTTATAATAGTACTAATATTTATTCAGTGATGATTTTTTTTCCAACGTATTCCTTATGCAAATATAATTATGTCAACTAAAATATGTTGGTAAATTTTCTATATCCAAATAATTACAAAGAATATTTGTTACTAATTAAAATGATTAGAAAAACAAATAAAAATCAGTTCATTCTATCACTCTAGTATTTATGAATCATATTCTTGTGTTGTGCAGTTAAAGGATCACAAAACACTAATACCCTGTTCATTTTCTTCTCATTCTAGAAAAAACATATTGATATCGACATAATTTCATCAAATACGACATGATTAGAGGTTATGATATTTGTTTTTAGGAGGTATAGACATATGTATCCTCATTGTCAAATCAAGAATATATGAGAAAATGCAAGAAAATGAAACTTTTGAAACTATGAAGCTATTGATTTTGAAAAAAACATATTTGATAAATTCATTCGCAACAAAATATCTAGATATCTTCGATACTAAATTGATATTCAAAGAGAAAGCATGAACCCAAAAAGTTGAAATACCAAATAAAAATTTCAAGTTATTGATCTTCTTAATCATTTCATTTATAATTATATATACATATATATACAATGTTTATAATAATGTCTAACTTAATCTAATACCAAGTAACTTTCTGTCATTAAATATGTATGATCTTATATATTCAAAATAAACATGCTTAGATCAAACTAATATTTTTGAATTAACTTTTCATATCCAAATTGAGATTTCATCCAACAATTTTTACACAATTTTAAGAAACAAATATATAGTGTAACTCATGCCATAAGAAATGGAGCGGTAAGTAATAGCAGAAAATAACAAAATATATAAATTTATAAATAATTAAATTAATAAAACATTATATCGATTTGAGTCATTAACTACAGCTGTGACAACAAATATTTTTGAAAATGAAGACGTTACAAAAGTTCATTAAACCGCTATAAATATTTTCCATCGTCTCTTGCCGCTTTCTTAGATAATCATTCTTTTGTAATTTGTTGTTTTGATCAATGGTGACACAAAAACCGTTTCGTTTTTCCCCAATATACAAACAAATAGACCATAAATATTACTAGTTTTTTGTACTTAAATATACACAATTATATAAAATGAAAATGTTTTCATTAAACACTAAAATGTAGAAACTTTGAAAAATAATATTAAGAGATGCTTTAATAATCATATGTTATAACTTTTACTCTAAATAAAACTAACATTAACAAAACATAGGATTATAATAATACATTTTGTGTTGAAAACATAAATTCATAAAAATATTAAAATAATACTAAAAATCTCTTATTTTGAAATAGAGGGAATACATTTTATATATATTTGTAACTCCTTTTTCTTTATTTATTGCAGCTTTTGCTCCTTTCATTTTCAGGAGACAAACGAACATACTTTATTTTCTGCATTTGAACTTTTGTTTTCTTCTACGTTTATTTTTTCTACCTCCCCTGTCTCCCGTAAACTCGTAAAATTATTCCTCCCATGGCTTCCTCTCTCATCCTCTCTTTTTGAATTTCACTACTGTTTGATGAAATCGCTCTAATAATCTAATTTTCAAAATTTCCAAAATTTCCAAAATAACGGACGTTAGTTTTGATAAGTGTGTTACAAATAATTGGATATATGTGTATTTACTTTGGTTTGATCCATAAGGTTTCTAGTGTCTGATGCTGCAGTTAGTGATGCATCCATAAGTGTATAGGTAAACATAATATTCAAATCAGAAAATTATCATGATCTTTCTAATGTTTCTACATGTTAGTCAATAATTATCTACTTTTTGGAGGAAGGCATGCTTAGATATACTTTAAACACACAAGCCATATTTGAATAGAAATTACAAAATAATTTTAATGAAACAATTTTTAAAAAAAATATTTAAAACAGAAAAAGTAATCTTCAGAGTACCGAAATAAAATCCAAATAATTATGACTCTAGTATATTTGTTACTAATTAAAATAATTAGAAAAAATAAAATTCAGTTCATTTTATCACTTTTGTATTTATGAATCATATTCTTGTGTTGTGAGGTTGAATGTTGTGAGGTTAAAGGATCACAAAACAAACATACCTAGTCATTTTCTACTCATTCTAAAAAAATGACATATGGATATCTACATAATTTCATCGAATATGACATGACTTGATGTTATGATATTTGTTGTTGTGAGATATAGACATATGTATCATCATTGTCGAATCTAATATATTTATATGAGAAAAAGGCAAGAAAATGAAACTTTTGAAACCATGAAAGTATTGATTTAAAAAACACATATCTGATAATTTCATTCATGACAAAATATCTAGATATCTTCATTACTAAGTTTATACTTAAATTAAAAGCATGAAACCAAAAAGTCAAAATTTTGCCCATATAAAAATGTTGAAACTTTTACCTTATAAACATTTGAAGTTATATCTTCTTAATCATTTTTTTATAATTATATAAAATATGCAATACAATGTTTATCATAAAATTAAATCTATACCAAGTAAATTTCTGTCACTAAATATGTATGACCTTAAAAATTCAAAATAAATAATTTATGCTTAAATCAAACTAATATATTTGAATTAACATTTCATATCCAAATTAAGGTTTTATCCAACAATTCTAGGAAACAAATATATAGTGTGACTGATGGCATAACATATGACATTGTAATAATTTATTTTAGCAGTAATTAATAGCGTAAAAGTGATAAGAGCACAAAATCCATTAATTTATAAATAAGTAATTTAATATAACATTAAAACGATTTGATTCATGCATTAACTATAATTGTGACGACAAATGTTTTAAAAATTGAAAACATAAGAAACTAAAATATATATTTTAAAATTCTATTACTAAACCGTTATAAATATTTTTATCGTTTCTCGCCGCTTTGTTAAATAATAATTCTTATCTTTTTTATTTTGTTGTTGTGATCAATGGTGACACAAAACCGTTTTGTTCTTCCCTGCTATACCAACAAATGGACCATATCTATTAATTTATTGTATTTAAAATATATAGTCCTATATAAAATAGTTAAACACATATAGAAACTTTGAAAAATAATATTAAGAGATACTTTAATAATCATATATTATAGAGTTAATTCTCTAAATAATACTACCATTAATAAAATCTAGGATTAAATAACAGTATTTATTTGTATTGAAAACATAAATTCAAAAATATATTAAAATAATATTAAAATCTCTAATTTTGAAATAGAGAAGATATTTTACATTTATTTATTTGTAACTCATTTTCTCTATTTATTGCAGCTTTTGCTCCTTTCATTTTCATGAGACAAAAGCAGACTTTATTTTCTGCATTTGAACCTTTTTTTTTTTCCTACCTCCTCTGTCTCGTGTACTCGTAAAATTATTCCTTCCATGCCTTCCTCTCTCATCCTCTGTTTCACTACTACTGTTTGATCAAGTCTCCTAAAAATCGAAAAAAAAAGGAAGAAACTCTTTCAAATGGCCGACAAAACCGAATCAGAAGATTTCACTTCCCATAAACACCCAACTCTTCCTCAAGTCATAGACGAACTAAAAGAGCTCTGGGCTATGGTTTTACCAATCACAGCTATGAACTGTCTAGTCTACGTACGCGCCGTCGTCTCCGTTCTTTTCCTCGGACGGCTCGGTAGTCTCGAGCTAGCCGGAGGAGCTCTCTCAATCGGGTTCACCAACATCACAGGCTACTCTGTCCTCGTAGGACTCGCCTCGGGTCTTGAGCCAGTGTGTAGCCAAGCCTACGGAAGCAAAAACTGGGATCTCCTCACGCTCTCTCTTCACCGTATGGTCGTGATTCTCTTAGTCGCCTCTGTGCCCATTAGCCTCCTCTGGATCAACCTCGGACCCATCATGCTCTTTATGGGTCAAGACCCTGATATAACCGCTACAGCCGCTGAGTACTGTCTCTACGCTCTCCCTGACCTTTTGACCAATACGCTGCTTCAGCCGTTACGGGTTTACTTAAGGTCACAACGTGTGACAAAACCGATGATGTGGTGCACGTTAGCAGCTGTGGCGTTCCACGTGCCGTTGAACTATTGGCTAGTGATGGTGAAGCTATGGGGTGTTCCTGGTGTGGCGATTGCGTCTGTTGTGACGAATTTGATTATGGTTGGGCTTTTGGTTGGATATGTTTGGATGAGTGGAAGGTTGCATAAAAGAGTGAATGAGGGTGGTGGCTCTATTACGGCGGTGGCTCAGTCTTCATCATCTGTGATGGAGTTCGTTGGAGGGTTGGGACCATTGATGAGAGTGGCGGTTCCAAGTTGTTTGGGGATATGTTTGGAGTGGTGGTGGTATGAGATTGTGACTGTGCTTGGTGGTTACTTGGATAATCCTAAGCTTGCGGTGGCTGCGACTGGGATCTTGATTCAGACTACGAGTCTTATGTATACCGTTCCTATGGCTTTAGCTGGTTGTGTCTCTGCTCGGGTACGTGTCTTTACTCTTTTTTTTTTTATAGTCAAAATTAGAGTCAAATTGACTAAAAGTTGATTAAGTGGTGAAGAGTTGAGTCAAAACAATGATTGACTATGTTGATTAAGTGGTCCATATTGACCAAGTAGATAGTACTATAATTGATTTGGGTTTACAGATTGGTTTTCAAATTCAAACTGAAGATGAAACGTTTGAAGCAATATCAATTTTTTTTTTTTTCAAGATAAAAAAATTGTGGTGGCTTTGATTAAAAAGAAAAGTACAAAAGTCTTGGAATTTGGAGATGAGAAATCATTTTATTAGTGTGACAAAAAAAAGTTTTGGAAGATAGATTTGATTAACTTTATTTGTAATATGCATAAACTTTTCTTTTTGTTTTTTTTCTTGGTTTTCCAACGACCTTATTAATGGTTTAGAAAGCTACTTATTTGTTTCCTAGTAAAGTTTCTTAGAAGGAAGGCTCTCTGTTTTCTAGCTGTTTTTTGTTTTGTTTTGGGTAACTTCTTAAAGTTTTTTTTTCACAAAAAGAGAAAAAAATAAGTGGATAAAAAACGTGGAATGTGATGAGAAAATATTACATCAACTTCCATTAATAGGTCACCTCGTGGTATGTGATTGGACGTTAACATACCTAAAAAATATAAAAAAGTGGTTGAAAAGAGAGTAGTCAAGTGTGGTCTGTATTATTATTGCCAATCTCATGACCACTCTTCAACTTCATAGAAACAACTTGTTCTTTTCCGTTTCCTTCACATGTGACATAAGTTAGGCTTCATTAACTCTTTTTTCAAACATTTGGTTTCATTAATTTTTTTTCAGGTTGGTAACGAGCTAGGTGCAGGTAGACCGTACAAGGCAAGGCTAGCAGCGAACGTGGCTCTAGCTTGTGCATTTGTGATAGGAGCATTGAATGTGGTTTGGACCGTGGTACTAAAAGAGCGTTGGGCTGGGCTATTCACGGGCTATGAGCCACTCAAGGTGTTGGTTGCTTCTGTGATGCCAATTGTGGGGCTATGCGAGCTAGGAAACTGCCCGCAAACCACAGGTTGCGGGATTCTAAGAGGGACAGGTCGTCCTGCGGTTGGAGCACACGTGAATCTCGGGTCGTTTTATTTTGTGGGGACGCCTGTGGCTGTTGGACTAGCATTTTGGTTGAAAATTGGGTTTAGTGGATTGTGGTTTGGGTTGCTTTCGGCTCAAGCGGCTTGCGCGGTTTCAATATTGTATGCGGTTTTGGCGAGGACGGATTGGGAAGGGGAAGCGGTGAGAGCAATGAGTCTAACGAGTTTGGAGATGGGGAAAGTTGGGAATGATGAAGAGTCGTCGTCGTTGTTGTTGTTGGACGATCGTAATGGGAATGATGAGAAGTTGGGTAGTGTTTTGTAATTCATTTGGAGATCACTGTGGGGTCAAAATTCAGAACTTGTTCTGTGGGGGTGGTTTTTTTCATTAGTGATGATGAGTGGTTGACTCGTTTGATTTTAATGTTTTGTTTCTGTCCGTTTTTTTTTAGTGAATTTTCTAATTGAAATCTTGGAAGCTAAATCATTATTAGACGTTGAAAGTAAGATTAATAATTTGTTAAACATACAAAAAAACAAATATCGGATAACGCTTTTTGCTAGAAATGGTGAAAAAGAGAATAGTAGTAAAAGCTTACAAGAAACTTTTTTGGCCATATTAAGCGAAACACCATTAAACGCATGCCTATGGCCCCTATACACTCCTTTATTCCCTCATTTCGTGTGATTCTTTTCTATAACCAGTATTTTAAATACTTCCTCCGTTTCAAAATATAGGATGTTTTAAGGAAAGTACGCAGATTAAGAAGTTTTACTTTTAACAAGTTCAACCAATCAAAAACAATACTGCATAATATAAAATACTAAACTAATCTAAAAGTTGCATTGAAATTTGAAAACATCTTATATTATGAAACAAAAAGTCTCTCCAAAACATCTTATATTTTGAAACGAAGGGAGTATATTTTATTAAACTTTTTGCCTTTGAAAATTGTATTTTGTGTGTAAATAGTGTTTTATCTATTTTATCGTTAGGCGAGAAAACGATGATGAGGAATGGGTACAAATACATTTATTGTACTTTTCTAAATTGAAATGATACAGAACCCTACACATGCACAGGTGTTTTGTTTCCCTAAAAACTTTGGGACATGCCATTGCTAAAAGTATCCCATACAAAGAACTCTCTTTTTTTTGTCGGGCACTTCAAGTCTTGAACTATGGAATTAGAAGAATCGTGTCATACCAATCCGATTCATACCTTATCATCCTGTTTACATATCCAATCGTTGTAGTAAACCAAGTGACAAAGAAAAGTCGAAAACTGAAGCATTGGGATAATTCTTATGTTAATGCTATTTGAGACTCCCACAAAAATAAGTGAGGTATAAAATACATTGGGAATGGTTCGTGATTTGTAAATGCAAAAGGTTGAAGAAAGGAATGGAGTAAATGAGAGAGTAACAAGAGTGGGGACTTCATTAAAAGCAATGTCTCAAAGGGTCACGCTTGATGGCATGTAGGACTTGATGATGACGAGACATCTGAGATTTTGTTACTCCGTATTTTAAATGTACCTTTCGATAGAGTTTATATTTTTGCACATTCTTGTGCTTATCAAGTTATCAGTATATGCCAAAGAAATTAAAACCAAACAGTAAGAAGATTTCAAAAATTAATGAGAAAGGATCAAAGAATGTGAAAGCCTTTGAAAAGAAAGAGAGGGATCATGTGAATCCAACACATCTTAATTTACTCTCACTCTTCCTATATATCTTATCTTAATTCATGATTCATCTCTTCACCACATTTTTCTTCCTTTCAAAAACACTTTCTACATACGAGAGCTTGAACTATAAACTTCAAATTTTGTTAGGAATGAAATACGTATCTTTATTTGCGATTGTTCTTCTCCATCTCTTTGTTAGTAGTAATAGTTTCCAACGGGATCTCTTCAACTGTGAGTAATTTTTATGGCTATTTATTACATGATTCATGTTTAGGAGACAATGAACTTATTATATCATCTTGGTTGGTTCTTTTATTTGTTGTAGATGTGGCGAGTGGATCAAGCATACCTGATTGTTCGAACGCATGTGGTCCATGTAAACCATGCAAGCTCGTTGTGATCATTTCCAAGTGCTCAGCCTCCGAGGCTTGCCCTCTCGTTTACAAGTGCTTGTGCAAAGGCAAATACTATCACGTGCCTTCCCTCACCTAAAGCCTTCCTCATCTCACGTGACCACTTTTTTTCCCTTTTACGTTTTCAATGATCTCTTGTTGCTTCTCACTGTCACCTTAGCGTGTGGGTTTGATTTGTAATACCAAAATTGAATAAACGGCCAGGGAAAATATTATATTATTGGTTTGCAAACCCAATACAAAAACAAAAAAAAGCTTAGTAGTTGATGAACAAACTAATATACTATTCCTAAGGGAAGAGTCAGGGTCTGAATTTAAAGCTCTGTCTCGATTTCGTTGAAGTTCCAGTCTCTGACAAGGTCTCTTCTCACAGCACGGCTTCGTACTAAGCGTGGTGAGGCTCCTTCACCTGCTTGGAAATTGGGTTGTGGGGTTACCTTTGAGGATGATGCAGGGAAAGTGTTTGATCTAGCTGCTTGAACAAGTGAGTTCCTTGTGAGGCAGCTGGCAATCACAGAGCATCTACCTTCGTTGTCTGAGCTAGAAACAGAGTAGCTTCTAAATGAGTGGGATGGGCTCTCTACACTATGGCACACGAGGCACGCAAAACTCATTTTTTTTAATCTGCCTCGGTAAGTATCTTCTATACGGGGTTTGAATCACAAACACACTTGCTCTTTAGAATTACCTGCGTTTAGACATAATCCAATGGTTTCAGAAACAGACGAATGGAACATAAGATAAAAAGTCTGCTGCGAGTGATCTCTCATTTCTGTGGAACAAGTTACTTAAAAAAGGACCCTTCATTGTGGAGAACAAGAACTAAGCTAACCATTCACCAAAGTCAATTCCTTAACTCACGAAATCTAAGCAAAATCAGACACCGTTTCAAACAGCACTCTTTGGCTGACACTGCATCAATAAGATCATGACAATATCTTCTTGAGGATGATGTTCTACTAACATCTACATTAACAGATACAGAGCACAGACAAAAGCTCATTACTTTCTCCCCGACGAAGAATGTCCATGAACACTAGCTACTAAGAGGTGGCAGCTCCCAAACCATCAATGAGAAGTGTACATAACCAGACTCATGTGTTCAACATCTATAGACAAAGGCTTTATAGACTAAGACTCCATTTTCAGCAGCAAAAGGAGGCCAATGAGAATTAAACATCTTCGAATAAGAATTCAAGCGAATACACTATGATACACCACAAAAAAAAACCCCATCTCTAGCTTAGCCTAGATCAAGCTCTATGCCTATCTTACTCATCACTGCTAGGGCTCAGCTTCCGAACTACAAATTCAAACCTATATATCTTCAACTACAAATTCAAACCTAGATACACTAAAATCAGCTAGAGCAAGATCGACAAGAATTCAATTCCAATTGCGCGCTAGAGCAAGAGAGAGATAGAGAAAGAGTTGAGATCTGGAGAAGCAAAGCTTATTACCTCTTGGGTGATTCTCTCGAATTGAATTCGGTGTCCAGAGAAGTGACGACGATTACTTTAATTTCGAATTCGAGGTAATCCCCATCGTCATCATCACGAGGATCCAGAAACCAAAGCCTCGATTTGGGGGTTTATAGCTAAGTTTATTGCGCGTGTCCGACACGCGCCGCCACATCAAGCGAGATTTCCCGCGTGCGACGATGACACGGACATGCTAGTAAATGTTAACATACGCCATTTCATTTAACCCGCTTCCAATTTCTGAGAAACTTGGTTTAGTCTAAACCATTAAAATATTCTTCGGTTCTTGTACAATTCCAACCAATTCAAACCGGTTCATAGTCTTTTAAAAACAATCTTGCATCATCATTAGCAAATTCTTATGCTTCTTTTAAATCAGAATTTCCACAACAGAAGTAAGAAAAATAAACCTATCACATCTGGAAATTTACAGAAATTGTGAAGTCTTAAACGAGAGTTGATAATTAGAGGAAACACTAGAAGGATTTTATCCACTCCGCTTTCTTCATGATTCACATAACGAAAATAATACAGTTGTGCATATAGATGCCATTTCTTCCTCTTTACCACTTGTAAGCAGAAGACCATTCAAGCTGTGGATCAAAGGACAGACAATACAAGAGAGATTTATTAGATTTTATAACAGGTAGCGCTCACTCGGATTTGCTTGTTGAGATTGCATACCTTTAGGAACTCGTTCCAGCATTTGTCCCTCCAGTTAGATCTTCTAATTCATCAACAATCGCAGTGTAGCAAAAGAAGTATTGATCCTTCGATAAAAAGTAAGTACTAAACAAGTCAGAACACTAATGTGGTGAGGTAATATGGTAGCTAAAACTTGTAACCCCCAAAGATTTACCATGGTTTGAACCATCCCAATGCGTTGACTACGGAATTTTGCCACAGTTTTAGCAAGATCCAACGCAGACATATCGCCAGCAAGAACTCTCTGGATTGTGTTATGTATCGCACAGTATGTTCCAGTTCTTCCTATACCTGCGCTGATAAATTTAAAAACAATTCTCTCAGGAAACATTGAACACCACTTGCATACAGGCACACTCATTGACATGGCATCGTACCTGCAGTGCACAATGATTGGGCCAGCACTAGGCGGTACTTGATATAGTCTTTTTAGAATTTCACGGACAGCCACAGTATCCTTGGGAACTCCATGATCAGGCCACTCTGGATACTGAATATGCAGAACAGACATGGGCTGATCCTCCGTCTGAAACACGTCGTTCATAATGTGAAACATGCTAGACCTTTAAAGAGAGAACTTGCTCGGGGAGAAATATACAGAAGCAAACTGATATAGGATTCTTACCTCCTTGTATTTAACCTCAAGGTTCCGTAACATCAGTGAAGTGTCAGTAGTCTTTATCCACTTTGTCATCACAGATATGTTGCCAAATTCTCTAGGTCCATCTCCGGCTTGAAAATAGTCACCACATTTAACAGTCTGTGACAAGAAGACAGATAAGTTCGAATGAAAAAACAAACTAGATAAGTTTGTTTTTAAATCAACATAAGCGAGACAGTTATCTATCGTCATCACTGTAAACGAAACATTCAAACCTTACTAACAAATAATGAACTAATGTTTGATTGAACAAGAGGAATCTACGGTTGAGTAGACCATCAAAACCAAATGCTCACAACAAATATACCAATATTCTTCCCGTCTGCTTGGATGTTATCGTCTAAAAAAAAATATAGTAATAGATGCCTTGATGATCAGATTATATGTCACTGAATATCCTAACTTAATGCCAAGCGTGAATCTATCCATTACCAAGTGAGGCTTGGTGACACTCTAGCATTAAAGATAGGTACATAGATTTACCTCAAAGGGAATGTAACACCGACCAAAAGATCAAGGGGAAGATAACATTACATCATCCTTACAAACTAACTTAATTAGGAATGAATTCATCGATCATCAAACAAATAAGATAGTGGCATTCCTGTTTCGTCAAGCAACACAACACCAAAGAAAAAAAGACTCATATACACACAACCTTTAAGTTAATGAAAGCAGAGAGTACCTTATAATTGTCAACCAATCGAGTGAGCATAACAATGATTGGGCAATGGTGCTGAATTACCATCTCCCAGAAGTCTTCCATCGTGTGTGGTAGAGGACCTTGCGTAGCTATGAACTGAGAAATACTCTCAGAATCCGACGTCTACCATAACATAAAACCCATTGTAGAAGAAACATTCAATAATCAATAAACAGAAAGCTACAAAAAACACACACACAAGTAAATAGACTAAGAAGAAGTGTTACCTTGATTAAGCTAGCATTCACATATCCTTCTGCAGACGATCTGTAATCTTTACATGGATTCAGAACAATCCTGTTATTGTCAACTAAAACCAAAAAGCCAATCCGATTAGAACTATACTCTACTTAGCATATTTGCAAATAAAAGGAAAAAGGAATATTTACATGGAACAACATCTCTGTATCTGTTCTTCTCAATATTAACATTGTTCATAGCTAGTGTACAGCTTAGCAGCATCTCCGTTGGCCTCAACCTATTAGCCTGCGTTGCGTTCGACTAGAGTCTATTAATACATACGTAATTGTGAATAAGAGACTAGAGAGAGGATGGATCTGTAACCTGTAGATTGGCGAATTCATGAGCGATCGAGTCGGGATTTTCGATTTTTTCCCGGAAAACGCCGAGAGCTTGACGGCAGTAGTTGAGCTGATCGGGAGATAGAGAGAGTATCGAAGGAGGAGAATCAGCGGATGAGAAATCGAAACGATTCGAGCCGGTGGAAAGAGTCGCGGCGGAAGGAGTCATCCCTGTCGCCATGTCTGATCGACGGTGGGATCTAGTAGCGCGACGGCAGGAACTGAAGTTGCCCGTCGTGTGAGGCGGAGTGAGAGAATCGGAACCTTTTTTTTTTTTTCTGATCAATTTGAAGTTTTCTAATTGGCTTGGGCTCTTTCTCTCTCTCTCTTTCTTTCCTCTCTATACAAATAAAAAAGGAAATGGTTTGAAACTTTGAATATTACAAAAAAAAGAAACTTTGAATATTAATTAGTGGGATTTTACTAAGTTGCATTTTTTTATTTGATGCACCATCTTTGACTGTTGATTATATGACAATTTCCTTCTTCTTTTTTTAATTTTCTTCTAATTATTAAAGTTAACGACCATACTCTAAATGAATCTATTTTTAATATTTTTTCCTTTGTTTCTATCTAATTATTAAATTTGATGACCATACTATAAAGTAATCTATTTTATATATAATTTTAGCAAAGCTTTTAAGCAAAGGAACCATATAGAACTTGTAATTTTTTTATTAAAGCTATTATAAATTCTGAAGAAGTTTAAATACATAGATAATTTAATCAATTATTTAAAACGGGGAACCTCACTGGATAAACTATAGTGGGCCTTAGTGTAGTGCAGTGAAGTGACTTTAGTGCAGTGGCAGGAGGTAAGTCCATTTGTAGAAGGCACAATCACACAGGGATCGAGTTCCGCTCTCTACGAATGTAGGGATTTGGCTAATGGGCCGGCCAGTTGTGGAGAAAAAAAAAAAAACTATAGTGGGCCTGAAAAACCCAACTTAAAAGCCCATTAAAATGATAGAAACTGTAGACTACTGAGTAACACGAGTGGAACGAGCAACAGTCTCCAACATCAACAATGTCTTTGAAACGCCATTGATGAGCCAAAACCCTCTTTAAACCCTTTCGTCTCTACCAAAACCCTAAAAAAAAACCACAAAATCGCCGATGAAATCCATTTTCCGTACCATTTCTACTCGCCGTCATTCCGGCCACCGAACCTTCGCCGATACGACGGCGGAAGATGTCTACAAATTCGTGAGAGACAGAGGTCTCGACCACGCGGTCGAAAGAGAGAAGAATCTCAGACCGCTTCTCAGCATCAAAGACCTAATCAGATCGGAGCCAGCGAAATCAGTCCCGATCTCAGTTATCACCACTCAGAAAGACTCACTCCGAGTTCCACTCCGTCCGATCGAGTTCATCCGAAGCTTCCCTTCCGTTTTCCAAGAGTCTCTCCCCGGAGGAATTGGTATTCACCCTCACATCAGCCTCACGCCGGAGATTCTAAACCTCGACTCCGATGAGCAGTTGGTTTACGGAAGTGAGAGTTATAAGCAAGGTTTAGCTGATAGGCTTTTGAAACTGTTGATGATCAATAGGATTAACAAAATTCCATTGGAGCTTCTTGATTTGTTGAAATGGGATTTAGGTTTGCCTCAGGATTACGTTCAAACTATGGTACCTGAGTTCCCTGATTATTTTAGAGTTATCAAATCTAAGTTACGTGGATGTAGTGGTGAGCTAGAGCTTGTTTGTTGGAGCAATGACCATGCTGTATCTGTGTTGGAGAAGAAAGCTAGAACGGTAGGGAAAGGAGAGTACACGAAAGGATCTGCGATTGCTTTTCCGATGAAGTTTTCAAATGGTTTTGTGGTTGATAAGAAGATGAAGAAATGGATTGATGATTGGCAGAAACTGCCGTATATCTCTCCTTATGAGAATGCACTTCATCTGTCTGCGACTAGTGATGAGTCTGACAAGTGGGCGGCTGCTGTTTTGCACGAAATCATGAATCTTTTTGTGTCCAAGAAGGTTGGGAAAGATGCTGTTTTGCATCTCGGTGAGTTTATGGGATTGAGATCAAGGTTTAAGAGAGTTTTACATAACCATCCCGGTGTCTTTTACTTGTCGAGTAAGCTTAGGACTCATACTGTGGTTCTTAGAGATGGTTACAAGAGGGGGGTGTTGATAGAGGGTAATGAACTGGTGACTAGCAGGAACCGTTACATGAAACTCATGAATACGGTTAAGAAAGATAACAAGGCAATTTCTTCCAAAAGCAAGAGAGAAGAGAAGGGGAAGGTGGAGGGGGAAGTTTGTGACACTGATGCAAAGGCTGGGAATGATGATGACATTTCTGGTTCTGATGTTGAGGATGATCGTAAAGGAGATTTTGTTGATGATGACGAGGACGATAGTGAAGATGATGAAGTGGATCAAAACCAGAGTCTGAATCGTGGTCGTAGAAATTCAAGTCCAAGAGCAGGTAGGAGGAGTTTTGGGAACTCAGGTTCAAGGGATAAGCCACAATCCAGGCGGAACAAGATCGGCTTAAAGACCGAGAAGAAGAGGAGTCGGATGTATTAAAAAGACTTTAATCCATGTTTACTGGTGGCTGCTTTTTCAGCGGGTTTGTTTCTTGTCCTGTTTAGTAATCTTACTCTATAGCTTGTTCTTTTCATTCTTACTTCTCAGGGGAAACAAGAGTTTTTTTTTAAAGAGTGAGTTATATTCCACGGTTATGCTTAGACCTTATATCTGACTTTCCCAAGTGATATTTGCAGACTCATGATATCAAGTAGTTGTATTACTTGTGTGGGATACTAACAGTACTGAATCTCATTCATTAACAATATCAAAGTAATGAGTAACACTTCTCAATCTCATTGGACCTAGAAGGATTGTAAAACTGAAGAACAAATTCCAAATAAAGACTACACTTTATCAATAAACTACGCCGTGTACATATCAAATTTGGACATTGTTATTTTTGACAAAAATTTCCCTCACAAGGCATATTAATAAAGAAGAACACAGCAATGAACACAGATAGCCACACATGTCTGGATAGTATTCTTCTCACTTGCCTATGCAACTTTGTTTTGGAACTCAGATGTCTCATAGACTCGCGCAGTGTTGTCGACAGAGACCGAAACAATGTAGTCCGTGTTGGTCGAGACTGAGATGGCCTGGACAGCATCTTGGTGACCATGGTAGGTATGGATGTAGTTGCCTAATAAGCTGTCCCAAATGCTCACTGTACCATCGGCGCAGCCAGTAGCTATATACTTGGAGGATCCTATCCAAGTCAGGGATGTCACACCTTCCTGTAGTCAAAGAAAAAGAGAGGATTTGTTTTAGTTTCAATCTCTGTTTTGATTCTATCTCAGAGAAACTACCAGGTTCATACCGCGTGTTCGCAGATGAATCTGGGAGTGGAATGCTGCAAATCCCAGATTACAAGCTTCTTGTCCATTCCACCTGTTGCAGCCAAAGGGATGGTTGCGGAGCTTGGTGAAAACTTCGCACATTCAACTGAATCCGTGTGAGAAGTCAAAGAGCTCACAACCTGTTGGTTAGATTACTCACAAGTTAGTTAATATGTCAAATAGTTATGAGAAGCACCCATTTAATCCAAGAAAATGGTGGATCAAAGATGGTGTAAATAGAAAGTTTTCAAGAAATAACAGGTCTTCTTAGTAGCACTTGCTAATTGAAATGATATATATTATAAACCAATCGTGTGAAAAGATCGGTAAGAGCAATAAACTAAAGTACAAACCTTCCCGGTGACTATATTGACAATGTGAACTGAACCGTCTTTTGAGCCACTGATAGCGAGACTTGAGTTCGAGTTAACGTCTAAGCATGTCAACCCTTCTGTATGATACGGATGACCTACACACAAAATCAGAGGTTAGCGTTTCACACCATTTACTCTCTCACTTGTACAGTAGTAACATGTAAAAACCAAAAGAGCGCTTGCCTTTAACAACATGAATGCTTTCGCAAGTTTTTGGGTTCCATACAATCAAACTTGCATCATCAGAGCCAGTACAAATTAGTTTACCTACAGTATCCACACACACAGGCAAACAATATAATGTAAACAGGTATGCTCAACAAGACAATCCATAAAGTAAATAAGGTAGAAGCTAATGTTTGATACCATCAGGGGTGAAGTCACCGCAAGTGACATTCAGATTATGTCCGGAAAACATATTAAGATAAGCTCCTTTATCAGCATTCCACATCCATAGAGAACAATCTTCTGATCCAGCCAACACAACGTGTCCTCTCGGATGCCATCTCACCCACTGAAACAAAAAAACCACACAGTAAGTAACTAGATTTGAACTCAGAATTTGATAATACAAAACCTAACTGCGTCAAGCACAATAATTTTAATTTGATACCTCGATTCCACCACCTGGACCATCCAAAACACATTTCAAATCCCCTGAAGAAGCATCAAAGATCTGAACAACACCATCTAATCCACCAGAAGCAAGTAACTGGCCATCATAGCTAAAAGCTAAACAAGAGACAGAGTCCTTGTGACCAAGAAGCTCAGCAGCCCAATCTCCATTACCAATTTTCCAAAGAAAGCCTTTATCATCTCCACCTCCAGTTGCAACAAGCGTAGCATCTGTTGGACTACAAGCCAATGCATAAAGCTCACCTGTCAAAGTAAAAACTTTCTTAGTTTCATGAGAATTACAAAAACAATTTTGAGAGGTAATAAAAACGTTACCTTTGTGACCAGTGAATGTGTGAACAGAGTCATCGTTCTCATCTGCATCAATACATAAGAACTAAGAACCAATAAAAATAAAATCAAATGAGATTTTGAGGAAAAACACAATTTTGTTACCAAATTGTTCGCCATCATCGTCCATATCATCGTTATCATCTGCCTCAGGAAGATCTGAATCGACAATAGAAGAGTCACACACATACACACTTATATATATACATAAATACAATTAAAGAAGAACATGATTGAAGAATTAAAAAAAAAAAAAAGATACCTTGTTCGTCGACATCGTATTCACGGAGAACATCGGATTCACCAAGGAAAACATCTCCTTCATCCTCTTCTTCTTCCCCTCCTGAATGATTCATATCCATATTATTACTCATCTTCTTCTTCTTCTTCTTCTTCTCTCTTACTACAGATATTTTTCACAGCCACCACGAAGAATCAATGAAGACGGCAGAGATGGATGGAGCCTGGAGGTGTGACGTGTCACGACGATGTAACGCGAAGACACAAAGTACAAAAACCCTTCACTTCTCGTTTTTTTTCCAACAAAAACCCTTTTTTCATTTTCCTACCAAACGACGTCGTTTGTTTAATGATACGACGTCGTTACATCTCGTATAGAATATTTTTTTTTTTAACAGTGTTCTTAAATCTTAACATTAGACAACAATCTTACACAAACATTTGTAGATTATTATACAATTTTCTCCTTCTAAGCACAAAATCAACAAAGGCTAGATTCGTTTTCTTTATAAGAAAAACGAAAACTTGCGGTTAAAAAAATAAAAATTACCTACTTTGTAAAAATTTTATATTGTTCAATAATTATATTTATAAAGAGTTTGTTTGTTTTTGTTTTTTTGGTTACCTAGGACCAGATAACTCAACAGCGTGCAAGTTGTAAGTAGAATCAAGGATCCAATCAGAGTTAGGATTTGGACTCATATCAATCTCTTCCCTCAAAATCTCAACCTTTTGCCATTCGTCCCATTTCTCCGCAAGACCATCTCCTTCGAGCATCCTTACAACTTCAGACATCTTTGGTCTTTCCATTGGTGATCCTTGCGTGCAAAGCAACGCCACTTGTATCACCTGTTCCAGCTCTCTCTCCTCGTAGTTTGTTTGAAGATCTGGATCCACCAACATCTCTAGCTTCTTCTCCTTCAACAGCCCTTTCACCTTAAGCAATACAACAAGTATATCATTAGATTTCAGTTTCAGTAGTTTTGTCAACATCACACTGAAGTTTTATGTTATTATTATTACCCAGTCGAGTAACATGACGTCGTCGTCGTTTGCTAGGCGAGCAAGATCGAAAGCTCTTTGTCCTGTGATAAGTTCTAGAAGCATGATGCCATAACCGAAAACGTCGGTTTTCTCTGAAGATTTTCCGGTAGAGAGATATTCTGGAGCTATGTGACCGATTGTGCCACGGACGGCTGTTGTCACGTGAGTATCTTTGTAGTCCATTAGCTTCGCCAGCCCGAAATCTCCAACCACGGCTTCGAATTCTTCGTCTAAGAGGATGTTTGCTGCTTTTACATCACGGTGAATGATTTTTGGATCGCAGTGATCATGTAGGTATGACAAACCACGAGCTGAGCCTAACGCTATTCTCTTCCGCGTTGGCCAATCAAGCGGAGGCTGTGACGGTGGCCTCTCTGTACCATTTGTGTAATCAAAAATATGTTACCGTAAAAGAAAACATGAAATAGATTAAAGATGAAATAAACGGAGAGTTTTACTTACCTCTGAGACATGAAGCAACGCTTCCGTTGGCCATGTAAGGATACACGAGCAGTCTCTCGGTCGGTGTCATGCAGAAACCTCGTAATCTCAAGAGGTTTCGATGAACTGCCATACTTATCATCTCTACTTCTGTCTGAAACTGGAGCTCTCCACCTGGAGTTCGTTCTTCCTTCAGTCTCTTGACAGCAACAAGAGTTCCGTCTGCCAAACGTCCCTTGTAGACTTTACCGAACCCACCTCTCCCCAGAATGTTTTTGTTACTAAACCCGTCGCTCGCCACTTGTAGCTCCCGCAAAGAAAACCTCTTGAGCTGTCCCAGATGAACCTCTGGATCTTCTTCGGCTGCACATAGATTTTGCAGTTGAGATTTTACTCAAGTAAGTTTGTAGCTCAAAAGACAATGGCTCCTCTAATGATTCTCATCAATAGTTGTTCCAATACTTTATTGTAAAGCAACTTGCTGGCTAAAAATTGTGCAAATCAGATATCTGAACAGAATTGAGTGCAAATAATAAAACTCACCAGGCACGTCGAAGAAAATATCTAGTGGCTTTCTTCGTCGCCACCAAGCAAAGGCTATTGCAGGAGCAGCAAACAGCAAAGCAGCACCTGCAGCAACTCCACCAGCTATTGCTCCAGTTATACCGTACCCACCTGAAATCAGATTAGACGCATCAAAAAGCTAAAACAATATCAATGTGTTTACTGGCAAGATGGTTACATGAGAATTAGATAGATAAGCATAGATTTCTCATCTTCTGCATCATATAATGTAAACTGAAAAGAGGGGGCTTACTTGGGGTAGAAACTGGTGGAGGTGGAATAAAAGGTGGCGGAGGAGAAAACGGGGGAGATCCAGGACATGGGTGACTTGTAACAGGTCCACATAGGTCTAAGTTATTAGCAAAACTGCACAAGGAAATGAGAATCTCAGTTGCCAATAAGTTCAGACATTGGCACAATAACTGAAACAACTGGAGAAAGATAGAAATATAACCTGATTGGTGTGAAGAGTGAGAAGGAGCCGTTGTCAGGAACCGAACCGGAGAGCCGGTTATTCGATAGATCTCTGTTATACATCCATAAAGGTTAAGTGAGTTAACTCAAAAGAGCTCCAATGGAGTAGACATAAGTGAAAGTTGATGAGAGAACTCACAACACTTGAAGGGTAGTGATATTGGTCAGTGACATGGGTATCGACCCTGTTAGACTGTTGTTGTTAAGCCGGCTATTCTTGCATGCAAAATTTTCAGCAAAGAGTCAAAAATCGGGACCAGTGAAGATGTAACAAGACTGTAACTGAGACGGTAAAGCAAAAATATACTCACAGAAACCTCAGTTTTGAAAGCTTCCCCAAGGATTCAGGGATGGGACCAGTGAAGCTGTTCAAGTAAAGATCCAAGCTCACTAAGTTTGTCAGATTTCCAAGATTACCAGGAATCGGGCCAGTTATGTTGTTACTATAAAGCTCCCTGAAATAAAATAAGATATTTTTTTTACAAAAGGTATCTTGAGTGCATCATTTTTGTATCAGATTTTGGATTGTGTTATGTTAAAACATCATGCTTTAAGTGCAACTTACAAATACTGCAAATTCTTGAGCACACCAAGCTCCGGAACTAAATGACCAGACAACTCTGCATTTCCCAAATCACTGTAGTGGACAAAAGAAATAAGAAAATGTCAGGAACCACATTGAGTTCCAAAGTTAACTGATAGGGGATTAGTAGGAAGCTTTACACTCTAACGACGCTGTTCTCGTTGTTGCAAGTGACGTGGAACCAAGTGCAAGGATTCACAAGCGTGGGATCCCAGCTTTGCAAGACATTGTTCGGATCAACTAGAGTGACCCTTAAAGTATGCAAGGCATCACCTGCAACAAGAACCACAAAATCCATGTTTTTAGTAACACAATTGATGAAAAAACTTTCAAGAGAACTAATGAAACAGATCCTTTTAAGATTTAATAACTAAACAAAATCGATATAGTTTACAAAACAAAATGAAGTCTTCCAGAGAATGTTTGGATCAACAACATCAATCTAAAGCTGTATGTAGTTTCAAGACCCACCACAAATAACATAAGCTTCAAGTTGTTACAGACATATCTCAAAGAAAGATCAAAATACCCAGCTTTTCAACCATAAAAAAGAACAAGCCTTTTCAATTTACAAAGTTGATATGAAAAAGAAGAAACAGTGGATTCACAGTAAAATGTGCACTAAATCTAAAACCTACAACGAACAACAACATCTTCCTACACAATAGAACTTGTCTAAACATAAATCAACAAGAAGCATTATCAAATTCAAAAATGCAGACACTAAAAGAGCGATTCACCTCCCCTCAAATAACAAAAGAATCGAGAAACGAGTGAAGAAGAAGGTGAGGATTGAGTAACCACAAACCTTCTAAATTAGCAGAAGCAAGCCACAATGGTAAGATGAGTGAAAGTAAAGTAAACACCACAAAAGTCATCTTCATTATCAAATCCTGGTGTTTTTAATCTCATCAGATCCGAGAAAACCCTAACCTCTGAAAAAAATTCTCAACATTTAACACTTTAGAGAGACGACGACCTCAACACTGAAGAAAAAGAAAGAAAAAAATCCCATTTTTAGCGAAACCCATTTAGCAGGGAAACAAACATTAGAGCAAAAAAAGGAAAATCAAGAATCCTAATTCTCCGGCGTTCTCGTCGTCGTCTTTTCTCAATCAGACTCTACACTCTCTCTCTCTCTCTCTCTCTCTCTCTCTCTTACTGATAAACAAAAGTTGAATAAGAGAGAAAAAAAAAATATAATTCTTTTTTTAAAAAGGAAAAAATATAAAATTAAAACGTGAAGTAATAATAACAAAAGAGCTTTATGAGAAAAATGTTAGTAAGCCGCAACTAGAACAAGCCTGCCAGAGAAACTATGATTAGTCTTGTTCCTTCGTTCGTCTTCTTTTCTTTTTTTTTTTCTGAATAAATTATTAATTTTTTGTTTTTTGGTCATTTATATAAGTGAGATCTCTCAACAGGGCAAAGTTATTTATTTTATTTATTTATGAGAGGGGCATGCAAGTGTGAAGGAAGAGGAAGACGAGGAATACAGAAGCTGACCAGAACGGTGCTGCCCGTTCGTTCTGACCGTGTTCTTTTTGGCAGTTCAGAGATAAAAGAACAAAAAAAAACGGGTTTAGTTCGCGGGAGGGAGAGAGAGAGAGAGAGAGATGGTTTCGTTGAAAGGGACGTCACTTGGCAAAGTTTAGTAGTTGAAAGCTCTTTAACGCTCCTTGTTTCTCCTGGTCAAACCTCTCTCTCTCTCTATGGGGCCTCTTTATTTCTAACCTTTTCTTAATTAATGCAAGTTAAGATTCGTAATGAAATTGAAAAGGTTAAAATGAAAAAAAAAAAAGAGTTAAATCACTTGGGAGAATCTCATACCAAACATATGAAACAGTACTTATTATCTTCTGTTTTATACATTACCGTTAGTAAAAACGAAAATGATATCGCTATTTATCTTTTATTTTCAGTGATTAGAGACTCTATGATCGTTATGTTTATCGAATACCGAAATTAGGTTAACGGAACATGTAGTTATTAGACTTTTTCTGTCTTTTTTTTTTTTTCTTTTGAAAACGTAACTTTCGCAGCGATGAAATTGAATGAAGCATTTTTTTTTTGTATGAGTATTGTCAAAATTTTGGTGGAAGAAACTGTAGAGAGACGGCAAAGACAAGATTTGGCCAAGTTCCACTGTGGATTTTTAGTATCGGCGTGCTCCATATGACTCTACTACTGTTCCACGGAGTACAATTTAACATTAACTTGTCTTCCTATTATTATTATCTTTTTTTTTTCAAAACGATACTTTGCCCATTCAATAAGTACATCGAGTAGTGTAGAAAGTAAAATAAGAAAGCTGATGCATTTTGTTAACCTATATAAATAATATCACACATTCATTATGCTTACCCCATGTGGTGGACTCTTTATTTTCATTATGATAAAAAAAGGTTTCTAGAATAAAATTTAAAGTAAAAAAGGGATACTGTCATTTTACAAAACATTTTTCAATTTTCATGATAATGCTTACAATTATTTATCTATTGTGAGTGGTTAAAAATCAGCTGGTATGCAATGATTGAATTTACAAATCCTGTTCTAGTCCCCTCCCTCTCCCCACATTTTTCATATTCATAAATGTAAAAACAGAAGATGCTTCAAATTCAAGATTTCACAAAACCAGCTATATAATTCTCAAAACAATTAGAGATCCCTTGTTATGGAAAGAACCACACTTTAAGAAGATTTCGTCAAAACTAAATGAAACAATAGAACTTGATTAAGACTAGATATGTTTTCCTAAATACAACGGAATAATATTCTACTGCAAATGACAACCGAGCGTTTGAACTTTTCAATCCAGGTTAAAAAAGGTTAAAACCAAAAATTGAGAAAACACAGAATTTACAGAGAGCAAAAAGATACCAATGCAAAAAAGAAGACACAGGACGCAAACGCCATAATTTGGAGAAGAAACATATAACATCATCCTAACAAAAAAACAGTAGTGCGGGGGCGCAAACGCTGAACGCTGTTTTACCGATCATAGAAACTCATTTGACCTAAGTGAGTTTTCGCCAGATAGATCCTTTGTTAGCAGCTAAGCACTTGACTCTCGGGAATACAAAGCCTGTCTTTGGGGGATTACCATCTACAAGGGTGTTCTCATATATTTCTCTGCACTCTTGCACCACCTGTTTTTCATCACCATTAACCATTTCGCAATTAAAAATTCTTCTTTTTCAGTCAAACTCTTACTATTTCGTAACAATTCAAGACTCGTAGCCATAGTGTGAAAATCCATGCGATTCCCTACCAAACTAACCTGCGTTGTCCTAAGCAAATTACATTTTTTTTTAAGAAGAGTTTTGGTGTTTACCTCTTTCGTGTCCTTCCGTGGTATACCTTCACGCAGTCCCACAAGCTTCTCCACGACCTCAGCCTGTGTATCATATATTAGAGATCACATGAGTTGAGGAAAATGATCTTTTGAAATCAAGAGTGATCTTGTAAAACAAAGAGTAGACTTTATTTTTCTGATATAATTTACCGGGCAGTCAGGCTGGTGCTCAAGAATGTTTGAGTACACAAGGGTAAATGCATCCAGACTCTCTGCGGACGCAAGTTCTCTCAGATCGCTCATTATTCTGATTCTGCTCTCCACTTTCTGTAACACAATCCCAGTGGATATAATAAGCTCTACTTAAAACGAAAAATAACATTTTCAGGTCAAAACGAATTAAGTGCCAAAACCAACTTACAGATGCACTTATATACTCCCTAAAGAAATCCATAAGAACCTCCTCGTCCAGCCTCATCCGTTCAATAGTTTCTTCCTTGATGTAGTTTTTCTGGAATTACATGCGTTCACCAGACCAAGATTCAGTCTGTATGTATACTGAAGAAATATGAAAGGTAAATACCGGAGAATAGATGGGGAAACCTGTGTTAGGAGATGATCAACATAAACAACGACTGTTTCTTCCAGACAAGCTTCAACAAATCTTCTAAATGATCTTTCTTCAACATACCTGCATCACCATTCACCGCCAAGACCTCAATAGAGTTGTGACAATTCAAGTTCTGTTACACAAAAGGGGACACGGAGAACTTACATTTTCACATCTGTGAAATAATCACCAAAAGTTGCCACGAGATACTCGGTAACCTGTCCCTCACACCATTCTATAAAGTAAACAGCAAAGTTAGGAACAAAATCAAGAACTTGAATCAAGTAAATAAGATCCAAAGTGCTGTTTTAGGAGGAAAGGTAGAGATAAAATGGACGAAAGAGTGTAACTTGATTCTTAAATGATTATGTTATAAAGAACTGAACTATAGATTCTTAAATGGAGAATAGTCTAGATCTATTAGAAATCAATGGAACCCGGTAGCAAAAGTATCAATGAGTTAGCAACGCCCGACTGCCTCTATTTAAAGGTAATAGATTAGTCCTTCAGACTGGTAGATACCTTTCTGGTAAAGCTTGACAAGTAATTCTTGAACTCCTGGATCCTCAAAGATAACGCGAACTGTTTGATGCACTGCTTCCTGAAATCAAAGGACGATATGGGACATGTGTAAGAAGTCCAACATAAATTTTACTTTTAAAGATCGCAAGCTCAACTTAAATTTTCATCTAAATAGCCATCTGGGCAACTACAATGCCATAAATCGAGATGCAAGAGCTACATTTGGATTGAAGACAGTGGAGAAAAGGGAATCTTTGACGAACCTTAGCCACCTCCAAGAAACCTTTGCAAGTGTCTTCAAAATTCACCTGGCAGAATCACCACATTAGAGAAGCATTTTCTAAACATGCAAACAAGGTGCAGGCGGTGATAGACGTGAAGGAGTATAGAAGGACTGAGAATGGGAATGATGCTGTGGAATTTGAAAACTCCAATCAAAAGAATCAATCGCAAGGAAACTGAGCTCAATAACTGACAGCTGGATTACCTGCTCCGCATAATTCTGTGGAAGAGCTTCTAAAGTGCTATTACTCAACTCCATGGCAAGGTCATAGCAGCGAAGGTTGTTGTTTATCTGTAGACAATATTAACAAATATAAATATTCGTCGAAAAATGAGAGAATGGTAAAAGTGCCATCAAAAGAGTCATATCTTTTGACATACCATAGCGCATAGAGGTTCCAGACCAATATCAGAAGCAGGTTCTTCAACTCTCTTCTTTTCAGCTGCTTGGAAATCAATCATAACCTGAAGTAATCCACAATATGAATCAAAATATAGAACATACACTATGAAATTTATAGGTATAAAAGTTAGACAACAATGAAGCACATACTGTTGCACGAAAATTACAATCAGCTTAAAACACAATGAAGAGGAATAAAATAGAAAAGAGAAAAAGGGGGTCAATTGAATTGGACGTTAAGATGAGATACGGAAGAAAATGCTGGGGAACGGGTAAAGTCTCAAAAATTAACTTCACCAGTCCTAGAAGAAAGCAAATAACAATTTGAAACCTCTTAAGTATATAGTCGATAAAATAGCCTGAGCAGGGAAATGAAATATTCTCAACTATAACCTATTTCAGTTCATAGCCGCACAAAGAAATTAGGGGTAACCAAAAAATCTCGTTGCAACCTCTCTGACTTGCCTGGATGATAGCTAAAGCAATCCTGTACAACATAACATCGGTGCTATTATCTCTGACAATTTGCACTTGCTCTCCAAGTATTCTGAATAGATCTACAGCCGCTGGTGTGTATAATTTCCCTTCCTCTGTCTTTTTAGGTGGTTGCACCTTATCCGCTTCAAGGATATTCATGTACCATTTCTGCAAACAAAGTGGATTGGCAAGTAAAGTTTTAGCAAAAAGAACTGTAAAACTTACGACATAAAAAACTAACAGCGAAGGTCAAACATGGATGTCATTACCTTCGTTGTAGCTTGCATTCTTTCCACATATGCATTCATTAGAGGATCCATTGAACCACTCTCAGAACACACTTGAGCTAGTGAATCATCAACACCAAGTGCAATCAGGTTTTCTTGGTACTCTACTACCCAACCAGTCACCTAGCAAGATCCAAAAGAAAATGAAAAGATACATCACTCTCTACAGGATACATAATGCACAGAGACAAGGTATAACGAATGAGGCATGTTGATGAGACAAAACATAGTCAGTCACATTTTTCAAGGTGTTCCTTGTCTAAAAACTGACACCACCTTGACATTGACTTAAATATCATGCATGGTTGAATGAAAAGGTCCTTAATATTAGGCGAGAAAACACAGAGACAAAGCACCAAAGGCAAAATTTGCGAAGTCTGACTGCGATACAACATGGCAGAACACTACAAACAATCGAGCTTTACGAACCTTTAAAATTTCTATATTTGTCAGATCGTTTGCCCTGTCACTGAGCAATCTGAGCATTTGTATGAACCTCTCGGTATACAGGTTCACCATAAGCTGAAATATCTCGTATCTGCCAACAAGGAAGATAGCTAAGAAGACCATTTAATCCTTGGGGGGAAAAGGAATAAATTTCTAGCTGTAATCTTTCATTGTTCTAGAGGAAATAGATGGAGATAAGAAAAAACCTCGGAGGAAAACAAGGAGCCACATAGTCATAAATATCTCCAAGTTCCTCTCCAATCTAGTTGTCAAACACAATAGAAAGAAAGCGAAAAACACAGTTAATACTACAGTATATGTGAAAATAACAGAAGAAAACGAGGTTGACATCAATCATTATAACCGTGGAAGATAGAGAGTTAGCATCGGCGATTAACGTTTATGGAACAGGAACAGGAACAGCAATATAAGATGGTCAGGTAAATTTGGAACGTTTGCAACAAAACAGTAACATACTAGATCATCAATTCACTACAATTAAATTTAACATAAAATACTAATTCAGTCAACTAAAGGAGATCGACTGAAACGCCTAGAAGAAACACAAATCTATCACATAGTTGAGTACAATTTCAATGAACTTCAGAAAAGAAAAAATGAAGAAGTGTATGCAAGCAAGGGAATCAGTCGCACAAACCGTTCTAGCTTCCTCCAAAGCTGCTTTTAGATCTTCAAATACAAGCTGGTCAATAAGTTCAGTGTTAGGATGACCACACAGAGAAACACATATTACTTTTAGCTATGCAACCAAAAAAATTCCAAAATGAAAGACCCACCGTCAAAAGCCTGTTAAATCGATTTTCGACTGCCTTTCGAATTTGCTCGTAGCATTTGTCCTTGTAGCCTTTCCCTTGGACTTTTAACTTTTGTTGAGCAAGACCCTTTGACGAAGCTGACGTTGTCGTAGATTTCCTAGATTCAACAGAACGATTATAAGACATGTCAGTATGTCACAAATGATTATGGGGACTTCAATAAAAATGCATAGCTTTACAGGAGACTAGATCAAGGGAAAAATTATCGTAGTCAAACCCACAGTGAAAAAGTGATAGAGGTTTCAACAACAGCTGAAACAACAAATCAAGAAGAATATGAATAAAACATATCGGACTCACTTGCCAGGCCTTCGGGGATTTGCTACAGATGCCATCGCACCTTCTCCCTCAGCCTCTGCTGCTTCTTCAGCAAGTTGTTGGTCAAGAATTTCTTGCATTTCAACAACCCTTTGATAGGAGAAACCATAGTAAGTTACTACCAGATTCAGTTAGCCAATTCACTTTAAAAGAAGTCTACTCCTGTCCCCTGAATAGGAGACATCATCCCCTGTTTAGGGAACTTCTAATGCTAACATAAAATCCATGATATTACAATGCATGTTGCATGAAAATAAAAGAAACAATTTGCTTATTAAAAATGGTTGTCACGGTAACACAATAATTTCTCTAAACTACTATACCAATTTAAACTGATCTTGATGCTAATCACCAGAAAATATGTATACACAATCTTCCTTGCTTACTAAAATAGATTTGCTTCCAACAAAACTACTTAAAAGTGAAAAGTAATAATTATGGGAATAAATGCAACAGACAAAGGTGAAGAATGTCTGTGGTGAGGATCATACCTCAAAGCACGAACCAGCGTTTGCGGACTGCAGAACAAAGATATATATATCAGTAATTTTGAGATGAACCAAAAGGATATGTAACATTTGATATTTTAGTAGAGTTACGAGCTTAACAACAACGAATAGCTTATTTCAACATGGAGCAAACTCCAAATATATACTTAAGCCCCAAGGTCTGGCTAACAACATGAAACAAAGAACAGAGCATTACATAAACTATGTCTTGTCAAATATAAATTCTCATATCTAACTACCGAATAACTGGAACAGTCCAACTATGTCCTTCTTATCTTATGGCATTGCTTTCTTCTTTAAACTAACATCCTAGCCTCACTCTTATAAGAAAACAGCATGAACCATAATACTAATATAAGGCCGTAGAGATATTAAAAATTGGAATTAGACAGAGAGGTCGAGCATAACCATATATTTACTCAAATTACCTTTCTTTAGAAAGTTTGTAATAGTTGGAAACATGACCCCATAGTGTCTTCTCGAATGTTTCCCATGTTCTATCAACATCTTCAAAATACTCCCTAAAACCATCAAAACAACTCTTCAGAAGTTGTTGTGCATGATCATGTAAAAAGAAATGACAGTCCAGAGATGGGATCAAATCATCAAAAGAGAAACAGCTCCACGTACTGCTCATTTACTTAAGCACAGAGACCTATTTTCCCTCGTAGCTGCCCAGTAACTAATGTAAGTACGAAAAGCAAAGTAAGATAGCGAGTGGAATAAATACAAACCTTAGCCTGCCAACCTCCTCTCCAGCAGCTGCTAATGCAAATCTCCGTTTACCATCAAGTGCTGTTAATCTCTATGGAAGAACAAAAAAAATATTATTTCTTACACCAGATGTTCTCTTTCTCCAAAAGTGATGCAGTAAAAATGCCTGGAATCCATGGGAAGAGGAATTCATGCTACCTCATAAGTGTTAACGATTTCTTTATCATCATTCAGAGACTCCCGAGCCGCAGCAGCTTCAACAGAAATTGACATCATACCCTCTACATCCTAGAAAAAATAAAAGAAAATGTGGTATAAAATAATTTGGCATAAACTTGGAAGCCATTTAAACATCTGAGACGACCATGCAGAGCTATAAATATTCAAGTTCTAGGTAGAAAGACAAAATTGAACCAAAAACCGTTTGAGCAATACAATCCGTGCTCATTGGCGTATCTACCTTTAGGGTTTTGTTTAGATTATTTCTGGCATTACTCAGCAGCTTTATCTGGTCGTGATTGTCAATCAAAGTTTGACATTCCTGACAAAGCCTGTGGTACAGGAAGTAAAGTTAGGAGTTAAAAAATGTGAAAGTTGGTAACACAGCTTCAAGAATCTCTAGTGAAGCAAAAAAACATACTTGTCGATAGAAATGAAATTATCCCTCAGTTCATATATGGTCTTCTCAGATGAAGAAAGCGACTCTAACCCAGCTTGAGCTTGTTCAACCTGCTCAGCAACCATGGTACTGAGCTGTGCATCATTCGCCTGAAACAGCAACCGTCACCAGTAAGGTCATACCAAAAAAATTTGACAATGAAAGATAACGAAAGCATAATCAAAACCTAAAAATTCCAAACCCAGCATCACTCAGAGATAACTGATACTCGGTGCAAGCGATATCTCTAAAGCCAATTGAGTTCCGATTCCAATTCAAAAGCTAAGAACAACAACAAACCTGTTGCCGAGCGATGTAATCGGCCTTAATCGAAGAAATAGACTGTAAAAGTTCAGGCAACGGTAAGAGCTTCGCGACCTCCCGCACAGCCGCTTCCTTGGCTTCCACACCAAGATCCTCGACCATCATCTTCGCTAGATCACCTTATTAAAGAACTCCGATCCTAAATTAAGCCTGTATCTGCAAAAAACAAAGAATTACGATAAAAACACAGAGGGAGAATCAAAGAGATCTGGGAAACAGAAGCGTAAAGGCTAAAACAGACGCAAACCGAAGAAGTCATTGAGCAAAATCTGGAGAGCAAATGCGATTCCCCGACTTCAATTCACTTCGCCGTTCTCTATGAAAACAAGTGGTTGTGTTGAACGCAGATCAGCCGGAAGAGAAACAAAAATAACGATTAAAAAAATCTCCGGAACGAGTCTCTCTGATGGAAAAGTTCGCAAACGCTGAAATCCTTCGCCTCGCCGGTTTTTGATTTTTGATTTTTTTTTTGCCAGCTGTTGTGTTTTACTTTTGTTCATTAACGCGAACGCTATAATCCGGCGACCAAAACGCAAGAAACGTGTTCTTTTTGTATTTTGAAAAAATAATGTAAAAGTTAATTGTTTAAATTCTGGAATACAACATCATTAATGTATAAATAATATTGTAAGGTTTTATTTTCATATATTTATAGTCCATTTTCTCTACTAAAAATCATGTCATGGAACAAACGAATGGACAAAAAAAAACATTTGTAGAAAATTATTTTTGTAGATAAAGAAAATAAAATATAGGGAAAGTGCCATTTGTGTGACACAGAAAAACCTGAAAAAATGTCGAGAGAAGAAGAAGAGAAAATATAAAGAATGTGTGACCGGAAAAAAAGAGATTTTATTATTAACCATTTTTGCAACACCTTTGCATGATAATATTTCAAAAACCACAAGAAACGATCGGCGAAGAAAACAAAAAATCAAAAAAGATAAAATCTCTATAGTCTTTAGTTATTGGAAGAGATGCTTCTGCTTCCTTCTTCTCCTTCTTCATCATCTCCGCTAATCGTTTCGTTTCCCGCCAATCCCAATCTACTGATTTCACAATCACCGTCTTGGCCGTCGCGTAGAGGAAACTCCGCCGTTGTTGTATCATCAGCTGCGTCTAGAGATGTAGATAGCTTCACCAGCAAATCCGGTTATCTGTTTAGTCTCAGCGCCGATGAGGCTGATTCTTTGTCGGAGTATAATTTTCTCAAGATAGACGGGATGTATAAGAAGAAGCCTCTGATTCTGCTTCGTAGATTGGCTCAGATTGGGACTACGTTTGGTTATTGGTTTGGGCTTCGCTTAGCCGATGAGGCTCTTGAACGGTCTGAGCAGATGTTCAAGGTCTTTCTCCCAATTTCATTTTAGTGATGCCTTAAAAAAAAAAACAATAATATGCTTCGTTTTGATTTTTTTTTTTACGAATTGGTATGATTAGGTACGAGCTGCGGAGCTTAGGAAATTGCTGGTGGAGCTAGGTCCGGTATGGTTTCTCTCTTTCCTTCTTTGAGGTTTTCATCTAATTGCTCAATGCTAGTGTTACCGTGTTTAAGATGTAATGGTTTTCATAACTTGTTTTAGGCATACGTCAAAATCGCTCAAGCTGTTTCATCTCGTCCTGTAAGCACTTACCGTTTTTTGTATTCTCATTTTCTGGAGCTTTGTGGTGGTTATTTGCTGTTAAGATATGAATTTTGAAATATAATTAGGATTTGATACCTCCTATATATTTGGATGAACTCTCCCTGCTGCAAGATCAAATTACTCCGTTTTCATCCGAAGTTGCGTTCAATATGATTGAGGATGAACTTGGCCTTCCAATAGATGAGCTTTTCTCTGAGATTTCTCCTGAGCCTGTAGCTGCAGCGTCCCTTGGGCAGGTATGCGGAAAGCATGTTCTTGATGGTTTAAAGCTTATCCTAGTCCTAGTTTCTAATTTCTAATCTATATATGAGAGCTTCGTTTCAGGTATATCAAGCTAGGCTCCGTAGAAGTGGAAAGGTTGTTGCTGTCAAAGTCCAGCGGCCTGGTGTACGAGCTGCTATTGCTTTGGACACCCTAATTCTGCGGTACTTAGCGGGTTTGATTAAAAAGGCTGGAAGATTCAACTCAGATCTCGAGGTGACATGACACTTAAGTAATTTTGGTGCCTTCTTTTAATCTGATAAGAAAAATTTCTTGTCAACATTACTTAAAACTTTTGAATTTCCTTAAGTATGTAGAATAACATTTAAAGTGTGTTGAAACTTACTCTAGAATCCATTTCGGTGGGTTCTCGTAGTTTTTCTTTTTAATACTCTGGTTCTCACTCTCTGTCTGAGAGAAAAAGGGAAACCTAAGTTAATCAGTACTGTCAACCCGTTCCAATGCTAAAAAGTGAAGTTCTATTTGCAGGCAGTTGTTGATGAATGGGCAACAAGTCTGTTTAAGGTAAAGGATACACTATTATCACATGTAGGTTTCCATGTTTTGCGTTTTGTAGATTATATATTGGTAAGTTCTTGATGCTTCTCTTCTCCGTACTTGACGAAAAAGAGTGCCAGACTGTTTTCTCTTTAATCGTTATGCAATCCTACTTTTTTGTTTCGTCCAAATTTACAACGGTTTAAGGTGATGCTGAAAAGGATAAGTTTCATATAAAACTATTGTGTGAAAAATGGATAGATGCTAATGATTTCTTAAATGTCTTGAAGATCGTTTAGATGGACTAGTTGTTGTATCTTATTCTTGTTCGGGGAATATCTTAGAGCTTTATATTGAATACAGGTAAATCACATTGAATGCAGGAGATGGATTACTTGAATGAAGCCCAAAACGGAATAAAATTTAGGTAAATCCTGCTAAGGTTTGAGTCTTGTCCGCCCTTGTTTGATCTCCTACTATGTGTTATGGCTTTGACTACCATTGCAAAAGATTGATCTGAGCTGTAGGTCATGTAGTATTTTGCTTGTATGTCGACAACATGATATTTTTGTCTAACATTGTAAATAATTGATGTGAGCTATAGATCATTAGTATGTTGCTTAAGCATGGTACTTGGACAACATGTTATCTAATGGCTAAGTTTTCTATAAGGGATTCCCTAAAGTAATATTCCGCATGCTTGAATAGGAAGTTGTATGGGAGCATCAAAGATGTCTTGGTTCCAAAGATGTACACAGAGTACAGTACCAGCAAAGTTCTTGTAATGGAGTGGGTGGAGGTATGAAGTCCTCGTTTGCAATCAAAAAATTGGTTGCGTCAAAGAGTTGTATATCGAATTTTGATATTTTTTAAACACACAATAATATTGTGTATTCTACTCTGTATAATTGCAGGGTCAGAAGCTTAATGAAGTTAATGATCTTTATTTAGTTGAGGTTGGCGTTTACTGTTCGTTTAATCAACTTCTGGAGTATGGATTTTATCATGCCGATCCCCACCCTGGGAATTTTCTTCGCACATATGATGGGCAACTTGCATACTTAGGTATTTCCCGATCTTGATACTAACGTTATCTGTTATCATTCTGCACTCCATGGTCCACAATTCCAGATACTATTCTTGTATACGTGTTTTTCGTTCAAAGAATAAAGACTGCTGACTGATGCTTTGGTCTGTGTTTCACCTATCTATCTGATCATAGAGTGAATTAACCAGAAACATGAAAACCTATGTACTTTTGTGCTCAATGGTTTTTCTACTTTTTGATGATTCGATGTTATATGCTTGAGATAATCAATCACTGCTCTAGATACGAATTTGACTTTTGCTGCCTCTTTGGATATCTTGTTTTCTGTATTGTATACTTGGGTTTGATGTCTACAAATTAAAACTGTCCCAAGAAGTAGCTTTTGTTTATAACTTACTAAACTTTTAACTTTTTTGCTGCCAGATTTTGGTATGATGGGGGACTTTAGGCCAGAATTACGTGATGGATTCATGGAAGCATGTCTTCATCTCGTAAATCGTGACTTCAAAGCACTGGCTAAAGACTTTGTAACTCTGGGGTACTCTGGTCATTGGTGTCTATCTGAATATGAACTTTCAATTGTCGACATTCCCTAATCTTATCTGCAAAACTTCTATAGGCTTCTTCCTCCAACAGCAGAAAAGAGCGCTGTGACTAAGGCTTTAACCGGTTCGATTTTGCTTTTGGTTTAGATAATAGTATTATTATTATGCAGCTACTTGTTTGTATTGAAAGTTTTGGTTATTTTGTTTTAAACCAATTGCCTCCCCTTTTTTTAACAGATGTTTTTCAAGGTGCAATCTCTAGGGGAGTACGCAATATAAGCTTTGGTGACCTGCTTGGCGACTTAGGAAAAACAATGTAGTAACACTTCATTTCAACTAATATATGATATTAATAATATATGGCTGAGAGAGGGACATTTGAAAGAATCTACTCATAATTTGTGCGTATGCGATGCTGATATCTATTTGTTAAACTTTCAGGTACCGATTCAAATTCAGAATACCCCCCTATTTTTCTCTAGTTATCCGCAGGTACTTCATCTTCTTTTGCCCTTTTTAACCGCATTGCTGTATGATGAACATTCTTGTTTTGAGCTGTTGAGGTTTCACAAACTTTTGAGTCATCTAGATATCTGTTGTTTAAATAAACATAGACAAATGCTCAAAGCTTTTGCACAAGCTTATAGGTCCAACTGGTCTATGCGTTAAATGCTTTATTCAATTATTCGACATGTACTCTCAACAGCGGCGTATATGTGATTATCCATTTTCTCATTTTTTATTCCCCAGCCTTGCTGTTTTGGAGGGCATTGCCATTGGTATAAGCCCAAACTACAAGGTTTTAGGCAGTACATACCCTTGGATTGCTAAAAAGATTCTAACTGACAGCTCTCCACAGCTGAAAAGCTCTCTGCAAAATCTTTTGTATGAGGTACCAAACTATCTTGTCTAATCAGATTGGTCAACCTCAGCTCGCATTATGTTTCTTCCTGAACGTGCTATCGTTTATATGTGTCTCTGCCAGGAAGGTGTTTTCCGAATTGACCGTCTTGAGTCTTTGCTTTCTGAGGTGAGACTGAATTTTTATCCGTTTTTGGTTTTTGACTATCTACGGGTTGAAAAATGCACTGAAGTTTTTGTTTGTTATTGTTTATACGTGCCAATGTTTGTTGTTCATTAGCGCATCAATTTCCTTGTTGTTTGTTATCATGGTTACGAGCTTGAGTGTTTTGGGATAATGGGCTATGTGGTGTTCAATGGTAAATTAGTCAGTAAACAGCTGAATAATCATACAACCAGACGGCCTAAAAACCAACGAAAGACTGAAATCTGCATGATTTGGGAAATGAATAGCTTGAGTGTTATAGGATTTACCTATTTGTATAACAAAGAAAAGCATTTGGTTTCTTATTCACATCTACTTTCTTCAGTCTCTTAGGACAGAGACGGCATTAGTTCAGAAACCAGTGGTGGGCACAGACTCTAAGATCGCCATGAAGCAAATGCTTGCTTTTACTTTCACGGAACAGGTATAATTAAGCGGTGGTGTTTGTACTATGAATTATACAACTTAATGTTACAATTACTTAAAATCTTGAAACGTTGGACAGGGTTCTTTTGTAAGAGAGATCCTTCTTCGAGAATTTGCTAAGGTGAGCAATCAATCTGTCTGATATATTGAATTTGTTGCACTATTTGCGTGAAAAATGTCATTCTTTGTTGTCTTGTTGATCAAAACAGAAGGATTAAGGATTGGTTTGTCTTTCAACAGGGTCTTGATGCATTTGGATTGGCAACTTTAGAGTCCTTCACATTTTCTGGTTCAAGAGCATTCACTTCCTTGACAGAAGAAGACATGACAAACCTTAGAACCTTCTATCGACTCATGGCATTGTTCTCAGGGATGCAAAAGGCCGGAAGCGTAAGCACGGTAACAACCTCTTCTCTTCTGATTTTTGTAAAGTAGATTAAATGTTCTTTTACTAACTTTATTTTTTAATGTTTGCGCAACAAACTTACAGCAAGTAAACGCGACTAGTAAATATGGTGAGGCACTCACACCTTTAGAGGAAGCATCACTCGTCATGTATCAGCTTCCATCAGCACAAGAGATGCTTCCGATTCTTTCCATCTTACCTGAGGTAACAATTGTTCACCAACACTAAGTGTTGCAAATCTGAAATCATTTTTACTATCCCCTTACATTTTATTATTAATTTATGATTCACTAACTGAACTAATTTGTTGGGGGTTTGAATGAATGTGGCAGCTTCCACAGGAGTCGCAACAGAGGTTGCTTCAGTTGCCAGGTGACTTGGTTGGAAGATTAGTGTCTCGGGCTTTCGCTAGAACCATTCGTAGGATATTTCTTTAATGTCCGATTACAAAAAAACGCTTGCAGATTTGACTACAATGATTCTGAGTTACTTATAATTTTTTTACATTAATTTTATGAAAATCAGAGGAATCGCCGTTTTGATCCCACACTTGAACGAAAGCATTAAATAGAATAAACTCAGTTTTCTTTGGTTAATGCTCGTTTTAATCCATCTTTTATTCTCTTGCAGCATATTTGTAATCTTAGACGAAATTTTTGTTGTGAAAAAATAAAATGTTTATTAACGAAATACTAAAATCTTCACCAGTGACCAAACCAAGTGCGGGATTAAAATCCAAAGGAGAGTTGTGTGTTGTTAATGCAGGAAATAAGACAGTAACGGAAATAAAAAAGAGAGGAACACAGTTTCGGAGACTTTGAACTTTATAACTTTCTCTTTCCTTTTATATTTTGAAGGCTGAATGTTTCTTCTATAAGACAAACTCAGCACAAATAAATGCTACACTAATCGTACAATCACTCGCCCCAATTCAGGTGAGAGAGCCTTCTTCTTTCTATGGTGTGATTTGCATGCAAAAAAAATCCTTTTTGCTCTCTGCAATGAAATCGACCAACCGAGTTGCTTTCCCCTGTGTATAGAAGAGAGGTGAAGACCAGAATCAGATCAGATCACCGAAAAAATGAAAACAACACACATAACAAAAGAGAATCGAGAAGGTTCACGATATTATAAGACAAACTACCTCAATGTTATGAAGGCTGCATCATGTGGTCTTGCTTGAGCGCTTGTTGCAGCTTTAAGACCTCTTGCTGTTGCTCTGGAGTCAGTAATCTCAGCTGTTCTGGCGTAAGGTTCATTACTTGCTGGAGCAGTGTTGACTGAACATCGGGGGAGATATGTGCCTGGAGAAAGAAAAATCAATCATGAAGCAAGATTTTGCAGATTAATAGATTTCATTCGAGGCATTTCTGAGCGATTCCAAATTATGTGATTGATAAATACCTGGGGAGCTTGTACTTGATTCGGAAGCATTGAATTAGACGCATGACCTCCAGGGAGTGAAGTGTTTCTCCTATCCTCAACTTTCATCATCTTTAACGGTCTGTTCATTGATTGATGAGGACCCTCGTTTACTCTTTTGCCATAATTTAAAGATACAGTTTGCCCACCTTGCTGTAAAAAGACAGAAAAAAGAAGTATGTGATTAAAAGTGTCATATTGTCCACTAAACTCCCACTGGTGTTCAACTAGGAATAAGCTCTCCCTGTAAGAGATGGCAACTAATATAAAACAGTCCTTTGGTGTGTGTTTGTGTACTAATAACACTGAAAGTTAAACTAAATTTATATCACCATGGCTACATTCTCTAATAAGATAGGTATTGTGGAAACTCACCTGCATCACAGAATTTGTTAATGCTGGGCGGGGTACTTGAGATGGCTGGATAACATTATTCGGAACTGAAGTCTGACTACTATAACCTATGTTGACGGAAGCTGGAACCACTTGTTGGCGTTGAAAAGGAGCGGTTTCGCTGAGAACTTTAACTTGGGATCTAGAAGGAGGATTGACAGAAGAAGGACCTGGTTGTGCTACTAGTTGTGGAATCTGACTAAAAGGTTGTTTAGAAGACTGTTGAACGGGAAACTGACTATGGGGAGGGCGACTTAGCTGCTGCGGCCTTTGTGCAAGTGGCGGTAAAAGGTTTTGACCTGATGATAATTGCGTGTCTTGATTTGAAGACCCTGTCATATGACTTGGAGCTTGAACAATATTTGGCGTCTGCAACTGCACAATTCAGGAATGGCAATAGTACTCATCAGAAACGACAGATAAATAGACAAGGAAGAACCACAAAATTGTTCAATAAGTTGGAAAACTTACCACTTGTGGACTCACAATCCCAAGCAGTATCTGTGCCTACAACAGTAGAAGTAATATAGGTTCAAAAGATGGTGTCAGAATCATAATGGTATAAGAAATAAAAATGAGAGACCATATATTTATCAAGAGCGCACTTGAGAAACTAAAACAGATTTTTCCCTCCTAGTTCTCTCATAAATAACCAACAACTATTTTGTGTGAAATAAAATAATTTGCAGAATCAGGGGATGAGTAAGTACCAGGAAAACAGCTTTTAGTAACTGAGGTCTTGAAACCAACAACTGTCGAGCTTGTTCCTTATTCTGTGTAGCCATTACCTGACATTCAGAAAAATACAACCCCATCACACCACTCGCTACCAATAGCAAAACAATGCATCAAAAATAAAATAAAATAAAATAATCCGAAAGATTCAAACCTTAATGGACGATATAATTTCAGTAAGCTGACTTCTAGACATCTTAGCAAGATGAAGAGTCAGGGGATCATTCGCTGGAACCTGGAGATTACTTTGTGTAAACTGCGAACCAACCTGTGGACCACCTAATGCACCCGCCATAACAGATGCAGCAGTAATAGCAAGTTGGAGACCAACCGGCTGATGTATATTTGAATCTACAGGCCCTCCAATCTGCTTTTGAGTTTCTGTAGTAGCAGGCAAACCAGGTCCTCCTTGACCCTAAAAATCCAAAGTTAGTTAACCATTCGTTAGTTATAACGTCTTGACAAAAAAAAACAATTAAAAGAAGTTAAAGAGAGGAGTAAACATAACGAACCTGATCACGGGTTTTGTCAGTGCCTTTGTCATTCTCAGCAAAATCAACTCTTAACTGACGGCCATTGATTTCGTAACTCTGAAGATTACGACGAGCACTCAATGCCGTTTCTTCGTCTTTATACTCACAAAAGCCGTAGCCTTTTGGTTTACCAGTTTCTCTATCCGTAACTAATCTGAAATCAAAGAAAGCAAAACAGTTAAGAAAAAGAAAAAAAAAAAACTTCTCTGTTTCAATTAGAAGAAAGGTGTGTCCTTTAACAAAACCCTAAAAACAAATTGAAGAATAAACTGACCTAAACGAGACAACAGGTCCAACCTCTCCACAAATATCTCTGAGTTGTTCCTCGGTCGCGTCGTAAGGGATGTTCCCAACTAAATTAGACATTAAAAACAAAAAAAGGAACAAAATTAAACAAATTGAATCCAACTTCAAAGAGAATTGTAAGAGTGGTAAGAGAAAAAAGAAGAAGAGGGTGTTACCAAAAACGCAGCGTCGTTGAGATGATGAAGCCATTGAGAGAATTAACAGAAGATAACGAAGAAGAAGAAGGTGAAGCGCTGCTTCATCTTCTCCCTCAATGAAACTGGGGCTTTCGAACGAGTGTTCAATCGAATTCGAACCAGCGAGTTTCGTGAAATCCTCAGACGGGTTTCAGACACAGAGATCCTTTTTCGTATTGGTTCGATAGGACTTTGCCTTAATTTTTTTTTCTTTTCCGTTTTGCTTATAAAAAGAAATTAAAGACGAACCGAATTTAATAGTACCGTCCAATTGATCGATATATTTCATATTTCCCTTTTATTTTTTACTTTTTTACAACTCACCCAACAATTTAACCCCAAAATAAATAAAAAATTAAAGAATTTTTTTTTTTTTTTAAAGCAGAAAATGGAAGTTATTTATTACACTGAAAAAGGAAATTTTCTTCTTTGAATTTTGAAGTCTATGCGTCATCTCTTGGATTGTTTAAAAATAACATTTACCTTTTTCAGTAGCATGTTAAACGAGTTTGATCTTTAACATGTCACAGCCACCACTGATCACTGTTTCTGTTTCTGTTATTCTATAGTTTTGGAGGTTTTTTTACGCAGATCACGAATAGTTAATAATACTAGCTTTAAAAAGAACCGTATCATTGTTGCATATCTATGGAGAAAGATGGTTACATGATGGTGAAGTCAGAGAAAACACTTAAACCAAGTAAGAGGCATACACACAAAACACGGGGGGGGGGGGGGGGGGGGGGGGGGGGGCGAAGCGTTTGAAATCAGACAATCGAAACAAAACAATAAAAACAAACAAAAAAAATCCGGGGAGATTTGAGATGTTCTGACAAAAAGTGCAATGGGAGGAGCATATCAGGTGTCAGGTAATCTCATCTGTACAATCTCAGCTGGTGGACGCAATGTGCAAACCATTTCTCTTGTCTTTCCAAAGTATACCTGCGGTTTCACCAAACCATTGTTAAACTTTGGGCCAACACACTTGATTGACTTATGAGATGATGATAGATAATGATCTGATCTGAATCTTCTCCTAAAAAGAGTTTGTGGTAAGCAATCCGGATGCGGTAATTTACACAAGTAAAAGGAGTTTGTAGAATTGGAGGTAGGACCTGATCAAGTGAGTTCCTCAGTTTGCCTTCCAATTCCTCAATCATTCTTCCCATATTGCACAGATGTCCCTCAGCTACTGTTAGATCCATTTTCATCTAGTTTCAACAGTAGCAGAATAATGTTATTCTTTTAGAGATATTTGGTATTCCACCATCGAATCACTATTCCTACCAGGAGCTATATATCTATGTGTAGGCATGTGTTAAACAGAAGCTACTACTTACTTGTCTTCTAATTGATCCAGATAAGCCGAATTTGCCTGACGACTCATCATCTGTGGCCAGAGAGAGCATGATAGTACTTGTTAAGCAATAATGTGCCATTTCCTCCTCCTCTGGACCAACCTAGGTTTAAAACTTCAGGAATTAGAAATATGAAGTTCATGAAAGAGCTGCTTAGGAAAATATGAATTAGTTGCAAGTGTGGGCGGTGTGTTACAGAATGGCCAACATTTTTAACACATAAGGCACTTGGTAATGGTAAGTATATTAAGAGAGTTACCTGTATAACATGAATGGCATCCCACGCTCCTTCCTCCAGGCATCCCCTCCGACCATGACCTGACTTTGACCCATCTTCAAGAACCAAAAACCAGAACAGCTCAGGTGAAGAGTTTGTATTGCCTAACCTTCGGTGTTATTGAACTCTACGGAAATAAAATACCCTTCTTAATAAGGAAACATGCCACAAAGCCTTCATTATCATCCTCCCACATGTAGACTGAAGATATACCACCTTCATAATACCTGGAAAAATTATACTGATCAAAACAGGGGTTTTTTTCGGTAACTTTGCAAGTTAATTCAGTTACCTATCTCATGGACACTTTCTCTAATTCAATGAATCAATCAAACCTCAGGAGCCGCATAGACATTAAAAACATGAAACACCACATATTTTCAGATCAGATGCTAACTATGTCTCCGTTTCAATCGCTTAACAAACTAGTATGACTACATGGCTTTGCAAGTTGAACGAGATAGGTAAAGAACCTCACTGGTCACGGTAGATTGCAAAGATATCGTTGGCTTCAACTTCGAGCTTTCTTAATTCTGACGACGGGTAAAGAGCATCTTCTAGCGGAGGAAGGTATTTATTAGACCAAGGTGACCTGCAATAGTAAAGATCACAAGATACAACAAATAGCACTTCAGCTACAAACAAGAAGTAGTGTAGCTTCTCAATTATAAAACTATCTCTTAATCCAATAACTCAATTCCTTTCTCCGCTGATTCCAAGCACTAAACCAAAACCATAAAACATTTAAATTCTCTCATTACACAAAAAAGTACCTGTAGGAATCTGCATCTCTGTTGTACTCACACAAGATGAAGTCTTTCCCACTTTCAGTATCACGTAACACCTGTTGCAATACATGGATACTCATTCCCCGTCATCAAACATTTACAAAAAAACTTACATTTCTTTCTACAAATTAAACTAGCAAACAATTGAATTAGACCCAGAAGAGGTAAACAGATGCGTAACTAACTCATTCAGACTACATAAACCTAATCAACCCATCCTAATCGCTGAAGTTACATAACCAAGCCCTTGTGAACCATACATTGGGAGACAAACAAAGAGGATTCAGGGCAACAATATCACATTTCAAAATTACCTGAAGAGGGAGATCGACTTGAGAGAGAAGATCGGAAGAATGTTGAGGAATGAGGCTTAAAAGTGCAGAGAGAGCCGTCTCCGACTGCTTCGGCGGCATTCTCCTCAGAAGTCCCAAAGCTGCCTCCATCTCTTCAAACCTCTCCGCACGCACGCCGGAGAAATCTATTCCTCCGTTAAGACAACTGATGATAACCATATAACCAAATCATCAAATTGCCCAATTATACCAATTAGGCCCATAATAAGGCTCACCAGCCCATTTTGACTGAACCAAACGTCGTCGTTATGTGAGGAATATTATTTTTTGGCTTTCTTGGGATTACAAGAAAGAAAAAAGTGATCGGACCGGTGAATCGTTAAAGTCATGTCATCGATGACGGAGAACGAGAAGGAGGAGATAGATCCACAGCAAGAGATTGAAGAGACTACACCGTTGCTAGAAGAGTCTCAAACGTACGGTGGATTGATATCGAAGACCGCGGCGGGGAAGGTGCCGGAAGTTGAGATCCATCTGTATAAGAGTGGAAAAGGTCCGATCGATGTGTTCAAGTCAAATCTCGGCGGTTATGAGCAGGATCAGCTCGAGGTTCGATCTATTCTTGAGAAGTATGGACTCAAATCCATCTTCGCTTTCAACGTTGAGAAAGGTCGTGCTGTTCCGATCCGATTTCACCCTAGGAATGGCCGGTCTGTGTTGCCTTACAGGGATGGTGCCGTTATTTACATCGACGGTGAACCTCAGGTAATCTCTGTTCCTTGGTTTGAATCTTACAGTTTTGAGTTTCACTTAGGCAAGAGGAATTAGGGAAAGAGAACGATCTCCTTAGCTTAGTTTGTAGTTCCCAACTGACTCTTCAATGAAGTGTGTTGAAATTGTGGTGGATTGTGCTAGATGACATAGTAATGTTGATTACAACTGCTGAGGAGAAGCTAACACCTAGGAAGTCACGATATAAGTGTTGCTTTGCATCAGCTGGACCTGGCTTTTATCTCTTCATCATCCTTGTGGATAGTAGAATTACTCAACGTTAGCTTTCTGCCTTCATTTGAGTTTTTGATATTGTTTTGCTTGTGCATATGAACCTTATCATACATGTCCATCAATAGTCTAGGCTTCTTTACTCTTCAATTGCCCTGGAATTTTCAATTCACTTGGATTGGATTCGGACAATTCAGTGTCTCATAGAACCTCAGCTTTATTCTTGCTGTAAGTAAACAATTTCTTGGAATTACACCTCTATGATTTACAAGACGCCTGTTAAAGAGCATAGATTTACTAGATGCATGTAGACACTAGAATGGATGTCATGCTACTCTGAATTCGTTGGAGTAGAAGAAAGTCTCTGGATACCATTATGGTCTATGGTTATTGGAAGAGAAAAAACGTGAAAACATGCAGCTTTAATCATGTGATTCATCTGATTACACTATGTCTTTGGACACTTTTTTTTTGGTTTTTCAGGATTCCCTGATCAAACCCATCACAAGAATCATTATTGGAGTCGTGATTGTTACGCTCTTAATAACATTTTTATTGAAAGACCCTCCAGCGTGGATCAAGAACAACATCTCCATTGGTACTTTTCCTCCGTGGGTGCTCGCTTGCATAGTAATAGTATTCACTCGAGCTAGGAAGAGAACCAGAGATTTTTTAAGGAAGTATGGCTGGTGATCTATATGATATCACATACCCTACCACTGGTCTCGTTTTGAAATGTGGTCGAAACTGTAGTCTTTTCATCGACCATATATATAGAGGTTGTTCTCTTGTCTTAACTCAACAAGTTCCTTTCTTGGTAACACTCTTTTGTTTTTGATAAGCCTTGAGGCGCCCAATTGCTTGCTTTCAGAACCAATAGAGAACAAGCATTTTCTCAATCTGCATCTTGTTAAAATTTGATAGTTTTATGCATTTTCATGTGTAATGCGATGTGGTCTTTATGGAAGCTGATACTTGACTTTTTTTTAAACAAAGCTTTAGTATAGCTACAAAGCCTGTCCATGTTTAATATATATACATTGCTACTGCCTCCTCGTAATCAACTTACAAGCCTGATGATAACTTTCTTATTATTATTTTGTTGTACCTTGGTAATTGGTATGTATATGTAAAATGATTTGTCTGCAATTGTAACATTAACATGAATCGGTCGACCTCACCCTTATCTAACCTACTTATTTGTAGTAGAAAAAGTACCTATTAGGAAGACAAAAGTTGGAACATGTGGCATCCATTTAACTCATACGAGGTACCAACAGTACCCAAAACATTCCGACATAAGTTTATGTCGAGAACTCTTTTATTAGCTTTTTTTAAGAATGATGAATTTCGTACATGCCCTGAAGACTTTTTCTACATCCAAAATTGTCAATCCAAAATCCCAAAAAAAAATATACATATAATTTGATTAGATTAAATGAATTTTGGCATTATTACCAATTCTCAAAAGTTGCACACAATAGAGCAAAGAACAAAAAAAAATTATCCTAAACTCTGATAATAAAACTGAAAATAAGTATGTGCATTCTTTTAGTCTATATACAAATATCATATATATTCAATATATAACCAAAATAACTGTGTATCTGTGTAATTTTATTTTCAAAAAAACAATTTAGATGATATCAGATATTTTTTTTTCTTTTTGGTACAAAAACCATCAATCCTAAATCAAATAGAAGAGTTTGACCGTATATCGTAGTCAAAACTTTTTACAAATTTATTTCTTTTCCAAAATGTACCTCTCTACTTGTGGGTTTGAAAGTTTGGTCAAATCATAAATAACGAATAAATAGGTTATGAATATACTCTTTCACGTTATTGCAAAAAAAACACACAAAAACACATGAATCTTAAGCGACACTTGTATATTGGCCAAAACAAACAAGAAATCCAATAGATTAGATTAGATTTAATAAATTCTGGTATTATTACCAATTCTCAAAAGTTGCACATAATAAAGCAAAGAAAAAAAACTACAATTTTATCACAAAACTATCCTAAACTCTAAGGGTCGTCGCTATATTCCAACCCGTACTTATCCCACTCTCAGCATTCCAACCCAAACTTTCCAACTCTTCATAAAACAACACAAACTCTAATAATAAAACTGAAAATAAGTATATGCATTCTATTAGTCTATATACAGTATCATATATATTCAATATATAACCAAATAACTATGTATTTGTGTATTTGTATGTTCAAAAAAACAAATTAGATGATGTCAGATTTTGTTATTGGAGTTCGGCTTTTTTTCTCCCAAAGTAGGTCATTTGACGCATAAATACTCTTTGTAGTGCGTATTTCTGGCATAGATCAGCTCAAACAGCAAAAGGGGCAAAAGTGGCTTGGTTAAACATCTCTACCACTAAACAAGAAGGTGGTCTAGGTCTGAGAAACTTATCAGCTTGGAATGAAACATGCGGTCTAAAACTCATTTGGATGTTGTATTTTAAAGTTGGTTCTTTATGGATGGCTTGGGTGAGGAGTAAATATATTTCTCACGCTTCTTTCTGGGCTCTAAATGTACGGAACTATAGGTACTCTTGGATGTTCCGTAATCTTCTGAAGTTAAGACCAAAGACATGGTCTCTTCTCAGGATTCAAATTGGAAATGGAGAACAAACTTTTTTCTGGTAGGATCCATGGACTCCGTTCGGACCACTTATTCACTTTTTTGGTAATAACGGGCCAATGCTTCTCGGCGTTCCTCTGTTTGCTACAGTCAAGGATCAGCTTACTCCCACAGGTTGGAATCTCTCTCCTGCAAGGTCAGATAAACAAATCCTACTCTATACCCACATCACAACTATTTGTCCTTCGGCTTCTAGTGATACTACAGTTTGGTTGCTAGATGAGCGGGTTCAGACATCCTTTTGTTCTCGTCATGTTTGGAATCATATTAGGGATAAAAAATCTTTGGTTACTTGGTCTTCTTTGGTGTGGCACAAGGCCAGAATTCCAAAACATGCTTTTCTGTTTGGTTGTTTGTTCTGAACCGCAATCCAACTATGGATAGAATTTCTCAATGGGATTGCGATGTGGGTACGACTTGTCTTCTTTGTGGATTTGAAGATGAAACTAGGGACCACCTGTTCTTCAATTGTCACTTCTCAGAAGATGTGTGGAAAAAGATGGTATCTAAGTTGTTGGTTATAGTCCCTCCTATTTCGTGGAATCAGATTATGGAATGGCTACCATCTGCTTCTTCAAACAAAGACATTTCTCTAGCCTTGCTTCAGGCATGGCAAGCGTGTATCTATGAAATCTGGAGAGAGAGAAATCGCAGGTACCATTGTGGCACCACTTTGTCTTCCCAATCAGTTTTTCATAAAGTCTTAAGTGCGGTCACGAATAGAGCCCAAAGTTTAGTCTTTCAAAATTCGAGGCGAACTCCATTACTCCATTACTGGACAGGGCCCCAGACCTCCTCCTCTGCTCCTCCGTGAGAAATCTGAGATTTTATAATCTTTTGTAGCATTATCTTGTCTCGCTCTCTTCCTCTTTCATACTTAATCTTCCTTTGTTTTCTTTATTATATATCTCGTTTTATCTTCTGTAATCTAGCTTTCAGCTAGCTTTCTACCTCTTTCTTTTGTATTAGTGGCTCTTTATGTAATACTTTATTATCTATAAGAAAACTTTTTAACAAAAAAAAAAAAAGATATCAGATTTTTTTTTTTGGTACAAAAATCATCAAATCTTGTCCGTATATAACATAGTCAAAACTTTTTTTATAAGTTTATTTAATTTCCGAAATGTACCTCTCTACTTGTGGGTTTGAATTAAGTACCATAACAAAGTTTGTCCAAAAAAAATATATACCTTAACAAAAGTTTGGTCAAATCATAAACAACGAATAAATAAGTTACATGAATATACTCTTTCACTTTATTGCAAAAAAAACACACAGAAAACATGAATCTTACGTGGCATTTGTGTATTGGTCAGAACAAACAAGAAAGCCAATAGGCCCACTGAAAGATCCAGATATAATAATAATAAAATAAATAAAAAATAAAAAAACTCGGTCAAAAAAAGCCACGTCAAATCGAACTCCGATCCGTAGGGACCGGTTCGTTATCGAATGGTATAAATACAAACACCAAACTCGTCGCACCCTTTCGAGTCTCTTTACTCCTCTCTTTCTTATTCACCAGAGTAACCCAAAAAAGGAAAAAACACAAAAATAATAAAAAGGAATATAAAATAAAAAAATCTTCCCCTTAATTTTTTTTTTTGTAAAAACCACACAAACTTCGAAGAATCAATCTCTCTGCCTCTCTCTCAAACACAAAAAAAAAAAAAAACCTAGAAGTCATCAAGAGACGCTATGGCGGCGGCGGTTGCATCTGGAATTGCCCCGACGACTGCTATGGTTGATCAGGTTCCTAATCAACCCCCCGTTGCTGCTGCTCCTGCTCCTCCCGCGGCGGCTCCTTTCCCTGCTGTGAATCAGGTTGCTGCGGTTGCGGCTGCTGCTGTCGCTGTGGAAGCGTTGCAAACGCATCCCAACTCGTCGCTGTACGTAGGAGATTTAGATCCGAGTATCAATGAGGCACATCTGTTTGATCTGTTTAGTTCAGTCGCTACTGTTCAGACAGTTAGGGTTTGTCGTGATTTGACTCGTCGCTCTCTTGGTTACGCTTACGTCAATTTCTCTAACCCTGAGGATGGTAAACAATTATTATATAATAATCCCTCTTTTATTTTATTTTTATATTCACTTTGAGGAATTTAATATTATTATTATGGATTACGACATGACAGGATTGTATAATATTGTTCATGATGTGTTTTGCTTTTGTTCTTATTTGGTGTTTTGTTGTTTTTTTTTTGGTTGGATCAGCGAGTCAAGCGATGGAAAATCTCAACTACACTCCGATAAAAGACAGGCCTATAAGGATCATGCTCTCGAACCGTGATCCGAGCACTAGGTTGAGTGGAAAAGCCAACGTGTTCATCAAAAACCTTGATGCATCTATCGATAACAAAGCCTTGTATGATACATTCTCGATTTTCGGGACTATTCTCTCTTGCAAGGTTGCGATGGACGTGGTGGGACGTTCCAAAGGGTATGGTTTTGTCCAGTTTGAGAAAGAGGAAGCCGCTCAGGCTTCTATCGACAAGCTTAACGGCATGCTGCTTAATGACAAGCAAGTCTTTGTTGGCCATTTTGTTCGCCGTCAGGACAGGTCCCGTAGTGAGAGCGGTGCTGTGCCTCGTTTCACTAACGTTTATGTCAAGAACCTCCCAAAAGAGATCACTGATGATGAGCTTAAGAAGACTTTTGGGAAGTATGGTGAGATCTCTAGTGCAGTTGTGATGAAGGACCAGAGTGGGGTATCGAGGTGTTTCGGGTTTGTGAACTTTGAGAGCCCTGAAGCTGCTGCGGTTGCTGTTGAGAAGATGAATGGTATTAGCCTCGGAGAGGATGTGTTGTTTGTTGGTAGGGCTCAGAAGAAGTCGGAGAGGGAAGAGGAATTGAGGAGGAAGTTTGAGCAAGAGAGGCAAAGCAGGATTGAGAAATTGCAAGGATCAAATCTGTATCTGAAAAATCTTGATGATAGTGTGAATGATGAGAAGCTCAAGGAGATGTTCTCTGAGTACGGGATTGTTACCTCTTGCAAGGTTTGTCATTATCTCTATCTGATCTTCAATAGTTTATTTTGCATACATTGAACTGAAGCGTTTTGTTATATTTAGGTTATGATGAACGCTCAAGGTTTGAGCAGAGGGTTTGGATTTGTTGCTTACTCTAATCCTGAAGAAGCTTTAAGAGCTGTAAGTTTCCAACTGAATTTAGAATCTTTCAACATATATATATATATATATACTTCAATCTATTAATTGTAATGTTCATTGGGGATGATGATTATATGCAGTTGAAAGAAATGAATGGGAAGATGATTGGAAGGAAACCTCTTTACATTGCATTGGCTCAGCGCAAGGAAGAGAGACGTGCGCACCTTCAGGTTCTTAATTAGCCCTCTCTCTATGATCTATAGATTGTAGATTGCACCCTTGTGATGACACTGATTTTCAAACTCTTTATATACCTTCTTCTCTTGTTTCAGAGTCTGTTTACTCACATCAGATCACCTGGGACCATGTCGCCAATTCCATCACCAATGCCTGGTTTCCATCATCACCCTCCAGGAGGGCCAATGTCGGGACCACACCATCCAGTGTTCATAGGACAGAACGGTCAAGGTCTGGTGCCGTCACAGCCTATGGGGTATGGGTACAACCTTCAGTTCATGGCTGGGGTGCGTCCAGGTGCAGGCCAGGCCAACTTCATGATGCCTTTCCCTTTTCAAAGGCAAACTCAGCCTGGTCCCCGTGCTGGGTTCAGGCGTGGTCCTCCTGGTAACATGCAGCAGCACTTCCAGCAACAACAAGTAAAGTTTTATCATAAGTTCTTATATGAATTGTAGCTCGTTTTTTATCTTAAAAACAATCATACGAACTTGAATTTGGTTGGGTTTTGTTATTTATTTATCTTTGAAATGTTAGATGCTGCAGCAAACCCCAAGCCCGGGAATGAGATACATGGGAGGCGCTGTCAACAGGAGGAACGGGATGGAAGCATCTGCTCCTCAAGGCATAATCCCTTTGCCATTGAATGCATCTGCAATCTCTCACAATGCTCCTCAACACCCGCACAAGCCATCTATCATCCCCATCTCTAAGCTGACATCTGAATTGGCTTCGGCTAGCCCCGACGATCACCCACAGGTTTGTCCCCTATATATCTTTCTCTTTATCTCATTCTGGCCATTGCATTAGAAATAGATTTTTTAACTTATATTATTGCAATGTGAATTGTTGACAGATGCTTGGGGAGAATCTTTACCCACTTGTGGAGCAGCATGAGCCAGTTCATGCAGCTAAAGTTACTGGTATGTTGCTGGAGATGGATCAAGCAGAGATCTTGCACCTTCTTGAGTCACCTGAAGCTCTTAAGGCCAAAGTCTCCGAGGCTCTGGCTGTTCTCAGGCTCTCTGCAAATCCACCACCAGCTGGGTCATCAGTGGATGACCAGTTTGCTCTCTCCTCAACCGAGTGAACTCACTGTTTACTCAAGACAATATTCATTTGGCTTTTTTAGACAGTTGCTTTAAAACCTTTTAGGAACTCCTTAACTAGTTTTTTTTTTCTTTCTCTCCTTTGCAACTTCTCTTTGATAGGTTTGTTTTGAGTTCTTTACTCTTAGCATTAAGACAGTACCTTTTTCTAGTTTTGTTTGGAGTCTACTTTAATGAGTTAAACTCTTTTGCATCTTTCAGAATCTCTTTACATATTGCATCATCTAATAATCTGCAGCCTGGTTAAAAACATAGTAATTAATACCTCTGATCACATGAAATCTGGATGTACCTCCTCGTCTACTATCTGGCATTCCGTACTCATCTCCATTACTGCTTTGTCCCATTCTTCTACATCATCATCCTTCAATCCCTTCTTTCCACCAAATCGTGGTGGTGCCTGGTGTTCTCCTTCGTCATCGATCAAGTAGGCGTCCCATTTTGAAACCGGCTTAGTAACTCTCTCTGACTCTAGATTTTCCTGTTCTATGTCCTCCTTCCTCATCCTTACTGCATCTGCAACACATTCAAAAGGTACACTAACTGAAAATATCACACATTTCACAACATTCGTAGTGGCTTTACTCAAACTAAAGCTAGGTGCCTGGTGTTCACCTTCGCCATCGATCAAGTAGGCGTCCCATTTTGAAGCTGGCTTAATAACTCTTTCTGATTCTGACTCTAGCTTTCTCTGTTCTTTGTCCTCCTTCCTCATCATAACCCCATCTACAACACATTCAAAGGTATACTTATTGAGAGCATCTCTTAGTTAATAAAAAAAAACCATTCATGCTTTCTACCAGAACAGTGTCCGAATACACACACTACACAACATTCGTAGCGGCTTTACCTGAATCCCTCTTACCTGAACAAAAATCTGGCTTTTTGACGCTACGTCTAGGTAAGGGAGGCTTGAAAAGGCCATAACCATCTCTCTTCTTCCCACCTCCTGTCACTGATGATGAACCACCAGGACTAGAGTATTTGTTCAGCTTTGGCCTTTTGAACATGTCTTTGGGCATCTCAGTCACAATCTTCACATCTACAACAAAATCTCTAAATCAATTTCACTATATACAAAATATATCCAATTAAAAAAACTGATTCCATCGTTTTAGACTCACCGTCTTCTTCTTCTTCTCCAGTTAATCTTGAGCAACCATTTGACGAATCACAATCGAGATACTCACTCCAATCAGATCGCTTCTTCTCACGAACATCTAAAACCTCCTCATCATCAACCTCTACTTTAACATCAACCTCAGAATCTACAATACCAAGTGCCTCCTCATCGCTAACTTTGCGAGACATATTAAACGATTGGACGAAGAAACGAAGATCCTTAGCCTTAAAACCCTGAGCAAACACTTTTTTCACTGATTGTTTCTGATTACAAATCACACAAACCCACTTGTTGCTACTCTTCTTCTTCTGCTTCACCTACGAATCCCCCAAAAACCAAAATCCCTAAAAAGTAACTAACCAATATACGCAAAATTAACAGAGATAGAGAAGAAGAAAGAGACGAGAGAGTTTGAACCTGCATCGTTGAACACTCGAAACATTGTAGAGCGATGAAGACTGTACTCGCCATTGTTCTTCGTCTCTTCGTGTGACTCTCTCTAGGGATTTCGATTTTGTGTTTTTATTAAAATGAATTTTTCAATTTTCGTTTCTAGCGCCAATTTGGCAAAATTTAGTACCGGGTTTGGTTTAATAGGTTCGGTTTGTTATGTTGGCAATTTCCAGATTATTTTGTACCGGATTCGGTTAAGCTCCCGCGTTTTGTACAGTTAACCCTAAAATCCCAAATCCTAAGCTTTTGGTGAAGAAGATGATGGCGCTAGAGAAGCACATAGAGAAGGTGCTTTTTAGTGCCGAAGTAATAGCGGAGCGGGTGGGTCAGCTTGGATCCGAGATTACTTCTGATTTCCCCGGTGAATCGGAATCGCCTGTCTTCGTCGGTGTAGCTACTGGTGCTTGCCTCTTCTTGGCCGATCTCGTCAGACGAATCGACTTGCCTATCGCTATCGATTTCATTAGAGCTGAGTCTTATGGCTCTGGTACTGTCTCTAGTGGAACTCCCAGGATTTCATTTGACTTGAAGCTTGACATCACGAACAAACATGTAGTCTTGGTAATCTCCTTCCCCCCCCCCCCCCCCCCCCTTCATGTACAGTTATGTGTTCTGATTCATATGGATTTCACAAAAGTTTGAGTCTTTTACTGAAATTAAAGTCTTATCTATGGAGTTTTTAACATTTAAAGATGATATGCAAATTGTGATGTGAATAGCATTTTAGACAGTAGACTACTTTGATGTTTTGATTTGATGATAGTATTGTTCATCTTGGAAATTTCACTGCCTCTTTAGTTGACCAGCTTATGTGTTTTCTTAAAGGTTGAGGACATTGTGGATACCGGCAATACACTCAACTGCTTGATCGAGCACTTGAAAGCGAAAAAGGCATCATCTGTTTCAGTTTGCACTCTACTAGACAAGCCATCTAGAAGAAAGGTTCATTTTGAGTTGGTTGGAAAGGGCAAATTCTACATTGGTTTTCAAGTAAGCTGTTTCTTGTTTCTCTCCGTTCAAATATGCATTCGGATGGGTAAACCATGGTAGACAGAAGTATTTGTTGGTGTTAGGAACTAGCCTCACTTAAGTCTCTATAATCTATGGCTTTGTGTTGAACATGTGTTGTATCTTTTGAATATGCGCAGTGTCCAGATGAATTTGCCGTGGGCTATGGCATGGACTTTGCAGAACAATACCGCAACCTATCTTACATTGGCGTATTGAAGCCTGAATATTACATGAATTGAAAAAGTCAGTTCATCTCAAAAGGAGCTCATACTTCTAAAATATGACTGGGCAACACCAAAGTCATGACATCTTTTATGACTTACCCCTGTATTACTGTTCAAAGCAACACCAAAGTTATTCTACACTTTGGTGACAGTGATTCTGATGTAAAAGCTAATGCCATTTGGTGTATATGTTATATTATGATTCATGAATGTCTTGAGCAAGAGCTTCACACAATTCATATTTCCTTAAATCTTTTAATTATAGAAAATCATAGAGCAATATACCATACATTATATATTCCAAGAAAATAGATGCAAACAAACAAATAATAAGTAGGTTTTAGCCTTTCTTCTTATTTACTTCCAGGTGAGCAAAGGAAGAGAGTTCTTGGCCGGAGGAACAACTTGTCCATCAGCATCATACAATATAACACCGGAGAAATCTGGAAGCTGGCATTTGCCTCCCATGAGAATGTTCTTCTGCCACAACGGTCCTCGTCTCTGATCCCCACTCAAGAGCATGCTCGGTTCACCTTCGTTTGGCTCATAAATACCACCATTGTTCATCATCATCATCACAGTCCTATCGTTTTGGAGATGTATAACAGGTTCATACCCAGAGCCATAACATGCAGTCCAACGAAAAAGTTTCCTCTTCGAACGAGAAGCAAGGCTAGCCAAACGGATGCTTGCGGAGGCTAAACCCATCTTGAAAACTGTTAGGGGCTTTGTTCGAGATGGTGGAACAGTGGGATCCATTGGATAAAAGGCTCAAGTATTTGTTGGTTGATGATACTGTCTTTGAGCTCAGGGGTCTATGTAGGAGTCTGATTTGCGTAAAAAAGTCAATGGAAATGGAGTGGTTCGCGAATGGAGTGGTCAGTGAGAACTGAGAGCCTTTTACAGTTTATGGTTCAGGTGCTTATGTGGTTTGGTTGATTAGTTTGACTTTGACCATCATCACCTGTCTTATTCTGACTTCTAAATCTCATGGTGGGCTTAATTATGAAGCCCATTAGGCCCATAACATCTCTTCGTCTTCATCAACCTGAAGTAGTTTTGAACAAAAATCTCAAATTGCCCCTAACTTATCTCCGCCGCCGACCTACAAGAAACTCGGAGAAACCTAACCGGCGGATTCATATCAGAAGAAACCTAACCATGCGTCTTCACTCAGCAATTACTCTCCGGAACTTCTTCACCAGAAAGCCTCTCCGAATCCCTCAGAATCTAAGCATTATATCTTCTTCTCCGGTTACCATAAACTCACTCGGCGATGTCTCAGGTCCATCACCGTCTCACTATTCGAAATCAAGTCTCTCAGAACCATCATCATCATATACTAGCTCACGAATTCTCCGTATCCCAAACGCGTCATTCTCCAAGTCTTTCCTCGAGAATCAGAGGAGTTTCAGCACCGACTCTAGCAGCGGCGGCGGCGGCTCACCGCCAGATGTGAACAAGGTAGTTGACGAGATCAATCTCAAGTTCGCTGAAGCTCGTGAGGAGATCGAAATGGCGATGGATTCGAAGGAGACGGTTTACTTCAACGAAGAAGCAGAGTGCGCGAGAGCCGCCGTGACTGAGGTTTTGGAGATGTTTGAAGGTTTGCTCGGGAAAGTAACAGAGAAAGAGAAAGCTTCTCTACAGCGATCCATGGGACTCAAGATCGAACAGCTCAAAGCTGAGCTTCAACAGCTTAACGAATGATCGATTGAGGTCAGCTGAAATTTTCATCTTCTTCACCGGATTGGTCACTGAGCCATTGTTTATCATATATGTCTTCAATAAATTTTGGTCAGATTCTTAAAACTGATTGAACCTTGCAATGCCATAGCAATGAAACAACTTCTTGTTAAAGTTTATATTATTTCAGTGAGCTTCGGTGTGTGTTTTGATCTTTACATAGATTTACTACACATCTAAAGGAACAAGCTTTATCAGGAGGAAACATTTACTCATAATAATACATAGTCCTAAAATTTCAAATACAAAAAGTCATTGTACAACATGTTAACAAGATTTGTGAATGTCACTACTGACTCTCAAACTTGAACCAGTCCCAGTTAGCATAGATTTCTTCATCCTTGCCCTGAGGGAAACTGCTTGTGATTGGAGGACGATCAGAAATCGGGCTTGTAGCCACTGAAGGCATCTTTTCTCTATACTTCTTTGCCATCGCTTCAGCCTCTGTAAACACTTTCTGCATTGACAAAATCGCGGTATAACGTTTATAGTAGGGATATGAAATGGCGTTTTTGGCGGGTTATAAGAGGTCAATTTTGGTCCATAGATTAAAAGATTTGAGCTATACCTCTTTGTCTGAGATGAGCAAACCCGGTTCGCTTTCAAGATCTGCAATGCTGTATAAAAGACAGACAATAGAAGAAGATGGTTATAGTTGTTACTCAGGACCAGTCAGTTATGCAATTTGCGTTTCTATTCAAGGTTTAACCTGAGAGAAATCTTGTCTGGAAATAGAGATTTCACAACCAGAACCTTCACGCTTTCGTCCACCTGAAGCACATCGCTTACCGATCCAATTCTTCTGCGAGTTATGTTTGAAATGTGTAGCAGTCCACTGTGGAAACATGTATTGGCAAACGGAATGAATACAAAACCTATAATCACTAAGAAGAAGTACTAATTTAAGAAAGCAATAGATTGAACTCACCTTCTGCTACTATCCCCGAGTTTGACTTGAGCTCCATATGGTAAGATTCTGACAACTGTTCCTTCTAAGAGTGTTCCTTCTTTAAGGTACAGCTTCTCCTGAGACATCATTATGCGATAGATCATTAGTCTCCTTGTTGGGGTTTTCTTATAAAGACAAGACAAAAGTGTAACTAACCCAGGCTACTTTTTCACTCAGTATCAAGTCGTTTTTGTCTTCGTTCAACCGCGTAATCTGCACAAAGAGTCTACGACCCACCTGAAACACGAAAAAAAAAACTGAGAAAACGCAGAACCATGAAACCAAAAAGCCTACTGCGATTCAGCAGAAAACAAAACTGTTACAGTGGAAGAAAGAAACTCTTGCTTTACGTTTTCCTTCAACTCGGTGAAACTGTTCACTTTCTTCACCAGTTCCTGCTTCGGAATAAAAGCTCTCAAACCCTGAAATTAAACAAACACAAAAGATACACTTGAGGTATGAAATCTAAGTACATGTGAACCCCAAAATCAAGAATTCGTATACCTCAATTCTGGTGAGAAGCCCTCCTGTATTCCACTCAGTTATCTTAACTTCAATAGGCTCATTAAGTTGCTTAATCTGCCACAGAACAATTTCACTCTTCATTAGCTATTAGCTGCTTATAAATATTACCTCAACATGTAAAACAATACAAAACACTTCAAAACCAAAAAAACAGTCTTTGAATCCATACAATGAAACAAAAAATTCAAGGAACAAGAAAAGAACCTGCCTCACACGATGCCAAGCTATCCTCCGAAAATAACGTCTAGAAGAAAGCAAAGGTCTCCCACTCAACGTCCTCCCTAAAACCTCAGCGAAAACAAAAGTCCCAATCTCCACAACCGGTCTACCTTGCTTAGCAAATTCCGCAATCTCAACACCACCATCATCATCACCATCCTTAACAATCCCCATTTTCCCATTAACCAAAAACTCTTCAGCATCATACTTCAAATCACACAACAAGTAATCCAACTCTTTATCATACAAAGGAAGTATCTCTTTCGTCAACATAGTTCCCAACATATCAGCACCTATACTCACATCAAGCTTATTCTCATTACCTGAAACCACAACACCAACCACAAAATCACCTTGTTTAGGTTCGTAATACTCTACACTGACTCTACCAGTCTCCTCCTCTTCCTCGGATACTTCTTCCGACTCATCTCCTTCTCCTTCTTCCGGTTTGAAGAATTTCAAAAACGGCTTCAGAATCTCGTCATCGTCTGCTTTACCATTCTCCTTCTCATTCTCTGATTTCGATACAGGACTCGGTTTGTTCAATAACTCAAGCTCCTCCTCTTCCTCAGCAACGATTCCTCCGTTTTCAACACCGTCTCGTGAGCAGAATCTAATCCCATAAGCTCCACGAACAGCGAAATCTCGACAAATTGCGAAACTACGAAACCGAAAAGGGATTAGGGTTTCGCAAAATCGAAACTGCGAAGCTTTCTCCGATGCTTTAAAATTGATACATTCTCTCACATCACCACCGGAGCTACGAATCGACGACGAAGCAGTGAGTATAGGAAGAAGAGACTTACATGGCTGACTGAGAAGCGTTTGCATTTTTTTTTTCTTTCTCTTCTCTTATCTTCAAACGGTTCTTTTTATCTTTTTCATTTCTCCAGTTTTATCAAAATTGTCCTCTTTCTTATGGAAATTTATCAATTTGGGATACGAAGTTTTAAATGTGACAATGAAACCCACTCAGGCGACAGCTAAGAAAGAAGCCCAAACATATGATAATGGACCTAATTAAATTGTGTGGTTATATGTCAAATAATAATGGACCCGTCGTTCCTAAATGGACCGTCGCATTTATTAAACTCATGTTATTTATTAATAATAACGTTTTAAATAATGTGGTCGGCGATACGATTTAATGCATAACGACGTCTCTAGACTGTATTAATCTAAAGTTGGTGGTATACTATATTTGATGAACACCTTAATGAAACACTCTTGGTTATATGACTTAATATCTAAAGAAACCATATTCTAATTCTAACCAAACACACAAAACAAACCTAACCGGATATATTTATCATAAAAACATATTTTGATTGATATTCAAATTGGAATAATAACGAAAATCATAACAAATAATCCATATTTATTTCCAATATGATATTTTAAATCATATTTATAGTTTATCCTTAAAACTACTTTTTTGATTTAAAACATTATCATCTATTGAATTATTTATCGAACAAAAATGTACATGTATAGATATAATTTATGTAAAATATGTCAAATGATAATATCTGCGAAACAAATAAAATAATAATAAGGTTTGCTTTACATAATAAAGCTTTAAAAAAAAAATTTGAAAACTCGAATCAAAATTGTATATGAACACTCCTGTTTGGATGGATCGCTACGTATGAGTTATGAGTTTCGAATGCTTTACTGGTATTCATCAACAACAAGAAAATGATTCCCAAACATAATAATCACATCAGATTGACGACAATGACGAAAATGATTAAGTATTTGCTTTTTGTTTCTTTGTGATTCAAACTATTGGTTGTAATTGTAATCTCATTGATAATTATGTATACTTCTAGTTCATATTAATAAAGTTTGTTAGATGTTAAAAAAAAAAAAAACACTCCTGTTTTATGTACTGATATAGTGATATACACAACTAAAAACACCTAATGGTAAATATCCTATTGAAATGAATAAAACTTAATACTGTACGAGGAAATTACTCTATGTCTTACACATCATTTGCGTCGGCCAATAAAAACAATATATTCGCATTCAATTTCAATATATACAAAATTTTAGAAAGTTTTTTTTAAAAATTAAATGAAAAAGAAGTTTTGTTCATATATACATTTGGATTTGGATCATAGTGAAAACTAATAAACACTAGACAGCGATTAGACAAACTGCATAATTTCAAATCCCCATTATTAAAAAAAAGTGGGGATGAGATGATGCTTCATATATACTAGTACTTTGTTTATGATGATCAAAGTTCTAACCTGACGACAACCCATCAGAACGCAAAATAATAACGTCGATTTAATTTACATAATTGTGACTATCATGAAAGCTCTATACAAATAAAAACTCACCGATTGAGTATTATGATTAATCGCCGTTCGCCACCTATCAGAAATGAAATAATTAATTATGCGTACTCAATGTTTAACTAACCAGTGAGTCATTGTCAATCGTATCTTTAAAAAATAAAATGAAACTATATATAAAAAATTCAAACCAATAATTTAGTGATTGCTGATTAGCATCCGAATTTAATATTGTTCCCTCGTAGTACACTGATTTAATAGATGCTTAGATTCGGCTAAACAAACGTTTTGTGGTTGACATAAGATGCAAGTTTATGTTGGGCGATCGACAAGTTTGATAAACGTTTCAAAATGTTACCACTATCTTGGTCTCTTACCAATAAGAAAATACCAATATAAGTGTAAGTGTGTAACTTTACGTTTTGCGTTAAACTATGATATTAGTTTTTATAATTCGGTGATAGGTATGTGAAATTATGAACGAGGGCGTAATCATCGCTGTAGAGATAAGTTTTAAAAATGGAGTATGTATGAGGTAAGACAAGTCTCCTCCTTAATTAATAGTAGTTTATATGTCGATCATCTCCTCTTCCGGTAATAACGAGTTCAACTATGGTCTTAAAGTTTATATTAATCACATATCAAATGAACATTGGACACGACAACATTGAACAACGAATCAATATTTGGACTTATTTTTTTGAGGGTTGACGTCAAATGACATGTGGTAACATGTACCATAAAAGCTGTTGTGGTTACAAAAACCGGAGGTCCAACAGGCGAAAATGTCTCCATCTGCCACCGGTTTGTTTCGTCGCCTGTTAAACAAGTGATGTGAATGGCGTTTAGTAACACACTATTTTACCTTTGAAATTTCTGTTTTACCAGTTGTCTGTCACTCACGAGGAAAAAAGTTATGAGTCCAACTTTTTTGACGTTAAAAACAAAGAATAGTGTAAAGGTGTAGTTGACTAGTTGGTAATCTTTTGTAATCCTCTTAACTATTTTGTCATCATTTACCAAATCTTTCTACTTAAACAGGTTTATGGTACTGCTAATTGGAGTACACCTTCATCATTTTCTTCTTTCCTTATATTTTCTTTAAAGTTTATGTTTATATTCCCCTAATAATAATAATAGCTGAACCCATATTTCTTGTTGGTTGGACGGATCTAGAAATGGGAAACCTAATTTTGACTTTTTTTTATCCTAAACAAATTATACCCACAACAATATAATGCACCTAAATTAGAAGATAAAAGAAAGAAAAAAAAACATATCTTCGGTGATGTTAAATAATACAAAAATAGAAGCTAATATTCGTAAAACATTTTCCATCATATATCGTTTTCGATATTTATAAAAATTTGTCTTCTACAATCTACACCAACAATAAAAATAAAAATTAGAGCCAAACAAAACAATAATAATGCATTACAATTACCATCCTGTATGAAAAGGACCGGGTCCTATGAAAGGGTAAGAAACTTCGAGGTCGATTGAAAAAAAATACTTTTACTTTTTGAGAATGAAATTAAAAAAAAAGATGAAAGCTTTCTTAGAAGAAACACGTGGCAGAAACGTGTACATTGTAAAGAAATCTATGAGATATATAATAAAAATAAAAATGTATATATGAAATTAATAACATGTGAACGTAAACACAATATAAAATGGAGAAGCAATAGGGGTCAGAGCAAGAAAGAGATTTGTTTTTTTTTCTCGACCTTCCAAAAAAAAAAAAGCTCACATTCACATTCATTTCACAAGACACCCAAAGAAGCAGTAAGTGCCTTCGCTCTTTCGTGTTTCTGTTCTCGTCGTCTTCTTCTCTTATTCTTCGGTTTCGTCATCTCTTCAGAGTCACAGAGCCAAACCTCTCTCACAGGTACTTTTATTATCTGATCTCATTACTTTATATTATATTTTAGATTTTTCTTTACTGTCCAAGTTTGGTTCTGTTCTCGTTTGTATGGGGTTTTAAATCTGACCACAAAATCTATTATTTAATGAAATTTGTCGTTGATCAAATAAAAACATACAAATAATAATAATAAAAACTATTGTTTAATTGAGAGAAGAAATGTTTCAATAATTGAGTTTCGATTTCTGAACACTTTCTTCTCCGTATCCAATAACCATTACCAATTTCGTTAATTCATCATTACTTCTAATGTAACCAAAACTAAACATTCGAATTTATTTACTTCAAAATGGATATTGTGTTTTTTTTTTGTCCACTTTGGATATGGAAAATTATATAAAAGTCTAAAAACAAGGAATAAAACAAGTGAAAAACAGAGAAGAACAGTGAGTTACTGTGTTATTTGGGACCATATATTCCTAAAATAAAGGTTATATTTAGTCACTTTGTATTGTACTTTTTTTCGTTATCTACACAATCTCTAATATAGAGAATATATGTTGCGTATCATAGCTTTGCTGTTGTTATGTGATTCTTTTTGTTTTTGTCTTTCTTTAATATTGTTTTATTTTCTTTAAAAACGAAAAATTCGCTGACCTTTTAACATTGTTCATGGCATTAGGTTACATGTTTTGTCGAATTTATATTTTTAGTCATTTTTCCTTAAGCAAATATGGAGTTAAAAGTAATATATGTCAGCTAAAATGGAGATGTCAATCTAAAGACAGTAGTTGATTTTGACCAATATTTTTAATCTTCCATGTCGTTTTCGACGTGGGTGAGTTCGAATTCACATAAAGCTGAGTTTAAAGTGGCATATATACTCCACTAGCTCGCATGAAAAGACAAAAAAATATCAGTAAAATTTTGGATTAATTTCCGAAATGATATACGTAGATAACGTCACTAGGAAACCTCTAAATATCTTTAAAGTATAACTCATTTTCTGATTTGACCAAAGTATCTCTAAAATTTCATATTAAAACCATCAAACTACGGTTTAGTTAAGTTTATTGTGTTGGATTAATGATATCTTCTTATCTTATCTTGTAAATATCATACCAAGTATAAATAATATATATGATTGGCTAAAATTTGGGCGTCGACCATTGCCTATATTGTAGATTGTGGTCAAGATTGATGTGATCCCAAAAGGCACCAAACATGTTTTCTTTTCCTTGTGATCTCTTTATCTCTATTCTCTCCAAATTTATCTTTTTTTTTTTTTTTTTTTTTTTTCTTGTTTTTGTCGCTCTCTTAATTTTTCGTTTTTGTTCGAACTGACCCATCCTCGTCGATATTTTTTCCCATTTTAATACATCACGTTAGAAAATTATTTTCTCTACTTGTTTACGTATATGGATATTTGCTAAGGGGGCTAGCTTTGTTGATATAGATTACAGCATATTACTTCCAAACAAAAGAGACATGTTTCCGTAGCAATGTTTTGTTGTTTGGGGTTTATAAGAAAATCAATAACATAGAATCTCAGGATATCACCGGCCACAAAAATCTCAATAAATAATTCTGGTTTTTTTTTTGTTTACAAAAACATCATCGATGATGAAGAATGAAGTATGGACTGTCATGGGACTTGCACCCTTATTTTTCCAACACATTAGACGTGAGATGTTTATTTCAACATTCTTTTGTTGTTGGTGGAGGTCTACAATTTCCGACTGCAAATTTAATTATTTTTTTCTAATAAATTATTTACATATTTAGCACAAAAATACATCTATTTTTCCTGAGTTTGACAAATTACGTATATACTCTTTCCATTTTATAATATAGAATATTTTAGAAAAATTATTTTGTTTCATAATATATAGAGATGTTTTAAAAATTTTATGCAACTTCTAAAAATAGATATTAAATTAATTTAATATTTTATATTATATAGTCTTATTTATAATTGGTGGAACTATGTTAAAGTAGTTATTTTTTAATCTACGTGATTTTATTCAAAACTAAAATATTTTATATTTTAAAACGAAAAGAGTATCATTTTAATCTCTTTTATATTGTTATAATTTCTTTTATAAAAATTTTGGGTATAAAGAAGATACTCTTGCAAATTTTATTCATCTATTACTAAATGGAAAAGAGTTATTCTTTTATTTTATTTTACTCAATATAATATCATACTATCCGTATACTTGACTGTGTAGAAAAAAGTATATGATAGTTGATAGAGTAGGATTAATTTTATAGGATAAACATTTGTTTTAATATAAAAACTGAGTAAAGTATAGAATTAAACGAAAATTTAGAGCAAAATTAATTAATTGATTTAACTGATTTGGATTTTAGGTGAGAACTGGAAGCTATGAAACAAATAGGGTTGGGGTACAAAAGAGTAGATCCAAGTCTAGTTAAAAGTGGGTGGACCCAATAGAGTCCAAATCGTAGGCTTCTTCCGTGGTCCGTGTATTTCTTGGGGACCCGCACCGCACCACACCACACCGACCCGAACACCTTATCCATTAACCGGACTCTGACCGGACTTTTGAACCGGATCTCATAGAATTGCTTTTACACCTTATCGACCAATGTGGCGGCGGCTCCATGTACTTGCGTTCGTTTTTTTTTTTTACCTGTTAATAACTTTTTTTGGTACCCCGAATATAAAATTTTGCCTTTTATATTATTGGGCTAATTTTGATGCGTTTTATGTTTTTTTTTTCAAATGGTTATGATTATGATTATGGTTACGTTTTTCATAAGTCATGCACAGATATCCTAACTGTAAGTACCAAACTTACCTAAATCGAATGGTATTTGAACCGATGTTGTGATCGGTTTGGTTTCTATATAAATCATAAATATGAGAATTGAACAAATCATAATCGAGTACCGAATCGGAACCGAACTATATACGCGAATACGGAATAACCAAAACTATTTTTGATATTATATAAATGCATATCCAAAATTAATGTTAAGATAAATATTTAATATCAATTTTTATATCCTAAGATTGTCCTATTTAATTACAAATATATTATAGAGATTTTAGGGTTTCATGATTTTCTTATCTAAATATATTGTTAAGATTAGGGGTATATTTTTGTTGTTTGGAAACAATGACGATTTTTTACTCCACTTCTTCTTTTTTAACGTTTGATTCAGTTATTTCAATTAGTAAGTCTTATTATCAAATATAAAAAATTCATATACACATCAATAAATGCGTAATTAATCATAACAATGAAAGCAATGTAGTTTTTAGGTGATTCTATTATTCTTAAAGAAAATTTTTAAAAATAAAAAAACGATTCTCGTATATTCACGTCTGAATCATCTTTGTTGATATGTTATTTCACCTTTCTTGCTCGGCTATTATTATACTACCCACTATTGCATACGAGCCACGCCACCACCACCACCACCTGCGTGGCCACCACTTCTGATTTTCCCACTACTTTTTCGATTAACTTTTTTATTTGTTAATTAAGAACAGAACACCTGAATTATCACTTACCACACGTTAATAATGTGAAATCTATATAATAATTATTACCAAACATGTAACACACAACATTAACTCATTTTAATATCTATCTATAGAAGCAGTTGAGTTGCGGTCCAAAAGGTAAAATCCAAATGGCTGCGAGCCTGAGAGGCTGAGACCATTAGTTTATGTAAAAAAGAAGAATGATCCCGTGAGCAGAGAGTTGTTATACCAAGTCCAGTATGCACACTATGTGCATAGTTTACACTTGTTTATTAATCTTATAAATGTAAACTCGTTTTATAGTGGCCAATAAAAATATATTGCTGTCACTCAAAAGCCATCACGATCACCATAACGTAGTAACAAACTAATTCTACGTTATCATATAAAAAAACTAGAGACCGTAATCCGGATATTCCTATAGTTTTATTTTAATCATCATTATTAATCATTGTAGATATTTTAAAAATAATAAAAAATATCCTGTTTTTTTTTCCATAAGTTTCCAAAATCAGTCTAAAACTTTGATTTTGATTATTTTAAACAGAAACAAAAAATTGACCATAACGTGAGAAAAAAAAAACATTATTGTAACGCAATTATTTTTTTTTTTAAAAAAATTCTTACATAAAATGATGAAAAGAAAGACGAGGACTGACTCACGCGTTGTTTCCCAACTCTTTCAAGTAATTTTGGATTTATGGTCTGGCAAAAAAATAATATCCAGACTTATATATAAAAAATAAAAGTTTTCATCACTTTCCTCTTTATTTATATAAAAATAAATTCTCTCTTTTTTTTGTGGAGAATTCTAAGATTATTTATATTTTCATGTCTTCAGTTGAACCAGCCGGAATAATGAAGAAAACCCATCGTCAGAAATCCCAGGTACTTTCTGGTAGTCTTTTTAAAAGATTTTCTTGTCTGAAAAAGAAAAGGTAAAAAGCTGAATTGGGTTATAAGGTTGTGATGAAGTTGAGTTTGGTGTACAGAGATTATGGGCAAAGTTGGTGATGAGAAAGTGGTTGAACATAAGTGGTAGAGATCCTGAGTATGGTGCTGATAGTGAAGACGAATCCGAAAACGAAGATGCTCGTCAAGTTAACGACGATGATGCTTCTTCTAGCTCCGATGAAGAAGGTCCTCTCTCTCTCTCCTCTCTGATGAAAACACCGGTTCTTTATTTTTAATTTTTCTCCGGTTATCTAAACCGGTTTTGTAAAACATAAACAGGTGGTGGTGGTAAAGAATCGAGCTCGAGGGGAAGAGAATCATCATCGAAGGTTTGTGAGAACGCGGAGGACGCCATCGCCGCGGCTTCGGCTACTGTTGTAGACGCAGCCGCAGCCGCTGCTGAGTTTATAAGCAATGGTAATGCGGAAATTGCATAGGTAGTTATAATGATCAGTGTGATGATTCAGTGTGTGGGGTGTTTTCTTGGTTTTTTCAAGATCCCTTTGTTGGAATTTCAAAATCTTTTTTTTTTTATAAAAAGAAAGATACAAATTTGTGAATCTTTAATTTTTTATTTTGGTTGGTTCAGATGCTCCAATGAAGTTAAGAAGAAGGAATTCAGAAACATTAAGAGCACAGTACATTAACAACAAAGAAATAAGGTACAATTCTTTTATTTATTTATTTTTTAATAGTACTATATATAATATGTAGATTCGGATGTTATCGTCTTATCTTTTTCATTATGTAATTTTTTTGTTGTTGTTTGGTTGGGTAAAAGGAGACCCTAACATGTCGGAATGAATTTGTGTGCAGAGTATGTGTTGGTACGTGGAACGTTGGAGGAATCTCACCACCATCTGATCTTGACCTTGATGACTGGATTGAAATTAATCAACCAGCTGATATCTACGTTCTTGGGTATATAATAATTTTGACTTTTCTAACGACATGGACAAAACTAACTCTGTTCAATACATATGTTCTTGTTAGAGAATTTTTATACATGTTTTTGTTTTTGTTTTTGTTATGTATGAAAGTTTACAAGAGATTGTACCATTGAATGCTGGAAACATTCTTGGAGCTGAAGATAACCGTCCCGTTGCTAAATGGGAAGAAGTCATTAGAGAAGCATTGAACAGAGTTAGACCAAAACTCTCTGCGGTTAAAAGTTACAGTGATCCACCATCTCCTGGAAGGTTTAAACCTTTTGAGGAAACACATGATGTTATAGAGGAAGAAGTAGCTTTCGAGAGTGATAGCGATACTGGTGTTGAGATTCATCCTATTGACGAGGACGATGAAGAAGAAGAGGAAGCCGATAGGCTCTGGGCGTTAAAACATGACGGTGGTGTTATCGGTGAAGTCAAGACTCTTGTTGATCCCAATACTGGCTTACCGGTTGTTGAGATCAAGAGACAGTTCTCTTCTCCAAAGAAGCTAGACAGACAAATCTGTTTACGCGTTGATGATAGCTCTAAGGAGGATTCTACTCAAAATGATATTGAAACGCTTAAGCGGATGTTAAGTGGGAAAGAACGGATGGGTTTGAGCTGGCCTGAGCCACCGTTGACCATGTTAGATAGACAGCCGTCAATGAAGACGGTGAGGGAGAGGATGAACAGTGAGTATAGTGCTGAAACCGGTATGAGAACGTTGAATCGGATGTTAAGTGGGAAAGAACGGATAGGTTTGAGCTGGCCTGAGCCACCTTTGAACATGTTAGGCCCGTCTTGTGTTCTCGATAGACAGCCGTCGATAAAGACAACGAAGTCTTTGAGAACAGCAAAGTCTTTCAAGGCTTACAGTTCGTTTAAGGCTGTGGCCGGAAGCAACAACGGGATCCCTGAGGAGGTATTGGCTCTAGCGGAAATGGACCTGAAGTTGCTAATGGAGAGGAAACGAAGACCGGCTTATGTGAGGCTAGTGAGTAAACAAATGGTTGGGATTCTTTTGACCATTTGGGTTAAACGAAGCCTGAGAAAACACATTCAAAACGTACGTGTCTCTACCGTTGGAGTTGGCGTAATGGGATATATTGGTAACAAGGTATATAAAACTTAGACATATCCATCAAATTTATGTTACAATATATTCAAAACTCTGAAATGATCTGTTGTCTGTAGGGAGCTGTGTCTGTGAGCATGTCAATAAACCAGACGTTCTTCTGTTTCATATGCACGCATTTGACGGCAGGAGAAAGAGAGGTTGATCAGATCAAGAGGAATGCTGATGTACACGAGATACATAAAAGAACAGTCTTCCACTCTGTCTCAGCTCTTGGACTTCCCAAGCTTATCTATGATCACGAGTAGGTCTTTTTTTACTCTGTCTCAGCTCTTGGTTTTATATATATATATATGTCTAACTTTACTTGTGTGTTTCACCTCTTTGCAGAAGAATAATCTGGTTAGGAGATCTGAACTATCGGCTTAACTTATCATATGAGAAAACTAGAGACCTCATTGAAAAGAGAGAATGGTCTCAGTTACTTGAATATGATCAGGTAACATATACACAGTCACACACATAATCTCAAAATGTGTTCTGTCATATTTTGAAACATAATGTTTTTTTTTTGTTTTGGTATGAATATGTATTGCAGCTGGTAAAGGAATACAGGAAAGGTCGAGCGTTTGATGGATGGTCAGAAGGAACTCTACATTTTCCACCAACATATAAGTACCAAGCGAATTCGGATGAGTATACGGGTAACGATGGAAAGGCACCGAAGAGAACACCAGCTTGGTGTGACAGAGTACTATCCTATGGGAATGGAATGAGGTTGGTTCATTACAGGAGAACTGAACAGAAATTCTCAGATCATCGTCCGGTTACCGCGATATACATGGCTGAAGTGGAGGTGTTTTCTGCTAGAAAGCTTCAGCGAGCGTTGACATTCACGGATGCAGAGATTGAAGACGAGGGACTTGTGGCTGTTCTTGTTTAAAACGAAGAAGATTTTGAGATTTTCGTACGTGGTGCTTGGTTTGTGTTTGATATTGCATATATATATATATAATGCATATGAAGTATTGGCGAAAGAGACATTCTCTTTCTACCTACGGATAGGTTTTTGAATCTCATGTCGTTTTATACTGATGCATCCCATCACAGTGAGAAACATTTACATTCTTATATCTTCTTCTTTTGTGTGTGTGTTGGTTTTTACAGTTGTAAATTTAGTTGATATATAATGAAAATCAAGAAACATTTCACATCCATGATTATTATTCTTATTAGTCCTGGTTATTTTAAAAGTACCAAAAAAAGACCATTGCCCATTTTTAGTTTCCACTCAAAAGAGATGAAAAAAAGAGATGTGCACCAGCCGGGAATCGAACTCGGGTCTGTACCGTGGCAGGGTACTATTCTACCACTAGACCACTGGTGCTTCTTGTATACATTATAAACTACTTCCGTTAAAACAAGTTTTATTCAATGTTACTGTTTTGAAAGTTTACAAACCTCTCTATATATACAAGGAAAAAATAAAACATGAACTGTAGATGAAAATAACAATTGCAATATAGATAGTCTCCTAATTTTTTCCCTTTTCCTTGAATCTATTTGCATAAACTTTTTAGGAATTCAATGTATATCGGCTTCAATGCGAGTCTTGTTCTTCATCTTTTTAATGTAAATCCAGAAGCAAAGGCTTTCTAAGCCAGTACTGCTTAAATCTCTGCCTTGCATATTCCGTATAATCGAACTCAATCTTGTTCACATGTCCCTGTATTGCATCAACATACACATTAATACTGGTTTCAACATTATAAGCTAAAAGTAAGGGATAGAAAGAGAGAGAGAGAGAGAGCGAACCGAGATGATTCCCCATAAGCCCCAGAAGATATGGTTTGCTAAAGTGTAGCTCTCTGCATCATTCAGCAATCTATCCACTTCTTTCTCACTTGTTGCATTCCCTGAGATTAACAAAAAAAAAAAAATAGAGGAATAGGTTTTGATTAAGAGAAGAGTTATGTCTGAGGTTTGAAGAAGTATAAAACGTTGAAACGGATAAAAACCTGTAGAGGCAAGGTATGTGCTAATGAACCTTCTCCGTTCTTCTTCTCCTGTTTTTAATATCATACACACATACACAATCAGATTCTGAGATACCTCGAGTAACAACATATTATAAAGTTAGATGTTTATATGATATGGACCTGGATATAGAGTGTAGTCCAGAACATGAGGAGTGTCTGAATGATAATTAGCAGCCATTTCACAAAAGTGGTTTGCAATGTCATAAGCAATTGGGTTGAAACTCGAATACTCATAGTCCTGCAATTGAACAGACTGATTAAAAACAGAGCATTTTCTTGATGAAGCTTCGGTTCAAGAAAAACTTACTATGATGGTAATAGCGTTGGTCTCTTCATCAATCATGATGTTACCGTACTGAAGATCATTGTGACAGAAACCAATCTCTTGATCATCCATAGTCAGTCTCTCCTCCAACAAATTGATTTCACCTTCCAAAGCTTCCAACCGAAACTCATCCATCTCTATTGGTGAAGCCAAGTTCTTAGCCTCCTTAAGCCAAGTCCTAATAAAAGACACAAAGAGAGATTAGCCAGAAACATTTGATATATAAAAAGAAAGAAAGAAATGAAATTTGTTTTTTTTTTTTATCTTTACCTAAGTCTTTCCCAGAGGATAATGTTCTTAGGACCAGGCATATCAAGCATATGAAACTCTCTTAGCTTCGCAGCAATGAAACCAGATGTCTCAGCTATACGAAGATCATCTGCAGAAAGAGTCTGGTGAACGAACCAAACCAACAAATTAACGTCATACACAAAATCTCTCTCTCTCTATTTATATATATATTATCATCCCCAATCTTGATTTCTTGAAACGCAAACAATACCACTAACTAAAACCTATCTTCCTCTGTTCTTCCTAAAGCCAAAAACACAACAAAAAAATAAAAAGAAAAAAAACGTACTCTGGCGTGGATGAACTCTTCAAGACGACCATCAGAGAAACGACCAAGAAGCTTAGGACCATAACCATGATGAGACATACACTCAAAGGTTTTGATTTCATCATCTCTGTTAAAGAAAAGGTCAACGCCGTCACCGTAGATCCGAACAAGAACTTTCCGATGAACATCATCTTGTTCACCACCAACACCACCGTTTAAAGTAGGCCAATTAATCTGATAAACCTCGTTCGTCATAGCTCCTTTTAAAGGAACAACCTCAAGCCGCTCTAGATCTTCGACTACATCTCCCCAGCTTGAACCTAACGTTGTCAATACACGTTTTAGATCCTCTGGTGATGCACAACTCGGGATTAAACTAGTCTTCGTTTTGATCGCCATTTTAACAACAACAACAACAAAATCTTGGAATTGAACAAGATCAGGTTTATGAAAAAAATGTTTGTAAAGGTGAAGATTCCGAAGGGTATGAGATTCTATCTGAGAGAGAAGATTTATCCACAGAGAAAAAGGAGCTTTATGGAATCTTTTTTTTATGGAAAGATATGATTCTGGGAATTGAATTTTTGAACTTGACGAAATTACGTTTCTGGGTTTTTTATATTTATTTATAATTTTGAGTAAATTTTATATAAAAAACCCAGAAAGATAAGAATGCGTAGTTTCGTTGTTCGTTGTTTGTTCGTCCCGTGTGTGAATGTGATACGATCTTTTTCGAGTGACGGTGTTTTTATATAAAAACGGTTATGGTGACCGACGGTTTTGTCGGAACCAATCAGGTAAATACACGTGGTTATTTATGGGCGGGGCTAAGTCAACGGCGTAATGAGGCGGTCATTGTTAAAAGTCAAAGTCAACGAATGTAAAATATTAAATAGTCTTCTCTTTTTTTTCTTTGGCGGCGAGACAGCAGTGTGTGACTGACTGTTGTGTCTCTGTGTATTTTTTGTAACAGGTCATATGTAAAAGTTTCAGTAGTAAAAAGAGTGATTAAATTTATAAAAAACCAATTGGTTTCTATATATAGTGATCCAATTAGTATCATAGATTCTATGTATCATTTCTAATCACTATTATAGGAAATGAGTGAACTTTTTAGAGGAAGGATTTTCTAATAATAAAACAGAATTCTACTTTCTAAATAAAGTACACCTGCTCTGCTTACAGATTAGATAGAAAAATATATTTTCATGTCTATAAAAAGTCTTACGAAATCGAAATGAAAGCTATGGATAACAACAAAATATAGATTTTATTACATTTTAAAATGTTTTTTTTTTCATACTTCTTATCTGCGTTTGACTTTGACATTTCAGATGTGAACGTTTCTCTTTACGAAAATGTTGCACTTCTTGACGTAGTTAGTACAAGACTTTGTAAGATGATGATAAGATCAACCAAACACATACATAAAGTACAAACTTTTATTTTCCAAGTATGGGGTTTTTTTTTGCTTATTTAGAGAGTTGTGTTTATTATTCTACCTATTTAAATCATACTGTTATGGGTCTTCTAGAGGATTGTTTTTGCTTCAAGAGGTTAAATCTCACCCTTCTTTGCAACAAAAAACACAGGAACACTACTACCACGATAAGCGTAAGCGTGATTCCGTTATTTGTCTCTGTGAAAAAGTGTGCTAGTAGCGGCTGACCGCAGCTTTTACAGCTACAGTCACAGTTGCTTCTCAGTAACTTGCCTCGGGAGCTTGCTTCTGGGATGAGAATGAAATCAGCGGTAACAGCGTTGTCACCCAACCAAACACTTGTTGTTTTCGGTTTGTATCCCGGGGATGATGCTGTGACTGCGAATCAGAAAGTAAAACTCAAAACGAGGCAAGTAATCAACAATAACAAAGAAGTTGAGATCAAAAATAGCATCAACTTATAACAGCTCATAGTGCATTTGTAAGTGGCACGGTCTTATGGATGACTCTATAAAATGAGCTGGTAATAACAATAATCATCTGCTCATAACATGATAGTGGACAACTCTAATATCATACTGATAAGAACTCAATCGGATTCCTAGTCTAAAATAGAGATAGCAAGTTACTATTGCAACATAATCACACGTATATTAAGCTAATAAATGTGAGGAAAGAGCATCAGACCTTCATATATCTGTCCAGGTGCAAGCAGCCGATGGTAGTCTGCGTATTCTTGATGAGCTTTAACCTGAAGAGCACAAGACTACGATGAGTAACTAAGAGCTAACAAGATATTCTAGATTTAGGAATAGGGATTTTAGAAGGTAAGGTCAATATATGTATACCGTATAGTTAATTCCCTTGACCACAACATGCCCAGGCAGTGGCTTTCCCTGGTCTAATGAAAAGATCCGTCCATGAACTCCTGTCTAAGGTCAAGAGATGAGGGCTTACTTAACAAAAGACAAAAATGATAATATATAACGATGGCAGTAAAGGAGCAAACTTTCATTAATGTAACCACTCTCTACAGGCTCAATCTAAAATGATACAACAAGATTAACATGTTGGGTTCTTAAAAAAAAATTAAATATTACCTTCACTATGCTTGCAACAAGATTCAGCATGCTCTTTCTATTGTAATCCCAAATGGTAGGAAGCTGTATAAGAAATGCAAACTCTATCAGCTAAACTATCTTTGCATGAAACAGATATCACACAGGTATATAAGATTAGACCTCTGAGGCTCTAGGCCACTTGTTGTCGCTTATTTCCAGAGTCAATTCAAAGCATCCTCCATATATGTAATTCCAGTCTTGCATACCACCATAAATTGGGTACCTGTAGAGCGTTTTGCATAAAGCATTAACCTAAAAACTCATTTGTTGCGGAAGATAGAGAGAGTGTACTGGATATGATACCAGGATGCTCCATTTGTGATTCCTTCCTTAAATTCTTTGCTCAAAGACATATTACGGTGAGATTTGCTATATATACGTGCCAAGAACCGGTATGCCTCATCATCAGGGCATCCATAATAGTATTTCCTGCAAGAAGGGTGCAGAACAGCTACATGATTTTTGCATCGCATAAAGGACAAAGCAAAAAGCTTTGCATTATGTAAAAGATCATTTTGAATAGAAGTAAACACCTCCTATCCTCCGTACCATCCCATGGAAAATTTGCGACCAGCGCACCCTGAAAGAAAACCAGGTTTAGCAAACATTTTATTCACACTGAATCACGACTTTACTAGATAATAATATTAAAACCCCTTGGAAATTCTTAAAAGTAAACTATCAAATTGGACATATTTAAGACGCTACAGTATGCACAAGTCTGCTACGGAGAAATGTCAGGTAAATTACCCCGTGCAGAGTAGCCGACGCTGTGAATCGTGTATCTCTCAGCCAAGTCATGATTGCCCTAGTTTCAGGTTGCCTCAAACTTAAGTCATCATTTACGGGAAAGAACTGCATTATTAGGTATGAGTTAAGCAAGCCAAACGTGACTTTGAATAGAATCAACTAATCATGCAAATCACAGCATTGAAGAAAATACTACTTCTGAGTGTGGAAATCACCTGGTCAGGGAAGTCGCGATTCAGATCAACATCGTTTGCATTATTACGTTTCCTAATTGAAAAGCCATCTGGATTCAATGATGGCAATATATGAAGGTGAACATTTTCTACAATCATTTGAGCCTGCATATTAAAATGGATAATATCAGTATTTGCCTATAACCTTTTCCTTAGGCAATTTTAGATGAGTGAAAAAAAAAAAAATCTTGGTCAAGGCATGGTCGAAAAGAAGCAAAAATCACTTACCAATGGATCCTTTTTATAGTTATCGCAAATCCAGTTTGCAAGACGTATTAAGAGCTCACGCCCTACAGGTTCATCTCCATGTACATTCCCAATGTACTGCGTGACCATTTGTTTAACAAATTAGATTCCAAGAAGATAAAAAGCACTACCAATCAATTATCAGAAAGAATCCCAGTCAAATTAAACTATAAAGGTTTCATCTAGGCTTTCACAAGCGAAAATCATAATTAACTGGTTGCATGTATAGGCAGCCTAGCTAATCAAGCAGATGTTTTTACCTTGAATGCAGGTTCAGCCTCTATCTCTCCAGGTCTGTCTGAAATCTCTATGACCCACTTAAAAAAAGACAAACCAAGAAACAAACACCACAAGGCATCAATTATACTGATTCCTAAGAGACGCACATTGTAAAGTCAGAAGAATTACTTCTGATTAGCTAAGAGTGCATTACCAAAGGAAATCCATTGACACTCTTGCCGATGCTGAAAGCACGTTCCAGAAAACCCTCAAAGAGAGAAATAACGAACAAAAATCAACAACACCATAAGAACTAATACTAACTCTAAAGAAAGAAAAAAAGAAGGACAATTTACTAACTTCTCCAACGAATTGCTCATACAAGTACCAGCCAAGTAATTTAATTACCTGTATAATCTCGAGATCTTGCTACACCTTTTGGTGAAATCTTTCATTGCTTTCTCAAGATCATCATTTTTCATGTAACCTCGAGTTAATTCCAAACTTTGAACAATGGAAAAACACAGTTATCATCAATTCACGTAGAAAAACAGTAACGACATCCCTAAATAACAGCTTGAAACCTCTAAACGACATATTACCTCGGTCGAAGGTCTTCTTGAGCAAGTAAGTGTCTCTCAGTAACATGCAAGCTATAGTTTCCATAACCTAAAAAAATTAAATACACAAAATTCCAGATAAAGCAAGTCACTGAATGCAGCAGTTATGCATAAACCTCAAATTAGTATTCTGAACCAATAAATATGATCATTGTTAAACTTGTCACCAAATCAAGCGCAATTAATGACGGAAACAGAAAATTATAGATTTGTGCGGTAAGAGGAAAATTTCGGCGGACCTTCGGAGTGACCGCCTCTAGCGGCGATCGGAGGAAGGGAAATATAAATCGCCGTCAAAAATAGGAAATGGTGGACGAATCTGAGCTTGCTCATATCTAGAAAATAAAAACGCAGATCTCTCTGGTCTCACTCTCTTGGTTCTCACTTCCCTTTCGGATTGATTCGATAAACTAGTGCCGGGTTATCGGAAAAGTCAGTGGGAGAGGGAGACAGAGACCGTTGAGTTGACCTTGAAGTACTTGGGCTTGAGTAAGTTTCCTAGATTGGACTATTGGCTTTTGTATATTACTGGGCCTATTTTATATTCACTTAGCCCGTTAAAATTCTAATTAGTCTTGTTGTTGGAGACTGGAGTTGAACTAGTTTCTTTCACAAGGTTGACAAGGTGATTCTATTTTATTCATATAAGAAAGATGGTCTCAGATATTCGAATTCGAACAAACCACAAGTGCGTGAAGTAAAAACACAAAGTTAAGATTGAAGCCAAGCAATGCTCTTATTTATCAGATAGTCTTCTTAAGCATTCGACAAACCATGCACAAGGGCGTGAACTAAATAAAAGAAAAGAAAAGGTCGAGAATTATATATGGTTATTTAGATCATGGAAATAGCTTCTTCTATGCCTTCTTCCAAGACGGACATGAAACTTCGGGTGTTTCTTGCTGAACAGTTGGAACGGATCTCTCCTTGTGTCCCCGTCAAGACACTCATCTGACCCATCTTGATCATCGCCACCGTAAAATCTTCGAAAAACCGTTGCTGGTCGATCGCATAACTCTCCACGATGCCACGTGTCCTCTTGTCTACGAAAAGATCCTGGTCGGAAGTGAATAGCCCTTGTCGGTTCATGAGATCAACGTAGTACTTGTTGTCGAACACGTCGGGACTCCTTATGTCTAACACTTGCGTGTTGCTCGAGTTCGCGGTGGGACAAGTGCGTTTGAGGTTGTTGGCGAAGGACTTGTTCATTGTTGGGTCTTGGTTCGGGTAGAGTCGGTCTGTGAAAGACGGACAATGCGCAATTCCTATGGTGTGACCACCAGAGAGTGCCACTAAGTCGGTGATGTTGAGGTTTCTGTTGGCGAAGTCGGCGATGAGCTGGCTCGCGTTGGCAAACGGTGGTGGCAAGTTATTTAATGTGGTCTCCTGACTTGCGAACGCTAGTGAGTCGCGTCGCCCAAGTGGCACAGCATAGTCTGGCCCTCCTGACTACATTGACGACACCCAAAAGTAATTAATAATTATCGACGAGATTTTTAACAAAATTATAAGCTAATTTAATTATCGACTGATGGTTTGTATTAGTCATGATATCCAGGCTTAAACTAAAGAGAGAGAGAGTTGGTTACTAGGACGACGGAGTCCCGAGCCGCGAGAGCGAGGATGTCAGAGCAAGAGACAACTTGACCGCACTTTTTCTGGACAAGGGCACGAAGGTTATCAATGACAACAAAGGCTTGTTGACGGAGTGTCAGGTTCGGGATTGATGATTGTTCTCCTGGTCCACTTGCTGATCCAGCTAGCAGTACTGATGCTTCACATCCCTGTTTTTAAGACACTATTTTATCAACCAGTACAGAAAAATATATATACAGAAATTTTTCTCCGAAATTGTATGCATCTGATCTGATCAAAGTTATGCCGCTTTTCATAATTGATTAAAAATTGAAGTATACGAAGGTGCAGTGTGTGCAACTTGCAAAAAACTAGATACATCAAATATTTAAAACATGGCAAATATATAATTCACATATATGCATGCGTTGTGTTGTATATATGCTATCAGTATCATAAATTGAATTTGTTTTTTTTTTGCCCCAACCAGTTAATATTTTTTATTATTGGTTTCGAAATTAAATTACTTAAGATGTTTACATTTTATAACTGCGATCCATCCAACTAACCTACGGAAAACCGGTGAATAGTATTAATGCGACATGTCCCTATATATTCAAGTCTATCCTGATCCCTATTGCATGTGTTATTATCTTTTTGGTAAAACTATTGCATGCAATTAATGTAGTAGTGTCTGTAGTATTAATTAACTAGTCCATCAAAACCATATGACTATTCGATAATATATTTGATAATTTAGTTACTGATTACACTAAGAAACCCTTATGTTTTGAAAGAAAGTAAGTGAATTAGTGAAAGTAAGAAGCGGACAACTCTTATATCTTGTTCGTGAGAATTTCGAGGCTTATGTTTTGAAAGAAAGTAAGTGAATTAGTGAAAGTAAGAAGCGGACAACTCTTATATCTTGTTCGTGAGAATTTCGAGGCGATGTTGTGTTTTTCTTTAAGGTTATTTTGGTCGGATTATTAAAAAGAAAAGTCAAACCTGTTTATTAGTATACTTTATGAATTTCATTTTCATATACAACCCGAATCCTTTTTTTTTTTTTTTTTGTGTGGTTCATATTGAGTGATGAGTGGGTATGGTTTTTCTTATATTCTAAAAACGAGTTTTCTACTTTGAGAGAATATAGATATGTGCTGTTACTAAAAAAAAAAGAATGTATATATATATATATGTAAATTACATACGTAGATAAGATTAAGTATCTAAGAACAGTTTCGAGTAGGCTTGAAGAATCAGATTAAGATTTCTTATTTAGTACAAGAAACACAAAACAAAAGGATCGAACCTGAACGAAGCAGTCATGGAAATGTATACGAAGGATGGCTGCGGCTAAACCAATATCTCTCTTGAAGACTTTCTTGAGCTCTTTTCGGATAATGTTTTCGACTTTCGGACATGCTTTCTGGTAAAAGCTCCATGAGAGACCTTTCACTATAGGAACATCTCTCCTCGGCTTCTTTGCCTCTGCAGTAGAAGACACAAGGTTCAGTGTCACCGCCATTAGCGAGATCAACATCAGAAACGTGAGCACACGTGTCGAATAACCCTTTGCCATTTTTTTGGTGTTTCAATGAAAGCCTCTCTCTCTCTATCTTCTCTATTTTTTCTTGATCTTGAGAAATAGATATGGACTTTGTTTTTATAGGCAAATGTGGTCCTTGTTCTTTTTTTTCTTATGTTAAAAGGATCACTAAAGCCTTTTCCTTATAAATATTTTTTGCTTAATAAAGGAGAGTATTTTTATCTTGACCAAAAAAAGGAGAGTATTTTCATTTTATTTTTTTCAAGAAGAAAAAATCTAAGAGGAAATTTTTGCGTTCCGTGCGTAGGAACAAAGATTAAAAAGCAGATATATATACGTGTGAGGTTTATACGTTTATATCTTTTTAGAAAAGACATAAACGCATATGTCATCTTTTTTTAATTTGACAATTAAGATGTAGTCGATCTTGGAATATACGAGTTATTATTAGTCGCATGCATGCGATTTGGATTGTTATGAACGCGGAGACCGCATATTATAGCGAACGAGAAACTACGTGCTGAAACACAAGAGAAGCTTTGTGTAGAAAGAATCTAAATTGGAAGAAATAATATCACCGTCTATTAATATCACTCATCTTTAACTTTTTGTTAATATATGATAAATACAGTACGCTTGTGCAAACTAAATTGTGTGTTAGTCTAAATCTAATACTTTTTAAATTTACTAGTACAAGAGAGAAAAAGAATTGTTTTTACGCAACTCTAGCTATATCGCGGAACTAATCAACAAAAAAAAAAAAAAAAAAAAAAAGAGATTTTAGATTTAGTGATACGTTTGTGTATACTAGTTGTTGGTCATAGAGACCACAAAAATGATTTGATCCATTTTTATAAAGAAAATATCGATGTGGATTTTTTTGGAGAAACTCGCATGACAGTGGACGAATCTCATTATCTCAACGCAATCACGCGCGCTTGTGTTGGCATATTCGTTGAGTCAGTGGATCGTAAATGGTTTATGAAGATTGTGACTTAGCAGAAATGGTGGGGCATTTGAAATAAACCAAAAAGGGTAAAAGACTCTGAAGTTTGGAAGAAAAGAAAACTAATGCAAAGTGAGAACGTGAATATTGTAGAGACCACCAATGACGAAACAAGTGTGTTCTACAGAAGCTAACATCTGTATGTGTTTGAGACTCTTTTAAGTTTCTGTTCGCCACGTTCCTCCTCTCTCTCTTTCTCACAAGTATTAATTAGATATACGTTACGTCCAGAAAATTCGACAGAAATTTTGCTTATAGTGGGAAAAAAAATTAGTACAGCGCTTTTCCATAAATGTGTATGGAACAGTTGTGAAATATACATACAAGTTATGAAACAGAAGTACTAAAAGAAAGAAAGCGTCTCTGTTGCACTGCGTTTAACTCATTACCATACCAAGTAAAAGAATTACTCCAAAAACATGGTAATTAATCTCTTGTCTGCTTATTTTGTCCTAGCTAAGTATATTGGAGGGAGTAGTTGGCTCAACATTAAAATGTCTTTGATAAGTCTCTCTTCACCTAATTCCCTTAAGGATAGGTTTTCGTCAACCAAAAAGTGAGATAACTATTTTCTATGTTTTGTATCCTTTAAAAACGTGTTGTTCTCTTATTTAATTGGCAGTATAATTGTGTTACTAAAACATAATAGAAGAGAAAGAAGAAACGAAAATACATCATTTAAAAGGTATGGTAGGTGTGAATCATGCAACTTTTTAGAACAAGACTTCTGATGAAATTTTCAAAAGTCATATAGGATGTTTCCCCTCCTTGATCGGGTTGATTTAGAACTCATTTATTATTTGGGTTCGTATTCATTTACCTCCACATGGTTCTAGGACTACTTTAACATGTGAGTCTGTCACTAAACTCATTAGTCATTATGATTTACAGAAATTAGTGGTGGGCGTATTGGGGTGTATATGAAAACATATGAGTGAACGATATTTTTTTATTACAAAACTGTACTTTTGTGGAAAGTGGAAAAGTTAAAACAAAATTTCAGAATTTGTATCCTATTTGTATATGGATATTGATTCCAAAGGTTTTGGTGCGAAGTAATGATAAAAAATAATGGCTCCGATCCAGGCATGCAAAATGCTAAAGATACCTTTTATGTTAACACGAATCATCATGGTCTTTGATTACATGCACATAAATTTACTGTAAAGCTGTCAAAAATTACCTTATTAGACAATAGACATTGATTCCTATATACTCTATTTTCTCCAACGAAAAGAGCCGAAAGCAAATTCTATAATTATGCAAAAGAAGACCCCTCATCATTTTTTATAAAAAAATGCGAATGGTTATAAAATATAAATTAGCAGCCCACGAGCCAAATTGCAAAAGGTTAATAGTTTAAAAATTAAAAGTAATACAATGAAAAATACTTTATTAAAAAAAATGAAAAAAGTAGACAAACATTTTGATAAATAAAAGACTTGATAAAATAGTAAAGAAAGATAAAGAACGAAATTTAAAATATATAAAACGGGTTAAAATAAACTAAAAGAAAAGATAAGAAAGAGAAGTGTAAACTAGTTTAATTTTTGGACCAGAAAAGGAAAATGTGAGAACTCCTAAAACCAAAACTAAAAAAAACAAATTTAAGGTAACACTAAACGGAATACTTAGTCCCGGGCCAGGATCACGACTTGGGCCTAATCAATTGAACATGGGCCTTAAATGAATAGCCTTTTAGCTATATATATATATATATCCAAATATAAAACCTAGCTACTTATAAAAATATCGACTAAGCTAAGAGAAAATTTGTAAAAGAAAAAAAAAAAACACACGATTTTTTTTTTTTGTGGGTGAATTTTCTCTATTCATAATGTTTTTACACGTAAAAATAAATAAATGAAAAGTGAAAGAAAAATTACTTATTTAAAGAAATGATTTAGGTTTACGTTTTTTTTTTTTTTTTTTGGCATTTGAAGAAATGGAAACTTTACTCCGTCGAAACAATGTACAAAACTACAAATAGTTTGAAGAAGCATGAATTACTAACCTATTTTATAAATTAATACACGAACATGCTTTAATTTATGTTTTTGCATGAACCAATGCACAATACCAGCCGGTTTAAATTGTTTTATAAATTGCTGACAGAAGTTACATTTATGTATGAGTTTTCAAAATGATTTCGGTTATTCGTTTCACATAATGTAATCAATATTTCAGATAATAATCATGTCGTCTGAAGAAATAAATATAAGACGTTATCTTAACAAATCTATGGTAAAAAAAAAAAAAAAAAAAAAAAAATCTATGGTAAGCTTATTTTTGAGATACGAATCAATTATCTTAAGTATCTTCCACTTGAAATTATAATTTCTGTCATGTCAGCCACTAATCAGATTTCTACTCTAAATTAATTATTGTTATCGACGTCCCTAGACGCATCGTGAAAACTATCCGCAAGAGTCACTTATTCTAACACACCCTGTGGCTGTGTTTGGTTTATCTTCTACTAAGCTAGCTCTTCTTAATAATTCTGTCGAAAGCCTTTACAAAAACTCCTTATAATCAAACTTGCATTTGATTTACTCGGTAGGAAACCAGCTCTGTTTTTTTTTTCTTTTTTTTCTTTTGGTTATAAAAATTAGTTTGTCCAAAAAAAAAAAAAAGTAATAAAAATTAGTTATTATTGCGGATTCAAATCTAGATAGTAACGCATGCATGCACAATATTACAATTTCGAATGTTGACGTAATCGCATGGTGTCGTTTCAGTAATAACATATCTACATATTTCCGCTACTATATTTTTTGGTAAAGTATTTTCTGTTAGAGATACACCTTGATACTCTATTCAATAGCTCAATATTCTCGTATCACTCCCGTATCATGTATTTATAGAACATTTTGTTTATAGTTGTATTCTAGGGTATTCTATGTACAAGTATATATAGCTGTGTAATATCTTCTGAATAAAATAAGATTGATCCTTTACATGGTATCAGAGCAGTACAAGATCTAAAACTTCCGCCTCTCTCATCTCTTTCTCTGTTCCTCCTCTGTTTTTCTCTGTTTTTCTTCCTCTGTTCTCCTCTTTCTCTGCTTTGTCTTTCTCGCTGCCATGGCTAATACCGCTGAAGTCATCAATACCACTCAGTCCTACCTCAACATCAATATGAGTAATGTTATCAAGCTCACCTCTCTCAATTACATCACTTGGAGTCTCCAAGTCCACTCTTTGCTTGATGGCTACGACTTAGCCGGATATGTTGATGGATCTCTTCCACCTCCGACTCCCACCGTAACCTCTGCCGGTGTCACATCTCCCAACCCTGAATACACCAAATGGCGCCGTCAAGACAAGCTGATCTACAGCGGTCTCCTTGGAACTCTCTCTTCCTCCGTTCAACCTCTCGTCACCACCACCAAATCTGCTGCGGAGATGTGGTGTACTGTTGCCGACATTTTTGCCAAACCAAGCAAGGGTCATATTCAGCAGCTGCGTCTCCAACTACAGCAGTTCTCCAAAGGTGACAAAACCATCGATGAGTACATGCAAGATCTAACAACTCGTTTCGACAAACTCGCACTCCTTGGTAAGCCTTTCGATCTTGATGAGCAGATTGGAGCTGTTCTTCGTGGACTTCCCGATGAATACAGGTCAGTTGCTGATCAAGTTGAAGGCCGTGAAGTCTCTCCTAAGCTCACGGAAGTCCATGAAAAGCTTCTCAACAAGGAGGCTCAGCTGTTGACCGCTGCTCTCATGGTGCCTTCTTCGACCCCAGTCTCTGCCAATGTTGCTACGTCTCGTTCTCGACCACATCAACAGCGACAAAACCAGCGATCTCACCAGCAGTGGAACAACAAGACCACCAACACCTACAACTCTCAGCGTCACGACACTCGCGGTTACCAAGGCAAATGTCAGTTATGTGGTGTTTTCGGGCACAGTGCAAAACGATGCTCCCAACTGTATCAGTCTGCTGCCTCTCCACACGGTGGTCTGCTCCCCACGCCGGTCCGCCCATGGCAGCCGAGTGCAAATCTCGCTCTTAATGCTCCGCCTTCTGCAAACTCATGGCTTTTGGATAGTGGAGCTACTCATCACATGACAAGTTATCTCCACAATCTTACCTCGTCTCGTCCATACCATGGTGATGACTCTGTTCTCATTGGTGATGGCTCTAGTCTCTCCATTACTCATACTGGTTCACTATCTCTACCCTCTTCCTCTCGTCCCCTCACTCTTAAACATGTCCTCTGTGTTCCTAATATTCATAAAAACTTAATTTCTGTTTATCGATTATGCAATGATAACAAGGTGTCTGTTGAATTTGCTCCTGCTGCTTTTCAGGTGAAGGACCTGAGCTCGGGTGTCCAGTTACTCCAAGGCCGACCCAAGGATGAGGTTTATGAGTGGCCGGCGTCAACAGTCTCTGCTTTCTTCGCTTCCTCGTCCTCAACACCAACCTTAGTGAACTGGCATCACCGCTTAGGCCACCCTCATTCTACTATTCTTAAGACTTTACTATCAAAATATTATCTTCCTTTTACTCAATCCTCTTCTCCCACTTTATTTTGTTCCGATTGCTCTATTAATAAAAGCCATAAGCTACCATTTTCACAAACATCCATTACTTCCACTCGACCCCTTGAATATATTTTTACCGATGTCTGGACGTCACCAGTTCTATCTATTGACAACTACAAATACTACTTGGTTCTCGTTGATCATTACTCCCGTTACACATGGCTATATCCTCTCAAAGCAAAATCACAAGTTCGAGAAACTTTTGTTGCTTTCAAAGCACTCGTGGAAAACAAATTTGACACACGCATTGGAACGCTGTTCTCGGATAATGGAGGAGAATTTGTTGCTCTCAAATCCTTTCTCTCCACTGCTGGTATCTCTCACTTCACCTCACCGCCTCACACACCGGAGCATAACGGTATTTCTGAACGCAAACACAGACACATTGTCGAAACTGGCTTGTCGCTTCTCACCAAAGGAGGTCTTCCCACCACCTACTGGACGTATGCCTTTGCCACCGCTGTCTATCTCATCAATCGTTTACCAACACCGACCATTGCCATGGAGTCTCCCTTTCTGAAGCTCTTTCGCACTCAACCAAATTACACAAAACTTAGAATCTTTGGATGTCTCTGTTTTCCCTGGTTGCGTCCTTATGCGGCTCACAAGCTTGAACAGCGCTCGACTCCGTGTGTCTTCTTGGGTTACTCTCTGACTCAAAGTGCATATCTCTGTCTTCAACCGAGCACCGGTCGTATCTATGTCTCCCGCCATGTCAAGTTTGATGAAACGACGTTCCCCTTTTCCACCCTGCGTTCAACGCCCTCCGACCCTCCTTCGTCACCCTCGCCATCTCCTTCTCCGACCGTCACACTCATTCCTTCCTCGCCATCGCCTCTGTTGTCGTCACCACTCACCTCTCCGTCGCTTCTGTCAACTGAACCCTCGCGCTCAGATTCTCCATTGAATGCGTCGTCGGAGCCTCATTCCTCGACACCGGTAAGTGATTCTTCCCTGAATTGTAACATTGCAGATTTGACATCAGATGCAACCTCTCCCTCTCAACCTCGATCCACCAGCCCAATAACAACAACAAATTCACCTTCCCCGATTCCAAACCCAACTACCTCTCCGGCCCATAATGAACCAAGCCCATTATCGCCTCAATCACAAAGCCCACACCAATCACCACAACATTCGTCCTCTACCTCCAATACTTCCTCCTCTCAACACCCTGATCCTCCTCCTCCGCCACTTGAAAACAATCACCCTATGCAAACCCGCCGCAAGAACAATATTGTCAAGCCAAAACAAAAACTCAACCTCTCCGCAGCCTTAACTACCAATATCCCGACCGAGCCCTTAACCGTGAACCAAGCTATGAAGGAGAAAGTATGGCGAGATGCAATGTCGGGAGAGATTGATGCTTTTGCCCGAAATCGAACAATGGAGCTTGTTCCTCGCCCGCGAATCATAATGTTGTTGGCTGTAAGTGGGTTTACAAAAACAAATTTTTACCAAATGGTGCTCTTGGCAGATGTAAAGCACGACTCGTTGCCAAAGGATACAACCAGGAATATGGTCGTGATTACACAGAGACATTTAGTCCGGTGATCAAAGCAACCACCCTCCGTTTGGTACTTGATGTCGCGGTAAGTCGTTCTTGGCCGGTTCTACAATTGGATGTCAACAATGCGTTCCTTCAAGGAACGCTAAAGGAGGAAGTATACATGGAGCAGCCACCCGGATTTATTGACTCTGATCATCCGTCATACGTATGCCGTCTCTACAAAGCCATTTATGGCTTGAAACAAGCTCCTCGTGCCTGGTACACTGAATTAAAAACATATCTCCTCAGTGTCGGGTTCCTCAACTCTTTTGCTGACACCTCTCTGTTTATACTCCGTCGTGGTACCACTTATATCTATCTTCTAGTCTACGTCGATGATATACTTGTTACAGGCAATGATCAATCCACCATTCAACAAATCCTTAAGCTTCTTGCTGATCGATTTTCTGTCAAGGATCCAGAAGACCTTAACTACTTCTTGGGGATCGAAGCTCATCGCACGGATAAAGGTCTCCATCTCTCCCAACGCAAGTACATTCTTGATCTTCTACATCGGCACAATATGCTCAATGCGAAGCCTGTTGCTACACCAATGGCGTCTTCTCCCAAACTCACTCTTCACACCGGCTCTGTTCTTCCCGATGGCAAGGAATATCGTCAGGTCGTTGGCAGTTTACAGTATCTAAGCTTCACTCGACCGGATATTAGCTTTGCGGTGAACCGCTTGTCCCAGTTTATGCATCGCCCAACTCAGGAGCACTGGCAAGCTGCCAAGCGAATCTTACGCTACCTTGCTGGCACAACCACTCATGGGATCTTCTTCTCGGCCAAGAATGCTCTAACTCTTCAAGCATTCTCCGATGCTGATTGGGCAGGTGACACTCACGATTTTCTCTCCACCAACGCCTACATAGTTTATATGGGTACACACCCGGTTTCATGGACCGCCAAGAAGCAAAAGAGTGTTGCTCGCTCGTCCACCGAAGCTGAATATCGTGCCATAGCCAATACTTCTGCTGAACTTCGCTGGATTTGCAATCTTTTGACAGAGGTTGGGATACCTCTTCGAGTTGTGCTGGTGGTATATTGTGATAACATTGGTGCAACCTTCCTTTGTGCAAATCCCGTCTTTCACTCACGCATGAAGCACATTGCTCTCGATTATCACTTTGTAAGAGGACAGATTCAGCAAGGTCTTCTTCGCGTTAGTCATGTGCACACTAAAGATCAGTTAGCTGATGCACTAACAAAACCGCTTTCTTGACCTCACTTCCTTCATCTGCGCAACAAGATTGGAGTTTCTCCAGTCCCTCCATCTTGAGGGGGCGTGTTAGAGATACACCTTGATACTCTATTCAATAGCTCAATATTCTCGTATCACTCCCGTATCATGTATTTATAGAACATTCTGTTTATAGTTGTATTCTAGGGTATTCTATGTACAAATATATATAGCTGTGTAATATCTTCTGAATAAAATAAGATTGATCCTTTACATTTTCGTTACTATTAAAACCACACTCAGTTTTTCCACAATTGATTTAGTACGTTATTATTCGGAATCTAAAACAAACTACTACATAAGTTATATGTTATGATCAGAATATTTTATTTTCCTAAGAAAAAATCAATTATACATTAAAAAGAAAACAAGACTCCGAATATCTTATAATTAGAGTCTTTAATGTCATAGTATAAATCGATTTAAATAGTTCTTACAATCGGACACTAGCTGGGGAGAATCACATGATTGACTATAAGCCTATTTGCTCAAAAAAAAAAAAAAAAGACTAAGCCTTTGGGGTATCATCTTATTGAATCGGACGAAAGACGACACGTAGTGATTTAAACTTTATTCCAACATTGTGATTTTACTATTTTAGTTTAATAAAATCAGGACTGTGCTAGGGGTGTCTTTTGCTAGGACCGTTCCTTCAAAACAGATCGCTAACCAAAAACCTGATGTTTTCTTTAATAATTATTATCACATAAGAACAAATATACCACGATTTAGCTCAATGAGAAGCCAAGTCTCTGAAATTGGTGAAATGAGAAAGTATGGATTTCGTGTGCTATGAAGTACGAAACGAATTGTAACGTTTATACTTTAGGTATGTTAGTTAACGCTATTTTGATGTGTGGGTGTGTGACGTCGATATTTATTATACGTAACTTTAGAGCATTTTTATTAGTCATACCTTCATGGGTGTCTTAGAAATAAATTAATATAAAATTAAAATTTAAAGATATATCTATTTTTTGAGGATCTAAAATGTTTTCTAGAAACACTAATCTATCTATTCACACATTTAAAGACAACTTATTTATTTTATTAGTTATTTTTATATTTAAAAATAACCCCCATAAAATTGTCTATACGGGAATGGTCTAATGTAAGATAACATACGTGCAATATATATATCAACATGCATATACTGCGCGTAAATTGCTAGATATTGAATTCCGATGACTAACGCAAAGTGTTAACAGACAACATATATTGTGCTATGTTATTTTGTACAATCCAACAATTTGCATAAAGTAAATGTCATGATTGTTAGGGGAAAAAGAAAAATAATATATATATATATATATATATATATATTGAATTATAGTTTTGCCCAAATACGGCATATGTCCCAAAATAATCAGAAAACATTGTTAAATAAAATAGAACAGTTTAAAAATTCAAATGCGTGCGTACATTTCATATAATTTAATCAACTTGGAGTTTATTATATGTCAACTGGGTGTACGGATTATTCTTTTAGCTGTGAAACCATATTGTGGATGGTTGGATGCTCCACTCCATCCCATTTCGCATCATTACCAACAATTATAACATTAAGAAGATTAAATTATAATCTTAATTATTTTAGAGATATATTTAATGATCATGCATATCACATTATCACTTATTTGGTCGTGTTAGAACTAATAAGTTTTTTAAGAACTTATTTAAAAAAAAATTTAGAAAAAGGTTTACCAAAAACTTAATGGCTAGCTAGTTGACAAAAATAAAAAAATTAATTAATGACTATAATTATTTATATTTACACTCTGTATTTGTTTATAGCATAACATCAGGTTTTTATTACTTGCTTAATCAGAATGTTCATCCTAGAATTTTTTTTAAAAATTTTGAACGCAATTGTCATTATTTATGATGTACGTGCTAGAAGAAAAGGAATGAAGGGTGGAACGTACCCACTCTCTTATCTTCGGTTCGATTGCCGGTTTATATGAAAAGAGTATATTATCAAACAATATAAATTAAAGGGAATTTAATTAATTCTCAAAACTAATTTAATTAATAAATGATAAACTTTACCTACTTGAAACCCCAATGGCTGACCAAGATCGCTATGTTATGGTCAAAATTCTCTTATCAAGAATAAAACTTTGGGTAAACTTTATGTTTATAGTTTTGATTCCTGCATGTTTATTGGAGACCAATTAAAGTTTGCGAGGGACTAGACTTCGCTCGTTTGTGAATCATCGAGATTTATCATTTATTATATATTGTATATATATATATATATATTTAACATTTAGATGTACAGTCGAGATTTAACATCTATTTACTTGGTTCTAAAACTGGTTTTTGCATATGGAAGTTGCATATATTTGAATAATATCTTGTTCATTGCAACAATGTGGTAATTCTAAAATTACAATGATTCCTCCAAAATAATTTTATTTAACGAAATAGTAGTGCATAATCATAATTAATCTAAAATCGATAAGAGTATAAAGGGCAACCTTAATTATCCGAAGGCATCTTGTGCTTTCTTTTAAAGATTCAATGTCGATGGGACCATAAGTTTAGTGCTTCTTGTAGATTAGATATTTTTAATATCTAAGTTGTATTCCTCTTCTTTCACAGATGATATCCATCATTTATATAATGATTACATATATTGTGTTTTTTAATTTATTTATTTATAAAAAATATGTTTTGTTAATCTCAGAAGAAAAATACAAAGTAACAACAGATTTACATAAAACTATAACCATTGAAAGTAACTCACTAAAAAGGAAGTAAATTGAACTTTGAATATGTGGCCAACTTTTTCCATTAAGTGGTTACAGAGAGAAACGAACATCTGTATTAAGTATTAACCGGTTGGAGTGATTCATGTCATTTTCTTTGAATCTTTGAAAAGGATGCTCTCTCTATTGCCGGAAGATTATATATATCCATATTAATTTAAGAGACGTGTGATCTGGTGAAGTCGCCAAATCTCGTGCATTGAGAAAGAAGACATGGTTGAGACTTAAGAGTGATAGGTAAGAAGGCGGAATGAGAGCGTAATGGAGATACTTATATAAGTGAGAGGGATCAAAGATTGATGGTTCGAATACGTCACATGTGGCTGAAAGCCTAGGATTTCATACTTATTTGTTCATATGTGACATAGTTGAATAGTTGACCTCTATGAGACTCTGACCAACAATATTGTAGTGTAGTGCCCCCATTTTGACAATAATTAACCACGAATATGAGTCATTTAGAAATTAGAACCATGCATGCTTTATTCTGTTTTCCAACCGTTTCTACCAAAAAAAAAAAAAAAAAAAAAAAAAATTGAAACATATGTATTATGTTCTATATTATATCATGATGCCATTGACTCAAGTGTATAGTGATTGATTTTGTCGAGTGTCTAAGAAAAAAAAACAAATATATACATGCCAATATTTATAACAGAAACACTAAATTTTTGAACATGTTAAGAATATCACTGATTATGCTCGTCTAACGAAGCCGAAATTGTTTATATGAAAATTTTGTATTGTGTAATAATTCTAGTATCTAGAATTATATTCTTTTTTTTTATATAACCTTAGGTTATTCGGGTGAGTATCAAACTAGGGTTCTAACTTCTAAGTAAATAAAATAATTTATTCAAATCTAATTTAAGGCACTAGTTCTAGTATCCTAGGAATTGGAGGAATGAGCCAGCCCCAGCCAATAGAGAAAGTTTGGCCACCATGTTTTTAACTGGGTTATTGCGACACTGAACGAGAAAAACTTGGTTAATTAACTTTGCTTTGTAAGGACCAAAGACAATCAGCTGTCAAATAAACAATATTAACTCATCTCATATACGAAAGCAATTTTGTTTTATTTTAAAATCTAACTCAAGGAGAACCGAGTTTACGTTTTACCCTAGATCCAAATACCAGTAGATTTATAGACAGTTTGAATTTTCATATAAAATTTTAATTGGTTCCTTATTATAAGATTCATATATATATATTTTTTGTTTGATAACATTATAAGATTCATATATTCGAAGAAATAATTGGTTCGAATATCTAGTAATACTAGTTCAATTAGATTTTCCATCATTTATCAATTAATGCATGCATATATTAAAGTTATCTTAAGAAACCCACTTTCGCATATCACACAATGTACATAAGCTCATAGTTAATTCAAAAGCATACATTAGGGAAAAATAAATAAATTTTAGGGAGTGGAGAATCAAAAGAAGCTTTATGCCCTTAGAAGGCTAGAAGACATGAAAAACAAACCAAGTGTCAATCATGGATACGATCCTGAGAGCCAATGAGCGCAAAGATGCGAGTAAAAAGAAGCAACAGATCGATCATACACTTTCTGAGTTTTGCATGTTTGATGCATTTTGATTTGACAAAGATTCTTTAATTACTTCCTTCTCACTTACTTAACCTGACGCATCTCTCTCCATCTTTCTTTAAAATGTTTTTAAAAAGATCAATAAATCTAAGGTTAAAGTTTCTTTTTAGTAGGAAGTATAAATGAAAATTTGCGTGCACACCATATAATTTATGTTGTAATGGCAAATGTAAATTATTTATAAAGACCCCCATTTTGTACTATTTTGAATACTAACCTTAACTTATTAAAAACTATATCTCAATGAATACATTCACCACTAAATTATCATATTCTTAGTTATGCATTCTGTAAAGATGAATTAAATTAATTAAAGGGAATATACTCTTACATTAGCAAAATAAAAAATAAAAGATTAGGTTGCTAAAGGCATTTAGTCCGTAGAAGACGTTTATGCATTCCAAATTGATCAAACCTTACTTTCTTCATTATGTAGTTTATATTTGATGACATATAATGACAAAATACCAGCGTAAAAAAAAACATACGGTTCAAACAATATATATATATATATATATATGATAATTTCATAGAGATATATATTTAACTAATGATAATAATAACAAAATACCTAAACTATACAAAGAGAGGTGGGAAATTCAAATATTTATATATAGGTTGCCCCCCTAAACTATACAAAGAGAGGTGGGAAATTCAAATATTTACTCGTAGATTTTCTTTTTTTAATTAAAAAGAAAATGGTTTAAAATTCACAAAGTTGGGTATGCTTGAAGCGCTATATATAACCGGCCATGATTTTAAGTTTTAACTAATATTAAATCCATATACCACTTGTCTCTATATATATGCAAGTGTGTATATACATGAGATACGAGGTAAAAAGGAAAAAGAAGAAGGATGTTTACAACATTGATACATTGGTCTGAAGATTCAGTGGCCTTAACTAGACGTGCATACGTGCAGTCATTCAAATAATGTGTAAAGATCAATCAAACGTCTAATGTCTAGGTATATTTAATGGCACAACTAGCTAGGAAGTCTTAAGTTTAATTAAGTTGGTGCATTTTCTATTCAGACCTAAGCAAAACAATCCCATATTTCAAGAAGAAAAAGTGAGTCGATAACCACGTAATACTGTTGAAGAAGAATAAGATTCAGGAGTTTGTCACGTAGACAAAGGGCAAAGCAAGATGGCCAAAAACATTTAGAAATGGAAAAACAATTAACATAAATCATTTAACAAAAAAGAAGTGTAAATTCAATAAATAAATACACATTAAAAAAGAAAAGCTACAATTGTCACCTAACATGGGCAGGTCATTGGTTCTCCACCACGATGAGATGCACATGATACCCTCTTTAAATATTAGCTAATTATGCTTAATAACCATTTTTCTTTTTGTTAAAGGCTTAATGACCATCACTTAAGTGTTCTTTAGTGGTTAAAATGTGTTAAGAATTAAAGGTCGATAAATGTGAGAAATCGTATAATTTAAATATATATATATATATATATATATAGATGAAATAAAAGATAGTATAAAGTATAAACCCGATCGGTTAACTACCTTTTCAGTCAGTAATACATGGTGTCTTACAAAGGATATGTAAAACATTATATGGCGAAATGCTTCAATTTTTCTAAATACATTTTTCTATTAAAACGATCATCATTGTTTGTGATACAAAATTTGTAATGAAATATATTTTGGTAACTAGATATCGGAAAAAGTCAGTGTCTGTTTTTTCTCTTTTAACTCTTCAAATCATATATAAAAATATGAATAAAGATACATGAGAAGTATAACAATTTTTTTTTTTTCTTAACCTCTTCTACAAACTCAAAACCCTTTATTTAGAAACGTGACGTTTAGTATGACATGAAGTTCTTTGTTCTTTCTTTGTAAAGTACTTTGTTCTCTATACACGGGGTCAATTTGTGAGTCACTCCGTTGCAAAACAATCGGTTTATGGGTAGTTATTTCTTCAAATGTCGTACAATGGACAATGATGTTTGGTCTCCATTTATACTGTTGGCCTCATTTGAAAAAATGAAACACAATAGTTAATTGACAATTTGTCTTTTTTTAAGGAAGGCATGCCCGCTTGGGAATTCATTTTTTTTTTTTTTTTTGCTATAAGCTTGTAGACGTCGAGAAAAAAATCACGAATTATAATATTTATTTCTGTTTTCTACTTTCCTAATTTTCGTTCTTAACCAAACTTTAAAATAACTTATTGAAATGCACCAAATTGGATTGTTAAATAGTTTTGGATTTTCATTTGAACAAACAAAAAAAAAAAGTTTTGGATTTCGTAACATTAGTGCATGTCAGGTCATATGTCACATCGGATGTAAGATCAATCAATCAAATATAACCTAGGAATTAAATTATACTACAAGCTAGAGGAGGAAGGGATAGTATAATACAAGCCCCTTAAAATAACAAAAAATGCTTTTTGACGGAGCTTTCGCATGTAAAGATATATAACATATATGAGCATAAACATATAGATTTATAAGTGAAAAGGAGGCTGATGTGAAAAAGGTGCTTTAAGAAGCAGAGAAGTGAGTGGGAGAATATGATAATGATTATATATAAAGAGAAGAAGGTGGCATGAGTTTGGTTATAGCTTGACAGTTTTCTCCGAAGAAACAGAGAAACCAAAGAGTTAAGTGGGGAACCTCGAAGCTAGTTCAAACTAGTGGGAGGTTGTTCACGTTCTAAGTTCCTAATTTAAACGCAAACCACAAAGTTAAATCATCAGCTAGAAGGAAAGATTCTGACAGCTAAAGAGATGGCTCGTGGAAAGATTCAGCTTAAGAGGATTGAGAACCCGGTTCACAGGCAAGTGACGTTTTGCAAGAGGAGAACTGGTCTTCTCAAGAAGGCTAAGGAGCTCTCTGTGCTTTGTGACGCCGAGATCGGTGTTGTGATCTTCTCTCCTCAGGGCAAGCTCTTTGAGCTCGCTACTAAAGGGTATCAACTATACGTCATACATAGTGTTCATATTCGTACTTTTGTTTATATGTAATGAGAGAGTAATTTATATATGGGAACTTGATTAAACATCAGAACGATGGAGGGAATGATTGATAAGTACATGAAGTGCACCGGTGGTGGTCGTGGTTCTTCTTCGGCTACTTTTACTGCTCAAGAACAACTTCAACCCCCAAATCTTGTACGTCTTATATCTTCTCTTCTGTTTTCATTAGTTATTATGTTTGGATTGATCTTATCGAGTCTGTTTGGTTTTCTTAACGAAATTTTTGGGTTTATTATTTACAACTAGTCACTTCTTTCCATTTTGTTATTTTTGGGTAATTAGTATTTTTTTTGGTTCCATAAAGGTGGTACTATTATTTTAATATATAAAATGATAACACGTGTTGACATGCAGAGGGGAACTCTGTTGGACGTTGTTAATTGATTTGAAATTAAAATACTCAGGAAGTTAGGTAGGGCACCTGATTCCGATTCTACATGAAATAGTTAGTGAAGTACAACATTCAATGCACCTAGCTCTCCCATACTCCGAATTAGTAGTATTCATTTGTCGACTATATAGTGTGAGAAACTGACATATTGTGGAACGTTGTACTAGCTAGTAATAAAGTGGAAAGTAACAAAAGCACAAGTCAAATTAGTTTACTGTTAAAGTAAAAGATGCTTAGAGACAACTATATACCCATATTACAATTTTAAAATATTTTTGACATATCTTTTGGTTATTCAATCAGATTATATACTTCAAAGGAAGTTGTATTATTGGTTTATAATCAGCACAACCTTTTGATAAAAGTTGCTATGACCACTTTATAAAGGTTGCCCTAAACTCTTGTTAGTGACACGCTCTGAACTGCTATTATTTTATTGAGGGGATGCATATACGTATTTCATATTCTAATTGAGTATATATGTGTGTGTATACGAACATGGTCACTAAATGGAATTCGACACCTTCAATTTTTTTCATCCGCTTTTAAAATATGACTTACAAATTAATAGTAAAGTTAACTTTCTAGGATCCAAAAGATGAGATCAACGTGCTTAAGCAAGAGATTGAGATGCTTCAGAAAGGGATAAGGTATACTATATATATTGATTATTTACATATATATACTATCTCATACTAAGGTGGCTATGTGGGTTTATAAATGCATACACATATATGTAAATCTAATTAAAATGGATTCAGGTATATGTTTGGAGGAGGCGATGGGGCGATGAATCTTGAAGAACTTCTTTTGCTTGAGAAGCATCTTGAGTATTGGATTTCTCAGATTCGCACTGCTAAGGTATACATGCATATATAATACATATGTTAGGGAGAATGATAGTAAAATATTGACTAGAAAGTTTATATGTAAAATTTTCAGATGGATGTTATGCTTCAAGAAATTCAGTCATTGAGGAACAAGGTAAGCGATATTCAACTTTATACCAGTTAAATATGAGTCAAGATTTTGGTTGATAAGAATCGAATACAAAAAGTTAAAATTATTAATGTAGCATAACATTGTTTAACGAGTTCTTTTTTTCTGTTTGTGTGTAAAGGAAGGAGCCCTCAAAAACACCAATAAGTATCTCCTCGAAAAGGTAACAGCATCAGTACTTAGTCGTATAACATTAATCTTATCATAGAATTTTTTATGAAACTGAAGATTTATCAGTAGAATCATAAAAAGAAATAGTATATCTATCAGTAGAATGATTATATCAAAAAATGTAACTCTTGAGCTAAAAGCAGTACCCCAATGATCTTTAGATTACTTTGGTGAAATCTTGTCTAATGATTTGTTTTGTTGTTTTGTGTTGGTGAACTAATGCAGATAGAGGAGAACAACAACAGCATATTAGATGCTAACTTCGCAACAATGGAGACTAACTATTCTTATCCACTAACCATGCCAAGTGAAATATTTCAGTTCTAGACCATAGGATATTTGAAGACTATGTCTTACGAATTTAAATAGCCTTGGTAAGTCTAATATAGTGTTGTTAAATCACACATAGTTATAATAAAGCCTGTGGAACTCTGCTAGGCAGTTGAAAATCTATCTGTATGTTTTTCATTTGTTGGCGTGAACATGAAGTGACTACAAGTGTGGTGTGTACTTTAAACTCTTTCTACTTTCTATCTATGTTCTGGATTTATGGATTATTTGGTTTTGGGTTTAATTGAGGATTGCTATCCCTGTTTTCAGTGTATATTATTTCAATTGTTATCCTCTATTTTTGTTGTGAAAATATGTAAATAGTTTTTTTTTTCTTTGTAAGATGCAAAATCTAATGTCGACAAATGATAGAATTCTATGGAAAATTGAAATACAACACAGAATATATATTTTCTTTGGTTCGATTCCAAATAACAGATGTGGAAACTTTTTAACTTGTATTGGGTGGAAAAAGACTACCATTTATTTAAGTCCCACTTTTATTACACAATCTGAGAAGTCAAAACATCAAAGTCAGCCCTAATATTAATGACATGGTAAATCTACAACCATCGTTTCTAACAGAAGAGACTTATTTGATGCTTTCTCTGCCCTCTTCTACGTCATAATTGGTCCTCACGATTTAAGCGTGAAAGCGTATTAAACGTCATTGATAATAACGACGATTTAAAGGTTTTTTTTTTTTTTTTTTTCTGTTAAAGAAAAAAATCTTCATGGTTTACTTTTCTTTATTTCAGTCAACTAAGCTAGCTACAGGCTAAGTATTATTTACGATAACTTCATATAATGATCTTGATGAAATATATTTTTTGTTTGTAAATGATACATACATTTTGTTTTTCATCTTTAATTCTTTGTTTTTTTTTCCAATATACATTAATTGCTACATTTTTAAATGTTTGTCAAACACTATGGTGCTCAAAAATTACATTATAAAGTAATGTAGAATAAATTCTGTAGACATGCATGAAGAAACAAAACATGTATACCTACTGTGATTTCATCACTGACTGTTATTACTGTGTGGTAGAAGACGGATAGAGACATTTATTACTCTTCACCAAACCCTTTCCTCTCTGTCTATAAATGTGTCCAATTCTATCTTTTTCTCCACCCCAAAAATTAACCCAACACAATACTATACTCCACAATGGCTTTCCACTTCCGGCAGCGTTGCTTTTCCTCAGCTCTTCTTGCGGTGGTTATTCAACTACTTCATGGTGCCTCCGGCCAACTAGTTGTGGTTGAGGAACCTATTTCTGCTCCTCCGCCTCCATTGGTCGACCTAAACGGCGGTGATGGCATTGTGCCGGCGCTGTTTATCTTCGGTGACTCTCTTATAGACAATGGGAATAATAATAACATCCCTTCCTTTGCTAAAGCCAATTATTTTCCTTACGGCATCGATTTCAATGGCGGTCCGACCGGTCGGTTCTGCAATGGTTTAACCATGGTTGACGGGATTGGTACGTTTATTTTGAAAATCTTCTTTCTCTTCAAAACATGTTTTCTATCCTCCTTCAAAATGGGGAAAAAAATGAATACAGTTTAGATGAGGCTGATACATGAAGTGTTATAAATGATGCATGCATGCACTGATAATATAGCTCAACTATTGGGGCTGCCATTGATTCCTGCGTACTCGGAAGCTACCGGAGATCAAGTACTTCGCGGTGTCAACTACGCTTCTGCAGCCGCCGGAATTCTTCCTGACACCGGGGGAAACTTTGTAAGTTGAACTTTGTAAAAATATTCGTAACTTGCATATTTCCTTGCCAAAAAAGGTTGCATGTTACACATACTCTTTGTTTTAGGAAATGTATGTTTACCCGAATAGTATAGATCCACTTGTAAGTTGTATATCTCTAATATGATTAACCAACCAATATTTGTATTAGATGTAAGTACTTACATGATATTGATGTTTATCTAAATTTCTGTTATGATCTTACCAAAAAAAAACGTAAATCTCAAATTTATTTCTTTGTGTGTTTTAATAACTTGAAGGGCGGCTTACTAACAATCACGTAGCTTGTATTTGAAACTGGTTATTGAAGGACAACGAAAGTTAAATCATTAATGAAATGGTTTTTCATATTTTGATTATAAACTTTTAAATTATTGATTTTTATTTAATTTCAAAGAATGTTAAATCATCGATTAGAAAAAGAAAAAAAAAAGACAAAAAATAATCAATCAAACCAAATATTTACTTTCAGTGGTGGTCAGGTCACATCACATGAGCATCTCTGTTCATGATTTACATATAGTTCCCAAGAAAAATGGTTGTTGCATGCAGCGGCTGAATGCGAGGATTAATTACGTAACGTTGATTAGTTTGATGATTTGGTGGTCAGGTGGGGCGCATACCTTTCGACCAGCAGATTCATAACTTCGAGACAACGTTAGATCAGATAGCGGCAAAGTCCGGTGGTGCAGTGGCCGTTGCGGATTCGGTGGCTCGAAGCTTGTTCTTCATTGGAATGGGGAGCAACGACTATCTCAACAATTACTTGATGCCTAATTTCCCTACCCGTAGCCAATTCAACTCCCAACAATTCGGCGATCTCTTGGTTCAGCAATACACCAACCAACTCACCGTAATACATCAAAAACACCTCTCTTACTAAGAAATAAGCTATAACATGTAATAAAATTTGTTGTTTTTGTTTTGGTAATGCAGAGACTGTATAATCTCGGTGGTAGGAAATTTGTAGTTGCCGGACTTGGAAGAATGGGATGCATTCCAAGCATTCTAGCTCAAGGAACCGACGGTAAATGCTCCGAAGAAGTGAACCAACTTGTTCTTCCTTTCAACACAAACGTCAAAACAATGATCTCTAATCTCAACCAGAATCTCCCGGATGCTAAATTCATTTACCTCGATATCGCTCAAATGCTTGAAGACATTGTTGCTAACCAAGCAGCTTATGGTAATTAACAAACTCTACACTAGCTAAACCCACTCTAACTAATATCGATAGCTAATCTAATGGTGTGTTGTCGTTGTATATACAGGGTTTACTACTATGGACAAAGGATGTTGTGGGATAGGAAAAAACAGAGGACAAATCACTTGTCTTCCCTTTGAAACGCCTTGTGCTAACAGAGATCAGTATTTGTTTTGGGACGCTTTTCATCCTACGGAGAAAGTTAATCTCATAATGGCAAAGAAAGCGTTTGCTGGTGACCGCACTGTTGCGTACCCCATCAACATTCAGGAACTGGCTAGTCTCAATTAGTAGAGGCCATCCATTATAAAGACTATCCACAAGAAATATGAAGTCTTTGTAACTTTTTTTCTTGCAAGGTTTTGAGTCAAATCTGTTTTTCCTTTTTAAGACGTTTTGAAAACATTTACTATGTCACTAAACGGTCCAAAACAATCTACTGTACTTGTTGTCTTTTTTTTTTTTTTTTTTAATAATATATACTATTAATTATGAAAATTATATATAAAAAAATAACCATAATAACAGCTGTAAATGCTCACACTAATCTCTGAAGCCTATGGAGCTCAGGATATGTAATTGTATTTTACCGGCGGATTAAAGTTAAGGACAGAATGTACCGCCGGAGACACCATAGTCCCGGTGACTAGGCACCGTGAAATGGCGGAGCCGTCCCTCTTGCTCTGTCAAGTAATCTCTACAGAGAAACGCCATTGAGAACTCATCCTCCACTTTCCTATCCACATCGTGCAAAAACACATCCGTCGTCTCTCCTTCATCCTTCCTTCTCCTCGCGATCAATCCCGCCGTGTAAATCGCCGTCATCCGCCCCGGAGCTTCTTCATGAAACCCTGTAGGAGCATCCACCATGATTAAATCCCACTCTGTTTCGTAAACAACATCAGGTAAGCCTTTCAACGCAAGGTCGCACGCGGAAACCCTAGGATCCATCGACACGCTGTGGCACTCTTCTTTATCTCTCGCCGCCGCCATCAGAGCATCCGCGTCACTTACCTTGGTATTGTACCGGACGTGGTACGATTCCAGAGAAGGGAACTTCTCAGCGATTTGACGGATCCACGACTCGTTTTCTTCTAAGAAAATGGTTCTTCCTCCGTAATTTAACGTCGACCACATCAAGCTGTCGTAACCAAGACCAAACACGAGGAAGTTGCACGGCGATTTCTTCTCTAAGACCTGTTGCAATTTTTTATAATTTTTTTTGGTGTCATTACAATTCACACTATCTTATAACACGGCAACAACACTATAGTACTAAAGATTATTATTACGGTAGCAACATTATTACAAGTGATTAATTAGACAATTGAGTTCTTGATTTGGAATAATTAACAATTGAAATTGCATGTAAGTTTAGTGTTTTGTTACCTTCTTGGTGACGGAGATTTCGGAGTGAGTTTGCTGGGGAGTGACATTGGAGGCGGCGTAGTGGATCAGAGCGTCGGCAAGCGAAGGAGGGATCTTGTTACAACTTGCGGATTTTTGGCTATGTGATTTAGTTCCGGTGGAGGAATTGGAGATCCGGAGAGTGTTGTTGTCATGAGGCTGAACTGAAGAAGACGGTGAGAAACTGGTTCTGGTGATGATGAAGAGAGTGAGTAAGACGAGAGATGCGAAGCTAGAGAGTATGTGTTTCAGGGTAATTGAGAATGGGAGATTAGTGGTCATTGTGAGAATGCAGAGAGATTGTGTTCAAGAGGGAGAGAGACGTTACGGTTTTTACTGCAGCTGAAGGGGGGGTTTCTTGTGTACTTAAGGGGACAAAGAGACAAAAGATTTTAATTTTTTTTCTTTTTCTTTTGAGCATTGTCCATGTGTGTTGGTTTGATTGTTGTTGTGTCCTACATTGATTCGTCGATACTAGCAATAATAGTATCGTAATTAAATTGAGGCGTCGGTGTCATCATCACCTGATAGGACCAAGTTTAAAATAGTTAAAGCGTTTTAGAGTAATATAACAGTTACGAACTACAATACTACTACTTTTTTCACTCCATTACAAATTACAAGTCAAATTATGTTTTCAATAAAATTTCAGTTTTTAATTGTAAAACACTATTTATAGGAAACTCCGTTGATGTTTTTTAGGGTAATTACTCTTGTACAATTTTAATGACAACTTTATCTCTACGAGTAATTAAGGCACAAGTCTCTAGTGACTTAAATAATGACACTACAAGCAAGACAACAATATATGGGTTTGAGTCGAGAGGTCTGATGGGCTCCGTCTGATTTGGTAGCTTTGAGTTGATTGCACTACAAGCAAGATCGAAATATTAAGGAATGCATGGAGCTTCTGTATTTGTCTCAATACGAATACGTTTCTGTTCTTAGGGATACCATTGACTGCGTCTCCGATCCTTAACAAGTTTGGCTGTATGTATAGCCTATGGCCAAATTGTTTTTTTTTAACAATGGCAAAAACATACATTTCAGGTATTTTATTTGATGTGCTTCTCTGTTTTACATGTACATCTCTGTTTTGCTACTTTTTTTGGGGTTGGTCGATATCGACGATATGTATAAAAAACAAACACAACACCAGGAAGACGGAAAAGCTAATCTCATTATTCAGATGTTTTATTACAATCCAAAATCAAAAACTTTTGATACAGCCGTTTAGGCTTTTTTACTTGCTATAGAAATTCTATAGACTTTTTAAAAAAAATATGCTAAAAAAACCAAAAACCCAAGTTCAGAGCCTGAGGTTGACCACATAATGTGTATGGTATTCCATTTTTTTTTTTTTTTGGTGATTTTACATGACGGCTTAGAGAGAACATCATCCGTCACAGCCTCAGGCCAAAAGCGCCGTAGAGCCTTCACAACAATTCGGAAGGCAGTTCTTGATGTAATGGTTATAAAAAAAAAAAAAGAAACGAGAAGCCAAAAATAATCAAATATCTAACTATATTTGTTTCCCCAAAACTAAGACTGCTACTTTAAAGTTTAAAAAAGGTAAAAGACTTTTTGTAAGTTTGTTGTAATGGTCATTGGCAGGGCTTTATTTTCAAAAGCCTATGAGAAGAGCTTGTAGGTTCTTGCTGAAAGGATAATGTGTCTCATTCCTCCAATGGGTGCAAGAATTGCTATCGAGATTCCAACGACTATTGATAGCTGTTGTTAGTCAAACAAACGGATTAGCTTGGGTTAATTAGCTTGTAACTGAGAGACACTTGTTGAATCAAGAAAGAAAGACTAACCCAAGAGCAAAACCAATGGAAACTAAATCTTTTTGGTCGCTTCATGATCAACCATATAATGCAAGGCAACTGAAAAATTAAAAGAGGGTACTCATTAATCCATCTTTATAATCTAATGTTTGTAAAAGAACTAGATATGTTTGTCTATGGTGACTTACGAAGTATGAGGTTGATGAGAAGACGAGGCCACCGAAGAACCCTAAAAGACCTCCGAAAAAGGGGATACAAACTGCTACCAGACAAATCAATGCTGCACAAACCAAGAAATCTCAGTTTCCATTTCTCCAGGTTAACAAAAAAAGTAAAAAAAAAGAAGCTAAATAAGTACTAACCAACATATGTACTACGTGCCACTAGACGCAGCATTGCTGAAGGAGTGAATTTCAGTGTCTTCACAAGATACGACTCTATGGTGTCAAACACGGTCATGGCAAAAACCTGTCAAGATGATCATTGTACTCAAAGTTGGAGAAACTTTTTTCTTAAGGGAACAAAAGATATATTAAAAAAAAAAAAACTTAGACCTGATAACTTCCAATGACATGGATAAAAACCATGAAATTAGCAGCAGCTATAAGCCAAACTGGTCTCTCTAAGGAAATGAGAACATCATCCTCAACATGAACACCAAAAGCCCAATAACCGGAGACAGCCACAAAGAGGTAACAAATAATGACGATTACGTAAGCCACGACAACTCCTTTCCACATTGGTTTCTTGGAAGGGACTTCAGGTGTTGAAGGAATAGTGGCTTGTATCTCAAGCACCACACTGTGTCCAGCAAACGCAAACGCTATGGTTCCAATGCCGTTAAATGCATCAAAGACCATTGAGGTCACCGTGTCTCCTCTGACTCCGTAACTTGACGGACGGTGTTCCGTTCCTTTAACTATTGACGCTACGGACGCTATCATTGAGTAACTGCAACAACAACAAAAAAAAATCAAGTTTCCTCTTAGATATAGATCACAAAACAAAACGTAAATCTTTGGTCTTGTTTTAGGTTGGGTTTGGTGACAATACAGGAAAGACATGAGGGCGGCGAGGAGAGACACGATCTTGATCGAGTTGAAATCAGGAGATTGAGAGAGCACAAGTTGGAGGGCGGCGAATCCTAAGATGTAATAAGTCTGACGGATATGTTCGAGATTAGGAAAGAGAAGCTCGACAAATTTCTTAAGCGATTTGCCTCCGGTCACGTTGTAGACTATGTCGGAAGCGATCTGCACCAGAAGCTGTTGTGGCAAGACGATCCAGTAACCTAGTCTTGGCCCGAACGCTTCTTGGCCTAGCTCGGGGTAACGGTCTAACCGTTTCCCGGGGACTGCTTCGTGCAAATTCACCATTTGCCACAACGAGTAGAATGTTATAGCCCATGACATTATTATCGCAATAATTCCAGGTGCCCTGTTACATAATCAAATGCTAATTATCGTCAGTTACTACTTTATCTTATGAAGAAGAACAAAACATTTTCAAAACAAACAAAAAAAATTTACCATCCAAGTTGTGACATGGCGAAAGGGAGACCAAGAACTCCAGCGCCGACCATGGCCGTGACATTGTGGAAGGCGGAGTAATACCATTTGGCTTCTCTAGACGCTGTGACTGGTAACCAATCGTTGTAATCCATTTCCCTGTTATTTTTGTCCGTTGATTTTCCTTTGTTCTCCTCATCAACCTGATCAAGATTTTTGTGTCATGGTAAATATAGGAAATTAGGAACGTAAATGTTGAATGAATAAGCACTAAAAGCGATTAACGTTACATTTTGTTTTTCACAGGAAAATGTAACAAAAGTGAGGAAATGAAAAATCTGATAAAAAATGTTAGAGCCTCATTGATGAAACTACATTATTCATGTGATATAAACTTAGTGAAAAGACAAATCGGACCAAAACTCCACACTCTTGCCATAAGAAAAAGAAAAAAAAGAGAGTTACAGACAAAACATACTTACCGGTGGAGGAGGTACGTCGTATGTCATTCTTGTCTTGTGTTTTCTTTAATATTTATCCACAAAAATAAAATAAAAAATAAGATACAAGAAAATGTATTTATTTTTTGTTACAATATGTATAGAAAAGAAAACAAAAAAAGAAGGAAAAAAAAAGAAGAGAGAAGAGTAATTTTCTGGTTTAATGAGGATTACAAAAAGTGATGTGTGTTTGTTTATATAGAGAAGTTAAGTAATTTGATTACTTGGATCCTAGGAAAGTGAGGATGCTCTTTTGAACGAGTCTGCGGTTAATCCAACAACTTAAAAAAGTCACTCACAAATCCAACGACTCTGGTCTCTTCCTAATTTATTTTTCTTTCAGTTCTTTTCTTCTTTACCCTCATTTCTAGCCTTACTCGTCCCGATGTTCCAGCTTTCCCACATTTCTATAAGACCTTTCTTTTGTTTATGACAATTTTCAAAAATAAGGTCCACAAATAAATTGTATAATAATTTTAAAATGAGAAATATTCATAAAAATACACAGGTTAATATGGAAATCTTGGGACTGAGCCAGTTAGTATCATAGTAGAAGATTTTTTTTTCTTTTTGGCACTTGGGAAGACTTCACTTGCAAATACATGTTTGTTGCTTGACTCAACTCAATAATGACCATTGGGTATGTACAAAAAGGAAGTTTGACATTATAGTGTGGTCACTCTTGTTGGTCTAAGAAACAAAGGGACTATACATTGCATCAATCCCTGGCTTCATGCACAGAAGAGGCAGAACAAAAACGCTTATGAGTTCCATGGCTTGATGATCAACCTCAAAACATGTGCTATGTATTGTTGTTTAAAATTTCTTCATTTGTTCCTTTCTCTTTTAGCTACCGAGCATCTCTTCCTGTGTATCTCTGCTGCTGTTGTCCTGTTGTTAAACCTTGGTTTTTCCTTGATGCAGACTTTTCAACACGAGCTTTGCGGACAGCTTGTTGTATCTGCCTCTCATGTTCTTTGAGCAAATCTTCAAGATTTCCACCAGGAGGCATCAATGGTCCTGAGTAATGGATTCTGTTTTTCCTTGGTGCGTTTCCCTGACACCCAAAACAACTCAACAGTTACATACCAAAAGGTTAAGGTACACTAAATAAGTAAATAAGGGAGAGAAACGAAACTTACTGTTGAGTAATCTCTGTTGGAATCTCTTCTATAAGAATCACCAGACAAGTCTCCTGTTTGAGATATTCTAGACTTGAGCTCTGCATTAGTTTGCCTTTTCATGCTCCCACCTCTGTTCCATTCTTTACCAGCCATTGTTGGGTGAACCATTGAAGAAGCATGAGCTTTACCATTCTGTTGAATCCCTCTTCTTGGTGGTTCAATCCTAAACCCGGTTCCACCTTCCTCATCTGTTTTAAACTTATGGCTTATGCATGTGACTTTGGACTGCCCTGCTGCCATAAACTCAGGTGTCTGTGCAGTTTTAAGATCCTTTGGCCGTCCTCTCGTCACTGTTTCTCCCCCTCTTCTCTTGCTATCCTCTGCCCTTAGCCTGCAACCAAGAAATATTCATAAGAAACCCCTCAAGAAATGAACCAGTGAATGAAGATGTAATGTAGCTTTTTTACCTTCTTGCTTCTTCATTACGAAGCTTAGCATCAAGTTCCTTGCTTGGTGGGTATCTAGGTAAGTTTGATGGATTAGCAGGGAGTGGCTCTGTAGTAAAGAACTGCAGAGAAGAAAGTTCAAAACTGGTCATGGAAAAGTTTGTAAACTTGTTTAAGAAACATGTATTTCTGGTTAGTATCAATATATTATTACTTCACTCCTCAAGGTAGAAGCAGCTGATCCACGTTTCTCAGGTTCTATAGCCAGTAGCTTATTGATAAGCATCAGAGCTGATGTAGGGAAATGCTTAAAGGTTTCAGCAAGAACAGCCTTGTAAGGATGACTTGGTTTAAAGCTTGTTGCTAATGGTAGTGTTGCTCTTCTCCAGTAATCTTCCGAGGGTGAACCACAGAGCTTAAAGATCTTGTGCATCTGCTCCACCTGAGAAGCAAAAAAAAGGACAATGATCTCAGCAAGCTGTGTTTCTAAGAATCAGAATCTGAATCAGAGAGTTGTCTTACTTCTGTGCGTCCTGGCATAATAGGCTTTCCAGCGAAGAGCTCAGTGAGAATGCAACCAGCACTCCACAGGTCTATGGCTGGTCCATACTCAGTGGCACCAAGCAAAAGCTCAGGTGCTCTGTACCATAAAGTTACAACACGACTAGTCAGCTGCAAATCTCGATCACCGCGGTAAAAATTGGCCAATCCGAAATCACCAATCTTCAAGACACCTTCGTTATTGATCAAAAGATTCGATCCTTTAATATCACGGTGAAGAATACCTCGTCTGTGGCAATGTTCAAGTCCACGGAACAGTTGTTGCATATAGCACTTGATCTGCAATAACAAAGCAAGACACTCTCTTCTCACTTCAAATTTTTCCAAACTTTTAAAGTCTGTAATAAGAAAACAGAATATGTAATAATAATACCTGAGGTTCAGAGAATTTGATTCCAGGAGTTGCGGCTAGACCTGCGAGATCATGTTCCATGTACTCAAAGACAAGATAAAGACTACCTGAGAGTCTAGACGTAACTAAACCTTCAAGCTTCATAACATTGGGATGGTCAAGTTTACGAAGAATAAGAATCTCCCTGGCCATAAACCGGACACTCTCTGGATCCATGTTCACAAACCTAACCTTCTTCATCGCCACAATCTTCCCCGTTTCCAAGTCTCTAGCTTTGTACACGCTGCTGTAAGTCCCTTGTCCAATCTATAACCAATACACAAACAACATAAGTTGTTATTTCAAATGATCACAAGTCACAAAACGAAAGAAAACAGAGAAAGATCAAACTAACTTTGTCCAACTTCTCAAAAGACTCTGCGCAACGAGGAACCCATCCTTTAATGGCTTCACCGGCAACAGAAGCCAACCAAGAGGGCCATTCTACGCCGGTGAGTTCCGTTTTATTGCTGGCCACACGACCCGGCTGCTGATGTATCGGCTGCGCAACGGGTATAGCTGTAACGACTCTTCTGGTCGGGTTTCTGGTCGGAGCACCAACAACAACCATCGGTTTGGTGCTGTTTCGATCAGATGATGACGTGGAGGGACGACGCGCCACAGGGTAACCATTAGCAACAATGGTGATGGAAGCTGCGGAAGTCGTACGTGTGAAGGAACCTTCCTTTTTCGATGAAGACGAAGACGATGACGGTGGAGGATGAGGTATGAGTTGAAGGATTGATTTGCTCGAATCTAATAGGTTTTTATCGGTAACGGCGGCGCTAGGGGAACGTGCGGTGGCGCAAATACAACCCATTACAAAAACAAAACGGACCACTCTCAAACTCCTACTTAATGGGGAAAAATATGTTTTTGCCGATTTGCTTTTATGTATCTTATCTATCTTTCTACTCTGGTCTGGTTGATATGGTCGGCGACCAGAAAAAAAAAAGTTTCGTTTTTTGTTGTTGCTGCTGTTGTTGTCTCTCTCACGTTTTTGTGAGTTTGTTGTTGTCATAGAGAAAACTGGAACGTGCGTACCACTTAATGTTTATGACTCCCTTATTTTTTTCTAGAATCTAGATTCAAATGATGAGGAGGAGCCGATAATGGAATAGGTCAACGACCTTTCACTGTCTGATATTTTTTTATTTTCTTTCTCTTTTTCTCTTTCCGGTCATAATTGGGTCTCAATTATTTCCATAAACTGGGCCTATTCTTGATTGTACGTAAGGCCCGACAACCTTAACTTTGGTGTCGAACATGATACGAGTACGAGAATTTCATAATCATTATTTTGTCGTGATTTGTTGTTCTAATGTAATACTAATATAAGATGTTTTAGAGAATTATTTCGTTTCACAATATAGGATGTTTTCAATTTTCTATGCAGCTTTTAGATGAGTTTAATACTTTCTATTATGCAGTCTTGCTTATAATTGGTTGAACTTTTTTTAAAGTGGTAGTTTCTTAAAACATCTTATATTTTGATAGATGTTGTTAGTTAAACAAACGGAGGGAGTATATATAAGAGTTCTTTTGTGTAATAATCAAAACAGAACAATCAACTCAAACTCGTATATGAAACACCAAAACAAGATTTCTATACCGGTTGAGCTATTTGGGTTTATAACTAACATCATAAGAAAATAAGCCTGAGATATATGAGAGCTCACTTGGGGGAAAAAGAATCAGAAGTGTAACAGAAAATAATAAAACTTTTAACAAATCCTAACCCTAACCGCACCCTGTATTAATTGCTAAAAACGTACGTGCTCAAACGTGATCGTCTTCCAAATAATCGTACACGGAGATGCTAAGTTCGTGCTCGTCTTCCATGTTCTCCGTCGACGATCTATCTTCATATGAGCCACCACTACCAGACACAGCACCGTCGTTGTTTAGGTTGAATCCGGCGTCCACGGCCATGCCAGCGTCGGAAGCAGCTTTTTGGATGGATTTAGGAGATGTGGTGGAAGCGAGGGAGGTTGGGAGCAAGTGAGGGAAGTTAAAAGATTCGTCGTCGAGGGTAGATGGTCGGTGCAAGCAGTAAAAAGCAACGTCGTGGGCTACGGCAGCGCCTTCGGCCGTCGAGAAAGAGCCTAACCAGAGACGTTGGCGGGTTCCCGGAACACGAATCTCCGATACCCATTTTCCCCATTTCCGACGACGGATACCTTTATATGTGCTCTGATAAGTTTCCCCGGCGTCTCTTGATGAATCCATTTTTTTTTTTTTTTGGCTGGATGTGAAGTTGATATTATATGATCATGAGAGGAAGTGTTGTATATAAATACGTTACAGAAAGAAGTGGTCTAGAGTTGGATGGGGATATAAAATCGTATGAAATGTATAATAACTTTAAATTGGGTTATGGAGAAAAAAAAAACTAATAATATATGGTCAAAGTATGACCAGGTGAATATGTGATATGGCCATGTGGCTCGCACTGGTTGACGTTTTCTATTATAGTTTTCATTTTTGGGGTCTTTGGAGGCTTCTAGTCATGTTTTCAAGTTTCACAAGTTGTTGAGGTTTACATCAACTAAATACCCCATTTGGATAAATAAATGAATTTTCAACGTATATTAAAAGCGGTGGGTAATATGGATTAGACATTAATTATGAGATGATTGGTGGTGAGTTAGTTGCGGATCTAAAATTGTAAAATGTAAACTAAAAACTACACGTACGTATTGGTGCAAAATTCATAATATAGTAGTTCTATATACCTTGGTAGACCAATGACCAACGATGTGCAGTGTGGATGGATGAATTATCAACTTTTAAATTGCTGCTAATCAGAATCATGCTTTTATATTTGAGATATACAGTGTGATATCAAAAATTAAAATAGATATATTCGTGGTAAACAAAACTAGATGGAGCCTGTAATGAGATGAGAGTCATCGATGACCTATATCAATAAAATACACACACACACACAAGTTTCATCACGACATCACGTGCTGAAACTTGAAAAAGAAAACATGAGACTTGCCTCTTTCTCTCTCTTCATTTTTTTTGGGGTTGATTTGTGTTACAATCACATCAGGCGTGACGTCACCAAATAGTCTTAAACGGGTGCTCTGTTCTTGGCCTTCTTAGTTTGACTAGAAGACAGAAAAGATTTATTTTGTCCTTGTCTCGCTTTCCACACCGAAAACGGATTTGTAGTCTCTTAAGTTAATTTGTTAAATGGTACACAACCTATAACTAAGATTCCCGCAGCACACGGAATCACTCACCTTTGGATTGGACAGGAGCAACCCAATTTGAATGCAATGAACGTAACTCTCTCCTTCACTATCTTATCTATTTATTTATCTACATAAGAGATATTCCTTTCTTCTTTTACTACACAAAACATTATTCCTAAATCTTGCTACAAAGGTGACAGATCGATCATATTTGAGTTGAATATATCTTGCTTGAAAATTATAATATTATTACTCACGGGGAAGAAAGAATCTCGTATAAGAGGTAAACACACAAACAAAGACAGAGCATAAGCCATCTCTATATAGTATATACTAAGACATGGTGGGATGTCTACAGAAGTATTTTTTTTTTTGATTATCGGCAAATTGCACCAAACGAGGCAAGCAAAACCAGACCAACGATGTAATAATATTCTCTACTTGAAAGCATCTGAAGCAGAGTAAAGGAAGTCCAAGAACCCTGTCCCCTTCAATAGACCTTTACCTGTCAATAGCTCAAAATCTAACAGCAGCAAGAATCCTATCACTGCCGCCTTCCCGTTTATTATTTCGTTCTTCACCGTGAAACCAAATCCTTGTGAACCCTCATCCACCACCATTCTCACCTGTGAATCACAAAATTCATCATCATATCACTTTTTCACCCAAGATGAAACATGTTTACATTCGACAATCTATCATTTTTTTTTTACCTCGTCTACATTGACATTTGTTGCTGTAAGCCCAGGCTGAGCTTTTCCACTGAAGACAATCTCTGCAGCTGCCTCTGCTTTCCCACTGTTTCTAATGCTGATGTAGATGTTATCTTCATCGTATTTGACAGGGTATACAAACAGTTTCCTCAGTGCAGGTGTCAAGACTCTTAGAACCGGGTTCTTTGGGTACCATTCTCGGATCTCTCCAGTTCTAAGATCAAATGTACTTTCCGTTGCTGGGCACACAATGCAACCATCCTGTTGTAATTGCCAAATTAGAGTTCACTTACCGTTAGAGAAACCATGACCCTGATACTACATTATAGCAACAGATGAAAACCATAACCAAAAATATAGAGAACATGTGAATCCTAGAATGTGATGTGCAAACCAATTTGTGTTGATCAATTTGGTCCATATGAACTCAACCTAGCCATGTGTAGATTATTAAGGAGCTAAAGATGTATATCTCATAAACTTCGTTTCCTAAAGCTATCACACTAACTAACTCAGTCAAGCATTTTCACAAACACCTTTTATGCTAAAAATTCCATTTCAGAAACTTCAAATTATAAAAAGCGAAAAGACGAAGAGACCTGAGTGAGCCTAGCGTTGAGAAGTCCTTCGCTATAAGCTCCTTCAGCAGGAGAACGATTCTCAATCGCAAACACATCGTTCTTATACCAAAGCAACAAAATCGTCTCATCGTCTTGAATAACAACTCGTCGTTCACCTTTAGGAAGCGCTGATAACGGCACAACCGGAACCCAATTCCTTCCAGGTGAGGAAACAGACGAAGAAGAAGAAGAAGAAGATGATGATACCTCCGTCGCCTCGCATCTGATGTTTCCAACACAACTCCTCTGCTTCGAATTCTGATCCAATCGGTAGGTTAAAGCTAATCGGCGGCTACGGCGGAGGTAAAGCGGCAGCGTTCTGGGTCCGCGGATTGAAGATGGAGGAGGACGAGAAGGTGTGAAGGAGTAATTACGGGGGAGAGATGAAGATGCGGTGGTCGCCATGGACGAAGAGTGAGAGAAGAGAATGGAGGGAAATGCATTTGACCACACAAAAGGAGAGAGAGACTAAGTGGATAACGAAAGGAAGAGAGAAGGATGATGCGTAGCCACACTTTTTTTATATGGGCTTCTATTTTGCCAACACGCCCTCACTTCTTCAGATTTTTTTTTTTTGGAAACTAGCGTTAATGGGCTTTTTCAAATAAGGCCCAACACGATTAGCCCGAAAGGAAGTTAGCTGTAGAGTCTTCTTCTTCTACGGAGTCTCGTTGCGTTTTTGGCGCGTCTTCTTTTGCTTTTGCTTTGTCTGTTTAAATCTCTTCTGTCTCTCTTACCTCTGTTCTCGGTCATTCTCAAATCATATCTTCGATTCTGCTATGGATAGATACTCTGAGGTGTAAGTGTGTATATGGTATGATCTGCGCACCATGTGTTCGATGTTATGCCTCAGTGAAGTTTTCTCACCTTGTAGTCTAATTCTTCTGCTTTGATTTCAGGAAGAGGAGGAACTGGTTCATTGATCCAAATAGCTATTCTAGTGCTTGAATATGCGGCACTGCGCATGATGTTGTTACACTTACACAGATGCAGATTCTTTTGAAATCTGTTGAACATTTGGCCAGTCGCGGTCATTTGCACGATGCTTTCAAAACCTTTTCTCTTCTTCGTCGTCAATCTTATTCGTATGCAGTTTCAGATGACATCGTTCTGAACTCCGCGGCTTCTCTTTTATCCGCTTGCGTTGATGTTCGTGCATTTGTGCCAGGGCTGCAAGTTCACGCTCACTGTATTACATCGGGTGTTGAATACCACTCTGCTTTGGTTCCAAAGCTGGTTGCTTTTTACTCTGCTTTTAATCTCCACAGTGAAGCTCAGTCCATTACTGAGAACTCACACATTTTGCATCCTTTGCCTTGGAATGTACTCATCTCTTCGTATGCCAAAAACAAGCTATTTGAGGAGGCTGTTGCTGCTTACAAGAGAATGGTGAGCAAAGGAATTAGACCCGATGCCTTCACTTATCCATCTGTTCTCAAGGCCTGTGGTGAAACATTAGATTTTGCTTCTGGAAAGGTTGTTCATGAATCCATTGAGGTTAGCTCTTATAACTGTAGCTTGTATGTATGCAATGCATTGATTTCTATGTATAAAAGATTTGGAAATGTGGGTATTGCTCGGAGGTTGTTTGATAGAATGTCTGAAAGGGATGCTGTGACTTGGAATGCAGTAATAAGCTGTTATGCGTCGGAAGGTATGTGGAGTGAAGCGTTTGAGCTTTTCGATGAAATGTGGTTTTCAGGTGTAGAAGTTAGTGTCATAACTTGGAATATTATTTCTGGAGGTTGTTTGCATAGAGGAAACTATGTAGGAGCGTTGGGTTTGGTCTCTAGGATGAGTCATTTTCCAACGAGCTTAGATCCTGTGGCTGTGATTATTGGTTTAAAGGCTTGCTCACTCCTAGGAGCAATACGACAGGGGAAAGAGATTCACGGTTTTGCAATTCGCAGTTTTTATGATGGGGTTGATAATGTTCGAAACACATTGATCACAATGTACTCGAGATGCGATGAACTTAGGCATGCCTTTATAGTGTTCCAACAGATTGAAGAAAATAGTTTGTGTACGTGGAACTCTATCATTTCTGGTTATGCGCAAGTGAACAGATCAGAAGAAGCCTCTCATCTGCTGAGGGAGATGATGCTTGCTGGCTTTCAGCCGAATTCTGTTACACTTGCTAGCATTCTCCCTCTTTGTGCTCGGATTGCAAACCTGCAACATGGGAAAGAGTTTCATTGCTACATCCTAAGGCGCAAGTGCTTCAAGGACTATACAATGCTTTGGAACTCCCTTGTCGATGTTTATGCAAAATCGGGAAAAATCGTAGCTGCAAAGCGAGTTTCTAACTTTATGAGCGAAAGAGACGAAGTAACATACACGTCCTTGATAGATGGATACGGAATTCAGGGTGAAGGTAGAGTTGCATTGGCCCTGTTCGAGGAGATGATCAGATCCGGTATCAAACCTGACCATGTAACCATGGTTGCAGTTCTATCGGCCTGCAGTCATTCCAAGTTAGTCCATGAAGGCCATAAGCTGTTTATGAAGATGGAGTTTGACTATGGTATACGCCCTTGTCTTCAACACTTTTCTTGTATGGTTGATCTCTATGGCAGAGCAGGTCTTCTGGTGGATGCCAGAGACGTAATTCACAGAATGCCATACGAGCCGTCCGGTGCCACATGGGCTACTCTACTGACTGCTTGTCATATCCATGGGAACACAGAGATTGGTAAATGGGCGGCAGAAAAACTCCTAGAGATGAAGCCAGAGAACCCGGGATACTATGTGTTGATTGCAAATATGTATGCAGCTGCTGGTTCTTGGAGCAAGCTTTCTGAAGTGAGGACTATCATGAGGGACTTGGGTGTGAAAAAAGATCCTGGTTGTGCCTGGATCCATACAGATTCTGGGTTTCATTGTTTTCAGTGGGGGACACATCAAGCCCTCAAGCATATGATACTTATCGTCTGTTGGATGGACTGAATCAGCTGATGAAAGACACTGCTGGTTATGCCATTAGTGACGAGCAAATTTCAGATGAAGAACTTCTTCAAGAAATAGGATGAAGGTGACCTTCGTGGAACTTATATAACCTATTATATCTGATCTCAGGATGATCAACTGGTGATATATCTAGTTAATAGCACATATTCTATATACATGACGAGTTTTGGTCGGAGTGGAATACGAATGGTACTAGCATATACATTAACACAAATTGGACAATGGTGGGGATTGCTGCTGCAGTGACTTTCCTGTATACCACAAGGAAAACTTATATTTCGGTGGGGGACACATCAAGCCCTCAAGCATGTGATACTTATAGTCTGTTAGATGGACTAAATCAGCTGATGAAAGACACTGCTGGTTATGCCATTAGTGACGAGCAAATTTCAGAATCAGCAGATGAAGAACTTCTTCAAGAAATAGGATGAAGGTGACCCTCCGGATCACATCTTCTTTTTTGTCTGATCTGAGGATGATTAACTGAAGAGTTATTTAGTTAATAGCACATATTCTATATACATGAAGAGTTTTGGTTGGAGTGGAATACGAATGGTTCTAACATATACATAAGCACAAATTAGACAATTGTGGGGATTGCTGCCGCTGTGTTTCTATATACCACAAGTAAAACTTATATTTCTGAGCTCATTCGCTTCACCAAGCACAAGCTTTATAATTACATCAGAATTGGTCAGCCAGTTGAGGAAATTTCTGAAGAAGCCAGGTAACTCCCTTTATAGCAGCCTGAATACAAATGCAAAAAAGATGTCAAATCTGCATAACCTCTACAATTTCAAACACGTTCAACACAATTGAAATTACCAGAACTGATTCTCCAGGTTTGATTGCAGGCTCGACACAGTCCCTTCCATATCTGCAGACAAAAACGGAGAAGAAAATGTGTCACCCATCGAGACATATTGGCACTACTGTCAAGTCAACTGTAGTCGTAGCAGCAGCAAAGTTGTGTAGAGAAGAAGAGTTTGCTTACACAATCTGTCTCTTGCCATCAATAACTTCTAGCCGGTAAAAGCTGCAACCTTTGCTAAATGGGAAATTCTTTCCCTTCCACTCTGTAATGGTTTAAATCATAAAGAGGTCTGTTTTTTTTTGAGGGTAAAATTGCCTTAAATTAGACGTTAGGTCTGTTTAGAGAGTTTAGAAACTAACCTAAATGCCATGAAACTCCAACAGCTGATGAGTCCTCTGTTGAGATGTCATCTATCACGAATTGCAGATCTGTACTTGTTGATTCAATGAATTTTCCGAAGAAATCAAGAATTGCCTGCCATGGTTTCATCAAGATCAGGCTCTGAGGACAAAAAAAGATAGATTGGTTTATAGGAGTTTCACCTTCCGGCCAACGAAGGGAGAAGAGAAGACAAGATCCTCATAGACGCAGTTTTGAGCGATGAGGTCTGTGACAGAGGATAAATCATGGACGTTAATGGCAGCGTAGAAGCTGGAGACGACTTCTGAGGCTGATGTCGGAGCTGTTTCGGGAACAACGTCGTTAGCTGTCGCCGGCGACACAGCTCTTGCAGCTGGACAAAAGGATGCAGACAATCGAGGAGACCTTGAATGAATAGTAAGGATTGTTTTTGGCTTGACGAGTGTAGCTCCGAGGAAGAAGGAAGGAGGAAGATCGTTGAGAGAGACGAGTGAGCAGGAAGGACAGGTTAAAGAAGAGATCAAAGAAGCAGTGAAGCTCATCTTCGTTGTTTCTTGATATGATATGTCTTCGTTTTTTTGTGGCTCATTTCGGTTTGTGATTAAGAAAAAGCAAAAGAGTTCAATTTTGGAATTTGTGGCCAGCAATTTTAATTAGTTCGTCGCATGATTATCAAGTGAAAAGTGCAATTGTGCAAATACAACAATTGATTTTTATTTATTTATTTATTTATTTCTCACCTTCTCTCATTTCTTCTTCTAACACTTCATCTAATTTGCTTTGTAACCATTTTATAAATATTGATTTTGGTTTAAATTTATTCTAAAGAGTTCTCATAGAAAGAAGAAAATTTCTAGCTTTATTAGCTCATGCTCTTACTTTCCGATGCCTACTGGTATCTCTCTTGTTTTGTTTCTTTTGGTTTTGAAAATTTCCTTCAGTTGTTTGTTTGTAACTGTATACTTTGTTTTTCTTTGACACTCCTATCAATCTAATCTTTCTAGTGTTAAAAAAAAAGAAAGAAGAAAATAGTAATGTTATGGATATTATCACTATATATATAGTAATCTTATTTATGGAGTATATAACAATTTGAATTCAACTCTATAAAAATTATTATAGAGAAGCAGTAAATGATAATCATCAATTCAAGTTTTTTTCTTGGTGGAATCATCAATTCAATCTTCTTGTAAAAATTGATACTCCCTCTGTTTATTTTTACTTGTCGTTCTGGACTTAATTTTTTGTTTCACATTACTTGTCGTTTTGTATTTACGATGCAACTTTATGAATCAAATTTTCAGTTTTACCTCTAACTTTTAGCTTATTAATTATTTGTATCAAATGAACTAGTGTATTAATGAAGGGTAAAACAGAAATTTTAAATGTTTTCTTAATATGTATGAAATCACCTAGAACAACAAGTAATATAAAACAAAGGGAGTAATAAATAGTAATTATAATATCAAAAAATTTATAATTTATCGAAAATAACAGAAACTAGATAAAACGTTTGATTGGCTTCTCATTTTTTTTTAATCATACATTTTTCTATTCCAAATGGTACTTATATATTTCGTTGTCAAATCCACATGAAAAGAAGCAATAGCAAACATTTTACAATATTTTGTGTTTCTTTCCAGAATTTGTTTTCAAACAATTTTGTGGAAACCTCTTCAGCAGTCAGACAACTCCCTTTATAGCAGCCTGAATACAAATGTAAAATGTTAGAAGCTTAGTGCATCTAGACACCTTCCACTCAAATCAGTCGTAATTAAAATAGTAGGCTCATGTAAAAACGAGTAAGACTATTTTTACTTGGCAATATAAAGTATATGGACCTTATGGTAATAGCAGCAAAGTTGTATAGAAGAGACTCAAGAGAGTGTGCTCACTACACTAGTCACTACACAATCTGTTTCTTGCCGTTGATAACTTCTAACCGGTAAAAGCTGCAACTTTTACTACATAATCTCTTCCTCTCTGTATTTTTTTCCTGTTAAGACTTGTTATTAGACTTCTCATTTGAATCAAAACGAGTCTTTTTTTTCTATTCAATCGGTACAAATAGTAACTCCTTCCAATACTAATTTTCGAACAATTTTGTTATTACAATATCATAGATTATAAAGTGATAACACATTAACAATAAAACAAAATAAAGAAGAAAATTAATCATTCAAATATTCATTAACATTGAGCAATCATAGAGACATAAACACATAAATTAAGTTCCAATAAAACCAAAAATGAAAAGGAGTTCAACAAAACAAAAAAACACAGATTTAAAAATTGCAAAGAAAGTTAACAACCAGAACAATCCCTCCCTCATAATCATGCGTAAACATCTTTGTTTCTCCTGTTAATCAGATCAAGCATGGTTGTAAACACATGGAAAATGATGGCTGGGTATGTTTTCAGTTAGAAACATTGGAACCTATTGCTTACCGACGCACAACTCTAACAATCTCAGTTTACCACTTTTCTAATTTTTTTTCCAGCTCGTAAATGTTGCAGTGATAGTTGATCCCTCAGTTAGGCGAATAATAGCTAGTGAAACTGATCAAGTATATGCATCGTCTGCTTCTCGCGACAACACTAGCACAGAGACTAGGCCCTTCAAGGAAACGGGGGAAATATGCTTAAATGACACACTTGAAAAACAGAATGGTACATTGTCTACTGTTGCTTGTCTGAATCCCTGGCAATGGACTTTACAGCCGCATGACACTGAAAATTGTAGCCAGTGGCATCCTCTTAGGCATGCTTCCATGGTTGCCATTGAATCTTCTTCTGCCAGAGATAGACATCTGTTTCCCAATTCATCCGAGATTTTTGGTCAGGATCATGTTCAGCCTTCAAATATGGATTCTCCGGCTAAAAAGCAGAAAACAAGCAGTCAGAGTCCAGACGTAAGTTCATTCCAACCAAGATTCTTTAGTCTCCTCCACGTGCTTTGACTAGTACAGCATTCTCTCTTACACTTTTGAGTTACCGATAGGTAGGTCCAAATTGACAGCGGAGAAGAGACTCTTAGAGATCCTTCAATGGAAAGGCCATACCTCTGCACTGGTTATGACATTTTCCTCCTGTTGGAGCCTTGTACAATGTGAGTTTCTACATACATTACCCTTCTAACATCCTCAAGTAAGTGAATCTAATAAAGTGCGTGATATGTTCCCAAAGGTGTGCTATGGCGCTTGTGCATCAAAGAATAAAGCGGATTTTCTATGCTATTCCAAACCCTACGGCAGGCGGTCTCGGGAGTGTTCATAGACTTCAAGGAGAAAAGAGTTTGAACCATCATTATGCAGTGTTTAGAGTTTTGCTGCGTGATGACGCCTTGTTGTAGTCTAGTGGTAATTGTATTACACATGTTCTGAGTAAGAAAGCTGATCCTTTATTCTTGTTCTATCCAAGAATCCGAATTCTTATTGAGTTTTTATGTAAACTATCAATGTAAGTCAATATATAACAAAAACCAAGAATAAGAATAACTCTCTTTTTATTGCTTTAGAAAAATAACTCAAAAACTAAAGCTTTCTCTCTCAAATCTCTTAGGTTCTGCAACACCCTGCATCCCCTTTATATATAAAACTCATAACACATATTTCCTAATCTAAATAGGAAACTTAACTTATTAGATAACTCCTAGAACACAAATATGTATATTTAGCTTTTCTCCTAAATATACTTTTCTTGATCTTCAAGCTACTTCAAGCTTAATCCAACATTCTCCTCCTTAAGCTTGAAGTCTCTCTTCTTCAAGTCTTGAACACCAATGAACTCTCTCATTTCTTTGAACTTGATTCTCCCAAGTGCCTTTGTTAGTATATCTGCCTTTTGCTCTGTTCTGTTCCAGGAACATGCTCCACTTCTATTTGTCCATTTTCAACACACTCTCTTATAAAATGATATCTCCTATGTATATGCTTGCTCTTACCATGGAACACTGGATTCTTTGTGAGGGCTATTGCTGACTTATTATCCATCAAAATGGTGACCTTTTCACTAGTACACCCAGTCACTTCGCTAAGCAGGTCTTGGAGCCAAATTGCTTGCTTTGCTGTTTCGGTACCTGCCATGAACTCAGCTTCACACGACGACATTGCAACCGTGTCTTGCTTCTGCGTACACCAAGTAATTGGACTAGTGCCAAGATAGAATATGTGACCAGTTGTACTTCTACCATCATCTTCATTCGTATTGTGGCTACTATCGCTATATCCAACCAAACTTATTTCCCTTTCACGATGGAACGTAAGACCGAGAGAAGTTGTACCTCTTAGATATCTGATAACTTGCTTCAATGCTGCTCCATGAGATTCTTTTGGCTCATGCATATATCTACTTAGTACCCCAACAGAATAAGAGAGATCGGGTCGAGTGTGTAACAAGTATCGAAGACAACCAATACTTCTTCTATACCCTTTCTCGTCAATATTTTTCTCCTTGTGTGCTTTTGATAACTTCAACCCTGCATCCATCGGTATGTAAGTAGAATTACACTGTTCCATCCCAGCTTCAGTCAAGATCCTATTCGCATATCTTTCTTGGCTTAAGGTGATGCCGTTTTCATGCTGCAGAACTTCAATTCCAAGATAGTAAGTCAGCTTTCCTAGATCACTCATCTCAAATCTTGACGCCATTTCTCTTTTAAACTCGAGTATCAAGCTTAAGTTGGTTCCAGTGACAAGTAGATCATCCACATATACAGCCACGACAAGAAGTTGCTCCTTCTCTTGCTTTCGATATAATGATGATTCCTTGGAGCACTTGATAAAGTTCAGTTCCTGAAGAATCTGATTCAGCTTATTATTCCAAGCTCTTGGTGCTTGTCGTAGTCCGTAAAGTGTTTTATTCAATTTATACACCTTATCTTCAGAGCCTTGGATCTCAAAACCTTCAGGTTGGTTCACGTAGACTGTTTCTTTGAGTTCACCGTGAAGGAACGCAGTTTTCACGTCGAGATGATGTACTTCCCAGCCATGTGATGCTGCAAGTGCAAGGATAAAGCGGATTGTTTCAATGCGCGCCACTGGAGCAAATACCTAGTCATAGTCAATGCCATGTTTCTGCACATATCCCTTTGCCACGAGCCTTGCCTTGTATTTGTTTATGCTTCCGTCTGAATTGCGTTTGATTTTGAAAACCCACTTTAGACCGATAGATTTAGCTCCAACTGGACGCTCCACTAAGAACCAAGTGTTATTCTTAGTTATGGATGATATTTCTTCTTCACATGCCTCTATCCAATGTTTATTTCCTTTTGCCTCGCTAAAATCCCATGGTTCCTCATCTATCGTGAGCAAGAGTCTTTCACCTTCGATCTCGGCTAATAAAACATAGTCCTTCAAGTAGCTTGGTTTTTTTGTTTGTCTCCCTGACTTTCTCACCGGAGCTTCAATGGTGACCTCACCGTCACCATCATCGCTGTCATCATTATCCTCTTCACTATTCTCCTCTGTTTCTCCGTGGTTTTCTATCTCCCCTGTTACGGCTGTTTCTGGTTCTTTGACAACTTCTTCTTCTCTAATGCCATTATTTCCAAATTCTCCAAAGCTTATGCTGAAATTTCCTGATTCGCTAACCATATCTTGCTCTACATTCACCCAATTCCAGCTCTTACCTTCGTCGAAGACTACATCCCTACTTACTATGATTCTTTGACTCGATGGGTCCAATAAGCGGTATGCTTTCGAGCCGGGTTCAGTTCCCAAATGCACAAGGGCTCTTGATCTATCGTCTAACTTTTTAAGGTGTGGAGACTCTGTTTTTGCATATCCAATACAACCGAAGACCCGCAAGTGCTCAATATTTGGTTTCTTCAAGGTAAAAGCTTCGTATGGAGTTTGTGCGACCAACGTTCTTGTAGCAACCCTATTGATAAGGTAAGTAGCATGCCTCACTGCCTCTCCCCACAAGTAATTAGGTAAAGACATATGCTTTAAATACTCCTTGTCATCTCCATTAGTGTCCTGTTACGTCGTTCAACAACTCCGTTTTGTTGAGGAGAGTACGGCGCTGTCAAGTGCCTCTTGATACCGGAGTTGTCACAAAAATTTTGAAATTCTTGTGAAACAAACTCACCACCCCTATCAGATCGTAACATTTTGATGGAAGCCCTGTCTCCTGTTCGATCAACGCTTTGAAGTTCTTAAACTTATCAAACGCTTCGCTTTTTTCTTTCAAGAGGATTGACCACATGTACCGAGAATGGTCATCGATGAGGACAAATATATATCTTTTCCGTGCAGCTGTAGGTGGCGTAATTGGTCCGCAAAGATCTCCATGTACTAGCTCAAGTATGTGTGTAGCTCGATAAGAAGTTGCTTGAGGAAAGACTCTTCTGACCTGTTTCCCAAGCAGACACGAAGCGCAAATCTCCTTTTCGATTTCAATACTTGGCATTCCTGTAACTAGTTCCTTAGTTACCATTGTCTTCATGTTCTCTGTACCAATATGCCCTAGTCGTGCATGCCACCTTGCTGAATCACTCAATGTCTGAAGCTGTAAACACCACTTCGTGTGCTCTGTTTCAATGTTCACTTTGTATAGTCTATTTCGAGACCTGGTTGCCTTGACCAAAAGTTTACCATCACGATCATGTAGAGTTAGAAAGTCCTCTTTCATTCTAACATCACAGCCAGCCTCCGTAGCCTGTCCAAGGCTGATGATATTGCTCTTCAACTCAGGTATGAAATAGACATCAACTAGCACCTTTCGTTCTCCACACTTGGTTTTAAACAGGATAGATCCCTTCCCTTTTATGTCAATTCGTGAATCGTCTCCAAACCTAACCTTTCCCGTGACTATCTCGTCGATCTTGGAGAAGTAAGAACGATTCCCACTCATATGATTGCTAGTTCCATTGTCTAGGTACCATACATTATCACCATCAGAATGTGTTTCAAAGTCTTCTGGCTTTACTTTCCTTTCATTAAGATACACCACTTCGTGCATCATCAACGCATCAGCCTCTTGAGTCTTGTTGTTATCATTCTCTAATGTCTCCTGGAGTTTAAGAAGCCTATCTGGACAATCGGATGCATAATGTCCTGTCTTATCACATGTGTAGCATACCACTTTGGATGTATCTCTCTCTTGTCGATACCCACCATTTTGATAGTAACCATAGCGTCCACGTTCTCTTCCTCGTCCATAGAACCTACCGCCTTGACCTCTTCCTCATCCAGCATTATAGGGAGCTTGATACGGTTGTGACTCTGCAGTAGCATACATAAGCTTTCCTTGGTCGTCTTGATGATCTTCTTCTTCAGAGATTCTTTCTTCATAAGTTTTCAATCTTCCCACAATATCCTCAAAACTTGTTGTATTCAAGTCAAGAACTTGCTCAAGGGAAGCCATGATATGTATGTATCTTCTTCTTGGAAGACTTTTAAGAAATTTCTTCACAAGTTTTGGCTCTTCTATGGTTTCTCCCAAGGATGCCGATTTAGTAGATAACTCGGAGAGTCTACCAGCAAAATCATCAATCTTGTCAGACTCCTTCATCTTCATTCTATCAAATTCAGCCATCAAAGTCTGCAGTCTAGCTTCTTTGACTCTCTCAGCTCCCATGTGTCGTGTTTTTATTGCATCCCACACAGCTTTTGAAGTTTCAAGGTTTCCGACCTGTAAGATCAGAGATTCTGGTATGGATTGAAACAACAGAGCTTTTGCCATATCATTCTTCTCAACGTCGGTTGTCCCTGGTTCAACGGTTTCCCACACTTTGTGAATCTTAAGCGTCAACGTCATGCGCATAGACCAAACAGTGTAATTTGTCAAGTTGAGCATCGGACACTTGATGAATGAAGGACCGGTTTCCTGCGGTGTGCTTGCTGCAATTATTTCACTCATGGTGTGGCTTCACAAAAAAAACTCCTCTCGTTGCTTCAATGGACCACGTACAAGTTCTTCGACGCAACTCCGCCAAGAACTACAAAGAGATCACCTTCTTCTTAATACCGGCAGAGCTCAATTCTGTTTTGGCTCTGATACCAAATATATAACAAAAACCTTTGAATCAAGAATAAGAATAACTCTCTTTTTATTGCTTTAGAAAAATAACTCAAAAACTAAAGCTTTCTCTCTCAAATCTCTTAGGTTCTGCAACACCCTGCATCCCCTTTATATATAAAACTCATAACACATATTTCCTAATCTAAATAGGAAACTTAACTTATTAGATAACTCCTAGAACACAAATATGTATATTTAGCTTTTCTCCTAAATATACTTTTCTTGATCTTCAAGCTACTTCAAGCTACTTCAAGCTTAATCCAACAGTCAACACAAATCATTTTATTCTAAGTGCAATTTGCTAACCACTTAAAATCAAAGAGAAAGAGGGAGAAGCTTAATTCCTGAAAAGGCTTGTTTAAATTTGGTATGTAATGAAGTCTGAATTTGTACTTACAGACTAGAGTAAACTAAAACCATCTCGGTCGGATATTGTCTAGAGAGGAGGAATCAGAGATCAGCTTTTCCAGGATATCGAGGGAAAGGGATAACATCTCTGATGTGTCAATTCCTGTAGCGAACAGAATCTTACGTTCGATGCCAAGTTCAAATACCACCAACCATTTTCGGTCATATACCACCGCCTTGTCTAAGAGAAACTGTTATGACCACCCGGTTTGTCATTGAGGCTGAGGTCGTGATGATGCGAATTTAGATGGTTCGGTGTTAAAAAACGTTACTTTAGAGTAGACTAATAGGTCGGTGGCTGCTACTCTCTTGGCGTTTATAAGATAGAATTATAGCTGAAAATCTTGTGTTTTTTTTCTTGTAGTTCTACGAGTCAAATGTCACTTAGCATAAAATAAAACATACAATCGCATAAGATATAGTCGAGAGACAACATTATTATTTAGCATAAAATATAGATTTTAACGACAATATAAATAAAATTAATAATCCCAATAACTAGTACTACATGAGCACATGAGAGACATCATTATTATTAGCGTAAAATAAAGATTAACCACAATAGAATGAAATTTAGAAACGAAGACTAACAACAGTCCCAATGAGAGTTGAGAGAGTGAACAACCAACTCTTATTCTTCATATAAGCCAAGTACTATCAACATGATCCAAGAACGTTCGAACATTATAGTATCCATCAACCATTCCTTCAATCTCAAATCTTCTTAGGTTTTCTGTGTCTGTATCATAATACACCACAAAGATTTGTCCCTCTAACCAACAGTATGGTGCGAAAACAAGTTCTGTTTCTCCAATGGTACCATTGAAAACAAACATGTGATGTTCAACAGTTTCTAGCCATTGAGGAATCTTAACGATCGTTTTCTCCCATTTTCCTGATATCTCCTTCCTAACCCACAATACAAAACGTTCAATGCCATCGTCGTACTCGTCCCATATATCGACAGTTCCAGTTTTAAACTCAGAGTCGTTCACTAACGCAATATCCCCATTGTAGTTCACCAGTTTCCAACGATGATCAAGTTGGACTATATCCTCAGGCAATTCAATGACTGTAAAATCTTCAGAAGTCACGTTGAAGCTCATGACCAGAGATTTGTCACTTATATTGGACTGAGCTCCGTAGTACAAGGAACCTCCTTTGAATAGTCCTTGAGTAACTGGTGAATGATCATGGTTACATGTGATCCGTCTCCAAGAAGAGTCTTCAACCGATCCCCCCGTCACCGTGTATACATGAAACTCCTTAGTTCGCTTACCATCTCCGAACTGTATAATACATAACACCTTGAATACATCTGTAGATTCATCGTATTCGAAAAAACATCTTATGGATGCTTCTCCGTTAGGCCTTTGGATCTCAGGTAAATGCCGAAACGTTTTGGCACCTGGGTTGCAAATCACAACATTAGTATCACCTCGAAGACAGATCAAACCTCGGATGGGTTGAGAAACTTCATCAAGTGGGGCTTCTGCTTCGTTGGTACGTATCTGTTGTTGACCAGACGACAACAATGGTTCCTCCTCTTGGTAAACAGAGTGAAACAAGGCTTCGGCTTTGTTTTGATGGATTCTTACATCATGGGCGACGAACAGCATTCGAGGCCTTGTCATTGACCGGTGCAAGTAGGAATCTCTGAATGCTTTTGTGCGGATTAAAGATGCCCATTTCTTCGAGACGCAGGCGCATGTCACCAATGATTTCAGCGGCTATCGTGACAGAATCCCCATTTGTAGATCTTCAGGAAGTGATTCGAAATCGAAACTTGAACTGTCCATTCTTCTGCTTTATTTTTGTTTTGTAAAAGGTTAAGTTTTATATATTTTGTGTTTTGAGATATAGAGAGACTAAACACACATCTGTGGTATTTATAACAGAGTAGTTTCATAGTTTGTTACCAACGGTGTAACTTGTGAGCGTGGGTGATGATCACTTGTGAATGTGGCTGATGATTACTTGTTGAGTCGTAAAAACGCGTACATCTTTCTTTTACATATCATCATGAAATGTTTTACATCTAAAAAAAACAAAAGTAGAATGTTTAACTCCACACGTTAACAACTTACTAAAATTATTGGCCAATTAGCATAGAAATTACTAGATACCATGTATGAAAAGTGAAAAATTTGCTTTCATCTTACACGTTTTAGTAATAATTTGGTTCTAATTCTAATACATTAATCACACGTCAAAATATTGATAACAAGTTAACATTTTTCTAAAAGGTATTCACTTTAATTCTGTTTTATTTTTTTTGAGAAGGATGATTACTAGACTAACACATAGATTTGGTGTAAGCCAAGCGTGACTTGCAAGTTTTTCTTTCATCGTACAAATTTAGTCGATTGTCAATGCACAAAATAAATTCAGATATAGAATTTAACAACTTAAAAGTTTTCACTTTTAATTATTCTATGTACACAATTGTTAAAAGAAAGGTTTTCACGTATAGGCATAAGATATTTACTTGACAATCCTTTTAAATTCCTTTCTTTGTTTTTAACCGGATTACTCGTTGAGGATTGTTTGGCTTATATGTTAGGATTTTTTTTAATTTTAATGTTAGGATTTAAAATTGAAAGAAAAATGAAGTAATATAATGTTATTTATTCTGAAATCTGAATTATACTATATTCATACTCAAGCGTGTATTAGTTTATAATATGAATAAAATTAGTTTGAGTTTATATTCTTAGTGAAATTCTCTTTAGGTCATCTCCACTAGAGCAACTCATTATAATTAAACTAATACATATAATTAATCCTACTATATTAATTGAGAAGTACAAATATGAAACTAACCTTAAAATGTGTAAAAAATTACATTCAATTGCCATTAGAAAAAATTAATTAAACTTAATTAACTAATTTAAATAAATATAATTAAAATAAAAATCAAAAACACTCACATATCAAATATTAAAAAATCTAAAAAAATATTTTCTCTTTCTAATAAATTATGGACGAAATTACTAATTACTTTAAAAAAAATATATATAAACCAATCAGAATTTTAAAAACTAAGATTTTATATCCAAGTATACAATACAATTATTTTTCCCTATTTTTAATAAATAAATTCGAAGATTTTGTTAAGATTTACAATTATGATTCTCCTATCATATTTATTTTATTTTATTTATAAATTGTTTAGAACTTTCATATAATACTTATAATTAATAAAATGCATATTTTCTGCATATGTTATGATTTGAATTTTTTAAAATGAAGATATATTATTCAATGTATGAAAATGTGTGTTTTAATTTCCGCATTGGCGGGTTGATAAAACTAAATTTACATATAGATGATAAATTAATAACTTTTATTTACTCACAATTATAATATTAAAATTATTATTTTATATTTCACAAAATATGATGCAAATACAACAAATAAACAATATAAAACTGTAATAATACGTCAAAAATAAAATACTTTAATATTCTAAAATAATTAGTATTCAAATAGACTAATAGATTTATATAACAATTAAAAATAAATATTATCTCAAACAAAATATTTAAAATAAAAAAAAAATAAAACAATAATTTTCATTATTATATTATAATTTTTTTTGAAAATGTTAACCCGTTCTTTAAGCACGGGATATATCCTAGTATTAATTTAATCAAAGCAACTCACTTAAACTTTAAACAAATTCATTTTTCCACTAGAGAACCTCTATCAAGACTGCTCAATCATTAAAATAATAAATTTTAAACAATTGTTTATTATTGATCAAATGTTAGTAAATCATTTTGGTGAAGAATTCCCTTGAACATGTATAATACAAGGTTTAAAGTAAGAGAAAAACTTCTCAGTCTCTTGACCTTGAACTTCATGGTATAGCACCGTACAACATCCAAGTGCTGCATTTAACTATAATGCTTTGTCAGATGCCAAAACTGAGTCCACCTTCAGATAAAAAAAACGCAATATGTTGTTACCAGATTTCATAGTCAGCATATAAAATTAACACTAGGTGATCAGACAAACCTCATTTGCATCATTTCCTAACCAATAGTGAATGTCATACTGGGGAGATCCGATCTTGGGCAAAACAGTCTTACGCATCATGGAGCAAGAGCTAAAACTAACCACAGTACTGCAAAATGGGCTATATTTGTCACACAAAAAGTGAGAGAAACAGCGTAGTCACTCTGAGTGGAATTTTGCAAATCTCCAAGCCACTAAAACCCCCAAACAAACAATGTTCAAACATAAAGAGAAACAAAATGTCCATCGATCTCTCTCATAAACGAGTAAAACAAAGCCATACCTTTTGGTTCCAACACCTTGAAATGCTGAATCAACAATGTCTTTGCTTAGCCTAAACATTTTGTTTTTTCATCGTCCTGTAAAAAAACAAAATCCAACAAACTTGATTCATCTCCTTGAGAATCTAGCAAACTTGATTCATAATAAGATGATTAGTGCTCTAGGTACTAACTCAGCAAACAAAACTCACCAGTAGTGATAGTCTGAAACCGTTCTTGGCCAGTTGATGGATGCCCTGCAGAAGTGACTCCATTTCCTGAAGGCTCAAAAGAAACACGTCTACTCTCTGTTGCGCTCAAGTTGGGTTGAGTGGTAGAATGGACTACACTTGAGATCATCACTCTTCACTCATCACTTCTCCATTCACAGAGCTCATATTGTAATTGTGTCAAAGAGTGTGTAAAAATGAAAATGTTAAGAAAAAAATGGTATTTTTGAAAAGGGTTTTTCAAAAAGGGTATTTATAACAAATTCTCTAAAATTATTGTGTACAAAATATTCTTCATTTCAAAGTTTAAAACAATATATATATATATATATATATATATATATATGTGTGAATATAAGTTTAGCTAACCAAAATAAATTAAGAGAATTTGTTAGAAATACCCTTTTTTAAGATACCCATTTTCAAAAATACCCCTTTTAACATTTTTATTTTTATCCTCTTTTACACAATTATAATATGTTAAAATTAATTTTTAGAATTGTTTTTAGGGGGTTCTCTATTTTACATTTAAGATATAGTTGTGAGGGATTATAGTTTAGTATTTAAAGTTTAGGGAGAATTTAGTTATTTTATAAATAGAAAATGGGTATTTTCAAAAATGAACAACATGAAAAGGTATTTTAAAAAAATGACATAGGAAAATGGTTATTTTTTAAAAAATCTCCATTAGTTAAAAAGTACTAAAATTTAACCAAAATTATTTTCTCTTGAAAGATAAATAAATTAGTAGAAGGAATGAATTAATGTAGAATTATTGGGTAGGAGTTACATTTAAGTTAAATGTAGAGTTAAATGGAGTTACATGCCTCTAAATGTGAGCTAATTAAAAATAAATATATTAATTTCTTTTTACTTAAAAGAAAATTCATACCAAGTGCCCCAATCAAAATTCACATGATTTGGTTGTTTTGTTTGTTTTGTTGATATAAACTCAACACATACAGATAATATTTTAAATTGAAATTATTAATTGGGGCATTCTCAAAAATGCCCCTTTTTCCATACCCCTTTTTAAAAATACCCCTTCATGTTGACCATTTTTAAAACTACCCCTCTTTATATACAAAATGACCAAATTATCCTTTTTGAGTGACAGCAAGAATGTACAGTCATCAAAATCGAAAATATTTTCCCGCCAAAAAAATTTCCCGCCAAAATCTTTTTTTCCCGCCAAAATCGAGAATTTTTCCCGAAAAAATTATTTTTTCCCGAAAAAATTATTTTTTCCCGCCAAAAAAAAAATTTCCCCGCCAAAATCGAAAATTTTTCCCGCCAAAAATATTGAAATTTATACCTTTTAAAAATATTGTAAACGCTTTTAAAAAACTTTTAAAAGTGTTTACAAGGTTTTTAAGCACATTGTAAACGCTTTTAAAAACCTTGTAAATGTTTTTAAAAAGCTTGTAAATGCTTTTAAAAGGTTTTTAAACACCTTGTAAACGCTTTTAAAAACTTTTTAAAAGCATTTACAAGGTGTTTAAAAATCTTTTAAAACCCTTTTAAAAATCTTATAAAAACTTTTACAAGGTTTTTAAAAACATTGTAAAAGCGTTTACAAAGTGTTTAAAAACTTTTTAAAAATCTTTTTAAAAACCATTTGAAAACCTTTTAAAAACCTTTTAAAACCTTTTAAAAATCTTGTAAAAGCGTTTACAAGTTGTATAAAAAACTTTTTAAAACTCTTTAAAAAATCTTGTAAAAGCCTTTACAAGGTGTTTATAAGGTTTTATAAGGTAGAAACCTTATAAAACCTTTTAAAAACCTTGTAAATTTTTTTTGGCGGGAAAATTTTTTTGTCGAAATTTTTTATCAAAAATTTTTTGGCGGAAAATTTTTTCGAAAATTTTTTGGCGGGAAAATATGTCGGAAATTTTTTGGCGGGAAAATTTTGTTTTTCTTTTTATTAAATAAAATAATTTTCATCTAAGGGTAAAATGGTCATTAAAATTAAAAGAGGGCAAAAATAAAAATGGCCAAAAAAGAGGATATTTTTGAAAAGGAATATATCAAAAGGGGCATTTTTAACAAATTCTCTTATTAATTTGAAGTGACAAACTAAATTAGTTTTCTTATAAAATTATATGAATTTCAATCTAAAGATTTTATAATAACCCAAGGATAACTTCAATCTTTCTTTTTTTTCACTCATGAATTTAATTTAAATACTAATGGTTTCATCTTTAGAGAATTTAGTTAAATGGTATTTTTCAAATTATATTATTTTTCTATATTTCACTTCCAGTTGAAGATTATTATTTTTTGATCATTTTTCATTTTGATTAAATCACAAAGACCAAATTTTTTAAATTAAGTTCTTTTTGTTTTCAAAACCTCAACTCATAAATAAAATAAATATTATATTGATCTTTACATATTTACCTATTGGATCACAAAACAAAATAGACTTTAAATAGAGTTGATAGACTTTACAAAAAAAAAAATAGACTTTATAAATGGATAATTATATTGATCTTTAAATAATTGATTTTTATAAATTATTAAATGTGATACATGAATATGTGAGTTAACATAATAGAGAATTAGAGATGGGTCATTTCAACTTCATGACCTTATTATGTGGTGAATATTGTAGAAAAGTATGAAAATATTGCCTTATAAGATGCTAATCTAAAATATACATAATGAGTATTTATAGGAAGATAAGTGATGGAAATTACATTTAGAAAAATGAGAGTTACAATTTTAATTTAATGTTTTGTTTTAATACAACTGAGTGGAGAAATATATTTAATGCATAATTAATATGATTGCAGTTTTATATTAAAATGTGAGTTAAATGTCAAGATTAAATATTTTTAATTTATATGTAAATATAAATATATTTTTTTAAATTAAAGTTGAATTGTTAAGTGGACCAATAAGGAGAGAGTGAAACCTTACTTTTATGTATATGATGATTTATAGATTTTTTTTAAAAATCTATCAATGTTCAAATTAATCCGCTAATATCAGCAAATAATTATTAGTGATTAATCGTTTTTTAATATATGAAAGAACATAAATTTTTTCATTTTACTCACATTATTTTTAGTAGTGATATATACAAGATTAGGAAACAAATCAGCAAGATTTAAAAAAACTTTCTAAACAATCTCTTAGAATCCTTCATTTTATACTTTCTATGATTTTATTTAAAGTCATTAAAATTCTCGTTAAATCCCAAACGAATACCCCCCCTTAGTGTATTTAAATTTAAGGAAAAAGACACATGTATTAGTTTATTACTTAATGGAGAAACTTGTAGAAAACTTTTTGGAGAATTTATAGAAGAAAATTTTAAAATCTATCAATGTTCAAATAAATAGATTAATATCAACAAATAATGAAAAGTGATTAATTGTTCAAAAGAAAATTATATGAAAGCATATTTAGTCATAAATTTTCTCATTTTATTCACATTAATTTTAGTAATGATATATACATATATTAATCAACATGTAATTTTTTCATGAAATCAACATTTATTTATAGCTTATATATACACATTTATTTATTTACTCTTTATTATTCTAAAATGAGTTAAATGTGTTAAATCTTCTTTCTTACAATTAATTAATGTTAACTCTATATATATATATATATATATATATATATATATATATTCTACTAAACTATGTATTATCATCGCCCAGAAGAAAATGGAGGATAACAAACAAAATAATCCTAAGACAATTTTTTTATCAGAGGATATAGTTGAAGAGATATTTTACCATCTTCCAATAAAATCACTCGCTAGATCCAAAGTCTTGTCGAAAAAATGGAGATCGATGATCGAATCAACCTATTTTTCCCACAAGCGACTCGTTCGTACAGGATTACCAACCCCTAATATGAAACTTCTAGTTGTTAGTCAACAACTATCAGCCAAGTTTGATAAACAAGATTCAAACTCAATAACTTTGTGTTTGGATACTTTTTCTAGAGATGAAGGAAAATATTGTCCTTCTTCTTCTAGTTACTACACTTTTCCTGACGATTCAATCGATAAATCTCAAAAGAAAACTATTCAAGTCTTGGGGTCTTGTGATGGATTGGTCTTGATTTGTATCTACGATGATTTTAGGTACATTTACTTGATCAATCCGACGACTAAAGAACACATGACACTTTCTCCGTCATTTTCGCAATGGCCATTTACTCTTAAATTAAGGTTTACTGCAACGCCCAATAAACCACGGAGAGAAGTTTCTCAACTAGTATTGGGTTATGAAGGTGAATTAGAGAAGATAATACCGAGTCTTGCTGGATTTGGCAAAGATATTGTTACAAAATCATATAAGGTGATTTTGATATATCCAAGAGTTATAAATTATGATTTGGGTTGTTTCAAGGCCAAGATCATATCCTTCGATGATGGTAAGCAAAGAGACACAGGTTTTTATAGTTTAACTTATCGTAGATTCTGCAAACAGCATTCATCAGTCTACGCAAACGGATCCCTCTTTTGGTTGACATTAGATAATATTTCGCACAAACTTTCAATGCTACTAGCTATCGATCTTCATACCGAAAAATTTCGATGGATAATGTTACCAAAGTGTTACGCAAATAAGGCTACTAGTATAGAAATGTGGAGTCTCAATGATCGTTTGTGCGTATCGGATTTGCTAAACGGTTCAGATTTGCGTGTTTGGAGTTTACAACAAGAATATCCTCCTGGCGAGAAATGGGTGAGAATATATTGTATAAGTACCAGCCAGTTACATGAAAAGTATTGGATGCTTGGTCTAGCGGCTGCCTATTTTGGAAGTGTTAGAAAGAATCGATATCAAGTTTCTTTGGCTAGACAAACAACAATTTTTTTTTCGCCGACAATGATTTCTCCTGCAAGTTTGATGCTCTGATGTTGTTTTGACTTTCACTTGGTCAAATCCAAACTGTTAAGTTTTTACCAATATTATATATAATTTAAAAAGAATGTTTAGATTTATATATATATATATTGTAAGTATATTGTCATTTCTATTTATTTGAGCTATCTTTAAAACTGTTGTCATTTCTCTTTTTCTTTTTCAGCTTTTCCTAATCAATAAATTACATAGCTAGGATGAATAAATACAATATTTTGAACCAGTTTTCACGATTGTCAAAACGAAAGTAGGGATAAAGAGAATTATTTGGAGTGAAGAGTTACTGTAAATAAGCTGAAAACTATAGGTATTTTTAATCACTATCACATTGATAACTTGACTTGACTATCACATTTAGGAGGAACCCATAGGTATTTTTAATCACTATCACATTGATAACTTGACTTGACTAGCTCTTTAGTTCCAGTTGACTAGGCAGCGGTTCGGTAAGGTTGGCTACACGGCCATGAGCTTCACTAACATTTACCAAATCCACAGTGAAGTCATCTCCATCTATAGGTTCACCCAAGAGACCAGCTATCCAGCTCTGACCCACCCTATTCGCTAGACTGAAAGGGAAACTAATATTTTAGTTTGCATATCCCTTTGACTTGTGACAATCATTATCTAAGCCAATGGGCACTCATACCTAAAGTATCTACACACCTCTAAACAGAATCTGAAACATCTACTACAATCTTTAAGAATGCTTGAGTTTGATTCATCCCATATGGTCCTGGGGTTTTATCAGGATGCATCATAAACAAAGCAGCCCTGACCTCTTTATTTTGTCGCAAAACTGGTCAGGCAGGCATTAACGTCATCCATAATCACCTTATTTACTTCCCTGAGAATGTCATCACAATTAGCCGGATTAAGAGTTGAAAATAACTCATCAAAATATCACACCGCCGTATTACATATCACATCATCATCCATAGACCACACATCATTTTTATCAAAAATTCCCACTATTCTATTTCGAGCCCTTCGTTGCTTTGTATGGGCATGAAAATACTTGGAATTCCTGTCACCCACCCGCATCCATCTGTTCAGACTATTCTGATACCAATAAATCTCTTCATCTCGATAAGTCTCCCTCAATTGTATATTTAACTCAGCAATCTTCTTTGGAGTGGTCGCATCATCCGCCTGTCTAGTAGATATCCGTCCAACCAGAACGGTTTTCTTCTACCACCGTGAAATAGACTGCCGACAATTTACCACTTTGTCCATGAAAGCCCTTTGTTCGTGCCGCTCGTCAGCAGTCCAACCCGAAGAAATAGCACTCATCAAACAATCTTTACTTAGCCACCGTCTATCAAACACAAAGCGTTGCTTCCCCTGTGGGTACTTTTCTCCTATAAAAGCCAATAAAGGCTTATGATCAGAGGCCACCATAGGCAAATATTCCGTCACAGTGTCCGGGAAAATAGCATGCCAATCCTCGTTACCAATGGCTTTATCCAACCTACACCGTATTAGTTTTTTATCTCGCCAACCATGCCATGACAAAAAATCTCCAAGATATGGAAAATCCAGAAAACCACAATCTTGGATCATGCAATTGAAAGATCGAAAAGAAGACACATGACGGAGTTTTCCACCCCTCTTCTCATGATTTCCCGTTAATTCATTAAAATCTCCGATTACAAACCATGGGGAACTCCTAGAAATCCCCATTCTTGTCAACCGCTCCCAAACTAAGTCCCGATTGTTAAGGACTGGATCTCAATAAACAAAAGTTAAACTAAACACTTTGCCTTTATAAACTGCCTCAATATCAATCATTCAATCCGACTCAAAAACAATTGTAACATTAAAATCATCTTTATTATAAAAAATTGCTAATCCACCACTCGAACCAATTGGATCAACTGTTATTAAATTTAAATAGCCAAAATGGCATACAAACTGTTCCATAAAAGAATAAGACTGCTTTGTCTCAGAAAGAAACAAAAAATCAGGACGGTGCTGAAACCAAAGGTCTCTAAGATGTCCAATAGTTGCCTTATTACCCAGGTCTTGGCAATTCCAGCTGAGGATCTTCATTTATCAACCGTTGGTTTAGGTGGTTTGCAGCCACCTGCCGCACCCTTCCCCATATCCTGGTTCTTCGGGTTGTGTCTATCGCCCCCCTGATCCGCAGTCTTAAGAGCAGGTCTCCTCTCAGAGTGTTGCGAAGGTAGACATTCAACTTCTTTGAACCTACCCCCTTCAGTAAACCCACCTTTGGCTTAACCGCCTTCTCCCCTTTTGCATCATTCACTTCACCCGTCGCCATTTGCTCATCTGAAACATGAGAAAAAGCAACAGTTCCTGGCAAACCTGAGCCTGTCGCAACTGACTCATAAACCTAAGCCTCGACCAGAACTGAATTTGTACCGCCAATCTCCTTCTCGCCACCTCCACCATCACATCCGACTTTGAAACAACATCATCCATGACCTCAGTTTCCTGCAGCTCCGCATCAGCAGCGTCCTCCACCACCGTCGAGGCAGGAGTAGAGGTCCCCACTCAGACAAAGAAGCCTCACCCATAAACGAATCTACACCCCCCCGCCATGACCGGAGGAGTCACCTGCGCAGAAACCTGCTCCACACCATCCTCACACATTTTAGTACATACCGTTTCCCCGGATGCATCCTTGTTATCATCTTGAAACAGTGTCTTGCATACCTTCTTCTGGACCTGCTCCACTACTTGGGACGCACGAGAGACCTCCCTATCCACATTCCCATCCACCACTGCAGCAGGCTCACGTATAGGATCAACCGCCGTTGCAATCCCTCTCTGATCAGCCGCCCGTAGTGCATCAGCACATCGACGGGGGCGATGTGATGCCCCCCCTTATGGAAAACGAGAACGAGCCCTCTGTCCCCCCTGGTGTTGCCTGCTCTCCTGCCGTTGTAATCCCTGCCCGGAAGACTCCCCAGTTTCCTGATTGTTACTTGCAACATGGAGCTTAACCTCCTGATCACTCTGCCTTCTTCTCTCGCCACCCACCTCACCCATGTAGCTTTGAAACCGTCGATCACCATGTTTCTCCGCCAAAGAGAAAGTAGAAATGGCCACGGATCCTCAAGCAGCTTCTCCACAAAAATCCTCATCGTGACATAAACTAAAGCACCAATGATAATAGCAAAATTTACCAGATAAGAGGGTATCAAATCCGTTCAACCAAGAATCAAAATTCCAAACCAAATCCCTAAATAACCTCGTAGAGAGCCAAATTCCTCTGAGAAAAATGAAGAGAGGAGAATCCAACTTACCAAATCTGAAACCCCAGATCTCCATTGCGAATCATCTAGCACCAAATCCATACAAAATCGTCAAAATAAAATGGATCCAATCATATCCGAATGAAACAAAGACCAAAATCGTAATTCGTACGAACCCTCGTAATTCCAGATCCCCTCAATAAACCAGATCCCCCTGTAACATCCGCGAACCGGTTATTGTATTTTCGGAGTGGGTGTCGACCGACACCACTATTTCTAAGTTCGTCGGATTTGTTTTTAATTTGCGATTTTGGTTTCATTGGTTTGGTTTACTTATCTAAACCAAGTATATAAGTGGAGAAGCGATGAATTAAGGGTTTGAGGGTGTATTGTCGCCGTTTACAGAGGAAAAAGAGAGAAAGGAGAGAACTTGTGGTTTTTGAGAGTTTTGGCTAGTTTTTGGTGGTTTTTGTTGAGATCTTTAGTTGTAGAAGGGAAAGCTTTTGTTGGGAACGAAGGAGAAGCTTGTGAAGGTGTTGTTTCCACCATTTCTCAACCCAATCTTCCTGCAAAAGAGGTGAGTGCTTGACCATGGTTGATCTAAGCCTGATATATCTTTTGTTTGGGTTGTTCTTTGTTGCTTGTGGTGTTTTGTTTGCTTTGGTTTGTTGCTTTCATGTTTTCCATAGGTTCTCGAGGTGTTTGGATGAGTTTGGGATGGTTTCGAGATGATTTGGAACGGAGGATCGACGTTTGTGTTCGTGCAGTTCGCGTCTGCAGAAGTAGTGTCGATTGACACCAATGTGGTGTCGGTCGACACCATGTTGTTCTAGCATCGGTCGACACCGATTAATCGTCGGTCGACACCAGTCTCATCCGAGACTTGTTTTCCTGGTTTGATGTATTGTTTGAGTTTGTTTGCTTGCTTAACATGAGAGTCTCAGATGCTTGTGTGTATAACCTAGTAGATGGGAGGACGGCCTCACTAAGTATTTATGATAATACTTACGCATCTCAAATGTTGTTTGTGGTGTGCAGGTAAAGGCAAAGTGTGATCGTAGAATCAAGGCGATGAGGAGGAGGATGTTCTAGAGACTTGATTGATTGTGGTCTAGCTCTTGTTAGGTTGCTAGTGTTGGGTTGATAGAACATTGTAGGATGTTGGAACTTGGTTATTTCATTATTGGTTTTGGATTATTGCATTGTTGGTTATTGGATTGTTATTGTTGGAATTCTCTTGGTTTAATGGAATTGTTTTGTTATCCGCTGTTGTTGATTGATGCTAGGTTGTTAGTGGGTATGAGACCACTAGTGAATTAATATTATTATAAAAAAAAACGGGAAGGGTTGTTTCACCCCCAAATCTCCTGTGATATCTTCGCAACCAAAGCACCGAAAACCCCCTCGCAACCATAGATAATAATCAATGACCATACCGCAGCAGAATCCAGTAACCATCTCATTGTTGGGCCGAAACTCTAGAGTCTCCACGCCATCACCGTCGCCATTATTTTCCACTTTCATAAATCTGGTTGTATGTTTTAATAACTGTTTTCATAAAAAATGAAAATGAGAATTATAAAAAATGTAATAACTGTTTTCTTAAATAGATTTTTGATAATTCTCATTTTTCATATTTGTGTTTATAAATATAAAGATGGCCAACTAATGAGCGTTGATTTCCTTCTCATTGACGAAAAGATTCCCTTAACCTCCATTCTCCAGTTGATTCATCCCCTATTTAATAAAACGGAAATACACGACTTCAAATTGGTAGACCATATAATATTAATATAAGTTATAACTAAGATCAATTATTTGATAGGTTATATGGATTAATTATGTGATAGGTTATATAGATTTATGATTAGAATCCTCTTAAAAAAGATATTTCAAAGAATAAAATAAATTTTTAAGGGAATATTCAACTAACCATATCTAGGCAAAAAAATCTCAGAATTTAATAGAAATTAATCACTTTTCCGCATATTACAAGTGATTTCCGATTATGCAAAAAATAAAATATTACCTAACTTTATCAGAAAATTTTAACTGAGTAACGACTAGAAATTTGAATATTTAAGTTCATTTCATATATTTCTTTTGTTGAATTGTATAGTTTTATATACTATAATAAATTTTTAAAATAATTTAGTTTGGAATCTTTAAAAATAGTTTAATTTGATATTTTTAAGAATATCATAGATATATGATAGATCAAAAAGTTAAAAATTATAAACACTCTAATTTGATTTATTATAGTACGGGTCAATAATATGTCACTATAATATGAAAAAAATTTCAAAAGAATATAGTTTCTTGCTATAGCACGAGTTAAAATTTCAAAAATATGATTTCTCGGATTAAATTTAAGTTTGGAATAATGTTTTTTGGTAGGTCAAAATCTAGATATAATAGAATATATCTTACAAAATAGATGTTATTTTCATAAGTCATATTCAATATATGATTTCATGGTATAGTGTTCCATCTAAAAAATATTTTCAAACAAATAAAATAATCACATATATGATACCAAACAAACAAAAAGAAAGAATTTCAACCCGTGCTCTAGCACGGTCATATTCTAGTTCTTATATATTTAGTTAACCTCTTTATTAAATCGGAGAAAATAATTTTATATAATATTACCTTCTTATTTTCAAAAATTAAAATTAAATTTGTGCATGAGGCAAGTACCACTATAACAGCATGTATTTACAATTCATACATACCCAAAAAAAAAAAAAAAACAATTCATACTTACACTTACACATGCTAAAAAAAAGTTATGTAAAAGTTTTCTAAGTGAGGAAATATTAATGTGTACACATGCTAATTAACTTTTGTACAAATTATTACAATGTGGCTTCTTATATTATAGAGAGACTTGTCGAATTTTTACAACAATTTTTTAAAAAATATTGATTCGCACGCCAAGGGAAAATAAAATTAAAATTAATGTAAAAAACTTTAGTAAAATTGTCAGATAGTCCCTAGTTTTAATGGTATAAATAGTAACGACCTTAGCTTAATCAAGTGGTGAGTGTCACCACCATGGAAGTAGTCTCGTCTCTCGGATTCCGAGACCTCCCTTCACTTCCCGTGACGACGAGTCTCAACCACCATCCTCAACGTTCCTATAAAATCGGAGCTCCGGCGAATTCTCCGTTTAGACCAACCCGAACTAGACGACCTTCTCCCGCCAAAAAGCCCAAACCTTTTAGGGAAAGAGATGCTTTCCCTTCTTCTCTTCCTCTCCACTCCCAAAACCCCAGCAGTATCCACAGAGACATTCAAAGGTTTGCGAGAAAGAACAATCTCGAAGACGCTCTCACGATTCTTGATTACCTCGAACAGAGGGGCATACCTGTAAATGCGACAACTTTCTCGGCTCTTTTAGCCGCGTGTGTTCGCCGGAAGTCGTTAATTCACGGTAAGCAAGTCCATGTTCATATACGTATCAATGGGTTGGAGAGTAATGAGTTTCTTAGGACCAAGCTTGTTCATTTGTACACTGCTTGTGGTTCGGTTAAGGATGCACAGAAGCTGTTCGACGAAAGTACTAGCTCAAATGTTTATTCTTGGAATGCGTTGCTTAGAGGGACTGTGATATCAGGGAAGAAACGGTATCAAGATGTTTTATCTACGTTTACGGAGATGAGGGAGCAAGGGGTTGATTTGAATGTTTATAGTTTGTCTAACGTGTTCAAGAGCTTTGCTGGTGCATCTGCTTTGAGACAGGGGTTGAAGACGCATGCACTTGCGATCAAGAATGGTTTGTTTAGCAGTATGTTTCTTAAGACTTCTCTTGTTGATATGTATTTCAAATGTGGCAAAGTAGGGCTTGCTCGTAGAGTCTTTGATGAGATGGTAGAGAGAGATATAGTTGTTTGGGGGGCTATGATTGCTGGATTGGCTCACAATAAAAGGCAGTGGGAAGCACTAGGATTTTTTAGGACGATGATAAGTGAAGAAGGGATATATCCAAACTCAGTTATACTTACAACGATTCTTCCTGTACTTGGGGATGTTAAGGCACTGAAACTGGGAAAGGAGGTCCATGGCCATGTGTTGAAATCGAAGAGTTACGTGGAACAGCCGTTTGTTCACTCTGGTTTGATTGATTTATACTGCAAGTGTGGGGATATGGTTTCTGGGAGACGGGTGTTCTATGGATCCAAACAGAGGAATGCCATTTCGTGGACTGCACTGATGTCTGGATATGCAGCCAATGGAAGATTTGATCAAGCTTTAAGGTCGATTGTTTGGATGCAGCAGGAAGGCTTTAAGCCAGACGTTGTTACAATTGCTACTGTTCTTCCTGTTTGTGCAGAGCTGAGGGCTATAAAGCAAGGAAAGGAGATTCATTGTTATGCTTTAAAGAATCTCTTCTTGCCAAATGTATCCCTGGTCACTTCCTTGATGGTGATGTACTCAAAGTGCGGTGTTCCAGAGTACCCTATCAGATTATTTGACAGGTTAGAGCAAAGGAATGTGAAAGCATGGACTGCCATGATTGACTGCTATGTGGAAAACAGTGATTTAAAAGCAGGGGTTGAGATATTTAGATCAATGCTGTTATCAAAGCACAGACCAGATTCTGTTACGATGGGTAGAGTTTTGACTGTTTGCAGTGAGCTCAAAGCATTAAAGCTGGGGAAGGAGCTTCATGGGCACATTCTGAAAAAGGAATTTGAGTCGATCCCCTTTGTGTCTGCAAGAATCATCAAGATGTATGGACAATGTGGAGATCTCAAAAGTGCTAATTTCTCTTTCGATACTGTTGTAGTAAAGGGCTCTCTGACATGGACCGCCATTATAGAGGCTTATGGATGCAACGGACGCTTCAGGGATGCAATAAACTGTTTTGAGAAAATGATATCAGGAGGGTTTACTCCTAACGCCTTCACATTTACAGCAGTTTTATCTATTTGCAGTCAAGCCGGATTTGCTGATGAAGCTTATCGCTTCTTCAACTTGATGCTCCGGATGTATAATCTGCAGCCATCAGAAGTTCATTATTCATTGGTCATTGAACTTCTCAATCGATTTGGTCGTGTTGAAGAGGCGCAAAGACTTGAGGCCATGAGTTCCTCGTCATCCCTACAAGCCTGACTGCAGATTCAGACATCTTCTTTGCTTTTCTCAAAGCCACCAAGTAAGTTGCTCCAAGAATTCTGAATAGTACATTTTGTTCTCTTGCTTCCAAGAACTTGCATCAATAGTATTGTATATACTGAATTTGGTTCCAGAAATTTATTAGATTGACTTGTTCAACTTGTAAATCTTGCAGTATCAAATGTAGTTTTTATTTCTTCGGAAGATTAGTCAATGCTGTGTTAAGGTAAGAAAGTCAAGAGAGAACACAAGTCTAGTAAGAATAAAAATATCTTAGAGCTTCAGGAATCCATACAATATAATATCAAATAAACAATTTTTTAAAATAATGACAAGTCACACCTCACAATCTCTGAAAACAGCTTATAAAATAGTAGCTGTGTGTCTAATAGTACTAAAAAAAATTTAAAATATATGTGAGGAGGTCCATATTTGGGACCCTTGTGCCCTTCCCTCCAAAACCTGGATGAGCTTTATTCTCTACTATAACGTCAGAATCAACAACCCTTGTGCTAGACTCTGACAACTAAACTTTAATAAATTAAGCATTCTAGGCCAGTAACTTATGCTGGCAATGGTATGAACCCAGTTTTGTAAGACTGAGCTGTAGAAACTCTCCATGAGTTGGGTTTTGGGGTTAGGGGTCCCAAAGAAACTCACTCTGGTACGTTTCCCAAGCATACATCTCCACATCATTAGCAAAACCCATAGAGTCGTATGTTGAATGCATCAATGTAGAAGGAGATCCCAGAGTTGACTCGTTGATCGCTTGAATTTCCCTGGGAGAGAGACTGACCATTGTTGGTCCTACCGTGGAGGAGCTAGAGCTGTCCACTTGCATGGCTGACTCTGATGCTTCGGTTCTGCGGCAGAGTGTTGCCTCATGAGCTGCCATCCGAATGCTGTCCGAGCTAGAGTCTACAGGACGTGGCAGGCTGCTGGCGAGCTCCGGGAAGTTGAGACGAGCCTCACGTCCCCTGAAATGAAATGCTGCCACGTCATAGGCGGTTGCAGCCATTTCAGGAGTCTCGAAACTGCCTAGCCAGATACGGTTCTTGGTCCCCGGTTCACGGATTTCAGACACCCATTTCCCCCATTTTCTCTTCCGGACACCTCTGTATGCAGATGGTACACCTTTGCCTTCGTTTTCCGCTTTGTCACCGTTACCGGAATTCCTAAGACCAGCCATGAACAAACACACACACACACACACACACTTAAACACACACAAAAGTAAGTTTTTGCTCTAGAGTGTTTGTTCTTTTTTTGTATTTCGGTCTGCTTGGATTCTGATGTTGGAATGTTTGTAATTGTCTTTCACTTATTTATAGGTGTGGATTTAGTATCTTAACAGCAGATAAACTCCTGTACACGTTTTAAAATCTCAGAGCTTCAAATTGTGGTTTCCAGGAAACTTCAAAAGGTGGTTAAGCCTTGTGGGCTTAACAAGTGTTATCTATTCAGAATCAATGGCACTGTAGATTCACTTAAAGAGTAATATGATTAAAATAAGAGAGACTCTTTATGAAGGGAGGCAGAATCTGTTGTAGGCTTTTGTTTTAAATGAAAGCCACTGTAGTGAAGAGGTAGACGCGGTTTCTCTTCTTGCATCATCTTTGGGGACCCATATTTCTGATCCATTCCATAACTTTGTGATGCAAAGAGTTGGTGCATAAAGTGGGATTATCCTAAAACAAAAATGTCAAAGATCATTGGATCAAACTATTCCTTTTTCCTAGGTCAATTCGATTTAAAAAAAAAAAAAACAATTTAAAACTTTTGTCGTCGTAATGTTTTTCTTTAACCTCATTATACCAAGCTCAGACTAATTCTGAGACTCGTACAATACTGTCTAATTTTTTTTTGTTGCTTTACAGTATCTATCTGTGATTTTTTCCCCCGAGCATAATGAATGAGATTCGATCCGTAACATCATATACGTACATACTAAGTCCTTAACCACTAGGCTACCATACTTGGTTTTTATTGATATATTTTTAGTCAATGCTCTATAAAGGAAAGGAATGTTAAATTTCTATTTTATGTCAACATGTGTTATGCAGTTTTATCACAACGATGTTATTATTAACATTAACATAAACTATTAGGCGATATAGTTTTTTAGACACAAATAATGTAAAACGTTATATGTCTTTTGAGTGGTAGAGCGAAATGGTACATTGGTACAAAGTACATACCTATCTGCTTTACAAAAGAGTGTAGGATGGGAAGAGTCTTGGTTTGAAAAGGATAAACGTTTTTGGTTTCATCTGTCGGAAAAGACAGCAGATATAAAGTCAAGTTCAAAGGAGACAGAGACAGAAGAAGCAGAGGAGTTTTAACTTTTAATAACCAAAAACAAAAGAACTAATGTTGTTAAAACAAGTGTCACTGATAGTGAGTTTAGAAAGTTAGAAACAGAAGAAAACAAAAGTTTCTTTAGACCACCGACTTGATCTGTCTTAGATTTTCTGATTTGATAAAACATTCGTACTTGTAAATAACAATGAAATGCAAAAGGAAGAATTCAAATCTCATGGATTCTTCGTACTGCCTTTTTGTCGTTTGTTTTTTACTCAGCGTGAGCACTAAAAATGGGTCGTACGCGTTGTGGAAAACAATGAGTCGAACCCCTAAAACTGATATCTTCCTAGGAAAAACATTCAATGACGTATGCTGTGAATCACTAAAATATAAAACATACAATGTACCTTGATCATACTTCTGTTTGTTTATATTTTTTATCAAATATTTCATAGAAAAAAATTAACTGTTCCTGAAATAATAATCTTTTAAAACTTATAATGTTATACTGGAATCTCTGAATTGAATTGAAACATTCAAATCAAGAGATTAGAGCTTAAAGATATTTTGTCTAGTAAAAATACTAAATTAAACAAAAAGAAAGTGTGGTTATCACTACTTCTCAACAATGGAAGATGTTCATTGGGCTTTCCTAAAGATGAACATTGGAAGAGAAAGAAATATAATATGTGGTGTGCGTGAATGTGGAATTAGTGTGGTGAATTGCAAGCTGGATTCCTAATTAGAGAGGATCTAGTCAGTACTAATGGTGTGCTCTGCAGCTGGATTCCTATTTTGAAGACTTAAGAATCTATTTATCAACTATATATAAAAAAAAAGTCTTAATTATTAATTAGTTTAATCCAAAAATTTAAGTACACTCTTTTCGTCCGAACAAAGCCAAAAACAAAAGTGGCAACTTTAAGTTCCTTTGACCACTCGTTGTTCTGTCGGCGTGAGCATCGTTTGACATCTTTGTTTAATGGGCTTAAATTGACCCATCTATTGTATTTTCCTGTTACTAAGGAATTTATAAGCCCATTAAGTTTCGGCCCACGTTAGACGTCCGTAGATCTTGATTGACGGCAGGTTGATTTTTTTCCGGCGAGTATCTCAGATCGACGAGTTTTGTTTTCAGACGTGATTTCGAAATGAACGTTGAGTCAAGCAACGAGTCTTTCAAAATCGGGCAGCGAGTCCACTCGCTCAACGATTCGCGTCGGGTGGGCACCGTGAAGTACGTCGGAGGTGTGGAGGGATACTCCGGGACCTGGATCGGCGTTGATTGGGATCAAGACGGTGATGGAAAGCATAACGGCTCCGTCAACGGCGTTTTCTACTTTAACGGTCGTTCACAGACCTCCGCTTCCTTTGTTCGTTCTCAGAATCTTAGTAGTGGTATCACATTGCTTCAAGCCTTGGAGCTTAGATACAGAACAGCTTCAACTAAGGACGAAGAAGGTCTGAAGAGAATGTTCAATTAGATTAATTGTGGTTTTGCTTGAATTGGTTTTTGGAATTTGAAATGATGAATTTTTTTTTTTTTTTTTTTTTTTTTAATTTTGCTGTTGTTAGATGAAATGTATGTTCTCTCTGCTGGGAACAAACGTGTTTCGATTCAGCTTTTGGGAGGGGACAAGATTCAGGATAAGTTGAGTAGGTTCGAGGAGCTTACGAGTGCTTCTCTTTCTTATCTTGGTGTTAGCTCTCTTGGAGTTTCACCTGAGTTGGGTTCAATTCTACCTAGTAAGATTCATTCTACTCCTTTTAGCACTCTGCAATTGACAAAAACACTCGTGTGACTCTCTTTTGATCAGTACCTTTACTTGCTTCCTCTGTTACAGATTTGAAGCTGTTGGACTTAACTGGAAACTTGATTTCTGACTGGGAGGTATTGAGTCTTTACTGCTTTGGCTGTTTGGTGACATTGCTACTAACATTTTGTAGCTTTTATATTTAGAGTTTATGAGTGATCATTGTTCTCTTTTGGCTTCCAGGAAATTGGTGCTCTATGTGAACAGTTACCAGCCCTTACAACTCTTAATCTGTCTAGCAATTCATTATCAAGTGAAGTCACCTCTCTGCCACAGTTAAACAACATCCGTGTATTGGTTCTTAATAATAGTGGTGTGAGCTGGAATCAGGTGACATGTGACTACTTGACTTGTTACTTTTTTCTCACGAACTAAATCTGAGCTCCATCTCAGTTTCCGACTCTTGCCATCATGATGTAGGTTGAAAATCTTAGGCGCTCGTTACCTGGAATTGAGGAGTTGCATTTGATGGGGAACATGATATCTTCCATAACAGTAATGTCTTCTTTTGTAGTTCCAATGCTTTCTGAGATTCTCCAAGTAGGATTTAGTTTGGACATGCTTGGAAAACGCTTTGGTCTCTTTCAAAATTATACTTGAGTTGCACTCATGCCAACGCCTTTTTTGCTTTGAGAACTTGGGTGTTGAGTTTGTAAATAGTTTTTAACCCTCTCTGGTTTCTTCTCGCAGTCGATGTCGTCCTCAGATGATCAAGCATTTAATTCTCTGGAACTTCTGAATTTGGATGATAATTGTATCTCCGATTGGAGTGAAGTATTAAAGCTAGCTCAACTTCCATGGTCAGAAATTATTTTCCCTTCTATTCGTAGTTGATGGACCTGTAAATATACATTGCGCTGATGATACGTATTATCAATTGATCATCTAAACGTTTTTTCTCAGCTTGGAGCAGCTCTACCTGAACAAGAATAAGCTGTCACGCATATTTCACTCTGTAAATAGCAATGAATCACCAAAGAAAAGCAGCGACCCATTTCCAAGTCTACGTTGTCTTCTTCTAGGTAATCTCCTCTAGTGTAATGTCCCTTTCTTGAAATTTGGCCATTTATCTCAGCCCTTGTATTATTTCAGGAGCCAACAACATTGATGATCTGGCCTCGATAGACGCACTGAATGTGTTTCCTAAGTTGGTGGTATTGAACTTTTGTTCTGTGATTCTCTAATAGATCAGTAATGATCCTTGTTATAGAGGCTAAGCACTTGGTAGACCATTAAAGATCATGTCCTTTAACTGAACTCCCTTCTTCAACTTGTAGGACATCAGGCTTTCAGATAACCCAATAACCGATCCTGCAAGAGGCGGTGTCCCGAGATTTGTTCTCATTGCACGGTTGACGAAAGTACAAGTGCTGAATGGGAGTGAGGTAGAACAACTGCCTAATAATGTTAAACATATTGTTACCTTTCATTGCTCTTTAAAATCTGAATCTATCGGGATTTTCAGGTCAGAGCTCGTGAAAAAAAGGATTCTGAGATACGGTAAATCATCAATCCCCTCTGTTGTTTGATTTTAGCGGAAGGACTATCCTTATTTTGTTTTGGATGATCGCAGGTATGTCCGGATGGTGATGACAAAACCAACTGACAAGTCTGAGATTGAGCTGCTCCACCCTAGGTACAATTTTGGTTTCTGAATCCTGTTTTCTTTTTTTTAATGCAAGTTTCTACCAAAAGAAATTGATATAAGAAAACGTTAACCTTGTTTGTGATATTGCAGGTTTGATGAACTCAAGAAACGTCACGGAATTGAGGATGAAAGAGCATCAACTAAGAGCAGCGGCCCTAAGAACATGGCATCTGGACTTATCTGTATGACTCTTTTAAGCGTTTCTTATGCATGGTTCATTGATTGTATAATAGCTACTATTATATAACTATGACATGTGCAGCCATTACTCTCAAATGCGTTGGTCCATCAATGGGTGAAAAGCCTGAGTTGACAAAGAAGTTACCAGGCAGTATCACGGTTGTTACTTCTTCTTGTCTACTGAGAATCTGAAGTCTAAAAACTCTGAAAATGTGTACCAATTATGTTGAACCTTTTGATTCGTGTTCGTACAGGTTGGGAAGATGAAGATCTTATGTGAGAACTTTTTCAAGCTCAAGAACGTCAAGCCAAGATTATTTCTGCAGGAGGAGGTATATATCCTAAAGATTACGACTGCATGAGTCTTTGTATCTCCATGTTCATCATATCAACAGAAATATTCTATATTTTCTGTGGCAGGGCTCACCTTTTCCTACAGCACTCGATGAAGAGACATCAACATTACTGGACGTTGGAATCTGCGAGGGCTCTACACTTCTAATAGACGAAGAGAGTTAAGAGACACATAGAGAAAACTCTTGCATTCACGATCCAAAATTGATTATTTTCAAAACAGATGCATTATATTCTCAACGATAACATTAGGCAAAAGTTTTCATATGAAGAAGTAAAATATTGAAATTGAAAGAACATGTTTTTAAGAGAGCTCAATGATCTTGCTTCTTTTTCTGCTACATTCTTTCTCCTCTGCATCACTCTCGCTATCATCACTTTCATCATCGCTGCTCGAATCTCCATCTCTAGCCGCCAGACCAACGCCTGAAACCGCTGCTTCAGCGGCACTGACAGCTTCAGGTGTGTTGAGATCAGCGACGCCGAGCATCAAATCCATTTCGATAACTTGAGATTCGTCTCCCGTTAACGCTTCGATATCAAAAGCTTCAGAGTTTCCTTCCGCTGCTTCTTGCTCCAACTTTTTGTTAGCTTCCGCCATAACCCCTAAGAAGCCTTTCACTTTGTCGAGAAATTGGCTTTTGGCAACTGGAGCAATAGTTGGTGGCTTCGATGGAGGTGCCGCCTCTTCCCTCTGCTTCTTCTTATTCTTCTTCTTCTTCTTATTCTTCTTCTTCTTCTCCGTACAGATCAAAAGTGCTGAATCCATAGCAGAGGTAGAAGAAGATGGATTCTCCAGCTCCAATTTCAGAAGATCTTTGCAGTTTTCTTTCCCTTCCATGATTTTTGCTTGCTGATATCAAAGAGTATCGAAACTAAGTTGAAGAAGAGAACTATGAGATTGACCAGTGGAGCTTTTTAAGGTCACCTGTGAAATAGCCGCTCTCGTTTTAGGGTTTTTGGTAGATGAAGATGTTTTGACAATCAATTTAGAATTTGCAAATTAGTATTTATATTTACACTTTAAATTGAAATTGTACAAACCTAGCGCAAGTCAAAATTGGTAACTTTGACTATTTGGTTTAACCGGTTAAAGCGACTGATTGAATGCCGATAGTATTAATTTACCCGGTTAGTTATTAAACCGATAGATCTATCTTGGATTCTTGGTCAAGCATACCCGGTTTATTTGGCCTTGTTCCTAAAGTTGTGTCTTAAAGAAAAAAACAGAGGATTTAGAGAATAAAAATAGAGACAATTCGATTAGTTTAACTCAAATTACTACTACAAAAGCAGTTTCTGTTAGACGGCACAGTGGTTGCTTAATTTGTGTTTAAAAAACAAGGTAATGAATTTGAAGCGTCGATGATTACAAGCTTATATCATACTATCTCTTTTAGGACATTGAGGCGCTTTAGCTCTGTTGCTTTACCTTCCTCTGCATTGAAACACGACCTTGTTGAAGGATTGCGTACGTTAGTGAGGTCCGGTGATCTCCGTCGAGCTGTTTCTTTGTTCTATTCTGCGCCGGTCGAGCTTCAGTCTCAGCAGGCTTACGCGGCTCTGTTTCAAGCATGTGCAGACCAACGCAATCTTTGCGATGGAATCAACTTACACCACCACATGCTCTCACATTCCGATTCTTATTCCCAGAGCCTTGTCCTAGGTAATTACCTCATTACTATGTACGCGAAGTGCGGGAATGTCTTGAACGCACGCCAGGTGTTTGATTATATGCCTGATAGGAATGTAGTTTCTTGGAGTGCATTGATCTCGGGCTATGCGCAAGCAGGGAACGAACAAGAGGGGTTGAGTCTTTTCTCTGCTATGTTAGCTCACTGCTGTCCTAACGAGTTTGTGTTGTCAAGCGTGTTAACTTCGTGTCGGTATGAGCATGGAAAGCAGGTACATGGACTTGCTTTGAAACTTGGTTTACATTGTTCGGTTTATGTGGCGAATGCGCTTATCTCTATGTACGGTAGGTGTCATGATAGTGCCGCCGCATATGAAGCTTGGACTGTGTTTGAGGCCATGGAGTTCAAGAATCTTGTTACTTGGAACTCAATGATTGCAGCCTTCCAGTGCTGTAATCTCGGGAAACAGGCCGTTGGTGTTTTTATGCGGATGCACGGAGATGGAGTAGGATTTGATCGTGCCACGGTGCTTAATATATGTTCTTCCTTGTACAAAAGCTCTGACTTGGTTCCTGACGAGGTTTCAAAGTGTTGTCTTCAGGTGCATTCTCTGACTGTAAGATCCGGGTTGGTGACTCAGACTCAAGTGGCTACCGCATTAGTTAAAGTTTATTCAGAAATTTTAGGAGAATTTGATGACTGCTACAAGATTTTTATGGAAATGAGACACTGCAGGGACATTGTTGCTTGGACTGGGATTATAACAACGTTTGCAGTGTATGATCCAGAGAAGGCTATACTTTTCTTTGGTCAGTTACGTCATGAGAAGCTAAGCCCTGACTGGTATACTTTCTCAAGTGTACTAAAAGCTTGTGCGGGACTTGTCACTGCTCGCCATGCTTTGTCTATACACGCTCAAGTGATCAAGGGTGGTTTCGCAGCTGACACTGTGCTGAACAACTCTTTAATCCATGCGTATGCCAAGTGTGGCTCTCTTGACTTGTGTAAGCGTGTATTTGATGATATGGATTCGCGGGATGTGGTATCGTGGAACTCAATGCTCAAGGCTTACTCATTACATGGCCAAGTAGACTCAATTCTACCAGTCTTTCAGAAAATGGACATAAACCCTGATTCAGCGACTTTCATAGCTCTTCTCTCGGCTTGCAGCCACGCTGGACGAGTAGAAGAAGGATTGAGAATATTCAGATCCATGTTTGAGAAACCTGAGACTCTTCCTCAGCTAAATCACTACGCTTGTGTGATCGACATGCTAGGCCGAGCTGAACGTTTTGCTGAGGCAGAAGAAGTTATCAAGCAGATGCCAATGGAGCCAGATGCTGTAGTTTGGAGTGCATTACTGGGATCATGCAGGAAACATGGTAACACCCGGTTGGGTAAGTTAGCAGCAGATAAACTGAAAGAACTAGAACCCACAAACATATACAATGCAGAAGGTAGCTTTACCAAAGCCAATAAAAGTATAAAGGAGACAGAAACATGGCGAGTGAGGAAAGAACCAGGCTTAAGCTGGACCGAAATAGGAAACAAGGTTCACGAATTCTCATCAGGAGGAAGGCACCGTCGTCCAGACAGGGAAGCCATATGCAGAGAATTAGAGAGGCTGATTAGTCGCTTGAAGGAGATAGGTTATGTTCCAGAGATGAGATCAGCTTCACAAGATATAGAGGAAGAAGAACAGAAGGAAGAGCATTTATCGCATCACAGCGAGAAACTAGCGTTAGCATTTGCAGTGATGGAGGCAAGAAAATCAGGTGATCACGGAGTGAATTTGATACAGATAATAAAGAACATAAGGATATGTATTGATTGCCATAACTTCATGAAATTGGCTTCAAAGCTTTTGGGGAAAGAGATACTTGTGAGAGACTCGAATCGGTTTCACCATTTTAAAGATTCATCTTGCTCCTGTAATGACTACTGGTAATCTCGCCGACGATGAGGCCACGGAGCTATGTTGGTTTCTTATGTTACTTTCATCTCAAGACAAGGACAAGGACTGATTTGGCAAATAAATAAAGTTTTATATATATATTTAAAAAGAAAAAAACAATGAGGAATGGAAAAAAAGGACTGTTGTGTTGTAATTAAGGAAAAAAAAGAAAGAAAAAAACAAGTTGGTCCAGAGAGGTGATAGAGGTGGGAGGAGGAAGAAGACGATCTTTCAGATCCCAGACTTGTGCTTCTCTTCCGTCATCGTCTTCTTCCTCGATCTCGGTTAAATTACGCATTTACCACTCCGCTTTGGTTTTTAGATCTCTCGTCGGATTACTTGTTTTCACGTCGTCGTCGTCGACCGACAACAAATTAGGAATTAAATTTTTCCGATCCAGCAGAAAAATGTCGATAAACATGAAAACGTTTACTCAAGCACTAGCGAGAACGGCTGCTGTGATTGAGAAAACGGTTCATACAACAGTTCAGGAAGTTACGGGACCTAAAGCTCTTCAGGATTACGAGCTTCTCGATCAGATCGGCTCCGCTGGACCTGGCCTCGCTTGGAAGCTATACGCAGCTAAGGCGCGTGATTCCACGCGATCTCAGCAGTACCCGACGGTCTGTGTATGGATGCTTGATAAGCGTGCTTTATCTGAGGCTCGTGTACGAGCTGGGTTGTCTAAGGCAGCTGAAGATGCGTTTCTTGATTTGATTCGAGCTGATGCGGGGAAGCTCGTGCGGTTGAGGCATCCTGGTGTGGTTCATGTGGTGCAAGCGCTTGATGAGAATAAGAATGCTATGGCTTTGGTTACGGAACCGCTTTTTGCCTCTGTGGCTAATGCGCTTGGGAATGTTGAGAATGTGGCTAATGTGCCCAAAGATCTCAAGTCAATGGTTAGCTATTTATGTTCTCTGTTTAGCGTCATGTATCCGTTATGTCATGTTGCTTTGCTGTGATTCAACTCAACTTGAGTATTTTCTTAAATTGATTGTTTACAATTTGATCAGGAGATGAGCTTGTTGGAGGTGAAACATGGCCTGCTCCAGATTTCTGAGACACTGAACTTTCTCCACAATAACGCAAATCTCATACATCGAGCCATATCTCCAGAGGTTCATTTTCCAAAATTCTTAGTCACATACTTGTCTTCTTAGAAGTTGTATTTATATGGTTACTTAACTTGCGGAATTGTAACTTTTCCTCAGAATGTTCTTATCACTTCGGCTGGTTCTTGGAAGCTTGCCGGGTTTGGGTTTGCTATTTCGGCAGCACAGGCTGGGAATTTGGATCATATGCAATCATTTCATTATTCTGTGAGTTTAAAATCAAATTTATTACTACACGGCTGTGTTTCTGATGTATTCAACTCTACTAGCTAGATGATTTCCTACATATGACCGTGCAGGAATATGACGTCGAGGATTCAATACTGCCAGTCCAGCCATCCCTAAATTACTCTGCACCTGAACTGATGCGCAGCAAAAGTCCTTCAGCTGGAGCTTCGTCGGACATTTTTAGTTTTGGATGCCTTGCCTATCATTTAGTTGCTCGGAAACCGTTGTTAGACTGCAATAATAATGTCAAGATGGTAACTCTTAAACCCGAGCTTTTAGCTTTGATGTTCAGATATATGCTGTCAGATACGTTTCGTCTCATGCTTTATGTCTTAGGAGTAGTGTTAGTTATTCATAAGTATAGTATTATACTTTTGGATTTTCCACGGTTGATAATGGTTATCTTGAAATTTCTTGCAGTACATGAACACGTTGAACTATATAACAAATGAATCTTTCTCATCTATACCCTCGGACTTGGTATCTGATTTGCAAAGGATGCTATCAACGAACGAGTCCTTTAGACCAACAGCATTAGATTTCACAGGTAAGTGGAAAAAATCTTGACGAGGTTTCCTTATTTTTTGTGTGACAATTGTCTCTTTTTCTTGTTACTTACATCTTTAACTTGAAACTATCATTCTGTAGGATCAAATTTTTTCCGAAGTGACGCTAGATTACGTGCTCTCCGTTTCCTTGATCATATGCTTGTACGTGTATATGCTTTCAATAATTGTTTCAGACAGACTGTACATAGATGATGAAAATATATCTCCACATTTGATAACCTTTTTGGATCATTTTTCTCTTCATTCAGGAAAGAGATAACATGCAAAAGTCTGAGTTCTTAAAAGCATTATCAGATATGTGGAAAGATTTTGATTCCCGTGTATTACGGTATAAGGTAGTCACTTTACTGACGTAGCCTGTGTCTTGATAAAAAGATTTGATGCTCAAATGATATGTCTTGCTACAACTAAGCAAACCATGTTTTATGATGCAGGTGCTTCCACCTCTTTGTGGTGAACTTAGGAATTTGGTTTTGCAACCAATGATCTTGCCAATGGTTTTAACTATAGCACAGTCTCAGGTAAGTCTGAGTGATAAGAAAAACTAATTTTATCTAGAAATCACTGATTGAATGCTTGAAAGTTGAAACCTGATATTACCTTTGCAGGATAGAACTGACTTTGAGCTGATAACACTTCCGGCTCTTGTTCCTGTTCTCAGTACTGCTTCTGGAGATACATTACTGCTGCTTGTTAAACATGCAGAGCTTATTATTAACAAGGTAAAGTTTATCAGTTGTATGCATTACTGACATGTTTTTCTTACCCTGCACATGTTTGTTTCTGCTGAAGTTCTTCTGATTGGACACAGTGGGATGGAATAAAGGATGTATGTGTAAAATATGGTCCAGTTTGACAACACAGCAGCTCAATATAATAGTCTTTTGTGCTGCCATAAACTGATGCATGCAGATCTAGTCAGATACATATTTGGTTATAAGCTTCCACGTTGAAGTTAGACTGACTGTTGTTTGTTTCTGTATCCAGTTGTAAATATGCATTGAAATCAATATCCTTTTTCTAATGCATATAGGGTGAGATCCTTACTCGCTTACATTTATGTCAAAATTTTCAGACTGATAGCGAGCATCTTGTATCGTACGTCCTCCCTTTGCTTCTACGAGCCTACAATGATAACGATGTCCGCATTCAGGAGGAAGTTCTTAAAAGATCCACATCTGTTGCTAAGCAACTCGATGGGCAGGTGATGCTCAATGCTTTGTTTTAGTGTTCATTTGAATAATTTGTTTTTTCTCCCCAGAAGATTAGAATCAACTTTTGATGTGGCTTTGTGGTTGTGCAGTGTAGTGTCGGTTAATTCCGCTGGCTGAGCTCTTTTAATTAACTTTTTTTCCGTCTTTATTTATGTAGGTCGTGAGGCAAGCAATTTTGCCTCGTGTTCATGGCTTGGCTCTCAAAACTACAGTTGCTGCGGTGTGTTATACTTTGTTAGATTATCTCGACTCGAGTTTCTTCTATACCAATGTCTTTAAGAGCTTGAAAAAGAAAGAGAAATATGAATTAACTGATTCCATCTTCTCATAAATAATTGACTGGAATGCACTTGTTGTGCAGGTCAGAGTAAATGCTTTGCTCTGCTTAGCAGAGTTGGTGCAAACGCTTGATAAGCCTGCCGCTATCGAAATTCTGGAAACGATTCAACGGTGTACTGCCGTAGATCGTTCTGCACCCACCCTAATGTGTACGCTTGCTGTGGCAAACGCAATCCTCAAACAGGTAGGATTCAGGTCAAATTTTCTCTTTTATGTTTGAAGTTTGAATGTCTTGACTCTCCCTCGTTTCTATATGTGGTGCATTACATCTTATTATCTATTCATCATTGTTCTCTAGTATGGAGTTGAATTCACAGCAGAACATGTGCTTACCCTGATGATGCCGCTGCTTACTGCCCAACAACTGAACGTCCAGCAGTTTGCTAAATATATGCTATTTGTCAAGGATATTCTCAGGTGTGCCTGTTGTTCTCAGCCAGTACTTCTGAATAGTGTTTTCACGTCAGTACCACAACATAATGTTGTTGTTTTATTGTGATCCGTATTCGTCTTGTAACAGGAAAATAGAGGAAAAAAGAGGAGTTACTGTGAACGATTCTGGAGTCCCAGAGGTGAAACCGCATTCTGTTGCCAATGGAATCCAGTTTCAGTCATCGACCCAAACACCTGAGAAGGTTGCTTCTGCAGCCAAGAGCAGTCCTGCATGGGATGAAGATTGGGGTTCTTCGAGCAAAGATTCTGCTGTGGGAAATCCTGCTTCTTCTCGTCATAACACAAACCATCAGTTTAACAAATCTGTAGATCAGTCACAGCCATCGATCATGTCTACTCTTCCTAACAAGGCAACAACACCAACCACATGCCCTGCAGTAGACATTGAGTGGCCTCCAAGACAATCTTCAAACCTCACCGCTCGAGCAACTGATGATAAAACACAACTAAACACAGGAACATCATCTACTCCGGGTTTCGATGAGTTAGATCCGTTTGCTAATTGGCCTCCACGTCCCAACAATGGTGCTTCTGTTGCTTCTACCGGACTCAAAAATGGCTCTGCATCCAATTTTAGCAACAATTTACCAGGCGGCACCCATTTTCAGACAGCTAACAATGACAACTGGGCATTCAGCAATGCCCCCTTGTCTTCGCTAAAACCACCCCAGCAAGGTAATCCAGGTATCTCTGCAAATAATCAAGATCCAATCAACTCTTTTGGTTACCCAAAACAAAGCCAAGGAATGCCATCTTTCACTAGTGGTTCATACAATAACCAGAAGCCAGCAGACATCAGTTCCATATTCAGTTCAAGCAAAACCGAGCAGTCCGCAATGAAACTTGCACCACCACCTTCAGTAGCAACGGGAAGAGGAAGGGGGAGAGGTAGAGGTGGTACTGGCACATCTACCTCAAAGGCTAATGGTTCACAACCATCTCTATTGGATCTATTATGACCACTGTACTCGGTGTTGGACTTGTTGGTGTTGGTGTTTGGTCGTGTAGTGAAGAAAAGCATATACACATATGGAGATTGCACACCGTGCTTTGTGATGCAGAGAAAACTGTTCAGAAAAATGGAGATGTTATGTAAACATCTTCTGGGATTAGCTTCTTCTACAATATAAAACTTCACTACAGCTTCAGGTTGTTTTATGTCTTTCTCAAAGTTGTGTAAATTTTTGTTTTGTTTTCTTAATTGCTCTCACCATTGCTCTCACCATTGCTTCATTCGTCACACATTATATTATTTTACGGCGGCTACGCTATTTTCATGTATACGTTTTTTTTTTTTTTGGCAGTTCCTGGACCCTTCCATACATATGAAGTTTGGTTATATTTTAAATGTCGGAATCGCTCCATTTGTCTGACACACACGTAAGAATTTCAGTACAAACACGAACAAGACGTTACACAACATTTGCTTCACAAATGGTTAAAGAGACTACAAGAGATGGGTTTAACGAACACTTGTAAGGACTAGTTTCTTTCGACCGAACTTTTCTGTGAACAAATCATGATTATGTGCAATGTAGATATGTCCGATCACCAATCCACAGAACACACCAGGTCCATATGCTATTGCAGCTGCTACCCAGTTGAACACTTGTTCCTCAGCCTCTGACAATTCCTCGGGTAGCTGCGACGTAGGATTCAAGTCATGAGTTTCTCTACAAATTTCTTCGAGACCATAGAGTCTTGGGTTGTCCAAGAATGAAGAACATTTCTGCCTTTGGAACTGTGTGCCTCGTGGCACTGGACCTTGGAGATGGTTATGAGAGAAGTTCATGTATGATAGAAAAGAGAGCTTACCAAGACCTTGAGGGATTTCGCCTGACAGCTTATTACGAGACAGGTCTAACGTCTCCAGCTTTGTCAAATTAGCCAAGATTCGTGGGATATCACTTGTGAAAGCGTTACCTGACAAGTTGAGAAGACGCAGTTCCTTCAATAAGCCAATGGATTCAGGAATTTTGCCAGAAAATTTGTTGCCAGAAAAATCAATGGCTCTGAAGTCATGTCTGATCCGCTCAAAGCTCGTCTCAACTCCTTTATTCACCATATCCATCTCGTGATAATAGCTTTCAGCATATCTCCCAAATTCTCCCATGTACTGGCCATTTTCTTCGGTTAATGTGGTCATCTCTTTCCAGTTGGAAAAGTAGTGAGGTGGGAAGGTTCCAGTGAAGCCATTGTGTGATATATCGATGATTCTTAAACTCTGAAACCCGATAGACATCTGGCCCTGATACAATGGCCCATAGAACTCGTTTGATCCGAGGTTAAGAACATGTAATGATGGTAGATGTTGGGGGTAGATCCACACCCCAAACAACAGGCCTGGCCCAGAAAAAGCCCATGATAAATCTCCAAAGGAAGGAAGGGTATTATGGTCTTTTCGTATAGACGAACCGACACGATTCCCTATAAAGGGAGACGTACGGTCCGCAGAAAAAGGGGATCGAGAAAAAGGAAAAGAATCGAGATAGCAAGTACGAAAGCCTCAGCTCGTCCAAATGGAAATCTACAGTTTAGACTCAATAGCTCGGAGGATCGACGAGATAGCAACTCGTCGATTATTCTCGTTTATACTTGTAACTCGTTTAAGTCGAGTTGTAATCCGTCCTTTTGTGTCTCGGCATCAATATAATAAAAGAGAACTTCGACCCTCCTTTGACCGAACTAAACATACTAATTGTGACCGATCAGGACATCAACAATTTGGCGCGCCAGGTAGGGGGAGCCAAGTCAAAGTTTTCTAAAAAAATTGAAGAACGGACCTACACCGATTAGACGAGATGACAATAATTGACAAGGAAAAGAGCAAGGAAGGAAGCTCGTCGGGGGGGACGACTACCCCGGCAATGGAGCAAACAGACCAGGCAGTCCTCCCCACGCCAGACGCTCCAAGAAAGGTCGTGACGGTCGACAGCCCGGAAACTTTTGTCATAGCTACGAACCTCACGACCCCGGTGACCGTAGAACCAACACAGGTCCCAACGCAGCTTACTTTGCTCAGCAATCAGCCCGACTCAAGTATTGACGAACTGTTCCGCGGAATCTTAACACGTCTTGACCAGCAAGAAGAGCGAACCAACAGCCGATTGGATGCACTCACCGCGGCACAGTTTAACTCACAAGATGAAATCAACCATCTCAACAACGCTCGGCTCAACCCAGTGAACTTCACCGCGGTAAGAACAACGCCAGGGTCGTATGTGCAAACCAGCGGATTAGGATGTAATCCTGCCCAACACCCTATCGAGCGAAATAACGACGTAACCGATCTAACGAAGGACGCCGAGCTAAAAGAAATCAAAGAGCAAATGAAAGAAATGGCCGCAATGATTCAAAAAGCAACGGATAAGGCACCCCAAGTCAGACTTATGCTCGAAGCAACACAGCGAACTCCGTTCTCTCGAAGACTCGCTACAACGACGGTCAGACGGGCAGTCAAGCCACGGTTGGGTCACTATGACGGAACGGTCGACCCGCGAGATTTCTTACTCACCTTTGGCGTAGCCCTCGGCCCTTTACAGTTCAGCCCGGCGGAATACGACGCTGGAGCTTGTCAAGTTTTCGCCGAACATCTAACAGGAACCGCATTGAGCTGGTTCTCGAGACTCCCATCCGGATCAATCGATAGTATCAGGGAGCTGATAACCGAATTTTTGAAGCAGTTTTCCGTTTTGTTCGAGGATAAGAATTCCCATGCCGACTTATACGCCTTAACTCAGCACAAGGGAGAATCGCTTCGGTCCTTTATAGGGCGATTCAAGGAAGTCTACGTCAACATTTCAATTCCGGACGCTGCCGCAATTGTCGCACTTCGAAATGTGCTCTGGTTCGAATCTCGGTTCAAGGAAAAGCTGTCTTTAATGCATGTCGAGACCGTAGCCGAGGCATTACTCCGAGCTGCAAAACACATAGGGCTCAAGGAAGAGAAAGCTATCAATGCTAAGAAGCATTCTTCAGAGGCAAGTGCGATACCCAAACAGCCAGTAGCCGCTGCTCCAAAAGTTGACTACGTCGAGCCTCGACAACATTTCGTCAAAAACCAAGATCGAACTCGCCGAACCTTTGCGATCGGCGAAAACAAGTATATACGGAAAGAGGGAGGTGAAAATAGTGCAACCCCATACTGCGACTACCATCAGAGTACCACCCACGCAACTGACGAGTGTCATTACCTCCAGAAGGTCTTGATGGAGCGATACAAGAAAGGGGCAATAGTCGTCGAGCCCGACAGAAGCAAGACAACCCGACCTGGACGAAGCGACGCCAAGCGCGCCGAATATATCGCTCAAAAATTCGTAAAGGATTCAAAGGTACTAGCCGACCAAAGCGAAGACGAGATGGAAATTCAGAACCTACTCACCGAACGGCGCGAAGACAGCGGTAACAAAAAATGACCGCATACAGACCGCAAGCCCGACCAACGCCCTCCGACGATACGACGAATCAACATGATAATGGGCGGGCTAGCCGGATGCAACGATTCGGTCAGAGTGATCAGAGATTATACTAAGAAGGCTGAAATGACGAAATCTTGGCCGTCAAGGTTCGAGGCTGAAGGCATGCCAATCACTTTCGACGGAAAAGATCTAGAAGGTTTGGATTTACCGCATAACGATCCATTGGTCGTCGAACTCTTGATCGGCGAAAGTGAGGTGACGAGAATATTGATCGACACTGGAAGCTCAGTCAACGTCATCTTCAGAGACGTGTTGGCCAAAATGGAAGTCGGCGAACGGGACATTATGCCAGAATGTCACTCTTTAACGGGCTTCGACGGGGATCATCTTATGTCTGTCGGCACCATCACCTTACCAATCTTCGTTGGGGGGATAGCCAGATACTTCCGGTTCGCGGTTATCGACAAGCCAACGATCTACAACGTCATCCTTGGAACCCCATGGCTCCACAAGATGAAAGCCGTTCCGTCAACATATCATCAATGCGTTAAGTTCCCAACTTCGAAAGGAATATACACACTGCGTGGCAATCAGCAAACCGCACGGGCCTGTTTCCTGATCGAGCATAAGCTTCGCACCGGAAAGAAATTATAGCAATCAAAGCAGCGGGTCGGCGACAGTAGCACGTCACCGACAGACGGAAAGCCGACTGCCGTCCAGCAGGGCGTTGCCGCGGTCGAGGAGGTGAGCCTAGACAAGAACGACAAGAAACGATGCGTAAATATCGGCACAGAGATAACATCCGCCATGAGGGACGAGTTGATACTCTTCCTCAAAACCAACATCTCAACGTTCGCATGGAGCGTGGCTGACATGAAAGGAATCGACCCAAGTGTCACGACCCATGAGCTCAATGCCGACCCAACGCATAAGCCGGTCAAACAGAAACGGCGCAAGTTAGGCTCTGAACGATCGCAAGCAGTGAACGACGAAGTTGACAAACTCCTCGGCGCCGGGTCAATCATGGAAGTAAAATATCCAGAGTGGCTAGCTAATCCGGTGGTCGTCAAAAAGAAGAATGGAAAGTGGCGAATTTGCGTCGATTTTACCGACCTTAATAAGGCTTGCCCAAAGGATAGTTTCCCATTGCCAAGAATCGATCAGCTCGTCGAAGCGACTGCAGGCAACGAGCTGTCAACCTTTATGGACGCCTTCTCCGGTTACAACCAGATTCTAATGCACAAGGACGACCAGGAAAAAACATCATTTATCACAGATAGAGGGACGTACTGCTACAAGGTCATGCCTTTCGGCCTGAAAAATGCGGGAGCGACATATCAACGGTTAGTCAATAAGATGTTTGCCGAGCAACTCGGCCGGACTATGGAGGTCTACATCGACGATATGCTCGTCAAGTCACAGCACGCAAAGGATCATATCACTCATCTGCGACAATGCTTCGATACCCTTAATAAGTATGGGATGAAGCTTAACCCGGCCAAATGCACATTTGCAGTCAAATCCGGCGAATTCCTTGGGTACCTGGTAACCAGACGAGGCATCGAGGCGAACCCGAAGTAAATTAAGGCGATCATTGATCTACCACAACCAAAGAACGCCAGAGAAGTACAACGATTAACTGGACGGATCGCTGCTCTAAACCGTTTTATATCCAGATCAACCGACAAGTGTCTACCATTTTACCAGCTTCTCAAAACAAAGGGCAAGTTCGAGTGGACCGAGGCCTGTCACAGCGCGTTCAACGAGCTAAAGAACTATTTATCGACCCCACCGATCTTAGCAAAACCGGAGCTCGGCGAAATCTTATTTCTTTATATCGCGGTCTCTGAGTCGGCCGTCAGCGGTGTACTCGTTAAAGACGATCGAGGAGAGCAACGACCCATCTTTTATATAAGCAAATCACTCGACGACGCGGAAACTCGTTACCCGACAGTCGAGAAGGTTGCCCTGGCAGTCGTCACTTCCGCAAGAAAGCTCCGACCGTATTTCCAGTCGCACACTGTCGCTGTCCTGTCCAACCAACCTTTACGATCCATACTGCACAGCCCGAATCAATCGGGCCGACTAACAAAATGGGCAATCGAACTTAGCGAGTACGACATTGAGTATCGAACTCGTCCAGCTGCAAAGTCCCAAGTACTCGCTGACTTTCTGATTGAACTACCGTTTGGGGAAGCCGAACCAACACCCACTGACCCGTCAGATGACCGGTGGACCCTACATGTGGACGGGGCATCCTCTCATCTTGGGTCAGGGATAGGGATTCGACTAACTTCGCCGACCGGAGAAATTTTGGAGCAATCCTTCCGTCTCCGATTCCAAGCAACCAACAACGTCGCCGAGTATGAAGCACTCAACGCCGGGCTTAAGCTCGCTAACAGAATGCAGATCAAACGGATACGAGCTTTTTGCGACTCTCAGCTTGTCACCAACCAGTTCAGCGGCGAGTACGACACTAAAAGTGAGCCCATGGCAGCCTACCTCGATGTCGTCAAGATTCTGTCAAAACGTTTTGACGAATTCGAGCTCATCAAAATCCCCAGAGGGGACAACGCTCCGGCCGATGCTTTGGCAGCACTCGCTTCGACATCGGATCCCGATCTGCGACGAATCATCCCAGTAGAAAGCATTGATATGCCGAGCATAAGTGAAACGCATGCCGAGACTTGTCTCGCACTCCACCAGCCCAATGAAATCAGAACCACCTATCGAACGATGAGGTCGCACCGAGGGTGTGAACCTGCGTCTGGCAGCGACGCGACAGATTGGCGAGTTGAAATCCGAGCATACCTAGCTGACGGCAACGTGCCGACAGACAAATGGGCTAAGCGGAGATTAAAGGCTAAAGCCGCCCACTACACTTTGATGAAAGATCATTTGCTTCGATGGACGGCGTCAGGAGCCCTTTTGCTTTGCATACACGGCGACGACACTGAACGCGTGATGATGGAGACACATGAAGGAGCTGGGGGAAATCACTCAGGCGGCCGAGCCTTAGCACTACGAATCAAGAAGCATGGCCATTACTGGCCAACTATGATATCTGATTGTGAAAAGTTCGTCGCCAAGTGCGAAAAATGCCAGCGACATGCCCCCATTATTCATCAGCCGACTGAACTCCTACAAGCCGGAATAGCTCGTTACCCTTTTATGCGTTGGGCGATGGACATCATTGGCCCACTACCAACTTCCAGACAAAAGCGATATATACTCGTCCTAACCGATTATTTCACCAAATGGGTCGAAGCCGAGTCTTACGCAAATATCAAAGCTCGGGACGTCCGACTTTTCGTCTGGAAATACGTAATCTGTCGCCACGGTCTCCCATATGAAATAGTCACTGACAACGGATCGCAGTTCATCTCCCTGCAATTCAAAAATTTCTGTGCAAGATGGCGGATCAAACTAAGCAAGTCGACGCCGCGGTATCCACAAGGCAACGGCCAGGCCGAAGCTACCAACAAAACCATACTCGATGGTCTTAAGAAAAGGCTAGACGCCAAGAAGGGTGTCTGGGCCGACGAGCTTGACGGAGTACTTTGGTCCTACCGAACAACACCAAGGACGTCCACTAACCAAACCCCATTCTCCCTAGCCTACGGGATGGAAGCAATGGCACCTGCCGAAGTCGGCAGTTCCAGCCTCCGACGAACAATGCTCGTCCACAACACCGCACTCAACAGTCAGATGCAAATGGATAGGCTCGACGAGTTGGAAGAAGAACGGGACAAAGCACTCCTACGAATCCAGAACTATCAGCTTGCCGCAGCCAAATACTACAACAAGAAAGTCCACAATCGGTATTTCGACGAAGGCGATCTCGTCCTCCGTAAGGTCTTTGAAAATACTGCCGAGCCGGACGCCGGAAAAATGGGGGCAAATTGGGAAGGTCCGTATATAGTGTCGAGGGTCGTCCATCCCGGCGTGTACGAACTACTAACAATGGGCGGCAAACCAGTGCCGAGATCTTGGAATCCGATGCATCTCAAGCGTTACTACTACTAAAAGTCACCAAGAGAGCTCGGCTATATCCAGCTCGTCCTTTCTATAGTTTAAATAAGCATGTAAATGTGAACTACGATCGGCTTGATCCCTTCTGATCGGGGGGTACGTAGGCAGTCCCGTTTTACGAGACGCAGCCGCCAAACATATAAAATTTCTTTTTCAAGAATGAATTATCGTTTATAAGTTATTTCAGTCGTTATCCTGGCCCGGTAACGACCCAACGTTCCGACGTATTTTTTAAGCCGAGTCGCACTCGCACACAGGGTAAGCCGACTATTAGCGGTCGCCCCTGATTATTTTAAGCCGAGTCGTCACTCGCACTAGAGGGTAAGCCGACTATTAACGGTCGCCCCCGGTTATATTAAGCCGAGTTTAACTCACATAACAAAGATAAGCCGACCGTCATGAGTCGCACTTTTTTCAAAAAAAAAGAAGAGAGTGTAAAAGTAGAACTCTCAAAAGTAACATGAAATTTGACTTATTTAAAACGTGGGATGCAACAGCCTGATGTGGGTGCCGACCCCATTACGGCACAAACTAAAAAAAAAAAAAAAAAAAAAAAGAGAGCTACACCAAAGGAAAGACAAGTCATTCAATTCCTAGATCGGCGTTGGAAGGCTTGTTAAATTCCAACCCGCCGATTGTCGTCTGCTAATAGCAGCATGATTCTTTCACATCCTTCAGCAGATCCATCGGAACAGCCATGCCTCGTCCAACCATGTCTTCGAGGTACTTGCAGATCCCTTCAGCACGACTACTTTCGCTAAAGTAGTGGTTTGTGCTCTCCAACTGCCTCACGTAACGACGAAGCACGTCGATACGATCACGACAAGCTTCGATCTCCTCCCGCTCCTCAAACGGCCTCCGACCAAGGGTATCAAGGTCGCCCTGCTCAAGCGTGGGAACCACCACTTCCGCACAAAAATCTTCGCGCCGGGTACGCTCTTCCACCAAACGATCCCATCGCCACTTCGGGAAGAAAAGCCCTTCGTCGATCAGCGGTTCAAGACATTCCACAACCCCGTCAACACGACAGAAATCGTAGTAACGTTCGAACGAACGACGGGTGGCAATGATGTAAGCTCTTAGCCGTTGGATGCGAGCATTGTAATAGTCGAGTTCCGACTGAATCACCTCGTCAGACCTAACGCCGAGCTGCGCCCGCGCCCTACGCAACCATGCTGATCTAGTCGTCACCGGCATCAGAGTAACTTCTTCCTTCCTGCCAACAAAAAAAAAACAAACAACAAACTCAACAAAGACAGGACTGAGGAAAGGGAAACACAGAGCCTATTTATAGAACGAAAGGCACAAGTCCCAACAGGCGCAAGTTTCAAAACAGAAAACGCATTTAATGACACCAAAAAGCAACGTTTCGAAAAATAAGGCATTAAAAAGAGTAGGAATAAATGCCCCAAGGGCAGGAATAAAGTTTCGGAAGGGAGCCAACCCCTAAACACGGCGCGTAAATGTACGTGGGAGCCGACCCCAAAATACGGCAAACAGAAGATAGTATGAGGGAGCCGACCCCTCGACACGGCGACAACGGAAGAGTCACGAAACTAAGCCAACAACCGGCGACTTATGCCCGGGAGTTGACGGACGAGGAAGTCCTTCGGCAGCTTGCTCCTCAGCTCCATCAGAAGGGTGGTCGTCAGCATGCACCTCAACTCCATCAGAAGGACGATCGTCGACCTTCCCCTGCTCGTCCAAATCTTCACCCCCAATCTCCCCACTCTCCGATCCGTCACTCCCACCCTCGTCGTTACAGACCTCGGTATTCCCGCTGATTGGGGAAGCGATCCAAGTCAGAATTGGGGGAAGAGGCCCGGCAAAGATCTGAGACATGTCGAAATCAGCTTCGGTAATATCCGGCAGATCGACCTCTTCAACCTCGCTCTTCAGTTGGCCCATCACGGCCGTAACTTGGTCCTTAATCCCCTCATCGAGCAAAGAAATCCGACCCTCGGCAACGAGCGTTTCGAGCATCTGGACGTTCCCAACAGCTTGGTTGTGCTCAAGAAACTTCTCCCGCGACGCTTCAACTGCTTCGGCATAGCTTTTGTGCTTCAATAAGAGTCTCTGCACGCGACCAGCCACCTCGTGGAAAGCGTTGATTCGCTCGTGGTGCCCATACTCGTCACGTCGATCTCTAAGCCTCCTCGTCTCCGAGTTAAGGGTGAGCTTCAGACCGTTACAGGCAACTTCAGCCTCCTCAAGCTTCGTCGTAAGGGAGTCTCGTTCTGTGATCAACCCGCTCCGGTGATGTTCGAGTTTGGCCACAAGGTTGCTAAGTCTCTGGTTGGACCGCACCGCCTCCCCCAATTGTGCCTCGAGGCGCTCGATCCTCTCACTCGACGCCCCAGAACGCTCCCCTTCCAAGTTCCGAACACGGCGCTCGTAGCGAGAAGCCAGACGATTGATACGCGCAATAAACTATCAAAGTGAAAGAAAATGACAACCATAAGAAAAAAACGAGTAAGGGAAGATTAAAGGCAAGTTGGTTTAATCGACAAACCTCAAAAGACGCTTGAGCAACGTCGGTAACCGCGTCGGCCTCTTTCATCTTCTCAACTGCAGGAAGACGACCTTCACCAAAGTGGATCTTCCGAAATAACTCGGCGCAAGACCGCGAGTCCATCCGGAGGAATGCGTAAAGTTCCAACTAAAGTCGACCGACTTAGACTTCTTTGATGGGGGAGACTGCTCTTGTTCGGGACCATCCTTCCTTTTCTGCAAATCTTTCGCCACTTCGGCGACGCGACCAGGAGTCCCGACCACCTTCTTCCTTGGAAGTGTCTCCTCTGGACCAATATGACGATTCGGAGGAAGGGATCTTGGACGCATCCTTGAAGGGTCGTCCACAACCCGACGAGAGGAAGGAGAAACCCTTTTTGACGAGCCAGAGCTTGGAGGATTGGCACCCGGACGAGCATCTTGACGGGGAGCGGAACGAGGCAGCGGCTCCGGAGCTCGGCGATAACGAGCAGACGCGTTGGGAACACTCAATTTCATCTTACCCATCGTCCCGGCTACAACACCAAGCAACGAAATTAATTGGAGAACTCAAGGAGCAGCAAAAAAAAGAGGGGTTCAACTACACTAGGATGTACCTGTCTTTCTTCGAGGATCGGAGGTCTTCCTTGAACGCCCCTTTTTCGACTCGGTACCTGGCCAAACGTAAGGGCAGAAAGCTTTGATCGCGTCTATCTCGGCTTGGAACGAAGGAGGGTATGGGAGCAAACACCTTGGAACAACAACTAAAAAAAAAAAAGAAGAGGGGGGGGGGGGGGAATGGTTAAGCACAACCAGAGAATAGTGCAAATAAAATATACTAGGCAAGAAGGGTCGGCTACCGGGTGAAGGGTTCCACCCAGAAAACCAAGGAATCGACGGATCCTCCAAAACCCCCTCACCGACTTCAAGAAAGAAGTATGAGCCCTTCCAATTATATGTTTTGCCCTTAGCACCCTCGACGAGCGTCGTCTTCCTTCCCGATGCTACATAGTAAATTCCAGGAGTTTTGTCTCGGCTCGACGGGTTCAGACACGTCAACTCTTCCAAATGATCACAAGTAAGCTTAACCCCCGCAGCTTCGGCCATAATCGAAAGGCCAACAGCATTTCGAAAGGTCGCCGGGGCAAATTGAGAGATGGCCGCCTCACGACGAGCAAAATATGTCATCAGGAAAGACGGCAAAGGGAAGGTAAGCCCGCACTCGGTGAAGTACTTCTCCGAAAGGCAAATAAAGCCGGAAAGAGCATCCCAGGGACGCTGAAATGGTTCTGGCATCAGAATTCTCGGTTCGGTGTTTAATTTCCCAATGCGAACTGCATCAGACGCTGCTCCCGGTTTCAACGTCGACGGAGGGAAATGAGAGAAAAGGTTCTCGGTTGGCAAAGGAACGTTGTCCAACTCGGGAAAGGATGGGTCATTGATCAATGGCTCGTCTATCAGGGAAGGAATCCTGCAAGGCAGACCCGACGAGCTTGGAACCGCCGACCCTGGAACGAGACGACGTCTCAATTCTTCAAATTGAGCCATGTCTGAACCCGCCGAAGACGAATCAGAAGGACTCCGAGAACGGCCCTCCCGGCGAACGGACCTATTAGAGCCATCAGATTCGGAAGTCGTCGCTCGTCGTAGGTGGCTCTCGACGGATGGATCGGACGATTGAGAACGAGGGGAATTCATAGTAAAAGTACGACGCACTAAAAGCAAAATAACGACGAGATAAGAAGGAGGGAGAATACCTGAACGATGAGCACCGAAAAACGCGAGAAGAAGATAATGGGAGAAATGGAGAAGTGATATTTATAGGAGAAGGACGAAGGATCTGGAAGCGTCATCATTACAACACGCGCCCCATAACGGTACGATTTCCGGATCTCACGCGCGTCGATCACCGCACACAATGATTCGACCCCAAAAGTTGGGAACCGTTCCTTCACGCGCGACCCTTCGCTCCTTCACGGCTGTTCTTCGCCTAAAGACTACGAACTAAAGGCCGCGGCTGGGGGGACTACTGTTGGGGGTAGATCCACACCCCAAACAACAGGCCTGGCCCAGAAAAAGCCCATGATAAATCTCCAAAAGAAGGGAGGGTATTATGGTCTTTTCATATAGACGAACCGACACGATTCCCTATAAAGGGAGACGTACGGTCCGCAGAAAAAGGGGATCGAGAAAAAGGAAAAGAATCGAGATAGCAAGTACGAAAGCCTCAGCTCGTCCAAGTGGAAATCTACAGTTTAGACTCAATAGCTCGGAGGATCGACGAGATAGCAACTCGTCGATTATTCTCGTTTATACTTGTAACTCGTTTAAGTCGAGTTGTAATCCGTCCTTTTGTGTCTCGGCATCAATATAATAAAAGAGAACTTCGACCCTCCTTTAACCGAACTAAACATACTAATTGTGACCGATCAGGACATCAACAGTAGAGATCCCAACCATGATGGAAACATGTCCTTGATTTTGTTGCTCTCCGCATTCACAAGTTCTAGATCATTGCAGTTGATAAAAGACTTTGGAAACTTTCCCTCCAGCTGGTTTTGACTAATGTCCAATGATACAATCTTGGTAACACCTGAAAATATATCTGGAAAGGTTCCACTGAAGTTGTTGTTCCCCAAGATTAGCTCTTTAATAGACCCACTAAAGTTCTTTATACATGGAGGAATCGAGCCGTTGAAGAGGTTGTTGGACAAATCTAGAAAGCCTAACCATTCAAGCTTACAGATCATATAAGGAAATGGTCCGTGGAATGAATTTGAATTCAGATCCAACTCTCCAATTAGTGCTTCTTGTGAAGAGTTTTCAAAACTGGTAAAAAAATTGTGAGAAAGCGTCAATGTATCTAGGCTCCATAAGCAACCAGGTACTTCACCGTCCAACTTATTATTGGAAAGGTCAAGATGAAGGAGGTTGACTAGATTTGATATAGATCTAGGGATTGGTCCAGTTAAGTTGTTGTGGCTAATATCTAGCTCTTCAAGGTTGAGAAATTTAAATACAGATTCGGGGATTGGGCCATCGAATTTGTTATGAGCAAGGATTAGGGTTTGAAGCTTAGCATATGAAGATGTATTTGAAAACTCTATAGTTCCTGTAAATTGGTTTCCTGCCAAATAAACATCTTGCAACGAAGGAATCAAGAACAAAGATTTAGGGAAAGAACCGCTAAATGAGTTTTGAGAAACATCAAAGTACTCCAAGTTGGGGAATCTACTCATGTCTAATGGAAACGTGGATGTGAAGTTATTAGAGCTGAGGCTAAATTCAGAAAGCTTAGTTAAATTGGCTAATGATATAGGAAGACTGCCACTTAAGCTATTGTTTTCAAATGACATGACTCTTAGTTCGTTTAGATTTCCTATGGAGGCCGGGACTTCACCTACCAAATGATTATTGAAAAGCCTAAGATGTAAGAGACTAGAAAGATTTCCTAGTGAAGAAGGAATCTCTCCTACGAGACCGTTAGACCCAAGGCTAAGGTTTCTTAGCTGGTTTAGATTGCCTATGGAAGTCGGAATCTCACCGACCAAACTATTAGAAGAAAGCTCAAGATTTATAAGACGAGAAAGGTTTCCTAGTGAAGAAGGGATCTCTCCTGTAAGATCGTTAGCCATAAGGTTAAGTGATCTTAGCTGGTTTAGATTGCCGATTGAAGCCGGAATCTCTCCTACCAAGTTATTAAAGAAAAGGTTAACAAGTGTGAGGCGAGAAAGGTTTCCTAGTGAAGAAGGAATCTCTCCGTGGAGATTACAATTCATAAGGTCAAGTTGACTAAGATGTTGGAGTTTGAAAAGGCTACTGTTGGTTTTCAAAGAGCCGAGGAGAACGGTGCTACTAAGATCGAGTGATATCACCTGGCCAGATTTAACGTTGCACGTGACACCCTTCCAAGAACAGCAATCACTGCTCTTATTCCATGGGATTGGTTTAGAATCATAAATTGGAAACTCGTCTCTGAATTCCAAAAGAGCATCCCTTTGGTCTTGACGGCATAAGTGGAGCGACGTAGAAGCTAGAGTCTGTACAAGGAGGGAGGAAAAGATGATAATAACAACTGAAATCCAATAAAAACAATGGCTTCGGATCATCATATATCTTTCTTTTTTGAGTTTGAGCTGTTAGTAAAGGATTGTGTGTTTCATTGACTCTCTCTTCAAGAAGAAGAAGAACTTCCTTAGAGTTGGTGGGGAATGTGAGTTAGCAAGTTTTGCGTCAACTCGTTTAAGATTCGGTTCTGATTTGTCGTCTATGAATCACTTAAACATGTGCCTTTTGTCCAAGAAAAGCAAATAAAATAAAATTACTTTTGCTACTTGTCGCAACAATCCACGTAATAAAATTACGTAAACCATTGACTCAATTTTAATAGTCCCAACTTGCATTCCGCATATCAACTTTTACCACAAGCTTAGCTAATCTTTCGTCCATGAACTGTTTTCTAACAATGAATCATTATGACATTTAGAATCGGATTTTGAATTTTTGATTAAGAACATGGCTCTGAAACTGAAAATATTTAAGACTTTACATTAATATTTAATTAATCGAACCATTCATACATAAAAAAAAAAAAAAAAAAAAAAAGAGTTCTGTTAAACTGTCGGAATGATCGTTCCATTAGTCTTTTTATAATAGCACGAGTAACGTCTGTTGACGGTGCTGCCGAGCGACCGTTTAAACCCACACAATCAATATATGTCATGAATCATGAACTGTCGTTATATGTATAGTCATGATACATATCAAATACCACTATTTAAAACGTTTCTTACATAAAGAAAATTACAAATAAACACAAAAGAGTCTTTCGGAGAACACACGTGATTAATTCGAAAATGAACAAGACGTAACACAACATACAACATGTGTTTAATTAACCACTGGGGTGGGCATTCGGGTACCCTTTCGGATTTCGGGTCGGATATTTCGGGTTTTCGGGTTTTCGGGTTTAGAAACATAAGATCCATTCGGATATATTTAGATTTTGGGTCAGGTTCGGGTAAACACCCATCGGGTTTAAGTATTTTCGGGTTTCACCCAAAGTCTCAAATTATATTTCGTTCGGATCGGATTTGTAATTTTTTAATCCAAACCAAAGTAAAAGATCCCTAAATCAATCCAAATTTATTAAAAATGATTATAATCATAAATAAATAAAAAAATCAAAGTTATCAAACCAAATTGAATTCATTAAAAGAAAAGGACAATTCTAAATAACAAAATATCAAATTCACAAGCCGATAATTTTTGACTTCTTACAACATCAAATTCAAAATTAAAACTATATAATCTATCTAAATTAACATATGAAAATTGACATATTTAAAAATGAAAACTAATTTATCTAGTAAGTTGTAATAATGATTATAAAATTATTTGCAAAACTTGTAAATTAACTCAACCTATTGTTAAATATATATAACTTTTGATAGTTTCGGGTATTTGTTCGGGTGTTCGGATATACCCAATCGGGTTCGGGTATCCATTTCATTTATAAAAAGCATCCAATTGGATATTTTTAAAGTTCGGATTCGGGTTCGGATCGGGTATTTTTAATCGGGCTCGGGTTAAATTTTCGAGTTCGGATATTTTGCCCAGCCCTATAAACCATTGTTTAGAGAAACTGCAAGAGATGGGCTTAACGAGCGCTTGCTTGTGGTGACTCTGAATTTTCTTCGACCAAAACTTTCAGCGAACCATCCATGATTGTGTGAAGTGAAGATGTATCCGATCACCAAACCGCAAAATACACCAGGTCCATAAGCTATTGCAGCTGCTTTCCAGTTGAACATTTGTTCCTCTTCGTCTGACAACTCCTCGGATATCTGTTGTGATGTAGGATTCAAGGCATGAGTTTCTCTACAAATTTCTTCAAGACCGTAGAGTATTTGTATAGTTACGATCATAAAGTCCACTAAATTTATATTTTGTAAGAATTGCAGAACAAAACGTATACATTTTCAAGCCAAGATATATCGACTACCACCAGACGTTTTATTACATACATAGGATTTACATACAAACAAACACAAACAAGTCTTATGGAGAACATACACATGAAAATTTCAGTACAAACATGAACAAGACGTTACACAACATTTGCTTCACAAATGCTTAAAGAGATGGGTTTAACGGACACTTGTAAGGATTATGTGAAGTGTAGATATATCCAAACACCAATCCACAGTACAAACCAGGTCCGTATGCTATTGCAGCTGCTACCCAGTTGAACATTTGTTCCTCAGCCTCTGCCAATTCCTCGGGGAGCTGCGACGTAGGATTCAAGGCATGAGTTTCTCTACAAATTTCTTCGAGACCGTAGAGTCTTGGGTTGTGCAAGAATGAAGAACATTTCTGCCAACTTGTTGTTGGATACATCAATCTCATGGAGGTTGACTAACTTTGATAGAGATCTAGGTAATGACCCACTGAAACTGTTGTGGTTCAGATATAACCGTCTAAGGTTGGGAAATTTTGACAAGGATCTCGGGATTGGGCCATCTAATCTGTTACGTGCAAGGTGGAGAAAGTAAAGATTAGAGGATGAGGATGTATTTGCAAACTCTATATGTCCTGTAAATTTGTTATCTGACAAAGAAACATCTTGTAACGAAGGAATGAAGAATAAAGATTTAGGGAAAGGTCCGCTAAATGAGTTTTGAGAAACATCAAAGTACTCCAAGTTGTGGAATAATCCACTCATGTCGTCAAATGGAAACGTGGATTTGAAGTTATTAGAGCTGAGACTAAATTCAGAAAGCTTAGTTAAATTGGCTAGTGAAATAGTAGGAATATTTCCACTTAAGATATTGTTTTCAAATGACATGACTCTTAGTTGGTGTAGATGTCCGATAGAAGCCGGGATTTTACCTACCAAATGATTGTGAGAAAGCTCAAGATGTAAGAGACGAGAAAGGTTTCCTAGTGAAGAAGGAATCTCTCCTTGGAGTTTACAATTCATAAGGTTTAGGTGACGAAGAGATTGGAGTTTAAAAAGGCTACTGTTAGTTTTCAAAGAGCCATTGAGAGATGTGAAACTAAGGTCGAGTGATATCACCTGGCCAGATTTAACGCTGCACGTGACACCCTTCCAAGAACAGCAATCACTGCTCTTATTCCACGGACTTGTTTTAGACTCATCAATAGGAAACTCGTCTCTGAACTCCAAAAGAGCATCCTTCTGATCTTGGCGGCAAAAGTGAAGCGTAGGAGAAGCAAGACTGTGGAAAAGGAGGGAGAAAAAGATGGTAATAAAACCAGAAACCCAAGACCAACTGCTCCGGATCACCACCATATCTTTTTTTTTTAAAAAGGGGTTAGGTATGCTTCATTGGCTCTCTGTTTTAAGAAGAGGAGACTCTTTAGTGGGGATGTAAACTTAGCAAGTCTTGCGTCAACCTTGCGTCAACGGTTGACTTTACACAATATGTCTTCCACACCACATAAATCCCTTCCAAAGTCCAAATATCTCTTAATTAATGTTGACCTCCATGACGGTGGTTCGTTTCTTCTTCATAGATATTTAATTTGTAAGTCTTCTTTTCCACAACTCTTATCGTAGAGAATATGAGATATATATATATATATATATATATATATTATTTTTTTTTTGGGTCAACATATATATATATATATTACTCTGTATGTATATTTTGGAATAATTGAATAGTAGTATACTGTACTTAATTGTGTACAAAGAATTATAGTGAAAACTGAAAACGTGTAAGATGAGTAGATGTGTAGGATCATAACACAATTTGTCTAAAACACATAATATCAGAATTGATTTCGTGCATTGACGACTAGATTAGTAGGATGAAAGAAAACCTTGCAAGTAACAGAATTAAAGTGAAAACCTTTAGAAAAATGTTAAGTTGTTATCAATTTTTTGGCGTGTGATAATTGTATTGGAACTAGAACCAAATTATTACTAAAACGCGTAAGATGAAAGCAAATTTGTCACTTTTCATGCATGGTATCTAATAATTTTTATGCTAATTGGCCAATAAATTTAGTAAGTTGTTAACGTGTGGAGCTAAACATTCTACTTTCGTTTATTTTTGAGATGTAAAGCATTTAATGATATGTAAAATAAAAATGTACGCGCTTTTACGACTCAACAAGTAATCATCACCCACACTCACAAGTTACACCGTTGATAACAAACTATGAAACTACTCTGTTATAAATACCACAGATGTGTGTTTAGTTTCTCTATATCTCAAAACACAAAATATCATTACACATACAAAGAAAGAAAAAACAAAAATGGAGAAATCAAATTTCGAGTCACTTATTGAAGATCATCAAATGAATATTCTGTCACGGTTGCCTCTGAAGTCCTTGGTGAAATTCCTCCTCGTTTTGGAAATTTATTTCATAATTATAGGAAAATTAAAAAATTTAAAATAAAAGAATTATAATTAATATTTTTGAAAGTATATAAAACCAAAAGTAATCTATTATATCACTAATTCGAATAGGAAAATTATCTATTAAATTACTAATTTCAATAGAAAAATATGTGCAATTAATAAGGAAAATATTTACAATTTAATTGCAATTATTATTTATTATAATCATATAGTAAATAAGCTAATCATCGGGCAGGTTCTTTCATAGGGTGACAAGTGACCACCCACACAAGTCACAACGTTTTTTTTTTTTTTGATGATGACACAAGTCACAACGTTTTCAGTAACAAATTATGAGATTCTCTTATAAATATCACATCTGCAGCGTGTTTAAGTTTTTATATCTCAAAACACATAGGGTCTGAATGGTAACTGCGGTCGGAGTGGACAAATCTATCTGCGGACCAGACCGCTATGTTTTTAAGTATGGACAACAGACCGCTGCGGTTCAAATCTATTTGTAAGGAAAAGCGGTTCGCCGTTGGTCCGCTGTGGTTTTATTTCTGTTTTCTGTAGACCGCACCACTATGGACTATACATGATGAATGGTAAATAAAAAACGGTTTGATCCGCAGATAGATTTGTCCGCCCCAACCGTTATAACCATTCACACCCATAACATAATATCATTAGACAACAAAACAAGAAGCTGTTGGATGAGAGTACGCAACAAAACACATAACATAATATTATTAGACACATAACATAATATAACTGTTTTGGATGAGAGTACGCAACTATGGGAGAGAACCCCCATAAAGATTCTTCACTGGAAAGAAGCTGTTGGAGAGAAGGAATTTTATTTCCAAGGTACCATTGGAAAAAACGAACTTGTTTTTGCACAATACTCTACCAAACGTGGCAGCCCTGACTACTGTGTGTTGTATTACAATACATAGACAAAAAGTTTCAGAGAGTTTGAGATTCAAGGAGTTGTTGGCAATGATAAAACTGTTCAAACCTTCTTGGATCACGTTGATAGCCTTTACCTTATGTGAACAACAAGAATTGGTCCGCTGATTATGATCAGAGACTCGTTGGTTGTTCACTCTCTCAAAGTCTTATTGTTGTTAATTTATTTACGTATGCTAAATAAATAAATAATAATGGCAGAAAATAAGGCCACAAGCTCATATATGACAAAAAGGAGAGTTTACCAAGAACTACTAATAAACTTTTTTTTAAAGTGAAAACCTTTTTAAAAAATAATGAACTTGTTAAATGTATTCGAAGAACCAAACTACTAAAACGTGTAAGATAGATGAAAACAGATGTGTCACTTCACTTTCATATGCCTAAGGAGCTGGCGGCAACTACGAGTTAAAGCGAGATAGGAAACAATTTATAACTTTTTACTCCTTGCGAATTTCTTCAACCGTAATTAATGTATTGCTAATCTTCACTAAGTCAGAATAGTTAGTAACAAAAGATACTCCCTCTGTATCATAATAGATGATGTTTTAGAATTTTTACATAAATCAAGAAAAACATTTATTATTTAACAATAAGTGTATTATTATTTTCTAATAATATATTTTTATAATTATTAACCAATAATATTTCATCAAACTCTTAAATTTTCATTTAATGATTCTTGAACTTTGCAATTTCTTAGCATTAATTGATAAAAGTATATAGAAAATCATCTATTCTGATACAAAATAAAATCCTACAACATCATCTATTCTGATACAGAGGGAGTATATGTTATCATCTTCTGCTAGTTGATCATACAACAATGAACACATGTCCTAATTCCTAAATGAATGTTTCTAATTCGAAATGTAGTGGAGGGCGACTTCTTCACAATTACGATCTCCCATAAGAGTTTTAGTTTCTAATTAGTGACTAACTGCTCTGTAAACAAATCTCAGCATGGTTACGTTTTATTGTAAATTAATCTAGTTGAAGATAATAATAATTAACAAAATATAGTTGATTGTTTAATGACTTAGACATCATAAATTAGGTCACCACGGAACTTTCTATCTACAATATTTCATGTTTTCTCGTCTTTATAAATTAAACACCGTGATTTTCGTCGACAAACATGTTTAAAGGGTATAAATAAACATCTAGAATGGGCCTTTAACTAAGAAACGAAATACTGTAACACAGTTTTTTTTTTTTGGTTAAAGGGTTTTCTTAATACTGTAACACAGTTCCGAAACTAATTCGACGTTTTTTTCTTATAAACTAAATCGACGGTTTTTTCTTATAAACTAAATCGATGTTACATTAACGTTACGTTTCATAAAGACTAATGATTTGATGATTAGGGAAATACTTGAGAGGATGATTGATGATAAATCGCAAAATTTATAAGATTTGTTGAAATTTTTATAAATTTACTGTAAACAATAGTGAAAGTGAGTAAAACCCTATAAAAATGAATAAAAATGTATCTAACCTACAGTATTTTAAACACCACACATTCCTAAAGTTGTAAGAAATAGACTTAATTAATCAAGAAAAAAATTAGGGCTGGCAAGACAATTGATATTTGATAGCAGCACACTAGGAATTACAAAACACAACGTATACATAATTGTTTTTTGCCAAGGGAGATACAACTAAAGATGTTTATTACATAACTACAAAATAGAAAAGTACAAACATATATATACCAGTATTTTTGGTGAATACCCCTGGCAAATTGAGTAGGAACAGGAACAAGACGTTGGAGAACATATGCTTCACAAATACTTAGAGAGTGGGACGACAAGAGAGATGGGCTTAACGAGCACTTGTGGTGACTCTGAGTTTCTTTCGACCAAACTTTTCAGCGAACCATTCATGATTGTGTGAAGTAAAGATGTATCCGATCACCAAACCACAAAATAGACCAGGTCCATAGGCTATTGCAGCAGCCACCCAGTTGAACATGTTTTCCTCTTCCTCTAACAACTCCTTGGATTGCTGAGATGCAAGACTCGGAACACGATTTTCTCCACATATATCTTCGAGACCATAGAGTCTAGCGTTGCCCACAAATGAAGAACATTTCTGCCTTTGAAATTGTGTGCTTCGTGGCACTGGACCTTGGAGAAAGTTATGGGAGAAGTTCATATATGACAAAAAGGAGAGTTTACCAAGATTTTGAGGGATTTGACCTGACAGCTTGTTACATGAGAGGTCTAACGTCTCGAGCTTAGTCAAATTTGCCAAGAACCATGGGATACCGTTTGTGAATGTGTTACCTGACAAGTCGAGAAGATGCAATTCCTTTAAAAAGCCAACGGATTCGGGAATATTGCCAAAAAAATTGTTTTCAGAAAAATCAATGGCTCTGAAATCTTGCCGGATCCGTTCCAAAACTCATCTCTACTCCTTTATTCTGTTAGTTAGAAGGTTAAGATCCTTCGGGATATATGTCAATCTCGAATATACTGTTAGCTTAGATATGATTCTATCTACATTGTATGTTGTATATATACCTGATGTCTATCAATGATAACACTCACGGAGTTTTCCCAAATAACATATTCACCATTTCCATAGAGCGGTAGATAAGAGAAAAATTCTGGTTATCTTCCATGTACACAAAATTTTCATTAACTAATGTAATCATTTCACGCCAACTGGAAAAAAAGTGAGGTGGGAGTGTTCCACTGAAGCCATTGTGTGATATATATATCAATGATTCTTAAACTCTGAAACCCAGTGGACATGTTGCAGTGATACAATGGCCCATAGAAGTTGTTTGATCTGAGGATGAGGACATGTAAAACTGGTAAAGATCCCAACCAAGATGGAAACTCATCCTTGATTCTGTTGCTTTCAACATTCACAAAATGCAAAGTTTTGCAATTGATCAAGGACTTTGGAAACTTCCCCACCAGCTGGTTGCGGCTAACATCCAATGATCCTAAATTTTTTGCATTGGCAAATAAATCTGGAAGAGTTCCACTGAACTTGTTGTTTCGTAGAATTAGCCCCGTAAGATCAAAATACCGTAAACATGAAGGAATCGCTCCGCTGAAGAGATTGTTGGACAAATCTAAATAGTGTAACCCTTTAAGCTTGCATATCCAAAGTGGGAAAGATCCTTGGAATGAATTTGAACTCAGATCCAACACTCGGATCAACGTTTCTTTTGAAGATAGTTTTTCAAAACTGCTGAAAAAAGTCTGAGAAAACATCACTGATGACAGTCTGGATAACCAACCTGGTACCTCACCTTCCAACTTGTTGTTGGAAAGAACTAATTTACCAAGGCTAACTAGCTTTGCCATAGATCTAGGAATTGTCCCACTGATATTGTTGTCAGCAACATCTAACAATAAAAGGTTGAGAAATTTAGATATGGATTTTGGGATTGAACCATCTAATAGGTTACAAGTAAGGAGTAGAAACTCGAGCTTAGATGACGAAGATATATTAGCAAACTCTATAGGTCCTGTGAATTGGTTTCTATCCATATAAACCCATCTTAATGAAGGAACCGAGAACAAAGATTTAGGAAAAGGTCCGACTAAGGAGTTTGCACTAACATCCAATTTCACCAAGCTGTGTAGCCCACTCATATCAGATGTAAGGGATGTGAAGTTATTATTGAAGATGCCAAAATCGGAAAGCTTTGTTAAATTAGCAAATGAAATAGGAATACTACCACTTAAGCGGTTATGATCAAGTGACATGACTCGTAGTTCGCTTAGGTTTCTGATGGAAGCTGGAACTTCGCCTACCAAATGATTACTCCAAAGGTCAAGAGTTAAGAGAAAATATAGGTTTCCTAGGGAAAAAGGAATTTCTCCTATGAGATTGTTAGCCGCAAGGCTAAGATTTCTTAGCTGTTTTAGATTGCCTATTGAAGACGGAATCTCACCGACCAATCTATTAGAAGAAAGCTCAAGATTTAGGAGACCAGAAAGGTTTCCTAGTGAAGAAGGAATCTCTCTTGTAAGATCGTTAGCCATAAGGTTAAGGGATCTTAGCTGGTTTAGATTGCCTATTGAAGATGGAATCTCACCGACCAATGTATTAGAAGAAAGCTCAAGATTTATGAGACGAGAAAGGTTCCCTAGTGAAGGAGGAATCTCTCCTTGGAGATTGCAACCAGAAAGGTCTAGGTTACTAAGAGATTTGAGTCTAAAAAGACTACTATTAGTTTTCAAAGAGTTGTTGAGAAGTGTTCTATGAAGGTCGAGTGATATCACCTGGCCAGATTTATCATCGCACTTGACACCCTCCCAGAAACAACAATCAGTGCTCTTATTCCACGGATTTGGTTTAGACTCCAAGATCGGAAACTCGTCTCTGAATTCCAAAAGAGTATCCCTCTGGTCGTGGCGGCAAAAGTGGAGCGAAGGGAAAGCAAGAGAGTGTATAAGGAGGGAGAAATATATAGTAATAGTACTAGAAACCCAATAGCAATGGCTTCGAGTCATTATATCTATCTTTTGATGAGTTTTTGTTGTAAGTAATGAGTTATTTGTGCTTCATTGGTTCTCGTTAAAAAGAAAAGAAGAAGAAGAAGAAGAACCCCTTTAGTTGGGCTGTGACTTAGCTATAGCTTATAGGAGTCTTGCGTTAAGTCATGAATCGGTTGATTTGTTCAAGTCTTCGTCGAACTGTACCATTTTGTCTCAAAGTTTCCACGTAAAACATGCGCTAACTATAATCCAATCCTCCTAATATATTTCCTAGGTTTAGTGTTTACTTTTAGTACGTTGGTCACAAGTTGGACCATTGCAGAGAATCATGATTTATGTACGAGCATTCCTATTTGGGGAAATAATCATGATTCATGCATGCATTTACTTTGTTTAAGAAAGAAAAACGATGGATATCCACTAGTTGGATTAATGGCTATGATTCATAATACATTTTTTTACTAATTGGTTTCGTCCTACTTTATAACCTTTTGCTGTCAAAACGACACAACAAACAAAAGTCAAGTGTGTTGCGTGGAAAACGTACGAGAAAAAACCAAACTAACTTCATTTTCACAAAGAAAAAAAAAAAAAAAACCAAAATAACTTTTTAATCATACGATTCATCTATACTATTAAAAGGGAAGCATTTTTAATAAGTAACATAGACTAAAAATTATTACATGAAATGCCAAACATATATTAAATGGATTACGGTTAACCAAAAAATCAGAGCCAAACAGGTATTAATTGATATTTTAGTGTAGATGAACTTAAAGAGAACAAATAAAAATTGCAGCCAAACAATATGATTGCACGATATTAAAGTGTATATTTCTTAAAGTTAAACAAATCTTCCCACAAATCTACCCACGTATTTAGCATGTCAACCTTTAATGTAATATATAACAATTCAAATTATATTGTTACAATTAGGAGATTACAATATTATAATATCTTTCCTTTAAAAAATTATTCCTTTAATAAAATATCATCTTTGACAATTTACACATAAATTTCGGATAATTACCATATTCTAAACGGTTTCGAAATATTCTTATATATAAAATTTTAGCAACTTACCAATTATAATTATAGACGATATGATTAAATCTTAAATACTAGAAAATAATTTTTTAAACATGCCCTACAACTATAAATACAGTAGACGTAATGAAGGTGTAACTCATCTCGAATACTACAAACCATCTAAAATTACAAATTTTTCCAAAAAAAGAAAACAAAAAAATGGCTGCAAACAATGATTTGGAATATACAAGTGAAGATTGTACCCAGTTTGAGGCAATATCCAACTTTCTTAGAAGAAACCTTGAAGATGATACTCGATGATGATGATGTGAGAATACATCATTTATGTGTAAGAAAACTAAGTTAAAAAAAACAGCATAATAGATGAAACAAATTTTATTTTAAATGTTTTTTGTTTTAATCTTCTATATGTCTGTTCACAACTTCTTAATTTTAGGATGGAGTGAAGAAAAAAATGTCAAAGAATTAGAGAGATTTGTGATCTCAATTCTGCACGTACGTGCGGGTCCGAATCTAGAAGACTTACAACAACCATTAGCTTTGCCAAACGTAATTGTACTATGTATGAAAGACTAAGAAAAACTTTATGTTAAAATTGATCCAAAAATTTATCCCCGGAAGCTATTTTACAACTATGCGTACTATTTTTTTTATTTTACAACTATGCATAATATTTGTAATACAATATTTTTACAAAAAAACTCTCAACAAACCCTTCAAAACAAATTTGTAATTAACAACAACATAACAAATTCTTTTAGAAATAAAAAAAAAAACTTATAAAAATATCCCCGCACGTATGTGCGGGTCCGTATCTAGTATTATTTAACTTCAAAACCCCTGTCTCATTAAATTATGTGTATTATTTGACTTGACAATTAATGTGTGACATGGATGAAATTGTCAAGTGTAGAAACTTCATTCGATCACATTATGAATATTAATGCTGGCATGGTTAATCATGCAATTTTACTTTTTATTTTCACTTATAACATTGTGGTTACATGTTGAAACCAAATGATACCATGTTACGATAATACGATCTTAGAGAGACGAAGAGATTTGGGGAAAGCTTGTTATTAAAAATGTTACTATTACTTCTTCTTAAGAGAGTAAATGTTACTATTACTTCTTCTTAAGAGAGTAAAGTTATACAATTACCCTTATACACTATACAAGTATGTAACCAAGACTAATTAAACCAAAACTTAATCTCCAATAGTTCTTGCAGAGAATCATGTTTTATGTCTCATCGTATTCTTCTTCAAGAGCCACAATTCATATAGTAATATAACTTTTCAGAGCTCATGGAGAGTTCTGGATCAGATTATTATTATTTAACACACAAACAAACTGTTTCTTGCAACAGACACGGATTTCCTCATCAACGAGCTATCGGACAAGATACTCTATGAACTAAGACATCGCGTGGTACGCACTTACGTTGGTTTCCAAATTGATACTCTATGAACTGTGAAGACCCATTATGGCCCATATATAAGCTCTTTTGGTAATTAAAATTTGAGATTATTGGCATTTTAGTACATTTTCCAAACTTAATCAATTAGAAATGTAGTACATGCACTATTCATAATTGGACAAACATCTAAAGACTCATACATTTCCTATATATTTTCATTTCTTTAGAAGGAAAAAAAATGATGAATTAAATGGTCAACAATTGTTTTGTAAATAACTCAACTCATTTAACCTATCAATCTGGTTGCAAAAACTAAATTCCGATTAACATTCATGAAACTGCATACGCAAAACTTTGTATTATTAGTAGATTGTAGAGTATGCGTCAATGCGTGTCAGAAAAATATATATATAGCAGAGCATAATCGTGGTTCGTGGAAGCAATTGACTGTTTGTCCTTCTCAACCAGATATGTGAAAGCCATTTAGAAGAACCAACATCGATCAAAGAATACAAAATCAAAGAGTACAAGGATATATAAAATAAAGCCTTATTTGTAATTGAGTTACTTCTGATCGTAAACTCGTTTAATAATACTAGTTTACAGCACAATAGTGAGAATTCCAAAACACAAGTATACATTTTAAAACCAAGATGTATTAAATACCACCAACTACAGTCTACAGTACGTTTATTACAAAACCATAAAATTAAAAATTACAACACAAACGAGGAGACACCTGGAAACAAGACGTAACACAATGCTTAGTTTAGCGCGCGAGACTTAAAGAGATGAGGTTTAACGAACACGTGTGATGACATAAGTTTTTTTTCCTCGACCAAACTTTTCTGTGAACCACTCATGATAGTGTGACGTGAAGATATGTCCGATCACCAATCCACAAAACACACCAGGTCCATAGGCTATTGCAGCTGCTACCCAGTTGAACGTTTTTTCCTCCTTCTCTGACAACTCCTTGGGTTGCTGTTGTGATTTAGGATTTGGGACAAGGCCTTCTCCACAAATTTCTTCAAGACCGTAGAGTTTTGGGTTGTCCAAGAACGAGGAACATTTCTGCCTTTGAAACTGTGTGCCTCGTGGCACTGGACCTTGAAGAAAGTTATGAGAGAAGTTCATGTATGACAGAAAAGAGAGTTTACTAAGATCTTGAGGGATTTGACCTGACAACTTGTTACGTGATACGTCCAATGCCTCGAGACTAGTCAAATTTGCCAAGGTTCGTGGGATATCACTTGTGAATGCGTTTCCTGACAAGTTGAGAAGACGCAACTCTTTCAAAACGCTGACAGATTGAGGGATTTTACCATAAATTTTATTTCCAGAAAAATCAATGGCTCTGAAGTCTTGTCGGATCCGCTCAAAGCTCGTTTCTACTCCTTTATTCACTATTTCCACCGACTGGTAGATTAGAGAATAAGCCGGAAGACTTGCCATGTACTGCCCATTTCCTTCGGTAAGTGTGGTCATTTCACGCCAGTTGGAAAAATAGTAAGGTGGGAGAGTCCCAGCCAAGTCATTATGAGATACATCGATGACCCTTAAACTCTGAAACCCAATGGACATGTGGTCGTGATACAACGGCCCATAGAACTTGTTTGATCTGAAGATGAGAACATTTAGTGATGGTAGAGATCCCAACCATGATGGAAACTTATCCTTGAGTTTGTTGCTTTCCACATTCACAAACTGTAGAGCTTTGCAATTGATTAAAGACTTTAGAAAATTTCCCTCCAGCTGGTTTTGACTAACGTCTAATGATTGTAACTTGGTAGCATTGGCAAATACATCTGGAAGAGTCCCACTGAAGTTGTTGTTCCGTAGACTTAGCTCGGTAAGAGAAACAGTGAGATTCCTTAAACATGGAGGAACCGAGCCGCTGAAGAGATTGTTGGACAAATCTAAGAGACGTAACCATTTAAGCTTGCATATCCAAAGAGGGAACGGTCCACGAAACGAGTTCCAACTCAAATAAAACCCTTTGATTGATGTTTCTTGTGAAGAGTCTTCCAAACTGTTGAAAGAATTGTGAGAAAGCGTCACTGCCGTTAGTTTCCATACCCAACTTGGTACTTCACCTTCCAACTTGTTGTTGGAAAGACGAAAAAAATCGAGGTTGACTAACTTTGACAGAGACTTAGGGATTGGCCCAGTGAAATTGTTGTTGCTTAGATGTAACAGTGCGAGGTTGAGAAACTTAGATATAGATTCAGGGATTGGACCATCGAATTGGTTACTATCAAGGTTTAGAGCCCAAAGCTTAGATGGTGAAGATATATTCACAAACTCTATAGGTCCCGTGAATTGGTTGTCTTTTAAAATAACTGATCGTAACAAAGGAATCGAGAACAAAGATTTAGGAAAAGGCCCGTGAAAGGAATTTGAACCAACATCAAAGTACCTCAAATTGTGGAATTCACTCATGTCCGATGGAAGCGTGGATGAGAAGTTATTATAAGCTAGGTTTAAATAGGAAAGCTTTGTTAAATTGGCAAAGGAAATAGGAATTTTGCCACTTAAACTGTTTAAGTCAAGTGACATGACTCTTAACTCGTTCAGGTTTCCGATGGAAGTTGGAACTTCACCTACCAAACCATTATTTGAAAGTTCAAGACTTATGAGAAAAGAAAGGTTTCCTAAAGAAGAAGGAATCTCCCCTACGAGATTGTTATACGCAAGACTAAGGTTTCTTAGATTGTTTAGATTGTCTATTGAAGCTGGAATCTTACCAACCAATTTATTCCAAAAAAGGTCAACTAGTGTGAGACGAGAAAGATTACCTAGTGAAGGAGGAACCTCTCCTTGTAAAAAGCAGTTACTAAGGTTGAGGTGACGAAGATATTGGAGTCTAAAGAGGCTACTATTGGTTTTCAAAGAGCTGTTGAGAGAGGTGTAAAGGTCGAGTGATATCACCTGGCCTGATTTATCATCGCAACTGACACCTTCCCAGAAACAGCAATCACTGCTCTTATTCCATAAACTTCTCCATGTATTATTAATTGTCGGAAACTCGTCTCTGAACTCCAAAAGAGCATCTCTCTGGTCGTGGCGGCAGAAGTGAACTGTAGGAGAAGCAAGAGTGTGGATTAAGAGGAAGAAATAGATGGTAATAGCACTATAAAAGCAATAACGATGGCTTAGAATCATCATATCTCTTTTTTTTTTTTCTTTGAGTCTATGTTGTTGTAAGTAATGAATGGGTGATGTACTGATGTATGCATCATTGGCTCTCTTTAAGAAGAAGAGACTCTTTAAGTTGATTTCAGTTGATTTCGTCAAAAGCTTCAACTCTGCTTTATCATCAATAATGACTTGTGTCACACGTGTCTAGAAGTTTTCCACGTAAACCACTGACTCAGTCAATGCTCTCCAATACATTATTTCGCAAGTCTTGAAGCTTAGCCAATTTCTATTTAACGAAAATTTATCATCGTTCTTCACAAATTAGATGGCTAGATAATGTCCATCTGAATAACTGATTTGACAAATCAAAAGACTTAGAAATTAACTAAACCCTCTAGCATGGCCGGTCTATAGGGCAATCAACTCAAGCAAAGGATTAAGGCATCAAAAAAATTAGGGCATTTTTTTGTAAAATTATTATAGAGTTTTTATATATATCTAAAGATTTTTACAAAAATGTGGACTTTAATATAAGTACAACTCATAGTTTTTGAGGTTAATTGTTAGTTTTAGTTTTGATTTTTTCCATTTTGAGGTTAATAGTTTGCTTTGTTAAACTATTAGATAAATTTTTTCATCAAAACTAATGTTTTGATTTTGGTTTGTGTTAATAAATTTTCAAAACACTAAACATAAAGTCTTATATACCATTAGTTATAATTTTTTGGTAATATATAAAAGGGCATGTTTTTTAGTTCGGCATAGGGCACTAATAAATGTCGGACCGGCACTGCTCTAGTTACCCAAAAGTTAATTTATAAAGGAACAACCCCGGCAACATACACTGATTTTGGCATCAACAAGCTATCGGATTAGGTTAGATAATCGTCGTTGTATCTCAGAAACTAGACTTTGTGGCTTGTGTGGTTGGTTTTCAAATTAATTGATTGTGAAGGCCAATTAATACGAATGGCCTACATATATGTGATGCGCTCATGCATCTATATAATGCACCTACATTTATTTTTGGTTCGTTTGAAAGAAAGAGTCAAATGAATAATATCTTAATCATTATTATGAACTCATTTAATCTTCGATGGATAAAGTATGAATATTCTCATTATTGTAATTCTATCAATTAGTCAAATATTTTTCCAAATACAGAAAATACTGTACGTGCGGACGGAGTATACTTCTTTCTCTTTATCTTTTATTTCAAAAAATTTGAATGTACGTGTGGACGCTTTAGCTCGTAAGGCGCGTATAAATCCGTACAATGTTTTGTATATAAACAACTTTTCACCTTATTGGCTTTTATGAGCTAATCTTTTGTTGTCAAAAAAAAAAAAAAATACTGTAATTTTATTATTTGAGCATAGTCGCGGAAGCAAATATCCTCCTTAACCAAATGTGAAAGCCAGTCAGAAGGCAACAAACATGAAAGAATAAAAAGAATTTTGCGAACAAAGTAGAAAAAGAAACACATTTTTGCTTTTTTGGCATAAAGATAAAAATATCATTTGCCAAAACCAATGAAAATTCTTTTCAGTAGTATATATAATAGTATCAGACTATCAGTGGGTCACATAAGTAAAAGACTAAGCATATGTAAGAAAAAAAAAAATGTTGCTTAGTTTAGAAATCTCTACTTCTATTATTCTCATGCAAATCAATACTATTAATCTTTACGATTACTATTTACTAGTAGTGACATCGAATGATTACAATTACTAATAAGTAATTCCTATCGCTTTGATCACGCGTCTGCTTAAACCGTGGTATGTGTATTATATACCCATGATAATAATCATTCTGTTAACCCAAAAAAAAAAGAAATCATTCTGTTAACTCAATGTACTATCTGTCAGAAGATCAATGGCATCGAGCAGACACGTTGTCCCCTTTTTTATTCGCTTTTGTTATTATTACACGAACTAGAAAAAAAAGAATGTCCCAGAAATAAAGCAAACAAAGAGAGATCCGTTCCGTGGAATAATATTACTAGTAGAAGAGTAGTAGTATTATAATAAAAACATGCATAAAAAGAGGGACAAACATATAAGAAAGTGGATTAAGGCATCAATTTCGTCTCCATTACACACTAACCTAAACATACGTTTTTTTGATTAAGTCCCAAGACTCGGCGCCGTTATCTTGGCGCCATTCACGCTTCCCCTCTTATCTTTTTGTCTCTTCTTTTTAATTTCACAATCCCTTAAAGTTAAACCCTAACCTAATTTAACTACAAACTACCTAACTAGACTATACCCCATACCATGAACACATTACTATATCCAATTTTAACTCGAAACTACTCATTTTAAAAAAAAATTATGCAGTAATTGCTAGTATATACTAGTAAGTACTAACTACTAAGTAGTAACTAGCAAATCCAAAAATAACAAACCTTTAATAATGATATTGCTCTATTTGAACTAAAAGAATGCACATTTGAAAATAAGATTTTCTTAACTTGTTAACTCTCACAACAAGAGTTGATTCCAACAAGATCAGGCAAACCTTTTTTTTTTTTTTTGGGTGCAAATGTAAAATATCAAGCAATTTATGAATGCTTTTATACCATAAATCATTAAATCTCCTCACCTTTTATAGTACTAGAAACTAGAAAGTCCCGCTTTTACTGTTTTGCATTTGGTCTTTTTGACCATAACTGTATATTTTCAAGAAGACGCAAAGTCGTTATGTGCGTTTATATTTTGTTCATTCAAGCAGGCAAATACTACTTCTTCGGAAATAGGAGAAACTGTTACGACTTTCTTGCTTCCCAATGCCCCCACCAATGCCAAATCCTAGTTTATTCCATTTTTCAACACTTAAAAAGACAAATATTTACAAAGAAAAAATAAACAGGAATTTGAATAGATAAAGAAGACTAAAGTTTAACAATAGACAGAAAAGAGAAAAATAGGATTTGGTTAAGGGACTAAGGTAAGGACTATGCATAAAATAGTTAAAAAAGAGGATTTAGATTGGAGAAATTAAGGTACTTTTGTTTAGGAGCACGTTGATTACCCATAAAGCCATATTTATCGCTTCCATCAGCGCCGGATCATTCTCTCTCCTATCTCTCTTATCTCTGCATCTCCCTTTCTCTATATATATATGTGGACCTGCACGTAATAGATTCGTACCTCAAAAGCAATTTACTTCTCTGTCTTTGGAAAATGACTTCTCCATTCTTCTTTGTTTTCCTTTTCTCGTCTCTTCTCACAGGCAATGTTGATGCCAACCCAAACTACAGAGAAGCTCTCTCCAAGTCATTGCTTTTCTTCCAAGGTCAGCGTTCCGGTCGCCTTCCTAGAGGCCAACAACTCTCATGGAGGGCTAGCTCTGGCCTTTCTGATGGCTCCTCCGCTCATGTACATACCCTAAACAATTTAACCTGTTATATAAACAATATCTTTCTCAGTGACATTGATAACTAATTAAGCAGGTAAATTTTTATATGAACTGCAGGTGGACTTAACCGGCGGGTACTATGACGCAGGAGATAACGTTAAGTTCAATTTCCCAATGGCGTTTACCACCACGATGCTCTCATGGAGCGCACTTGAGTACGGCAAGCGGATGGGTCCTGAGCTGCAAAACGCACGTGTGAACATCCGTTGGGCCACAGATTACCTGCTGAAATGTGCTAGAGCCACTCCAGGAAAGCTTTATGTTGGGGTAGGAGATCCTAATGTTGATCACAAATGCTGGGAACGACCTGAGGACATGGACACACCACGTACAGTTTACTCTGTATCCCCTTCTAACCCCGGTTCTGATGTTGCAGCTGAAACAGCAGCAGCTCTAGCTGCAGCTTCTATGGTTTTCAGAAAAGTTGATTCTACGTATTCGCGTTTGCTGCTGGCAACAGCTAAAGATGTGATGCAATTTGCCATTCAATACAGGGGAGCTTACAGTGATTCCCTTTCTTCATCCGTCTGTCCTTTCTACTGTTCCTACTCTGGTTACAAGGTCTGCTTTCATATGTTTCATCTCTCAACTAAACCACTCTTTACGACAACATCGGATCCTCATTTTGAAATGTGATTTTCTGATAACAGGACGAGCTGATGTGGGGTGCTTCCTGGCTGCTGAGAGCAACCAATAACCCATATTACGCAAACTTCATCAAATCTTTAGGAGGTGGAGATCAACCTGACATCTTCAGCTGGGACAATAAATATGCTGGCGCCTATGTTCTTCTGTCACGGGTTTGTCTCGTTTCTTATAAAAACCCATGCTTTAGCATCAGACTATCTGACTCACTAATTCAAAATCATTACTTTTGGCAGAGAGCATTACTTAACAAAGACATCAACTTCGAACCATACAAGCAAGCAGCTGAGAATTTCATGTGCCAAATCCTTCCAGATTCTCCTTCCTCATCAACCCAATACACTCAAGGTAATGATCTAATTCTCCATATCAAATACCTAATAACAACACAAACCTCTTCATGTTATACTAATGATAAAACCTTTACTACTTACAGGGGGATTAATGTACAAGTTACCTCAAAGCAATCTGCAATACGTAACCTCCATAACATTCTTGCTCACGACTTACGCCAAATACATGAAAGCCACAAAACACACATTCAACTGCGGAAACTCTGTTATCGTCCCCAATGCCTTGATAAGCCTATCGAAGCGACAAGTTGATTACATAATCGGAGATAACCCAATCAGAATGTCGTACATGGTTGGGTTCGGATCCAATTTCCCCAAAAGAATCCACCACAGAGCATCTTCGCTTCCTTCCCACTCACTACATTCCAAATCCCTAGGCTGCAACGGCGGATTTCAATCATTCTACACTCAAAACCCTAACCCTAACATTCTGACAGGAGCAATCGTCGGAGGTCCAAATCAAAACGATGGGTATCCAGATCAGAGAGACGATTATAGCCACTCGGAACCGGCGACTTACATTAACGCCGCCTTCGTCGGACCTTTGGCTTACTTCGCCTCCGGTCGAGCGGGTTGAAATTGAATCCGCCACCGCCGTGCTTTACTCCGATGTGTGTGTAGTGTTCGTTTTGCTTGTTTCCTGTTTTAGTTAAAGATCCGTTGGCCCAAGCCTAACGTGAAAAAATCAGTTAAGTGTTGTAAAACTCTTAATGGGCTAAGACCCAATATTAATGGACCCGGCCAAAAATATTCTCGTGGTCTTTATATAGTTGATGTTTTTATAACATTAGCATGAAGAAGGTTTACATGATTAACGATATCATCTATATACTAGAATTTGAACCCGCGCATACGCGGAATTTTAATTTTAAATATTTTTATCAATATAAATTCTTGAGCTCAAATATATTTATTGAAACTTTTGAGTATAAATCTATATAAACATTAAACTTACTTTACTAAGTAACATACAATATATATATTGTTGAAGATAATGTTTATTTGTTATATTATTTGCGAGGGATTTTAGTTTAAATTTTTTAGGAATAAGAATTATTGAATATAAATATAATTAATCATTTGAAGTTTAAAAGATAAATCCAAATAAAAGATAAACTTATTTTACTAATCTATATATAATATATATATTTTCTATTGTCGCAATAATGTTTTTTTAGTAAATCAATAATATATCATGTAGTAACAAAAAATAACTTAAGAATTTCCCTCGAAGAGTACATTCCATATTCATATCCAATGAAAACATCATTTTAAAATTTCTAACACCGAATATCGATCGTTGACCTAATTATAGAGATCATTTAAACATATCGATATCCCACATTAAATGCAAATATACAAAGATTCATGAACATTTTTAGTGTTATGTCGCTACAACGGAGTTGTCCAAGTGCATCACCTGCCATAATAGAATTTCTGACCAAGTCATGAATGCTTAAATAGTGAAATGATTAAACCGACATCCGTTCACTAATCCAAGACTAAAACTCTCATATGTTATTTTTAGATGTTAATTTTGTGATGCAGCCTCAGCTTCGTCTTCTAAAGAAAACATGGTGTACTTTAATAATATGTTGATTTTGGCAATATTTTTGGTTAAAAGTATTTGATCTAAATTGATAAAATCTCAAACATGTTATATATATATATATATATATTTATCATGTTATAGAATTGTAGCTCCGGTTGATAATATGCATTCTGAGATATGCTATACATGTCACTTTTTTGTAACGACTTATATATCATTTTTTCTATATTTTGTGATCAGTGATTTTGTGTTTTTTTAGATGGATTATTTTTTCAAGATTCTTTTTCATAGTTTTTCCCCAGAAAAAATTGTGACCCTTACAATATCTTCGTTTTAGATCAAAACTTTTAAGTTGAGTTGAGTAATTAATCTTTTATTTTTCTATAATTGAAATTGTTTCTTAGAAACTAATGTTTCACTTCAATTTTATTTTTATGTTTAGAATTTTATAAATACAATTACATAAACATTTTTTTTACTCCACCATGCATTTAAATCTTACTTATATTCTAAATTTGGAATATAATCATTTTTGGTTAAACTTTGAATAATAATATTATTACTAAAATAATAATATTATTACTAAAATAAATCAATAGTATTATTTTTACTATTTATAAATGTCATTTATTTAAAACATTTGGGTTTAATATGGGCTTTTAAAGTTTTAAGAACCAATAGATTAGAAGCTATATAGTGGATTAGTGTTTAAGATTAAGCCCAAATAAAAAAAATGAGTTGATGATGTGGCAGCAACAGAAATGAGTAAAGTTAACTTTATATATATAGATTAATTACTCTTAATAAAACTAAGATTATTGTTGGATATGGATTTCACCCAGCCTTAACAGGCTTTCCTACAGGCCCATATCGAAACAGTCACCCCAAAATCCAGGAGTGTAGACTGACTAACTCCTACTTATCGGGCCGACAAAGCTCCTAGAAGGCCCAATTGAGACGGACAGCCCAATAAGTGACGGCCCGAATAAGAACGATCACCGAATTTACTTGAAGACAATCCCACATCGATCCCGAGGCAGGGAAGTGAAGCGTCCCATCAGCTATAAATACCGAGGGAGCGGCTTGCAGAAGGGATCAAGTAACATTGGCCAGGAGTCAGGAATAAATCCGATTCTAAGCTATAGTTCAGTTAGTCATTTTGAGAGTACAATTCTCTGTAATTTGCCGATCGGCTCATAACGGTTATATTGTAATTCGACGATCTTTGACTATCTTAATAAAAGTCATTTGTTTCGCCCTTCCTAAATATCATCCCCCGAGTTAGTAGAGATACTAGTTCAACAATTATTAAGATAGTTTAATATTTTTTATTTTTTATTCAATTATTTGATTTTTAAAGTTATTATTGTAGCATTTTATTTTCAAAACATGCAACTAAACTATTACCCTTATCCCACCACCCTATCTCTGCTCTAATGAAATCCTGTGAGTTTTGTATATTCATCTTCTGTAATCAACCCTTTCTTTTGTTTTTTCAAAGCGGTCTCGATCCAACTCTTCTCTATCTTCAGCTGTTTGGATTGCTTGTCTCCACGTCCCTGTTAACTTTCTTCACCCTTTACTAGAATCACTAGTAGCACAAGCCTTTTTGGAGTGTTTCTTGCCTCTCACTCTTTTCTCTGCTTGTCCTCCCTCTTTCCTTGTTAAGTAAGTTTTGCTGTCTTTGTTTCTCCCGGGTTTTGCCCCTGCATTTATTACAAAACATTCGGATTCAGAGAAATGCCTAGTGCCTACTTGTTGATGTCTTGTCTCAGAGAGCATTCGATTCCTGATAACATTACCGACTTGAGACTACAAAATCTTGTTTGTGTCCCCTAAAATATGAACCTTGATGTCTCTCTATATGTAAAAGACATTCACTTTACCAAAATGGTAACTAGGTAACTAAGAAAGCAGAGGATATCGTAAATGTTTCAAGGATAGAAACCTACTTGAATTTTATGTCGTCAAAAGTAACGCCTTCGACGGGTGTGAAACCCTCATTAGAAAGAGGCCATATCCCATGGCTAGCTTTCCGATTTCAAGTTCCTGCCATCTGCAAGTAAGCAAAAAGGAAAACTTTTCAATAATAAAAGCTTAATAGCTAGAAAAATGTTGGGAAAACAGGGAAAAAAAAAAAGACTACTGAGAGCCTCATGAACTAACCTGAGAATGTTAAAGCAGTGATGCTCCTTCCGAGCTTTGACAAAATAATTCAAGAAACAAAATGCCTTTTTTCCCTTTAACCACACTGCTTGGTCCTTCATGGCAGCTGCACGTATCTGAATACATTGTAGCAAATACATTGTAGCGGCATGCAAGTGTTTTCTTACCATCGGGATGACATCGGATGCGTTCTCAGAGCATCTTCTTTCTTGAAGAGGGTTCTTCTTATGTGCATAAACCCTACATATTCTTTCTCCTACACACAAGAAAAGTTAAATTTTCAGCCTTTCTTACTCTGTAATGTAATTATACTGAACACCAGGCACAAGAGGGAATGTATAAAGGTTCTGCTCATCAAAAACACAATGAAAAGCCAGTCCTTCGTTGTTTCGGCAAGCCAGAAATCATGCTATTCACCTGCTTCTGGAATCCTATCTCCAAAAGCCTATCTGCCTCATCTAAGATTAGAATCTATATATTCAAAAATATTTATGCATCTATACATATTAACCAGTCCAGCTATAAAATCAACACACCAATCTTGAAATATAAAGAAAACTTCATTCGTTCCATTATCTCTGAAAGCCTACCAGGTGTGCCAATCAAGAGATTGGCTCCTTCTGCTTCAATAGTCTTCATGTCAGCTTTCGCCTTTCTGCCTCCAACAAGCAGAACAGAGTTCACATTTTTCAGTGTAGAAACAAGCGGCTGTGCAGTGTCATATATTTGCTTTGATAGCTCTCTCGTTGGCGATACAATTAGTACCTGGTGAGGCTTGGGAGGATAGGAGTATAGGAGGGGGATCCACGGATGAGTTCGACGAGTGGGACGAGGAAATCTAGGGTTTTCCCAGAACCGGTGGAGCGTCGACGACAACATCCTTGTTGCTGCAGAGTAAAGGGATCATCTCGGCCTGAACAGGAGTACAGAACTCGAAAAAGGACCGTTTTAGCGCTTCGATAATGTCGCAGGAGAGAATAGGTTTGACTGTCTGAGGTTGGAGCACCGCGTCTCCGTTACCGCTTTGTTAGTGTTCGGCGATGAATCCATCACGACCGCCGCGTTCTTACCTTGGCTGGACTTTTTAAAAATCTCCAGTGAACTGACCTATTTATACCTTTTTATTAGTGACAGACAAAACGCAGCGTATTGATCGATTCAGTTTGGTAATATTGGATTTTTACGTCGCAAAATTAGACACGGAGGACTGAACCGCTGAAGAAAAATGTGTTACAAAAATTTCACAGATAACGTGACGAGCAAGGTACATGATCCACACAGATGAAAATAGTGAAAATATTATAAATAAATAAAAAAAAGAGTAAAAATGTAAAAAGAGGTCGGCCAAAGCGAGGTCGACGCACATGAATACGCCAGGTGTCGGAGGAGAAGGGAGCAATCGAAGCTGTCTCTATCTCTCTCTTTCTTTACGCCACGTCATTTTGTTCACATCATGTTGGACCCATTGCCTCATTCTCCTTCTATATCGTTCACTAGTTTCCTATTTTTGAATACGATTGTATTTGATTTTCAAATTTATTACTATACCATTACCAACCAAAGCATTTCTGTGAATTATTATTACTAGATATGAAGACAATAATAGTATCTAGCTTGTATAACTTTTCAAATTGGCTAGCTACTTCTATATACGAAGCACTGGAATACAAACAAATTTCCCCAAGATCATCAACTTACTCAAAGTATAAGTGTATAACTTAAGTGTTAAGTGATTTGGACAATCAACAAAATGGTTAGTGATTAAAATCCTAAGTTTATAAGAGGATGCCATTAGGTTAATTCATCTGTTTTTTTTTTTTTTGGGTTCGATATATCGGTGTTATTGCTGATTTTGAAAGTGTTAATAGAAATTATGAGATCGTAACATCGTCAAAGTTTGGATACCTAATTGCCAATCTAAACTAGCATATAGTATGTTTGCAGTTTGTAATATATAGCATCACATGTATTATTTATAAATTATAATTTCTAAAACATGTACGCTTGAAGCGTTGAAATATCTTTAATCGATCATCCACGCATAATTATTAATTAGCGCAGAATAGAGTTTATATTTGTTCTTTTCTTTATCCGGTTTATAATTACTTAAAAAATTGTCTAACCAATTATATCGAATTGTCTACTAAATTCAATCTGATGTGGCCGTTAGATTCATATGATTCATCTACTAGAAACGAACGAAATTTTGTCCTCATGTCGTCGTGATATTTGTGACCGACGCCAAGCTGACCAGCTGTAAGTCGTGATCCATAATAATTCGAACAAATCAATTATGCATGAGTAACTTTGAAATACGATAACCAAAAATATCTGCAGCCAAACGCGTAAAATGAAAAACGTTATTTTTAAATATTTTAAACGGAAAGCGGAAAACGATAACACAAGACAATCATTCTTGTGGCAAATAAAAAAAAGACAATAAGCCAAAAACAAAACTGAACTTTTTATTTTTATTTTTGTTTAGTGAGACTAATTATAAAGTATCTAATGCTTTTTTCCGCTAAACGATTTAGTATAGTTTTTGGTTTTAATTTTTTGGGAGATTTAGTACTAGTATTATAAACCAAAATGAAGTAATTAAGAAAATCAAAACAATCATAAAGGTGAATTTTCAACCTAGTATTTTAAAAACAAAAAGTTAAGAGTCCTAGGAAGATTTACTTAGGGGGTGTTATTGGATTGTGGTTTTTAAAGGAGTTTGATGTATTTAAGAATCAGGTGTTATTCAATTGGGTATTTTTAAAAATCCATTAAAATCTAGTGTTATTCAATATCTACTGGATTTTGTGTGATTTTGGATTTCAACGTACTTTGCTTCTAAAATATGAACAAACACAATACCACACTTTTCTCAATCATTTCATTTTCTTTTCCTCTCTTTAGATGGATCTCTAGCCTTTGACATATTATTGTTTGATTTTTTTTCTCAATCCTTTTATATAATCACACTTATTCATCAGATATGTATTATTTTTGAGAATTTTTTTTTGTGTTCTTTAACTTTTTTTTCTGGGTTCATGATCTATAACTTTTTTTTTTGGTTTATGATATAATCACACTTTTTTTTTCTGGGTTCAATCTCTGTTTCTTCCTCCTCAAACCCTTTGTATATAATCACACTTATTCATCAGATCTGTGTTTTTTTGTATTCTTTAATTTTTTTTTCTGGGTTCATGACATCTGGGTTCTTTAATTACACCAAAAATCTGGATTGAAAACAAATACAGTTTAATTCAAGTTTTCTATGACATGTGTAAAAGTCTGGGTGTTATTAATTTAATATAATTTTGGTGTATAACACAGTTTATGGATATATATATATTTTTTCTAACAATAACTTTTTAAAAAATCCATAACAGTCACCAAAAATACATTATCAATAACTTTCAAATCCACCTTATATGCATTATAAAGTCTACACAAATGCATTAGACTTTTAAATCCACTAATGTCCTGGGTTAATTAAAATCTATTAAAATCCTCAATCCAATAACACCCCCTAAGGGTTTAGCAATTTGAAAAAGGTTTAGCAAGACAATGATTTACTTGTCTTCGTAGAAAGAAACTGAAGGAGTGGGAAACTGTAATTTTGCTTTCTCGAAAGCTATAACAATTTAAATACGCTGAAAATATTTGGCAAAGGCCATAACTACATATATCCATGATTCCATTAACCCCACAAATGAATTATCAATATCCCCATAGTATTAATTAAAAAAATAAAATAATTAGTAGTAATTAACATTTGGGTAGATCCAAAAAAAATTCAAAATTCTACTAAAGCAAATAAAATCAAATCAAAGTTGAGAAACAATGAATAAAGGAAACCTAATGAAGTAAAAAATTTTTAGTCAAACATAAAGATTTAAGGGAAAATTATAAATAAAGGATCTTTTTCCAAAAATTTGGCCATCTATACTTTTTTTTCAAAAGTTTGGTTAAATAGGTTTTATGATATAAAATTAGCCAATTATGCCCTTAATTGTTTTTTTTTTCAGATAAATTTTGTTGATTTTTTGTCTCCTGAAATTAAGAAAACATCAATTAATCGGTTTTTGGGGCTTCATCGAGTGGGCCTAAATTGTTGTTTTGGGTTTTGACAAAGTAAGGGAAATTGATCGATTGGAAACCAATTAAGGTTAAAATTTTTTCCCAAAAGGGCTAATCGCGACAAACCCTTCCGCCGTATCTCACCATCGTCACCATCTCGTCTTCACCATCTCACCGTCGTCTCTCACCATCGTCACCATCTCACCGTTGTCTCTCTCCATCTTGACCATCTCACCGTCGTCTTTCTCCATCGTCACCATCTTTCTCCATCTTCACCATCTTCCGCCGATTTGATTTCTTTACCTTCCACCGTCTATCCATCTTCACTGTCTTCCGCCTTCTATCCATCTGCTTCTTAGTCGTTTTGGTGGTCTCCTCTTCACTATCTCAAGGTCAATCCGGTTGAATTTCTCTTCTCCATTTCTCCTTGTCGATCGAATTGGGTAAGTTAATTTGTGTTTTTTTTTTTTGCATGTTTAAATTTTGTCCTTGTTTAATCTCGATTTCAATCTAGAATTGTCTAATGATAATTAAATTATCAAGTTTTCAGTTTGGATTTCTCTTAATCACGACTCCATGTTTATCGAATTTGGTATGTTTAATTGTGGAATTTTTTTGGTAATTTTTAACTTTTATTCTTTTGTAATCTCTATTTCAATCCAGAATTCAAATGAACATCAAAGTTTTTTATAGAACATCATAGTTTTAGATCCGTTTAGCATATTGACCATATAATTCTTGATTTTTTTTTGCATGTGGATTATTATTTTTTGTTTTCTATTGACTTTAAAGTTAAAATTGTGTACCAGGGTTGATGAAACAAGATCGATAAAGCTAGTTAACTAGAACAAGAGTGATGATCGAAACATTTGTGAACACTTTTTTTGAACGATAGGGTTAGTGAAAAAGTTTGCATAAATCTCTTTTTCATATAAAGTTCTTCGTTTCTTCTTTTTCTTAGTTTGTTTGATTCTAAATAGGGTGATATGAGCTTAGATATGAGTGATTACGGTATTGATTGAAGCGTATCCACACTTGTAGCAGCAACAGATTGTAACGTTGTTTTGTTTTTATCATCATTTAGTTAAAAAGTTTGCATACATCTCTTGATTTTAGCTGTGTTTGAGAAAGTTTGCATTAATCATATGGATTTATTGACTGCTTCTCTATATCAGTCATGACCCTCTTTATATTCTCTTTGCAGTCAATTATATTTGGCAGAGATTGACCTTGGCTGAGAGCAGAATTGGATCATAAGGAGCTTTTGTCAATGTCCTCAACAAAAGCACCATCAGATTCTGATACAAGTAAGAACCGTGATTTTTTTTTTAAAATCGTATCTCGTTTGTTCTTTTTTTTTTTTTCAAGTTCCTGTTTGCATCTAAATGATTAGTAGTCTTAGTTTTCATTTATGCTTTGGACTTAAAAGGTTTGCGTATGTTACTTGTGAATCATTTTATTCAACTGTGAATTATTTTTTGGGTTTTATATATCTGGAATCACGGTTTGGTTCCATTTTGCATATGTTATTGTTTTTAAAATCATGTGTTGCATCTAAATGATTAATAAACAAAGTTTTTTTGTTCGTAAATCATAGCTTTAGTAATCTGTATTTTCTTAAACTAAATGCTTGTTTGGTAGGAATTATATCTTGTTTGTTGACCTTATAAGCATTATATTTACACAAATACATTATCTCAAGAAATTGAGTAAGCATCATCTCACGGTTTGCTTCCTTTTTTGCGTATGTTGCATCTAAATGATTAATAAACATAAACAGATTTTTTTTCTTCTTAAATCGTAGCTTTAGTAGTGTTTGACTCTATTGGTTCTATTGGGCTTATGGATTGACTCTATTGGTTCTATGGACTTATAATTCATACTTTTAGTAATCTGTTTTTTTTTGTTTTGCAAAATTGAAGTCTCATATCTTTGTTGATTTATTTTAGTTTTGGCTAATTTATACTAATTCATTTTTTACTTTTTTCGGCAGGAATGGTAAAGAAGTACCCTAAACGGCTTATGGAAGATGGAAGCGAGCCACAAGTTGGACAGATAAATAACACTTGTCGAATGTCAATCTTACACAAAATCAAGAAGGCATTACCAGAAGAGTATGAGATTGTGAAGGGTGATCCAGTTTTCGCATCTGTATTTGCATTGTATGAGAATGGTCTTGGGTACTCAGCTCGGTTGATACACAGCATCATGTGTAGGCAGTTGGTGACTAAGAGAAGACATGAGCTGTGGTTTGTGTTTGGTAAGAAGCCGCTTAGATTCTCAATGCAAGAATTCCATGCAGTTACTGGTCTTAAGTACTCAGCCGATTTCAGTCATGATTCAGAGAGTTGGATAGATGATAATGGGTTTTGGAGCAAATTGTTGAAGAGAGGTGGTATCATTACCATTCAAAACTTGATGAAGACCCACCTTGAAGCAGCTCCATCATGGAGAAAACAAGAAGATAGAATTCGGTTTGTGTATGTTTGTGTGATTGCTGGGTTGGTAGTGGCTAAGGATGAGAAGAAAGCTATACCACATTCATACATCAAGCTGGTCATGGATCTAGAGAAGGTTAGGACTTATCCTTGGGGTCTTGTAGCTTTTGACCATTTAGTTAGCTCTATAGTGGAAGCAAGAAAGAAACTGAAGAACCCCATTAGTTACATCCTCAATGGTTTCTCATATGCTCTTCAAGTTTGTGTTATGGAAGCCATTCCTCTCATTGGACAACTTATGGGAGAGAAGATTGACACAGAGATTACACTTAGCCGAATCTCTAATTGGAAAGGTGCTGCTAAAGTATCATATGATGAGCTCCTCTTTTTAGAGAAATCAATTGGAAACAATGTCAGTTGACTTCTTCTTTTTTCTTTTAAGTTTATATTCGAATACATTGAGTTTTTTTTTGAATTGGTTTCTTTGTTTTTGTTTTGTCAGGATGTTGTTTATCCATGCATTTCCTCCACTGGAAACTTTGATGTATTGGAGTCCATTGAATTTTTGAGGGGTGATGAAATTGAAGATTGTGAAGTGGACAACTTGGAAGCCTTGATCAGATCTGACTATGATTTTGGAGATCATATTTGAGAGAGTGTCGAAGGATATGGTGTGGAAGATGATAACATTGAGGATGCTGGTGTAGAACAATCTCAGACTATTGGAGGGGACAATGAAGTTTCGGTTGGAGAGGAGAGTGGTGAGAAGCAAGCTGATATCCCAGAAGTGTCTACCTTGAAGAAGAGGAAGAAGAAGCTAGCTGATATCCCGGTTCGTATGCCACCTAAATTAAATAAGTCAAGTTGTGATTGTGGAGTTTATGCCCTGAAGTATATCGAGTGTCACATGCGTGGTCTATCTTATGAGTTGATTGACGATGAAAACATCTAGCATGCTCGTTTGAAGTTGGCAGTCGATCTTTGGTCAGCAGCAAAGGATCCTGTGCTAGTGGAACGAATGAAAACTTATGTGCGTCCAGTGTATGCGGCTGAGTTTGTAGACCTTGGCTAATTTTTAAGTGTCTTTATGATTGTTTTGTAAATGATGGTTTTTGATGCTTTTGCTTGTTAGACTAATATAAGACTCATTAGTATTAATCCTTGATGTATATTTGCTTTAGGACTGACTAATATGAGACTCAATAACATAAGGTCATAAGCATAAGAACACAAAAACATACACGATTTAAGCATACCGATGACCCGATGTAAGCATACCGATGACCCAGTTTTTAATTTTAATATTTAAGAAAAAAAATAAAATTAGGGATCTTCTTTTCCAATACTTGATCTTCTTCTCCAATACTCTCTTATTCTTCTTTCCCGATACTTTCTTGTTCTTCATCGTAAAAACTGATAGGAGCCATGAGCCAACGTTCTTCGGCTGGTTCGTCAGGGTTACCGTCGAGAAGTTCTCAGGTTGGAGTTCCGTGTAGATGCTGGTGTGGTGGAGAGATTAGAACCTACACCTCAAAGACAGAAGAGAATCTCTGTAGAAGATTTTACAGATGTGTTGTTGGTGTGAAGGTAATTTACTTTTATCAGTCGTTATTCATCACAATAGCTGAAATTTATGAAATATTTTTATCCAAACAATGATTTTAGGAGAAGAAGGAGAAACACATGTTCCGTTGGGTTGATGATGCTGTTCTAGAGGAGATTAGGATGGTTGAAAGCAAACAAAACCAACTCTTAGAGGATCTAAAAAAGATGGTAACAAACAATGTGGAGCTCCAAAAGGAGATGGTGAAGGAGATGGAAGAAAAGATGGAGAAACATATGATTGAGATCATCAGGCAAGAGCTAATGGTTGCAAAAAAGAGTAAGGAGAAGTCGAACAAGCAGAGGATTTGTGTACTAGTCGTATTGGCAGTTTCAATGGCGTGGCTTTATAAGAAGATGATATGATGTCTTTGCTTTCTGTATTTTGTTGTTATGCTTAACACTTTTTGTTAGTCTTGTTTTTTGTACTCTGGTTTTAATGAAAGTTCGATTGAAAGAAAACTCCAACAAGGAATTTCAAAACACATGAGTGAAAGTTTGATTGAAAGAAAACACCAGCAAGGAATTTCAAAACACATGAGTATTTTATTAGTCTTAAATCAACACCATTAATGAATTTCAAAACAAATGAGTCTACTAATCGAAAATAAAAATCATCAAACACCATCATTCATCACAAAGGTCCTGCCGAGAAACACAACCCACGAATTTCAAAACAAATGAGTCTATTAATCGAAAATAAAAACCATCGAACACCATCATTCATCACAAAGCAACTGCCGTGAAACACAACCCAGAAGCTACCTGAAACATAACGAGTACCATAATTATAAAAGAAATCAAAAATTCAAAAACAGGAATCTTAAGTTGATGCACTAACCATTGTTATATCACGATATCACATGTCGTTCTGTTATGCCCTTCTTTGCCACACCGCGCACACTTATGTCTGTTTGACCCTTGTGAGTTTTGTGATGATTTTATCTTGTCTTCAGCGGATTCATATCTTCTTTTTCTTCGCCGTCCTGGATGTCTTCTTGTTTCAGGTGGTTGAACTTTTGCATCTTCAACATGCTGTCGGACTCGCCATTCTTCTTCAGGAACACCTATTGGATTAAGAGTTTCCTCATATTGCGATCTCCATGCAGTAGTGGTATACACATCATCAGCATAAGGATATAGATCCTTGCCTATATCAAAAGCTCCTTTTATAGCATGTCTACAAGGGAGTTTTTGGATGCTGAACTTTCCACATGAACAAGTCCTTCTTTCTAAGTCAACAATGTAGTCTACTCCATTACCTTTAACCTGGATCTGCGATCTGCTCATCAAATAACCGTTCATGAATTTACCTTTCACTATTCTTCTTGAAATCTTTTTCTCCACCTAAACAGTTAAAGGATCTTTATGCTTTGCACTTAACTCTCTATTCTCATAAAACCAGCGTGTCATCATTTCTCTGATGCTGTCTAACAAAGGAATTATTGGATACTCTTTGGGTGTCCTCAAAGCAGCATTGATTGATTCAGCTGCATTGTTGGTGTTAATATCATACCTATAACCCGAAAAATGACAGCGAGCCCATTTTGTCACATCGGCTTCCTCTATATAACTTCCAATAGCAGGACTAATATTATTAATTCGCCCAAACTCTTTCTCAAACTCAGCAACTCTATAAGCTTTTGATGCTTTTGCAACCTTACCAGCGACACCTCTGCCCTTATGATATGTTATCACATTACTAATCAAGTGGTGGATGCAAATACCATGTTTAGCCAATGGATAGATGTTTCCAATTGATTTAGCAATCGATGTAGCTCTATCTGACACAAATGATAAACCTTCTTCATCAGCTATAACCATCTTAAGTTGCATAAAAAACCACTCCCATGAACAATCATTCTCAGAATCAGCAATTCCAAATGCGATTGGATACAAATTGGAGTTACCATCTACAGCTATAGCAACTAGGAGAACCCCTTTTATTTATTCTTCAAAAATGTACCATCAACTACTATCACTTTCCGCATTGACTTGTAGAACCCTCTTGTTGATTGACCAAAAGAAATAAATAGATATTTAAATCTTCCCTCAAAGTCAATTTCATAATTCGTGAACGTACTAGGATTCGCTTCTTGTAGCATGTGCAAGTATGTTGGAATCTTAGCATAACTTTTCTCAGGAATTCCTCTAACTTCGTTAACTGCATACTCCCGAGAATCCCAAGCTTGGTGATATGTTAGCTCGCAGCCGTACCTTGAACGAATAATATTAACTATATCATTCGGTTTAGGACCTTCCTTCACACCCTCATAGCTTTGCTTAATGAGATGTCCAATTGTTCTTGCAGATGGAGTCCTACAAAATGAGTTTTTTTTGAAGGGGCACATGTACGGTTACCCACAAACTTGTTGATTTTGAAATATGTAGACGCTTGTAAACACTCAGCCCGGAGACGCCAGTTACAAACACTATCAATGCAGCGTATACACCACCATCTCTTATCAGATTTTGTAATCTTGTAGTCGCAGTTATATTTCATTGCATACATTTCCATAGTAGCCTATAAAGCTTCCTTACTGCTGAAATATTCACCCTTTTTTACCATTGAATCTTCCAACTTAAAACCAGCAACATCAACAAGATTAGCATCAGTACGCTTTTCTAATACATCATTAGTCGGCTTTGGTGAATTCCTTGAAATAACACCTACTGATTTTCCCACATCAACTTCCACATTACAACCATCGCTACTATCAACTGGGAACTTATTCAGATCGAACTGGACTTTACTCATATCACCTTCATCAACTACTCTTTTGAAAGTAACACACAACCGAATCATGTTTATCTTTTTCAGATATGCAAGAAAAATTTTCATACCTCTATCATTTGTCACAACAACAGGAGGACAATCAACTTTAACCTCTGTGGGTAGATAACTGAATTCCACATCAAACATATTTTGCTCTATTTCATAGTCTTCTGAAACCATAACCTTCAACTCTTCAAGAGATGTAGTGGGTTGCAAAGTCAGTAATCTAGCACGTTTTTCTTCATCATCAATAAATCTCCACTCCTTCTTGGCATCCAGTGTCCATACACCACAAGTAACATAGATTTGCATCATGAACAGGTAAGTGAAAGCTTTTGTGGAAGGTGGAAGAGATGGTGATCGATCACGTTAAGGTATAATGTCGATTTTTCTTAATTTGTTTATCTTCTAAATAATTTAGAATACGCATTCTAAAATGTATTAGAACAAATCTAAACAATAATTACGAAATCTTAACCATAAATTAAGAATATTTAAAAAATATTTAAAATTATTCACTTTCCTTATTTAATTTATTTTCTTTCTATTTTAGGGTATTCTAAGGTTTACAGATTACAAATTCTAAAAATTTCTATGATATATCTTCTACTTCTTTTAGTATATAGGGTAAAACGTAGAAAACGAATTCTGAATTGATGTAAAATGAAGAAAAACGTAGAATACATATTCTTAATTTTGTAGAACATACAAAATTCAGGTTCTGAAATTTTTAGAACAAATTTTCCGTCTAAACTTCTTAGAACATGTACAAACTGTAGAATGAACAATCTAAATGTTTCAGAAAGAGAAAAAATCGTAGAAAGTCTATTCTAAACAATTTAGACCAGAAATCAGCAATTTACAAACTGATTTTTGACACCCAAAACATTTTTTTTTCAAATTTTTTTTTAACAGTTGTATACTAACATGGGTTTTCTGTTTGTTTATTGGTTCATATTTTTCAAAACTTCACTATTTCTATTAGTAGGGGCATTTTCGTCACAATTGATAATTTTGAAAAAAAAGTGTAGATAGCCAAATTTTTGAAAAAAGCTCTTTTATTTATAATTTTCCCAAGATTTAAATTTAAAAAAAACTAAGAAAGGTGAATATTTTATTTGTTAACTACTACTATAATCACTTTACAGCTAAGCTGGCACATATACATGTAATTTAGATTAGAAGGTAACGTAAAACAATTAATTTAATTATTAAGGAAACAAAGAAATCAATTTCCAAATTCAAAAATAATTGACCGGTACAATCATATAGTATTAAATTGCGCTGCTCCAAACTCTTCTCAACAGACAGACACAGAGACAGAGCCAATCTCTTTCCCATTGTCTCTATTGCGGATCAGTTCTGTCGTCGACTCTACAGATTCTTCCGCGGTTTTTCAATTTTTATTTGAAAGTCTCTTTTTTGACTCTTCACCTCTTCTTTTTAACACCACAACGGTTAAAAATTAAAATTGTAATTGTGTTCGAGTTCTATATCAATCCCGTGATTAAAAAAAGTGGCAGAGATATTGAGGTGCGTTTCATCGGATTGTGAGATGCAGAGACGAGGTAGATCGTCGGAATTTCATTTTAGATCGGAGACTCATCGGAGACGGCGGCGTTGAAAAAGGGTTTTTGACTCTTCACCTCTTCTTTCAATCTCCGATTCGCTCGCTTCTCAGGTAATTTTTAGTCTTCTTCTTCAATTCGTATCCGTAATTTTGGATCTGGTAATCGAGTTTTAATAATCTGGGTCGTTCTCTTTATTTGGGTAGGGTATGCCTTCACCTTAAAGGAAAAGTTTTTGTTTTTATTTGTCTAGCTTTCGAATCAAGTGTTCTGTTGTTGTTTGTGCTCATTGTTTCTCTCTGGGTTTAGGTTATACAATTTGCTTTTAGTTGTGAATCTGATGTGCATCGTTTTCATTATGAACAGGTGTGAACAGTACATTTTTAGTTTTTGTTTTGGTGGTGATCTGATCTTTTGGTTGGATGTGAAATGCAAAGATCAAGGAGAGCTCTTCTGGTTAGAAGAAGAGTTTCTGAGACTAGTTCTAATAATAATGGAAGGAATCGCTTCTACAAAGTTTCATTGTCTCTTGTTTTTCTCATATGGGGGCTTGTCTTCTTATCTACCTTGTGGATCAGTCATGTTGATGGTGACAAAGGTAACCTTTTTAAGTTAAGTTCCTCATTTGGATTGAATTGCGAAAAAATTTTATCAGAAAATGGCTAATAAACTGCTGAGCTTTAGAGACCTATAAGTCTATTTAACGCTTACTCTTGGGCATTTGCAGGTAGGTCTTTAGTGGCTTCTGTGGAAAAAGGTGAACCACATGATGATAAGGCAAATGAGACAGGTAAGCCTGTTGATGCACCATCACTAGCGTCTGCCTCTGTCCCCTCTACTCCTGATTTGAGTTCGGTCGGCGGTAAAGCCGCAACCAAAGAAATCATATTGAAGCAAACAAAAGAAGATGACACAACTGCAGGAAATGTTACAGAAAATAAAGACAGTAAGTTTGTGAAGCCAAGTCAGATTAGTAATAGCACAGCCACAGGTCAAGGCAATGATAGTGAGACGAGTGCTTCAAAGCTTGATCAGCTATCTCGTGCAGTCCCGCTTGGCCTTGATGAGTTCAAGAGCAAGACGTCAAATTCTAAAGACAAATCTTTGTCAGGCCAAGTCAGCGGCGTGATTCACAGGATGGAACCTGGTGGGAAAGAGTACAACTACGCAGCTGCTTCAAAAGGTGCCAAGGTCTTAGCTTCTAACAAGGAAGCAAAAGGACCTTCAAGCATCATAACCCGGGACAAAGACAAGTATCTCCGAAACCCGTGTTCTACTGAAGGCAAATTCGTTGTCATAGAGCTCTCAGAAGAAACGTTGGTGAACACAATCAAGATTGCAAATTTCGAGCATTACTCTTCCAACCTGAAGGAGTTTGAGATCCTAGGCACCTTGGTTTATCCGACTGATACATGGACTCATCTAGGGAACTTCACGGCTTTAAACATGAAGCATGAGCAGAACTTTACACTCGTGGATCCTCAATGGGTGAGATATCTAAAGCTTAATTTCCTAAGCCATTACGGTTCAGAATTCTACTGCACCTTGAGTTTACTAGAAGTCTACGGAGTGGACGCTGTGGAGCGGATGCTGGAGGATTTGATATCTATCCAAGACAAAAACATACTGAAACCACAAGAAGGAGACACTGAGCAGAAAGAGAAGAAGCCAGTACAAGCGACAAAGTCCTCTGAAAGCGACGAAAACAGGAGTAAACAGAAGGAGAAGGAACAAGAAACCTCACCAGAGGTTGCAGTTGTGAAAGCTGAAGTGTCAACTGAGAGAAAAAAGCTGCCAGATCCTGTGGAAGAGATAAAACATCAACCAGGAAGCAGAATGCCAGGGGACACGGTCCTGAAGATACTAATGCAGAAGATACGGTCGCTGGACGTGAGCTTATCAGTGCTTGAGAGTTACTTGGAGGAACGGAGCTCAAGTTACGGGAAGATATTTAAAGAGATGGACCTTGAGGCGAGCAAGAGAGAGAAGGAGGTGGATACTATGAGACTTGAGGTAGCGGGAATGAAGGAGAGGGAAGAGAATACGAAGAAGGAGGCGATGGAGATGAAGGAGTGGCGGATGAGAGTGGAGGCAGAGCTAGAGAAGGCTGAGAATGATAAAGAGAAAGTGAAGGAGAGGTTAGAGCATGTGTTGGAAAGAATGGAGTGGATGGAGAAGAAAGGTGTGGTTGTGTTCACAATCTGTGTCGGGTTTGGGGTTATAGCAGTTGGAGCCGTGGTGTTCGGTAAGGGGATAGGTCGAGCAGAGAAGCCAGGCGGCTTGGCTTGGTTACTGTTATTGATAAGCTCGACATTCGTTATGTTCATTTTGTCTCTTTGATGAGAGAAGAGTTCTCAGTTTTGGTCTTTCTTTTTGTTTTCTAGACCTCGTTTTTACTGTAGAGTTTTAGTTTAAGTCCTCTTTATATAGTACCCAATAAAACTATAGTAGATTTATGTGTCCATAAGATTTTTAATACTATAAGAGTTTTGGCCGGTTCAATCAAAAGAACAAACTAAACCGGAGTGATAACCGTTTAGAACGGACAAACTAAACAAACAGTTGAAAAGAGGGGACCGTATGCCCGTCCTAAAATCACAATGATAACCGTTTCATCAACTTATACAGTAGTTCTGGACCGATTTGGTGAACCGGTTTGGTGAAATTACAAATGCAAGAGACATAACCGTGGCAGGCTTAGAAGCGAAGCGAGAAGCGAGAACCGAAAACATAAAGTAGGGGGTTAGTTAAGAGAGACGAAACGACAACACTGGTGGTCTGGTTTGGTACGAGTCACGCGGTAGTAAAGCGATCCACACTACAGGCGAACAGAATGTTTAAGAAGGCCGTAGAGGCAAAGTCTCACCAGCGTCTCTCCGGCGCTGACCGAAAAAAACTCCGCCGCACCGTCCGAAATAGGCTTCCCCTTCTCACCGATGAACTCCTCGACGCAATCCTTCCTCCCAAAGTTTGTTTTCTCTTTTTTTCCCCTTAGTTTTTGGTATCGTTGTTGTCTGGGTAGATCACTTGGACTGTTTGTTTCGTGACATCTCTGATTGATTCTCGATTGGATTGTGCTATGGTTTGATGCGGTACACTGTTCGCTTACTTATGCCATTGATTGTTTCGGTCTAGGTCGAGATAACTCTTTCCAAGTTTCAGAATCGAGTCCATGTCTATAGTATTGAAGGTGGATGTCCCATGTTTTTCGATATCGATGGCAGAGGAACTGAGATATTCCCAACAGGTTTGCACTTTGCAGAAATTGTACTGATTCAAACACATGGCCATATGAGTGGGATAGTTCAATCTGATTTAGCTGTATTTTTGTTTCTTCTTCTGATGCAGTTTTTGCTCTCTGGGAGGCTCCTGAAATGTTACCTTCCTTTATGTTGAAAGGAGCTGAGGTTTCACGGTATGTTTTAGGCGGTGCAGATTTGATGTTCCCAGGTATATGGATCCCTTCCCAAGGCTTTCCTTCTTTCTCTGCTGGAGAGATATGGGCTGTCCAAGTTCCTGGAAATCCCGCACCTATTGCTGTAAGTCTCTTTATATTTTGCTCTTAACGACGCTGAAGTATGTATTTTGAGTGACATCATGGTTTATGTATTTTTCTCAAGGTTGGGTGTACCACAATGAGTAGTGAAGAAGCTCTTAAAGCAGGTTTGCGTGGGAAGGCTTTACGGATTACTCATTATTACCGTGATTTCCTTTGGTACATGAGATCCTGGCAATAGCTTGTTTTTTTTCTCTTCTTTTTGTTATGTTTGGAAGGGATTTATTTTCTTACATGCGAAGGTGTGTTTCACAGGGAATCAGCTGAGGGGCACTATGTTCCAAATGCTGGTTTTATGGAGAATGTTGTCATGGAGGATCCATCGTACCTTGCTTCTGGTTCAGTTGAAGAAATCTCAGACTCTTCAGCTTGTCCTCAGACAAGCACAGAAATTGAAGATGAATCTGGTGATGCGAATAATATTGGGCCTTCAACCTCTGTTACCGATGCTAAGAATGATACTGAAGAACATTTGGTTGGGACCATGAATGAGCTGAACTTGACAGATGACGTTTCTGCTAATGAAGCAAATATCGACAAGCAGATTATTCTCTCCCCTGAGGAGGTAGATGCCCTTCTTGACCAATGCCTTTTGCAAGCATTGCATACAACTCTAAAGGAGAAGGACCTACCAATCCCAGGAAGTACTCTATGGTAAGAACACCATTTTAAACTTTAGTTACATGGAAAGCCACCTATTTTCTGGTATTGGGTTGGTGTTGTACCTACTGATATATGCAATCCTGATTGGGTTGTTTTATTATGCTCTGAAGCTCCGTTCGTGTTTGTGTGTTACTCTTGACTCCGTAAATGACAGGCTAAACACCTGGAATTGTCTGTTTTCTTCTCCTTTCTAAGTTTGGCTTGCATATGTTTTCCTGTGAGTGGTGCAGGGCAAATCATGTATTACCTTGCAGGCCTTCTGGTCGCACACTTGACATTAAGAAGTCTTCCCATAAAAAGCTGTCAAAATGGCTGCAATCTAAAGCGTCTACTGGAATGGTCAGTTTCTTACTAATTTCTCTTGTCTTATGGTATTTATTTTTGCTTGATTTTATGTTTTGATATAACAGGAGTGTTAGTAGATGTTGAACTGCAAAAACCAATAGGTCCGTTTATCAATTTAGGAAACTAGTAGTAGCAAGTGTTGTATGCTGTCTCCTTAAAAGCCTGTAACACGTTGGTACATTTACCTTTACCTTGATATTCTGATAATTGCTAGTAGATTTGCTTTGGTGTCGTGATTGGTGACTACACTCTCTGACAATCTTTGAAATATATGCGCAGATATCTGTTAAAGAAGACAAGCATAAGAAGGAGATTGTATTGATATCAGTCAACCGCAGCCACCCAGATTACAAATCCTTCAAGCCAGAGAAGAAGAAAGCTGAAGTCTCTGAGTCTCCTGGAGAGCGCTCCACAGCGCAACCTCAGTCAGAGAAAATGCTTGAAATCATAGAGGTCTATAAACCTAGCATACACAACAGTGCAATATTTGCATCAGTTGGGGAAGACAAAGGAAATCTATACACAGCTTCTGAAGCCACTGATGTTGTGTTCAGATACATCGAGAAGGAAAATCTGGTTAAGCCAACAAACAAGTCAACGGTGGTGTTGGATGCGATACTATGTGATTCATTGTTCAAAGGAGCTATCAAAAAGGGATCGGCATATCCGTCAGAGATTCACAAAAAGGATGTTGGGTCGACGTTTGTAGGTAGAATGCAGCCTCATCACGTAGTGATGAGAGGAGGCGGTGAACCTGTGGTTCGTAAAGGAGCTATAAAGCCGGTTCAGATAATGACAGAACGAAGACAAGGTAACAAAAAAGTGACCAAGGTCACAGGGATGGAGACGTTCTTGATAGAACCAGACTTGTTTGGATCAGAACTGCAGAAGAAGTTTGCTTGCAGTACTTCAGTTGGAGAACTTCCAGGTACGTACGTTTAAAATCTATATCCTTTTTTGTTTTGTTCATCTGTGTAGTATTTGAGAGATGATTGTTTTGTTGTGTGTGTTGCTTTCAGGTAAGAAAGGGTACGAGGTTCTGATTCAAGGAGGTGTGATTGATAATCTTGCGAAATATATGGTGGAACACTATGGAGTTCCAAAGAGATTCATTGAAGTTCTTGATAAGACTAGGAAGTGATATTTTTTTCTTTCCTGTGTTTTAAACTCCTAATTTTATTTTATGTGTTCTACATTACTGACTCAGTGACTCTTTAAGATATTAATGAGAATAATAGTGTTTTCTTTTGAATCCTTATTGTTATTGATCAAAGTTTTTATAGAAAAATCTACAAAAATTTTGTAAACTGAAAATAATTTATACCTAACAAAATGTCACATTAAAAAAGAAAGAAATCTATATCCTCAAAAGAAGACAAGTTTGATGGTCGTGATTAGTAAACCTCTTTTTTTTTTTCAGATTGCATTAAACGTCGTCGTTAGCTCCTTAAACAACCACCTTCGTCTTTTCCGCTAATGGCGATCTTCGGATGGCGGCAGAGAAGACGGCCACTCGACGGAGGAGTAACTCGCCGCCGTCGTTTCTTAAGGCCATTGTATTCGAGAAAAGTCAAGAGAATGTTTCTATTCGTTGTGGTCTTCTTAGCTATAGTTCCTCCTCTCTTCTTACATTTCAAGCTCCGACGAATTCGTCAGATTGTGGCGCAAAAGTGCGATTGGCTTCACCATCCTCCACTTGTCTGTGCTCACGGCGGCGATTCCACACTCGCTTTCCCAAACACGGTACGTATACTCTCTCGATCTCTTCTTCTTCTTCTTCACACTCTTACTATCGACATACCTAACACTGTATTGTACTCTCTCTCTCGCAGATGGATGCTTACAGTCTCGCTATACGTTCTCGAGTTGATTGCATCGAAGTTGATGTATCTCGTTCCTCCGATGGTGTTTTATTCGCTCTCCACAACAGGTTACAAGCTCTGATCCTTGTTGTATCCTCTTCTCTTATTTCGATATTTCTGTGTGGGGATTCTCATCGGAGTTGTTTGTTAATTCATCTTCCGATCACACGCACAGTCAGGGATCTGCAGCGTATTGCTCGTAACTCTTCTGTTCAAGTTGGAGATCTGACTATGAGTGAAAGTAAAAAAATATTGAAGTTATCCATGGGTTATCCATGAAGTTGAATCATAACTAAAGATATTTTAAAAGTAATAATTTCAATTTGAAATATTATGTATGAATGTTGGGTTTATATCAACAAAACGAACATTATAATAAAAATTTTTATGCACGCAATCATGCATTGCCTAATACCTAGTTCTCCGAAAAGTTTGGTATTCTATCTACTTCTTTATCGTTATTAATTGTCGCCATTAGCTCATCTGTACTAACAACCTCTTTTCAAAAGTAATGTATAATGAAGTAAAAAAAGACAAAAAATCTTCATTTCAAAAGTCACACCTTGGGTAGTAAACGCGCGTAGCAAGTAAGGTTCAGCAATTGATAAAAAAAAAAATTAAAACCCTAACCTGAGGGAAACTACGAGTTTATGAAGCAAAATCCATATCAAGTTTCTTTTGCAAGGGAAAGGTACATTTTTTTTTTTGAAAATATATGAATTTCATTAAACCGAAAGTTTGCTGAAGTTACAAAAGCTTTATACAGTCCTCATCCTTTACTCAAAAAAAAATAAAAACAAAGAAAGAGTGATCAGTGACATAGATATGATATGAGTAGGTGAGCCTAGCCATATTTCAACCAAACGAGGAGAAGATTTTTGAATTGTCTTCTCCTCTGTTTTGCCAGGATGGCATCACGAATTTGCCTATCCAGGTGCTTGAAGATGGTCTGAGCATCAGTGGAAAGGCTGTTGTGATATCTGTTATTTCGCTCTAACCAGATTGCATAAAGAGTGGTCTGTGCAGTCAACCTTCGAAGGCATCGTGGAGCAGTGCTGTCTTTGAGATCCAACCAAACAGAGAAAGCTTCCCAAGTGTGGAACGTGAAAGGTCTGTACCCGAGCCGACGAGTGACATTTGTCCAAAGCGTTTCACTGAATTGGCATCGTAGGAAGAGGTGGTCGCGAGTTTCCAAAGCAAGGCCACATATACAGCAAGTAGGGTCAATCTGTAGACCCCATCGCAGTAAACGTGATCTTGTGGAAAGTCTGTCCTGTTGAATCAACCAGAAAAGGAAAGCATGCCTAGGAATAGCTCCTTTGTACCAAACCTGATTTGTCCAGCCTGGGGAAGTTGCTCGAGGCCTGAGAGTGTCCCAAGTCTTGGAGGTGGAGAATGTTGCTAGTTCCTCTGTTCCAATTTGCCAAATGAACGTATCTGGAGATGTGGAGAGTGAAGGCGATAGCACCGATGTGAGGTAGACTTGAAGAGTTTCTGCCTGGGGTGATCTGGCTGGTCTGAGGGCCCAACCTGAATCAGACGCTGCAGCAGCCACGTTTCCTTGAAGAGGGATTCCGGTTTGATAGGGTCCTGATGTTCCCATGAAATCAATTAGGGGACCAAATGGAGTCCAGAGATCGAACCAGAAGCTTATATGTTGACTATCACCGAGTTTGGCTCTTAAGAAGTTGCCCGCTATGTGCCGGAGCTTGAGCATAGATATCAGAGTAAAGGAGCTCTGCTTCTTTATATCCAAACTCCAAAAGCAGCCGTCTTTTATTTTGTTGTTGCGCATCCAAAGAGCCCATAGGGAGTCTCTCGCCGTGAACAATCGCCAAATAAGCTTGAGGATCAGTGTTTTATTCCAGTGAGTTAGGGAAAGGTACGTTTGCTTTTACTTATGGTTGATTCTTCTGTTTACATCTCTCAAAGTTGGTTGCGACGGGAACTTGTGTTACTGTTGATGGAGTTTTGAAGATTCCTCCCGAAGGTAAAGAGGTGTGAAGCAGAGAGCATTGAGCTTAACGTTGGCCATTGAGAATTGATGTGGGAACGGTGGAGCAAAACAGAGGTATGTGAAAGTGAAACACATTCAATATTTTTGCTCTTTTATGATCATTTTATGAAGCAAAACATGTGGTCTTATTGAACAAGAACTTAGAACAAAGATTGTGAAATATAAAAGACTCTCTCTTTTATTACTTTAGAAACTGACTCAAAACTAAAGCTTACAATCTCTTTCTCTCAAATCTCTCAAGTTCTGCAATATCTCTGCATCTCTCTTTATATAAAACCTTTAGACAATATTCCCTAAACCACAATAGGAATACTAACATATCTTAGATATCTCCTAAGATACAAATATGTATATTTAGCTTTCTCCTAAATATACTAGTCTTGAGCTCCAAGCTAAATCAAGCTTATTCCAACATTCTCCCCCTTAAGCTTGAAGTCACTCTTCTTCAGATCTTGAACTCCAATGAGATCTCTCATTTCTTTAAACTTGATTCGATCAAGTGCCTTTGTTAGTATGTCTGCCTTTTGCTTCGTTCCGGGAACATGTAGCACTTCAATCTGTTCATTTTTAACACACTCTCTTATGAAATGGTACCTTCTATGTATGTGCTTGCTTCCCATGAAACACCGGGTTCTTTGTAAGAGCTATTGCAGACTTGTTATCCATTAGAATCGTGACTCTCTCACTAGGAAATCCAGTAACTTCACTAAGCAGGTCTTGAAGCCAAATTGCTTGTTTTGCAGCTTCGGTAGCAGCCATAAACTCTGCCTCACAAGAAGACATTACAACAGTGTCTTGTTTTCGTGTACACCAAGTAATAGGATTATTACCAAGATAAAACATGTGACACGTTGTACTTTTGCCATCGTCTTCATCCACATTATGGCTGCTGTCGCTAAATCCAATCAAACATATCTTGCTTTCCCGAGTAAAGAATAGACCAAGAGAAGTGGTACCTCGCAAATACCTTAACACTTGCTTCAAGGCTGCTCCATGAGATTGTTTAGGTTCATGCATGTATCTACTTAGCACTCCAACATAGTAAGAGAGATCTGGTCGTGTGTGAAGCAAGTATCGTAGGCAGCCAATGTTCCTCCTAAACTTTTTCTCGTCGATGCTTAGCTCCTTTTGTGCTTTTGACAGTTTTAATCCAGAATCCATTGGCATGTGAACAGAATTGCACTCATCTATACCAGCTTCCTCTAGGATTTTTGTTGCATACCTTTCTTGCTTCAATGCAATCCCATCCTCTTGTTGATGAACTTCAATGCCAAGGTAATAAGTTAATCTACCAAGGTCGCTCATTTCAAATTTTGAGGCCATTCTCCTTTTAAACTCGACAATTACGCCCAGATTTGAACCTGTCACTAGAAGATCATCCACATACACTACCACAACAAGGAGATGTCCCTCTTCTTCTTTCTGGTATAGAGAAGGATCCTTCGAGCATTTGACAAAGTTCAATTCCTTAAGAATCGTGTTTAGCTTGTTATTCCATGTCCTTGGAGCCTGTTTTAGCCCATAGAGTGCTTTATTCAGCTTACATACCTTCTGCTCACATCCTTTAACCACATATCCTTCAGGTTGATTAACAAATACTGTCTCCTTTAATTCTCCATGCAGGAATGCAGTTTTCACATCTAAATGATGTATTTCCCATCCCTTGGAGGCTGCTAGTGCGATGATAAGTCGTACCGTTTCTATGCGTGCTACAGGGGAGAACACCTCATCGAAATCGACTCCATGTCTCTGCACATAGCCTTTAGCTACGAGTCTTGCCTTATATTTGTTAATACTTCCGTCGGAGTTCCGTTTGAGTTTAAAAACCCACTTCAAACCTATTGGCTTTACTCCAAGAGGAAGATCAACCAAATCCCATGTCTTGTTCTTTACAATTGACTCAATCTCTTCATCACATGCTCCCTTCCAAGCTTCTGATTCTTTTGCCTCACTGAAATCCCATGGTTCTCCGTCTATCACCATTAGAAGACGTTCGCTCTCGACTCCAGCGAGTAAGACATAATCGTCCAAATACTTTGGTCTCATCTTTTGTCTCATCGAGACTCAGCGGTTGTGGTTGGTTGTCTTCTTGAACAGCTTCTGTTTCAGCAGGCTCGAAATCATCTGCAAAATCATCTTCTTCATCATCTTCTTCGTGTCTAGGTGAATCTTCTCTTTCTCCACCAGTTTCTTCTTCGACTCTGTTTTCCTCTGTTTCTCCGCGAGTTTCATAGTTTCGAGATCCCTCAATGTTCCACTTGAATGTTCCAACCTCAATACTTGCTTCGTCTCCATGGTTATTCCACACCCAGCTTTTGTTTTCATCGAACAAAACATCTCGACTGACCACTATTTTTTGATTCGAAGGATCCAATAACCGATAAGCTTTCGATCACGGTTCTGTTCCAAGGTGTATCAAGACCCGAGATCGATCATCGAGTTTTTTAAGGTGTGGTGCCTCAACTTTCGCATAACACACACACCCAAAGACCCGAAGATGGTCTACATTTGGTTTCCTTCCCTTGAACATCTCATACGGGGTCTGTAGATGTAGAGCTCTTGTTGATACTCGATTAATGATATAAGTTGCATGTCTCACTGCTTCTCCCTAGAGATAATTTGGGATCTTCATGTGTTTCATAATGCTTCTTGTCATCTCGAGTAGTGTTCTGTTTCGACGTTCAACCACTCCGTTCTGTTGAGGGGTGTATGGAGCCGTGAGATGTCTTGTAATACCTGATTTAGCACAGAACTCTTGAAACTCTTGAGACGTGAACTCTCCACCTCTATCCGAACGAAACACCTTGATAGTCGTCCCTGTTTCTTGTTCGACCACCTTCTTAAAAACTTTAAACCTTTCAAGTGCATCACCCTTCTCCTTTAACAACAGCGACCACATATAGCGTGAATGATCATCGATCAGAACAAAGATGTACCTGTTTCTTGCTGCTGTAGATGGTGTGATGGGTCCACATAAATCACCGTGTACTAGCTCAAGTACCTTTGATGCACGAAATGCTGTGGCTTGTGGGAAGACTTGTCTGGTTTGTTTGCCAAGTAAACAAGAAGGACACATTTCCTTTTCGATAGATACATTTGGTATACCAGCAACGAGTTCCTTCTTGATCATCATTCTCATTGTTTCTAGACCAATATGACCCAACCGTGCATGCCACCTTGTGGAATCGTTTAGTTCCATCACTTGCAGACACCGAGTAGTCTCAACAACCTCCATGACCACTTTGTAAAGTCGATTTCTCGATCTGTTAGCTCTTACCAGTTGATTTCCACTGCGATCATACAAGGTAAGATAATTGTCTCTCATCCTAACTTCACAACCCAATTCAGTAGCTTGTCCAAGACTTATGATATTGCTCTTCAGATCAGGTATAAAGTAGACATCAGCTAGTATCTTCTTGTCACCATTCTTGCTTACAAACAGGATTGAACCTTTGCCTTTTATGTCTATTCGTGAATCATCTCCAAATCTTACTTTTCCCGTGACCGTCTCGTCAATCTTAGAGAAGTAAGTACGATTCCCAGACATATGGTTGCTTGCTCCGTTGTCTAAATACCAAACATTAGAACCATCTGTTTGTGTTTCGAACTTGTTTGGTTGTACCTTTTGTTAATTAAGAAAAACAACTTCATGCATCATTAGTTCGTCAGCCTCTTTAGTATCATCTTCTTCCACCACTTGTGCTTCTTGGAGTTTGAGTAATCTATCGGGACAGTTTAAGGCATAGTGCCTTGTTTTATCACAGAGATAACACACCACATTGGACTTGTCTCGGTCTTTTCTGTACCCTCCATTCTGCTGATTCCCGAAGCGACCTCGACCCCTACCTCGATCAAAGAATCTTCCGCCTTGACCTCTTCCTCTTCCTGAGAAATAGTTTCCTTGGTAAGCTTGTGAATCCGTATTGGCATAGAGGAGCTTTCCGTGATCATTAGGTTGATCTTCTTCTTCTTCCCGGATTCTCTCTTCGTACACTTTTAGCCTTCCCACAATGTCTTCAAAGCTTGTCGCGTTGAGATCAAGGACTTGCTCGAGGGATGCAATGATATGAATATATTTCTTCCGAGGTAAACTCATAAGAAACCTTTTCACAAGTTTTGGTGCTTCGATATACTCTCCCAAAGCTGCTGATTTCGTGGCTAATTCAGAGAGTTTTCCCGCAAATATGTCGATGGTGTCAGAGTCTTTCATCTTCAACCTATCAAACTCAGCTAACAGCGTCTGTAACCTTGCTTCCTTCACACGATCTGCTCCAACATACCTTGCCTTGATCGCATCCCAAACAGCTTTTGAAGTGTCAAGGTTTCCGACTTGTATGAGTAAAGCTTCCGGGATCGATTGAAACAAGAATGCTCTGGCCATATCTTCCTTCTCTCCATTGGTTTCTCCTGGTTCGATGGCTTCCCACACCTTGTGTACTCTGAGGGCTATTCTCATGCGCATGGACCATACCGTGTAGTTGGTGGTGTTGAGCATCGGGAATTGTATCGATGAGGGACTCCCTTCTTTTGATGGCACGATTTCTTCTTTAGATTTTGTAGCAACGATTTCACTCATGCTTTTGAGTAGATGAAGTTCTTAATTCAATATTGCTCTGATACCAATTATTGAACAAGAACGTAGAACAAAGATTGTGAAATATAAAAGACTCTCTCTTTTATTACTTTAGAAACTGACTCAAAACTAAAGGTTACAATCTCTTTCTCTCAAATCTCTCAAGTTCTGCAATATCTCAGCATCTCTCTTTATATAAGACCTTTAGACAATATTCCCTAAACCACAATAGGAATACTAACATATCTTAGATATCTCCTAAGATACAAATATGTATATTTAGCTTTCTCCTAAATATACTAGTCTTGAGCTCCAAGCTAAATCAAGCTTATTCCAACAGGTCTTATGTAACAGGATCGAGGAGATCTACCAATTGAGCCATATGAGTGGTACGTTGACTTGCGTCGTTATGGAACAGTGAAGCATTGTGGATTTATACTTCGAACGTATGATTCTGTTCGCTACAGGAATTGACAACATCAGAGATGTAATCCATTTCCCTCGATATCCTGGAAAAACTGATCTCTGATTCCTCCTCTATATAGTTTACTGTAGTCTGTAAGTACAAATTCAGACTTCATTACATACCAATTTAAACAAGCCTTTTCAGGAATTAAGCTTCTCTCTCTTTCTCTTTGATCTTTAAGTGGTTAGCAAATTGCACTTAGAATAAAATGATTTGTGTTGACTAACATTGATAGTTTACATATAACTCAATAAGAATTTGGATTCTTGGAAAGAACAAGAACAAAGAATCAGCTTTCTTACTCAGAACCTGTAATACAATTATTACTCAACTACAACAATGCATTAGACTGAGGCCAATTGTCTAAGGGCGTCATCAGGCAGCAAAACTCTAAACACTGCATAATGATGGTTCAAACTCTTTTCCCCTTGAAGTCTATGAACACTCCCGAGACCGCCTGCCGTAGGGTTTGGAATAGCATAGAAAATCCGCTTTATTCTTTGATGCACAAGCGCCATAGCACACCTTTGGGAACATATCACGAACTTTATTAGATACACTTACTTGAGGATGTTAGAAGGGTAATGTATGTAGAAACTCACATTGTACAAGGCTCCAACAGGAGGAAAATGTCATAACCAGTGCAGAGGTACGGCCTTTCCATTGAAGGATCTCTAAGAGTTTCTTCTCTGCTGTCAATTTGGACCTATCGGTAGGTAACTCAAAAGTGTAAGAGAGAATGCTGTACTAGTCAAAGCACGTGGAGGAGACTAAAGAATCTTGGTTGGAATGAACTTACGTGTGGACTCTGACTGCTTGTTTTCTGCTTTTTAGCTGGAGAATCCATATTTGAGGGATGAACATGATCCTGACCAAAAATCTCGGATGAATTGGGAAACAGATGTCTATCTCTGGCAGAAGAAGATTCAATGGAAACCATGGAAGCATGCCTAAGAGGATGCCACAGGCTACACTTTTCAGTGTCATGCGGCTGTAAACTCCAGTTCCAGGGATTCAGACAAGCAACAGCAGACAATGAACCATTCTGTTTTTCAAGTGTGTCATTTAAGCATATATCCCCCGTTTCCTTAAAGGGGCTAGTCTCAGTGCTAGTGTTGTCGCCAGACGAAGCATATACTTGATCAGTTTCACTAGCTATTATTCGCCTAACTGAGGGATCGACTATCACTGCAGCATTTACAAGCTGAAAAGTACATCAGAAAAGTGGTAAACTGAGATCAATTTCTATGTAATGAAACCATGGTAAACAGATGATTAGGAGAGCCTGGTCTGTTGTCTAAAATTTCATATCGAAGTTATGTAGATCAATGGAAAATACTTACTGGTTTATGACCAGATACTGCCATATCAATAACAACTCTCATGAACTTGCAGATAGATTCTGTGTCCTCCTCGCTGAACCCACCGATGCCATCTATATTGCTGTCATTGCCAAATGCAAAAGTAAAAAAATGATTAACTGTTGCCATCTATCACAATGCAGATAAGAGCACTACTAGATTAACATCAAGAAGTAGGATTGTTCTAGAACGTCTAAAGCTTAGATAAACAAAAAAGACAAGAAAGGTAATGTAGAGCCCTTTGGTTACAAAAAAAGATCCACGAAACCAAAATCTAACAAAAAGACATGGAGCTTACTAGGTTGGAGGGTGAAATGAAGTTGGCCATATCTTACTTTGTTCTTCCCACTCTTCTTTCGACACTGCAGCATATTTGCATACCTATCATAATTATAGCGGAAATATGAGCTTCAACTACTGAATGAGCAGAATCTCTTTGCTTGGAATCAAAATGTACAAAATCCTTGAAGAGAATCGTGGTGAGAAACGAGAAAAAAAGAAACACCTACTTGTGTAATAAAAGGACTCAACTCATAGGGATCAACAAGTTTCTGTACATCAGGTGGCATACTATCATTCAAACGATCGTGATGCTCAGGTGCTAGACATAAGATGACAGTCAACTGAGTTTCACCTGTCCAATATAAGCATTACAATCAAAACCTCATAATTTTTATGTTAATGGTGTATCAATCACCACGCCACCAACAAAAAAAAACTAACAATGAGATACCGCGATCAGGAAGAATCTTCTTCTTCACTCTCTTAACATGACGAAGGTCTTCTAAAGGAGCAATCTTACATAAATGCCTAATCATACCAGCGTCAAAAAAAAAAAAAAAAAAATTCAATCATGAGATTACAGCTATGCAGAGCAGCTACAAAATTTAATCAAAGAATAAAGAAGAGTGACAAACCTTACTATCGTATTGGCAAATTTGGGTTTTATTAGACTCGCATATACCTTCACTGTGAACAACAACAACAACACACACACACAACAAGTTTAAATGAAGAACCTTTGATAGACTAAAAAAAATTCCAAAAGGAGAAGCCTTTGAGATTGAATCATACCAGTTGGCTGCTGGTCAGGTGACAATGCAGGCTTTTCAGGTATATGAATGATTTCCCATTTATCTGATGAATCCATAAGTTTTGTCCTTTCTTTACTTGAGCCTGTTCTGCAGATAGAGTACATAGCACAAATTATATAAGAATTGGGGAAGAAGCAAGAAGAAAGAAAAAAAACTCGAACTTTCTCTGTGGAAATTGAAGAGACTGAATAAGAGAAGCTGCAAAAAGTACCAAAAGCAATCATAACAGAGATTAGATTAAACTCACTGGGCTTACTCAAGCAAAGAAGAACACAGACGCCAACGTCGCCAAGAGCGAGAGAGAGTTATTGAATCTGGTTCGAGAAGACAAGAACCCTCGCTACGTCGTCGTTTTGCTCTCTTCTAATAGCAAAAGTTAAACTTAAACCTAATTAATTAATTAATTAATTAAATTAAACGCTTTAATAACTAAACCCTACACCAGACCAGAGAGCCCCCAAAAAAAACGCGACGTTTGAGAATTTTGTCCGGCGAAAGAAAATGGCGGGGTTAGGGTTAGGGTTACGGTTGAAGGCGGCGAAATGGACGTTGAGGAGCGGAGCAGCTGCTGTATCAAGGGAAATGGGGAAGGGTGTTCGTAGATTCTCTTCTGAAGTTGAAAACGATGTTCCGACTTCAGGAATCAGTAGACCACTCGCTGAGATTCTCAAGGAGCTTAACAAAAAGGTTCCAGATTCAGTCATCCGAACCCGAGTTGAAGATGGGTTCTCCATGAAATACATCCCCTGGTAATCTCTTTCTTTTGATTTTGAGAGACCCTGTTTGTTTGTGTTGGTCATTATACTTAATACTTAGCTTGTGTTGATGATTCTCAGGCACATTGTTAATAGGATCATGAATATGCATGCTCCAGGTCTGTTTTAAACCCTTCTTGTTTCTTTTTGGGTTTCATGTTGGGATTTGGTTTTGACATTTGTGTATTTGTGTCTGTGTTTCTCTGTTTTCTCAGAATGGTCAGGAGAAGTTCGAAGTATCACTTACTCTCCTGATGGGAAAAATGTTACTGTGGCTTATCGTGTGACTCTCTACGGCACTGATGCTGAGGTCTTTCCCTCCCTCTTCGTTTACATTTGGTTTGATTTGATTTGTAACTTTAGGCTAAATGGTTCTCTGGTTGACTTCTTTGCTTTTTTGTCCGATAAGCTGCAAAGCTATAGAGAGAGACCTAGTTGTTGTTCTTTTTGTCTTTGTCTACATCTGAATTATCCACTGAAGGTGATGAAACCACCGTCAAGCCAATACAAGCTTAGAGAGTGTATGTTTAGCAACTGTGGGGAAACAACAACTCCGGGTTGTAGATTCTGTTATCATTACTCTCATAGACCTTAGAGATGAATTGATAAAAATGTGGTGGTGTTTTGCTTTCTTGCATACTATCCGTGAGCCCGTTATGTGTTCATTGTTTTGCGCTTGTAAGCTGAAATCATTTGCTAATTCAACATTTTGTTTTTTTGGTGTTGTGAAGATATTTAGGGAATCAACAGGTACCACTCCTGTAGATGACAAAGGCTATGGTGATGCTGTGCAAAAGGCTGAAGCAATGGCGTTTCGCCGTGCGTGTGCAAGATTTGGATTAGGGCTTCATCTTTATCACGAGGATGTTTTGTAAAGGAAGGGTGTCCTTTTACCCTGGGAAAGTAGATGTTTTTTTGGTGTTCCCACTGCCTAGTAGTGTAGTTGTTGGGGATATAACTCAGGGATGCATTAATTAGTTTTGGTATGTAAGATCTGTATTTACTGATACTGATCGTTTTAGGATTTGAGATCGGATAATGAATTGAGCCTCTGAAGACTCTTTCTTCGTTGCATATTTGTTACTTAACTTCAGATTGCTACTTTAACCAGTAAAGAGTATCAATTTGCAGTAATTGGCAGCGGCACTCTCTGAACTCTGCTTAATCAATTTCCCCATCCTTTTTATTTCTCAAATCTTTAAACACTAGAGATTTGTGTATACATACACTCAGGGCTGAGAAAATACTGAGACAAATGAGATAATAGTAGCAAAAGGCATAGAGTAACTCTTACTGGTGCACCATAACCCATAATACTGGCTTTAGATTCACTTTGAAAGATTTGACATATCTTATATACTCTATTCATAAGCAGCCACACATGTTATTATGTTTCAGAAATTATAATATAAGTGAAATATAATTAATAATCAAAAACACACATGGATTTTTCCTTGTAATAATGATATACAGTAGAACCTCTATAAATTAATACTCGTTATAAATTAATAATTTTTTTCGGTCTCGAGTTTGACTTGTGTAAAAAATGACAAAATTCGATAAAATAATAAGATAATACTTTTTTTTTTAAATCCTATGTAAAAATATGGTTCATAAATATTCTAAGAAAATTTAGGGAAATATGACTCTATTGTTGTTTGCATATTCTTGAAACTGCATTTTTGTTGGAGCTCATCTATAATCTTTCTCATTGCATCAAAAAAATTTTGTGTTGTTTTCTCACATTGCATCCAAAAATTGTGGAGCATCCTAGACGCGATAGTTGTTTTTTACGTGTAATTGGTTCTAAATATACTGCAATATTTTCTTAGACTTCATCATGAAGGATAATCTATGTTGTACAATTTCTTCTAAACTTTGAACTTCTAAACATTTATTATTTTTCACATGGATAATCTAGTAAACTATTAACATCTATCAATAGTCAAAATTATAAATTAAAGAAGTTCTGTAAAAATATGAAATATAACAAAGTATCTTATTTTTAATAAAAAATATTCAAAACTATAAAAATGAAAAAATCTCTTCATAAATTAATATTTTATTAATTTATCGATAAATTAAAACCTCTACATAGTATTAAAATTTTGTGGTCTGGACCTTATTAATTTATAGAAGTTTTATTGTATTTATTCTTATAGAAAACGTTACGTCACGTCAATTTGGTCCCTAAGACTCCCAACAAAAACATTCAAAAAATTGAACGTCAAAGCTAAACTACAAGAGAGTTGGTTAGAAGGAAGAAACATTAAAGAGAAAATTGGAGTTTTAGTACATTTTTAAACTTAATCGGAGAATTAGTACATTCATTATTTAAAATTGGCAAAACACAAATTTTCACTATTTACTACTATTTGAATTACTTCTTAATCCTCTACTAATCATTTTATTTACAAATGTGCCATTGAAATTAAATAAATATATATATATATTTTTTTTTATTAAATTACCTCTTGAATCTAATAACTAAAATACTATTCAATATATATATATATATATATATATATATATATATATATTAATTTTTTTGCAGATACAAAAAAAATCTATGTTTTTTCTTTATAATTTGATATGCAATTTGTGTAATGATTATATTTGATAATGTTAAATGTTTTTTATAAATTTTGTATCCTTACACCTTAATAAGTGTACATGTGTCTGTACACATTCTAATGTATACAGGTATAATGTGTACAAATGTACAAACGAATAATAATACACAATTTTAACCCGTACAGTTCATTTAGTGTACTTATATATAAGTTAATATACATGTTTTTATTCCTACAGCTGATATATAATATATTCAATATGAATGAAATAAAAATATTTATATGTGTGTAAAAAAATATGTACACTAAATATGCTGTACGGATGTTTTTTATGCAGTTACCCTTTTATAATTTTACACTACTATATTATACCCCACTTTTTTATCTATCTCACATCTTTTCTATTACACAAATAGTAAAACCCATCTATTTCTCCAATTATAAATAGTAAATGTACTACAATTCTAATTATGTTTTGAAAATGTACTATTTTGCCAACAAACCCTAATCTAAATACATTGTTTAACAAAAAAAACGTTTAAACACGTTGTTAAAGCTCCTGTGGAACAACATGTTTAATCTCTGGACAATCTGGTTGTATTTTAAAATCTCACGTTTTTTTTTGTCGTGTTGTTATCGTACGGATCCAATCAGATATATGGATCCTTCTTTTTCACACGTACCCTCAGAGCTATGTCAACACTCAACATGTAGGTCTGGACAAAATACCTGAACCCAAAAATTTAACTTGAATCTAATTAAAAATATCTGATCCGAATTCGAATCCGAATTTTAAAAATATACGACTGGATGCTTATAGTAAATGAAACAGATATCCGAACTGATTGGGTATATCCGAACACTCGAACAAATATCCGAGACTATCCAAAATTATATATATCTTTAACAATATATTAAGTCAATTTACAAGTTTCGGAAGTAATTTTGTAATCGCTATTACAACTTACATGATAAATTAGTTTTCATTTTTATATATGTCAATCTTCATATGTTAGTTTAGATAGATTATATTGTTCTAACTTTGAATTTGATGCCATCTGATGTTTTAAGAAGTAAAAAATTATCGGCTTCTAAATTTGGTGTTTTGTTATTTAGAATTGTCCTTTTCTTTTCGTGAAATCAATTTCGGTTGTTAACTTTGGTTTTCTTATGATTATAATCATTTTTAATGAATTTGGATTGATTTCATGTTTTTTTGGATTCGGATTGATTTCGGGCTTTTTTTTTTTACTTTGGTTTGGATTAAAAATTACAAAATCTGATCCGAGACCGAAATATAATTTGAAGCTTTGGGTGAAACCTGAAAATATTTCAATCTGATGGGTGTTTACCCGAACCCGAATTGAAATCCAAAAATATCCTAATGGGTCTTATTTTTATAAATCCAAAAACTTGAAGTACCCGATCCGAAATCCGAAAGAGTACCCAAACGCCCACCCCTTACCAACATGTGATTCTCTGCATATGGTCTCATTTGTTGTGTGTGTTAGTTGCCAATTTGGGAATGATTTTGGCACGCGATGGTCCATCTGTATCCTAATTCAACAAAAAAGTCTGTTTCCTATGTTCTAAAACGTCTCCTTCAGTCTATCCGTTTGCATGTAACATAAGAAATCATATATATAAAAGTAAGGTTTGGTCTCTCCTTATTGGTTGATTTTCATTTAATGTTTTCTATTTTTTTTATTTTTTATTTGCTCTCTAATTGCTTTAAACAATATTTAAGACCTAATAAACACAATACATTTAACTCACACATTAAAATAAAATTATAATTGAAAATAAAATAAATTATGCATTGATCATATTCCAGCACTCAGTTTTATTCAAACACAATAAATTACTATTGTAACTCCATAATTCTAAATGTAACTTCCATCATTTCTTATCATATAAATAAACATTCTCTCAATCTCTCATTCTCTCATATTGGCATTCTTTTACTATCCCATTTTCACATTCTCTCATTCTCTTCTACAATACTTCAAATCATTTTTCGTTTTTTATTTATTTTTGATTTCTTATTTTTGTTGTATGGGTTGTAAAAAATAAATGAAATATCATTGTAAATTTTTAATGCTAAATTTTAATTTTAGAGACTACATGATATATATTTTACATTGTTCTTATTTTAAAAGATTCATCTCCATTATCTAATTTGGATTATTATCTTATAAGTAATCATTCTCTCCTCCTCTCCCACCAATATCAAATGTTGTTATATCTCATATGTGTTGTAAGAGTTTGATTCTATATTTTAATATAGAAAATATTATATATATATATATATATATATATATATTTTACATTGTTCTTTTTTTTAAAAGATTCATCTCCATTATCTAATTTGGATTATCATCTTATAGTAATCATTCTCTCCTCCTCTCCCACCAATATCAAATGTTGTTATATCTCATATGTGTTGTAACTTGTAAGAGTTTGATTCTATATTTTAATTTAGAAAGTATTATATATATTTAACATTGTCTTCAATTTTTATTTTATTTATATAAAAATAAAATTTTTTTTATATATTTCTTGCCTTTCTAATCTATTCATATTTATTTTTTAAATTTGCATAGTTAAATTTAAATTCACATATGTTGGTTTTAACAAAAAAATCAACTTTATTTGAGAAATAGATGTTCCTATTCATTTTTAAACGATAAATGTGTAACATAATATATATAAGCATTTTGTCTTGAAATCACAAGTTCCATTTCCATTGCTTAACTCCATGGTTAAACTATAATATATGTTGTCCTATTTGTATGAACAACAACATACTTATTAAATATATTTAAAAGAGCAGATGATTAATCAAAATAAACATTTCTCCAAATTTTATAATTCAATCAGTGTGAGTGTACTTATTACTTTGAAAAACCTTTACATTGAAGTTCATAAAATCATATATGAAAACTAAAATACTATGTCACTTCAAATTTGGAAGAAAACACTTGGTATTCCTTTTAAAAAAAGTCAAGACACATATAAAAATTATTCGAGAATGTTGAACTAGTAAAAAGTGACATTATGAGAGAATAAGAGAATGAGAGATTGAGAGAATGCTTATTTAAGTTGTACTAGTCAAAAGTGTAAGAGAGAATGTTGTACTAGTCAAAGCACGCGGAGGAGACTAAAGAATCTTGGTTGGAATGAACTTACGTCTGGACTCTGACTGCTTGTTTTCTGCTTTTTAGCTGGAGAATCCATATTTGAAGGCTGAACATGATCCTGACTGAGAATCCTGAGATTGAGAGAATGTGAAAATGGGATAGTAAAAGAATGCCAATATGAGAGATTGAGAGAATGCTTATTTATATGATAAGAAATGATGGAAGTTATATTTAGAATTATAATTTATTTTATTTTCAGTTATAATTTTAAATGTATTGTGTTTATTGGGTCTTAAATATTGTTTAAAGCAATTAGAGAGCAAATAAAAAAAAATAAAAAAATTAGAAAACATTAAATGAAAATCAACCAATAAGGAGAGACCAAAACCTTACTTTTATATATACGATTTCTTATGTTACATGCAAACGGGTAGACTGAAGGAGACATTTTAGAAAATAAGAAACAGACTTTTTTTTGTCAAATTAGGATACAGGTGGATAATCGCGTGCCAGCATCTTTCCCAAATTGGCAACTAACACACACAATAAATGAGACCATATGCAGGCAATCACATGTTGGTAAGGGGTGAGTGTTTGGGTACTCTTTCGGGTTTCGGATCGGGTACTTCGAACATTTTGTCTTGTTTATATATAAATGTGTAACATAATATGGGTACTCTTTGGGATCGGGCGTTTGGGTACTCTTTCGGGTACTTCGGATACAGATGGACGATATTTTGTTGTTTATATATAAATGTGTAACATAATATATATAAACATTTTGTCTTGAAATCACAAGTTCCATTTCCATTGCTTAACTTCATGGTTAAACTATAATATATGTTGTCCTATTTGTATGAACAACAATATACTTATTTAATATATTTAAAAGAGAATATGATCAATCGAAATAAACATTTCTCCAAATTTTATAATTCAATCAGTGTGAGTATACTTATTACTTTGAATAGCCTTTACATTGAAGTTCATAAAATAATATATGAAAACTAAAATACTATGTCACTTCAAATTTGGAAGGAAACACTTGGTATTCCTTTTTAAAAAAGTCAAGACACATATAAAAAATATTTAACTCATTTTAAAAGCATAAAATGTCATTTAACTCAAAAATAACTTCTATCCAATAATTCCATACATTCTTCCCACAAATATATATATATATATATATATATATATGTTCAAGATTATATTTACATATTACAGAATTTTTTAGTTAGCTAAACTTATAGTCACATATATACAATATATATACATAAGAATTTATATTACTAACACCATAATTAGACCCATTATTTGCTTAACTCAAAATTGGTTTCAAAGCCAACTAAAGAAAATCAGAAACGATCTTATTGATATTAGACCAAAGATGGGCATACAAACATAATCACTTACACGGAAGATAATTATTTTTAAAAAATAACTTATTATTGCAACATCAACGTATGAAAGGTTTACATAAGCAGTTAATTAGAAAATCTAAAATACAATAAATGTATTGGGAACAATATCAGTCAATGATAAGATTGGATCCTAAAAAGCAAAAAACAACATCCTCATAATTCATAAAAAACAAATGCCACAATTGTACACATCTAAATGAAATGGTATAAAGATATAGTGTATAAATACAAGTGACTGCAAAGCCCATATATGCCTAATTAAAACAAAATAATACAAAAGAGAAAACCAAAAAAACCAAAAAAAAAACAAGAAAGTGCCAACTCCCTTATCTTCAGAAAATCAAGCAGAAGCAGAGAGAGAGAGAACGGATTCGGCGGCGAACCACGGAGGAAAAGTTGGTTTTCTGATGGAGGTGAAGAGGATAGGCTACATCACCAGACCAATGATCTCGGTGTACCTGTCGACTTATGTTCTTCCGGTGATATCGATTATGATGATTGGCCATATCGGTGAGCTTTACCTCTAAAAATGAGATGGTATGACATTTGAGAGTCTATTTTATTTAATTTTTTATAAAAACACATATAAAAGTATTTTACTTATATTTTGTTTATATTTTACATATGTTTTTGTTTATTTCTTATTATTTTATATATGTTTTGCTTATATTTTTCATATGTTTTGCTTATTATCTTGTTAGTTTTGCTTATTTTACATAATGGATATATTTTAAAAAAATATATGTAAGATGCTACATAAAATGCAAAATCTTATCGGTGAAATTAGTTGGAAAATACTTAATTATATGTACGTTTTTCAGTTTTATGATATTAGGAAACCGTTTGAGAAAAAATTTCTATAGAAAAAAATGTGATATTAGATACTAAATATGTAAATCATAATAGATATGTTTTAGGAATTTTTAGCAACATGGAATTTGTTGTCTTCATCCACTATTTCGGAAAATAAAATGTTTCTCATAACAAGATGAACAAGATTTTATTGTGAATTACAATTATATATATTCAATATTTCAAAGAACAAAAAAAATCAGTCTGTAATTTTTCTTACCGACTGCTCCGACTTGGTGAAGATGGTGTCTTCGCCTGCTGAGTGGCCAGCTTTCACGTCTTATCTGGAGGATATACAGGCGGATAAAGATGAGTTTGCTTCATTTTCTTTAGTCTATGTTCCTTGCTCTCAGAATGGTAAAGCGGATAATTTAGCGCGACGTGTTCGTTTATTTCCGCAATTAGTTACCTTTGTAAACAATTTAACTTCACATTGGCTTGTTTGAGCCAATCTTGTAACCTATTGTCAAAAAAAATGACTAATTTGCAAACAATCACACCTAAAATTTATATTTATATAGAATTCAATGTAAACTATACTCGATATATATCAAACAATCAAATCAAATCTAATCATATATATATATTATAATCACATATCAATAAAAATTTATAAACAACTTAAAATATATCATCCACACGTTGCATGGGCAATCATCTAGTTCCCTATAAAATGCATTGTAACCTATGAACGCATTTCGTGCAATCTTTTGTGTCCTGGTTTTGCGATCACAAATTGAGAGTTTTGGCCTCTATGGTCTTTGATGTTCTCCATTAATAAAAAATTTTAGAATTGATTGCAGACAAGCAATGTGTCAGAGTGGTTCAGCTATACGAAGTGAAACTGTATCATATATTAGATCTTGTAAAGTTAAATACTAAATCCTATTTGATATTGCAATAACAAAACATTTCTGAGAGGAGAGATCCAAAAGAAATCAGCTCTTGAAGAATCTGAGAATGTGGAAAGTTTTCCCTACAATGCATGAATCGGCAATTGGCAACGGCACTCTCTGTTCCCATCTTAATCAATTTCCCCCATCCTTTTTTATATCTCAAATCTTAAACACTAGAGATTTGTTGGATGGAGATTTCCATGAAAGTATCCAATACACTCAGGCTGAGACAAATGGGGTAATAGTAGCAAAAGACATAGAGAAACTCTTACTGGTTCAGTGATGCACCATAAATCCATAATACTGGCTTTAGATTCACTTTGAAAGATTTGACATATCTTATATACTATTAGATGAATACGCGCGCTATGCGCGGGCTTATGGCTTACCGTTTTTATAACAGTTTTGTTGTTAATTTATTTTTTTATGTAGAATTTTTTTTTTTTAATTGTGGAAATCTTGACAAATATCATTTGACGTTGATTATTTTAATACTTCACATACGTTTTCTCATTTTGTAATTGAATTATTAGATACATGCATAAACAACTTTGTTTTGAGAGATTTAAACATTTTATAATTCTTGTCTAAAACATCAAAAAAAATCTTAAGCAAACACATAGTTTAAATCTTTAGCATTCTATAATGCTTGATCTAAGGATGCATATTTTGTAACAAAGAGTTTTTTGGTTGACATTCATTCAAAAAAAAAGCTTAAGTATTTAGATATATTCATATTTAAGCTTCTCAACTAAATACTATGAAACACTGATATTTTCTTTTATCAAGAATTGCAGTTTGGCTAACTCTTTAATACATATAATTAAGATAGACATCTTCCTTTCATGTTAGTTTTTCAATTTCTTGAATATACCTCTAGAATGTGGTTTTTAATTAGAATTTCATTCAGTTTTCTTTTTGACAACTTCTAAATATTAGAATATGAAAACCAACAGTCATGAATTTATTCAACTATCTTCCTCTTTGTCTCCATATTTTTCTAAACCAACATTCTACAGTTTTATTCAACTATCTTCCATTTGATAGTGAACAAAAACCAAATCTTCTTTATATATAAAATTTATATGCCAAGAGGAAGAAGTGGCTCTTTGATTCACTCCCGATGCCTTTTTGTCCTTTGGGTGATGCATATATTTTCTTGGGACATGTTCTAAGTCTATAAATTTCTTATGTAAATATTAAAACTGTTTGTGATATAAAAAAATAAAATACATGAAAGATGTTTCCTATTCCTCTTAAATTTAGGTATGTTTACTTTTAACGAGGATAGACAGGTGACATTATCTTCACTGCTGATGTATCACTGAGATGAAGAGAGTTGACCATCCTTAATAGTATAGATTCATAAGCAGCCACATATTTTATCTTTCAGAAATTTGTAATGTATTTCTTGATCTCGAAGGTAAAAATGTTGAAGGAGACAAGATCCCTGTTCAAAGCAGATCCACCATCTATCTTCTCAATGCAGTCTTTGAGTCTTGTGTTATAGAGCAATAGTTGTGTCAGTGCAGCTTTCAAAATATCCATACCACACAAGAAGTTACTGAAGGAAGTAATGATATCTTTGTGCATCAATTCTATCGCGGTCTTCCATCTGCTTCCAAAGTCTTTCACCAGCGGCTCTACTTCAGCAATTTTGATTGAGCTCTCTGGATTTGAACTTGAATCCTCAGCTGCTACATATACAGCAGGTTAGTGGTTACTTGAATTAATTGATGAGTGTGAGAACTGAGGACAAGAAAGATAGAAGTTGCTTACAGTCTCGAGTTTTCACAAATTTGATCAATTCACTGAAATGCTCCACCAGCATTTCTTCCTGCGAGACAAATATGAACAATCAAAAATCAAGATCGAGTTGGCATCAAATTTAAGGTGCAGGCTAGCTACTACAAAGCCATGCTTGCGCTATGATCATGAAGCAAATTATCAAATTTCGATAAACTCAAACTGCAACATTGGCCTTTACCACGAATAACGAAGTGTTTCTCTTTAGCAATTCCTCAAAATACATTTGAATTTTCCCACCTTCTGGTTCAGCTTCCTGAAATACAAGAAGATGATCAAAGCAGATTCTTATGGTAGGTCAGATTCACTTACATGGGTGCACTTAAACATGGGACGGTCAAGGGTTCAACTCACCTTCAGCACAGCAATTGTCATATCGTAGTTGTTAATGAGAAACACAATCGTAGTTGGCCTTGGGAACAACTTTGCAAGCTTAAGAATCAAGCTGTCTACTGCCATTCTTAAACGCTCCAAATTGATATCCAGCTGCAGAGTTTCATTAGACAAAGTCAAGCACTTTGAGTGACAAGCTCCAGGTAACACATATCATTAGAGATAGAGGGAATGCTTAATCATAACGAACCTGTCCATCTCCATACCCATACTCAACATTCAGGTGAATAAACGAAGCCGTGAATTCAGCAAAACGCCTCATGACATAGTGAGGATGAACATCATCTTCCCATAATGTCTCTACGTTTGCATCTCGCAGACTGCTGATGTGTAAGTCAAACACCATCTTGAAACGTGGCCACAATGAAATATTAACCTGCTCAATTTGAAAATATTGAAAACTAAGGAAATCAATCATAGCCACATCTATGAACTCGTATCTAAATTTTATACAAGACCTTCAAAGTTATACCAGAGAGGAAACATAAGTTAGCAAGTGAAAACAGCTGCAGTTATATACATTTAAGAGTATATCAAACAGACTAAAAGAGACAAGGAGTTACAAACCTTGTCCAGATATGAATCCAGGCATGGAATCCTCCGGCGAGACATGATAAGCTGTGAAAAAAGTGGCAAATTAATAAACCATCATGACCCTTGCAAAAGGGTATATATGCTATACTAGAGTATCATCTGTTGAAATAGGTTGTGGAACACTTATGTAATCAAGAAACATCTGAATCATTAGTTTGCAAGATATATTATTAAGTGATAAATATCTTACCATACTTCACTGGACCACTAATTTCTAATGCATTCTCACATAAGAATGTGACTTAAAAAAAATGAAAAAGGGGAGCTAACTACATTCCCTGATTCCAAGAGATTCACTAAAACACGCAAAGTAGTTATTGGACCATAGTTAATACCTGGTTGTGGTGTATAGTGCGAATCATAAGCATCAGACCGATAGCATCAAAACAGTTTGAAAGGATGTGATCGAAGTGCTCATCGATGACAGAGAATGGACCTGTATCATGGAGAATGTAGTTAATATCATTATTATATCAATTATACAGTATGAGTTTAACTTTTTATCCGGAAGCAGAAAATAAATTTCGTAGATACTACCATATTTTGTAACAACCATTGTAATTATCTTGGAAGGAGTTGTTATACAGCTACCAAAAAGCAAAAGGGAGATAGATTTAGAAATTACCCGCAAAAATTTCGTAGAATATGGACTCTTCACCAAAGAACTCATCACAAAATAAGTACCTGTTAAAATGAAAACAAATGTCATTAACCCTGAGCTATGAGCAACAATATATAACACAAATAGAAAAGGGGGAAAAATAAACAGAACTCAGAAGTAGCTGTATCCATAAGTAGTTTGTGCAAGCTTCTGAAGAGCATTTCATAAGGATATCTGAGAGAGCTAGCTTCGGCTATGTGCGGGATCAATGCAGGCTGATCAATTTCCTGCATCAGACAGAAAAATGTCAAGTGAAGGTAGGAGTAACTCGATTTATGTCTTAAAAATCAATCAGCAATGCTTATCACTGGATAATATAATTACCTTTATAATATGTATCCTATCACCCAAAGCAAAAACGGCAGAACGGTTCTTTAGTGGCTCCCTAGCTCTTGAGAAGAGACCAGTGGTTCTTCTAGTCTCCACCCCAATCAAGTCATTTGCTGTGGCTATATCTAACTGTAGTTTCTCAAGTGCTTGAATATAAGCATGAAAATGTGCACTTAACACCTGAAACCAGATCTCACATTACATAAGATGTTACAACAATTGTAAGTCTTAGATAACATACATACAGCCTTTTTTCTTATCATAGCTCATTCAACAAAGTAAAAACTAACTTTATCTATCTCTAAGCGAGACAAAAGGCTCGAATGAAGAACAACTGGCATGTAAAGTGCAATTGGATGTAGCTAGACTATATAAAGGAGTTGCAGGATGGTGCAAGCAATCAAACAAGATAAAGAATATCACCTTGTTCATGGTATCAATGTATGCAGCACGGACATCCATAAACACTTCTTTTCCATGTTCTTTGAGGAAGGAGATTATATACCTATCATTAAAATTGCATAAGAAAAAATCAATACAATATGCATTTCAAGAGCTAGGGAATTGTTGTCCAATAGTAATTCCACTAAGTAAACCAAGTCAAAATGGCCGTGGAGAGCCATATGACTTACTTGTACTTTAATAGCACACTCTGTTGAAGAATCTGAATGTTTGTTTTAGGTTTCTTCAGGGCTATAAGCTTCTGGACAATAAAATCATAAACCTGTTTAAGAACAGATTTAGTTAGCTCACACTACTTTCAGCGACATCATAGAAGAAGTCAAACGTACAACATAAAAATACATAAATTATTGTTAGGGATCAAGTTAACCTTGGAAATAGCTTTTTGGCGGAGCTTTTCAAGCTCAGGCTCTACATCTTCTAAAGCTTTCGAACTTTTAGCCGCGGGATCTGCTTTTATAAATTTCAGCTTGTTGCTCAGAATTTGGAGTGTTTTCATATACTCTTCATTCACCTGAATAAAGAGTACATCATATGATTATACAGCACCAGAAACACATGCAAAAGATCCTAAAATCCGACACCCTAACAGAACAAAAGAGCTACATAAAAACAGGAATTAGAAAAATACCTCTCCATCAACAATTACATCGATCATCTTTGGTGGCACTATAATGTCTTCGACAAATTTTGCTAGCTTTGATTCAGCCACCTATTCACATAGAAGAGCTCATTTTAATGAGTGACATAGATAACAAATACCACACAGGTTAGCATAACAAACACTAATAGTGGTTTCTCATTAGCTTATACCCTGCGATTTTTCAGTCTCAAACTTATGTCCATTGACTCTTCTTGAAGAATCTTTATGTCTGAACTTTTAGAACCAATCTTCTCCTGACAGAAACAAAGACGCAAAGAGGGTAATTAGTTTACAAAGGGAAACTATATAAGTATATCAAGAGTAGCATATGCCCCCATCAAGCAAAAGTCCATAAACACACAACAACATCATATAACAATGTCTAATTTTCATGAAGTACCTGAAATCCAATAAGGACAGTCTCCATATGTGACAGGATGCTGTCACAGTCACGAATCTGATCATGTAGTGAGACTAGCTTATCACTTTCTTTTATGTAATCCTGTTTATTCACATGGATGGTATAAAAGTAAGTTACTCATAACCCAAACTTGTATGCAAGTAGAAAATAACAAGGTGCCACAATGTATCACAAGTAAGAGAGTATATAAAGAGCAACCTGAATGGAATCCAATTCAACCTTCTGTAGATTGTTTTCTACACCTTTTGCGTATTCTCTAAGTTTGGCACCACTGGAGAGTATATTGGCAACAACCTGAGCTTTCACACAAACAAGGTAGAGAAGACATCAGATCATATCCTTGGAATATAAAAGTGTATCCATGTACAGACTTACTCAAAAGAACAGTTTGGATCTCACCTCATCACTTTCACATTCTTCTAGTTCTTGCTGAAGCCCTTCCAGAGATATATCCTCACTGCCAAACAGAAAGAGAAGGTTGAAAAGAGTAATTAATGTCGATTTTTTTGAATGGACATAACGAAAGAGAAGCAGTAACCATATATATATGTCATACTTGAATTTAGGTAAACAGAAGAAAACATGAGAATTCTTACGTACCTGCACGAATCATCTTCAAAAGCCAAGTCTCCGACAAACGCTCGTAAATCAAATCCATGTTTCTCAAGATTACTGAAGTCGCCCATAGCTTGACCCTATGTTCTTCTTAGATAGAAGACGAGCAGAGAGAATAATAGACGCAAAACTTCGATAAGAGACTTGATATATACGAAGCTTGTGGTTCTGACTTCGATCGTGAGAAAGAGATTTCAGCAAGCTTCCTTATAATCCAAGTCAGGTACGTTAATTGTTGGACGTTAATTTCTTATTGAATATATAAGACTTAGGGATGATAATTAATGACGGTTCAATCTCAGAAAGTATATTCTCGTTTTTTCTCTTACAGATATTGTCGGGAAAAGAAAAAAAACCAAAAAAACTTTCAAATAATATACCGATTTTGAAAACACTCAAAATCTTTGTAATTCACTTCTGTGAGCCGATGGGCTCTCTGACCTAAAAATATTCACAAACTGTAAACAGAATCTGATATTAGGGTCTTTATGTTAATAAGCCCTATAGTGGGAGTTCTGCTAGGATTCACCTCTGTTAATGATTTTATCTAAAATATAATATTTTGACAGTATTAAAAATAACTTTTCAGAGATCTTTTAAGAAAAATTTTATATCTAAAAACAAATAATTTATATTATTACTACAACAGTTTAAATTGAAGTGTATACGAAATAATTAAATACTACTTAACATAAAATTTATTATATAATATATATATATATATATATATATATTTTAATTAACTTTATTACATCTTTAATCAAAAACTAATATGTAATTTTTCTATACTAGATTAAAGTAAATATTAGGTTGCAACTTCTAACCAGTAAAAAGTTTCAGTTTGCAGCCATGGCTAACTAGTAACTGCATTCTCTGTCCTCTCTCCTTTCTCAATTTTCTCATCCTGTTACACTAATTTTATACCTTTGACAATAGTGAATTGTGGATAGACATTCCCATGAAAGTTTCCATACACTCACTCAGGCTGTGAAAATAACCGTAAAGTGGGATAGCAGTATCAAAAGACATTACAGGAACTCTAACTGGTTTTGAAAGATACATCATATAACTCATAATACCTGGCGCTTTAGATTCACTAGCTTAGAAAGATTGACTTATCTTACAATACTCTTCATACGCAGCCACATATGTATGTTTTTTTTTCAGAACGTCTTGGAGTATTTCCTGATCTCGTACATGATAGATTGAATGGAGACAAGATCCCTGTTCAGAGCAGATCCACCATCTATCTTCTTGATGCAGTCTGTCAGTCTTGTGTAATAGAGCAATAGTTGTGTCAATGCAGCTCTCAAGATATCCATACCGCACAAGAAGTTACTGAACGAAGTTATGATATCTTTGTCCATCAACTCAATCGCTGTCTTCCATCTGCTTCCAAAGTCCCTCACCAGTGGCTCTACTTCAGCAATTGTTATGGACCTCTCTGGATTTGAACTTGAATCCTCAGCTGCTACATATTATTACAGTTTAGTGGTTTATTTTGACTTAAATGATGTGTGCAAGGACAAAAAAGAAAGAAGTTCCTTACAAGCTCGACTTTTCACAAATTTAATCAAATCACTGAAATGTTCCACCAGCAGTTCTTCCTGCGAGATTAAAAAACCATTATTCAAGATAACGGACACATAATAATAACAAATGTTAGCATTTTTTCTACGGTCTTTGTTTATCTTGAGCAAACAAAAGTCACCACTATTGAAACTTGAACGTGGCTGTGTTGACATCGCTACTACAAAGCCATGCTTGTGTTCTAACCATGACACAAATTATAAAGGCAACAAAACTTCGAAAAGTTAAGATAATCAAATTGCAACATTGGCCCTTACCACAAATAACGAAGTGTTGCTCTTTAGCAATTCCTCAAAATGCATTTGAATTTTCCCACCATCTGGTCCCGCTTCCTAAAATACCAGAAGATGAGTTTAAAATATTACTCTGGTAGGATAGATTCAATAGATAGAATAATGATTCGTAAAAAGTTTGGATATGCTGACTGATTCACAAAAGGCATTTTAGGCTGCACTTAAGACGGCCAAGGGTTCAACTCACCTTCAGCACAGCAATTGTCATATCGTAGTTGTTTATGAGAAACACAATTTGCTGCTTTGGCCTTGGGAACAACTTCGCAAGCTTGAGGATCAAGCCATCTACAGCCATTCTTAACCGCTCCAGATTTATATCAAGCTGCAGGGGTCATAGATAATGTCAAGCGATGATTAAGCGACGAGCTCAGTAACACATACCATTGGAGACAGAGCCAATGCTTATAACGAACCTGCCCATCTCCATATTCAACATTCAGGTGAATAAACGAAGCCGTGAATTCAGCATAACGCCTCATGACATAGTGAGGATGAACATCATCTTCCCATAATGTCTTAATGTTTGCATCTCGCAGACTGCTGAGGTGTGAGTCAAACACCATCTTGAAACGAGGCCACAATGAAATATTAACCTGCTCCGTTTGAAAAATGTAAAAGATTCATTTAGAGAGGAATATGGAATATAAGGAAATCAACCATAGCCGCATCTATAAGCTTATACTTAAAATCTATCAAGACCTTCCAAGTTGTACCAAAAAAAAAAAAACATATAATGACCAAGTGAAAACAGCTGCAGATGAGCACAGTAATAATGAATCCTTTTTATTGCTTTAACTGCTACATATATACTTAAGAGTATATCAAACAGAATAAAAGAGATAGAGAGTTATGAACCTTGTCCAGATATGAATCCAGGCATGGAATCCTCCGCCGAGACATAATAAGCTGTAAAAGGAGGGAAATTGAGCATTGCTTGACACTTAGTGGACATAAAAACTATCATGGCCCTTGCAAAAGGCCGGAATCATGAAAATAAGTAAAATTTAAGCTATACTAGATAATCATATAGTTGAGGCAAAATATAGACTGGGGTGGAACGCCTATATGGAGCAGTTGAAGGTATGTAATCTAGAAACATCTTTCCTAAGACCAGTGTCTCTGAATCATTAGTTCGAGAGACATTAAGACTCCTCCTTCCAATGCTGAGATAATATATATCTAACCATACTTCACTGGACCATTAACTTTCAATGCATTCTCACAGATGTATTGCCACTTAGTTGGGTTAGCGTTAATACCTGGTGGTGGTGTATTATGCGAATCATGAGCATTAGGCCGATAGCATCAAAACAGTTTGAAAGAACAGGATTGAAGTGCTCATCAATGACAGAAAATGGACCTGTGCCATGGAAAGTTCAGTATATTTCCACAAATATGCTATTATTATCATATCAATCGTAAAGTAGAAGGGGTTCAGCTTTCTATCCGGAAGAAGGCAAGATAATTTCTTAAACGCTGCTCACACCATATCAAATCTGTAACAACTAAGTAACTAACTTAACTATGTTGCGAGGATTTCTACAAGAGTACCAGATATACTGATGTGCTTTTAAACAGCTATCAATATCCACATAGTTTGGTATAGCCAAAGGGAGATAAATTAGAAATTACCTGCAAAGATTTCATAGAATATGGACTCTTCACCAAAGAAATCATCACAAAATATATACCTGTTAAAATGAAAACAAATGACATTAGGGGGTTGAACGGTGAGGGAAAGTAACATAAATACAAAAGGGGAAATATCAACAGAACTCAGAAGTAGCTGTATCCATAAGTAGCTTGTGCAAGCTCCTGAAGAGCACTTCATAAGGATATTTGAGCGAGCTAGCTTCGGCTATGTGGGGGATCAAAGCAGGTTGATCAATTTCCTACAGCAGACATATTGAAACTTAAGTCTTTCAACAAACTTTTAGAATATAATAGGGGTACCTAATATGGTTAAACTAAACAAACTCTGGATTTACTTCTTCTATACCAAAAAAAACATGATACTCAACTACATTAATCCAAATTGAAAGTGAGAAAAAACAAATCAAAACATACATCTATTTGATGAGCCTTCAAATTACGGATACATATCGTAGAAAAGTACAAACTGAAATGAGTCAATGATTTGATTCCTATAATTTCGAACCTAAAACAAAAATATCTGAACTAAAAATCAAAGTGGGCAGTGGGCACTCCTATATAATGGTGTATATTAAGTTAATACAACTTCTAATCTATTTGTAAAGCACACCTAGTACCATCTTTTGTATTAAGAGTTAGAAAGGCAACTCAGTTTATATAATAAATCCGCCAGAGCATGTAGAATGGTCGAAAAAGTCAATCAGGAATGCTAATCGCTGTTAACGAATACCTTTATAATTTTTATCCTCTCACCCAAAGCAAAAACGGCAGAACGGTTCTTCAGTGGCTCCCTTGCTCTGGAGAAGAGGCCGGTGGTTCTAGTCTCCACCCCAATCAAGTCATATGCTGTGGCTATATCTAACTGTAGCTTCTCAAGGGCTTGAATATAAGCACGAAAATGTGCACTTAACACCTGAAATCAGATCTCACAATACATTAGGTGTAACAACAATTGAAAGCCTAAGCTAACAAACACCACTTTAATCTAACCTGCATACAGCCTTTAATCATCAAAGCTCAATCAACAAAGAAAACAACTAGCTTTGTCCAACTTTTGCGAGAATACACAATAGAATAACTACTTGCATGTAACGTGCAATTGGATGTTTGTATTCACTACCGTACATTACAGCGATTAACCTAAGACAAATCTATCTGTTTATCCTTTCTCATCCAACTAAGACTATATAAAGAAGTTGCAAGATGGTGCAAGCAATCAAACAAGATAAAGAATATCACCTTGTTCATGGTATCAATGTATGCAGCACGGACATCCATAAACACTTCTTTTCCATGTTCTTTGAGGAAGGAGATAATATACCTATCATTAAAATATAAATGGTGAATGAAGTATATATCCACATATATTTACGGTAGAAGCAATATAATATCAAGCTGGACACCAGTAACATGTTAAATTAAAACAACTTCGCTAACATCACACAGGCAAAACCCAAAGCAAGCAAATCATCTGTAAGTTGATAACCACAAACACATGTATGCGAAAATAGTTAACAGAAACATACATGCAAGACAGGAAATGTTGTAGTATAATCATGATGTCTAACCAAATAAAGGGGCCTGGAGAGCATAACTCACTTGTACTTTAATAACACACTTTGCTGAAGAATTTGAATGTTTGTTTTCGGTTTCCTAAGGGCAATAAGCTTCTGGACAATAAAATCATACACCTGAAAAACGGAAATAAATCTTGCATGAGTACACATTTAGAATGCTCTGTCGTCATTTGGAAGAGAACAAACACAAATGACGCAGAATTAATACAATACTACAAATTCATTGAATTTACCCCAGATGACAACTTTTAGAGAGAAGGAACAATGATTCATATCAACGAGGTAAAATAAGTTGGGTTTACCAGGAACATAATATTTCTGTACTTATCTATCCAACAATTAACAACTTTAAGAAATATGTAAGTATTAAATGTCTATTTTGAGTCAAAAGGTACGTAACTTTTTGTACCTAACACACTCCCTTATACGAAATATATAATTGTCCGGTATCAGGTAACAGAGAAAGTAGATCAATAACCTTGGAAATAGCTTTTTGCCGGAGCTTTTCGAGCTCAGGCTCTACATCTTTTAAAGCTTTTGAGCTTTTAACTGCTTGATCTGCTTCTACAAATTTCAGCTTCTTACTCAGAATTTCGAGCGTTTTCATATACTCTTCATTCACCTGAATAAGGAAAATACTACGACTTATCAGATTAACAATAAAAAACCAACTCAACAATCCAATGTTGGCCTAAATGCACCCTTACAGTTTTACCCAAACACGTACTCAGGTGACGTAGGTGACATACAGTAAGGACTATATGAAGATTATTTAATACATTTTAGTTCTACTAGTATTGCACATTGTGGCAGCATATACCAAAGCTTAACCAGAACATGTTGTTTTCCTATTTTTCCCACGTTTGCCATAGTACAGCATATGCCCCAAATCAGTAATTTCTTACAGCATCAAAAACAATAAGAAAAATAGACACATACACAACATGACGAAATACCACAAATTAGAAAATTAGAAAATTACCTCTCCATCAACAATTACATCGATCATCTTCGGTGGCACTATAATGTCTTCGACAAATTTGGCTAGCTTTGATTCAGCCACCTGTTCAAATAGAAGAGCTCATTTGATTAAGTCACGTGTGGAAGCAGCAAGAGATAACACTAATTGATAGCAGTTACTGATTGGCTATATACCCTGCGGTTTTTCAATCTCAAACCCATGTCCATTGACTTTTCTTGAAGAATCTTTATGTCTGAACTTATAGAACCAATCTCTTCCTGAAAGAAAAGAAGCAAAGTGAGAATTTAGATTACAAGGAAAATATAGATACGTAGTTCAAAGTAAGGAGAAAGAAGATCATAAACACACACAAACTATGAAATGTCTACTATTCATATACCTGAAATCCACTGAGGAGAGTTTCCATTTGTGACAGGATGCTGTCACAGTCACGAATCTGATCGTGAAGTGAGACTAGGTTATCACTTTCTTTTATGTAATCCTGGGTATTCATGGAGGGGTAAAGCATTTAAATAAGCTACTCATGATCTTGAAAAAATTTCCAAACTTGTAGACGGAAAAAATATGTTACATGACAAGTGGAATTGTAGAACATAACAAGTGAAACATTGTATCAGAGGTAAGAAAAATAGCAACCTCGATTGAATCCAATTCAACCTTCCGTAGATTGTTCTCTACCCCTTTTGCATAGTCTCTAAGTTTGGCACCACTGGATAGTATATTGGAAACAACCTGAGCTGACACACAAACAAGATAGATAGGACATCATATCCATGGGATCCAACAGTCTAAGACTAATCCACATTCTTATTTTCAGCTTTCAAAATTTTGATCTCAGTTCTGTGAATAGCTAACCTCATCACTTTGACATTCTTCTAATTCTTGTTGAAGCCCTTCCAATGATATATCCTCACTGCCAAGCAAATCAAATTGAAAAGAGCAATGTCTATATGATCAAGTGTGATAGGAGATTATTCAAACCAGAATTAATCAAGAGAAGCAGAACCAAATCAAATCCACGAAAACATTAGAACGTTTACCTGCCTGAATCTTCTTCAAACGCTAAGTCTCCAACAAATGCTCCTAAATCAAATCCATGTTTCTCATGATTACTAAAGTCACCCATAGCTTGGCCCTAAAATAATTTTAAGATAGAAGACCAAAAGCGAATTAGAGACAACCTTCGACAAATCATACAGGATCCACGAATAGGCCTCAAAGATCACGGGATGTGCAAACTTACCAATGCGTCAATGGAAATGTCAGACATCTTGCTAATTTAACAAAAATGCTCGATCTCTAAACCTATCCAAACAATTTTACAGTGAAAACTTTCGTCAGAAATTAGGATTCGAAAGAAGTTTTGAACTCTGAAGACAGCGAAATCAGAATTCTTGAGAGATCTACCTTTTGAGTCTCTGAGATCAGTTTGAATCCGCCATTACAGTCTTCTTCAGCTTCAGCTTTTCCCAGATTCGTCTTCTCCAAAATCTGATTTTGATTTCCTAATTCAACAGAAAAGCCCATTGGGCTATTAAAAGATTGTTTTTTTTGGGTCACCATGGGCCGTTAAAAGATAAAATTATAGGAAACGGGTTAAAATATGGGTCGCCCGTTAAAAACCCGTATTGATGATACAAATCATAAAACCTCAGAAGAAACCCCTAAAGTGACACTTTGTACTCGTCGTTTCTCTCGGAATTGTGTAGAAGAAGATGATGAAGCAAGCTCGCACTTTGCTCTCCAGGTTACCCTAATTCCTCGTTTTTCTCAAGAAATTCACACTTTAGAACCCATCTCTGATCTGGGTTTGTTTGATTTTTTTTCCCAAAGCAGGAGCCTTTGCGACCAGCATAAGTCACTCTTGGAAGAGAAAGTGAGAGCTACGACGTTGCGTGGTTTTGCAAGCTGGTCAGATTCTTCTCCATCTAGAGGTGGCTTCTCTGGTCAAAAAGGTATGAGCTTTGGTTTGTTCCGTTTAGTCTATTATAAAGTGTGGTTTCCCTAATTTGTTTTGCTTGATTCAAAAAGATGCTGCAAAGCCTAGTGGTCGAGTGTTCGCACCTTATGCTATTTTCAAGGGCAAAGCTGCTCTCTCTGTTGAACCTGTTCTCCCCACTTTCACCGAAATCGATGTATGCCCCCAAAAACAAAACAAAAACCCATTTCTGTTTTTTAGTTTTGTGTGTGTTTCCTAAGGCTTTTAGGTTCTCATTACTTTACTGTGGGTACAATTTTAGTCAGGAAACCTTCGGATAGAGCGTCGTGGATCTTTGAGGATGACTTTTATGCCTTCTATTGGTGAGCGTAAGTACGATGGGGGACAGAAACAGGTTTTAATCTTTTGCTCTCTCTCTCTCTTATCTTCTTCACTTGTGTTCTTTCTTGTCTGATAAATTGATTTTTGTTTGCTATATACATCATTGCAGTTGTTTTCTTTGTCACCTACGGAAGTTGGATCCTTGATTAGCATGGGTTCCAAAGACAGCTCTGAGTTTTTCCATGACCCTTCCATGAAGTCAAGGTTTGTTTGTTTTTTGCTTCAATACATGATTTTTTACTGCTGAAATCAGCATTTTCATGTGCTGACTGACACATGTTTTTGACTCCTCAGTAATGCTGGTCAAGTCAGGAAGACATTGTCAATTAAGCCCCACGCGGATGGTAGCGGCTACTTCTTCTCATTGAGTAAGGATTCTAATCTATCAATATTAATATTACTAGTGATATGGATCATCAGTCTGTATCCTACTGAAATAGCTAGTTACGAGAGCTTTCTCTTTGGTAAATTTAGAAGCTTGCACTTGTTTTAGTATTGTAGTATGGCGATAACAGTTGTCCGCAGGAAATGGCTTTCTTTATAAGAAAATACTTAGCTTCTGCGGTTTGTTGCAGGCGTTGTCAATAACATCCTCAATACCAATGACCGTTTTGTGGTTCCTGTCACAACAGCTGAATTTGCAGTGATGAAGACAGCTTTTAGTGTAAGATGAGATTATTTAATTCTGCATTTTCTCTGTTCTGTTACTATTATATATCAGTTCGAGAACCAAAAAACAAAGAGCATTGCTATCCTGTCAGTTTTTAGCACATGAATCTGGATCAAGTATTTATTATTTAAGGAAAGGATATTGTAATTGTCTCTTAATCAGATTTTGTATTTTGTGCAGTTTGCCCTTCCACACATCATGGGTTGGGATCGCGTAATAGATCAAGTTGGTACTGGAACGCAGAAGACTACTTCACAACATCTAACGACTGGTCCTCAGCATATTGAGCAGGAGTGGGATAAATGAACTGATAGAGTAGTAGGAACGGAGTAAATTGGCAATGCACATGTTCTTTTTTGTGGAATTTGGTGCACACAAAAATCGGCATGCTTTGTTTTTGAATCTAACATATCCTCTTTTAAGACTTCTAATCATATAGGGCTTCTGCCCGTTTTCATTAGCACATATTTTATTTTGCAGTAAAAGCATTTTGGTTTCAGCTTTATACTTAGACAGATTCAACCATCATATCATACAAACTTCAAGACCTAGAAACACAATAACAAAAAGAAACTAGCGAAGGAGTGTCATCTGTTGAACATTGACAGGATATGCATCAGAAGGTGGGCCATAGAAGGCTCGTCTAGCCAGAATGGAATTAGCAGTCTGAGTAGGATGGAATGCATCCCAAAAGACATACTGACTCCTGTTAGGACAAGGATTCTGCATTGGCAGACATGTGATCTGTCCTTGGTTCCTCCCAATCCCGCAACAAGCCCTGTCCACTACGCTGAATCCTGTACCATATAAACCTTGTTTGATCAGAGTAGAAAGCATAGAAGAAACTCCTTTTTAACAGCCATATAATCTAAGAGGGGAGGTTTACCGTAAGCAGCTGGGTTGTTTAAGATGTCACCAATTGCGCTATATGTGTTTCCATATACAAAGATGGCTCCAGGTGATCGCTGGTTCAGCTGGTCAACAAGTGACTTCAGCCCTTCGTTAAATGTGCCTAGGATCTGATTCACACTGTCAACGCATCTCCCAGGTGGTCCAGCACCGGTGGCTCGTTGGTTTGGTATGCAGCCTAGTGGTGCTACTCCAGGTATAAATATTTTTCTTAGACCTAGGCTGTACAGAGTCTACACAGATTCAAAAGATTATTAGAACTGATTAGAAGATTGATTAAAGGATAATACCCATACGAAGGTTTGACGTAACGTACAAGAAGTTGGCGAGCGTATTGACTGAGAAGTAGATTGGCAAAGTCAGCCGGTCTGTATCTGATGCTGGAGGAGTATAGATCAGGCATAAGGTAGTTGTTGATATAGTCATTACTTCCAAAAACGAGAACCACAAGCGATCTTGCTAAGTAGTCCGTAAAGTTTTGGGGACTCATCATCGTTCTCAATTGGCTCAGTGTTGTCTCTAGATTCACCATTTGCTGGCTCAGGGTGAATCTTGCCCCCTGCACACCACACCATCATTCCTCTATCCATTTTAACACTTGTCATATCTTTTAACTAAAAGTGATAGACACAAAACTTTAAAAAAATATACATAGTGGTAGCCTGATTCATCGAGGATGCCAGCAGCTGCAGACGCGTGATTTACTCCTTGAAGGATTCTATTGCCTGATGTAGTTGGATCCGCAAAGACAGGAGGCGATGGAATTCCTAACAACTGAGCTGTTTTCACAGAATAGTTGGTGTTTTAGAGTAAGATAAAGAGAATACTAAAAACAGCCTAATGAATCTTTTACCAAAATGAAGTTAAATCTTACCTAGAAGATCAATGAAAGTCAAGCCATTGCTAAATCTGCCAGTAGGACGGAAGTTCAAGTCGATGCCATAAGGGAGGTAGTTGGCTCGAGCTACAGACTGGAGAAAGTTGTTGTTCCCAGAGTCGACCAACGAGTCTCCAAGTACAAACATAGCCGGAACTCTAGCTTGCCCGGTGACCAACTCAGGCTTCTGTAACATAACAGAAGCCATCACGGCAAGTATCAACACATATCCTCCAATATGCACTTTCATCTTCTCTCCGTCTATGTTCATGTTAATTAGCTTGTGTTATGGGAATATTGTTATATAAAGGCCCTAAGAAAAACATGTTGCATGTGACTCAAAGGAGTTAACTTCCGGAATTTCTGATTCAACTTGTAACGGCTCTCTCTCACACATTTCGGCTGCTTGCATAGCGAGTCAAAAAGCTTGCATCATGCATGAAGTTTTATGAGAAGAGACTAGAAAATTACACAAGGAGACATGACCATGACGGAATTGCTCACCCTCTTCGGATAAAGATCAAGAAAATAGTGAGCAGAAGGTTTATCTGAGACTGTAAAGGATAGAGTTGCCACGCCAATCATATTAAATCTCCGAAGGCTGACAAATTTTGGAGATCAAGAGTAAGAAATGTGAGAAAAATATTTTACATGTTGGACAGTAGTTTTGTAGTGGGATAAGAGATGAACAAATAACTAACATCTATAGGGCTCTGTACTCATATACATTTAATAATCATCATCAACTATATTTAATATTTGGTGCTCCTAGGATTGTTCCTTGTTGAGCTTCTAGTGTACCTAAGAACATGCACATGCCACTAGATATACAGATTTGGCACTTTTTATCAATCACCACTCTGTGTTTGTTTTCTGAGCTGCTTGTTATCCTTAGTTGCTGGTGTAGACTCTTCATTTACAAACGGTAAAACAATGACAGGAGCTGCTGGTACCATCTCCCAACGTTCTCGCAAGAAAGCATTAAATTTCTTGACCATTTCTTTCCGGAACTCAAGCTCCCGAGTAAATTGATCGTAGAGAACAAAAGCTAGAACGTACTTGAAAGGGAAAATTACAAGAACCGTCGCAATGGATAGCAAAACCAGTGCTACCTCAGTAGTTATCTGAAAAAATATTCAAATCATGTAAACCAGGTTATATAACACCACATAATAGTTATCTATCAAGACCACTATCAATGCCAAAAAAAATCAAAATGATTCTTGTCCCAATCCCAAAATTACTTAGTAAGAGAGAGAAGAAGGCATGTCAATAAAACGCTTTAAAACTTGATCCAGTTAATAGAACATACCTGAGGATGGCCAGATAGTACAACTGTCCTTAGTTTTAGAAGCACTACATTCATCTTTTGGAGGTAGCTCTCCAGATCTTGCATGGCGTCTTTGACAGCAATAATTTTTTGAATAGTATTTGAAGAAGGCTGATCTCGAATGGTAACTATTCCAAACAATCTTCCAAGACGGCCTTGTCGTCTGAGTCCCTTCAATGTAAGCATCCCAGTTGCCAAAAATATCAAAGACACAGGGAAAACGTACTGCAGAAGGTTCCTGAGGCGCAGAAAAGTATCCTCAGTGGTATCAGATCATTACTAAGCAACTTAAAGTAGCAATGATAATAAGACTTCTCGGCATGCGACTACAAGTCTTAAACCTAAGGATCATTCTGAATGCAACGCGCATGAGGTACATGGTTTCATAGTATCACATGTCTAGGTGTTAAACCAACCTGAATATTATCGTTGATGAAAATGCTAGAAAAGAGACCGTCATGTAAGGCTCCTCCCAGCGCCTGAGTTTCTCAAACTTTGTGGCAGTTATACTCAGTGGTAGAATGAGTTCCTGGGAGAGAAAAGCAAGAGTAGAGGAACAACATTTTGTCAGTCTCCACTAATTTTACTTTTTGTAAAATAATTTGCAGGGTAATGAAAAAAAGTTACTAAAAAAACCGAGTGCATTGCACACAAGAGTTGAAAGTTGTCTAAACATAACGAAATAGGAAACCCTCCGAAACACTATTTGTATATTAATGGAGAAAAAGTGTTACCTTAAAGAGATCAATGTTACTAGGTATCCCTTTGATGGTTGCAGCATTGATTGTGGCTTGAGTTTTTTCTACCACCTTGTATTTTTGTCTACATGTTTCTGCTGCTCTCTCTACAAGTGTCAGATCAGCAACCGCAAGGTGTTTGCTTAGAACTAAGCCTTGTCTTAACGAAGAGTTTTTCCAAAAGTTGATGGATGCAGTCGAACCCCAAGATGGAGATCTCATCCACCTTTTCAAGTAGACACTTCCATCTAGATCAGACGCGCTATCAAAACTTTCATTGGACTCTCTGGAAGCCCTGGCTATATTACCTCGTTTGTAGGCTGTGTCTGCAACTTTTGTCAACAGTGGTCCACCCCAAAAATTTACAGCTAAAGTTTGACACACGATATCACCATAAGCTACTTGTTGAAGAAAGGAGAACTGAACTAGTTTGATAGGATCATCTGGCAAATTCCGCATATACTGAAGAGCTTGAAGTCTTGCAATACAGTTAGATGCACTTGCAATTGCCTTTTCCTTGCCCTTCTTTGCACCAAACACCTGATACAGCGATTCATCATCCTCGTCCGGCCCAAATTCTCGTAGAAATGTGTGCAATGCTATAACTTCACTAATAATTGCATGCCAAACATCTCGTCTAAGTTCACCTCCTAGGTCAACAAACTCCAGAACCCAAGTGGCCAACCTAAATGAACATTTTACAGGTTAGCATATTGGTAAACGACCACCCAGACATATGGCACTGTATGAGAGACATTTGAACCACATCAGTTAGGTGAATATATGAACTCACCCGGGGCCGGACGAAACAGAAACTGCAGAATCAAAGAGAGAAAACCCCAGAGGCCCCACTTTTGCTTTCTCCACGGTTGACTTGTCCCCTGTGAGATCAAGTCTCAAGACCCCTTTGCTTCCCTTTATGTCAACTGGCTGAAAATGAAAACAATTCAAACACCTTGAAACGAAAAGAATATTTCCATGAGAAGAGTTCTCATTTCAACATCAAAAGAACAGCCCAGTAAGAGATGGGTTCACAAAGTTTAAATCAAACAACTAGTTCCAGCTAACATGACATATCTATGCAATGTATATGTAAAATTGAAGTGTTCTTTATTTCTTAAAGTAAATATAAAACAGTGTTTGCTCGTTCCCTCCCTCCAGAGGACTTTGAAAATAAAGAGCTACATATACCTCAAAATAGAGAGCTTTATCAGTTAAAGTCAGTTTTCCAGGCCAAGCAACGTTATTCTCCCACTTTAAAACAGGCACTTTCCTGTTAGAGGCCATGCATAAAAGTCTCTCCAATGACAATTGCCGAAGGACTGTAGTCTGGTGTGACTTTCGTCCTTCGTGTATTCTGTTCTGACAATGGAAAGATACTCAGCTAGGAAACCAACGTTGGCTTCATGTTTATTTATCAAAAAGATAAGTTATTAATGCAAATGTCATACTCACTTGACAAGTTCCTGGATGTAAGATAGCCAAGTCTCCAAAGAAATGCCTTTTTGATCAGTGGCAGCAGATAGAGCTTTGAAAAGGTTATGTACAGTAGCCCTATCAGCCAAGCCTGAAATTGCAGGAGCAATACGAACAAACGCCTCTTCCCCAACAAACCGTCCCTTCAACACCAGTAACCTTTCATCAGCATTTCAATCATAGTTTCCCAAAGAGCAGAAAACTATCTGAATTCACAAACTTTGTTTGTTATACAACTATTACCACTACCAACCTTCAGAGCAACAATAAGACTCCTTTCTGGAATAAATTACTTTTGTCCTCATAAAAAGCCAAAAGAAATCAAAGGTCTAAGAAATACCTGAAACAAAGGTCTCTCTGAGGCATCATTGCGTGCATTTCTTCCTTTGCAGTATGGATTAGACCACGCAAGCATTGTGATGAAAATTAGTCTCTGGAATGCAGGTTCCTACAAAGAAACATGCTTTAACTGTTCATAAAACCAATAAAAGATGTAACGTCAAAGAAAGACATTTTGGTTTATCTTCTTTTAAATGGGTTTAAGAACTCTCCAAATCCTGAAGCTAAAACCTAAAGAGATAATTCGTTTAAACTCAAAGATACCTTGAGAGACGGATGAAACTCTGAGCTGTCCCTAGATAAAAACCTGAAACAGCAATATTCCACAAGGTATCGAGCATCTGTAGATAAAGCTGGAGGAACAAGTGTTTCAAATATATCTTGCATCTTCTTCCCAGTTATCCCATTCATCCTGCCATATATATAAAAGGGTCAAATAAAAATGAATACTTTTGCAGCAACAACAAGTCAGAAGATGATTCAATGATTCTGTTTGTTTTACTTAAATTGATTCTCACTCACCTGCTGAACTGCTCGATGGAGATAATAGCATCAAAAGAAAGAGATCCTTTAGGTGTATCACTTAGAACAGTTTGTTCAACTGTAAGAAGCTCCTCCAAGTCTTCAACATCATGTTGATCCTCAATCTCAACCTTAAGACTCTGACCTTTCTTCTTCAACGGAGAGGTTACATCACTCAAAAGCTTCTGAGATTTAGACACCCACCGACTAAATCGTTCTTGCACCGCATCTGTCATACAAGAAGAACACCAAACAAACAAAAACAGAGACTTTATAAATTCTCAATTTTTGTGTTCCAAAAGATTCGTACAAGAAGCCGAATTCGAAGAAGGACTTACTTGGGTCGATATCGTTCAGTTTCCATTTCTTCTGGGCAACAACAATTCGGAGTCTAGGCTTTCGATTAGAAGAACAATTTCTCAAGAAAGAGTAACGTCGATGAACACGAGCTCCTTCATCATCCAAACGGAAAACAATTGGAAAATCTGGAGTTGCTGATGAAAGTTTCACTCTTTTCAATCCTCCCACTCTCTGCGCCATTTCTGTTTCTGTTGCTGAAAAAAAAAAAAAAAACTTTGCTTTGGAGAGAAGAGGCGTACCGTGGCAAAACACCACCACGCACCACTTTACTTTTGTTGTTTTGTTTTAGAAGTCTTAAATTATTGCTTTCTTTCTGGTTTCGTCTTTTATGTCTTTATTCTCATATAAATATCAAACCAAACCATGTCGACGGTTCCTTAATCCAATTCTATGTATTATTATTCAATTTAATTCATTCTGAATGGTACCACTCTCAAACTTATTTAAGCTAAAACAGTCCTTGTGAGATCAATATCAACAGCTACAAATGTCTGAATGGACCGCTCTCACTGTTATTTTAGCTGAAACAGTCCTTGTGGTATCAATATCAACAGCTCTAAATGGCTCCTGATATATCTTGTGTAGAAGTGATGTCATGCGTAAAAGTGATGTCATGTGTAGAAGTGATGTCATTTTATACATGGCACTGACTAGTGTTTGAAAGCTGTAAGTTATTATTCTTGCCTTGCCTCTAAGCTAAACAAAAACAAAGGGAGGGAATTGGGGAGAAGAGAGCAGTACGAATTATCGAGTATAAGAACTAAGAAGAAAAGTGAACAACGGAGATTTTGATTGTGAATGACTAGATTTTCTTCTGTATTACTTAATTCGTTCTCATTTGCCTTAACTCTTTACACAACAGAATAAAAAACCACACATGAAATGACAACTACATAACAACAAACGATGGCTAGATCCAAAACTAGAGACCGAAAGAAGAACAACTTCAAGATGTAATCATAGGCTCTGTATCCGACAATTCATTGGGAGATTTGTTGTTGGACTGACGCACTGAGTTGAATAATACATCTTTGATCACCTACACAAAATTGACGGATTTGAATCTGTGAGATCCATGAATCTTAAGGGAAAGCTATAACACCACTACGTTTCAAGATTTACTCACCTGAGACATTAGTCCATGGACCTGTTCCACAGTTATCTTTGAGCTATCCCTAGTTATCTTAGTTAGTTGTGACTCATCCTGAAAATGATCCAGAACACACGTCAAGCAAGATCTTTAACGAAAGACATAACATTCTCCAATGTTCTATTTTTATCTGTTCAAACTTCGACAACATTTTCTCCTCTCAACTAAACAAATCACCACCAATAACCAGAAAAGTTGAAGAGCTATCATCTTAGTAGCTATATATAGAAGTTCTAGAGACAAAACCCCAGAGAAGAGGGATGTGAAAGGCAGAGCAATTAATATTTGATGAACAACTTGCACATACCTCTTTTTTCCTATGAAGGGATGATGGAACAATTCCTCCAAAGCGAGAATGATTCAGATGACTCTCCGCTTGCTCAAGCTTCTCAGCTTCAATTTTAAAAATAAAAAAACGATTAGAACACATGACCTTTGATGCAGACCATGACTAGAGAGAGAGAGAAAATGATATTTTTCTCTTAGGCCATATCAAAAAGGTTTACCTAAGTCTGATATTTGTCCAGCAACATAGTCTGCACTGCCCAGCAGTGGGGAAGAAGACAGAGTATTCACCCAGTACTTGTTCCATAAGAGATCCAGAAGGTGACTATCAAGAGATGACTTGAAATAAGTGATATCCAATGAATAGTACTGCCAGAACCAAAAGTCATGTTGGGAGCTTCCAAAGAGAAAAAATCAAGATCTAGATGATACAAGTGTAATACCTGTTTGCAGTGAACACCAAAGTCCTCGATCTTATTAAGAGGAATAGTCTGATACTCGGAAATAGGTTCATCTGGAGGCTTATATCCTTCTGAATATGTTCTGAATGCTCCAATCTCAACTTTACCAGCTGAAGCAGTCCTTGTTGGATCAATAACAACAGCTAAAAAAGGCTCTTGATACTGTTGGTTAAGCCTCTGTGTAGAAACGTCAATACCCGAGAGCCAGCATCCATAGCCAGGGTGGGAGTGATACCATCCAACAACATTCTCCAACCGCCCAGCCTTTATATAAGTGAAGTTAATCAATCAAACTGTTCTGACTTGTAGATACTTAAAACGGTAGCAAAAAAAAATCAAAACTTTGCAGCTTCTTGAAACCCATACGAACATAAATCCCTAGACCATTCAATTCAACTACAACAGATGGAATCAAAGTAGCTAGGATGAGACGCACTTACGAGCTTGTTGGTCTGAGAATACTCAACCATGTACTCATAAGCATCAGCCTGAGCATTAACCCTAGTCTCAGTACCTTCCACAGGCAAAGCAAAAGCATCCATAACAATGATAGCATCACCATCGGTCTTACCTTGCATAAGACCCATGATTTCAATATTGCCACCAGAGCGAGCGTGGACCACCATCTTAAGAAGAGCGAGCGCTGAGATCTTAACTCGCTTGAAGTAGTGAGGATCATTAGCCCATGGTTTCTCCTGCTGGAACCTACTCTGCGCAGTATCGTCGTAGTAGAAAATAGTGTCATTTGAATCAGGTTGGTCTACTGTTATAATGTTGTTCTCCAGTTCCCATGTCTTCCTTGCCATCATCGTCGACGAACCCTCCATCTTTTTAATTCACTCTCAATTGCAGAAATCTAGGGTTTTAATCGATGGAAGATTCAAGAATTTGAAGAATCAAATTGATGAAGATGGAGACTGATGAGTGTGATCGATCCAACTTGCTGTGAATTGAAAACTGTGTCCAAACTCCAAAGTTGCTTTGCTCCAAGAACACGTGGCTTTTTTATACAGACACACTGACAAATGTTAATTTGAATCTCGGTTCGGTGTTTTTGTTGGTTTAGGCTTGGTTCAATTCAAATCCAATGTTAATTTGAATCTCGGTTCGGTTTCAAAGTTATTGATGTAGTATTACGTAAAACATTATACTTATATTATTCTCTTCTCCATAGGTTCGACTTTATCTTCTGTCTAGTTTTTGCTGAGAGATGTCTGTCTACGAAACTGCAACTACAAAACTAGAAACCGTATCTAGCAATTGCAAAATAGCCATGATTCATGTTTTTATCTTCTCCTCTTTTGAAACTTTTTCAGGAACATGCATTTACAGTTCTGCTTTAGATTCCAAGTCTTGTTCTGAATCTTCAGAGATGTCATTTGATGGAGGAGGGTTAGGTTTCTCTGTAGCAGCAGCTACTGGCTCGTTGAGTTCCACATCTTCACCCAAGATTTTTGCTGTAAATTTCCGTGCCTCGAGATCAAGATCAGGCCATTCAGTTACGATTCTTCTTGCACCCTGCAGAAGAACACCACATTTAAACAAACGATGACTTTATGAGTGTGGTAGATGTGAAAAAAAAAAATCATTTTCTTAGGGAGCTTTGGAATAGTCATCGTTTACCTGAAGCTTTGGTTCCTTTGTCATGGGATTGTTGCAAAGATCGATTGTTCTCGCCTTGGATTTTGTGGCGTTTCCACACCAAGATTCACACCACAGCCACTCTTGGGGAAGTGAAAATATAGGAACAGTATGCTGAGCATAATTAGGAAGATCCTGAAACAATATAAGATAATGCCATGCCATCAACAAGTTTGAACACAGAACTTGAAAAGATAAGTCAAAACCAGTAGTAGAATGTTCTAAAGATTCAGAGCATGGTGTGATGATAAGAGTGAAATTGAAAGGCTTTCAAACAAAGAAAAATGATAGTGTGACCATCAAAGAAAAGTTACAGCCCTAAGCATAGAGTACCATATTGTACAACTTGCCTGATCTAGGTTGGACAAACTGTTTGGATCCTTGCTAAGCGTCTCATAGAATACTCTTAGATTATCTCCTGCCGCTGTCTCTCGGAACTTAACCAAGTCAACAACGTACAGAGCACTGCAGATAGATACTAGGCACATCAAGGATGGGAAAAGCAACAACTTACTGAGGTTCAAGTTAAGTTAGTTTGTTTACCTGATATGGTATGGCCTACCACGTAAATGTTCTTTCCAGAAACCCTGTTCAAAGTAATCGAGAATGTAAAGAGTAAGGAAACCAAATTACTTCTACAGGCAAAAAAAAAAACAGATTAATGTGTTAACCTGTCTCCAAAATCGATATCCATCCATTTCCCTGTTGTTGTCACAAAAAGGAGTATACGCAAGAGGTCTTCCTTTAATATCCATATCATACAGTTCTCCCATGTCTGTCCTTATAATTTGATCTGCGTCGACAAATATAACCTACAGAATACATGTCGAATTCCTTGTAGTGGCATCTTGCAAGCATCAAAATCGCAAGAAAGAAATGAAGATATATGATCATATGTACCTTTTCCAATGACAGTGGAAATATAACATCGAGGAAAAGAATTTTGTAGGCCCAAATAATTCGTTGCTTTTCTTTCTGTTTATGCAACCAGGTAGGCCATTTGTAAGTAATCAGCTCATACTCAAAGTTGTATTCTTGTGCCATATGTGGAATTACATCCTGCAAGAGTAGAATGTGATACACATTAAGTTAAAAGTGGTTGAAAAACTATAGATAAATTTGCATCTAGAGATAAGAAGACATAAATAGACACAGACGACAATCTTAAGCGTACCCAAAGAAAAAAGGAACCAACCTTAAACTGAGGAGAAAGATAATTCTTAATAAACCAGAATTTTACAGGACGATTGGTGTTCTTCAAAACACTGAGAATCATGATCTTAAGGAAACGCTCGTATCTGTCATAAGCAGTGCCTCGGCATCAGAAAGGAAGCGATACCAAAAAATATATATTAAACTTTTTTGTTCACATAATATACTTAAAACTCTTCTGACACGAATATCCACATACAGACATAGATATACTATACATTATTTTCTTTTCATATGCATGAATGATGCACTTAAAAGTGATAAAAAATGATAGCTCTTACAAATGCCCTGAAGCGATGGAGAAAATATTTATCGTTTTCTCTTGTCGTCCACCCTTCTCATGCTCCTGAAAAGATGATAGATAGATATAACAAGATTAATATTGTTGCAAAGGTAGCCCACATGTTAGAATCAAACAGAATTGAGATGAAACAGGTTTACAACAATCATACAAGTTAGTCTAGATTACAAAAGCTACTCACTTTTTTGGAATCTCCCTTCATTGATTGTTGACGACCACCAACGAAACCAGACGCCCATTTCAAGAAATTTGAGTTCCAGCTTCGTCGCTAAAACAATAGAGCGTCATCAGAGAATAAATAACCAGGATTTTTAAGGACCCATAGTTTTTTATGTATATCTTCTATTCTAGTAAAGAAGCACTTACTTCACTGTTTTGTTGCACACCATCATCATCGTCAGAAGGAACTAGCAACTTCTCATGCTCCTTACCCTTTCTCTTAACTACTTCTAGATGAACAACTTTACCACGCAGATCATCGATAGTAATACGTTTCAGCGAGGATTGATCTTGACTCCCGTCATTTCCTCCTTTCAAAACGTATAGTTCAGAACTTCTACCCGGAGCAAGTTGTAAATACCAAACCCCAGGGGATACTTTCATCTGCCAATAACCCAAATTGGCCATTACAAGGGTATCAACCAAATGCGGTTTATTTTTGGTTCCCAGAATCAGCTGAAGGCCACGAGGAGCCTCATGATCTTTTTCTGCGCAATGACCTGTGCAAGAGTTATGTTAATAATAATAGCATGAACAAATTCATCCAGCGTTTTATAATAAGTATAGAAAAGCTAACCTGTAAGAACAAGAGATTCAACCTCAAAAACTGCCTGCAGTGTAGTGGTATCTCCCAGGTTCTCAAGCAAAATATTATCAAGATCATGGCTGGACAAGGACAAATCCAGAAGAGAAAAAAAAAATAGCAAAACGTCAGGCATAAGCAAATATAAGTGAACTAAACAAGCAAATGCCTTAAAAATATTTCAAGCCAAAAAGACTAGCATAGTCACATTTTCTTATTTCAGGGGAAAATACCATACATGGCAATTACTGGTTCAACAAGCCATGGCTCTGGAACGTCAAGATTCATGGTAAGTGTCTTAGACAATGGCATATTTGCAAAAAATGCCTTAGGCCCATCTACGTCAAAGCCTGTACTGCTGTAATCGTCCTGAAAAAAAGATACAAAGCAGAATCAATATTTGATCAGAGAATATGGACAAAATACCAGACCGTCATATAATTTTATGAAGATCTTTTTAAATAACATACCGTATTAGGTAAGACATATCTGTAGTAATTCTTCAAAGGAATGTCCACAAGGGAACTCTGCCAATAAGAAATAAGAACTCTAGGTCAGACACATGAACAATATGTATCTTCCAAAAAGAAATAACTACTACTGAAACAGAATGCACATGAAAAATACCCATAATAAACCACATCAGTAAGGCAGCGATTATATCATGAAGATATCGATCTCAGCAAGAGTATCAGTAACCATAATAAAGGCCAGAAGAGTAAGCCCTTAGAACATCTAGGTGCTTAGGACAATAATTATGTACTCTAAACAATAATGTAAGCAGTATATGTTTTACTCACCATGGGATTCAGAACAATCCTCATGCTCGTCTGAACATGTTTCTGTAGAACTTGAAGAAGTGATGCTAGTTTTTGACCAGTGGGGCTCAAAGGATCGATAACAGCATCAATGTGTATAGTTGCATTTTCATTTCCTAGCAAAACCGCACTACACACAAATGGATATCTTAGTTGCTGAGTCTTAATCCTAAGAAAATGAAAAGAAAAGTAAATACTAGCAAAGCCAATATACATACCTGTATTCTGAATTCAACACCTCAAACCGTGCACTTTCAGAACTACGATCCCGTGTTGCCATTGCAGATGACACAAACATGAAGACATCGCTAAAATATTTACTGCAAGTGTGACAAAAGGAAAAACAATATTTTATCAGCTATTGTCAAAACATACATCTCTCCTTGAAGAAGAAAATATGAGAAGAAACGTCAGTCTAAAGAGCGAATAAAGCCAACAAAAATAACCAGAAAGAGCCATATCTAGAAGAACAGAATTGTAGAAATGTGCAGCTAAAGAAGCTTTGCTCGCCAAGAACTTGGAGGAAAAGCATTACGACTAAAAAATTTCTTTTTTTGGTTTGGCAATTGGCAGACAAGGAGAAACAGTTATAGCATAAAACAAGAGACCTTGTCAGCAAATCGGGATCAACTTCCTGCCATTCAATGCCTTCAATAATTTCTTGAACAGGCTTTACTCTTTGATTGAACTCCATTGACTCGAGAAGATTTAAATCTTGGCCCAAAAATGTCCTCTCATCGACAGGAAATATCACCTAGTCAAATATATAATTGAATGTGATGAAGGTTCATAAATATAAGAACTAACACTAAGAGTACGTAAATATATTTAAGCAATCTTTATAATTACGGGAAAGGATAAAAGTTGGTTTACACACACCCTTCCATTTGAAATAATTGCATTTGCATCAGATTCAAGCCCAAGTTCCCAAGACACGAATTTGGCGACCTGCATAACAATTATAAACAAAACCATTGTTAACACCATTGCTTTTTTACAGAAAACTGATGATTCTTGTATCGACATTCTTTCATGCATATTCGAATTTTTTGAAAGCAGCATACCTTTGTCAAACGTTGAAGTAATTGTTCATCCAACGATTCAGCGAGACAAGATCGGTAGGCCTTAGAAGATAGCCCATACTCCTCAGCAAGCTCAGCGACTTTATCAACGAACATTTGGGAGCTAGCTGATTCCACTGATGTTTTTAACAGATATTCACGCTCGTAAAACAAGCATAGTTTATCCAAGAAGTAGAGCACCTTTTCCTTATGACTGCAAATAATTAGATAACAAACATAACAAGCAGAGATGAAGGTAAGGAAATAACACAAACAAAAGTATCATCGAGAACACATTACCTATCACATGTAAGACAAAAACTCACATACCTAAATGACGAAGCAGTTTTTTCGAAAAACTTTATAAACAGAAGGCTATTTGGGTCAGCATTCTGGCTGCTACTAAATAAGACTCCAAGACGAGCACTTTTGGAACCTCCAATCTGAATGAAAATGTAAGAAACATCAATACCATGTGCGGATCCAACTTAAGGTCGAGGAAAAGAGTGTAAAGAACGAGACATAAAGCTATAATACATCAACTAACCAGGTAACGGACTCCTTCATGTAACAATTTCATTCCTTTCTTTGTTGCGACATCAGCAGCAAGGAGATGAGTTACGTACTTTACATCATCTGAAGCTGGAATTGTCATAAAGATATATATTAAGTGAGTTTTCCTAAGAAGATAACACATTTGGGATATGGACAGAAGCTGTTGACTATATCAATTTGTTGTTACTTTCAGGTGAATGCAAGTAGTTAACATCATTCAACATAGATTCCCCTTCCCTAGTAGATGAAGCCAGTGACACAAATCTTGGTTTGTTCTTTCCTCCACTAATAATCTACAAACAATGCAAATACGAGAGGCAGACACTTCTTGGAATTAGTAATGAAGAAACACATAAGCATATTACAAGATATGCTGCCAGTGAAATTCCCTACCTGTGGATTGTAACGGCTAAGACCACTTTCTGAAAGCAATTTGTCCAAAACATTAGTATGGGATTCTATCTGGCCGTAATAAACTTGTTCTTGTATCTTAGGAAGCTCATCATTCATGGCATTTAAAAGAGTTTCTTCCTGGAAAGACAAGGGGTAGCTTCATGAACCAATTTTCAATAGACTTAAGAAAATCACAGCCGTAGAATATGAAAAGCTCTTACTATGCAGATTAAAAAGTCAAAAAAAGGTTTGCATGTACAATTATAATATTGAATCAGATACATGCTTGCAATAAGCTACCAAAATCTGAGAACCTCAACAAATTAAAAAAGATGCACAAAAGTACCTCAACAGAATCGAAGACAAGGCCATTCATCAAAAAGGAACACTTCAATTTAGCCAGACCCAGCTTAAATACAAACATGGAGCTTGCTTCAGATGCTTCTTTCAAAGTGTGCTCTTGTTGCAGTTTCAGCAACATATCCTGTGGGGGTGATTTAACCTTTGGTCTAGAATATAAAAGACCCAACTTTAGGAGCGCTAAGATACACAATCCAAATTTTCTATGGAGAATTGGAGATAGAAAATAATATAGATCTACGATCGTAGAATAATGATTCTAAATATACATAGTACTTACAGAATTGTCTCAACAAATGCTCCATCGACGTGCTCCTGTTCAATGTCCTCCTCGGAAGAATCAGCAGATTCAGTCCTTAGTGTGTTTATCTGTGAACCAACCTGAAGATGTTAGCAACTAACGTTCTTGGATACTTGAAGTTACAGCAGAAAATGACAAATAATTGTTTCAAGACACTTCTAACGGTGAGTTTGGTGTAAATTTTTAATGTCTATTACATTGCCCAAGAACTGAAAAGCTGTTTGAATCCCATGGTGCTCCTTGATGTACAAAAAAAGACGTATAACCTGCAAAGGGAGTTTTTCATCAGAAAATAATCCATTCTTAGTTTTACCCCTCAGCAAAAAAAAAAAACAAAAAAATGAACATAATATGTCCTCTTTAACTTGGGCAAATGATAAACATGAAATTTCTTAACCCCCCTGAAAAAGCTTCTTATTGCTGGCAAAAAAGTTCAAAATTGGGAAAAACGATAAACAGTCAATTTATATTCTAAACAGTGAATACCATAGTGGATATGTCCTCTTTAACTTGGGCATCAGAAGATGGGATTTGACCACCATTCTCCTCGATTGTCTTGATTAATTGAGTGGAATATAAAATCACCCCAAATCTCACAGGGACTTGATTTTCATACAAAGATCTGAGAGTGTCAATGGACTGTAAAGATCCAACAATAGTCAGCTCAAGGGAAAAGGGATAAAGGGACAGCAATGCCGGGAAAGGGCAGATATAAGACTTACCTCAAGACCGCAGGCAGTTGCTGGATCAATGACATAAACTGCATGGAATAGGTTCTTTCGGATGTAACGTAGTTGCCCAGGGAAAGCAGGCATCAAAATCTTATTACAAGGTGAGAAAAACACAGGCCGTTAGAGATATTATTTTCCAAATGGCACCTTGCTTACAATTAAATCATATGTATCCTCACTTATGGTGAAGATGCAGCTGCACTAGTTACCTCGTTAAGATTACTCCTCCAACGCTTGTACATATCATCCTCTTCCAGATTGTTGAGATAGTTAACATGCACGGAACGGAAATCAACCCGATATGAATCCGGCTCAGGGAGAGGGGTAGTTAGTAGAAGTTTCCGTATGGATCCATCAGGTATCTGATAGTTGCATAAACATGTTAGAACAACCATATGTTCAAGACTAATCATAGTTTAATGTCCTGAATAGACAGGAAGAAAAATAAAAACAATTTGTATAGTTCCAGTTTTTCTTCCATGTTATATAAACTACAACTTTACTTTTTATTTCACAAGAATTGGGATGTATGTCCAAGATCTCCAGAAAAACAGAAAAATGAAACACTAAATCATAAAATTTCGGTCTATTATTACAGGAGTACCTTAAGCTTCGAAAATTGGTTGGCCAGGGACAATTCCTGATGAGCCAAATCCATCAACCTACAAACAGAATAATGGCAACCGGAGTAACAATTTAGGCATGCTACCTTTTGAAAAGGGTAAAACGGAAATCTAAATGAAAAGCGATTCAATGCAATCTGATATCAAATGCAAGTGAATAGAAAGACGGGAAACTAGGTCTGGTCGTGTACTCAAGCAAAAATGGGCTTGGGGAAGAGAGCCAAATGAGAAAAAAACATCAGAATTTCAGCTTGCTAAACCATAAAAGAAAAGTCTCCTCATGGATCATGGATTGCACTAAAATATGCCCAGACCAAGGCAAAGTAACACAATGTGCAAAAAGGTATTACATGTATAGATCCATATCTTCGATGTTCAACAGGGCACCATTCAGAGCCAACAAAGCCTTGCCAGGGGGAACCATTCTCTGGTTTGAAAGTATCTCATCTTTGATTGATTCATTCAGCTGCACGATTAACCATACATATCTAAAATAAAAGAAACCACAAGAAAAAAATTCAACCAGCAGTGTAAACACAGCATCAAAGACAATAACATACCTTCATGCGAGATAATGAAGATACTACACTAGGGAAGTTTTGATTAATTTCTTGCATAGACTGCAGGGGATCAGAGGCATGGACTATTCTCTGCGCTGTTTGGTGTCCTAAATCTGTTGAACAAAGGTAAAATAGGAAACACTTGATTAATTTCTATCATAACCAAGCCAACATTCAGGATGCAGATCTACCTTTGAGCTCCCAAACATCAAGCGTGTCTGACACTGTTGATGATAGGAGATAATCCCTAAAAGCCATGACTTCTGATCGTAGCTCAGGTTTCCTGTCCTGCAAAAGAGGAGCACTGACCTTAATGATTACCCTAAAGAAATTGAACAAACTGCTACAAAAAAAACCTCTTTCCATCATTCCTCTCGTATATTTGTCCATCTCGCATCAACAAACATATACTTATTTTGCGAGCATGCAAAATCAATGAAGTGATATTTTGAAAGAAATGGTTTCCATATATGTATACATTACTCCGGTTATTTTCCAAATTCAACATACCAGGATTTTTGAGAATATAAAGCCCCTAACATCTTGACTAAGATCTTCAGTCCTTGGATCTTCAAGAGTGATACCTGAAACTCATAGCAGAAACAATTAAAGGATAGCAAATAAATACTGAATAATAATAGGCTTCTACTTTCACTATTCGGGAGGCGAAATGAATAACTCAGTATTTATCACTAACCTTTCTTTATAGCACTATCATCCATTGCCTTATACTCCATGTTCTTTAAAGCAAGCTCCACACCATAGCCAGCTAAGCTAACATTATCTTTTGCCCCAATGGCACCGCAGGGTCTGGTTTTGCCTTCACAGCCCAAAGGTAATACTGGTCTAACAACATAAGTAACTTTTCCCTGTAGGAAACCAAGGCTTGATTAGCATGCACACAACAAAAGCAGAAAGACACTAAGAAATGGGATCCCTGGACAATAGAGCCTGATGTTGAACCCCATACGACAAAAATTATCAAACTCATGCCACGAGCTCAAGGTAAAGCCTTCCTTTTCTACCCCAATAACAAAATACGTTTTCTCAACAATCAAGGACAAGTTTCCAGAAAAAAGAGACAGACCTCTTTGGCTGCTTTAGCAAGCGAGAGGTGAAATTTCCTAAAGCAATCAGTCCCAACTGCACCATAGAGAACGGCAACTGGGCTTCCAGCTCTTGAATCAAAATGAACGTGATCAAAATCGAAGAGCTCAGGCCCCTGAACCGCGTCTCCAGCACTAGAACCCAACGAAATGCAGCTTAGAAGGAACAAATTGTGATTTTAACCAAAACGGGAAAAAACAAAAGAAGAAGTCAACGCATACGCAGGGGAAGAGCCGAGCCAGGATTGGAGATCTGCAACATCATAAAAGAGGGAGGAGCCAGTATCAACCCAACAGCAACCAGTCGCAGAAGGATCATCGCCGTGAGGGAAAGAAGAGAGAGACTCGTCAGCTAATTGACGGTAAAGCACAAGCCTAGGCGAGGCAGATCTCAAAGTAAGTGAGAAATGGAAAAGAGAAGCCACTGGTTGAGCTAACAGAGTCGAAGCTTGTTTAGATATCTTAAGAAGACAATCTCTAGCTGATTTGCAATCAGTATCATCATCATCTCCATCGGAACCAAGCCACGCATCAGTGAACTCCCAAAACAACTGCTTCGATTCTTTCGAAATCAACTCTCTGTTCACAACAACAACAACAACAAATTCAGATTTCACTGTCGAATTCGCAAAGATCAGTAACAAAAAAGTAAGAAATGTCAACAACAATGACATTACCCAGCCTCGAGGAGAAGAGGAGTACCCTGCCACTTAGCCTTAACAGCCACCTGAACATTCTTAGGTCTCCGATTCTGAGCGTTGACGCCGACGATGACGAAAAAGAGAAGAATGAGATAAAGCCAAGATCTCAGATTGGTCCCCATCTTTTCCACGACGGAGAAGAGAAGCAAACCAGAAACAAAGCCGGGGAAGCCAATATTTCTCACTAACTCAGAAAAAGGACATTTTCGTAATTAACCAACAAAAGCCACGACATCGAGTCTAACGTGGCGATCACTGACTGGCTCACAAAAGTTAGGGTTTTACGAGTTTTTTGGTGGCCTTCGGTTTTGGTTGCGTCACCGTCGAGATCATGCGAAGGGATGCTCCTCAGGCGGAGGATACTATCGCTCTCTGCGTCGTCGTTCAGAAACTACAGTTCCGGTAACAAAGTGGACGCTATCTCTTTTCCTATTCCGTTCTCCTCTAGAGCTTCTTCTTCTTCTTCTTCAATCACTCCCGGAGATTTCCTAGTCCGCGAGTGGAAAGACTGGTTTAAGCAACGAGATGTGAATCAGAGCCACCAGTTAATCGATCGAATCTTTGATATCCTTCGAACTCCATCTAGCGATGGAGACGACAGAGCTTTCTACCTTCACCTCTCCAATCTCCGTCTCCGTCTCACTGAGAAATTCGTACTCGACGTGCTTTCACATACTCGTTACGATATCCTCTCTTGTCTCAAATTCTTCGATTGGGCTGCTCGTCAGCCTGGGTTTCATCACACGCGTGCTACTTTTCACGCTATCTTCAAGATCCTTCGTGGTGCTAAGCTCGTGACTCTTATGATTGACTTCTTGGATCGAAGTGTTGGCTCTGAAGGTTACCGTCATTCGCTTCGTCTATGTGATGCTCTCGTTGTGGGATATGCTGTTGCTGGTCGTACTGATATAGCTCTTCAGCATTTTGGTAACATGAGGTTTCGAGGTTTGGATTTGGATTCGTTTGGGTATCATGTGCTTCTGAATGCACTTGTTGAAGAGAAGTGTTTTGATACGGTTGATGTCATCTTTGATCAGATCTCTGTGCGTGGCTTTGTGTGTGCTGTCACGCGTTCCATTATGGTGAAGAAGTTGTGTAAGCAAGGGAAACTTGATGATGCTGAAGGTTATATCCGAGATTTGCTCCCCAATGATCCTGATGGATGCGGTTCTGGTTTAGGTATTTTGGTCGATGCTCTGTGTTCCAAACGGAAGTTTCAGGAAGCTACTAAGTTGTTAGATGATATCAAAGTGGTGGGAACAGTGGATATGGACCGTGCTTATAACATTTGGATTAAGGCTCTTATGAAAGCTGGATTGTTGAATAACACTGCGGATTTCTTGCAGAAGATTAGTCCTTTAGAAGGTTGTGAACTCGAAGTTTTCAGGTATAACTCTTTGGTCTTTCAACTTTTGAAGGAGAATGATCTTGATGGTGTGTATGATATCCTGACGGAGATGATGGTACGTGGAGTTTCACCTAACAAGAAAACGATGAATGCAGCTTTGTGCTTCTTTTGCAAAGCCGGATTTGTAGATGAAGCCCTCGAGTTATACAGGTCGAGGTCAGAAATTGGCTTTGCTCCTACTGCCACGTCTTACAACTATCTGATTCATACCCTTTGCGCCAATGGAAGTGTTGAGCAAGCTTATGATGTCTTGAAGGGGGCGATGGACCGAGGGCATTTTCTTGGAGGAAAGACTTTTAGTACACTTACCAATGCCTTGTGTTGGAAGGGGAAGCCTGACATGGCAAAGGAGCTGGTTATTGCTGCCGCAGAACAGGACTTATTGCCTAAACGTATAGCTGGTGGCAATATTATATCAGCTCTTTGCAATGTTGGGAAAGTGGAGGACGCTCTTATGATTAATGAGTTATTCAATAGAAGTGGTGTAGATACCTCCTTCAAAATGTTCATCAACTTGATATACGGCTCAATCACAATAATGAGGGGAGACATAGCTGCTGAACTTATCATCAGGATGCAGGAAAAGGGCTACACCCCGATCCGTACTCTCTTTCGAAATGTTATTCGATGTGTTTGTGAGATGGAAAGTGGTGAAAAAAACTTTTTTAATACTTTGCTAATGTTCCAGTTGTCACTTTGGGAACACAAAGTTCAGGCCTACAACTTATTCATCGAAGGAGCTGGGTTTGCAGGGAAACCAAAACTTGCAAGACTAGTGTATGATATGATGGATAGAGATGGGATGAAGCCGACACTAGATTCAAACATTCTCATGCTTCAGAGTTATCTTAAAAATGAGAAAATGGCCGATGCTCTTCACTTTTTCCATGACCTTCGTGAAAAAGGTGAGATCAAAAACAGACTTTACCATGTTATGATTGTTGGCCTCTGTAAAGCAAATAGATTGGATGATGCGATGCATTTCTTGGAAGAAATGAAGAGTGAAGGACTGCGGCCTAGTATCGAATGTTACGAACTAAACATACAAAAGTTGTGCAACGAAGAAAGGTATGAGGAGGCAGTTGGATTAGTCAATGATTTTAGGAAAAGCGGGCGCCGTATTACAGCTTTCATCGGTAATGTCCTTTTGCATAACGCAATGAAGAGCAAAGGGGTGTATGAAGCCTGGACACGGATGAGAGATGTAGAAGAAAAGATCCCTGAGATGAAGTCACTTGGTGAGTTGATAGGATTATTTTCGGGACGCATCGATATGGAAGTACAACTGAAGCGGTTAGATGAAGTTATAGAGAAATGCTATACACTTGATATATACACGTACAATATGCTGTTGAGAATGATTGTGATGAACCAAGCGGAAGATGCATATGAGATGGTTGAAAGAATATGTCGGAGAGGGTATGAGCCTAATGAGCGGACTGACAGTATCCTTGAACGGGCTGACCGCATACTAGAGAGACGGAATTTGCAGTCAAGCTTAGGGAGAAATGGTTGGAATAGCAGAGAGAGGCAACGTGAATGATGAAAAAGTACTGTCATGGAGAGGTCAGAATTGTTGAATAGAGAATAAAGGGAAGAATCTCTCAGTTAATTGATTTTTTGGATTCAGTTTCTGTTTTGGGAATTGGATCATCGATAACAGGTGAGTGAGAAAGCCATAACTTGCAGAAAGCTTTCTTGTCTCTGTATTACAAATGTATCATTAGAGGCAGTTACAGAATTGGGTAGTATCAGCTTCAGATCTACATCATGTACACAATTTGGTAGTAGTCTTTCCTAGTAGAGAAACACACAACTCAAGAGAGAGATTTCAACAATTTTGTCATATCCTTCATTTGTTGTTAAAGAAACTTAAATGGTGCTCACCCACCTTGGTTTCGAATTATTTGTGTTTGTATTACATTTGTTTATTAAGTTATAATTTTTTTTGTTAAAGAAATAATAACAAATACTTTGGTATTTTATTTAATAGTCTTTCTAATTTTCATATAAAATTTGATATAAAAGCACTCTCTTATTGACTAAACACAAATATTTTAACAACATAATGAAAAAAACAAAACAAACAAGATTAAAAAACACAGAGGAGATTTAGGGATGTACATAGATACATTATTATACACATTAAACAAACAAATTAAAAAAATGGTGTGTACTGTGTACTACAGTTTGTACTGCATAATAACAAAACCAGAGAGACTTGCATTAGAAAAACATAGTGACTTTTTTCTATGACAGCCTCAGCATTCTTACAAAGAAGCACCACAATGGAGAAGATGAATCAGGTAAGAAGCTCACAACTTTTCTCTTCTCAAAAACAAGAAAAAAGAAAAATTAAAAGAAGTTATCTTCTTCTTTTTTATATCTCTTGCTCGCTATGGGTTCATCATTTCCTAATCTGTCTGTACTGCAAATACAATACGACCTTTTCTCTTCTATTAACTTGCTCTGTGAGCTGTGATTCCCTGAACCTCTTTTTATTTTTCTAATTTTAGTTTAATCTTGAATCATTTTATTATTTAAAATTAAGGTTTCTATAGCTTCATTGCATTGTTATTTTATTACTTCCTCTGTGGTTGACTTTAGACTCCTTCCCCTACACACATATATATATACACCTACATACATACTATACATATCATTGTCAAGATCATCTTATTAACTTTAAGTTAGGGTTTAGAGATTAATTACTTTGCAAATTCTTGAGTTCAACTAGGACCATCGGTAGTAATATTGTTCTTGTCGTATTGTTTCTCTTGCCGTCGTCGTATATAATATGTCTTCTCAGCCGAATCATCAGACTTCTATATCAAGTTTACTCCATGATCGTTTGCATATCCCTGCAGAAACAATCATTGAGAAGGAGTCCGCAGAGAAGGACACTTGTCAATCACAAAGAAAAAGGAAGGAACCAGTTTTGCATGAGGTTGATGGAGGCTCCTCAAGTGGTTCAGCAGCAGCAAAGAAACTAGACCATAACGCCAAGGAGCGTCTTAGGAGGATGAGACTTCATGCCTCTTACCTCACTCTCGGCACTCTTCTTCCTGATCACTCTTCTTCCTCTAAGGTTCTCATAATTTTAATTATATCCACTAGTTGTACAACTTAAGTATGTTTGTTGATGGTCGTACTTTAATTTTTTTGTTACTGATAAACAGAAGAAATGGTCTGCACCGTCTATAATCGATAATGCAATAACTTACATTCCCAAGCTGCAAAATGAAGTTGGAGAGCTAACTCTAAGAAAGGACAAGCTCGTGGAGTTGGAGAGACGAGGTCCTTCCATTCGAGCAATCTCGGTTCTTGAGTTGGGAGAATCAGGTTATGAGGCTGTTGTACAGATATGTTTGAAGAAGGAAAACGAAGACGAGTTCTCGAACCTCCTTCATGTAATGGAAGTGCAAGGTTTGAGCATTTTAAGTGCTTCTACTTCTCTAGTTTGCCGAGAGCAAAGGGTGGTTTGTTACAACTTTCATGTCAAGGTGTGTCTCCTCTTTATCTTCTTCATTTCTCTTTGATTTTATGTTTTTATAGAATATACACAATGTGCTAGTTAATAGAGTCATAAATGTAACAAGGATGTAATACATGTTTAGGGTCCATCTTAGGAGGATTATGGTAAGATTTCATAAAGTTAGAAAGGAATGTGTATATAGGATATATTAATTGATAGTTTATAATAAAGTTCTTGAATCAATGGGTCTTAAAAGAAGATATTGATTATATTGGCGCGACAGAGATTGTTTCGACTTCAATAGACCTGAATCTGAGTGTGGCGCCATTGTGTATTGTATAGAGTGAGATGATGATATACATATATTTTTTCATGTATTATCAACGCCTGATCCTAGATCTATATATGGAGCAAAACCACTATATAAGCTTAATTCATAAACAGTTTATAGACTAGTTAACCCGTTGTTTAGTTTTGAGCAATTAGAGATAGTATATGTACACATGCATGTTCTTTTTGAGAGAAACTAACTACTCGAAATATTGTACATGGGAAAGAGTAGATGGATGAAAAGCCATGTGAAGGTGATGACTACATCAAATTGTTAAAGAACAACATCATTTCTTCGCTCCGTGACAACACAAAATGCAAATGAAATATAATGAGGTAATAGAATCAATGGAATATCTTTGTGCTTTAGATCATGTGTTGGTTCTTGTGTTTGAAATCTCACATCAACCATATTTAGAATTTAGAAGTTATTTTTATCTCCCTATGCTAAAAGAACCTTTTTACTATGCCTCAAGATCACAGAGTTTGGATATGCTCTGGTCTCTCTCGGATCCTAGAAAAATATGGACCAAAGGGCATATAACTTCTTGTAATCTTCAAAAAAGATTATGTGATAATAGAAACCCAATTTGATTATTTTTACTCGGTTTCATACATTTATGTGTGTAATGGTTATGTTTTAGTTGATTTCTATAAGATACAACAATTTTGTACTCCAATCGTTTTAGGCTTCGAGCAAGTATGAACCCGAGTCCGGTCTAACCTAGGTTCATTGTCAGCACATTTGAGCTTGACTAGAGTCACATGATTCCATAGAGAAGGTTATCTCTCTCCAACACAAAACTACCTTAGTTATTTTATTTTATTTTCCTCATATCTTAAGCATTGTTCTCATAACCAAACATATGAGATCCTCACATTAACAAACAATGGGCAGAGTGATTCAATCGTGTATGTTAAAATTAAAAAAAAAATGTTGTGACAAACTTCGAAACGTATACGGATGGAAGAGTCGATGCGTCATCAGTCCTCATAATTGAATTTACCTTTTTGCCCTTCTCGTTGTAATTTAAGAAAATCCAATTTTTTCCTCGACACTTTTATTTATGACATCGACCCAATAAAAAAGGTTCTGATCTGAATGAAAAAAGTTTGAAGAGTCAAACAAACCTCTTAGAGTTCTCAGAAGAAGTAGAAGGAGAAGAAGAATCGAAGAGGATGAAGAAGAGAACGATGTACGCATGGGGAGCAGCGATTATAATCTTCATAGTTCTAATGATCGTCACTCCCACCATCCCTCAATCTCAGGCTTACCACGATTTCGCCGATCAACGCTCCTTCTTCGGTATACATATTTGATTCTCACACTTAATCTCATCATCATCATCATCATCATCTTAAATTTGAATTTTAGGGTTTTATAATCTCATGATTTTTTAATTCTCAGGGATTCCAAATGCTCTTAACGTGATTTCAAACTTCCCTTTCCTTATCATCGGCCTTATCGGTCTCGTCCTCTGCTTTTACCCTGAAGATTTCTTCAGATTTAGGTCGCGTTACTATATACTCTTATCAATTTTTGCTTCTTCGTCTTCTTCTTTGCTCAATCAAGATTTTAACAAATTAGTTTTGTGTATTTTGATTTAACAAAAAAAAAAAAACAGTTTGAGAGGTGAGAAAATAGGATGGACTTGCTTTTACGTTGGTGTTGCTGCTGTTGCTTTTGGATCTTCATACTATCATCTTCACCCTAACGATGCTACTCTCCTCTGGGATCGTCTTCCTGTACGCTTCTCTTTCTCTCTTCTCTTCCCTTCTCTGAGACTTGCTTTTGTCTTATGTTTTTGATCACTCGTTTTTTTGGATTAGATGACTATTGCCTTCACATCAATCATGGCTATATTTGTAATCGAGAGAATTGATGAGCATAAGGGTACTTACTCTATTGTTCCTTTGCTTCTCGCTGGCCTTATTAGCATTTTGTATTGGAGGTAGTAACTCAAATTCCTTAAAACTCTTTCAAGTGATTCTTTATTGATTCCGTCTTGAGGTTAAGACTTAAAGAGTATAAGCTGACATGAGAGGCTGTAACATTGCCAGGTTTTTCGATGACCTTAGACCATATGCTTTAGTACAGTTTGTTCCTTGTATTGTCATTCCCTTGATGGCTATTCTGTTGCCTCCAATGTATACTCATTCTACTTATTGGCTCTGGGCTGCAGGTTAGTGGCTCAGTGTTTGTGTTGATTTATATCTCTTCAATTTGCTTTTACACTTAGAAGCTTTCTTACCTCTGGTTCTTATTCTTGATTCAATTGGCTGAAAACTGCAGGATTTTATCTCATAGCCAAGGTGGAAGAAGCTGCAGATAAGCCTATATATAGCTGGACTCATCATATTATTAGTGGCCATTCTCTGAAGCATTTGTGCGCCGCTATGGTCCCTGTCTTCCTTACCCTCATGCTTGCAAAAAGAACAGTTCAAACTGAGAGGTACATTCTCATATATGTGAAAATGACTGGAAATTGCAGACCCATATTTTTGACTCACGCTTTACCCCCATTTTGTTAATCACAGGATTAGCTTGTATACAACATGGAAGGTATCATGGACGAGGAGTAAAGCGAATGGCTCCGAGGAAGAAAGGTTTGATTATAGCTACTCCAACGTTGCAGTCGAAGAGACTCGATAATGTAAGACGTTTGATAGTCGTGTTTAAGATTATTGGCTAACAGAAGTAGTTATAGGTGGTAGTTGATAATCCATCTGGGAACCAATGTTACACTTACACCCGTTTGTAATCTTATCAAATGCTACATTCTACCATACATATGTTGCCCCTTTGTTACCAATCAGTTATGTTTGTCATTCTTTGATGTTATTTCTTGTAATTAGAAAAACGCCATGTTCTTATTAGCAACTTTGGTTCAAGAACCAAATTGGAAAACAAGTTTGCCTTAGTTTACACTAGTATTATCAAGATATGCCGTTAAGTCTCCTAATAACAGAGACAACACCTTGAAATCCCAACTTCCCATCTCCATTTGCCACCATTCCAGAGAACAACTGCTTGTTCAAAGCAGCTCCAGGCATAGCCGTTGCTGCTTCCGCCGCCATTCCCAAATCTTTCACCATATACTCCACAATACCCGTCGCCTTATAATCCCTCTCCACCATCATCTCCCCAAACAACCGCATCACCGCCGACCCAGCCGCACCATCCTTAACCGCCTCAAGCCATTTCACGGGATCTAAACCAGCCTTCTCAGCAAACACAATCCCTTCAGCAAGTCCCACCATGTTGCTTCCTACACAAATCTGATTCCCAATCTTACAGCTCTGACCACTCCCTGCTCCTCCCATATACCTCACGATTCCCATATTCTTCATCACCGGAGATAACCACTCCACGATCTCAGAATCTCCACCGGCGAAAATCGTTAGCTTCGCCTCTCGTGCTCCAGCGTCTCCACCCGATACAGGCGCATCAACCGCCCAGCAATCCCTCCGCCTCGCCTCCTCGTGTATCTCACGCGCCAATCCTGGCTTGCTACTAGTCATGTCCACGGTTACTCCCCCTGGTTTGAGACCAGAGAGTACACCATCGTCACCGAGAAGCAAAGAGCGAACATCGTCAGCGTTTCCAACTATAGTGAATACAACATCCCTCACCTCAGCTAACTCTTTGGGACTATTGGCTGTGCGAGCTCCTTTAATTTGCAGATCCTTTGATTTCCGGAGATCACGAGCGTAGACGGTGACGGAATAGCCTGCAGCGAGGATATGAGAGACCATTGCCGATCCCATTATTCCGATGCCGATCCATCCGATTCTAGTCTTTGAAGGATCGATGAGTTTCGGGTATGGAGTCTCCATTTCTTCGTTTCCAGAGATCGAATGAAGAATTTTGCGAGAGACGACGACAAAATTCGAAAGAAACAAACAGTAAGCTCTACCGACTTCACTCAATTTTTCATTTATTGGGTTCAATTTTTTTTTTTTTTTTTTTGCTCTGCATTTTAGTTATTTTATTAATCTGGTCTTTGGCTCCCCAATTACAAAGTCAAGGACTCAAGGTTTATGCTTTGAAAGATTAATTAACACATGGAGTTGGTGAAAGAAAGAAACAGAGGTAGAGCTTTAGAAACAGAGACTTCCAAAGTCGCACTATACTCAACAAACACGTAATGTTCATTTCCCATGAAATCATGCAAATAAACTCAATATAAGTCACGAGACCTGAATTTCATCCTTGTTTTGGACTCTCCTTTCACATGCTTACCCTGTGATGCAACAAACTTAGTTTTTTCCTTTATGGTAAACACTATAATCAACATTTGCCACAAAAACAGAAACTCTCTGTTTGTAACCATCTTTTGCTTTCTCTCTTTTCCCACTTTGGGATTCTTGAAAATATGGAATCGAGTTTTCCTTTCATCAATCAAGCACTCCTTATCACTGATCAACCCTTTATGACTTTTCACCATTTCCTAGCAGCATCAGCCTGTGTCCTCATAGCAATCTTTGGTTACTATTTCTTCAAACCAAGATGTATTATATACCTCATTGACTTCTCATGTTATCAACCTCCTGACTTCTTGCGAGCTCCAGTCTCCAATTTCATTGAGCATCTGACCATATCCGGTGTTTTTGATCAAGAAAGTCTTGATCTTCAGCAGAAGGTTTTAGAGCGATCAGGGATTAGTGATGACGCGAGTGTCCCTGCCTCAGTCCATGAGATTCCACCAAACGCTTCTCTCCCTGCAGCAAGAGAAGAAACTCATGAGATTCTCTTCACTATTGTCGAAGACCTTTTCTCAAAGCATGAGATAGATCCAAGGAGTATTGACATCCTTGTGTCTAACTGTAGCCTTTTCTGTCCTTCTCCATCCATAACATCTATGATCATAAACCGGTTTGGCATGAGGAGTGACATAAAGAGCTTCAGCTTGAGTGGTATGGGCTGCAGCGCTGGGATTCTTTCGGTTAATCTTGTTAAAGATCTTATGAAGATTCATGGTGACTCTTTGGCTCTAGTGTTGAGCATGGAAGCTGTGAGTCCAAATGGTTATAGAGGGAAGTCTAAGTCAATGCTCATTGCAAACACCATCTTCAGAATGGGTGGAGCTGCGATTCTTCTATCTAACAAGAAGCAAGATATGCATAAGGCGAAATACAAACTCCAGCATCTTATTAGAACTCACGTCGGATCAGACAATGAATCCTACGAGAGTGTAATGCAGAAAGTTGATGAAGAAGGGAAAGTAGGAGTAGCATTGTCCAAGCAGCTTGTGAGGGTAGCATCAAAGGCCTTAAAGATCAACGTTGTGGAGTTAGGCCCTCGGGTTCTACCTTACTCAGAGCAGCTCAAGTACATAATCTCATTTCTTCAAAGAAAATGGGGAAGGCACAAGGAGATATACACACCCAACTTCAAGAAAGCTTTTGAGCATTTCTGTATACATGCCGGAGGAAGGGCGATCATCGAAGGCGTGGAGAAGCATCTGAAGCTGGACAAGGAAGACGTAGAAGCTTCACGGTCAACTCTGTACCGTTATGGAAACACATCTTCGTCTTCGCTGTGGTATGAGCTGCAGTACCTAGAAGCTAAAGGTAGAATGAAGAAGGGAGATAAAGTATGGCAGATCGGGTTTGGAAGTGGCTTTAAGGCTAACAGTGCTGTCTGGAAATGCATTTCTGAGATCGATTCAAGAGATAGGAATGCATGGTCTGATCGAATCCATTTGTATCCGGTCTGTGGAGATGCTTCAAGTGAATTGAGGACAGAGCTCCTTTCTTGACATTGATTCGCTGCTCCATAGAATAGTTTATACATTCCTTTTGAGTTCTCTTTGGTTTGCTCTTAAGCTGATTAATGCATTGTAGGAAAAACTTTCCACATTCTCATATTCTTCAAGAGCTGTTTCTTTTGGATCTCTCCTCTCAGATATGTTTTGTTATTGCAATATCAAATAGGATTTAGTATTTACCGCCACAATATGCTACTGTTTAACTTCCTAGAACTGCAAATTAAACACTAAATACAAGTCCTGAAACACTAAAAGTAAAGAAACAAGAACCTTAAATCCAAGCTTTTGATAAGTGCTAGAGAGTAACATTTTGCATTTTGCAAACTACTTCAGCTTTAGTTCTTGTATCCAGTTCAGTTTCCATATGCTCAATCGACATATGTAGCCTTCTGCAAGTTCCCAATAAAGCTTCTGATGAAAAATTCTTAAAACCCTTAACATCAGCCTCAATCTCACTAATATTTGCCTTTATTCTTTCCACTGTTAGTTTCATGAGACCAAACTCTTGCGGTGGGTAAACGCAAGCTCCAAGCTCGTCAATCTGTACACCGGTTCCTTGACACAGCTTCAGTAGTTTCTCAAGAGAGTCCACAAACTCACCGTTATCCTTTGGATTCTCCAGCTTGATCATGCTTGTGATAGCACGTATAAGCTCTTTTATAACCACAAGTGTCTCAGACACGATATCAGCTACCATTTCAGCAACTTCAAATTCTTCAGGAGACAAGTCATCGCCTAAATCATCTGCATCTTCATCTGAGTTTGGAATTTGGCTTTCAGGATTTGCGTAAACATCATCAGACTCAGGTGAAGAACAAGCTAGTTTCAGTTCTTTCATTTCCCTAAGAACATCTTTCATGGAAAAAGCAACCAGTTTCATCTCCCTTCCAATCGCTTTGATGTTTGTTGCTGGCACCTTCTTCAAATTAGAACATGCTTCCCACACTGCTCCTGCAAGCTGCGGAATCGAAGGCTTCCTGCCTTTCTCATATGCTCCTTCTGTTTCCAAAACAACAGAAACACCATAATATATATTGAGTAATCTTAATCAATATAACTATATAAGAACAAGAACATGGAGGCTTCTTACCGTATAGAGAGACAGAACCCTGCAAAAATCTGAAGCTGGAATCGACAATTTGTTCCACAGAGGCTTGTATGGATGAAGAAAGTGTAGTCCCAGCACCAGCCATGCTTCCATGACAATGCAGCAAAAATCCTTGAAGAGCGTTAAAGTATGACTCCATAGCCTCCTTCAGTGCTTCAGCTTGTGGAGGTTGTTCTCCAGTCCATAGCATTCCCACTATTACAAATTTACAATTATATAACCCAAACAATTGAAGAAAAACAAAAAAAAAAAATAGGTTACGAAAAGACAACAACTGGCAAAAGGAAACCTATGGTCGCTTGTTTTGAGAGGTGATCAGAAATCTCAAGGACATCGTTCCAGCTTAATTTTTCTTGTGTAAGAGACGGAACTTGCTCGCACATCTGCACACGAAAAAAAATCACCAAATACGTCTCTAAATCGGAGTTTCAATTTCCATCACAAAAACACGAAACCAAAGAAAAAAAAAACCTGAAGAGTATCTTTGATGGTGTTGTGATAACCAACAAGGATTTGATTCAATTCGTCTCTCTTAGGTTTCGCCATCTCCGTCTTTCTTCGCCTCTAGTCGTACTCGTACGTAAGTCCCTAACTTCAAAGTTCTCGTTTTAATCTACGTTAGGGGTTTTTGCACTCTTCAACAACACTTTCGTATTTCTATAATTCCCCTAACGACGCCGTTTTTTGTACCATTGCTTGTCGGCAAAACTAGGGTTATTTGATTTCTAAAACAACAACACACCCACGAAGCTTTGATTTAAAAATCCTAAACTAATAAAATCACAATCATCATATGCTACTATACTACTTGACATCAAACCTTTTTTTTAAGCCAAGATGTTTCTGAACTTTTATACCCACGGCCACGACACAATGTTCTCACTCAGGTGAGTTATGACTTATGAGTTAATTATGACATAGAAGAGGTAGAGATCAAGACTGTTATATACCATTGTTTGATTATACTGATTCCTAATCTTATATATTAGTCAGATTTTTTTTATGAGCAATTGTTAGATTATATGTTTTCGATATGATAAATGATTATGAACTTTTTATAAATGGTGTGGACATCAAAGACAGTAGAGGCCAAAAACTCACAATCAATTCTTCATCATCACTATAACAACAACACCACCACATATATCGAACTAATAAAAGCACAACATTTAATGGCGGCGACAAGATTGTCAGTCTATTGATTTAGCTGATCTCCTCATGTTCTTCACTATCTTTCTCATTAAACTCGCCACCCATCACTCTCAGCCTCGCTTTTCCCGCCTGCTCATACCATTCATCATATAGACATCACTTTCACTTTCACTTTCTCAAAATGTACAAGTCAATTTTTTACTCTCAAAATCAAACATACTAATTAAAGAACATTATTACTTTCACTTTACTAACCTGTTGTTTCCAGTTGGTGAGGATGACGATAAGACCGAGCAAAACCGCTTGTACAAAGGACCCAACAGTGATCCCAATCCAGAGTCCTCTTCCTCCCATTTTAAACCTAAACGCTAATAGAATAGCAGTTGGTATACCACAGAGATAGTATGCTGCTAGGTTTACATAAGCCCCTATATCTTGCCTCCCTGATCCTCTAGCTACACCTACAATTCCAAACACATTGTTAATCCTGTAATTAGTCTCTTAATGATTTTAACATTATAGAAGGAGACTCTAACCCGAAAGAACTGCGTGAAGGGCATCAAATATGACCGATAAAGCAACCAACGGAGCCATTGATCTTACATAATCCACAACTTCGATTTCAGAGCTGAATAGGTAGCCAAATACGTTTCTTGCTGCAAAAACTATTACACCCACCATTATTGATTCTACACCTGTAATGACCATTACTGTATAAACCGCCGTTCGAGCTTGTTTCGGTTTTCCAGCCCCTAACTCGTTTGCAACTCTTGTACTGCAACACCAACAAAAGTCAGAGAGAAGAGTTTTATGTTTAGATAGATAACTCCCCTTTCTAAATATCGAAGAAAGAGGGGAAATGAGCAAGAACCTTGCTGCTGCGCCAAGACTCTCTGGTATTTGGTACAAGGAGGACTGAGTTGACAGACTGTTAAACAAAGAAGAAAGGTTAAGCAACTGATCAGTCCATTCCAAACCTAATTATTTAGAAGATAAAAAGAACATACCAGACTGAGAGAACAGAGGCCTCTAGCTTCGGATTTGGTAAGATCCCAGAGAGTAAGAGCAGAAACTCGAATGACCACCACTCGAGGCTGATTCAACACAAAAGAGATACAAGTCTCAAGTCAAATGTCAACAACTCTGTGACTAAACCAAAAGAGTCATGAAGAGAAGTTTATATTACCAAATCATGGAGGCAGATGGGATTCCAAACCGGAAAAACTCTCCCATTCCTTTAAACACACTCATGGAGATGGGTGCACGAGTCTTGCTACAGCTGGAAGAAAACGTCATGTATAATCCAAGAACAGTCACGTTAAACCAGTAAGAAACGCCAATCGCTATAGCTGCACCGAGGCTCCCAAGACCAAACTTAAAGACTAAACTCCAGCAGAGGACAACATGGACACAGAGAGCAGAGATTGAACTCATAATCAAAGGCAATATCTGACTCTGCGCTTGGTAAAACCGAACAAGCGACTGCAAAGTAGCGTAACCAAAGAGCGCGGGTATGAGCCAAGTTGCAAACTTTCCTGCTTGTTGAGCCACCAGAGGATCTTGTCCAATAAGAGAAAGTATAGCACTCATGTAACTCCAAAGAACAGACAAAGGAATACACACAAGATACAAAGAGAAGATCCCTGTGTAAGTGTGTACTCCAAGCTTCTCAAATTGCCTAGCTCCATAAGCTTGACCACATAAAGTCTCCAACGCACTAGCCAATCCAAACTGTATATATGATCACTACCACAAAATTGATCACAACTCAGAATCTTAAGCTAATCATATAACTTATGAAAAGAAAAAGATCAAGAAAGAGGGACATACGACGAGACTAAAGCCGGTGACGCTACAGAAAGAAACGGCAATGGCGGTGCTTGAGAGATAAAGCTCACCGAGATGACCAACCATCATAATCGATATCACCTGAAGAACATACGTAGAAGAGTTCACCGCAACCATGGGACCAGCGATGTAACCAAGCCTCTTCATCTCCTTCAAAAACCCATCTTTCCTGTTTACTTCTTCTCCATCGCTCACCACAAGCAAGCCCTGCTCCCTCGAATCCATTCTCTCTGCTTCTTCTTCTTCTTCTTCTTCCCCTGAGATCACGAGAATCTTTTAACCTATTCTCCCAATCAATCTTATATACTTGTTCTACGTACTAGTAATACTTTATGACTTGTCTTCTATGTGTCGTATCTTGATTCTACACTTCTCTTGTTCAGCCGCCATAAATTCTATCTGAATTGAAATAATGTTATAGCAAATTTAATTAAAGTCAATGTTGAAAAATTCAATGGTCGTAATTTTTTTTTAAGTTTATATTTTTGTTTTTATACTACTAATCTTTTTTTTTTGTTATTGCAATGTCAAATACTAGTATATGCTTATACGGTTTAACTTCCTATAGAACTGCAAATTAAACACTAAAATACAAGTCGTGAAACACTAAAAGTAAAGAAGCATCACATTAATATTCTTTAAAATATTTCTTTATATCAAATTTTGAAATAACGGGTAACGGGGTTATTTTTCCCTCTACTTTCCCATAAACAGTCGTGAACTAACTAAACCAAAATCATCATAATTATTATACTAATATTATGCAGGTGTTGTAATCAGTATGAGTTTGTTGGTGTTGATTCCTAATCTTATAATAAACTAGAAGTAGGCTCGCGCAATGCCCGAGATATATTTTATTTATAATTTTATTATTTCTTATATATAATTTTAAAATTTTAATGTTCAAATTTTTTTAAAAAAAATATTTAATATGTGTTCTTCATGTTTTGACACAAAATAAAATAAATACGACATCTCGGTAAAAAATTTTAGTTGAAGTAATTAAGTAGTTATTTCTTATTCATTATCTCATACAAAATTTATTTGATGTTTCTAAATTTTAATACATAATTAATTATATGTGTTTTATCATTATTTGTATTATGCATATTTTTATCTAGAGAGTATATTTTTAAAAATAGATAATTAATAATACTTTAATTTAAGAAAACAAAATTTATATAATATTTTAATTTTTATGCGACAACTTTAATCATCAATTAAAATTAACAAAAGGATATAGTAAGAGTAAGATTTATCGTCTTAAATCACTGCTAACAACTTGTTCACGCTTGTAATTTACACAAATCTACTTCAAGTTTGTGCACATGCCATCTTCTTTCTCTTGTTCAATACAGTCGATACTTATGCAATGTTGCTTACTTTTTTTTTTAAATATTTGCAGGTTTTTAAAAATTTTGTGTCGTCTCTCCAAAAATCATATTAAATACTTGACACAAATTTATATTATAATAATAAAAGATTAACTTAAAATTAATATTAATTCATAGCATCAAAACTGAGGAAAATATAGTTGTTTACATATACAAAAAAAATGTAGCTGAACACAAATATTGTGTGCTTATTTTAACATTATTTTATCTAGAAATCAACTATATAGGATACAAAGGAAAATGTTTTCTTACTCTCCTTATTTCCTCCAAATAAGTCAAAAACGCAGATCTCTTCTTTGATGTTAACACCATTTTCCCCAGTTCAGAACCATCTCTAACAAAAATGACATACACTATTGTTCTTTAATCAAACACCCCAAAACCCAAATAAAACCCCCATTTTCTATAATTTTTCTCTCTGATATATTTTAAATTTCCCACAAAACACATCAATATTTTTTCCTAATATATCTCTTAATATTTGTCTGTTTTCCCCCTTTTTCATAATTTGATTACCTTAATTTATTCTCACACATTTCAATTTGCTAATTTATTTTTTGAAATCTAATAATTAATTTCAAATTACATAATATTTTAAGATTCTCACAAATTACATCTTCAATTTTCCTAATCTATCTCTTGAAATTTTGGCAATTTAAATTTATCTCTAATTTCTGTCTAATTTAAGTTTCCTCAGTTTTTTTTTCTTCATAATTTTGTAGCTCCAGTAGTAGTGTCTCCAAATAAGTGATTCACTTCCTTATGTAGTGAAGAGAAAATCCATCAAAAATTACAGATGCTTTTTAACAGAGTTTCTTCATTCATTGTTTTATCTTTTGTATTTATTAACTAAATCTTTTAACTTTCAATTGGATAAATTAAGGAAAAAAACATAACACAATTATTTACCAGATACTTATGAGCCACTTAATTGGTATAAGTAATAATAAAAAGAGCAACTCCACATAGATCCAAATACATACAATCGATTATGATAAAAAGACTATCGAATCAGAACTCCCGTCATTGGTCTCATAATCATGCTCATATTTAAAATAGATTAGTGAGAAATTACGAAGAGCACAAGCAAATAAGAAACAAAAAATGATCGTAAACCATTTTCACTTGATAAAAATAGCGGATAAATCGATTATTTGTTTGATGCATCTTCATAACGATAAAAATCTAAAATATATATTTTGCTGAATATATATATATATATATATATATATATAGTTATATATTTATTTTTGTGCAAAACTGAAAATATCTATATAAGAAGGAAATCTAGGAATTTTTTTTTTTGGTTTTGTGGGCCTGTAGTTATTAAAGTCCAAACTACAAATAATTTAATTTAATTAGGTCCAAACAACAAATGAATACATGTGTCAGATATACGAAACGATGTGAAATGTATGGCGCATATGTATATGTTGTCACCACTATAACAAACACCAGAAATGTTGCACAGTTACAGACTTACAAAGAGTAGAACGAATCTGAAAAAAAAAAAAACAAAACCAATACCTTTCTAAAATGCAAGTCAGTATTAATTGGAAGTTGTCTTCGAAAGGTGGTTCTGATCTTTGTTTTCAAATGTTCGAGACAAGAATATTTGGCCAACAACATCTAGTGAGTGGGTAAATGTAGATATAAATCATATACTGAAGAACAAAGTGGAAGCTAAGAGACTAGAAATACGAACAATGCAAAATAGGTTGTTACCTGGAAGCTCCTCACTCTTGTCTACCATATCAAGCAAGTCTGAAAAAGTAGAGAACCTAAATTAATCAAAACCAATAGAGCATTGTCATTTTTTAACACTCTCCAAAAACGTTTTCTCTGTGAAAACAATTCTCCACTTGTGGTTGGTGCGACAATAACGGTTGGAGGATGCAACAACATCGAAATCATTGATGCTGTATAACTGGCCTTTAACCAATTGATCTTGAAACTTAGGCACACGATTAGGAAGGACTGAAGCTTGTATAGCACAATCCTGAAACAAAAGCGAAATGAATGTGTTAAAATGGAGGTAAATCAGGGGTAAAGAGGAACAATAATAGAGATAATATACATTTTCATCAGGAAGGAGATATTTTCACCAGAGACAATAAGTAAGATATTGTTTCTTCAAAAGTCTCGAACTTCCCAAATATGGATGATCCGAACAACAATCCTATTGATACCAGTGTGGTGTGTCTTGTTGGAGGTTGAATCAAGGGTAGAGTATTGTGTTAGGTTTACCCATGGTGTGAGAGATAGAAGGTGAGTGTCATCAAAGGTTGTTATTTAAGGAGAAAACTTAATGCAATGGTTGAGGGAGAGTAATCTGGGATTGAAATGAAATGTTAATGACCATAAAATCATAGGTGTTTGGTATTATTTTGATTACGTTATAATTGGGTGGTAAACGTAAAGATGAAAATGAAGGATATACTTCAATGGAATTCTTTAATTACCTTAAAGATTGTAATAAGTAATACAAATAGCGTAATCATAATAATGGTTCATATGATTCTAATTGGTAGTGCATATCTAAACCCCTTTTTAAAATTTAAATTTGATTCCAAACAATTTGAAAACGATTTTGGACAGGATTAATGTTACATACAGTTCGGAACTTCAAATAGGTGTTTAGGATCTTGGTACAGACATTAAACCAAAAATTATTTAGAATTTGGTGGTGGAGTAGGAGAATTAAACCAAAAAAACCCAAAGATCAGGAGATTTTTGTGAATGTACATCGGAGATGGTTGTGAGAAGGTGAGTACAGGTGAATTCGATAGCATTTGGTTCATATCCTCTTGATGGGTGTAAGGGCTGTCAATTATATTTGCTGGACCTGTAATTGGTACTATTTTGTTAGACTCAATATGAAAATGTAAAAACAATGGCCATTAAGAATAAGAGAGGACATGTGTCAGTTAGATAATAAGCCAGATATCATGCTCTAAGCAGAAGTTGAGAAAAACCTTCTTTTATAACTTTTAAACTTTGTACACAATTAATAAATTTTTATAAAATGGTGTGAACATCAAAGACAGTAGAGGACAAAACTCACAATCAATTCTCCATCGCTATAACAACAACAATACCACCAGAGATGGATCGTGGAACTAAAGCACACATTTAATGGCGACATGATTGTCAGTCTCATGAATCATGATTTAGCTGTTCTCCTCATGTTTGATTTTATCTTTCTTTTTTTTTTTGTCAACAAAAATAACAATAATTGCTTTCATTGAGTTTTATAGATAAAATGTGGTATTCTTAGAGCAAGATTATTGGGGGGTTCATATAAGGGGAGTTTTTAAAATTTTTATGAATTAATTGTGTACTGTTTGGAATATAAGAACCCATGATCTCTTAGATAAAAATTTCTCTTTTATTAGTAGGTTCTTATTTTGGGTCTCTTATTTTTGAAAATATTGTTTTTTACAATTTTAAAATTTTAAATAGAATAGAAATAGTATAAATGTGTAAACATTTACGATTTTATAAAATTAAAAAATATTGCATTTAATTAATTTTAGAATATACAAAATATAATAAAAACATTAATACATATTACAATAGAAGTGCAATTCATAAATGGAGAAAATGATACTTTTAGTACTGATTTGCTTCAAATTTTGCTTAAATATTCTCAACCAAATCATCTTGCAAGTGTTAATGATGGTGTGATTATTGGACCAAGCTTAACAAATTGTTAGATATAAGTATTTGGCAATCATTTACAAGATTGATATAATGTATATAATGTTAAAATCTTGAGATTTTGCATCAAAAGACAAGAAGTAAACTCAAAGAAGTTTTTATTGAACACCATAGGCTTTTTTATGTGTACACATATACCAAAGAGAAGACCTTCTGGCTTACACACCGGTTCAATGAGCCGGTGAGGGAAAGCGGTGTGGGTACATCGCTCTGTCTGTAATGTTTCTGCAGTAGTATAACCCCAATGACCTCAAGTGTACACACCGGTTTGCCAAAGCCACAACACTCTCATCTGCAACAACAACAAAAACAACAACAAATGTTTAAGAGCAGAAATCAAAAGCTTTGATTCGAGTTTCGTAAAGTTTAAAGGTTTACCTATAATTAATACACAGCCACAAAGATCAAGAATTCTGAGATCAGGACAGCCATAAGCTAAACTCATCGAATCCATCTCAACAGATGACACTATTTGTGTGAGACTTGTCCTCAACACCAGAATCATCTGCCTGCTTGAAATAAAAAGTTTCAAAAGTATCAGACCATGAGGGCTCATATACAAACGTTTTGTTTTACAAATATAAGCGTACATGATCATGAGTTCATTAGATTGGATACATATGTGACATGGTTAAAAAGCTGGAAGAGGTCAATCCAAATTATATCCCCAATGTTTTCAAAGATATGATTATATAATATATGTTCACAGATTCAGCATCACTAGTCCATATAAAAATATCATAACAGAGAATGAGACCCCTGAATAAAAGTAAGTCCACTTAGAAATCATGTAGAAGATTAGTAATACATTGGTAGTGGGAGCTCATCCTTCAATAATAAGCCATCCTTGACAAGCTCATCCAAAGAAATCAACAATGTGTTCCCACAATTTGCATCCTAGAACTAGAACCAGTTAGCAATAATAACAACTGAGAAACCAAAAACAAGAATCTCTCTGGAGAATTCTTAACACAGACCTGTCCTACATAAGGAGATCCTCCTTCGTCTGGAGGAACAAGAGGAAGAACCTGGCTCATGGAATATATATATATATATATATATTACTAACAAAGTTCAAAGTTCCTCTAACTCTATAGATTCAAAGTTCAATTGAAATTTGAAAGAACTCGGTATCAAAATTATCTACCAAGACAAAATCTCACCTGCCAAACGGAGCAGCCAGTAGAATGAAGCTAATTGATGAAACCGAAGGCTTCTTCACCGAGATCACCAATGCCGTGAGCACTTCATATCGAAAAAAGGAATGCAAACAAACCTGAGATTTGGAAGAAGCATCTTGTGCACCCTCAAACCACCTTGTTGAGCTGCCAAATCTGTGAGAATACAAGCAAACGCCCACAACACAAAGTGTCCAAGAGCCTCAATTGGACGGAACCTATTAACACACCAAGAAAAACAAATCTCAGATTCATTAAAACCTAAACCTATACTTGGATTCTACAAACCTCAAACATTTTCAATTATATAACACTCACATCGATCAGCTTAGACAAAGGAGACTCCTTGAACATTTTCACCCATGGAAACTGCACAGATGAAACACCAGAGAGTGCTCTCCCAAAGTAATCAGCAAATCTCATTAGCTGAATCTCAGGTTGAGTAGCATACGAATCCTATATAAAAATCGAAACTTTAGATCACAATTCACAAATTCAGATCGAAGCCTCAATCTGATCGCGAGAGAAAGAGGAAAGAGAGAAAGAGAAAAAGAGAGAAAGAGATTAATTGTCTCAAAAAAGAAAAAAAAAATCTATTTTATATTATTTTGTCCGCTAACGAAATAAGAACACGTAACGTCTCTTATAAACGATTTGAGTCTATTATATAAGAGAGCCTCTTCTGTTATTTCTTTTCTTTTGATTTATTTTTTTGTCACAAAATTCTAAGAACTTTAGCTATGAACTTCCGATAAACATGACTTTATCCGACTGAAAAGCTACGAGTACCATTTTATCAAGACTGACACAAATTAGATACTTAATCGTAAACGAGTATCATGTATTTAGTACTCAACCTACTATTATTAATTAGATTAAAATGCTAATATGAATATCATACCAGATACAACAGGTTGATATTCTTTAATTTTTATTCAAAAAATATTCATATTTTGAAATAACGGGTAACGTGAGTATTTTTTTTTTTTTTTGGTAACGTGAGTATTTTCCCTCCACTTTCCCGTAACACAGTCGTGCACTAACTAAACTCATTATAGTTATACTAATATTATGCATTAATTTTATTGTGTTTTGTTTCATAAAACAACAACACCAACAAACTCATACTGATTACAACTTAAAATGGAGAAATTGATTTGGCTTATTATGTTCTTCACTTATTTATTTTATTTTTAAGAATCTTCTTCACTTATTTATTTTATTTTTAAGAATGTTCTTCACTTATTTTGATCTTCAAACTCCTCAGCCATCAGTCTTTCTCTTGCATTTTTCGCCTGCCCATATGATTCATACATTATCAATAGACATCACTTTCATTTTTCACAAATTCACTAAATCACTTTTCACTTAACTAACCTCTTGCTCCCAGTTGGTAAGGATAACGATAAGACCGAGCAAAAAAGCTTGAACAAAGGACCCAACAGTGATCCCAATCCAGAGTCCTCTTCCTGCCATTTTAAACCCAAAGGCTAATATGATAGCAGTTGGTGTGCCACAGAGATAGTATGCTGCTAGGTTTACATAAGCCCCTATATCTTGCCTCCCTGCTCCTCTAGCCACACCTGTTATATATGTTTCATTTCCACTAATAACACATCAATTATAAACGTTAACTTCATTCATGATTTTGACATTATAGGAGGAGAGAGTCTAACCCGAAAGAGTCGTGTGAAGGGCATCTAATATGACTAATAAAGAAACCAGCGGAGCCATTGATCTTACATAATCCACAACTTCGGTTTCTGAGCTGAATAGGTAACCAAATACGTTTCTTGAACCAAAGACTATTGCACTCACCAATATTGATTCTACACCTGCTATAACCATCACTGTGTAAACCGCCATCCGAGCTTGTTTCGGGTTTCCAGCTCCTAACTCGTTTGCAACTCTTGTACTACAACAACCACCACAAATAGACAGAAGAGTTTTAGATTTTAGATAGTAAACTCCCATTTTGAAAAATGAAAAGGAAAAAAGAACCTTGCTGCTGCGCCGAGACTCTCTGGTATATGGTATGCAAAGGATATTGTCGATAGACTTTAAAGAAGGAAGAGAGCAACTGAGTTGTATAATACTATTACATTCCAAAACCAAGTCTTTAGAAGATAGGAAAAAAAAAACATACCACACTGAGAGAACAGAGGTTTCTAGCGTTGAATTTGGTAAAATCCCAGAGAGCAGGACCAAAAATTCGAATGACCACCACTCGAGGCTAGTTCAACACCAAAGTTATAATGTCAAGAACACTGTGACCAAACCAAACCAAGCAAAAGAGGAATAAAGAAAAGTTTCTATACCAAATCATAGACGCAGATGGGATTCCAAGCCAGAAAAACTCTTTCATTCCTCTGAACACACTCATGGAGATAGTTGCACGGCTCTTGCTACAGCTGGAAGAAAACTTCATGTATAATCCAAGCACAATCACATTTAACCAGTAAGAAACCCCAATCGCTATAGCTGCACCAACGCTCCCAAGCCCAAACTTAAAAACCAAGCTCCAGCAGAGAACAAGGTGGCAACAGAGAGCAGAGAGTGAGCTTATAATCAACGGAAAAATCAGACTCTGTGCTTGGAAAAACTGTACAAGCGGCTGCAAAGTGGCGTAAGCAAAGAGCGCTGGTATGAGCCAAGTTGCAAATTTCCCTGCTTCTTGAGCAACCAGAGGATCTTGTCCAATGAGAGAGAGTATAGCACCCATGTAGTTCCATAGCACAGACAAAGGAATACACACAAGATACAAAGAGAGAATCGTTGTGTAAGTATGTACTCCAAGTTTCTCATACTGTTTAGCTCCATAAGCTTGACCACATAAAGTCTCCAATGCACTAGCCAATCCAAACTGTATATGATAATCGCAATTCAGAATCCCATAATCAAGAAAAAAACAAAAGAAAACAGATAGGGACTGCCAAACAAACAAGACCTATAAAGAGATAGATAGACTTACGACAAGGCTGAAACCGGTGGCGCTGCAGAAAGAAACAGCAATGGCAGTGCTAGAAAGGAAAAGCTCACCGAGATGACCAATCATCACTACAGATATCACTTGAAGAAAATCCATAGACAAGTTTACTGCAACCATCGGACCGGCTATGTAAGCAAGCCTTCTCATCTCCTGGATAAAGCCATCTTTCTTGTTGACTTCTTCTTTGTCGCTTTTTGCAAGCAGACCCTTCTCTGCGGAATCCATATTCCTCTTCTTCTTCTTTCTGTTTCTTCACTGGAGAGATCTTGAGCCTTTTTAGGAGTTTTAATCTCTTCTCTATATAAATCTTCCCTATTTATACCATCATTTATGTTTACACCTTCTAAACTTGTACCGACCTCCTCTCTTATTCAACCACCATAAATTTTCTCTGGAGCTATATGGTCCATGATAGCAAATAAGGAAAGTGGCATTTGAGAACAGAATCATGCTTGGCTTGAACTAGAAAATGTATTGACATCTAAACTTCCTTAGTAATTGATTTCAATGTTGATTGTATACGAATCATGAATGTATGGTTGTTTCTTCCTCTTCAAAGGCATTAACTAAACAAATTCTTCTTGTTTATCTTTGAAACCCATTTTGGAATTTTCTTTGGCATCAAAAGATTCGTTTGTTTGCTCTTTTAGTTAATCAGTCCACTCTTCTTGTTTCCTCACTCCTATACATTTATTTGCTCTTTTTTAAGAATTCATTTAGCTCCATCAAATCAAACTTGGAGCAAATCGTATATGATTAGTGAGTATTAATCTTTTTGTAAGGGGCTCGACCGCTAGAGGACCAAAACTAATGTGACCACATTCAATTCCTCATACTATACTTGAAAACAACAGCACAAATAAACACACACGACATTTAATGGAGAAGATGGTGATTGAACTCTTTGATTAGTTTAGCTGATCACTTCATGATCTTTCTCTTCAAACTCATCACCCATAACTCTTTCTCTAGCCTTTCTCGCCTGCCACATATATCATTACTTCATAAATATATCAAAAAAAACACATCATCACTTTTACTTCCCAAACCTACTATTTTAACCATAGGATCAACATGTGTAAAGGACATCACTCTCACTTTTACTTTCCAAACCTACCAATGAATTAACCATGAGATCAACATGTGTATAAAAGACATTACTTTTACTTTCACTTTACTAACCTGTTGTTTCCAGTTGGTGAGGATTACGATAAGACCGAGCAAAACCGCTTGTACAAAGGACCCAACAGTGATCCCAATCCAGAGTCCTCTTCCTCCCATTTTAAACCTAAACGCTAATAGAATAGCAGTTGGTATACCACAGAGATAGTATGCTGCTAGGTTTACATAAGCCCCTATATCTTGCCTCCTTGATCCTCTAGCTACACCTACAATTCCAAACACATTGTTAATCCTGTAATTAGTCTCTTAATGATTTTAACATTATAGAAGGAGACTCTAACCCGAAAGAACTGCGTGAAGGGCATCAAATATGACCGATAAAGCAACCAACGGAGCCATTGATCTTACATAATCCACAACTTCGATTTCAGAGCTGAATAGGTAACCAATTACGTTTCTTGCTGCAAAAACTATTGCACTCACCATTATTGATTCTACACCTGTTATAACCATCACTGTATAAACTGCCATTCGAGCTTGTTTTGGGTTTCCAGCTCCTAACTCGTTTGCTACTCTTGTACTGCAACACCAACAACAGCAGAGAGAAGGGTTTTAGGTTTCAGATATATAGATATCTCCCATTTTGCAAAATTGAGAAATTGATGAGAAAGAAAGAACCTTGCTGCTGCGCCTAGACTCTCTGGTATTTGGTACAAGGAGGAGATTGTTGATAGACTGATAAAGAAGGGACAAAACAACTTGAGTTGTATGTATGATAACAATCCATTCCAAAACAAAGTCACTAGGATATATAAAAACATACCACACTGAGAGAACAGAGGTTTCTAGCTTCGGATTTGGTAATATCCCAGAAAGCATGACTAAAAACTCGAATGACCACCACTCCAGGCTAGTTCAACACCAAAAGAATAGACAATGATTCTCAAGTCAAGAACTCTGTAACCAAACCAACCAAAAAGTCATGAAGAGAAGTTTAAAATTACCAAATCATAGAGGCAGATGGGATTCCAAACCGAAAAAACTCTCCCATTCCTTCAAACAAACTCATGGAGATGGGTGCTCGGCTCTTGCTACAGCTGGAAGAAAACGTCATGTATAATCCAAGCACAGTCACGTTTAACCAGTAAGAAACACCTATAGCAATAGCTGCACCGAGGCTCCCAAGCCCAAACTTAAAGACTAAACTCCAGCAGAGAACAACATGGACACAGACAGCAGAAATTGAACTCATAATCAACGGCAAAATCAGACTCTGCGCTTGGAAAAATCGAACAAGCGGCTGCAAAGTAGCATAACCAAAGAGCGCAGGTATCAGCCAAGTTGCAAACTTTCCAGCTTCTTGAGCAACCATGGGGTCTTGTCCAATGGCAGAGAGTATATCACCCATGTAACTCCAAAGAAGAGACAAAGGAATACACACAAGAAACAATGAGACAATCCCTGTGTAAGTATGAACTCCAAGCTTCTCAAATTGTTTAGCTCCATTAGCTTGACCACATAAAGTCTCCAACGCACTAGCCAATCCAAACTGTATGATTATCACCCCACACCACAAAAATCACAATTCAGAATCTTTAAGCTAAATCATACTATAATAAAGAGAGAAACAGATCAAGAAAGAGAGAGAGAGACATACGACGAGGCTGAAACCTGTGACGCTGCAGAAAGAAATGGCAATGGCTGTGCTGGAGAGATAAAGCTCACCGAGATGACCAACCATCATTGTCGATATCACAAGAAGAACGTACATAGACGAGTTGATCGCAATCATCGGACCAGCAATGTAACCAAGCCTCTGCATCTCCCGCAAAAACCCATCTTTCTTGTTTAGTTCTTCTCCATGGCTCACCACCACGAGCAAGCCCTTCTCCACCGAATCCATTCCTCTTCGCCTTCTTCGCTGAGATCTTGAGATTTGATTCAGAAACACCGAACCAATCCCTATATATATTCTTTTTTTTTTTATATATGTTTATATGTTTTTTTTTGTTTTGCTTTCTGGAATTTAGCGGCGTGTCGTATCCTGTTTCTACACCTTCCGATAATACCGATACATGCGTCGTCCTCTCTCAGTCAGCCGCCATAAATGTTTTCCCTGTATCTATATGGCACATGACTTATAGCGAATCAAGAAAAAGTTGAAATTACCAAAGTATACAAATATAAAAATCTTTTAAGTTCCTTAATTTAGTCAAGCCGCTTGTATAAACAAATTAAAAATGTTGATTTTTATTTGAATAAAAATGTATATATGGTTCTTTCTTTCTTTACAAGGCATTAAATCAATTAAAAAATGTTCCGTTTATATCATCTGAATTCTGAAGTTGTCAAGTGTCAACCAACCTCACTGACTTACTTTATATTTTTCGTTTAAAAGTTTTTTTTATTATTATTATTATTGCAATTTAGCGTCGTGTCGTATGAAAATTGTACTCCTGCAGAAATAATAAATAAGTAGCATATTAGAGGAAAGAGCAGCCACTGTATACATATGCTTAAGCTGAATTTTTCTGGTTCTATTCAAATTTTCTAGCGTCCGGGTTCTAATCAGTTTATCTTGGGGATTGGGTTAATAATTATAGAAAAATAACCTAGTAAAATCCATAATTTTACTTTTCTAACAAAAAAAATAGGCGGAGGTACGTATCTTAAACTTAGTGTGTGGACAGTAGAGGCCAAAACACGTGCGCACGTACATACATGTGCACATTCATTTTCTTTTAGGTCATATAACAACCACACCAGAAGTCGAATTAATAACAACACAATATATAATGGCGACATGATTGGGGTTTCTTGATTTAGCTCATCTCTTCATGTTCTTTGTTTTCTTCATCTTCAAACCCCTCACACATCGATCAGTCTTTCTCGTCTGCCCATATCATTAGACATCACTTTAACTTTCTCAAATCCACTATAATCATTTTTTTTTCACAAATATAACCCTAAAAACAAGCTAAGAAATCAAAATGACATCACTCTTACTTTACTAATCAGTTTTTTACAATTTGTGAGGATGACGATAAGACCAAGCAAAACCGCTTGTAAAAAGGACCCAACTGTGATCCCAATCCAGAGTTCTCTTTCTCCCATTTTAATTATAGAAGGAGAATCTAACCCGAGAGAAAGGCATCAAATTTGACCGGTAAAGCAACCAGCGGAGCCATTGGTCTTACATAATCCACAACTTCGGTTCAGAGAGCTGAGCTGAATAGGTAACCAAATACGTTTCTTGCGCTAAAAAATATTGCACTCACTATTATTGATTCTACACTTGTTATAACTCGAGAGATAAAGCTTCCTTCAACACACTAAAAATTTTCATTGTTTCTAATAGCATTTCACAGCTTTTGCTGTAGTTTTTACATTAGACAATCCCAAAGATGGAAACTAGTTAACTAAATTTGCTTAATGTTGTGAACTAGTACACAAATACAATAGGTAGTGGCGATGGAGTGTAGTGTACATATTAATTACTCGTAATATTTTATTCGATTAATGTTCGTTGGTTAGAGTGTCACACATCTGAAACAGAGTTGTACATGTCACTAAACTTTTACTTGCCTACAAGTTCACGTCAAGTTTAACAAGTTCACGAATGGATCGACTGGGATACTTGCCTGTTCGCGGTTCAACGGGCTGTCAGCTGTGGGCTGGTCCACCCCGGGTAATTTTTTTTTTGACTGAACTATTAAATTTATACAAAGAAAATAGAATTTTTGTACAATGATTGGAACCTTTGTCTGCTGATCCGGGTTTCAAAACCTTAGAATTAGGTAATTTTTGGGATTTGGTTAGGATAGAATAGTAAAATCATAATTGACTATTTGACTCCGACCCAAGTCTTATATGCTCAATTTGGTTCGATTATTAGTTTTATCTTACTTTTGTAACAAAAAAAACATGGTTCCGAGTCTACCCACAAACTCTCTGGACTAGCTAGAACAAGATGGTTTGTACTTTGTGGACATAGCGGAGGTACATATATCACATGTCTGCTACATACCATTCTGACAAAAGTAAGGTTTTATGAACCCAAATTTTGTACTAGTCATATTTCTTATAAGCAATCCTTATAATTTTTTAAAAACTTTGCATCATATCATAATATCTTCCTTATTATTTATAAGGGAGAATGCCAAATATAATGTGTGTGAACAAAAGAATGCCACAACTAGTGTACACGTACATGCACGTGCACATTCATTGCACCTTTAAAACAACACAATTAACATTTAATGGCGACGTGATTCACGTCTCTAGATTTAGCTGATTTCTTTATGTTCTTCAACTTCAAACCCCTCAACCATCAGCCTTTCTCTCGCCTTTCTCGTCTGCCATATCATTCATAAACATCAAATACCCATATATCACTTTCACTTTCTCAAATCCACTAATCGATTTGTCTACTAACTAACCATAAAAACAAGAAATTAAAAGGACACCACGCTCACTTTCACTTCACTAACCTGTTGTTTCCAGTTGGTGAAGATGACGACAAGACCGAGCAAAAAAGCTTGTACGAAAGACCCAACAGTGATCCCAATCCAGAGTCCTCTTCCTCCCATTTTAAACCTAAAAGCTAATAAAACAGCAGTTGGTATGCCGCAGAGATAATATGCTGCTAGGTTTACATAAGCCCCTATATCTTGCCTCCCTGATCCTCTAGCCACACCTGCAGTGTCAATCCCATTTATGAACACGTTATTAATCCTTAAATTAGTTTCTTAATGATTTTGAAACTAAAGAAGGAGCATCTAACCCGCAAGAACAGCGTGAAGGGCATCGAAAATGACCGTAAGTGCAACCAGTAGAGCCATTGATCTTACATAATCCACAACTTCGGCTTCAGCGCTGAATAGGTAACCAAATACGTTTCTTGCACCAAAAAATGTTGCGCTCGCCATTAGTGATTCTACACATGTAATGACCATCACTGTGTACACAGCTATTCGTGCTTGTTTCGGGTTTCCAGCTCCTAATTCGTTTGCTACTCTTGTACTGCAACACCAACAACAACAACAGAGATAGGTTTTAGATATAGATACTTCCCATTTTGTAAATCTTATTATGCAACAACAAAGAACCTTGCTGCTGCTCCGAGACTCTCTGCTATTTGGTACAGGATGATGGTTGTTGATAGACTGTTACAACAACAAAAAAAGAAAGCAACTGAGTTGTATGTGATAATAGTCCATTCCAAAACTCTAATCTTTTAAGAGATAAAAGGAACATACCAGACAGAGAGAACAGAGGCTTCTAGCTTCGGATTTGGTAAGATTCCAGAGAGTAAGACTAGAATTTCGAATGACCACAACTCGAGGCTGATTCAACACCACAGTGAAATTTATTTAATTTCAACAACTCTGTGACCCCAACTCGATTTGGTCAAATGTCAACAACTCTGTGACTAAACCAAAAGAAGCATGAAGAGAAATTTATCTTACCAAGTCATAGATGCAGATGGGACTCCAAACCGGAAAAACTCACCCATTCCTTTAAACACACTCATGGAGATGGGTGCACGGCTCTTGCTACAGCTGGAAGAAAACGTCATGTACAATCCAAGAATAGTCACGTTTAACCAGTAAGCAACACCGACCGCAATAGCTGCACCGAGGCTCCCAAGACCAAACTTAAAGACCAAACTCCAGCAGAGGGAAACGTGGACACAGACAGCAGAGATTGAGCTTATAATCATAGGCAAAATCAGACTCTGTGATTGGAAAAACCGAATAAGCGGCTGCAAAGTAGCGTAACCAAAGAGCGCGGGTATGAGCCAAATTGCAAACTTTCCAGCTTCTTGAGAAACCATAGGGTCTTGTCCAGTAAAAGAGAGTATATCACCTACGTAACTCCATAGCACAGACAAAGGGATACACACAAGATACAGAGAGAAGACCCCTGTGTAAGTGTGGACTCCAAGCTTCTCGAATTGTTTAGCTCCATGAGCTTGACCACTTAAAGTCTCCAATGCACTAGCCATTCCAAACTGTTTGGTTACATAACATCAATCAAAATTTGCTAATTCTTGAAGCTTAAAGGAAAGAGAGAGAGAGAGAGATGAATCAAGAAAGAGACATACGATGACGCAGAAACCTGTGACGTTACAGAAAGAAATGGCAATGGCTGTGCTTGAGAGATAAAGCTCACCGAGATGACCAACCATCATCATCGATATAGCAAGAAGAACGTACATAGACGAGTTGATCGCAATCATCGGACCAGCGATGTAACCAATCCTCTTCATCTCCATTAAAAACACATCTTTCTTGTTTCCTTCTTCTTCTCTGCTGTGGCTCGCCACGAGCAAACCCTCCTCCGCCGAATCCATTTCTTTCTGATTCTTCTCTCTTCGGAGATCTCGAGATCTTTAGCCTCTCTTCTCTGAAAACAATCCTATACATTTATAGACTAATAAATATTTAACGTTTATTTATGTGGATTTTTACCTGCTTAGTTGCGTATACATGTCTAGCCATAAATGTTGAATCTCCTAAAATCTTACAGCTGTCTTGAAATATAAAATTTAAAAAAGCCTCAATTAGTCAAACGGTTTGTAAAAAACTAAAATTAACGAGTATCTCGAATACATTATTTTAATTTTTAATATAATCTAAATTGTTATTTTAAATTAACATTTATAAATACTAATTAAAAAAACAAAACCATATCAACTAGAATATTGAATATGCATGGAAAGAGTCTTAACACAAGTTTTAGTGAGTTTACACAGGAGAGACTCTAGAACTTTTTTTTTTTAGTTAATATCTAGAGATTTGGTGAGAGGTACCCACTACCCACACCGAGTGTATCTCACTGAGTCACAGTTATTATCGTCATCAAGGCATTAAATAACGGGAAATTAGTTGAAACTTCTACTAAATGCATTAAATCTAAAAATGATTGAAAAAAAATACTTCCTAGTTTCATAAAGAATGTCATTCTATCACTTTTCACACAAATTAAGAAGACATTGAAATATACATATATGTCTTTATTTAATAAGTTTTTAATAAATTATTTTAGTTAGAATTAAGGGTAAAACTAGGAAATCTAAGGTAAAAGATGCATTGGAAATATAAAATAATACATTGGAATTGTAAAGTGACACATTCTTTATGAAACAAAGAAAAATCTCCAGAATGACACTCTTTGTAAAACGGAAAGAGTACATCTTCCAAACATAATAATACTAGATAAGGATCTGTGTCGATGTGTTAGGTTTAAAGTTTTGTAAATAAAATAAAATTTAATAAAAATATATTAAAATTTATTGTACATTATTTATTAAAAAAAATTTCTATAATACATCGATTTATATCCATATACAAATCTTTTATGTATGTTACCATTAAAAGTGTACTTTTACATCTTGGTATATTGTATGTTACAAATATATTATTTACCACTATCTAGAAAATATCTATATGAACAAATTAAGCCAACTATTATATGTCTCTTTACTTTCACTTTTACATAGTTTCTTTAATCACTAAAATTGTTGGCTTAAAAAATATTTTGAATAAAAAATAAATTACATCACAATAGTGTATGACTAACCATAAAGAACTTCGGTTCTGCCCTCCTCCCTTATAGAGAGAACCTTGCGTTCAACCTCCTCCACCATGAAGAGAACCTTCGCACCGCCTTCCTCCCTTGGAGAGATAACCTTACGTCCAACCTCCCCCTACCTTCCTCCCTTGAGGAGATAACCTTGCGTCCAACCTCCTCCACCATAGAGAGAATCTCGGTTCTGCCCTCCTCCTGTATGGAGAGAACATGTTCATGTCTTTTAGTTATTTCAAAGTGGCTTGCTCAAACAACCAGTAAAACAAAAGACCATTTTCCAACGTCACAAAATCTTTTGATAGTAACTAATGTTAATTTTCCAATGTATTTATGGAAGTTTTTTTGATGCACCATGATGTAGCCTCTGTCTTCAAGCTCCTATGGATTTGTCAACAATGAAATTTTGTTTTTCCAATCTATCTATGTTTGTTGTAAGCTTGTGTTTGATTAGCCTATTTTATCCAACCATTAGGTTGATGATCTTCTCCTCTTTATCTCCTTTTGAGATTGAACGAATGGTAACAATTATGTTTGCACAAAAAAAAAGGTCTATGACCAACCAATAAAGGTTGAGAAATTAGAAAAAAATTAATTTGACATAATTAATGAAATAATAGAAAATTATAAGCACGGTAATATATGAATCTCAAATAATTCAAAAATGAAAATAGAAATTAAATAAAACAATCTAAAACTATTACAATAATTTTTAAAATACAGTATTAGAAAAAGAAGATGCATATATTAGTCTTCCACTTTTTTTCGGGTCAACATATTAATCTTACCTATTCCAAAATGAAAAGGTAGAGAGTAGAAGTATATTTTGGTTTAAAAAATGAAGGAAAATTTGTCTTCTCATTAAAAAAGTTTGACCAATAGAACAAAGTTGAAAGCAATATTTTTGAATAAATTATTTTGTTAGATGAATAATATGAGATGATCTATATTTATATAGAAGTGAGTATTTACATTTTTAGAATTAATAATTTTTCTGTATATTTTCCTTAATCCTTTTTCTATTTTATGAGAAAATTTATTCCAATGAGCTCATTGTTTTTTAAAAAAATTTCTTGCTTCCCACTTTCTTGTAAGACATACTATCGTTTGACGATAAGAACACTTTCTGTTTAGCTGATCTAGTGTTATATATTCTCTGTTGTTATCTTGCACTTGTGTATTCATCTTCTTCTTTTTTATGCTACCTGTCCTGCAAATTAATAGAAATAATAATAACACTGTAAGAATTTTGTTAATCCCAAAAACCTTAGTTATATGCATAAGAAACTTTGTTAACACTTCAAAGTCGAAGATTGCGTAATATGCATTATGAAATTGAGAAACGAAACAAAATTCAAAGAAACAACGACGAAAACACGTGGTAATATCTAGGAATTTTTTTATATAGTTGCTTCAATTAGACAACAAACAAATTGCCTTCGAGACTTGTTCAAGAACAATGATATGTCAAACAAAAGGTTAATAAAAAACAAAGAAGAAAATTTTACCAAGAAAAATAAAACTAGTCGAAATTATTTTGTTTGGTGAAAAATATGTCATCATCTCTTTGGTTATATAGAAGGGTGTATTAACAATCATTTTCTTTTTAGGAGTAACAAAGTCTTTTTTAATATAATAAGATTACAATTATCTTATGCATTGTTTTACCAAGCTTGAAAACACATGTCACAATTTGATGAGTTACTAACTTTGATATATGATTGATCTGATCGTTAAAATTGACACGTGTCATCATCTGATGAATTACTAATTTGGATATTTAATCGTTAAAACTGATACATGTCACGATCTGGTAAATTTTTTAACTTTGATTTCTGATCGTTAAAACTAACACGTGTCACGATCTGGTGAGTTAGTAACTTTGAGAACTAAGCTTTATATAATAAGATATTTACTATTTACAATTAGTAAAATCTCTACTTTTTCAGTTTTTACTATTTGTACTGTTTGACTTTCAAGTCTTTTAACAAAATATGTTATTTAATTTACTATTCTTGAGAACATTCTATGGAATCTCTAGCCGTATATATTAGCATAGTGGTACCATTGTTGAGAACGTTCTATACAATCTATCAAAATATATAGCTGTCTTGAAATATTATATATTAAAAATTCTCAATTAGTCAGAGGGTTGGTAAGAAAATCCTTAAGAGCATTCCCATCAGACATATTTGATAGGAAATTAAAAGAATAAAAAAAAATTAAAAACAAAAAAAAGTGAAGAGATGAAATGAAAAATGTCTCTGCCCAGAACATTTAAGATCTAGCGTCTATAGTTGTCATCACTTGATTGGTTGAACAAACTAAAAAATAATTAAATAATTAAAATAAATTAAAAATATTATTATTTAACCTTTTTTACACCCAAATAGCTATATAACTGATGGATATGTCTTAAGAGCATCACATGGTAAAAATGTACATATTTTGGTATATTTAGTGAGATTGCATCGGTTTCTTAAAATGACATTGTTTTAACCTTTTGATTTCAATTTGTAAAAAATTCTATATATACATTTTCCAAGTACAATTATAAAATAAATCCTCAACTTCAAACTTATTTACAAGACTGCCATTGATATTTAAATTTAATTTATAAAATTTAAACTAAAATATTAAAATGACTAACCGATTTTGCAAAATCGGAACTGATATTAAATATATTAATTACTGTTACAAATCTAATATTAAACACAATTTTCCATAAAACTCGGATCCTAATTTAATTAAGTTGTTGTTTTGGAAACATAATTATTATACTTTCAAAAAAAAAAAAAAATTTCACTGTAGTAATTAACTTATACATAACTATAGTAAGAGACTAAATAGTTTAGGAGATATAATAACTAACTTAGTTATTTTCAATTAACATATAACATTCAATTAATTTTTCTAAATGTCTTAACTCTGTTTTTTTTTAAATACGAAAATAATAAAAAGTTACATTCTCTAATATTAATATGAAATAGTTAAATTCACACAAAAAATAATTGCATGTTTTCATAAGGAGGACTTTCATTGATAAATACCAAGGCTGTTATTATAATTAGCTATTTTGGATTAAAATTGTTTTCTAGATTTGTTAATATCATAATTTTAAATTTTAAATTACAACATTAGCTATATTGGATTAAAATTATTTTCTAAATTCGTTAAGATCATAATTTAAAAAGTTAAATTACAACAACCAATATTTGGCATTTTAAGTTATCTTTGATTAGGTTTTCTATTTGTGGGTCAATTATATTTTAGAAGATATTCTATAGAATAATTATTAATTTGTAAAAATATATATTAATTTTTTACACAAATGTTTCTTAAATTTTTATAAAGTATTAGTTTTTAATTTTTTAGTTAAAACCTAACAACACACTGTAAACATCTCCTCCCCTATCTATATATACATTTTATGAAATAAATCGTGAAGTTCATACTTATTTACAAACATGTCATTGGCATTAATCATTAATTTTTTTTCATTTAATTAATTAATATTAAGTTTCTGTTTATGAAACAAGATTTCCCATCTTAAATAAATTTTCAAAACAATTGGAACCATTCTCTTTAACATTAAATATTAAGTTTATAATTAATTTAATTAATATTAAAATTTTCAATTTTACAAAACAATATTTTCTCTATACACAAATTTCCTAAACAATCAGCCTAATCAATAAACTAATTGATTTTTGATCTTAAAAGAGGATCTGTGACCGAGATTTTTGATCTCAATGCATTGATCACAACGTATTTAAAACTAATTTTTACTTTCACGGATTTCATATGATGAATTTTTGCAGATTATAAATCTTTGAACATGTTGTCTGACCCGCCTAGCATGGCGGGTTTAGACTATAGAACCAACACTAAAACTATTAGTTTATCACATATATACTGTAGATTTGTAATCACAGTTGAACTACAAAATATTACACATACTGTAACACATTCTTAGTATTCAAAAAAATAAATAAATACACATAAAAATATAAAATAACATATCATATAGGCATATACCTCTGTTTAATTCTAGAGAACAAAATAAATCTAGAATTTTATATTCTATCTAATAACAAATTTAATGTAATTAAGTTATAAACTTTATAAAAGTGTAAGAAGAAGAAAAAGAATTGTAAACAAAATTATAAATCAATTAGACAAAAGTTAATTAATTGAGGATTTAAAAACTAAATAAATTAAAAAATTATTTTTTAAAATACAATAATTTATATTTAGCCATGCCGTGTATTGCGGGTGAAATCCTAGTATTGTAACAATCTAGGCTCAAACCAGTGATTTTTTATTTATGGACATTGGTCTTTATCACTTGATTCAACGACTATATTCAAAACAACTTGATACTTTTATGTTTATAAATGATAACCTCTCTAGAAATCCCAAAATTAAGTTTTTTTTTAGTTTAGTTTTTAACACGTCATGTTCATCCTTTGACCCTCAACCACATGGTCCACATCGCTGCTCACTAGAGCTTCCACCATCATGCCGTAACTTAATATCGTCATTAGTTATCTAAGGATGAGATTTTCTTTTTCTTGACATCTATTTTAAATCAATTCGATTCTGATTACAAAGCTTTCTCTCTGATGTGATCGCTGACTATCAGTTCGTTGTTTGAATCTCACTCGTGTTAAGTTTTGTGGTTGTCGCCAAATCAGTTTTCTGAATCCTAAGATAATTAGAAACAAAAACAGAATAATCATAATTTGAAATCAACAAATCTCCCAAATATTCAATATTTGAACAGATCTTCGAAAAATGTAAATTTTAACTTTTTAAGACAAATGTATATTTTTGGTAGATTCAATATAACGTTGTACATTCTTTAGTATTTAGTATGGTACCACTAAGTTATTTATTGAGAATAACATTTATGGCTATGAATGAGACATGTGTACGTATGGGCAGCATCAGCATCCTCATCTCATTTCATCATGAGTTTCTTAAAGTTAAAAGCAAAAGTAACCATAAAAAAAGCGACACATGGAAGAAGAGTCTCTGTTCTTTCTATCTACATACCCTGGTTGGAGCCTTGGAGCTGCTAAGCTCAAAAAAAATCACATAAATTAAACGTTCAAGAATAGTATGTAAGTATAGGATTGATACTTAATGGAGATGAAGGAGATTGATTCGGGGAGTAAGAAGCAGAAAGAAATGGATTCTGATGAGGAGGGACGTTTTCTCGTGGTGAGCCACAGCAGAGAAGAAGAAGTAAACAAGAAAGATGTGTTTCTTAAGGAGATGACGAGGATTGGTTACATAGCTGGTCCGATGATTGCGATCAACTCGTCTATGTACGTTCTTCTCGCTATATCGATGATGATGGTTGGTCATCTCGGTGAGGTTTTCCTCTCAAGCACAGCCATTGCCATCTCTTTCTGTAACGTCACAGGTTTCAGCGTCATCGTATGTCTCTTTCTTGATTCATCTCTCTTGCTCTCTCCTTTAAGCTTCAAGAATTAGCAAATTTTTTTGATTGTTGTATGTAACCACACAGTTTGGAGTGGCTAGTGCATTGGAGACTCTAAGTGGTCAAGCTCATGGAGCTAAACAATTTGAAAAGCTTGGAGTCCACACTTACACAGGGATCTTCTCTCTGTATCTTATGTGCATTCCCTTGTCTGTGCTATGGAGTTACATGGGTGATATACTCGTTTTTACTGGACAAGATCCTCTGGTTTCTCAAGAAGCTGGAAAGTTTGCAACTTGGCTCATACCTGCGCTCTTTGCTTACGCTACTTTACAGCCGCTTATTAGGTTTTTCCAAGCACAGAGTCTGATTTTGCCTATGATTATGAGCTCAATATCTTCTCTTTGTGTCCATGTTGTCCTCTGCTGGAGTTTGGTCTTTAAGTTTGGGCTTGGGAGCCTAGGTGCAGCCATTGCGGTTGGGATTTCTTACTGGTTAAACGTGACTGTGCTTGGACTGTACATGACGTTTTCTTCCAGCTGTAGTAAGAGCCGTGCACACATATCCATGAGCATGTTTAAAGGAATGGGGGAGTTTTTCCGTTTTGGAATCCCATCTGCTTCTATGATTTGGTAAGATAAGCTTCTCTTCAAACTTCTTTTGGTTTACCTAGTCACAGAGTAGTTGACATTTGACTCGACTTGCATTAAATTAGCCTCGAGTTGTGGTCATTCGAAATTCTAGTCTTGCTCTCAGGGATCTTACCAAATCCGAAGCTAGAAGCCTCTGTTCTCTCTGTCTGGTACGTTCCTTTTATCTTCTAAAGATTTAGTTTGAGAATGGACTGATCAGTTGATCATATACAATTGATCAGTTGCTTTCTTCTTTGTTATAACAGTCTATCAACAACTATCATCCTCTACCAAATAGCAGAGAGTATCGGAGCAGCAGCAAGGTTCTTTGTTGTTGCAGATCAAGATTTACAAACTGAGAGCTATCTATCTATCTATCTAAATTACCTTTCTCTGTTTTTTTTGCAGTACGAGAGTAGCAAACGAGTTAGGAGCTGGTAATCCGAAACAAGCTCGAATAGCTGTGTACACAGTGATGGTCATTACATGTGTAGAATCATTGATGGTGAGCGCAATGGTTTTTGGCGCAAGAAACGTATTTGGTTACCTATTCAGCTCTGAAACAGAGGTTGTGGATTATGTAAGATCAATGGCTCTACTGGTTGCTTTTACGGTCATATTCGATGCCCTGCACGCGGTTCTTGCGGGTTAGATTCTCCTTCTTTTGTTTTAAAAATCATTAAGAGACTAATTTAACGTGTTAATAAAGGGAATTGAAACTGCAGGTGTGGCTAGAGGATCGGGGAGGCAAGATATAGGGGCTTATGTGAACCTAGCTGCATATTATCTCTGCGGCATACCAACTGCTGTTTTATTAGCTTTTAGGTTTAAAATGGGAGGAAGAGGACTCTGGATTGGGATCACTGTTGGGTCCTTCGTACAAGCTGTTTTGCTTGGTCTTGTCGTCATCTTCACCAACTGGAAACAACAGGTTAGTGAAGTGAGAGTGGTGTCCTTTTATTTTCTTGTTTTTAGGATTAGTTGAGAAAGTGAAAGTGAGATATGGCTATTTGATATTTATGTATGGTATGGGCAGACGAGAAAGGCGAGAGAAAGGCTGATGGTTGAGGTGTTTGAAGGTGAAGAAAACGAAGAACATAAAGAGTTCAGCTAGATCAAGAGACTGTCAATCATGTGTACAGGAGTTGTGGCATTCTATTCTTGTCCACACGTACATATTGATTTGACCTTCTCCCTTATAAAAAGGAACATAGACATTATTCATAATGTGATATTATGAACAGTTTAAGAAAATTCTAAGGATTTGCTTATAAGAAATATGACTAGTACACAATTTTCAATACGAATTATATATCCTCTGGGATTGTGTAATGTAAAACTACAGCAAAAGCTTTGATCAGTGGCTGCTCTTTCCTCTAATATACTAATAGAAACTATGGAAAAATTTGAGTCTGTTGAAGGAAAAATTAAACGTTTTTTTCAGCAGGACTAGAAGAAACTTGATCCGACAAGCTAAATTCCAAAAGTACCATTGTGACAAACGTAAAGGATAATATATAGAATTTTATTAAACTTTGGACAATGTCATATGATTACACATCTTCTACATAACATTCTGACTAAAATAAAGTGTTATGAATCCACCAGCTCCAAATTATGTACTAGTACATATTTCTTATGAACAACCCATAAAATTTTCGGAAACAACAACACAACATTTAATGGCGACGTAATTGGCGTCTCTTGATTTAGCTCCTCATCTCTTCATGTTCTTCACTTTCTTCATCTTCAAATCCCTCACACATCAGTCTTTCTCTTGCCTTTTTCGACTGCACATATAGTTTTTAGATATCACTTTCACTTTCTCAAATTCATTAAATAATTTTTTCACTCAATACTTTGCCCTAAAACCAAGAAATTAAAAAGAACATCACTCTAACTTTACTAACCTCTTGATCCCAGTTGGTGAGGATAACAATAAGACTGAGCAGAAAAGATTGAACAAAGGACCCAACAGTGATCCCAATCCAGAGTCCTCTTCCTCTCATTTTAAACCCAAAAGCTAATATGATAGCAGTTGGTGTACCAAAGAGATAGTATGCAGCTAGGTTTACATAAGCCCCTATATCTTGCTTCCCTGATCCTCTAGCCACACCTGTTATGTTTCATTCCCACTAATTATTAATCCTTAAATTAGTCTCTTAGTGACTTGCACATTATAGAAGAGATCATATATCTAACCCGCAAGAACCACGTGAAGTGCATCGAATATGACTGATAAAGCAACCAGTGGAGCCAGTGATCTTACATAATCCACAACTTCGGTTTCAGAGCTGAATAGGTAACCAAACACGTTTCTTGCACCAAAAACCATTGCGCTCACCGTTATTGACTCTACACATGTAATGACCATCACTGTGTACACAACTATTCGAGCTTGTTTCGGATCTCCAGCTCCTAATTCGTTTGCAACTCTTGTACTGCAACACCAACAACAACAGAGATAGGTTTTAGATATAGATACTTCCCATTTTGATTATAAAAAAGAAAAAAAGGAAGTACAACAACAACAAGAACCTTGCTGCTGCGCCGATACTCTCTGCTATTTGGTACACGATGGCCACTGATGATAGGCTGTTAAAACAAAGAAGAAAGAAACTGAGTTGTATATGATCAGAACGAAATCTATAAAAGGCAAGAAGAACATACCAGACTGAGAGAACAGAGGCTTCTAGCTTCGGATTTGGTAAGATCCCAGAGAGTAAGAGCAGAAACTCGAATGACCACCACTCGAGGCTGATTCAACACAAAAGAGATTCAAATCTCAAGTCAAATGTCAACAACTCTGTGACTCAACCAAAACCAAAATAATAAAAATTGTAAGATCATATATCTTTTTTAGTTAGGTTATATATTTAGTTTGAAAATATGTTTACACTTTTTATTTTAAAAATTCATGATATTTTGTGTTATTAATTCTTCTTATTTCATATTTCTTAATCTTTTATTTGTATTAATAGAACGTTATATAATGTATTAGATGTTTGAAAGTAAAATAAAAAATCATATGAAAATTGAAAACTTGTTTAAAATTTTATAAGAAAATATATTTTTAATGAACTAACAAAATGTTAATGTGATAATAAAAAATAGATGGTATGATATTTGAGAGTCTATTTTATATGTTATAAAAACACATACGTACAAATATTTTACTTATGTTTTGTTCACATTTTACATATGTTTTGCTTATTTTTTGCTAATATCTATTCAACATTCAAGAACACAAAAAATAACTAATTTCTGCCATATATAAACAATCACACCTACAATTTATATTTATATAGAATTGAATATAAACTATACTCAATGTATCAAACAATCAAATAATTTATATATATATAGATGATTTTATCATAGTCACAAAATAATATAAATATATAAACAATTAAAAATAGATATCATCTACCTATCGTATAGATAACCATCTAGTATATATATATCATTTTAACATTTTCTAATAACAAAGAACATGTTTTTTAATTCGCCCTAAGCCTATATGAACCTAAGCATGCAATGGTCATGAAGAGAAGTTTATATTACCAAATCATAGAGGCAGATGGGATTCCAAACCGGAAAAACTCTCCCATTCCTTTAAACACACTCATGGAGATGGGTGCACGAGTGTTGCTACAGCTGGAGGAAAACTTCATGTACAATACAAGCATAGTCACATTAAACCAGTAAGAAACCCAACCGCAATAGCTGCACCGAGGCTTCCAAGCCCAAACTTAAAGACCAAGGTCCAGCAGAGGACAACATTGACACAAAGAGCAGAGATTGAGCTCATAATCATAGGCAAAATCAGACTCTGCGCTTGGTAAAACCGAACAAGTGACTGTAAAGTAGCGTAACCAAAGAGTGCGGGTATGAGCCTAGTTGCAAATTTTCCAGCTTCTTGAGCAAGCAGAGGATCTTGTCCAGTAAAAGTGAGTATATCATCCATGTAACTCCATATCACAGACAAAGGAATACACACAAGATACAAAGAGAAGATCCCTGTGTAAGTATGGACTCCAAGCTTCTCGAATTGTTTAGCTCCATGAGCTTGCCCACATAAAGTCTCCAATGCACTAGCCAATCCAAACTGTGTGGTTACATACCACAAAGACAATTTATAATTCTTGAAGCTTAATTAAAGGAAAGAGAGAGAGAGGAATATAGAAGAGCAAAGAAGAAAGAGACATACGATGACGCTGAAACCTGTGACGTTGCAGAAAGAAATGGCAATGGCTGTGCTTGAGAGATAAAGCTCACCGAGATGACCAACCATCATTATGGATATCACAAGTAGAACGTACGTAGACGAGTTCACCGCAATCATCGGAGCAGCGATGTAAGCAAGCCTCTTCATCTCCATAAAAAACGCATCTTTCTTGTTTCTGTGACTCACCTCGAGCAAACCCTCTTCAGCCGAATCCATTTCTTTCTGCTTCTTTCTCTTCTGAGATCTCTCTTCTCTGAATCAATCCCTACACACTAAATTTTATACTAATATATTATTTGGAAATTATATAGCAGAGTGGTGTAACTGTACACAGAATTACAGATACGTCTCTCATTCAGTAGCCATAAATATATCATTCAATCTAATGGTCCATATATGGTAACATATTAAGAATACACAGTGTACACTGAATATAATACCAAAATATACAGTGTCTTGATTTTTTTTTTTTCTTTTTTACAAAAAAACCTCAATTAGTCAAGGACTCAAGGGGTTAGTAAGAAATGAGTACCAAACTTCAGTGTTGATTACATATATATACATGGTTATTTCTTTCTCGTCACGGAATTGCACAAATTAAAGTAAGCATGAAGCATGAAGCTGCAGTGCTGCAGTTACATAATCATAGAGATACATATATATGGTCTCATCAGTCTCCTCGTGTTTCTTTTTTTTTTTGTTTTTGAAAACACTTACTCTCCTCGTGTTTCCTCACATTTCTATCGTTTTCAAAGATGTGGTATCATTTGATTTCCCTTCTTCAACCACCTCACATTTTTTGTAGCTAGCCTTTTTATTAATAGCAGCATCTTAATTACTAGGGGGAAATTAAAACAGCACTAGCCAACCAGTAATAGCTTTTTATGCATTTTTCATTAGACAACCCCTCAAGGTATAAACTATAAACCACATGTTCGTTGCTACATATAAAGAACCAAAAGATGGAAAACATTACGAAAGTTCCTTAATCTAGTGAAGCCAATAAAATCCGTGAAAATACAATGATTATAATGTGTCGTGGCTGTGTAGGAGACGTACGTCTTACTTTGAATAATCTGATTCGATTCGTTTGTTAAAATGTCACACAATACACATCATAATTAAGTGATCATAATAATGGTACGGTGGATTCTACTTTGCTAAATTGACTAACTCTTATCTAACTAGTTGAACAGCTACGTAATAAATAATCAATACAATAAAAGTAGAAGTGTTTTTCTCCAGAGCATGACACCTCAGCCTCAACTATGAACCATGTGTTGACACCTCAGTAAAAATCTCTAACCTATCAAATTATAACAATTAATACAGATCAGTTTTTTTTAATCTTAGGTGGACACATAATAGTCTTCTCTTCATTGTTAAAAAACTTAAAATCGATCGTTCTTAATCTTAGGTGGACACATAATAGTCTTCTTCTTCTTCTTTCTGTCGATAGATTTGAGTACTTAACCTCAGAACAAAATCATGGAACATCTCGATTACAACTTTTTTTTTTAACGCGATTTGGAATTCTTCTCAAGTTGGAGCGTAATATTCATCTTTCTGATGGGAATCAATTCGGCTCGTGAGAGATCATTGGTCACGGACAATAGCGAGCTCAAAGAGCCTTGTGAAGCAGATGTTGGAACCTGATCCCACTAAGCGTTCGACTCCTCAGCAAGTATTTGGTAATGAAATGATTTTAACTCATTTTTTCGTATTCAACTTGTTTTTTCTTCTGTTGGGTTTGAAGTTGAGAAACAGAATGATAAGCTCCAAATGTTCTTTTAGCTAGAAGAATCTTGTTAAGTTATTTGGATCCAATTGGTTATGTCAACAGAGTGTTTTGCATTTTGAAAATTTCTTGTTTGGTATCAGTTGAGCTTCAATTGTATTATAGTATAAGATTCGAACTATCAAGTTTTATGGCATTCTGTTTGACTATCAAGTTTGATGAATTCCATTGTTGTTTTGTTTTACATATATGAATGTACAATGAAATGTTGCAGATCTTTCGTTATACATACGGAAACCGGTCATGTTATTGAATGAGTATGTTTAAGCCAACACTCACTCTCTCTCTTCAAATCAGTGTATCCTTTTGCAGGAAGAGCAACGGGTTATAGAAACCAAAATAAGGATAAGGCATAAGGAAATGCAGGATGATGAAGAGAAAATGCAGAAACGTCTGGAATCATGTTCCTCTAGCACAAGCGCAATGACTGGCGAAATGGAATATGGTTCAGCTTCATGTCGGCTTATTTGCCCTGCCAGAACGTATCAGGAACAAATGGTGTCACAAAGGCAGTTTTGATAGACTTTGTTTTTAAATTAGAGAAAGAAGAGATACCATCATTGTTTTGGACCATGCACCTAAAAGGGTATGTATCATCTCATCTGATACCATTTTTTCTATTCATTGAATATATCTATTTATTTAGTCGACATTCATGGCCTGATTTTTATTAGTAGTTTACCTTTCAATTTCTATTGTTGTGTTTGCGTGAAATTAAAGATATCAGTATTACCGTATTACTATATCATAACCATATACTGATGAGATTAATCTTAGAGTTGTTCCCTTTCAGTTGTATTTCTTATGCTTAGCTTTGCCACCCAAAATCCTTAGTTGAGTGTCTTCCTAATTATGCTCATGTGATGATGCGTTAATAAATGAAATTAAGCAACCATAACAAATGAATCCAACCCCATTAATCAGAATTTTAGAAGGCATATAGGACCGATAAGACCACTGAATTTTTCTTTTTCCTATCCAAGTCTGTCAGATGTTTGGAGCGCTGGATTTAACAAAGAAAAGAAGGCATCAATCAAAAATGTCGTTTACAAAGAAGTATTCGATAATCTCCAATACAAAGACACATGTATTAATTCCCCAAACCAATAAACAACACAAAATTAATAATTTACCCCATTAAATTTCTACAGTACTAACCAAAATTAAATAAAAATAAAATGCAGGTGAAGATTACAAAGAAACAGAAAAAAATTAAGTCAGGAAAAATAACATCTCAGCTATTCCAAACAACTATTTTCCCATTTAAAATCTCATTGACCGTAATGTTATATAAAAAACCGTTCTTTTAAATACAAATATGTATTTTACAATACATACACAATGTGATTTAGCTGTTCTACCAATAATAAAAAGCATAATCAATAGAAACCATCAAACTTGATTTCATTTAAATAAACCAAACATCTAGCAATAATAATGGTCCACCAATGCATCCTAATATAAGAAAAAACAAAATTCATCAAGTCTAAGATTTCACAAAAATAATTTTTTTTAACACCACCAAAAATTAATAATAAAAACTTAAAAACAAAAATATTACAAATGAACATTGTTAAAATCAATATTAACAATGATTTTTAATTTGTTGATCAAAAAAGTAAAAACAATGATTTTTAATTACAAACAACATAACAAAAATTAACCATAAAATAATTTAAAACAACAAACAATCTCGCGGCATAGCGCGGATACTATCCTAGTTTTATTTAAATAGACTAAATCACTCTTGGTTCAAACTTGATCCTAAAATCATAAACCGAAACATTCGGTATATGTTTGGTTTGGTCAAACCATCATCAAATTCAAATATCAGATTATTTATTTATTTATTCAAATCCGTCGATAATGCCAACAAATATATACATTACAACAACAGAGAAACAGAAACAGAAACAGAAACAGAGGACCTCTCACTCATCATAGATTCATATCACATCACAAACAAACATCAGGAGGACGAAGATGAATTTACAAAAGACGAAAGCTTAAAAAAAAAAAAACTAAAACAAAAGCTATCTTCACGCGCCTCTAGCAACGTCGGATACTCCTCCTCCAACCACCTCTTGATTCTCCGCCGGAAAACCAAAATTAGTCGGCGCGTTAGGTCCAATCAGCTGAATCGCTGCGTTATCGTAAGCAAGAGCAGCTTCTTCCGCAGTGTTGAAAGTACCCAACCATAGACGATCACCTCGTCGTCCTTTATTACATACTCCTTCTCCTCCTCCTCCTCTTCCTCCTCGACCACATCTGATCTCCGCCACCCATTTCCCCCACGGTCTCTGCCTCACTCCGCGATACTTCTTCCTCTCCTTCGTCTTCGCCGCCGGCGTCGCGAGAAATTCAGCCGGGATCCTGATTTTGAACCGTGTTTTGCAGACGGCGAGTTTATCATCGGCGGAATCGGGAGGATCGATTACGATCTCCTTGACGAGACGCTTCCCACGGCGGCGAGTGGTTTGGGATCCTCCTCCTCCTACACGATTCTCCGTCTCTTCTTCGTCGCTTGAAGAATCGGTGGCTTCGGCGTCGGTGAAAGAGATTCTGATGATTCGCTTCATAGTGAAATTGGGGAAATTAGGGTTTCGTCTTCGTCTCCCCTAAAAAGGGAAGGCATTTGGGCTCTATCTCACTCTCACTCTCTCTCTCTCTCCGCTTTGGGAATTTGTGAAAAAATTATATTCCCACCGAATATGTTTTTATTCTTTCAGAATCTCTTTTTGAATTTTTTTCTGATGCCTTCATTTGTTTTTTTAACTTTTTTTTTTTTGTATATATAGTACATTATCTCCATATATTAATAATTTTTATAGTTTTAGAATTGAAATTATAATATTTAGATTTTTTTTTTTAAATTACAAATACTATTGATAAATTCAACTATACACATGATATACATAAACTCAAATTTATGATTAACGACCTCAATTATCTTATTTTAAAAGCTTATAATACTATAAAAATTATGCATATTTTAAAATTGAAAATGATAAAAAAATATTGCTTATTTTTATGACATGTTAATAGAGTATATACTGCAACATTTTAATTTGATTATAATATAACAAAACTTTTTGTTTTATAGAGATGAACTCCATGTGAAAATTTAATAAAAAACCCATATGTTAATAACTTAATATATCAACTTATGTATATATGTATAAATTTATATAATTATTAATTTATTATATTAATGTGACTATGTTTTTTACATGTGGATTCTAAAAAAATTACTGTCTTATTATTTTATCAAAAATAAATATTAATAATCAAATAAATTATTAACAACGGCCGGAGGTGTTTTGCGTGATGGTCATCAAAGACTAATCGAAAACTAACAATAAATGTTAAAATTCACAAACAATTAATAAATACACTAGATTCAAAAATGGTGTAATTTTTTGAATCCCCTTTATAATAAAACGGAAGTACACAACATTGTTTTGTAGACTATATAATTTTAATAAGTTGGTTACAAATAAGTTATACATTAATTGATAGATTAATTGGTTATAAGTTAAATAGTGGGTGCAACTTTAATTTATTTCCGAAAATCTTAAAGAGAATCTAAAAAATCATTTGATATCATTTAACTTACCATATTAATTTCCTTTATTAAATTATTCATCCATATTAAAATCTTTTGATATCTAACTTAACATATTAATTTATTAATTATCATTATACTTCACCTCTTATTTTTATATATGAGTTTATTTTGTGAAACAAATAAATTAACATATTATTTATTATAATTAAAAAATAGTTTTATTTCCGGATATACCATAAGTTGTATTTTTAAAAAAAAATATAAATTGTTCAATCTATAAAATATTCAAGTTTTAGTAATATTATTCTTTAAAAAAAATATCTATTGAATTAAAATTTTGACTGAGTAACGAGTCAAAATTTGAACATTTAAATTCAATTTCATATTTTTCTGTTGGATTTTTAAATTTTATATAATATAATAAAATTAAAATAATTTATTTTGAAATATTTTTAAAATAGGGAAACTTGATATGAAAGTTAGAAACTATAAACACTCTAAATTGATTTGTTATAGCAATGTCAATAATATGTCACTATAATATGAAAGAATTTCAAGAAACCAAGTATATTAAAAAAAAAGTAAACAATATATTAAATTTCTCATAATATAATAACTCACTTTTTAAAAATTAAATTTACAAAATTATGTCTTATAATGACATTCAAGTCATGATGTAGAATATACATTGTTGAAATCACATCACATACATACAAAATCTACAAAATTTTATATAAATTAAAATTTAATCAGTGCTATAGCATGGTAATTATCTAGAATCATTAACAATATAAAACTTACAAAATATGTTGTCTTTTTCAAGTCATCATATTTAGCATATGATTTTGTTGCATAATGTTTTATTCAAAAAAACTTTTAAAAACAATCACATAAATTATATTTTATATAAAAATTACAATATAAATAAAATGAATTTCAACATGTGCTTTAGCGCGGATCTTAATCTAGTTACTAAACTAAAAGAGTAGTTTGCCAGAGATTCTTTACTAGTTGAGCTACGAACGCTTGGTTAAATACAAAAGATTACGATAGATATTAATGTGGGCTAGAAATTTACTAAACATAAAATTTCCCTTAGTATTTATCATCAACATTTAAATATGACTAATGACATATTAAACCATTTGGTAAATAATGTCATCAGCTTTGTATCTAATTCAAAATATTATATATTCGTAGTGGTAAAAATAACATGAATTTATGTAATTGCAAGCATTAGTCGAAAATCATATATCATTTTAATATTTGATATTTATTTATACATATTCTTTTTCTTTTATAATTTTACATAATTATTTGAATTCAAGAAACATCATCGAATCCAAACATATAAATAAATGTATAAATGATCTGAACAAAGCCTGAACAAAATTCCAAGCAAAAAAATTATATTTCTAGTGTCTATTTTTTACTTTTGAGGTTGAAAAGAAAAAGTCTCATATCCATTTTATAGAATTAAGGAGACGGATAACGTTAGTAGAAAATTAGTTCTGTCCTAGAATTGATATGAGTTAACTTAAGGATTATCATGCAAGTGTTGTTATTTTGGGACAAAAATAGTAAAATGTCAAGAATTATCATAAATAATAAATCGAAAATTTAAGGATTAACATGATAAAGTCAAGCAGTAAATTGTTCTAATATTCATATTATAATTAATAAATAAAAATGTTAAGAATTAAAAATATAAAATCAAGCAGGAAATTAAAATTAATATTCATTCTTCCAATTGTTGAAAAGAAAAACCACGATAATTCTAGCAATTTTAAATGGGCCGTATCTCGTATGGGCCTCTCTTTTTAGTTTTCTCTCCAAATATTCATTCTTGGCAGGGGATTTAACGGTGTAATAAGAAGCGGGAAATTAGGAACAAGTTAGAAACTTTAATCACACCGAAGAGAAAGTACAGAAACATGAACAATGCTCTTGCCTTCCGTTTCGGTTTTATATGCCTCAATCTCGATATATAAATATAATGTATATAATCTCTACAGTTTCATTTGTCACATATCTTCTTGTTCGTTGTTCAATGGACTTACTCATCTTCCTCCTCGCTTTCCTCCTTCTAGCCTCTCCGGTGGCTCTGGCCAAGTCTTCTTCCACCGTTCCTGCCATCTTCACATTTGGTGATTCCATCTTCGACGCCGGAAACAACCATTACAACAAAAACTGCACCGCTCAGGCTGATTTTCCTCCTTACGGTTCTTCCTTCTTCCACCGTCCCACTGGGAGGTTCACCAACGGAAGAACAGTCGCTGACTTCATCTGTAACAAATCATCATCATCTTTTTTTTAAGATTTCTTCTTACGCAAGGCACCTTAACCTCTTCTCTTTTTCTTGACCCGTTAATTGCAGCTGAATTTGTAGGCCTTCCGTTACAGAAACCATTCTTAGAATTGCAGTATCAAATCTTGAACGGAACTACGAGCAAAGTCCCTTCAAATGGCATTAACTTTGCTAGTGCTGGTAGTGGTCTCTTGTTTGATACCAACAAATTCATGGTAAATATCTCGCTTTAAATATGATAAAATGTTTGTTTCTTGTGATTTGTGAATCACTTGTTAATCACACATGTGAAATGTAGGGCGTGACACCGATCCAAATCCAGCTTCAGCAATTTAAGACACTAGTAGAGCAAAACCATATCGATAAATCTATAATCCAAGAATCTCTCTTCTTGTTGGAGACTGGTTCCAACGACATCTTCAATTACTTCCTTCCGTTCCAAACTCCTACCCTTTCTCCAGACGCCTATGTGAACTCAATGTTAGACCAAGTGAACAAAACGATTGATCAGATCTACAAACTAGGCGCACGACGCATTGCTGTCTTCTCCTTAGGTCCTGTGGGCTGTGTCCCTGCAAGAGCCATGCTTCCTAATGCACCAACCAATAAATGCTTCGGTAAGATGAATGTTATGGCCAAGATGTACAATACAAGACTTGAAGATATAGTGAACATAATCCCTACTAAGTACCCTGGAGTCATAGCGGTGTTTGGAGCTGTGTATGGTATCACTCACAGATTCCAAACATTCCCTGCTCGTTACGGTAAAGTTTATAACTAAATGCTATCTTTGAAACTTTACAATCCGAAAGCTAAATCATGCTTTTGTTAAAGGGTTTACGGATGTGTCAAACGCATGTTGTGGGAACGGGACACTGGGTGGATTGATGCAGTGTGGAAGAGAAGGATACAAGATTTGCAATAACCCAGATGAGTTTTTGTTTTGGGATTTTTATCATCCAACAGAGCGCACTTACAATCTCATGTCACAAGCTTTGTGGAATGGAAACAAAAACCAGATCAGACCGTTTAATCTCATGGCTCTTGCTACCAACAACATCACATTTTAAACCTCCTCTCTGCTTGTAATGGATCGTTCATGAATCATGATGAGTTTGTGTTCTGATCATTCTGAAAACAAAAGCCAGAAAGTGAAACTTCGCTTCACTTCTAGTCTCTTCCTCTTCTTCTAATGTAACATGAATGCTACAAAATGTTTTTATTGTTCTTTTCATATCTTTATGAAATACAATATTAATATCTGATTCTATCTACTATCTATACCTGTTTACTATACGCATTCTACAGAAATCTTAGTTCCGTCATCTGAGTGATGATGATTATCCAAGCCATTACCAAAGCTACCGTCTTTTAGTTGAGGGTGTGGATCCGCAAACACTTCCTCCCTTTGGGGGCGGTTTGCATAGAATATCCATAGCACCAGGCAGAGTAACACTCCCACGGAGATCAGTGCGAGTCCTGCGTTTACAATCCTCAGATTACGCTCCAATGGTTTACAGTAATCTGAGGTAATACTCATAAATGTATCCCTAACAAAGTTGCAATCTCGGAAGCTAAGCAACGGAGGCGTGTAATGCTCAAGAGCGTAGCTCTCATTCACAGCTGCTACCAACTGTCCAAAGGTGGAAGGTGTTATTCTTCCCACGGTGGTGCAGATTCCGGATTGTGTAACCTCGCATATGTAATTCTCCCAGACCTGAAAAAAAGAAGTTTATTAAGACATGTCTTAGACCTGGTGGTGTTTTGTTCAAGATATACAAAGATAGATGAGTTGTATAGTACCGATGATGCATTTTCTACCGACAACTCCCAAGGCGAGCACTGGCGATCTTCCATGTTTCCATCAAACGGGATGCACAAAGGAGGCATGGGAGGTCCAGACTGATTGTAATAACGCTCTTGACCTGGAGATGGGTTTGTGTTGGCGACGGCATACACAAAAGTGTTTACAACGGTGACGATGCTGTTGATGACAACTTTACTCTGTGCAAGAGTCTGGTTTGTGGTTTGCTGATCAACGCATGGGAGGATGCTGCTGAGAGCTGTTTCTGCGTGTGGATGATCAACCCACTCCTTCATGGCTACACACGTATCTGAAATTGCACTGGACACCAAAACAATGACATTTAGTTAACTACATCTGTGAGTTTAGGATCAAGGGAAAACAAACAATTGAACAGAAAAATCTTACTTGTTTAGGATCAGAAAGACTCCACAGAGAACAAATGTCACAGCCACCAGTATCCACCCGCTCACCACGAATCTATCATCATATACATCCCCATTAGTCAGGTTTCTATTTATCTTAAACCACTAGAAATTAAAGAAAAATGAGAGTTTAAAAGGCTCACATATGAACAACATGTTGGTGGCGGAGGACAGAGAGCACTGTAATAACGCAAATAACAGATAAAAAGTTAAAGTCAAGTGGATGCCACAGCTATTCAAAAGGGAATAACCAAAGAACCAAATCAACATCAACTGGACTTACATAGACCAAGAAAAGAAAGGATGAGCATCACAGTAGCGACCGTGATCAAAGCTGATCGCCTGAATATGTACATAAACAGAGTTAGTATTAACACTGTTTCCCCTGTTAATCTATAAATTAGTTACCATTCAGCTCCACAATACAACACAGGGCAACTTACACAGCATAAAAAACTCTCTTAATCTTAGCAGCATTATCTGTTGTTTTCTCTTCCAGTGTTACTGCTGCAGTGTTGAGATTGACATTCAACTTGTCAATCTCATCCATTACATTCGACGGAATAGAAATCGCTGTCACGTTGATCGTTTTCGCAAGCGAGAGATATTGAGTCACATTCTGGAGAATCTCCACAGTATAGTCTGACTGATTCACCACATACTTAAGAGTATGCATAGCTTCAGTATGAAACTTATCCTGTCCAACAGATAAAAGAATACATCCAACCCTGCAAAACAAAAAAACCAGTCTCCAATCTCAGAAACAAATGACACAGAACAACCAAAAAAAAACGAATGAGGGGGAGCGAGTTGAGATAATTACGCTGCAACACAAGTAAACACTATCAACAAAATGAAACAGATTCTTCTTGAATCGAATGGCGATGATGATGATGATCCTTTGGCTTTATCACAAACTCTCCATTTAAAGCAATGATAGACAACAAGAAGAGAGCCAAAAGACAAGAGCCAGATAACAGCTAGAATGAAACCAGGAGCACCTGTAAATCCAACAGACTGAAAATATATAGCGATTACAAGCAGATCCTAGAATCTAATTAACAAAGTTGGAAAAAAAAATTGGAGATGATCATCAACTTACAGCCCAATAGTGATTATTAGTGATGTTCCAGCCGCCAAGGTAAGGCTTAAAAGCTTTGAGAATGTCAGGTCTCTTGGTTCTATGAGCTGCTAAGACTAGGTAATCAGAGACTACATCATCAGATGATGAAGGTCCTGGTGCTAACGAGATTCCACCTTTCCATCCAAAATTAGGTGAACCTGATCAATTTTGCAGCAAAAAAAAAACCAAAATCACATAATTCAGAATACGAAGCGACTAGTTTCGGATTTTAGCGGATCGTTTAACAAAAACAGAAGAAGCATTCACATATAGTTAATTCTGAAACCGAGACTATACTACAAAATCCCAGAAACGTGAAAAAAATCGCATCAGCGTGCAACAAAACAAAATCCAGATAGGAAGAGAAGGGAGAGAAACCTAAGATGAGTTTGAGAGGATCCTGTGAGGAGGATGATGAATCAACAACGGAACCGAGAGAAACAAAAACGACGACGGAGAGGATAATAATGAAGTTCATCTTCTTTTCCTCAGTCACTGGTGGATGATGAAAACGCCGAGGGATGGAAACGAGTTGGTTCGAGTCATGAGAGAGGAGGTAGCGAAATCAGATCGGAGAAGCGGCCATTGTTGAAGAAGAACAAGCTCTGAGAACGCGGGTGCGGAGATGAGATTTATCTTATCACCCGCGCTTACGCCGTGTCTCTCTCTATCACGCTTTGAGCTAAGAAAGAGAAAGAGAAAAAGGAGAAGAGTGCTTTTATTAGTTAGGCACCTTTACTCTCTCTTTTGTCCTTTACCACTTTTCTTGTTTTCACACTTAATTTACTTATTTATACGATTTTTCACACGCACTCCTTTGTTTGATAATTACAAAAACTAGTCAAGATTTTATGGATTTTTTTCCTAGTTATGTTGTTGTATAACAAACTTTAGCTAGATTAGGATTTGTTTAGGTACTAATTTGGTAGCATATTTTGGGTTTGTTTTTATGATAAGGAGAAATCAGATTTTGTATCTTAATCAAATTAAATGGTGATAATCAAGAAGATTTTGGCTTTTTTTGGCAACAAATAATGATGATTTCGTTATTATTCTGTTAATGGCATGGGTTGTTTTAGAAAGAAATTAAATTTTTGGTGACATGACTCGATGGATCTAAATCTTATTAAGTTAACGTAACGTGAGTTGTGGCGTCCCTCCCCTTCAGTCTCGGTGTCTTTAGTGGCTCTTTGTTCTGTAGCCACGTGTGGACCTTTAATCGTGACGGTTCATTGATTGGATTTGGACCATTATTGTATGTATACTCATGTGTTTTTTTTTTTTTCTTAGTTAGAAATTTGTATTAATTTCATTTCATAATCATGCATTGTTTTGTGTCCATACAATTCATCTGAAGTACCTAATTTTATGTAAACTTGACTAAATTGGGTTTAGTACAATAATGGTCACATGGATTGTGTTTCTATGTCACGTATGAGTATTTTGGTATTTTAGGTTGTCTTCAAGAGTAGAGTTACGTTACGTAACAGAGAATGTTCATACATGATGTGTTTCCAAGTAATTTTACACGAAAAAAGTCATTGTTGGTGTTTTGTATATTGTTAAATAATTAGTAGTATTTGCTTTTGGACGTTGGCTTTTAAGACTTTGAATTTTACTAGCATAACTTGCGGTTAAGGGTATGGGATCTCAAGACTTTTTTAGACTCTTCCTTAGTGACGGCAAATATTTTCAAGACAGTGACGGAAACAAAACTCTTTTTTCTTTTGTTTTCTTTTGACGTCGGCAATTAAACAATTAAAGTGTTTACTCTAATGCCTTTATTTTCATATGAAACTATTTTTGGATATTTTAAAACTAACAAAGAACTATATAACAAAAAAGCTGATTACAATTTTTGTACCTAAAGCACTATGGGTGGGGTTTGGTATTTGACATACGTCTCTACTTTATATTTTAATCAAAAAGAAACAAACACAAGTGTATATCTTATATGAAAAGTTATCCCTTTTTCTAACATTAAACTAAGATCCTTAGCTCTAATTTTGTTTAATTTTCAATTCGTTATTGGTTTGGTTGTGATTCATGTTAACATGTTATTTGGTAGAGTCAAGATGGTTCAAATGCGTGAGGAAAGCATGTGAGAGGATCATGTGAGCCAAATTGTGTGAAATCTTTTCTTTATTAGGGATGCAACGTTCTTGCTCTCTGTGACAAAATAAACCCATAACGTGGTACTTATTTTTCCATATTAATATTTTGAAAAGGGCCTATATATATTTCTCAATTTCTTTTGTTATCTTTTCTTTTTCGGCTGAATTTTATTAATAAACTTATAAACACAAAAAAATACTACAAGTTAAGATTACAAGACGCGACAAGTAATATTCTCGCGGTGCTTAGGCGACGGACTATTGAATGTTCCCGCGGTCTTTACTCTTTAGTTCAAAAGAGGAAAACAAGCCTCAAAAAACGAGGAGACATATTACAATCAAACACAAATACACAAATCTAAGAAAAAGCAAAAATCTTAAGAGAAACTGAAATCTAAACCCTATAATTAAACAATGGCACGAGAGACTCTCACAAAGCTTTCTATAGAACCATTAAACATCGGAAGTACCACCATAGCCGGATAGACCTCACACTGAAGCCAAACCAAAAGCAAACCGACAAGGAGAAAAGAAGATACCAACACGACCAAAACACACAAATACAACTCCCATATCCTCACCAGCCAGACGGAGAGAGCATGAAACCCTAGGGTCAAAGAAAAAACTTTGATATCAATATCTACGCGAAAGCGAAGGCGATAGAGTTATATAGGCGAAGGCGACATCACGATTATATGAATTAGTTAATGATCATGTATGAATATTAGATGATAGTTGATCCATAGACTTGAGTCAAGTGACTTGACTAGTCGAATAAAACGGCAAGATTACGATGATTTGTTATTATATTGTTTCCTTTCCGTATGAACTGGGCTTTCATAAAATTTTCAGTATATATTCTATAGTTTATTATATTCTATATTCTATAATTTTCAGTATATATTCTATAGTATATATTCTATAGTGAAATTTAAAATCTGAAACTTAACACAAAATCCACAATACACGCAAACGCAAAAAAAACTTTTGAGCAAAATATTTCATTGTTTACGAGGTCTGGCTGCCGACATTGTTGTCAAATTGTATTCGATGCAATTTGAAATTGATTTTATCATTGAATACGCGTTAGTCTATGAACGAAGGCCCATTATAAAACTAGCCCTTTTGTTTGTTTTTGGCCCTTTTGAATACCCGTTAGTCTAAGGTCCGGGGGAATGTTTGTAACACTAACAAGTAAACAGTACACAAAAGGTCAAAGTTCTACAAAAAAAAAAAAGTCAAAGTTCTAAGCCAATAAGAGAAAAGGGTTTACAGAACCAGAGAGAGAGAACCAAAAACCAAAAATCAAACCATAAACCCTAATTTTCGAAAATGACCATTTTACCCAAACCTATCCTTGACGGTAACACCGAATTTGCCGGCGACGATCAACGTAGTCGCCATCCCGAGAAACATCCCATGCTCCACAACTCCGGGAAACCTCAGTATCTCCTTACTCGCCGCCTCTAAATCTCCGATATCTCTCTCCAAATACAAATCCACCACGTAATTCCCATTATCCGTCACAGCCGGCGCCGCATCTCCGCCACTCTTCTTCATCCTAAGCTTCGCTTTACATCCCGCTTCCTTAAAAAGCTCCTCGAGTTTCCCCCTTGTGAAATCGCAGCAAAACGGAACAACCTCCACCGGTACGGCGAGTCCGCTTCCTCCGATGTACTTGACGAGCTTCGATTCGTCGACAATCACAACGAACTTTTTAGACGCTCCTTCAATCATCTTCTCCCTAAGCAACGATCCGCCGCGTCCTTTCACCAGATTCAGAGCAGGATCGACTTCGTCGGCGCCGTCGATCGATAGATCTACGATTGGGTGCGAATCTAGATCGGATAACGGAATCCCCAGTGAAACCGCCTGCTCGTGAGTTGTGGTTGAAGTAGGGATTCCGATTATATCCTTTAGTTTTCCTTCACGGAGAAGCTCGCTGATACGAGCCACGGCGTATTTAGCGGTTGAGCCAGTCCCGAGACCGATGACCATTCCAGATTCGACGAATTCGACGGCCTTGTATCCGGCGATTCTTTTGAGCTCTTCTTGCGTGAGGTTTGAGAGAGGCGGCGAGTCGACGACGGCGGGTTCCTCGGTGACCGTGACATTGGGATCGAACGCGGAACCCATTTTTGTACACTACTTTGTTTGTGTGATTCGAATGCACAAATCTGTGAAGACTCTTATAAAGACTCTTAAAAAGAAGAATCGTATTTGACGGTTCTTATTTTTAATAGATATGGAAATTTCTGACTTTATGTAAAAGGTATCTTAAGTATTTGAATTTGATTTTTACACATGTTAATTAGCTATAGTTAAGGTAATTAATATCTTGCAAATCACACAATGTAATCGGATCTTGATAAAATAATTAATACTAGTACTACTATGAGATTCACATTGCAAGAAAATAACACGTTTTCCGATAAGGTGCACGCATATTCCAATCCCACCATGAGCATCTCTCTCGACAGCAGCCTTTCCCCACCATTGGATATGATGACGGTCCTCTGTATCTTTTGATTTCTTTTGTTCTTACATTATACTAGTAATACTATAACAAATGTCACTGTTCCGTGTATGCATATCTCATCTAATAGACTAAAACCATGTGAATACGATGATGCTCTAATTCAAAGATGATGATTTACGCCAGGAATTAAGATCATGCAAGTGCACGGTTCATGCCTTTTTTGGTACAAAAACTTCTTAAACATTGAATTTATCAGACAATCATCAAAAAGAGTTTATTATTCACCAACACACAATGTATATTTGATACCATCACATTCTTACAAACAGGGTTGAATTGTTTTTGTTTTTTTTTTATACTTTGATTTATGGCATACCTTGGACAGTGTTATCAACGGTGAGTTTGAAGAAGATGACAATATAGAACGTAAGAGACAACAGAGCAAAAATGTGCTGCCAAAATAGAAGCGCCGAAGCCTCTCTCACCGCGTAACCTCGTAGACTCGCGATGGCTCCAAGTAAAATAGCACTAGGAGTCGAATACTGCAATAGAAGTACAAACTTGAACATTGGATCTGCTGAAGAAATGAGACCAAATTTATCAGCTGACATTACAACCCCTATTCCAACTAAAGGAAGCACCAGGAGTCTTGCAACAGTTATCCCGATCGTTGTACGTAACCCAAGAGTTGATTCTTTTGGTCCTTCAGAGAGCATACCACCAAGGACAAGCATCACAGATGGAACCATCGCGCTCGCCATTATATTCAAACTATCTGTGATGAAAGAAAGTGGAGCATCGTATCCAAAGACAACACTCTTCAGCTGAGGCACTGATCCGATGATGATCGCTAATAGAGATGCGATGGTTGGAGGTTGGAGTATGTGTTTGACTGGAGTCTGTTCAGCGACAACTCTTATTCTCCTCATTACTCTCGGCTCAGCCAAACACTGAAGAGACCTAGGGCTAGGACTCTCGCCTCCCGTTTCTCCCGCGAAACTAATTTCAGGCAAAGAAGCCTGTGAGACACTAGATATGCTGTTGAAGACCCTGGCAATGAAAGGAGTTTTACAGTGTTCTGTCTCTTTGTCCTCAATCCCTGGCCATTCAGCTTCAACCAGAAGAGGCCTACTAACATCATGATTCTCCACATTAATCTCCTCTATCTCAACTCCTTCTTCCTCAACAACCTCATAATACTCCAAAGGCGGTTCCATCATGTGATACACAACAGTATACACAAGTATCACAGCAACCCATTGCGCAAACGATACATATGAAACCCCTCTCGAGTGACAATTCGGTCCAAAAGGGTTGCTCTTTGTGTGACACACCGAGCTAACAATAGCTAACAAGAGATTCCCAGTATTTCCAAAAGCAGTCATAACAATAGTAAACCTAGTGAACTCTGGAGGAGGTCGACATATAAGGACAACCAAGTATCCTATGAAGGAACCTATGACCGCACTGAGTAACACATTGACCGGTATAAACCACCAACGAACAATGTTATCTAAGGTAATGCTTTCACCAAGCTCAGTAAAGATCAAACAAGGCAAGAACAATGCAAACACAAGCTTGCTCAATAGCCTAAACGTGGCTCTAGGGACTAATTGAGTCTTGGGATGAGCAAGAAGCAGACCTATTACTGTTAAACAGATAAGCTTCATCAAAGGCACAATACCACTGAGAATATCCTTAGCCCTAGTATTAACATTTCCCCCGGATGATAATTCACTGGAGAAACCTGACATCTTGATCTCACTCTGAAGTCAACGATTGAAACAAAAAAAAAAACAGAACAAGATGACCAAACTTGGGATTAAACTAAAAACCCAAGAAAATGTTGAGATACAGTAGTGAGGATTTTGAATCAGGACCTAAAAACTAAAAATCAAGATTCAAGAAGATGTTTAGGAAGGGTTAAAATCATACGACAGTAGTACACCTGGAGCTTCTTCACATGGAACTTGTCACTGAGGAAGACGACAAGATTGCTAGAACAGATAGATGCACCATATGATTGCAATAATTTTGTTTTCTTGAAGTTTCTTCTTGTCTTCTTGATTTGGATATTTTATTTTCTTTATCACATCGGAACTCTGAAGAAGAGAAGAAGATAAACCTCTGTGTCAAAGATGAGTCATTGGGCTAGCGACAACACAAGACAAAAAAACAAAGCCCAATACTAGACGTCTAGACCCATTAACCTCTACAGCTGTTTGATAATCGGTTATCTCCGGTTTATTGTTTAAAATCCGGACCGTATGATCGTACCGCGGTACTTAAAACACGGAAGAAAAGGGAACGCTTGGCTTGTGTTAAAAACCCACGTGGGGAATAAAATAGCTGCCACAAACCAAAACAGGTCCACGTAGAATCTACTGACACGCGTTCGTATATAACTGGTTACGAAGATTAAAAAGCATATACCGGCGGGTATCGGATCCAAAATTTTCTGATCCCCCGGTTTCGAAACTTCTCTTGCCCTAAAAATCAGCAAAAACCCTACGTGAACAGCGAGACGACACTTCTGGCTGGGTCCTCCGCTGTTTCGGGTTTCGCAATCGAGTTGATTTTTCGATCTTCGTCTTCTTGATGAATGATGGATTCGCCTTGAATCAAAATCGTTGATCGATTCTGTCCTCCGAAAGATGTCGAATCACTCCAATGATGAGCCTAGTACTGCTCCGAAGACAGATCAATGGTATGATCTTGTCTTGGGTTCCTCTGCTAAAGATGAAACTTCCCATAAATTCTGCACTTTGCGATGTGAGTTTCCCCAATTTTGCGATTAAGATGTTCAATTTAGTTATTTCTATAGGAAAGATTTGATCTTTTTTTTTTTTTTGTAATTGCAGATGAATTCAAACCGGCTTCTATTGACAAGACCAGGTCAGGGACTTTACACAAGAAGAAGGATAACAGAGTCTCAGTTGAGTTTCAGAATAACCAACCTGGTAGACCCAAGGTTACGTTTGAAGGTAGCAGTGAGGATTACAAAGAAAACGATGCGGTTTTGTTTTTTGATGGGGAGAAGTTTCGTTTGGAGAGAATGCATCGGGCTGTGAAGCAGCTGCGGCATGTTAGGACACCTGGTGAGTCTGCTGTGTCTGTTGAGCATCGGTTATCTCCTGTTGGTCGCGCTGCTAGATCTCCGCAAGTGAATAGAAGTTTGCGTCCAGATGTGGCTGTGAGTTCCCAAAATGGGTCTTTTACTTGTTTTTGATTATTGGATCGTATTTGGTTGTGTTCAGGTTATGGATTTATTGAATGCTTGATGGTATAAAATGTTGCTACTATTGGTTTACGTTATTATTTTCTGTAATTTCTGCAGGTTGAGGTGGAAAGAATCGAAATTGGGAAGTCTGAGAACTCAGGTTTGAACTTTGTTGCAGCAATATTCTCAATATGATTTAGCGTCTCTAGTCCCTTCTTGTTGCTAGATATTTTTTTCGAAAATCGGATCAGAGGAATCTAGGATACACTGCATAAATTGAACAAAACTTAAGTCTTAAAACAAAACAAACTTAGACTCTTTCTCAACCAGCCACAGTTTGGCATATACATAAGAAACTAAAGTGTCTTCCAGAACAGATGTGCCTTACAAAGTAATTTTTATTAATCGTCATTGCCACTATGACTGCTTGGTTCTGTATAGTTTCAATAAAATTAATGGAGTCTAGGCAAGGAGTATTAGAGTTTTGATTCAAGTTTATATATTAACAGTAATTGCTATATCTGGTGTTTGCAAAATTTACTGTAAGAGCTTTTGTAGCAGTTTTAACACCTAACAGAAAAAGTGGTTGCAGTTGAACCTGCCGTAGCTGGAAACGTATCGGCTATCTCACCAGTTGAGGACAAGAAGGATGATGGAGATGAGCGGATCGATCTGGTTGAAATATTCGGCTCATTCACACCAGAGAACGAGAATGTAGAGAAAGAGAATGCTGATGGTGGAGAATATGTGGAAAACTTAAACAAGCAGCTGAGCATCACGGAAGAAGAGATTGCAGATGTGGATGACGATAGCGGCGGTGAAGGAGAAAAGGGTCTTAACGCAGCAGAAGCACTTAGAGCACAAGTGAACCAGGAACAAAAGGGTCAAACCTCAAGCTCAAGCAGTAGCAGTGGAAGCAGCAGCGGAAGTGACAGCGATGGCCGAAGCAAAAGTGTAAGCAGCGGAAGCGGCAGTGGAGGCCAGAGTAGCAGCGGAAGCAGTAGCCGTGGAAGTGGAGGTAGTGACGATGAAGATGAAGTCAACTCCGTGTAACAAAAATACAACAACAACAGCTCCAACAACTTTGGTATCAAACAATATTTCCATATTTAAGACTTACTGTCTCAATAATTTTGGTTTGAAAGATCCAAAAGGGTAAAAATTTTCTGAAGTAGCAAAATATAAATCATAGATATGGTCCAGTTACTATTTCAGGCAGAATCTTGTGTCGTAGTATTAAAGTTGTCCTTGTCCACACTGTTCCAGTCTTTAATTAAAATTAATTAGTAAAGTAATAAATCTCTTACCTCGACTGGTTAACCACTCTAACACACCTCTCTTAACCTTTGTTCTCACTCGCTCTAGCAACCGCGTGACGAGCACGCTTATATCTTCATCAAGGAGCGTGGAATAGACGCGTTAAACGTTCAAGTGGTGTAAGGAAGATGGAAATTACTGTTAACAATGGAGTTTATTTCCCAACCGACTTGTTGTGTTGAGTCGGAAGATCGAAATTTGTACCTGAGAAAGAATCGTTGTCTTCTTCAGAGCCTCCAAAGTCCAAATCTTTTTTTTGGTTACGTATCTCAAACCCTAATCTTTTGTTCTCTCTCTCTCTCTCTCTCTCTCTAACTCTGATTCTTGAGATCTCGTTTAAGTCTGATCCCAATCTATGTTCGATCTCACTCTTCCCGAGATCTCATCTTCCTTATTATTATAAAAGATCCATATATGAGCTATAAACTCTCACAGATTTGATCTGTGAATCCGCGTATATGCTCAATCGGAGCCGGATTTGAAGGTGTGATTAAGGAGGAAGAAGGGAAGTTTAAATAAAAAAACAAAACAAACAATGGGAGCTGAAAAGAAATGGCTTTTCACTCTCTTCTCTGTAGTGTTCCTCTCAGTGTTCCTTCTCTTACTCTACTCAATCTCTGCTTTCACTTCTAAACCATTCCCTTCATCAATCCGTCACGGTCCTCATTACCCACCTGCTTTTGCTTATTACATAACCGGTGGTCGTGGTGATAATGACCGGATCTTTAGGTTATTGCTCGCGGTTTATCATCCTAGGAACCGGTACCTTCTCCATCTCGGTGCTGAAGCTACTGATGCTGAGAGGCTAGCTCTTCTCTCTGATTTGAAATCTGTGCCTGCTGTGAATGCTTTTGGGAATGTTGATGTTTTGGGTAAAGTTGATCGTTTGTCTGATAATGGTGCTTCTAAGACTGCTGCTACTCTTCACGCTGTTTCTATTCTTCTTAAGCTTGATCGTACTTGGAATTGGTTTATTGAGCTTAGTGCCTTGGATTATCCTCTCATTACTCAAGATGGTATGTTTAAAATATTTTGTTTCTTTCTATTTATATCTGAAGACAATTTGCTTTAATTGGAGTAGGAGTCTTGGGTTTGTTGTGTGATTTCTTTGCGCTCTAGATCTTTGTTTTTACCAATCTTTGAGCTTGTTATTGTTTGGAATGTTCATGATCTACTCTCTTTTATATTTTTTTCTGGAAATAAAGTGGAAAATGTAATCACTTTAATTGATGATACTGATCTCTTTATGGCAAAATTTACCTGCTTTAGAACTTTATTGCTCCACTGCTTCTGTACTTGTCTTCATCTGACCTGGATCTCTAATGGAACATTTTTTTCCTCTCTCAGACTTGTCTCATGTGTTTGCCTCGGTGAACAGAAGCCTCAATTTCATTGATCATACTAGTGACCTTGCTTGGAAAGAGTAAGTAAAGCCAGTCTCTTGCAGTGTTTTTTATTATATCTGTTCCTTGGTGGGGATGATGATGATGATAATGGATCTTTTTGTAGATCACAGAGAATCAAGCCTATTGTTGTTGATCCAGCACTTTACTTAGCTAGAAGAACTCAGCTCTTCACAGCTACTGAGAAACGACCAACACCAGATGCTTTCAAAGTCTTTACAGGCAAATAGCTAATAATAATACTAGTTATAGCTAAGTTCCTTGTATGTATACAGTTTCATTCTAAACCAAATTGTGTGTTGCTGTTTTGGTGATATCACACTGCAGGCTCTCCTTGGATTGTACTAAGCAGATCTTTCCTAGAATACTGCATCTTCGGTTGGGACAATTTACCAAGAACCCTTCTCATGTATTTCAACAACGTCATTCTCTCAGAAGAATGCTACTTCCACACGGTGATATGCAACGCGCCAGAGTTCAGTAACACGACAGTCAACGGGGACTTACGGTACATGATATGGGACAGTCCACCAAAGATGGAACCACATTTCCTCAGCGTCTCTGATTTCGATCAAATGGCTCAAAGCGGAGCAGCTTTCGCCCGGCAGTTCAAGAAAGACGATCCAGTACTCGACATGGTCGATAGAGAGATACTAAAACGCGGACGTTACCGAGTCACACCTGGAGCTTGGTGCTCTAGCCACAGTAGCTGGTGGACAGATCCTTGCTCGGAATGGGGTGAAGTCAACATTGTCAAAGCTGGACCTCAAGCTAAGAAGCTAGACGAAACAATAACGAATTTTCTTGATGATTTGAATTCACAATCGAACCAATGCAAGTGATGAAGAGAAAAAAAGGTTTGGACTTTTGGAGTCATTTATAGGATACACGACACGAGAGATTACATTGTTTTCACTCTCTGTAAGGTTTAATTCTTTGGGCAACAACAAGAATCACAGTGGCTACTGTATCATCTATACGAGGAGAAGAGATTAAAGAAGAGACCGTTTTCTCTTTTCCCAGATTTTGTAATTCCTCTGTTTGTTCCTCTGTTGTATCTTTATATTGATGGTACTCGACCAAACTCGATTATTTCTTTAGGGTTAAGTAAAAATCTAAACTTTTTTTTTTCCTCCAATGGTCTTCTCTCGACTCTTCCACTTCGCCGGAGTGAATCTCTCTCGCCGTGTCTACTTCTTAAGAATCTCTTCTTCTTCTTCTTCTTCACCGAGCTTGACTCTCGCATCGATTCATAAAGCTTCAAACTTTACGCTTTACGGATCAATTCACGCTTCTTCTGTTCAAGCCCCTGATGATGTTACACAAGACGCCGATAAAATCTGCAAGACTCTGACCAAATTCTCAGATTCAAGCGTTGAAGTTTTACTAAACGAAGCTTCTGTTAAGCTTTCGCCGGGACTGATCGAAGAAGTACTGAAGAAGCTGAGCAACGCTGGGGTTTTAGCTTTGTCTGTATTCAAATGGGCAGAGAATCAAAAGGGTTTCAAGCATACTACTTCGAGCTACAACGCTTTAATCGAATCATTAGGTAAGATCAAGCAATTCAAACTAATTTGGAGTTTAGTAGACGATATGAAACAGAGGAAGCTTTTGAGTAAAGACACGTTTGCGTTAATCTCTAGACGTTACGCTAGAGCTAGGAAGGTTAAAGAAGCTATAAATGCGTTTCATAAGATGGAAGAGTATGGGTTTAAGATGGAATCAAGTGATTTCAATCGAATGCTTGATACTTTGAGCAAATCTAGAAACGTTGGGGATGCACAGAAGGTGTTCGATAAAATTAAAAAGAAAAGGTTTGAGCCTGATATTAAGTCGTATACTATTTTACTTGAAGGTTGGGGTCAGGAGTTGAATCTTTTGAGGGTTAATGAGGTTTACGGAGAGATGAGAGATGAAGGTTTTGAACCTGACGTTGTTACTTATGGTATCATTATCAATGCGCATTGCAAGGCGAAAAAGTATGATGAAGCTGTTAGGTTCTTTAATGAGATGGAACAGAGGAATTGTAAGCCAAGTCCTCACATTTTTTGTAGTTTGATCAATGGACTTGGCTCTGAGAGGAAGCTGAATGATGCTCTTGAGTTTTTCGAGAGATCAAAGAGTTCAGGGTATCCTCTTGAAGCTCCTACTTACAATGCACTAGTTGGAGCTTATTGCTGGTCACAGCGAATGGAAGATGCATTTAAAACCGTGGAAGAGATGAGGTTGAAAGGGATTGGTCCAAATGCTCGAACTTATGATATAATTCTTCATCATTTGACTCGTAAGCAGCGGACCAAAGAAGCCTATGAAGTTTACAAGAAGATGAGTTGTGAACCGACTGTGAGTACTTATGAGATCATGGTGAGGATGTTCTGCAACGAAGAGAGATTGGATATGGCGGTTAAAATTTGGGATGAGATGAAAGGAAAAGGTGTTCTTCCTGGAATGCATATGTTCTCGAGTTTGATTACAGCTATGTGCCATGAGAACAAGTTAGATGAAGCTTGTGAGTATTTTAATGAGATGTTGGATATGGGTATCAGGCCACCGGGACAAATGTTTAGCCGTCTTAAACAAACGCTTCTAGATGAAGGCCGTAAAGATAAAGTTGTGGATTTGGCTGTGAAGATGGATAGGCTGAGGAAAACACAACTTGTTGGCTGAAACGGGTTAATGGCTAGGTTTCTCTTCTTACTTATCTCTTGTACTGCATTTTGTTTTAGCTTTGGACTATTGAATTATTATGATCTATGAGATTTATCCAAAATTTCAGCGATCTAAGCAGTTAGAGATTGTTTCTCCCAGAGCAAAAGTACAGCTGTAGGAACCGTGATCAGGTGATTGTTGGTTGTTCAACACGCTCATAAACTGTTGTTACTATATATATCTCTATTATGTAGCTTCGTTACAATGTTTTATGCACTATGTTAGATTGTCAAGGTTGTTTTAGCACGAGTGACATGTCAATAGAGCATACGTTTGTTTAATCTCTATCAAATTGAGCAAAAGTATCCATCTGTACATGATGCAGTCACAAACTCACAATATTGAAAACACTACCAGAAGATGAGATGTTTTGGTGTATGAATTAAGTTCTGACAAATGACAAGTCTATGTTATTAAACCAACAAGAATGGTTCATTGGCGTACCAACGTCGTTGTCGCGTCCGGAAGCGAGTTGCTTGCCGGTTTATGAAGTCTTGAGAGATCGGCTCTCACCATGATAGGAGGTGGTAGATGTTACTTCGGTTTGGCCATGGGCATCCTTGGTAAATCTCATTCGTTGGTGCTTCAGAAGAAGGGTGTTTTGTTTTCTTTGTTCTACTGTTTCTTTTGAGGTTTTATTGCCGGTTACCTTTGTTTTTAGTTTAAGGTATCGTTTTCCTTCGTTTTTGGTTGTAGAATTTCTGTTTAGCAGTTCTATCTTTAGACTCTGGGGACATAAATGTTATCCGCCGGCTTACTGGTTCTAGGGACATCAATGTCATCCGCCGGCTTTAGCTTTGTATTTCACCTTTGGTTCCACAACAAGTAGATTAATAAAAATTCCGGTTGAAAAAAAAAAAAAAAACCAACAAGAATGGTCAAAGTAATTGATTGGGCTATATGATTTTTTTTTTTCTTTCCACAAACAGTTGATAATAGTAAAAAACAGTTGGTACTTGTTATTATTATTATTTTTATATTGTAAATGGAAGATGTGGACATGCATATACTTTGATCAATGCTTATGTAATTTCCTTGATTAGTAACCTTTAATCCAAAAGTGAGGCTATGCTAAATGCTATTGCGTGCTGTATTTAACGATTTATTAATCTTGAGATTTTGTGTCACTGACACTGATTATTTCAATGCAACCCATCTTAAGCATAATCTTTAGCGTAATGTTGCTTTTAAAATAATTAAATAAAACATTTTCGTGGGATATTTTTACTCAAAATCAAAATTTAATCGATAAATTGTGTTGAGACACACATTACTCTTGTGATACTAAAATAATTTTTTTTAATTATATAAAAAAATTAGCTGATGTTACACATATTGTAAAAAATAGTATATATTAAAATTGTAACTATTTTAATTAGCTTATTATTACAAGTAAAATTGTAATATACTTGTTGGGTTGAAAAAAACGTATCTCTCACCAGGAAATTTGAAAAAAAAAAAACTAGGAGTAGCTTAGAAGAGAAATATAGCAAAATATAACTTTGTAAAAGAAGAAAAAAGAAAAGAAAAAAAAGAAGTCTCCGAATATGATAATTGGGGTGTAAGAGAAGAAAATGCCAACGAAGTTTATAGGGTGGAAAGTATAAAGACAAAAATAAAAATATTAAGACAAATAATAAAAAAAGATGTGGAGGGGCTTATGACTTTAGTATTTCAAACTACATATAGACTTCATAAATAGTATGATTGAGTTGTCTACTTCGTAAAATCGGACCCCCACACAACCTATATTTTTCACATCGAATCATTGCCCCTTTATATTGCTACATTCCTTTCAATTTTTTAAAATTACTATTCCCTTCACTATTTCTTACCTAAAATCATAATAATTGAATGTCTGATTGTGTAGTTTATCTATAAAACCCTATTACTATCATTCATCCGGTCATGTACCTATCCACAAACTCCAAAGTAACAAAACAGTTAAACTAATTAGAAAGGCTCGTGTCGTTTTCACTTTTCAATACACGATTACACTTATGAATTATGCCATACACTATGTATATATATATATATATGTATATATACAGACCGACATCATATAGCTATCTATAGGCTTACAAAATTAATAATCATAAACTTAGTTGTGTGATCTATTATAGACCCTTATTTTAAACACAAAACCACAAGAAAAGCTTAGATGGTAAAAGAAGTATCGACACAACCATACTTGCCATTACCAACGCATTAACTTTGAAGCATGTGAATTGTGAGGTGAATCAGGTGATTGGGATGATAAACCTCTAATCCCGTGACATTGTATTATTATCATCGGTCCATCGGACATTGTTAAGTAAAGAAGAAATTATCTCTTTTAGAAAAGATTTTAACTACAGCCTTCTGTTTAATTAACTAATACAAAATATTACTAGAATTTATAAATAGGTCCGAGTCGTGTGAAGTAACCCAAAAATTGGCATCGTTGTTCACCGTGTGTATTTGGAGGATCACATCATTAGAGGGCCACATATACACCTCTCTAATAACACTTTATGAAAATATTAAACACATTTAGTTGTACTAAATCCTCGGCATAACACTTGTTGATTAAGTCACCAAATACTTTCTATAAATATGGTCGAGTCGTGTCCATAATATATGCATATCTATCTACGACTTTGGTCGTCTTTTCGTGAGAGTACGTACTTAGTTAGACATGGGAGCTCTTGATTCTCTCTCCGATTATATCTCCGACTACTTCCAAGTCTCCAAAAGAAGGAGGAAGCGTAAAGTCATGCAGGTTTATATATACAACGACTTCGTTTTGCAGCTATATACTCAAACTGCTTCTGAACTTCTTATTGTTTCTTAGTCTTTTGATTAATGAGTTTTTAGTGTTTTTCACTTTTTCTTGTATACAAACTTAGATTTTATTTTCCGTAAAACTTAAGAAAAACAAAAACCAAAGATCCAAAAAAATCTCAAAACGTTTGTTTACATCCATTTATATAGGACCTAATCAATTCTTCATATCGCTAATGAACTTCTTTTTTTTTTTTGTGTGGCAGACGGTGAATATAAAGGTGAAAATGGACTGTGATGGCTGCGAACGCAGAGTCAAGAACGCGGTTTCCTCCATGAAAGGTTCGAATATCTAGCTCGTAGTCTTTCTTTGTAAATTCTTGAATATTTTTTCTTAAAACCTCACTATACTTTCATGTATACTAACAACAACCCATTTTTCAAAAAAAATCAGGGGCGAAAGCCGTGGAGGTGAATAGAAAGATACACAAAGTGACGGTGAGTGGGTACGTGGAACCGAAGAAGGTCTTAAAGAGAGTCGAGAGGACAGGTAAAAAGGCCGAGATATGGCCGTACGTTCCATACAACGTGGTTGCATATCCATACGCAGTCGGAACTTACGACAAAAAAGCGCCGGCCGGTTTTGTTAGGAAGTCTGAGCAGTCCCAGTTGCAGCCTTTGCCGGGAGCTCCAGACGACAACTTCATATCAATATTTAGCGACGAGAATCCCAACGCTTGCACCGTTATGTAATAAAATAATAAATTATATGAGTATCCACCGCACGTAACGTTGTCTCAAGCAATTTGGCTTTCTTTTTTTTTTTTCTTTTTTTTTTTGGTATGTGTATGTACCTACGTAGGGGAAGAACCAAACCAGTCATTTCACTTGTGTAACATTTTTAAAATAATTTAGTGGAATATGTATAATCAATGTGTTTTATATATTTTCGGATGATTTTATTTGTTTTACAAATGTGTAAATTATATTATTGGATATTAAAGTTTATTAGTTTTAGTAAAATTTCCCATAAAATAAAATAAAATAACGAAATAAGCGGTTTATTCGGGTAGGATTTATACTAAAAATTAAGAAGCTAATGTACGTTTGAGTTTAATTGGTTTTGTGGAGGCAAGCTGGTCAGAGAAGTGTGTTGTGTGACTTGGTTTTGTACTAATCCCTGCTACAACTGAAACCCATACATAGGGATGTTAATATGGGTCAGACAAACCCATTTATTAAATGGGTATGTTGAACTAAAATAACCCCATTTAAACCCATTTATGAGGAAAAATTAAATGGGGTTAAATGGTTTTCCCCATTTAGTCCCATTAATTATATGGGTTTTATCATAAATAAATAGGTATCCATTTAGACCCATTTATGTTGATATTTTTATTAAATACTTATCATATAAATATTATATTTTTTTGCAAAAATTTTAAAATCACATTTTCTTGCAAAAAACAGAAAATTATATTTTTCTCAAAACTGTGTTTTCCCGCCAAATTCATAAAAATGCGTTTTCCTACCAAAACCGCAAAAAAAAATTTCCCGCTAAAACCGCAAAACGTGTTTTCCCGCCAAAACCGCAAAACGTGTTTTCCCGCTAAAACCGCAAAACGTGTTTTCCCGCCAAAACCGCAAAAACGTGTTTTCCCGCCAAAACCGCAAAAACGTGTTTTCCCGTCAAAACCGCAAAAACGTATTTTCCCGCCAAAACCGCAAAAATGTGTTTTCCTGCTAAAAACGCAAAAACGTGTTTCCCGCTAAAAATGTGTTTTCCCGTCAAAACCGCAAAAACGTGTTTTCCCGCTAAAACCGCAAAAACATGTTTCCCGCCAAAACAGCAAAAATGTTTTTCCGGTGAGAACTTTTATATTCAACTTTTATATTCTATGTATGGGCCATACATCATCACAGAATACAATATCCAACTTTTATATTCTATTACGTATTATCTGACACGTCGAAGATCCAAATTCAGCGATTAACTAGATTTCTTCGGAAATATATAAATGGTTCCTCCATCAAAGTAGATACGTTGCTGACGATGTAGTTGGGTAACTCGACAATTTGTAATAAACTAATACAAGATATTTGTATATACTCCCATAGCTTTGTTAAAAAATGACACGTGAGTACCGTAATTGTTGGAGTGTAACCGTAGCAAATCTTTCCGACCACCGGTGAGGAGACAAGTCTTTTGTTAAATGAAATTAGAAATTTTGTTAAAAAATTGTTCCTCCATATAAGTAGATATACGACTACTTTATTACACAGTTTTGTTTGTTTGTTTTTTGTTTTTCTTCTTTATTACTATTTTTAGTATGTTTGTTACATTCCCGGATGAATCAGCATTGTAATATATTATTCTTCGAATCAATTTGTGGCACCATGAACATATGACATATCCAATCTTTATAGTCAGGCTGTAATAGATTTTTGTTGTTGACAACTTGATGTGTATCATAAACTTACTAGTCCGTACCAAAAACGTAAAAATAGTTTATTGCTATGTCATAACAAAATAACCAGTTGGGAATAGTAAAATACCTCACGAAACACAAACACCTGTTCAATCCTTAGAATGAGCGATCTTTAAATAAAATCCCATGAAGCTTATTTAACTTTCAATTATTATTATTATTAGTATGGTGCTGCCTAGGATGAGATGACATTTAAGTACCCTAGCTGTTGATATTTCTAATCAACTGTTTGGGACTAAATTGGAATGACTGATTATTAAATTATGACTTAACAGTTAACACAACTTGAACAAAATAAAAGAAGGGTATGTAAGATTTGAACTTGTGAAAAGGACGCAAACAATACAAATGGAGAGACGAGAAAGGGCACACGAAGCGCAAAACGCAAAACGCGCCGAGGTGGGGACTTGCGTTGCTCGTTGTTTGATGGTGACAACCGCAATTTTAGCTATATGGGAGATGAGACATCGACGGCTCTCAGTCATTTTTGAAAGTATGAAAACTTGTGATCTAATCAATGTAACAAAGGTTTCTTTTAAACTTCTCTTTGATTGATAGAAAATCTGTTTACAAGTTTGTTCTAAACAATTTTCTAATCTCTCAAGACTCTTCTAAAAGAACCCTCACGCTCTCTCTCTAAGTTCTTAGCTCTTCTTATTTCTTAAAGACTAAAACTTATAAGCTAGGTTAACTTTTCCTTGTTTGTGCTAAGACTTACAATTAGCCTTTGCACCCTATTTATAGAACTAAGACTTCTCCTATTCTAAACCTAATAGGATTTGGACAATTTCCTTTTTCTTTATGATATAGGAAATTTCCCTCTTTATGTTTACATTCCTATTGTAAACATGAAACTCTTTGTTCTTCTAGAAGCTTCTCGCACCTTCTATTCTTGTATAATTCTTTTAGCTTGTTAAACACCGACATAATCTTCCTGATGTTCTGTTCTTGAATCTGTACTCTGTTCTTCTGAAGTAGTTCATCCTTTGAACACATGTTACATCTTCAATCTCCCCCTTTTTAACTTTGTGTTTCTCAAGCATAATAAATTTTGGCTTAGAGGAAAGAAAAACAACAGCTTAAAACCATAGTCAACTGTTCATAACATAAACCCCATCCGAACATTAAGCCATAGTCAAACAACCAAACAAAATGAACCAAAATGATCTCCGTCACAAAAAACAAACTTCCAAAGTCGTAGTACAAAACACAAAGCTCAGTTTAAAGCTCCCCCAGAATTTCATACCAGCTAAAAAAAAAAACCCCCAAAATTTCAGACCAATCAGCAGCTTCTTCTCCATCTCCCCCTGCTTGAGAATACAACAGTTAAAAACAACTCAAATCAACTTGGAAAGTGGATGATTCTGTATGAGCCTCTGTACTACGTCCGTAAGCCTCTGTAAAGCTTGTGCTGTATCGACCAAAGCCCCATAGGAACTCTCCTCATCGTCTTGACCAAACTGTGGTACACGAATGCTACCCAACTGAATCACCTCTGAAGTTGATGAAGATCCATCATTCATTTGGCTGTGATCTAGTGAAGGGTCTGCGCTCATAGGAAGCAAATTATGTTTAACCGCATAAGCACGCCCAGTCCTAACACATGGAGTATAAAACTCAACAGCCACTTTTTCCTCCGAATCTGACAACACAAGCGGACCTTTTTGAACCTTAAGAGTTTCGAAAATGGTTCTAGGAAAAATTACATACCGAGAAACATCACTCCAACTTATCTTCATAATCTGTTTATAGATGAGTTGTCCTATAACAAACACTTGAATTTCACTCTTAGTTTTTTCTTTTGGCAGATTAGCAAAAAACTCACAAACCACTTCTTTACTAAAGACAGGCAAATCTTGTACCGCAAAATGCAACCCTAGATCCATAATCTTATGAACAATCCCAAGTTTATCCTGTAGAGAAAAATCCATTTCTCTTTCTTTTGTAACATCTCGAGAAAAAATGTCTGCATACCTTGCTTGAGCTTCCTTGGACACAAAAACATCAGACCGAAACTCTCCTTTTGTTCTAACACTCTTCACCTTTGTTTTTGCAGATTTAGATCGCTTGGCAACAGAGGTAGATCCTTGCTTCATCTTCCGCTTTTTACCCGTGTGACATGCACTCTGTTTTTGCACAGAGACTTCCTCAAACCCGAAATCCTCAGAATCCGAAGCAACTTGTTTTCCCTTATCTTGAACTTCTTCTTCCTCATGATTGGAGACTTCTTTATCATCAAGCCCTTGTTCCGATTTGCTCTCTGTGGAATCTTCACCTTCGTCCAAATCAACTTGAGTACCACCACCAGATCCAACATAAATTTGATCCTCATCACTACTCGAGTCATCAATTAGGTGTGGGCGATTAAAAACACCATCATCTTGAATCACCTTTGATTTCTTGCCTCCTCTCACCAAACCTTGTCGAGTTGCTCTCACCATCTTCTCTTGAAAATTTTTGTCAATCGCTCGATACAACCAAAGAAAAAACACACACAAGATTTTTTTTTTTTTCCTTCTTTTCGATACACCCGATGACAACCACCAAACCTCTTTTTAAAATAAAACCCAAATAAACCGTAAAAATAGAATTGGTTTACTTAAATATTTATTTCCAAAAACCAGAATCCTTTATACCTTTTTTTTTTTCCCGACTAGCTTCGACTCAGAATCACATCTCACACACACCAATTGAGTTCCTCAATGTTGCAAATCGATTAAAATCTAAAGCCTTTGTGAATATATCAGCTAACTGATCTTCAGTATCAACATGATCAATCTGAACTTGCTTTTTCTCAACCAATTCTCTGATAAAATGATGTCTTACATCAATGTGCTTGGTTCTTGAGTGTTGGACTGGGTTCTTAGAAATATCAATTGCACTTTTATTGTCACAATACACTTGTAAAATTCCTGAATCCATACCATAATCTGCTGACATCTGTTTCATCCATAACAACTGAGTACAACAACTTCCCATTGCTATATACTCTGATTCAGCTGTAGACATAGACACTGAATTTTGTTTCTTGCTTAACCATGCTATGAGATTATTACCCAAAAAGAAACATCCTCCACTAGTACTCTTTCGATCTGTCACACTTCCTGCATAATCAGCATCACAATACCCAACTAAACCCTGATTAGAGCCTTTAGAATACCAAATTCCAAAATCAACAGTCCCTCTTACATATTTAATGATCCGCTTGACTGCTTCTAGATGTGATTGTTTTGGATTCGACTGATATCTTGCACACATTCCAACACTGAAACTCAAATCTGGTCTACTAGCAGTGAGATATAACAAACTTCCTATCATTCCCCTGTACTGCTTGACATCTACTTCCTTTCCATCAATGTCCTTTGACAATTTCAGAGATGTGCTCATAGGTATCTTGGCTTCTTTACACTTATCCATCTGAAATTTCTTCAGAAGCTGCCTTGCATAAGTACTTTGTGAAATGAACGTTCCTTGATCAGACTGAGTAATTTGTAGTCCCAAAAAGTACTTGAGTTCGCCAACCATACTCATCTCGAATTCTTGTGTCATGTTACCCACAAAAGCATCCACTAGCTTCTTAGATGTACTACCAAAAATAATATCATCAACATAAATCTGAACCATCATGATGTCATCATCTTGTTCTAAGACAAACAAGGTCTTGTCAACACTTCCTCTAGCATAACCTTTCTCCATAAGAAAACTAGTTAGCCTTTCATACCAAGCCCTTGGAGCTTGCTTTAACCCATAAAGAGCTTTCTTCAATTTATAAACATAATCTGGCTTGATAGGATCCTCAAACCCTTTGGGTTGTTCAACATAAACTTTCTCCTGTAAAATCCCATTCAAAAAAGCACTCTTGACATCCATCTGAAAAACCTTAAAGTTTAGGATACAGGCCATTCCTAGAAACAACCTAATTGACTCTAGTCTTGCAACTGGTGCGAAGGTTTCTTCAAAGTCTATCCCTTCAATTTGTGTATATCCTTGTGCTACCAATCTAGCCTTATTGCGAACCACAACACCACTTTCATCAATTTTATTCTTGAAAATCCATTTGGTACCAATGATATTCACATCTATTGGTCTTCGCACTAGCTCCCACACATCATTCCGTTCGAACTGTTCAAGCTCTTCTTCCATAGCAATAATCCAAAAATCATCTTGAACAGCTTCTACATGATTCTTTGGTTCAATCATCGACACACAACACTCATAGAACACTGTCTCCAAAACTGTAAAGTAACTTGTCATCTTTTGGAAATCGATTTTAACTCCTCTAGTCTTCATCTTTTCATTCAAATCTCCAATAACATCAGATGCTGAATGATTTTTGTGAACAAGTTGTAATCCTTCTGGTTTTGAAACAGGCACTTCTACCTCAGATTTATCATATCGTGTCTTAGTTGCAACTACTGGTTCTGTATCACTATCTGAATCATCATCATTGCCCACAGAACCAGACCTGTCATCAAACACAACATTAACTGATTCCATTATGACACCAGTCCGTTTGTTATAAACCCTGAATGCGGTACTACTCTCTGCATATCCAAGAAACATGCCTTCATCACTTCTAGAATCGAATTTCCCGAGATAATCTTTATCATTCAAGATATAACACTTGCAGCCGAACACATGAAAGTAACTCAGATTCGGCGTCTTGCCCTTCCATAACTCATATGGTGTCTTAGTCGTGTTTCTTCTTACATAAACTCTGTTAATTATATAACATGCAGTATTTAAAGCTTCAGCCCAGAATTTTTTAGGAACCTGATTTCCATGTATCATTGCCCTTGCCATTTCCTGAAGAGTTCTATTCTTCCTCTCAACAACCCCATTCTGTTGTGGTGTTCTTGGTGCTGAATACTGATGTACAATCCCTTGTTGCTCACAGAAATCTTTCATAGCCTCATTCTGAAATTCTCCACCATGATCACTCCTTATCTTTTTTATTCCTCCTCTTTCATTCAGTAATTGTAGAGCTAGAATCTTGAAACTGTCCACAGTATCAGATTTCTCTCGTATAAATCGAACCCAAGTGTACCTGGAATAGTCATCAACCAACACAAAAACATACTTCTTTCCTGCTAGACTTTCAACCTGCATTGGTCCCATCAAATCCATGTGAATCAAATCCAGAACCGATTTGGACTGAACATCCGGTACCTTTTTGTGCTGAATTTTAACCTGTTTTCCATGATTACACGGTCCACACACCATATTGTCTTCTCCTTTAAGTTTTGGTACTCCTCGTACTATCTCTTTGTTCACAAGGGTAGTGAGATTCCTTGTATTCATATGCCCTAGTCGCTGATGCCAAAGATCAATACTGGCTTTAGCACTGAAACACTTAATAGGCTCCATTTCCCACATATAGCAGTTGTTTCCAGATCTTACACCATACAACTTGACATTCCCTGCCTCATCTATAGCTTTGCAGTCAACTTTTGTGAACAACACAGATAAGCCTTCGTCACAGAGCTGGCTTATACTTATCAAGTTAGCTCTCAGTCCTTGTACTAAGTATACATTCACAAGTTGTGGAAGCTCAGCATCACATGTTGTACCCTTGCCTTGAATAAAACCATGACTCCCATCTCCAAAAGTCACTGTACCTCCTTTTAATTTCTTGACATGTTGTAGGTTACCCTTGGTTCCAGTCATATGCCTTGAGCAGCCACTATCAAAAAACCAAGGTTCTGAGTCAACTTGTTCTTCAGTAATCATTGCCATGCTGCACCTGAATCCTGATCCAGAAGCCACTTTTAAATTCGATTGATATAAATCAGTTTTCTTCATCCACACTTGTCTTCTTATCCCATTCAAGAAAAACCTTCCTTGACGTTTTAGTGTACCCACTTTTTCCCAAAATTTGTAACAAAATCGCTTGTAGTGTCCAACCTTTCCGCAAAAATAACATCCCATAGTCTCTCTAGACACGCTCGAGGTTGTTTCCTTCTCAGACTGATATACTCCAGCAGACACAAACTTAGTCAATTGTGACTTTGCTCCTCCATTATCTGTAAACCCAAGCCCTTTATGAGTCTTCTCAGTTCTTCCATAACTCAAGATTTTATCAAGTTGCTTGGTGCCTGCAAACATATGTATCTTCCTATGCTGCTGATCCAAATCTGATTGTAATTGTGAAGTTTTTTCTTTTTCTTTACACAGCTGCTCTTCTAGTTTGTCAGCTTTCGCAGATAACACCAACTTTTCTTTCATCAAAACTAGTGAGTCTTTAGCAATCTTCTTCTCATCCTCTAATTCATTTTGTAAAGTCACGATCAGTTCCTCAAGACGAAGTTTTTCCTTTATTAATTCTTGGTTCTCCTTTCCTAGAGTTATGAGTGTGTCTCGTACTTCTTTGTAACTCTGAACAATGTCAAGAATCTCTTCCCCTTCTGATTCTGAATCAGTTACTTCTTCCCCATTCTCAAACTTAGTGATTCCGACCATTGCCACCAGATTAATAAGCTCTTCCTCGCTACTGCTATCATCATCTAATTCATTCTCAATACTGATCATGGACTTCTCTTTCTTAGTTTTAGAATTACTCACACATAAATCATGTGTATGTCCAGTACCTTTGCAAATTGTGCACTTTGCTTCTCGTATCTTGCTTGAAGGACATTCTCGAATAAAATGTCCATATCCTTTACACTCATGACACTGCATATCAGCTTTTCTGTCTTCACTTGTTCTTTTGAATAAGGTAGTTTTCTTTTGTCCTTGACCCTGTTCAATCCTTCTCAATGCTCGATCAAACCTTCGTACCAGCAGACTTACAGTATCCTCCTCTCCTTGACCAGTCGTATCTTTGCTTGCAGTTAAGGCTATGCCTTTTGGTTTCTTGATTCCGTTCAGCTCCATCTCATGTGCCTGTAACATTCCAACCACTTCACCATAGCTGAGATTATCCAAGTCATGAGATACAGTTAAAGCTGTCTTATACCCCATGAACCTAGATGGAAGACATCTTAGAAACTTTTTAATTAATTTCGGGTCTTTATAGGTTTTTCCTAGGGTTAAGGCCTCTTGTGCTAATGCACTCAACTTGGAACTGAAATCTGAGATCGACTCATGATCCTCCATCTTTAGGTTCTCAAATCTTGATGCTAACATGTCTTTTCTTGAGCTCTGCACTTTGGTGGTGCCTTCATAATGGATCTGGAGGATATCCCATGCTTCTTTTGCTGTTTCGCAACCCTGAATCAAATCGAACTGCTTCCTCCCAACACTGCAATGAATTGCACTTAAAGCTCGCGAGTTATATTTCGATTTCTTTTGTTCTTCATCAGTCCATTCTGATTCGGGCTTTGGAATTCTCTTTCCTGATTCATCTTTGATCGTAGGTTCTTCCCACTTTTCCAGAACAGTTTTCCACGCAAGTCGATCAATGCCTCCTATTATGGACTTGATCCTTGACTTCCAAAATCCATAATTTCCATCATCCAAAACCACCTTATTGTTGTTGATCAGATCTCCGTAGCTCTCCATCTTGTCCGCAGGAACTCACCCGTAATATTTTGAACAAGTGCCGCTCTGATACCAATTGAAAGTATGAGAACTTGTGATCTAATCAATGTAACAAAGGTTTCTTTTAAACTTCTCTTTGATTGATAGAAAATCTGTTTACAAGTTTGTTCTAAACAATTTTCTAATCTCTCAAGACTCTTCTAAAAGAACCCTCACGCTCTCTCTCTAAGTTCTTAGCTCTTCTTATTTCTTAAAGACTAAAACTTAGAAGCTAGGTTAACTTTTCCTTGTTTGTGCTAAGACTTACAATTAGCCTTTGCACCCTATTTATAGAACTAAGACTTCTCCTATTCTAAACCTAATAGGATTTGGACAATTTCCTTTTTCTTTATGATATAGGAAATTTCCCTCTTTATGTTTACATTCCTATTGTAAACATGAAACTCTTTGTTCTTCTAGAAGCTTCTCGCACCTTCTACTCTTGTATAATTCTTTTAGCTTGTTAAACACCGACATAATCTTCCTGATGTTCTGTTCTTGAATCAGTACTCTGTTCTTCTGAAGTAGTTCATCCTTTGAACACATGTTACATCTTCAATTTTGACTATCAACACCAAAACATGGACATGCTCAAAGTCTATAATAATACTATGGCAATTATATAGAAAGATGAATGTTGTGTTGTATTCCAATGAGAAGAGTATTACAATATATATACAATGTACAGAGGAGACATTAGGTTAATATGATTTACATCCCTATCCTTTCCTTATATATCTCTTATATGCCCCCGCAAGATGGAGGAGCTTTCGTGACTCCAATCTTGGAAACGACCTCTTGAAACCGTGATGTTGAAAGTGGCTTTGTTAGGGGATCAGCAAGTTGATCATGAGTAGATATATGAGCGACACGTAGTGTACCAGCCTGGACATTATCTCGAATGAAATGATAGTCCAAGGCAAGATGTTTCATCCTGGAGTGAAAAATGGGATTTGCAGCTAAGTGTGTAGCACCCAGGTTATCACAGTAAATGACTGGACTTGCAGGTACCCGAAGTCCCAGTTCTTGTAGAAGGGAGATGATCCACCGAAGTTCAGAAGCCGCATTAGCAACCGCCCTGGTGGCTGAGCCACGTATACCTCATCATGAAGCCGACCCTGCAAGAAGGCATTATTTACATCAATCTGTTTGATGTGCCAGCCCTCGTTAACTGCAACCTGTAGTACTGCGCGAATGGTTGTAGATTTGATTACAGGACTAAAAGTATCCGTGTAATCATGTCCCGGTTGTTGATGAAAACCACGGGCAACTAGTCTCGCTTTATAGCGATCAATCGAACCATCCGGGAGATACTTTATAGTAAAGATCCACTTGCAACCAACAACATTCTTAGCCAGGGTGGGGGGAACCAATTCATGTGTGCCATTGCGGATTTGAGCATTTACTTCTTCTAACATCGCAGCACGCCATTTAGGATCTTTCATTGCTTCAGCCGCCGTCTTGGGAATAGATGGTTTAGGGAGAGATAATGTGTGTGCATAGCGGCGGTTGGGCAAGTGAATATTGTTCTTGGAACGCGTCGTCATGGTGTGGTTGTTCGGAGGTGGCGGCGGTGACGGAGACAGAGAAGGGACAGACGACGAAGAGGAACTCGACAAAGACGATGTGGGAGATGGGCTTTGTTGTGGACTAGATGATGAGGATGATGGGCCGGAATTGGATATTGGGCCTGAATCAGGGAGGAGGCCCGAATCGGGTAACGGACCTGGGCTTTGCGGTATTGAATTCGACGATGGATTCGATAATTGTCGCGAGACAGAGGAAGATGAATTCACCGGAGTAGGCGCCACGGGCACAGATTGATCTGGAGTCAGATGGACCGGCGGAGATAGCGACGGTTGTACCGTCGGAGGGATAACATGGTGTGGCTGGACAGGAATTGGGATTGCAGTGGTATTAGCGGACTCAGGAGACTCTGGTGATGGAAGATTTGTCGATGGAGTTGCAAAGGGAAATGTGGATTCCACAAATTGCACATGGCGTGACACAAAAACACGACCTGAGCTTGGTACCAAACACATATACGCACTCTGTGTGAGTGAGTAACCCAGAAACACGCAGGGAAGAGAACGATTATCAAGTTTGTGCTTCGTGTACGGTCGGAGCCACGGATAGCATAAGCAACCGAAGACTTTGAGTTTAAGATAATTTGGCTGCATACCAAAGAGACGATGAAACGGAGAATCTCCATGAAGAACCGGTGTGACCAGTCGGTTGATAAGATATACTGCGGTGGAGAATACATAACTCCAATACTCCGTAGGCATAGAAGCTTGGCTGAGAAGTGTGAGCCCAGTTTCAACTATATGTCTGTGTTTGCGTTCTGACACCCCATTGTGTTCGGGAGTATGTGGGGGCGTTATGAAGTGAGCAATACCATGGGACGAGAGGAAGGACCTGAGAGCCACAAATTCGCCTCCATTATCTGAATAAAGAGTGCCAATACGATGGTTGAAGCGATTCTCAACCAAAGCGACAAACCGGGTAAAAACTTCTTTCACCTGAGACTTTTGTTTGAGTGGATACAGTCACACATACCGTGTATAGTGATCAACCAGAACCAAATAATATTTGAACCCCTCAATAGATAATATTGGTGATGTCCAAACATCACTGTAGATATAGTGTAGCGGATGAGTCGACACAATCGTGTTGGTATGAAAGGGAAGCTTATGGCTTTTATTCATATAGCAATCAGAACATGGTAATGACTGTTGCGAAGAAGCAGATACAGGTAAAGAAAACTGAGAGATGAGTGATTTTAAAACTGAGAATGCAGGATGACCTAGTCTCGAGTGCCAACTACGGAGATCAGTCTTTGGTGTGGGAGACGCAAAGAAGGACATCGGAGGAGCAATGTTGACTGGCCATTCATAGAGCTCTTGTCTAGTCCTGCCTTGGAGCAACCGGACCCTCGTTTGAAGATCCTGCACCTGGAAGGAAGCGGGAGCAAATTCAACAGTCACACTATTAGCATTACATAACCGATACACCGAGATTAAATTCTTTGTTATGTTTGGAACATATAAAACGTCGTTTAATGCAATAGGACGAGTAGTAGTGGGAAGTAGAGTTGAACCAGTTTGAGCAATCTTAAGAGCTGTGCAATCCGCAACAGTGAGATCCTCACCACCATTGTATGGTTGGTGTAGCGCCAAGTTATTCAGATCAGATGTAACATGATGTGTGGCGCCACTATCTAGAAGCCAAGGCGACGCATCATAGTTGGAAGCTGCTACCATATTTGCCCGTGGAGAGAAATTTCCATGTTGCGAGAGTTGGTAGCAAGTTCGAGCACTATGACCATGTATTCCACAAAGTTGACACTTGCCTTGATAACCACGGGACTGGCCTTGGCGTGGTTGAGAGTTAGACTGCTGCTGCTGGGAGGACCAAGACTGATTGTCTTTGTAGTTGTTTCCCATATAGAAAGATGAATGTTGTGTTGTATTCCAATGAGAAGAGTATTACAATATATATACAATGTACAGAGGAGACATTAGGTTAATATGATTTACATCCCTATCCTTTCCTTATATATCTCTTATAAATTATCAATATGTATCATCAAAACTGTCATTTCTGCTTAACCAAAGACGAATCAAACCTGGGGGGTAATCATTCTAGATAGTTATTCACTGTAGTAACATCAAGAAGAGTTTAAAAGTATTTATCGTTCCAATTTGTAACAAATAAAGAATTTGACTCGTTTATCCACAAATGCAAATAAGTAAACTAGTTGAATACATAAATAAATTAAAGGGAATTTTGCAAAAAAAAAAAAAAAAACAAGAAACCATCAAATATCCAAAGTTTACAATTGTACCATTGCCTCTAACTCGGTACTGATCGATCGTGTGAGCAGTGTAGATGACATTGATATTACTTCAATAGCATTTGGGCCTATCTGATTTATATATACGCTTTTGGGCTCTCCATTGGGAAAAATTTTGGTTCAAGTTGGGTTCATTTTGAGCGTCTTAACTATCTTTGCAGTCTAACTTCTAAGCATGATGCAGCCATTGCCAACTTTGGCGTTCCTAACTACGGTGGTTAAATGATCGGCTACGTTGTTTACGCTGGTAGAGGAGCTTATGGATGTGACTCTTTTGACAAAAACTTTCAAATCCAAGTTATCTTGCTGACTTTTTCTTTCTTTACGTAAATTTTTTTTTTTTTTTAAACCAATCCTTCAAAATCACATTTATGAAGGTGTGATTTTTTCAACAGGATTTTATTATAAAAAGTACCCAAAATCTCCCAAAATCACTGTAATCGTTTTCTTGAAGAAAAAAAAGTTATGTTTTGAATAATAATTGATTTGATATGATTTTTATAAATTGTTGATTGAATAACAGAAGATTATGAGTTATTTTAAATGATTTTTAACATATTTCATATTGAATAACATTGGATTTGAGAAGTAATTTTAAAATCCTAAGTTGAATAACAAGTGATTTTTAAAAAAAAATCACAAATTTTCCAAAATCCTAGTTTGAATATGATGAATACACCCCCTAGAAATATAAGATATTTTGCTTAATAGTACAACTTTTAATGGAAAGTCTTGATATCGACGAGTTTTATTTCTCACCACATTAAGTTAGTCAATAATACAAATCTTGCTTAGCCAACTTATTAATAACCCATTGGAAAAAACAAAATTCTAAAGAAAGGAGCGACTCAAGAGTCAAGAGATCGGAAAGCAAAGAGTGACAAAGTTTATTTCACACCGCACACTCATTATATGTATAAATACGCAAAACCCCAAAGAACTTCTTCAATTTTCTCTCCTCAACTTTTTGAGTATTCCATACATACAAAAACAAACACACACACTTGACTTTTCTCATATTTCGACAGCTCGTGAATTAGGACAAAGAGGCATGGAGCCTATGCCTTCTCGGAGGATAATGACCAGAGGCATGTTGCTGCTAATAGTAACGATGACATGGCTCGTAGCCGGAGACGCCGACGCAGGAGGCAAGAAGCAAGAGGAGCGACTGTTCAATCTCGAGAAGCTAAAGATGTTCGTTGACAACCTTCCCCATATACCCACTCTTCATGGCTTCCACTCCGTAAACGGCGTTCTCAAACCCAAATCTCTTCACATCGGCATGTTCTTCAAAAAATGGGTATTTTTTTCTTACCTTATTCCTCATTTCGATTCTTTCTTTTTTTTTTTTCTCTCATTGTTTCCTTATTTGGTTTCTTGAAGCTAATATTTTTTGGTATGATTGAATTAAATATTTACAGTCTGTATAGTCGTTTCTTATTTCGATTCATTCATTCTTTTTCTTGAAGATTTTTTTGGTATATGTTTGAAAATTTTGATTTACAGTAGATCGTGAAGACACATCATCTTCCTTTTATGTCCAGAAGCTATAAATGGCCAAAATATTTAGATAGAGATGCATATATCCACCATTTAGTGATATACACCTGTATATTACATGCAATACCAAAAAAAAGATTTGTTGGCCAAATAAATATACTAATTAATGTTAAACCTGTTCTCGTTAGTGACAAACGTTAGCATTAAATTTCGAAATCGTATAGATTAGTGAAACTAATCGCTTTTTTACTTGGCTACGGCTCTTAGCTAGGTTGTAAAGTGATTAGAATAGATTCGCCTGTGTTCACACTCTTGTCCCCTCAGTTATTTGTCGTCTTGAGAAAAAAAAAAGTATAACAATAATGTTATAGTAGAAGTGTCGACCCGACGAATCAATGCTCATTCTTTTGTCACTCGTCGTCTTGTCCTCTTGAATATACTTTGCCCTTCACCAGATGGATATTGATTCTTGTATCTAAACTCATTAATACCTAAAAAATAATTTATTAAATATTGGAAATCGTATAGATTAGTGAAACTAGTCGCTTTTTAGTTGGCTACGGCTCTTGGTTGGTAAAGTGAATTAGAATAGATTCACCTTGTGTTGTCCACTCTTGTTTGTCCTATATCACTTATTTGTCCTCTTGAGAAAAGCATCTAATGTTTTAGTACTGACGAATCAGTGTCTTTTACCACTAGTCAAATTTAATATCGTTTGCTCTTTCAATTCTGTTTTTCGATCAATTATACTTAAGAAAATCATAAAATCTAATGATTATTATATAGAAAGTTAGTATCCACTAAGTATATAATTATGATTGCTTTTCTACCACTTTGGCCTAGCTAATTATGCTCTGCTTCTTTAAACTATTTAATTACACTGCCAATTAATCCAATGATTTGAATTTTGAAAGCTCTCAAAGACTGTCACTGATATGAGTTAAAATTATTGTTTAAGTGCAGAAGTTCCACAGAGACTTGCCTGCCACGCCAGTGTTCGCATACGGTACATCGAAGCGTAAGGCAACAGTTCCAGGACCTACAATAGAAGCTGTTTATGGCATAGACACCTACGTGACGTGGCGAAACCACCTCCCTTCAACTCATATCCTCCCTTGGGATCCAACAATCTCCCCGGCCATCCCTAAACACGGCGGCATCCCCACGGTAGTTCACCTGCATGGAGGCATCCACGAACCAACCAGCGACGGTAACGCTGATTCATGGTTCACCGCTGGTTTCAAAGAGACAGGATCCAAATGGACCAAAAAGAATACGCATTACGTCAACAAGCAACAACCGGGAAACATGTGGTACCATGACCACGCTGCTGGTTTGACTAGAGTCAACCTTCTCGCCGGTTTGTTAGGTGCTTACATTCTCCGCCATAAGTCTGTTGAGTCGCCTCTTCGGTTACCCACTGGCCGAGAATTCGATCGTCCTCTAGTCATATTTGACCGAAGTTTTCGTAAAGATGGCTCCATTTACATGAACGCCACCGGGAACAACCCCTCAATTCATCCTCAATGGCAGCCAGAGTATTTCGGCGACGCCATCATCGTCAACGGGAAAGCTTGGCCGCGGTTAACCGTCCGCCGTCGGAAATACAGATTCCGAATCATAAACGCTAGCAACGCAAGGTTCTTCCGTTTCTTCTTCTCCAACGGTCTCGAGTTCATCGTCGTCGGTTCAGATTCAGCATATCTATCGAAACCGGTACGGGCCAAAACGGTTCTCCTCGCTCCATCAGAGATCATCGATGTTGTTGTTGACTTCTCGAAATCAAAGTCGAAAACAGCAATACTAGCCAACAATGCACCTTATCCTTACCCTTCCGGGGATCCAGTCACGGAAGAGAACAGCAAAGTCATGAAGTTTAAAATCAAGAACAAATCTGAAGATGACACATCGACCATTCCGAAGAAGCTAATCGAATACGCTCCTGCTCACATATCAACCTCCGCACGTACACGTTACATCGCCATGTTCGAGTATGTATCAAGCGCTGACGAGCCAACGCATCTATACATCAACGGTTTGCCCTATAGTGCTCCCGTGACAGAAACTCCTAAAATCGGCACCAGCGAGGTATATATATTTTAATATATGTCACACAATTTAATTATAACGGTCTAATTCATATATTTGATATTTTTAAGTTCATGTAATGAAGGTGTGGGAAGTGATTAATTTAACTGAGGATAACCATCCGTTGCACATTCACTTGGGATTGTTCAAAGTGTTGGAGCAAACGGCGTTGGTGAAGACTGAGGAATTCACGGACTGCATGACCAAGAGAAACGACGCCGTTAAGTGCAATATTAACAAGTACGCTATTGGGAACAAAACCGCGGTGACGGCTCACGAGCGGGGATGGAAGAACGTATTCAAGATGATGCCGGGACATGTAACGAAGATCCTCGTTAGATTTTCTTACATTCACTCCAACGATTCTTACTCCTTCGACGCTACTCAAAAGCCAGGCTATGTCTACCACTGTCACGTAAGCTAGTAAAAAAATATTAAAATTTGATAATGTTATTTGAGCTTTTTCTTTTAGGACTAACTAATACAATTTATTGAATTGCAGATATTGGATCACGAAGACAATATGATGATGAGGCCCTTTGCGATGGTTAAGTGATGAGAACAAGAGTATCTCTCAACAAAATGCTAAATGGTTCCAAACTTCAAAAGAATACGATTTAGGATTACGAATGCGATCATGTCTAGAATACAAAGGAATTGATTTAGATTGAGACTACATAAATATCGAAAAAAATCTTATTGATATTTTTTTTCCCTACAGTACTGGTTAGTCTATTTTGGCCTAACGTTTACAGGATTTAACGGGCCCAATAACAAAGAAAATTTGCTTCTTATTTGATGTTTGATTTGTGGTGGTAGGTGGTGGTAAGTGTAAGAGAGGGAAGAGAGGTGAGTGAAATGGAAAAAAAAATTCATAAGTCCTACCCACCAGTCAAATTCCTAATTGAATGCTTATGTGGCTCCCTTATCTGTTTCTGAACTACACTCTTCAATCTGTCTCCTTCTTTTAATCTTATGGTTTCCTGTTTTAATTTCTCTTAATTTGTTTTATTTCTCTATCATTTGGAAATTTCTCATCTTGATCAAATAATACATCCAATTGATTTTAAGCCACTCCCTAAATATTTTCTTTGTCTCATTCTTGCTTGATAATATATTGTAGTGAATCTATTATTTGATACCATCCATACACATCACATATACTGTATATTTGTTATTTTATAAAATATCCATACATATATTTTAATGAAAATGTGGATAAGAGCGAGATCTGGATTGCGACATATTTCCACATTTTAAACACTACTACCTTAGTAATAATATCTACTGGAAATGAACAAATATGGGACCAAATTTTATTTGTTTGAACCTCTAAAATGTAGGACCAATTAACAAGGTTGATGTGTTCTTCTTGTTCTTCCTCGTTCATTAATATTTTGATTATAGCATGCACGCTTCTCTCAACCCACCAGTCCAAGTCAACCTTCTATCCTCTATCATCCATTCCAATATATATATATATATGTGTATCAGTTGCTTCTCGCAAACAACCTCACAATCAATCAACAGTTAAAAAACACAACTCAAGTACCAATCTAGCTCACTTTGAATAAGGACATGAACAAAATCCCCCTCCGCGCACTCTCTTCCCCTTCAGGTAACTATTTTCTTTTGAAACAGTAACAATTGTGTGTTTTTGCTATTCATAGATCACATATACATGCTGGAGTTTAAGTTTGTGAAATTTGATCCCTATTCTTTTTTCTTAAAAGGAATGCAACACCGTGGTAAGAGATGTCGATTGAGAGGGAGAAACTACGTGAGGCCAGAAGTAAAACAAAGCAACAACTTCTCAAAAGATGAAGACGACCTCATCCTCAAGCTTCATGCACTTCTTGGCAATAGGTTCTTTTATTCATTCTTCATCTTCATTAGTTTAGTATTAATTGAATGTAATGTGAATGATAGGTGACAGTTAAAATTTGATGGTACTTTGTTTTTCAGATGGGCATTGATAGCGGGAAGATTGCCTGGACGAACCGACAACGAAGTTAGGATCCATTGGGAAACTTACTTAAAGAGGAAGCTCATCAAAATGGGAATCGACCCAACCAATCATCGTCTCCACCATCACACAAGCTACATTTCCAGACGTTACCTCAAGTCGTCCTCGCAAAAGGAACATGAAACCAAGATCATCAGTGATCAGTCTTCTTCGGTATCCGAATCATGTGGTATAACATTTTTACCCATTTCAAGTACCAATTGCTCGGAGGATAGTATTAGTACCGGACAAAGTCGTTTGCCTGACCTCAACATCGGTCTCATCCCGACCCCGACTTCTAATTTGCCAGGTCGTTGTCTTCAGGACTCTAGCGAACCCTCTAACCATGGTTCAACAGGTCAAGAAACGCTTATTCTATTCCAATGAAAATTTATGTACTTCTTTGTAGTCATCTTGCTATGTAATGTTATAATCTTCACTAGAGAGATATGTTAATCCTGATTTGGACCGGTTGTTCGTTGAACAACTATTCTCTTAAATTTCTGGTTTCGTTTTCAATGAAGTGGAACTATTACTAGTAAGTAGTACCTAGTAGTAAACCGTTGATGACCGACCGACCACAACTGAATTGGATCAATCAAGCTGCAAGAAATTAGCTAATGGAGCTATGAATATACGGTGCACATTGACGGGAAGCATTAGTTAACTCTCTTAAAATGGACAAGTATGTTCATATCTCCCACCAAACTACACTTTACTCTTTATGCAAAAGCAATCTAAAACACTCTTTTTGCAAAATGGAATCTATATATCAATATGAAAATTACTTACAACAGATATAAAGGAAGCAAATTAATATACTTACAAAACGAAAAGAAAACGTATATCAACTTAAGGATGTCTTAAGCATGGAGACTAAGCTATAAAGTCCAATATTAGCTCATCAGCTAGTACAAACACCATGAAAATGAATTAATGCTACGTTCTATTTGAGATTTACTCTGGTGCAGTTAACATATTTGAGATTTTTTTTTTTTTTTTTATGATATAGAGAATTTGAGTTAATATTGCTACAAAAGAATGAAAATTTCTTTGACCAAAAAAAAAAATGAATGAGAAATTCATGTAGATAAAGATGTCTTTAACCATATAGTGTACTGACATAAAAAAAAAAAGATAGGAACAAAGAGCAGCAATTACATTAGAATACAAATTGTAATGTTATTGTGTTTGTATCAGTTAGAGAATTGAATTTTGTTTAAACTATTTGCACATGGTGCGTGAAACGAAAAGGAAGTAAATTACCTTTGTACAACCGCTATTCAAACATCATTTAGTATTAAACAGAACTGTATGACCAAAGAAAATGAATGTGTGGCAAGTAGAAAGAAGATTGTTTGCTGAGAAAAATGGACCACTATTTATCATAAAGAACCATTAAAGTTGTTACTACTATTTCAGAATCTACAACCATCAATGAAGTGGATTCCACTATTATATTTCACTTCAGTATTGTGTGGCAGTTTATATTGTGATTGATGAATTAATGTCAGGAATCTAATGAGGCCAGTGGAGAGTTGTGTGTGGATGTAGAAAGCAACAATCACATGCCTTATTAAAAACTACAATGTAGATATTTTGTTTCTGCAAATGACTAAAAAAATTTACGAAACCAGCCAGTCAAACCTTCCAAATACGTACGTCTAAGAGATAATGTTGTCTATTTTTTCAAGTTGCTAACGGTTATTATGGAGGATGCAGAAGTCACGGACATGCATGGTGGACGCGGTCGATCTGGACGTCGTAGTTGAACCTTTATTTCTTTTGTTTAAACTTTAAACCGATATGACTTATTTAATGCATTACCGTTTCATACTTATTTGTACAACCTGTTCAAAACTATTTTTCCAAAAGTATTTTAAATTTGGTAAAATAGTCAAAAGAAATTATATGCCATATTTTTATATTACAAATTTAAATATTATGAAGAAACTTTTATTTTTTAACAACTGGAGTAGTGTTTGCGTGGCCAACTTGGGGGAGATGGAGTCAGCAAATACAACATTTGCTTCAACAAGAACGAACACAGTGGCTTTTTTGCACATCAGACGATCGAGGCCTCATACCTATATAATTCGTAATTTGAAGGAATGTCTATATATTATAATTTACAAGAATTGTTCTGGATCAGAACTTTTCTTTACTGTAATATATCTAATTTTCTGTTAAAACTTTTAGCAGTATATATTTGTAGAACGTATTTGATTATGATATAAGTTGAATCTGTGAGTCCTAACGTAATTATATATATTTATTGAGTGAAAATATTAATTTAGTCGTAGTGTCTATCATGTCTTTCAAATGAGTTTGTCTTGGATCCTGCGAAGAAAAATATCAAAAAGTATATAATAATTCGGCTATGGAAAAATTCATACTCCTGCTTTTTGAAAAGGTGTTATAAAGATATAAAAAAAAGATTTTGAAAAGTAACAAATCAAAAGATCAAACAAACTATAATTACACATAATAAAAAAAAAAGTTATGATTAAAGGAAAATAAAATGTGTAAAGCTATGATTACAAAGAACATAAGTCTTTACAATTAGTGTAAGACAGATGTCAATACAATGCATCTAACATGCTAAAAAGTGAAGTTTTATCTTTAGTTTCTTGATTCTTCCCATCTCCTAGATAAAAGATTAACTAAGTAATTACTAATTACCATTCGAGATTAAGAAGACTATATCAATTATATATCATTAATGGACTTTTCTTTTATTCCTTACAACCTCATTAGAATACAATTTCAATACAACTAAAATATAGGGTCGGCTTTACAACCAAGCACGCAACAAACCATTTCCTGAAATAAATATAAAACTCTATTTTTTTGGTTGAATATTTTTAAAAGTATGGTTCGTTTCTATATATTATAAAGTTTTGGTTCCATAATTACAAAAAATTCATAATAATTGAATTATAATGACAACTGTATCATCTTCTTCTTCTATCTACTTACACCGCGAATCTCGCCTATCAATTATCTAGTTTTGTTCTATTGTATTATTCTTTTGTATTAATGTATTAATAAATTTACCTAAAAACATTATACAAAAAGAAAAATCAAATAGATATTGAAAAACAATTTTTGGACTTTAATTAAAAACGGTGTCGTAATAACGACTCCTCTTCTTTAGCCCACATGGCTTCGTTGTGGGATACATAAAAAAGCCAGCGATTACAATTCTCGACACATCCGAGTCAAAGAGAGGAGCGAGCGGAGTCCCACCCAAATTCGAATTCGGAGCAGCCACCGTATGCGACGGCGCAATGGCTGGTGGAGCTATCACTCCCGCTTCTCTGATCGGTCTTATCAACGAAATCGTTGAGATTCCGGTGAATTCGGGTGTGTTTAAGAAGGATTGTGCCGATCTCGCGCGACGAGTTGGTCTGTTGACTCATTTGATTGAAGAGATTAGGGATTCTCTTCCTCCTTCTCCGACGTCGGAGGAATCTGATGCTTCGTCTTCTTTGAGTTCTAGTGAATGTGATTGGTGGTCTGATCTTGTTGTGGGACTTCAAGCCGCGAAGCGTCTTTTGTCTTCAGCTACTAGTTTCCAAGCTCGCGAGTCCTCTGTAAGTATTTCTTAACCAAACTGACTTCTTCATCTTCTTCGAAATGGATTAAGTCAATGTATTGTCTTAGATCTCTTCATTGGTTGTCACCATGGAAGAACATAATTCGTAGCTAGGAGTTGTAACACGATGTTGATTTTAGTCTTTTTTGATTGAAACGCTATGGATTGTTGTTTGACATTTTGGGATGTAATTCTTGATTGAAGGATGGGGCAGCCAAGAGAATCTCGTTTCAGTTCCAATGCGTTACTTGGAAGTTGGAGAAAGCATTAGGCAATTTGCCTTATGATCGATATGACATATCTGACGAAGTCCGTGAACAGGTACAAAAAAAGTTCATTCATGAGTATATATGCAGAGTGTATGAACATTAGGTAGGTAATTATAAGGTTGTTTTTGGTTGTGATCAGGTGGAACTAGCAAGATTACAGTTAAGAAGAGCAATGCAGAGATATGGATCTTTAAATTCGAAAAAGTTCTCGAGTGCTCTATCTGAGCCAATGGTGAAAGATGCCTCAAGCAATACAAAGAGCAAAGTTACTGAAAAGCTGGATAGTATTCCAGAAACAGTGTATTCCAACGTTCCTTTAGCAGATGTGAAGAAATCTGAATCACCGCCTCCTGGGAAGAGCTCTTCAGTTTCCTTGGCTTTCTTTTTATCAAAGGATGCTGATGATGAGAGATTAGAAAAAGCAGTTACCAAAAACACTGACGACTCAAAGAAATCGGATAACCTCACTATCCCAGAGGATTTTCTTTGTCCAATATCTCTCGAACTGATGAAGGATCCTGCTATTGTTTCCACAGGACAGGTCTGATTTTAAAAATCAAAACTTTTACATAGTGCTGGCTTATGGTTGTTGATTTAAAACGTTTAACTTTGATATCTCCTCTTCCTTGACAGACATATGAGAGGTCGTATATACAAAGATGGATAGACTGTGGTAATCTGAGATGTCCGAAGACGCAGCAGAAACTCGAAAACTTTACTCTTACTCCAAACTATGTTCTCAGAAGCCTGATCTCTCAGTGGTGCACTAAGCACAACATTGAGCAGCCAGGTGGTTATATGAACGGTAGGACCAAAAACTGTGATGGCTCTTTCCGTGATCTAAGTGGAGACATGTCAGCGATCCGGGCATTGGTTCGTAAGCTCTCTTCCCGATCAATCGAAGACCGCAGGAGCGCGGTTTCTGAACTCCGCTCTCTGTCCAAAAGAAACACAGACAACCGAATTCTGATTGCTGAAGCAGGAGCCATCCCTGTTTTGGTCAATCTTTTGACCTCAGATGACACTGAAACGCAGGAAAATGCTGTCACTTGCATCCTTAACCTCTCTATATACGAACACAACAAAGAACTGATCATGCTTGCAGGAGCAGTCACATCTATAGTGCAAGTCCTCCGAGCTGGAACCATGGAAGCTAAAGAAAACGCTGCAGCTACTCTCTTTAGCCTTTCGTTAGCTGATGAGAACAAGATCATTATAGGCGCTTCGGGTGCGATACTGGCCTTAGTGAGTCTGCTTGAGAACGGAAGCGCAAGAGGGAAGAAAGACGCAGCTACGGCTCTGTTTAACTTGTGTATTTATCAGGGAAACAAAGGCAGAGCGGTTAGAGCCGGTATTGTAAAGCCACTAGTGAATATGCTAACTGACTCGAGCCTCAGAATGGCCGAAGAAGCCTTGACAATACTCTCAGTTCTAGCTAGTAACCAAGACGCGAAAGCTGCGATTTTGAGAGCCAGTGTGATACCGACTTTGATAGATTGTCTCCAGAAGGATCAACCGAGAAACCGAGAGAACGCAGCTTCGATACTGCTGTCTCTTTGCAAGAGGGATACCGAAAAACTAATCTCCATTGGTAGACTCGGAGCTGTTGTTCCGTTGATGGAACTATCAAGAGACGGTACAGAGAGAGCTAAGCGGAAAGCTAACTCTCTACTAGAGCTTCTCCGTAAATCATCAAAAAAATTAGCATCACTCTAAATAGCCATTAACATAATTTAATTTTGCTGGCTGTTTCTATTGATCTGTTTATTATGTTCTATTTTTTTTTCAGTTTTTGAAAGACTAATTTGGTAAGGGTGGAGTCGAAAGAGTAACGAGAATCGAACTCTTTCTTACTCGCTCACCTTTGTATTGATTTGTTAATTTTGTAAAAAAAACAAATTTGTTAATTCAAGATCCATATGATTTTTAATAAGGTCTATTTCTTAGGTTCACGGGATTGGTTCACGTGCATTAGTTACTATTCGTGGGAAGAGAAATCAAATCAGTTTTTGTTTTCCAATTCGTTAAAAGTCAAAATCTATTCACGTGCCTTTGTGAAAACAAATGTGTTTTCAGACAACGTAACTTTTCCAGATTAATCGGAGTGATTAACGCAAAGAGTCATTTTCCTAAAAACATTGGTCACAAAAGTTCCAAAACTACATCCCCCTCTTGGACATAAGCTAAAAACACAGTACACATTGTCAATTTCAATTAATTTCTTTTTAATTAAACATGATTTTTTGGTTGTTATAGGGTTTATTTATTTCAAGATTGATAGTGAAATGCGACGTAACTTTGTCTTTCCATTGTATTATATAATTTTCAAGATTTGGCATTTTGTTGACCCAAAAATGGTTCACTATCATCAGCAACCAACCATAAATCAATCTACAATCTATAATGATTTGATCGAACACAACACCCACCTTGAACTACTGAGCTCTTAACATTTCCATCTCTCTTTTTGGTGGACTTAAAAAGCAAGCTCACAATTTTGGTAAACCTACAACATAACAACATTCTCAAATGGGTAATAGCTTGGGAAGCAAGAAAACAGCGAAAGTTATGAACATCAATGGTGAGAGTTTCAAGCTGAAGACGCCTGTGAAAGCTGGTACGGTGGTTAAAGATTTTCCTGGATACGTTCTCTTGGAATCTGAAGCTGTGAGGCAATTTGGGATCAGAGCAAAGCCCTTAGAGCCACACCAAAACTTGGAATCCAAAAGGCTTTACTTCATGGTGGAACTTCCAAGGTATATTATATTCCTTAATTTTTGGTTCTCTTGGTTTTAGGTATTTAAAGTTGGAATCTTTCTATAGTAATCATGATAACCCACATGGCAGAACATGGAAAGAGAGAACCCCAAGAAGGGTTCGGTCGGGAATTCAGATAAGTGCGAAGGAGAGGCTAGAGAATCTAAAGTTGTCTCGTAGATCATCGTCTGATCTCTCGGTAATGAAGAAGAATGAGGAGGTTGACCATGATGAAGAGAGACAAGTGAGTAGCGTGACGTTGAAGTTACCAAAGTGGAAAGTTGAGAAACTGAGGAAAGAGAGTGAGAATGGCTCTGATTTCTCCAACAAGATTGCAGCACTTTGTCTCCTTAACATACCTAGTGGTTTAATTCATCAGAGACAACATTTGCTTCCTAATGGAGGAAGAAGCTTTGGGATTGAAGAAGAAGAAGGTATCAAATCACATGATAAGGTGATCACTTCTTTTAAAAGGCTTTGATCTTATTTTTACCTTTGCTGAAACATCGATGCGTTTCTCAAGCCACGTTTCTTGCTTCTTTAATTACGAAAATTGCCACTAGGAAACAAATGTGCTCCCAACTTGTGTGTTTTACAACTTACAACTTTCTTTTTTTCCCGATAAAGACTTCTGTTACAACTTCTTCTAGTCTATCATAAATTAAGAAAAAAAAAATATAAAAACTAACAAGTGGAAGATAAATTTTGAATTGTTTCAAGAAAATTCTCATTGATATTTTTGGTTGCAGAAAAGGGTTAGATTTCTTGAAAAGAGCAAAGCAGAAGACCTGTGATTTAGTTTATTATTATTATTATCTTTAGTTTAGTTTAATGAAGATGACAGGAGCAAGTCTTTTGTTAACACAGTGAAGCACAATGTTCTTAACTCTTTTGTTACTGCAACATGACTTTGTATCACAATCAGTTTCTGTTAATAAAGGATGAATTAAGAACAAAAGAGAAGAGACATAATGAAAAGGCAAATCATTAGTATTTTTTTCTTTCAATTTGGGGGGCTTTAGTTTGGCCGATAATTACAATATACAATTCTCCAGACTCAGAGAGACACACCAAAAAAAAAAAAAAGATAAATCAATCAGTCAGGTTCGAACCTGTATTAATATCTGTCTGTTAACCAATTTCCCTTTTTTTTTATTTGAGAAGAACAAATTGGAATCAGTCAGTAAACAAAAGAATGATGAAAAATGTTTTTTCATTTTTCCACTCAAGAGGTCCATGGCTCAGGAACAGTGAGAAAATAAGTTGTCATGGCCTTTCTAAACCTCCTCTTGTACTGTTTTGGTGAGACTATGGTTGGAGAAGCGTTCTTGGGTCCACCCAAAATGCCTGAGGCTTTAACCCATGTCTCAAGGTGCTTGTCCCATGTGTACTGTCTCATGAAGTCGATGATCCCAAGAACCAACTCCTTACGCTCTTCATCGAACCCAACCAGCAATGAATAGTCCATTACATCCACAGACTAACCAGAAGAGGATGGACAATCAGCAAAACAGATTAATCAAAACATGTTAAGAACTAAATGAGTTGAGGGTAATGAAATCACTTACAGCCAAGAAGTTTGTGTCGTTCCATATGGCCCTTTCCAGGCTTCTCTTGGCCTTGCTACCAAGAAATATAGGTTCTGTGCGCAGTGTCTCAAGCAGATTCATGTCCAACAAAACTTTGTCTGTTCCCGATGTGTTTGGATTGTACCGTGACCGTGCAGATCCCTTGAGATCATAGATCCTAGATATTCTTCTGTTGTAGAAGAGATTCTCCATCACCATCAAATCCATTTTCGTCTCTTTTCCACCTTTCGGGTGTTTAATTGAGACCTGCAACACATACCATTTGCATTCAATCATTTACATGCTTAAGTACTCCATTCCAAAGTCCCACAAGATTACATTCCCTATATTGTTAACGTACCTGGTAAATACCGAGAATCTTAGCAAGGCAAGTGGGGCTCCCGGAACTGAGTGACTCCTTCAAATATTTGAAGTAGTTAGGTGCAAAATCCTCAAAAGAATCCAGCTCGGTTTTGACAACTTGTTTTATAATGAACCTCTCGTCCAACGACTTAGCAAAGTAAACATTGCTTTTCCCTCCCTGTGCAGACCATCTCTGACACCGACTCAAAGATCTCACAAAGTCCACTTCGCTCGGACAACACGTCTTTCTCAGAGTCTCAAACTGCGTTGCAAAATAACACGTCACAGAGAACTTCACTTTACCTTCAGTGGAACTAGAGGAAGAAGAAGAAGCACGGTCGCTGAAAGAAATGGTCAAGTGTGGAGACTTTTTATCGTCTTGGGAAGATCCATACACCGCGTGTTGAATGTAATCAACATCCATCGACAGAGAACGCCAAGTAGAGAACGTGGAAGGTTCAGACTCTCTGTTATTCAAGTTGTTGCTACTACTAGTAGTAGTAATACCTCTGTTAACAATCCACTCCTTATACTCCTTGGAGTTGATAGCATATGATACAACACTTGCGGGATCATCATCATATACAGGAACCACGATATCATTGAGTCCCCGTTGAGGAATCAGCATCCGCGCTCCATCAGCCATTTGAGAAGCTGAAGAGATGTATGTAGGCACTGAACCAACAATAAGATCCAACTTCTGTACTTCCAGCGGCAACATTTGAGAGTAAGTCCTCATCACATTTGAAACAGGATCTCTCACCATGTTCCTGTACTCACCAGAAGCGTGGAAAGATCTGAGTGTCGAGAGATACAAAGAAGACGGTGGCCAACCTTTTTGGATCCGTTCTTGAAATCGTATAGCTGAATCAAAAGACTGGACACGAATCGGCCTGGCGAGCCTCCTGAGAGGAGAATTAGCAGCTGAAAAGCCTTCTGTGTTAGCAATTGTCTCGGCTTTCTCTAGATTCTGAAACGAGCCCAACCACGCTGAATCTATCCTCTCGGACAGAGAAGTGCCAGGTGAAAGCATGTTATCTGTATCTTTGGTATCACCATTAGCTTCTGAGTCAGTATGAGATTTTTCTTCCCCATCATCTTGACCTTCCTGCTGTCTATGGTCAATCTTTGGAGCATCATGCACCTCTGCATTCCGAGAAGCATTGCCATCACCAGTTTTACAGACAGATGCTTTCTTGAGTTGAGAGTTTAACAAGTAAAGCTGATGATCCCAAGCATGAGCACCAATCATGAGTGCCCGTCTTAGTCGATTCAGCTCTAAAATATCCAAACTCCCCTGAACTTGAAGATCCTCCACAAAGATAGGTTGCAGTGCATCCTGTTCAGTAGCAAATTCAACAAGCTTCAATAAGATTTTCAGTCTTAAAAGAAAAGTAAACAGAAGCAAAAGATTCAGATGCTCACATCATATTCATCTTTTTCCTTCACGAGTTGATCTTTTAACCCCATGATACGACTCTGCAGATCAGAGGCTTCAGATTGTTCAGGTTCAAGCAAACTGCTTTTGTCTTCCATACGGTTGAGCATACCAGATATCTCCCCATACATAGTCCGCATTTTACCAGCAAGCTGTCCAAATGCACAAACAGAATGTATATGAGCTTTGAGTTTCCAAAACCTGACGCAACAAAAGAGCCTTGAAATATTCTTAAAGTCTTACCTCGGCAGCCTCTGTCCGTATCCACTCCGGTTGAGGATGGCTGTTAAATTCCAACATTGATGGAGGTAGGAGGACAGTAAGTATATTGATGGGAGAATATCTAAAGAACGCAACCATATTCCCAAATCTGCAAAAGTACATAATTTTATTAGTGTTTCAACAACTTTAAGATAACACTAGAGAGTGAGATTAAACCAAGTTTACCCATAGAACCGAAGGCAGTCTCTCTGAAGTGAATGGCCACAAGAAGCAACGCGATTTGCAGTTGCATGATTCGAAAAGCTAAGTTCAAGAAACTTTCCAAAAGACAGTCCCCATGCAGCATCAGACATAACAACTCTACGAGTAGCAGGTGGGACTCCATCTACATGTGCACATCTTAAGCAGCGATGCCACATCCATATCTTCCCATCTTGTTCACCAGGAAGCTTCATGGAAGGTAGACGTCTAACATTGATGGTAAGGTTTCCATTCTGATGAGAATAGCAGAGGACATGGGCATCAACCAGCTCCTTGCAGGATCTACAACTTGAATTCTGTCAAGAGATAAAACAGAAGAGTATAAATTTAGACTGCTTATTTTATGACACTTCAAAAAGACAAAAAGAGTGGACTAAAGTTTTATGTAAAAGAGCTAACCTTATCGAAAAGGTCATCTTTCAAATATCTTCCAAGAGGTTTATCAAATGATCCATAGAACTTAATCCGCAAGAGTCGTGAGCGTTCACATACTGATTCTTTCAGAACACAGCGGCTTGAAAATGAGACCAATATGCTCTGATGAGAGTCTGCAGCAGAGAAATATTCACTGGAAACATCATCTTCATCGAATCTCTCATGTTGTGACAAATCTTGAGTGTTCACTAATTGGTTTTCTTCTTCATTTCTGCTGTTCTCTTCTTCACTTCTCTGCAGTTGAGTCAGTGTTGCAGGGCTTTCCCTACTCAAGCACAGAGTGTGTTCTTGCATATCATTTAACTGATTCGACGAATATGATCTTGTTACCAAATTATTGGAAAAAACATCATTCAGGGCATCAGATTGTTCAGTCTCAACTTCAGAAGACAATGGGAATATCTGACTAGGATCAAAATCCTCGCACAATGATTCACAAACTTCATGCTCTGGCATAGGGGGTGCATTTTCATCTTCATGTGCAGTTGTATCAATCAAAGCAGCTTGACCATCAGTTTTTGTAGGAGATTGAGTTATTAGGGAAATGCCTTCATCAATTATTCTCCTTTGTGATGCTGTCCGCACCATCCCCGGTTGCTTCAGTTTAACTTTAGGCAGAGAAGCACCTTCATCCGCAAGGAACGATGTCTCCAATGATAAATGATAAGCTGCAAATACGGCGTATTGAATAACGTGTTTTACTTTCTTCAGCTCCTCGCGACAACTTCCCCTAAGCACAACCTGCACAAGTTTCAAGAAAAGTCTACTCAAGTTGAGAATTTAAAACTGGTGAACTTCTTAGCTACAAAGGTTCAAGCTTTTAAGCATACCGTGCAACCTAGGCGCCTAGGACACCCTTCAAAGTACATCAATGTTCTTGATGGTTTTCTGTTTGACTGGTTGCCAGCTTCATGTTGCTCCAACACTCTCTCAGTCCGGAACAGCTCACAATGCCCCAATCGAGCAGTACTAATACTATCTACTGAGGGGCAAATAACAGCACCGGTGCAACGAGCTATACGGTCCAGCAATGACTTTTTCACATTGAGCACCAATGAAATTTCCTTCTCTAGAAGGTATTGCTGGGCATATGAAGAAGCACTTTTCTCTACCAGCAGAACATTAGGACGAAGAGACTCAATCTTTGCTATGATCGCCTTCATATGTTCATCTTCCTGTCCAACACAAAACAAACAAAGAAATCAGTTTTGTTCAACTTTGTTAATCAGAGTTCATCATAAAGAAGAAACAGTCAAACACCAACCTGTTGAAGCAACGTGTTAAAGGATGCTAATTGGCCTGCAACTCTCTGATACTCAAGAGATCCAGCTAAAAGAAGCACCCTTGGATTTTTGTACTGCGATGTCATTCGCTTATGCGTAATGTTCTTGCTACACACTATTCCCCTGATGAGAATGCTGCAGATACAAGGTATTCAATTAGTAATTATCAGCCAGAGGATATTACTAATGAGTTGGATAGCGGCAAGAAAAAGTTCCTACAAAAAACATACCTCTCATTTTGATTTCCAGATGCTACACATTTTATTTTCACATAATTCCCGGGATCCATACTACCGCCTGCACGAGTATCCGGTTTTACAAAATTAGCAGCCTGCCACGCTAAAGCAGTGACAATATCAAGCCAGTCTGCAGCATTGCCATCATCCAATGGACAAAGCTCCTCCCCACGCAACAACTCTGCAACAAGAGCACGGAAGTGGTCATGCACCACAGTTCTAAGAGGTTCATTGCTGTTTTCTCCCAATTTTTCTCTTGTAGGAATATGGCTAGAAAAGCTACTACTCAATGAAAACTCGGTAGCAGAGTCCCCAATATTATCGTCTTCATCATCATACTGAAAGTAATTACTCTCAGCGTCATCATTCTCATCTTCTGGAGGTGGAGGATACCAGATGCGGCCATTGTTCTCAAAATCCAACGGCTGTTGCAACTTATCCTCTTCTTCCTCGTGATCTTCTGGATCCAATGCTCCCTGACCTGACTTAGCTAAATCACCAGCCATAAGTTGTTGTTGTTGTTCTTGATGATGATGATCAAAAGAACCAACAGTAGGGCTAAGGTCTTTGGCGTGCTGTACAAAGCGCCCAAGAGGACTAAAATTGTTCCTTAATGGACTGTCGTGAGGACTGGAACCAGCAGAAGATTTACAACTAAATTGCTCATGTCTAGCACTAACACTACCCGACTCTATATCTGAACTGTCCTGATTGTATTCACTCGAAGGGCTTAAGAACTGTTTATATCTTCCCTCGTCTTCCTCACCCCTGCAAACAAACAACAAATCACACACTTACTTACTCCAACATGTTCCTGAACATGGAAAAATGAAAACTTTGAGACCAAAAACATACCTGCTAGGATAGCAACGAATAGAAGCCATGTTCCTACAATCACGGATTTCAAGACTGGAAGCAAGAAGACTCTCGCTTACATCAGCAGCGAGGGAAGAAGGCGGATCAGGGCTATCCCGAGGATGAACCTTATCATAGCTCTTAACCCTTAACTCACGAACCTCACCATCACATTCTCTGCAAAGCTTAATCCTCTCTTGTGTAGTATCACAAGAGTCAGAGAAACAACAAGTCTTGCACCAACAAGAACCACAGCCAAGACAACAATATCCTCCTTGGTCAAGCTTGGTTCCACAGTCATGACACATTTTGGAAACGATAGGCATAATTCCAAAGTCTTGTTTAGATGATGGTGACAAGGAGAAAGAATCACTTGAATCCGAAGTTATCCAAGACCTAACCTTAACAATTAGATCTAGCAGTGAACCATCAGGTATTCCCATAAACAATCAAAATATTTACTTTTAAAACAAATCCCTCTCTATTCTCCTTCTCTATATTGTTCTTCTCACCCCAGATTTTGAATGGAAACAAAAACAGAGCTCAAATCTCTGACTTTGGTAAAAAAGGAGTATATAAAACCCAAAATAATAAAAATAAGAAAACCTCCCACAACAAAAATGGTGGGTAGATTTAGGATAAGAAATAAAAACTTTTTCTTTTTCTTTTTTTTTGTTTCAGAATCAAAAAGTCCTACATCAAACCCTAGATCAAGATAAACCCACAAGTATTATTAGCCAATCTTTTTTTTTTTTTGAAGTAAATAACCTAATAATCAAGAACCAAGAAGAAACAGATCCAATACCCAACAACCCCAAGAAAACACTAAAATCCAAGAAGAAGACTACTTAAGACCTCAATCAAAACTCTAGAATCCAAGAAAAGAAAAAAACCCGAAGGAAGAAAGAGGTGAAATTGAAGAAGAAGAAAAGGAAAGTGAAATAGAAAAAAAGGAAAGAAAAATTAAAGACTGGGCAAAATGAGAATCAAAAGGAGAAAGAGAAGAAGTACAGAGAAGGTTCCTTTACTACCGGACTTAGCTCGCATCTCGATAACACTTTCTTGATGAGAGCTTTTCTTTTCTTTTCTTTTCTTTCTTTCAAAGAAGTAACAATTTTTATTGCTTCTTCTTCATCTTTCTTTCTTTCTTTCTTCTCTGTAAATTTTTGTACTTTTTTTTTTTTTTCTTATTACAAAACCAAAAGAAACAAAACAGCTATGGCAATAAGATTTCTAGAGAGAAGCGATTCCTTATACTGCTCCGCCATTAACTGTTCACACCTTTTTCTCTCTCTCCCCCCCCCCCCCCCCCCCCCTCCTTTCCACTTTTTTTTTTCTTCTTTTATAATTCCCCAACTAGGTCTTTTTTATTTTATTTTAGTTTAATTAGTTTCGATAGATAAATTTTTGTTAATTTCCTTAAAGAAAATAATAAAAACATGACAAAGACCTTAAAGTCGTTTTTTTTTTTGACAGGACAGTGACTCCGTCTTCAAGCTTCCGTTTTCAATTGGTCGTCACACTATTCCTCAACGGCGTTTTCCTTTTCTTTTTTCTTCTTCTTTCTTTTATACAAAAAAGTAATCTTTATACATTACTTTTTTTGTTAATGTATAATATATATTCTCCTGCACGCCAAATTTCTTCTTTTTTTTTTCTCTTTATTTTAGATATTTGATACACATTTTTCTAATATTTATTGATGATAATTAAATATAGAAGATTTCTCATGTTAATAAATATCCCATAACAAACATGTGAATCTGATCTTTAAATGGAAAATATTAATTAGTCAAAATTTTAACATAATTATTATACTTTGTGTAGTATATAAAAACGTACTGTATTTTTGTACGGAAAACAATATTTTGAGATAATGAGAATGGAATAAATAGTAATGATTGGGGGATGCTTTTTTTAGCAGAACATACACACATATATAATTGGAGAATGAGAAGATAACACGAATTATTTTAATTATAATAGCTTGTGTAGGAAGATGTAAATTGTAATTCTTTGTATACTTATACTTTGACTATGTTATGTGTTAAAACACCGTTTTGATTAATTTATGTGTCTATGACTAATCTATTGCTACTTAAAACAGTTGTCCGTTAGTGGTGGGGGTTAATAACGGGAAGGTGTATTCTTTTTTCTTAAGGCCTAAAATTAATATCTCTACCCATTAATTAAATTATAATTTTTTAATAATAAGAAAAAATTAGAAAAACGAAAGCAAAAAAAAAAAGAAAAAAAAAAAGAGAATTACATTTTATTATCGTCACGCGCTTGTGTCGCAGACGTATAAAACACGTGCCGTTGACAAAAGGTTGAACCGTTTGTGTGTGTAGTTTTTTTATAGGTGTGGCCGGTCAAGCAAGGCTAATTGAACTCTCTAGTCTAACTCATCGGTTGATCACTTTATTAGGGCCTCCTTTGAAGTCTTTAATCTAATCCTCATATTCCATCCTTTTTTTTTCCTCTTTATATATACATAATGTATTTTTGACCACCCCAAATAAAAGAACACAAATCTTCATATAATATTTAGTATTTATAACCAAAAAAAAAATCCAAGAAAAGAAAAACTGTTGTGAGTGCAAAATTTTATTTATTCAAATAGATTATGATAATAAATTTAAATTTAAGAAGACTCAAGAGGAGGCATAGTAAAAATTATAATACATGTATGTATTGAATTTTAAATTTAGGAAAATGATAGAAAATTTTATTTATAATTTATTCAGACACTAGAGTAATACATTTATGACAAAAATGATAAGATGTCTATTTTAAACATATTTTATAAGGTGGGTGAGAAGACTCCATCTCGTTTTAGTTTTTGGATCTTCTCTTCTTTTAAAACTTTTCTATACTTTATATAAGAATGGATTCTTGCCTTGAACTTTATATGGTCGACGGGATAAGGTCATTAGCTTTAATAATCGCTGAGATGGATGTGATTTTTGTAGTGGTCTTATGCATGTACTTTTACCATGTACTGTATCTGTATGTTGCGAGTTCACGTAGTTTTACGACATCTAATTTTAATGTAAAAAAAATGAGGATGAAACAGGATCATAAATACCAGTATAGACTGGACATGATATTGTTTGGGGTTAAATATTATCTTTAGAGATTGATGAATATAGATTACCGCAAATTAAAGTATAATTTAGTTTAGACAAATTTTTGTAGCTTTATACTAGTCATTTGCATCGATTTTTTTAAATGAATTACTAGTCATTTGCATCGATTTTTTTAAAGTGTATGGATCTGATTGTAGAAAGGTCTCGACAACTATATGGGTAAAGACCACATTCAACAGTCTTAAAAATATAACAGTAAGATTGTGTGATTATATTACCTAGTACAAGAAACACTTACAAATTTGTGACTAGAGTACCAAATATTCATTATTCCTCGAGTCAGTTGTCAATCTCTGATCATATGATAAATGTAACGTAACCTATTTACTTTTTAATTATGATGATTTTTAAGAAATTCTCACGCTTTAAAATTTTCACATGCACAAACACATATGTATTTACCCTTGCATTTTTGTTATAGTTTTATATATCTCATTTGCACTTGCTTTAGATAATGATATGATCAAGTCAATGTTTCTATATATGTTGTTAAATTGGTTTAAAATAGTTGTAAATCAAATCTAGTTAAAGAATCAAACCCTCTTTAGTCCATAAAATATAAAACGATGCGAGACTGATCCCTAATTAAAGATCGTGCATACAAATGAAGGCAGATTCTGATATTTTTACGGCTTCTAGGTCATTCTAGTAATTAATTATATTGATAGACCGCCATAGGAGAGAGCTTAATTCTAGTATATTGTTAATTAATTTTATAAATATCTAATTGTTGCAAACAAAAAAAAGTATTATTAGTTTACACTTTCGGTTTGACCGTAGTTTCGAAGTTAATGTCTGAAATGGACCTCTAGAATTGATGGATATTTGATAAAGTCTGCGTCAAATTCAGGGTGCAAATGGACCCACCTTGTGGTTACCTCTCCAACTCTCCCTTCATCCAATTATGCATCTCCGATTAACTATGTTCACTTAAGTATATTATTTAGTCTTGTACTATGTATAGTATTTATTTACAAACCGTGCATCATCATCATTATGTATAAACCAAATTGCTTAGACCATGGGCAACGGAGTATACTCGGCCCGTCCTCCGTATTTATTGGATTTAAATTTAATTGTTAAAAGCCCAATTTCGAAAAAACGGTTCTTATTTGGGGACGTTTTTCGTCCGTCTTCTTCGCCACGTGGTGTCGTCTGATTGGTTGTCTTCTTATCTAGGGTTAAAAAAAAAACTCATTTGCGAGACAAAACTTTCTCGAGTTCTTTCTTCTCTCTCGACGGCGACGACGAAGACGATACATCCTCGACGATTTGATGAAGCCGTTCCGTTCTTGTCACCGGAATTCCGTCCCCATATTAACGAAGCCGATCTTCTGTCGCATCCGAAGCCGGTCCGATCTTCTGTCCCGAAGCTTGTCCGGCGGTTCGATCTTCTCTCCCGAAGCGATCTTTCTCTGTCACCCGATGCTTGTCCGGCGGGTGAATCGTGCTAATTAAGGTTTGTCTTCTTCCCCCAATATTCGATTTAACCTTGATAGGCGCTGATTATCGAATTAGGGTTAGAGAATTGGGATTATCGAATTAGGGTTTTCGAATTAGGGTTTTCGAATTAGGGTTATTGAATTAGGGTTATTGAATTAGAGTTATTTTAGGGTTATTGAATTAGGGTTAATGATTTAGGTTTTGTTGCTTTGGTCTCGTTCTGTTTTTTCATGTGTTTGTTGGATCGTTTAGTCTCTGTGTGAAGATCGAGTTGTGTCTGTGTTTGTGTCTGTGTGAAGATCGAGTTGTGTCTGTGTCGTTTGTGTCTGTGTGAAGATCGAGTTGTGTCTGTGTCTCGGTCTTTCTTTTTTTTTAACATTGAGTTTGGTTAAACTTTGGTATTTTTGTGTTAATTGTTCAAGGATCAACATCTTGTGTCTCGGTCTTTTTTTTAAACATTGAGTTTGGTTAAACTTTTGTATTTTTGTCTTAATTGTTAAAGGATCAACATCTTTGTGTCATTCGTATGGTTTGTTCATAGTTTTTTTTTTTAACATTGAGTTTGGTTAAACTTTTGTTTTTTTTTTTCTTAATTCACAAAGTATTTTAGGTTTCTCAATTGGTAGTTGTAATGTGTACTTCTAATAAATTGTGATTGTTGTGTAGTTGGTTGTATTTAATTTTGGTGTGGTTTGTTCATAGTTTCTTGTTTAATTTTGTTAGTTGTAATGTGTACTTGTCATAAATTGTGATTAGACATTGGTTGTTTGGTCTTTAAGTTTTGCTACTTATTGCAAGTTAGCTTTTAACCCATAAATCTCTTTCATTTAGTAACCCTTTCTCACTTGTCATTCGCTTATCACTTCTCTTCTATACTCGCTTCTCTTCTCTTCTCTTCTCTTCGCATTCCTTCTCTTCTATACCCGCTTCTCTTCTCTTCTTTTCTCTTCTCTTCCTTATTCGTTTCTTCTTATGGATTCTACGAATCCCTTCTTTCAGTCTTCTTCTTACTTAAACTTGCTTAACAGTCAACAAGAAGGTGGGTTAAATGAAAGCTTTCGTTGGGAAAGTTATCCACCTTCTGGACAGAGCTCCCAACCTTCTCCTTACAGCTCCCAACCCTCTCCTCAAAGCTCCCAACCTTCTCCTCACAGCTCCCAACCTTCTCCTCACAGCTCACAAGAAACACCATTAGAGCGCAAGGAGAGAAAGACATGGACACCTGCTGATGATGAAGTCTTGATCTCCGCATGGCTCAACACTTCAAAAGATGCCATCGTTGCAAATCAACAAAAGGGAGGAAGCTTCTGGCAAAGGATTCAAAAATACTATGCTGACACTCCTCATGCTAGAAATGGTGGTGAACAGATGCTGGTAACACATTGCAAGCAGCGTTGGCACAAGATAAATGACCAAACTAACAAGTTCTGTGCGGCATTCGCAGCTGCTGAGAGACAGAACAGCTCTGGTCATTCTGAAAATGATATCATGATCAATGCACATGATATCTACTTCGCTGACCATAAGAAGAGATTTAATCTTGAACATTGTTGGTTTCGGTTAAGGTTTGAGCAGAAATTTCTATCCCTGAACACTATTAACACGCTCCCATCTCAGCCTGCAACAAAGAGGAAACAAGCTGCTGAAGGGTCACAATCATCAAGCTCCAATGTTGATGATCATGAGAAACGGCCAGAAGGGATCAAGGCTGCCAAGGCGAAGAGGAACAATGCTCAGTCCACAAACGTGAAGACTCTTGCTGAGTATAAGAGCATGTGGGATGTCAAGAAAGAGGAATTGGCATAATACTCCATAATATGATTGTCGAAGACGAACGACATACATACAGTTACCGAAACATTATTTCTGAATTTCAACACGGAGAACATGTGAATCAAACATTTATCGTTGGTGCCGCCGGTGTGGGTTCAAATTTCAGCAGTACGATTACTCGTCAAACAAGACTTCGGGATAAACAAGCTCATGATCAACTAAAACAATATTTGATTGAGCATATTTGGACAAACTTTGGACATCTTCCGGATAATGAAGTTTGATTTTAAAATTTCTATGAGTTGAATAAAATGTTTGTTTTTGTTTTGATGTTTTTATGTTATATTTTTAATGTTATTAATCTCTAAATTGTATGTTTTTGTATTTTCTTTCTTTAAATAATTAATCTTTAAACTTTCAAAATATTATTATTTTATTTGGGGGACCAAATACAAATACACCCCAATGCTCCTACTACAAATAAGAAACCCTCAAAATATTAGTATTAAATGTGGGGGACCAAAAAAAGTCCCACACCAATATGGATGGTCTTACAATGCATACATACAATGCATACATAAGGTGATGCATATGTAATATGTTACAATAATATGGTTTATTTCATTTCGTGACTCTTATTATCTGAAAGGGCAAAATTATGTTTACATTCTACGACTAATCGAAAAGCTTATTTCTCTATCACTTGAAGAAAAAGAAATATCTAAAGCTATAATAATGGAGTGTGTGTATTTATGTTACATGCTAACCTAATTGAGAAGTTCACAAAATTTCGAAGACATGTCTTTTATTTAGAAAAACAATTGAAAGAAGTGGTGAAAGCTTTCCAGTTATAATGGGTTGCCATTGTGATATTTCCTAATGAGAACCATTCCTTTTCTTAGCACCACTACTATAAATTTATTGGCAACATGGTTATAGAAAATAAAAATGAGGCGTGTCTCATGTGATGTTACATTCCACTTGTGTGCATTGTGCACGAGAGAGAGAACCAGTCGGACAAAATCCACTACTTTTTTTCTCTCTTACCCCCAAGTTCGTGCATCTAAGGTTAAAAATTATGGTTGAGTATATATATTAAAAATTTACAATAATATTTTAACTTCATTATAACCTTACGTACGCACTACATCATTGTTATTGTGTAGTCTCATAATCATCGTTACATATAAAAACATTTAGAATCTAGTTTGGATGAGAAAACTTTTATAGTCATCTATACCTAATTCCTTCATATTAATCATGAACTAGCACATTTTTTAAAATGGACAATTTAATGCCAATGCCCACAACTTATGCGCTTTGATATAGTCCATTTAACAATGATTTTTTTTAATTCATGTATCTCACCGTGCATTTCACTTTTTCCTTTATCTTCTTCTTTGAATGGGAGATTCTTCTCTACTCCTTTTTTCATGTGCACTAATTATGAAATCTCCATATAGTGTTCATCAAATACATAAAAACAAAAAAAAAGATACTAGTGAAGAAACTTCAAAGAAAATAAATATCAATTCGAACGGTCATAAACTACAAGCTTCTTATAAAATAATAACATTTGACAAATCGACAAGCTATACGTGGAATCTCGTCACTTTGTTGACATCCATTATAATTAAATCTAGTTAATATGGATAGATATGTTACATCATACATGGTATATCACTTTAATATATAGCGACTCTAATCATAATATATTCCAAATTGCTCTGATGTAATTCTCACCTTCGTCCGTTCCGATAAATGCAAAATGAATGTTGACAAAAAAAAAAGTATTTTCAAATCTGAATTAAAAAAATAATTATACAAAAAGGATTATATAGGAACAAAAATGGTATGGCACTGGATCGTGTCACGTATTTTTAACAGACGTGAGTTTAAAGAATGGGATAATTATAAGTTCACACCAAATTTCACCCGATGCATGCTTTTCTTTTTTATGTATATTTGTGCGTATGCGTACGCATAAATATTAAATCAACCACTCTCGTTTAATGTGGCTTTACAAATTACAACTTGAACTTTTTATAAGGTTTTTTGAAGGAAAACAAAAAAACAAAATAAAAGATGCTGATGAAACCACAAAATGAATGGTACAAATTGAACATTGGGCTTACAGCTTTTATTTGTATGCAAGTTAGGAGCCAAGAGCAAAATAATAAAAGCAACAGAACTGAAATTGTCATTGAATTGACCAAACGAGGAGGGAGAACAAGAAAAAAAAAAAGTCATTTCTTGGGAAATATATCATTGACAAAACAAAACGTAGCTATAGGCCCAGCGCCTAATCCTGTAATCCATATTATCCAAATGTTGAAATTTTATTTAGATCTATTTATTAGAAAAGACTGTTGTAGACTTGTAGTTACAAAAAATAAATGAAATGCGTGTTGCATACACATATCATTTATTATAAAACGGAAAATGAAATGTAAATGGGACAATTTTTCTAAGCAACTAATATAGTACAAGTTTTCTTCTTTGGCACTCAATATTTATTCTCAAGTCAATTAAAGCTGTTATGTTCGTTCGTATACAGAAAAAAAAAAACAGATGGTCCAACACAACGAGTCGAGGTAATTTTGACCCCAACACTTCGTTTTCAATTCAGATCGAGCAGCACATTCATTATTTCTATCGACTTAAAAACTGTTAACATTGTGATGGCTTGTTGTTTATAGATATTGGGCTGAATTTGTGTATTAGCTTCAAGGCCCAATAGTTTTTTTTCTTGTTGGTGTAATTCAGATTGTTTTGGGGTATCAAGAATATAGAACCCAACTATAAATTGCAGTCAGATAATAATTTACTAACTAGGTAACAACCCGCACTATATGCAGGATAAATTGATTTAAAGAAAATTATTATAAGTAAAATTATTATTCTAGAACCAATATTTGTTGTGTCAAACATAATATGTAACTAAAGTTTTTTATTTATTTATTTAAATCTGCGTTTTTTAGTGTAAAAAATATGTTTCACCAGTAAAATCTTTAAATATGTAAAAGAAAATATTGATAAAATATTATTATTTATTGCAACATGTCTTTTGTGTGGTTTAAAAATCAAATTCATATCTCTTATGTTTTATTTTGTAATCATAACAATTTTGCATGTTTATTATGTAACTATAACAATATATACTAAATTACTCGGTAATTTAATTATTTAATTTTATTATATGTTAGTAACAATCAGATTTAAACTAAATTTTTTGAAGATAATCTAATTTATTGATTTAATATTGGGCAATTGTCATGAATACCATCATTTTAAGTTTCTGGGTCAAAAATACCATAAGCCTAAACAATTTTCATTTCTAACATTTTTCATTAAACTATTTGACGAAAATACCCCTCTTACTTCTCAAACCCTCATTGTTTCCAAATCGCTTCTCGTTGCCTCCCTTCACTCAAAAAAATAGATACGGTGGTTGATGGATTCTCGCCACCTCGCCGGATTCTCATCGCATCACCGGTATATCTCACCGGAAACTCGTCGCATCACCGGTCTATCTCGCCGGATTCTCGTTGCATCACCAATCTATCTCGCCGGATTCCCGTCGCATCATCGGTCTATCTCACCGGATTTTCACCGCTTCGCCGGTATGCTGTTGTCTTGCTTCGTCTTAGAGGTCTCCTCAATTCGATTCGCATCGCCCTAGCCACCACCATCCTTATGCCTCGTTTCGGCCTTGCTTTGCCTCATCGTCATTGCGATTTGTATTTGAGGTTCTTCTTCTTCGTTGATCAATCTTCTCCACACAACGCTTTAGCATTGGTCATTGCAGTTTATAGGTAAGATTCATTTCATTCTCTTTCTATTGTAGAAATTGAAAACACCATAAGATTTATGTGTGTGTGTGTGTGATTTTGACTTTACTAAATCCACAAAAACCTAAACCTATTGGGTGCAAAATTTTGTAGATTCTTATGGTTTCTACTAAAATTTATCTGTTGTGGATTGTCTTCGTCATGTAATGATTTGTTCTTCCTAAACATGTAAATTGTTGTGGATTTTCTTATCTGTGTAACAATGGTGATGCTAGTTTTGTTAGATACAATGCTAGTTTTGTTAGCTAGAGTTTGGTTGATGGTAGTTATTATTCAGTTGCATTATACTTTATTCCATTGGTGTTGTCTTTTCTAACTATAACTTTGCTTAGTGTACTTGACTTGGTCGTTTTAATGTTGCATAGAAAAGTTAATTATAAGTGTCATTGTGATGAGTCTTGCAACTGGATGTTCATGTTGCTTATTGAGATGGTTTTGTGTCATTCTAGTTGGATTAACCAGTGAAGTTACATGCTTGATTTGATCATTCAAGAAGAACTACTTACAACTTGGATTAGCTTATACATGTCACAGTTATACAATTTGGATTTGCTTATGTTTCAGTTTACTTTATCTTTATACATTAAGCTTGGTTTGCTGACATGGTTTAGTGTTTTCGTGTTCATAACTGACTACTGTAGATTTCTTGTTTGTTGAAAATTTGGGAAGCACTGTTGAAATTTTAGGAAGACTTTCATAATACGATATGTTTCATAATGAAAATTTGGCTCTTTGTGGCCAATGGTTTTGCTTCCTGCTTACTCATGAAGCTATTCATATCATGTAGTTTCTCACATAAACGTTGATTGGATTAAGATTTTTGAAAATTGGGAAGCACTGATGAACATTCAGGAAATGATCTTTGTATTTTATGATGATTTTCCTGACACCATCTGTGTTTTTTGTTAATTTAGAAACTTACATTGATTGAAAGATGGTTTCTTGTGACTACTTTTTGTGCTTTCTGCTAACTCATGAAGTCATTCATACCATGTGGTTTCTCACATAAACGTTGATTGATTAAGATAGTTGAAAATTGAGAAACATTGTCGAAGATTCAGGAAATGATCTATATATTTTAGGATGATTTTCCTGACACGATCAGTTTACAAACTACGATTGCATCAAAGAAGTCAAAGCATACTTAACTTTTTGTTTGTTTTCATCTATCTAGGATTGTATAATGTTTGAGATGACGTTAATGAATAACAGTTTCAATAACTTTCTTCCAATATTTAGTTATTTTCATTTAGGAAAGACTAATTGAAATTTAGGAAGGAATCCTTGAAATTTAGGAAGGAATCCTTAGCATTTAGGAAGACCTTTTGGATTTTTCTCCATCGTTAAACAATACAATTATACCTCAAGTTAAAATTCTACTATATAGGTAAAACACGAGGATGTGAACAAATTTCAATCACTATCCCTCACTAATGAGTAATATGTTATACAGTGAGGTAAGAAGATAAACAAAGATTTAAAATTACATTTCTTTAAATTTAGGGAGGATTTTCTAATGTTTAGGAAGACATTCTTGAATTTAGGAAGGTCTTCCACAATGACATGCATTCAAACTTCCACACAATTGTCCATTTTCTTATCTTCATCATCAACTCTGCTTTGTCCTTGAAATATTAGCGATCATGTATATCATCAAACACTTGAGTGTAATGACACATCCACTTAGTCGATAAAAATCCTACAAACATAAACACATATAAGTAAAAAACCAATTTATGAATGCCTTCCTAACTCGTAAAGACTATATATCTTACTGTTATAGTCATACCATCTCCTCTTCATTCAATATCTACTAGAGAAACACAAAAGAATATATATATGAGAACTAAAAGCATATTAAGCACAAAGAAATTTTTAACTCTATATTCCATAACCTTTACTCACAGCAACAACTATTGCAAAAAGCATTTGTGTATTGTTGATACTCCCATCGAGTAAATGTCATTCTTAGCACATATAGATACAAACACCAAATCTCTTTCAAACATGTAAGTGGTTTGGTAGCTGGTGAGAAGAGATATTGGAGTGACTACAATATTGTCCCTATTGATACAAGAACAAAAGGAAAGGATTATATGCATTTAACTAAATGTGGTTTACATGACTCACATCTTCTCTACCAGTATGTACAATCTTTATAAACATAACTCAACTCTAAAACTATAATACACGAAGATCACATCACAATTAAACTAGTTTTGCAACACTAGCAGTTTTATTAATTACCTTGAAACCCCCAAAAAAACACTTCCAGAATAATGTGTGTCATTAGCTAAAGGATTCAAAAACTACACAAGAATTTTATAAACAACAAATTTTGTAAAATTTTAGAATGAAGCACAAAATACTATTCAATAAAGCAATCAAATGGTAAAATCAAGCAATCAGAGCATAGAGAATACCTTATCATTAATTTATCTCCGATGATAACGCAAACACTGCAACCACCAAATTAATCACCACCGTTGTTGTCTTGTACGGGAGTGTCATCGGATCTAGACACAGTGATGGCCTTGGAACAGTCATTTTTGTCGATTTCGACTTTGAATTCGATAGATTCATCAACATCGATATCAAAACTCTCAGATCTGATGGTGAATTGGAGAATGAATAAATCGTTGTTGCCGGCGTCGATGAAACCAAAGAGATGTCAAACAAATTGACGAAGTTGGAGGAATACAAAGATGAATGATGTCGGAGGAAGACGGAGACGAACGATGTCAAAGATAGATGGAGCCGTCAGAACTCGTCGGAGATGATGAATCACGATGACAATACTTAGAGAGGGTTTGAGAACGAAATCCAAAAGCTTCACTCACGTTGGTTTATAACATAGGGATATAATGGTCTTTTAATTTAATAAATAATGGTATTAGTGGAAAAATAAGTAATGGATGGTAAATTAGGAACTAAAACTAGGTTTGATGGTATTCTGGGGCATTTCTCTTTAATATTTGTGATTAGGCTATTTAAATCTTTTGAGTTAGTCGGTTTGTTAATATTTTCTATAAATAACAGATTATTACCGAAATAACTATTATGAAAAAATTAATAAAATTTCAAAATCAACGTATTCGTGTAAGAATACATTTCACCCGTGAATTATGTGAACGTGGTAAAGAAAATATTTATAAAATGTTACAATTTATGGAAATATATATTTTTGTGTGCTTTAAAAATCAAATTTTTATATTTATGGTTAATCGAGTAACTATAGCAATTTTTCACAATCTAATAATCACTCATTTTAAATATATTATGAATTTTTTTAGGTATTAAGTTTATTTATAATGATAAGGATTATTGTCTCATTCCTTTTTAATAGCACATAGATTAATGTACAATTAGAACGTATATTCTTATTCGGTTATCGATATTTTCATTTTTTAATGAATAATCATACTAAGTGTTGAGATTAATTAGTTTACATACTTAGATATATATAAATAATCACACATCGTGATATCCCCAAATTTTTTATTATTTTTATATTTATTTATGAATATATATAAATCTATATTTATTGGGAATTAAGTTTCCTTTTATGAGTTATAGATAATTCAGGGGTAATATATTTCTTTTTATAATCAATTATAATAAGTTAATATAACTATTGAAAGCTTGTTATTTAAATTATTATGGTAATAATACTAACATAAAAATAATATTTTTAATATGATTTTGCTAATAAGTTATATGTTCTTTATTTTTATTAACTTTATATGTTTTTATAGCCTTTTTAGAATCTTTTACATATATTGGTTTTAAAAATAATATAACTTTGACTTGTATATTTGTAAGTAAATTTTAGTGAAATTTTGACTTAAAATAGTATGTAATTATTTAATTAGTTTTAATATGTGATATTTAAATTTGTGTGAGAATTGATGACATATCTAATTATTATTCAGTTAATTGTTTTTTTAAAATATAATGGCATGTTAATGTAATTAGGTAAAAAATTTAAGGTTTTTTTGTTAAATGTGTCTCGAGCTCTCTGGCGGCAACACATCAGTTTTTTTAAGAAAATATTTTTCTATTAATATATAGGGGATAACATTTGACAAAGAGAATGATGTATTCAATCATCTTTTTAATATGCTTTCGAAACCTTTTTCCATTTTTTCTTTTACTGAAGATATATAGATAATCGCATTAGCTATAGTTACCGCATTAGCTATATTTACAATATTTTACCCCTTATTTAACATGAATTATTTAAATTCAAAATTTCCTGTCCATTGAAATAAATGTTATAGATAGCCGATGTTGAAGATGGTATTAAAAGTCATTGCATACAAAATTTAAATAAGTAGGACGTTTTTGTAGTTAGATTTAAAACAATTAAATCTGGGGTTTTCTATATGACGTGGAATATATATGGAAAGCTTGTGCAAATGGTAGGTAGGGAAAACTTGGAGTCTCCAACAACAAGGTTTGGTGGAAACTGCGGATGAGACTAATTAGTCTTTTACAACGATTATATCTGAATCATTATGAGACTTACCGAACCTGTGATTAGTTTTTCTTTAACTGAACCTAATTTATGAATTCGTTACTAACACATTCAATTGAATAAATAATATAATATATAAGCGCACAACACACACACACAAATGTAAATCAAACAAAACACAGACAAGATACCGAGGAAAAAGGATTGCAGAACAATAGTATGAATTAATTAACTCATCTCAGAATTATTAAAGCTCATCATTGTCCTTTCACTAGCGGCACAACAGTAACATTCCAAATAAAGCGAAGAGATGGTACACTGATTCTCTAAGCGAAATAAAAGTCTACCACACACGAAAATAAAATAAAAACAAATAATATGATTTTTTTAAACTCATATACGCCAAATCTCTAAACTTTCATAAAACAATGATAATGTTCATCAGTACCTATGTTTATAGTTATACCAGTAAAAAGTTAGCTATCATGCATGAGGTGAAACATATTTGGTGACTTTGAAATTTTGGGACTAAAATAATATCATTTATGAACTGTCAACATAAGAAATCTAGTTATAACTACGCACATGGGAGGTGCCAAATCTTTTTACATTTTACATTAGATTAGACCTCGTTGGTAGGTACGCTACAGTGTGTTGCGTTTTAAAGTGTGTGTACATGTAATTATGTATATATATGCATATATAGCGCACGCACGAAAGGTATGTACACGTACGAGATACCCGTGAGTCAATAAACCAAAAGAGTTCGAGTGATTGGGTGACACGTGCGAGGTTCTCCACTCCAGATGTTTCATCAAAGTTTTGTCGTAATCCTTCTACTATTAACTCATCGTTAGCTGCGTGGATTCTCCTCCTCCAATATTTTACATCTTCTTCTATAAGTAGCTAGGGTTCCTTCTTCATTAAAATATCTTTCTATCTAGTAACCAGTAGAATAATAATATTGGGATGGGTTATATATATGGTCGACATCAGAAGATGGAGATGAAGAGTTATTGGATTCGATGCTAGGTTTGTCAAAGTGAGCAATCTTATGTGTTCTCATCTTTGTTTCGTTGTCTGTTCGACCTTGGCCTCGATCTCTCCTTCAAAACCCTAATTCTACAATTTCTTAACCCTTATCTTTTATGCCCTTCAGAGGCTTCCTTTCTATGGTCTTATCTTTATCTTTACATGGTATCTAACTGTGATTTATCATCCGGAAACGATGAAACGTTGAGTTTCTGATGAGGGTTCTTTTGTAGGTTTAACACTGTCTATGTATGCTAAAGTCTTTATGTTCGTAAAATAGGGATTTTATTTCTTATACATAAAACTCTAGATTATTAATTATAGGCATACATATTTTCTGATGCTATGCAATTTTCAATCGTATATTTACATGAAGAACCTAACGACATATAGAATATACATGTAATTGAAAAGCAGTTGGTTGATTCGGTTAGAGGGAAAATGTTTTCCTATTGGATGTAATATAAATACATGAGCATATATACGCTTATAGGTATACACGTTTATAGAACATATTAACGTACATATAGCTACTAGATATATACATATACTTATTTGAATCTGCATAACGCAAAACTATGAGCATCCATATATATGTATATGCATGATTTCATATCGTACGTATATCATAGAATGACAAGAAAAAGGTAGGCATATTTTTATATTATATATACGAATTTAACTAAACATGTTTTATATTGTTTCTAATCTATCTGGAGATGGGGATTTCTCAAAACTCTTACACAGAACAAAAGTACAGCATATTAATAAGAGTCGTTACTTCCTAAGGAGTGAAAGTTTGCAATTGGTGTTTATTTTGTTCCGTAGAGCTTAGTTATTTGTGATTTAAATAAATTAGAAAGTGTTGATGGTAAAGCCAAAGCCAAGGTCGAACAGACAACGAAAAGAAGATGGAACCAGATCGGGACTGCTCCTTTGACAAGTGTTTGCACTGAATTCAATAACTTTGCTCGGCTTAGTTTTTTACATGTAATTATATATATGTGCATGGTTCGATGAAGTGGAATACTTAAGATCATTTTTGTAATAAAGAAAAATAAAATTAAAAGAAGAGGATCGGAAGATCGAGGCATATGGACCTCAAACACTACCAACCCCCAAAAAACCTAAAGCCAAACCAAACTCGTATCTCTTTGTTTGTCTCTTTGTCTACTACGCTCTAAAACCCTTCGGGTAGGTGTGTCTTCGACGCGTGATTCATGTCTTCCCACCATTACTTTAATTTACATTGTTTTTTAGTAACATTAAATAATAAATTTAATGTATCATGTTATATTTCTTTTGTTTGTTAAGTAGCTCGATTTTTGCATCTATTTTTAATAATGAATCTCGACGGGGTAGGTTAAAGGGACTCTCCCGCCTTGTTCTTTGGAAGTTTGTATGCAGATTGCAAGCAGATCGTTTAAACGAATTAAATCAAACAGTTTTTTTTTTTATGATAATTTTTCCCACTAAATATTACTCTCTACATTTTATATTACTTGTTGGTAATTTCATACATAAATTTTTTTTTTTAAATTATATTCTTCAATAATACACCAATTCATTTGTTATAAATAATTAATAAGTTTAAAATAAAAAATAAAATTAAAAAATTGATTGATAAAATTGCATCATAAATACAAAATGACAAATAATTCTAACTTTAAAACAATAACTAAAAAACCAGAGAAAATAAGTGAAGTTATATAATGTGAACTATGTTTCGGTAATCTAGCTATCATAATTCTTCTTTTTTTTGTACATATATAATTTTTGATACAGGCTTGCAATAATCTATCAGAATTCTTGAGTAAATTCAATAAAACTACCTTTAACAAAAAAAAAACAAAAAACAGAATCAATAAAACTATCCCAAGCCGAGAAACTAATTAAAGAAGAACAAAACGATGCCAAGAAGGTTATAGTTGCGTGCAATACATATAAACTGAGTTTTGTAAATTTTGGATTATACGATATTACTATATACTCTCTCTCTCTTTCTTAAAGATTGATGTTGTGACACTTGCACATATATTACAAAAAAAGTTAAAGTTTTATTTATAAATTAATTTATAATTATATTTTGGTAGAAAAATAAAACCTAAACTTTAGATAACATGATATGTGGAAAAAACATAAAATAAAGAAATTATTTAAAATTTTTAAATTTACAACATCAATATTTTAAGAACAAAAAAATACCTAAAACATCAATCTATTAAGAACATAAGGAATATTTTTGTTAATGTTATCGATATTTAATACGTTTTATTTTATTATCTAATTATTACATCTTTCTTCCTTTTCATGAATGCAAGGCAGATGTAGTTGAATAGGAAACATAATCATTAGCGATCAAGATAGAAAGCATCTTATGGTAGCTCTAAATATGTGCCGCCAAGAAAACTGAAACCAATATTCCCATTTTCAACATTTCACATGCCTCCGTATATATATAAAAAAAACTCTTCCACACTGTCGAAAATATTAATACCAAAGAAGTTTCATTGGGTAAACATTAAAGTATGAAACAAATTAAATAGTGATAATCAAAATTACTAGTCCAAAAAAGGTTTCGATACATAACATAAAATTATGGTAGATGTTAATTATCTGAGTCAATGAACTTCAATAGAAGTGAATACTGTTTTGCAATGTGTGGAAATGAAACATTGTTAACTTATTTATATATTTAATAGTTGAATAAGAGAATGAACTATCTTATTCAAGTAATAAATATAGTGACATATCATTTTCAAGTATTAAATATAGTAAATTCTTGAACAACATGTATGTAGTGAATATAAACATTAAATGGCATATGTAAGTTGTGTACTGGTGTAATATGTAAGTTGTAAGTTGTGTACATGTTGTTATTTTCAGTTGTGTACTGGTGTAATATTTCTTTATATATATTTTCATGTGGAATATATCTACACGTGTATCTAATATACAATTTTTAATCTACTAATTTCAACAAAATCTGTCATGTCCTTTAAGAATATATATTTTAGCTAATTTAACAGAATTAAACCTTCATTTAAACAATTAATTATTGGAGTAACCGAAATATTTTTCGGGGCAGATCAGTGAGAACATGTGTATAAACATATATTCCCTCCGTTTCAAAATATAGGATGTTTTAAGCAAAGCACGCATATTAAGAAGTCTTTACTTTTAATAAGTTCAACCAATCAGAAACAACACTGCATAATATAAAATACAAAACTAATCTAAAAGTTGCATTGAAATTTGAAAGCATCCTATATTATGAAACAAAAAATTTCTCCAAAACATCTTATATTTTGAAACGGAGGGAGTATTAAACTAGAGTATGATCCGCGGGGTAAATTTATTTTTGTTAATGTACTATTTTAATACTAATTTTGCTAATATACTCTTTTGTTAATTATAATGATTTAGTATATAAACCGTGGTATACCCCACAACATTTTTTGTTGAACACAATCTTAATTAAATCAGTTTGATTTGACATATTTTATATTGGTGTTGTTAAAATAGTAAAATGAGGATTAAACCATATTGAAATATCATATTACTAAAAGTTTTATTTTTTAGTATTATCAGTTCAATCCTGTAATGTCATATAACCCGTTATGTAATATAACTCGTTTATGTTATTTTAAAATTTTAATATGTTGAAATATTCATCATTTAAAACTTTTTATTAAGTTTAGATATATTAGTTATAAAATTATAAACTTCTTAAAATTTGATAATTTACTATATACGGAAATTTACTATATATGTATATTGAACACACACTTTTTATACTAATTAAGTAATATATGTTTGTTTAAAAAAATTTAATTCACAATATATGCAGGAAAAATACATATTTTTTATTAATTTTATGTATTATATGATGATTCACTACCTTTAAAATTTAAAATCCAAAAAAGATGATAGGAAAGATTTTTTTTAATCTGGATATTTAAAATATTTTAATTGTATTTGGTTATAAAGATAGTCAAAAGAGTTAACTAAACTTGTTTGGATATGAATATAAACATTAAATGGCATTCAATGGTAAATATTTTCATAAACATATTTTTGAGCAAAAAGTGCTGTAAAAATACTAGTATAAATTGTATGAGCTTTTAATTTAAAATCACACTTTCTATATTTCCCATAGGAGATATTTCTCCCTTCTAATACATCACTCAGGCCCAAAAATAATCGATTTTCTGACTGCAAATATGATTCTAATGCATGCATATATAAATCACAAGTTCACAACATTCATTATATTTGAACGCTTTTGAGTGAGTGATGTTTTTGTAGGAAAAAAGTGGTCAATAATACCAAAAAAATTAGCAAAAAATCTATAAAAAAAAAAAAAACAAGAAGAAAGAGAAGTAGGAAAAAGAGTACTGGTTTACAAAAGAGTGCAGCTAGCTACCACCAATGTGTTTGACGTCAGTTTCACTTTCAACTAACAATACCCTTCTCATATGGTCTTCTTCGATGAAGTTAGGTAGGCTGCGTCTGTCAAGGCCCATTAGCCCAACTATACTCATTATACACTTTTAATTACACTTTGGTACATTAACAAATTGTTTAGGTGAAACAGAGAAATATTTAATTATAATTAATTTAAATGTATTTAAATATTTAATACTATAGTCATCTTTTTCATTTCATTTTATTTTAGTTAAAATGACTAAAATTGTCGAAGAGATTCCAAATTAATTTAGGTGCCATTTTTCTTTCCCACTTTTCACTAAAACTACTATACAAATTTTCGTAAATATAAATTTTAACAACAAGTATTTTAATTATTGGTTGAAACATGTTTTTGTTTACGTAAATTTTCAGATATAACTACAGAAAAAGATAGATTTGAAATATGTAATAAGTAAAAATATCTTTGTGCTATTCACCCCGATTTTTGGGCGCCGAGGCGTTACTTTGCTTGTTCTGCCTCCACAAGTAAAAGTATTTGTCATTTTCATTATTCAAAAACCACGTGTCATGTCATGATCATGGACATGACCGTCCATTTGATCGCAGCCGCCCAATGTTAAAATATCTAAAGATTGTGTGGATAATATCTTGCTTTGTTGCTATGTTCCGGAACGTTCTTGAGACAAGATATTTTTGGAGACCTCGAAAACTTCTAGAACTTGCTTTTGTAAGAATCTTGTTACATATAACCGCCATTGGAACTCAACTCCTGTTTTTATATAAACCCCCCAAACAAAAGCTTACAACTAATATATCATCTCGTGAATATGCGTTGATCAGATTACATATATAGAGAATATATATATACGTAAGTAACCAATGGAAGGTGGCATTAAGCAAACGTCGTCGTATTACGAGATTCTTGGCGTTGCCGTTGACTCTTCGGCGGAGCAGATACGCCGGGCGTATCATAAGCTTGCTATGAAATGGCATCCTGATCGGTGGACGAATGATCCTTTTGGAGCTGGGGAAGCTAAACGAAGGTTCCAGCAGATTCAAGAAGCTTATTCAGGTAAAGATCTGTTCAGACTTTGTTTTGAGGTTTCTTGTTGTTGCCCGAGTGACTGACATTGTTTTCTTGGGATGTTTTAGTGTTGTCGGATCAGAGGAAACGAAGTTTTTATGATGCTGGACTCTATGATTCTGGAGAAGATGAGGTATGGTTACTTCAATTGAGGTTTTGATATATTCGTAAATTGTTTTTTTCATCACAAATCTGATTGGTTTTGTGTTTTTTTTTTGCTCTAAAGGGATACTTTGATTTTGTTCAAGAGATGGTTTCACTCATGGTTCAAACTAGAAGAGAGGTACATCTCAACTTTAGCACCTGATTTGGAGACCTTCCACTGTTTCTTCTCACACACGTTAACGGTGTAATAATGTTGGCGTGCAGGAAAAGCAATACAGCTTGGAAGAGCTGCAGACTATGGTCGATGACATGGTCTGTGAGTTCCAATCAGAACCATTGTTCCAGAACCAATCAGTGGAAATGAATTTCGACCTAAACCAACCCGTTGATTGGCATTCACAGATGTCTGTACCGCTTTCAAGCTTTGACTTCTATCCGCAGAGCAGCTACTAAACTAGATCCATTTGGGGAAGCAATAATATGAAACTCTCATATTTTGATTTAGATTTCTTGGAGACTCCGACCCGTGACTAATGAAGGATCAATGTCCCGGGTTTTTTCAGCTGATGGACTGGCTTCAAAATCTCAACTACTCTACTGTGACTTCTGGTACACGAAGTAGAATTTGTTCTAGGGTTTTCACGTTTTGTTGTTTGGAAATTTTGCTAGGTTTAAGAAGCATTGGTTTGTAATTGCGTTTTTCTAATGCTTCTGTACTCTAGTAAAAACTTCTTTTCATGTACCGAAATAATGTCATTTGGAAAAGAAAAAAATCTTTAGAAAAGAAAAGAGGAAGAAGCAAGTCAAGCAATGGCGAACATATAGAGCCCAAGTGCCCAATCATCGTTTTTACTTTTCAGTTTAACCTTAAATTGGATCCAAGTCTTTTTACTCCGGCCCATTGAGTCGGTCAATCATCAATGTACATATCCCTTTTCCAGTTTTATTCCAGTTTTAGAATATACAAGTATAATTTTCTTAACATTAAATAAGACCGTAATAAAATAAAGCATAGTCGGTGGCCGTATTTATTATAATGATTAGTCAACGTATTCATTTGCATGTGCAATGGTTAACCAAAAGCAGTGTTAAAAAAGCGGTTTAGGCGGCCGTCTACGCGCTAGACGGTTAGCAAGTGCCTAGATAACCGTGTAAACCGCTTAAAATTACATTAATTTAATTTTAATATTTATTTTTTATTTTTAATTATATATATTTAAATTATTAAATTTTATATCTGTATACGTATTATAAATATTTATATTGTTAATATAACTTAAATAAATGTATTTTTCTTACTTTTGTTTATAATTTATAATTTTTTATTTTTCTAACATATATTTGTACATAATTATATATATATAATGTTTTATATTGTAAACGCCTAAACCGCCTAAAAACTGTCTAGGCTCCGATTAGGCTTTCTAGGCGCTAGGCGCTGGGTCACCGCCCAAATACCGCCTAACGCTTTCTTGAACACTGACCAAAAGAACCAAGTTATGGGATACAAGGACAGAGACGCTGTGTTCATAGCCTTCCCCAAATTATTATCCCCTTAAATTCATAACGTGAGTCCAATGGTTTGAATCCTATACTAGAAGACTTCTTTCTATGAATGAAGCAGCAAAAAAGATGTTTTTCTCTCTGGGCGATTTCTTCGAAGAACGCCCCTTCTCTTTCAATTTCTTGTCTCCGATCTACTGTAAGATCAGGAGTTTGTTTCCGTCCACAAATCCTTCCGTTTCTTCACTGGGGATTCATGTCGGCGGTTATTTTCTGTCAATTAACATTGACAGTTTGTCTCTCCCAAAATTTACGGGAGATAACCGCCACATAAAACCGCCTTGGTTAAACTATAAAATCACACCATTCCCTCGCTTTTTCTCGATCAACTACCCGATTTCCATTGTTTACTTCAATCACCCGCCAAATATGAGTGACAATATCCGAAAATCTGTCCAAGATCTTACCTTGGGCATTGACGATGCCCCGATCTCGCTTCCACCGGAGTTTCTTTCACGAGCGATCTCCGTCAACCATCATACTCTGGTGGTCACACCGGTCAACCCCCGGAAGCAAAACTTGCGAGCACTGATCCGGCAGATGCCACGAGTCTGGGGCTTTCCTGATGAATGCGTAGGACGCATTCTGGAGGGTGGGAGAGCGCAGTTTCGTTTTCAGTCTGAAGATACTCTGAATTTGGTGCTCCGTAGAGGCCCTTGGTCTTTTGGTGATTGGATGGTTACCACTCATCGATGGTATCCTAACATAAGCGAGGCTAATATGAAGATCATACCATTCTGGGTTCAGATTCAAGGTATTCCTACTCTTTGCTTAACCAATGATATGGCTAGGTGGGTAGGAATAAGATAGGATATGTCTCGGAAGTAGATTACAATGAGAATAAGATGCAAGTAGGGGCTGTCCGTGTTAAGATAGACTGGAATGTTGATGATCCTTTGCGCTTTCAAAAGAATATTCAATTCATTGCTGGTGAGAACACGATAATCAAGTTCCGTTATGAGCGACTACGCAATTTCTGTACAAAATGCGGTTCTCTCAAACACGATGTCAAGGAATGCACCCTTGATTTTGATGATTCCGACCCAGAGGATCCAGGCAGTGAAAGTGATGACGAGAATCACGATAAGGGTGACAAAGATATGTCCAAGGCAAACACTCTACCATCTGTTGACCCTGCAAATCTGATTCCAGGGCTAAACATGCCACCACCACCACCAGTACCTGTTCAGGGGAATGTTTCGTATAGAATGGTGAATAAGTGTCTCCCAAGTGCTCTTGTGGATAACGATCTGATGGTTGAATGCACACGCTATTTGAAGGCAAAACAGGTGGCACATATTGCAGAACCCTATGAACCACAAGCCTATCTTGATGGTAAGTCTGATGATGCACAACCAGAGTTCGTGTTCATGAAACGTAAACGAGTTCAGTTTGAGGCATCTTTTAACAGAGCCGAAGCAGCGGAGGAGTTGGTGGTCCTGAACCAACTCCGAAAGAAGACTCATCGCACTGTTTCTGTTGGTTCTTGCTCTGTGAACAATGGTTTCGACGGAGGCGCGGGGGGCCCGGTACCCCCACGGTTCCCAATATGAAGATCCTTTCATGGAATTGCCAAGGCGTCGGCCCTTCTCTAACGTCTTCGCGTATTAAAAAGCTATATCTAACTACTAAGTGTGATTTGCTCTTTCTTTCTGAAACTCTAAACAATAATGATGTAATATATAAGCTTAAGGATGATCTAGGTTTTTCTAATGTTTTAATTCAACCCCCTCAAGGTAGGAGTGGAGGTTTATGTTTATTCTGGAATGCTAATGTTGTTCTTTCCTTGATCTCACAAGATGAGAGACTTATTGATGTAATGGTGGATCATAATAATATTAAGTTCTACTTGTCTTGTGTGTATGGTCACCCTGTCTCTACTGAAAGACATCATTTATGGGAACGATTTGAACACCTAGCGATATCACGTAATGAACCATGGATACTAATTGGAGATTTTAACGAAATTGTAAGTAACAGAGAGAAGATTGGAGGTCCTCTTCGAGATGAATGGACATTCCGTGATTTCAGACATATGTTGGCAGTGTGTGATCTTCAGGACATACGTTCATGAGGGAATACTTTCTCTTGGGTTGGTGAACGTCACAACCACACGATACAATGCTGCTTGGATAGGGCTATGTTTAACTCACCAGGGTCTGCCTTCTTCCCAAATGCAGAAGCTCAGTTTCTTGATTTTGCTGGTTCAGACCACAGGCCTATTCTACTCGACCTCAATGATATAATAAGACACAAGCGCCAAATTTTTTATTTTGATAAACGTCTTTTAGACGCTCCAAACTTTCAAGAAGTCGTTAAAGATGGATGGCTCGCGAGTGATGAAAATGCAGACATTCCAATCACTGAGAGAATTAAAAACTGCAGACGCAGTATGGCAGCATTAAAACGAGAACATCGACTAAATTCAGAGGAACGAATCACTAATCTTCAAACAAGATTAAACTTTGCAATGGAGAGTTTCAATCCACAGATACGGAATACTATTCCTTTTTTGCAAGATGATCTAACTAAGGCTTATAGTGATGAGGAGAAACACTGGCAACAAAAGAGCAGGAATCAATGGATGACTTCTGGAGATCAAAATACCAATTTTTTCCACGCTTGTGCAAAAACAAGATTTGCAAAAAACTGGATCACTTCTATATCTGATGACCAAGGGAATTTATATCAAGGAGATAAGGATATTGGCGATCATGCTCAAAGCTTTTTCTCAAAAATATTTGAAACAGCTAATCATCAAGTCACACCCTCGGTGTTTGCGGATTTCATTCCCAAAGTCTCTGATGAGGCAAATAAGAGACTAACACGAGTGTTCACAGGTGAGGAGATATACGATGCAATTTGTTCAATTGGTGATGATCGAGCACCAGGACCAGACGGCTTAACTGCAAGATTCTACAAATCTTGTTGGGAAACAGTCGGACCACAAGTCATACAAGAGGTGCAAAGTTTTTTCGAAACTTCAACATTGAAACAGAGCATAAACCATACCAACATTTGTATGATACCAAAAATTGAAAATCCTCAAACACTCTCAGACTACCGGCCAATAGCATTATGTAATGTGCTATATAAAATAATTTCTAAATGTTTGGTTCATCGTTTAAAACCACACCTTAACGACATTGTTTCCGAATCGCAAGCTGCTTTCATTCCAGGACGTTTAATTCAGGACAATGTGATGATTGCACATGAAGTAATGCATTCTTTAAAGGTCAGACCGAGAGTCTCACAAAACTATATGGCTGTCAAAACGGATGTCACTAAAGCATACGATCGCGTGGAATGGAACTTTCTGGAAACAACACTGAATCTATTTGGCTTTTGTCCAAAATGGATTAGCTGGATTATGACCGTAGTAACTACTGTTAACTATTCAATCTTGATAAATGGTGCTCCCTATGGTTATGTTCATCCAAATAGGGGTATCAGACAGGGTGATCCACTATCACCATACCTCTTCATATTATGCTCAGACATACTTAGTCATCTAATCTCGTCAAGCGTTAACGATGGTGATCTTAGTGGTATACATATTGGAAACGGCGCTCCATGTATTACTCACTTACAGTTTGCTGATGACTGTTTATTTTTCTGCAAGGCAAATAAGAAAAACTGCCAATCTCTGAAAGATATTTTTGACGTTTATGAGTATTATTCAGGATAGAAGATAAATACTTCAAAATCAATGATAACTTTTGGCAGCCGAGTTTATGGACACACTCAAATACGTTTGAAATCTATTCTTGACATCCCAAATCATGGAGGAGGAGGGAAGTACTTAGGTCTACCTGAGCAGTTCGGTCGAAAGAAAAAGGAGATGTTCGAGTACATTGTTGACAGAGTTAAAAAACGCACAAATTCTTGGACTGCTAAGAAACTATCACCTGCGGGAAAAGAGATTATGTTAAACTCTGTAGCTTTATCAATGCCGGTATACGCTATATCGTGTTTCAAGCTTCCATTAGGAATCACTTCAGAGATTGAATCACTTTTAATGCAGTTCTGGTGGGAAAAGAACTCAAATCAACGCAGTATACCATGGATCGCCTGGAAGAAACTACAACATTCGAAAAGAGAAGGGGGTCTGGGATTTAGAGACTTAGCTAAATTCAATGATGCACTTCTTGCAAAACAAGCGTGGAGATTGATTCAAAATCCTAATTCTTTATTTGCCCGCGTATTGAAAAACAGATACTACCGAGAGGAATCAGTTTTAGATGCCAAACAAAGGAAGAAACAATCTTATGGCTGGTCATCTATTTTAATAGGACTGGATGTCATTAAAAAGGGTTCAAGATTTATTGTGGGGGATGGTAAATCCATTCGTATAGGTTTGGATAATTTTATAGAAGAGCACCCTCCACGATTAGTTCAAACTGTACCTTTGCAATCAAAAACTACTCTTGATCAATTTATTTCTACTTCTGGTGAAAGTCGATACTGGGATAATCATAAACTCCTTTCATACGTATCCCAGGAAGAGCAGGTCATAATACAAAACATTCATCTCTCACAAGTACCACAACCGGACAAATTAATTTGGAACTATACTAGATCAGGTGAGTACACAGTCAAGACAGGATATTGGTTTGTTACACATTACCCTTTCGATCCTGGAGTAGTCCTAAATATTCCTCATGGTTCAGTGGAACTTAAGAACAAAATATGGAAGCTACGGCTGTTACCAAAGATCAAACACTTTTTATGGCGTATTCTATCGCAAGCAATACCAGTCACCACAAGATTAAGTACAAGAGGTATGAATATTGATCCTCCATGCCCGAGATGTCATCAATCTGATGAAACCATACACCACGCTTTTTTCTCGTGTCCCTTTGCCATGATGGCTTGGAGATTTTCTTGTTGTTCTTCCCTAGCCGTCACTCAACTACAATCCAATACAGAGGACATTATTGCACAGCTACTTAATAGTCACACGCAGATTTCCAACCTGTTTGATTATTTATTACCCTTTGTTTTACTCTGGCGGATTTGGAAGGCGAGAAATAACCAAGTTTTCAATAATTATCGAGAAAGTGTCTCAAAAACAGTCTTACTTTCGAAATCTGATACAAAAGAATGGATCAACAGTCTACAACATATATCTTCACCATTATCTAATGCACGTACGAATATAACATCGTGGCTTCCACCGTCTCCACCGATCCTTAAATGTAACTATGACGCGAGTTATGATCATCACACTCATGAGGCTGTTAGCGGATGGATCTTCAGAAATTACAAGGGAGAGGCTATTGTGTGGGGTGCAACAAAATTACATAATGTTCGATCCTCTTTACAAGTAGAAACAAAGAGTTTGCTTACTGCAATACAACAAGCATGGATCCGCGGGTACAAGGAGATTGTATTTGAAGGCGATTGTGAAATCTTAACAAAAATAGTTAATGGTGACATAGTGGATATATCCCTAAGAAACTTTATTCAAGATATCAGAACCTGGACTTCCAAACTACAGAAAGCTACTTTCAGTTTTACAAAGAGAGATTGTAATAAGGTAGCACATGCTTTAGCTAAATTTGGTTGTATAAATTGTCAATATTATTGTGACTCTGTACTAAAGCCCCCATGGCTAGGCAACACACTTTGTAATGATCCAGTTTAATCAATATATATTCATTTGCGAAAAAAAAAAAAAAAAGAAGACTTCTTTCTTGTATTTGTTATTCTAGAGTTTTTTTTTTTTTTTTTTTCCTAAGAAGGGAAACTCTCGTTGAAAATGAAAATATTTAGAATTACAATCACAGATTCTAAACCTATAGGATTGACTCCCAAAGCAAAAAAAAAAAGAGAGAAAATAAAAAAAAAACAATTAGTCCATCGGGTCAACGTAAGCCGTGAAGCAAAGTGATACATGATTTTCTTAGAGTTTTACAATAACAACAACAAAATGTAGTCCCTTGGGTTGAATTGAATTCTAATTAAACCTACAATACGTATATGGTTCTTTCACGATTTTTCTTTTTTGGGAAATCATAGTGGCATAATAGATTTACGAAAGGAACCAACCACTAAAGATGACTAGGTATACTAATTTACTGCTTTCGACCAATTCCAAGTTATAATTTTAATCGCAGACTTCGCCTGCTTTTCATGTTTTTGTTAGAAGAGGCGGTCCAATTCACGCTTTAGCAACGATGTTTAGACAACACACCAGTGGTGGTGTGACACCACACAGTGATGCATATTATATGCTTTAAATTTTATAAACCAGATTACTACCAATCTGCGATCAATCATTGTGTCATCAAACGTTCTTATTATTGGCAGCAAATAATTGGAAAACTTTAAAGTATATATTTTTATTTTTGAGTGGACGACGGTGGATTAAAAGGCTAATACTTCCACTATTGTTAAGTAATTTAATTATTATTTCGAGTAACACGATCATATGTTATATGGTCTCCATATGGGACCCCTTAATCCAAGCTCCAACTCACATGTAAAAAAGCCTATTTCACAAATATGAATGCATTCTTTTTATTCTTGCATGTTGTAAAGTACTTTTTGTATAATTATCAAGACAGAAGTATATAGTCTTGAAGAAGTATATCAGTCCAATGCACACACTCTTACCAAACCACCTCACCAAATTTTCAACTTTCTTTGCCAAACGTCTAACTAGAGAATCTTCCCAAACCTCTCTTTTTATTCGATTCTCCGGGACAAGAAAAAAATAAACATATAACAACTCTGAGCATGACGGAGAAAACTCACCGTGTAAAGGCTCTCGTGGTCACTATATTCACGGCGATGGCGTTTCTGACGTTTCCTATGATCGTAAACGCCTCAGATCATTCTTCAACCAATAGAAAACTCGAAGAGGATCCTATTAAATGCACACCTTGTCTCCAAAACATTCCTCCTCCCTCACCTCCACCACCATCGCCTCCACCGCCGTCCCTGGCCTGTCCTCCTCCGCCACGTCCACCTTCGCCGCCGAAGAAGTCTTACTGCCCGCCACCTCCGTCTACTTACATATACATGACGGGTCCACCCGGTGAGTTGTATCCCGTTGATCAGCAATTTGGAGCGGCTGCTGGTAAAAGCTTCACGGTGGTGAAGATCTCGGGACTGATCGCATTTGGAGTTATGAGTTTCTTGATGAGGATGAACTAATAATGATGTTTCGTTGTTCAGATAAACTCTTAATTAATTATTATCCAAGAAATATTATCGATTGTGCATTAATTTATCATTTATGTTAGGATCAATTATGTTTCACCATATTTCGTTGTACCAAAATTTATAATGAAACTTGATTATATAATATGACTAATTTAAATTTATTTTTAATGTTCTAAGAAGTATCAATTTTGGGCGATGATTTTTGAAAGGAAAATAAACAATTCTTTAAATAAAAGTTACTGCTTCATGAATTAAAAAGAGACATTTATATAAAATTCTTGCTATGAGGAAAGTAAAAGTTAATTAAGTCAGGAACTTCAGATGAAGAAGTTGTAAAAAATATATTTAAATTTGATAAAGAGTTCCAAGAAAAAGTCAAAACTCCGCACTACTGTGGTTTAGTGGTAAGGGAGAATTGAAGAAAGGTTGGAAAGAACTAATACAAGTTAGATCCATCTTGGAAACAAAAATCATAATTGTGTATGAAGTCTGTCAATTGTGTTGTTCCTGGTAGTTAGAAATGCAGGTGGTTTGATTACTTTCTGTAGTTGGAAATCATTTTAAATTTAGAATAGACATTGTGGTGGTCTTTCAGGATGCACTTTGAAACATTTTGATGTGTTTTTATCTGGCTGACCGGATCAGCTGATAGAGCCGGGTATATATATATATATATATATATATATATAATATATTTTCTTGGATCAACGCCAAAACTTGGTAATTGATATAAGAGAGATTTCAAGTTAGACCTACATATGACTCGATTGGAGTACTTAGGAAAACTACCCTTCACCAAAACGTAGGTCGAAAGAACCGACCTAAGACGTGACATTTGTAATTTGATTTCCTTAACCACATGCACAATTTTTTTTTTTTTTTTAAATATTAATTTTATCTTTTACCGTTCTTCATTTTTAATGTTGGCAATCTGAAAACTGTTCTTTATTTGCAGTTTTCATGATTTTGGATATAGTGGTTCCGAATTTTGGAGCTAATCGTTAACATTATCTGTAATATATAATTTTACAACGTCTGATATATATATATATATATAATCGTTGATAAAAAAAAAAGTGAACTGAACGAAAGACATGTGAATTGTTCTGTATACGTTTATGAACTATCATATAATTTCACAGGTTCGTAAAAATTTTCATATGTTTATCGTTTATGACTACGTTTGTTTCGCAGTTTTGTTTTTCAAATTATTCCTATTTTTATTAGGCAAAATTTATTGTTTCTTTAAATACATTATTCAAAGATATCACCGACATTGATATACACGTATCTGATTCATGGTATCTAAACCTAAATTTATTTTGTGTTATATCCCCTTGACCCCTTCGACACCCCATCCCTCCTTTACTTTTTCTAAATCCTTAAGAGCGTAAAAGATGCAAAATAATTATAATTAAAGAAACAAGAAGCAACAAATTATTATTCCTTATTTTTTTTCCTCCAAAAGGCTTTCCAATTTTGTATAATTTGAATATTTGATAAAGTAGGACATAATAGAGCAAATCACAGCCTGGGACTAATTACAAGTTTTTTTTTGAAAAAGACTAATTATAAGTTTTTATCATCTAGCTAGTCAATGCATGGAAGCTCCCTTCTCTATATGGCTATGAACATTTCACACAACCTAAAAACGTTCCATTATCAAGCGGTTGCCTTAGCTTATTTGCTTAAAGGACAAAACAATACAGCCAGCCAAGTATCATTATTTACAAGACAGCAAGTGTTTCATAGCCATAAGACACGTTCAATCTTATTGACCTTTGTTAGTCGTTGTCATTATTCAACATTCTCATCACTTGTAGTTGAGTAAATTTTTGGTCTCAAGTGTATAAACAGTCTTTAGTGCACGTAAAGTTGGATTAGTACTTCTAGTTCTTGTTACCAATTTTTTTTTTTTTTTTTTGACTAGTACCTCATCCTTCATTAAATGATAAAATTTACAACTCTTTGGTTGACTAAAGCTATCCCAAAAGTTGAATAAATCTGTTTCATGAAAAGGTCTCACAGCTTGAGAAGATATTGACACATCTGAATTAATAGAACACTAGAATATAACCCGTGCTCTAGCACGGATTGAAATTTCTTTTGTTTATTATGTAATTTTTATTCAAAAACATCATATATGTGATTATTTTATTTATTTTAAAAGTTTTTTTGGATAGAATACTATGCCAAATCATATGCTGAATATGAATTATGAAAATAACATATATTTTGTAAGATCTATTCTAGTAGATCTAGATAATTAACCCGTGGCATACCGCAAGTTAAGTTGTGTGATAAAAAATTAATTTATTTTTTTATTTGATTTGTTAAGTTTTTAAAATTATACATTATATTTTGATTGTTAATATTGTGAGTTAACCCGTAGTATACCGCATATTAATGTAACGTATGTTTGTCAAAATCATCTTAACCGAGAAAAAGCCTACGAAACAACATTATTCTAAACTTTAATTTAATCTGAGAAATCATATTTCTTGAAATTTTAAACTTTGCTCATATTTCTTGGAATTATTTCATATTATAGTGACATATTATTGATTAGTGCTATAACAAATCAAATTAGAGTGTATATAATTTTTAACTTTTTGATCTATCATATATTTATGATATTTTTATAAATATCAAATTAAACTATTTGAAAATATTTCAAATTAATTTAATTTAAAAGTTTAAAATATATTAAACTATACAATTCAACAAAGAAATATATGAAATTGAATTTAAATATTCAAATTTTGATCCGTTACTCAGTTAAAATTTTAGTTTAATAGATATTTTTTTAAAGAATAATATTACTAAAGCTTGAATATTTTATGGATTGAACAATTTTTGTGAGTTAACCCGTAGTATACCGCATATTAATGTAACGTATGTTTGTCAAAATCATCTTAACTGAGAAAAAGCCTACGAAACAACATTATTCTAAACTTTAATTTAATCTGAGAAATCATATTTCTTGAAATTTTAACCTTTGCTCATATTTCTTGGAATTATTTCATATTATAGTGACATATTATTGATTCGTGCTATAACAAATCAAATTAGAGTGTATATAATTTTTAACTTTTTGATCTATCATATATTTATGATATTTTTAAAAATATCATATTAAACTATTTGAAAATATTTCAAATTAATTTAATTTAAAAGTTTAAAATATATTAAACTATACAATTCAACAAAGAAATATATGAAATTGAATTTAAATATTCAAATTTTGATCCGTTACTCAGTTAAAATTTTAGTTTAATAGATATTTTTTTAAAGAATATTATTACTAAAGCTTGAATATTTTATGGATTGAACAATTTTTTTGGTATGAATAGAGTGTATTTCGGTGAATGAAAATGTCAATGATTTATACTAAAAGTTTGGAGGAGTGTTAGGTAAAATATTATTTCGTTTTAATTAATTTCGAGATTTTATTATATTTTTTTTCTTTAATTGCCTAAAAGTATATATGGCCTAACAGTATATGGTTGTTAGAGATTTTATTTCTTTTAAGTTGTATTATTCTTGGGATATTCTTTTTAAGTGTATCTATGTATAAGTTAACCCATATAACCTATTTTGTAACTAACTAATGAATCAAATAATAACTATAACTTTATAACTTATAACTATTATATAGTCTACCAAAAAGAAGTTGTGTACTTCCGAAATATTAAATAGGGGATGATTCTTACTTATATTATATATAACATAAAGAAAGATTAGTGATAACGGAAATGAAAACGAACAATCCCAATAAAATATACTCCCTCATTGATCTTATTTTTAAACATTTTTTTCACACATTAAAATTTGATTATAAATATTTGTTTCTTTCTTTTGTAATTTTTAATATTCTATAACTCTAAATCAATAGTATTTAGTTTTTATTCTTGAAATCAATTCATTATCAAAACCTATTATATAGTGCATCGCTAACTTAAAAACAACATCTTTTTAAAATAACTTTTTTTTAGAAATAGGATTAATAAGGATCAGAGAGTATTATTTTTCGAGAAAACATGACTCCCTCTGTTCCAAATTATAAGATCTTTTAGCCTTTTATTTTTGTTCTATTTTATATGATTTTTTTTTTTCAAGTTTCTATGCATTTTAATATTAATTCAATAGTTTTTGATTATTTAAATTCTACAGTGTTTTTTTAATTGGTAAATTTTGTTAAATGATAAAATATTTATTGTTGATGGTGATAGTTTTCTATCCAGTAAAAGATTATTTTTTGAAATATTTATCCACTCCTTTGTTTCTGCGATCGACGCCAGGACTGTTTTGGAAACATTCTCTCGGTAATTATTAAAAACAAAGTTGTTTCTGGATTTCCATTTCCTAAATCAATATAAATTCCTTTTGAGTAAAAAAAAAATAAAAAATTTATTGTTTCTTAATTTTTGCGCTTTTATCTAAAAACTATTATAATTTGGACCAAAAGAAGTATTATTTAGCATAAAATAAGATTAACCATAATATAAGAATGAAATCAAACAATCCTAATAAAAACTGAGAGACTGAATAACCACTTGATTATTCTTCACATAAGCCACGTCGAGTCGATATGGTCCAAAAAAAGTTGATTATTCTTCACAGGAGGACCCTTAAAACAACTCTTCAAACTCAAATCTTTTGAGATTTTGTGTGGATGTATCGAAATACAGCAAAGAGGTTGATATTTTCATTAACTACTTTCCAATCAGGAATCACAATGCTTTTGTGCAAAACAAACATCCTATACAGTTTCGTATTTAGTACTCCCTCTGTTCCTCGTAGTTTGATGTTTATAAGTTTTTACACATTTTAAGAAAATAATGATTACTGATTTTAACTATATTATTTTCTCTTACTAAAAATATATTATTTAATTTTAGACCAATAACAATTCAAAAATTTAAATGTTTTCATTGATTACTTCTTGAAGTTTACAAAAATATTAACTTTAATTAATTCAAAATTGCGGACGACAAAAAAAAAATTATTCAAAATTGTAGAAAATCAATATTTGAGAGACAAATATAATTCTCTAAAACATCAATCTATGTGAGACAGAAGGAATATATAGTATGCTGTCTATTCATTATTAACGAAAATAAGTGTTCGTAGGAAACATAAAAAAACATTTTTTATGAATAATGATGGTAAAAAAAACTAAAAAAAATTCCTACAAGAGTTATGAAAAAAAAAGGTTAGTTGTAGGAAAGTTCATAGAAAATAAGAAGGAAAATAAGTTGTAGGAAGGTTACAATAATAAGTGCAGCCGCGTGACACTGATAATTGTAGGCAGTGGCATGCTTCCATTGGTTGCCATTGAATCTTCTTCTGGCAGAGATAGACATCTGTTTCCCACTTCATCCGAGATTTTTCGTCCGGGGCAGTCAAAGAATAAAAAGGATTTTTCTATGCTTTTCCAAACCTCACGGCAGATGGTCTCGGGAGTGTTCATAGACTTCAAGGGGAAAAGAGTTTGAACCATCGTTATGCACTGTTTAGAGTTTTGCTCCTTGATGACGCCCACGGTCTAATGCCTTGTTGTAATCTGAGTGATTATTGTATTACACAACAAGTTCTGAGTAAGAAAGCTGATTCTTTATTCTTCTTCTTTCCAAGATTTGACTTGTGTTATTGTGTATCAAGGGCTCAGTACTGTGTAGTCAGAAACTTGTGTTTCAGAGAAACAACATCAACTAGATGAAATCAAGAGCTCTAATATGTGATAACATAATACTTACAACAGAAATAATGTCTTGTGTCAGTCCCTTTTCATACATTAGCGGTCCAACTTTAGCATCAAGAATCACTTTCCGAACTAAGTTTGATATCAACTAGATGATTCAAGATGAAGGATCACTAGTTACTGAGGGCCTGACTGGTTCAAACGCTGCGGTTGCGGTTGTGGGAGATTGCGGAAGCGGGCGATTGCGGTTTCAAGCGTTATTAAGCGTTTTAAACGACTGGTTTAGCGGTTTAAAATTGATGCGTTTGCGGGAGGTTTACGACTGGTTGACCAGCGGGTGCAATAGCGGTTGGAACATAATAAATGTGATATATAATTATATAAATGTTTTAAAATATCAAAAACTTTATTAAACTTGATTTATAATTAAAGTATCTGGTACTAGTCTGATTATATATTATGGGATGATATTTTTATTTTTCTATAAATTTTACAAAAAAAAACACTTGATAGAATTTCCCGGCGACGATGCCGGTGACCAGCCGGTCGGACATCCCTCCCGTGTGTATCCATCCCAATCCCTCGATTGCTTTTACATAAATTGTGACGTGTTTGTGTATGGCGTTGTTAGAACTTAGAACCCAAGTTTTACTTTTTTTTTCCTTCTTAGAGTTTTTTAATTAGCTTTATAATACTAAAATCTCAACAATATCAATCATTTTTACCTCTTTTTACTTGATAGAAAAATTCTAGGAAATAACCAAATCCCTTAAAACCCCACTTAAAAATCTCTCAAAAGTTTTAAAATATTAAATTTCACCAAATCCCCTAAAATACCAAAACCAATACTAATTAGGAATAAAGAAGTAGATAGACAACCTTTTGGAGAATTTATAGATGAAATTTTAAAATCTATCAATGTTCAAATAAATAGATTAGTTATATATAATTTATTCTTAGTGAATAATTGTTAAAGAAAATTATCTGAAATCATAAATTGTCTGGCTGTAAAAAAAAAAAAATCTCCCATCAATTGTCTCAATTTATTTTCATTACTTTTTGTAGTAATATATACATACATTAAGCATAATTTATTTCTTGCAGATATACGTTTATATTTTTACTCTTTATTATTTTATAATAAATTAATATTGTTAAATCATTTTTTTTTTGCCACAATAAATGTTAAATCTAAAGTTAAAAATCCAAGATTAGTTCATTGTTTTTCTTATATATATAAATATAAATATACAAATCTAAAGTATGATTTTATCATCATTGGAAAAGAATGGAGGATGACAAACATAAAATTGCTAAGACAATTGTTATACCACAAGATATAATTGAAGAGATTTTTCAACATCTTCCCGTAAAAGCATTAACTACATTCAAAATCTTGTCAAAAAAATATAGAGAGATGATCGAATCAGCCCATTTTTCCCACAAACGACTCGTTTGTAAAGGATTACGAACCCCTAATATGAAACTTCTTGTTGTTAGTCAACAACTGTCAACCATGCGTGATGAACAAGATTCAAACTCAACAACTTTGTGTTTGGATATTTTTTCTAGGGATGATTACAACAACGGAAAAAATTGTCCTTCTTCTTCTAGTTACTACACTTTTCCTGATGATCCAATCGACAAATCTCAGAACAAAACTATTCAAGTCTTGGGGTCATGTGATGGATTGATCTTGATTCGGATATACGAAGATTTTAGGTACATTTACTTGATCAATCCATCGACTAAAAAACACATGACACTTTTTCCGGAATTTTTGCGATTCGCAACTACCGCAACGGACAAGAGAACATGGAGAGAATCTCAATCAGTCTTGGATTATGAAGGTGAATTAGTGAAGATAATGCCGTGTCTTGCTGGGTTCGGCAAAGATATTGTTACAAAATCATATAAGGTGATTTTGTTATATCCAAGACGTCAAATTTTGTTATATTCGATACATCATCAAAATTGTCATTATTTCAAAGTCGAGGTCATATCCCTTGATAATGGTCTGCAACGAGAAGCGGATACTCCTTGTTTATATGATGTTCAATTCTGCGAAGAGCATACATCAGTCTACGCAAACGGATCTCTGTTTTGGTTGACATTAGCTTGGAAAGGAATTTCAAGGCTACTAGCTATCGATCTTCACACTGAAAAATTTCGATGGATATCATTACCAAAGTGTCACACCAGTTATGCTACAAGTATAGAAATGGGGAATCTAAATGATCGTTTGTGCCTATCGAATGTGCTAGAAAATTCAAATTTGCAAGTTTGGAGTTTACAAGAAGATCATCCTCTTAACGAGAAATGGAAAAAAATATATTATATTGATATAAAAACCAGCCAGCTAAATGAAAAGTTTTGGATGTTTGGTCTACCAGCTGCCTATTTTCCAAGGATTGGTAAGAATCGAGATCATGTTTCTTTTGCTAGAAACAAAACGATTTCGTATTCACCAACAATGATTTCTCCTTCGAGTTTAATGCTTTGATGTTATTTCTACCTTCATTTGGTGAAATCAAAACTATTCAGTTTTTAACAATATTATATACTCTTATTTAAAAAGAATAATCTAAAAAAGATGTCTAGATTTATATATATTTTTAAAAGTATATTGTAATTTATATTTATTTGAAACTATGAGCAATTTTTAAAAGGTTAACTAGAAAATAGTGATATACAAAACAAACTGTCTTGTTAGTTATGGGCCTTAATCACTTAGTCTCTAACACCATATCCAAAAGAGAGAGAGGTCATTTGGGTTCAATTGTGTTGCAAGCCATTTCTTTTATACAAATTCGGCGCTGCTTGTTCTGAACAAAGACGAGAAAAAGAACCCCATCACAAAAGAAAGAGAGAGAGAGAGAGAGAGAGAGAGAGAGAGAGAGAGAGCCGTAAGCTAAACATAAAGTGAGAGATTAAGACAAAGTAATAGCATAGGAAATATGTAAGTATTCTATAAACCTAGATTTACTAGATTCGGTTCTATCACGTATAGGAAACTTGTATGTGTATAAATACTTCTTCTACCCTATGGAATAACACAACTTGAACATTCTATTCTATTGTATTTCACAAAGAGTTAATACTTGCAACAGAAAGAATATCTTGTGCCAGCCCCTTTTCATACATTGGCGGTCCAACTTTTGCATCAAGAATCACTTGCCGGACTGAGTCTGATATCAACTAGAATGAAGGATTAGGTTCACAACTAGTTACTAAAAGGTACTTATATAAGCAATTATAGTTGTGAGATACAAGGAGAGAGACGATTAAACAAAGCTCTTCAAGAGCTCTAATATGTGATAACATAATACTTACAACAGAAATAATGTCTTGTGTCAGTCCCTTTTCATACATTAGCGGTCCAACTTTAGCATCAAGAATCACTTTCCGAACTAAGTTTGATATCAACTAGATGATTCAAGATGAAGGATCACTAGTTACTGAGGGCCTGACTGGTTCAAACGCTGCGGTTGCGGTTGTGGGAGATTGCGGAAGCGGGCGATTGCGGTTTCAAGCGATATTAAGCGTTTTGAACGATTGGTTTAGCGGTTTAAAATTGATGCGTTTGCGGGAGGTTTACGACTGGTTGACCAGCGGGTGCAATAGCGGTTGGAACATAATAAATGTGATATATAATTATATAAATGTTTTAAAATATCAAAAACTTTATTAAACTTGATTTATAATTAAAGTATCTGGTGCTAGTCTGATTATATATTATGGGATGATATTTTTATTTTTCTATAAATTTTACAAAAAAAAACACTTGATAGAATTTCCCGGCGACGATGCCGGTGACCAGCCGGTCGGACATCCCTCCCGTGTGTATCCATCCCAATCCCTCGATTGCTTTTACATAAATTGTGACGTGTTTGTGTATGGCGTTGTTAGAACTTAGAACCCAAGTTTTACTTTTTTTTTCCTTCTTAGAGTTTTTTAATTAGCTTTATAATACTAAAATCTCAACAATATCAATCATTTTTACCTCTTTTTACTTGATAGAAAAATTCTAGGAAATAACCAAATCCCTTAAAACCCCACTTAAAAATCTCTCAAAAGTTTTAAAATATTAAATTTCACCAAATCCCCTAAAATACCAAAACCAATACTAATTAGGAATAAAGAAGTAGATAGACAACCTTTTGGAGAATTTATAGATGAAATTTTAAAATCTATCAATGTTCAAATAAATAGATTAGTTATATATAATTTATTCTTAGTGAATAATTGTTAAAGAAAATTATCTGAAATCATAAATTGTCTGGCTGTAAAAAAAAAAAAATCTCCCATCAATTGTCTCAATTTATTTTCATTACTTTTTGTAGTAATATATACATACATTAAGCATAATTTATTTCTTGCAGATATACGTTTATATTTTTACTCTTTATTATTTTATAATAAATTAATATTGTTAAATCATTTTTTTTTTGCCACAATAAATGTTAAATCTAAAGTTAAAAATCCAAGATTAGTTCATTGTTTTTCTTATATATATAAATATAAATATACAAATCTAAAGTATGATTTTATCATCATTGGAAAAGAATGGAGGATGACAAACATAAAATTGCTAAGACAATTGTTATACCACAAGATATAATTGAAGAGATTTTTCAACATCTTCCCGTAAAAGCATTAACTACATTCAAAATCTTGTCAAAAAAATATAGAGAGATGATCGAATCAGCCCATTTTTCCCACAAACGACTCGTTTGTAAAGGATTACGAACCCCTAATATGAAACTTCTTGTTGTTAGTCAACAACTGTCAACCATGCGTGATGAACAAGATTCAAACTCAACAACTTTGTGTTTGGATATTTTTTCTAGGGATGATTACAACAACGGAAAAAATTGTCCTTCTTCTTCTAGTTACTACACTTTTCCTGATGATCCAATCGACAAATCTCAGAACAAAACTATTCAAGTCTTGGGGTCATGTGATGGATTGATCTTGATTCGGATATACGAAGATTTTAGGTACATTTACTTGATCAATCCATCGACTAAAAAACACATGACACTTTTTCCGGAATTTTTGCGATTCGCAACTACCGCAACGGACAAGAGAACATGGAGAGAATCTCAATCAGTCTTGGATTATGAAGGTGAATTAGTGAAGATAATGCCGTGTCTTGCTGGGTTCGGCAAAGATATTGTTACAAAATCATATAAGGTGATTTTGTTATATCCAAGACGTCAAATTTTGTTATATTCGATACATCATCAAAATTGTCATTATTTCAAAGTCGAGGTCATATCCCTTGATAATGGTCTGCAACGAGAAGCGGATACTCCTTGTTTATATGATGTTCAATTCTGCGAAGAGCATACATCAGTCTACGCAAACGGATCTCTGTTTTGGTTGACATTAGCTTGGAAAGGAATTTCAAGGCTACTAGCTATCGATCTTCACACTGAAAAATTTCGATGGATATCATTACCAAAGTGTCACACCAGTTATGCTACAAGTATAGAAATGGGGAATCTAAATGATCGTTTGTGCCTATCGAATGTGCTAGAAAATTCAAATTTGCAAGTTTGGAGTTTACAAGAAGATCATCCTCTTAACGAGAAATGGAAAAAAATATATTATATTGATATAAAAACCAGCCAGCTAAATGAAAAGTTTTGGATGTTTGGTCTACCAGCTGCCTATTTTCCAAGGATTGGTAAGAATCGAGATCATGTTTCTTTTGCTAGAAACAAAACGATTTCGTATTCACCAACAATGATTTCTCCTTCGAGTTTAATGCTTTGATGTTATTTCTACCTTCATTTGGTGAAATCAAAACTATTCAGTTTTTAACAATATTATATACTCTTATTTAAAAAGAATAATCTAAAAAAGATGTCTAGATTTATATATATTTTTAAAAGTATATTGTAATTTATATTTATTTGAAACTATGAGCAATTTTTAAAAGGTTAACTAGAAAATAGTGATATACAAAACAAACTGTCTTGTTAGTTATGGGCCTTAATCACTTAGTCTCTAACACCATATCCAAAAGAGAGAGAGGTCATTTGGGTTCAATTGTGTTGCAAGCCATTTCTTTTATACAAATTCGGCGCTGCTTGTTCTGAACAAAGACGAGAAAAAGAACCCCATCACAAAAGAAAGAGAGAGAGAGAGAGAGAGAGAGAGAGAGAGAGAGAGAGAGCCGTAAGCTAAACATAAAGTGAGAGATTAAGACAAAGTAATAGCATAGGAAATATGTAAGTATTCTATAAACCTAGATTTACTAGATTCGGTTCTATCACGTATAGGAAACTTGTATGTGTATAAATACTTCTTCTACCCTATGGAATAACACAACTTGAACATTCTATTCTATTGTATTTCACAAAGAGTTAATACTTGCAACAGAAAGAATATCTTGTGCCAGCCCCTTTTCATACATTGGCGGTCCAACTTTTGCATCAAGAATCACTTGCCGGACTGAGTCTGATATCAACTAGAATGAAGGATTAGGTTCACAACTAGTTACTAAAAGGTACTTATATAAGCAATTATAGTTGTGAGATACAAGGAGAGAGACGATTAAACAAAGCTCTTCAAGAGCTCTAATATGTGATAACATAATACTTACAACAGAAATAATGTCTTGTGTCAGTCCCTTTTCATACATTAGCGGTCCAACTTTAGCATCAAGAATCACTTTCCGAACTAAGTTTGATATCAACTAGATGATTCAAGATGAAGGATCACTAGTTACTGAGGGTCTGACTGGTTCAAACGCTGCGGTTGCGGTTGTGGGAGATTGCGGAAGCGGGCGATTGCGGTTTCAAGCGTTATTAAGCGTTTTGAACGACTGGTTTAGCGGTTTAAAATTGATGCGTTTGCGGAAGGTTTACGACTGGTTGACCAGCGGGTGCAATAGCGGTTGGAACATAATAAATGTGATATATAATTATATAAATGTTTTAAAATATCAAAAACTTTATTAAACTTGATTTATAATTAAAATTCATTAAAAATACTAAAATAATTATTAAAAAAAAAATTCATAATGAAATACTTATTACTTTATGCATTTAGTTTTTTACCAAAATTTTAATCAAGTAATTTGATAAATGACTAAACATATGTTTTAGATCGTAGATCTTCTTTCTTAAATCTCACACACACAATAAGTTCTATGGGGCAGTATTTGCATCGGTAGTAATGATCAAACGAGAGTTGAGAAGAGTCACTCGTGATTTGTTTTTATTTTTCACAAATAATCTTATTTTCTTAAATTTCTGATGAAACGTTATATTTATTTAGATTTTTTTGAACTTATGTGCGATGTGCCATTAAATTTACATCAAGTTTTCCGGGTTATTGTTAATTGAAATATTATTTTTTTCCAATTGTTTATTTTTTTAATATTTTCAATCGTAACCGTACTTCATTTTCTCCCATCCTTAATGAATAAAATAGTTAGGTAAAAAATATATAAAAAATATATTTCATTATCATTGATTTGTTTCAAATTTTTTCTCAAAAAAAAAAAAAATTTGAAACGCAAACGCCCGCAACCGCAAACGCTTACGGGAACCAGCTTTTGAAATTCAACGGTTGGGAGCGATTGGAAACGATTTGTGTGATTGGCCCCAAACGCTAGCAACCGTCCGCAAACGCAAACGCAGCGTTTGCGGGAGCTAGCGGGAGAACCAGTCAAGCTCTGAGCAGCAATTAGAAAGCAAATCACGACAAGATAGTGATAACCGTTAAAGCATCTTTAAGGGTAGAAATTCTACGATTTCTTGAAGTTCCTTTAATAATCTCTGAGACATCGAGGTGCAAAAGCACATCCCAAAATCCACTGGCTCCATACCATAAAGAATCAGAGGTCAGTGGTCACATTACTTAATTTATGTTTGTTTGTGCATGTTATAGTACAAATTCAAACACCATAGTACCCCAGTACACCAGAGTATCCCCATTTTCGCTTGGTGAAATCAAACCTTTTAAGTATTTATCAATCATATATTTTATTTACAAAGAATAATCTAAAAAAATATGTTTTGATTTATATATATTTTTAAAAGTATATTGTAATTTCTATTTATTTGAAACTATGAGCAATTTTTAAAAGGTTAACTCGAAAATAGTGCTATATAAACTGTCTGATTAGTTATGGGCATCAATCATTTAGTTTAAGGCCATATCCAAAAGAGAGAGAAGTCAATTGGGTTTAATTCGATTGTAACCCATTTCCTTGCTACAAATTCGGCGATGATTGTTATCAAAGGAACAGAGACGGGACAAAGAACCCCCAGCACGAAAGAAAGAGAGAGAGCCGTAAGCTAAACACAAAGTGAGAGATTAAAACAAAGAGTTACATGAGAGTAATATTCTCAAACAACTTTCTTACAAACTGTTTGATCAGTGGTAGACAACATCACCACATAATCACCACATGTGATATGTCTCAGAATCAATTCCTAATCTACCCAACTTACCAATACAAATTAATGATTTTGATTTTCTTAAAAAATAATTTTGACTTCAATTATTCAATTCCAAAATTATCCTTTCTAATTGCACTTAAACACAATTTACACATATTATCAGTGGCAATTTAAGTAAATAATTAATTAATTTTGGACATTTTAAATCTGTCTTTTAGTCGTTCTAGAATAGTCCTACTTCTTAATTTTCAATTTAATTAGTAAATGCTTAAAAATGGCGAATTTTATAGTTGAAACTTTTATGTTAAGTTAGACTGTATAAAAGTATATATCCAGTTTGTGTAAATTGTGGCTATGCAATTTCCAAATAAAGGAACTAACTAAATTAAGACCCGTGCTAGAGTACGGACTGAAAATTATTTTATTTATATTGTATTTTTTATATAAAATAAAATTTATGTTATTGTTTTTAAAAGTTTTTTTTAGATAAAACATTATGCAATAAAATCATATGAAGGCTTGAAAAAAACACATATTTTGTAAGTTTTATATTGTTAATGTTTCTAGATAATTACCCGTGCTATATCACTGGTTAAATTTTATTTCGTAATCTTATTTGTAACCCACTATTTAATTTGTAACCAATCAATCTATCAATTTTTTTTTTTGGACAACAATCTATCAATTTCGTAATCTATCTTTGGTTAACGTTGTAGTCTATCTATAAAATCTGTGAAAAATAAATTGTAATATTATGTTTAAAGATCTTTGGAAACAATGTGATATAAGACTAAAATCTTCCAAAAATACAGTTTGGAATATCCATGATTTTATTTGTTACCATTAATATATCAATTATCAATTTGGAATATCCCTAATATTTAGGTGTAACCATTAATATTAATATATGGATTAATCTAAAACCTATTTGTAACAATTTGTAACCATTTATTAAAAATATAAAGTTTACAAAAACTATGTTGTGTACTTCCCTTTTATTAAAAAAAGGGATTGATTTCTTAATATAAAAATATTTTGATGTGTATTTTGTTAATTTTTCTATAAGAAGTACGAGTAGCAAAAGACAGAGTAAATTTTACAGTCTCAAGTGACAATGATTTTATATTTCCCAACAAGGATTTCTCTTTCAAGTTTGATTTTTTTGATGTTGTTTCTACCTTTACTAAGTTAACTTAAACCTAAGAAGATTTTAACAATATCATATACAATTTAAAATAATGTTTCAAAAAGTTTAGATTTATTTTTATATATATATATATATATATATGAAAAGTATATTGCAGTATTATTTATTTATTTGAAATTATGAGCTATATTAAAAAGGGCCCAGTCATTTAATCTCCAAGGCCATATCTAAAACAGATTTTGAATGCATGCATTGGAAATTTCACACACAAAATTGAGTGACTTGTTTTTTTTGGTTTTTGATCAACAATGTTGAATAACTCTGTTTCATGAAATTAAAAAGGCGACCACAGCTTAAGAAACGTTACTACTACTTAGTCAATCTGATCTGTGAAAGAACTACGAGTCAAATGTTACTTTCTAAAGGTTTTCACTTTAATTCTGTTTTGGATGATCTATTAAGAATGATGACTTGCAAGGTTTTCTTTCATCCTACTAATCTAGTCGTCAATGCACGAAATAAATTCTGATATTATGTGTTTTAGACAAATTGTGGTTATGATCAAAGAAGAAAGAAGTGCTATATATTTATAGAAATCTGAATTTGTTACCAACGCTTGTGACTTTAGTTTAACTTATTGAGATTGTAAAACGCGTACATCTTATATTTTATTTCATGCTTTACATTATCCAAAAAAAAAAAAAAAAAAAAAAAAAGAAATTTTAGTTCCACAATTAAGATACTAAAATTGTTGGCTAATCAGCATATAGATTAGTGGATACCAAGCATGAAATTTACATTCTTACAATTTAAATCACACGTCAAAATATAAGATAATACTATAATTTTAATTATTTTTATGACTAAATTTAGCATGACTTGAAAGGTTTTGTGTTAATCCTACACATCTACTCATCTAACAAGTTTTCAGTTTTCACTATTATTCTTTGTACACAATTAAGTACAGTATACTACTATTCATAGTTGTTTTTATTATTGGTTAAAGTATTAGCAGAGTCGCACATTTCAATTTAAACAGAACGCTAAACAAAAGCAGGGATGCAACCAACAGTAGAATTCAAATCGCCACTTGTCTGTTTAGTTTCCGCTTCTTCGAACACTCATTTCAACCGCCATGAAATCTTATGTTTTGTTTTTTTGTTTTCTATTAGCAACCTTTTTGTTTTAGGAGTCAAATGTCACTTTCTGTAGTTGAGAATATTTTTTTTAATAAATTAACAAATTGGAAGGGAGGAAAACCATTAAACGTTTGGAACATTATTTATTAATATATTTAGCATAAATATGTAGATTAACGACAATAGAAATGAAAACAAATAATCCCAATAAGGTATAGTGTTTTTCGAGAGACAACATTATTATTATTTTTAGCATAAATTCAAGATTAACCAACGATATAGAGAAATGAAATTGAACATTAATTCATCCCAGTTAACTCGATCCGTTATTCTTTATCTTCAGAGAAGCCATGTCGAATCGCAATGGTCCAAAAATAACTGAACAGCAGGATATGGGAGTTTTAGAGGAGGAGCATCATACAGGTCTTGAAAATCATAGCGTCGGAGACGTTGGGTTGATTTATCGAAGTAGAGCAAAGAAGTTGAACGTGAATCCTTCACGATAGACACTTGATAGAAAACAAGTATGCTTTTTCCAACGGTTCCTTTGAAATGAAACCTTGTGTTTCCAACAGTGTCTTTCCAATCAGGAATCACAAACCTTTCGCTTGACCATCCTCCGGTTGCTTTCCTAACCCACAGCTGCAATTCTCCATTGTTGTGGTCAACCATGCGAGATAACGCGATTTTCTTTTTGTATTTCACCAGGCTCCATCCTCCACGGAAATTCACACCCTCAGGTACTTGAACGGCAGTAAACTCCTCAGAACTCATGTTAAAGCTCATAACTACAGATTCTTGGCCACCTTTGCACTGCGCACCAAAGTACAAGAAACCTCCTTCAAATAGCCCTTCTGTAGATGAGGGATGACATACTGATAATTGATCCGCCTCCAGGGAGATAGTTCCTGACCCGGTCGCACCGTTAATATTTGAGCTTCTCTAGGACGATCTCCGAATGGTCCATCAAGCGCCATACACAACACTTTGAACACATCCCTAGTTTCATCGTATCCGAAAAAACTTACTAGGAAATGGTTCGCATCCGCTTGGATGTCTGGTAAAGTCTGAGATTTCCCCGTACAAGGATTGAAAATCACAATCTCATTGGTTGTAAAGTGAAGGCAGATCACACCTCGGATGGGTTGACAAGCCCTAAAGCTCGTTGCACCAAGAACGCGAACACGTATCTCTTGAAGACCAGACGACAACAATGGTTCCTCCTCTTGATAAACGGAGCGAAACATCACTGATAACCAGACTTCCTCTTCTTCTTCAGTGGCGGCCGAGTCTGGTAACAGTTTTATTATTTCAGCGGCGGCCAACAATACTCGAGGCCTTTCCTTGGATAGGCTCAAGTAACGAGCTTTGAAGTCTTCTCCACGGATGATGGAACTCCATTTCCTTGAGACGCCGACGAGTTTCGCCAAGGATTTCAAAGGTGACCGTAACACAATCTCTTCTCGTAGCTCTTCAGGACATGTTTCAAAACTAATTGATTTCTCCATTCTTGTGTTTTTTTTTTCTTTTTCTTTTGTTCTTCTTCTGTAATGATATTTGTTTTTTTTTTTTCGTGTGTTTGAGAGATATGAAGACCTACTTAACAGAGGTGTGGTATTTAAAGAATTTCTAAGCAAGACCTTTGCTTGTTACTAACGACGTAACGTAAGTGGTTCACTTTAGTTTAACTTGTTGAGTCGTGAAAACGCGTCTAGTACTTCCAAAAACACACAAAAGATTAAATTTACAGTTTCCACACGCTAAAAGCTTACTATAATTATAATTATTGGCCAATTAGAGTATAGATTATTGGATACTAAAACTTTAGATAACTATTTTGTTTTTTATTTTCTACATAATTTCAAGGAAAAAAAAAAAAAAAAACCTCAAAAACTTACTCGTTTCTATGACTAATAATTAACATAGAGATACATATACGCATTACACATTTAATTAGTTCACCTCAAGTCGTCAATATATCCAAAAAATATCAGACTTAAATATACTAAATATATATATTTTTTTATATATATACTAATTATTTCAGTAATGTTGTTCAAATTTCGGAACACACAAATGCAATATCTATTATAAGAAGAATCTCAGAGTTTGTTACATATATATATATATATATATATATATATATATATTATGCTTTACATCTAAATACACAAGAAGAAATTTCAGTTCCACACGTTAGAAATTTACTATAACTATTGTCCAATTAGAATACAGATTATTGGGTACCATGCATGAAAATTAAAGTGACATACAGTATATATTTACTTTCACTGTACACGTTTTTGTAGTTTCACTAAACAATTTTTATTTTTCACCCTTTTTTCCTACTTTTTTTCTTTTGCACTTGCTAGGAAGCTTCAGTTTTGTTATATAGCATAAAATTAATATACTCAAACTAACATTTCTATAACTTAACGTCAATATATAGAAATGAAAAACTAACATTAATTAATCCCAATAAGACCACAATAGTAGTACATTACATGAGAGACTGCATTATTAGTTAGCATAATTAAATAAAGAATAACCACTATAGAAAAAAAAAACAGAAATGAAGACTAACAAGTAACAACAATCCCAATAAGACGAGAGATACCAAGCACTAGTTTCTTATAATCAGTGCATCAACATGATCCAAGAAGGTAAGGTTCGTTATTCGCATTGACTCTGTCTATGTCTTACCTCATGACCTCGTCGCTTGACATTATCTATGACCCCCATGCAGCTTTATTTGATATAAATCTGAAGCGGTTAAGAGTGGCCATAGAAAACATGGATCTTGTCTCCTTCAACATTTTTACCTTCAAGACCAATATATACATTAACACCAATGAATACGGACCCTTTCTTTACAAACTCTCCTCGTGAGAAAGATGAAGACCTAATCGAAATCTTGCACACGCACGGCACCGCTAAATGTTATTGCTTCAGCGACATTTGACGTGTCAATTGCTTATAATTAGGGCGATAACCAATCATAACGTGAAGCATCAACTATAAGTAGATTTTGTTACTATAATTTCTTTTTAAGAATAAAGGCCGAATCGAATTAATTGGTATTATTAATCAATTTTTAGTATAGTATGAGCAATTTAAACCATTATATAATAATTTTTTTGGTATAATAACAATATAAACCATTATGTAATAAAAATAATTTAGTTACGTTTTTGTTTTTTAACGAGAAAAAGGTGAAAGAACACAAATTTCAGTAGAACATCTGTTCCACACTTTATTAGTTTTCAAAAAGCTTTCAGAACTATAACATCTTATATTATTAATTTGAAAAAATAATTTTGCATATTCCATGTGACATTCCTTTCCAGCGTTCACTATCCTTAGACAACATTTTCTTGAAGCAATTTTATTCCGAAGAATTTCAGCGAACACTTCATCTAAACATTTTATTGGAGAAATTGCACTTTTGTCTCTCATCTTTTGTACTCGGTGAAACTGCATAGATCGCCGCATCAATCTCGTTCTTTGACATGAGTGGTTCGTGATTATTCTCTTCTATAGCAAAACTTAGATGAGAAAGTGATACCAAAACAATGGTTACAGAAAATGTCATGAAAATGTGCTTGTCGCTAGTTGCTTGTTGGTAGCATTTAAGCATGGTTCAGTGCTTGTGACTACGAGCTCGAGTGATCGAGCACACTTACCAAACCAAAACAAAAATAAAATGTCATGAAAAGGATTTTACTCTCCATTTTTTAATACTTTGACTACTTAATTGGGTTTTTAATGAGGATTTTTGTATGTATATATAGCGTCGAATGTTCATCAATGTTATTTTTAGTATCATTTTACTAATTAATGAGAAAAGACATTTTTATTTATTTGTTTCTCATGAGACAATATATTATTAGTTATCAACATAATTTACATATTTTGACGTTTTACATCGATTACATGGTTCGTTTTAATGCATTTCAGCTTATGAAATTATGTAATAACTTGAATAAAAAAAACAAAGCGTAATCATGGTTAGAAAATTGGCTTCAATTCCTTCAATATTTGCATTCAAGGCTTCCTTAGTAAATTAACTATTTGTATTTGAATGAATACAAAAGTAAATAAATAACTAGATTAATTTACAATAAAACGTAACCATGCTGAGAATTGTTTACAGAGCATTTAGTTTCATACTTTCACTAATTAGAAACTAAAACTCTTATGGGAGATCGTAATTATGAAGAAGTCGCCCTCCACTACATTTCGAATTAGAAACATTCATTTAGGAATTAGGACATGATTTGTATGATCAACTAGCAGAAGATGATAACATATATCTTTAGTTAGTGACTATTCTGACTTAGTGAAGATTAGCAATACATTAATTACGGTTGAAGAAATTGGCAAGGAGTAAAACCTTTTTTTTTTCTATCTCGCTTTAACTCGTAGTTGCCGCCAGCTCCTTTGACATATGAAAGTGAAGTGCCACATCTGTTTCCATCTATCTTACACGTTTTAGTAGTTTGGTTCTTCGAATACAATTAACAAGTTCATTATTTTTTTAAAAGGTTTTCACTTAAAAAAAGTTTATTAGTAGTTTGGTTTCCACGTCTACGTATACAAACTTACTTGCCAATTCTTCTTTTTTTTTTTTTTCCATAAATGCATGAAAAATTTCACACCCAAAAGTTGAATAACTCTGTTTTATGAATGGATCTCCGGTAAAGTATGAAACATTCTCGTACCCGGATTGCAAATCGCAAGCTTAGTTTGTAACCTAAGACAGATCAAACCTCGGATGGGCTGAGAAACATCATATTTTGCATGTAGAGAAATACGCAACTGTTGTTGTCCAGAAGACAACAATGGTTCCTCGTCTTGGTAAACAGAGTAAAACAACACCTCAGTGTAAGATGGTTCGGTTGTTAAGGTTTGCTCTTTATAAACAGTGTCAAACCACAACATCGTAGGTTCGGGTGGCTGTGATGTAGATCGTTGGACCATGAACATCACTCGAGGTCTTGTCATCGATCGACTCAAGTAATCAACATTGAATTTTGTAGAGCGGATCATGGATGCCCATTTCTTCGAGACGAGGAGGAACTTCACCAAGGACTTCAGAGGCAACCGTGACAGAATATTCATTTGATGATCTTCAGTAAGTGACTCGAAATTTGATTTCTCCATTCTTGTTTTTTTGTTTCTTTGTATTAATGATATTTTGTGTTTTGAGATATAGAGAGACTAAACACACATATGTGGTATTTATAACAGAGTAGTCTCATAGTTTGTTACCAACGTTGTAACTTATGAGTGTGGATGATGATTACTTGTTGAGTCGTAAAAGCGCGTACATCTTTGTTTTAAATATCATGAAATGCTATACATCTCAAAAAAACGAAAGTAGAATGTTTAGCTCCACACGTTAGAAACTAACTAAAATTATTGGCCAATTAGCTTAGAGATTACTAGATACTATGCATGAAAAGTGACAAATTTGCTTTCATCTTACACGTTTTAGTAGTAATTTAGTTCTTATTCCAATACAATTATCACACGCCAAAATATTGATAACATGTTAACATTTTTTTAAATGTTTTCACTTTAATTCTGTTTTGTCTATTGAGAAGGATGATTACTAGACTAACATAGAGATTTGGTGTAAGCCGCACCAAGCGTGACTTGCAAGGTTTGTTTCATCGTAATAATCTAGTCGTCAATGCACAAAATAAATTCTGATATAAATTTAATTTCTTAAGGTTGTTCAAAAAGAAAAGAATTTAACTTCTTGAAATTTTTCACTATTCACTTAGTTCTTTGTACACAATTTTTGAAAGAAATGTTTTTACGTGTACGCATAAAAAAGTTACTTGACAATTCTTTTAAATTTTTTTATTTTTTATTTAATGGGTTACTCGTTGAGGATTGTTTGGTTTATGTGTTAGGATTTAAAACTGAAAAAAAAAATGACGTAATGTTATTTATTCTTAAGTATAATATTATATAGAGAATATTTGTTATATAAAAAAAAGGTTTCTATTATTATTGGTAAAAGAAGTTCACAGAGAGTTACAAAGCTCAGACAAACAGTAAACGAACAATGAACAAAAAGCAGAAGCAGAAGATAAAGATTGATCGCAACAAAAAGCAATGTAACAATTGCAAATCCAAATCTTTGGTTACACTTTGTTTTATGTTATACCACCAACCATTTTAGGTTCTCCAAACTCCAAAGCCTTGTCTAAGAGAAACTCTTGTGACCGCCCGGTTTGTTATTGAGGCTGAGATCGTGAGTCATGATGGTCCTGATAGTGCGACTTTAGATGGTTGTTGGTTCGGTCTGAAAAAATCGTTATTTGAGAGTAAGAGGTTGGTGGCTGCTACTCTCTTGGCGTTTACAAGATAGAATTATAGCTAGAAATCTTGTGTTTTTTCTTTTAGCAACGTTTTGTTCTACGAATCAAATGTCACTTTCTGTAGTTGAAAAGAATATTACACTATTATATACTAAAGAACTTTTTCCCTTCTCTTTGCACTTATTAGGAAGCTTCAATTTTGTAATTATATGGCAAAAAAAATAAAGATTAACGGCAGTAAGAAAAAACGAACAATCGCAATAAGATATAGTCGAGTGACAACATTATTATTTTAGCATAAAATAAAGGTTAACGACAATAGAAAAAAAAATTAACAATCCCAATAAGACCACTAGTACATGAGTACATGAGAGCTAGACATCATTATTATTTAGCATAAATAAAGATTAACCGCAATAGAATGAAAATTAGAAATGAAGACAAACAACAATCCCAATGAGAGTTAAGAGAGTGAACAATCAACTCTTATTCTTCATATAAGCCAAGTACTATCAACATGATTCAAGAAGGTTCGAACATAATAGCATCCATCAACAACCATTCCTTCAATCTCAAATCTTCTGAGGTTTGTTGTGTCTGTATCATAATACACCACAAAGATTTGTCCCTCTAACCAACAGTATGGTGCGAAAACAAGTTCTCTTGTTCCAATGGTACCATTGAAAAAAAACTTGTGATGTTCAACAGTTTCTAGCCATTGAGGAATCTTAACGATCTTTCTCCCCCAGTTCCCTGATATCTCGTTCCTAACCCACAATACAAAACTTCCAATGCCATCGTCGTCCCATATATCGACAATTTCACTTTTAAACACAGAGTCATCTACTAAGGCAATTTCCCCATTGTAATTCACCGATTTCCAACGATGATCATCAACTGTAGAGGTTTCGCCTCTGTCAGGTACTTCAATGACAGTGAAATCTTCAGAACTCACATTGAAGCTCATTACCTGATATATTCCACTATTGGGCTGAGCTCCATAGTACAAGAAACCTCCTTTGAATAGTCCTTGAGTAACTGGTGAATGATCATGCTTACATGTGATACGTCTCCAAGAAGAGTCTTCAACTGATCCCTCCGTCACCGTGTATACATGAAACTCCTTAGTTCGCCTACCATCTCCGAACTGTGTAATGCATAACACCTTGAATACATCCGTAGATTCATCGTATCCGAAAAAACATCTTATGGATGCTCCGTTAGGCCTTTGGATCTGAGGTAAACGCCGAAACTTTTTCGCTCCCAGGTTGCAAATGACAACATTAGTACCACCTCGAAGACAGATCAGCTCGGATGGGTTGAGAAACTTCATCAAGTGGTACTTCTGCTTCGTTGGTACGTATCTGTTGTTGACCAGAGGACAACAATGGTTCCTCATCTTGATAAACAGAGTGAAACAAGGCTTCGGCTTTGTTTTTCTGGATTCTTACACTCGAGACGAACAACACTCGAGACCTTGTCATCGACCGGTGCAAGTAAAGATCTCTGAATGCTTTTGTGCGGATTAAATATGCATATTTCTTCGAGACGCAGATGCATGTCACCAATGATTTCAGCGGCAATCGTGACATGATCTTCATTTGTACATCTTGAGGAAGTGCTTCGAAGTTTAAATTCTCCATTTTTTTTTGTTCTTCTCTAATGTATGTATTATGTGTTCTAGGAAAAAAACACAGATGTGATTTTTAAAGAAATTTCAGGCTTTGTTACCAACGTTATGACTTTAGAATTTAGTGTAACTTGTTGAGTCTTGTAACGCACATAAATCTTTAATCTAACTTTATTAAATTGCATGCTTGAATCTAATAACGAAAGGAGAAATCATATGTTCCATACGTTAAAAACTTACTATAACTCACATTTGATTATTTGTAATTGCATTCATGATCTTTAACAAAAAAAAAAAACTTCATATGCATGAGAATAAAGATGTCGGTTTCCAATTTAATTCTGTTAAATTCACATATAAAAACAAAAGAAGAAATTTCATGAATGCATGAGAAGTTTTACACCCAAAAGTTGAATAACTCTGTTTTATGAAGAGGCTCATATAGCTTGAGTAACAGAGTATATAAGAAACGTTATTAATTAAAGATACATCTGGAACTGTGAACGAACATTATTATTTAGCATAAATAAAGTTAACACGACAATATAAATGAAAAGGAACAATCCCAATAAGACTAGTACTACTACAAGAGAGACAACATTATTTTCTAGCATAAGTAAAGATTAACGACAATAGCTAGGACTTGAGATACAGAACAACCAACGAGTTTCTGATAATCTTTTGTGGACCAAATCTTTGTTCTTCACATAAGGAAAAGACTATCAACATGATCCAAGAACGTTCGAACAATATTATAGTCGCCAACCACTCTTCCATTTCCAATATTAAACATTCTGATAATTTTTTTGAATGTGTCGTAATACAACACAAAGAGATCACGGCCGTAACTGTCAACGTAATGTGCGAAGACAAGTTCTCCTGTTCCAATGGTACCTTTGAAATAAAGCTCCATTTTTCCAACGTTTTGTTCCCAACGATGAATCTCGATGCGCTCTTCCCGCCATTTCCGTGCGGTTTCATCCAAAACAAATATATGAAAAACTTTAGTCCCATTAGGTTCATTCACAACTCCATTGTCAAATTCAGAGTCATCCACTAAGGCAATGTTCCCATTATGAATCACAAATTTCCAACGGCTATGAGCAGATCCATTAGGAAATTCAATGACGGTACTAAACTCTTCAGACCCAACATTGAAGCTCATGACGACCAGAGATTTTTCAATACTGAACCTGGCTCCATAGTACAAAACCCCTTCTTTGCATAGTCCTTTAATATCTGGTGAATGATCATACTTACATGTGATCCGTCTCCAAGGTTCTTCACTTGATCCCACCGTCAAGACATGATATTCCTTAGTTTCTTGACCTGACATCATCAAGCTTGTCCTACATAACACCTTGAATACATTCGTAGCTTCATCGTATCCGAGAAAACTTGTTATCCAAGCATTTTCATGTGCTTGGATCTCTGGTAACTTCTGTAACTTTTTCGCACCCGGTTTGAAAATTGCAAACTTAGTTCGAAACTGAAGACAGATCAAACCTCGGATGGGCTGAGAAATATGAGAAGCCATTGCATCAAGAGGACAACACCGGATCACATGTAAGTATGATCATTCACCAGATATTAAAGGACCAGACGACAACAATGGTTTCTCCTCTTGATAAACAGAGTGAAACAACACCTCAGTGTCAGGTGAAAAGAGTATAAGTCTTCCCTCTTGATAAACAGAGTGAAACCACGACATCTCAAGTTCGGGTGGATGTGATATATATCGTTCGATCATGAACACCAGTCGAGGCCTTGTCATCGATCGGCTCAAGTAGATATTTCGAAATTGTTCCCCAAGGATAATAGATGCCCATTTCTTCGAGACGATGAGGAACTTCACCAAGGATTTCAGAGGCAACCATGACAGAATCTGCATTTGTAGATCTTCATGAAGTGATTCGAAATCGAAACTTGAACTGTCCATTCTTGTTTTGTTGTCTAATGATATTATGTTATGTGTTTTGAGATATAAAGACTTAAACACGCTGCAGATGTGATATTTATAAGAGAATCTCATAATTTGTTACTGAAAACGTTGTTACTTGTGACTGGGTGGTCACTTGTTGGGTCGTATAACGCGAATAACATCTTAACTTAATATTTCATCCTTAATTTACATCTAAACCCAAAAAAAGGAGATATGTTTATTACACACGCTAAAAGCTTACTAAAATTAGCATAGAGTTGATTGGATATCAAGCATTAGATTGTGACATATTTTCTTTCATAGTTTCATCGTACACGTTTTTAATAGTTTAATTATTCCAATACAATTGAATCATACGTCAAAATATCTCAGAGTTTGTTACTGAAACGTTGTGACGTGTGACTGGGTGGTCACTTGTTGGGTCGTATAACATCTTTACTTTATATTTCATCCTTACATTTAAACCCAAAAGGAGAAATGTTTAATTAACACGCTAAAAGCTTACTAAAATTAGCATAGAGTTTATTGGATAACACTATAACAGAATGTGAAATATTCACTTTTTCATCGTACACACACGTTTTTGACAGTTTAATTATTCGAATACAAATATACAATTGAATCACACGTCAAAATATCAATAACACCTTCACCTTTTCATCAAACAAAAAAAAAAGTTTTTCAGTACACAATTTCAAGATAAAAAAAGAAGTCACACGTCAATACTTACTAATTTATATGACCAAGTAAGAGAGATATTTGGTGGCAAACGTGACTTGGAAGGTTTTCTTTCATGGTACACACTACACATCTAGTCGTCAATGCACAAAATCAATTCAATTCAAATATACATTAGTAAGACGTTTTCACTTATAAAAACTTTCAGTTTTCACTCTAAGATTTTGTAACCATTTCTTTCAAATTTCTTGATTTATTTTTTTGCCCGGTTACTCGTTGAGGATTGTTTGGCATATGTTAGGATTTAAAAATGATGTAATGTTACTATTATAAAGTATATTATTCGGACTCAAGAGTGTTATTTATTGGTTATAGTAACGTCACATAATTACAAAGTTCAGCCAAACAGTAAAAGAACAATACACAAAAGCAGAGAATAAAGATTGATCGCTTAAGTGTATCATAAACAGTCTTTAGTGCAACTGTGCAAGCAAATTTGGATAAGTTCCTCCTAATGTTAAATGATTAAGTTTTACAACTCTTTGGTTGAGTGAAGCTAAACCAAAAAGTTGAATAACTCTGTTTCATCAAAAGGCTCCCACGGCGTAAGGAACAGAGTATAGAAACGTTATTAATTAACTTTTACATCTGAATTGGTCCAACATTATTATTTTGCATACATAAAGTATAAAGATGAACATTATTGTTTAGCATAGACAAAGATTAAGGACAATAGAAATGAAAACTAACAATCCCAATAAGACTAGAACTACTTGGGGAGACAACATTATTGTTTAGCATAAAGATTAACCACAATATAACGTACTCGAGACACTGAACCAGCCAACCAACCAGTTCATGTTACCAAGTGGACCAACTCTTATTCTTCACAAAAGCAGAGGACTATCTATATGATCCAAGAAGGTTCGAATAGAATGAAATTGATTTCCAACAACTCCTTTAATCTCATACTTCATAACATCTCTCGTGGCTGTATCGAAATACAACACAAAGAGTGATCCCTTACGCGCGTAGGCTGGCACGAAAACAAGTTTTCGTGTTCCAACGGTACCTATAAAATAAAACACCATGTCTTCAACAGTTTGTTTCCACTGAGGAATCATAAACGAGACCATACCCCATTCTCCTGAAACTTCATTTCTAACCATCATTTGAATCGATCCATTGGCAGGGGGATCCTTCACCAAAGCAATTTCTCCTTTGAAAATCACCAATTTCTCCACTAGTGTGTCGACTCCCTCAGGTAATTCAATGACAGTAAACACTTCAGAACTCAAGTTGAAGCTCATTAGCAGAGATTTGTCGGTATGGGACCGAGCTCCGTAGTACAAAACTCCGTCTTTATATAGCCCTTCCGTAACTGGAGAATGATCATGATCACATATGATCCTTCTCCAAGATTGTTTACTCGATCCTATCGTCAAAATCTGATGTACCTTAGCTCCTTGTGATTTATCAAACGCTAAAACCTTGAACACATTTGTAACTTCATCGTATCCGAAAAAAGTTGTTATGGCCGCTTGTTTACGTGCTTCGATCTTTGGTAAATAAGTCAGAGTCTTTCCCGTACCGGGATTGTAAATGACAACCTTACTTTTCTTGCGAAGACAGATCAACCCTCGGACGGGTTGAGCAATCCTATCATATCCTGGTTCAGGAGAGATACACATCTCTTGCTGATCACTACCAGAAGACATCAACAATGACTCCTCCTCTTGAGAAACAGAGTGAAACAGAACATCAGCTACGGTTGGGCTGAACTTAAGTCGATGGACCATGAACATCACTCGAGGCCTTTTCATCGACTGGCTCAAGTAAAGCTGTCTGAATTCTTTCGTACGGATTAAAGATGACCACTTCTTTGAGACGCTGAATATCATTAAAAATTTGAGAGGCAATTGTGACAGAATCTCAGTTTGGATCTCTACAGGAAGTGCTTCGAAACCACTTGTGTTCTCCATTCTCGATTTTTTTTTTCTAATGATATTATGTGTTTTATTTTAGACAAATTGTGGTTATGATCAAAGAAGACATAAGTGGTATATATTTATAGCAATCTGAGTCTGTTACCAATGTGTATGACTTTAGTTTAACTTGTTGAGATTGTAAAACGCGTACATCTTTAACTTTATTTCATGATCCAAAAACAAAAAGAGAAATTTTAGTTCCACAATGAAGATACTAAAATTGTTGGCTAATCAGCATATTAGTGGATACCAAGCATGAAATTTACAGACTTTCTTTCATCCTTCACAGTTAAGTCACACGTCAAAATATAAGTTAATGCTTTAATTTTTAATTGCAGAATAAAACATATTTTTATGACTAAATTAGCAATGACTTGAGTTGAAAGGTTTTGTTTTAATCTTACACATCTACTCATCTTACACGTTTTCCGTTTTCAGTATAATTCTTTGTACACAATTAAAAGTATACACTATTCATAGTTGTTTTTATTATTGGTTAAAGTATTAGCAGAGTCACACATTTCAATTTTAACAGAACGCTAAACAAAAGCAGAGGATGATATGATTTGATTAGCAGCGATAGAAAGCGATGCAGCCAACAGCAGAATTCAAATGGACTCATGTCTGTTTAGTTTTCGCTTCTTCGAACACCAATATTTTGTTTCATTTCGACCGCCATGAGATTACCCTTTTGCAAATCCGAATCTTTAGTCGCACGTTGTTGTTTATTACTGACTATTACCTTTACCATTTTAGCTTCTTCAAAACCGTGTTTGTTAGAAACTCTTGTGACCGCCCTGTTTGTCATCGAGGCTGAGGTCGCGGGTCGTGATCTTAATGGTGCTACTTTAGATGGCTCTCTCTGAAAAATATTTAGAGAAAGCAAGTTTAGGGTATTAAGTTGATGGCTGCTACATTATGAAGAAGTCGCCCTCCACTACATTTCGAATTAGAAACATTCATTTAGGACATGTGTTGTATGATCAACTAGCAGAAGATGACAATATATATCTTTTGTTACTGACTATTCTGACTTAGTGAAGATTAGCAATACATTAATTACGGTTGAAGAAATTCGCAAGGAGTAAAAAGTTATTTCTTTTTTTTCTATCTCGCTTTAACTCGTAATTGCCGCCAGCTCTTTTGGCAAATGAACGTGAAGTGACACATCTGTTTCCATCTATCTTACACGTTTTAGTAGCTTGGTTCTTTGAATACAATTAACAAGTTCATTTAAAAAAAAAAGGTTTTCACTTAAAAAGAGTTTATTAGTAGCTTGGCTTTCACGTATACGTATACAAACTTACTTGCCAATTCTTTTAAATTTCTTTATTTTTTATTTTTTTCATAAATGCATGAGAAATTCACACCCAAAAGTTGAATAACTCTGTTTTATGGAGGGGCTCTCAAGCTTCAAGTCATATATGAACTGTGGACAAACATTATTCTTTAGAACAAATAAAGATTAACACGACAATAGAATTATCATTTAGAAACATAGTTATAAAATATCTGAATTGAGCGAACATTATTATTTTAGCATAAGCAAAGGTCAACACGACAATAAGTATGAAAACGAACAATCCCAATAAGACCTATAACTAGAGGCACACCATTATTATTTATTTATTTAGCATATGTAAAAAAATTAACGACAATAGGACTTTGAGAGAGTGAACAACCAACGAGTCTCTGATCATAATCAGCGGACCAATTCTTGTTGTTCACATAAGGTAAAGGCTATCAACGTGACAAGAAGGTTTGAACAGAGTCATCATTGCCAACCACTCCTTGAATCTCAAACCTTCTGAAACATTTGGTCTCTGTATTGTAATACAATACACAGTAGTCAGGGCCGCCAAGTTCGGTAGAGTTTTGTGCAAAAACAAGTTCGTTTTCTCCAATGGTACCTTGGAACTGAAATTCCTTCTCTCCAACAGCTTCTTCCCAATGAAGAATCTCTATGGGGATTGTCTCCCATTGTTGTGTACTTTCATCCAAAACAATTATATGAAAAACTTTAGTCCCATTCGATTCATCATTCACAGCTTCATTGTCCAAGTCCGGTTCATCATTCCCAATAAAATCAGGAATGATGTAAAAGTCACAGTCATTCACTAAGGCAATTTTCTCTTTGTAAAACACTAATCTCCAAAGTGTGTATATGGAATCATATTCAGGATATCTAATGACGGCAAAATCTTTAGACCTCACATTGAAGCTCATGAGCACAAATTTGTCACCATTGGACTGAGCTTCATCGGTTTGAGCTCCATAGTACAAAACCCCTCCTTTACATATTCCTTCACCAAGTTTCACTTTATCATGTTCATACAGACATGCGATCGATCTCCAAGATTCTTCTTGACCGGACTCCACCGTCAAGACTAGATATTCCCTAGTTGTGGGTAATGACTTAGACTTCGTGATGCATAACACCTTGAATACATTCGTAGCTTCATCATATCCGAGAAAACTTGTTATGTAAGAATCTTCAGGCGCTTGGATCTCCGGTAAAATATGAAACATTCTCGTAACCGGATTGCAAATCGCAAGCTTAGTTTGTAACCTAAGACAGATCAAACCTCGGATGGGCTGAGAAATACGCAATTGTTGTTGTCCAGACGACAACAATGGTTCCTTGTCTTGATAGACAGAGTGAAACAACACCTCATCGTAAGGTGGTTCGGTTAAAACTGTTTGCTCTTTATAAACAGTGTCAAACCACAACATCTCAAGTTCGGGTGGCTGTGAAGCCTGTGATGTATATCGTTGGACCATGAACATCACTCGAGGCCTTGTCATCGATCGGGGCAAGTAATCAACATTGAATTTTGTAGAGCGGATCATGGATGCCCATTTCTTCGAGACGAGGAGGAACTTCACCAAGGACTTCAAAGGCAACCGTGACAGAATATTCATTTGATGATCTTCAGGAAGTGACTCGAAATTTGATTTCTCCATTTTTGTTTTCTCTTTCTTTGTATGTGTAATGATATTTTGTGTTTTGAGATATAGAGAAACTAAACACACATCTGTGGTATTTATAACAGAGTAGTTCATAGTTTGTTACCAACGGTGTAACTTGTGAGTGTGGGTGATGATTACTTGTTGAGTCGTAAAAGCGCGTACATCTTTATTTTACATATTATTAAATGCTTTACATCTCAAAAATAAACGAAAGTAGAATGTTTAGCTCTACACGTTAACAACTTACTAAAATTATTGGCCAATTAGCATAGAGATTACTAGATACCATACATGAACAGTGCAAATTTGCTTTCATCTTACACGTTTTAGTAGTAATTTGGTTCTAATTCCAATATATATATCACACGCCAAAATATTGATAACAAGTTAACATTTTTCTAAAGGTTTTCACTTTAATTCTGTTTTGTCTATTGAGAAGGATGACTTGCAAGGTCTTCTTTCATCCTACTAATCTAGTCGTCAATGCACGAAATAAATTCTGATATAAATTCTGATGTTATGTGTTTTAGACAAATTGTGTTTATGATCAAAGAAGACATAAGTGGTATATATTTATAGAAATCTGAGTTTTGTTACCAACGCTTGTGACTTTAGTTTACTTGTTGAGGTTGTAAAACGCGTACAACTTTTAACTTTATTTCGTGCTTACATGATCCAGAAACAAAAAGAGAAATTTTGGTTCCACAATTAAGTTTCTAAAATTGTTGGCTAATCAGCATATAGATTAGTGGATACCAAGCATGAAATTTACATTCTTACATCCTACACAATTTAAATCACACCTCATAATATAAGATAATACCTTAATCTTAATTATTTTTAATTGCATGAATGAAACTTATTTTTATGACTAAATTAGCATGACTTGAGTTGAAAGGTTCTGTTTTAATCTTACTCATCTTACACGTTTTCCGTTTTCACTATAATTCTTTGTACACAATTAAAAGTATTTCATAGTTGTTTTTATTATTGGTTAAAGTATTAGCTAGCAGAGTCACACATTTCAATTTTAACAGAACGCTAAACAAAAGCAGAGGACGATATGATGGATTTGGTAGCGATAGAAAGCGATGCAGCCAACAGCAGAATTCAAATGGACACATGTCTGTTTAGTTTCCGCTTCTTCGAACACTAATCTTTTGTTTCATTTCAACCGCCATGAGATTACCCTTCTGCAAATCCGAATCTTTAGCCGCACGTTGTTGTCTATTACTGACCATTACCTTTACCATTTTAGCTTCTTCACAACCGTGTTTGTTAGAAACTCTTGTGACCGCCCTGTTTGTCATCGAGGCTGAGGTCGCGGGTCGGGATCTTAATGGTGCTACTTTAGATGGCTCTCTCTGAAAATATTTAGAGAAAGCAAGTTTAAAGTATTAAGTTGATGGCTGCTACTTTCTTGGTCTTTGGAATATATAACTACAGTACTTGTGACAAGTATTGAAATCGAGGTTCTATCTAAACTACAAGTAGAGTAGTCTATGGACACTTGAGAGATTCCTTATTTTTGTTCAGACAAAGCTTGCAATTGTAGAAACATACCTTGTTATGAGACCCCGGTCTAGTACTTGTGTTGTAGAATGAAGGCATTGGTGTTGCCTTGAAGTTGAGGCTTTTCCTGAATTGTTTCATCTCAGCTTCCGCCTTTTGCTGCATCCGAAATGTTGATCCAATCAAGTTAGCTATTTTTGAATTGTAAAAGACATGACATGTGTAAATTTTCAAAGAGACATGGATATGATTATACCTGTGTTTTGGCCTGAACTTGGTTTGTTTCTGTTTTCTTAGCATGTATTTTCTCCTCCACTTTCATATAGAACTAATATTGAGGTATAAAAATTTCATCAGATCCTCAAAAACAACAAGGGAGTAAACTACAATTATTGTGAAGAGAAAGAAGACCTCTTTTCTCTTCTCAGCTCGTTCGCTACATTTGAAACGGAAACTAGTAGAACCTGTACTCATCTGCAGCTTTGAAGAATTGGTACTAGTCTTTAACCTGCAAGTGAAACCATTAGATTGTTGAAAGTGATGACCTCCAAAAAACTATAGTGGTCTTAGTATTTGAACCTGTTTGTAGCGATAGGAGTTCGAGTCTCGGTTTTTTTCGATGTTTTAGGCTGAGACTCAATGGTTTTCCTCGTTCTTGATTCCTTTTGGCTATCACAAAAAGAATACTTAGGTCTTAACTCTTAAGCAAAGAGAAAGATGAAACAGAGTTGTAAAAGTTATCTATGGAAAGAAAAGTAGAGTACCTCTTGGCATCTACATTGGTTTTAGAATTAGAACTTAACGAAGAACCCTTCGTCTTCATGGAATTAGCTTTTGGCGTTACATCATGTCTCTTTGTAAAAGCTTTAGTCACACGCACATCATGAGGACTAATAGGTTTAACTTTCACGCTTTCCCGCGACTTCAATCTAGATGCAGAGGAGGAAGAGGAGGACGAGGGTGTTTCTGTAGCATCAGATGGCTATGAATAGACCAATAAACACATTGAGTTTAGATTTCTGAATTTGTCACAATGCAAAAAACAACAAGGTACACAATGCAAAAAAAAAAAAACAAGGTACATACTCTTACCTTTTTTGGAACATGTTCATCAAGTCTTGATCCCATCTCTTCAACTGAAGCAGAATCTTGAATCTCAATCTCTTTTGGCATCTCAAGAATTCCAAGATCCTTACACTCAACCGGAACAGCAAGAGTCCTGTTGTCAGCACCGCCTTCTTCTTCATCAAGCTCAACCACTTCATCCGAATTCACCAAAATCTCATCATAGCTCACACAATGTACACTTTCCTCATCATACTCCACACATTGACTCTTTCCTTGACCACATTTCTCTTGTTCATGGCTGTAGTTACAAACACTGTTTGACTGACTTGTGTTCTCCGAGAAACTCCCATCAGATCGGTAATCCTCGAAACTTTCAGTAGCGTAGACAGCTTCATCATCCGGTTCACCACCTGTTTGATGAACTCCCCAAGTTTGAGATTCAAGAGAAGCCGGAAACCTGATTCCTTTCTTCTTGAAATGAGCCTCAAAATGTGCTTTCATCTCAGTAACAGAGCCAGGTTTAGAGCACTTGTCAACTTCTTCAAGATACCTATTGTGTGAAAAAGATGACCTCTTCTCCCATGATAAACCTTCTTTCTCGAATCTTCCAAACGATATCGATCCAGAGTGGATAGAACTTCCCTGCAATTTAGATTCATAAAACCAATAAGATCAATCCTAAAACATACTACATACATACAATGCCGTGACCTAGGTTCATTTGAGCTATGTACAATAAAAATAAAATATAATGAAAATCATAATATCCTTTTTTTACCTAAAAAATCGATTACTAACTCACATAATCTAGTTTTCTAACCAAACCATTCTCTCGTGTGACAACAAAAAATTCAAAATCGTGCCTTTCTCTAACAAAGAGCAAAAACACCAAATATTACACTATACATAAACCAAACTGTGAAAAAAAAAAAATGTGGTCCTCTTATATTTCCCATTTTATTGTAGCCTAAAGCAATTAACTTTTCTTCCAAGACATGAAGCACTCTACTTATGCGGTTTATTTTAGCAACAACCGTACAATCTAAGGCCATTCTTGATTTGATTCTTAAAAGGGAAGAAACACAAGTAACTGAGGTTCGGCAAGAACAAATTAGTAAACAGAACAAACAGAGTAGTAGAAGAAACAAGTAAGGAGTAGTGGGGCATTACAGTAGAGAAGAAGTTACCTGAAAACTAAGGCTAAACGGTTCATGATGAATCTCGCCAGCCATAATTGATCTTTCAAGATTTGAGAGAAGTGTAAAAGGTTTGGAAAAAAAATGAGAAATAATAGAGAAAAGAGAAGAGAATCGAATCTATAGATTGATGAGAAGAGTGGGAGACGAAAGGGTGTGAAAGTATCATGTCATGTGCTTTTTTTTCTTGTCTTCTTCTTGTCAGAGGGGATGCTCACGTTCTCCGTTATCAAAATCCCGTTTATTAAGGGTTATCAACGGTCCAGATTCATCCGATTTATAAAGTTTAGACGGCGGTTTACTGTTTTGACGGCAGATGTGGATCGTAAAAGACTCGAACGTGGCAAGGCTACGCCACGTCATTAACTTCATAATGGACTCAGGCCCATTCAGACACTTTTCTCGAGCCCATAAAAAGAAAGGGTCTTAGGAGGAGGAGTTACCCTAGTTCAATTTCTTTTTTAGTCTATTATTGTGTTCTGAAAAGAACATGGGCTTATAGACCAACAGAAAGTTACTGTTCCAATATCGATATGGTGTTAATCCCCCAGTATCTGCTGCTGGGATTGGCCGACGTTCACACTGTAGTGGGAATGCAAGAGTTATTCTACAGCCAAGTCCCCACTGAGCTGAGAAGCATCGGTCTTGCGCTTAACTTAAGTGCGTTGGGGGTGGGAAGTTCATTGAGCAGCTTACTCATCTCTCTGGTCGACTTAGCCACTGGAGGAGACGCTGGAGACAGCTGGTTCAACAGTAATATGAACAGAGCCCATCTCGATTAAAAATCTTGTCTTTTAAATATATACACAGACCAATTATTGTGATGTAAAAAAAAAAATCGAAAATGTATACACCAAAACCTTTTTAATTAATTTTATAAGCTGTTGACAAAAAAAAAAAAGACAGCAAAAGTATGGATCAACAAGCGGTGCCAAGTCTCTGGCCGAGATAAACAAAATGCTATGTTAGACTTAGAGACATGAGCGTCAATATATTTAACCAAGACGAGTATGTGTTGAGCTTTGCGTCAATATACTTTTGCTGTCTGAAATCCTAACTTTTTGTTGTTGTTGTTGTCTTTGTTTCTGACGTACTCTTCACGGTAGCAGGGTTTTGTGTGTTTATTGTTGAATTTCAAATGTAATATATTTTGTAATTAGGTCATGCCTTCACTTTTGGGTTTAGAGAGGTTCTTATGCCGTCATGTATTAAAATTTCATATTAAAAATAGCAGATCCATGGTACATTAATTCAACACACGTTGTACAAACATTTATGGATGAATTATTGTAGAAGTGCGTTAAATCAATAATAGTCTAGTGTTTATAAAGATGATAAACTCATGATAAGGATGATAACGTAAATAGACAATCTAATAAAAATAGTGACACGCTCAAATATTAAATAATGTTGTAAATAGGTTTCCTCTTTCCTGGATAGATGATATGCACGCCGAGCATTTCGTTTAAACCTCTGAAGCATGAAAAATCTTTTGTGGAGCAGCAGACTTCATCTTGTGGAGAGCTTCGATGATGAGATCGCATAGGTGATGAGGGTCTGGAATCACGTCTACATCAACTCCGATGTTGATTATAAGTTTGTCCACATAGCTTTGAATACAGATAACGAGTCCCTTGTTAAAAAAAAAAAGAAAAAAGAAAAAAAAAACACCGGAGTTAAGTTTCATCAACTACTGATCCCAACTAGTGGATGGACAGTGGAGGAACTCGTACACTTACTTTGTTACACAAAAAGTATTATTTTAAATTGTTTTACAAAAGTTAAGAAAACTCGTACGTACACTAACTTTATTACACAAAAAGTATTGTTTTACAAAAATTTTATAAATATATATATATATATATATAGTATTTTTTATTATTTTCTATTTCTATACATGGGGAGATTTCAAAAATGCTTTCACTTTTTATATTAGTTTTCAAAAATATATTTAAAAAAAAACTTCTATAAAATATTTCAAAAACTTGAAATATATTCAAATAAATGTGTAACCTTATCAAAAGATACAGAAACTATACGTGTAAAATACATTTAGAAATTTATAAACTTAATTGAAAATTCAAGTGTTCGAACGATAATCTGTGTGCAACTAAAGGAATATATAATACTTCATCTATTCCTAATTAATATATTTTGTAGACTTTTCACAAATACTAAGAAAACATATTAAAACTTGATTATGAATGTTTTTTTTTTTGTAATTTACAGTTTTTAGAACTCAAAACCAATAATAATCAATTGTTTTATTGAAGTCTACAATTTATCAATAATAACTAATTAATATTGCATAGAAAACTTCAAAAATTATTTTTGAACAAAAAAAAACTAATTTCTTTTTTTCTTAAAAAAAAAACTAATTTCTAAAAAATAGATTAATAAAGAACCTAGTGTTCAATCATACGCTCTTTAAGATGATTCTCGATCGAACAAAATTCCCCATTCCTTTTGAATCACGGTTATCAAATCCATTTATAATATGGGATAATCTAGCATTTGTAGCCTAATTGTTGCGCAAGAGATTAAAGTAATGCAATTTTTTATGATGGTTTCAAGAATGTGTGCGTAAGAGGGTACCTGTGGAATACCTATGGTATTTGCAGCTATGTAAGATATTTGATGGCCGAAAAAGCTAATTTCTTCGGCTGGACCAACCACATTAGAGAATGTCATTTTTGTGCTTCCAAATAATTTCCTTACTAAAGTTCTGAGTCCCTATTTTCCACCCCCACACATCCATATATATATGTTGATCAGATGCACAAATACCGTTATTATATTTGGAACTGCATGTTAATGTAATTTTTGGTTTAACATATCATACCTTAAATCCAAAAACCTTCAATGTTAATTTGAGCAACCCATTAGAAAATAGAGGTTCAAGGGAATGTTTCTTACGATCCATAATAGTTTTGGATTGTCGAACATATTCAAATACATCATCGTATGATTTCGTCTCCAAAGGAAATAGAACATACCCTATGGAGTTCCCCCATCTACACTTTGAACCTTTTGCCATCATATTTGCCAAATCCTGCATATAAACTTAATTATGTTTTAGATTCTTACTATTTTAGACAAGACAACAACAAAAAAAAAGAAGAAGCAAAGATCGTTTGGCGTATGTTATCCAGCACCTCAATGTTTTTATTTGGCCTTAGATTGAAAAATACAACACCACGAATTTTTCTTGACTTTGAAATGGTTTCATGATCTGTTTACAAATTCGAGGAAAAATGTAAGAATATGTTACAAACATTATTTTATGATAGAGTAAATGATTTACCAAATCTTTGATTCAAATATTGAGAAAGACCAGCTTGTACCATCCCAAGAAGAACATCATTTACAGTCTATCAGAAAAGAGAAAAAGGATGTCAAACAATAAAAAAGAAAAAGACAAAAAAAATCATCTTTCAACAGAAAAGGAAATAAAATAAGGAAACGTACCATATTCATGGCGTTCTTCACTGTTTTGACATCATTCAAACTAATGATTTGATGAATAAATTTATTAGTGCTAAGTGTAGCCCCAGGCATAGCTATTATATGAGCTGAGATGTCCCTCACACCAAAAATAAAAACCATGGACTTGATAACTTCAACACAAGTGTGGAACATAATTATTACTATGAACCATAACCAAGCAAACAAAGAAAAGCAAACGTTCTTCGCTTTCCTTTTCTTCGGAGCCACAAAAGTAGGCAATGCCTCTGGATCACATGTCTTCCGAGTACAAGCGAGTAAAAGAGACATAAGAGACATACCATCGCCCAAAGAATGATGGAACCTAGCAACAATCACATACTCGGCATGTGATGTTTTAAGTTTCAATAAATGAAACTCCCATAAAGGTCTGGACATATCCATGGGAGAAAAAGCCACCCTTGATATATAATCCTCTAGAAATTCATCAGGATTCTTATTGATGAGATCAATATCGGGAACAATTACATGTTCTTCTACTTTTACTTTCGTTGGAGTCCACTTAGCTTTTCCTTTATGCTCACCATGACCAGTCACCTACATGTATCAGATGATGTTATGAATCTTACATGAGCCGTGCGGCCCATGCCTAGGCATTTAAAAGCTGAAAGCAGTATATGATTAGAAGAAATATATATATTATTTTATGAAATTGTAATCACAAAGAAATAATAAGTTGATAAATCTTGTCGTATAAATTTAAAATTTTCAAGTCCATGAGAATTATTCAAATATAAGTGATAGTGGTCATATAAATATTGAAATCTTTACAATTCTAAAATATAAATTTATCAAATGAATATGTGATCGTCATTTTAGAATATATAAAAGGATGAAATCAAGTCATCAACTATTAAAAAAAAATTCCTCTTAATGTCAGTATATTGCACCTCACAACTTAACCGTAGACGTTATATGAGATAAGAAACTCAGGTTCATAGGTTCTGTGGATTATTTTAGGTTTCGGTATGGATCCCCTCCGTCTTAAAAGAGAGAAGAAACTTAAATTTAGATCTATGAATAAACTAAATGATTATGATATCAAGCAACCCCAAATCATCCTAACTTTTTTTAATATAATATTTCTTTCATATTCAACTCTATAAATTGTAATATAGAATTATAATGGGAGTGGACCTTGAATGATTAATTTAACAAAAAGGAGGCCGTAGGCGATGATGCCTATTTCCCTAACGTATATACATCTAAATGAGAGGAACTCTAAAGTAATATACTTATGGATTAATACACTCATTTAAATATTGATCTTGAGTAGGAAGTCATGAAACTTAACATATAAACAATAAAAATGTATGCATGTACGTGTAATTACCGACCAGTATGCTAGAGAAGCGTGGATGGTTGATCAGTGTGTTCTTTAAGCCTTCAACAATTGTTGATGGATTGCCTTCGGTTTTGAATCCAAAGGTTACAATGTTGAAGACATCGAGACCTGGCAAGCTAAACAATTGTGCAAATGGACTTACTGCCTCCTCTCCTTCCGTCACTTGCCTTTCTATTGCCATATCTTTTATTGTAGTTTCCGATTTTATGGTTATATTTATATACTACAAAGTACATATGCAAATGGTGTACTTATTATATATATATATAGCTATTAATATCTGTGTATACATTGATGTAGTTAAATGAGGTTGTTGAGAAGCTTTCGGTCAAAAAGTATGGATAAAGAAATAAATCTTATTTTTCTAATTAAGTTTTCAAATGTAGATATTTTTTTCTTTAATTATTTATTAAAAATAAAACTATAAAAAGAATTTTTTTTTTTTTTAGTTTACATGCCTAATCTCTGTTACTTAAATTTCAAAATATATGAATTTGATGTATATATTATTTTCTTTATATAAGAAGTTGAACTAGAAATATTTACAAGATTATTCATAGGACTTGCATATATGCATTTTCTATCTCGTGTAAGTATGCATTTTCTATATGTTTCTTGTACCAATAATAACTTAAGAGAGATCGTTATAAAAAAAACAAAAAACAAAAAAGTCAAAAAGGATAAGACAGAAGTTAATATTCCACGTCTGAAAGAAAAGGACACGGTTAAGTACCGTTACTGTGTGTGTGTCGAGAATCCACGCATTTCGAAATTGAAGCAGCGTTTCAGTTTAGTGTGTTCGAGAACACGCATTTCTGTATACGTCAGTGTTTGGTAGTTTGCAGTTGGTAGGTGAAAGACGCAAAGAGTGATCGTGGTACTCATTTTGACGACACAATAAAATTGTTAATTTTCTGTGGTGCCAAGGCATATCATATTTACACAGTTAAAACCTTCCAAATCATGACGTTCCTAATCCTCCATATATGGCACATTCTGTGATGTAGAAAATATCATATCAATCCCTTTTTTTATATAATGTAGTATTTAAAAACCCTTATGAAAAGTACTATAGCTACTAAAATTAATTCATTAAACAAATCAAAAAGACAAAGAGAATATAGCTTTAAAGGTTAACAACTCAAACCAGTATTGGAGACAGAGAAGAAAATGACGACTTGTGGAGAAGAAAATATATATATGCCTTTTAAACTATGTCTGATAATGAAAACAAATTTACTCGTACACAAAAGATTACAAAATATGATACACTTTAAGTAAAACAACATTTACTGGAAACAGTTACATATATATATATATATATATATATAGAAAGCTCATCATCATCGGAGATGGAATAAACCGATAAGAGTTTTGTTTTCTTCGGCAGTGGATTTCATCATGTTAAGAGCTTCGACTATGAGATCACAAAGGTGATGATGAGGGTCTGGAATCACGTCGAGATCAACTCCAAGATTGATAATAGCTTTGTTTACATAGCTTTTTATGTGGATAATGAGTGCCTTGTCCAACAAACAAGATACTAACTGTTAGTTTCGTATGTATATAAGGTTTTTTATTCATTTCAACGTCACAGTGAGGACTAAGAAGTTATTGGGCAACATAAGATACTTGATGGTCGAAACGGCTTATTTCTTCGGATGCGCGACCGGCAACATTTGACAATGTGACTGTTGAACGACCAAAACTTCTCATCGCAAGAATTCTGAATGCCTGCTTAATTTCCAGCCACACACAAGGCCAAATAAAAATCCATTAAAATCATCATTTATATTCTATGTATATAAACATCTACAATTATAAAAATAAGATTGATCTACTATATATTACACCTTGAGTCCAAAAACTTCCACGGTCAATTTGAGCAACACACATAGGAAAATAGATTAATCATCGGTAAGTAATTAATCATACATCATGGCTATCACCGACTCCTTCGCTGCAGATGAGCTTGGAAAAATACCACTTAGGGTTATCTCAGAAACCGAGAAAGTTACGCTGGTGGATGAAAGTCCACGAGGCTCATCATTATCGGTAAGTAAGATCTATTGAGTTCCTTACTCAAAGTGTCACACTCTTACACCATATAATAGATCACTTTGACACGTCTCCAGCAAATATATTCTGCTAAATTCTCTTTGTTTTTTGTTTATTATAATCTTTTGTAGGTGTGGAAATGGCGGAGCGCTTACTTCGGATATTGTCAAACCTAATAATGAACTTGACGGGACCACTGTGGGAATCCTTGTACGTGGGTTTGTTTAGTCACGTGCTTATCCGCCGGAGGAAACTGCTCACCGACACCATGGAAATGTGGCAAGGGACTAACCTCTTATCCTCTTTCTATTTAAAGTCCCATGTCCGAATGCTAGAAGACGAATACTTAGCCAGCCCCTATGGCAAGTGGATGGTCAAACGATGTTCGTTGCAAAGTGGTCACCTGACGTTGTTCCTAAGAAGCCGGAGCTATCAATGGTGCCTGTCTGGCTCGATTTTCATGGAGTCCCACTTGAATTCTTCAATCGGGAAGGTTTGGAGCACATTGCTGGGCTTGTTGGGCACTCTGTGTGCCTTCACCCACATACAGAAAAGCTCCTAAACATAGAGGTTGCAAAGGTTTATACTGTCATTGATCCTCGCAAGCCTCTTCCAGATGCCGTGAATGCTCGTTTCGAATCAGGACAAGTCAAAAGAATTCGACTTACCAGCCCCTGGCTCCCCTCCCTCTGCACTCACTGCAAGAAGGTAGGTCACACGGTTTCAAAGTGCACCTCAGCTCCCCCCAAGTGCAATTCCTGTGGCTCGGTAAAGCACACCACAACTTCCTGTCCTCGTACAAAGAAGGAAAAGGCAGCAGGTAAAGCTCCCATTCCAAGTCAGCTCCCAATAGTTGTATTGAAGGAACCTGCACCTACAAATGTAGCTTCCAGCAAAGGTGATGCAAGCGGCTCCGCTCTACCTCATACCAAGTCAGCATCTCAAGGACCGTCACATGTTCCTTCAAAGCAGGCTACTGTTAAAAATTTTGGTCAGAAAAGTGATGAAGCTAAGCTGTGCATTGATCTGACCTCTAACCTTTTTTCCCATCTATCCTCCAAGGATGGTCCGACTGTTTCGCAGGACTCAGGATCTGAGCAAGAAAGCCTGTCTGGGGATGATGACAATCCGGAAGCCGAGTCTGACAGATTCTTACAAGTAATCTCGAAGCGGCTGCTGAAGAAGAAAGACACTAGAGCTCGGGGTAGAGGCCCCTTATCCCTCTAAACCAATATCCTTTTTATGGATATTTTTTGTCGTAATGTAAGAGGATTTAATGATCCCCTAAAGCGTAGAAGCTTCCGGAAATGGCTAAATGTACATAAGCCTCTTTTTGGTGGAATACTTGAAACTCGGGTGAGTCCTTTGAAGGCTCAAAATTTTATCTCCAGTGTCGTCCCGGGCTGGTGTTTTTCGGATAATTATGCTTTCTCTGAGCTTGGTAAGATATGGGTAGTCTGGCACCCCTCAGTCCAAGTCACCATTTTGTCTAAATCGCTTCAAATGATCGTGTGCCTAGTCAAGTTACCGTTTGTCTCCACGGAACTGGTAGTCTCCATTGTCTATGCTTCTTCATCTTCATCTGCGGAAAGAAAGCCACTTTGGGACGAGCTCCAGAACCTCTCCATGTCTCCTGCAGTACTGAACAAGCCATGGACAGTCCTTGGGGACCTCAATCAAATCCCGTCTCCTCATGAGCACTCTAATCCCAACCAGGTTACGCTTACAGGGGGAATGAGGGACCTCAGGGATTGTTTGATCAAGTCATGTCTCTTTGACCTCCCTTACTGCGGTAACACGTTCACATGGACCAATAAGCATGAAGTTGGTCTGATTGCGGAGAAACTAGATAGGATTCTTGTAAATGAGGACTGGCTCTCCTCGTTTCCCAACTCTATTGGAGTCTTTGGAGAGCCAGGGTTTTCGGATCATAGCCCATGTTGTCTATTCCTGGATGCTGGGAAGCAAAAGGTAAAAACTCCGTTTAAGTTCCTTTCCCTTCTTAATCAGAATCCGGAGTTTGGCACTCTTATTAGGATGTGGTGGAATGCTCTCTCCTTTGATTGTTCGAAGATGTTGAAGTTGTCCAAGAAGCTGAAGGAACTTAAGTCTGTCATCCGAACCTTTGCCCGAGAGAACTACTCAGCCATAGAAAAACGAACAAGCGAAGCTTTTGAGGAAATGCTTGTTTGTCAACAGAGTTTGCTCAGCTCTCCTTCATCACAAGCACAGCATGATGAAAAGGTAGCTCACCAGAAATGGATTGCCCTGGCTAAAGCAGAAGAGTCCTACCTTAGGCAAAAATCAAGAATCTGCTGGCTGAAAGAAAGAGACTGTAATTCAAAATTCTTTCATCGGGTGATTCTCACGCGTCTCTCTCAAAACCAGATCATTTATCTGCTAGATGATGCTAATCAGATAGTAGACACGAAGCAGGGCATTCAGCAGCTTGCAGTGAATTACTTCACTGAGTTCCTTGGTACCTCATCCAGCGCTTCACCCCTCAGTGTTAGCGAACTGGCTGATCTCCTACCACAACGGTGCTCACCCTCTGCAATCCAGCTACTCTCAACGCCGTTCACACCTGAGGAAATTAGGCTTGCTGTGTTCTCTCTGCCTCGCAACAAGGCTCCTGGGCCTGATGGGTACAGTGTTGAGTTCTTCACTGCGCACTGGAATACGGTAGGTCCTGACCTTGTAGCGGCTGTCCTTGAGTTCTTCGCCTCAGGGCAGCTACTCAAGCAATGGAATTCCACCTTGATATCCCTCATTCCAAAAACACCCAATGCTTCTCGAATGAGCGAGTTTCGCCCAATTGCCTGTTGCAACACAATCTACAAAGTAGTTACTAAGCTCCTTGCAAATCGCCTCAAGGCAGTCCTGCCGGATCTCATCACCAACTCACAATCAGCCTTCATCCCAGGCCGTCTCTTGGTGGAGAACGTGTTACTTGCAACAGAGCTTGTACAAGGATATAATCAGAAAAGCATCTCCTCTCGTGGCCTACTAAAGGTTGACCTCCGGAAAGCCTTTGATTCAGTTCACTGGGAATTCCTCACCAACACAATGCACGCTATGGCCTTTCCCTTGCATTTTATCAAGCTCATCAGTCAATGTATTACAACTACGAGCTTCTCAATCTCAATCAACGGAGAATCCTGTGGGTATTTCAAGGGAGCCAAAGGTCTTAGGCAAGGAGACTCAATCGCGCCTTACCTTTTCACCATTGCAATGGAAGTGTTCTCCCAGCTCTTAATCAAAAATTATGAAGACTCCTCTATTGGCTTCCATCCGACAGCTTCCAACCCGCAAGTCACGCACCTTGCATTTGCAGATGACATAATGGTTTTCTTCGACGGCAAGAAGGAGTCATTGCACAACATCACCTCAGTTCTGCAGGAGTTCTCCGGCATGTCAGGCCTTTCTATGAATAAGGACAAGACTGAGCTCTATCTTGCAGGGGTGAACCAGTGTGAAACCCTAGAGATCTCTACTCTTGGTTTCAAGCTTGGTTCATTTCCATTTCGTTATTTGGGGCTTCCTCTTATGCACCGCAAGCTTCGGATTGCTGACTACAGGCCGCTGATTGACAAAGTGGCTTCCCGATTCACTAATTGGTCTGCTCGTGCTCTGACATATGCGGGTCGTATAGCCCTTATCTCCTCAGTCATCTACGGAACAGTTAACTTCTGGGCAACGGCTTTCATACTGCCTAAAGCTTGCATAAGACAAATTGAAAGTCTCTGTTCTAGGTTCTTGTGGACAGGTGACATTAACAAGAAGCCGGCTGCAAAAGTTGCTTGGAAATCACTCTGTCTCCCAAAAGCGGAAGGAGGTCTTGGCTTCAGGTGCTTTTCTACCTGGAATAAAACACTCTGTCTTAAGCTTATTTGGAGGCTGTTCACCGGGGACTCCCTGTGGGCTCAGTGGCTTAAAAATAATAAAATCAAAGAGGGTTCATTCTGGCTTTTGGATGAGAAAAAAGTAAACTCGTGGACGTGGAAGGCTCTACTGCGGTTGCGCACTCAAGCCATCAGGTTTCTCCGGTGCATCGTGGGAAATGGCCAGCAGATAAGCTTCTGGTATGACTATTGGTCTCCATTTGGTCAGCTCATCCTCTTTACCGGACCATCTGGACCAGCTCAGACTGGTATCCCAATTAACGCTACTGTTTCGCAAGCCTGCTCTCCCTCAGGCTGGCTTCTGAGACCTTGTCGTTCACCGCAGGTGGAGCAGCTGCACATCTATCTCACCACAATACCCTCTCCAGCCAATAGCCCTGATACTGACTCATTTCTCTGGAACATTGATGGTGAGGAGAAAGACTCTTTCAGCGCGAAGCAAACCTGGGAGGCACTGAGACAAAGAGCTGTCCCGCCTCCTTGGGTGCAGCAGGTGTGGTTTAAAGGGGCAACCCCCAGACATGCGTTTATGTTCTGGCTCACGCATCTAGATCGGCTTCCTACTCGTTCTCGTTTGGCAAGCTGGGGAATGCAAATAGAAACTACATGCTGCGTTTGTGGACAAGGGCTTGAAACTCGTGACCACTTATTCCTTCGTTGTGAGCTCAGTGAGGAGATCTGGACACAAGTGACTAGAAGATTGGGCTACCGTCCCTTCGTATTTCACACCTGGGAGGCCTTATCAGCTTGGTTGGATTCCTCTGATGCCACCTCTACTAAAACCCTTAGGAGGCTTGCTGCACAGTCCGTCATCTACACTGTCTGGACAGAGAGAAACAATCGGCTACATAACAACCTCTTCACCCCGACGCAAGTGTTATTCAGAGCACTGGATAGAGGGATCAGAGATGCAATTCTTGCTAGGAGCCACAGGAAGCTTTTCAAGCATTTGTTGCGGGACTGGCTAAAGTTTGTGTAAAAGGCTTTCCTTTCACTAGTGAAGAAATTCATTGCGATAGCCCTTGTTTTTATTTTTTTGGCAAGGCTTATGGTATGTATAAACTTTTTGTAGCTTCTACAATACATTTTCTCTAATGAAAATTCACAAATTTTCAAAAAAAAAAAAATCGAATATGAAAATGGACATGTATACTCGAGCAGTGAAAAAAATTTGTGAGTTTAATGTCTCACATCGGTTAAAAATTTAAGACAATGGTTTAAACTTTAGAGTTATAACACAAATAAATCTAAATTTGGATGAGCATGAAACTTAATTTAACAAGCATCGAAATTTAAAAATATGTATTTAATTTAAATTTGGATCTTTAGTTGAATCTTTTCATTATATCATAATTCTGTATATTTACAACAGAAAAAAGTTTAAGATATCACAGAATGTGAGTTCGAGTAACATTGACCACATCAATTCGAGTTATTTAACATGATTTCGTTTGATCTTAAAAAATAGTCTTCAGACCTAAAAGGTTTTTGCAATTATTCCTGAATTATATTAAAAAAAATTCATCATTTGAATCGATATCAATATGAAATTAAATTATCATTCACCTCTTTCGTTGGTGACAGAGTACTCTTGTTTTTTTTTTTTTTTTTTTTTAATAAATGGTTTGCAATTTATAAAAACATATGTCCATTGGGCTATTTTCGAATAGGCCACACAATAATCCCCATAGGGACAGTCCAATTACACCAAACCAAATCCGATAACTAACCAAAATCAACCCGGGTTTAAACCTATCTAAACCAGTAGCTAACCGATATAAACCAGAAACTTTAATCTTCAATCAGAGAACCCGATTGGAGCCGCTTTCCCACGAAGCAGCGGATACTCGCCGGAACAGAACCATGGAATACGGGAGTGGAACGGAGAAGGCGATACAGGACCATCACCAACCCGACACCGTAGAGGTGTGAAGAGAAGGAAGAAGAAACCGATCAATCAATCCGGAAGCCATGGCTCAGTCGTGATAGAGATAAGAATGATGGAGAAGCTTCTCTTCTCAAAGAAGAATACGTCACCGGCGCCGTTGACCACCAGAAGATCTAATTAATACAGGTAGATGGAGAGCCGCGTGGTTTGGTTGGGATCTGATCTTACCTTCGTTTTAGTTTGTTTCTGAATTGGAATTTATAGCAGTGATTAGATTGAGTGGTTGAGTTAGGATATTAGTGTTTACTTACAAATCTTTGAATCATTCTTAAGTTGATGAAGTTGCCTACAAGTTCCACAGCCAATCTTTTGACACACATTGGCTATCACAAAATCTAATGCTGGTGAATTTCTTGTTGTTGTTGTTGTAGGGAGAACAAACTAGATACATTAAGCATGATGGAAGATGTCAAAGGTTCAGTGGAAACTTCTTGATGTCTACCCATGAGAGGACTGTTTTAGCCTCTAAGCTTTGTTTTTTCCATGAGAGCATAAATGTGCAATGGTAACATTGATGTGCAAAATAAAGAAGTCAAAGCAGAACAAAATTTGGAAGTAACCAGAGAAATTAAGAAAGTATGTGTTCATATCAGTTTTGGTCCTGCAGTACTGTTTCAGTTTTTTGAGTTTCAATTTATCATATGGTTTCAGGAGCCTAAAAGATTTGAACAAGGAGATTACGAGACGGAACGAAAGGGAAACGGTCAAGGACCTGGCAAATATCATTATATCTCATATGCAGTAAAGCAAAAAACCTTTGTTTGATCATTTTGGTATCGATAAATTTGTAGATCAACGAGATGGTAAAGGCGAAACCAAGATGATCAGTCTCATGGCAGATGATTCTTTGCTTTAGCCAAGTTAGCTTTATTACTTTTCATCGTAGAGATTATTATATTTTATCTCAAAAAGAGAAAAACTGAGTACTCTTGTTGTTTCAATGTTTTAGCTTGAACTGGCCGTTATGGTTGAAGAAATGCAAGAGACTTTTCCCTGAGAACAAAAAAATGAAAGTCAAAGAAGCATCTAAAGCAAAACTGCAAGTATGTAACACATTACATTCTGATATAAGCATCTAATTCAATTATTTGCTTCCTTCAGATAGGTACATTTTGAAATGCTTATGTTCGAAATTTCGAATCAAGAAGGTGAAAGAAATTAGTGATCAAAATACTAGGTTCCAAGATAAGAATGTTCATAGAGATGCTGCGATTGTGGGTGGAGTTGGACGAAACTTTTATAATATATTCTCTGACATGGGTTTTATAATCTATTCTCTAGTAGCCATTATTCTAAATAGTATAATCTCTTACATGGTAGTGCATGAACTCTTTCAGTGTACGTAAGGTTTTTCTATGTGGCTATCAAAACAAACATTGTTAAAGCATACGACAAATGTTGAATCCAATTTCTTGGAGAATGCCATGTCAAATGATACTTAGATCCAATGGAGTATGAAGTGTATTTCCTCACCAATTCGCGGTTTTACAATATGGATGCTTATATAAAGTCGTTGTTCGACTTCGACAATGGTTTATGATGTCAAAGTAACTCACGATAAGGAGTTTACGACAAGGTTTTTATACGGAATGTGACTAATTTTTTTGTGCTAAGACGTTACATCTGATAAGGTTTTTATAGAGGTGACATGATATGAATTCGGATATCGGGTATCTTTTTTTTTTTTTTAAAGAAGAATATAACAAATAGATGAGTATATTGAAAAGAAAAGAAAAAAGTGAAGCGAACCAAAGATAACGTGAACCAAAGAACATGTAACACAACAAACAAGTACACAAAACCAAACTAATGCCGGGATACACTTGTATTTGCATTTACATTCCTTTGTTATTTTCCTTTTAAACTATACACACTTCTTTCTCTTTCCTTTATAATTCTATTTTTAAATACCAAAAACCTCGCTTTTTCTTTGTGACAAGAGAAATGACAACATGTATTGTCGATATTTTCGAAAATGTGTCGAGAATCAACCAAACAAACCATAAGAGAACACACCGCTAATGCAAGAAGAATATATCTTAATGTGGTTTAAATTCATTAACAGTAGGGAAAAAAACATAATTCCACTATATTATAGTAATCAATGTATTTATGCTTACTGAAAATTAAAAAGAAGATGGATCGAGTTGGAGTTGGCATGGTTGTATATATTGAGGGAGTGTGAATGGTCAGACGCAAAACTTCCTTTGTCTTGAGACTCCGACCGGTGTCCGTGGTTCGGCCGACACCCACCTTCACCTGTCCTCTCTCTCAATCTATTCACGTTTACTTTTCTCTTTAACTTTGCTTTTGTTGATTCATGAATTTTATATATACTGGATTTCAATTATTAGTATGGTGATGGTATGCCACGAGAATGCAGCCACGCACACGAGGACACCACCATATCCTCTCATCAAACTTTTCCCCAATCATCTTCTTTCAATTTTTCATTTACCTTATGCTGGCAAAAACCCTTGTCGAACTTATACTCATATAGTTCATTGATAATCATGATGAAATATGCTTGTAAGATTAAGGATAATATTATGTATATATCCACCACTGTATATACATGTCCTATTCTTTACACAAATAATAGATTCTTTGCACTCTAAGAAAATGTAAAAAAAAAAAAAAAATCACTATTTCAGAAAATTACAAGATTTTTTTTCTTTTTCATTTGATTATTACAAGATTTTTTTTGTAATATATTATTTATTATGTGGACATCTTATTGTACGGTTTTACTCGTGTCATCTAAATGTTGCATAACACGTTAATTTTCTCCGTCTCATGCTTTTTTTTTTGTATAAATTTATTTTATCAAATTGACTTGTAGGCATGTGGTCTGTCATCCTATTATTCTACTATATTTTATTAAATGAATATTTTAAAATAACGTGTTAAAGATTTCACAATAATTTTAAAGGTTCCTTTCGCCAATTAAGAAAATATACTCAAATCGCCAATTAAGAATTTTTTTAATCCACATTAGTAAATCTTCATTCTTTTTCATTTACATAATCTACTCTAAATAATATGCACATTTTTGTAACAATAAAAAGAATGCACATTTATGGTAAGGGGGGTTGGGACTTGGGATGATTAGTTTCAAAAGTGTAGGGACAGAGAGACTATTTGGATCGACGCTAGCAAATTGTGATCCACATATTTTCTTTCTTTTTCTTCGACAGGTATAATGTGACTCGCGATCCATTGCCTTCAACATATATGGGACAACTAAGTCACAGTTGTTCTTTTCCTTCTTCTTTTGGGTCCATTTTTTTGTTACTTCAATTCAATTGTCTTTGAATTCAATTGGATAATACATAGCTCTTATCTGTTCCACGTCCATTTCTTTTCATTCTGGTTTCATTAATCATCTTCAAAGGTTTGTTCGTTCAATAAACGGATTGTGCATTCGTGTTTTTCGACGTCCCTACCCCTACGCTTTGCCCATCGTGTTGTAGGGTGGACGTTCCGGTCTTGCGAAAGCCGTTTACATGCATGGCCCAATTTGATCAAATCACAATGAAAGCAATGTTATAACGGGAAAATTCCAATGGAGATAAACGTAACACAAGATGCCAATGAAGGGAATTTGTGAGCACATGAGAGGAATGGGCATATAGATAATAATAAATTTATAGACATCCCGCGCGAGTTGAGGAGAAGCAAACAAGCAAGAAGCATTCATGTTTTGAAAATTATTCACATTTTCTAGTATGTACACTATCTATTATTAAGTAGAGTGTATGCACATGTGGATATTAGCACCGGCTCGATAATAATAGAAGTCGTATGGTTAGCACACTATAAGGTATCCAGCTCATGCGGAACAAAACTATTGTTTAAAAAACTAAGGAATATGATAGTTAAAACTTAAAACTTAATTTATTACATGCACACAAGTATTTTAATTTAAAATTTGAATTTGTAACAAAAAAAATAATAATTATTAGGCTGTAGGTGTGTTTTGTTCTGTTCAAAATTCTTCAAGATGTCGGACAATCTAAAAGATTTAGATGATTTACAAAGATCAAATGGAAACATGCGACAAAAACGAAGACGTACAACAGTATAATGTTTTGACAACTATTGTGGTGTTTTCCGAGATAATTCAACGTTTAATCAGAAGTAAATCACTTGACTAGTCAAAAGAGCTATGAAACATAAATGGATTAACGGGTAGGGTTTTGACCACAACTCAGTATGATCTTTAAGAACGATTAGAAAGTAAAGAGATGTGAACAACAGAAAGAAATCGAGCGCTTTGATCGAAGAATTATGTGGTTAAGTGTAATAGCATCTGTCGGAATACTCGTTAAGCCTAACTGATTGACGGATGTGTGTCGTGTTTGGATTCGTCGAAATCCGAGTGTTAAAATTAGTCCAACCTGCACTAAAGTGAAATGTTAATAATTATAATTACGTACGTCATATACGTTTATAACGAGACTGTTAATTTTCTCAATAATATAATATATTATTTTGTAGCAAAACATGTTAAAGAATAAGCATAAAATATTTGAAAAACCATTAGCGCTTTAATTTAGTGTACATAAAAAAATTTCGGAACTTGCTCAGTTACGTACTATAAACGGACCTTGGTCCATGTATGTTTCTTGCTCGAACATGACAACTTTTTCTTTCCACATAAAAAGTTTATTACTAGTATGTGATTCTTCAACATCATGTGCTTTTTTAATTTATTTGTTTACATATTTGTTATATGTCATTATATAGTCGAGTGATACCAATACCATACTTTGATTGTGATATGTGAAAATTGACAGTGGTTTTTCTGTTTGCATTATACATATTACTTTTCTAAAATTTATACTGTATTCAAGTATTTTTAGTTTTTCTTTAAAAGTAAGCACATCACGATATATATATAGTCCATAAACTACACATAACATGTACCTCGCTCTCCTCAAGAAATTTGTTTACTGTTACAAAATTTTTTAGGAGATTCAATTAATCATGCATCGATTTTTGTCATGTTAATCTTTTATCATCGAGACAATCCCATTCTATGCAGAGTCCAAAATACGTGACGATATTACCGATAAATGTTTCTGATTCCATGACGAATTTTCGATAATAACAAAATACCATTAGCTAGAAACAAGTAGATTTGTGGAGGAGTATTATTATAACTGACTGAAATGGAGGTGCACAGAGCCCATTACAGCTTTTTGTGCGACGCATGTTGGTCTAATGAGACCTCTTAAATAGAGACACTTGCTAATCTTGAATAATTAATTTAATTATAGATTAGCCGACCAGTTTTATAAGTCATTGACGGTGGATTAACTGTTTTAAGACTTCTTTCGATATGCGTCCCCTTATGTTCCTATCCAATGCGACAACACATTCAATTGGTACTCGCCTACTCGGAGCCCAATCAACGTTTTTCCCACTAATTAACTTACTTAGGGTGCAAATGGTTGTATAAGATTGAATGGTTGGAAAATTTTGAGTTGAAAAAAAAAAAGTTGAACAGCATTCAATTTTTCATCTGCAAAATAGTGGATGAATGGATTGAAAATTTTTCCTTTGTAATTTGTTCAGTTTTCCAACTTTTTGAGTTGAAGGGATTGAATACGTTTGTTCAACTCTTTCAACTTATTCATTTCAAATGGTAAAAAGTGAGTTGAATATTTGTTCAACTCTTTCAACTTATTAATTTAGTGCAACCATTTGCATCCTTAATCTCTGATTAGTGATTACTCTTATCGTTTTACGTCTGGATTAGGTGATCAAGTATATAAAACAGCAAACACTATGTTTATTTCCTCCGTTGATGATTCTTAACTTTTCTAGTTTAGTTTTTTCTTCTATAAAGATTGATATTAAACGTGTTTTAAGTACTCTATATTGGTTTAGGTCAAAAAATTTGAACTTCAAAAAGTATGTGAATGGGCAATATTAACCGAATTACTAGCGGTTCATATTATTGGGAAATGTTTTGGCATAAAAAAATGTATGTCTAATTAATTATAAAGATAATACATATAATAAGAAAACAAATATTAATTATATGAGTGAATTATTTTAAAATATATACCTATATGAAGCACAATGATATGAAGTTGAATACTATATAATATTTTCAAAATAGTTACAAGCAAACAAACTTCTTGGTGTTGAATACGAACACGTAGATATTAGTTTAAACTTCAAACCATATAAAGTTTATAATATTATTTACTAATAAGATAACTAAAAATTACAAAAAAAAATTGCCAAGAAAACAGCTATAACGATCAAATCATAAAATTAATGTATTGTACTGTGTGATAAATTAAATTACATTATATATATTTTTTTTTCTTTTTTTTTACATTACATTATAATTAGCATCTTATTGAATAATATAACATGGTAACTGCTAAAAACACATGCTAAATCTATGTTATTTTAAAAACAGAAATGAAAACAGATATTTTCTTATTGTCGTTTTAGTAAATATAAAATAGAATTTGGTTTAGTGCATATTTATATATATATATATATATATTAACTAATACTGTAAGTAAGTGTTATATCATGTAAAATTATCGGTAGTATATATAGATTTTAACTTTTTAATTATCATAGATGGAGTTTTTAAGATGATATGATTTATCAATTACAAACAAAATGTGCAAAATATGATAGAAAATTAAGATTCAGTCGTCTGAAATATAAAGTCAGTTAATTGTTATATTTTTATCTCAACCAAACGCATGTCTAACTATATAATTAATTTTAAATAGTAAGATGGAAAAATCGGCTCGCAAAACGAGAAAAAATGGCTGAACTCTCTAATTAAACTATAATTATAAGAGCTGAAATCGGTCATTTTCAGTCAATTTATGTTTATATCCATTTTCTACTTTGTTGACAAAAAAGAAACATACACTCTACTTTATTAAAAAAAAAAAAAGTCGAAAGAAATTAGAGAAAACATATAAAGAAAAGATAAAAGCGCCTTTTTATAAACTTTTATATAAGCTTTTGACTTTTTAATTATCTTTCTGCCTTTTCTTGATCTTTTTAAAATAATTGTTCATCATCCCTACTCAGTACATGGACTAATAATTACATCACTACCAGCTTAAATTAATGATGAAACGAAATGCTTTCAATGCCAAAGCGCCTAACCCAATTCTCCCACTACCACTCTCATCATTTACAACTGCAGAAAAGAATCAGTAATTCTACCAAATCTGATTACAAATCTCAATAATATAAGAAGAATAACATATATTCTTATAAGTTTTTTACTAGAAACTCTTTACTTTAATAGCGTTATATGCTAATGTGAAACTTGGAACAAGGGGAGATTCAAAATCAAAAACCACACTTTTTCTTGGCTAAAACAAAATCTACACAGTAATCAACTAGTAGTTACCCCAAACCTAATCAAAGAACACATTAAAAACAAAAGAGACTGGTATAAAAATATAAAAGTTACAAAAAATAATAAGTTGTCTTCTTCCTCCAATCTTTTATTTATCTTTCTTTGTCTCGTTGCCCCATGTTTTGCTCCTCCTTATCTGCGTCCCATTGTCTCACTCAAATTATCTCCCAAATATTCTATCTGTAAAATATGGGAGAAGAAAGTGTTTCTTGGCTTGTAATGTAGGCATCATCATTCCTTAAATCATGCTACTCCCTAGTTTTACTTATATACTCTAAGCTTTTAGTTTGTTCCATGAGACAATCTCTTGTTTCCCTTCACCCTCTACAATTGATCCTTTTTCGAGGTTTTTGTAATCGAAAGCTTATAACCCGAGTAGAATGTAGTAAACCAGCGTGATCGGAAGCGCTATGAGCATTCCGAATATTACCCTGCCAAAATCATATGGTTTGCAATGTTACATGTTAAAAAAGGATATCATTAGTAATATATAATCTAATAGATTAAGAATCATATAATCTCGACTTACCCTGTACTTAAAATAGCAGGATGAACATTGTACTCCTTAGCAAACACAAATGGCACAATTCCTTGAGGTAATGCAGCCTAAAAAACCATAAAAAAATTACTTAGCAACAAATCAGCTTAAAATATTAGAGCTGAAATTAATTAATGGTTAAAAATAAATTACCTGAACTATAGCAACACGCAGTAAATCACCACGCAATCCAATGGCTATGGCAGCAACCGCCATCACAGCCGGGCCCGTGAGAAACCTAACCGCCATTGCAAATGTTGCCACGGAGTTCCCACAAGCAATTAATTTGGGTTGTAACGCCATGAACAACCCTACACGATTTTACTCAAACAGTTCAATTTCAAAATCCGGCCATGAATATATATATATTTGTATATATCTAAAAAAAAAAGTTCCAATCAAGTCCCATAAAAATGGGGACCATGACGACTATCAACAACACGAGACCACGTCGTCCACCATTACAATTTATCTAATAAGACACTCACAACACTGTCCCACCTGTCGGATGGTCCATCCCCAAAAATTTTGTTTCTTAATCAAATTTTTGGAGTACCTAATTTAATTCTATTATTATGTAAATGAGTTTGATATGTCAACGAAATATGCAAAATTTAGACAATCTCTGTAATAAATAACACGTTTGGTATGAACCGGATTTATTCATTTTAATGGCTTAAAACCTAAAAAAATTCGAAAGGAATAAAAACACAGTACGAAGAATAAACTTACCCAAACTGAACATTGCCATTCCAAGACCAGCATCAGATAGAATGGAGATAGATTGCTGTATTATTTTTGGCATTGCCACGTGCCACCTTCATATTCAATACCGGAATGTAAATTTCTTGATAACCGGTTGGTTCGACTCAAGAAAAAAAAGCAAATTTTTTTAATTTTGAAGTTTTTACTAACCGGAAAGCGACGAGAGCCCAAATAAGGCCAATGAGACTAGAGTAAGTGTTTGGGTTCCTGATGAGTTTCCTCCACACCATTATCAGTATCAGCCTTGTCATCACACTCGCCGGCGGCATGTTTTTCCGTTGACTTTCTCCTCCTCCGGCGGCTGCTCCTAGACCTGTCTTTGATTGTAGCTCCGCCGAGGAATTTGGAGCGAGTTTGTTGAGTCCATTCTCAGCGTCTTTTGCTCTTTCTCCTTCTTTCTCGGCGAAACTGAATTGTTGTTCTCCTCCGAAATCTCCACTCCCTGGATGAGCTTGAGCTATAGTCACCACACACAAAAACCTAATTTGAGAAATTTTTGCAATTACTTATCAAGAAAGTTATTTAAAGTATGTACTAACTAACCTTTGCTCTCTCCGTTGTGAGATTGATCAGGTACTAACATACGAATCTCTTTAGCACCTTGATCAGATCTTCCACCTTGTTCATTGTCTGTGGCTCCGCCGAAAACGTTAAGACCCGCCCGGTCTGAAACGGGTGAACCGTTGGAGCTCCAAACGAACATGTGAAGCTCCTTGGCGTCATGGCTGTTTGACTTGCCGCTGGTTGGTAGAGTAGTCTGCTGATTCATATTGACGTCTTTCGGGTTTTTATTAACGCTTTTATTGGCGGTAGATGTGGTAGTTGAGGAGAATTCTGGATTCGGAGCCGGATAAGACCCGGCTCCTCCTCCTCCCCCACCTCCGGGGTAATACCCGAATCTCGGGGAGGACGTCATGGCACAGTTCTCCTCGAAGTTCGAAGGTCGAGGAGTGGGACCTCTAGAAGACTGTACAGAGTACATATCTGCCGGACCAAAATTGGAGAGACGGCCACCGGGGAAACCCATCATCGAGTAAAAATCAGAGTGGTTAAAATTAGAGCCTCTAGGAGTTGTGCTAAGGCTGTAAATCTCAGCTCCGGTGAGGTTAGACGGCCGTGGAGTCATGTTCGGCCCGCAGAAAGAGCGACGGGAAGCGTTTGATTTCCTCACGGTGACGTGAAGCTTCCCGTCGTCGCCGATCTCAGCGTCGGTTTCAAGAAAATCATGGCCGTCGAGTGAAACGACATCGGATTCAACTTTGAACGAAACGATTGAGGCAGCCGTCTCAGGGAACTGCTCCATGATAAGCATCTTGGCGCCGCGAAACTCGAAGAGGAAAAGAAGAAGCGTGTACCAGATGATACACTGGAGAACGACGATTTGGACCATGAGGGAACCAGAGTACTCGCCGTACATGGCGATCAAGAGAGGAATCCCCATGACGAGAGTGTTGGGAAGCGTGGAGAGGGAAAAGATTGTGATGCTCCACTCGAGGCTACCGGAACGGGTGAGATTAGCCCAGAGAACTAAGAGAGACAACATGATGATTTTTTGGAGAGTGTCGGCGGCGATGAAACGGAGATTCATGGCGTAAGGGTTGTTGGTGGATATGAAGTGGAAAGAGAGGAGAGGAACGGCGAAGATGGCGACGAAACGGTTGATTCCGGAGCATTGGTCGGGAGAAAATATCTTCCACCACCGGACAGAGCCGTAGGCGAGGATCATAGCTACGTAGAGAGGGATCACGGCGGTGAGAACCGTGTAGAGGTCGTGCCACGAGATCATCTTGAAGGGGCAAAAGTGGAAACAAGAGAGAAAGAAAAAAAGGAAAAACAAAAAAAGGAGAACCGTTAAACAACGGTGTCTGAGGGAAGAAGAAGAAGTGAGAGAGGACTTGGGAGCAGTGTGTGTGTGTGAAGGAGTGAGCAAGTTTGGGTTTTGAGGATATAATTTAAGGAGGGGATACAACTTTACACCTCTTTATACAGCAAATACGTGACCACCCAAGTTCCTTTTTACTATTTTTATTTTATTCTTTTGTATGTTAGTAGTATTTTTTATGTTATCGATATTATCATAAAATAATAATATAAGATGTTTTGAGTGAAAGCATGCAGATTAAGAAATAACCACTTTAAAAAAGTTCAACCAATTATAAATAAGACTGCATAAAATAAATAATAAGAAAATATAAAAGTAATTTAAAAGTTACTTAAAAAGTTGAAAACATCTTATATTTTGAAACAAAGAAAAACCTCTAAAACATCCTATATTATGAAACGGAGGGAGTAGTTTTTTTCCTCTTAAAAATATTGGTTCAAGAATTGATATGTATTGGTAGTTTTAGTTTTATTACCCAAAATCTTGTAATGTAAATACCGTATGTTTTGATAAGAATACTTCTCAACATTTTGTGTGATATACTTTACATAACTAAAATCTAGTCATTTTGGTTCGACCACATTGTAGATAACAAAATACATATAAGCCTAGTAAAATAATATTTTTTTTTTAAGTATGAATAAGAATATTATTGAAGCATATTTTGCAGTTTTCATTCTAGTTTAATTTTAATATTTATGACATGCACATGCCATTCATTTTTTTATTTTGTATGCAAATGTGTTTCACGAAGATTAAAGTAAAATAGAAAAAAAAAATATATATATATATATATATATTGAGTCTGCGAACAGATTTTTACTACAAAATAGCATCTGAGTTAGATCTTAGAAGAAGGTCTACATGTGGCACTCTACTTTTGGGGATGGGCATCGCAGACATACCTTTTCTCTTCTGTCCCCCTCTCTTCTTTGCTTTTCGTATTTTAACTTTACCTTTTCTTTCACATTCTCTTAACTAATCCATTTTTTCGTAATATGAATTAATCAATATCGATATCAAATATATACTTATAAAATATCTGCATTACGAAAAATTATAAGGAAAAAAGAAATGGATGAAGCAATAGTTCAATATCTCAAAAGGAAAAAAGAAACAAAAAAAATTGGAAATTCGCTTTATATTTTGTGATGTTTAATAAATCACTTTTTTAGAAAAAGTAATGATTATAAAAATAAGGAGACAAGATGGGCTGGAGACAAAGAAGATCCACTAAGAAATTGGATGGCTCAAATGGAATTTTGCTAATGGCGTCGAGTGTGTCTATATGTTATTGTTAGGTTTACTCATTTGTCCCGTGAAGTAGGCAACACTCAATTACTCCTTAGACGACATAAAATGTTTAGCCTATATTCTCATCATTAAGCTACTGTCTAATCCCCCTCCATGATATTAGTTATAACGTCGCTTCTGAATTATTTGTTCAGATAAGCTCAAGTCTTAACTTAGTAGATGGTCAGAAATTGGAATACACATGCTAGTATAGAATAACGAAACGATTGGAATTTTACAATATCAAACATCACAATTTTGTTTATTTAACATGTCATGGAAATCGCTCTGTTTTTGAGTGTTACAAAACTAAACAGCTCAATTTGGTATATATATAAATTTTGTTAATACAGTATATCATTTAATTCACTTTTATATTTAGAAAAAATATATATTCTATTTTTTATTCTTATAAACTTTTTTCCCGATATGGGTAATACTACCTTTTTAGTACACAACCAAAGTTCCACATGAGTAAATGGTTGAGACAGAGAATGTCGTGACCTTCTTGTGACTTAGTGTTGCTGTATCTTTCTGATTGCATAAAAACATTACTTGACACAACTTCCTCAGATAAGTCCAAACTTGAATGATTAATTGCGATTTATGCATGCTAGATAAAATTTGCCGTCCTTATACAAAACCAAATTATACACTTTTTTTTTCTTTTTGTTAAACACTTTATTCAACTAGTTATTTATCCTAATGGAATCAACGTCTATTATCTTAATATATATTTTCATGCAATTGACGTTCAATTAACCAAATAAATATATAATCCTAAATATCGGCACAAGATTTAGGGAACTTTTGGAAAGCACTTCATATGTCAGCGTAACCATGGTACAGTTTAAATTTGTGGTCTCTTTTAATTGTTAAGAAAATGAATTAATATAAATATCATCTAAAAATTAGGTTAGGGTTGAATTTAATAGAGTAAAAGATTCTTACAACGAAAAAAGAAATTTGATAATAATAATTAAAAAAAAAAAGAGAAAGTAAAGTACAGTGTCATTCAATAATCACACTGTATGCGTAATAAAATTATGTTTGTGGTTGAATAATTAAAGTCCAAGTCAAACCTTAACATAGTTTTCTCGCCTTTGATATACGGAATTGTAGGAACGATAACGAAATTTTAGATTAATATACGACTGATGCTTCCAATAATCTCTGAGATATATACTTATCAATCGTACCGAATAGAAAGATAAACGACATTCTCACAAACAACCACACACGTTGGGAAAGAAAAAGAAAAAAAAAAAAAGAAGACGAACGGTGTTGGTGTAACATAGCGATCATATTAAAACTATTCTCTTCATGATAAGTTTTGAATATTGATTAGATGGTGGACCATTTTTCTTTGACACATACTAAATGGTGGACTTTGACAACCTAAATGTTGGACAATCAAAGCCAATGCATTGATATTCAATTCGGACCTATAGCTTAATTGGTGTTTATTACTGGTGTTCAACTGCTCAGTTAGACTAGAGTAAATTGTCTTTAGAGTTTGTTATTATGTGTAACAAGTTATTGATCTCGTTTTTCAAAACTTACTGATCGATCAATATTGATCCCAATTCTGAAAAAAAAAAGGAGGTACGTCTAAGCGATTTAAACAATCTTGAAAGTGAACAATGATGGGTACTTGTGACTTAAACACGTGATTAAAGAAGGTGAAATTGTCATAAACTTTTCAGTTACGTACTGATCACTCTTAAAGAATGAATAGTTAGAAGTATCGATTGTCAATTATTGAATAATAATCTGGACAAAGACTAAAAGTTCACCAGCAAGTCCAAAAAAAAAAAAAAAAGAGAATGACAGATGGGTGAGAGTGGTGAACAATGAATTCGACATGTTATGTTATAACGTACACGGTTGAATCATCTTTGTAATCATCTTGGTGATGTGAAAAAAGTTTTTCCGTATAGTATTATATTACAAACTATATTGACTTTGTAGTGACGGTAACACAATATATAAACTTTTTGCATAAACCAAAAATATTTTCATTTTTTTGGTGAATCCAATAAATATTTTCATACATGATTCTGATTAATAAATAAATAAAAAAAATCAAAATCAAATATAAGTAATTTTTGGTTTTTTCCTTCAAACATACCCTTTTTATTTTTTGAACTTAAACATATCAGTTTTATAAATACATGTCAAGAAGATTTCATATGTTTCTCCCTTTGCTACAAGCCAATTGTATGTTTTTTTTATTAAGACTTCAGAGACCTGATTTCATGATTGTAAGTCATGTAATGCATTTGTATGTTCTAAGTTAATGACTAATGAGGTCTCTCAATTTTCACTTAACATAGCTATAGTTCGGTTCACCACATCAATGACCAATAAGACGAGGAAAAGCGCGGGACATTTGACATGCACGCGTCATATCCAAAACGAAAGCACGTGCGAAGCACATGGGCATGCCAGAGTCGCATAATCCATACATACTACATACATCGTCTCCTAATTCAGTAATTGTAGTAACACACATTCCTCTGTTACTCTGTCTTGTCTCCACTTTATTATATATTTTTTCATTTCCTTTTAAAATTTGATCTATATTAAAAGGTACGAATCACTTCTTCTCACATATCCAAAGATGAAAGATTGTTATAAGGACCTCGGATACATAAATTAACTCATTCAATTTCTTTCTATAACGAATGAAAGAGCGACCAATTATAACATATTTGCCGAACCAATATTCATGTTGATAAGGATTGGATTGTGAAGATTTTCATTTCAAGTTTGCTAGAACTGACACACGCACGGTTATAGAGCTGGTAGTCCATTGGGCTTGCTTTCAAACTCTTAAATTACGAGTTGGGCTAAGAAAACCCAAATCCGAATTAAATCGGTATTGGTGAGGGAGAGACATTTTTTTGGTCATACGTAGTTTATATACACTCCAAATACAGTATAGACAATCTATAACTATAATATCTACCTGCTTAACATATTAACATCGCGTGAAGAAATATTTACATGAATGAAAAATAAGGGTTTTTGTATCAGAACGTTGAACTTTTTTAAAAAATAGTAATCATTATGGACCGATTACCAAATCCCACTAGAAAAACATAGAAAGAAATAACTATAATTAAAAGAAGTTTTTTTGGAATGAGACATCAGGTGAATTGTAGGTGAAAATCTCCACCAGAATTGAATATTTAAAAGCCTTTTTCTAGTCAAGGAATAAATATAGCAGCCTTATTTGAGACTTGTAGAAGTCAATATAACAATGACGTTTATTGATCGATGTACAATTTCTCCTTGCCCATGAAATAGAAATTTAGTTCTATCATCTATGTTATATCGTTTTTAGTTGCTACTATCAATAATCTATTAGTATGATTTTTATAAAATTTCTCCATTCAGTATTCTCATTTCGTCGTCTAGCACAGAATAAAACATCTCTCAATTCAAGTCAATAACTCAATCCAAACAGGCACAAAAAAACGATATTTGTTTTTTTTTTTTTTGGTTAAACACGAAATAAAATATAATTATGAAGAAATAACACGAAAAAGCTATAAAAGGACGATTAAACTATTTATCCTCATTGGTGTATAATAAATAATTAGCGGACTATACACAAAATCCTTCTAATCATCATCAAATCTTTGCTTTTTACACCCGAAACAGGCGTTTCAATCTTTTTGACTTTTGACTTTCGACCAAACCAGTCAACAGAGGGAAGAGGAAGAGGAAATTGTCATCCGTGACCGGCTGCTGCTCACAGCTGCCCCCTCCTGAACGGCATTAGAGTCATTATCTGCTGCATCACTCACACGTTCACACCGAGGACACATGGTTAAAGCCGTGGTCGCTGATGGCTTTAGAGCTCGTAGCTCTTCAACTTCTATTTGTAGCCGTCGGTTTTGCTCCTTCAACGACCCGAACCATCTCTTTAGATACTCGCATTCCATCTCCGTGTGCTTTAGCTTACTCCTATACATCAAATTTTGTGTAACCATACTATTTGGTTAATGTGGGCATGCGTACTATTAAATATGCTTACATCATACGTAATTTCTAGGTTTGATTATATACCATTATCCCATACGCTTGATTTTATTCATATATTTAATTAACGAGGTTGGTGTTTGAGAAGTTTATACTTTTAGCAGACTATTCTACCGACCTTTGCATATAACTATAAGTTTATAAACGTGTGTTTGTACTATGTGTTCACATGTGATACTATATGTAAGTGATTGCTTAATTGACCCGGAATGCCCGTACGTTAGAGGAAGACCATCTTGACATCTCTCACATTTTTCTAGACTTCTACTTCGTGTACAAATCTCAACAATGAACTTAAGTTAAAAATTGGATTTATTAGTTTGAAGTAAAGGATAATTACAGTGAATATAGTATATGTTTTTAGGCTCTTCATTAATCATCAAATTTATAACGTTTGGGCTATGTAATGTAACTAATTAAATTCCTTCTTTATATATGGACTTCATGTACTAACCTACCACGCGTAACATGTATCAATACATGAACAAATGTACGCATTTCCACATTTATGTCTATGTCGAATATAATAGACAATACAGAGAAAACATTCACAAAAAGTGTATGTGTGTGATTAAGTTTCATTAAAGTTATATGTATACTATATGGGACAAACATCATAATTGTGAACTGGCCAGAGATGAGCTGAAAATATAAAACACATCATTTACTGTCTCTAACTTTGTCCCTCATGTTCCCTATCGCTTTTTTCTTGTTGGTGCATTTATTTCATTCTATATTTTGATTTTGAATCATGGACATTTATATATAGACACGTAGACACAAATATAAGAGTACGGGCTTTTCATGTGTCGCATAAAATGGATGATAACTATGTATGTGGGAATCAACGTGAAACACTTGGATAAAAAAAGGATCACTTCCACTTTACTACATTTTTCTAAACTACAATTGTAGTATATATGGTGAATTATGTAGAGAATCTATGTTCGATCGCACACGATCTTTATATATAAATATTCTGTCAACGCACTCTCATTATTTAATATATTCTCAACCACTAAAAGCATATTTCCAAAAACCCTATATATACATATCATGCCTCACCGTATAGTCGTATACCCAATTCTATACGATTTATAATTCTTATTTTCCTCGGTTTAATACTTATCTTGTATATATGGATGATGCAATATATGAAGATGTAGATAGATACGTACCGAGCTCTTCGGTTTTGAAACCACACCTCAACTTGCCTTTGACTAAGCTTCAAAAAGGTGGCCAAATCTTTTTTTTGCTTCTGTGGTTTCATAATCAGCCACCCAAATTAAAACATAATCAGCCGACATGATCATCAGAAAAAAAAAAAAAAGATTTAACTCTTTTCTCTTTCTTCTTCCTCTATTTCAACGTAAGCAAAACATAGACGGAACCACTAATTATTTATACTTACAGGGGTTAAGGTATGGCTTTGTATGAAACTCTCTTCAAGAAGATGTGATTGCTCTTTGGTTAGACGGAGCTTTTTGCGCCGCCGGCCCCCGGAGTTACTATCCTCTTCGTTGGCATGTTGCGTTGCACCGATCATATGATCTGCTTCCGTCTTTGGAGTTTGGTTAATGTCAAAATCTCTCATCCCGTGATGATCACCACCTACCAAAATTATTTTTATTTTAATTGGATATCTTTCCAAGACGCACTATTAAAACTATATAATAAATATGATTTAATTAATCTTTGGATATGATCTTACCAGGCGATGAAGGAGATGGAGAGAAGCTTGGAATTGATATTGTTAATTCTAAAGAGCTTGAATTAGGTGAGATGGCCATGGAGGAGGATGAGGGAAAATAGAATCGATAGAATCTGATGAAGAAGATAGATAGTGTTTTTTTCGGAAGAGAAAAAGTAAAGTTGAAGTTTTATATGATAATAGAAATGTAAGTGTGTGTTATGTGTGTATATACACATGTGAAAGAACAAAAGAAAAAAGCGAGACAAAGGAGAAAGATTTTGTGATAAGCGTGGAATATGGAATAAGGAATTAAGCTTAAGAGAAATATCCAAATTATGTAAAATATTTAAAGTATGAAACACGACAAAATATATTTAAAAAAAAAAAAAGTTTCAAGCAGGGTCAAATGAAAGGAACAAAAATTGAGGGAGAAAAAACAGAGAAATGGCCAGTGGTAAGTTGATGGAATATAAAGAAAAAAGTAGCATAGAAATAATTAAAGAGGTGTGTGTAAGTGTGATTGGTGGATTTGGGGAGAAAGAAGGGGTTTGACTAAATATTATTAAGTCAAATCAGATTCGTATAATAATCAATTTTTATATTTGGAGTTTAGTAAATTCATTTCTGGCCGTGTGTGGGGACAATAACGGGTAGTCAAAGTTGTTTATGCGTTGAGCGTTACAATGAAATGCAATAATAAACCTTAGGAATATGAGAATGGTCTAAAACTTAAATGGATCTATTATTAAATGCTAAAACAGTATATATATAAATAGATTAATACCGTTTTAGTATAGTATATAGGAGTAGTAAAGAAGTAACAAGATCTTTAATAACTGAAATTAATTCACGTATGACGTACCATCTTAAAAATATAAATAAGCTTAAAATTTATAGGTGATTGCATTATATAGAAAATTAAATTTGGTTGATATCAATATTACTAAAAAAAAAATCCTATATAGGCATAGTTCAGTTGTGAAGATCTAGACTGGCTCGAGAGGGTAGCTACCCTTGAACTCTGTCGGTTAAGAGAAGGTCACTACAAATAAATAACCATTCTTAAAGTTTGATGATTAAATTTATTTTCTTATGATACATCGTTTCAATTGGTATACATACACATATTGTCCACGGATTGTGTGATAATGAACTTGTTATCATTGGTTAGGATGGGGCATGCATGACCAAAATTTCCCAAATGTCTTATATTTAGTGGTCATCTCCTCCAATACATCCATGCCTTTAGGCTTTTGTATCCGAAATGGAGTGGTTCTGGGCCCCCATTACCTGCTTTTGTTTTATCTAGCCGACCTTGATCCGGTTTACTACTACTATATGTTGTCTTCCGAGTTGAACGAAATTCCTCACGCACACAACTTTATTGGTTACAAAATAAAAAATTTGAATTCAGAATTAAAATGATAAAAATGAAATCATAAGAAGGAACTAAACACAATTTCGGATTCGGACACAAATTTATACACACAGTGTGAAGGTTATTATCGATATCTTTTCGATTTCTTGACGAACGATGGTTCATCTAGCAATGGACTCAAAAGAAAATTCAGAAGGTAAATCTCTTTGTTTTTTTTATGCATTCATTGAGTATCCAAAACACAAGACATACCGTACCTCTTTTTTTTTTTTTTTTTTTTTTTTCTTGTTTTAAAATATAGTTTCAGGGGACTAATGAATCAGGGTGGAACTGCGAGTAAAGGAAAAGACACCTGAGTTCCACATACGTCGATGAAAAATTCAACGCAAAAGTAAAATTGAATCACATAATCCACAATTAGTAAATTATCAAAAGAAAATTGCAGGCAGTTTTATGAATAATCCAAGAAACAAGTAATCAACTCAACCTTAATCACGAGTAAGGGAAAATTAGCTAGGAACAATCAAGAGATCTGAATATCAATTCAATTGTACTCAAAGAAAAGAAAAGAAAAGAGATTACCTTTTTTTTTTTTTGTTATATTCTATTTTTAGCTGAATTTTAATTTTCCTTTATTTGGAGTAAGGTTACGTGCTGCACAAGTATAAAAGCAGAGCTTCTTCTTCCTAGCTTGTTGGAGTATGAGATTTTGAGAGATTGGTCATCATTTGATTTCTCATGTTTCTCAAGGTTGAACCGGGTAAAAAAACTGAAAATCTTTGTATTTCCTTGGAAGGTTTACAATCGAGATTACAATGTATATAAAGACTGAGAGGTTACAAACAAGATTGAACTCCCGAGAATAATGCAGAGGATCTGCAGAGTATCTACAACAAGTATTGACCAAGTTTGGAGGAGAGTTTTGAGGAAGACCAAAGTCATATTCTTTCACCCTCCCGCAGTGAAATCGTCTGGACACCGGACGGTTAAACTGGACCTGAACTCATTGAACAACATTGTCGGAAGTCCTTTGGTGAAGATATCAACAAACTGTAGTGAAGAAGGTACATGGAGAATCTTCACTTGACCCAAAGCCACCTTTTCACGGACAAAGTGAAGATCGATCTCTATATGTTTAGTTCTCTGATGTTGAACCGGATTGGTAGAGAGATAGACTGCACTGATATTATCACAGTAGACCAAAGTAGCTGTTCGAATTGGTATGTGCATTTCCAGTAAGAGATTGCGGATCCAACATGTTTCAGCTACAACATTAGCAACCCCTTTGTATTCTGACTCAGCGCTAGAACGAGAGACAGTTTGTTGGCGTTTGGAGGACCAGGAAATTAAGTTTTCGCCAAGATAAACACAATAACCTGATGTCGACCGTCTTGTGTCAGCGCATCCTGCCCAATCTGAGTCTGTATAAGCTGTCAGAGAACCGATTGCACCTTTGTAAAGCTGAAGACCATGACTGCGAGTGCCCTGAAGGTAACGAATGATACGTTTCAAAGACTGAAAGTGAGGTACTCTAGGATCATGCATAAACAAGCATACTTGTTGGACTGCATAAGTGATGTCAGGCCTAGTAAATGTGAGATATTGCAGAGCTCCCGCTAAGCTTCGATACTCGGTTGGATTTGGTATCTTGTCTCCACATTCAACGGTGAGTTTTGAGTTGACATCTACTGGTGTAGCAATTGGCTTACAGTCCTGCATCTTTGCCTTTGCTATGATCTCTTTTGTGTAATGCGACTGTGAAAGAAGTATCCCAGCCTTGTTGTACTCTGCTTTTACACCAAGGAAGTAACTTAATCTGCCTCCATCTGTAATCGGGAACTCACTTTTGAGTGATTCTGTGATATCGTCTATCAGTGCTTGTCTTGATGCAGTGAGTATGATATCATCGACATACAGGAGGAGGTATGCGACGTCATTACCTTGTTTGTAAACGAATAAGGAATTGTCACTCTTGCTCATACTGAAACCAATCTTCGACACATAACCCTTAAATCTTGCATTCCAAGCCCTTGGAGCTTGTTTTAGCCCGTAGATGGCCTTGTTTAACTTGCAAACATGATGAGGTTTGTTCTTGTCTACACTTTGTCATTTATGCTTACGCCATGTTAGATTTAATAAAACGAGTAAGTGCGAGAGGTACACAGAGAGACTGAGAGCTAGACAGTAAAGCGTTTATGATTTTGAAAACTATTGAACCATGTTTCAGATCTGACATACATCATCTGCCCTAGAAGTTTCAAAAAAAAAAAAAACAAAGGCAATTAGAAAACCCCATCGTTTTTCCATGACTTTTTGTTTTGGAGTAGCGTCAAACGTCTACCAGTCTTCGTCGTCCATAAGTTCAGCACGGCAAAGAGGGCACTGATTACTCCGACATAACCACTCATTGATGCAATCAATATGAAACACTCCTCCAAGCAAATAGCGCATGTTTCCATCTCTGGTTCCTCGAATATTAGTGTGGATAATGTGACGTCAAGGGAGATGTACAATGGCCCTGGAACTTTCTCGGCTTCGGAAGCAATCTTGTAAGAGAGAATTCTGCATAAGCCGGGATCTGGGAGAGTTGGATAGAGGAGAGGATACATCTTGTGGTGATCAAAGCTAAGGATGTTGTTCAAAAGGAGGTGAGGGGTTGGGAACGGAGGAGGAGGAGTGCAAGTGACCTTGTTTTTACGCGTTACTCTGATCTCCACAGTGTTAGATGTAGATTTGTGAGTAACTACTTTACCAATGCTCACGAAATCTTCAATCTCATTCATTCCTTGGAATTTGTGGAGAGTACAAAAAGAAAACGTGATAATCCTAAAGGAAATAAGAAGGATTTAATAATAGAAAACGATGAGAGTGTGTCCTTATTTATATCAAAACCAAAAACGTGTTTTGAAAAACAAAACCTAAAGCCGAGAGGAAACAAAACACTTTCTCACTAAGGCGATGTTTCTTTTATCATAAGCATATTTTCATTTCCTTATATTTTTCTACTTTCTAGATTCTTGTTGTACATAAAGTTGTTCTAGACTCTACAGAAATTTTAATTATAATTCTATTTATCTTATTGAAAAATAATATAATTTTTGTGTCTCATATATTATTTACCCCTATTTAATAAATAGAAAGAAAAAGAAATTTTAATTATAATTCTGTTCATTTTTAACATAATAATATAATATTTGTGACTAATTATTTTTTTTTTTAAAATTGATAGAAAGAAAAAAGGAAGCAATATTAATTAAATTCGGATGTTTTGGAAGAAAAAAGAGATTAACTGATTAAGAAAGATAAGGACGAGTTTTTTTTTAACAATTTACAATTATTGTTTATTTGAAATTGTTTTGGATGGATAGAAAATATATAAGAAATTGTAAATTTCCTTTTTTGTTTATTAAAAAATAAATCATAAATCTAAATTTTATATCTAACTAAAAATATAAAAGTAATAGAAGATAAATACTAAAATATATAGTGAATATTTTTTTGAGAAAATTTCTATTTTTAAAAAATGTAAAATTTCTACAGAAGAAATTTTCTTTTACTTTTGAAAATATTTTTTTTTAGAGAACGAATTTTTTTCTCTAATGATAAATCGGTTCTAAGTTCACTAACGATTGTATAAATTAATGAATTGTTAATTTAACATTTTGTTGGATCTCCTTGGACTTATATAAACCTGATTAATATACCAAATGAAGAAAATTATTATATTCATCGTTGATATGTTTGAACTAACGTAGAAACAAAAATTATGAATGTTATGCTTAATATATTTTTGTATTACCGCTGTTTCATACTCACGTATTGTGTTGGTGTTTTTTTGCAGATTGTTGCAATTGAAGACATATAATGACACTTGCAAAAGTTCCACAACGTAGAAAGAAAGAAGCAGGGGCGGATCCAGAAAGAAATTTGATGTGGGGTACAAATTATTTAATAAAAATTTATATTATAAAATATTAAGGAAATTGAACTTTCTATATTTTGTATATTTAAAATTTATTTTATTTGCTTAAAAAAATATTCAATTGCACATTACATATATTTAAATGAAAAATATATCTAACTATTTATTATATAAGAATTTTGTGCAGTATATTAACTTTTTAAATCATCATTTCTTTGCAATTTTTATTCTCTAACTCTAAAAAACGTAAAGAAAAAATCGAGAAATCAGAAATAATACACAATATTATCTTTCGTAATCACGGTAAAATTTATAAAATACAGATAAATAGTATATCAAATTGATGGTCCAACTATGAAGAGTTCAAATCTACATTTAAAATATTAAAAACTAATACATAGAATTGTAGAAATGTTTAGAAGTTGCATGCAAGAGTTATATTATGTATTATTTTTGAATTCATATGATTAATTTTTGTACAAAATCCTTTATTTAAATAGATTTCAACTATATATATATATATTAGATAAGTTAAAAATATATACATATATATTGTACTAATTAACTAGATTTACAAGACTTTTTAAATTTAAATGTAAGTATAATTTAGAGTAGAAAAGAATATTAACCTGTAAGTAAACATTACAAAAAGAACTTTGGTTGTAGGAAAAAAAGACAACAAAAAAAGATGAAAGTCAGGAATCGAACTTCTCACCAAAGAAGATGCATGGGGCACTTAGGTAACAATTAAGCTGTGTAACTAAACTAACCAAATGTATTAGATAATTTTTAACAAGTAGCATGGGACACGTGCCCCACCCCATCACTACATAGATCCGCCCCTGGAAAGAAGCAGTTCATGATGTAGACAAACTCTCGTCTTGTCATCCCAGACAGATATACTCGTTGTTTACAATGAAGATGTTATGTTCCATTCAACGAATAAAGTTATCTAAATTCTTGAGTTTGATGGCATTCATTAATTTAAAGAAGATGTTGTGTTACTGACATGTATCATGTCCCATTTGGGGAAGGAGATTACATATAAGATTCGTTGCGAAGCAACAAAAGACTATAGTGAGTTAGTTACGTTACTAACACTTCCTATCATCTAATATCTCTCTCTTAATTATTGCTTAAGCATATTTTTAAAATTTGTCAAGTGTCTGCTAAATTTGTATAATCGTGAAGCATTCCCATAATGAGCGTGCAAGACCATAAACCGTAAGAACCACCATACGTTGCAACTTGAGTGTTTTCCTTTTATTAAATTTTGGTCCGTTGTTTCTTAAAATCTCAACCATGATATTAGATAAATGGTTTTCTTTGAAGTAAAGTTAAATCTGCTAAGCAAGATAGGAGTCTCCTTTATATAAAAGGACCCTTATATAGCTATATCAATGTAATATTGTTTAAATTGATTCTCATGGTCAATGGTATAGAGAATGCTCATCTACATTAGACAAGACAAAGATCTTTGACGAAACCCCGTAAGAATTTATTCTTTGTTGTTCATGTTTTTCTGTGTTGATATTGAATAAGATCAATAAAATTTCTATGTGTGAGATAAATATATAACTTTGCAGAAAAATTATTTTCTCATTCTCTGCTCTCACTAAAAAAAAAAACATAGAATTACTTTGATGAGTTTGAGAGAGACTGTTCATTGCTTGATTTCTAATGTTGCTCAGGTCTTTTTTGAGCTGTACTGACTCTGATCAATAAAGTGCCATGATTGAATCCAGCCCTCGATAAGCTGAACAAAGCTCTTTGTCACTCACACTTAAGTTATGTTCCTTTTAATTATAAATTAACGAGTGAGAGTGCGAGAGGTTCACAGAGAGACGAAATATATTCAACAGGTGACTTTGTTTCGGTTCCTTACGTTGATTAAAAATAGAGATGACTACAATAATTACTAGTTATGTCGGCTGATTTAAGAGCTCAGTGAAACCACATATAAAGTGATGTCTCCGAACCAAGAATGTGGCTTCAGAACATAGTTATTTATGCAAATTGATCCAAAAAATTACAACACAATTTTTTGACCAGGAAGTCTATAAAGTTCAAACTTATAGACCATATTTCCTAGGGGCCCTTCCTCATCCCAACACTTCTCCACTGAATACAGGCCTCTATATATATATTCCTTTTCTCCTTTGTTCTTCAAGCCAAGGATCAGCCTCACATGTTTGTGTGTTCTCATGCTATTAGATAAAGCAAGATTACCTCTTTCCATCTTCTGGTCTGCTGCTGGTTTCAATATCAGATGGTTCTCCCTACAAGGATTCATGGAGTTCTGATGTTGTTACCTTCACCACAATAAGTAACAACATCAGAACTCCATGAATCCTTGTAGGGAGAACCATCTGATATAACCACACTAGTAGCCATGGACAAACCATCGACTATCATAAAATCAATCCCTCCTAAGACGTTGAAGTGGAGACCTATCATTTTGAGCTCTAATTTGTATTTGAATGCATCCCCAACTTCAACTCCAGGGACTGCACCAATCCTGTTTTCTCTCTGTTTCTCCATATGAAGAAGCTTGCCCTGGGAGGAACCTGATTGCCTTCCCTTTCTGCTCAGAGATGCAAACAATTTGAGAGATTCCTCTGAGCTTAGAGGTTTAACTTTACTTGGAATAGATGGAGCATTCATCCTCTTGGCTGAAGCAAACTGTCTAGTACTCCTAAAACTAGGATTAGCAGCAGCATTGAAACCAAATCCAGCTTTCTTCATAAGACACTCTAGTGCTTCTGCTTCATCTTCTTTACGATCACGTGTTTTATCTTCATGACCCATCTGACTCTTTCTTGTATCACTTGTGATCGTAATCGTCGGAGGATCACGTTGAATCTCAGTTCTCTGTTCCATCATAGTCTTCCCTGTCTCATCATCTTCGCAACCAATCCCACCCATCAGATTCTACCCTGCGATTACACATACAACATCGAAACCATTGAGATTTTAAAACCAAAAGAAGAGGAAACTATATCATAAAACATAGCGTTTTCATCAGATTCTCTTCCCTGCAATGAAGACGCTGAGCCAACATTTTAAAGAACACGTTAAAGAAAAGCTAAAAGAAAACCACAAAACACTCTGTGATTCCCTAAAACAAGAGAGATACCTTGCTGATAAAGTCTTTCTTGAGGCTTTTCTTTGTTTTCCCGATCGAGAAACTTTTTATTCCTGGAAAAAGTTGTGATTAATCAGACTCTAAACGGACGAGATCGAGAAAGAAGCTAGCGAGAGAGAGAGATTGATGAAGAAAGGAGCAGTTAAAAACTCAAAATCTCGTTTATAGATGAGGCGCTCTAGTTCGTTATTCAAAATGTTGGATTCGTTATTCAAAATGTTGGATTCGGCTCAGCAGTTCTTAAAAGAATTCGGTTATCATACCGGTTATCGAAAACCGGTTATTCTACCGGTTACCGAAAACCGATTTAAACCTTGAACCTTGTTCACTTCTCATCCCTAAATACTAATCTCCTTCTTTGCTCGAATCCTTTGTTCCAATTCCTAATCTCTCTCTCTCTCTCTCTCTCTCTCTCTCTCTCTCTCTCTCTCTCAACCTCATCTTCGTCTTCCTCCATCACTCGATCGTGTTCTTATTCCGTCTCTTCTTTTTTCTTCTCCTCCTCCATCACTCGATCTTCTTGTACTCCTTTCACCTCCTTCACTATTCTTCTTTTACTGGGCTTTTTATCGGACTTGTATATGTAACGTACTCTGGGCTTGTGTAAATACATTTTTATTTTAACCCGATCCGACTCAAATTTTAATTTCGGTCCAATTTGGTGAGATAGATGTTAAACCGAATTTTCGAATTTCTCGAGATCGAACAGAACATTCCAATAGAGCGCAGGCCTAATCAGTAGCTCACACTATCAAGATAAATTTAAAAAAATAAGAGAGGGTGTAGTTAGATGAATATTCGATGGAATTAAGAAGATCATAAGCCATTTGAATAGTTATTACAATGCTAATTAGAATCAATCAGTAACATATTATCTTTGTAAAACTTTCTTTATGTTCTTATGTCTTATCGGATCACTACTATTAAAATATAGTTACATTGACTATTTGAATTATTAAAGGCATTGGGTTATGTTTAGGTTTGAACATTTAAATGTGTTTCGACAGTTTTAGCCTTAGGTATTAGACTCAGATTTTTTTAGGAAACAATGTCAAATAAATGTTTTTGGATTTGTATATTCTTATTCTTAATATGGTATTCTACTAAGTGGAATCTTATTCTCTGTTTGATAATGATCATTCAAATTAACAACACAATCTATGTTGTCTATGTTCCTCAAGACATCAAACTATAATCCTCCAAAACTTTTAAGTTAAAAAATAAATAGAAATTGTCTCACGCATTGCATAATATACAGAGACTAATAATTTAGTTAATATCCGTTTTAACCATACCTTAAAATAAATTGCACTTGAAAAAAATATCATATTCTTCCACATCTTATTAGTTGCCTAGTTATATAAATTATATTGGACTTTTTTATGTCTGTAGACTGTAATTGGTTAACAAATATTAAAATCTACTCTACAAATGTAGTCTAATAAAAAAAGCTTATATGTTTATGATGTCAAGATACTCAATCTTATAGAGAGAATCGATTTGTTTTTCCACATATTCAAATTAAAATACTCATCAATCTTTAAGAGAATCGATTTCTTCAGCCGAAACTTATTTCTTCATAATGTTGAAACCATATTTATTATTTTTTTAGTGTAGAGGATGGCATGCTTTTATAACAATTCCAACGAAATCATCAACCAGTGCCGTGTTTCATGTATATCGAAAAGGACATTTGCCCAAGGCCACACCAAAAAAAAAAATTATAAGATCACGTATTTTTTTAGTTAGCTTATGTTTTTAGTTTGAAAATGTGTTTACGCTTTTTATTTTAAAAATCTATAATATTTTGTTTATTATTAGTTCTTCTTATTTCATATTTTTTTATTTTTTATTTGTATTAATAGAGTATTATATAATTTATTAAATGTTTGAAACTAAAAATAAAAACCACATAAAAGTTGAGAACTTATGTTAAAAATTTATACGAAAAGATATTTTTAATTAATTAACAAAATACTAATGTGTAATAATACATAAAATAGACTCTCAAATATCATACCACTATTTTTTATTATCATATTAGCATTTTGTTAGTGTGGTTGCAAATTTTCAACTTTCATGTGGTTTTTCAATTTTACTTTCAAACATCTAATACATTATAAAACACATAAGCAAAAATATTATACTTATGTTTTGTTTATATCTTGCATATGTTTTGCTTAATTTTTGTTAATATCTATTCAATATTTCAAAGAACCAAAAAATGACTAATTTACTGCCATATATAAACAATCACACCTACAATTTATATTTATATAGAATTTAATGTAAACTATACTTAATGTATCAAGCAATCAAATATTTCTATATATGTAGATGATTTTATCATAATCACAAAATAATAAATATATCAACAATTAAAAATACATATTATCTACGTTTCTGATGAGTTATACATGGTTATACATAGTATTGTAATTCGGCTAAAAACAAAGGCTTGGCATATAATATATAAACCCTAGTCTTTCATAATTACAGCACGGCAGAGAGGGCAATGGTTAGTCCTACATAACCACTCATGCATACAATAATCATGAAACACATGCGAACAATTTGGCATATTTTCTAAGTCTTGTGACTCCTCGAAGCAAATAGTGCATGTTTCCATGTCTGGTTCCTCGATTATCTCTGGCCTTAACGTGACGTCAAAGGAGATGTACAATGGCCCTGGAACTCGTTTGGCTTCGGAAGCAATCTCGAAGGAGAGAATACTGCATAAGTTGCGATCTGGGAGGGTTGGATAGAGGAGAAGATTCATGTAGTCTTCATCAAAGCTAATGACGTCGGTCAAAAGGAGGTGAGGAGTTGGGAACGGACGAGGAGAAGGAGTAGTGTCTGATCCTAAAGTGATCACGTTTCTACGCGTTACTCTGATCTCTACCGTTGAACCATGTTTTAGATCCGACATACATCATTTGCCATGGCAAAGTAATTTCAATCATCATTTGTAACTTTGACCAGAGCGAGATTAAAATCTAGACAAATACAGTGACTTCAGGGTTTGTCTTAAGAACATAGTCATTTATGTAAATTAATCCAAAAACTTACAACACAAGTTTTTGAAATTAGTCAAGAATGAAGAAAACGCTCTATAGAATATCCTATCTCTACGGTTAACAACATATATACTAATTGGTAACTCACAGATGGAAATAGGTATAGTTAATCAGATTCCTTGGTAAGTATCTATATAGTATAAACTAGATAACAACCCGCACATAGTGCGGGACAAATCAATTCAAATAAAAATTTTATTTAGGAGTTAAGGTGTTAGAATAATAATTTTACTTATAATTTTTTTGTTTATTTGAATTTACATTTAATTATTTTTAGTAAAAATAATTTTCACCCTTGTAATGTGGAAAAAAAATTAAACATGGTAGAAAAACTTATGATAAAATGTTGTCAGTTATAGTAATCTGTATTTTTGTGTGTTTTTTTTAATCAATTATATTACACATTATTATCTACATCAATATGCTATTAAATAGATAAGACAATGTCTTTAGACAATCAATTAAAACTAATCCTAACTTTAAGAATGCCAAGAGAAAAATATATAAAATGGTAAATAATAATAAAAAGTGTAGTAGTGGTAAAAATTTATAGAGAAAAATGAATGTCTGGGATTTTCAAAAAATTCAGTACCATGTTAAGATAGTTGAATCACCATATATTATTAAATTATTAAAAATTCAATATCTTATCATTATGATTATTTTGGTAGTTATTTTTGATAATTTTTTTAATATATTTGAATAGTTATTGGAAGTTTTAAATAGGAGACAGATTTTTCTTTTTCAAAAATGTAAATTGGTGAAAAAATTTAAAATTGTTTACGAAATGTTATTTATTTTTAATATTTTTGAGATAATTAATTTTTTAAATATACATAAATAGTCATCAGATTTTTTAAAATCGGTTTGCATTTCAAAATGTTAAATAGATGAATAATTTTTTAATTCTTTGTGAAATATAATTAACTTTTAATAATTAAATTTTTTATAAAACGATAATTAAATAATTAAATATATTTTCTAGTTTGAATAGTTAATTAAGTTTTTTCATTTTCTAAAACTAATAGAAAGAATCATCACTTATAAATTTTAATGGCATATTTATGTAAATAATAATGAAATAAACATTGTTTTATATATTTCAGTGACACATTTTATAAATCGAAAGATTTGTTTTGTAAATATGTTTATCTTGAGATGGTTAAATGCAATTAAATATCCAAGACTCCAAATAGCTCTGGCGACGACACATCAGCATTTTCAACAAAATGCTTCTCTATTAATATATAGGGGATAATTTTATGTCAACAATATAAGAACGTCTAATTTGAATTATTAACAAAAAAAAATAAAAAATTAAAAGAAGCTTGACCATGAAGTCTAGGAAGCTCAAACATAAAGACCTTATTTCCTAGAGGTCTTTTCTTGTGCCAATACTTCTGAACTGAATATAAGCCTCCATATATATATTCTTTTTCACCGAACCAATGATCACTCTCACAGGTATTTGTGCTCTCATGCTGTTAGCTAATGCAAGATTACCTTTTTTATGTTCTGATCTTCTGCTGCTTTTAAATTCTTTTTCTTCAAATAGTCACCTTCACCACAGTATATCAAAAGATCAGAACTGCATGTACGTATCGTTGTAGGCAGCACCCTCTGAAATGACAATACTTGTAGTTATGTACAAGTTATCCACATTCATATAATCAATCCTTCTAATAAGCTCAAATTTATCATAGAACTACTCTCTCAAATTAAGAGATCAATGTAGTATTTAGGGATCAAATCCACAAGGAGTCTATACTCACATAATATATTATTAACCATTTAATTATGCTCAACCAAATAATTTATATTAAAATAAAAAGAGCAATAAAAGCAATAAAAAACAAGAGTCAATTTAATAAGAGAAAAGATAGGTTCAGGAAAATTCTTGGAAATTCAGAAAATCATATTAAACAATTGTTAGGATTTATTAAGAACAATTCTTGAACGTAAATCACAATGGTAAAATTAACCAGCTGTCGCTGCGAAAATTATCTAAGTCTAAAAACTAGAATTCCAAATTTCTTTGCAAATCCTAATGATTAAACTAGCATTAAATTCAGGTTTGATAAGTTCACAAAATCTCTAAACCAAATCTCTTTTTAAATAGGAATTTTGCTCATCTAATATTATTTCAGAAAATCAATAACATTCTCATGTCTATCAATGAACCTAAAATCAGATTCTAGCTAGGTTGCTCTCGCTACTATAGAATAAACAATAATCAATCTAGATGAAAAACTTTACGGATATCATCCTAACAATCAGATAACCTAACAATTAATGAATTTTTTTGAAAACTCTAAACCTATCAAGAGATCTACTTATTGATAGTTTGATAATCATGAAACACATGCAAACAATTTGGCATCTCGTCTAAGTCTTGTGACTCTAAGCTAGTGATTCTAAAGTGATCACCGTCTTGAGATTTGTGTGTTGTTAATTCGTAAAAGATACGCACAAGACGCTATAGCAAACAAAAGAAACATTCTGAGTTCAATCTTTAATCACAAGCAAGGGAAAATTAAAACAGAGCTAACTTAAATCGAGATATTTGAAGTTTTGGTCTATGTGAAAATTCCAATTTCATAATTGTACAAAAGAAAAGAGATCGGCGATGAATCTCAACTTGGTTATACATAGTATTGTAATTCGGCTAAAAAACAAAGGCTCAGCATATAATATCGTTTCTTCATGACGTTGTTTTGGAGTAGAGTAGGGATGCTAGTCATCCATAATTACAGCACGGCAGAGAGGGCAATGGTTAGTCCTACATAACCACTCATGCATACAATAATCATGAAAGACATGCGAACAATTTGGCATCTCGTCTAAGTCTTGTGACTCCTCCAAGCAAATAGCGCATGTTTCCATGTCTGGTTCCTCGAATATCTCTGGCCTTAACGTGACGTCAAAGGAGATGTACAATGGCCCTGGAACTCGTTTGGCTTCGGAAGCAATCTCGAAGGAGAGAATACTGCATAAGTTGCGATCTGGGAGGGTTGGATAGAGGAGAAGATTCATGTAGTCTTCATCAAAGCTAATAACGTTGGTTAAAAGGAGGTGAGGAGTTGGGAACGGACGAGGAGAAGGAGTAGTGTCTGATCCTAAAGTGATTACGTTTCTACGCGTTACTCTGATCTCTACCGTGTTCGATGTAGATTTGCGGATAACCCTTGCATCAATACACACAAGTTCTTCAATCTCACTCATTCTTTGAAATTAGTGGAGAATACAAAGACAAAGAAAAAAAAAAAAACTCTAGATTCAGATTCAGAGTGAAGGATAGAAGTGTCTCGTCTATATATATATATATATTAGGGTATGCAAACGAAAACGTGTTTAGAGAAACCTAACCTAAACAAAGAAGGAATTGAAGTTTAATATTTCCTTTTTCCTTTACATAATAATAAACTTTTCATGCTATTTTTGTTTTTCTTTTTGCTTAATTTCAAATTTCCTTTCTTTTTTGGAAAAGAATAGTTTCCTTTTTTATTTAAAGCTGTTGACAAAATTTAAACCCAAATTATTATGCTACCACTCGATTTAACTCGTTAACTAATATATTAACTAAATAAATATTTTGGAATATGAGATTGAGTTAATGAGTTTGATTTCTAAGGTCTTTTTTGAGCTGTATCTCATCTGTGATCAGAAGTGCCAGGATTGAAGCTCGCGAGAGGGAAAAAACAAAGTGTTTTGTGTTTTGTCCTAAAATTACAACAGGTGACTTGTTTCGATTCCTTACAGTTTTAAAGATAGAGATGACTACAATAATTACTAGTTATGTCGGCTGATTTAGGAGCTCAGTGAAACCACATATAAAGAGTGGTGTCTCTGAACCAAGAATATGGCAGTTCCACAATCACTCAAATAATATATTTGCTACATGTGGACTACTGAAGAAGCTTGTTGCAAGTTCCAACGCCAATGGCTGCAGCGAGATGCCAACCGGCGTGAATGAATGGTGTGTCAGGGAAAAGATCATCAGCTATGAACAATGCTCCGCCCAACAACGAAGACATCTTGTGTACATCATAAGCCATTTTCAAATCTGGATCCTCTAAGGCTCGTTTCGCAAATGCTACCTGAGTCAAACAAAAGTTGAGAGATTTGGTTATAATTTGCATCAACTGAGATTTTTAGTTACATGGAGTGAAAAAGTTGAGATTTCTTAGCACCTCCATCATTCCAGTGTGAACAGCTGATACCACGAGAGGCTGGAACGGTAGAGCCAAAGCTGATGCAGCCATCAAGAACTTTGGATTCTCTTCTCTAAGAGCCCTCGTTAGACACTGTCAAATATACAAACAGATAGTAAGTAGAATAGAACATCACCAAGATTTGAGGTACTATTACTAGTACCAATATTGGTATAGACAAAAATTTAAAAGACTTACTACTGTCGCTGTAGCTATCATTGTGTAATCAGCCCATCTAAGATACTTCCTCAACTTCCCTCTTGAAGAATGATACAAACTCGATGCGATTCCAACTCCGATTAAGGAGTTTGCATACACCTTCATGTTCAGGTTTTTCCTATATAGTCACATATATATCTTGCATATTCAGTTACCGTTTCAAAGAACACAAAACTGTATACATAATAGATTAATCAGATAGACAAGAAAGGATGATTACCTCGGTGTTTGCATACCGAGGAAAATGAAAGGGATCGATGTGATCACATTAGCAGCTGTTTCTAAGATACTCCGATCACCTGTCAACATAATGAAGAACCATAGGATCAAGATACAACACACAGAGATGCAAAGAGATAAAAGACGAAAAACAAGATGGAAGTAACTGAGTAACGTTTATCAGAATATTACCGTGGATGCAACAATGTATGGGTCTTAAGCATGGAGGTCTTTGTTGCCAGACACGTCTACAGAAAGATAAAAAGAAGAACACTGAATCAAACACCTTTTAACTTACAGATACAATGATCAACAAGATATATATAAAAGAACCATTGAACTTACTCAATGAATAGCCTCTGCTTTGTTCCTGCATCAGCGGACTCAAAGCTAGAGACTTGACCGATACTCTCAAATCCAAAAGGAGAATGAGACACAACACGAACCCCATGGAGACCCTCAAGGGCTTTGCTCGTCTTCGATACGCTTTGAGGGCTCATAGGGAGTGATTCAATATATCAAAAACCCACTAAACAAAAACTCTTCTTTTGCTAGCCAGCAATAATTTACTTGCTGGTCTAGCCTAACTAGCTTGGTTCTGTTTTCTTCAGCTCCTACTCTAACCACCAGAAGAAAACAAAAACATTAATCAACTGAACCAGTAAATCTAAAAATTAAAGTTTTTTTTTTTTTTTTGCCAGATTGAGAAATTAGTTTGAAGATTCTGTCAAACCTAAAATTAGATTTTTGGTTCACTGTGAAAAACAACCCAGAATTGTTCAGTTTCAATATCAAATTCATAGGGTTTTAACACTAACTGGGAATTCAATTCATCCAAAATTGTTGAAGTCAGCAAGCATGCAGCAATAGATTCTCAAATTCAATCTTATAATCGTTACGTTTGAAACGAATTAAGCTAACCCGTAGAATCAAAAGACACGATTTGAAATCGTAAATACAGAACAGGTTTAGCTAAGTGAGAGGAACCTTGATAGCACTATAAATATGCGAGATTTGAGTAGAGGACTACTAACCTTGTGATGTTGAGATCGAAGTTGAACCTTTAAGCGATGAAGATAATAAAAGAAAAAAAAAAAAAAACAGAAAAAAATATAATAATGGAAGTAACAAAGATATTAAAGAGTTTTGGAAAAGGAGAAGAAGAAGAAGAAGAGAAGAAGGAAACAGCGACAGAGACAGAGATGATGAGTCACTCACGAATCTTCTCCTTTGTTTTGACCTCTTATATGGCATATTCCTCCTTTCTTTTTACTTTTTAGTCGGCTGTTTCTCGTACCGAATCCCCGGTTTTATCCGGTTTTGTTTCTCCTCTACTCATATGGGCCGAATATGGTTTGAGCCCAATGTTACTACCCTATAGGCTTTTAAATAGTCTTGTTTTTATACATGACCGGTCTAATTTAATGACAATTATGTTTTAAAGGTTTTTCTGAAATAACAGAGAACTTTGGTAACCATCATTAGTAGTCGTTACTCTTCCCAATTTCTCTTAATAAAAACTAATTAAAAAATACAAAAAGGAGAGAGGAAAAGAAGAACCGTTACTTAATTTACTTGCTAAAGAAACGTTACTCAGTCTTTTTTAACACTTGTCTGTTTTTTATTAGTCATATATTAAATATTCTTTTTTTATAGTAACGGTGAATACGATTTCTCCGGTAATAATGCTCTAAATAATCTATTGGTGGTGCAGTATCCTTTTGATTTAGGTCACTTATCTTTCAGATTTAAAGTATATCATCAAATTTAAATCTAAATGGTGACACTTCAACAATACTAGCATAAGTCATTTAGACTATGTCTTCATCTACATTTATGTTCGGGTGTGTGTATCGTATATGTCTTGGTCATTTCATTGTGCTATGTCTTGATCTACATTTATGTTCCCTTCATATACATAAGACAAAACAAAAAAAAAAAATTGAATTTACCTATAAAAAAAAGAATGTTGATAACTTTTAAGTACCTATAAATTGACCCCAAAATAGGGGTACTTAGAAATCAAATCTAATCAATGTATTAATTGAAAAAATATCCACTCAAAAAAAATGTGAGAAAAAGGGAAAAAAAAACACAAAAAGATACAAGTAGACATAAAAGTATAAAACCAATATACTACTCCCTCCGTTTATTATTACTTGTCATTCTAGAGATAAATTTTTGTTTCACAATACTTGTCGTTTTGGACAAAAAGATACAAGTAGACATAAAAGTATAAAACCAATATACTACTCCCTCCGTTTATTATTACTTATCATTCTAGAGATAAATTTTTGTTTCACAATACTTGTCGTTTTGGATTTTCAATACAAAATGTTTGGTAAAAAATTCTAATTCTATCCAACTTTATTAATGTTATGACCAATAAAAAAATTAGAAAATATATTAAAAAAAATAAAACAGAAAATTTAATGGTTTTCTTAATTTGTGTGAAACAAACGATAAAAAAAAAAAAATGGAGAGAGTACATGAGATAAAAACAAATACTACTCCCTCTGTTTCACAATAAGTGTCATTTTGACACTTTTTCTTGTTACAAAAAGAGTGTCATTTTATGTTTCCAATGCAAATTTTAAGCTTAAATCTCTTTTTTATCCTTATTATTTGAGCTTATTAATTAGAAAGAGAAAAAACTTTAGTGTATTTATAAAGGGTAAAACAGAAATTTAAACAATTTTCTTAATTTGTGTGCATTATGTCAAAATGACACTCTTTGTGAAACAGAGGAGTACATAATTAGAAATAAAAGTTAACAAATTTGGGTTATAAATGCAAATTATTGCTAAGTCATTAACGTTCAAACACCGTTTATTAACATTAACTAGTTTCGACTTTCTATGTACGAAAAGGCTAAATGCTATCCTATGCCCAAATAAGAAAATAGCTAGTGAGTGCCGATAATTAATTAAGAACACACATTCTTATGAAATGAATCTAAAACTTAGGTCAAACAAAATAGTGCATTAATGATATATTTTCTACCGATACTTGGAGAATCTTTGGGAGTGCTAAAAAAGGTGCATCATAATTAAGACCGTTATGTGTCGTGGTAATACATTTATAAGAGTGTTTAATAGTACTAGCAAGAAGTAATGCACAAATATTTAAATCTAGTTACACTTTTCCCTAGGAGTTACTGACGTGGTTGGGTCTTCCTTGGTTGACAAAACAAACCTGGTCTTTCAAATTCTAGTTTCCGCTATGTTTTCATCTTTAAATTTTCGGCCGATATTGTCTAGCCATATTCTTAAGACAGTATTTGAATTAGTTCTCAGACAATACAAGCCCGAAACTTGGTTATCGCATGCATCGTATACATAAACCGTCGCTATAATTCCTTTTTAAGTTTTTAATCAAAACACACGCCGTAACAAGATATCATAGACTTTGGCCTTATGTTTTACCTGTAACGGATTTGCAAAAAAAAATATCTTACCGACGGACCTCGTTCAAGCTTGTAGGCATTAAACGAGATTTTAGACATTAATTGACGTGACCGCGTATATTTAAGAAGATGTAGAAAAGTGAGGATTATACAAAAAGAGGAAACAGGTAAAGAAGAGAGGCAGATGGGAGCAATAAAGAAGATGGACAGTGTCACAGACTCACAGCCCTGGCCTGACCATTTCTCTCTTCTCCATATATGTCCTTTTTAACCAATAATAATATGATATCAATCAAACTCCGGTCACTCTATCCCGTTATATCATTCTTTCACTAGTTTAAAATGTTAAACATGTATCAATGCTAGATAAAAAAAATTAGGTGACGACAAATTCTAATATAAATGAAATATATTTAGTGTATAACAATATGGATGATATGAATAGAGTCATACTTAGATTACGTGCAAACTTTTTTTTTCAGTTCACTTCCCACATCCCAAAAAGTTTATATTTTCTCTTTCTATCAAATCGTAATTATAAATTAATTTATGAATAAAATTGTAAATTTTTTGAGTTTTTATTATGGTTAAATTTTAGTATGTCTTACAAGGATTAATGTAATGAAATCAATCCAATTATACTATCTTTTTACTCACTTTTTTTGTTTGTTAAAAGTTATAACACAGAGGTAAAGTACCTTTTTACTCTTAGTTAACTAATAGACATTTTCTTTTTCTTAATAAAATTAAAAACGAATTCGACTGATAATGTTAGTATCCGAAGATGTATTGCATATTCCCACGAAACCACTGTTTGTAAATGGTTGCCATGATTTTTTTTTTGAAATTTGAAATTTACGTGATGAAAACTATTTTGATATAGTATATGTTTGAGATGGGCTCTGTTTTGTACGTTTTACATATGTGTCGATTGAGAGTTGTGACTGGTGAGCAGTTAATTTATCTTTTTTTTTTTTTTTTTTTTTTTTTTGTCACAGAGCAGTTGATGCAAATCTCAAACTTTTAGGGTACTCCTTAAAATAATTAAAAAGGTTATTTGAAAAGATGGTAATAGTAATATGAGAGAGAACTATTCCCACTTACTCAATTAGTAGGGGTAGGTATATGTTGAGAGCAAAGAGAAAAAAATTGGTTTAATGAGGGTAGATGCTGAAGAAGGAAAGTAAATATGATTCAGAGCTTCTTCTGCACACACTTTCTCAAATTCCAATTACTTTAAAACCATATTACCATTACATATCAAATCTTTTTTTTTTTTAAAGTACATCATGAGATTATTATTCAAAGCTTCTTCTGTACTAGTCTTCTCAAATTCCAACCACTAAAACCATACCATCTCATTTCTTAAAACATCACACACTCACACAAACGAAATGAAATTATATAGGGCACCTTATATTTCAATCACTATATCCATATAATCTCACATTTCTTGAAAAGGAATTAAACACAACAACATTGTAACCATTGCGACACTTATAACCAATTCAGAATTTGCTCTTTAGTAATCTCCTTTAGTTTTTAGGCAAAAGTGGTGTATAATCTTTAAATTCTTAAGACTAACATTAAAAGAGTTCAATATAGCCGAACCAAATCCTACCCTAAAAGCTAAAATATAATCGTTTCTGTGCTCCACGAAAAAAAAAAAACAAAAAAATAGGATTCCAACTTACAAAATTCTATAACAAACTCGATTTTACATAACAAGCCAGTACCTTCGGATCGCGATCGGCGTTCCACGTTTGCGTCTTACGTTTTTGCGATGTAGCCCTTGTAGGTGGGTGGGGGTGAAGAAGGGGGTAAGTGATAATAATAGCAACGCGTAAAAGTTAGTTGTGGAGAGGATTGGGACCCGTGTGAACTACTCTCTTGTCGTCTCCATAAATGTTATCTCTGTTCAATGGCCCACGAAACGTCGCCGTAGTACTGTAGCTCAGAGCCTTTCTCGGCGGTGGAAACGCGACGAAGTGACGACGAGAATAACCAACAGAAGCTGACGAAGACAAACCTATCTGAAAACTGAAGAAGAAGAATAAGAAGAAGAAACACATGATCAAGTTCTTGTCCCATCTTCTGTTCTTTCCATGTCTCTCTCTTCGTACCAACAACACGTGAGTCATCTCACAAAAACCTCAGAAACAGACGGACATGAAGACAAAGAGACAGTGAAAGTCAAAGCCAAATAAAAACAAGAGAGAAAGAAGAAGTAGAAGAAGAAGAAGAGGAAAGAAGAAGTGAGATTTGTTGGAATGCAAGTTTGTTGTCTTGTGGGTAATAAATAAAAATAAAGATTTTATTGACTTGTTAAAAGCTTTTTTTGCTTTTTTCCTCCTAATGGGTCTTTGGATCCTTCTAAGATCTGGCACTGTTCTTTCCTCTAAAAGGCAAAAGCTTTTACAAGAAGAATTCTTCTTTTTTTCTCTCTCTCTTTTCTGTCTCGGAAGTCGAAAGCGAAGAGTGTGTGTGTGTGGTCTGTAGTGAAAAAAGTACGGCAGGCGGTATTAATAACGGCTGTCACCTCTTTGTGTTTATTCGAGGGAAAGGCTCTTTGAAAGCACTCTCGTCTCTTTACCATTACTGTCTTCACTTTCTTTTTGTTCACGAATACGTTACGTAATTTTTAACTAATTATGGATTTTGACGTACTAATAATTGTGTTTAGGGGTTTTCTTGGTAATGACGATGAGTTGTGTTTATTGTTAATCAATCTCATGGTGTAACAGTGACACATTGTCCAATGTTCTTTTGAGGCATTGACTTTGTTGGTTTATTAGAGGACAGCTCACTGTGCTTAAAAGTTAAAATAAGATAAAATTTAGCACCCTACTCTTTTTATTTTTATCGATTATTGCGGTCAAAGTAGATGAGATTGGGACGTTCTAGTCATTAGTCAAGTTTTTTTTCTTCTTCTTCTGTATACGGTATACCATTTAATCTCACGTTTGTAATACTAGTATTACTATTACCGTATTACGTATTCAAGTTAAAAATGATACTGCAATAACTGATGTCTTGACCCTTGACCGAGAAAAACAAAATAAAACAATAATTGCTGCAATATCTGAATCCTTCAGGACTTCATATAAACTAATAACATCATGATTTGGCGAGGCAGAAATTGTTTGTGAATGACAAACTCAGATTTCAAAATTATTTGTTTACCTCCATCACCGTCGATCGCAATATAGTATCCGGTTTCGTTATTAAATAGACAAACGAGACTTAGCTTTTCATCGAACCATGAATTAAAAAGTTAAGTAAAAAATAATACTCTCTCCGTTTCAAAATATAAAATATTTTGAGAGAGGCACGCAGATTAAGAAATAACTACTTTAAAAATGTTCAACTAATCATAAACAATACTGCATAAAATAAATAATAAGAAAATATAAAAGTAATCTAAAAGTTATCTAGAAAGTTGAAAATAGGCCTGAGCAAATAAACCGAACCCAAGGAACCGACCCGACCCTGACCTGCAAAAACCCGACCCGACCCCGACCCGCTTCTGTATAAATAACCACTCGGTTTTTGTTTCCAAATACCCACGGGTATCGGGTATTACCCGAACCGAACCCAAGGAACCGACGATATCTGTTTGAACCCGAGAACACATTTATTCATACATGATATCACATATATTGCCATATTTCCGTTTGCCTTAATCTCCTCTCCTTGAATCCTTGTGAATCTTCTTTACTTTGCATAAACATGTCGAAGTTGCCAATTTTTGTCCGATTTCAAGAATCTTTGGCTTTTATAAACCAAAACTCTCAAATTGGATCTCCAAAACCTAATTCCGCTGTTAGTCTCATCTTTGGGTTCTCCGTTCATAGCAGCTAGACATGCTTTTGCGAGACATGTTTTTCTTTTTTGGGATGTTTAAGTTTCGTTTGCTTTGTTGGGATGTTTAAGATTTTAAGACATGCTTTTCTTTGTTGGGATGCTTATTTTGCGAGACATGGTATGTGTTTGAATTGTTTTGCGAGACATGATATGTTCAGTTTCATTTGTTTAAGATTTCATGTTATGCAGTTTCATTTGTTTTTCGGGTTATTCGGGTTTTTTGGGTACATTTCAGGTTTTTGTGGGTACTTTGGATATGTTTGAGTAGGTACTATCCATAACCGAATATATTTTGGATACATTACAGGTTTTTTAAAGTCATTACCCAAATAACCCGAACCCGAGAGGAACCGAACCTGACCCCGACCCGAAATTATATGAACACCTGCTCGGATCCTATATTCGTAAACCCGAAAAACCCGAACCCGAATTACCCGAACCTGACCCCGACCCGAACACCCAAATGCCCAGGCCTAGTTGAAAACATCCAAAAGAAAGAAAAACCTCTAAAACATCCTATATTATGAGACGGAGTGAATATCACAAGAAAACCAAATTTATAAATTATATCCAACTCTCACTCCCATGCAATCCTTGGGCTTCAACCTATTGGGCTATAACTTTCATCTTAGGTTCAATTATATTCTACTTGTGGGTTTGTTACTAGAGTAACTTTAATTGAAAAAAAAAAAAGTTACCACAACAATTCTTATTCTCATAAAAGGTTCAACACACGACAAAAGTATATTACGACAAGATGAAGTGGGGAGAAACTTTGTAGCGAGCGCCTCAGCCAAATGAACTAATGAAGCATGAGAATAATGTCATCGATCATTACTATAAAATATAACAAGACGCAAACAGTGTAAAGATGAAATTACTATGATGGCCAGGTGGAGCAAAACTATCCATGATATTATTCTAATTATTATTTTTTCTTTTTGAATAAATATCATGATATTATTTTAAGTTTTTAACGATCAAGAATGGTTCTATCCATTAATACTTTGCTCACTATTTCCTCTACAAATAGAGGCTAAATGACTCAAGAAGAGAAACACACTCATCTCTATACCTTATATTTTCTTAAGATTAGCAAAAATCATGGCAGAAACGTCGAGTTTGGTGGGAAAGCTTGAGACAGAAGTGGAGATCAAAGCTTCGGCTGAAAAGTTCCATCACATGTTTGCCGAGAAACCACACCATGTCTCCAAAGCAACCCCAGGCAGAATTCATGGATGTGAGCTGCACGAAGGCGACTGGGGCAAAGTCGGCTCTATAGTCATCTGGAAATACGTTCATGGCAAGTAAATAATCCCTATTTATCTTTTTCTTTGCATGACTAATGGCTTCATGTTGATTCGTAAAGTCAAACCTAGGAAAGTACAATGTTGATCAATTGGTGCAGATGGAAAGGTAGTAGAGGGGAAGAATCGGATCGAGGCAGTTGATACAGAGAAGAACCTGATCACGTTCAAGGTTATAGGAGGTGTGCTAATGAAAGAGTACAAGAGCTTCGCATTCACAATCCAGGTGACCCCTAAGCAAGGAGGACCAGGGAGTATTGTACACTGGCACCTTGAGTATGAGAAAATTAGCAACGAGGTGGCTCATCCGGAAACTCTCCTCCAGTTCTGTGTCGATATCTCCAAAGATATCGACGAACATCTCTTATCCGAGGAATAAAAAATTACTCCTTTTGTATGTGTGTGTGTGTGCGTGTCTTAAAGCTTATGAGAATGCTACGATCCTCTGTGTGGGTTACTTAATAAAAGCATATAATGTTTTAATGTTTTATGTTTTGGAAATTAATATGTCTTTCTGCTACGAGTTTTGAAAAACTCGGATTTCAAGTTTATTTGTTTACCACCATCATGGTCGATCGTAATAATATCCGGTTTCATCAGTTCTACAACTAGTTGTTTTTTTACATGTTTTTACAGAAATATTGATCAATTCTAGAAGAATTTTATTAAATATATCCAAACTCTCATTCCCACGACAATCGTGATCTTCATCATTAAGACGCAAATAGTTGGGAAGATGAATTATTATGATGGGGCCGTGGAGAAACTACTATTCATGATAAAACTATCTTTTCTATTTTAAATTGTTTTTTCATAATTTTTTTTTTCAAATAGAATCTCTTATTGACATCTTATTTTTATACTATCATTTTTGTCGATTTGTGTTGACTTGAAGAGAAACTTGATACCGAAAGAAACAACATGAATTATGTGCTCGATCAATAATAGCAATATATAGACAGCATCACCGTGTGATCAACGCTTGGCAGGTTAAACCTCAAATAAAGTATTGGACATGTGAATTATTATGATGGAACCGTCAACTAATCATAATATTATTTTAAGGAACAAAAGAATGGGTCTATTATTGAACTTTGTTTTTTTTTTCTTTCTATTCTTCAATACTTGCTCACTTTTTCCTCTACAAATAGAAGCTAAAGAATTCAAGAAAAGAGACACACTCCTCTCCAAAGATATCTTAACTACATTTTCTTGAGATTAGCAAAGATCATGGCAGAAGCATCTAGTTTGGTGGGGAAGCTTGAGACAGAAGTGGAGATCAAAGCTTCGGCTAGCAAGTTCCATCATATGTTTGCCGAGAGGCCACACCATGTCTCCAAAGCAACTCCAGACAAAATTCATGGATGTGACCTGCACGAAGGTGACTGGGGCAAAGTCGGCTCTATCGTCATCTGGAACTACGTTATTGGCAAGTGAACCTTATATCTATATCTATTATCTCTTTCTTTTCATAACTATTGGATTCTAAACCAAAATTCAAACTAATTAAATTGCAAAATATATGTATTCGCTACATAAATTTCATAGTAACTAAGAATAATGCGTGCAAAAGAATTGGATCTCAAATATTGATTAACAAGAAGATGACTACTACTGTGATTACACTATAAACATCTACACTTTAAAAGAAAAAAATATTCATGTTGTTCGTAAAGCCAAATCTAGGGAAGTAAAATATTAAAGCAATTGGTGCAGATGGTAAGGCAAGTATGGTGAAGGATATGATTGAGGCTGTGGAGCCGGAGAAGAACTTGATCAAGTTCAAGGTTATAGAAGGTGATCTGATGAAAGAGTACAAGAGCTTTTTCGTCACAATCCAAGTGACCCCTAAGCATGGAGGGTCAGGGAGTGTGGTCCACTGGCTCTTCGAGTATGAAAAAATAAACGAGGAGGTAGCTCATCCTGAGAATCTCCTTCAGTTTGCCGTCGGAATGTCCAAAGAAATCGATGAACATCTCTTGACCGAAGAATAGAGGATTACCCCTAATGTGTGTGTGTGTTTGTGTGTGCTTGCTAAGTACATCTACTTAATTAAGTACTTTGAAACTGCAATAATTAATGAGCTGTGCCCAACTTATAATAATTGGTGTGTCGATCGCATGTGTGTATGCATACTACTACGGTCAAGTTATGTTTGAAGTTTCTAATTTGAAGCAACGTGTAGTAGTACTATAGCTATGCGGCTACTTCAAGTTTATATGTATATTACTATCCTCTGATCACTGAATGATAGTAAAAGCAGTCTATATATATGTATCACCCCATTTCTTATCCAAATTTCAAATTAATATACAGAATGAACCAGAATGCTATTTCCAAATTTTGTCTCTTTATTTGATTCGTCACTAAATTTTTAATCTAACCCACAATCTCCTTGAATACGATTGCCACATCCTTTATACAATATTAGTATAATGTGGCTTAACTAATCCCAAAAGCAAGCTGAAGCGAAAAAGATTGCCACATCTATTATATATTGTCCAAAAATCTTTATTCCAACCGATGTCGGATTTGGACAGATGAACGATATTTTTCAACCTAGCTACACATCATACTGTTTATTTATAAATTAAAATTTTGAAGTAACGTGTATTCCTTTACAAAATATATGATCTGCGAGGGTTGACTCCAAAATGGATACGATATTTTAGGAATTACTTGGGAATATAAAATACTCAATAATACATGTATGTTCGGAGTTTTATTATATTCTACAAAGTAAGAACTTCCAAGAAGCTTATCAACGAAAAACACCTAGTGGAAATAATGAAATGATGACTCGTGTAATTGAATATTTTAAACCTTATCATTTGTTTATATGGATCCAGTCACATCCAATTCAAACTATACCAATCAAATAGCTATTCTTCAAAAATCCATATCATGCTATCTCTAGAAATATCGAAGGGATACATTCATACATACTCTTAATGAACCCATATCTAGTTTAAAAACCCTACCACGTCATTAGATATTATTTTCGTACTGCTTTCCCACTAATGTTACTCCCTGAAAATATTTTATTGTCACGAGCTACGAACTATATTTGAATATACATTAAAAATATATATATATCAAACAATTCAGGCTTATCAGTTAGCTACAGGTGGACAAACGAGATCACATAAGAGAAAGAACAAATCAAAATATTATTAACAATGAAATTAGGCTTATTCTCGGTTTATACGTTCCTCTATAAAAAGGGTCAAAAGAGCTCAGAAGAGAAACCATTCACTCTCAAAACTAAAAACTCTAAGAGACATTTATAAAATCAGCGGTAATTGTAAAAAATGGCGGAAGAGGCATCTAGTTTGGTTGGGATCATTGAGACAACTGTTGAGCTAAAATGTTCGGCGGAGAAATTCCATGACATGCTTGTCGGGAGACCACACCATGTCACCAATGCAACTCCAACCAACATTCAGGGTGCTGAGCTGCACGAAGGCGAAATGGGCCAAGTTGGTGCCATCATCTTATGGAATTACGTTCATGGCAAGTCAACTTTATATATCTTTGTTTTTATATAAGATTCATTGGTTTCCAAGTCATAACTGAGTATGTGAATGTTAATTTTGGTGCAGATGGGGAGGCAAAAGTAGTGAAAGAGAGGATCGAGTCAGTAGATCCGGAGAACAATCAGGTTACCTACAAGGTGATAGAGGGTGATTTATTGAAAGAGTACTCGAATTTCGTGGTCACCTTGCAAGTGACCCCTAAGGAAGGAGAACCTGGAAGCGTTGCACACTGGCACTTTGAATACGAGAAAATTAACGAAGAAGTGGCTCATCCTGAAACTCTCCTAGAGTTGGCTGTTGAAGTCTCTAAAGAGATGGATGTACATCTCTTATCCGAGGAATAGAGGAAGACTCCTCTTAAACCCATAAGTATGTGTTTTGTGTTTGTGTGTGTGTGAAAGTGTGACGTCAAGCACGTCTGCCAAATTTACTCTTTGAATTGAAACTGCTATAAATAATGAGATATGTGTACCAACTTTTCGTGCGAAACATCGTGTCACGAACTCATGCGTATGTATGTGCATATATACTACTACGGTCAAGTTATGTTTGAGGTTATTAATTTGAAGCGTCGTGTAGTATAGCTCTAACCTCTATGTATGCTAAGTTGCTACTATCTCGACGTTGTTTACTTTACTGCGACGTGAGTTAATAATAAAAGGCTTCAATGAAATCTCCATGTATGTTATAAAAGTGAAAAATACTAATCGTAGTATCGTACTATCAATATACCGGGTTAGGCCAGCCTTGAAATAACCGGACTTTAAAAAGAAAACCACGGTTTGGTTTGGTTTATATGGTCCGGTTAATCAGCAAGATTACATTTTAATAATATCTTAAGATATTTAGTGTTGATGACCACGAACACGATGGTGACTGTCCTAGTCAGGAACAGAGAGAGAGAGCTCTGCGCAATGTTGGTTTAGATCTTCAATGGCGGTAATCAAGTTCGTAGCTTCTCCTTCCCACTCGTTATTTCTACTCAAACGGGCTCTTCACGAACCTTTCTCTTTCAGCAACTCCTTTCCCTCATCTTCCTCGTCTCGAATCACGAATGCTTCTAAAAGATCGGATAATTTAGAAACTCATGGGTCCGATCGTGTCAATTACGAGAAAAAGCGTGTTGCTTTGAACCCTTTTCCGTTGTCTTCAAACGAGATTGTCCCTCAGAAGAAGAAACTACACCTAAATTTCCAATCTTTGTTCGGTCAACGAGCTCTGTGGCGAAAGATTTTGTTTGAATCTACAAAATTTAGAAGTATCATTCTTCTGAATGCCATTACAATCGTTTATGGTAAGCTCAAAGCGTTTCTACTTTGTTTTTTGTGTGTGCGTAGGTGTTTGAATCGATGTGTAGTTTCAAAGTTTCAATCTTTGATCTTTGTTCTGTCTTTGCGCTTAAACCATATGGGAATGGGAACAAATTGTGTTTTCAATTTGGATTGATCGAAGATATATAGTAGGAACTTGGGTTTGTTTGTTTATTGAATGTGGAAGTTTATAAGTTCTGATCTGTTGTTGACATGTTATGTTTGTAGCTAGTAACATTGCAGTTGTTAAAGAAGTTGAAGAGATCATGGATCCTGCAGCTTTTAGTGTTGTGAGATTTGTTGTGGCTGCGATTCCCTTCACTCCTTTTGTTATGCGGTCGTTGAGTGATGTGAAAACGCGTAATTCAGGGATTGAGTTAGGTTTTTGGGTTAGTTTAGGGTATCTAATGCAAGCAATTGGTCTTCTAACATCTGATGCTGGACGTGCATCATTTATTTCCATTTTCACTGTGAGTTTTGTGTGATTAGTTCTGAGTCTTTTGACAAATTCTATTAAGTATGAGAGAGTCTTGAAGGTAAAGTAATTATCTTTTTGCCTCTGATGAATGTTACAGATAATTGTGGTTCCATTGCTTGATGGTATGCTTGGAGCTATAATACCTGCACGCACGTGGTTTGGAGCTTTCATGTCTATCTTGGGAGTTTGGATGCTGGAATCTAGTGGCTCTTCTCCATGTGTAAGTGCTCGTTGATCCTTGACAAATTTGATGTTTTCTTTTTTTCAGTATTTTGACTAACTAGCTGCATTTGTTTAGATTGGTGACTTGTTCAATTTCTTAAGCGCTGTGTTCTTCGGAGTTCATATGTTAAGGACAGAACATATCTCACGTACTACAACTAAGGACAAGTTCTTATCCCTTCTAGGCTATGAGGTAAGAAAAGATTTCTTCTTAAAATAGTTTAATTGTGCTTGTGATGATTTACTATCATGGTTTGACAGAGCTGTATGTATTAATGTATGTATGCCATCTTTACTCAGACATGTGTCGTTGCTCTCTTTTCGATGGTGTGGTATTTTGGTGGAACATGGTCTACTATTTTGCAAGATTATGACCCATCTTCCTGGACATGGGACTCATCTTGGGAATCTATGGTTGCATTTCCATGGATACCTGCGCTCTACACTGGTGCTTTTTCAACTGGTGTTTGTCTGTGGATAGAGGTACATAAGGTTTCCTCGCTTTCTCCTCTAATTTATCTTTCTAGTGTCTCAATTTAATCATATGAACTTTAGCAGTTATTAATGTGATGTATATATTGGTTTCATTTTGGTGATTTTACATTCAAATTGTTCTGTCTATGCAGATGACTGCCATGTGTGATGTATCTGCCAAAGACACCGCTGTGATATATGGTTTGGAGCCTCTTTGGGGTGCGGGGTTTGCATGGTTCATCCTTGGTGAAAGGTGGGGCACAGCTGGTTGGATCGGGGCCGCTCTTGTGCTAGGTAATCTGACTTTAAGAATTCAACCATCGGGTTCTTTATTCATTTTCTAGATGCTAGTAGTTGGGTAGATATGCAAAATGATCGACTATGCTCCGGCTAATGATAATTTTCTGATCCTCTGCAGGTGGCAGCCTAACTGTACAGTTGCTTGGATCATCACCGCCACCAAAAAAGTCCCTAGAAGGTGAAGAGAGCAGAGAAGTAATTGATTGTGCCTCTGCTTCCAACAAGCAAGGGCGCTTCTCGACCTCACCTATAGTGGTTAGATCGCTAAAAGAGAGGTCTAAACTATTGGAGAAGTGATACAAGACTCTTCCATCTGTGACTTATACAAGTCTCAAGAGGCAAGCCTTAGTGTTACCCTGAGACTTTAAATGTGAATTATGTAAAGTTCCGTCACAGTTTTGAGATTCTTGGTGATGCGTCTTGTATGTGAAGAGAACAAAGAAACTATTAATATAAGCTGGCGTAAATGCTAAGCATGGTACAGATTCTATATCTTCCTCCAACAGACTTCACTTATATAAGCAGAGCTACACATAGACCAAAAGATCAAGAAGAGAAAAGTAATGGCTCAGATTGCGAAATCCATGATAGAAGTGGAGATCAAAGTGTCAGCTGATAAGATATTCCAAGCTATTAAGGGTACTTCGCGCAGTGTACCAAAACTATCTCCAGACAAAATTGGTGATGACTGTAAATGCACCAAGAATTGGACTTTGTCTGTTGGTAAGAAACAAAAGTTACTTTGTCTCTGTATCAGTCTGATTTCATTGTTTGTGTTACAGATGGAAAAGTAGAGAAGATGAAGGAGAGAGTAGAGATAGATGAAGCTAACAAGTCGATGACACTGTGTTTGTGTTCGATGGAGATGTGATGGAGAATTATAGTAGCTTCAAATGTAATCTTCAGATCATACCAAAGCTACATGGAAGAAGTATAGCTAGATGGAGCTGGGAATACGAGAAGCTTAACTCAGAGTCTCCGTCTCCTAACAAATACATGGATTTTGCAGTCTATCTCACTAAAGATATTGAATCTAATTTTCTCAAAACATAGAGACTTTAGATGTAATATATAGTATTGCTTTGTTTGATATTACAACGGTTGCTTCTCCTTTAAGTAGCCATGTATTAATTGTTGTATGTACGAAAACATCGGAGATGTGTTCTGTCGTTATAACGATGTGTTTATCATCTCACTCTTTTTATTTGTGTTGTGGGCTTTCTATTTGAAACAATAGAGCCTTGTAACCTTTTTATTTTCATGCATTTTTTATAGAAATCTTTTTAGCAAAGAATGTTTTCTCTGGTTTGTTTGCTGTTCTTTTAAAAGGTTCTTGTAACACTGTTTATAATGTCACTATTTTGGTTTGTGTGTTTACGTGGTGATAACCTAACATTAATATATATAAAAAGTGGATACCAAAATCCAAAATCCAAAATCTGCTTTTAGCAAAAATGTATAAAATAATTATAAGATAAACTGCAGGTCCACAATAATGATAATTATAAAATCGTTACCTAATACGACGATGATTATAATTTGAAAATACAAATCAAATATCTGATGGTGACGATTACCAAATACTTTGTCAAATTGTCTGTCAATTTCATCAGGTAATAATATATAATTAAGATAATTGATGGCTTTTTTTCTTAATCAAAAGAAAAAAGCTTTTTCAAATTGCCTGTCACGTCACCAGGTATATAATTGTGTGTGTGTGTGTTTTCGTTTTCTTCTGTTGATTTCAAGTTGATGTAGAATGAAATGACATTTTAATTTTATAATCAAATTTTTGTTTTTGTTTCATTGTGCAAGAGACACACGGCCAGATAATAAACAGTAGTTTTCAACATACATTTCAAACTTTTAAAAATTATGAAATAACCTGTATTCCATTTCCCTTTACAAAAGATACGATCTTTATAGGGTTGAAAAAAGAAGAAGATATGCTTAGAGATTTAGAGATATAAAATATCGAATAATACACTTGAACGAATTGGTACAGGATTTATGACATCTTAATCACATTAATTGTTTTAGTTTATCTTCTTAAAGCTCATGAAGTGACTGCCTTCTTACTAATGCTAATGCTACATCGCTACTCATTCAAAATATTTTGTATGACACGACACGAGCTACGAACTATATTTTATATAGCCTTTAGATTTACATTTATAAAATAAAATATCATATAATTCAGGCTTATCAATACTCCACGGCAGGTGGATATAACGTGATCATATAGAAGAAATTGAAGAATTAATCAAAATATTATTAGTAAATATGATACAATCTTGGTATATCGGTGTCCTCATTCCTCTATAAAAGAGGCTAATTGAAGAGCTCAGAAGGGAACCAATTCATCCTCAAAACTCAAAACCCTAAGAGACACTTGCAAATTAGCGTGGGAGATCAAGAATGGCGGAAGAAGCAACTAGTTTGGTTGGGATCCTTGAGACAACCGTGGAGCTCAAATCTTCGACGGAGAAGTTTCATGACATGTTGTTGGGAGACCACACAACATCAGAACATCTCCATCCAACATTCAGGGATGTGAGCTGCATGAAGGCGAAATGGGACAAGTTGGTGCTATCCTTATTTGGAATTACGTACATGGCAAGTCAAATTCATATTTCTCTATTTAGTTTAATCAATGTGTTATATATACATATATAATATATATATCACTATAGGTCCTAGCTCTTCAAATGTAAGATTTCTAATTATTTCAAATCTATAAATATATGTCTGATCAGATGGAGAGGCAAAAGTATTGAAAGAGAGGATCGAGTCCATAGATCCGGAGAACAATCGGGCGACGTACAGGGTGTTAGAAGGTGATCTGATGAAAGAGTACAAGAGTTTTGTGATCACTTTCCAAGTGACCCCTAATGACGGAGAATCCGGAAGTGTTGCACATTGGCACTTTGAGTATGAGAAAATCAACGAGGAGGTGGCTCACCCTGAAACTCTCATCCAGTTTGCAATCGAAGTTTCCAAAGAGATCGATGAACATCTCTTTTCCGAAGAATAGAGGAAGAATCTTCATATATGTGGGTGTTTGCGCGTGCATGCGCTCTATAAATTAGTCTTTGAAATTGCAATAAATAAAGACAAAGGAGTATATTCTTTTGCCCAAAGAAAAAAGGAGTGAGTGTGTCATGAGTGTTTGTATACTACCGACTACCGTGTTATGTTTGAAATTTGTTACTTTTGAGTAACTTGGCTATTCGGAATTTCAGGTAAGTTCTATGGACTTACAATCCAAATCATATATATAACAAGTGACAATACACTAGTAAAGTAGTAAGCATATTTTTTATACTATATGATATATTACAGCTTACATGTCAGATTGGTTGGGAAGTTTTATATCAACCAATAAAATCCAACTAAAAATTCAAAATTTATAGTATATGATATAACAAGTGGCTACAGCCTCCAAGTGATTAAATGGCCTCAGTAATTGCTACGAATATTATAGCCACTCATAGTAACTACAGCTGTTGATCGGATAAGGGTCTCCTCTTCTACTCGATCTATAACTAGCTAAAAGCCTAAAACACATAATGAACTCTTCCTCTAAATATTCATCGGAAGAAAAAACGATTTCGAGAAAAGGTAAAAGTCTCATATTGAGTTTATTACTTTTCTTTCTTTAGTTTTATGTGGAAGCAAGTTTTCAGATCTTTTGTGTGCCCCAAATCCTCTTTTAGTTGAGCCACATCGAAACAAAAATTTATTTCTTTATACATAAAATACTGTGTAGATATGTTTTTAAACTTTTAAGGAGTGTTATTGATATTGTAATTTTAAAGAGATATAACTTTTGAAAACTTTTTTGTTATTCAATTTTGAATTATAAAGACTCTATTAAAATAATGTATTATTGGTTTAATATATATAAAATGTTGTTTACAATCCTTATAAGTTATCTACTAGATTAGAGCACGAGTTGAAATTCTTTTTATTTCTATCGTAATTTTTATATAAAATATAATTTATGTGATTGTTTTTAAAAGTTGTTGTGAATAAAACATTATGCAATAAAATCATATGCTAAATATGATGGACCCGTGCTAGAGCACATATTAAAATTTCTTTTGTTTATTTTGTAATTTTTATTTAAAGCACCATATATGTGATTGTTATATTTGTTTTAAAAGTTATTTTTTCGTTTTGATGAAACACTATGCCACTAAATCATACGTTGAATATGACTTATGGAAAGAACATATATTTTGTATAGATTTTTACCCGCGGTACACCGCGAATTAAGTGATTTGATAAAAAAAAATTGTTTGTTAATTACTTTGAATTTTTTAGTGTTTAAAATTATATATTGTATTTTGATTGTTAATTCTATGACTTAACTCACAATATACCGCATATTAACTTTTTATTACAGTATTAATTTAATCAACTTAATTAGATATGTCTATTAATTTAATATTTATATTATTAACAAAATATAGAAATGATATTTTACCCGTGTAGCACCGAATTGATGAAATTTTAAATATATATTAGTATCTACTCAAACACGTCATGTCATATAACTCCATCGTGTAATGTTTTAACTCGCAGTACACCGTGAATTGTAATGTACTAATGTGTATAAACATAATAATCATCATTATAAGTATGATAAAATTAAAAGACATGAACCGAAAGATGATACCTTATCAGAAGGTAACGATAGATTATTAATCGGTTTATTTTGTAGTCATAATCTGTAGAAGAGTTATTATTTTTTTAGATTTGTTTGTCTATATATGGTCAATTAAATATTTTTTGGAGATTTTACTATATTCTTTAGAATATCTTGTTTTAGAAGATCTTAAATCGAAATTAATTAATGGTTACAACCCATATAACCTATAACCTATCAAATAATCAAATAATTAATCTTATAACCCATATTATATAGTCTATCAAAAAAGGTTGTGTACTTCCGTTTTATTATATAGGGGATTACTGAATTGATGAGATACTTTAACTAACTTTCAAATTATATTAAAGCTGTTTGGTTGATTGACAGTAATTTTTTTTGTTCATTTGAAAGAACTTTTCAAGACTTCAAAATAGTAGATGGTAAGAGATATTCTCCGGAAGGTCTACGTGAATGTTGAATATGTGAAATCTTTATTAAACTCTCTAACTATTTTTAAAATTCTGTAAATTATAATCATAATAATTCTACATTAATCAAAATCAAATAGTACCCCTTTAGTTTATTGTTACAAATTATAAAATATAAAATTTTAATGCCTAAGTTAATGAAATAGATATTAATTGTCAAAAATTAATTTGCAAATTCCAGTTCTAATGTGAAGTATGTTGGTTATTTAGTCCTCTTTAGTCCAAGTCTCTTCATATTGTCGAGTCATTAAATAATTTTGACATATATTAATTGGGTGGTCTATTATTTTCACTAATTTCTTAACAATTGCAAAAATAATTATTTTAAAATGAATTTCCAAGTAACCCAATAAGAAGAAACTAAGAAGTTTAATCTCATTTATTTACATATTACATAAACAAAATTCAAATTAGAATTAAAACTAAACCAAACAAACTTTTATTTACTCAAAATTCGTAGGCCATAAACATATTAACTCATATTTTCTGATTTTTTTTTAATTTAATTCACACTTTATATAAACAATTTTACATTAGAATTAAAACATAAATAAAATATAAATTTTACCTACTCAAATTTTGTAGTCTGTAATGCGTTAAAAACATTGGATTATAGACATTTTTTAAGAAAGGTATTTCTAAGAGTTCCATGATTTAGTACTTAGTAATAGAAGTAATTAACCACATAACTTTCAATTAATAATTACACAAACCCTATACTCAGCAAATCGGAGGTACTACGAAGAATGGCTGCCGTGGTGAAAACCGAGGTTTCTAGTATGGTGGGGAAGCTTGAGACAGACGTGGAGATCAAAGCTTCAGCTGGACAGTTCCATCACATGTTCGCGGGGAAACCACATCATATCTCCAAATCATCTCCCGGAAACATTCAGGGCTGTGACTTGCATGAAGGCGATTGGGGAAAAGTAGGCACTATTGTCTACTGGAACTACGTTCATGGCAAGTCAATGTTTTATAAACATTTTTCATATATATTTGTACTGTTTTTATCTCAGATCCGTGTGTACGTGCATATGTGGAGACTCAAAACTAAACCTAGAAGTATTAAATAAATGGTGCAGATGGGGAGGCAAAGGTAGCGAAGGAGAGGATCGAGGCAGTGGAGCCAGAGAAGAACTTGATCAAGTTTAGGGTTATAGACGGTGATCTAGTGAAAGAATACAAAAATTTCTTTCTCACGATCCAGGTGACCCCAAAGCAAGGAGGGCCAGGGAGTATTGTGCACTGGCAGCTTGATTATGAGAAAATTAGCAACGAGGTGGCTCATCCCGAGACTCTCCTCCAGTTCTGTGTTGAAGTCTCCAAAGAGATCGACAAACATCTCTCTTGGCCGAGGAAGAAAAGGTGAAGCAAACAGAGACGTCTAGTTTGGTGGGGAAGCTTGAGACAGACGTGGAGATCAAAGCTTCGGCTGATAAGTTCCTTAACATCTTCTCCGAAAAACCACACCATATCTCTACAGCATCTCCGGTACACATTCAACACTGTGAACTGCATGAAGGCGAATGGGGGAAACTTGGCACTGTCGTCATCTGGGACTACGTTCATGGCAAGTCAATTTTTATACAATTTTTTTTTAAAATAATAATTGGTGGATTTTGAACTGAAATTAATTAAGACTAAATACGAAATGTCAAAAACGTGTCTAGTTGATCTTAGACTGTCACTTACCACTATCACTTTTTATAATAATCACTAGAGAATTATAAACCGTGAAACTAATCCTAGATATAGATCCATGACTGTATATCATCATTTGCAAATATAGTATGCTTTTAACTGATATTCGGATTGATTAATCATAAAAATCAAGCCTATAAATAAATAAAGTGTTAACTAAATGATGTAGATGGGGTTGCCAAGAAGGCGAAGGAGAGGATCGAGGCGTTGGAGCCGGAGAAGAACTTGATCACGTTCAGGGTCTTAGAAGGTGATCTGATGAAAGAGTACAAAAGCTTTGTGATAACAATCCAGGGGACTCCTAAGCATGATGGGCCTGGAAGTATTGTGCACTGGCACCTTGAGTATGAAAGAATTAGCGAGGAGATTGCTCACCCTGAGACTCTTCTTCAATTATGTGTCGATATGTCCAAAGGGATCGATGAATATATCTCGACCGAATAAGTGGAAACTGCTCTTCGTGTGGCTCTGTAAGTGTGTACGTCTTAAGCATGTCTATCTAAAACTAGTCCGTACGTCAAACTGCAGTAAATTATGAGCTGTGACCGAGTTTGGGTAAGATATATATTTCAGCGTGTGTGTTTCTGTATGCAATAAATAATGAGCTGTGCTCCATGTACGTATAAGTCATGTAATGAAATCGATATACCTATTAAATATGTGTATTATTATTATTTTTTTTTTTTGTCAACTATTGAGCCACAGCAAGCCGGCCCATTAATCAAATTCCTACATTCGTAGGAACCGAGACTCGATCCCATGTGTGATGGTGCCTTCTACAAATGGACTTACCTCATGCCACTGCACTAAGGTCACTTCACATGTATATTATTTTTATTAATAAAACTATGAAGCATATAATATGAGAATGTTTTTCTTAACTTTTGCTAAAAAAATAATACTTGGTTTGCTATCTAACTTACATATATAATTATTTATTCTTTAGACCTGATTAACTAAACTCATTTGTAATTTGGAATTAATTAACTACAGGTCCATAAAAAACAAAAGAAAATCTTTGATATTTTCTTTCTCCTTTCTTCAATCCGAGACATATGCAGCCTTTAGAAATCTAGAACCACCATATATCAGTCTGTCGTTAAATTCATTCCGGAAATATATAAAAATGGTCAATGTCATATCGGCTGCATGATTGTGTTATTCAAGCATCTTTCCTTTCTAATCAGGTATCTTAGTTCCAAGATCAAATGGTTAAAAGCAAATTGTAAAATATATTTACCTTAGAATGTAGGAAAATTAGAAAATAATTTTATGATAATCACATGTTATAAAAAAGTAATGAGAATATAAAATTATATTCTAAATTACATAATTATAAATTTATTTAATGTTAGTGTTTATTTTAATACAAAATAAAGAATATGTTTTCATATATAATATTACAATTAATTCTGAGGAAAATAAATAATTTTTTATTTTATTTGATTTTAAAAGAATTTTAATGTATAATGATATAATTAAATACAATTAAAATAGATAATGATTTAATTAAGTTTAAAAGGAATTACACATATCATAAGGAGAGATACCAAGTTCCAGATTCTTAGAATAAGAGTTTGGAGAAAATCTTAATTATATTATATCATATAATAATAAAGTAAGATTTTCTTCTGACAAGCTCCAACAAATTTTCATTTGACGCTCTCTTCATATAAGAAAAAAATATATATATATATATATATATATATATATGTTTATTGCATATTTGTAACTCTCTCAACTCTCACATAATTTATGTGACTCCTGTTACAATAATTTGCCATATACTCTTAACTACAGTTTTTTCTTATAAATAGTGTTGCAGCGGGATAAAATACAAAAGTCATCTTGAATATCAATGGATCTCAAGCAGGATAATCGTACCTGGGATTCTATTGTTATCGGTTATATTAACTTTAAAATATTATAAACTTATATAAACTTTAAAATATTATAAACTATAAAATATTATAAACTTTAAAATATTATAAACTTATTTAAATTATATAAACTTAATAAAAACTTTAAAATATTATAAATAAAAGCTTATAAAAAGTTTTAAATACTATATAGTATGGTTATATAGTAGGAAGGGTTATAAAGAATACATGATGAAATTAATAAAATATCATTAAATTTGTGCATAAAAATAGTTAAATCCTTATTTAAAACTTTTTATAAACTTTTATTTATAATATTTTAAAGTTTTTTAAGTTTATATATATATATATATATATATATATATATCAAAAATATGATTTTAAAAACTGAGAATCAAAGTTTTTTATCTACATTAAGAATCGAAACTAACATGTTTTGAAAAACAAAATAGAAATTAAATTGTTGTTTTCTTTGTTTGCAAAAAAATTAGAGATGGAATATTTTCAAAAAACAATAGAAAGTGTCATTAATATAGTATAGCTTATGTTTCCATAAAATATCGATTGCAGTTTGTTACATTTCTAGTAGGAATGAAATGTAAAATATTTAGGAAATAAATCTGATGTAATTGTTATTTTAGGAAATTTTCTAGGGGTTAAGATTGTAAATAATTTTTTAAATAACTACAACTAAAAGGGTATGACACAAAATGTACTTCAAAAATGTTAATATAGATACTAAAACCATAGAATATTCTAGAACAATAATTATTAATTAATTAAAATATGACAATAATAAATATTTGGAAATATTCTAATATCTCGCTGCATCAAATAGGAAGACAGATATCTTACTAACCCTCATCTCTCATCTCTCAAATCTCAAATCTCATATAATTTTTGTAATTAACTAACATTATCTTAACTTATTACTTATATCATTTTCGTAGGTTTAAAAGACCTAAATAGTTATTCGAAATTTCAGCTAAGAGGGGGTTATTAGTTCTATGATTTTAATAGATTTAGAAATCTAACCAAAAATCATATGTTATTCAATCATTGATTTTAAAATACTTATCAAAATTATGTGTTATTGGTTCTATGATTTACAAATACTTGTTCAAATCCCATGTTATTCATTTAATGATTTGTTTTTGGATTTCAAAATCCATATTATGTTTTAGATGGATTTGTATAGATTTGAAAGTGTAAAATAGAAGGATCTAAACCCAAGGATAAAACATGTTATTTCAAAATCCAGGTTTTTTGATTTCAAAATCCAGGTTTTTTGATAAGTATTTTAAAATCAATGATTGAATAACACATGATTTTTGTCTGGATTTCCAAATCCATTAAAATCATAGAACCAATAACCCTCTCTAAAATTTACAATTCCATATGGAATTAGAAATCATCTATGAACTTACAAACAATCCAAGTAAATTTCAGCTATCCTCGATATTGTTTATATTATATGATCTATTTCAAGTCAGATTGGTTGGGCCAATTTTATATCAGATCGATTTCATTTCATGTCGACTAGATAAAACCATTTTTAGTGTCGTAGTCCATTTCATTATTAAGTTTCACAGATATTTTTGACTCAAAATCAATTTATGATAAAGATATTTCACAGATTATTCCAACTAAAGAATAAGTGGATGATAAAATCCAACTACAAATTCAAAATTGATTTTCTTTTGAACGCATTAATGTGATATAAAAATTGGTCACAAGGATATAAAAAGTGGTCACAAGTGATTAAATAGCCTCAATAACTGCTAAGAATTTGTAGCCACTCACAAGCACGCAAAGTCAGGAGAAGTCGCGCGTGGATCTCACTCGCGGCGATTTCACTCTCAAACTTTTCCTTTTTTTTTTAATCACAAACTCTTGTATCGATGGCGGGTCCTCTGTCAATTCCAATGACAATGAGTAGGTTTGGGCAAAAAAACCGGAACCAAAAATTCGAACCGGAACCGACCCAAAAATATGGACCCGAATCCAAACCCAGAACCGGTAAAATATCCTATTGGGTCCTAATCTTCTAAACCCAAAAACTTAGAACCGTACCCAGAACCGAACCGAGAACTGAATGGGTACCCGACATACCCGAAATAAAATAATATACATAAACTATTAGTTATAATTTGTTTCTTATAACATAGTTGTTCAAAACTATAACTTAAAATTGAAAAATATTTTTTTTTTCTAGATCGAATACTCAAAATAACCAAACTTATATTGAGATGTTTAGCTATATATTCAAAAATTTAACAAAATTTTTAAAAATTAAAAATTTTAAGTTTTTTTTCTTAATATTAAGCATTAAAATTTTCAGATAATCAGGTATTTCAGGTAATCGGTTAAAATTTTGGGTAATCGGGTACAAAATACCCAAATCCGAATGATACCCGATTTTTTCTGGGTTTTTATAGGTTCTGAAATTATAGACCCAACCGATTTAAACCCGATAAAATCCGAACCGAACCCGAACCCGAACCAAACCCGAACCGATATTTTCTATTTACCCTAATGGGTCCTAAACTCCTCTACCCAAAAGACCCGAACCTGATCGGTTCCTACCCGAACCCGACCCAAGTACTCGAATGCCCAGGGCTAAAAATGAGGATCCTTCGGCTCATGGTTCTTTATCCGCAACTCATTGCATCTTCTCGGCGGAGTTATTGGATCAAAATCAAGGGGGCAGTGGAGGGGAGAAACATATGCGCGAGCGTGACTTCTATGGTAAGAGCTCTACCGGCAGTGTAGCGACGCGGAGTGGAAAAGGGAGATTCACGGCAAGGAACGAGCAAGGAAGATAGTTAGATTTAGGGACTGGAGATTCTGGAGGTCTCATAGGATCGATTTCGATAGGGGAGGTAGTGTAACGCTCCGACCGCTACCTCTCAGTGGGCTCCATGTCCAATCCCAATCCATGGGCCCACCTTTCTTAATGGGCGTCACGTCCTCTTACTAGGCCCGTGAGCCCAACCATATCCGACGGTTGGTTTGCTACGTCCGGGAGGCTTTAAAGACTTGTTACCATCCCTACAAATCACCACATGATCTCTCCCTGTGCTTTGTCCTCACTCGCATAGTTCCGATAGTCACTTCCCCGAAGGTCACCCATCCTGAGACTACTCCATCTCAAGCACGCTTAACTCTGGAGTTCTCTCAGGACCCTTGAACGAAAAGATAAGTGCACTTTGGTGACATTGGTGGCCAAATCAATTCTTTTAAATCTCTCCGCAAGTCTCTGAAACCGGGGTGTCACAATTCACCCCCACTAACAGATCGCAACGTCCTCGTTGCGCACCAAGACCGTCACCCCGACGGTGTGAGCCCACTTGACTCCACACTCGTCTGGGTTCGGCTCTGATACCACTTGTAAAGCCCCGACCGCCACCTCTTAGTGGGCCCCATGTCCAATTCTAGTACATGGGTCCACCATCCTTAATAGGCCTCACATCCTCTCACTAGGCCCGTGAGCCCATCACTATCCGACGGCCGGTTTGCTAAGTCCGGAAGATTTTAAAGACTTGTTACTATCCTTACAAATCACCACATGATCTTTTCCTGTGTTTTGTCCTCACTCGCATAGTTCCGACAGTCACTTCCTGGAAGATCACCCATCTTGAGACTACTCGATCTCAAGAACGCTTAACTCTGGAGTTCTCTCAAGACCCTTGACCAAAAAGATAAGTGCACTTTGGTGACATAGGTGGCCAAATCAATTCTTTAAAATCTCTCCGCAAGTCTCTGAAACTGGGGTGTCACAATTCACCCCACTAACAGATCGCAACATCCTCGTTGCGCACCAAGACCGTCACCCCCGACGGTGTGAGCCCACTTGACTCCACACTCGTCTGGGTTCAGCTCTGAAACCACTTGTAAAGCCCCGACCGCCACCTCTTAGTGGGCCCTATGTCCAATCCCAGTCCATGGACTCACCTTCCTTAATGGGCGTCACATCCTCTCACTAAGGCCGTGAGCCCATCCATATCCGACGGTCGGTTTGCTACGTCCGGGAGGCTTTAAAGACTTGTTATTGTCCCTACAAATCACCACATGATCTTTCCCTGTGCTTTGTCCTCACTCACACAGTTCTGACAGTAACTTTCCAGAAGGTCACCCATCGTGAAACTACTCCATCTCAAGCACGCTTAACTCTGGAGTTCTCTCATGACCCTTGACCGAAAAGATAAGTGCACTTTGGTGATATAGATGGCCAAATCAATTATTTTAAACCTCTCCGCAAGTCTCTGCAACCGGGATGTCACAATTCACCCCTACTAACAGATCGGAAAGTCCTTGTTGCGCACCAAGACTGTCACCCCCGATGCTGTGAGTCAACTTGACTCCACACTCGTTTGGGTTCGGCTCTGATACCACTTGTAAAGCCCCGACCGCCACCTCTTAGTGGGTCCCATGTCCAATCCCAGTCCATGGGTCCACCTTCTTTAATGGGCCTCACGTCCTCTCACTAGGCCTGTGAGCCCATCCATATCCGACGGCCGGTTTGCTACGTCCGGGAGATTTTAATGACTTGTTACCGTCCCTACAAATCACCACATGATCTTTCCTTGTGTTTTGTCCTCACTCGCACAGTTCAACCAGTCACTTCCCGGAAGGTCACCCATCTTGAGACTACTCCAGCTCAAGCACGCTTAACTCTGGAGTTCTCTCAGGCCCCTTGACCGAAAAGATAAGTGCACTTTGGTGACATAGGTGGCCAAATCAATTCTTTAAAACCTCTCCGCAAGTCTTTGAAACCGGGGTGTCATAGGTAGTCTCTGATCCGACGAAGCTAAGCCACCGTCGAAGGCCTCTTCATCTACTCCCTATTGCCTTTCTCCCTCACGACTGAGCAAGAAGCCTCCGCGACAAAGATGAGCTAGGTTCTCTTCCTCCTTCTCAAAACGGTTCTAAGGTGGCGGGATGGAACAGATCTTGGATCACTATCTCCGTTCGGCTAACGTCATCCAGGCTTATCAGAGATCTTGTTCCGATAAGCATCCGCAGATCTGTTGGACGGCGGCTACAACGTGTTCTACGTTTGTAGATTAGGGTTTCAGCAACCGGTTTTGCTCGGTTTGTGAACCCAGTCGGTTTTGATATCAAATGGTTTAGTTTCGGTTTGAAGTATATGGGTTAGGCTCTAAGGGGATTTTGTATGGGCCTAATCCGAAAATAGCCTCTGGGCATATATTTTTTAATTGAATACTCTTTAACAAGAAAAAAAATTTTTTTGTAGCCACTCATAGTCACTACACTGTTGTTCATCGGATAATTAGATACTAAAACACAAAGAACTTTTCCACTTAGGATCCGAATGACAACTGCATATCTGGAAATGCAGGAAGAACAATTTAAGAATGCGGTACAGGTCAACTGCGATATATGCAGAAAATAAATATTTGCGAGGCAAGTGTGTTTTATACATATTTTAATATATATTAATATTATTACTTTAAGTAAAGTTAAAAAGTTAGGATTACTGAACAAACAAATTTAATATATCATTTATGAACTTTGAATATGAAATTTTATTTAAATTAAAATTAAATAAAAATTTGATCATATTTATGTTTATTTATTGTTAAATAAATTAACAAGTTCAATCATAAAAAGTACAACATAATAATAAAAAACTATTATGGAATATATTTTTATATTCAAAGTTAAAAAAAGAAATCCATTTATTATTAGAAAAATTGGATTTATTAATGGTTATACATGCGTACTACTAAAATTACTTATATATATATATATATATATATATTATATTTTGAAATTTGTTTTCAAAAAAAGATGAAAAAAAAAGATTTTGAAAAATGCATTCTTAAAATTACTTGAACGAGAGAAAGAAAATATACATAGAACTTTTATTTATTAAAGTATGTGTTAGTTATTTAGCTTTCTTTTATTCAACATAAATTAAATATTAAAAACTTAGTATGTTTTTTATCTGTTCGTTATCTGAAAAAAAACGCTGGGTAATAGATAGTTAAAGAAATAAGTATGGTCCATGAGTTAATATTCAACCTAAAAACCGCAACCAATTTTTTTCCTTGAAAATGCAAATTAGCAATATTTTTGTGATTGGTATATAAAATAATTTTCAATAGAACGTGCTTTGAAATCTGCACTATTAGGGGGTGTATTCAACTTAACATTTTGGGTGATTTGTGTAAAATTTACAAATCCTATGTTATTTAATCATGGATTTTAAAAAGTCTATTAAAATCCACTGTTATTGAACTGTTGATTTAAAATCTACTTTAAAATCCATTGTTATTCAAAAGAGTTTGTGGATTTGGGTTTTAATGACTTTTAGGGATTCTGGAGGATTTGAGAGGATTTGTTTAGTTAAAATTCAGAAATCTAAATCTCATGGTTATAGGTGGGATTTGAAAGAATTTTACCATCATATCAACTTCCCTAAAATCTATCAAAATTCCAAATTTTCTAAATCTCATGAAATTCTCCAAAATCATGGTTTGTTGCTTTTCATTTTTTAGTTTTATGTTGACGCAAGTTTTCAGATATTTTGTGTGCCCCAATATTCCTCTTTTAGCTGAGGCAAATCCAAACAAAATTTTAAATCTTTAAAAATAAATATTCATTAAAATTCTGCATGTATATATAACTGCACAATATTTTAATGATATGTTAATGTTATATTTTGTTTTCGAAGTTTCAAGGAGTGTTATTGGTTTGTAATTTTTAAATTTTATAAATTTTGGAAATTGTATTATTATTCAATCTTGAATTATAAAGACTCTAGTATTGTGTTATTGGTTTAATGTATATAAAAAGTTGTAAGTTATGTATTACTGAATTGATGATTTTAGAAATTCATTTAAAATCATGTGTTATTAGATTAAGAAATACTTTGACTAACTTTCAAATTATATTAAAGTTTGGTGTGTTTTTTTTATTGACTTTAGTTTTTTTTTTGTTCATTTGAAACAACTTTTAAAGACCTCGAAATAGTAGATGGTAAGATATATTCTCCGAAAAATCTATGCGAATATGTAAAATATTTTATTAAACTCTCTATTTTAACTCTGCAATCATTACAATCATCATAGTTTTACAGTAACCACAATCAAATAACACCCCTTAGTTAATTGTTACAAATTAGAAAATATAAAAATTTAATGCCTAAGTTAATGAAATATATATTAGTTGTACAAATATAATTTGTAAATTCCAATCTAATGTGAATTATTTAGTCCTCTTTAGTCCAAGTCTGTTTATATTGTAGAGTCATTACATAATTTTGACATGTATTAATTGGGTGCTTTAACGTTTCATTATTTTCTTAATAATTGGAAAAATATTTATTTTCAAATGAATTTCAAAGTAACCAAAACTAAACCAAACAATTAAAAATAAAAACTTTAATCTCTTCTATTTAATATTTATATAAAAGTTCAAATTAGAATTAAGACTAATTAAACCAAACAAACTTTTATGTACTCAAAATTTGTAGTCTATAACTATATTAACTCATTATTTAATTCACAATTTATATAAACAATTTTACATTATAATTATATATAAAAAACAAAAAATATAAATTTTACATACTCAAATTTTGTAGTCTATAATGCGTTAAATACTTTAGATTATGGACAATTTTTGAAAAATATATTTTTGAAAGTTCCATGATTAGTAGTTAGCTGTAATTAACCACATAATTTTCAATTAATAATAATACAAACCCTATACTCAGGAGTCAAGATAAGCAAATCGGAAGTACTACGAAGAATGGCTGCCGTGGTGAAAACCGAGGTTTCTAGTTTGGTGGGGAAGCTTGAGACAGACGTGGAGATCAAAGCTTCGGCTGATAAATGTCTCCACAGCATCTCCGGTACATTCAACATTGTGAACTGCATGAAGGCGAATGGGGGGGGGGAACTTGGCACTGTCGTTCATCTGGGACAACACTGTGTAGCTCTCATATTTAACTCAAAATCAATTTATGATGAGTAGATTATTCAAACTAAAGAAGAAGTGGATGATAAAATTCAACTAAAAATTTTCATTTTCTTTTGAACTAATTAATGTGATATAACAAGTGGTAAAAAAGATAACCGATCTAGTCAAAAAACAAAAAAAAAATGGTGAACTGCTGGTTCTCTGACGATCGTTCTTCCAGCCCGACTCCACCTTCAATCTTGGTTGAAGGCAATTCCAACCGTCTTCCCCCTTTCCCACCCGACCCTCCTGACCATCTTCCCCTCCCATCACTCACTGATTTCCCCCCTCTTTCCCCAATTTTCCCAATCTCCCCTACTACTGTTCCTCAACCCCCAACTCAAACTGTTCTCTTTGACTCTGAGTGAACTATTCTGGCTCTTCCAGCGCAACACAAGTCTACTCCTGTAGTGGTGAATCCCCAGGCTCAAGCAATTCTTAATTCTTACTACAAAAATTTGGGGATAAACCCTAGATCTGTTAATACTGTAGCTAAATCTACAGTAGTGCAAAATAAAGTTGTCGCACAAACTGATGGCTTAATTGGTACTCCTCCGCCGAAGGTTGCTCGTCACTTTATAAGCAATTCACAATCTTCTAGCTCCCCACTAGTAGGAGGAGTGGTCCTGCATGTTGTTGTACTACCGCAGGAGGAACTGCCTCGGCACAAAGTAGTGGCGAAAGGCGCTTTACCACAAACTAAACAAGGTGTTGCCTTACCTATGTTGAAGCAGATGGATTCGACCCCTTCTTTAGCAACCCTTCCTCCAGCCTCTTCTTCTCCCATCCCCCTCCCCTCATCATTGGTAGGTTTAAAGGTCGACTACCCACCTATAAACATATCCAAAGTGTTATTACGCATATTTGGGGTAGAGGTAAACGTTTAGAGATTCACCTAAATCATGCGAGTAACTCTATGTTGGTTCGTGTCCCCAATGAATTCCTGCGGACAAAGATTCTTGAGAAGAAACTGTGGTATATCGGAGAATGTATGTTTCTAGTGGCTCAATGGGATGCCTCAGGTGGTGAGAGTTCTGATCTTGATGCAATCCCTATTTGGGCTCATCTCAAGGGTATGTCTTTTGACCTGATGAATCATAAAGGCATATGCTTAGTTGCTGGCTTGGTTGGTGAACCAAAGGAAATGGATGAGTTTACAAAAAATTTCAGTAAGCTTATCTGTTGCTCATGTAAAGGTTTAGAGGAATTTCAATGAGCCGCTGCCTTCGTCGGTTGCAGTAGAGAGGGAGAGTGGTGAAGTTATCACCATTGAAGTTGAATACCCTTGGGTCCCTCCTACGTGTTCTCACTGCAAAGAGATAGGTCATGTTATCCGTTACTGCCCTCTTGTCACACCCTCTTGGACAAAGGAAAAACAGACGCAAGTAAATGACTTACCAACGGTTACTGTGGCGAGTAAGAAGGATAAAGGGAAGCTTGTCTCTGATTCTACCTTAGTGGTTGATGTAGATGGTTGCTCAACAAGTCGTTTACCTCAAAAAGCTCCGGAATTGACTGCTGACTCATCTGTGAACTGTGTAGCTCCGAGTATTCCAGCTTGTGCCTCCCTCTCTTCTGTCCCTCCACCCTATGACCAGCAGCCATCAGTTATTCAAAGATCGTTTCAAAACAACTCTACCCTACCTAAGCCTTTTACCCTGCCTAAGCAAGCCAAGTCTAAACAGTCCACCTCCCCAGCTCTCCCCAAGCTTCCTCCCCACAAAATAGCTACTCACAATCCTTATGATGTGTTAGCTTCCACTCTTTCTTCTTCAGCCCCACCTAGCCTGCATAAGAAACTTGCTGCATCCCTTCCCCCATCAACTTCACCACTGGAATCTCCCTCTGACCCTGGTACTGACATGGTGATTGATAAACCTGCTCAAAGCTCTACTGAAACTTTATCTGGGGAAAATCCTCCACCCCCGGGAGGAACTCCTCTCAGTCATTAACCGCATCTTTCCCTATGTACATAAAATCTTTTTGTTGGAATATCTGTGGTTTTAATGATACGGATAAGCATCGGCCTTTTGCTACTTGACTTGCTACTAATAAGCCTACTTTTGGTGCTCTGTTAGAAACTCATGTTAAAGAACCAAACCTGAACCATGTTATGAACAAGGCTTGCCCTGGTTGGAATTTTACGTCTAATCATGGCTCCCATGAAGATGGTAGGATTGTTGTCATCTGGAAAGCGCCGGCATCTATCACAGTCCTCCATCACTCTAGCCACCTTCTCACCTGTGAAGTCACTGTTCAAGGAGGTCATCGTTTTTGCTATACCTTTTTATATGCTCCAAATCAAGGTGAAGATAGAACTGACTTTTGGTGCGAACTGTTGCAACTTCAACAGAGGCTGTCTCTTGATTCCACTTCTTGGGGTTTGTGTGGGAATTTCAACCAAATAATCCACCCAGCAGAGTATTCTAATCCAAGTGTCAATCACCTTACCACTAGAATGCTGGAACTTTAAGACTGTCTACAACAGCTTGAGTTGTTTGATCTCCGTTTCTCTGGTCCCCTTTTCACCTGGACAAATAAGTACCCTTTAAATCCTATAGCCAAAAAGCTTGATCGAGTCCTAGCAAACAATCACTGGCTTGCTTCTTACCCGGATAGTGCCGTCTCTTTTTTGGCTCCGGACATATCTGACCACTCCCCAAGCTGCCTAAACCTTTTCACCCCGTCTTCCCTCTGCAGGCACTAAGCCATTTAAGTTCTTCAATTTCTTAACCAACCACCCTCACTTTCTTAATACGGTTGGAATTGCATGGAATCAGGCTGGAAGCGCATCACCTCATGAACCCTGTTTGTCCACTTTGAGTGCAAAGCAAAAAATGATAAAGAGAGATTTGAAAACACTTTCCCGAGAGAATTTTTCAGATATCCAAACTAGAGTGCGAGAGACTAACAGTTTGTTACAATCTGTGCAGGTTCGGGCCTTGGCAACTCCCTCACCTGACTTGTATCAACAAGAGAAAGACATTCACTTAAAGTGGGAGTTTCTGCGGAAAATAGAGGAAGCATACTTTAGACAAAGGTCCAGAATTAATTGGCTTAAGGAAGGAGATTTGAATACTACCTATTTTCATCGAATCATGCATATGAGAAATGCCTTCAACGCCATTCGATCTTTCACCTCTATCTCTGGCGCCATAGTAGATGACCCTCTTGAGATGAGTAGTATGGCGGTTACCCACTTCAAATCCCTCCTAGCGCCAGCTATTCTCTCGCCAGTAATTGCACCTATCTCTTGGTTCCAAAGCCTTCTGACTTATCGATGCTCCCATGAAACAAAGCAAACAATGGTAAGGGTCCCTACTGCTGACGAGATAAGGAGGGTAGTATTCAAGCTAAACGCTAACAAAGCACCAGGTCTAGATGGCTATACCTCTGCGTTCTATAAAGCTACTTGGGGGTTACTAGGCATTGATGTTACCCTTAGCATTCTCCGCTTCTTCCACACATCATTTCTCCCGTCTGCGGTTAATGCTACCATCTTGGCATTGGTCCCCAAGGCCCCTGGTGCAACGCTTGTCTCAGACTTCCGACCCATTTCTTGCTTAAACACCCTGTATAAAATAGTCTCAAAGCTACTTGTATCGCGGCTGAAGCCCATTCTGCCTGTCCTGGTGCAGAAGAATCAAACAGCTTTCATCCCTGGTAGGTTATTGGTGGAAAACACGTTGTTAGCGGCTGAACTTGTAAATGGCTACCAGAAAGCAAATGGACCAAAGTGAATAACTATCAAAGTAGATATTGCAAAGGCGTTTGATACAGTTAGATGGGAGTTTATATTCAGTTGTTTTCGAAGGATTGAAGTACCTGAACAATATTTGCGATGGCTCAAGGCATGTATTTGCACACCTTCTTTTTGTGTTGGATTTAACGGGAATGTCCACGGTTACTTCAAAGGTCTCAGGGGTTTGCGTCAAGGGGATCCCTTATCCCCCTATCTCTTCGTCCTAGCTATGAATTGTTTGTCTGCCTGTCTAGACAAAGCAGCTGAAGAAGGTAAACTTCAGTATCATCATCGGTGCAAAGATATTAAACTAACTCACCTCTGTTTTGCGGATGACCTTCTAATCTTCATAGATGGATCGGTTTCCTCTTTGCAAAATGTCCTCCATGTTTTAAAAGAATTTGAAGAAGTCTCTGGTCTAGCCATAAGTCTCCCTAAGACCAGCTTCTTCACCTCAGGACTGTCTCAGGCTAAAATTGATCAGATGGTTACTGTCACTGGACTTACTCATGGTAAATTACCTATTCGATATCTTGGCTTACCATTATGTACGAAGAAGCTTAGCCTACTGGATTGTGCGCCTCTAATTCAAAAGGTAAAGGGTTGCTTTAACGCCTGGTCCACTAAGTCTCTCTCATTTGCTGGCAGATTACAGATGTTGAACTCGGTGATAGCTGGCATCTCAAATTTCTGGTGTTCTAGCTTTGTCCTGCCAAAGAAATGTATCAAGATTCTGAATTCACTCTCGAGTGCGCTTCTTTGGAAAGGCACCACCGAGGGTCATCATTCGGCTATAGTGGCATGGGATACAGTTATACTTGCCAAGAAGGAAGGAGGATTGGGAATAAGAGATTTGTGTGTGTGGAATAAAGCATGTATGATAAAACTTATCTGGTTGTTGTTCTTCTGCTCTGGCTCAGTCTGGGTGGCTTGGTTTCGGAGAGCAATCTTGGCTGACAACTTAAGCAACTTCTGGACTCGCAAACCTAACAACAAATACTCTTGGTTAGCTAATAAATCTGCTGAAGATAAGGGAAGATGTTTTTCCATGGATAAAGATGAAATTGGGAAATGGACAATCCTGTTAATTCTGGACTGATCATTGGAGCAAACTAGGCAAGATGGAAACATACCTTCAAGGAGATGGACTTTATCAAATAGGTATTCGCAGAGGAACTCGGATCTCTGATCTATGGCGACAAGGGGTTTTGCACCTTCCGCCTGCAAGATCAGAAGCTGCTCAGGTCATGCTTCAAATCGAGCTTTCAACTCTGTCTCTTACAGATGAGTCGGATTCTTACCTTTGGTGGATTGATGACTATTGTAAAGATCGCCATAACACGGGTACTATCTGCTCAGCCTTAACAGCTACGCATCCCGAAGTCCCATGGTACAGTGTGGCTTGGTTCCAAGGAAGGATCCCGAAGCATTCGTTCCTCACTTGGCTTTTTGTGCTCAACCATTGCCCGACAAGAGATCGTCTAACTCACTGGGTACTGCAGGTAGATCCACTCTGTTTGCTCTGTGCAACCTTGCCAGAAACAAGGGATCATCTACTGTTTGAGTGCCCTTATAGTTGTTTGGTTTGGTCCACAATCGCGAGACGTTGTGCCTTCCCTTCCTCGAACAGCTGGTCTCTAATCCTAGCTGACCTTCCTCGTTACAGAGGCTCTCGAGTTAAAAAGAAGCTGCTCTTGATAGCTTGGCAAGCGGCGATATACACGATCTGGACTGAGCGGAATCATCGACTCCACCAAAACACTTTCAAGCCTCCCGATCTTCTTGTTCGCCAAGTTGACATGATCGTCCGGAACAGAGCTTCAAGTTTTCGTGACACTAACCCCCAACTCTCCTTATCACTTCTCCATCACTGGTTCGCCAGAGCCCCATAGAAGGAGAAAAATCAATTGACCTAGCTCTAGATGCGATCTGGAACCTTTCACTTTCCCCTCTTGGACGTACTCGGTATCAATAATTGAAGGTGGTTCGGCGGTTAAATTCTCAACCGTATTTCTGGTCTGATTCTAACTAATGGTTCAATCTCAACTTGGTTCATGTTCTGTTTCTTAACTAGGTGCTTCCCCACGCAACGCGTGAGTTGTGGTGTAGTTGGCACTTTCTTGTTTTTTTTGATCTTTTTCGTTTTTTTTTTTTTGTATTATTTCGTTTTAATTAGGCATATACGGGTTTTCCCGTCACTTTTATTTATACACTATATATTTATACCATTTCGTTCAGATGTGTATAATTGTGGCGTTTATTTTTTATGAATTATGAAGTTGTTGTTTCTTGCTTTTGAGGATCCAATCTTATCATTGACTGATATTGTTTCCAATACATTTATTGTATTATAGATTTTCTAATTAACTGCTTATGTAAACCCTTCATACGTTAATGTTGCAATAATAAGTTATTTTTTTTAAATATTTTCTGTGTAATTGATTATGTTTGTATGCCCATGTTTTGGTCTAATATCAATAAGATTGTTTCTGTGTTTCTTTAGTTGGCTTTGAAACCAATATTGAGTTAAGCAAATAATGGGTCGAATTATGGTGTTAATAAGTAATATAAATTCTTATGTATATATATTGTATATATGTGACTATAAATTTAGCTAACTAAAAAATTATGTAATATTTAAATACAATCTTGAACATATATATATATTTTTTTATTTGTGGGAGGAATGTATGAAATTATTGGATAGAAGTTATTTTTGAGTTAAATGACCTTTAATGTCTTTAAAGTGAGTTAAATATTAATAAATTTTTATATGTGTCTTGACTTTTTTTAAAAGGAATACCAACTGTTTCCTTCCAAATTTGAAGTGATATAGTATTTTAGTTTTCTTATATGATTTTATGAACTTCAATGTAAAAGTTTTTCAAAGTAATAAGTACACTCACTGATTGAATTATAAAATTTGGAGAAATATTTATTTCGTTTAATCATCTGCTCTTTTAAATAAATAAGTATGTTGTTATTCCTACAAATAGGACAACATATATTATAGTTTAACCATGAAGTTAAGCAATAGAAATGGAACTTGTGATTGCAAGACAAAATGCTTATATGTTACACATTGATCGTTTAAAAATGAATAGGAACATCTAATTCTCAAATAAAGTTGATTGTTTTGTTAAAACCAACATATGTGAATTTAAATTTAACTATGCAAATTTAAAAAGAATATGAATAGATTTGAAAGGCAAGAAATATAAAATAAATATTTTTTTATATAAATAAAATAAAAATTGAAAACAATGTTAAATATATATAATACTTTCTACATTAAAATATAGAATCAAACTCTTACAAGTTACAACACATATGAGATATAACAACATTTGATATTGGTAGGAGAGGAGGAGAGAATGTTTACTATAAGATGGTAATCCAAATTAGATAATGGAGATGAATCTTTAAAAAATAGAACAATGTAATATCTATATATATATATAATACTTTCTAAATTAAAATATAGAATCAAACTCTTACAACACATATGAGATATAACAACATTTGATATTGGTGGGAGAGGAAGAGAGAATGATTACTTATAAGATAATAATCCAAATTAGATAAAGGAGATAAATCTTTTAAAATAAGATCAATGTAAAATATATATCATGTAGTCTCTATATTAAAATTTAGCATTAACAATTTACAATGATATTTCATTTTTCTTTACAACCCATACAACAAAAATAAGAAATAAAAAAAAACAAAAAAAAAAACAAAAAATGATTTGAGGTATTGTAGAAGAGAATGAGAGAATGTGAAAATGAGATAGTAAAAGAATGTCAATATGAGAGAATGATAGATTGAGAGAATGCTTATTTATATCATAAGAAATGATGGAAGTTACATTTAGAACTATGGAGTTACAATAGTAATTTATTGTGTTTGAATAAAATTGAATGGTAGAATATGATTAATGCATAATTTATTTTATTTTCAGTTATAAGTTTATTTTAATGTGTGAGTTAAATTTATTGTGTTTACTGGATCTTAAATATTGTTTAAAGCAATTAGAAAGCAAATAAAAAAAAATTAGAAAACATTAAATGAAAATCAACCAATAAGGAGATACCAAAACCTTTCTTTTATATATATGATAAATTGCTTTAAACTTTGAAATGAGAAATATATTATAAACAATAATTTTACATGAGAAATATATTAATTTAGCCAACCAAAATATGAATATAAGTTTAGCCAACCAAAATAAATAAAAAATATTAAAATTTAACCAGAAATAATTTCTCTTGAAAGATAATAAGTTAGTAGGAGGAATGAATTAATGTACAATTATTGGATAGGAGTTACATTTGGGTTAAATGGAGTTACATGTCTTTAATTATAAATAAATATTTTAATTTTTTATAACCTAAAATAAAAGGAATACCAAGTGGCTGAATCAAAATTCACATGATTTGGTTGTTTGTTGATATAAACTCAACACTTACATATAATATTTCAAAATAAAAAAATATTACTTTTTAAGTGACAAACTAAATTAGTTTTCTTATAAAATTATGAAAAATACTTAGGTTCATCCCTAGGGGTGAACCTCTCCATTCACCCCCTCTTCTCTCAGCCAATCAGAATCTTCCATCTAATATTTCATTTAAAAAATAAATTAAAATTAAATTAAAAAACAACTCAAATTAAGGAAACAAATTCTGTATACTTTTAATTAAGGAAAGTTAAATATTTGGCTTGGTTTAGATTTTTAAAACTAGAGTAAAATTATATGTCGGTTTGGGTTTACAAATGAAGTGGTTAGAGTTTAGATTTTACAATTAAAACGAAATTATATGTCGGTTTGGGTTTACAAATGAGGTGGTTAGGGTTTAGATTTTACAATTAGAACAAAATTATATGTCGGTTTGGGTTCACAAATGAGATAGTTAGGGTCTTGATTTTATAAGTAGAACAAAATTATATGTCGGTTTGGGTTTACAAATAAGATATTAGGGTTTAGATTTCACAATTAGAACGAAATTATATGTCGGTTTGGGTTCATAAATGAGATGGTTAGGGTTTAATATTTCATTTAAAAAATAAATTAAAATTAAATTAAAAAACAACTCAAATTAAGGAAACAAATTCTGTATACTTTTAATTAAGGAAAGTTAAATATTTGGCTTGGTTTAGATTTTTAAAACTAGAGTAAAATTATATGTCGGTTTGGGTTTACAAATGAAGTGGTTAGGGTTTAGATTTTACAATTAAAACGAAATTATATGTCTGTTTGGGTTTACAAATGAGGTGGTTAGGGTTTAGATTTTACAATTAGAACGAAATTATATGTCGGTTTGGGTTCACAAATGAGATGGTTAGGGTTTTGATTTTACAAGTAGAACAAAATTATATGTCGGTTTGGGTTTACAAATAAGATATTAGGGTTTAGATTTCACAATTAGAACGAAATTATATGTCGGTTTGGGTTCATAAATGAGATGGTTAGGGTTTAGATTTTACAAGTAGAACGAAATTCTATGTCGGTTTGGGTTCACAAATGAGATGGTTAGTGTTTAGATTTCATATATATCGGTTTGGGTTTATTAAAGGCGGTTTAAGTTTTTAATTTTATAATAATGTATACAGATTTTATTTCCTTATTTTATAAGGAGGTGAATGGAGAGGTTCACCCCTAGGGGTGAATGCAAGTATTGTTCTAAAATTATATGAATTCTTCAATCTCAATAATTTTTAAAATCCCAAGGATGACTTATATTTTTTTGGTTTTCACTCATCAATTTAATTTATAGTGCTAGATTTCATACTTAGAGAATTTCACTAATGGTTTCATCTTTAGAGAATTTAGTGAAATGATATTTTTAAAATTATATTTTATTTTTATATTTAAGGTCCAATTGAATATGTTTTGTTTTTTGGATCATTTTTTATTTTGATTAAAGACACAAAAAACCAATTGTTTAATTATGTTCTTTTTGTTTTCAAAAACCTCAACAATCATAAAAAAATATATATATATATATATATATATATTATATTGATCTCTGCAGATTTATCAATTGGATCACAAAACAAAATAGTCTTTATAAATTGATAAATGGATAATTATATTGATCTTTAAATATTATATTGATTTTTATAAATTATTAAAAATGATACATGAATATGTGAGATAACCAGAGACATAATATATAATTACACATGGATCATTTCAACTTTATGATCTTATTGTGTGGTGAATATTGTAAGGAAGTATGAAAATAATGATTTATAAGATGTTAATATAAAATAGAAAATGGAGATAAACATTTTAAAAGATTAAAATAAATATATAAGATATACATATCATACAAACTCTAAAACTAAGCTTTTACAATGATATTTGATTTGATTTTTTATAACCCATACAACAACAATAACAAAAAAGATATAAAACAAAACAAAACAAAACAAAAAAGAGATTTGAGAGTAGTAGAAGAAAATGAGAGAATGAAAGAGTGATAGACTAAGAAAATAAAATAATGAGTATTTATAGGAAGAGAAATGATGAAAAATTATATTTAGAAAAATGAGAGTTACAATTCTAATTTATTGTTTTGTTTTAATACAATTGATTAATACAACTTAGTGGAGAAATAAAGTTAATGCATAATTTATAGGGAGAAGCTATAAAGATTTCAGTTTTATATTATGTGAGTTAAATGTGAAAATTAATTGTTTTTAAATTTGTATATTAATATAATTTTTTTTTGTTAAAATTGTATTGCCAAGTGGACCAATAAGGAGCGACTGGAACTCTACTTTTATATATATGATTATGAGTTTCTGTAATGGGCTTCGGTCCTGTTCTGGGCTTTTGCCCTTAAAACCCTTTTGTATTTTTTCTAAGTTTAATTGAAAGCCTTTAACAAAAAAAAAAAAAAAAAAACAAGTGGTACATGTGATTAAATGGCCTTAGTAACTGCTAAGAATTTATAGCCACTGGTACTCATAGTCAATACAGCTGGTCATCGGATAAGAGTTCCCTCTTCTACTCGATCTATAAAGAGCTAAAACACATAAAGAGCTCAAATACATAAAGAGCTCTTCCTCTATATATTCATTGGAAGAAAAGGCATCGAGAAAAGGTAAGTTTTGAGTTACTTTATTTCTTTAGTTTTATGTGGAAGCAAGTTCTCAAATCTTTCGTATGCCTACAGCCTACCAGTCCTGTTTAGTTCAGCCACATCACAAAAAAAAAACAAAAGTTTATTTCTTCAGGACTAAATAATCATTGAAATACTGTACAAATATATATCTGCACAGTATTTTAATGGTAGATTGACGTTATTTTTTGTTGTTGAAGTTTTAGAAGGTGTTGTTGGTTTTGTAATTTATAAAGAGTTATAAATTTTGATAAGTTAAATGTTTTTTTATTAAAGTCATATCTTATTGAAGTTGTTTACATTCATTAAAAGTTATGTGTTACTTAATTGATGATTTTAGAAATTCCTTCAAAATCATGCCTTATGGGATTAAGAAATACTTAAACTAACTTCCATATTATATTAAAGTTTAGTGTTGAATGACTTCAAAATAATACTAGATTGTAAGGGATATTCCCCTGAAAATCTCTATGAATAATTCTTTATTAAACTCTCCAAATTTCTTAAATTCTGCAATCATTATAATCATCATAATTTTACATTAATCACAATCGAATAACACCTTCTTAGTTTAATGTTACACATCAGAAAACATAAAAAGTTATGCCTAGATTAATTAAATAGTATACATTAGTTTTCAAAACTTTATGCCGTCTCTGAAAATATTAAGGCCACAATCCCATTTTTTTAGCGGGCCAATTATACATTAAATTTTTATTGAAAATGATTTGGGAAACATAAAGAAGATAAGATTAAACTCGAACCTTTGCCCCTTGGAACTATAACCCTACCCTTTTACCAGAAGAACCAATCAAGTTTTTAGGATAATAGGACCTAAATATTTGGTATCTTATTTGGAGGCCACAATCAGATGCTTCACCTGCCTGTGTCAAGGGCCGGCTTGTAAATACCAGTTCTATTGTGAATTATGTTGGTTATTTAGTCCTCTCTTTACTCCAAGTCTCTTTGTATTGTAGAGTCATTAAATAATTTTAACATATTAATTGGATGATTTATGGTTTTCATTAATTTCTTAACTATTGCAAAATTAATTATCTAAAAGGAGAATTTCAAAAATATCCCCTTTTTAAAACCTTATCAAAAACATTTCTAATAATTTGGGATATACTCAAATAAGTGTGTACCCTCATAATAGCATACACAAAATACAAATACGTATTTAAAATCTTATAACTACTTTATAATTTTTTTTATTAGTACCTTGTAAAATTTTTTAAAATACCTTGTAAAACGCTATAAAATCTTACAAACACTTGGATCAATTCTCCAAGTAATAGTTATCATCGAAAAGTACTTTCTAAGCCATATAAAATATTATAAAGTTTTCTGATTTAATGAGAGGTATTTTAAAATTACCAGCTAAAATAGACATTTATTAAAAGGTACACACTAAAAGGGGTACAAGATAATTTGAAGACTCTATCCAATTGGTTGTAAGGATTTATAAGATATTTATAAAATTTTATAAAGCTTTATAGGATATTTATAATTAAGTTTTTACAAGATCTTTATAAGGTATTTATATTTATAATTTTTTACAAAACATATAAAAATAGTTTTGTATGTTTTTTTAACTACATACATATTTATTCAAATATGTATATTATGGACCCCACAAATAATCATTTTCAATTGATTAATTTGTGCTTAATTACATTTAACAACTAAAAACTAATCTTCAATTAGTTACATGATTTTAAATAAAGATTACACAAGAGTAAAATACATATAACAAAACTTAAAACAATCATTTTGTGCTATTAATATGACTAAAAGTATGAACAATAATCCTTATATATATAATAAATATCTAAGAAATATGAATGTTATTTTAATTTGGACAACATTGTTTTTAATGAAATTTATTATATGACTAGTCGACTACAAAACAGAAAATAACTTATTAGCAAATTAAATGTAAAAGTAAAAAAAAAAAATTGAAGAACTATCTTTTTTTTTTTTTTTAAATGTCGAGTTCGTACGTCAATTTGACGATACTGAAACGCCGAAACAACGAGTGAACGTAACTTTTATACAGTTTTTAGCATGAACCCACTACAATATTCGTTAGTGTCATTTTTTTTTCAATGGTTTGGTAAAAGTTAGATTTGTGGTTGAAATTCTAACATAAATGTTTAAAATATATATTAACAACTAATCGAAAGTAGCGTCAGGAATTATATATTTATGACTAGATCGTTTTATATATGAACAATGCAAATAACAGTTTAACACAAAAATGCAATTTAAAAAAAAAATTATAAATAAAAAAAGCCCTAGTTTCCTGAACAAACCTTTTTAACTTCTTCAACAGTATCTCAAAATAACAAGGAAGATGGCTCAAGAGGGTGACGCTAGGGTTTTGCCCACCGGAGATCTTGATGAGGCTATGTTGGATGCGGAAGTTCGGGATCGACCGTCGGGGGACCCTCCGGATGGTCATAAGGTGTGGGTGAGAACTCTAATGGGAAGTAAGTCTGGTGGTATGCCCCACCCGGAAGATGTTCTGGATGATAATTTCGTGACGGAGAGGGTGCGGTTGGAGTTCCCACATGGGGAGGATGGTGAACCGGTGATTACGATTGGTAATGAGGTCTTGGAGGCAATGTATGGTTTATGGAAAAACTGTATGATTGTGAAAGTGTTAGGGGCTCAGGTCTCGGTCTCAGTGTTGACGAGGCGACTGGGGGAGATGTGGAAGCCTGTAGGAGCGATGTTTGTGCTTGATCTCCCCCGTCAATTTTTTCTGATCCGTTTTGATGTGGAAGCTGAGTATATGGCGGCACTAACAGGAGGTCCTTGGAGAATGTTTGGTAGTTATCTTCTAACGCAAGCTTGGACTCCTACCTTTGATCCTCTGCGAGATGAAATAACTACGACACCGGTGTGGGTCCGTTTGTCTAATTTACCGTTTCACTACTATCATCGATCTATATTGATGGCAATTGCTAAGGGTCTAGGGAATCCTGTTAAGGTGGATCTGACAACTCTGAATGTTGAGCGAGCTCGCTTTGCGAGGGTTTGTGTGGAGGTGAATCTGAAGAAACCTTTGAAGGGGACAGTGATGGTGAATGGTGAACGCTATTTTGTTTCATATAAGGGTTTGTCTGCCATTTGTTCCAGGTGTGGTATTTATGGTCACTTGGTACACACTTGTCCTCAAACAGTAAAAGATCGGGAAATGGTAGTTGTACCGTCGCTGGTGGCTCCTGTGTCCGGTGGTGAGACCTTGGTGGATGATGGGTTTACGGTAGTTGGTCGTGGTGGTCGGAAATCAGGGCCGGTGGCTTACAAGGAAACCTTGCCTAAAGTGAACACAAGCAATAATCAACGTCAATCTCGGGAGATCCCGATAACAAAGGTCTTTGAGAATATTGCCATATCAAACAGATTTTGTGGGTTACGATCAGATACGGTATCCGGAGGCGAAAAGGAAGTTGGCCCGAATCGGGGAGAGGATAAGGAAAATGCGATGATCAAGGGATCATCAAGTAAAGGGAAGAATGTTTCCCAAGGTGTTGAGAGAATATTTGGAGGGAATCTAGAGAATCAAAAGGAAGGATTTAAAGGGTTTTTTCAGGAGAAACGGGCCGTAAATGTAAGGCCTGGTGAGAGGAATGGACCCAAGGTTAGTGGGCCTAAGTCACGGATGAAGCCCAGTAGACCATCTAGGGGTTTGGTTTATGGCCCGATTAAAGAGACGCTTGGCTTATCTGAATCGGGGAAAAGGCTAAGGACGGAAACCGATCAAATTGGTCGTCCCGGCGGAACTTTTATGCAGGAACGGACGAGTGGTCTGGTGTCGGATAGTGTTGTCATATCTGGTGAGGATGGAGTGGCAACGATTAATCCAGAGATGGCAGTGGTACCTCAGAATAGGGGAGAGGATATGCAGATCGCTCCGACGGAGGAGGCGGTGGGGGTTAGGGCTGCCTAACATTTTGCCCCGGTGTTTCATTTACAAGCATTATGTGGAAGAATAATGATAAATTGCTTAATGTGGAATTGCCGGGAGGCAAATAAACCTAATTTTCGAAGATCTATGCGGTATCTTTTGAAGAGATGGAGATCGGATATTGTTGCAGTGTTTGAGACTCATACAGGAGGAGATAGAGCACAGCGGATATGCCAGAATCTGGGGTTTGAGAATGTGTTTCGGGTTGATGCGGTGGGTCAAAGTGGGGGCTTGTGGCTACTTTGGCGTTCAGGCATTGGGGATGTGACGGTTATGCATTCGTCAGATCAGTATATTCATGTTCGGATTGTTGATGGTATGGAAGTGTTGCACCTGATTGCAGTTTATGCGGCTCCTTCAGTTAGTAGACGAAGTGGACTTTGGGGTCAGCTTAAGGATGTTATTCAGGGAATCAATGAACGGGTAATTGTAGGTGGTGACTTTAACACCATTGTGAGGGTGGATGAACGCACATGAGGTAATGGACAACTGTCTCAAGACTCGTTGTCGTTTGGTCAGTGGATCAATGAGCTATCGCTTATAGATATGGGTTTCAAAGGTAATCAGTTTACCTGGAAGCGCGGACGTGTAGCTAACACTTTTGTTGCTAAACGGTTGGATAGGGTACTCTGTTGTCCCCACTCTAGATTGAAATGGCAAGAGGCCACAGTGGCTCATCTACCCTTTCTATCTTCTGATCATGTGCCTCTCTACATTCAGTTGTGTCCGGAGGTTAAGCGTGATCCGAGTAGGCGACCCTTCCGTTTTGAGGCAGCCTGGTTGAGTCATCCAGGCTTTAAAGAAATGTTACGGAACTCTTGGAACAGTCATTTGTCTACTCCGCAAGCACTTGATGGCTTGCGTGTACAGCTCAAACGGTGGAATAAGGAGGTGTTTGGGAATGTACAGCAGCGGAAAGATAAATTGATGAATGAGATTCAGGTTGTTCAGAATCAGTTGGATATTCATCAAACAGATGCTTTGCTGGAGCAGGAGGAGAGTCTGCTGAAAGAGTTTGAGATAGTTCTTGAACAAGAAGAGTTAATCTGGTTCGAGAAGTCGAGAGAGAAGTAGATCGTGTTGGGGGATCGTAATACCAGTTACTTTCACACCTCGACAATTATCAGGAGAAGGAGAAACCGGGTTGAAATGTTAAAGGATGATACAGGAGCTTGGATCTCGGATTCAAAGGAGTTAGAGGGTTTGGCAGTAAGCTACTATAAGCGCCTATACTCAATGCAGGATGTGGGTGAGGTTGTGGCAGCATTACCATCTGAGGGCTTTGCAGTGTTATCCGGGACAGAGGTGTCAAATCTGAATAAGCCTTTTGTCCAACCCGAAGTGGAGAAATCAGTCAAAGGGATGGGTCGTTTTAAGGCTCCGGGGCCTGATGGCTTCCAGCCTGTCTTCTACCAGACCTGTTGGGGAACGGTGGGAGATTCAGTTTCTGAGTTTGTCTTACGGTTCTTTGAAACTGGATTACTGCCTGAAGGGACGAATGATGTGTTGTTAACTTTAATTGCTAAAGTTCACAAGCCGGAGAAGATTTCCTAGTTTCGACCAATTAGCCTATGTAATGTTTTGTTTAAAACAATTACAAAAGCTATGGTTACGCGGTTGAAGGAGGTGATGCCGCAGCTTATTGGTCCTGCTCAATCAAGTTTCATCCCTGGCAGATTAAGTGCGGATAACATCGTCGTTGTTCAGGAGACAGTTCATTCCATGCGACGAAAGAAAGGTAGAAAAGGGTGGATGTTGTTGAAACTGGACTTGGAAAAGGCCTATGATCGTATCAGATGGGACTTTCTCGAAGACACACTTCATGCAGCCCGTTTCTCAGCGATTTGGATAGAGTGGATTATGCGATGTGTTAAGGGTCCCTCTATGACAGTTCTTTGGAATGGGGAGAAAACAGAGCCTTTCACACCCTCAAGAGGCTTAAGGCAAGGAGATCCCTTGTCTCCTTACCTGTTTGTGCTGTGTATGGAGAGGTTGTGTCACCAAATTGAGTTAGCAGTTGGTGCTGGAGATTGGAAACCGATTAACCTTTCGCGTGGAGGACCAAAACTCTCGCATATGTGTTTTGCTGATGACTTGATTCTCTTTGCTGAAGCATCGGTGTCCCAAATCCGTGTCATACGAAGGGTTTTGGAGAGGTTCTGTAATGCCTCGGGGCAGAAGGTTAGTCTGGAAAAATCAAAGATATTTTTCTCTGATAATGTTCATAGGGATAAGATGAACTTAGGGAAAACACATATGCGACATTTGGTGAGGCAAGTGGAATCAGCTCCACACGAGACTTAGGGAAATATCTGGGGATGCCTGTTTTACAGAAAAGAATTAATAAAGCGACATTTGGTGAAGTCCTTGATAGAGTAGCTTCACGTTTATCGGGTTGGAGGAGCCGCGTGTTGAGTCTGGCTGGTAGGATGACTTTGACAAAGGCGGTTTTGCAGTTGATCCCCATTCATACTATGAGCACCATCTCCTTACCTAAGGCGTCCTTGGATGCACTGGATAAAATCTTTAGATCTTTTTTGTGGGGGAGTACTAGAGATACGAAGAAGCAGCACTCACTTGCTTGGGAAAAAGTTTGTAAACCGAAGAGAGCTGGAGGTTTGGGTATTCGCTCTGCTCGTGATATGAATAAAGCGTTGTTAGCAAAGATTGGCTGGAGATTGATGAATGATAAGACTGCTTTATGGGCTAGAGTGTTGAGGAGTAAATACAAGGTACAAGATGTTCATGATCTTTCTTGGCTTGTTGCTAAGGGAACTTGGTCTTCTACTTGGAGAGGGATTGCCTTGGGGATCAGGGAGATATTGGTTCCAGGTGTGTGTTGGGTTCTAGGTGATGGTGCCACTACTCGGTTCTGGACAGATAAGTGGCTCTTGGAAACCCCTTTGAGTGAGAATGTCATGGGACCTTTACCGGTAGACTTTGATCAAGTTCGTGTATGTGATGTCTGGAGTAGTGGAATGGGTTGGAAGCTGGATACTATTCTACCTTATGTTTCTATGGACGTTAGGCTACGTCTTGCAACAGTTGTGGTGGATACTGTTACGGGTGCCTCTGATAGATTATCTTGGGGGGAAAGTCCGGATGGGAGATTTACGGTTCAGTCAGCATATCATTTCATTACTAGAGATACTGTACCGCAACCAGATTTAAGTGCTCTATTTGATCGTGTATGGAAGGTCAGGGTACCAGAGCGAGTGAGGTTGTTTCTTTGGCAGGGTGCTCACCAAATCTTGATGACAAATATGGAGCGAAAGCGTCGACACCTATGCGATAATGGGATTTGTCAGGTATGTAAGAGTGGAGAAGAGACAATTATTCATATTTTGCGTGATTGCCCTGCCATGTCAGGAGTTTGGAACAGGCTAGTGCCGAGACAGAAAAGAGATGCTTTCTTTCAAAGGACTTTGTTTGAATGGATCTACGCGAACCTGGGGGATCAGTCTGATGTTGGTGGTTGCCCATGGTCCACGGCTTTTGCTATGACTGTTTGGTGGGGCTGAAAGTGGAGGTGTGGCAATGTTTTTGGTGTGGTGGGTAAATGTCGAGATAGAGTGAAGTTTCTGCGAGATCTTGCTAAGGAGGTTTACCAGGCAAATTTAGAGACGAGTAAGGGCGATAGAAGACCTGGTAGGGTTGAGCGGTTGATCGCATGGGTCCGTCCTAGGGAAGGGTGGTGTAAAGTTAACACCGATGGGGCGTCTAGGGGTAACCCCGGGTTAGCAACTGCAGGAGGAGTTTTGCGGTCTACTACTGGGGATTGGTGCCGTGGGTTTGCTTTGAATATTGGTATTTGTTCGGCATCATTAGCAGAACTTTGGGGGGTTTACTACGGTTTGGTACTGGCTTGGGAGTGTCAGATGAGCTGTGTTGAGTTGGAGGTGGACTCTGAGGTGGTTATTGGTTTTCTACAGACAGGGATCAGTGATTCTCATCCGTTGTCATTCCTAGTGCGTTTGTGCTATGGCTTTCTTGTAAAGAACTGGACAGTTCGAATTTCTCATGTGCATAGAGAAGCTAATCGTCTAGCAGATGGATTAGCTAACTATGCGTTTTCCTTACTGCTTGGGTTTCATTATTTGGACGTTTGTCCGGTAGATTTGTCTTTCATTCTGTTAGAAGACTCTAATAGGACTGCGATCCCACGCTTTGTTTCGTTGTAATTTTCTTTTTTCTAAATAAATTGTAGGGGATTTAATCCCCTACGGCCTACCAAAAAAAAAAAAACTATTACTAAATAACTCATAAGGAACTCACTCCTCTCTCAAAACCCTTTACGCAGGAATTAAGATAAGCAAATCGAAGGTACAAAGAATGGATGCCGTGACGAAAACCGAGGTGGCTGCCGAGACGAAAACCGAGGTGGCTGCCGTGACGAAAACCGGGGTCTCTAGTTTGGTGGGGAAGCTTGAGACAGACATGGAGATAAAAAATGCGGCTCATAAGTTCTATCACATGTTCGCCGAAAGACCACACCATGTCTCCACAGCATCTCCGGCACACATTCAAAACTGTGAACTGCATGAAGGCGAGTGGGGCAAAGTTGGCGCTATCCTTTACTGGGACTACGTTCATGGCAAGTCAACTTTATACACTTTTTTTCTTCTTATAATTGGTCGATTCTAAACTGAAATTAATTAAGACTAACATATGAGGAATGCATCCGTCTAAGTATGTAGTGTGAAAAAATCAACATGTCTAGCTAATTGATCTTGGACTGTCACAAAACCACTATCACTTTTGAAAAAAAGTAGGAATTAACTTTAAACCATATATAATTAAAAGTAAAACTAATCCTGGATATTGATCCACGTCTGTAATATTATTATTTGCATATATGATTTGTTTTTAATTGATATTCGTTTTGATATTAAACTCAAACCTATATACCCAATTAAATAAAGTGTTAGTTAAATTGATGTAGAGGGGGTGGCAAAGGTGGCGAAGGAGAGAGTCATGGCATCGGAGCCGGAGAAGAACTTGATGACGTTAAGTATCATAGAAGGTGATCTGATGAAAGAATTCAAAAGCTTTGTGATAACGTTCCAAGTGACCCCGAAGGAGGGAGGGCCAGGGAGTTTTGTGCACTGGCACATTGAGTATGAGAAAATTAGCGAGGAGATTGCTCACCCTGAGACTATTCTCCAATTCCATGTCGATATGGCCAAAGGAGTCGATGAGTATCTCTCGACCGAAGAAGTGGGGATTGCTCCTCGTGTGGCTTTGTAAGTGTGTACGTCAAACTGCAGTAAATCATGAGCCGTGATTGAATTTGGGTATAAGATATATATTTCGATATTTATAAAAAAAATATATAAATATTTCGATCGGTGTGTGTTTAATGTTTATGCAATAAATAATGAGCTGTGCTCCATATATGTATAAGACATGTAATGAAATCGCTATACTCTAAAATATGTATTTCTTTTATTAATAAAACTATGAAGCATATGATATAATATATGATTGCATAATCCTTGTCTTTAAAAAAAATAAGGGTTTTATAATCCTTAACTGTCTCTCATTGAGTCTTTCAATTATAACAAATTATAAAATAATAAAAAACTGAGAGAGAAAATAAAGTGAGTGTCTTATTTGAGAGACTTTGAAAACTATGTAGAAATTCATTTGACATGTGTCTTAACATATTTGGTTATCAGTTTTCTTTGTAGTTTAAATTTTAAATAAAAATAAAAATAAATTAAAAAGTTTTAAAAAGAATTTCCCCGCTGCACATGCTCTTAGAGCAAGTCCACTAGAGATTCTCTGTGGAATTCTCAGGCCCAAAAATAAAGAGAAAACCCAAAAAGAAATTAGAAATTAGGAGAATCGGTTCCACGAGAGGGATTTTGAGAATCCTATGAGAACCGATGTGTGGTCGGTTCTGATTGGCCAGAGGGAAAAATATAAATAAGGAATAAAAAAATTTTACTCTATTTTTTTCCTTTCTTTCGCGACATATCTCTCTCTCTCTAAGAGAAACGGCGATATGTATGGCGATTCGCTGTTTCACCGTGAAAATTCTCCAATTCACCTTGAATCGTTGGATTTTCCGGCTGAAACACGAAAGATCTTCATATATGAGAGAGATATGTCGAGGTTCTGGATTCCAATCGAGATTCCACTCGATGTGACGATTCGTTGCTCAAGGCCTTCTATCTCCGACGGTGATAACGATGGCGGAAGGTTCCTGTGATGGGATTAATGGGACGGCGAGGTCAAGCAGCTGGCGGATCGCACACACAGAAGGTTCGTCTGATTATTACTGATATATTGTGCTTGGGTTTACAATTCCGATTGTACTGATTTCACGGGGTAGGCTAAATCTCAGAAATTTGGTAGGATTTGACTTTAACTTTGGGTATACTTATGCGATTCCTTCTCTGTGGATTTAACCAGACTCACAAAACCGAATTAGTCACTTGTTGTATGCTTTGTTAGTGTTAAAATTTGATTAGAATGAAGTGGTTTTGTGTTGTGTTTTGTTAAGGTGTCATGAACCGTATGTTGGTGTTGTTGTCTCATTATTAATAAGTGGTTGTAATTGTCTCCAAACAAGCACCCTTCATATGTATGTATGTTCGATTATGTAATCTCAAGTGAACTATTGTTGAGTTCTTCAAATTAGAGATACTGTTTCTCTGATGCTAAAAAGGGTGCTTGTTTGCTGCTTTTACAGGCCGCTTTGGAAACCGGGTTTTGTTTCTGATTGTATCACAATATCCAAATGTTTGGACAAGGGAATCTCTGGACCAGCTGATGTTTAATATTCCTGGAACTTCAACTCTTGTGGTCTCAAGGTCTAAACTCGCGGGTACTAGAACCACCTATGATGTAGAGTTACTAAATAAAGATGAAGCGATGTCTCTGTTCTGTTTATCTGCTTTCAATCAGAAATCAGTCCCTCCAGGATTCAGCAACACTACAAGGAAAATGAGTATTAATAGCACTTTAGTATAGCGGTTTATGTGTTTATGCTATGGTTGACCTATGTCTATTTTTTTTATAGCGTTTCTAAAGTGATAAACGCTATGAATAATAAAATTTTATTGTCCGCCAAAATTTTAACGAAAATTGTATCTAAACTCAAGTTGTCCGCCCCAACCAAAAAAAATGATTAAGTTAAAAAAAAAAATTGACCTAAACACTTAAACGACACACACAATTACACAATCTCATCTCCTTTCTTTGACACACAATATCTTCTTTTACGAGAAACACCTTAACATAAACCCTCAAGTCCAGTGACTAGCTCTCTCTATCTTCTCTCTAATTCTTTCCCTGGTACAACAATCCTGCTTCAGATCTTCGAATTTTGTTACATAGTTATTATGCAAACACTCCTCCAAATCTCATATTGGGCATCGTCTGAATCTCCTCCGTCTCTGTTGTTTCCAATTCTTCAGATCCGAATCCAGTATTATCGCGTCTCGGGTTCTTCCTCCTCTCCATGGTCTCGAGATCCAACAAAACCCTAGATTATACGTTCTAGATCCGCACTACTTCATCCCTCATCTCTTAGATCTATCTCCTCCTCGGAATGCATGATTCATCAACCAATTTTATCTAGTCACTTCTCTAAACGAGTACTCTCTCTCTCTCTTCTTCGTGAATTGCTTCTCCAATTTTTCTCTCGATTGGTTTGATTTTCTGACAAGGTTTTTAATTGTTGATGTGAATTTTGTTTCTGGGTTAGCTGATTTTGTAGGTTTATTATCAGATCTGTGCAAGTAGGTTTTCTCAGCTGGGCTCGTTTAAGAGAATAACCAAACAAGAGAAAGAACAAATGCACCCACCAAGTGTTTGCTTTTATTCCTCAATGATAGTTTTTTTGTTCACAAGGTAAAATCTCTAGATTTATCTGATTTAAGGGTTGACTCTGTTTTCATTTGAGTGTGATTAGAGTTTTAGTATTTTTGAGTATTATTGAGTATCAATCTGTTAAGTTTTTTTCTTATTTCATTTCTGATATACAGATCTGAGTTATTTTGTAGGTTTATCTTTCAGAATTAAGAATGATGTGTAAGGAGGTTCGTGAGGAAGTGAATCAAGCTAGAGACAAGGCAAACTAAGTTGAAGGAAAGGAGTATATGACAACATAAACTCAAACAATCTTCGGAAGCAGCTCAAGAAACTAAATGCTCAACAACGTAACAAGAAGATGAGCAACAAAAGATTATGATTTTTCTCATTTAATTTTGTTCACATCATTAGACTCGATTGTTAAGTTCCACATCTATAAAAAAGACTTGTTGTACTTGTAAATTTTTATAATTAATAATATTTATTATTTTTGTCCTTGTAAATTAAAATTGAGGTTTTCAGAATTTAAAATTGGTAACAAAAAAAATAAAAATAAATTGCATTATATATACAAATGAGATAATATTTAATTGCATAAATATAAACGCTATTGTATACTACAATATGACAGCAGACCAAAAAACGCTATCTAAAGTAGCTAACCTACGATGACGGGCGCAGATACAGCGTTTCTTAAAACGCTATGGTAACGTTAGGTAGCGTTATTCAGACGTTAAGAAAAGTCATTTTTCTTGTAGTGCAAAAGTTTGGTCCAGCAGGTAATGGGTCTGCCTACATGCCTAGTAGTAATATTGTTTCTTCTTTGGATACTCATATTGACTCTATTTGGTAGGTTGTTGGGGAGTGTAAAGGTCTACCTTTGTCTTTGAAAGTAGTTGGTGCTTCATTGAAAAACCAATCTGAAAAATACTGGGAAGGTGCAGTGACGAGGCTATCTAAGAGTGAACCTGCTGATGAAACTCATGACAGTAGAGTGTTTGCTCAAATCGAATCAAGTCTAGAAAATCTCGAGCTGAAAACCAGAGACTGTTTGGAACTCGGTGCTTTCCCTGAAGACAAGAAGATCCCTCTTGATGTTCTATAAACGTGTTGGTCGAATTGCATGATCTCGAGGACACAAGTGCTTTTGTTGTTGTTGTTGATTTAGCAAACAGGAATCTTCTTACTCTAGTGAAAGATCCAAGGTATTTGAAATTTTATGTTTGTATTTCTCGACTTTGTAAAATATGTTTTATATTTATGAATTATGTAAAATATTGTTGTTTTCTTTTTTTCATGTAATATAAATTATTAAAAACCTATTTCTTTTTTTTTTTTTTTTTTTTTTTTTGACAACAAAAATAGAATCAGCTCAAAAGAGCCAATTTGGGGGAAAAGAGTTCACAAAAAGAACATGCTGCGGAGAGAGTCTCGCTTGACGAGCCAGAGAATCCGCTTTGACGTTCAAACTTCGGGAACAAAAGATAGAGAGAAGGAGGAGAACTCCGCTTGGTCTATCTTGATATCTTCGAGGTAGGTTGTAAAAGCCGGCCAGTCATGAGGAGAAGACACCAACTTCACCAGATCAGAACAGTCCGTATAGAAAGCCACGTCCCGGTAGTCGTGTCCGATCATGCACCGCATAGCCCAAATAAAAGCTTCTACTTCAGCATGTAATGGAGATAAACTGCGTCGGAAATTGGTAGCTCCCATATCTGACCCCGAGTGGGGGGTAGAACAAACCCAACCTGCACCTGCGTAAGTATCCGACTCTTTCCAAGAGCCATCAACAAAACACCGATAACCTGTGAAAGAGGGAGGAAGGGAACGTATGGGCCCCCTCTGTCGAGAATTAGGGACTGGTGAAGTATGAGGTTGGTCCCCATCCTCAACCTCCACCTGAGCCTGCAACCAGACAGATGCCTCGCCCTCCGCCAATCGTACTACATCCAGGGGATTATCCACAACATTCTCAAATACACGAGCGTTTCGCGCTTTCCAAATATACCACATAATCCACGGAAAAGCGACTTTCTGTGATCCCAGATTAGCATGACCCAAGAAATGATCCACATTAGCGTATACAGACTCCGTCGGAAAAGAAACGGAACCTACAGGGACATGGGCTAAAGCCCACACCTGCCTAGCCGGTGGGCACTGAAAAGAGCGTGATTAATCGTTTCCTCCTCAGCCCCACATCGGACACACCTAGAATCACACGCAATACCGCGACGCCGCAGATTAGCTGAAACCGAAATACATCCTGTCAAAACCTGCCACATAAAATGCTTTATTTTCGGTGGACATGGAACACCCCAGACACCGGCCAACAGGGGAGTAATCTCTGGACCCACACGAGAGACCGTATTAGCCTGTGAACTTGCAGACCGTTCCGTATCATACCCAGACTTAACTGTATACTTACCAGATTTTGTAAAATGCCAACCCATGGAATCGGGTAGTCGGGTACTTCCTAAAGGAATGGCCCCTATCAGATCAACATCTCCCGGGGCAAAATGTTCCTTGAGTATATCCATACGCCAAGAATTTGTGTGACACTCAATTAAATGAGAGATTTTAAGAGAAGGATCCTTAAAAGGACCCTTGCTGGCCGCTGGTCTTAGGGATTGAGCCGGTACCCAGGGGTCCGTCCAAATCGAAATGGACTCCCCCGAACCAACCCGTAAAATAAGCCCTTTATTAACCAAAGATCTAGCGGAAATAATACTTCTCCACCCATAAGAAGGAGAATAAGATCGTATCGGTTCCAAAGGATTGGAATTGCGATAGTACCTGCCTTTGAAAACCCGAGCAAACAAAGTATCTGGGGCATCAATCAGCCGCCACAATTGCTTTGCCAACAAAGCCGAATTAAAAGCGTCAACATTTCTAAAACCCAAGCCCCCCAATTGCTTACTACAACAGAGCTTTTCCCAAGCTAACCAATGCATCCCCCCAGATTGTCCTGAAGAACTCCACCAGAAATTTGCCACCGCACTTGTGAGTTTGGACGTTATTGTTTTCGGTAAACGGAAGCACGACATTACAAAGGTCGGGACCGCCGTAGCTACCGACTTGATCATCACCTCTTTTCCCCCTTTTGAGAGAAGTTTCGTCGTCCAACCCGTCGTACGACCCTGAAGACGATCACGAACAAAAGAGAAAACCTTTGTCTTGGAGCCACCCAGACTCTCCGGTAACCCTAGATATGATCCCATACCACCCAAATTCGTAATCCCCAAAACCTCCTGCATCTCCGTCCTTACAGCGTCACCCACCTTATGACCACATTGGATTGAAGATTTAGCAAAATTAATTTGCTGGCCCGAGACTGCCTCATATTGCTTTAAGATATCCAAAATTACCCCACATTGATCCCTATCTACCTTGCAAAAGAATAGACTGTCATCCGCAAATAACAGATGCGTAATTGGGGGGCACTTATTTGCAACTTTAATCCCTGTAATCAGTTTTTCCCGCTCTGCCCTCCGGATATTTGCCACTAAGACTTCCGTGCACAAAATAAACAAATAAGGGGACAACGGATCCCCCTGCCTTAAACCCCGCTCTGGGACAATCCTACCATTGGGTTGCCCATTAAGAAGGACCTTGTATTCAACAGAAGTTACACAAAACATAATTCCGGAAACCCATATCTCCCCAAAGCCCATTTTCCGTAACAGAGCCTCAATAAAGCCCCATTCCACCCGATCATACGCCTTACTCATATCTGTCTTAATTGCCATAAATTTACCTTTACAGGAAGGATTCGTCCTCAAACCATGGAACATCTCCTGAGCAATCAGGATGTTATCCGAAATCAAACGTCCTGGAACAAACGCGGATTGCGTTTCCGAAATAAGCTCAGGTAAAACTGTTTTTAATCGTTGACAAATTATTTTTGAAATAAGCTTATACCCCACATTACACAGACTAATAGGCCGCATCTCCGCCATCCTGGTTGGCTTGACCACCTTAGGAATTAAACAGATATGCATCCTATTCAAACTTTTATCAAAAACCCCCTCTACAAAGAAACGGTTTACCATAGCCACCAGATCCTCTTTAACCACCCTCCATGCCTTCTGGTAAAACAAAGCAGTCATCCCATCCGGCCCAGGGGCCTTATCCGGGGACATCAGAAATAAAGCTTTACGAACCTCCGCCTCCGTTGCCGGTGCCATTAAACGCTCATTTACCTCATCCGTAATTACCATCTGCACCTCCCAGAGAGCCTCCTCAAAATTAGACGGATTAATAGAAGTAAACAAATCCTCAAAGTACGATACCGCCACCTTGCAAATATCGTCATCCTCTGTTGACCAAACATTATTTTTATCAAAAAGGCCAGTGATTCGGTTCCAAGCCCGTCTCTGCTTTGTTTGAGCTTGAAAATACTTTGTGTTTTTATCTCCCACCCGCATCCATCGGTTACGACTTTTCTGATACCAATAAATTTCCTCATCATTATAGGCATCACGCAGACGTGTGGTTAAATCAGTAATGACCTCCGAAGAAACCGCATCATCCGCTTGAGCCACCGCTAACTGGCGCTTAAGCTCCTCAATAGTATCCCGGCCAAATGGAACTTGCGTTTTACGCCAATGAGAAATAGCTCGTCGGCAATTGACAATCTTGTCCACAAAAGTTGTCGGACCTGCATCTTGTCCCCCATTCCAACCCTGTGAAATAGTCTCCATCAGACCCGCCTTACCGGCCCAACGACGATCAAACATAAAAGTTTGTCTCCCTCGCGGTCGCTTGGCACCTATACTCACTATTAACGGTGCGTGATCCGAGGCGATCCTTGGTAAATACTCCCTAACCGTGTCCGGAAAAAGATCGTGCCAGTCTTCGTTACCCAGAGCCCTATCCAACCTACAACGAATTGGTTTTTTATCACGCCAATCCTTCCAAGATAAACAATCTCCAAGATATGGAAATTCCAAAAAACCACAATCCCGAATCATCCCATTAAAGGAGAGAAAGGAAGAAGCATGACGAAGCTTCCCCCCTCTCTTCTCATGATTTCCTGTTAACTCGTTAAGATCTCCTACAATAAACCAAGGAGTCGACCGAGCCGAACTAATCCTCAATAATCTTTCCCAAACGTGATCCCTATTCTTCGGAACGGGATCCCCATAAATAAAAGTTAAATGAATAACACGACCTTTGTAGACAGCCTCGACATCAATTAAACGGTTGGACTCATATAAAATTGACACATCAAAAACTTCTTTATTATAAAAGAGGGCCAACCCTGCACTACAACCAATTGGTTCCACAGTTTTTAAATTTTTATAGCCAAAATGGCCTACAAATTGTTCCAAAAAAGAAAAACATTGCTTAGTTTCCATAAGAAATAAAAAGTCCGGCCTATGCTTATTCCATAAGTCCCGGAGATTACCGATAGTGGCCTTGTTCCCGAGACCTTGACAGTTCCAACTCAAGATATTCATTTAAAAACCATCGGTTTTGGTGGTTTGGACCCACCTTGACCTCCCTTAGCCCCTTCCTGAGCCTTAAGAGAATGACCATTGTCCCCAAGATTTGAACCAGCTGGAGGAGGACGGCGTCGTGGAGACAAAAGGAGAGCAGCATTCCGCTTTTTCGTGCTGACCCCCCGAAGAACCAAATGCCCTTTCCCCTTTTTCCCTTTATCATCTTGTGCAACCTGAGAATCACTACTAAACTGTCCAACCACCCCATCACCTGCACCATCCGAGTCCAAACGCTCCTTATCCTCCCCCTCTTCAGCCAACAAATCATCATCCTCCACATCAAAAAACTCCCCCACCGTCTCTTCCACCACCATGGGTTCCGAAACAGAATCAGCAGAAATATGCAGCCCCAAACTTTCAGCAGAAGAACCCTGCACAAACGAGATAGCCTCACCCACGACCTTTTGCGAGAGAGCCTCGGCAGCAGGGGCACCCGAGAAAACCTCCTCCCCCATAACTACATTAGAACCACCAGACAAAATACCCTCCTCCTGCACTCCAACAGTCTCATCCTGTACTGCATTACCACCAACCGTGACCATATCAATCCCCCCCACCCCAATTGGAGCATCAACAATCTGACCTTCTTCGCAGAGACCCTCCTCCATACCAGTACCACTCAGAGCCCCATCCTCAACTGGAGTATCCTGAAATAAAGACTTCTTAGCTGATTTCTTCTGTGAGAGACTCACCTCTGCCTCCCCTACCTCCTCCAGAACCGGTGGCATGACCGGGACAAACTGCCTGCTAGACTGTCCCCGAGAAAGACCTTGCCTTCCTTTATACTCCTGCGAACCAGCAGAACCCTTGGACAAACCCTTCCTGTGTGTCGAAGACCCTGAGGGAGGATCCGTCCTGGACTTGGAACCCCCATACTGAGCCCCATGATGATGGCTCCTAGAGTGATTACCAGAAGAAGAACCCCTTCTCGCATCAGCCAGGACCGCCCCCTTGTAACTCAAATACTGATCCGGTTCCAGCCGCTCCTCCGGGAGAGAGCTGCGAGAGACACCCTTCCCCTTCATCAGAGGACAAACATCCTCCGCATGGCACAGACTATTACACTTTTTACACCAACCGTGCAACCTCTCATAAAACAGTTTCACCACTGTAACTTTCCCATTAAAGAACTCTATATCCATCTCAAAACAGAGAGGCTTGAGCCCATCTACCGTCACTTGCACCCTCCCTCTGTCAGCATCAACAGCCTCGACCACTCCCAAGTCCGACCCGATGTCCCTGAAGGTAGGTTCAGCCCAAAACTGAATTGGAACATCTGCAACCCTGACCCAAAATTTCAGAGATGATGGATAATTGGGGTCTACCACTGGTGTCCACCTCACCAAAGACACCATCCAAGAATCAAAGTGATAAGGCTCCTTAGACAAAACGTCAATAATATCTGCCTCCTCATCGAAATCAAACTGAAATTTGCCTGATCCAAGATCCGCACCAGCAACTCTCCCCTCCACCTGCCATATGCGTGGCAACACAACCAACAGAGACTTCATGTCTTGCATCTTTGGATTAAAACACCTCCCCACCACCATTTTGGAATAACCAGCAATTAACGCAGAATTATCAAAATATGATATCTTGATTCTGCGCCTTGGCTTGACCTCAACTTCTGTTGAACCCGCCAAACCCTTCCCCATTAGGCCTACTTGTGACATCATCGCCCACCCTCTCCAACAGAAGAAAAACCAAAGTAGAAAAACCGCAGAAAAAGTGAGGAAATAGAGAAAGATGAATTGTGATTCAACTCATGAATTCTCCACTCCTTTATATACTGAGAAGAGAACCGACCAAAGACACCAAAAAGATCGAACATTGAAGACAGAATCAGCTGCTCAATCTCCGCATAAACCTGATCTTTGCACTATAGGAAACTAAATCCATGACAGAAAGCAGACCGAAGAAATCCCCATCTTTAAAACCAAAAATCAAACACCAAATCGAACACCAAATCAAGGACCATTGTGTTTCAAAGATCACCAAGCGTATCTTTCTTTGAGTCACGATCCATAAAAGGCAAATAAAAAACTTGTGATCCGCTACGATAGACAAAGCAACCAACAACAATAGTAGACCAGATAACAATAGTGATGGAAGCCTTGATATGCTCCAGTGCGTATCAATCTTTGATCTGAAACAATCTTGTCTGTATTCCTTAACGTGCCAAAGGTAGACAGCTAGAGAATCCTCCAAACTGGAACATAAATGCCAGGAGATAGATTCGTGATACGCTAGTATCAACCCCATATCCGGAGTCAGCCTTGATATAATCCATTGCAAATCAACCCGCAAGTTGGTACCAGAGGAGATCGCAAATCTGACCCAAATTAAGCCTCCGCCATTGCCGTCGCTGGAAGATTTGACAGATCCGACAAATCGCGTTGAGTGAGAGATTTGGACAATCTCAGTCACTAACCCCCTTAAAGCCAATCGGAATCTTCGATCCCGAATCCACACATTCCAAAAGAACCAGAACACCATCTTGATACCATAAATCCGAATCGAGATTAAAACATCTCTGCTAAAACCATGGATTCGTATCTTTGCATGCCCAAGAAAGCAAGAAAGATCACCCGAATCCGAAATCCAAAGGACCACACGAACCCAAAACCAGATCAAAAAGATCATTCAAAAACCTAATTTTGCCATCGCCTTTTTTAAATAAAATACTCGATATTTTTTATTTAAAAAAAAAAAAAAAAAAAAAAAAAAAAAAAAAAAAAACCATCATAGAGATTCATAATTTATTATAATGTGCTAATTAATAAAAAATGGTTTAATAAACATTATTTTATTACTTAAGTAACCATCATAGAGGTTCTTTAGTGGAGGAGTAATTTAGAGGGGGTATTGAACTTGTATTTTAAGGGATTTGGTGGGATTTTAATATTTTAGGATTTTGCAAGATTCTATTGAGATTTTAGAAGATTTTTGGTTATTTGTTAGAGTTTTTATATATTTTTTTAAAATTCTTTGTGATTTGGATAGATTCTCTTTTCAGATTTTGGGAGATTTTAGATACTTTATAACAAAAAAAAAAAGAAGCCTTTAGAACTCAGATGACGATGATAGATGCTCTCGACTTCTCATCAATTTTTCATGAGACTGATCATCGTTCAATCAGCGAATTCATCGCTTACCTTGTCTATTGGAAGAATGAGTCTATAAGAGCCTAAGAAGCAAATGTTAGAGAAAAACCAAGGTGGAAGTATCGAAACATAAGTAAATGATGGAGGTGTTGTCCTTTGTACGCATTGCTCTAGCTTCATTCAACAGACCGTTTGCTATCTTCTCTGCAACATTCTCTGTCCCTCTTTCTCTTTCATCTGTTCCATTTATTTTATACATAGACACTACATTAGATCCAGGTTCTAAGACATACTACTAACAAATGTATTGATGATTCAAAAAAAATTGTTTACAAGCTTCAGAGCTTTCTTCAGAATTACCACATCCCATAACCCATCACAACAGAATTTTTTTTTTGGTTTAATGTTAAATCCATCACTACAGATTTTTTTTTTCTTTCAGTTATTAGAATAAGCAAAAAAGAATGAGAACAAGGGATGTGGTAAGTCTGAAGAAATTGATTGAATGCAGAGTCATATATAAGCGTATTTGCTCATGCCTAAATGTTTTAGCGTAATCACTTGTGAATCTCCGCAGGCGGAACGTACACAGAGACAAGGAGGTATGGTGATGTGTGCGTCTGTTCTTGTCATCCTCTGCTTCATCATGCTAGTCCTCTTAATCCTAAAGGAAATTCTCTTGTGACCCAAGAAAAGATGTGATAATTCATTCTTTAATTCTTTTGAAACGCGATCACCACATTTTTGCGATACTGAGTGTTCTGTATCCTCTGAAGAAAAAAACGAACTGTGTTGTGTTGTGAATGTCGTGTGACCATAGTGTTAGTCATGGAACCGTAGTGACGTGGTTGAATCGGAGAATGGCATTGTGGCGGCTGACGATGGTCGGTGCTCTGAGATTGGTGCCTCTGTTCTTAGAAAGAGGTGGCCACGCGGTTGATGCAGCCGTGGCTACGACTTTATGTGTGGGTGTTATTAATCCAATGTCTAGTGGTATTGGTGGTGGAGCGTTCTTGATCGTTAGCTCGCAGGAAGATTCCAAAGCTAAGGCTTTTGATATGAGAGAAACTGCTCCTTTAGCTGCTTCTAAGGTTAAAACATTTCACATATCTTTCTTGATTTAGTTTTATTAGTAGATAATGTGTGTAGCTTGTGAATTGATTCAGGATATGTATAAGAATGATGTGAGTGCTAAATCCGTTGGCGCTTTGTCGATGGGAGTTCCAGGAGAGATAGCTGGACTTTACGAGGCTTGGAAACGGTACGGCCGTCTCCCGTGGAAACCGCTTTTCGAGCCGGCGATTGAGTTGGCCTGAGGCGGTTTCGTGGTGCATCCATATCTCGGACGGGCTATAGCAAGCCACGCTTCCAAGATACTTAAAGATCCGGGTTTGCGGAGTGTCTTCTCACGTAACGGACAGGTTTTGAAACTTGGTGAGACTTGCTATAACCCGGAACTAGCTCGGAGTCTTGAGACTATTTCGGAGCAAGGACCGGGAGCGTTCTATAACGGGACAGTAGGTGAGAAGCTTGTTAACGATGTGAAAAAGGCTGGAGGGATCATAACGATGGATGATCTAAGAAGTTGTAAAGTCCGAGTTACGGATGCAATGAAACATATGTTTGCAGCTCGTATGGATCTTGGTGACCCTGAGTTCGTTAACATTACAAACGGTATGAACCAAATGCTCTCGAAGACTCACGCTGAAGAAATACGAAAGAAGATTTTTGACAACACGACATTCCCACCCGAGTTGCTCATTTGTCGAGTCTCTTGTTCTGTTCTTCACCTGCACTTTTGTTTATATGAACTTTACTATGCTCTTGTTACTTTGTTAGTTAGACATGAACACTTAATATTAAACCCACGCTAAATACGCTTAAACATTTTAGGCATGAGCAAATATGCTTATAAACAAACTGAGCAAAACGTTTATGTGTTTAACTAGTCAACTGAGCAAATACGCATATATGACTCTGCGAAGAGCTAGAAGATGTGATGAAGTGAGACTTCAATTTTGATTTGGTTTTTTCTTTTTATGAAATCCTGTAAAATTCTACCTCAAAAGGTATGATTTTGAGGGAGAGTATTTTTAACTAAAAAACAAATCAAAATCTCCTAAAATCATTCAAAGTAGTAGTTTTTTAAAAAGTTGTGATATTTTGAATAACAGTAGATTTTAAGTAAGTTTTATAAATCATTGATTGAATAACAAAGGATTGTAAATTATTTTAAATGATTTTACATAAATCTAAGTTGAATAACATAGGATTTTAAAAGATTTTTAAAAATCATCAATTGAATAACAAGTGATTTTAAAAATACTCTAAAATCTTCTAAAATACCAAGTTCAATACCCCCTCTTAGTTTAAGTTGTTAATGGATTCTCTTGATTAATTTAATATTGATAATAGGATTAGTTTAATTAAGAGAATCTTGATCCAAGTTCTTGAGTGGAGTTGGTCTTAGGAATCAAAGTCATTAATCAACTAAATATTTTGTCAAATAAATAATGCGGATAAATAAATATTTTGTCCAATAAATAATGCGGATAAAAAAATTGTATATTAGGAGTTAGAATTATTAATATCATCATATCGTACCAACCCAATAATGCGATAATTAATATATGTACTAATCAAAGTAGACTCTGGGAAAAAAAATCAAAGTAGAAGACTAGCTTTACAATATGATTATAAAATTGATAGATTAGGTTTTTATATGTTTACTTATTCATTATTTAGTTATAGTACATTCATATATCGCATGTTTATATAATAAGATTTTGTGTCAAACAATATTTCTGCTTTTTTACGGAACTTAGATGAAAATAGTGATTAAATTTTAAATATTCGTTTTAAATATATTTATCTTTATATATACTTTATATATCTATATATATGTTATAAATAGATTAACTCATATATATTCCAAAATTTGTAGACTCCATTCAATTGTCTATTTTCAAAGATCTCCCTTGTTAAACTTGAAATGGTTTAGAGGGTTTATAAAGTACTTATGAATGATATAGCTAATACTCGGAGACTCGCCTTAAATATTTGTAAAGTATGTATAAATTTTTAAGATATTTATAAAATTTATAAAGTATGTATAATTTTTAATTTTCACTACATATGATTGTATTCACCTGCTGTAGGTTTTCTCAATTATTTAGTTTTAAATAATATCGAGTTCGTACGTAGTAGAAAAATATATGTGTAAAACTCTCGGTTTGGTTATACACTTATACTGATTACTGAAAAGCCGGAACAAGTAGGATTGAACGTAGTGTTTTTTTTTTTTTTAATTTAGCATGGACCACTACAAATTCATTAGTGTCATTTTCTTTCTAATCGTTTCGTAAAAGTCAGATTTAGTGATGAAATTCTGACACAAATGTTTAAAATATACATTAACAACTAACCGAAAGTAGCGTCGTGATTCATGTATGAATAGATCGTTTCATGAACAACGCAAGTAATTGTTTCAAAAAGAAAAGAAAAAAAAAATGCAAATGTAATCTTATAGCTGAGTCATACTAATGGACTCGTGACCGACAAGAAATGTAATAATCATAGAATAGTTTAATGAATAAATTAAACTTTTAACTTTCTTCAACAGTTTCTCAAATCATTCATCTACAAATAGATGCTAAAGAACTCACTCCTCTCTCAAAACCTATTCCCAGATATCAAGATAAGCAAATCGAAGGTACAAAGAATGGCTGCCGTGACGAAAACCGAGGTTTCTAGTTTGGTGGGGAAGCTTGAGACAGACGTGGAGATCAAAGCTTCGGCTGGAAAGTTCCATCACATGTTCGCCGACAAACCACACCATGTCTCCACAGCATCTCCGGGGCACATTCAAAACTGTGAACTGCATGAAGGCGAATGGGGCAAAGTTGGCACTGTCGTCATCTGGAACTACGTTCATGGTAAGTCAACTTTATACACATTTTTTAAATCGGAATTAATTAAGACTAACATACACGAGGTATGCATCCTTCTAATTAATTATGTAGCGTAAAAATTTCAACATATCTAGCTAGTTGATCTTGGACAGTCACTAAACCACTATCATCACTTGATATAGATCCATGACTGTAATATCATTATTTGCATACACATAATATGTTTATAACTGATATTTGTTTTGATTATCAAACTCAAAATTCAACCCAATATAAATAAAGTGTTAACAAATTGATGTAGATGGGGTTGCAAAGGTGGCGAAGGAGAGGATCGAGGCGTTGGAGCCGGAGAAGAACCTTATCACGTTCAGGGTCTTAGAAGGTGATCTGATGAAAGAGTACAAAAGCTTTGTGATAACCATCCAGGGGACTCCTAAACATGGAGGGCCTGGAAGTATAGTACACTGGCACCTTGAGTATGAGAAAATTAGCGAGGAGGTTGCTCACCCTGAGACTCTTCTCCAATTCTGTGTCGATATGTCCAAAGGGATCGATGAATATCTCTCGACCGAATAATGGGGATTGCTCCTTTTGTGTGGCTTTGTAAGTGTGTACGTCTTAAGCATGTCTGTTTAAAGCTAGCCTGTACGTAAAACTGCAGTAAACCATGAGCCGTGACCGAGTTTGGGTAAGATATAGTATACTTCGGTGTGTGTTTGTATGCAATAAATAATGAGCTGTGCTACATATATGTATCAGTCATGTAATGAAAGCGATCTACTCTAAATATGTGTATAACAGGTGTATTATTTGAAGAAAATAAAAGTGTATTATGGTGTACAAAAAAAGTGTATTATTTGTTTTTTTTTTTTCAAAACAAATATTTTATTAATTGCAAAGATCAATACACAAAAGTTGTGAGAACCTTGACATAAAAATTGTGAGAGCCTTGACGGTGAATTTACAGAGTTTATGTAAAAATTTCTAAATATGAGATTATCTTTGGCGAGATAATCCGCAACATAGTTACAAGAACGATTTACATAATGAAACGAACTTGAGAAAAAATGGATGTCATGCACCAAATTCTCTATCTCACTCCTTTTATACTCTCAATTAATAATTTTGATTAGCACTTCGCAATCACCTTCAAAAATTATTAAGGTATATCCCATGTACCCAAATTTGTTGTATGGCGGCTAAAAATGCTTTAATTTCCGCTATCAAAAGAGAAAAAACGCCATATAACTGTAAAGATCCCCAAACTTGAGCAGCATCCTCATGGTTTCTCATTATCCAAACACCTCTAACTTGTAATAATTGTTGATTAAAACCTGCATTAAAATTACATTTTACGTTACACACGAATTGTCCGCTGATGTCCAACGTGGATGTTGTATCAATGATGAACCGTGCGTAGATAGCCTCTCCGGGAGTAACGATGTACTTAGCTAGCCATTCATTCACTTTTGCCATTGATTTCAGAACTGTATTATAAAACTGTGAAGCATCTGATATGATATATAATTGCATAATAATCCTTATCTTTTTTTTTTCTTTCTAAAAAGGGTATTAATTTTTGTCTTTCTGCCTTAATTTATCGAAGAACCCTTCTGTATCACATGGTATAAATGGAGATATAATGGAGAAATAAAGAAAGATGTAAGGAATCAAAGTCATTACAAAATAATGGATCAACTAAAGATTTTGTCAACTTAATAATGCGGATAGAAGACTATTAATATCATCGTACCAACCCAATAATGTGATTATTATATTGTAACATATAATAATCAAAGTAGACTCTGGAAGAAAAAACAAAAATCAAAGTAGGATGAAGACTAAATTTAAAAAAAAAAAAATAATAATATATTGTAATTATGTAAAAGAAGGTAAAAATAAAAATGGCTAAATAATTATAAAGTTCTTAACTTACTTAAAATAATTATAAAATTAGATTTTATTTGTTTGTTTATTCATTATTTATTTATAATATATATATTTAGATAAAATCGCATGTTTATTTAATATTTTGTGTCAATATATATATATTTTTTAAGGGCATTAGATGAAATATAATGATTAAAATTTTGCAAGCTGAGAAATGGACAAGACCGGAAGCGAATTGGATCGGGTGTAATTATGATGCTTCATTTATCAATGGAGATATAGAACATCAAGCAGGTTAGTTAGACAGAGATGACAAAGGTTTTTTACATGGGCGCCAACCAAGCCAATGATTTAGAGTACAAACTGCTCTTGAAAGTGAATATCAAAGACTAATTCAAGCAATGCAACATAGTTGGAGCAAAGATATCGAAGAATAATTTTTGAGGGTGACTGTCAAGAGTTACACAAAAGTCATCACAGGAGAAGTCTTAAATATTGGGGAGTATAATTGGATGAAGAGCAGTTCCGCTGGATAGGAAGACAACAAAACAAACCTACAGATAAGCTTGCTGAAGCTCCCAATGCCACACAACAATTCTAATTCATATTTCACTTTTATGTTCCAAGCTTAATCACAGAGTTTCTACATACAGACTTTTGTAATTCAAATATCAGTTAAGTAATATAATAGATGCTAAAAACGACGATTAAAAATTTTAATAATAATAAAAAAATATAAATAATAAATGCATTCTGTATATGTCAGATACATTCTAATGTCTTTATTTTTTTGTCTTTTTTGTTCCAATCGTTTCATAAAATTGCATTTAACGTTGAAAAATGAAATGGTAACGTTAATCATTAATGTTTAAGAATATAACGTCGTCAGCAACTACCTGCTGTAAATAACAAAACATATAATATATTAGCAGAGACTTAGCAGCAACTGCGAAACCGAAAGCAGCGTGTGAAAGGTATGATTGATGAGTTGATAATTTTATGAACAATTCAAACAATTATACCGCTGACTCATAATGATGGGATCGGGATCACATGAAACACAAGTAATCAAGAAATTATTCTAATGAATAAAATTCTCCATTTCTTCATCAGTTTCTCTACCATTCCACTACAAATAGAGGCTGAGGAACTCAATAGACGACTCACTCCTCTCTCAAAACTCTTTTTTCCCCCAAAAGATAAGCAGATCGATCGAAGGTAAAGAATGGCTGAGGTGACTAAACCCGAAGCTTCTAGTTTGGTTGGGACGCTTGAGACAAAAGTGGAGATCAAAGCTTCGGCTGGACAGTTCCATCACATGTTCGCAGGAAGACCACACCATGTCTCCAAAGCATCTCCAGGCAACATTCAAGGCTGTGATCTGCATGAAGGTGACTGGGGAAAAGTCGGCTCTATTGTCTACTGGAACTACGTACATGGCAAGTTAACCTTATACACACTTTTATATCAGTGGATTCTAAAGTGGAACCAATTGGGTTGTCTTATTAGACTCTCGCTAAACTGTTATCACTTCCTTTCTATTTTAATACCTCTGGGATTTAAAACGGAAAAAAAAAAAAAAAAAAAAAACTAATCTTCATAGACAAGTCAAGTGCAACCTATATTACATAATACCCGGAAAAAAAAAGCGTTTAGAGGAATCTATCCCTTAATATTTTCTTTTATATATGCCCACTATATAATATATGCTTAGCTTTATGATATCGCTACAAGAAAATAGTGCTATTGCCACGATATTTTTGCAATGATCGAATTCGTTAAGATTTTGTAACATTTTTTTGCTACATTTTTGTAATGATGAATGCACGTAACAATTTTATTACAAATTTATTGCAACTTAGTGACAAAATTGTCCATTGCATTTTTTCGTTACAAATTAGTAACATTATTACGACATACAAAAATATCTTGCAAATTTTGCAAGAAATATTCAACGGTTATGAGTTGTTGCTATTTTGCAAGAAAATTTGAGTAAAAATATGTGGTAAAATATGTGACACATTTGTTACTGTATTTACAACAATTTATACCTTTTTGCAACATATTTTTTTTTAAAATAAATTTACCTTAATATATATTATATTTTTAATTTAATTACTAGTTGAAATCTATAATATTTTGTAAATTTATTAACGTCTGATATATGTTTTTTGATTGAGTTGGATTATATATAATTTGTATATTACTTACTCATTTATAATATAAATTTATGGTAACTTAAGCTTGTAATCCGAATGGAGACTTCAAGGATATTTATATATATATATATATATATATATGTGGCTTTAAGCATGATCATCATTATCTAAGTAAATAACAATATATTAAAACAGATATAACAAAAGAGTTTGATCATTATCTGTTAAGTATAGGACTAGGAACGTGGCTTCCTTCTCTCATATTTTCACAAAGATAAGTTTTTCTTATCAAACTCTATTAAAGATGTAGTGGAGGTACGTACAACTATTATCTTTTCTTTATTTTGAGATCATGGGTAAATAAATCATCAACATATCCAATACCAAAGCTCTCCCAATTTCCTTGTTGATATCAAACTCTTCTTCATCTTGTTCATCATGTGATTTGTTTAAATCCAACTTGTGGGCAACATATGATTTTATCATGTAAACATCCCTTGAGTATTCACCTTCTTCTTTATTTTTTAATGTGTTCTTCATGTTTTCTTCTTGCTTCATTTTGATTTAGAAAAATAGATGAGAAAAAACCAAAGAAATCGTTGGAGTATTTTATAGAGTAGTATGTTTTGATAGAATACTAAAATCTAGGGAAATATCAAAACAAGGATCTCCATATCATAGTAATATTTGTCCTCCATTGTTCCCCGCCACCGTTTGCCGCTTCCATTTTTTTTCATTTTTCAACACATCTAAAAAATCTGGATGATTACCTAACTCCCATATTTTACGTTCAATGAAACAAGTATTTTCAGCCTCTTCCCGCTTGTCACCTCTTATATTTTCAATAATACTTGAAAGATTTGGATAAATCCAGTATTATTCAGTATCAAAGATTTTATTTTATTCTCTGCTTATATAAAATTAACGACGTAGTTTACCAAAACACAACACATTAGCAATCATTGTTTCTTCTCCAAAGTAAACACACTTCTCCATTGATCTATTATTAGCTTTTGTGTGAAGTAGTATAATATCTGATTAACTATTATATTCTCCATTGATAGATGTTTTGTTGCATGTGTGGAAGAAACTAGTTTGATTATGTTTTTATTTTCCCCCACGATTTTTTTTTTTTATTTCAGTGATAGTTCTATGTTTTGTTTTTACGTAATTAGCTTTTGGTTTGTTTAACTTTGTATTTTTGTTCTGCAAGTGTAAGTTTTCTTTTAGTATTAATTAATTTATTATTTCTAATATATATTTAGATGAATCCTATGGAAAATGAAGCTCAAGTTCAAGGAGGTGCTCTTGTTTTAGGTGTTCTTAATCCATCCAGAGTGAATGGAGCCTTGTGGTAAGAAAAAATAACAATTTCTTTGAATTTTTTTGGTTACTATCATTTCTGTAACTAATTTTGTTTCATTTGTAGGTTTAAGCGTGATAAGAAAAATAATTTGATCTGATTTTCCTGGTCCATATCGAAACTACTCAACAATACCAATAGCTGTTAAGGAGCGATGGTTTAACACATTTAGGGTAATTTTTTTAATTTTTTTTAATTTTCCTTTCTAGAAATCGTTATAAAACTCTACTTTCATATAATATATATTTTTATATTTTTTTCAGAGAAAATTCAATTGGAATCCCATCATTGAACATGAGGTGCTTACAATGTTTCACAAATGTGCTGCAACTAAGCTAATTGATATGATTAGCCGAGTTAAAGAAAGGGGTCAACAGCCATATTGGATCCTTGATGATCAATACAAAGTTCAGGGGTTAATACCTAGGGGAAACAGCCAGTTTGTTCTATTATTTTTAATACCTAGGGGAAACAGCAAGTTTGTTCTATTATTTTTAATTTTTGCATTTTGAATTATTTTAATATTTTATTATTTAATAAAATTCTTTATTTCTTTCATTGTTTTTTCCGATCATAATATATATTTAATAAAAGAAAGTTTTAAATAAAAAATTATAATTTAACAAATCATGTGCTTTATAATTTAACAAATCATGTGCCCAACAAAAATATAGAAAAATATTGTGATTCATATTAATGTTGCAAACATTTATGACTATGTATCATTGTAATAATGCAACAAAAAAAAAATTGCAGTGGCAATATTTTTGCAACATTTTTAGTTGTGAGCATCGTCAAAAAATATATGCGACGAGCGTATATTTAAAAATAAAATTACTACAAATTTACAATATTTTTTATTTATATTTTACGTAGCATTTATTTACGACAATATATAATTACATTAGACCGTCGTGATTATACCACTAATTTGCTGCATAAATATTGTTGCATTAATACAACAGATATAGCAATATATTACTTCGTTGCAAATTTGTTATAATATTTGCTATATTTTTTATGTGGCAATAATTTGTAACAAATGGAAGTTGCAAACATACATTACAATTATACGACAAATTTACTACAAAAATAATGTTGCATTAATACGATAACATAGCAATGAGTCTATTTATTGCAAATTTTGCAATATATGTGCAACAAATACCAATTTGCAACGTTCATATAACCACAATAGAAAATGTTTCTCATAATTATGTTGCATTTTCAAATTTGCAACAAAATATGGAGTTATTACAACAAATTTTAGTGTAGCTATGTGCTTATAATAAGTTGTGTTGTACTAACATTCAAATAATATACTCAAAGTCGTCCTTCTAAATAATTTATATTAAATAATCGGTGTAGATGGGGAGGCCAAGGTGGCGAAAGAGAGAATCGAGGCGGTGGAGCCGGAGAAAAATCTGATCACGTTCAGGGTTATAGAAGGTGATTTGATGAAAGAGTACAAAAGCTTCTTGCTTACGATCCAAGTGACCCCGAAGCAGGGAGGGCCAGGGAGTATTGTGCACTGGCACCTTGAGTTCGAGAAAATAAGCGAGGAGGTTGCTCATCCCGAAACTCTCCTCCAGTTCTGTGTTGAAGTCTCCAAAGAGATCGACGAACATCTCTTGTCCGAAGAATAGAGGAGAGAATACTCCTGGTGTGACTATAGTCCTGTTCGTACATGTATCGTGGGATTGAACTTGAAGCATGCACAGTTTAATTTCTCTCTTTGAAACTGCAATAAATAAATGATCTCTGTGTTCGACGTATGTGATGGTCTAAATGTATTTATGTATCTGTATGTGTTTTGTTTGTTTTCGTATAATGTTTTTCAAAAATATATATATGCATGTGATATGTCATATGAACGTTTGGATAATATTTTTCATAGTTTTTTTCTTTTCAAAAAGGCCCAGTTTATAAGCTAATAAATACATTACAAAAGGTGGTAACGAACCACAATAGAGTAACAAGCTCATTAATCTAAGCAAACCAGTTGGAATAAGTTACATCCAAACTAGAGCATAAATAGGCTTCATATCATGAATTTTTTTTTTTTTTATTGAACGATGGTCAAGGAGTATTAACTGTTCCAGAGAACCACATCTATAAAAAGAGTGCGAGGCGATTCGATTCTTTCTTTTTGGTTTATATTAGGTTTAATCTGGTTTAGTGTTTTTGTTAGCCGGTGAAGCAAACAGTTAACCGTATAAATCCAAATCCATGGAGAAACTATGATTTTGGGGAATTTTAGCAATAAATTTTTAATTCGGAAAATTTTAACAATAGAACATACTATTCAGGTAGATATACGAGGAGGTTTATAGTTATTGGTGTTTCTGGTACGATGCAATACTTAAGGAAATAGATCGTCGATCCGTATGTTGCTTATCAATATATTGATCTGCCGAATGAGAGAATGAACCAAATTTTTGTGAATACAGCAGTGATCTCTCTCCACCCATACCACGTGCAATTTTTACTGTTTCCAGTTTATGACTTTAGATGCAAATAACGCATTGAATAAAGAAACTATATATTCATTATCCAATAACATAGTCACTGAATTTTGTTTTATTTGCATAAGAACTTACGTGCCTTCTTTAACGAACGACATGTTCTCTCTTTGAAAATACTTATTTATGGATTTTTTAGCGGAAATACATATATATGCCAAGGCTGCAGTAACAAATTTGAGTGATCTCTAGATCATTTAATTTATATGAACAAAACCTAATTCAGTCTTATCCTTTACAAAAATTCAGTAGGTGAGACAAAATAGCAATAAATAAATATTTGTTTTCTTCTTCAACCGTTACGCCCTCACTCCTCTACATAAAGAGGTCAAACTTAAAGAACTCAAACGGGACTCATCATCTCTCAAAATCCTTTAAATTTTCAAGATAAACAAATAAACGAGAGAGGAAAAAATGGCTACTAAAATGGTCGGGGCTGCTATGAATCCAGTGAAGACAGAAGCGTCTAGTCTGGTTGGGAAGCTTGAGATAGATGTTGACATCAGAGCTTCGGCTGGGCAGTTCCATCACATGTTTGCCGGGAGACCACACCATGTCTCCAAAGCATCTCCAGGCAAAATTCAGCGTTGTGAGCTGCACGAAGGCGACTGGGGCAAAGTCGGCTCTATTGTCTTCTGGAATTATGTTCATGGCAAGTCAATGCTATATTCATATTTGTTTACATAGATTTCAGAGTCATACCCAGACATATATATATATATATATATATATATATATATATATATATATTTATACTATATTTTATGCAGATGGGGAGGCAAAAGTGGCGAAAGAGAGGATCGAGGCAGTGGAGCCGGAGAAAAACCTGATCACTTTTAGGGTGATAGATGGAGATTTATTAAAGGAGTATAAGAGCTTTGTGATCACTATCCAAGTGACCCCTAAGCAAGGTGGACGTGGTAGTGTGGTGCACTGGCATGTCGAGTATGAGAAAATTGACGACAAAGTGGCTCACCCTGAGACCTTCCTTGAATTTTGTGTCCATGTCTCCAAAGAGATCGATGAACATCTCCTGAACGAGGAATAGATATAGTACTCTTTAAGATTCTGATGTCCATCCTAGCTATGTGCATACATATAAATATGTCTGCTATGAAGCATGCATGTTTTAGTCTATGATGCAATAAATAAGGAGCCTTGATAATATGTGTGATATATGAAAGTAGTATATATACTATAAAATGTGTGTATGTATGTTTAATATTATTTTCAAAATAAAAGCTTGTGATCAGTGATATATGTTTGTGGATAAAATCATGATTCGTCCCTCCGGTATCATGAAAGTTACAATCATGCATTCATTGCTTCCTCGTTTAATATAAGTCTCTTGTAATGGCGAGTTCTATGAGCTTCATGTTAATGTATCAAAAACGTGTTATTACCATTAATAAAGCATGCATATATAATATTGGAAAAAGTGTTACAAGTCCATATATATAGCCAAATTAGACGTAAAAGGCCAAAAGAACGTAACTAAAACCAAACAGATTAAAGACAGAAAAAAAAATCAGAGTATAAGATTAAACTTATAGAAAGAAAGCAGTTTCTTTTTTAATTGAATGATCTATTTATCTTATTTGAAAAAACAATGAGTGAACGTATTTGAGTTTTAATGCATGTTTAACGAAACAACAGTTGAAGACCAACACATGTAATCTAATGGTTTATGTTAGAGTTGTTTTTAGAGGACAATACTTTTTCCAATTAGCGAAAATACAAAGAAATACTCCCTCCGTTTTATAATATAGGATGTTTAGAGAAGTATTTTTGTTTCATAATATAGGATGTTTTCAACTTTCTATGCAACTTTTAAACTAAATTTATATTTTATATTATGCAGACTTATTTATGATTGGTTAAACTTTTTAAAAATAATTATTTCTTAATATACGTGTTTCTACTAAAACATCTTATATTTTGAAATGGAGGGAATATTAATTATTAGACATCCCACATTGGCCGTATGACAAGATATGTCGAAAAATAATGACATAAATATGCCACATCCCCCTCAAGAAACAGTTAGTTGAAAAGGATCGTACCTATTTTCTCTGAAGAAAAACGTGTTGATAATGCGTTATTCAACTCTTCAATCGAGCATCCATTGATTTTTTACGACAAATTGAGATTTCACAGTTTTCAAAAGTTATATGTGTTGGGAAAAGTGTTGTCAACGGACATATCACACAAACTTCCAACACCTAGACTACCGAAAAAGTGATCATGAAGGCCTAATTTTCTCAATGTCGTTTTTGTTACATATTTTTATTCCAATTACTACTATTTCCGAATTATTTAACAAACAGTTGACATGTCACTTTTTTTCTTTTTAATAATTGTTTTCAGGCGATCACTATTATTTTCCGTCTAAATGTCAGAAAGTTAATAATAGTGTAATATTTTCCCAATTATTATACCTTTTTTCTTTTTCTTTTCACATTGCAAAATCGAGATCCCCAACATTCATTTGTTATGTTCGAGACCTGGTCCGAAACAAGCTGGCTTCTCTCACTGTATGTCCCTGTAGATTTCATTGACAACTACAAACACTCAGACCTGGTTAGTATTGTAACAATCAACTGCATGAGTATTTACTTTGAGGTTCCACGCACGGACTAACAAAATTCAATTCCTACAACTGCATGAGTAAATTACTTTCAGGTTCCACGGACTAACAATATTCAATTCCTACCAAACCTTTCGGTTAATCGAAACGTGCTTAAAAGTGTAATTTGTCCTACGAGTGGTTCTCTGTAATATTTTGTAGCCAACTTATATTTAAAAAGTAACAAAAAAAAACCACGCTGGCAAAACTGAAACACTAAATTTTTTGGTTATTTGTAAAAAACAAATAGATAAAACACTTATAAGAAGATAAATGTTTTAGGTGAAAATCTTAGTGAATATCTTTATGGGTCATAACGATGGGATTGTACTCAAAATCAAACCAGTGTTTTCTTCTTCTAGATATGCTCACTCATTCCTCTATATAAAGGACTATCGAAACCCCAAGGAACTCACAGTCTATACAAAAAAACCAAAACCTCAACCTCCTCAATAACATCATACCAGCCTTTGAAGAATGGCGGAGGCATCTAGTTTGGTGGGAAAGCTTGAAACAGACGTGGAGATCAAAGCGTCGGCGGAGAAGTTCCATCACATGTGGGCAGGGAAACCACATCATGTTTCCAAAGCAACTCCAGGCAACATTCAAGACTGTGTGCTGCACGAAGGCGACTGGGGCAAAGTTGGCTCTATCATCATCTGGAACTACGTTCACGGTAATTCAATGTTATATTCCTCCTTTTCACATATAGCCAGTAGATGTCAAACTAATTAATACTCAGAAAAAAGTTAAACTTATAAGTATTATATGTGGGAATTTAAAAGGTAAACGCCTACAAATATTAAATGATTGGTGCAGATGGAAAGGAACAGGTGGCAAAGGAGAGGATCGAAGCCGTAGAACCAGAAAATAACTTGATCACGTTTAGGGTTTTAGATGGGGATTTGATGAAAGAGTACACGAGCTTTGTGACAACGATCCAAGTTACCCCTAAGCATGGAGGGCCTGGAAGTATTGTGCACTGGCACCTTGAGTATGAAAAAATTAGTGACGAGGTAGCTCATCCGGAAACTCTACTCCAGTTCTGTATCGAAATCTCCAAAGAGATAGACGAACATCTTTTGGCCGAGGAAGAAGAGGTGAAGCAAACAGAGACGTCCAGTTTGGTGGGGAAGCTAGAAACAGACGTGGAGATCAAAGCTTCGGCTGAGGAGTTCCATCACATGTGGTCTGGGAGACCACACCATGTTTCCAAAGCAACTCCAGGCAACATTCAAGACTGTGTGCTGCACGAAGGCGACTGGGGCAAAGTTGGCTCTATCATCATCTGGAACTACGTTCATGGTAATTCAATGTTTTTTTTTTTTGGTTATATTCATTTTTTCATATATAACCAGGATATTTCAAACTAAAGTTCAGACAAAAGTAATGCCTATAAATACGCGATGCAGATGGGGAGGCAAAGGTGGCTAAGGAGAGGATCGAGGCGGTGGAGCCGGATAAGAACCTGATCACGTTCAGGGTTATAGATGGTGATCTGATGACAGAGTACAAAAGCTTCGTGTGCACAATCCAGGTGACCCCTAAGGATGGAGGGTCAGGGAGTAATGTGCACTGGCACCTTGAGTATGAGAAAATTAGCGAGGAGGTTGCTCATCCCGAAACACTCCTCCAATTCTGTGTGGAGGTCTCCAAAGAGATAGATGAACATCTCTTGGCCGAGGAATAGAGAAGATCTCCTCGTGCATCTATATGTGTGTCAGTGTGTACTTTATGTTCAGTAGTATTTGAGTTCAAATATAATGCAATTAATAAGGACTATGAGCCATGCATGTCCGAGTTTGTGAGATTTATAGTGTGCTGTGTGCATGAATATATGTGTATTAAGATACGTTGGAAATTGTAAGTTTGAGCAGCGACGTGTAGTGCTATTATGTAGCTACTACAATATGTAATTTTGTTATGTTTGCTAAAGCTAATAGTGTTGTTATGTTTGCTAAAGCTAATAATGAAAAAAAGAAGAAAAAAAAAAGAATACTGATATATTGATATTTGTATATATACTGGGACATGTCGGGGGATCTTTCATCCCAATTATATCCATTGACATTATTGTGCACATATATATACGTACGTTACCATTTCATAGTCATATCTACGTATAACTTTACGTTACTGTTGATCATATATATCATATAACGAAATGGTTGGATCCTTTTTGAGTTAATAGTTAACGATATAGTTCCAAAGAAATGTTTTGGACAAAAGCTTTAAACACGTAAAACACAAGTGGGTGAACAACTTAATCATTTAAGATATAGCAATATAATGGAAAAGCCATTCTAATAAAATTATTGAATATATTTTTTTAAGCCAAAATTCGTTAAAGCCATGATTAGACTTAATAATAAACAAGCAAATAAGAAAGAAAAAAACATCCGGGCCATATTTTAGAAAAATTATAATGGAGAAAATAACCATAATGTATTAATGTTGGGCTGTTGTCAAACACCATACCCAACAGGAAAGAGCCATACTCTGTCTTGCATTTGACAATGAAAACTTTAGATCTGGTTTCGAGGGTACCAAATTACTTGTTCAAAGGAGACTATTAAGGTTCAAAGGACTATAATAAAAGTCAATTTTCTACCACAATCCTCAAACTTGACACTCAAAACGAACTTAATAGTGTAGTTTTTGTCCTAATTAAAGCTTCACTTAATTGTACAAAATAAAAAGGACTTGAAAAATAAAATCTAGATATACAATCATAAAATTACAAGAGTAGGTTACAGGTGGCAAATATTTAATGGTAATAATTTAGTTATTTATACCTTAGAGTTATCGTTTTGGTCAGGTGGGTCATGATAATGCATGGGATTGTGATCACAATAATTGTGTCTTCTTCTCCTAGAGATGCTCACTCATTTCTCTACATATAGGGCTATAGGGGGAACTCTCAATATATCTCACCAAAAACAAAACCACTCCCTCTTAAAAAAACATCTAACTTCTTCAAGAAAATCAAATCAGCCGTGAAAAAAATGGCAGAGACGACAGTAACAGTGGCACCGATGGGAGTTGAGATGAAGAAAACAGAGATGTCTAGTTTGGTGGGGAAGCTTGAGACAGACGTGGAGATCAAAGCTTCAGCTGGACAGTTCCATCACATGTTCGCGGGGAAACCACATCATGTCTCCAAAGCATCTCCCGGAAACATTCAGGGTTGTGACCTTCACGAAGGCGATTGGGGCAAAGTAGGCTCTATCGTCTACTGGAACTACGTTCATGGCAAGTCAATGTTTTATAAACATTATTCATATGTATTTGTACTGTTTTTATCTCAGATCCGTGTGTACGTGCATATGTGGAAACTCAAAACTAAACCTAGAAATATTAAATAAATGGTGCAGATGGGGAGGCAAAGGTAGCAAAGGAGAGGATCGAGGCGGTGGAGCCAGAGAAGAACTTAATCACCTTTAGGGTTATAGAAGGTGACCTGATGAAAGAGTACAAAAGCTTCTTGCTCACGATCCAGGTGACCCCAAAGCAAGGAGGGCCAGGGAGTATTGTGCACTGGCACCTTGAGTATGAGAAAATTAGCAACGAGGTGGCTCATCCCGAGACTCTCCTCCAGTTCTGTGTTGAAGTCTCTAAAGAGATTGACGAACATCTATTGGCCGAGGAAGAAGAGGTGAAGCAAACAGATACGTCTAGTTTGGTGGGGAAGCTTGAGACAGACGTGGAGATCAAAGCTTCGGCTGAGAAGTTCCATCACATGTTCACTGGGAAACCACATCATGTCTCCAAAGCATCTCCAGGCAACATTCAGGGATGTGAGCTTCATGAAGGCGATTGGGGCACAGTGGGATCTATCATCTTCTGGAATTACGTTCATGGTACGTCAGTATTATATACACTTTTTCATAGATTTTTGTAGTCAAAGATTTTAGGAGAGTGCGACCGTTTTGTTTTCAATGACCGAAAAAGAGATGAGTCTAGCTTAATTATATTGATATTAAAACAATTGGTGCAGATGGGGAGGCAAAGGTTGCGAAGGAGAGGATCGAGGCGGTAGAGCCAGAGAAGAACTTGATCACGTTTAGGGTTATAGACGGTGATCTGATGAAAGAATACAAAAGCTTCTTGCTCACAATCCAGGTGACCCCTAAACAGGGAGGGCCAGGGAGTATTGTGCACTGGCACCTTGAGTATGAGAAAATTAGCAACGAGGTGGCTCATCCGGAAACTCTCCTCCAGTTCTGTGTTGAAGTCTCCAAAGAGATCGACGAACATCTCTTGGCCGAGGAATAGAGGAGAGTACTCCTCCATATGTGTGCCTTAAGTTTGTTATATGAATGATAATGCAATAAATAAGGACAACTAATTAAGCTATATATGTCCGAGTTTGTGAGATATGTAAGTGTGAGTGTGTATGAATGTTATATGCAATCTTTTTACGTTTGAATTGTAACTTTAAGAAGCGACGTGTAGTAGCTTGATCATCATGAGGCTTATATATATATATATATATATATATATATATATATATATATATATATATATAGCCGATCCCAAAAATATACAAGTATGTTATGTAATTATGTTTGCTAATAATATAAGTGTTCCCTATATTTATGCTATCATCACCCCTTTGTAAAGTATTAGATTTTTTTGTAAATGACATTTAAACCCAAAAAGAAATAATAATAACAATATTAAGATAAAAAATAGTTTGAACGATGAATTCAACCAATATATCTGTATTATTGGGACATGTATGCAGATGGACTTTTAACATTTCAACTTAGTGATGTCGGGGATCTGTCATCCCAATTACTTCCACTGATATTATTATGGTCCACCAAATATATGCACATTGTATACATAATCAATGTATAAGTATTATGAGGATTATGTTACGTACGTTAATGTTGGTAATAGAAGAAAATGGTTAAGATACTGTGTTTGGGAAAATTCCGAAAAAAACCGCCAACTATTTAATATTTGCCAAAAAAAACCATGAATTTTTTTCGTTGCCAGAAAAATACATAAACTATATTTTAGTTGATAAAAAATACACGAACTATTATTTTTTCCAATTTCTCTTCTTCTTCGTTACGACCGTTAACGGCATTATGACGGCATTACTATTTTTAAAAAACATTCCAAAAAAACACAAACTATTTACTTTTGCCAGAAAAATACATGAACTTTTTTTCTTTGCCTGAAAAATGCATAACTTTCTGTTTCTTATTTTTCCATTGACAATATTAGAGATCATAACTCATAATTTTCTCTATTCTCTTGAACTTCATACAAGTTTTCACTACTATTTAGGATAACTAAATTCAAATTCAAGAACAAAAATAGACAATTAGATTATCAATTTCCAAATTTCTCAATTAGTATTGTTTTTGCACAAATAAATGGTGAATCTGGCTAGGTTGTAAGAGTTGATATCCCACGAAATGGCTATAGTCTATGATCTCGATCAAGTTTGCATACACCAACCCATTTGATGATTTAGACTAGCATCATAAACGGTAGGTATTAAATTAAAGAGATGAATATTTTATCAAAGGTATACAAAAGTCTACAAAGGTGGAGATCTCATGAAATTTTAGAGTTTAAATGTTGATGAAGTTTCAAAATTTGTAAAGTCGGTATAAATCCAAAAACAATACTAATTGAGAAATTTAGAAATCGATTAATCTAATTGTGTATTTTTGTTCTTGAATTTAGTTATCCTAAATAGTAATGAAAACTTTTATGAAGTTCAAGAGAGCAGAGAAAATTATGAGTTATGATCTATAACATTGTTAATGGAATAATAAAAAATGTAGAATTATGTATTTTTCAAGCAAAGAAAAAGAAGTTTATGTATTTTTCTGGCAAAAATAAATAGTTTGTGTTTTTTTGGATGTTTTCTAAAAATAGTAACGCCGTCATAATATCGTTAACGGTTGTAACGGAGACGAGGAGAAATTAGAAAAAAATAATAGTTCGTGTATTTTTTATCAATTAAAAAATAGTTTGCGTATTTTTCTAGCAACGGAAAAAAGTTCATGTTTTTTTCTGTCAAATATTAAATAGTTGGTGTTTTTTTTTGAGAATTTTCCCTTTTGGTTAATTGGCAATTTCTGCTTCAAAAAAAAAGAAGTTAATGCGCAACTTTATTCCCAAGAAAAACCAAATGTTTCGTACACAAGCCTTTAAAGTTGAATTAAATATGTAGACACAAGATTGGGTGAGCAATTAACAAAAAAAAAAATTGGGTGAGCAACTGAGCATTTAAGATAGATCATAATGAGTGGATTGCGAGGGATGCTTTGATATTTCAGCGGGAATCACTGTGCAAAAACAATTCCCTTCCATGCAAGTATGCAACCTTCGAATTTGATCACAGAGATTAAGAGCTTGGAAAAAACTACAGAGTGTATTAATGACCCTAGGCTTCTTAAATGTGGTGTTCTTGACTGCATAGGACTCGTTCAAATGATTGAACACTTAAAAGGAGGCTTTAATCGAGATATAGAATTCAGTCCCATGACCTCTAACGAGGTTGCGTATAGGTTGGCAAAGAAAACACTAGAGTCTGACTTGTATCAGTATTCGATCGTTTTAATTATCCTTAGGTGATTGCATAGTATAGTGGACATCAATTATTCAATCTTGCCAAATAGTAATTCAAAAATGATTGAAGAGTTGTTGAGTTAACAGAAAGTAAAAGATAGTGCATAATTATTCGAAGACCAATTCAAAATAATGATTGGATATTTTGTAATAAAAAAAAATGAATTAACCGATGAATATAATAAGGGAATTAGTAACTAGGTTACTGAAAATTCGCTGAAGCTAGGAGATAATTTGGTTGGGAAGGTAAGGTGTTTCAAAGATTCTCAAGTGTACTCTATCCAATCAAATATTCAAAATTTTATAGCTTTTAATTATTTCAAAATCTCTGACAGGTTGTGTAACATTTTGGTCATAACCGCCGTGAAAAAAAAAGATTCATGAACAATTTGCTATAAACGTAGTTCTAGAAGACTATAGAATAGAACCGGAAATTTTCACACAAACTTACCCGAAAAAACACTGAAGTTGATAAGTAGTATCATATCTACGGATTTCATTTATTTTGTTGAAGAAAGTTTTAGGTCAGACATTATAATGGAAAGGACAAAACGTGATAATCGTTCCCAAACATTATCACGACGTTCTGCAACAGCCAACGGTGTCAGTCGTACACCAAAAGATATATAAACTTTATTTACATAGTACGCACTAATTAAAAAGAAACAATGCGTAATGGTTCAGGTTGTGGTTTAGCTACAAATTTTGTATTTAACAAGGGCCTTCAAGATTGACGTCCGATGTAATTGTCGAAGTCACTTATATCCAAGAATCTAGCAATCCCACTAGCTTCAAGAAACCTGATCAACGAAAACCACATATCAACTCACTTTTCATCAAACGTTACTTATTAAAACCATATCTTTCAAATAATTATGAAAAATACTTAATTATTAGAATTTAAAGAAGAAATAAAACGTTACTGGTCTCTGAAGACTCTTGTCATGGAGAGACATCCACCAGAAAGCATTGATTGCATATTAACAGCAATGTTAGGGTTATGAATACTCTGCCTCATATGCACCCAACCATACTCATCCCCACTCTCTTCATCACTAACTCTTGCCCTGAATTTCTCAATTATTAATTGAAATATAAGCATTTACTATCATATTATATAAAAGAATCTCTGAGAACATTAATACCTATACATGTGAGCATCAATTGCAGATGGATGATCATTTGAGTCCACCAAACAACCTTCATTCACCCAACAATCCCCACACGAGTCCAGTTCCCACCCTTTAAGTTTTCCTTCCTAATAACCATTTTATTTGTTCTACAATTATAATTCTTAAGCCTACAACTACAACCATAACCAAACGATAGAGTTATAGTACCTCGATGTATTCTCTGAAAGTCTCAATGGCTTCAATGCCTTTTGCTTTGGCATCTCTTGGCTCTGACAAAATATTTAACCGCAGCTCCACTGCTTCTAATGGCTCTTCAAGATCTTCAATCAGACTACCGATACCTTCATTTGATCCGGCTAGTCTCATTCTCACCATTTCGATAATGATCTTCACCACCATGTATGCACCTACAATGTATCCCAATCTATTAAAGAAACAAACATAACAATAAAGGTCATGATGAACTTTATTATCACTCATTCACCAATTGGAACAAAATAGTAGTAAATTAACCATCGTCCAAGAAGTGATTCTCCTTAACAGCACCATGTCCTGAAGTTTCCATCATGAGATGAGTCTCGATGCCATCTTTGTTCAGCTCTACTCCCTTGTCAATCACGTTTCTATACCCTACTCTGTACAAACAATGCCTCCCCCCTCGCTCAGTTATAAACTTAGTTAGCCCCATACTCGTTCTTGCGTCAGTTACTACTGTACTCCCTATAACCATACTTAAAACACTATATTATAACTCACATTGATTAATCAACCAAAGATAAGGATTAACAAACATCATGAGTTTAACCCACCTGGATGTTCTTTTAGCACAATAGCTGACATAAGAGCAATGAGCTTATCTCCGTTTATAGGGTTTCCTCTGTTATCCACCACTCCACTCCTGTCAACATCCGTGTCAAACACAACCCCGAGATCCGCTGAGTTCTCAAGAACCGCGGCTCGGGTGTGTGACATTGCGATTTTGTTTTCCGGATTAGGAATGTGATTTGGGAACATCCCATCTGGATTTAGATAGAGCGAACCAAATGTATCGGCTCCTAACTTGTCTAGAACGTCCCAAGTGAAGAACCCTCCTGACCCATTACCCGCATTCACAACTATCTAACATACAAAAACCAAAAAAAAACTTTATCATTTGTCCAAACTTTTTGAGACAAGGGAGCATAAAGCTAGACTCTTGCCTGAAACCCTTTGAGTGGAGTGTCGTAGTGTTCAGGGTGATTGATTCTCTCTTTAATGATTTCTCGAAGATGCTTAGAGTAAGCGCTCATGAAATCAACTTGCTTCGGTCGAGTTTTGATCAGTGTAGAGACTTTACTCTGCCTAGTAGCGTACTTCCGCGCAGCTAAGTCACATATCTTCTCCACTTCAGGAGACGTTAAGCCTCCTCTCTTGGTAAAGAACTTGAGTCCATTTCTTGTATACGGCAAATGAGAAGCCGTCATCTTCAAAATCACAATCACACATTTGAATCCATTCATTACCAATTGATTTAGAGTTGAACTCTTTAAGGTTAGAAATGCGTTACCATAATTGAAGCGTCGTATTCGAATGGAGACAGTAACGTGCTCATGAAGCAAGCTGGAGTAGTAGCTAAACCCATGTCAAAAGCTAAACAGCCTGCACGACCTAACCCGGCGAAAATAGCTGTACTTAGCTTCCCACCGGAAACACGTGGATCCCGTCCGAGAGAAACCTTGATGACACCATTTGGATTACCCTCAGTTGCTGCAACCCATTCTCCAAAGCTCTCTGCGATAGCTTCAACGGCTGCAGGCGTTAGGTCAACAGTTCTGCCTTTCTCTCCTTCCAATGCGACTCCTCTCACATCAGAACCGTTTTGCAACCGTCGAATCTGGTCCATATCTTCGTCGACACTGCTCGTTACTTCATTGAACTTAGTGGCATTTGAAGATCTTGTTCTTAAAGGCTTAACCGAAGGAGAAGCTGGTGAGAATGATAAGAAACTTCGTTTGACTATCCCCGGTGAAGAGAAAAACAGAGCTGTTTTTGAGATTATAGTTTTAGAAGACATTAAAGATGATGTTGAAGTCGACGCCATAGCTTTTGTAAGTAAATTTGAAACAGAGTTCTAAGTTTCAGATTTGAAGGCAGAGATGAGAGATCCCAAAGCAAATATAATTTCCAGAGGTTTAGATATTTGCAATCTTGTTTGTATTTGTGTTAGAAGTGTTTTTCAAATTTGGGACTAGAGATGGATAAGATTCGTAACTAAGATGTAACCATAACCTTACGTTTGAATATCTCTGCAAATTCACATGTTTTTAACAAAAACCAAAGAGAAAATAAAATAAATAAACAGCAAACAAACTTCCAAGTTTATTAGATTTTTCTTTGTCTTTTTCTTTATCTGCAGACAATAACAGCATATTCTATTTTATGTGCTGAAGAAAACCTCAGCGGGAAAATCAAATCTGTTAAATCTAAAACCAAATATTTCATTTACAAAACAGAGTAAAATACTCTGTTCTGCTTGTTGTAACTTTGTCTGAAAGTTTATTGTCTAGGATCTTAGCTTTTATTACAAACACAAACAGAGATAAAACCATCAAGATAATCTCTGTTTCAGAGTCCCCTACTACCTGGAATTTGAATCCATTCAAGCTGAATCTCGACCTCGCCGCATTCGACATTCCTCAACAGAAGAATCATGTCCTGAACGATCTTGCCATTATTGGAAACGATACTGCTCGCTTCAGACAAGCAGTTGTCTCTGGTGGGAACAACTCTCTTGATCTCTGTTCCATCTGGGAGTTCTTCCAAACCCATTTTGTGAACCTCTAGAAATGGTTTGATGTCTATCTTGGCTTCTCCCATCTTGTCATGCGATGTGAATGTATCTTTGTCATACACTGTCTGCCAAAAACACAACGAGTTGTTACTTATTGCATGAGTTGGAAATTAACACAGATAGTAGTACTCACCAGATTCACAGGTTCATCGGGGTGTTTGATCGCAAGGGTCAATTCCTCGTTCCATTCAGGGTTACAGTTGTTTTCTACAGTACGCGACTTCAGCTTCTGGTGCAATTCAAAGAACTCAATTAGAGTACATATATGCACGATATAAAAACATACTATGATCAAATCTCTTCAAATCGTTTAATCTATCAAAATCAGATACTAAAACTATCTTCTTCTTTTTTTTCATTTCTGCATGAAATTATTGGTTTCGACCTAGAAATTAAAATCTTCAAAGTTGATTCTTTCTATAAACAAGAAAATAAAATCAAGAAACCTAGAAGAACAAATCAGATCAGAATCAAAGAGACAAAAAGAAAGACCTGTGATCCCATGGTTATGAGGACAAAAGGGTCACTGCTTAAAGAGTCACGACGAGCGAGATTGATCCCTCTCTTCACTCGGATCCTGAGAAGCCCTACAAGGTCCTCCATCTCAACCTCTTCCTCTGTTTTTTTTTTTCTTCTGAATTTTTTGATTTATGTCTCTCCTTAGGCTCTCTGACTCTTTTACTTTTTCTTATTCCCTAAGAAAATATTATCGGCTCAAATTCAACGAGTCCACTTAAAATTGGCTTACCAATGGACACGAAAGAGCGAGTAAAAGAAACAAGAATAAAGGACCATTTAATACAAAAAGGTTTATTTTTCCTGATTATTCTCATCGACGCGTTATTCACGAACATCATTTGGATTCTCTTTGGTAAATAATAATGTCCTCTAGATCTTTTTTTTTTTTTCTTTTATGGCAATGGAGAAAATTATAAGTCAACTAACCAAAGCAAAAAAAAAAATGAAAGCAAACACGTTTTAACTCGCGGGAAACCAAAACGGTTTCAGTTAGATGACTAAAACCAAAAGATTTCAATTACAAAGCATAGTAAAGTAAAGTTTCTAATCTACTTTTTGTTACTTTGTCTGAAACCCAAAACGAACTGAGATTTTTTATTTATTTATTACAAAGAGGGAGATTGAGAATCATAAAGATACTTCATATCTCTGTTTCAGAGTCCAGAACCACCTGGATTTTTAATCCACTCAAGCTGAATCTCAACCTTGCCACATTCAACATTCCTCAACACAAGAATCATGTTCTGAACGATCTTGCCGTTATCAGAGACGATTCTGCTCTCTTCAGACAAGCAGTTCTCTTTGGTAGGAGCAATTCTATTGAGCTCTTTACCATCTGGAAGTTCTAGCAAACCTCGTTTGTGAACATCTAGGAACGGTTTGATATCTATCTCAGCATCTCCCATCTTGTCGTCGGCTGTAAAAGTATCTTTGTCATACACCATCTAGAAATGGAGATGAGTCATAACATAGTAAGTAAGTATCCAAATGACATCGATCAAACGACTTGTTACCAATTAGTACTCACCATATTTACAGGCTCCTTGGGATTTTCAATTGCAAGGGTCAGTTCCTCGTTCCACTCGGGGTTGCAGTTATTTTTCACAGTAAAAGACTTGAGCTTCTGTATCAAATTCAAAGATCTTAAGATCAAAGCTCATTTCTACCTCTTTCACTCTATTAAAAACCTCAAAATCAGATACTAAAGCTATAAATCTCAAGAGAACATCAAAATCAAGAAACTAAATCAGATTAGGATCAGAGAGAGAGAGAGAGAGAAGACCTGTGCACCCATGGTTATGACGACAAAAGGGTCGCTGCTAAAAGCGTCTCTGCGAGCAAGATTGATCCCTCTTATCACTCGGATTCTTACAAGCCCTACAAGCTCCATCATCTCAACCACTTCCTCTGTTTTCTCCATTTCTCTTGTGAAATTATGAAGAGCAAAGCACACCTGTGTCTCTTCTACTTTTTTCTTATTCACTTATAAAACAATCAACCACCGGCTCAAATTCAACGAGGCCACTTATATTGATTTATTAAAAGACACAAAAAAAAAGAAAAAGAAAGAAAGATCAACCAATATAGTCGTAGTAACTCAAAAGGTCTCTTTCCAGTTTCTTTAATGTTCCCTGCTTTACTCACTTTAATGATCATCTACGCGTCACTCACACCAACATGTTCTAGATTCTATTGGTAACAAAATATCTTCTACATCCTCTTTTTTTTTTTTCTGACATTGACATTGTGCAACATCATACATCATCATTACATTTCACAAAAAGCAATACCCTATACTTTTGGGTACATAGTACAAATATCACGACCCAACAAAGCCTTGCATGTGTGTGGATTAGCTAATTCTAATGTTACCAAAACCATAGAAAAAAACTTGAAGACGTTCTAGAAATTCAGGGTTTGCTTTATTTCATCATTAGTAGAAATAGATACAATATATATAAGGTGAGTTATATATTCGACATGTACAATAACTAAAGACTTAAGCAGAGCCTTTTTTTTGTAATTTCATATCTGATGAGACAAAGACAAACTCGTCTTTCCATGAACAGAAAAAAAAAAAAAAAAAAGTACCATCACATCTTCAGGGTCTCTGTTTTAACATTTCTGCAAGCTTAGTCCATTCGTTTTGTTGGCATCCATGGTGTCTTCTTAGATCCTGAGAGAACCAATGCTCGCATTTACATCACAATGAGCAAAAAAATAGATATACACAAGTTAAAAGTCTAAGGAATTGTTAACATACCTTCGCGTCCCAGACCCTTGCAGCCTGGACCGTCAGTCCACTCGAGCATGATCTCTACTTCTCCACATTCCACATTCTTTAGTCTAAGAATCATGTCTTGTTTGATTTTCCCATTGCTCCAAGTGATGCTGCTCTCTTCAGCCAAACAGTTGGTCCTGCCTGGACGGATCCTCTTGATTGCACAACCATTGGGAAGCTTCTGGAAATCTAACTCCATCTGATGCGCTTCTAGGAACGGCTTTAAGTCTATTTCTCCATCACCCATTTTGTCATCTCCCGAGAATCTGTCTTTATCAAACACCGTCTGCATAGACAGGGCAGGACATAATATGAGCCAAATGGCATGGAACTTCTTTTAGGGAGAAAACGAAAAACCAAAAGAAATGTATCAACAACGTAAAGCTAATAATAGCTTAGGCATGCAATGGACATAGGTTTAACTGTTGTCTGAGACAATTTTGATAGACACGATGGCTGGCTTACCAGACGAATTGGATCATTCACATCTTTGATGGAAAGTGTCAGTTGTTCGTTCCACACTGGATTACAGTTATTATTAATCACACGCGTCTTCAGTTTCTGAAGGAACAAGATAAACACAGGTCAAGAAGATATGACAAAACAAATACAGAAACAAAAGGTTTACGTAGTACAAATAATGATAAAGAGGGTTTGACAAAGTAAAAACATAGAACCACAAATCATCTAGGCTAAGTCAATCATGTCCCTTTTCAACTTCCTTAAAACTCAGATTTCTCAATTTGATATCATTAACTTCCCACTCGTGATTTGAAAGATGACCCTTCAACAAGATTATGTAATTACATGTCTAATTTGCTAGCTTTGGGGATAATGACCCTTCACCAAGATTAAGCATTGAGACTAGACATCTGCCATTTTCCAAGAAAACTAATGACCCTTCAACAAGATTATGCATTGAGAGATTAGTCGGCTACACATGTTTCAATCACAAAACAGATTAAAATCCTCCTTGGTTTAACAACATTTACCCTTTCAACAAAATTCTGTGACTCACCAGAATTTGTAATTTCAGAACATGACAAATATTATGCATATGATGTTTCGGAAAGTTTTGTTTTTTAGCAAACAAAACACGAAGCAAAGATCAAATTGAGATTCTTTATCACATGGTGGCCACCAAAAACATTCACATGTGTGATTAATAAGTCCCTCACATTGTACCCCTCCTCCATGTGACTATAAGAAGTCCCCTACGGACACTCCTTTCTCATCAAAAAGGGCATAAACAAAACAAACAAACAAACCTGATTAGCCAACGTAATAACAACATAAGGATCACTGGTGGTGGCATCACGAATGGCAAGATTAATCCCTCTTTTCACATGAACCCTCAGAATCCCTAATGGTTTATCCTCCATTGCTGAAAAAAGGAAGAGACTTTAAAAATAAAAATTATAACTTTTTTTTTTCTTTCTAATGATAATATCGAAGAAAACACACAAATCTCTCTGTGAAACCCTTTGGTTTGGCCTGAATTTAACCAAAAATAAGCGAGGGGTTTTGATGAAAATTTATATACTTTGGAAAACGATTTGGATAATGAAGAAGAAGAAGAAGAGAGAAACATCCAGAACGCTGAATCAACGCGGAGTTCCAAAAACAAAACAAACATCGAACAACATGAGTTGTATCCGTTGTTTACGGACAACCCCCGATCTCATCGCTGCTCCTTTACTTTCTTTAGAGTTCCCTTCCCCCTGTCTGTTTCGTTTCAACGTAATTGTAATACTCTTCTCATTCTTCTTTCCCTTTTTTGCTTTTATCGTCCCTATACTTTATATATGTTTATGGTTTTAACGGCTAACTAGTTCGATTCGATCTAATCAATGTATTTGTTTTTTCTTTTTCTTTTTTGGGTAAACAGTGTATTTGTTGTTATGCATTTTTATTTTATTTTTCATTTATCATCAAATAAATTGATTGGTTTCTTAAGCAAGCTAAAAAAAAAGCTATACGTGAATATGAATGGTCTACCAATTTAAGTTTTAAAATCATGATTAAAAAGGAAAATTATCAAAAATGATTTATGTTTTCATATCATTTAATAGTGGTTATACACTTATATATTGAAAATATGACATAGAATAAAGTGAAAATATGTTTGCTGAGATCTTTATATCGATAACACCCTGATTCATAATCTAAATTCTACTATATGTAATAATGCTATATAACTTTTTATCCTAATATACTACTAATATATAGACCATTAACCATTTGACTAAAGTTAAGTCAAATTATTTTTCTATGTTGAAAATATATATAGAGAGAGCTTATTGTTGTATTTGTAGAAACTTGTTTCGTCATAGTGTTTCTACTATATATTCAACCAGTTGACTATTTTGCTATTTTATTATCTAATTTTAAATACTAGATTACTAGTTATACACTTGTAGTTATAGTTTTATAGATGTGCTAACATAACAGAAAACGTTCTTTTCTTATATATGCAGATTTTAGGCTATTTTGTTTGGAGTTGTAGATTACTTTCAAATTTTAAAAAGTTTGTTTTTAACTCGCTAAACTTCGTAGCAAAAAGACAATTAACTGTATATATATGACTACCGAGCAAATAAAATCTTTATTATTCGGTGCTCAGTTTTCTTTGATTCTTATGTTTTTCTTTTCTTTTTTGCTTTATATCAAAATCATAGAAAAATAATTGAGAAGAACGACTGGAGAACTCAGGATTCTAATCGGGTGAATTGATAATAACTAGTGGCGAATCTTAGATGCGACTGACAATTACAAATATAAGATATTGTATAATATGGGAGCAACTGGTACGATATAGACTGAGATAAGTAAAAATAACGTGTATCTAGACTGAGGTATGTTGAAGTTTTAATGGACCTACCTTTTGTATCTAGAAGAGTTGGCGTATAATTGAAATCAATGGACATGAACAAATTGAGGAATCTGGCTAGTCGCTAATTGAACAGACACAGAGTGGCTGGTCAATAATTAATAGAGAAGCCGTTTCTTATTATTACATATTTGTCGCATTCCTATTCGTACGTTTGAAAATAAAATACGAATTATGGTTCTGTCAATTGTCATAAACAAACAAAAGATACAACAATATGGTCAGCTCAGCTGTCACATTAATTATAGGGTTTTTTTTCTATGGATGAAATTAGTTTGGAATATGCTATTCCATTTCTAAATGACCTGTTTTATTTAGTTACGATAAGGTATATACTATATGCCCACTCCTTGTCTTTTGACCTAGGAAAAGACGAATCGTGACTGTTATCAAAAAGAGTTATGCCGTGTTGTTTCTGCGCGGGATATATATTCATTTAGCACATGCACGTTCATAACGTCTACGGCATATGTTATTTCAGGGTAATCAAGATTTAGGATGTGAAGATGGTTTGCTCAATATAGATTTGTACCAGACACGGTAACATACAGGATGTTAACCGGACAAGTTTAGTGGGACATTGAGCGGCTCCAGATATGACATGGAGGATGAGCTGATAAGAAGAAATTAGGTGATATATATCGAGAGATCATAATGCATGAGATGAGATTTTATTGATAGCTGTCTTCTCTTGAACTTAATTACGACCTCTGTATATACTACGTTGGTCCTATCAGTCAGTGAGTCATGTGCGCTCTCGCTGTCTTTAGCCAAAAACTCTGACCTTGGCTCTGCACCAATCAAGATCATGGCCCATTATGATGATCTGCACCTGATTCTGTTTTCATAATAATTCCATGTATGATATAATTACACATAATTTATTAGTATACTAACCACATTTATGAGAAGACTAACTACACTGTTCATAATGTAATTAAGATCTTGATGCAATAAGATTCGAAATCTTTGTAGAGTTTGTCGTCCGCCGTTCCTAGTTAATCATGTCTTTGTTGTGTTTTTTTTTTGTTCCAAATAACGCGTTTGTCATGGTTACTGGCAATTCAGATTGTGGTTAGCAAAAAAAAAAATTTGACTCGATTTTATTTGAAGGACAACCCAATTAATCAATACAAATATATATGATTTTGATGCCTTTTCCGTACATTAGACAACAATACGTTTTGCCTGCTTTGTATCCCTGTATATTAATAGGGAAGCACACTCTTAAAAATACTGATGTATTGCCGCCAGAGAGCTCGAAATACATTTAGGTATTTAACATTATTTAGATTTATTATTTATAACTATATGCCATTATATTTTTTTTTTTTAAACTGTGCTATTCTTAAAAACTTTATCATGGAACTTTATATATTATATATATATTTTAAATATATTTTATATATTAGAAAAAAGTATTTATTGAAATGCATTTGTAACCCACGCGGATCTCACAAATTCAAACGGGACGGATACAAAGATATTTTGTGGCTCAAAATATTTAAATCTGTTGTAGGATGGCTTAGCGAACCGGTTTGACCGGGTTAACAATTTTATTTAAATTATCCGGTTCATGTAGTTTTAGTTTTTTGCGATTTTTATTTGATTTGATAGTTCAAGATTTTGATAAAAATCTAACGATCACTAATGCGGTTCACATTCTATAGACTCGCCATCATGTCAATCTAAAATTTATGGTGAAGCGATTACTATTTTAATCTTTCATAAACTTGATGAATTCAAACCAATATAAGTTTAAATGTTATACTAAATAAATATATTTACAAATGTAATAACTTAAACAAAAGTTTCACTCCGTGCAACAGCACAATTTATTACCTAGTTACTTGAATTAATCCACCCAACTCAACTAAGTTTCAAAACTATATTTCCAAGACATGATAAATTATTAACGCCTAAGATAAAGAAGAACATATATACATGAAACATGCTTAGTGGCCAACTTTTTAATTGAATTCTCGTTAATTATTACGTAGTCCCTAAAATTAAAAAGTCAATATACTATAGGGATATCCGTATATTATATGCCACAAATCAAATGAAAGTTGTTGAGAGTGCTATTTAACCATGTTAGATGTTACGTGTATCTAAGAAATATCACAGCACAACTACAAGATATATTTTGGTACTACTCTCCTAAACGTTCATTTTCAATAATACTCTCTTAAATGTATAATTATATTATATAGAGATGAGGTTTCAACGATATTTTAAAACGTATTGATGTTCAAAAGTAGAAAACGTGTAACTTCCCAAGTTTAAATATGGGGAAGGTTTTGATCGGTGGAACCTAAAAGCAGCAAGGATCAGGACAATGGTCCAAAGCATGACACGTGATGCTCTTTCGCTTATTCCACTTGATGTTGCTCAACTTCGAGAGCGACCGTTTACTATATTTTATCACTTTGATATTTTACCCCAAAAAAAAGAAGAGAGTCCGATATGTATAAGAGTCCCAATCTAAATCAACTTCATCATCATCTTCTCTATATAGCCGCCCGCGACTTAAAAACTCGAATATTTTGTTTGTGTTTGCGCTTGTTTTTATGTTCTAGAGAGCATTCACATATCAATTTATATACATACGTGATACGCTGGTGATACGTACATGTCAATCTAATAAAACAATGCAGTTCGAAAGACTTGCAAAACCATAAACGTCAAAAGCAACGCATATGAACCACCGATTATATTGTATCACAATTTTCACATTTTCCGCCATATTAGCAAAAAGGAAACACCATCATTCGTATCTGCTATATAATTAATTCCATGAATCCGACCAAATTATTATCCATTATCATATAGAGCTATTTAGCTAGAGATTGTCTGACCTTTTTTCCATTTGCCTAACGTTTTTTAATCCATTGGTTTCTTTTCCGTTTTTATTTCGACTTTAATGCGTTTTTTTTATTTATGGAAACCATATCTTTTACTAGTTAATATCCTGCTAATACATGCATCAATCTTTTTAAGTGAATGTTGGTAAAATCAATACATAAGAAATCTTTTTTTTTTTTGGTCACCTACATAAGAAATCTAAAATATTGTTTCTTAACTTGTCCTCATCTTATTTTTTTCTATACTTATCTAATATTAAATTCGATCTTATCTTGAATTTTTGTTATATAGAAATTTCTGATTAATTCTTCACAGATCACAAATTTGTTACTCTTTTTTATTGTTAGTTTCCTTTTCTTTTTATTATTTGGAAGGTTTTCAATATTCGATCTTTTCTTGTTCCTTTACAGATTCTCTTAAATATTCTTTTTGATGTAGAAAAATCAAACATATTTTCGTCCATAATATTATCTAAAGTTTTCAAATATATATAAAATCTTCTACACGTTAGTAAAAAAAAAAAAAAAAAACGTTTCCAAAAGGACCACAAAAAAGGTAACATAACAAACAATAAAATAAACACACCAATTTCGCAAATTCCCGAAAAAGCCCTAACCCTAACTAACATTACTTATATAACATAACATACCCCTTCGCCTCTCTTAGCTCATCATCACAAATCAAATTCTTTTCTCCTCTTTATTATCAAATCACCTCCCTCTGCTTCACCCACCACCCGAAAAACAAAACAAAAAAAAAGCATCTCTTTCTCCTTGTTCTTCTTCTTGGTCCGTGCTCTTAATCTCTCGATCTCCTCCGTTTTTAAATAAACAAATTTCTCTTTTGTGTGAATCGTTTGTGAATGGTGGAACCTAATCCGAACGGTGGTAAGTTTACGCTCTCCCTTTCAATCAAAAGGGCGAGCTTTTTCCTTCCTCTGTCCGCATCCTCTGTTTTCGCTTTCGGATCTTGCAAAGAAGGCTGGTACTTCCGCTGCCTCGGCCTCGACCCGTGAACGATTCCTCCTTAGATTTTCATAACCCAGATCCCTGATCTCAACAAAAAGGCTTCTTCTTTTTGATTCTCTGTTACTTTTTCTGGGATTTGCTCTGTTTTTTTTTTGTTTGATCTCTCTCAAAAACGAATTCGAAAGATGTTGCTATACAACAAGCAGAAGAAGAACCAAAACGCTAAAGGGAATAGGATTCTCATTAGCGTTACGGTTTTGGGTAGTGCCGGTCCGATCCGGTTTGTTGCTTATGAGGAAGATCTCGTTGCTTCTGTTATTGATACTGCTCTTAAGTGTTACGCTCGTGAAGGTCGTCTTCCACTTCTTGGATCTGATTTTAATGACTTTCTTCTCTATTGTCCTATGGTTGGACCTGAAGGTACACTTAATCGATTTCTCAATTCCCTATGTTTCTCTTTTGTTGCTTTTATCAAATTCCAATTTCGGTTTACTGATGTTTTTTTTGTTGTGATTTACAGCTTTAAGTACATGGAATGCAATTGGATCGCTTGGTGCAAGGAACTTTATGTTGTGTAGGAAACCAGAAGAGAAGAAGGTTGAGGAAACTAATGGAAGAGCTAACTCTACCATTAATGGAGCAAGAAAAGGTGGTAGCTTGAAGGCTTGGCTCAACAAGTCTTTCAACCTCAAAGTCCCAAGTCATTAAAGATTACTCTTGTTTCTCTCAATTATGAAAACAAAAACACCAATCTTTGTTTTTATCATTATGTTTCTTTTTTTTTTTTTCGGTTTTTGCTTTATGATTTTTGAATCCAAACTTTGTCAAAGTTTCAATCTCTTTCATTCATCGGAAATAAAAGCGTTACATTTCTTATTTTGCACTGTTTCAAGTGTTGAAGTTGGTTTCTTAATTCGTGCAAGTTGTGCAACTGAGAAATTTGTCTGAATGTGGACTTTCTTAGTACGGTTCTGTATTATTTGTTTCGAGAAACACGTTGTTACATTACTTATCAGTTCTACTGTCTCGCAATAACAGCAGAGCTGGTAAAAGTGATATCTGTGTCCGTCCGTGATGAGGAATATTGTTACGGTATATAGTTGTCGTAAGTGTCAAGTGGGATGAAGGAGACGTCATTGTCGAATCCAAAAATTACGAAAGGTTATGAAATTCGATTTGATAATTGATTAAAAAAAGGCAAATAAACTTTGCTACAGAAAGAAGAAAGTACAATTGAATGATATAAAATACAACAACTAAACTGAACTAATACAAAGTTCCGTACCAATTTGTACTCTTTTGCCTTCTCCACACAGCCTTGCCGTGCTTCACTTCTCTTTTTACTTATCAAGAAAACGACACGCTGTTTTATCACATACTCCACGTCTCACACCAACACCACACTTCCTTATCCCAACGCGGAGGTTTCTACATACTTCCATAAAGAATTCAATAAAACAACACAACACGGTGTGTTTGTCTCACTGCATATGGCCAACCATGCACATACGAATATAACGATGAGATATTTTCGAAATGCCACGTGTATGTCACATCTCTCTTTTTGTTTTTTTAAGTCCGAATTGGATCGTGGCTAGGTTTGAGTCACGGTAGATTGTTTAGGCCAACGCTCTCGTTTACACATATATATAATCATCATCCTACACAATTTACTCGAACATAAACAATATTTCTTCTTCTGACTAAATAAATAGTATATAACATATTGTAGTTGCATTGTTTGTTATAAATTAGCATTTTGACGACCTTCACGAGCGTAACACTTAAGAGCAGTATCAATCCATTAGAAGCCCATCTGAAATACTAGCTAATTAAAGTCAGCTAAGATCAAAAGAACAAGAAGTTTATACAGTAGAACCTCTGTAAATTAATACTCGGTAAATTAATAATCTCTATAAATTAATAAATTTATCCGGTTCCAAATTGGGACTAGTGTAATTTTGGATACTATTTGATAATATAATAAAATAATATTTTTTTGAAACTCCTTTGTAAATATATGGTCCCATCAATAATATAAATTAATAATTATATAAAATTATCTAAATATATGTATATATCTACAAATTAATTTTTATTGGAGTTTATTTTTTAATATTTTTATTATATAAAAATCTTTGAGTGCTATCTTCAAAACATGATAATTGTTATTTTCATTGTAATTGATTTTATAAAAATATTAGTTATAAAGATTAAATCTTATTTTAAATATTTTTTACCAAATTAGGAAAGTCTCTCTATAAATTAATAATTATTAGTTTATCGATAAATTAAAATCTCTATAAATTAATAAAATTTCATGATACCGACTTTATTAATTTATAGAGGTTTTACTGTAGTAGTTAGACTTCCGCTTTATTATGGGCTTTAAGCTTCAGTCCATTAGAAGTTTGATGGGCCGAATGACTAAAAGTTAGGGGCCTCTATTTAAACAAAATATTTATTTACACAGTTAATATATGAAAATTACTTTGGTAAAAAGAAAAAAAGAGATGAACATAACTTACAGCTCATCTCATGCGAAACATTAGTTTTCACTCTGAAGAGAACACACTTCAGTTCAGTTAGTAGAAGACTTGCAGTTGTACTAAACTAGATTCAGTCGAAAGATATTAGCTTTTTCACTTTTAGTTTGCTTTTTCAGACAGCTTCGTGACAAAAAAAAAAAAAAAAAAAACTTGGAAAAACAATCAAAAATAATAATTTGTTCGATGAAAGTGAGTGAGAAGGAGTTTCGAACGTCGTTCATGCTAGTAATGTTCACCAAGTAGTATATAATTGATTAAGAGTTTGTTTTTTACTATGGTTAAAATCATCTTATAGTAAAACTTATAGTATGTTGTTTAGGAACTTATGTATGCTAAAAACGTAAGATATACATTTCTTAAAAAAAAGGTTCTTTAATTAGTTTTAAAAACCAGAGATGTACATGTATCTGAAAGTGCTCATTATTATTATCACGTTACGTTAGCTGATATTAAATTTTAGTAATTAATTTGTAATAGAAGTAGTAGTATTTTAGTGGTAACGGACAATGGCTCAGCTACTTGGCCATTAATTCCGTTGACCTTAAGAGATGGATATTTATGGATCTTTGTTTGACTAATAGAGATGGACAACACCTATTCTCCACCACCATATCCATAGGCACAACTTTCCAACTTTTTTAAATAGAAAATCTAAACTAGCCCAATGAAATTTGTAGCTTATTCAAAATTTGTGGATTTATGAATTATCAAAATTTCCAAAATTGTTTTAATTATGTAATAAAATTCGAAAAATGAATATTAAATCTTATATATATATATATATATATATATGTATAAAGCTGTGATAATAATAACAAAAAAAAATGAAACAATGCAGTTTGTTTTTGTGTTCAAGAAAGTCCATAAAAATGTTGTTAGATCTATCATATATGTATCTGGCTACTATATTTAAGTTTTAAAAATGACAGTGTTTGTGATACAATAGAATTAAATTTTGTTAAAAATGATACATGATTTTGTAAAAAAATAAAATAACTTGGTCTTTTTCGGCCTATTGATGATTACCTACGGTGACATGCAAGTCTTTATTGAAGAATGAAGTGTTTCCAGAACAAAACCGAGAGCTACAGAACAAAACTGTGAGTTGTGACCCTATATTTCTCCTGGTAAAGAACTTGGCTTAAAAGAGGAGACACGATTTCTATAGATTTGCTCCATCTGTTGTAAGTGAACCGCCAATGCTGGTTTTAATGTTAAAACAACACCGACGCAATATTTGGTGTACATGTTGGACTTGGAACATGAAGCCATGTTTCATTGGGTATATTCAGGTAGATTGGTAGTGGATAATGTATGGGTAAATAGTATGATGCACGGTAGCAAACCAGCACGTCACATGTCGCAAAATGAAGTAAACATACTTGATACCAAAATTTTACACGATTTGTGCGTTCAATACAAATCACTAAGGACATCTCCAACCCCACTCTATTTTAGAGTCAAATCTCTATTATAGAGCAACATTTGTTCCAACCCTACTCTATATTTTACTCTAAAATAGAAAAAATAATAGGATTACTCTATATATAGAGCAACTCTATTCTCACCTATATTTTTTTACACTAATTCTATTATAGAGGTGAAAATAGAGTAATACATTGGAGGAAAACAATGCTCTATTTTTTAGTTACTCTATTTTAGAGAAAAAATAGATAAATACAATGGAGATGGTCTAATTCGTTTGTTTTAACAAGAGTCGCTTTTAACTAATTCTTTTTGATTAAACATCATTTTGGTTTTTTTTTTTTTTAATAGTTATGCTAGAACTCGATTTGTGTGTGTCAACTTTGAGTAAAAACCATACTCCCTCTGTTTTATAATATATGATGTTTTAGAGGTTTTTGCTTGTTTCATAATATAAGATGTTTTCAATTTTTGAGTCAAATTTTAGATTACTTTTACATTTTCTTATTATTTATTCTATGTAGTCTTGTTTCTGATTGGTTCAACTTTTTAAAAGTAAACATTTCTTATTATGCGTGCTTTGGCTAAAACATCTTATACTCCCTCCGTTTCATAATATAGGATGTTTAGAGAAATATTTTTGTTTCATAATATAGGATGTTTCCAACTTTCTATGCAACTTTTAGATTAAATTTATATGTTCTATTATGCAGACTTGTTTATGATTGGTTTAACTTTTTAAAAGTAACTATTTCTTAATATGCGTGTTTCCACTAAAACATCCTATATTTTGAAACGGAGGGAGTATTTTGAAAGGGAAGGAGTGAATACTAAATTACTAATTTTATGTACCATTTCTATGTTATTGTATGTCTCCCAAGAGATGATATTGCCGCTTTATGATTTTGTTACATCAATTTTTTTAAACATTTAATACATAAATTTTAACAAGAAAACATTTAATTTATTCATATTCCAAGCAATTAAAAATACTAAAATGATAGTAATAGTCAATTTGTTTTTAGGAGTAACATTAAAAACATTTAATTTATTGTTTGTTAACAATTATAGCTTTTAATTCAGATGAGAATGTTCAAACTGCAAGGAGAATTTTAAAAAATAGAAAGAAAATTAATAATAGTTTGAACATTCAAAAAACAAAGATCTTGTTACCAAAATAAAAAGGAGCTTTCGATTTTGGAAAACAAAATCTAAAATATGGACCCTCGTGCAATGTTAATTACGCTAAAACAGGATGATTACGAAATATGCTAGTAGAAAAAAAGTAAAAAACGCTTGTCACTGATTCACTAAATAATGAAAGAAATTGACTAATTTCACAACAAATATTTGATTTTGTGTCTGTTTATGATGAAAAACCATCCAATAACATTTGTTTCTAATGCGAATTAAACCAATCACAAAATAGAATATCTACATTTACGGTAAAAAATAAAATAAAATAAAAAAACAGTGGCTGAGATATTTTACCCCTGCTTAATTTCTTAGATTTTCTTGGGTAAACACGAATCACTAATCCTTAGAAAATTAAAACTAAATAAACAAAAACCAAATCCCAAAAGGATTGGTTTATGTAATATCAATGGCAATTTCGTAGTTAAAGATAAAAAAGTAAATAATAAGGATATTGTTTTTTTGTTTATCTCTACCCTATAAATCTCATATATATATATATATATATATATTCTCTTCCCTCCGGTCAAATCTCGTCTTCTTGTTTGGTCTCTGTTTTTCACGCCGGAGAGAGAGAGAGAGAGAGAGAAGTGATAAAAAAGCTAGAAACTTTAGAAAACCCAATAATGGATCCGATCGAATCTGTCGAGTACAATGGCTTCGAGACCTCTAACGGTAACTCTCACGTCGACCATGGTTGGAAAAAGGTCGTGTACCCGAAACGTAACCGGAAGACAAAACCGGCGGATCAAGCCACAGCGGCGAACGGTGGCAAAACCGTTCAGAACGGAACCGGAGACAACGTGTTCCGTTCCCTTGAAGAGCAAGCTGAGGATCGAAGACGACGGATCCTAGCGGCGAAGATGGCTGCTGTTGATTCGGATGATGATGGTGTTGTTAGATCTAAACACCGATCTAATGGTTACGGCGATGATGGTAGTGATGATGATGATGATGAGATCGCTGCGGCGAGGAATGAGAGTCTTAAGGTTGAGGAAACTAAAAAGAAGAAGCCTAAGAAGGAGAAGAAGCCTAAAGTGTCTTTGCCTGAAGCTGCATCTAAGATCGATCCTTCAAATCTCGAAGCTTTCCTTATTGAAGCTACGGTATGTGCATGGATTTGTATAATTGAGGCTTCGATCTGAACTTGTGAATTGTGAATTGTGAGTTGTGATCTAAAGTTTCGATTTTTTATTTTCAGGAATCGTATGCGACTCAACCTGAGATTCAGCTAATGAGATTTGCTGATTACTTTGGGAGAGCACTCTCTGGTGTTTCATCTGTGCAGTTTCCATCGGTGAAAATGTTCAAGGAGTCTCCTTTGTCTAAGCTGATCGATGTGAGTGTTATATAATTGACAATGTTGAGGTTTTTTTTTGAATCCAAGTCTTAGGTTTAGGTTTTGATGAATCTGAGATCTTTGTTCTCTTTGTGTGTTAATAGGTTCCGTTAGTTCATATTCCGGAACCAGTTTACAAAACATCAGTTGATTGGATCAACCAACGTCCAATTGAGGCTCTTGGACACTTTGTGTTGTGGGCGTTTGATTGTATTCTCACAGATTTGGCAGCTCAACAAGGTGGTGCCAAAGGTGGGAAGAAGGGTGCACAACATGCTTCTTCCAAATCTCAGGTTTGTTTGCATTCCTTTTATTCGATATGAAGTTATTGACTTTGGATGAACTAACTCCATCTTGATATATTTGTGACGTTTAGGTTGCAATATTTGTTGCATTAGCAATGGTACTGCGTAGGAAACCTGATGCTTTGACTAATGTACTACCAACTTTGAGGGAGAATGCTAAGTATCAGGGACAGGACAAGCTTCCTGTTACAGTTTGGATGATGGCTCAGGTTCGTGTACTTTTTTGTAATTGATTGAGGACCAAGAGTGTGTTTCTTCGATTTTATTCTGAAATTTGGTAAATTTGTTAAATGTGGACAGGCTTCCCAAGCTGATCTATCTGTAGGCTTGTATTCATGGGCGCACAACTTGTTACCTGTAGTTGTTAATAAGAACTGCAACCCTCAGTCAAGGGATCTCATCCTGCAGTTGGTTGAGAAGTAAGAGTCAGACTTTTTCTTGTGATCTCGTTTGTTTTGATATATATAGTAAAATTAAAATCATCTAATCTTGGTTATGCAATTTTTCTATCAGAATGTTGACGAATCCAAAGGCTAGGACCATACTTGTTAATGGAGCTGTTAGGAAAGGAGAGCGATTGATTCCTCCTCCTTCATTTGAGATGTTGATGCGTCTTACATTCCCTGCTTCATCCGCAAGAGTAAAGGTAAGTAGTAGTACTACTGGAATTTATGGACCAAAACCTTGACGTGTTTGTTGATTCTGATCACAAGCATGATCCTTTGATGCACACAGGCTACAGAGAGGTTTGAGGCAATATATCCCTTGCTGAAAGAAGTGGCTCTTGCTGGTGCACCAGGAAGCAAGACAATGAAACAAGTGACACAACAGATATTCACTTTTGCTCTGAAGCTAGCTGGAGAAGGTATTATTTACAAACAAAGTCTTGAATCCCTGAGTTTCCTGCTTCCCCTCTGCCTCCTCTAGTAAGGTTCTAATGTTACTGTTGTCACAGGAAACCCTGTTTTAGCCAAGGAAGCTACAGCAGTTGCTATGTGGGCTGTGACAGAAAACGTTGATTGCTGCAAGCACTGGGACAATCTCTACAAGGAGAATCTGGAAGCTAGTGTTGCTGTTCTTAAAAAGCTTGTAGAAGAATGGAAAGAGCATTCGCTCAAACTATCATCATCACCGAGTGATAAGCTCACTCTCAACAGAACTATGAAGAGCTTCAGGCTAAAGGTAATGTCATCCACAATTTCCATTCAATTTCACCGTACATTATCATGTAAATTTCATCTCTGATATTGACCTTTGATGTTTTTAGAACGAGGAGGCCATCACTGAGGGAGGAGCCAATGATGCTCTTTACAAAGAAGCTGACAAGTCCTGCAAAGTGATATCGGGAAAACTCTCCCGTGGAAGTAGCTGCCTCAAAGGAACAGCCATTGCTGTTGTGATTCTAGCTGCAGGAGCAGCTGGTGCAGCTGTTCTATCCTCCAACCCGGAGGTTACAGCCGAGCTGAAGAACCTGGTGGAGTCATTCGAGCTGCACGAATACCTGAACAAATATACTGAGGTATTCACCTCAGCTTTGAAGAAGTAAGAGAAGAGAAACACAAAAATCTGAGGGACGATAAGTAGAGAGATAACTCTTACTATATCGTCGGTGTAGAGAATTCACTTAAAGTTAAAAGCCTTTTTACACTCCCAAGATACAAAATTTTGAAGATCTTGACCAGACTTTAGGGTTAAGGAGGTGTTGAATAATGAGGGTTTCCTTTTTTATAGTCACAAAGCTGGGATTTGGGAGTCTGTTCAAAGCTCGTAAGTTTGTAGAAGGTTGTTTTTAGACTGTTTAATTTGTGTCTGAGATAATTTATCTCTTCTTCTTTTTTCCCCCTGATGACAATAAAGTTATTTCTGTTGATTATATGTTTTGATTTGAATGTGTCTTGATCATAACTGTATGCACAAGTCATTACATTGTGTTCATGTGAATCCGGAGTATATACATACAGTCCCAAGATGTGAAACACAGACTTGTGAATCTATCTGTTAATCATGAATCAAGATCATAATCTTCTGGCTTTGCAAATGGGTATTTGAGGTAACCGTTCTTGATAGAAGAAGGGTCTGTTGGTACGTCCCAAGGATTCTTCATAGATGGATCTCTTGGGAACTTTCTGAAGTTGAGAAATGGTGCCCATATCAGTAGCCTGCAAAAGTTATAACAACTTGATAAGGACTAGAGAGATTTGAGATTAAAGGCATTGATGGAAATGAGTGTGTGACCTTTGCTTACCCGGGGAAGAACAAGAAGACGAACATGAACTGTAAATACATTTCGAAAAACTTTCTTCTGTACCATCTTACTCTCAGCCAGTTCATGATGATTGGCTAACACAAAACATAGTATACAAACCACCATTCAGAAACATGAATCCTCTATTTCTTTGAATATACAACAGTGTCTGTCTTCAAACTTACTGGCATTACAAGGAAGTACCATACTGATATGATTGCGATATCGAGCACGACACTGCTTAACTCCTGCTGGTTGTTGACTCCTGTTATTGCCAACGCCGGATGATCAATCTGAAAGAACAAAACTAAAGAACTTCAGTTACCCCCATTGTTTTCTCATTGTTTCAATCAGATGATTTAGGTCTCATATGTGTGTTGTTACCGTGGCAAGAACTGTCCCGAGTTGAGCTGCCAAGATTGTCTTCTTTGCTCCAAAGAAATCACCAGCCTTTGCTCTCATCTTGGCAACATTCTGTAGTAAGCACTTAAGTTAAAGAAGTACTCTTACATGAAGATTCTTGTTGATGACTCTACACTTAAGTTAAAGAAGTCTTACATGATGAAGAGCATCGTTGGCTTTGGAGTGAGATGAAATACAGAGAGTAGATTTCACACTGCGAGGCTTCAAGGAGAGAGATGACAAAGCATTCGGGGCACAGAGCCCAAGAGAGCCGCAACGGCTCATCTCTATGTTTCTGTCTGTTCTGTTTTTTTTTTTTTTGGGTTGTGAAGTTTCCTTATCTCTTGAGATTGGTTCTAAATTCTAATGGTAGAGAGTTAGTTCTAGGATGGCTTTCGTCTGAATCGTATTAATCCTACGTGTCATTTGGAGGTCCCATGTTGATTTTGGCATATAGTGGTTTTATCTACAAAAAATGAAAGAAAAACAACAAATCTCATTCCAAATTTTGTGATTGCATCTTCGTGTTTTATAATTATAATTTAGTAGTTCATGTTTTTGAAAGTTGTGGCACTTGATTACTTGAAAGTTAGTAAATTGATGTAAATCAGAGTAGAAAAAACCAAAGAAATATCAAGAATGGTGAAAATGTGACAGTGATCATTATCTAGGACTAGGAGGCTAAAAAAATGCTTTGAACCCACAAAGAAACACCATTTCGATATTCGATTATAATTCTTCTTCAGTAGAAAGCTATAGCTGAATAATGACTGAGCAAGTGAAGATAACTTGGAGAGTGATTTGCTTTGTTGTAGATAGTAAGGAAATGGGCCAATGATTTTATTTTGTTCAATTAAGGTGAGAAACTATTGAAACCTGATACGGATAAAGTTATTTCATTTCACAGTAGCTTGTTGTGAGATGTAGGTTGCTTGCTTATAAGCTATATTGACTAATCCTCACTCAGTACATAAAGAGAGACCTGATGGACTGGGGGGTGTGGTATGCTACAAATGCAGAACCTGAGAGTGAACCAGACAAAAACTGTCCCTAAATGTTTTTCACAGTTGGGACACAGACAGAGACATTCCAATGTCTCTTCTTGCAGGGATGTTGAAACGGGTAACAAGACATGAATCTCCCATGACACACAACATGCTTTGTTTCACTATTGCTTTATATTTACTACGTTTTTTAAAAAGATTTGCAAGATTCTATTCCTATGTAAAAAATGTGTTTTACGTTAAGAACCCTTAACGTTAGTCAGGGTAAAAATACAAAAGAACATCTTATATGATTTTACTCAAGATTATTCTATTTATTACAGAATTATATAATGGTTGTTTATACTTTTTAGTAAGGAATAAAAAAGAGGGGACAAAAGATCCCCCACCTCTCTTCAACAGCCCTCAATTCACCATCATTTCCCTCACCATTTTTACTCTTTCTACTCTTTTTTTTTTTTTTAATCTCTCTTCTTGATATGATTTATATATATATTTTTAATTCTTTCCTTTATATCTTTACTTTGTTGGAATACTTCTAGATATAAAAAAACATACCATGTATCTAATATATATTTATTATAAGACTCATCGCCTTAGATCTCTAATACGAATATTCATGTCTACATGATATATACTTCTAGAATTGGTCATATAGTATATATATATATATAGGCAAAAATGTCAAGGACAACCGGTTAAATTGATAACACGTAAGAGTTATCATATGACTTCTTACAAAATTAAACTCTAAATTTAAACTTGTAAACCTACAATCTTAAACTCTTTAACTTCCCATGTGGTAAATATTAGACCCACTTTTTTAAAAAAAGTATATGTGATGAGAACAAAAAACAAAAAAGATAAAAAACGTTCAAGATATATTTAAGTCACCTTGTTGCTGTTTTCTTCAGTACAATGTTAATCATTACTATTGTCTATTGTTTTACGAATTACTCTTAACAATGAACCCCTTCTTAGTTACAGATAAAGTGTTATATACCACAGCTTTTAAATATCATGGAAGTGACTAGCGAGTTATTCTAAGTTCTCACAATTTTTAGAATCCTAAGTGAGTTATCGAAATCATTTTCTTCTTTTCCGGGATTTTGGAGCGCCATTGGTGTTGAAAGTTAATCACATGTTAAAGGCTTAACCTAAAAGCTTAGGCTGCAAACCCCACCACCATTTTCTTTTCTTTTTTTTTTTGAATTTTAAAGTCTCAATATTGATTCAGCCGACGAATGTTAATCATTGAGGTCGCTTCTCCTTTCTTGTTTTCTATGATAAAATCAAATAAGTACATAGTATTATAAACTTCCATTTAAAATATATGTATTTGCTTAAGAGCGGTTCACATTATCTTCTGTTTTAATTCTACATCATCAACGAAAAGATCAAGAAATGATGTGAAAGTTTTAACTGTATTGATAATAGATGCATGCACATACCAATATTATAGCTTAGAAATCTGAAAACTACTAGTGTGATATGAATGTTCTCCAAACTAAACAAGATTTTGGAAAGATTCTATGTTATATAAATAAGTACTAGTAGATTATTAGGCAACAAAATAGTGAGGTGTGAGTGACCTGTCATTAAACTTTGTATATGAGCCACGCCCAACACCACATGGCCCTTTTCATTCACAAAAATTATTTTGTTGCTAAAACATAAATCAGAACTTACAAGATCCCTAATGCACAAGTTCCCAATATCACGTATGTAATCGAATATTTGATCTGGTTAATAATACCTTCCTATAAAATGTATTAAATTCTGACATATAAGTTTTTAGTGGATATATTGGCCCCTTTGAATACTAATTACTATGATACTTACATTACATTCGCTGATGATTATCTCTTCGACAACACGCGATTTATGTTTGATAAGGCCACGAGCTCAAAAAAAGGACATTATATATACATTAATTGTAATATGTGTCTTCGAAAAGGTCAAAATTTGTATGTCCATATGATGTCAAATGTGAACCATTCAGCTAACGAACAGAATAATATTATTATAACATTTCATCACAATGTTGAAATGTCCCGTCAGTATTTTTTATAAAATGGACGCGGTCTAATTAAATTTAAAATGAATTCGATTTTGATGTGAATTATAAAAATAGAAAGTGGCACATAATGTTAGACTGGTCCATATGAACTCTTGATTTTTTTCCCCAATCAAATTTTCTTTATTATAGTTGCTAATTTGGAATATCTATTACCTTCTCCACACTCCAAACACGTTACAAATGTAATTGTTAATGAATTATGTCTACTTTTAAAATTAGATACCGTCCAAGTTTTTATCAACCATGTTTAGCTCTTTGGTAAAACAACTTCAAAACCACTATTTCTTACATTCGATAAACAAAATGTAGGTAATCTTTCATTTTGGATTTTGGTATAAAGCTGTAACAATTAAGGTCTTGTCGTCTCTTTTGGTGATCCTTACGGGGCCTAGTTATATAACTTGGTCAAAAAAATGAAAGAAGTAAAGTGGTGTTTAATAAAAGGAAACTAAAGGAAAAATTGTTACCCACTTTTGAGTAACGATTTCAATTCATTGTAGTACTTGTACAAAAACATAATATGCATTATTTATTTATATCTGATACTTTTAGTTTCTATCAGTCAATATTACTTTATATCTAGAGTAATCAGACACATGTTTTCAACAATGAACAACTAAATATGTTCAACGAGATGTTATATTATTAGTTCATGTTTAAATTAATAAAAACTTCATTCATACCATACGCCATATCTAGACAAAATATGTGACTACTTACAAAAATAAAATATAGTAACCAAGCCAAACCTTTCACGAGTTATTATTATAGATTAGATTAGATAAAATTTGTTGGGTGTTTGAGAGAATAATAATTTGTATGCAAGTTTTGGTGTGTTAAAAGTGTGGGCCCTTTTATGCGCATGTGGGTCACAGGTTTGGGCCCATTCTCCAAAGTTAAAGACGGAGTGGCGGGTCATATAAACCACGTGGCCATTTTTTATTTAATTTTCTTACTTAAAAACTGTTTTTTCCTTTTTTTTGCTAAAATAATAAAACTTAAAAATAAAAATTCAACATTATGATTGCGTCACGAGCCATGTTTAATCAATAAAATCAGTATCTTAACAAAAGAAACAGTAAAATAAATCAGTAGCTTTCTGCTACACAAATCCCACCCCGCCTTTTATATATTTCAAAGTATTGATATGTTCTCATATTTTTATGTAAGTATTGGAAAGAAAAAAAAATTATGGCTTGAAAAAGAGTTTAAATTAGATGTCAACCGTATTTAATTTAATGATCTATTATAATCAATGTGTTTGTTCGTATAGAGTTCATCTTTTGTACAATATCCTTTTTATATAACCTTATGTTTTGAATTCTACATGAAAAACGTTCATGTATCATTTTTATAAGGATTAAAATATAAATATAATTGGTGGTAGGTCATATGAAATTCATGTTTGGTTATCAAATTGAAGATGAGCGATTATGGCATGTTATTAACAAACTATAATGAAGAGAAAATCATAATGGCATCTTATATTTGATGACTTTAATTGCATTTATCTTTGTGTTCGACAAATTTAAAACTAATATATACAGCATATTTGCAAAAACAATATAAAATTATCTTAAGATCTAATAATAAAGGAAAATAAAATATTTTTTAAAATCGTTATAGTCGGTACTCTTGCACCATTAGTAAAAAAAATCAGATATTCATTCTAGTGCTAATTTATTTTTAAATATAAATAAGAATAACTAATAGAAATGCTTTAAATTTTGAAACTGAATTAAAAATCGTATATTGATATCTTGGCCAAATATGTAATTAATAACATTTTTAATAGTATACTTATAATTTTTGAGGTAGCTACCCAAGTCTATTAGCTCTTATATGATATAATATTTTAAAATATCTCACATAAGTCATCTTTATTCATCTTTAAGCATTAACATGTGTAACCTAACATGTTATGAATAAAATCTACCCTTATAACAAAAAAAACAATTTTTATTTATTATTTAATTATAAAATAAAAATAATTTTATGCATAACATAACGATCAGTAAACCCACACAAATCCACATTGGCAAAGACAAATTAGTTTTCAAAAACAAAATAATATCTCTTGAATGTGAAGTCTTTGTATTTGGTTATTGTCAGTCGCAACATTTATCTCTTAGCAACATAGAGATGCAACGTTTAGAAACATTCATATGAACTTGAAGCAACTTGAACCAGTCATTGTATTGAAATTACAAATCAATAATATTTCGAGTTAAGAGAAAACAAAATAAAAAAACAATCTTTATTTGTTATTTAATTATAAAATAAAAATAATTTTATGCAATAACATAACGATTAGTAAACCCACATTGGCAAAGACAAATTATTAAAAAAAAAAAAACAAAATGAAAAAAGATAATAATCTTATTACGCCTACATAAAACTTGATCATTCAAATTTAACATGTACATACACCATGATCCATACGTCATAGAAACAGATCATATCCAAATATATTTTCATTTGATTTAGAACATACACCATATAACAACTGTCAAAATTTTAGACTATGGTTATACGTTTTTTTTTTTGGCAGCGATTGTAGTTTATATGTTGTAATGTCTACATGATATAAATTGTGCATCTTTAGTCATTTTCGGAATATATTTTTCCAGATAAGAAAAAGACATTTTATAAGTTATCCAAACTGAGTAATATACAATCACAAAAATGGTTATTTTAGATATCTATCCTTATAACATACATGACATTTTTGACATTAATCCTTTCACTTATCCATAAATTTTTTTTTTCCCTTAACTCTTAACATTTATTTTGAAACAAATATAAAAAAAATAAAAAATCAAATGTTAGTTGTCAAAAAATCAAAATTTTCAACTCAAAAATAAAATAATGAAAAAGTCTCGTGGTCGGTCTGATTTCTCCGGCTAACTTACTTATAAGCTGACAAGTCTTTCTCTCCTTCCTAACTTCGTCTCCCCAACACAACAACACTTTTTCTCTCCCATTCTCTCTCTCTCTCTCTCTCTCTCTCTCTCTCTGTAAATATCAGATTTTTTACAATTAAAAGCTTTATCGTCGTCCATGGCGGCTAACAGATTCGCGACTCTGATCCACCGGAAAACAAACAGAATCACTTTAATCCTCGTCTACGCTTTTCTCGAATGGTCACTAATCTTCTTCATTCTTCTCAACTCTCTCTTCTCTTATCTCATCCTCAGATTCGCTGATTACTTCGGTCTCAAACGTCCTTGTCTCTTCTGCTCTCGACTCGATCGTTTCTTCCATCCTTCCCGTAAATCTCCTTCCCCTAGAGATCTCCTCTGCGACGATCACGCTCTCGAGATTTCTAATTCACAACAACAACGGTTTCGTGGTGGTCATCACACTCATTCCAAACCTGTTGTTCAAGAAGAATCAAACGGTGGTTTCGTTGAAGAATCTCACAAGGATTTTTTGGTTGGTGGTAAGATAAGTTCGTCACTATGTGCTCCGATCGAGTCTGATTTGGGGATTGTAGATTATCCGATCGGAGATGAAGGCCAGGTTTACAATGGTCTTAAGTTTCCTCGATCCATCTTCGTACTCGAACAAGAAGATGATGATAAAAATACAGGATCCGTGAATTTGAATCATTCTGAAACAGAGGAGAAGATAGAAGAAGAAGAAGATGATGATATAGATGAGGAGTTCTCGTGCTATGTATCAAGTTACGACTGTAACAAAGAGGTTATTACAGTAGAAGAGAAGGTTGAAGAAGAAGAAGAAGAAGAAGAAGAAGATGGAAACAAAGTGGATCTGGCTGTAGAGGTCGAGACTTCAGAGTCTGCACCTAAGCAAAACCTTGAGTTCTATATCGATGAAGAAGACTGCCATTTGATTCCTGTTGAATTCTACAAACCTAGCGATGAAGTTCGTGAGATTTCCGATATTAACGGTGATTTTATTCTCGATTTCGGCGCTGAGCCTGAATTCACGGCGGAGGAGGAGGTGGAGAAGGAAGAGGTCATCATCACTGCTGCTAATGAATCCAAAGCTGAGGAGGAGGAAGAAGTAATAATCACGGCAGCTGATAAATCCAAAGCGGAGGATGCGGTGACGACGAATCTAGGTAACATTCTTTGCGTAGCTTTAAACTGAAGTTTCTAACAATCTTGCCGTGTATTTGTTTGATGAGTTTGGTGAGTATATATTTGCAGGTCCTTCAACAGATGATTCGCTCCAAATGCATAACGACGACGACGACAACGACAACGAAACAGAAACAGATGCGGAGGTTTCTATAGGTACAGAGATTCCTGATCACGAGCAACTCGGAGATGTTACATCCCAACAACAACTCAATCCTAACGACGACGTTGACAATGATCATGGTAACTAATTTATACATACACAAACCTACGTTTTTGCATATGGTGTGTTCTGTTTTTGATTTGAGCGTTTCTTTTAGATGAAACAGAGGAGGAGGATACATTAGAGTTCAGAACAATAACAAACATCAATGAGGAACGGTTTCGAGAAACTCCTCCTTTATTGGAAAGATCGCATAGTCTACATAATGCTATGTTTCACTTAGAGCGAAGAACAGAATCGGTTGATGGTATTGAATGTTCTGAAGGAGGAGTTGTACTCACCGTGGACAAGTTGAAGTTAGAGTTACAAGAAGAGAGGAAAGCACTTACTGCTTTATACGAAGAGCTGGAGGAAGAGAGGAACGCGTCTGCAATTGCTGCCAATGAAACAATGGCGATGATCAACAGGTTGCATGAGGAGAAATCCGCGATGCAGATGGAAGCGTTGCAGTATCAGAGAATGATGGAGGAACAAGCTGAGTTCGATCAAGAAGCGTTGCAGTTGTTGAATGAGCTCATGGTGAATAGAGAGAAAGAGAACGCTGAGCTGGAGAAAGAGCTTGAAGTGTATAGAAAGAGATTGGAGGAGTTTGAAGCTAAAGAGAAGATGGGGATGTTGAGGAGGAGAATGAGAGATTCCTCTGTTGATTCGTATAGAAACAATGGGGAGTCTGATGAGAACAACAACAACGGTGAGGTACATCATGATCATAAGAACGTTGAAGGGGTTTCAGATTGGAAATATAGTGATAGTGAGATGGAGAATACACCGGTTGATGATGTTGTGCTTCGTCTTGATGAGTGTTTAGATGATTACGAAGGAGAGAGGCTTTCGATTCTAGGGAGATTGAAGTTTCTTGAAGAGAAACTCACTGATCTTAATAACGAAGAGGACGGGGAGGAAGTTAAAACGTTTGAGAATGGGAATGGGCATTTTCATGGTAAGGAAACAAACGGGAAACACAGAGTCATCAAGTCAAAGAGACTACTTCCTCTGTTTGATGCTGTCGATGGAGAGCTGCAGGAGAACGGGTTAGGTAACGGAAACCATCATGAAAACGGGATCGATGAATCGGAGAGTGGCGAGAATGTGACGATAGAAGAAGACGTGGATGAGCTTTACAAGAGACTTGAAGCTTTAGAGGCAGATAGAGAGTTCTTGAGACATTGTGTTGGTTCATTGAAAAAAGGTGACAAAGGTGTACATCTCCTCCATGAGATTCTTCAACATCTACGTGATCTGAGAAACATCGATCTTAATCGTGTTAAAGAGAACGGAGACATGAGTTTTTGAGTTTGAGTTTGAGTTTTGGGTTTGAAATTCACTCTTTGCATGGTGACAATGTGACATAATGAACAAAAACAATCATACAGGTATGTAACCTATCTCTGTTGACTAAAGAATATGTTTTATTTCATGTCCGTGATCACACTTTAAAAGATTCAAATTTGTTTGTTTGTAATAAGGTGGGAAAGTGACAGTGTTGCGTGGGATGGAAGAAACAACAAGGCTCTAGATGAAGAAGAAAACGCCAGAAAAAAAAAAGTCTCAGATAAAGTATTTTTAAGTATATACTTTGAGGAAAAAGTGTCAGATCAGAATGTTCGTCTCTCTTCGTGTTTTTTACTAAAAATTTTTGGTTTTATTTTTTATATATTGAAGTGTGTCAGTGTAAATTTCACTTTTTATTTTTTTATAATTTGGGGAGTGGTCTTTATGAGTGGTGGGTGGTATAATAGAAAAAGGTAGAATGATGAGAGTATGTGTGTGTAGTGTAGTGTAGTTAAGTAGTAAGGTGAGATATTGGTATAAAAAAATGCCAAATGCAAAGCTGTCAGTTTCTTTGGATGTTTGTGGCAGAGCTGGAATGATTTCAGCAAAGATGCCAACTCCAATGTGTACATATGTTTCTTTCTTTTTTTTTGGACTTTTCACAACATTTTTCGGGGGAGAGTTTAGAATTATTGCGTTTAGGTGGGGTAAGGAACCACTTCATTTGTAATCTTGTCTTCTTCTTTGGTTGAATGTAACTTGGTAGCTACTATTACGCTTTGCAATCACTCAGAGGAGAAAGACGAGTTCTTTGTCTTCTTTTGTTACTTTCAAATTTGGTCGTATGTTAAGTATGCTTTTGTGTCTCATATAGAGATTTTCACCAAAGAAAAGATTGTCATGGGTTCACCTGAAGGTTCTACTTTCAAGTTATGTTGAGTTTGGAACTGATTTGGTTACAAGCAACGAATATATTGGTTGGTACTTAGTACAAAACCAACTAACTTCATATAAATTTTAAGACGTTGGCTTTAAACAAAAAAACAAGTACGAAGTTTTAATAAGAATTGATATCCTTCATATATCAATTCAATATATGATTGTTTATATTTTCACTTTCATCAAAAAAGAAATTAAAAAATTGAATCAGAATCCTAAACGTTCTAAAACTTTATGTATCAATATACTACTACTGTATGTGGTTTTACATGACAACTAGCTAGCTTTTAGCTAGCTAGCTAACCCAAATCATGTGACAGTTAAGAGATTCACAAAGGTTTGCTCATATTATCACCAAAAAGTTAGTTGCTTTTAAGTTTTAATATACTCCCTCTGTCTCATAAAGATTGAAGTTTAGTATTTTACACACATATTAAGACATAGAGAATATATGATTATTTTTTCTAATACTTTTCTAATACTTTCTCACTTTTCCATTTTCCCACTTTTACATTCCATAAACTTTACAACATCAGTAATCATTAAAACAAAAATTTATTAAAAATATTCAAAACATCAATCTTTGTGAGACAAAGAAAATTCCCCAAAACTTCAATCTTTGTGAGACAGAGGGAGTATATGTTATGAACTGAAGCCGGAGCCTTTATAGTGGGTGAAGAAGAAAGTATATACTCCCTCTGTCTCACAAAGATTGATATTTTGGGATATATTTTTGTCCCACAAAGATTGATGTTTTGCAAACTTCAAGAAGTAATCATTTAAAATATTAAAAATTTTGAATTATTATTGGTTTATATTTTCTCTCTCTACCAAAAAGTAATTATAAATTAATTAACAAATAAAAACTAAAAATTTTCTTAATATGTGTGAAAGTCTCAAAACATCAATCTTCATGAGACAGAGGGAGTACTATATACTATACTAGTAATGGATCCGCGCTACGCGCGGTAGTTGGATTAAAGTGTATTATCAGTGTTGTTGCATATACTATTATGTTGGTATTGTATATTTATTTTATACTTTCGTTTTTTTTGTTAGATTTTGGTTCCATTGAAATCCTCTCTGTATTGATAGCAATGATTCCTTTTTTTTTTTGTTTTTCTTTTAAAAAACAATCAAATAAAGAAATTTAATACTAACAAAATTAAGAAACTCAATACAATCATAAATTACATATGTTTAAAATCGGTTCACCAAAAGAGAAGATCGAGAACCTAAAAATGATAAGAGAAGATCTATTACAATAAATTGACCTAAAGAGTTAAAAAAATATAAACCTGGTACATGAGATTTCTATTGAACAAAGAAGGAAACTATAAGATTTGTAGAGTCAAAACCTGAAAAGGAGAAGAGAAGCAAAAGGGAAATGAGGAAATCGTAAGAGTTGGAACAGTCAAGAAACGTATTACCCTTTTTTCCTTTGGCAGAGATTGTGAAAAAACGAACTAAACCTTTTGGATCTGGCACACAAGCGTCGAAGATTAAAAACCTGATGGAAAATAATAGAATTTAAATTTTTCGACATGTTATAAAATAAGAGAAGAAGGGTTAGGTAAGTGTTGATTTTCGACCATTAGATTGCATCTAATCAACGGTAGATATGTAAAATTTGGTGACTCATAGCTTAATGAATTAGCCAATGATAATTACAGAATTGCAATGTTGTTTTTTTTTTTGAGAAGATTGTTTTATATATGTTGTTAATATTTTGGTTGTTTTGAGCTTCGCTGGCTTGTGGTTGTTTTAAATATAATATAGTATGATGTAAGAAGTAATATATAATATATGAATTTGGAAGATGAAGCATTGAATCTGAAAACCAAAGAACCGGATTATTTAAGCTATTTTTTTGAATATTAATTGTACCATTGTTCATAAACTGTTTGCTATTTTAAATCCAACTGATTTCTCTCTTGATCCCGTATCAACGGATTTCTTTGCTTCATTCGATTAGTTATTATCTGAGGCATTTGTTTTGGATTTTGATGTGCTTATTATTTTTTTGGTTTTTGTATTTGATTTTGGTTGCTTATGTTGTTTTGTTTGATATTTGTAATACAGATATGTTTTGCGTTAAGTATAATTTATTTTCCTTTTTAAAAATAAAATATTAAAATAGGATTATTTGTATAACAAATTGCTCAATATGAAAATTAGTTATACTAAAGTCTAGAAAAATTCGAATGAGTTGGTATTTTGTCAAAATATGTAAATTGTTTTTTTTTTGGTTAAAACTAAATTAAATTTTAATGTGGGTATATGTATAATTTGACTAATTACAGTTAGTATTGTGTCGAAACTGTTTTTATTCAAAAATGTGTAAGAATTTTATTTTTTTTCTACCGTATATATGCATGTTGCTTTCTTTTTCTCCCAGGATCTTTTCAGCAACAGACCTTCATAGTGTACATGCTTTACTTTTATCCTTTTGAAAAAATTGCATTTCAGTAGAATAAACTGTTATTGAGCTGTGTTATAGTGCCGTATGTGTTATGTTTTATTAAATCTAAATTGCTATATGTATAGAATAAAATTATACATGTTTGAAATAAAATTACTTATTTTACTTTGATGGCAAGACGTTACATTTAAAACAGGTGAAGAATGCACAAGAAAGCAGGTGAAGAAGATATCGCTTTGCCTTGTACGATCTACAGAATCATGGCGGGGATGAACAATCTTGTCCTGTGGGAATCGATTTCGGTTCAGTGTGCCGATTACGTTAAGAACAACGTCATGGGTCAAAGCTACGCCACGGCTGTGTAGAGAGTCTCTGACGAAGCTTTGATCTTTGCCAAGACCGTGAAATTCTCCAGCAACTGCAAAGATATTTGGGTTCTTGATATCGAGGAGACCTTTTTGTCTGCATAAGATTGAGCTTTTGTTTCCGCGATCTAGATGTCGGTAGATATATGTTCAATCTTCGAAATACCATGGATTGGTGCAATATAGTTGGTGTCTTTTTTCTGTTTCCCCTTTAGCCTGCTTGTTAATGGACGAAAATATGGTTAAGGGACATGTTGAAGTTAGTGTGAATTAGTATTTTAAAACGTTACAGGATAAAACATATCACTACCTATCGGCAAACTGAGCAGTTGTTGTGAAGTCTAAATCTGAATAAAATTTGGTCCCAGAAGTAGCATTGAGGTAAAGTTCACCTGGTGAATAGCTTATCGTTAGTGGACATCCTAGTTTAAGATGCAGTAAAGGAAACAGTCTGAATTGTTGTGGGGATTTTAAATATCACATACCTCCAAATAACTTTGGGTTGACATTAGTAGCCAACAATATGTTAGCCCCGCCTTCTTTTTCCCTCAAAACCTTCTCAAGTGAAGTTGCTTGATCGTCAAAAGCAATGAGACGAACTTTCTCCCCGCTTCCAAACAAAAAATACAAGTGTAAAAGCAATAAAAAGGGTTAATATAAGAACTGTATTCAGCGTACACGGAAGTAGGTGTAAGTCAGAGAGGGTCAAACCTTTCAAGGGACAGGACTACTAACATCCTCTCCAAGGTCTCTGTGATTCCATTTCTATATGCCATGCTTGAACATACTTGGCCCATGACATCTAATGAGGGAGCAGAGAGGGAAAGTTAAGACGCAACCATGAGGGGGGACAATTGGTTAACTTGACAAAACAACAGAAGTGATTTTTGGTCTACAAAGGAAATTGAAGACGCTCACTCTTAATATTGTCTACATTTTTTTAGGTTGACCCATCTAAAAGCAGCGAGCTCACAGACTATCGATTATGGAACTGAGCTTCAAGAGATCTAATTAATATTGGAAGCAGGAAACATTGAAAGGTTTAAAAATAAGACAGACTTGGAAGATCAGTATTGGTGTTGGCAAGAGAAATCAACTGCTCATGAGTACGGAACCTGAAAAACTCTTTTGGGAAAATCCCAAAAGACTCATCAAATTTTTCAAAAACAGTAGTTGATATGAAACATATTGAAGTAAGCTTGAAACATGAGTTGCTTATGATGACTTCAAAGTCTAACATAATATATAGGCCCCCATCACGCAGCGAGTCTTAAAATTTTGCAAGGTGGGTAACATTGATCGAACCTTGGATGACACAACTCTAGAGGAAAAACACACAAATTAGATAACTATTCCTTAATCGAGGGAGTGGTAAATGAAATAGAGATGGAAGAAACCTTTTCGTCTATTGAAAACGATATTGATAAAAGGGTTTATTTTGGCCGTGTAATATCATATGCATAGTACTGTAGTACTTAGTACGCTGAATGATAACAGATGTGTAGGCTTAGGTTAACTCCTATAAAAAGTATGAATTACTCCTTAAATTAAATTTTTGTTTGTAACGATTAAAGTAGATGATACAGTGTTTGTTTGAAAACCATTTAAATGGATAATATTGAATCACAGTACTAATCTATTACAACGCCACGACAAAATGTTTACTGATTTTCTTTTTATATCGACTATTATAGATTGATTATGTTAAATTGCTAATACGCAACCAATTTATCTGTTACACATGTTTCTGTTGCCAAATCATAGTCATCTGTTTTGAAAAATTTATGGATTTAGCAACAAAGTAGCGACAATTTTTTCAGGTCTTTTTTATCCGCCACAATTTCTTTCCAAGTTTTTATCATTGACATGGACAATTTATAGTCTTATCATTGGTTATATATACAACATTTTTTGTGTGTGTGTAATATATATCTATAAAGCATAAAAATAACTTTTGGAATTGCAGTTTCTTAACCAATCCACTATTTAAAAAAAAAAATCTAGATCCACACTTTGTACGTTTTTTTCCAGTTAATTTATTTTGTTGCCAGTCTTAATTTATGTTATCATTGTATTCCATATCGGTATTGTGTTATTGTGAAGTGTGAATCGTTGCCACTTGCCAAAACCGTAGCCATAAAGTGACAATATTGTTTCAACTATACTCGATTAGTGAACTTCCCGACTATGACGCAACGATCCCTTTCATTTATTGGACGTTTGACTAATTTAACTGTTTGACTTGGACGTTTGAGTCAAACATAAAAGTAAGCCAAAACCGAGTTTTGAGGAAGATCGCATATGGCTAAGGCTAACTTATGGATCTATACCTCCTCCATATAAGCCCACTTCTAATAAGTTCGACTTCTTTTTGTTAGCAATATATTTTAGTTTTGCCAACTCCAAATTTTACTAATTATTCATTATACATGTTCGACTTTAATTTTTAAAAAAATCTGAATTGATAAACAATTTGTTATTATATCTTATTGCTTATGTTCTTCAGATGCTGCATCAGTATTCCAGACTACATCCTTTAATCTAGATGAGAAGTTTTTGTAGAACTGCAAAAAATAATTTCAAACATAAACCAATTACTCGAGGTGTTAACCGGATCTGAACCGGATAAAGATTGAACTGAAACATTTACCTTGTGAAACTCAAGGGTATCACCGCCGGTTTTCCTAAGCTCTACCACATGCAACGATGGCGCAACTTCAAACACCTATTAAATCGATGACCAAACCAAAACAGTTAGATAAACAACAGTATTCACCAAACCGGAGTGTTGTTATCACGAAACCCTATCTTTCTTCTTACCTCTGTAGCTACGGAGAGCTGACCTTTACGACCACTTTTGTCTCCTTTTATTTTTATCTGCGATTTTATCAAACAAATGTTTTATAATGTTGGAGCTACAAAGACATAATTTGACACAGACAAAATAAAGAAGACGAACAAACAAACCTTGTAGTTGTCTTTACGGACATTGAAGCCTAATGGCTTTGCTGTTTCTTCCATTTTCGACATTATCTCACTCGCAGATCGTTGAGATGTAAACCGCGTCTCTCTCTTCACAAGTTGCTGCAACACCAATAAAAGAACAGCTTTAGTTAGACTACCCCATATATGCATATGATAATATTAGACAATCGAAACAAATAGTAAGTAGAAAAAGAGTTCGTATGGCTTGCTTCTCAAACAAGTTTTCAAGACTGAACTCTCTTGAGCTAGAGATAAGTTCGAAAGCGTTCATAGATACCGGTTTCTCCTTCTTCTCTGTCACAAGACATTCCTATAGTAACAACACATGCACAGCAGAGTAGCATTAGTTGCTTTACTGTAAATGAACTACAAAGAATATTGGGAAAATGGCACGGATGGTTTTTTTTTACCTTGGAGTTACTGAAAGCAGCATCAACATCATCTATGGTGATGTCCTCATCATCTTGATCAAATGATGGCGGCTTGTATCCTTGCTTGAACCATTCATCTTCTAGTAACTCTGCAATACTTATTCTCTGCAATATAGACAGAAAAAAAGAAGTATTGTTAAGCTCTTCCACATTTTAGACCATTTGATCTTATGGTTGACACATCTCAAGTTATGCATTCATGTAAGAGGTGCTTACGGTTACAGGGCTGGGTTCGAGAATACGCTTAATGACTCTCTTGGCACCTGGAGAGAACCATGGTGGGCAGCTAAACTCAGCCTTGCATATCTGAAGTACACCAAAGATGAGATTAAGAAAGTACTGAGGAAAAGTAAGTAAGAAGAAGCAGAGGAAGAGAAAACTTACACGTTTGTACAATGTCATGAGATTAGGCTCATCAAAAGGCAAGTAACCAGCCATGAGCACATATAGAATTACACCACAAGACCAGATATCTGCTGCTGCTCCGTCATAGCCTTTGTCCGACAAAACCTGCCCGCAAGTTAAACAAATATGCCCTCGAAATTAGAGCCTATATATGATTCTATCTTTGGAGCGCATACAGAACACTTTATATGCTTTGCATCCTCCCTATAATCTGTTGGTGTAGGCGTCCGGCCTTCAGATTAGCGAATGAAAGAACATTAGAATCCATAATAGATAATAGAAATTTCAGATATTGGAGGAATTGTAAAAAGAATGAAATTGGAGAAGATGGCGTTATATAGGAATTGAAATACCAGAAATTGAATGACAAGTAGTGGGACTACTATTGATAGAGAAAACATTAAAGGAATGATTAAGCGGAACACAAAATTGAATGAGAAGTAGTGGGACTACTATTGAAAGAGAAAGCATTGAAGGACAGATTAGGCGGTTTCAGAGGTAAACCAAACGATAACGATAGAAGGGAGGAAACATGAAGACGAGGCGGTTGAGATCGCACAGCAGAAGACGGTGGAGAAGACATTCGTGCAGAAAGGGTTTATTTGGAGAACAAAGCAAATGGATAATGATATTTGGGCCCTGAGAGAAAATATGAACTGGGCTTGGAAACACAGAAGAAAGAAATAATCGAGAACGAAAATGGGCTAACTCGATTTGTTAAGGCCTTATTACACACATTGGTATGCTGAGGTGGCAGCACAAGGAATGAGCAAAGTCTACTTTATATATATAGATACTATGTACTTAAATTTCTAAAAATAATGGAGATCGAGAATTGTGACTTTCGGCGATCCTCTTAAAAGTTCCAGACGCTCATGTCATGTGCACTTAATTATGCGTCCAACCTTCCTAGATATACGTTTATCTATTTAAATCTCTACGTTTTACTGGTGCATGCCTACGATTCTGTGTCCACATATAATGTATATGTTCCATACTTCCATTACATGTTTGGTCAAATATATAGTTGCATAACTAAATGCATGATGTAACGAACTCGAGCTATACAATGATTTAAAATATGTGAAAGTGTAGTTAGTCTCTTAAGTCATTAACAATACTAAAATTAACATTCCATAACTTTTTTGGTGCTATACAGATTTGAACGAGAAAAGATATTAAAAGAAAACATTTACTCTTTTAAGTGTACCAAGAGAAACCAATAAAGCTTAAATAAAGTCCATACGTTTCATTATCAAAAAAAAAAAAAAGGGTCCAAATGGTTTCAACCTGGATTCCTGATTGTGCATAATAGTATTATCAATGACTTGACCCATCATCAGGTGTAGTACATACGGCCTGGTATAATGGGCTTAAACGGATGCATTAAACCAAAGTGCTAGACCGATAACATGGTTGAGAAAGATCAAACTCAAATAAGACGTTTATCTATTTTTGGGATACCTAAACATAAGCTAAATAAATTATTGTGAATGGTTTTTGTTTAATCGAGATTTGTCACTTTCGAGTTTCGGCGATCCTCCTAAAGTTCAGACTCTCATGTGCACTTAATTATGCGTCCAACCTTCCTCTACGCTTCTCTAATTTAGTCTTCTCGTAATTTTTTTTACATGCCTACGATTTTATTATGTCCACATATTATAACTGTTCCACTGCATTATTTGTCAAAAGCTGCATAGTCCCAAACCGCATAAATTTACATACTTTGTTCATTATACTGAAGATGGCTTTTGTTTTAGTTTGTTTTTTTTTTTAAGCTTTCGTCTTTTGTAAATTCATCATCTTCGTCCTCCTCCTCCTGATGTTTGTTTGTGATGTGATATGAATCTATGATGAGTGAGAGGTCCTCTGTTTCTGTTTCTCTGTTGTTGTAATGTATATATTTGTTGGCATTATGGACGGATTTGAATAAATAAATAACTAAATAATCTGAGATGAAATTTGAAATTTGATGATGGTTTGACCATACCAAACATATACCGAATGTTTCGGTTTATAATTTAATTATTAAGTTTGAACCAAGAGTGATTTAGTCAAATTGAAATAAAATTATATTTATGTGTTTGTATTTAGGGCCTTATATATGTAGCTGTTCAACTAGTTAGATTTAGTCAATTTAGCAAAGTAGAATCCACCGTACCATTATTATGAGCACTTAATTATGATGTGTGACATTTTAACAAACGAATCGAATCGATTATTCAAAGTAAGACGTACGTCTCCAACACAGCCACAACACGTTATAAAAGTTGTATTTTCACGGATTTATGGCTTCACTAGATTAAGGAACTTCGTAATGTTTTCCATCTTTTGGTTCTTTATATGTAGCAGCGATGCGAACATGTGGTTTTATAGTTTATACCTTGGGGGGTGTCTAATGAAAAATGCATAAAAAGCTGTTACTAGTTGGCTAGTGCTGTTTTAATTTTCCCCTAATAATAAAGATGCTGCTATTAATAAAAGGCTAGCTACAAAAAAATGTGAGGTGCTTGAAGGAAAATATAATGATACCACATCTTTGAAAACGATAGAATTGTGAGGAAACACGAGGAGAGTAAGGGTTGATCATAACAAAAAAAGAAAAGAAAAAAAAACACGAGGAGAGTGGACGAGACCATATATATATATATTTCCATGATTATGGAACTGCACTGCGGCTTCATGCTTCATGCTTACTTTAATTTGTGCAATTCCTTGACGAGAAAGAAATAACCATGCATATATATTCATATGTAATCAACACTTAAGTTTAGTACTCATTTCTTACTAACCCCTTGAGTCCTTGACTAAATGAGGGTTTTTTGTAAAAAAAAAAAAAAAAATTAAGACACTGTATATTTTGGTATTAGATTCAATGTACACTGTCTATTCTTAATTAGTTACCATATATGGACCATTAGATTGAATGATATATTTATGGCTACTGAATGAGAGACGTATCTGTAATTCAAGAATTATAAATTGTCTTTGTGGTATGTAACCACACAGTTTGGATTGGCTAGTGCGTTGGAGACTTTATGTGGGCAAGCTCATGGAGCTAAACAATTCGAGAAGCTTGGAGTCCATACTTCCACAGGGATCTTCTCTTTGTATATTGTGTGTATTCCTTTGTCTGTGCTATGGATTTACATGGATGATATACTCACGTTTACTGGAAAAGATCCTCTGCTTGCTCAAGAAGCTGGAAAATTTGCAACTAGGCTCATACCCGCACTCTTTGGTTACGCTACTTTGCAGTCACTTGTTCGGTTTTACCAAGCGCAGAGTCTGATTTTGCATATGATTATGAGCTCAATCTCTGCTCTTAATTTGTGTCCATGTTGTCCTCTGCTGGACCTTGGTCTTTAAGTTTGGGCTTGGAAGCCTCGGTGCAGCTATTGCGGTCGGGGTTTCTTACCGGTTTAACGTGACTGTGCTTGTATTATACATGAAGTTTTCCTCCAGCTGTAGTAGCACTCGTGCACCCATCTCCATGAGTGTGTTTAAAGGAATGGGAGAGTTTTTCCGGTTTGGAATCCCATCTGTCTCTATGATTTGGTAATATAAACTTCTCCTCATAACCAGTGCATGCTTGTTATTAAAAAATGTTAAAAATGATATATATATATTAGATGGTTACCTATACGATATGTAGATGATATCTATTTTTAATTGTTTATATATTTATATTATTTTGTGACTATGATAAATTCATATATATATATATATATAAATTATTTGATTGTTTGATACATTTTGTGTATAGTTTACATTAAATTCTATATAAATATAAATTGTAGGTGTGATTGTAAAAATATGGCAGAAATTAGTTATTTTTTTAGCAAAAAATAAGCAAAACATATGTAAAATATGAACAAAACATAAATAAAATATTTTTACGTATGTGTTTTTATAACATATAAAATAGACTCTCAAATATCATACCATCTATTTTTCATTGTCACATTAACATTTTGTTAGTTCATTAAAAATATATTGTCGTATAAAAATTTTAAACAAGTTTTCAATTTTCATATAGTTTTTTTATTTTACTTTCAAACATCTAATACATTATATAATGCTCTATTAATACAAATAAAAGATTAAGAAATATGAAATAAGAAGAATTAATATTGTTCATAAGAAATATGTAGAAAAGTTCTTTCTGAGCATAGATAATCACCGTTGATTTATCTGTGTTTCTATATATAGTTTTTTTTATTTAACGAACCAAACCAATTAGTTTTGATTAATTGTATCTGTACACTCTTTTTAGAAGATATTCAAAAACCTTACTCTTTTTAGTAAGTACCAAGAGCATCGATAAAAACCTAATTAGGTCCAATATATAAATTAATTGACATGGTGTTAGTATATACGGCCTGATTAAATGGGCTTAACGGATGCAAAAACTCGACCTGACAATTCAAAGAAGCCAAACATACTACTGTTTACGTTGATTTGACGATGAATTTAGAATATGACATTTGGATTTGGTATATTTTACCATCATATTCGACAAAAAAAGCATGCATGTGCGTTGAAAAACACACACACACACACACAAATTAACAAATAAGCGTGTGCCCGATTTGGTTTGATACCGTACCGTACGACTCTTTCAAAGTTTCTTAAATTGTTTATAAGTAGCATTTAGATATGCTAAATCCAACGCGGCGTTTAAACCATGAAAAAGGAAAATTAGTTTTGGTTGAAAACTTCGGCGAAATTGACGTTTTAGTTTTATTTTATGGCATAGCAAAACTGTAAAAAGTCTCAATTCCCACGTACCATTTCGATTGTATAAAGATCCAATGATTCTACTATTTTCTAAATCATCAGTTGTTCTCGAACCTCCGACCGAGTAAAATTGAGTTTATATAGTATTATTTTTATCTAAGTATCTTTTCATTGTGAGTTTCTAAAAAGTCTTCCAAATGATAGTCTATTGTTGTTCACATAGATTGTGTGACCTCTTTCTGATCATGCTGGCTACTAAGAATTTAAACATTCCAGCGAAAAACAAAGAAGATCATTCTAAAATCACTAAACCAAAGTTCTCTAGACCGATGACATAATTGAACTGCTAAAAACTTACGCAGAAAAGACCAAAAATAAAATAAAATCAAAGACGTTTCCCTTTAATTTTTTTGTGATACTAAAACTTGAAACTAATTACTATCTGTAATATGAGTTTCACATTTGTTAACATTGGTTTGTGGCAGCGTAGACAGAGAGATCTAATAGTATAAATTACATCGTAAATTGTAAGTAGTATTTAATGGTTTCATTGACATTTGTTACAACTTCTTTTCGGTGCATAGCGATACTAGAAAGAAAAAGACCTCTAAAAGAGTTGTTTGTTTGGTTTTCTCTTTTTTTGTTTCATTGACCCAATTAATTTTCAATATAGAGGAACACACCGATTACAAACCTAGACTGACTGCAAGACAGCTGAGCGATACTGTCCACCGTCTATATTACATCCAAAAATTAGAAACATTGAACTTCATTCATATTTAACCTTAAGAAAATAATAGTATATAGTACTTTTGTCCAGGAAGAGAAGACTACCTACAATTTTTGTAACCAGAAACTAATTATAGTTTTAGATATACGATACAAATTTTTGGTAATCAGTGAAAGGTTTTTGGCTAACCAAAAAAAAAAAAAAAAAAAAAAAGAAAGAGTTGGTAGGAGGACTCGTGTCTAAAATTACAAAATAAATAAATAAGTCAAGAAGAGAGAGGGGTGAAGGGGGACCAAAGCTTGACGGAACGAACCAAGTCAAGAGAACGCGTCTTGGATCTGCACTTGCACTTCCTTCACCTTTCATGAAAGGTTACTTTATCAACCTTTTCCCATTAACGTCATCTTTAGTGATGTCACATCACATATCATCTTTTGTTTTTGTTCCCGGTGATCTCTCATACGTATAAGATTTGATTTTTTGGTCACCATCTATATATATATTAGAAACAGTGAAACATTACAATAAATGCATGCTCCAACCATATCACCCACCACGTAGCGTGAAGAAAAGTCTATGGATATGATTAGAATCTATCTATATGATTAAGATGCATCCATTCTGATTTTAAGGTTCTTGCGAATCAAAAATATTCTGCGAGCTTTGGTTTGTGGAGAGATCTTAAAAGTTAAACCTAGGCCGCTTTAGTTGTGCAATGATGCTATGTGTACGTATTCGAAATACAATGGTTAAAAATTGGCATCGGTGCTACAAATACGATTCTCATATTTTCAATATTTTTTGAATTTGTTCACGTTTAACTTTAGATTTATATATTAACAGTATTCTATTTTTGTCTGGAGATATCTATTTACTTGTACATAAATCTTAATTTTTAAATGAAAAAGCCTTAACCTTAGAATTACGTTATGCTTAAGGTTTAACCAAAAAAAAATATGATTAGTTGTTTACCAAAAGTTTTTTTTTTCATTTAGTTTGGCTTAACCTGATAATGATATTGCTTTACTAGTTTGTCTGCCATTGAAACAAAAGCTTTTTACTTAAAATTCTATGATGAGGGTTGCACGTCTTTTTCTGCCAAACAAATATATTCTTCTACTTATTTGCGCGTATTCATTATATTGAGACAAAGTAGTTGAAGATAAAAACAATTAATATCAAAAACACTACCTTAAGGACCTTAACCAATAATCGATCATAATCAAAAGTCATTTAAAAAAAAAAGTTTATTGCTATGTTTTATATTGTCGGAGGAGTGACCAATTTTTTTTCGGGAACTAAATGATTTTTTCATTCTTTTTTTTCTTTATTTTGTAGTACAGTATTAAGTAATAAATCTCTTGTGATATTATTTTTTTCGCTTATATAAATTTAAAAGTTTTTTCATACAATCAGGCTACATGATCAAAAATTCAAAACTAAGAGTTCAATTTGATAAACAAATAATAAGATACTACAATCAGGCTAAAACTTTTAACTTTCCTGATACATCACCTTAAAAATAACATTTTTAAAAATGCGAATTTGGTTTGAAAAAAAAAAAAAAGAGTGGAAAGAAGACTTTGTTGACTATTATTCATCCTCGTGTCCCAAATCCTTAAAAAAAACACGAATTCATCCTTGACTTTGGTCTCTAAATCCATCCTTCCTCACATAACCTCTCCCTTTGAATCTCTCATCTCATCTCAAATTCTTTACTTTTCTAATAAAACCAAAGACAAAATCACATACTCCCTTCTTCTTCTTCTTCCTCAACCCATCTCCAAATCACAATCTGAGACGTCACCTGATCAAAACCCTTTCTTTACGCCACCGAATCACAATCAGCTTCTTCTTCTTCTTCTACTTTCTTGTTCTTTGTTCACATCCCCTAAAAAACCACTCTGTTGTTGCCTTTTTTCCATGGGATGGTCACTAATCATTCTCAAAAGAGCAACAACTTGGGCTTAACAAAGTCCATGAATTTCTTTCAGAACATCATCAAACCTTTCAAACGCAGCTCCAATCGAGGTAAAGATTCAAGCTTTTTCATTTGTGTTTGTTTTAGGGTTTTGTGTAAATTGATTTGACTCATCTCTTCTTCGTTGACTTAAAAAAAAGGTCTTGAAGATGATATTGAGCGTATTGCTGCTTTGGAGCAAAAAGTTTTCTCTTTTCAAGTTTTAGTTTCCGCTACTAGAGATTTTCATCCGACCCATAAGCTCGGTGAAGGTGGATTTGGTCCCGTCTACAAGGTAACTGACCCCAATTCTGACATGCCCAGATCTCAAAGTTTCCTTTTTTAGGTTTTGCAGATCACATTAGTCTAGTGAGTGTTGTAATCTTGTCTCAATTGTATTATTGTGTTAGTTTTTGGCTGATGAGATTGATTGGTGTGTAATAGGGAAGATTACCTGACGGGAGAGACATAGCAGTGAAGAGACTAGCTCAAGCTTCAAGGCAAGGCAAAAACGAGTTTGTCAACGAAGCTAAGTTGTTAGCTAAAGTCCAGCATCGTAATGTAGTTAATCTTTGGGGTTATTGTACACACGGTGATGATAAACTCTTGGTTTATGAGTACGTTGTGAATGAGAGCCTCGACAAGGTCCTCTTCAGTAAGTTATCTATCTTCTCATTGTCTCTTTTGTTGCTACTGCTGTATAAAAGTATGAATTATAATGCAAGAAGGCGTTTTTAACATGTTTTTGTTTGTTCCATTTCAATGCAGAGTCCAATAGGAAATCGGAGATAGATTGGAAGCAGAGGCTTGAGATCATAACAGGCATTGCTCGAGGACTTCTCTATCTCCATGAAGACGCCCCAAACTGTATCATCCACAGGGACATTAAGGCTGGCAACATTTTGCTGGATGAAAAATGGGTTCCTAAGATTGCGGATTTTGGGATGGCCAGACTCTATCAGGAAGATGTAACACATGTCAACACTCGAGTAGCAGGAACCAAGTATGCTTTCTCTTTCGTTAACAATTCAAAGCTCATTTTACGTATTCGTTTTACTAAATGTCTCATTTGGACTCTTTTTGTTTGTTGGTGTTTCATGGTAGAATGTTTATTAACGTTCACTGCTTCTTTCTATTTCTTATGTGCAGTGGTTATATGGCGCCAGAGTACGTTATGCACGGGGTTCTATCGGTTAAGGCAGACGTATTCAGCTTTGGGGTTTTGGTTCTTGAGCTTGTAAGTGGACAGAAGAACTCGAGTTTTAGTATGAGACACCCTGACCAGACTCTTCTTGAATGGGTAAAGCCTCTAGTCTCTCTGGTCACATACTCCAGCGTAATAATGTAATAGATGCTAAAAGACTTCCTGATTCTGTGACACAGGCATATAAACTGTACAAGAAAGGCAGGACCATGGAGATAGTTGACCCGGACATAGCAGCTTCAGCTGATCCGGACCAAGTCAAACTCTGCGTTCAGATTGGTCTTCTCTGCGTTCAAGGTGATCCGCATCAAAGACCACCCATGAGACGAGTATCTCTACTTCTCTCGAGAAAACCTGGACATCTAGAAGAACCGGATCATCCTGGTGTCCCCGGATCTAGATACCGCCGTCGGACGCGTCGTTCCTCAACTACAGCAGCATCACTTGGAACAATGTCGACCACTGGTTCCAGTACAGATTCTTTCGGTTCAAACCTGAACACAAACACCGGAACCGGTGGTAGAGGTACCCCCGTATCTTCAAGGACGTCGACACGGACTCATGCCACTAGAAGTGCTGGTCAGAGTTCTAGCTCAGATCCTCACGGTAAAAGACCTATGAGTTATTGAAGTACATAAAGTCACAAGGTCCATTGTAAATAGCGAGCAATCTATATTTTCATTTTAAAGTAAATTATGATTTTTGACTGCTGTAGTGATTTAGCTTTGTAGTATGATTTGTCATATTATAGGGAAAAATATATATATTTGATTCATTTGTTACATTTTGTATATTAGAATAAATAACTCGTCCCATTTAAAAAAAACACTATTCTCTTGATAATTTTGACAGTGACCATTAACTGATATTTTACATTAGACAGAGTAATTGGTTCATGCTGAACAATGTGGTTTAATTATGGAAATGGAACCTGCAGCTACCATTTTGTGTTTTCTGAAACCAAGTCTTGACTTTTAATTTGGCTTGGCCTCGAAGATCAGATTAGAAAACCAAATCAACACATGTACTCACTCTAGGTTCGCAAATACTCTTACCTGTTCTGCTGTGCTCGTTCTTCTTGCAGAGTCCTCGTCCCGACAATGGTAACAAGGCAGAAATTATGTGCAACGGTAGAAGACAGCATCAAATTATACATATAAACTCTACAATCCACGGGAACTTTTTATATAGGTTTAGAACTGAAGAGAGATGGAATTATAAAAGAAATCTAGATTCAACAATATTAGTCAAAAGGTACATACGATTTACCAAAGCTAGATTTGATTCACAGACTTACCAAACCAACGTCTAAAACTATTAACTAAAGAACATAAACGCATAGATGACAGGCCCTATTGTCTTTCACCTACTCCTTGTCTCATTGTTTACTCTCTTATACCCTTCTCTTTTTCTTCACTGATATCTCTTTCAATTCTTCTCCTTACTCATACCATCATCATACCTCTGCCCCAATGTGGTTATGCTGCCCTTCCTTTTGACAGCAGGAGCAGAGACTCTTGATTTCAGAAAGGCTTGACTTGAGTTGCTTTGCATCGTTAAGACTAAGATCCTCTACATAGTCAACAAAGGCATAAACTACACCACGATTCTCAACTGTTTCAAGCTCTTCTCCAAAACCTTGGATTTCAACACTTTGGAGAGTGTTCTTTACGGGATTGAAGTAGAAGACATAATACGGTTTACAAGTATATCTCATACACAAAACAATGTCACCTGTAGCAGTCACTCCAGCAACTGAAAACTTGCAGGAACCAAGGACTTCATTCTGCGGCAGAGTGTAGACATATCTCACCCAGTCCTCTGTCTGGACATCCTCTAGAACCCACAAACACAACTCAACCGTACGTCTTCCACCAGCATAAGCACAATTGCAATTGATCACACCTAACTTACCCTTAAAGTTGAGCAAACTCAATCCACTAGGCTGCTCTAGATGATCACTAAGGCATGCTGCGACAATAAACTTGAACTCCTCAGACCTAACATCAAAGCGAACTATCACAAAAGATGGTTCCATAACTGTTTGAACTAAGTAATACAAAACCCCATTGATGCATATCCCTGCATTGGAGCAACGATGATACGGAGCATAATAGATACCCTCCTTATCCCTCCATTTGGGTTCACCAGATGATCCTCCTAGTGTTAGAACGCTATGAAAATCCAAAACCTTGAATTGCTTATCAATGGGATCAAACCCTAAAAAGCCTCGAGAGTTGCTGTACTTCCTGACTACTAAGCCATCATACATTCCGGTGATAGGGTTACAAATCAAAGGCTTGTCCTCATCAATGACCCGCACAAAAGGGAAATAGATCAAACCTGAGGCGTAGCTACAAATGTATTGGCTCACGTCTCCTGAGAACTTTGTATGATAATCTAAAAGAAGAGACTTCTTGTTCTGTGGCTGAGGCGACGAGAAGAAGAGCCACTCGTTATATCTATATCTTTCGACGGCAAACAAGAGACGAGGACGAGCCGAGGACCTGGCTAGGAAGAGCTTCTTGAAATCTGGACTGCCAAGCGTAGACGCCCAGTGCTTCGACAAGGTACGAAACCTTGCGACTGACTTCGACGGCAATCTCGTGAATATCTCGAGAATTAGATCAGTTGGGATCGATTCCATGTTTTTCCCTCTTTCCATCGGACTCGCCGGAGTTCGTGATTGTTCCGCCGGAGAAGGATTTAGGGTTTTTTTTTTTTGTTTTTTAATTAAACTCGTCGGAGACTGAGAGAGTAATAAAAAAGTTAGATAGTAAAAGATAAAAAGAGACACGTGTCACCTTCTCCTTCCTCTGACTCTGTGGTAAAGTGTGCTTTTTATCATCTTCTTCGTCCTTCACGTACAAGCTTGTTTGATTCTGTGCAGATTTCAAAAAATGGTGTCGTTCAAGGTCTCTGTAGTCGCCACTTCGCCAATCGATGGCCAGAAACCGGGAACTTCTGGACTCCGTAAGAAGGTTCGTCGTTTTCTCTTGTTTTCAACAATCTGATCCGATCCGATGAGATTTGAATTTGGAAGATTTCCGAAATTACATGTTGTACTGATGCAGCAACGTAGTGACGCTTTGGACTGCGTCGTTCTCTGATGGATTTCGTTATGGTTGGGTCTAATTTGACAGGTGAAAGTGTATAAGCAACCAAATTACTTAGAAAATTTTGTTCAAGCGACGTTTGATGCTCTTACTCCTAAGAAAGTTAAAGGTAGATGTTTTGTTGTTCGTATAACTTTTTTTTTCTAGGGCAGATGACTACAAAGTTTGATTTAAGAAGGTGTATTTGTTTAATAACTTGTGCAGGTGCCATACTTGTGGTTTCTGGTGATGATCGTTACTATTCAGAGCAAGCTATTCAGGTAAATAAGCTTTTACTACCATTCGTTATACTGTATATCCTCTGAATGATGGCAAAACTACGTTTTGCGTTAGCATAGAAGTAAAGAGTATAATTATACAACTTTGATTCCTACCTGGAACAGATTATAGTTAAGATGGCAGCGGCTAATGGTGTTAGACGTGTGTGGGTTGGTCAAAATGGTCTGCTATCAACTCCTGCTGTATCAGCTATTATTCGTGAAAGAGTAGGGGCTGATGTGAGATATCTTCCTCTATCCTCTTACTAGTTAATTTTTCTCTTGGGTTGTTTCTCATGTAATGACGTTATGAGAAACTAAGCCGAGTCTGCAATTTCAGGGATCTAGAGCCACAGGAGCGTTTATATTAACAGCAAGTCATAATCCTGGTGGCCCTACTGAGGTCAGTTCTGTTTTTTGTGCTTATTCCTTCGATACACTCAATTGGTATTCTGTGAATCCTTGCATCAGTTTAGTAAAACTATCTGTTCGTCTCTCTGAAACCATTCACAGGATTTCGGAATTAAGTACAATATGGAAAATGGTGGACAAGCTCCTGAATCAGTAACTGATATGATTTACGAGAACACAAAGACAATCAAGAAGTATCCAATTGCGGAAGATCTGCCTAGGGTATCTAACATTTCTGAGTAAACGCAACAGGTAGATATTTCTGTTATTTTTCATCATCTTTTTTTTACTGGTCTTATTAATTAAACGCAACAGGTAGATATTTCTGCTATTGGTATAACCAGCTTTGAGGGACTTGAAGGAAAATTTGACGTTGAAGTTTTTGATTCTGCAGATGACTATGTTAAATTAATGAAGTAAGTATTTCCATCTTTGTATCTGAGAGAACAAATCATAAATTCTAATCCCTCTAGTCTGGTCTATGTCTCAAGCAGAATGGTTCCAGAATTTGCGCTCTGAATGATTAAAAGAATGCTTTCGTCTCTTCAGGTCAATCTTCGACTTTGAATCCATCAAGAAATTGCTATCGTCTCCAAAATTTACGTTCTGGTATGTAGCTTATCAACATCCTTTTGAGTTTGTTTGCATGTATAGGCTCCTCCATGTCTTTAATGTTTATTTCTCATCGTTCTATGAAGCTTTGATGCATTGCATGGAGTGGCTGGAGCCTATGCACACCGTATCTTTGTCGAAGAACTAGGTGCACAAGAAAGTTCGTTGTTGAACTGTGTACCAAAGGTATATCATTTTTTTTTCTAATCAGGAAATAATGTGTCTTATGATTTTCACAACACGAAAATTGTACAGGAGGACTTTGGGGGAGGTCATCCGGATCCCAATCTTACCTATGCTAAGGAGCTAGTGACACGCATGGGATTGAGTAAAACTGATGATGCCGGAGTCGAGCCTCCAGAGTTTGGCGCCGCTGCTGATGGTGATGCAGACAGAAACATGATCCTTGGTAAAAGGTAGCAGACTCATGTACTTTTAAGTGAGAACACAGAGATGTAGAGCGGGTATACCACTCTTACCTTTAACCAAAAATATCTCTTCTCCGCAGGTTTTTTGTAACTCCTTCGGATTCAGTTGCCATAATTGCTGCAAATGCTGTTGCGGCCATACCATACTTCAGCTCTGGTTTGAAAGGTGTTGCAAGGTATGCGTTCTTCTTCTTGTTTGTTCTGGGTCATAGATTGAAAGAGCTGGACTCTGGTCTCATACATTTTTGCTTATTAGAAGATTGTACAATATTTATCTTCTCATTTAATTCTCGACTTTTTCACATTTGTATTTCAGGAGCATGCCAACCTCAGCTGCCCTTGATGTCGTTGCAAAAACCTTAGGTTTGAAGTTCTTTGAGGTACATGTCACTGTGTGCAGCTTCTATTATCTACTGCAATTACGTAACTTGGTCCGTTTTTTTAATATATCTATCTTCCAGGTTCCAACAGGCTGGAAATTTTTTTGCAATCTTATGGATGCTGGGATGTGCTCTGTATGTGGAGAAGAGAGTTTTGGAACTGGTTAGTTTCTGTTGCTAGATCATCCATGTCTTAAAACTTTAAGAACCGTACACAGCTCATAAACAACCTTTTTCCTCAGGTTCGGATCATATCCGTGAGAAAGATGGAATTTGGGCAGTTCTTGCTTGGTTATCCATACTGGCTCACAAGAACAAAGAAAGCCTTGAAGGGGATGCAAAACTCGTGACGGTTGAAGACATCGTCCGCCAGCACTGGGCTACTTATGGCCGTCACTATTACACTCGATACGACTATGAGGTAAAACTGAAATTTTCGTTATTGGGTTATAAACGAATACCATTTACTAATTTCTAAATATTTCATCCATAGAATGTTGACGCAACTGCAGCTAAAGAACTCATGGGGCTCTTGGTTAAGTTACAATCTTCACTTCCGGATGTCAACAAGTATCTCTCGCCCCTTGTTTTCAGATCCAATCCTTTTTTTATTTGAATGACTTTTCAGACTCCGGACTCATGTTCTTAGATAACTGGTCAGGATTATAAAGGGAATTCATCCGGAAGTGGCAAACGTTGGAAGCGCAGATGAATTCGAGTATAATGATCCAGTAGATGGCTCTGTTTCAAAGCACCAAGGGATCCGATACTTGTTTGAGGATGGATCACGACTTGTAAGTCAATATGTCTAAAATGAATTCATAAACACAGAATCAAGACTTGGTGTAGTAGAGCTAATCGGGGTCTGATTCTCTTGTCCATTGAAGGTGTTCCGTCTCTCGGGCACTGGCTCGGAAGGAGCGACAGTAAGGGTCTACATTGAACAGTACGAGAAAGACACCTCAAAGATTAGCAGAGATTCTCAGGATGCTCTCGCTCCTCTGGTCAGATTCAGATACCTTATCGATCTTTGTCATGTTTGTTAATACCAAAGGCTAAACTGTGTTATTGGTGTCTGGTTATTCACTTGCTTTAAAGCTGTCAAAATTGCAAGAGTTCACCGGGCGATCATCCCCAACCGTCATTACATAATACAGCTTTCCCAAGATGATGTCTCCGATACAATACTGTTCTTATAACTTCATTTCGTATGAATTACTCGAATGATACGATATTATACAAAATTATACGTCTATACAAACAAAATTATACGTCTATACAATAATGGAAAATATATTAGGCTCGCAATAAAATCCTAGCTTTGTTCCAACTCCCCAAAAGAAAAAGAAAAATGTCACTTCATCGGAGCATGTGTGCCAGATGGTAGCAAGAGGAAAAAGCGATCCAACAATAACTGATACCTAATACCTGTGGGGTGCGGTGTACACAAATAGATAATGGACCCGAGAGAATGTGATGGCAAGCTAGAATTCAAATGTTTATTAACTGTCTCGTGAACTAGACCAACCAAACATTCCGAGAGGTCTTTTACGCCTGTTAAGTTATTGGTAATACAAAACCGCGAGATTAATTAACCCAGGGAAAAAAAAAGAGATTACAAACAGGAGTAGTATAATCTTTGTTGAAAAGATAAATAAAGATGAGCACTTACAGACTTACAGTATTTGGTTTTAATATCCAAAAGACAAGAAAGAAAGGCATCATTACCATCAAAACACTCCTCCCAGTTTAGGCATTCTTCCGTCGTCCTTTCTCCATATTTGTTGTCTTTTACTTAGCTTTTGTCTCAACAATGACAAATGATTTAGCTAACCATCATTTTCCAATATAAAGTTGATTGTTAGCTATGTTATACATTTGGGTATGTCTCTTGGTTCTATCTATATTCAAAGCATCGAGTTTAGTGTAAGATCACATTTTTTTGTAATGATGTTATGTATATATATTTTGTAATCCCCTTTTTAATAAAAGGGAAGTACACGACTTAAGTTTTGTAGACTTTATAAAAAATATAAATGGTTACAAATGCATACTAATAGGTTATATATAAGATATATATTAACCTTGTACTCTTTATAAGATAACTCTTTATATATAAATAATAAATAATAAATTCATAAATCGTGGAGTATATAGATAATAAATAATAAATCCATAAATCGTGGAGCAAATATATCATGAAAATCACAACATAGTTATTTCAAATGATCTTCTTTTTAATAAAAGAAAAGTACATAACATAGTTTATATTATTTATATTATAATATAAAATAAAGAGAAGTACACAATATAGTTTATATTATAGTGATTAAATTATATTATTTAATTTAAAATTATAATCGCGGAGTTATTTCAAATGATCTCCTTTTTAATAAAAAGAAGTACACAACATAGTTTTTGTAGACTTTATATTTTTAATTAATTATAAATGATTACAAATAGGTTATAGATAGGTTATAGATTAATTCATATATTAATGGCTACACCTAAATATTAGGTGCAACCTTAATTGGAGATATTCCAAATTGATAATTGATATATTAATGGTAATAAATAAAATCATGGATCTTTCAAACTGTATTTTTAGAAGATTTTAGTCATATATCAAGTTGTTTCCAAAGATCTTTAAACACAATATTAGAAATTTACTTTCCACAGATTTTATTGATAAACCATAACGTTCAATAAAAATTAGGACCATGCTAGAGCACAGATTGAATTTTGTTTTTATATTATAATTTTAAGACTTACAAACTCAAGCACGAGTTAAATTTTTATATACTCTAGCACGGAAGCTACTGGACACACTCTAGCAAGGATTAATAATTTTATATACTCTAACACGGGTTAAAATTAACAATATAAGACTTACATAATACATTTACATTTCATGAATAATATTTATAATAAAAATTATTTGCATGAGTTGCATTCAAATAATATTATATACAATTACATATATAATATTTTAAAAATAATAAAATGTATTTCAATCCATGCTATAGCACGGATCCTAGTTTTTGTAAAATTGTACTGCCAAATATTGAAAGAGTCCTACAAGAATACTTTAAAATAATAATCGAAAAACGTAACAATTTTTATGTTAAAAAGTATATATTATATTATATACATCAGTGAGGTAGAGTTGGTACGAATATTCGTTTATATAGGGTTGACTCATGAGTAATCTTAGACCGTCAACAAGTGTATGTAATCATTGCGTTGAATGTAGTTCAAAGCGTGGACTTTGATAAGGTCAAATTAACCCTAGAGCTACTCTCTCAAATTAACCCTAGAGCTACTCTCTTAAATTAAGAGATCACTGCAGTATTTAAGGGTCGAATTCCACAGAGACTCTAATTGATTTAATATTTTGATTTATGCTAAACAAATATTTTTATTTAATATTTTGCATTGATTATAGAGTTTTATAATTATGCTAAACAAATTGATTTAAATAAAGAAAAGCAATGCAAAATATTAAATAAAAGCTGTTGTAAATTCAAAAGATCAAAAAGCTAGGCCTAGGGAATTTCTCAGGAAATTATGAAATATTAAATCAATCAATAAATTAGGATTCAAACAATTAAGAACAGATCTAGAACTCTAAACACTTTTGTAAATTAAATCAGTTCTCACTCCAACTAATATCTAAATTTTAAACCAGAAAATCCAAATCTCTTCGTAAAATTCTAGATTAAAAATCATCAATAAAATCATGTTTAGATTGTTCACAAAATTATTAAATCAAATCTCTTTGCAAGAAATAATTTTGCTCATCAAAATGTTTTATCAGGAAAATTAATTATATTCTCATATAAATTTATTTTCCTAAAGTATTAATTCTAGATGGCCAATCAAGGATTAATATGAAGAACAACCTAAGATGAAGATCTAGATAGATAATGAATCCTAAATAACAGATCTAATAATTCATAAAATCCCTGTTAAAAACCCTAAACCTAACAAGCAAACTACTCAGACATATTCAATGAAGAACAAGACATGATTCTGAATAATAAGCAATTGAAATTAAAAGAATAAGAAGGAGTTCAAGAATTCTTCTCTCAAAGCAGATCTCTCTCTCCAAAGCTCTCAAAATCTCTCAGGGTTGCAGGAAAAATAAAACTTGATAGAATACAACTTTTGGGTTTGGAAAACCTAAAAACTATATATATATATATATATATATATATATATATATATATATATATATGTCCTAAAACACGTCAGGGACTACTCTTGCAAATATGGTAAACTTCGGGCAACTTTGTAAAACTTTCAAATTTGGCTCCTTTGTCGGTTTGGACTGGGTGTCGATCGATGCTAAGGCAGTGTCGATCGACACCATCTCCTTTGATCGATTCCAAGTTGATTTCTTACGGATTATTGCTCCAAACTGATCCAAATTGCTCCACTTTGCTCCTTTCATGCTAAAAACCTGTAAAGACTCGAAAACAATCTAGAAACAAATGAAAAGACACTAAAAAACTCCTTATATCATGGTTAAAAACCACAAAAACCATGATATATCAGACTTACACACCAAAATACAATACAGGTTATACGTAGTCGCAGACTTAGATAGATATTCCATATATAAAAGGGTCCAGTGTTGGAAAAAAAGGGTCCAGTGTTTAATGATCGAATCCGAGTGTATAAGACGAAGAACTCCGGCCGGGTTAGAAACCAATGGATCGGATGATATGACATATAAACAAGTCTTAACTAACTATAAACTTCCCAAGTGTTTTAGTCTAGTAGATCTGTCATATGCAAACTCATACTTGATCAGTGTATAAGAAAGTGCTTTGCGTCTATGCGCTTAGCAACATTGTAAAAAATCAAATATATATTGGAGACCGAGAGACGTTTTAGGATGCGTTGGGTTTCGTATGGTATTCCGTAGTATGAGATAAACTCTAGTTGAGTTGGCTCTTTGTCCGGATTAGTTAATACTTTACAATAAAATGCATGATAACGATTTACAAAATACCAAAAAAATTGAAAATAGTGTATTATTATTGATTGTACTTCCCTCGTTTATCTCATCATTTAAATTATAGTATTGGATAGTGATAGCGTGTCAACCGAAATATATGATATCTTGAAAAAACCAATTATTACAGATTTATAATATTTTACTACTATTTTCATGTTTGATTTTAATTTTATATACATGGATAATAAAAGGGGCCAAGTGATTATATAAGTTTATTTTTTTCCTTATCCATAATAGCATTTTCTATACTCCTGTAATACTTGAGTTTATTCGATAGCACCTCCGACAAAATATACTTCAAACCGAGTATATATTGTAGTGGAGCGACAGCGCATGCATGCAAATTTCAATTATGCGTCGATCGGCTTCTTCATCAATAAATCAAGATTCTTATTTGTAGACGTAAACAACGATATACGTATCTGTTCAATTATTTATTTATCACGTTCTTGTAAACGTAGTTATATATTTACTATAAAATATCTTGGGAAATCCCTAAAACGACAACTGAATTGAAGAAAAAACGACAAGATTTTGCTGATTCTTTTTACATTGTCGTCGTTTTATATTATTTGGAAAGACTGAACTAAATGAGTAGATTCCAAGTAAAGAAATATTTCGACTCAAAAATATATTAACAACAAAGGAAAAACTCACATTTATTATTATTACATTTTTTTATATAATTACGTTTTTAAAAACTTTTCAAGTATGATGTTCATATTATCAAGAAAAAGAAAGACTCGATCGATGACTGATATATTGATTAATGTATTATTGCCTCGTCGGCGTAGCGGTTAACTAAAGCGAGGGCATTGCTAGTTAGCTTTTTGACGGCATCGACTCGTGTGCATACGTCATCTCTGATGGAGTCGTCTTCGTGGACGTCTTTGAACCCATCCGTACAAGTATATTCGTCAGTGAGAGCTGCGCTAAGCCAAGTTTTGACATTGCTCATCTGGAACCTAAATGATTGGACTGAGCCAGACGACGCGGAGACAAGCTCCTTCATCTGTTTCATCGAACCTCTCATATCATCGACGGCGTCTTTCAGATTCTCGAAGCAGTCTTTGAGGACGGGGGTTGGGTGGTGGTCGCGGTTGTAAGCGTTTTGGAGGTAAGAGAGAAGGTCGAGAGTGTTGTGGAGAGTGAAGGAGATGGCTACGCGTGCGAGGCGGTTCGAGTCGTTTTGGATGGAGTTGGCAAAAGAGGAGAGAGTTGAGAAGCAGAGGTCTGGATATAGTGTGGTGTTGCAGCTCTTACGGATGAAATCGGAGCCGTCAGATGAAGGGAGTGGGGGATCAACGGTGAGGATTGGTGGGAGAAGGGATGATAAGAGAAGAATAAAGAGAATATGTCTCATCATTGTTACCATATTGTGTGATGTGTTTGGACTTTTTGATTCATGAGTGAGTGATGAGCCTTTCTTTTGGAGTTACTTATAGGGTTTTTTGAAATGACTTTATTATCCGTCATGTTATCACTTATTAGATATGAGATTTTTAAGAGCTAAAAATTTTGGTTCAATTTGGAGGTGAACCGGAATGCTCTGCCAAACAATTTTCTGCATGCATGTTTTTCTTTTTTTTAACGGTTTAGTTGTTAACTAAATAAAAAATGATAAACAAACAATTTTATTGAGACAGAAATTAATGATATATATTAAAAATAATTTAGGAGATGTGATAGCTCAACTTCAGTTTCTTTTTAAAAAATGTAAAGCTATATATATTGAAAATGTTGACAATGGTATTCCAATGACAAATTTTATATCTAATGCATAGTTATTATTCTCTATATCCCTTAATTACTGTATTAATCCACTACTATTACTTAGTTTACAAAGCTTATATTTATAACATTTAGATTCATTAAAAAAAAGTAAATTTTAGTTTTACTAGTAACTTAAATATTCGTTATACCTTACAAAATATTCGTATACGTTTCAAAATATTTAAATGGCGATTAATGACTTGAGTAGCACAACCGAAAACAACAATACCTCTGTTGATTATATAAAGTCTTTGGTCCCTAAGCCTGCGGATATGTCAAGGGCAGATTTCAAAGATAAGGTGCTTGAGGTCCATTCGGATATGCTCTTAGACATAGTCATAGACTATGTGGACGAGGTATCGAATCCTTTGATTGACTAGAGAGTCCGGTTAAAATGGACATCATTGATTGTCTTAAGGGAGTCATTGCGTGAGCCACTGTTGCCAAGTGCATGCTATATCCTTATTCTCAACAATTAATAGGGGTCTTAATCAAAGAAGTTTATGTGTGTTCTGGTTGTATGATTGATATAACTCAATAAAAAAGATCATACGATGAGTCATATTTATTTTGTAAATAAAAAAGATAGTCAACTACATCAACTATACCATAATACATGACCACACATGCGAACTTTAAAAACGTATACTCAACTACATGAAGTATATGTATTGCATGGCCACATATACCAACTATATGATGACATGTGTTCAACATCACGATCATTTTACTCCGGTACACCGTTCGTTGGAATTCGGTGTTGACCAATATTGACCGGCGTTGACCAATATTGACCAACAAAAATATTCAAATTTTTTATTTTTAATTTTAGAAACAAAAATAAGAAAATTCTTTTATTGAATTATCTAATGTGTTCAAAAATTAACAAAATTTTTATATTCATTATAAAATTATATTTTGTATATGTTAATTATATTCATCCAGCCTTATAATAGTTAGTTTATTTTATTGCAAAACTTAATAAAAGTGAAATAAAAAATCATTAATAATATTTTCAGATAATAAAACTTTTATTTTACCATGAGTATATAACTTTTTTGGAATAATTCTAATGATTTTGACATGTATTGGTTTGGTTCTAAGTATTTTTTATTGTAGAAAATATTTTTGTATGAGAATATTAAATAATATTATATATGTATTTAAATAAATTATGTAAGAAGTTGATGTTTATTAATTAATGATGTTAAAATAATAGGTTTTTTATTTGATTCACTACAACGAGATTTTTTGGTTTGAGTTTAAGTTTTAATATCTTATGAATTATTTTTATTTCAATTTTAATTAAGTTTTGAAATTGAAAAAAAAGTAACTATTATAAAACTGAATGAGTGAAACATAACAATATATCTTTATATTAGATACAAATATATTTTTAATTATAAAATATCATAGACGATTCCTAAATAATTCAATTAAATTTCTTATTTTGGTTTCTTATTAGATGATTCCTAAAGAATTTTGTTATTTTATTTCTAAATCTTTTTTTTTGAATTTTTTTGTTGGTCAACGCCGGTTAATATTAGTCAACACCGAATTTCGATGAACGGTGTACCAGAATAAAATTGTTGTGATGTTGAGCATATATCATCATGTAGTTGGTATATGTGACCATGCAATACATATACTTCATGTAGTTGAATATACATTTCTAAAGTTGGCATGTGTGGTTATGTATTATGGTATAGTTGGTGTAGCTGACCATCTTTCTTCCTAAATACAACATGCTTCGAATGTTTTAATTTATTTGGGCCTTCGTTTAATGTAAGCTAAGAAGAAATAAACGTTGGCTTTGTCATGTTGGGCAGCTTTAGTAAGCCCATATATATTTCACTTGGCAACAGCGGTGTGTAGGTGTGGAACACATGATCCAAGCAGTAATAGCACAACCGCTATGAGACACAAGTGAATCAGTCGGGCCGATGTAATTACTAATTAGTGTGTGTGATTGACATAGCAGACGGGATAAATAATGCAGAACAAGAAGTGGAACAATAGTTCAATGTTAGTCATAAAATGTGTAGTACGGGTCATCAAAATTTGAATAATTGTTGTTAGCAATTTGATTGGCAGAGATACCTATTTTTTTTACTAGAATTGTATCGGTCGGTAACACTACAATCTTTAACTAAAAACTTGCACTACAATAAAACAAAACATGACCGCACTTAACTTTACCACAATCATGTTTGCTGCCTAATTACGACCGCCTTTTGTTACAACATTGCTTTTGTACATTTTTGTCTGCATGTGTTTTATTTTGACACAAACCCACAAACAAAGGCATAATAATTATGTTGCATTGAAGACTTAGATAGTGAATGAGAACGTACAATGTACCCCATAATATTAGGAGCTTGGACGTGTTAAACGCCATTAAGTTCCCATTCAACAATTTAAATGCAACACAACAGAGTTCCTAAAGTTGTTGAATCAAATATCCCAAATAAATACAATGATATAAGTACTTTAAACTTATTTACATATACTTACAAAGTTACTGCCTGATAAACACAAAACCATGAGAATACAAAATGTATAGGTGAATAATTAACGCATTGGTGTTTACAGTAATTACTATGACCCCAAGAATACTAATCAATTGGCCTGAATTCACGGATTTAAAAAGACATGTGGGTATCATAATAATCTTTGGTTACTTTTTCTCTTCTCTTCCCTTCTTTCTTTGGCAAAATAATTTTGCTTGAGAACAGAAATAGTATAATTGTAGTGTAAATAAATAAACGAAAATGTTTGCAAAGAGTTTACGTGGCTTACTAATACAGCGAGGAGTATCACATGCGTCAGATCACTATTTACAACAATCCTTTATTAGTCAACCCCATAAAACAGTTCGTACCCATTAATCATCACCACCATTTCGCATTGTTAGAGATAATTCCAGCAAAAACGGCGTCGGATAAGCGGTTTTGGCCTTTCGTGTTTTACATTTTGGGTGCAATAGCATAATTATATCATTTGAAACCGTACTATCCGGAGATTTAAAATTTGGATTAAGGATGGATGATTCATTCATTACTCGGACATATGTCGTTTTGTTATTAAAATACGTACGTACTGATAAAATTCATGTTAATGATTCTATTCTATGAATTCCAGCTATCTTGTTTTAATTATTAACGACGATTAATTGGAGTTATTAGCAATTGTATATGAGTCACATAATGATTAGCATTTTCATGTGCCATGCATGAGGCTACTCTTCTTTTTTATTTTCCAATTTATATTCCATCAGAATTGTTTAAAATGACTAATTAACATATTAGTATATTTTCATGTGCCATGCTTTGTTTCAAACTTTTGTTTTTTTTGGATTCTCTCTTCACACCGTACCGACGGCGTACCACACCATCCTCATTAAACTCTCTCAAACCCTAAAACCCGAACCCGGTTATTTAAAAAACCCGGTCAAGGCACATTTCGCCAAGATCATTGGTATATATACTAATATGTTAATAACCATTAGTATATATGCTTTGATCTTGACGATTGGCATATATACTACTTAAATAACCATTGGCAACACAAAACAAAATCTCACGATTTTGACGTATTCATCTCATCAGTTTTTTTCACCATATAAAACACCAAACCATCTCTTAATCTTATAACTTATATGTGGGAAAATAATGTTTTCTAACCTCATGCATGATCAATACAACATCATACGTCAAACCAAAACAGAAACATATGCAAATCTTAACAGTCTTTTAAATCGATTTACTTAACCACCATTGCATTATGCCTGATTGAAAACAAGTGATTGAGTGTGTTTTGAATCGTATTCATAAAGTTTTCTTCGTGATAGAGGTTATATAGAAGTAGAAGCACAAAGAACCGAAAGAGGAAATATAAACTCATCAAACTAAATGGCATTGCCATAAAAATGAAGAAGAATACAATGAACTTTTTTGAAAAAATACTAAATAATAATTTCACACTCGAATCAAACCAAATGCAAGATGTCTTGTCTATCACATGAGTAAGTGGATTACAGATTTCAATCTACAGAATTTGGATCTTAGCTAAAAATTTATTACGTTACTATATACATCGATCGAGTTTTTTTTTAAAGAAGTTTTACAATCACAAGTTCACAACCACAAATTTCTTTTAAAAGAAGCTATTGAAATCGAGTAATAAAACAAGAACAAAGAAAATTCACAAATGAGAGGAATCTTTTTACTAATTGTAGGTCCAATAAAGCCTAAATTAATGGGAAACCAAAAATCAAATTTCAATAGTGATTTTTACTAATTATGCCTTGGTTAAAAAAGAGGAAATAAAAAAGCAAAAAAAAATTAATCACAAAACTCCAAAATCACCTAATTTAGATCACAACACGTGTCGCTTGCCAATACGACGGTGTGTCACATGGTTAAAAAAAATAAAAATCGTTAAAACTCGACTTTATTTATTTTTTTTTGTCTTTCTTCATAATTCATATCACAGACTTCAAACTTTTGTTTTTTTTGGATTCTCTCTTCACACCGTACCGACGGCGTACCACACTCCTCCCACACCACACCGTCCTCATTAAACTCTCTCTCTCAAACCCTAAAACCCGAACCCGGTTAATTCAAAAAACCCGGTCAAGGCACATTTCGCTTCGGAATCCAAAAACCCCATACCCAATCTAACATGGAGCTACGTCCAATCAAGTAATTCCACGTGGTGATCATTCATTGGCTCTAATTCTGGAATCCAAGAGGACCTTTTCTAGTATAAAGAGCCCCCCTTTGGTCCTCTCTCTCTCTCTCACTCACTCACTACTAACAAAAAAGCACAAAAAACAGAGTAAAGAATGGCGCGAAAATCCCTAATTTTCCCGGTGATTTTGCTCGCCGTTCTTCTCTTTTCCCCTCCGATTCACTCCGCCGGTCACGATTACCGCGACGCTCTACGCAAAAGCATCCTCTTCTTCGAAGGTCAGCGTTCCGGTAAACTCCCTCCAGATCAACGTCTCAAATGGCGCCGTGACTCTGCTTTACGCGACGGTTCCTCCGCCGGAGTAAGTTCTCTTTACCTACATTTCTCTCAAACATCTCTCTTCCCCGACGACATTTTTCTCACTTTTTTTTCTCTCTCTCTCTCTCTCTCTTAAGGTTGATTTATCCGGTGGTTACTACGACGCCGGAGACAACGTCAAGTTCGGTTTCCCGATGGCGTTCACGACGACGATGCTTTCATGGAGTATAATAGATTTCGGCAAAACAATGGGACCTGAGCTAAGAAACGCCGTCAAAGCCGTTAAATGGGGAACGGACTACCTTCTAAAAGCGACGGCGATTCCCGGAGTTGTCTTTGTTCAAGTCGGAGACGCTTACTCCGATCACAACTGTTGGGAAAGGCCTGAAGATATGGACACGCTTCGTTCCGTTTACAAAATCGATAGAGCTCATCCTGGCTCTGACGTCGCTGGTGAAACCGCAGCCGCTTTGGCCGCTGCTTCAATCGTGTTTAGGAAACGCGATCCTGCTTACTCCAGACGTTTACTAGACCGGGCTACACGGGTACGTTACGGTTTAACTCTTAAACCGTTGCATTGATTGTGGTAATTTAATTTTTTTAATTATTACTAATATGATAAAGTGCTTATAATATAGTCAAAGACTACTGTGGCCGTTAAAGCAAATTTTTTATTATTATTCTCTGTTTTTTTTCTTTAATAAATACAGTTTTTATTATATTTTGACATCCTTTAATATAAATACAGGTTAAATAATTAAAATTTAATCAATTATTCTTTGCTTGTGAAAGAAGAGATTCTTTTTTTTTTCATAATGTTGAGTACTTTATTTTTGCTGATGATTGGTCCATGTCTATGATTCGTTTTAGTAATTTTGACTTTTTTTGAGTATTGTTCTTACGTAAATGTACGTTTGAGTAAAATATTTGATCTTACGTAGAGAAGATTGTATATAGTATCAAAAATTCACGGACTTGGAATATAAATGTTTTGTTGATTTGATTTTGTTGTTGTAACGTGAAAACGTGGGAGCAGGTATTCGCGTTTGCTAACAGATATCGCGGCGCGTACAGTAACAGTCTATACCACGCGGTGTGTCCTTTTTACTGTGATTTCAACGGTTACCAGGTAAAAAAAGTTATTACTATTTTACCCCATTTTTAGTATCAGCCGTTGGATAATGATAAATTCTTGATTGTGACGTTTTTGAACATCTGGTGCAGGATGAGTTGCTATGGGGTGCGGCGTGGCTGCACAAAGCCTCGAGGAAACGAGCGTACAGAGAATTCATTGTGAAGAATGAGGTGATTCTTAAGGCTGGAGATACAATTAATGAGTTTGGTTGGGACAATAAGCACGCTGGGATTAATGTCTTAATCTCCAAGGTAGTATATAATTAACCCATTCTTTTATTATTCCATCTCGTTTGTGGTCAAACACTGCATTGTTTTTTGGTGCGCATTGATTTGATTGTTTGGTTTATAATTTCTTAATTGTCAAGATTTTGGTGTGGTGTTAGCGATGTTTTAGGGAAAGAGTGGTGTCTTTTTGTTTGTTTTTGGATATTTTTTTTTTCCTGTGTGTTGTTTGGTTGCAAGGGGACTACTAGAGAATTAAATTAACATAGGTAGAGAGAGATCAGAGATGGTTGTGTCTGGTTATCACGTGTTTGTGGCACGACTTTTGATCATATAATTGGAAGTGGGGTTCACATTACAATTATGACCTATCTAGTTATTTTGGTCTTCCATATACTTCATTTATATTGAACAAACCGGCTTTAGATTTTGATGTGTGAACCCAATCGAGTCTTCTTCTTAAACAACTAGGATCATGCTATGGTCGTGTTTTATATAGAAAAAGTGATGTGGTATATTTTAATTAAGAGAAGATAGAATAGGAGGGTAGATGATTGGAACTTGCACATGATGAATAATGGGAATTAGCCAATTAGAAATAGTCATGTGATGTGGGAGCTAAAATCTTAAGGTAAGACATACCTCATTGGACATTCCCCTTTTTTTTTGTCCAGTGTGTGCTCAACATGCCTCCTAGATTTGGCATCATATAATTTTTAATAGTATAACCTTACCAAATGGAAGCCAGAGACTCACATGGCCCCATGATCCATGACTACTTGACTAGTGAATGGATAAAAAGTTTGTATATTATATAATAATATAGAAACTTGATAATCAAATGTAGGTAGGTGAAATGTATACAGTATGGATTTTGTGCCCTTTCCTGTTGGAAGGAGTTTGCATGTGGTGTATCACATGAGTAAACCTCCTATTTGTGGTTTTGGATATAGAGTATTAAAAAAAAAACTAAGGTATAGCAACATTATTATTAGTATCAGAGTATCAGGCTCAGGCCTATTGGGTCAAGTGGGGACAGTAAAAAAAGAGAGAAGGGTAAAAAAGTCTTTGGTTACTGTTACAAAGCATGTGGCTCAAAACTCAAAAGGCTGTGAAAAAAAGAAAAAAAAAAAAGTGTCATGTCCTCCCTTACCAGTTCCCATTGTGCTGCAAAAGCCTAAGTGGGTTTTATTGTTTTGTCATTTCTCAACGGTATCTTTTACTTCCGCAAAATTGATTTGTCAAGCAGTCAAGACCCTTTCATCATCTCAGTTTTTCACATGGCGCTCTGTGTTTGTTTGTTTTTTTTTTTTCATTATTTATGTCCAATCCTTGATCTTTCTTTGTTATTATATACTGTACTGTTTTTAAGCTTTGTCCATATCCCCAAAACCGTGATCTTTATATAAAGTTTTTTCCTTTTGTTTTGTTGTTTTGCAAACAGGAAGTGCTAATGGGAAAAGCAGAGTATTTTGAGTCTTTCAAGCAAAACGCAGATGGGTTTATTTGTTCTATATTGCCTGGAATATCTCACCCTCAAGTCCAATACTCTCGAGGTAACGAAAAAAAAAAAAAAACCCATCATTTTTCCTAATATCAAAGTACTTTTCCCACAATCACGTGATTTTTTTTTACTTTTGTCTTTTCCTCTCAAAATATTCAAACTTTTTGTATGTTTTATCTTTAATTAATTAGTAGTAATCTGATATATTTTGTCTTATATACACAGGAGGGCTACTAGTGAAGACTGGAGGGAGTAACATGCAGCATGTAACATCACTATCTTTCCTCCTATTGGCTTACTCCAATTATCTGAGCCATGCCAAAAAGGTTGTGCCTTGCGGCGAATTAACTGCCTCCCCATCTCTCCTCCGCCAAGTCGCCAAGCGTCAGGTAATGGTCCCAATTTTTTCAGACCAAAACAATAATAACGTCTAGATTAGCCGTTTTTGGGACCAGATCAAGAAACACATAGCCGTTTGTTTGATGTTGTTTGTGAAAATGTGAACAGGTGGACTACATTCTAGGAGACAACCCGATGGGACTGTCTTACATGGTTGGGTATGGTCAAAAGTTTCCACGTAGGATTCACCACCGTGGCAGCTCGGTTCCTTCGGTTTCAGCTCATCCAAGCCATATAGGATGCAAGGAAGGCTCTCGCTATTTCCTTAGCCCAAATCCTAACCCAAACCTTCTGGTTGGTGCCGTTGTTGGTGGACCTAATGTCACTGACGCTTTTCCCGACTCAAGACCTTACTTCCAGCAGTCTGAGCCCACGACTTACATCAACGCACCACTCGTCGGCCTTCTCGGTTACTTCTCAAGCCATTCTTCTTGGCGATGAGCGATGGTCTTATTAGTTACTATCTCTCCCTTAGAGGTGTGCTGGAAAACTTGAGGCCACCCTAAACCCCTTTTTTTATTTATGTTATTGCCACTCTTTATTTTCTACTACTTAACCAACTGTATTGTAAGCCCGTAATTAGTGAAGAAGAGAAAGAGTTGTCTCGGTGTTTAAACTTATTTTCGCAGTCATTACTTTTATGCATATAGACGAGACGACCATTGAATAGAGTCAGTATAACAGTTGATACGATCATTGAACCAAAATACCTAAACATAAAAAGTTGAAAACGCTAAATTGTCTTCATTCAAGAGCTAAATTGTCTTATTTCAAACGTTAATTTGAGAAAGCATATGTTTTGATTTTTATAACAGCTACCCACAAGGGAGGTCCATATACTATTATCAGCCCAAAAAAATAGAGGCCCATTCTATGTGATTTGTTTTTTCTTTTTTGGCCAAGTACCAACCTTTATGAGTATAGTGTGGTCTGAATTAAAAAGCGAAGAGATGCTGAATCTTTTGTAGTATTATTCTGAATTTGGATGTTCTTGTTATAGCATCACTTTGCCTTATATAGCTCAGAGTTAGTTTGCTTATATGATTCAGCTTGTTGTATTTGCCCTTGAGATCAAGTAGTCTATATCACTGTGCTACATGTAGAAAGGTCATTAAATACCTTGACCGAAACAATGCAGCTTTTTAAGTTGTCTATGGTGTTTTTTTTAATCTGAAAAATATGAGATGTTTGTACAAATCAGGACACTAACTCTGCTTATGGCCCGGCATGGCACTGCAACATTAACTTTGCTTATGGCCCGGCATGGCACTGCATCATTAGAACCAGCTTCGGCTCATATTTTACTCGGCCTCTTCCCTTGGCGGGTTCTTATATTTTCAGATGGAGAAGGTTTACGTTATTTTCTTCAAGACCATAATGTAATAATCCACAAGCCCACATTTTGTTTCCATGATGGCTTCTTCTGATGATGATGAAAAGCTATCCTCTTAAGTCTTAATACCACAGACCCCTAGGTTATAAAAATATGTAACATCTTTAACTAAGTTTGGGCCAAAGGAGGCCTTCAAGAGAGTGGGTGGAGTGAAGCCGTTTGGCCTTCTAATTTTAGGGGAATAGCAATAACTGCAAAACATTTTTAAACTTTCAAAATTTGACAGGGAATTATTTTTGTTTTTAAGTTTTTTTGGGTGAGTTTTGATAAATTAGTTTCTTATTATTTTTATTTCACGTGTTATGTTGTTTGTTGGAAATTGAATACTATTATATTGTTTAATATTTCATTTGGTGAAACATTTATTCGAATAGGAAAAAATAAAATAACTATCTTTCAAAACCATTATAAAACTTGAACGCTATCTACTATTTTATAATCTTATGATATTCAAACTGTTAAGGCATATTATTAGTATCCTTGATATTTCATATGTAACATTCGTGATCCAAATTTTGATAATTTTGTGAGGGTGTCGATCGACACTAGAGGTGATGTCTATCGACACCTTATGTGGTTGGGTGTTCGGTTCGATTTCAGGATTTTTGGTTCAAGCTGGTTCGGTTTGGGGGTCGTATTTAAAGTGGGAAATCGACATTTTTGGGTGGAGAAGACCTAATTGTCGCCGCTTTTGAGTGAGAAAGGAGAGAAAGCAATCCCCAAAAGTTCATGTGAGTTTTCTGAAGGTTCCTGAAGCTTTTTTCCCTGTTCTTGTGAGTTTTTGGCTTGGAGGTTGGAGATCTAAGGCTCAGAACGTGGGAGAAGTTTGTGGTGGTGTGTTTTTCGTCATTGTTGGTGAGATATCTCAGTTTGGTAAAGGTGAGTGCATGACCATGGCTTATCCAAGCTGAGATATCTGATTCTGTGATTTGTGTGTTATGTGGTTGTTTCTTTTGGTTGTCTGTGAGATTTTTGTGACTCCTGAGGCTTGGATTCGTTCTTGGGATCATGTGGGACGGAAGGGAGAAGCTTGGAGGCGAGTTTCGGAGGTTTTGTTTGAAGGAAATTGATGCTCGACATTGGTCGACACCTTCATGGTGTCGGTCGACACCAATGCGAGGACGACTCGAGGACTTGACGAGTGTTGGTCGACACCATGTGGAGGTGTCGGTCGACGCCGTTAGGGATTTGGGAGTGTCGAGCAGGTGTCAGTCGACACCAGTTGTGGTGTCGGCCGACACCCCCTGGTGTCCATCGACACCCTTCTGTAGAGACTGGTTTATGTCGTGTTGCTTTGTGCATGTTCCTGGTTTGTTTTATTATTGTTGTTTGTGGCATGAGAGATCTTATTGCTTGTGTGTATAGCCTAGTAGATGGAAGGATTGCCTCACTAAGTATTTCTGGTAATATTTACGCCTCTTTTTTGTGTTGTGGCGCAGGTAAATGCAAAGTGTGATTGTGGAATCAAGACCATGAAGAAGAGGATGTTCTAGAGGCTCGGTTGTGTACTCTGTGTCTTTGTTAGGATGTTAGAGTAAAACTTAGTGGTCTAGAACGGTTGTTAGGATTGCTGGTTTATGATTGGTTTTATGTTCTAGATTGTTGTTGGATTGATATCATGTTATTTCTTTAATTGTTATTGGTCATTGGATTGATTATTGTTATCCGTTGTTGTTATTGATTGGGGTAGGTTGCTAGTGAGTATGGAATACATTTAGGATATTAAAAAAAGAACGGATTGGGTTGTTTCATCATAATCGCTGATTCTTCTAAATTTTGTTTTGTTTTTAAAAGTGATGTTAAATTCAAAACCCTTATCATCTGTATGATTATAAATTTATAACCAACGAATGATTAATACGTGTATCTTTTTCTCTTTTGTTATAAGGTTTGATACGTACATATAATTGATTATAACCAATGGATGATTGATACATATATCAACAAACAAATTCAGGCTTTATCTAAAAAATGTACTTTGAAGTTTGAAACGTAAGACATTTATGTTTTTGCCGGTGATTTAGGTAAAACTGTTGATCGCAAAATATCCATGTCCTTGCCTTGTGTTGAGCACAAGACATGTCTGTCTATGACAAAGCCTAAAATAACAAGTTTTTTTTTTAATTTTTTTTTTTTATGTTCACACAAACATTAGAGATAATACAAGTTTGGTTTATATTTAGGTTAATGACGAACAACCAGTTGTGTGAGTTGTCAAACAAAGAGAGAAGACATTATAAAATTTTTTGGAAAGCTATGTTTCCGGAAAAACAAAATGTATAACGTTAAATCGCTCATTTTAGGCCACCCATTTCAATTATTTCTTTCAAATGAAGATTGATGGAATATAGGACTACACAACCACTGGTCTATTTCCATTTTTATAGCCTTAAATCGTTCTCAATACCAATAGATAAACAAGAGAGATGAAACGTTGGCTTGTCTCTACATTTTTCTAACATTAAATCAATGGAAAATGACACAAAAATTTCAAATCAAAATCAAACTTATATTTATTAACTAAATTATATATAGACATGTAGTATAGTGCCATAGTGGTTTGTACCGGTAATGTTGATGTGTCACAACCCGGATCCAAATCCACATAAGACATGTTTATGGAAAATAGAACATATCAACTAATTCAAAAGACATAACACACTAAATATAAAAGTATCATCTTCTAATTTTATATGTTCAGGTTGTCTTTTGTTGTGAGAATAAATGACTTACATTATACATAGGTAAGTGCTTATGACAGCGCACACTAGGCTCCCCTATAAATATGTGTGTATCCCCATTGTGAAATTAATATCATCTCATAATTTCCGCAAAAATCTCTTTCTAAGCAGAGTGTATTTAATTGAGAATAAATGAGATAACACTTAAAATGAGCATTAGGGAATCATAATAATCCATCAGTTGATAAAACAAATCACAAACGGACTAAAACAATGTACTTTTGAATTGTGTAGTGGTAGACTGGTAGTTCCAATTGCACAACTTGGTGGGGGCATGAAAGGACAACAAGAGTAAATGGTGTGAGATTTGCAAAAAAGTGTTTGATCTGCAATATTATTGATAAGACGAGGATCGTTCATTCTTATCCACTCATAAAAATATGAACGTGTTTTTTGTGATGAGTTTACAATTTCACAGGTTAAGTAAGCTCTTTTGTTTTTTGTTTTTTGTTTTTGGTCCTCCTCACCAAACTTTTCTATGGAGATTATACATCTCCTTCACCATTATTACTTTCCTACGATATAATTTCTCTGCCTCAATAAATATAAATATCTCTGTTTCGTAATCACGAATTTGGTATTCATTCTCTTTAGCAAATGTATCCAAAATTTTCGTTTGTGATCAGAAAAAAGATAATTTAATAACAATAGTGAATATTTATTTCGATCAGAAATTCTTGACAGACATGACAAACGTATATCTGTTAGTGCTTAAGTTTATAAAGTAATAATCCTACAATAATAGATCAAAGCATTACAAACAATGATCAAATACAGAGACGCCCTAACGCCTTCTCCCTCACGTAAATATATATAAATGGTATAGGCTAAAATAAAAAAACCTCAAAAAGGTTTATATATAAAAAGAAATCAAGAAAGATTTTTAGGTAGGTGAAGTAGAAGAGTAGTTCATTCCACTGGATTCTCCTGTCGACAAATCAAGAAGCATCTTCTTGTATGGCATTGCATTCATAAGCCTACATCAACAAAACATTAATTCGTTAAGATTTTCAGTTGCAAAGCTCGAGCTTCTTATAAAGAAAATACACAAAATCATACCTCTCTTTGCGCTTCTCCAAGAACCGAGCCAAGGATGCCTTCTGAGCTTGAGGAACTGAACAAGAAAGCAATTTTTGAGTATTAGACATATTCTATGATGTGGTATGAAAATCTTGAATAATATAATTGGTTTTATATTATTACTACCTGAAGGAATCATGTTACCAGGAGCTGCTGCATTGAATGATTCGATCATGCTCATTGCATTAGTCGTGGCAACATCAACGTGTTTGTTGTTGTCCCTACATTTTGAGTAAGTATCATTGTGATTGGCAGAGCTTGACGATGCAGCAGCAGCAGTAGTGTTATGGATTTGTTTTCCATACACTTTTTCAGCTTCTCGAACCGGTTGTTGTTTCTTCAAGCTGCTCTCTCCAGTTTCACCTTTAAAACCTTTCCCAGCACATAACATGATGGCTTGAGCCTACTCACAAATCATCATTATAGCCTATATTATTAGAACATGTCATGTATCAATTGTTAATCGTATGGAATCTTTTGATTATATATACCTTATCAGGAGATATGTCATTAAAGACGCTAACAGTTCCACCGTAGAAGATAGTGAGCTGAGGAGTTGATCCGGATGAAGCCACTCTGTTTCCACAAAGCACATAACCAAAATCACACATATGAAAAAATAGATTAATATTTTGTTAAATTCTTTAGCATTAAAAAAAAAAAAAAAAAAATACCGTGGAACAAGTGAAGGATGAGTTGGTAAAGGAACTGATCCGCCTAGTAAAAGCGGGGTCGCGTTCTGAAACGCACCGCCAAATTGGCCTCTACGGAAAACGCTGGCCGCGGAAACTGATCCCCACTGGTATCCACCCGGAAACACCTTAGCCTCCTGCGACGTCAACATTTTTACATTATTACATGTCTCTAATATTCTTACAAAAAAAAAAAAAAATTTTGCCAATATGAAACGTGATCCGTGATTCAAACGCCAAACGCCACATATATTTTTTAATTAGATATGTCCCTCTAACTTTGCGGCTGGCAAACGACCCTACAAACTCTTATCAACACAACTTCTTTTAATAATAAAATATTAAGAAACAAATTCTGGTATTGGCCACATACACAACAACACAAAGATGACAATTATGATTTGGATGTGTGTGGGACACAAACATAACACAACTTCTTAAATGTGTGTGTTAAAAGAATTGCTTAAATGGTAAAATTTATGATTATCCGGTAGGCTAGCTTATAAAACCATTAGATTACCAAATAAATTTTATTTGTGTGTGTTCACATATAATAACCGTTGTAAAAATTAGGAAACCAAATTAATGGTAACTAAATTAAAGAGACTGAGCTGAATGTTAGTTAAGTTGAACCAACCTGAAAATCTGAAGCAGGCATGAAATTTGAAGTAGCAAGAACCTTTGCCTTCCCCAATCGTCTAGCTGCCTTCTTACTCAACAACCCTAAAAGTATATAATAAAATTTTTAATTTTCATTCAAAGATTTAATGGAATCTTTTATTTTAAGTTTCAGAATCTGAAATTATATTAAAATATAAAAAACTTTTGGACGACATATATAAACATTAAAAATAAAAAGATCTTAGAGACAAGAAGAACACAAACCTCGTTCTCCGACACCATCATCGTTATTACAACTCAGATACTGCTTGTCGCTCAAACCCAGAAAATCTCTTTCCATTGCAATAGACAAAACCGCTCAAATTACGTTATCTAGCTTCTCTCTGTTTGTGCACAAAAACAATTCAATTTAAAGAAAGAAGTGGAGAGAAACAACAACAAAGGAAGGTTTCGTTTTGGTAAATGTAGCAGACACACTTTAGGAGAGAGTCTAATTTTTATAACCCGCTTTTCTATTTCTTGATTAAAGCATGTGTGCTTGCTTTTTTTTTTTTTTAATACCGGGAACTAACGGTTGGTGTGACCGGTTAGACTGGTTAATTATCACGTGTTTATTCTTTTGATTTTTTTGGTTTCTGAGGACCATATACAATTAGACATCTGTCGGTGGCTAAGTGCTTGTTTCTATTTATTTTATTCTTTTTTTTTTTTCAAAAAGGTTTTTGGCTTATTGGATTTGGATATTTTATTTGTGAACTCACACTCTCTCCCACACATGTAAAAGGTGTGTGGTTTGCTTCTTCTTATGCAACGGTTTGGTATTTATCACTTTCATTTCTTTTTTCTTTTCTTCGGAAAGTATAATGCAATAATATTTGTGATGATGACTTTGATGAGCTGATCGCCGACGAGACTCTTTCGTGGAGACGAAGTGTCACTTTATTGGGTAACCCACGAGGGATGCTGCTCAATGGGCTGAACGAAGTTTCCCTTAGCTTATCTTAAGGCCTATAAGTATGTTACCGGCCCATAAACACTGTCCACTAGATTTGCTAAATGCATCATTCTTCAAGTTTTCTTTTGAGTTTTGACATCAAAAACTAACCTTAAAGAACTTGTAGATTGAGTATTCTTACTAAAGCGAATTTTCTAATACGTGGAAGTTTTGAATCTTTGATAAATGATATTGTTATACCATATGATAATATTTGTTCTCTTATACATCAAGAGTTTCAAACATATAGTACATTTCATTTATTAGTTTAATGTATAAAAGAAGAACCAGGTTATTAAGCAATCTCTCATCGATAGTACATGTCAAAACTATCAGAAAATAAAGAATATGGAAAAGAATTAGACGTTAGTTGGTCTTTCAAAGTCATAAAACCCATTTGGCAATTGGCTTACAATTTTAAATTATCATTTTTTTAATGATTAAAAGCACATTAGGCCAAGTCTTCAGTTGAGTTCTTTAGACAATAAGAGAATAAATAATGATGCCATAAGAAGAAAAGATTCGTTTTGCCATACACAATAGGACGGGCAAAATGATTTTATTTTTTGGATCTCCAACCTATATAATTCGTGTTTATTCTGTTCCATTATTCTTGACATGTTCATTTTTTAAAACATATGTGTATGTTTTCTTGTTAATTAATTACTTTTAAATTTGCATAGACGAAAAAAGTGGCATTTATAGATACAGAATCGAATGTTTTCATTCACATGAAAGAAGAATATATCGCTTTGGCTTATATAAGTCCGACAATTATACATAAACCGATTCGAAAAGACAATCATATAAATATTAATTTACTTACTATAACTACGTACATCTTATGAGTGAGAACAAAAAAAAAATTACAAAAATACAACTAGCTAGCAGTTGCTCGACTCGAGTCGTTGGGTGATCTCTTTCCCACTTTGTCTTTTCATTTACACCATTTCTCATCTGCAAAAGGCATACATGTAGTAATTTTAGTTCTTGTCTATATATGAACCAAACAAAAACGAAAATTAAAATATAAAAAACATATATACCTTGTAATTTTCTACATTGCTTTCCAAGAAAAGCGAGAAACACAACGAGCAAAATGATTAAGGTGACGATTCCTATTATTATCGCCAATGTTTTCCCAACTCCGTTATCATCCTTACTGTCCTTCTTCTCTCCTTCTGTCAATAATTTAACATTTCACGAGTTTAAAATTAACACACACGCACACAAACTTTTAGTAGATAATATGGTTTGATTAGTAAACTATTAATATTTAAAAAAGTTAATCATCTAAATAATTCTCATATTTCTCGACTTGACTAGAGATGTTGCTTTCTATGGTTACATACTTACATTTGTATATTTTGTTAATCTGGTGTGACTACGACTTTTTATAATACTACTAATAAAAACAAATAAAGGAAGACTGACCATAGTTTGGGTTCTGACGCGCGTGACCGCCAGCGACACTGAAACGCGCGTAACACTTGGACAAGTAAACGTATCCTCCCTGAGCCATCCCACAATCAGATTTGAGCCGTCCGATTGCATCAGACAAGCAATCCTGACACTGTGCTGTACTTAGATCCCCCATGCACTGAGCCACCCCCTGAACATTCCCGTTCCCACTGGTCCTGTAGGGCTCGCTTCCGGAACCTAAAGAACCGATGACGTCACTAATTCTGGTCAACCCATCCTGGTCGTTGAATTCCATCGCCTGCCCACATTTGTTGAGCCTCAACGTTTTGTCTTGCACCCCAAAGAACGAACTGTTGTCGTACTGGACCAGACAGCTGTCCATCATCAAGAACCCGGAGTACGAGTTGGAACATAAGGTTCCGACCTGTGCGTTGGCGCGTGATACGCACGTCGAGCAGGCGGTTGGGTCGAGGTCGCCCCGGCACTGGAAAACACCGTATACGGTAACCCCCGGTTCGGGCTTTTTGTTAGGAACGGTGAAGTTGGCATAGCGGATTTGGACGGTGGAGCTGACAAAGGAAGAGAGGAGAGAGTTTAGGTTTGTCTCGTAGCCGGAGCCAGGGGAGAACTTAGCCGGAGAGCAAACGGCGTATATGTAATTGTCCGTGGGGGCGGAGGAAGATGGATTCATTAGGATGACGGCGGTGAGAAGGAAACAGAGAAGGGTCGTCTTTGTCTTGGACATGTTTAGTTGTTTACCTTCTTCTTTTTTTGAGAGATAAAGTGAGATGATTTGGTAAAATAGAAGTTGTAGAGAGAAGACTTGCTTTAAAGAGAATTAACGTAAAGAAGGGTACTCTTATTGTGGTTCCATGTTGCATGCTTTTTTTTTTTTTAATTATGGGTTGGGGACGTTCTTTAGACTTTCTACAATTTGCAAATTCCGTGTTATTCAGATTACTAATCATTCTCCGTTTCAGATTGATTTTTTAGAACTTGAATGTGGAATTTGGCGGCTATTTTATGTCCATCACAATTTAAAATTATTTATGTTAAGTCTGTTTTATAGAGTTATTTTTACCCATTTCATTTGTATTCGTCTATTCGATATTGAGACTTCAACAGTGACTTGTGTGAATTCTTTTGCTTATACCGTTATTACTAGTTAATAAATAATTACCTTTTCTGTAAGCCACTAATTAAGAAGGAAAATAAATTGAGGAGTTTCTTGTGGTCTTGACTTTTCTAATAGTATATATGGGTCCGCTATGGAGTTTAAAGGCGTATAAAATTGGCGGAATTGCCACGAAATTGATACAAAACAAGCTTCTTGACATTTTTATAATCGCCAAAAGATGTCATTCTCAATTTTTCTTTCATATATATCCTCGGTCTACTTTTGTCTTTTACGTAGTGAATACAGGAAGAAGCTTCTAGCATTATGTGTGTATATATATATTGTCATGTTAAAGATAAATAGACCATAGCTAGTAGTGAGTTTTTTGGTTAGAAAAGCATGCAATATGAGTAACAGAAGATAATGCCGAGTAATGAACGACTATACGTCATGAAAATGAGTTATGGTTATTAGTTTATTAATTTTACATATAGTATGGCGTATATAATTTGGATAGGCAATGGTACTTTTAAATGAATTTTAATTATATGGAAAGGGATCTTGGCGTGCTGGTCGAGATATATAATACGTTATACAATCATGGTTGTATTTGTATAAAATGAGATCAACAGGGTTACTAGAGGCTTCCAACGTCAAAGTTTCAGTTACGGGACCGGTAAGCGAATCAAACCACCCACACGGTCGAGATTGTGTAGACTTTTTCTTTGGCTATAGATTGTTATTGTCATATTGACTATAGTATTTTTCTTTTATTATTGTTAAAATATGAAATACTGTTTAAAAATCCACTAGTATATCTGTTGTATATGTAAAAGTATATAATGTCCAACAGTCCTACACATATAAATTGATTAATTACAACATGCGTGTAGTGTGAATCCTCTAATCTTTATAAATTAATTACAACATGCGTGTAGTGTATATCAAAACTAAATGAAAAAACAGAAGAAAAAAGAAACATGCATGTACGTAGTGTTATCACCTTTTACAGTCATGATACTAAAACGTTGCTAATTGAAAATTGTGTAACACTAAAACGTAATCATTTTCTCGAGAAGGGATCTATTCGAATCAGTTACGAAGTTGAAATAATAACATTACTCATTAATTAGAAGATACATACTATAACTGAGAGCAGAAAGTTATGGTAATTACGTGGTGTCATCATCATATTACTTTCCAAAATAAAACGTAACATAAAGAAGAGAGAAAAGATATCAGTGAAAAGAGCAGCTAAACAAAGACTGGGTAACGTTCACGATCATGGGCCTACCAAAAATAAAATAAGTAAAAGACTTTTGTTAAAAATTTATGAACTCTTCTTATTTTACACACTTCAGCTTGAGTGGCTATACAAAGTTCTAACATTGTTGCTCGTCTTGAAACTTGAGTCTTCGGTTTTGATTTGGTTTTTCTTTCTTTTTTTCTTTTTTGCTTTTTTGGGGTAATAGTATGTTGATTCGATTAGAATTAGACTGGATTGATATTTCGAACATCTTTTTTTTTTCATAGTACTTAGTAACTCAGTTTTGTTTTTCCAAGATTCATAACCTTAACCATTTCGATACCGAGAAAGTATACTCTCAGAGAGAATATATCAGAAATTAAGGGATTTTGGTGAGTATTTTCGTGCTTGACTTCTAATAAGTCATTGGTCAAGTTCTTGAAAATAATAATAAAAATCGGTATTGCGCAGTTGATAATTTTCTTGAATTTAGACTAACCTAATTCAGTTGACTCGTCGTTCGTCAATGCCAAAAGGAAAACGTTTCTTGGAAATATTGTGGAGATCTTTTAGAGTTGAAATCAGTAGCTATCTTATAACTATAATTAAAGATTTGAACTCTAATACTTCCTTAAAGGCTAGAGATCATCTTGATAAATAAAATCATTAACAAAAATATTCAAAAGTTATATATACAAAATGACAAGACCAATATGCCTCTGTTTTACTTTTCTTGTTCTCAAAGTCTACCTATTTTCACATGGAATAGCAAGATCAAATGTAATTGTTATATATATATATATATATATATATATATTTTATGTATATAACTTTTCTCTTCTTACGCATAAATGATGGGATCTGTTTACATTGTATTGTAAGAAGTAAGAATCTGATTATTATTATTTCTTTTATAAAGTCATTTAATTGTTGCGATATATATCTGAGCATAACTTTTTATATATTGAGAGACCAACATATCCTCAAAAGTGTATAAAGAAATTAATCAATGCCATATATGAAAGTAGATTAGTTATGGATTAAGACATAATTTGTCGGCATTTAATTATTTTGAGGAATAAAAAGGTTTAAACTCACCCACCTGGCCCCTATCACGGACTGTCTCTTTAAACAAAAGTTTTCCTGAAATGAAAAGGGAACTACAAGAATGTAACATTACACATGCTATAGATAATAGATAAGACACCACAATAAGCATAATATCTTTTATTTTATTTTATGTTTAATGTGTAATTTCATATTCTAAGGTACTTTATAAGATGTATCGATCATTCCAATTTTATTAAATTACACGTTCCAATTCGTGTTTGTCAATAATGTTTGTGTAGTAGTACGTACGTACCTTTCAAATATCTGATATTTAAGTTGGGCCTGCTACCTAAACTAACAGATCTTAAAGGCTTTGATTCTTTATTTCTGTTCAATTGACCCAATTAAATTGGGACAAAAACCATAATTAAGTGCGTCCGATTTTATTTTTCTTGCCAAAGCCCCATAATTAAGGCTTTGAGTCTGGTCAGATACATTCAAGTCTCTCCACTAGATTCAAGTTTCTAATTTTCTTGCCAAAGCCCCTAAGTTGAGAGTCTTGAATCTTAAATTTTTTTACTTCGGAACGTTTTCATCGGTTGAGAATTTGAGATTGTATGTTTGTCTCTTCAGTTTAAATTATATACTATCCTTTTATTGGAATAAGATAAAAGTACGTACACAAACACAAATTAATCAAATAAACTAGAAACTATAATTATAGAAAATCAAATACATCATAATCAATCTTTTACACCATATTTTACTATAATAATAAAGATTTGATAATATTATTTTAAAAAACAAACAGATTCACGAGCATAAATGAATTTAGATAGGCGTTTGTTTATGGATGCATGTATCTTAGGATTTATTAGAAGCTCTTTGTTTCTCGAGTTTTTCGAAAAGAGAACCATCATAGACGGCTCTCACTGTCCCCTTCTGCAGCAAACCATTCTTGTCTTTGCACAAATCATACAATACCTTCCACTCCGCATACGCTAGAATCCTGCCATTGTCAATCCACATAAATTATCAAAGATCATTCATATAATCGCGTTTTTGGGTATATAAAATTAAACCAAATTACTTACCCTCCTTTACGATCATTTGGTTCTTTGTTTGCGTTGAGGAGCTCTTTGAGTTCCTCCTTGGTCAAAGCATCGCTATGTGTGTGAGCATGCTTCGTAAATATCTCCTCGAACTTAGAAGCCACGAATCTTTAATATTTTTTAAAAGAAATTAAACAATAAATAAAGTATTAGTAACCATCACAAAAGGTATCATTATACTAGTATAGTTTAACTGATGATACCGTACCGTCCATCCTTGTCGTAAACGCCTGAATCGCTGCCATGTTTGGCAAGGTGGATATTCTTAACCTCAATCGGAAACGACAACGAGAACCCTTTACCCTACAACCAAACACGTCTTTGATTCTTTTTCTTTTTCTTTCTGTAACGTATATATGAGATTATATTTTAACTATAACAATATTTACCGGACGAGTTTGGCTGCTGAGACCCATGTTTATGAACATAGAAGCGAATGTTGACATCGCATATCCACATCCGATTGCTCTAAATCCTGTTTTTGTTTGTTTGTTATGTTAAAACAATAAAATTAGTAAATATATAAACGATCTTCCTTTTCTTTATTAACGGATAAGACCATGACACACACACAAGACAAAAGATTTCTAATAGAAATCTAGTTTTAGATGTTACAAGACTGATAAGGACATTTTTGGTTATTTGTAAGATCTTACCTTCAAATGTTTCCGATGGATAAACGATGCCATCTTTGTTTCTGTCGAAGAAGGCGACATGTCTCTGCAAGAAATTATCTTCTTCCGGAACAAATTTCACTTCTATAAATCACAAAAAAACGTTTTAAGAGAGATCTAATGGTAAAGATACATAACTACAAATATAAATGTTGGAAATAGAGTACCATTTGAATTAGAGGAAGCCATGGCCAGAGAGGAGAGAGAGAGAAAACTAAACAACACAGGTTGAGAGAACAAGTAAATGAAAATAGTGAAAAGAGAAGGCAAACACAAGCATCTTTTATATTTAGAGATTTGACTGTTCATTTTGTGTTATTATATGATAATGAGAATAAGTTTGATTCGATATGGTGCCAATGTGATAGTAATATTTATAGGGTCTAAAATCTAAATAGTACCAGCTGGATGAACAAATTGTATAAATAAACTAAATTTTCAGTAACATCTAGCTAGCATTAAATAACTCTATATCTAATTTGCAATGGCTAAATGTAGCTAAATCTGGTTGAATATTTTTGTGAGATTTGCTAGAATCTAGGTAAATTATTAACCTAATTAATAGAACTGTAAATTATTAAGCTAATTAACTGTAGTAAAATAACTAAATGTAAAATCTAAATAATGAAATAAAACTAATTAATAGTTTAATAAACAATTATACTAATAAATAAAATATGAATTGATTTTTTTGGTAATGATAAAATATGAAATTTATGAAATTGAAGTATCCTTTCATGGTTTAATTGATGAACTTGAAAAATCCTTCCATTTTTTTATTTTTAAACTATTAAAAACAAAGATGAGAATATAAATCTAAGTCAAAGAATTATTAAAATTGTAATTTCAAAATTTAACATTAGAATATAATATAAAATTTATAGTGACTTATTTTTTTTCTTCTATGGTAGCTTAATTAATAATATAATGAGTATTAACATTATTGAAGTTCTTATATTGAATAATATTTTGGCACAATTATATATGTATTGTTTCTGTAAAATTTTAAATTTACTTAAATTTATCAAAATAATCAAAAATTTCTCAAACCAATGTTTTCAAAAATAATAACTTAGTATAGTTATGAATTTGTTAGAAATACCCCTTTTCAAAAATATATTTTTTTGAATATTTTCATTTTTACCCTCTTTTCACAATTTTAATATGTTAAATTAAGTTTTAGAATTTTTTTCTTGGGTTCTCTATTTTATATGTAAGGTATAATTTTTAGGGGATAGGGTTTAGTATTTGGAGTTTATGGTTTAGAATTTAGTTATTTTATATATTAAAAAGGGATATTTTTGAAAATAAACATGATTGAAAGGTATTTTTGAAAAGTAACATAGAAAATGGGTATTTTTAAAAATTCTCCTTGAAAATATGGATGGAAATATCAGCGAAATCAACTTCGTGATACTTATTTACTCTTATTCATTTTAAACCATGAAAAGTTACGAACATGGTAACATATAAAAATATTTATGGAATTTTTAAAAGTAATCATTTTTATATCACTTTTCAAAAATACCCTTCAACGATGTCTATTTTCAATAATAATCCTCATCGTTTTTTGTTATGAAGAGAATATATTTAGTGTTCATTACTCTATATTATACTTTCATGTGTTTGTATTAATGACAAAGTGGCCAAGAGTTTAACATGGTTTCTCCCGGCTCCAGGAGATTAATCTTTAGGCCTAGGAAACTTTTAGGATCACTTCTAAATTATGAAAAAAAAAAAAAGTTGCCAAGAGTTTTGTTATAGCATTTATTTATTATAAGTGTATATATATCGTGTTAAAAAAAAAGAGAATATATCGTGCAAGGAAGACTGAGAAGGTTACTGAATTTAACTATGACCATACTGGGGGCTGCTTGGAAAGGTCTATACAGAAATAGTAATATACATTACTTATCGGCAAAGGGGAATGATCAAATTGGTGAATGGGCGATAATGTAACTAATAATGGTGGAGACAGATATTATTTTCGTGGCTTAGCTTAAAACGCGACATTTTGAAAGAGTATGGAACTATCGATAATATGAATCCAATTAAGAGTAAAAAAAGAAGAAATTCACATTTTCGGTTTTGGTGTATAGAAAATTTAAAATTAAACTGAATCAAACCAAACAGGTTCAATATTTACTACCCTTTTCGAGCATTAGGTTATTTATTAGTTTGCGTCGAGGAGTTGTTTTGGTTCCTCGATGGTCATAAAAAAAGAAATGACTTATTATAAGTTCTTAAGATATACCTCTTCCGTTTCAAAATATAGGATGTTTTAATTAAAACACGCAGATTAATAAGTTTTTACTTTTAACAAGTTCAATCAATCAGAAACAATATTACATAATATAAAATACTAAACTAATGTAAAAATTGCATAGAAATTAAACTTGAAAACATCTTATATTATGAAACAAAAAACTTCTCTAAAACATCTTATATTTTGAAACGGAGAAAGTATTTATTTTGCTCTAGTCAAAACCCTTAATAAATCTGGTATCACTGTAGATTAAATTTGATTGTTTATTTTACTATTTGTTTACACTTCTCAATCTGGTTTCGATACAAATGTCACAGGCGCAAGAGATTTAAAACTTCAACCTAAATCCTTTTATAACTTTGGAACGTTTGTAAAAACGAAGATGCAGCCAATATTGAAAAGAACCTCTTTTCTTATTAAGAATCACTTAAACAATCTTACAAAATATGTTTAATCAGATTTACACACAGTCAACACGACTTATCACTGACCAATTCTTAATCTAACCAAAACTTGTTAAGAACCCTAAAAGCTTATTCGCTTGGCTCCTACTTATTCTATGCGGCTCAAGAAAAACCTTAAACCTCAATACAAATATATAGATAGCTAACATATCACTTAGGCTAACATACTTTCCTAATTTAAGATAACCCCAAATCTTCTTTTTATTTGATCTGATGATATCTCGCTAAACAATAAAGGAAACTCCAATATTCCAAATTGCCAAATATAATTCGCCACATCATTATAATTCCACGTTCATTACTTCATGCACACAGCTTATTCCAGTGTCTTACATACTAGCTTTGTTCCACCAAAAGTTTTTATGCTTTCATTCTCCCTTTTTTTATCTGAATGTGTCAACTTAAGCTTCATGCTTTCAATCTCCTTAGCCACATTCAGCTACAACATCACCAATATGCATAACGTTTTTATAGGTTGAGCTCAAGTCACTAAATTACTACTTTTCGTGAACCGAAAAAAAAGTATGTAACTTGAAAATATGTTAATTTGTGTTCAAATTGAATTACATTACTTTTACTGTTATAAGATACAAACAACTTAACAAGTACGTACACAAATAATCAATTATATACGAAAACTATATATAATTTTATAAAAACAAACACATTGCAATATCTTCACACCATAGTAATTTACATATAACATTAAAGTAGTAATAACTTTCATATAAACAAATAGACCGCCACAAGCAGAATAACCTTTTTTAAATTAAGATTTATGGATGTTTCTTAGGAGTTTTAGAAGATCTTTGTTTCTCGAGTTTTTCGAAAAGAGAGCCATCGTAGGCAGCTCTCACTGTATCTTTGTGCAACAAACCGTTCTTGTCTTTGCATAAATAATGCAATATCTTCCACTCCGTGTACGCTGCAATCCTGCATTTTTAATTCACATAGATTATTCATATTCTGATATTCATCATATGATCATATTTTTTTGGTTTTGGTATAGAGACAAATTAAACCAAACCGGTTCGATACTCACGATCCTTTGCGATCATTAGGTTCTTTGTTTGCGTTTAGGAGTTCTTTGAGTTCCTCGTTAGTCAAAGCGTCGCGATGTGTGTGTGCATGCTTCGCAAATATCTCCTCGAACTTCGAAGCCACAAACCTAACAAAATTTAAAGTTATTAAGATTTCCCAAAATTCCATAATTACTAGATATGAATTTATTTGGCAAACTAAAACCATACCGTCCATCTTTGTCGTAAACGCCTGAGTCACTGCCATGTTTGGCAAGGTGAATATTCTTAACCTCTATAGGAAACGAGATCGAGAATCCTTTACCCTACAACCAAACATAACTTTGATTCCTTTTCTTTTTTTGTAACGTATGAAACTATAATTTAACTTTACCAATAATTTTCAGATTACCGGACGAGTTTTGCTGCTGAGACCTATGTTTATGAACACAGAAGCGACTGCTGACAATAAATATCCACATCCGATTGCTCTAAATCCTGTTCTTGATTTTTTTTTCAAGATCAGACAGTAAAAACAGTAAATATATCAAAATATCTTGATAAGACCATATATAATAGTAAGTTAATAACAGCCACACACACACATGCACTGTAGAAGAAGACAAACGATCTCTAATACAAATTTAGGTTTAGATATTACGAGATTGATTAAGACATATGTTTAAGACCGTACCTTGAAATGTTTCCGAAGGATAAACGATACCATCTTTGTTCCTGTCGAAAAAGGCGACATGTCTTTGCAAGAAATTGTCTTCTTCTGGAACAAATTTCACTCCTACAACCAAGAAAAAATGTTTTTAAAGATCGATCTAATTGTACAGATGAGTGATCACTAATTACATATATGAATGTTAGAAAACAAAAGAAAGTACCAGTGGAAATAGAGGAAGCCATGATCAGAGAGAGAAAGAGAGAAAACGAATAAATTGTTGAGAGAAATAAAAAGTGTAACTGAAAATAGTGAAAAGACAAAAGAGGATGGCGAAACAAACGCTTCTTTTATATGTTTAAAGATATTTAATTTTTAACTGTTTTGTTTTTATGTTATTGGTATTACAATAAAAAATGTGATTAAAGATTCGATTCCATCTAGTGCGGCCAAATAATGTAGTGTATATATATTTGTAATCGTCGTACTTTATTTTGATCGTATACGAAGACGATAAAATTAGTGGGAATCGTCAGGTACCACGTTACTTACGCTTAATACTTACTTCCTTTAATAATTCACATTATGTTTTCAATTAATAATTCACATTATTCTTTACTCGGAAAATAATTAATAGTTCATTACTCTAAGTTGTGCTTTTTTATTTTTTTATTTATTACTTTTATATAGCACAATCGGATTTTTCTCTGTGTTTTATGTTAATCCAAAACTTGCCTGGATATTTTTCGTTTCCCATAGCCGCCGTCGGTTTCTATAATCAATAAGTCGTTACCTAAGACTAAAGATGGTTAATTACAAGTGTGTATACATATATATCGTGCGATACTGAGAAGGTACATTGAGCCCTGTTGAACGAGGGTTATACAAAAATAGTGTTATATACATTACTTAACGGCAAAGGAGAGATCAATGAAGGTATGGTGGTGTGGGTATAAATATTAAATTCTTCGCTAATAAAGAGGCTTTTTCTGAAGGAGAAATTAAAATGAATTTACGTACAGAGAGAACAAAAGAAAGAAATGGAAATTATTAAAGGCAAAGGGGTATATGCCACACAGGTGGTGTTTGCGTGGTGTAATGTTATTGTTTCTAGTCGCTTTCTATATTTCTTTTAAAGCATACACACTTAACTCAATGGCTTCTTGATCAACGAATGGACAATAATGTGTGTATTAATCAGCTCCGCGTGACCTAGTCTGTATGACAAGCAAAGGCTCTGCGTCTACAAAAACAATTAATGCTACTTGCTAGTTTTATCCATAGTTTAAATATATGAGTATGACAACTTCAGTAATGTGATCAAATAATAGTTTTGAGTATTTTGACGATAATATTTGGTATCAAATGGTGCCGTCTAGCAAACTAAACAAGTTCGGTGTGCTCTATTTTTATCATTTGACCAAGTACATGTTCGCAGATCGGTAGACCGATTCTTTTAGATAAATAAGGTGTGTTGTTGGTTCGACTGGTTGATTTTTCTTTTCTTTTTCAGTAACACTTATTGCGCCAATTTGAATTCTGACTGGTGAGATGTGTACGATACTAATTACAACCATTGAACTACAATTTTGGTCTAGGTATATCAGCTGATGGTTAATCCAGTGAAATGGTGTTGAGAATTAAAGAAGAATATTGTGGCGCCTTACAGTGTAAGGCTTACACAGTCCTATTAGCTTTAAAAATATGTACTAGAAAATTGTATTAAATTATATCTACATAATTATGCAAAATTTGTAGTGGTCTTTAAAAGAATTAAAAGTTCAAGGGTCATAATCCATAGGTGTACCAGATTTAATTTGGGTATCAATGTATAGTGTTGTGCATGTAACAATGAAAGTTTACAATTTCACATAAATGTTCAAAGACAAAGTAAACATATAACAAAATACTGGATTACAATTTCAAGATGTTTTCTTTTAATTTGTGATAATCCTTTAGCGACAAAACATGTATACATAACTAATTTGATTTCTTCCAAGTTTCAATCTTCTTCTTCTAGTAATGCGCGTACATATGAAAGTTTTCACCTTTTCTTCTTATAGTAATGCGTATATGTGAACGACTAAACAATTACTTATTTTGTCAAAGTACATTATCAAAATTATTACGGGGGTTTAAAAGTGTTTATAACTAAGGCTTGATTTGAATAGAAACTAGTCTAAACAAGTAATGTTTTTAAAGATGGTTAGAACTTTAAGTAACGGTATTAATATTCACACGCATTTGAAAGAGTGAAGTAACAAAAAGGTTCATTGCGTAAAGATGAGTGCAACAGATTCCTTATGCTTTTATTATCATCTCTCGTCCATCTTTTCCAAAGGCTGATGATGAGAAATTGAGAACGCTATACAAATTCCTCTTCTTCACATTCACATTTGGTATAGGTCATTGCTTCTACACATTACCACAACATTCCCTCGGAACATTTCCAAATTTTAATCATTACACTATATATTATTCTTCAAAACAAAAATCACAACACCATAATTAAGTAACATATATACACCAGAAAGGATGGGATTCAAACCTTTTAAAAGACAATCTAATCCACAACATAGAAAAAAAATTGTACTTGACAAGCTCAAAATATATCCTCAAACTTAATAATTTATAAAGTTTGTTTGGAATCTTTTTTTTTTTTTTTTTTAAAACCCCTATGAATCATGAAGGGCATGACTATAAATATTGGTCTTGCCTTCTTGAGTGAATTAACAGCTTTAATCTCCTAACATGACCTCAACAAATGACTAACAGTTACAGTTTGTAGAATCGGTTTAAGTTGGCGGTAATAAAGAGGTGGTCGAGTATTATATAGGACGGTTTGGTAGCCTCATTTGATATAACTTTTTATTTAAACCGTCCATCTCAAGAGCTAGTTCAAACTCTAACCACTTCAAATTTCTACTACCAATCAAAGCGAAGATACTTTTGAATCATTATCTCATTGCATATTCACATACTACACTGCTTAAAGTTTGCTCTGCAAGATACCAAAGAGTAGTAGCACGCGTCTACGATTACATGACTTCAACAGACATTTTTCATCAATCTGTCAATATGAAAAAAGTTAATTCCTTTGCCTACCTCAAGCTTTTGCTTTATCAATTATATGCAAAGGCTCTTCTTTTGATGAGATCTTTAACCAGACACAAAAGTAAAAGAACAAAACAAGTGAAGGAGAGTGGGGGAAGGTTTATTTATAAAAGGGCACCTGTTTTGGTGGATATATTCTCAAACATAACATAATAATACATAATCAAATGGGTAGGATTAGGCCTGTGGAAGAAAAGGTTCTGTAGCAGGACCATCTCAAAGCGTTAATTGCTGTTTATATACATTGTTGTCTCTTTTTAATTCTTACAAATTCCTCATTACCTCCCTTCACATCACACAACATTTCACCACTAGTCCTTTTGGGTCTGTCCTCCCTTCCTCGTGACCTGATGAGACGTTTGGTTTGGATTAGAAAAGATACAGAACGGGGGCTCTTTGCTCAGAGCAAAACCAAAAATGTTTCAAAACAAGAAGCAACACTATAATTTCCCCCATTAAAGAAAAGGAAATGTTACCTTCCACGGGTTGAGCTAACTTGCGGTTGTGCGATGACATCATTTCTTTTTTAAGCTGAATCAGTAAATCCTCCATTGTGTATTCTCTTCTCCAGTTAGCAAGCATAGGGAAATGACTCGGTTCAACCTGAACGTTCGGTTTAAGCCAGCTAGTTAAAAATATGCATGCAGCTGAAAAATCATAGTACAAAAAACAAGAATCCCCTTAGCACTATAAAGTTGTTGTTTTGTTAGAGCTTACCACTCCATTATCAGGGTTGACACAAGCCATGTTAATCCGAGTCTGAAACCTCACAGTAGGTGGAGTTTCAGGATAGTCCTTCCCACAGAATAGCTTCAGCTGAAAGATCTTTCCTTCATACGCAGTCTGATACCAAAACATCAATCTCACTTCACAGATACCAAAAGTGTAAAACCAAATATACTAATAGTCTGATAACAAAAACTAATCAATCTCACTTCTTAGATACCAAAAGTGTAAACCAAATATATACTAATCTTCATTGTTTCCCTATTTGTTTCTCTCCTCATTCCCCCAAAAATGGTTAAAAATGCTACATAAGGCTAAGATCTCAGCATAAGAATCATATAGTGACAAACAAAGTAGCTCAACTTGAAAGTTTATCTAGCATCAAAAATAGCATCTTTTAAGGTTATAACAACATTTTTCTTTGTTTTTAGCATCAGAAAAATTGAAACTTTATTGTTATATTCAATTCAATCTAAACCACCACAAGTTGTGTTATGATAAGGAAGAAGAGAGATTAGAGAGAGAAAGGGGGGTACATTATGAGGACCAATAATGGTACCAGTCCAAGATTGCATCAAAATATCATCAGCATCATCCATTCCATAGCTCACAGTCCCATCTCCAATCCCTTTCTCACCTCTTTCAAGCTCTTCCAATAATCTAAAGTTTCTCGGTACTGCACACAAAGTAATAAAAATCGGGACTTCCGTAATCTGTATAATCGAAATCATTAACATAGGGAAGTAACAACAAAATTAACAAAAGAAAACAAAAGGTCAACACTTTTAATAAAACCTAAAAAAACGAAATTGGATTTTTAAAAGACTTACCAACGACCTTCTCTTCCTCTGAACCCATTTGGCTTGAGATTATTACAGAACAAGTATCTAAAAGAGGAGGATTTGGTTCGAGAAATGAAGAACAGAGAAAGAGAGAGAGAGAGTCTATCTAATAGAAGAAAGAAAACAAGAAAAGGAGAGAGAGAGAGAGAGAGAGAGAGAGAGTTGGTCAAGTGCGCGTAGTCGCACGGTAGTTATTTTGCAACCCCTCACTTTTTCTCCACCACCTCCATCCAACTATAGTCTATTTAAAAAAAAAAAATTAATTATATTAACTCCAAAAATTATTAAAACTTCAAAGAATATTTATAGAATCATCAGTAAAATAATGTTACTGCACGCTCCAATTATTAATACCCAAATTTATTAAATCAGAATTGTGTCTACGTGCGACGCGTGTGAATTCAACAAAATATTAATTATCCCCATTATTGAATTAGAGGAAATAGCAACTAACCATAACAGCGAGAAGTATATGTGTAGTAGTGGTGCTGTGGTGGTGGTTCAGTGGTTCTTGCTCTGTTTTGACTTTTGCACTTTCTAGTTGAAATTTCCAACAAACTAACTCTACTTTGAGTTTTCAGGACGAAAACTAAAAAAACAGAGAACAGTAATCAGTTAAAAGAAAAAAGTTGGAAGCAAATGTGAATTACAAACTAGAGAAAAAAAGCTGTGGAGAAACCAAAGAGTGTGGTTTCAAATCTAACTAGATAATAGCTTAAGTCATCGACCTATCTTCTTTTAAAACAAACCAATCATCCATCTCTCCATCATCATCAGTAATGTTACCAAGAAGTTCTTTTCTTCTTTTCTGATCATAATATCTTGATTCTGTTTCCTTCTTTGTATCATGTTTCGCTTCAGTCCCATTGCTTCTAACCTTCTGTGTCATCATCTCCAACTTCCATTGCTCTCTCTTTTCTGCACTCCTTGAAACATTACTTCTCCCTCCTTCCACTGGGAACCCCATGAAGCCATCTCCCTCTTCTTCTTTTTCTCCATTGCAGTGTTCTTCACTATCTTCTTCTACAAAACTCCATGACTTTGAAACTCCGCTGTGAGTGTGACGATCAGCAACTGTCTTTGAATCCGGAGTGACACTTGGAACCTTTTGTCTCTTGTGATCACACTTCAAACATATTGAGTTCCTTCTAAAATTTATGTAATTGCACCTGATGACAATATCAATTTAAATGGTTTTACATGTTATTAGACTTTAAACACCCTTTAGCTTTAAGGTTTAGGAAGGATGACTCACGACTCGCATTCCCACTCTCCTGGATTGATCTGACGCATTGTAGGCTTATCTTTGCACCTTAAGCATCTTGTGTTCTTTGAAAAGTTCAGGAAATTGCATCTGTGGAAGTAAACATACAAAACTAAAAATTGTAAACGGGTTCACATGGTTGTTAATCACATTAGACAGATTGATAAAACTGTGAAAGATGTCCTCACGTTTGGCATATCCAGTCTCCTTTCTTCAGTGGGAGATGATCTTTCTGTTCTTCCCTCAACTGTTTCAGCCTTTCCTCAGAAAAAACATCACATCGCAAGCATCTTATGTTTTTCGCAAAATTTAAAAACTTGCACCTATCAGATAGGAATGGTTCACAACAAAAGACAGTTTAACGATTAATATACATGAAATCAAAAATCGTAAATTTATCGATAAATGCAGCAATATTACTTACTCTGTACAATGCCAATCTCCTGGCCTTTTTTGTGGGTCTCTCTCATTTGGCTGGAGCTCATCTTGAGCTGTCTCAATCTCAACAGATTCAACATCTTTTAAGCTATACGCTACACTTTCTCTCAGCAACTTCCTCACAGAATCTTCAACAAGTTTGGTTTGACAGGCACGGTTCTCCACAGTAGGAGAAATGGAATCAAGCCCGTAAGTTAGCAGTATACGCATGACATCAATAGTTCGAGCACCTTCATCTTCTCGTGCTTGTGCGTACGCCCTTTCACATTTCCCTCTCAAGTTGCAAGAGCCACACACCTACTAAAGTAAACATTTAAGCTCAGTTAAGTAAGTTTCCAATGAAACCTCAAAAGTGACTATAAGCTCTTACTGACTATAAAGAAGGAAGGCAACATAAAGTGAGAATGAGAAGAATTAGGAACGCATACATTTGCTTCATCAATGCCCACATAAGCTCTTAAACGCTTTCCCGAGTTCACAACCTTCCTGTCAATGCTAGGACATCCACACCCAACAATCACTTTGATATCTTTCTTCGACAAGTCTCTGTAAAGTTACAAACTTTTTGTGAATTCTCACCAATATAAACTAAAAGAGAGTATTTTAACAACAGAAAAAACACAAAAGTAGGACTTCAGCAATACGTCGAACACCTGGTGTGCAAAATTAATTAAAATTAAAAATCTCATTTACCTCACGAGAGTGAAACGATGGCGAGCGAAATTGAGACAAGCGGTACGAATATGATTCGATTCCTTAGAAATCATCAAGCTTTCTCCAAAGTAACCTTTTTTCACAAGCATACCAATCAAATCTAGCCACTCGGGCCATGGGTGGTGAGAGCATGGATCAACCAAACCTGTGGTGATTTGGGTATAAGCCAGATTGTGGAATGGTCTTGAGTATCCAATGATGATACGATGGAAGCATCTATGATCGAACTTGAAAAATCTCATCTTATAAGATTAAAACATATTCCTTGCACTAATCATTTGCTTAAGCTATAGTTTAATCGCGGAGAAAACAACAAAAATGCCACACTAATTAAGTGTGTTTTGTCATGGCAGATCTCAACCCCGGTCTCACGCTTCTCTTTGGGAAGAATGATAAAAGAGTTTGTATGTGGTAATGTCGTATCATTCTTCACTCTAGAGAAGCTTAAGACGGGGATAACTGTCACGACAAATTTACACTATAGTTTATGCAAAATGATAGTGTAAAGAAAATGTAAATTATAATACTCGAGGTTTTCTGAATAAGATTAGAAGAAGTGAGACTCTTTTGTATGATATTTATATGCAATTTTTGGTATAAGAAATTTATTACTCTCTTCATTTCAGTGTAACTGTTGTTTAAGATTTTATTTCATATATTACATGTTTTCTCATTGGTCACTGTATTAATTAAACCAATAGGGATACAACTAAAAGAAACTTAAATTGAAAATGAAAGACAAAATTTAAAATGAAACTAGCAGAACGGAAACGTAACAGCGTTTTTGGAAGTAAAAAAAAAAAGCTTACTCCTATGGGCAAAACGTAACGTCAATAACATTATTTTGCCTTCCTATTTAGTTTGTTTTTTTACAGTCAAATGACCTTATTAAAGTTCTATTAAAAAAACGCAATAGCATCGTATTCTTTATTTTTATTTTTATTTTAAGCTAAAAAACTTATCAAATTGGGAAAACGTAACAATAACATCGTTTTGTCTTCTTATTTACTAGTAGTAGTAGTTTTTGGAAAGTCAAAAACTTATTCAAGTCAATGAGATTGTTTTGACTTCTTATTTTAGTTTTTCTATTTCTGAAGTTGAAAAACTTATTCGAGTTTCTATTAAAAAAAAACATCTATCTATCTATCTATCTATCTATATATATAAAGTAGACTTTCCTCTCTTATGGTGCAGCCACCTCAGCATCACATAATAAGGCCTTAACGAATCTACTAAGCCCATTTTCATATCCTATAGTCTCCTTGACAGCCCAGTTTCGTAACTATATCCCTTTTCCAAGCCCAGTTTAATTAAAATCTCAGGCCCCTAAGCTAATTATCCGTTTCTTCTGTTCTCCAAATCAAACCCTTTCTGCACGATTGTCTTCTCCAACGTCCGCCGCTGTACAACCTCAAGCGCCACGCCTCTTCATGTTTCCTCCGTTCCAAAGCTATCGTCTCGTTTACGTCTGAAACCGTCTAATCAGTCATGCTTTCTCTTTCAATAGTAGTCCCACTACTTACCATTCAATTTTGTGTTACTTCAATTGCTATATAATGCCCTCTTCTCCAATTTCATTCATCTATTTCATTCACCTTATAATTTCTTCACTATCTGAAAATTCTCTTATCTATTATGGATTCCAGTGTTGGTTTATTCTTTGTGTCTTAATGCAGCTGAAAAGGTAGTCAAGGGTTTGGACGATAACATATTGGATGGAGATGCTCTGGCTAGATTTGGTGCTCGTGAGTCTGAGAAATTCCGCTTCGTGGGAGTGTAAGTCTTTCACAAATTTGTTTCCAGCTTAGAGGCCATTTGCTACGGTGGTTAAGAGTAGATAATTTAGAGAATCTAGAATGTCTCTGTTAACTTCCAGATTATTTAGATACACATAAGGGTACTTCGTCTCCTAAGCAATGTTTTTTTCTACTTGCAGGAACATCTCTATTTTTCTTTTTCACTTCGTGATGTACTACTTTTATGCTGCATGTTTCCTATTTTAGCTAAGTTTTAACGTGTTTGGTCTTGAAAATTATTTCTGGTGAACAGGGACCGATGAGATGCTAAAAGGAGACGCCCCACCGATGAGAATTATGATCCGAGGACACTCTACCTTCCTCCTGATTTTGTGAAAAAGTTGACTGGAGGCCAGGTAAGAAGAGCACATGTAAATCGGGTTCAGGATATTTGGTGAAGCTAATCAACTTTCAATTATTTGACTTTATGGCCTTATTTCAGAGACAATGGTGGGAGTTTAAATCAAAGCATATGGACAAAGTTGTATTCTTCAAGGTAAAACAATAATTACTTCTTTAGTTAGAACTGATTAATTGATGGGAGATTCTCGGATAAATGGTCTTCTTTTGTGACAAGCAGATGGGTAAATTCTATGAGCTTTTTGAGATGGATGCACATGTAGGAGCCAAGGAGCTGGATATCCAGTACATGAAGGTAACTCTTTGTACTCATAAGTAGATAAGAGATTGATTGTATTGCAGTAGGTGAAACATGTTTGGAATTTATGTATAAATGGGATAGGATAGTTCTTATTTTTGAAAAATTATTATTTTCAAATAAAAAGTTTGTGAAAATTGTTCAGATTCTTGAGGTTCTTCAGGTTTGGCTTTGGCTTACGCCGAAGATAGCATGAGATGGTTGGACTCCAACAGCGGGTGAAGTTAGCACAATCCATGAACTCGAGCATAGCATAGCCTGCGAGAATAATTTATATAGTCAACAATCAGCATATGGTTTCAAGAGCAATGATATGGTGAGAACATGTTTGAAGATCTTTTAACCTTTGAAATAATGGCTCCTCCTGTTGAATGGCCAACACAGAAACAGGGCAATCCCAGGTTTTCTGCAATAACCTTCTCAAGAAACGATTTCTGCAAACATTTTTATTTCAGTCAGTTTAGTGTCTAAGCACCGAGTTAAGCGCGAATGGCATGTCTTGAAAACTGAAAAAGAGATCATACCAAGTCAGCGACAGCAAAATCAAGAGAAGGAACGTAAGCATAAAGTCCATCGCTTCCACCATGACCTATTTGAGCAAGATCAAAAATTAATTCAGTCTCGCAATAAAGAAACAGTACACTGAAAAATGCTTAACAAAAGCACTTTGAATTGGTTAAGTGGGGTTTTACCGATCCAATCTATTTCATAGACCTTGAATCCTATAGCATTTAGCTGCTTTGCGAAATCACTATACCTGCCACTGTTGAGAGTTTGAATAAAATTCACCGTTAATTGTTTCCTATATGGAAGTAGAGTTCATGATCAAACTCAAAAGGTACACAATACAAATCTGTGTTTGTTCAGACCATGTAGCAGAACAACAAGTCCCCTACAAGCAAGCTCACAAAAAGATATCAGGTTTAGGACCTACGTAGCCAAACAAGATATAATAGAAGAAGACTATAAACAAGAGAGTAGAGATACACTGGATATATAGTCAGAAATCTTGAAGATCAATGTACAACAACACTCAAGACTTGGTAATGAGAAACTTAGTTAGTAGAATCACATGATACACATCCTAAAAATCATCTCTGAGTAACAAATATTTTTACCAAGTTAGTCTAAATTGCTCTTATATCTAAGTAAAATATAAGTAAGACACGATTGAATCCAAGGTAATAGTTAGGACTTAGGACCAGCTGAGAAAACGACATAGGAATCCAGGAAACACCCCTAGAAAACGACAGCATTATCATTAATTAAGCTCAAATTCTCCAAAACCCGCCTCATACCAAATCCCTTCTCACAGCCACTTCTTCATCAACCACCATCGTCGTCGTCGTCGGCGAAGAAGAAGGGGAAACACCGCATTGATGGAGAGATCATTTCGAATTCGAGTCCGGTTTACATGAAATCCGGAAGATTGTTTGATGGGTAGTCTTAGAAATGGGTTTAGAGTAGCAATTACGATCGTTCCTCTACTTGAACAGATCATAAACGAAGCAAATCCAAAAGACGATTTTATATTAGGGTTTTTCAAAATCAAAATCAAATTCAAAAAACAAAATTTTGGGGTTTTTTAGAACGGAAAACAAAAACAGAGCTTCGAGTAAAAGAGAGAAGCAAAAAATACTCTCTGTTTTGTGCTTCGAAAGAGAGAGTATGGCGAAAGAGCGAGAGAAGGAAGAGAAAGAGAAGGAGAGAACAAAGGAAAAAAAAAACTATTTCTTTTATCCTTTCTTTATCCTATAAAGCACAAGTCACCTGTCCAATAAGAATAAGCCACATCAGATTTTTTTTTTCTTTTTAATTTTTTTAAAAAAAATCCAATTAAAAAAAAACAATCGTGGTTTATAAAAATCTTCAAGAAAAAAAATGGAATAAATAGGTTTTTTATTTACAATAATATATTTGGATTGTTGCCAAAAATAAATAATATATCTGGATCAAGCCCACAAGATGTATAACCCTAAAGCCAAGCATCAAAACAAGTTTGATCTCCCTTTTCATCTTCCTCTCTTACACGAGAAACACAACTGAAAATCATTCCTAATTTTTCTCCCACTAACAAATGCACGTTCATGGTGGTTTACAACAAATCTCATCTTCTATATAAATCCTCTTCAATCTTCTCTAAACACAAAAAAACACCACAAAACCACTTTTATTTTCGATTACCAATTCACCCGCAAATCCATATCTCTGTTTGACCAGCCACTAAAACCTCTTTTGAATTCAGTAAGCCAAATCCCTTTAAAACTACAATTGTCAGGGAGGTAAATCCTTTAGCTTTTTGTTCATATCCGTTACTATTTTTTTTAATCATATTAATTCTGATTTCTATTGTTTCAGGTTGAAGATGCTTCTGAATTATACTCCTCTCTCAGAGCTATAATATCAAAGACATAGAATTTTTATCTAAAAGATAAACCTGGAATTATTCTCAGTATTAAGGCAATTCTTGTGGATGCAAAGGTATATCAACATTAGTGTGTTTATAGTTCTAAATTTCGTGTTACATTATAGACCTTTTAATAAAAAAAATATTACTAAAATAAGTTATTTTGTGGATAGGGTGATCGATCGAATTCAAGCATATGTGAAAAACAAATTACTTTTAGGATTGCTCAGAGCAGTCTAACTTGAGTGTTCTTTATGAAATAGTTTTTTTTTATCCTTCTATTTCTCATGTCTCATGTGCCTGCCAGGTTTATATGAGAACTCTTTATTCAAATTCATTTTCTCTCTTTATGGCAGATTGATTCTCTTCTTTCGGTTTACATGCTCAGGTTGAAGATGGTGTTGCCGATAGGCATCTCACATGGTTATTTACTCATAAAAATTTCTGGTTTGTGAATCTTTGAAATCTGGTAGTAGTAGAAATATATGATATTTGTGTGTTTTTACACACTTGTGTAATTTAGAAGCACATTATTATCTTCTGTTTAGATCTTATTCAAGTAGAAAAATCTAAGCATAGCTTGATTTCTTTGTGACATGGAGATATAGTTCAAGCTAACAAGATAATGTGTAATGGATATATATTTGTTTCCTAAACTACCAAGATGCATCACAGGAACATGATGAAAGATTGAAAGTAAGAGTACTTACTACTTCCAATCTTAATCTTTTGTTAGTTATTCAAATGCTTACTTGAATATTTGAGCATGTAGAATACTTGAGCATATTAATGTGTGTAGTTTCCTATTTCAAAGCTCATATGTTTCCGTAAGACATGTGACTTATGAAGATTTAAATCTGGATTTTCCAGGATCAATAGAGTCCAAGTGCTAACTTATATTTCGACTATAAAGTTTTGTAATTAATTTAGTAAATTATTTGATTGAGATTTGCATTACAGTGTTCTCATTCCGTATTTTTGTAACAAGTAAGAGATATACCTTTGGCCTTCATATACTCTCTCCCTTTGTCATTTCTATAACCTATCTCTCATCTCACCCATTTAACTATATGTTTCTTTCTTACAGGTGGGTTATTAATCCTTGCATCATGCACGTGTCAATTAGGATCGAAGGAAGGTTAATTATTTCATTTTTGTATATAACAAAATAGATTTTTTTTACTCTAATTGTATCTCTGTATTATTATTATTTTTTAAATTATTTTACTGTTTCATTGTTACATATATACTTTATTTGCCTCATAACTCACACATCATTTCTGAAGTACGATAATATAAACTGAAAACGAAACCAAAATAACATTAATTATCTTTCTATGTCATGTTTTATTTTTTACACTTGACCTTAAAATTACTTTGTTCCCGTACGAAGTACGGGTCCAATACTAGTAATATTATATAACCTCGTTTTTTCTTCCCGGTTTATCTAAACCTGAAATCCATCTAGATTTTTTGAATAGAAATTTATGATAGATGGGTTCCATTCGACTATTCGAGTTTAGACTATGCTAAGTTTTTTTAACCATTGCAACCTCCTTAGTTATAAATAAGGGTAATATTAGTAACTACCACTAGATTCAAAAAGAATTGAGAAAATACCACTGAGTCATAAAAAATTGGAAACTACTATTTTTTAGTGATATGAAAAATCAAAACTGTCTTCAAACAAAAGATAAAAAATATATCAACATACTGTATTCTATGAAAAAATACGTTATTTAATAAAAATAGCATATCATAGAAAAATAATAAATGTATTACTTAGAGAAATCATGTGTTTTTGACACAAAATTCATGTATTTTCAAAAAGTTATGTGTGATCTTAATAAAGAATGTGTAATACAAATAAAGATACATGTTACAAACGGAGATTCCAAGAAAATTTAAGATTCAGTAAAATAAAATTGAAAATTTTTAGCTGTTGAAAGGAGAAGACACACATATATATGCAGAGAGTTAGAATGACACTATTCTTAATGACATGGAAGAAGTAAAAAAGTGAAGAATCAAAAGTAGTTGGAGAATGAAGAATCAAAGTTAATTAAAATTTTTGAATTAATGGTAAGAAACAAAGAAGAAAAAAGGTAAGTGATGAAGATGAACATAAACGAAGGTTGTTGTGTCCTTGAATCCAAAAAAAAAAAAAAAAGGTATTATGGAGAAGATGAAGGCAAATTTACTGTATAGTTTGAATACTATTTGGTCAAATGGTAATTTCTTAATTTCTCTCTAGAATTGTGCTATTCAGTGCATATACCTTATAAATAAACACAAATTTGATTTAAAGATTAACTAACCTTGCTACACATAAAAAAAAAGTGGAACTGTTCACCTTAACTATTAAAGTTCCCATATTTTATCTTTTGCAATGCAGACTACTATCATAGGATGCATTACGCATACCTAATGAAAAATTATCTTCGAAATCTAGTATAAAAAAAAGAGTAGACAATATTTTGGTAAAAAACAAAGAAAACTAAAAAAGAGTAGACAATATATATTTATTAAATAGTAGTTATTTTATACTACAAAACATACTAATCGCTGAGACACTACAATACATATACTTAACCAAAAAAAACATTATACAAACGCAACGTGGGATAGAGAGTACAGACGCAGGCAGCTGACCCATACCACGTGTGACGTCTAGAAGTAACACGCACAAGGTGAAACAACCAGCCACGTGTGTGTCAAAGTGAGGACAAGACGAAATCCCCGACAAACATATCCGCCGTTCCCCGAAGTGATCATTCACACCGGAAGAAAATCCCGATGATATGAAGAGCCACTAGTAGTGGATTGGACCAACAAACACCCAAGACTTTGGAGCTAGTAGTTGTAGACTAGTAGTTTCGTATTGTCGATAGACAAAAGCCTTCTTCCGAGATAAACTTTGGAAAAGGCTTTCACCGGGTTTTTAACTTCGAAAACGGCGAAACTTGATAAGAAAACGGTACAAAGAAAACAAAACAACTATAAATATAAGGATTAGAATCAACAACGCCATCATCATCTAGAATACGCAGATGCATAGAAAGTTAGAAACGAAGTAGGAACACAGAGGTAATGTATATAAGCTTCAAGTACTGGGGCTTTTTAAACCGGGTCGATTTAACCTTAAACCAAATTAAATAAAATTTGGTTTATTATAACAAGAAAATATCTGAAAAAAAAAAGATACAGCGCGAAAAGGAAGAAAAAATATCATCATTCACTTTACACGTGGATTATACTAATTGGAGCTTCACAAAAAAATGAAAAATGTAACAGAGCCACCACACATAATGTTATCTATTGGCTAATACGAAACTGATCCTCTCAGTATATACCATTTGTTGATTATTTCAATTGTTGATGAGATTGATAGAATTGGTTATGGCTTGGACTCCTACGAACGTAACATCCATTGTTACGCATCGTTCTCTCTACACAACTTGGACACGTTTCTTTAGTTGGCGACGTCGACGACGTAGGAGAACGAGAGCGTGATGATTTTGACGAAGACGAAGACGCATTTGAAGATGTAGGAGACGAGGTCTTCGTCATTGATTTTAGCGGAGAGAGGAAGACGCGGATCTTAACCGGCGTCATTGAAGCAAGATCGTATTCCTCCATGAGATTGTTTAGATCCTCGTCGGATGTTACGGTTACAAGCGCGTCGAGGTCATCCGTTGGTAACTGACACCGGAGAGTACTTACAGTCATACCACAGACCGCGCTGATCTTACTAGCTAGCTCTGTTTTAAAATTAAACCATGCTTTTTATTAGAGAAGAGTCGAAACAGAATTATGAAACTGGAAAAAAGAAGAAAGTGAATTAAAACTACTAACCGGTGAAGGATACGGAGCGAGTGACGGAGAGGACACGTGTATCGCCACCGTGGTAACGGAGTTTGCCGTCGGGATAACGTGGGGTGATTCTACCGCCGTAGCTACATAGGAATTTGACGGTGGTTGACTTTGACGGGACCATATCCACTATTTTAATGCAAGCTCGGAGTAGGAGGATGTTATAAGTTATGTAACTTCTTGTTGTATAAACTTTTCTTGAAGCCAAAACAACATTAATACTCATGTGCTATATATAGAGAGTTTTCCAAAAGAGTGTGAAAAAAGCGTAAATTACAAAAGGGTAATGATTTATTCTCTTTTTCTTTTCTTTTGTGTGTCACGTAATTTATTAAAGAAGTTTAAATCGAAAAATAAAAAATTTGGCCGACGTAATTTTTTTTTCTTTGGGAATATTCTTTGAATCTAAAAGAAAAAAGTGAGTCATAAAAGAAAAAAAGGTTATCTCATATTCCAATTTTTGACGCGTGGTATAAGACAAGTGGAGTTGGAAGGAATCGAAAAGAACCAATACAACACTGTTTACAGTTAACCGGTCTCGACGACTCTCGACCGACGTTAATTTTGAATGTCCATAGATTTTACTTACAAGGGAAGCAAATAATTTCATGAAGACAGTGATGTAAATGAATACACACATGTAAAGTTACAACTTACGACAAATATCAGATATGCAGACAAATGTACATGTTTGTGTGTTTGTAACCCACTTTCTGATGATGTTTGTTTGATATCAGTACACACTATTACTAAGATTCTTCTTCTCATGTATGGTTAAAAAGAAGATATCATTTTCAGTGGTACAGTAAAATTTTAGATATTTTCCCATGTCCTTATATATCTTTTTCTTTCCTTTCATATAGGTATTGTCTTGTGCAACCGGTCCCTTGAAAAGTCCACAACGATCGACCATGAAAGCTTTGCAATATCGTAAATATTCTTGATATTTCTAATTGAGGAGATATATTATAAGAGGAGATATATGTATTTTTTTTAATATGTAATAAATATATAAATGACGTTGTAGAGTCCTCCTAAAAATACCTTAATATGAGAAAATGATGGGAACCCAATCGTTAGGTCTTTCATCAATAGACTTTGTGATATACTGAAACAGTGACCCTACGTACCAAAAACAAAGTGATGATACTGTACTTAGCCACGTAATTCAGAGCACTCTGATCGACTAAAATCATCATCATACGAAAAAGACAGCAACACTTATTTGTTAATGTGTTTTTCTATTCCAAGATATTCGAGAGTGGCTGAGAACATAAACATTTTGCCTTTTAAAGCTGAGAACATATTAACATGGAAAGTACAATTTAAACAAAAATCAGTTATATTCTTTGATCTCTGTTCTGCCAACAATATTTGAAGTTTACAAGTTCATCATATGCCTAAAACTATCTTTCATAAACAAAGCAATAAATAAACACAATTTTTGTATAACTTATATCTAATACTAAGAGCCTTTGTATGCCTCATCTAACGTGTATAATAATCCTTAGTACCTCTCTACACACACATCCTCATGGATGCGTCATATTCCCAGAGACCTCTCATCATTTGGCGTTCAAGTTTCTTCAGTCTCCCACTGATCCAGTTGTTGTGCAGAACGAAGCAATGCTTCTTCTCGCATTCTGCTCTCACGTCTTCCTTTAGCCATAGATCTCCGTAAGCTCCGTTTGGGAATAGCTCTCTGTCCAAGAACTGAACGGTCAGGTTTGTCTCTGGTTCAAGACATCTATCGTCTCCTAAGCGATAAACTCCACCTACTCCACATAAAGTGTCGTAGAAGCTAGGCTGCTCTGATAGACCGGAGGTTGCAGCATGCTTCACCACTTTCTCCATTGCTGCTATCGTCGGAGCATCAGAACGTGCAAAGTAGAATCCCGAGTTTAAGCGTCTTGGTCGGTTTATAGGTACTGCAAAAAATCAAACATAAAACCAATTCATTAGCATTCAAAAGAAGCTTTGGTCCAATTGATCAGGTCATCATCATTCACCTGTTGTGTTGTATTCATCGGATTGTGCAGCAAGAACAGAAGGACCGAAAGATTGAAGCAGAGGCAACGGGTTTCTGAACCAATATACATCTACATCGCTCAATAGAACATTATATCCCAGCTTCAGTATCTTCAAAACTGTTCTTGACTTAACTTTGGTCACTCTCTGGAAACACTTTGATCCAAAGTGGCAGTCATTGAAGCTAATGTTCTTAGGAGCATACGGATCAATGAAAACTGGCAGACCCTGCAACAACACCAACTGATCATAAACTCTCTATTGACCCTATGATCACTTTAATGTACTAAGAAGCAAAAGCAAGAGACTTTTCTTTTTTAGTTACCTGCAATATAGAAAACTGATAAGTTTCATCATCAAGGGCACAAACTAAGAAATTTGGAACTTTGAGGCGGCGTAATCTGCAGACCCAACTCATCAGCATGTCCTTATAACTATACCCAGCAATTGAAAGAACAACAGTTCTGTTCTTGTCTGCAACTAATGGGAGAAGAGACTGCAGGTCAAAAGGAAACTTCAATAGTGGCACTGCCTCATCTTTCTTCTGTACTAAATCTAATTTCAAGCTTCGTGATTTAGTTCTACTGATACAAGCTGAGATCTTCTCTCGCCTACGAAATCCTAAACTCTTTCCTTCCAGTATAGACAGATCAACAGAACGATCTGAAGAGTTAACGAACATATAGTGCTTGTTGCACTTCAAAAGCTTAGGTAGAGTAAAAGACTTAGAAAACAATGACCCGTAGAGCTGCCCCAGTTGGGAGTTTCCTATATATTCCCATTTTCTTGTTTTCGGTTCTGAGACATTATTATCACTCCTATTGTCTTCATTGCCTAAGTAAAAGCTCGATATGGTGGAAGTGGCATCAAACACAAACCTTCTTTTACATGACATGGCCTCGTTAATGATCCATTGATTATAAGTTCCTCTTTGATACAAAAATGGTGGAAGCACTCCACAGTACAAGGGCACATCGACGTTGTTCCATGCCAAAATCGTTTTGCTTTCGCTAGAATTTGATTGCCAACTTCGCAAGCTTATCATCTTCTGCAACTGTTGACATGATGAATTTGATTAAGGGAGGATTAGATCAGATTATCATCAACAAGTACAAAAAAAGTTTCCACCATACCTCTCCGAATCTCACCCTTTTACCATTCCCCTGTCGCCAAAAATGTCCTGTGTTGTCCCAGTTGAACGGGAAACTAGGAATACTCACTGATGAAGAAAGGAGAAGCCAGTCACGATCAAGCTGGTGAGCAAAACTCAAAGCAGATATGAAATCTGGCAGCAAAACAGTCTCTGGATCCATCAGAACAGCTATATCAGATTGATAAGCTTCACTTCTCGCCAGCATCGAGTGTAAAAATGGAGTACCAAGAAACCTAACACAGTTCAAACAAACAAACGAGATGTCAAATAGCTCCAAAATCTATCCTTTTCATAATCTAACACTAAAAAAATTCACTCAAAGGCAACAAAGAAACAAATGGAGTGGGAATAGAAGAGAGAGCTTACGTGAAATCAATGGTGGAATCAAGAAGAAGACGGGAACCAAATTTGTCGGTGAAGGAAGAATCAGAAGAAGGAGAGAATAATACCACAGTGACTTGGGAAGACAAAGCGAGCCATGAACGAATAGCTAATAAAGCTTGGCTATGTTCATCCAAGGAGGAGCTGCTACGGAGAGCAGTGAAAATGGTGATTCTTGGAGGAGGAGCAGTAATGGAACGGGAAGAGTATCTGAAAGGGCCATCGAGAGAAGAAGGGGATAGAAGCTGAGTGCCGTAGAAGGAGAGAGCGATTAGGAGAAACCCAGATAGCCAAACAGACAACAATCCAGCTCGAAGACCCTGTTTAGTAAGATTTTAAATCAAAAGTTAAAAACTTTTCAGAGATTGAAACACAAAGATCTCTAAAAATGAGGAGTAAAAGAGAAACAAGTGAGAACAGAACCTTAAGCTTCATGGGATATCAAATGAAGAAGAGTTGAGAATGAAGAGAGAAGAAAGAAAATAAAAAGGAGGAAAAAAAAAATGGAGCTTTAACGGAAAAGAGAAGAAAATGGAGAAATACCAAAGTTTTGGAAGCGGAATGCCGGCGGGGAGAAAGGGGGAAGAAGAAGAAGAAGAAGAAGAAGAAGACATGTGAACGCTTTTCGTCATCTTCAAGAAATTGTTTTCAAGATTTCAACATCTCTCTCTTCTTCTTCTTTCCCACAAAAGTAAAACTTTTTTAGGCTTCTGAATTTTCTTAACTCGTGCAGATTCGCCTAACGATACCGACACTCACTGACCAATTCGTCAACTTAACTGAGTCACTTATATTTGACAAATTCACTTCAGAAAATGTGTCACTAATTTTTCCTTTTATTTTGGTCTTATTTAGTTCAAAATATTAAAACTTCATTCCTATATACGATTTCATAAATAATGTGAGATGTAATAAGGACCTTGAGGGACGATAAGAAACAAAGTAACGCTTAACAACAAACCAACAATATTCAAAACAACTCAACAAAGCAGTCAAAAATCTTTTGATATTTCTTCTTCTAGAACCAAGGAAAGAGCGGTTTTACAATGCTCACGAACCGGTGGCTTTACAGTTCTTGGTTATATTGACGTCCATCCAGTGCATTATCCCAAGTCTGTGCACAGCATTGTCCCGGATATGGTCTCTGACCAGTTTGCTAGAGTGTTCATTTAGCACGATGGCGCCTGTGGGGGGATCTGGATCTTGATCTTGATCTTGACCGCTTTGACCTGTACAAACAAATCAGGTTTGAGTGAGTTCTATCGAATAAACTGGAGATATATAGCACACTCTTTCGGGTTTTAATCCAGCTTTAGCCACCTGTTGAGACAGAAGAAACATAGAATGCATACCTGGATTTGTCATGAGAAGAGTAGAGAGTGTGCTTGTGCTGAGAATGCTTGCTATGTGGTGACCGCGAAGAAACATGTCTATACAATCAAAACATATATGATACTTTTTGTGGTGAGTTTCAGACTAGCTTGTCTGCTTTTTTGCTTACCCATTGTCTTTTGTCATACTTTTTTGCTTTCAATACTTCTTTAACTTTCAGAGCCTATAGTGCTAATATAGACTAACAAACATATATAGAAACACCAGTGATCTATCTCATATTGCTAATAGTTTAGAAAAGCTATACCTTCTTCTGGACTTTCCAGGAGATGGTGACCGATTCCTTCTTCTTGAAGAAGACTTCCTGAAGAGAGACACAAGATCGTTAGGCATTAGACAAAAGAAGCGCGAAGACAAAATTCAAAAGTTCAACACTCTATTGTCACCTTCTTGCATCATCAGAAGATTCATCACTGGACGGAGAAGACCGTTTTCTTCTGGACCTCACAGGAGATGGCGATACATTCCTTCTTCTAGAACGGGACTTCCTGGAGAAAGGTAATAAGAAATCATCGCAAATAGTGAGAAATAGCATTAGACAAAACAAGCGGACAGAGAAACTTAATGTTGAACATCCTATGCCACCTGGTCGAATTATCAGAGGATCCATTACTGGTTGGAGAACGTCTTCTTTTGTCCTTGCTCGAGTCTTCAGCCCGCCTGTGTCCTGACCTTTCTTCTTCCTTCTCCCTTTTTTTACCCCGGTCTTCCTTAGAATTAGTTCTGTGAGGCCTCTCTACCTCCCTTGAGTCCTTCTTTACATGGGTATCAGTAGATTTTTTATTTGATTCAACACATTTAACTTTCTCTGCTGACTTTATGTCACCCTGCTTCATTCTATCTTTTGAGCCATTCTGAGAATCTACCTTCTCTTTCCCACTATTCGTTTCATATGTTCTACTTCCATCCTTACTCAAATCGTCACACAAGTCTTTCCCATAAGTTTTATTATTATCCTGATGAAGGTTGCAATCTGATTTCAAGCCACAATTCTTCCTGCGAGGTTCATCTACTATTGCATCTTTTTCACTATCAGTTCTGTCAGGATGCTTTCTTTTGCTTCCTGAAGTATCATCAAGTCCAGAGCTCGCGCTTACGTCTGATATTTTGATACTACCAGCGTCATCATCTTTTCTTCTGGAGCCTAGCACCTGAGAATAATCCTCCAAGTCTGACTTACTGTTCTTGCCGGAATTAGCATTGACTTCAACTTCTGGATCCAATTTCGTATTGGCCATTTCTTCAGGTTCAGGAAGTTTCTCAGTGCTTGGCTGCTGACTACCATCGTGTCTTGACACCACGCCAAGACTTTCAACTCCATCATTTTCATCAGCATCCGCATTAGAAGCAGCATCAGTATCAGCATCATCATCATCAGAGGCATAGCTAGCAAGACCTAGAACATCTGCTGGTGAGCCAGAACTAGCTTTTTTATTTGCGCCTTCTATCGAGACCAAAATATTTGCCGACGCCTTGTGGAGTGGATCAGCTGTGGAGAGAACGGATGATGACGACTGTACACTATCATCTGAAGCAATGATGAATAGCACAGTATAACAGCAAAGAATATGGTAAGATTCAGGAGTAATTCCACAGATTAATGACATAAATAAAACTACAAGGCACAACAAACCTTTAGATACTGGTTGATCTTCATTAATGACTTTGGTTGCAATTTCATCAAATAATTCATCTGTAACCTGTTCAAAAGACATATGTCAACTGTTGCAGGACAAATGTTTATAGACCAACCACTTAATTTCTATCAGGTCACCTACCTTAAGAAGGACTTCAGTCAAGATACGCTTTATCTCCATATTGATTGCTGTAGTTCTCTCTGCATCCATCTCATCCTACATGGAACAAACCATTCATTTTTAGTGATGGTGCTGGATCAAATTAAATTACAAAGACAGCTAAAAGAATAGTGACAAAACAGTATTAAAAGTTCAAAAAACCTCATCATCCTCTTCTTCTTCATCTGAGGATTTAGAGGGGCTGAAGCTTTTTTTGACACGCTGATCAGCTTTCGCAGGAGGTTTATAAAGTACATCATCATCCATAGATTCCCTCTCCTCAAGACTCCCTGAAGAAGGCCTTCCAAGATCTGCTTTTTTCTTCAATAATTCGTCCTTAAGCCAGTTAGGCACAGGAGCCTGGAAACCACCTTATTAGCCAGAATTCAAGAAAGGTACTGAACTCCATTAGAAACAACTCATCTTACCTTTTTAGGAGGAACAGATGATGCTGCATATGAGTCATCCATGAATGCAACAGGGTGAAGAGGCGGCTTCGTGCCAAAAGCATATGGGGGTACAACAGGCTGGAGATTTGGTGGGGGAAAACTTCCATATGGAGGCATGGTATGACCCGAAACAGAAGGTATAGTCATAGATGAGTCATGCTGCAAAGAAAGTAAACATCAAACTTGCCTCCACCATAATAATACCAAAACGAACGATATAATAAGCAAACACTGTTAGAGTACCTGAGGAATTGACGGCACTGATGAAGGGATTGGAGGGTAGACTACTCCGGTTGCGGCATGAGGCTGCCATGCATTGTGAACACTAGCATAATCAGAACTCTCTCTGGTAGCAAACTGTACAGGCTGATCACTAAGGTTACTAGGTTGAGCAGGTGTTTGATCTCCATATGCATATTGCATATGCTGCCCTGCGTGAACAGGTCCCCCTCCATCAGGCACTGATATCTGCACCTCATGTTGTGTTGTATTTCCAGACTCTTCTTTACCTGCAAACAGAGTAACAAGTTTAAGCCTTGAAGGTAATAATAGCTTAGCTTAATAACTGTTACTAATCTCTAGACCAACAAAAATGGCTAAGGCACTTTGTTTAGGGAGCAAAATGCAAGGAGAAAACTGTGATCAGTAGTGGTTAATCTACTCGTAGGATATATAATGGTTGTTCTGGCGAGCAAGTAACTCTATATTACACAAGCACATCACTATACACTGTGAAGACACCCACGGAATTTCAAAGTTACAAGGAAACCTTGACTAGGAGCTACAATGATGTTCTAAGTAAATGGTTACCTGCTACAGAAGAATAACTATAAGGTACCTCCTGCTGATGAATTGCAGAACTAGTAGGCAGGTTTTCTTGATGGGAAAATCCAGCAGAAGAGCCTCCAGGAAAACTTTCGTTTGCCGTTGAATAGTTTGGATATCTCTCCGGCTGTGTTGTGGGTGGAGCTGGAAACTGCTGCTGATAGCTTACTCCTTGAACTGCCTGTTGATGAACATCTTGATAGCCATGAGTAGAGTACTGCTGCTGGTAGACTTGTTGTCCGCTAGGTTGGTTCTGTGCAGACTGCGATTGCTGATCCTTGTTCGCAGCTGCCCATTCTTTTGCTTTCTCTGCCCAGTCCTCGACGTTGCTATTAGCTGCGATCATAGACATAATCAGAAACCAAAACCCTAATATTCATTCAATAACAATATATGGCGATGAACGAGAGCGAACCTTGAGAGCTGTGACCTTGTTGATATCCCCAATTTGGATTTCCCCATTCCTAATATGCAAAATCAAAACCAAATTCGAAAATTAACACTTCGATAAGGGGAAAACGAAACATAGGATAAAAATCCAACGACGGAGTAACCTGATTAGCCTGAGGATAAGGCGGAGGAATTTGCGAACCGGCAGGCGGAGGAGGAGGAGGAAAAGGACCGTTACCGTTAGCACCAGCGTTGAAGGGCGGCTGGTGAGGAGGATAAGCGGAAGAAGGGTAAGGTTGGCCCTGAGGATAATGCGGCGAAGGTGGTCCCCACTGCGGCGGAGGTGGTGGCGATGGTGAGTGAGGGTTATGAAATTGGCTGGGGTACCATCCAGGAGGACCACCGGGCTGCGCAGAAGGAGGAACCGGTGGCCTCGCCTGATGCTGATAGTACTGGTGGTAAGGATCCGTCGGAGGCGGTGGTCTCATGTACTGAGCCGGTGGCTGGTACGCGTCCATTAGCAACAGCAAGGTCTTTGTGTCCTTGACTCTGCGTTTTTCAGATTATACCGAAATCGAATTATGTATCTTGAAAAGTTAAAACTGCAGGTCGTCTTCAGTGGTTTCCTTAAATTTTCGTCTTGTGTTTTAGTAAATATCGAAACGGCAGGTAGTTTAAGCTGACTACAAAAAACAACAGTATTTGTGCGAAATAAGAATTCTGAATTTATCATCTATGGTTACAACTTTATACAATTTTTTTCCATCATTACATATCGTCGTCATGACCATTCAAAAACATAATCATGACTATTTCATGAACAGTTTAGCATGTGTAGGATCTATTTATAGGACAGCATCGGCTTGTTTCTTGTTCAATCTAGCGTATAAGCCATCTTTGCTCAAAAGTTCTTTGTGATTTCCCATCTGTTTTGTGGACAAATGTAACAGTTAAGATCACATAGACTCAATGGTTTCATACAATTTATCGAAACCAGTAAATGAGTGTGGCTTACCTCGACGACTCGTCCACTGTCCATAGCCACGATTCTATCCGCAGCCTGAATTGTCGAAAGTCTGTGACGGAACAAAATGTTAAATTTGTCACAAGTCGATCATCAAAAACATGAAGAAGATTTCGGATTTGTATATGAAAAGATACCTGTGTGCTATCACTATGACGCTTCTCTTTGTTGCTGCGTCGTTTCCAATAGAACGAAGCACGCCCTGGAAAAAAAACAAAGGCTTAAGAATTCGTGCATCCAAGTAACTTCTCTTTTTGGCGATTGAGAACTGAGAAGTTACCTTAACGTTGTGTTCGCTCTCTGCATCAAGTGCACTAGTGGCTTCATCGAGGATGAGAATTCTGGGATCTCTAAGGATGGCACGAGCTATGGCAATCCGTTGTTTCTGCCCTCCACTGAGTAGATCATCATCAACAATTGTGTTGTAACCACTGGGAAGTGCTGTGATGAAGTCATGTGCGTAGGCTTGCTTTGCTGCCGATATTATATCTTCTTGCGTTATATTTCGATCACATCCATACTTGATGTTGGAACCGATGTCTGTGCGGAAGAGCTTTGGTTCCTGTTTCATTGCGACAGCTTTAGAAAGTGGAAGTGAAATTCATCAAATTTTATTTGATTTCACGTATCAGAGATGTGAGGAGAACCTGCCCCACGTATCCGATTCTTTGCCTTAGCCACTTGACATCCAATTCTTTCAAAGGAACCCCATCGAGTAGAATCTGGGATTCACAGAGTCAGCTTTTAGGAAGTAAGGCTTTAAAAAGTTATTTTACATTGAGTTTGAGTAATATCAACCTGACCACTTGTTGGTTCGTACAGTTGCAGCAAAAGATTAACCAGTGTGCTTTTGCCACTGCCACTTAGACCAACCTAAACAAAACAAATTTATTCACATATCACTTTCTAAAGGAAAGCATTGACATCATTGAACTACTTTGAGATATACTTACGATAGCAACCACTTCACCAGGACGCACAGAAATGTTAACGTTTTGTACCACCGCCACCTGAAATATTGACATATGATATGATTATTAAGACAAGCTGAAATATGAGCCCCAATGGCCCATATCCACATCATAAAAAGACTCCATAAAATTCTATGGTGTGTGTGCATGAATTCTAATATACTCAACAATAATGTAAGGCACAACCATATGTTTGGCCATTAATTTGCAAACACTAATGGGTACAAAAATCGAAAGTCAGAATCAAAATGATTATAAAGCTGTGACGATACTGGTAAAAATGATAGAATAACTGATTTCGCTAATTAAGAAATTCTGGTTTGAGGACATCTGCACGAAAGTGAAAAGCTGGAAGCAAAGGGTTATCATAAAATAGATTCCACTTGAATGCAGTAATACCTCCTCTCTTGAAGGATAGCTGAAAGACACATCTACAAACTCAATATGTCCTGTCAGTCTCTGCAGTCTCGTCCCTGCAGCAGTTTATAAATAAAATACGTTACATGGTATAGAGCGCAGCAATACCGGAAGCCTCTAGGTAGGAAGTCAAAAGTGATTAAGTCAAGGTGGTTTATCTTGGGAGGGGTTTGATTGTAAAGTTATATCAGCTGGTTATCACCAAACTCACGCTTTCATCAATCTCATAAATGGTCAACATGTTTCTAAGATATGCTGCTCTTCAACAAAAAAATTGAAACTTACCTTTTGCTATAAATTGATCACTTGGCTTGAGATCCATCATCTGAAAGACCTTTTCACTCGCTCCAACTGATTGCATCAAAGACGATAAATTATCTCCCACCCACCACGTAGCATAGATTAACCACTCACTATACAACAGAAACTTTGTCAGCTGCTCTGCTGTTATTTGACCAGCTAAGATAGACATTCCTCCAACTAGGACAGCAATAATCTATAAAAGAAGAAAACGATGAATCGTGTCACATTCTTAGAATGAGCATCGCCATCTAGAAGAACCAGAATTTGATTAGCCCTTCTCAAAAACAGTCGAAAGAGAAAAAGTTAAGAAAACCAGGGGTTATATTTGGAGGAACCTGAGTTGCATGGTATAGAGTGTTGAAGCTCCAGTTCCAGATACCATACGCAGCACTCTGTCTCAAACTAATATCGGCTAATCTCTGAAGCCAGTGATTGTACCTTTGCACCACAGAAGGGGAGAAAATCGATGTCAAAATTTAACTTGGCTGTGATTGAACCTGTTTTTGAAAGCCAATATCGCAAAATTTTCACCAGAAAAAATATAAGAAATGGAGACACTTTCAAGGTTGTTCATGGTAACAGATTGTACCTTTTAAACTCTTGCTTCTCTGTCCCATATACACGAACGGTTCTCATCAAAGAGTATGTCTCTTGAGCCACCTTGAAGATCACAAAGCAGTTATTAACGAAACAATTTATTGCATAAAAGACATCTTGAGATATGAATTCTTGAACAATCTACCTCATTTGCAGACGCTGTGATCTCCTGAATTAGCTTCGCTGTCTTCTTTTGGTACCTACAACATGACCAGATGTAAATTAATTTTCCACCTCAGTCATAAAACCACTAGGTTTAAGTATAACTTGCAGCTTCCCAGGTGTATAACCTATTATATATTTACAGATTCGAAATCTTAATCAAAGGGAGAAAAGTAATTTTAGAATCTTACATCCCATAAACGAACATAACTGCTGCCAAAGTACAGCAAATTGCCAATGTGCACAACCCAAGGGGCCACGACAAAATCAGCAAATAAATTAATGCCCCTGTTCCCTAGAAGAAAGAAGATAAACATACATTCAGATATCAAGAATGCACGGCGCACTTCAGGCGAGATGGAAATTATATTATTTAGCAGAAGACCTGAAGAACATTGCGAAATATCATGTTCAGATCATTTCCGATGACCCTCGAGACTTGCTGACAGTCCGATCCAAGTCTGCTTGTCAAGTCACCAACAGTTTGAGAGTCGAAAAATGATATATCCTGATGCAAGATCCAGCCAAGTCCGCGAGAGTATTTCAAAAAAAAATAAAGATACACATGAGCTACCAACTAGAAATTTTCAGGACCTGGAAGAGAAGAGTAGAGTATAGCGTTTCTCTCATTCGTTTCACCTACAGAGAAAGCAAAATTCATGAGTAGATTAAACTTCAAATTAAGAGGAATATTCCTGGGAAACTAAACTCACAAGTATCATATTTGCAATCCCAAAGAAGCATCCTCGTATACCACTGGAAATATGAGTTGAACAAAGAGTTAGCTGGAAATATTTCGTAAAAGAATATCAAGAAAGAGCAAGTGGTCAGAAAACAAGAGTAACCCTCTCATTCAACTTGAAAAAAAACAAAAAAAAACAAGAGACAAGCGTTTGACCATACAAGATCTTGACCTGCAAATGCCAGAAGTAACACAAAGCACAATCAAGAGCTTGACATTTCGACGAAACACAGTGATATCACCACTCTGTGCCGAGAAGATCGACGCTGTTAAAAAATGCGGAATAGTTATCTCTGAAAGCTGTAAACAAAACAGAGAAATTACATAAGAAAATGGAAGATTCTGATTTCTGATCCTAACTACTAACTCTATGGCTGCCTTATCTAAAACTATACAACTACACACAGTTATACAACGCTATCTTCAATACATTTACTGATCCAATTCCACAAGAAGTAATTGCAATACATGATCATAGAGCAAAGATAGCCAAAACTACAACACTATACACACTAAGTTAAGAAGAAGAAACAAACACGCACCGCAGCTATGATAAGAGTTGAAAACGCAGCGAAGATAACCCAACGATCCTCAGCCACAAGCTCCCACATCCGACTCAACGCACGCCAAACAGTAACAGGCTTAGCAATGAACCTACCATCAACCTCATCCGTGAAACTCCACCAGCTTCCACCTGGTAAAATCGTTCGGAGGAAACCAATACACTGCCGAATCCTCTCGGGAACTGAAACGTTGTCTCCTTCTCCTTGGTAATACTCCGCAGTTTCCGCTACTGCTCCGTTCACCGACGAGCAATTAATCGAAGGAAGACGATACTTTCTACTTGAAGATTGAAGAGTGAATGACAATTTCGATTTCGTAACGAATCGGAGATTCTTCCTTCTGATGATGTCGCCACTGATGGTGGAAATAAGAGAACAACGGTGAAGGGAGACGCGGATAGGTCGGCTCGTGCAGCCGAGTACCTGCAGAGCCATTTGTGGTCGGTGGAGTTAAGATGAAGAAGAAGAAGAAACTTCACCAGAGAGCTTTTCCTTGGTTCATATGAAATGCAGGATACGAAATTGAAACGCGTCGTTTCGAGAAAATTGAAAGAAGAAGACGTCACCGTATGAGAGATGCTTCGTGTCAATCTACAAGAAGCTGTGTGACCCACGGAGATCCACCACCGAAGGCATGAACCACAACAACAACAACACCGGCGCGTGAAAAAGGCGCGTGGAGGTTCAATCATGTGGTAGTAGATGGAGGATCTCTCTGCCTCTCTACGATGTCGTTTTCAAGTGCATTGCACACGGGAGCAACCTCCTTAAAAGTGGGATATCACGGTTTGATTTCGGTTTAACAATATTAGTTTGGTTCGCTTCGGATATTGATTACGGTTTGTTTCCCCACCAGCTCAAAATGTGAAATATTATAACTGGATACAAAGGCCCATTTCACGTTACAGCCCAATAAAAATGTGTAAACCCTAGAGGGGCAAAATAGGAAATCTAAAACTCACCTTCGTCTTTATAAATATCATTTCTAAAGAGAAACCCTAGCCGCAGTGAGAGAGAGAAGAGAGGGTAGCAGATTCGGCGGAAATGACGACCAGATTCAAGAAGAACAGGAAGAAGAGAGGTCACGTCAGTGCCGGACATGGACGTATCGGAAAGCACCGTAAGCATCCCGGAGGTCGTGGTAACGCTGGAGGTATGCATCACCACAGGATCCTCTTCGACAAGTACCATCCAGGTTACTTCGGTAAAGTTGGTATGAGGTACTTCCACAAGCTGAGGAACAAGTTCTTCTGCCCAATCGTTAACCTCGACAAGCTCTGGTCACTCGTACCTGAAGACGTGAAGGCGAAATCAACCAAGGACAACGTTCCGTTGATCGATGTGACGCAGCATGGTTTCTTCAAGGTTTTGGGGAAAGGTCATTTGCCAGAGAACAAGCCGTTCGTTGTGAAGGCGAAGCTCATTTCGAAGACTGCTGAGAAGAAGATTAAGGAAGCTGGTGGCGCTGTTGTGCTTACTGCTTAGGTTTGGTGAATTTTTTAAAATTTGCTTGACTCTTTGTTTTTGAATCTTCTCTGGAGTTTTGTTATCTTTTGTTGTCTTTTGGATTTTGGATCAGAGAGAGAGAGAGAGATCTCTTTTAAAGTTTAGTAGTTTTATGAACCTCTTGTTGGATTTTGATAAATGCTTGTTATTCCGAATTCAGATTTGGTTTCACATTTGTGGTGGTTTCGTAATTTGGTAGCTTTAGAACTTGCGTTAGTGTTGATTCATTTGCGTCATTTTGCATTGTTCTTGTCAAATTTTGAATTGGTTAGCTAGATTCGATTGTCTTTAAAAGCACGCATCCGTTTAGAAGCATCTTGATAGCTTAATGATGTATGATCTGATCGGTTATATCATATGTGAGGCTATGGTGTGATTTTGCATAATAGTCTCCATTAAAGTTTTTGGAAATGCATTTAACAATTTACAACAGCAATTTCAATGTATGAACAGAACTACTTATTCGATGAAACTGATCGTTTTTAGTTTAGGATTCGTTTCCGTAAGCTAGATAATAAGAAATCTTAAAATATTAAGACAAGAACTAATGTCTCAAACCCATCAAAAATACAATCAGAACATCTGAAGGCTTTATCTCGTTCTTTATTTATCTGCTTCTCTCGACCGTTTCATTCGGGATTTAAGAATTCATATACTACACGACTCTATACTGGAAACCCAAGTCCCAAAAGCTAAGTCAGCAAGAGATCCTCCTGTTCAAGCTGCAAAGCATAGAGATAGAACACTTCTCGAATACCAATTACAGCTCTGGATTATATATAATCCAAGTCGAAATGTGAAATGAGGTTTTGTAATTGAATCATGGCCAAAGTGGAATATAAGTTACAGACATGTATAAATAACAACACTTGACCAAAACATGAAGATTCAGCGAGTAGCTGGTAGAGCACGCCAGTTATTGGCTTGTTGAATGGCATGATGACGAGAAGTTGCAGAAAGTTGTTGGTGTATAACTTCCTTGACGTGACCCGCAGCTGTTTCACCACCACGTTCAGCGAGTTCTAAGTAAAGTACAGCTTTCAGCATCGCCCCTTCCTGCATTATCCCAATTACATTCATCAGTTCTAAATCGAATCAACTCACTCATGGTCCAACATGGCAAACTATGGATACTAATAGAGATTCTTACCGAAAACAGAGTAAGACCGTGTTCAAACTGAGCTTTACTATGGCCATGATCAGCTGCACGTTTCATCCATTTGCTTCCTAGCTTGCGGTTTTGATGTAAGCCTTCTCCAACCAAGTAACATCGCGAAATATTATACATTGCTCGTACATACCCACCTTCTGCTGCCTTTAGGTACCATTTACTCTGTCAAAAAAAAAAAAAAAAAAGAACAATTCCAATCATTATATGCAAACTTCATGGATTCTTTATAAAGATGTTGATAAAGACAGAAACTGAACATTTCCACAAATGAACTAAAGCACATATCCAAACATAGCATTATCAGCTTCCAAACAAGAACTACTGCACATGTCCAAGCATAGCATTATCTATTTCCACATATGAACTAACGCACATGACCAAAGATAGCATTATCAGTTTTCCACTGAGTGTGTTGTAGCCATAAATATGAAGAATCAGAAAAAAAGATGCAACTTTCAATCAAGATTGCAGCCCCACCACACAAAGACAATATAAAATCTCAACTAAAAGAAAAAGAAAGGATCAGAAGAAGGCACATACAGCTTCTACCATATTGGGTTGCACAACCCGGCCTTGGTGTAAACATAGAGCTAACTGATACTGTGCTCGAACATAACCATTCTCTGCAGATTGCCTCAACCACTTGATCGCTTCCTTGGGATTTGTAGGTTCAACTGCACATACAAGCAACCAATGTCTCAGAATAATGCTCCACCAATCCATTACCAATTTGATTAGTAACTAAGCTCGTCAAATCCAAATTCTATATACCACACAATCCAGAAAACATCAATATCAATCATGAACAACTCAAAATTGCAATGAAGGTTATAAAAATCAAAGCCACCAAAACCATGGGAACTTAAGTTTCATTACCTTGAAGATAAGAAATCCCCAAATTACATTGACCAACAGCATCACCAAGCTCAGCAGCTCTCCGATAGAGACTCACAGCTTTATCCTTATCACCCGTTTCCCAATACACAAGCCCAGCATCAACCATGGCGAGCGTGGATCCAAGCGCAGCTCCTTTTAAAAACGAATCAAGAGCCTTGTCTAGATTGGCTCGCACACCTCCACGACCATGCTTGAATTTTTTGCCCCACCGAAGAAACAACATCGACTCTCTCAACGGCTTTAACGCGTCTCTCCACGATTTACACACCGACGACGCCGCTTGTAGATTCGGAAGACTAAACGGCGCAGCGATCTTCATCAGTATATCAAACGGTAGCATAGAGAAATCTCCGAACTCATTCGACGAAGAAGAAGAAGACCTAGAGCTTGTGCTTGTGCTTGTGCTTGACTTCGTCGTTGCTCTATTGATTGGAGAAAATCTAGTGCGTTTATCCTTGTCTTGAGGTTTTAAAAACGATAAGGAGGTGAATCGAGATGCTTCAGATCTACAAGGCCACGTTCTCTGCTTCATCTTCTCCGGCGACGAAAGACCACCGTCGGTTTCAAAGAGGGGTAAGTAAACGATTCGTTTTGTTTTTTTTTGTTTTTTTTTCTGTATTTTTTTCCGCGTATGTGCCGAGTAAATTTGTTTTTTGTTATATGGTTAGTAATCGAACGGTTATGTGATGAGAAGACAATTAAATCCACGAGATTATAATGTGACACGTGGAATACTTAAACCGCCAAGAAAATTTCGTATAGGGTCAGTGGACCAAAGCTAACAGACACGAAACATTAATATTTGTTTTGGGCTGGGCCTGCAATATCCATTTATTTTTATATAACAAATATGTGGAAATTAACTTACAAAAATTAGAGTATACAAAATATTTATAGGATAGAATGACATTTGGTATGAAATATTTTTATGTGAATGTGATTGTCTAAAAGTTTCCTATTATTTTGCCTACTACAATTGAGAATTTTGAATCTGAGTGTTGAGAATCTCCGAGAACATCAAATGCAAAAAGTAAAGAGTATGTATGAAACTGTTGACATTGTAATATACATAGGATTCTATTCGGCTCGATCGACACGGCCTATTCAATTATCTTACCATTACCAAACATGATATTGACCTCTACTTAGACTCTCTCAGTGGACAGTGGTTTGTTTGTGTGGCCGTGTCATGTGGGTCAACTTTCCCAAGTTTGATTTTTCCTCAACTTTGTTGTTTGATTGATACCAAAAAAAAAAAAAAAAAAAAAAAAATCGAATCGGACTCTTTATCCTTGACCAAAACATAAACTGAGTCAAGCTAAGTTGTGGTCTTTCACTAATTATGAACTTAATTCGTCACTTTTTGTTAGCCAATTTTTAATATCACACACATGATTGATGATCCATCACAAAAAAAAAAAAGAAAAAACTGTTCAAAACAATATGATCATTGGTCACCAATTTCAATTTGGGCTAATTAGTTCTTCTTCATCATTATTTTTTATTCTATATTAAATCTAGTTTTACCAAAATATATATATATATATATATACTACAAAGAAAGTAAAAGATTAAACGAAAAAATTCCTACGTTAATGAGATAGTCAAAATAAAATAAAACAAAAACCTGCAAATTATTCAGTTAATAAAAGGAAATTAACTAAACTCAATAGCTAGAAATCTAGAATATGCATGTATCAATTAAGAATCGTCTGCAACATGTATTCTTGCGAAGAAAGTATCCAACTCTTGAACGTTGAAAGATATACTCCTTTGCCCGGCAGATTTTTCTCGGCGTTTCTCAATCCTTCCCCGGTAGGTACCTCGTCGAGGCGCTGGAGGACACTCGAGTTGCGGCGGAATTCTATGTTCTTTCCCCATTGGAGTGGTGCATCCTTCTTCTTTGTTGTCTTCTTTACCATCTTCTTTTCTTTCTTCTTTCTCTGGCTTTGATGAACTCATCACCGGAGCTTTCACCGGGATCGTCGCTTTAAGAGACTTTTCAGGAAACTCCATGACTTTGAGAGATCCTAGAAAATCCAACAAGAGAGAGATAGACCTATACGAAGAAATAAGAAATAGGGTTGTTGAATATTCAACTGAATATATAAGAAAAGAAAAAAAAATTATCTTTAAAGAGGTAAAAAGGAAAAAAACTTTTAAGCGGGAAAGGTTGTTTTCTCCGGAAAAAAAAAAAAAAGTACAATTTCTTTTTTCTTTTTCTTCTCGGAAAAGGAGAAAGAAAGAGAGAGTTTATACGCTTTAGGGTTGTTTTCTCTCTATTCTTCTTCTCTGTGATTTGAAGCTTAGAGAAGAAAATTCCAAAAAGGAGAAGGCAAAGAAGAAATACTTATGTTTTTATTACTCACCTACAAATTTATTTACTCACGATAAGATAAGTGCTAAACTTATTTAATTATATCTCCTTTAAAACAAAACAAAAAAATGTTATGTATGAAATATTAACGTAAACCATTATCATGTTCATTATATATTCCTAAGTTTTCTAATATGATAATTGTTGTACAGTGTCCAACTAATAATTAAATAAATCATTTACCGTATCATAGAGATGAAACTGAGATGTGTTTTTGTTTAGTAATCAATGTTTGTGGCTCTGTTACATTATATATAGATACAAAGGTTTTTTAAAGAGCTCACAACAAGAAGAGTTTTACACAGAGTAGGGACCAGTGTGGTATAGCTTTTTAAGAGTGTGAAATAGACAATAATAGTGTCGTGAAAGACGAAGAAGAACCAAGTGATCTCTGAGAGTCCTTTTTGTTTTCACATTCTGGAGTAACCAACACCGTACTGAGACATGAACTCATCATTGAACTTTTTGAAACTGTCCATAATCTCTGGCATTTCTTCTTCTGCTGGCAGGATTGTTGTCCTCAGATGAAACACCCTGGTAACAAAAACCAAAACAAAATGAGCTCATCACAAAGAGGTTTTACAAGAACATTGAAATGCTTTTTTTTAAGTCACAACAAGAGGTTTTTTTCACCCTTCTTTTTGTCCAAATCCAGAGCCTGGAACTGTGGAGATTCCTGTGGCTTCTAAGAGCTTAAGGCAGTAGAAAACGTCTGGGACTTTTCCTGCTTGTTTGGCTGCTTGGATTGCTTTCGGCGGCAACTTTATTTGAGGAAACGAATACATAGCACCTTCTGTGAAATTACAGACTACGTTTTTGCAGCTGTTGAATCCATCAGTCATCATTCTTGCTCTTCTTCTAAGTGATTCTAGTATTCCCTTGCTGTTAATAAAGTTCCAAATGAAGTTATGAGATCTTGATACTTCATCAAAGCGGTGATTTTATAGAGATATGAGTAGAACATATAAACTAACTATATTTACCTTTCACGAACGAATTGGTCATAAGAAATGTCTCCAGGCTTTGGTGGGCTAACCATTAAACCCATCTGCACAAGACAAGAGTTTAGCGGGGAAAACATTCTTTAACCAGCAGTTGCTAAAAAGTATAAGTGCTAGCTTACAAATATCTGAGCAGAGACGTTGGGACTGAGAGCTATAGAGGCAACCTTGTATATCTCCTCAACAGTCTGCATTACCAGACATTTAAAAACTCTTCCTAATTTACCAAAACCATGGGTTAAAAAGAAAGGTCAGGTACAAACCCTGGGAGGGATATTTGTCATCTCAAAGTAACCACCTCGTTGCCCACATTCACCCCAGTATCCTTTAGAAACGGTGTGGAAAGATATGAGCTGGACTTCCTTGCTGATCGGTGCTCCCATATCCATCAAAACCTTTACAACATTCATGATACCAAAGAACATGGACAGGCTAATCGAGTCGGAGCTAAGGAGTTAAAGATACCAATGAAAGACAAAGTTAATACCTTCTTGGAACTGATAAAGGGACGCTCATCTTGGTATATGTTCTGCTGATACACTTCGTCTCCAAGAAGAACCAATCTCTCATTACAACAGAACCTCAATATCTCTCTTAAGTTAGCTTCGCTAAGACACTGGCCAGTTGGGTTTCCGGGGTTAATGATCACCATTGCCCTTACCTGCATTACCCATACGAGAGACATATATTAGAGCGGTGAGAAGTAAGATTTCATTACAAAAATCCATTGTATCAATAGATTCGAGAAGAAGAGTGGGAGAATACTAACTGTTATTCCTTGAGAACGAGCCTGAGCAACAGATTGGCGAAGGTTGTTAACATCAAGTCCCCAGTTTTCAGACTCTTCAAGATAGTAAGGAACAAGAGTACCACCTAATAGAGATATAGTAGCCGAGTAGAGTGGATACTGTGGTACTGGAACCAGAATCTGCCAACCAAGAAAACTTGTGACCCACAGATGCTTATAAACCTATACCATTTGCCATCTCACTAGACTAAACCTTTACTAGGGGCAGTTTTAAAGCCAAATTGATATGAACTAATTCATGATAAAACCAAACGAAATGGCTCTACATCCATGTACAAAAACTTTAGATAAAGGAACAAGCGAGTTAAGATTTCATTACTCCGTCTTTCTGACCGCGTATGACACAATTCAATATTTGCATCACACCTTTGCTAGCTCCATCAGTTAGAAATATAAGTTCTGGGTCGCTGTAATTTGAAGATAAGAACCAAAAGGCCTCAGAGGAGTTTTCCTTACAACAAATCTATTTCATTGCATAAATAACCAACATGATGCAATCACCTTGGATATCCATCACGCCGTTCAATGAACTCAGCAACTTCCTTCCGAACTCCCGGGAGACCTCTTGAGTCACTGTAAGCACCTGATCAAAGATAAAGCAAAATTCGTTATTATTTGTACAACCTAAGCCAATATAGAACCACATGATCTGAGTTGTCTAAGAAAGACATACCAAGACCACCAGAAGTCAAGGAAAGATAATGCTTAGCTCTTGCAATAGCATCAGCTGGGAAGATCATCCCAACATTTGGGTCATCTAGCAGAAATGGTGCTTGGCATAGAGCAACCACCTGCATTGGTTTTCCAACTGTTTAGGCTTATTCTATAGATTTTAAACAAGATATAACTTCAGAAAACATGAGAATTGAATATATACCTGACGAGGAAATGTCAGAGGCTTCTGTCCTAAAGCATGAGGGTTTCCAACATTTGTGAAAATAATCTGTAATATGTGACAATCAAACAAGTTAAGAAACCAAGACACTGCCCATATCTCAGGTTTAATAACAACAAATGAAGCTCAACACATGACAAAGTTGTTACCTTTTTGCCTTCTTTTTGAAGCTCAGAAGCACGGAGATAGAGTTCACCTCTGACTGCATACTGACAATTCTTCACGTTTTCATTCAGGGAATCGTAGTCTAATGCCTTGAGAGACATCTCCAGGATTCACTTCTCAAGCTAAAAGCAAAATAATTCCACACTTTCTCTCTACAAACAATATAAGCAGGTGTATAATAATACTTTGACGAAGTCATCACGAGAAGAGCCATAATCGAGTTTGTAAATCAAACAGTGAAGTAAAGCTAAGCCCTTTATTAGTGCTGTGTTTAAAGAGGCATCAATGGACCTAAGCGTATCATAAGACTACTAGAGATTTCACTTTTCTCCAATCTATAACTACAGAACTTTACAATCAACGTATTCCAATACATTAACAGTGAAAAAAAAAAAACGCCAATAAAATCATCACCAACACACTAGATTCGAGCATAAAGCCAGGTAGAGAGTGAACCCCACAGAACAACCTCAAACTAAATCAAAGAAAAGGCGACGCCTTTTGAAATGGGTTTTCGCAATCGAGACAAAAAAAAAATACACGAAATTTGATCAACTATGGGAATTTGGAAATCTCGATCAGCACCACGACTCACCTTCGGATTAGTTTCGTTACCCCCAAAGGTGTCACTAGAGCACAGCAAAGAAAGACTTGTGGGCACTTATTGCATTAGTCTTTTATATGATATAAAATTTGGCAAGATTACGATTGTGTGTCTGACGTGAATTTGGACACTCGTCTGATCAGATCATGTGGCATAAGACGAAGCAGCTGAGCCACTGGAATATGCAAAAACAGATTATATTATCAATATCCAAAAGTCACTTTTGTAGCTTTTTGCTACAAAATCAATTTTTTTTTAGAAAGTAGAGACAAATTGTATGGACTCTGTTTTTATTTTCTTGAATACAGTTTGTGAATATTTTTGCAACTCCAACCTATAGAAAGTAGAAACGTCGCACGTCCCTTGCGTTTTCGATTCACAATGTTCTTCTCCAGACACAGACGCTTTTGTTTCTTTCTCATTGTCCTCAAGACAAAGAGTGTCACCATCCGAATCTTTGATGGGGACTAAATCAGTAAGAATCATGAATGCGCAAGAGGCTTAAAGAACACAAATACAAATACAAATACAAATACAAATACACATACAAATACAAATACAAATACAAATACAAATAACAAACTTTTGTTCTCCAGACTCTGTACAATTTTACTAGCCCTCCATAGAAAAGCCCCACAAAGCATTGTGTTGTGTGTCCCACTCTGTTAAAAACACTCTCAGTTTTCAATAATACACAATACAAAAACAAAAAAGAATCAGAAAGGTGTGTGCTTTTTTTCTCTATTCCGTGTATGATTTGTCAGACTCTCGGCATTGTTGTAACTACTTCATCTTGCGTGAGATCTCTATGTAATTCAAAAGTTTCTTTAGAGCCTTCCCACTGTCAATAGCTTCTTTTGCTCTCTCCATTGCTACAGCTACATCTTCTGCACCTTCACTTCCGAGCAAATGATCCACAATCCCGGCATTTAGGACAATTCTATCATAAGCCGCACCTTTCTCACCACGAAGCGCTGCCAACCCCAGCTCTATGTTCTTTGACACCTGTTCATTCAACAAAAGTATGACTAAAGTTTTCCCCTTTATTTCCAACCATTCCCCCCAACAGTGTGAAAGAAACGTGTTTTTAGAGGTTTTACCGAACGATCAGTTCGTGGAGTCTCTGTTGGTTCAAACCCATAGTTTCTCGCATCCACCTCAAGATTGAAACTCTGACGCGACACCCCTACAATTCCAGAAGTATTTTTAGCCATAAGTTTTAGGAGCTGAAACTATACCGATGTACAACAAGATTAATACTAGCACCACGTCACAAGGCAGATTACTTTCATATCTATTCGAATAAGGACCAATCTAAACAAACGACAGCTCTAGTGTTATACTGGAAAGCACTTTAGAAAGGCCATTCCACCAAAACACTAAGATCACCAAGGCAAATAGTAGATCAAAACTGCATGCCAACCAAATATGAAGTTAGCTGGTAGTTTATTAGCCTATGGAGTCTTACCACCTAAAAGCCGGTTTACCACAACACAAATTTGCGCCTGGGTTCATATAAGATTCAAGCAATAGAGCCTAGTTGAAACTAGGAAAGTTAATTTAGTTATCCTTACCGTCAGCTTCTAGAGCTGTGTCTGAACTCGATGAACGAAACCCAGAACAGTAATTAACTGGGAACCCTTTTGATACACTTGCTGCTCGCACCCGTGTTGTCATTGAGAGAGCCCCCTCCTCGCCCTGCATTACCGTTAGAAATCTTATAATTTCCCTTATAAGTTTTCTGTTAAGAGTTTTAAACTTCAAATGGAAACTAGTAGGACGAGTTCTAAACAGAATTCAGGTTCTAATTCTAAGTTCCAAGTGCGTAACAGCTGGTAAGGCATTAGTATATATTTGTGGCAAAAGACAGAGTCAACCTTAACAACCAAACCAGCATGGACACCTCTTCGTCTCATAAGCATTAAGAGAGGTTCTTCGTAGCCTTCGTGGTAAAACCCAGCCACAATTGATTCCTTTCCTGTCGCCTGCAGTGAGAAACAGTCCATCACATATCTGCATACAGACACCTTCTCTCAAGCCCTCCATGTTTTATTTCTCCTAAAACTTGTCCTAGTCATCACGAGCTATTAAACGTCTCGAGCAATTCAAATCTAAAAGCATGGAGCATAAAATGCAGTGACCTGTGATAGATCCCTTACCCTCACAAATTGTTGAACTTTTTCCGTTGTTGCCAGAGGAGGGCGCTTCTTTATATGCTCCCTCATTTCAATTAGCGAATATCTGCAAATATCAAAGAAAATTATCAACAAGCCCAGATATTTTCTTCACCACAATACTGTTTATGGAAGGAGGAAATGGTTGTATGCATTAGCATAGCCCAAGATCTAAGAAAAAACAAGGAATGGGTCAAACAGATGGTTCTCAGATTTCATACAAAGACGGCCGAGCTTCCCGTAGACTGAGATATGCAAATCCAGCCTTCTCGTCCTGGAAGAATCAAACAGGATATTATAGAGCGCATAAATCATTAATATAGGCTTGCCGGCGAAAGACAGACATAGAATAAAAATAGAGAAAACCTGTAGGACATTAGTTTAAATTATGGTAGGCACCTCGATGAGTTCTTTTGCCTGCTGAACAGACAAGCTTGTATTTGCTCCCATAAACTTCAGCATTTGTTCCTCAGTTACACCCGCCTGAAGAACATAACAAGAGTTAGAAAATTAATTAAAAGAAATCTAAATTATTTCCTTAAAAGCATCATCATCTATAAGAAATGTAATGCTGAAAAAAATTGATCATTATTGTTATTCGTACTTTTGGAGGCATCCATTCCACACCATGGAGTAGTGAAGATTCACCATAGCAGGATCTAACTGTAGCCACAAACAGAGTGCTTCGAAAGAATCGAGTATTCCCATCATAAGGCTCGCCATAATGGGTTAAGGATTTGACATTAGCAACTGGAGGAGCCCCTGAAATTAGTTGAAGATACTTAATTCAAGTCAGAACATAGTATCCATGTGAAATAATCATTTAATCCTCTATTCTAAACGAGATTTTTTACCATGTTCGTCATCGAATGCAAGGCAATAGGCTTTAAGCTCTCGATCTGTTTCTCTGTTCATGCGCTGGCCAATCAAAAACGCCGAAAGCAATGACTCACTTACTCCCGAGTTTAAGCTACCATCCGTTTCAAGCGGGAGAACGTCTCTTAAAACACCCTTAACCTCCTCATAACCCAAGTGACCTCCAGCCAAAATCTCTCTTAGCGCACCAACCAATCTCATCTCACGAGTTTCATTACCAACAAAAGTTGGTCCAACCGAAGCTCCCGTACCCAAAAGAGAGCCTTCAGGATCAGCAATAAAGAGCACATCAGGAGGTAGTGCCCTAACCAGGAGTGGCCAAAACACATCCATTGCCCGCTTTTCCCCTTCGCTCCATTGAGTTTCCTCCGGAAATGCATTAGCACGGATTGTCATACCAGCAAAAAAAGCCCCAAGTTGCGCCTTTGAAACAGGTTCTTCATCTTTTAGTTCCCCTCTAGCTGCATCCCAGTGAGACAAGAGTAATAAGGCCCAAGAACTCGATAGAGCCAATCACAACAAAGTTGCTAAAAAGAACCAAAAACCTTATGCAAATCATGTTCACTTGTCTTTTTCACATCTAATCCCAAATTCTAACAAAGCCACACAATTGTAACACCAAAATCAAACAAGCTGAAGATATAAAGCTTGAAACTTTCAAATGCTTAAGCTTGGAGCTAAACAAAGGCAAACATGGATTCACGAATCGATTAAGTCAAATTTTTGAATGAAAATGCTTACCTGATCTTAATATAGTATCAAACACCTTAAAAGCCTGTTCTTCACTAAGGGGTCTAGTCTGAGTAGGCCCAGTACAAACCCTAGCTTGAGCATCAAGAACTGTAGGGTTCGGCTTCGGAATCGCTGATCTCCGATAAGTGGAAGATAACGCCGGATTCTTAATATCAGATTCTTTAAGTCCCAACTGCTCCATCATTGCGGAGTCCAACACTGCCTTTATACTCAACCCACCATTGACCTTCCGCCCCCGTGTACGGCCGCCGTAATCGGTTAAAGGAAAACGGAGACATGAAGAACTCAGTCCGTTGAAGTTTAGAGACCTGTTGTTGATCTGTGAAGAAGAGATCGACGATAGAGAGAAGGAAGATTCGGGATTTAGAAAAGCTTTCATCGCCTGAATCGCTTCTACTGTTATCTCCGACTGTGTAGAATTCGAGTTCTCAGTTAACGATGACGATATAATTGTAATATAAAATTTCAAATAAGGACCACTTTGTAATAAAAATAAAATTATAGGGTTATATGGGCTCAATGTTCTTATATATGTGCAGAAGCCTTTTAAGAGTTATTTGGGCCTATAAGAAAATTTTGCGTTGACTCATAAACGGGATACAAAAGTACTTAACTACTTATAGTTAGAAAGCTGATTGAACAGCGCCTGGATTTGTTAGCTCATTTGGTTTGAGGGATACCAAAGTACTCTTCACCTCATGAGTTCAAGTCCGGGCAGAGGAAGAAGATGATGAGAAAAAGAAGTTGATGGACTGGCCTGTTGTGGCCCAATGGTTAAAAAATATATATATACTTTGTCCACATTTGAGGTATTTCTAAATACCTTTTTTTTTTCTTCCAATTCTTGTAAAAGGTTTTACATTGACTAAAAATCTTCTAAATCTGATATAGTTAAAATAATAGAAAGTACAACACCAAACTTGTGCAGGAATTACAAAAACCTAAACGAGCCACATTTTTTAGGTTTGTGATATTTAAACCAAAAAATGAATTAAGGCAAGGAACAGAAACTACATTATAAAAAGAATTGTCAATTACTAAATGACTAATGCTCACATGGACTATTGGAGTTGCATATAATGTAATCTACTTTGAATTTATAATCTCTCTTTTTGTCAATCTTTTATATCGTTTTATGTTATGCTTAGTTTTTCTTTATTGTTTTACTTATGTCTTCATTAAAGACACTTCGAAAATATTTGGTATAATTCTATAAATTTTATAGAACTAATATCATCAAATTTTGATTTTTAAAAAAATATATATATCAGCATGAAAACGGTTTTAAGTTCACTACGGACCACACTGGTTATTTGTAATACTAGTCATGCTTGATGCTTTCGATGTAAGCCATACATATATATATGAGTTGATTTATCAATGTAGAAGTTGGTTTCTTACACAGTGTTTTAATCTTTGCGTGATGGATCCTACTACGGGGACAATTTACGAATTATATCCATATAAATTTGGACATGAACCCATAAATGCTTCAAGATAAACAAATCTAAGATTTATCCAAAAAGAAAAAACTTATCTCGTGGAACAGGTCGTGTTAAAGTCTAAGAACTAGAACAGTTTCACCTTGATATTTCACATACATTTAGAAAGGGGCTAAAAGGCCATAAAGATAAAGAGAGGAGTTCAGAGTTCTACCTCTTTGGTTCTACATATATTTATTTATAGATAAACTTTAGGATGAAAGCTAAAAACTAGAAAAGTCATCTTAATTATAGTAAGGCGTTATAAGCGCTTATGATGATCTAGAGGTCAATGCTTTTAATGAGCTTTCATGTTGGCGAGTCTCTCGAGAAAGGCGTTGAAATCATCTTCACGACTAAGCATGCTGACTCGGACATGCTTCTTGTCAGATCCACAACGTTCTCCTGCTCTGCACAATACCTTGTGTCTCCTCAATTCACTTGCCAGATCCGTCTCTTCCTTTGTCCCCAACCACGCAAACGCTGTATTTAAAAACACATCGACCGTTACGTCGTATTCATTTATATCCAACCGTTACAAAACATTTTGTCATTTAGTTAAATAAATAGTACTAGTAGTAGTAATTTACCAGGGTAAGATTCGAGTGATTTTCCAAAGTAGTTGCAAAATGCTTCAGGGTACTTGGGAAGAGTGAAAACATCGCTCTCTTTCACCACTTCACGTAGCTTCTCCCACCGATCCTTCATCATCTCACGACCATACTTGAAGAAATTCTCAGACTCCGACTCGCTCTTACAAGTCTCCTTTAGAACATTGAGTATCTTAGCGGTTCGAACCTGTGACTCCTTAGACACACCAATCGAGTTCACTATTATATACCCAACCATCTTCTTAGCCACCTCCTTGTCTTTCACCAATGCCCACCTTCATTATATCATCCAACAAAAGTAAATAAATTAATCTTTTATACTATATAGTTTTTTTACTTGTAAGCATGTTTTGAATAAATATCTTACCCGATGCGGGACCCCGCGTGGCCTGTGATCTTAGAGAAAGTGAAGAGCATGATGTCATGGTCTTGACGGCGAGTGATGGGAGTGTAGTGGGGCCAGTAGTAGGCAAAGTCATGGATCACCTTGGCTTCGTCGTCGTCTGGACGGTTCACCACTGTCTCTCTGATGGTTCCGTCAGGGTTATTGGGGGACGTCACTAGCTCGATATAGGGACCTTTTTTGTCGAAACTCCATGCGTCTCCTTCCCAATTGTACATACCGGAACGAACATATGTCGTCTCCTCCACATACGTCTATGTGCAAAAATATAAAAAAGATTTTACATTCTCAAGAATGAATTATTAAAAAAGAGAAGAATGGTTTTTGGTAAAAGCAAAAAAAAAAATTAATAGTGGGGACATGAGCATGTTACTGATGTCTTTGCACATGAATCTACAACACATGTAGGAGGAGTATGTGTAAGAAAAGAAAGGGTTTTTGTACGTTAAACCAAAAAGAAAAAAGAAAAAAAAATTGGTGGATGTGTTGTGTTATGTTCGAGAAACATGTCTGTCACTATGTCTTTTAGATCTCCAATCTTGCTTTTTACAGACGACGCCCACTAAATCTATACATTATATCAACTTTATTTTTTGAAAACGACTTACGATTTTAGGATCAAACTATAATAAAACCATATTAAAAAGACCTAATGAAGCTTCTCTAAAGATTTATGTAAGACCAAAGAGGAAGATACTTCTTTACCATTTTTTTTTAATGGTTATTTCATTTAAGTAACGTATGACATCCCATATAAGTGAAAAAAATACATTATTTGCTTCTTTGTCGGGTTTACATTTAGTTAGGCAGTTTTGAAAGATTAATCAAAAGCAACACCAAGAAAATATTTTTTAAAAAAATCGTTAATATTCTGTTTTAAAAAAAAATTAGTTCATTAATCCAAATGAAAGAAAACTTGAAAATTTTAATTTATGAAAAAAAGAGACCAAGGATAATATAGATCTGGACTTGATCCAAAATTCTACTTAAATTAAATTAATTAATCAGAGTTCTGGTTTGTCTAACTAAAAAATCGGTTCATTAGTTAGTCAAGAAGATCAAGCACTATATCTATTGTATAATAGTATAAAACAAGATTCACTTGATATTTGTTTTGTTAGTTGCATATAAAAAAAAAACCGACCAAAGGTGTTTAAAAAGTTAATTATATTGTCAACGGAGATTAATTATTAAAACAAAATAGGAAAAAAGATACGAGGATGAGTTTAGTTTAGTGGTGGGGACTTACGGAGTAAAAAGGAGCGGCGGCGACGACGCTGACAGGATTGGTCCCAGCGAGTGAAGATAGTGCGTGGATGGCAGCTTGACAAAGCTGCGTTGAACCTGTCCCGACCACGATGTATCTGTCCTCAGTCGCAGCGTTACCGACAGCACCGTGCAAGTTCTTGATCGCATCCTCAAGCTCTGGTTCAAGGAACCAACACAAGTTGGTCATATCGCTGAAGTAACTCATAAGATCACAACCACGTATCGTCACCGTACACCTGTCACCCATCTTCCTCCAGTATTCTTCGTAAGCCGTTGGATCACCGCTATAATATTTTTAAAAAAAGAAAAAAAAATTATAAGAAAAGAGTGATACTCGGAGATTTCGATTTGTTTTGAGCCTATGATCTTGCAATGTCGTTAAAGGGGTTTTTGTGAAGCGAAAAAAAAAAACGTACTGATCCAGATTGACGACAAAATCGGACAAGGGGATGTTCTTGTTCGAAACGTTTTCGGGTTTCTTCGGGTTCTCCAATTTCACCATCTTCTTCTTCTTCTTCTTTCTTGGTTTGGTTGGTTTTTTTTTTTTGCTTCGTTTGTAAACAGTCTGTAATGATTAGAGAATAGTGTATAGGTCTGAGTGTATTTATAGAGGAAAGCGATATTTACAATCTTCTTTATCAATAAAATACTGTATATCTTTTCCCATAAATTTTAAAAAAGAAAAAAAAAAAAAAAGAAAGAGGTGTATCTGCATTTTTAAATGCAAAAAAAAATTATACTTTTGGCCAAAAAAATACACTTATCAAATTACTTTAAAAGGTCGATAATAGTATAGCTATTTTGGCAACAACAACAAAAAAAATAGTGTAAAACTTTTCTGAAAAGAATTATTCCACAATTAACAAAATAGCCAATTAATATCTAATAGCTATAACTGCCACGTAATATTTAAATAAATCTAAGAAAGAATGATAAAAGGTAAGGAATTACCACATACTAATTAACATAATTACCATGAGTTAAGAATATACTATCCTTTAATATTATAAGATGTTCTTTATTTTTATTCAATGCACATAAATTTTAAAATATTGTTTTTGGTATGAGAAATGCTTTGAGTACCTCTCCAAATTTATAATCAACTTTATTTTTTAAAAATTCTGATCCAATTAAGATGATATTCGCCGACATTACCGATGAGATTCTTTTCGTTTCTATCTGCCGAATAGATCTTGCGTTTGTCGTCTTCTTAAATCTCTTAATAACTAAAAATACAAATTTTAATAATTTTTTAAACTATATGAGAGTTAATTTTACGTCCATGTATTAATTATATGTATTTTATTTTGATATGTTATTCGTATCTATTTAAGATGTTGTCCGCCGACACTATAAACACTTGAGATTCTATTTGTCTTTACATTTTTGTCAGAGGCTAAGCAACATATTCATAACTATCGGAAAACAAAAATCTTTCGTTTGTCGTCTTCAGAAATATCTAAATGACTACAAATACATGTTTTAAATCTCTAAATGACTACAAATACATATTTGATTTCCTACATCGTTAATGGTTTGACCAACAGGGTGGCTCAAATGCTGGTTTATCATAGATAAATTTTTGTATCCCAAATACATTTAACGAATAAAATATTTTTTATTTTAGAGTATTTCTCTTAATTTTTATTAATTTAGTTAAGCTATTTTGATGGAAAATATTAAAAATAATTTTGAGTAAATTACTAAAAACTGCTATTACCTTTCATCAAGATCTTTAAAATGTCACTTCAAAGTTTTTTTTTTTTGATTTTTGTATTTTTCTAACTAAACAAAAAAAAAGAGATTCCTATTGTGGTCTTGAATGAAAGTAGTTTTGATCTAGTTCTGGCTTTTAAAATCTAAAACATACTTTAGTTACAATCGTAGTCCTAGTTATAAACTAGAACATCAACCACTTTCATACTTTAGTTCTTATCTTAAAAATCCAATCATACTTATAATCTTAGTCCTACTTTTCGATTGGTGTTGACAAGGCCGGTCCTTGAATTTTGGTGGCCTAAAGCATAGAAAAATAATTTTGTTTATTATATAAAACTAATATTTTTTTCACTACAATACTAAAATATTATTAAAAAAACATGGAAAAAATGTAATAACAATCTAAAATTTATTTTTTCTAACTTTTATTATAACAAATACTTGTAGACAATCGAAAGTAGTTTGTAATAATGTATTACTATAATAAAATAAAGATTAAGGAGAAGAAGTAATTTTGATATTCTTGTATAAAATTTTAGTTTTGTTTGAATATTATAATATCTTGTAGTGAAGTTAATTCAAATTTTTGTAAAAAAAACAAAAACCAAAAACTATAAATAAAAAGCAAAAGAAAAAGAAAAAAAAACTACTTGGCACATAATTGTATGATACAGACCCAACAGACCTACCTAATCTCTCAAAAATGTATTACTAAAATTTTTACTATATGATGTGGCCTAAAGCAGGTGCTTTGCCTGCTTTAGGGTTGGGCCGGTGTTGATGTCCTTTTATTGAAAAACCGGAAACATACTCCATACATTCCTTCGAAAATATATACAATGAAATTCTTTTTTGTTGTAAATATGTTTTGCAGTTGTGAAAAAACTGATTATTATTTTCCAAAATTGTTACTTTCCCCCGGAATTTCATTTTCAAAATCAGCTTCATTAATTGCGTGAGTGGGCGAGAGTAAATCTTGTAGGATTCTTTCTTTGGATTCGTTGGCTTATTCTTTCCTATGCATTGAATGAAAACATCAATGAAGAAAAATCCGAGAGTAGTTAATGCATTCATAGTTCAAACCACATTTTACTTTGTTTTGGCTTCTTCTTGCAAACCAAACCAACTTTGAGTTTGATGCAATCCTCTCAAAGCATAATGAACTTTACAATTTCGTCATATCATCAGTCATCAAAAACACCAATTAACAACGTAGTGGATTTTTTTCTTTTAATTTTAATAGAAATGGTATTGAGACCACCAAGTTGGAAAGCGTACGTATGGAGAGACTGAGGGTAATGATGAAGTCACAAGCCATTCAAATTTAAATATTTAATTCTCCATTTCCCATAGGACCTCATCATCACATATCATTTTCCTAAATGGACCTATTTTGATCACTATCTCATTCATTTATAATGATTCACACCCTCAAATAATATTCATCCGTCGACATTAGATATTTTGAAAGATAGTAAATAACATCAAAATCTATAGCTTCGTTACAAAAAACAAAAGCGCGGTGGACGTGATATATCGATTTACCGAATGACAAACTAAATCAAATCTTCTAGGTCTAATTTTATTTTGGGTAAACGACGATTCAAGTGATTTGATACATGATCAATATTCATTCTAGTACATGGGACCAAGTATAGATATATTATGCACAAAGAGTCCCGCACAATGATGATGACTATGCATCCAATGATAATTTTTATATATCCCACTTTAATTTTAAATCTCCTCAAACAAATCAGAATTGTCGTGGTTGAGTTTTGATTTTCATAAAACAATGCGTATCTATAAAAACAACACAATGTCTTGATATATATATAAAACTTAACCACCAATAACAAAAAAATATTGAAAAGTTACTACTAAAGTAATGTACGTACACAATATAGAATTTGATACTTTTGATCATCTTATAAGAAACTATATTCTAGCTAAAAAAAAAAAACTATATTCTAGCTAATTGTTACAATACATTTGTAGAAATTGCGTCTAAAAGTGATGCACCATATATCTTGATTACTCTAAAAATAACTATCTAAAAGGCTCTGTCAATCAATGGTTGACAAAGAAAAAAAGAGAGGCTATATATGTCAATGTTTTCTTTTTTATTTTTCTAAACTTCATTTCATTATGGGAATTAACTGTTGATACATACTCATTATGAAACATTTTATGAATCGCATAAGACTTTGTCTATGCTTTATTGACGAGATTACTATCTTAATGATAACACCATTATTACACGAGTTAAACATATTTGAAAAAGTGTGCATATTACACTAAAATTTCGTCTATTTTTAAAAAAGTCTTTCGAGTTTTAACTGTTTAAGGTATGTCTTTTCGAAGGATCGTGATATCACGTGGAAAGGTTCGATATGAAAATTTTGTCTTACCTATAATTGAAGGAAGGGGAAAAAAGTTGACTACTAGTGGTATTTAATTAGGTTGACTTTAAAATTGTCGATTATATGACAATGTGATAATCGCAGTTTCTTCTTACTTTTAATTAAGTCGTCCTTTAATCATTTCTAAAAAAATATTATAATTTTGTCATAAATATATTCTTCGAGAGTGTTTGCCAAATGGCGAGCCTACGTAGTTGAAACGGACAAAGAACATGATGAGTCGGTTTGCATGCTTCACGCTCCCACTTCGCTCGCCGCTGTTCTTGTTGCTTGTCGTCGTTTTATTTCGTTTTTATTAATGTTTAGTGTCAATGTTAATTAACAGAAGAAATCCAAATCATATTCGCACTCTATTTCATTCGGATTGGCTCTTCCCGACCATATAGGTTAGACTTTACTTTTTAAAACCAATCGATTTATGCTTTACTGTCTATGTAGTTCGTGGCCTAAACAACCACCTATGATATTATTAAAGATGAACGAACAAGACAATCGTAACAAGAAAAACTAAACCTAACAAGACTGTCATATGTTTTAAGTAAGAAATGTGTGCTTTAGAGATGTCAAAACATGCTGAATTCCACAAACTGATCTTAACACGTTTCCACCATATGTACACAAAACCCCAATATATGTGCATTTTGATAAGATATATATGTACCTCTACGTTAAACCTAATTGCCACTTGCACAAAATTTGTGTTTCTCCCATAAAGGGCCAGGGCCTATTTCTATCTTCTGGTGTATCGTCTTTTCTCCTACAAATGTTGTGCCTAGGCCCATGTTCTAAATAAAAAATAATATGTATATACAATCTATTTGTGTTTAACACTTTTTTTTTTTGGGTTAATTAACTACACCCTATATGAATAGTGTTATGATTGTTTAGGTTTCAGGGAGTTTTGTTGCTGCTTATTTTTACTATTTCCAAATTGATATTTAAGTTTAACTTGAAATATGATTGTATAATCCAAACCATAAATTTTTATATAAATGAGATTGCTTAAAATAGAATCTGAGTGCAAATATTTTAAAATGAATAACATGAAAGAGTATTTTTTAAAAATGACATAGAAAAAAGATATTTTTGAAAATACACTTTAACCAAAAATGCTGCATTACGAAAATGGTTAAAATAACTGGAACTGAGAATCGGACCAACTGTTAGTCTGTTACACAATTCAAAGTAGTAGTATATGAAAAATAAAAATCAAGAAACACTTTTGAAAGGAACTAAGAAAAAAATACTGTGGAACTGAATCAAATAATTATTGTGAAATACTATGGTATGTTGTATCGAAAGTAATAAAAGAAGGCACGTGGGGCGATTAATGAAGACCATTAAATCGGCATTTTAATTTATGGTCCCATCTTGTAAATTCATCACCACCTCTAAATTTTTTTTTTTGCTTAATTCTTCTTCATAATTGGTACTATTTTAATTCAATAAATGGACAGTTGTGATGAATGTTCAAATCTAATAGTCAGAATTTACAGCCATCCTCAATTAATTATGAGGTATCTGCTACAACCAATGATGATATTTTCCATAGAACTATATATTTTGGTCCACGAATGAGGAAATCTGACAATTTTAATTCTGCATTTAAACTCTATATTGAAAGTGAAACTTCATAACCATATATATACGACATAGTAAAACATAGCAAAAACTTGACGCTCAATGTAGTCACACTGACATTGGTATTTGGTAACACTAATCGATCAATATAAACATTACAAAATCCGTAATGCCAATCACACATATCAAAACAATGTAGAAAAAAGTATAACACTACCAAACTTTATACTGATCATTTTTAACAAACCAAAAAAAAAAACAAAAAAAAATGATTTTGTTCGCTAGCTCGTGGTGGTGAAATTTTTTTTTTTTTTTTTTTTTTTTTTTTCGTGGTGGTGGTGAAATTGTTATGGTAAAAAAAACAAAAACTCATCTACATGATATTTGCAAAACACCTAGCGGCAATGTAAAAATTCCTAATCTCCCTTACTCCCAAAATTCATTTGCACACTACATGTAAGAATAATAACCAATAACCTTTTTTTGTTTCTTCATGGACATCTAGGGTTTTTACCTGGACCTCCATAGTAAAAATAGTTACCCCACACACGATTCGTCCCACCTCTAATATCATAACAATTGGGGTGATCTGCGAGCATCTTTAGATTCGAAGCGGGTATAAGAGTATTGTCCCAGTCAACGATTTGGAGATTCCGGAAATAAGATGCTTTACCAAAACCTTCACCGGCGAAATGGCCACTGCCCATTTGTGTTGAAGTGTGTGAACCACCGGGTCGGTTGTTCACAATCTCGCCACCGAATTGGACCATGCTCCCATGTTGCTTTAGATGTGTGAATAGAAACGCTGGCCAATATCCGACTAACGCACCCGACCCGAATTGTAGCCACCAGTGACCGTGTTTGGGATCCTATATAAGTAAGATTATACCATACATTATTAAAACATTATTCAAATTATTTAAAGACATTGTGGAGACACATCTTCTAAAGTAAGAGCTGAGTTGACCCAACATAACATTGATGTGAACCATGTGGAATTCTTCTAACTGTTTATTAATATTGGTAACATGGTAGAAGTGTGGATTAATGAAAGGATCGAAGAAAAAACATACGAGAAAAACTTCATATTATGTAATAAAATTGTTAGTATATATTTTTTTCCTAATTTATAAAATGCATAAATATTATGTACTATGTAGAGATGAAGAAAAATTACCTTCCAAATTAATAAGCTTATATCGAATTGTCTGCCTCTATACGACGATCTTGGAGAAATAGCAGCTCCGATCGCGATTCGGCGGTTGGTTTGAACGAAACCGGAACACAACAAATTGTAGCAACCCGTTGTTCGGTATGCATCGGACTGAAAATCACTATCAGTAATGCCATTGTTAACAAAATGTTAATTCAATAAATATTAGTAATTACTTTAGCATATAGACTAAGTAAGGATATAAAAGTTGAAGGAAACATTTACCGTCCAATAAGTGAAGAATCTTGGGTAAGTGTCGCCATACAACTCCGGGCTAATTTGCCAACCGGCTTCAATGGTATTAAGATCGTGTGTGAACGAACCAGCAATAACCCAAATCTGAGAAAGACTAAATTCGTATTGGCTAGTCACACGTGGTGACCACACGTTTATACTCGCTTTTGCTCCGTAGTATTGTCTCCCGGATACATATCCCACCGCATGCTACAAAATATTTCATTGTTTTTTTAATCAATCAATTAAATTCTCAAACGCTAAATTTGGAGTATCAACACAGAAAAAGAGAAAAGTAACAGAGAATAATCTTCTCTTTTTTTTTCACGATGTCAAGTTGTGAACAGAGAATAATCTTGGTTATGTGATATGTCACGCTTCACTCCTTTTGCATACAACTAGTAAGTGTTATCTTATGGTCGTGCAGAGAATTACGAAAAAGCTGATTTTTGGTATCATTCTAAATCTTTTTCTTTATAAAAAAGTAAGAAACCTCTTAACTTTTTTTTTTTGGATTAATTAGTATTAAAATGATGTACTTACTTCGTGGCCGTTGCTAGTGGAATCTCTCCTCACACGCCTTATTTTCCGACCAAATCTCCGAACAGAACTTGCTCTTAACATGTCTTGTTCCGTTGTTCTTCTTATCGGAATCGTACCTTCCGGACAAGACTCTCCGGATAAACTCCACAGCTGTGATGAATCTTCATACGATTCATCTTCTTTGCTATACCCTTTTGGGATCTCAGGCGGATCCTAACGCAAAAAGAAAATTTTGAAATCTTTAATAAGAATACTTGCGGAAGAAGAAATTAAAAAATGGAGAAGGATGAGGGAAAAGTAAAAATTTACCATTGGTCTCTGTCCTTGTAAGAGAGGATGATCAAAAGCTGGTTGCTGATGAGTCGAAACACAATCAATTGTATCTCCATCTGAGCTCTGGAAACATAAGACATAGAGAGAAAAAACAGAGTTAAGAACAAAGTCACAAAACTTGCATGTCGGTTGTTCAACAAAACAGAGCAAAAAACAGAGTGAGAACAGACTAGGTAAGAGAAAGAGAAATTGCCTGAATGGTTTTAACGGCGGGCTTGTTGATCTTGAGAAGCTCTTCTCTAATAAGTTTCAGCTTCTGAAGCTCTTCTTGAGGCCGGAGAGTTTGTTCGGCGGAGGTGGAATTGGAGGAAGTAGCGGTGGATAAGGAGAAAGAAGAAGAAACGAGACAGAGCAAAAGAATCAATCTGAGAACGTTAGAGGAGAAGAACATCGTATCAGACTTGAACGAAGCTTGGTGTGAAGAAGAAGAATGATGGAAACATCTGCTGTCTTGTTGTTTTCTTCTTGAGTGATCAAAAAGACAACATTTAATACGGTTTTGAATTGTTGTTCGTCTTCTTGATGTTACTGACACATCTCCCAACAAACCCATTAAACACATAGTAATCACTTTCTCTAAGGAAAACTCAGAAGATCAAGAGAAAACAATAAAGAATGAATCAACCCATCAAATATTTATTAGGGTTGTGTGTTACGAAAGTTTTGTGCATGTGGGTGATATAAATACAGGGTTAAGTGATGATGAATCCAAATTAAGGGTTTTGCAGATTTCTAGAAAAGTTTAAGAAGTAGTAAATGAGAGAAGAAGAGAGAGAGAGAGAGAGAGAGGAATTCTAAGAGAAGGGTAATTTATAGGGAGATTTGGATTTGGTGGTGATCATTCTTTGGTTTAAAGAAAGGGGGTCAGAGCTAGTCAGATGAAATTGAGTACCTTTGAATTTGAGTTTCTTCAAAGCTCTTTGCTTTCTGGTGCTACAGCTAACTCGCTCTTTCCAAGCCTTTTTTTTTTTGGTTCTTTCACAGTTAATGTAGAGTACTGTACAAGTTAAATTTATGTTCCATGTTACATCCAAGAAATTACTAGCTAACAATATTTATGTATTACACAATGTTGCTTGTAGAACAGTGAAATGTTTTATTATGGAATCTCTTGCATTTTCTAACAAACAAATATGGTGAGTTTTCTTTTAATTTTGTAAGTCTTGAGTTTACGGTACGCAATCTCTTTAATTAGAGATCCAAAATATGCTTATATATAATCACCAAGCTGGAAAAAGAATATATAACAAACTAGTAGTATATACTAATGTATATTATTGTCGTTGTTAGGTTGAAGAGCAACCGGTGATATCACTATATATGAATTTGCGGAAATCAAAGCAAGTTTATTGAGGGGGAAAAACATTAATTACAATAGCATAGTACGAGTTGTGAAATATAATTGTCGAGGCTCGAGAGTGTCAATCTTTTAAAAGTATAATCATATTGTCTCTCAAAACGGAGGAGTGATTTAACCAAGCATGCATTATGCTTACTTGTATTGTATCTATATACTTATAAATCTTGACCTAGGCTATATAATTTCAATGACATTATTTGTTTCTTCGTATATAATAACTATGCTATATTATGACATTTTCACAACCTTGCAACTACAATATACGAACCATATAAGATACTAATAATTATAAGTGGGTCATTTATAAGAAAAGAGGGTCAATAGGTATTGAAGTTGCGGAATTAAGTTGGTGCGGTCCTCGTAGGGACACCATACACATTGATGATCGTTTGTTAGTCTAGTTCTTCTTAACGAGTTATCGCATTCCTTTAGCTTTTCCCCTCCCATTTTTTTTTCCATTTCTTTCAAAAATCACTATGGCACTATATAAATTTTTGTCTCTTGTGAGATTTTTAGTCTTGTACCATACTGTTTTGGATTTTGATTAATTATACACAATACAGTAGCAGAGTTGACCACATAGAACTTATGATTGAGTGGCAAAAAAAATTATGACTTGAGTACTTTGGCACAGCATGATCTTAATAATATAACTAATTAACCTCATTTATTTTGGATGCATGTGGTTAGGACCAACTCGCTTAAAGTTTTTAACCCAAAGTAGTAAAGTATATAAAATTTTTTCACATCTTTTAAAAATAAACAAATCCTATGGCTCTAAACTCATCCTATTTTGGATGATGCGGTTAATTCCAACTTGCTTAAAGTTTTTAACCCAAAGAAGTAAAGGATATAAAGTTTTCTGCATCTTTATCCTACTATAACCCTGTCCCTGATCAAATTAACACATGCTTTTTGGCAGATGCAAATTACATGTATATATATATGGATCCCAGAGGGTTTAATGGTTGGGGCCATACGCATGCGTGCATGTATACATGAATACGTATGTAAAGACGCATACATACGTACTTGCAGCATAGAAAGTATGAAGAATCTGATCCATATATACCAGATCATGTGGCCTATAACGATTCTATCTTGGTTTAATATGCATGCATCTATACACACAGCATGATCGATCGAAATGAGAGAATAAAAAAAATTAAAGAAATTAATTCAAAATATTAAAGAGAATGTATAAGTAAAGATCTTATATAAAGTGGGAATTTGATTCCTGTCAACGGAAAGAATGGTATCAGAGGGCAATAGCTTTGGTGGCTCATAGGAGCAGTATTTTACTATATTATATGTGAATCTCTAAATCATGACTCATGAGGAAGAATTATTGCGACCACTAATTGAAGAAAATGAATCACTACATATTTGCATTAGTAGACCACTAATGCGAGACTACACCATTATCTGTTCACATTTAGCTTTTATGCTTACCACTTCTTGACGTAATGTTTGGCACAACCTATGTAAATGTATACATAGGTTCAAGCTATGAGAAGAAGGTTATAGAAACAAACTGTTTAGAAACTCCATTTACTATAAAGATCAGTTAAATGTTCTGAAACGTCGAAGTATTCATTCAGACTCTAAACTGAATCAAATTGAGTTACTAACTTATCACACACACAAAAAAAGAGTTACTAACTTATCATACATACTTTATTTTGAAACTAATACTTAGATTAATTAGGAAACAAAAGGAGTACCAATTAACTGTGGATATTCTAATTCCAATAACCAATGCATATTCAAAAATTCCTTGCTCAATAAAGTGTTAATAACATGATATTGTCGTTTTCTCATACTCCAGAAAACTAGGCATAATTCAATATGGCCAATTCCTCATCATAAATTCCACTATAACATTTACATTTACATTTACGTTTACACTTCCATTTCTATTTCTATGTGAAGGAATACAAATAATGAAAAAATGTAGTATATTGTCATTTAATAAGTTTCTATAATAGCCTACTTTCTTTTTAACCAAAAGAAGACAGGGAGAGAATGTGAAAAAAGTGAAGAAAAAGAGGAATATTGAAGCAAAAGTAGGATACAACAATTTGATGTACGAGCAATGATGCTGTCTAAAGCCGTCCCATGCTCAGCTTTTCTCTTCCACGAGGTTACATTTCCTTTTATTTTTTCTCTCAGTTAGCTAAGAACTCATTATATAGTAATAGTACCGTCAGTGCCGGCCCAGCAAAAAATGAGGCCAATACGTAAACATTTTTTTTAATGGATTTTATAAGATAAATTTTAAAAGTTAAAACAAAATATTAAGAGCTCATAAAATAGAGGTCTATTTTTGGAATAATAGATAGATAAAGATTAAAATTTGAGACCAAATCTTAAATGTGTTGAAAAATGAGGCCTATATTTGCAATATAAATATTTAGTTGGGCCTAACTTTTTTACTAAAAATTTCAAAAAAATTAGAGGTCCAATACGTTTGTGTCATAGGAATGTGCGGCGGGCCGGGCCTGAGTACCGTCTGTACAATTCGACATTAGACGCTTACTCTTTGACAGTATGACTAATGGAATATTTATATATACTATTACGATTCGGCATTAGACTATGATTACTCATCATTTTGTGAACATGGTGTTTCACATAGCGGCGTGATTATTACATATTTCTTCGGACCATACACATTATTACCGATACATCGTCATGCCTGCATATGTGACTGTCGTTCATCTTTATGGCAAAAAGGGCCTAGATTTGCTATATTGTTTATTGTATGGGCCTGAGATTTGCCATAATGGGCTTTCTACGGTGAGAAGAAACAGAACGTTTGTGTATGATTATCGTAATAAGCAACCAATATGAAACCTTCTTAATCACACAATGTTCATAACATTCCGAAACTGTACACAAGAGTTAGAAAGAGGAAATCTACTCAACCATTTTTTTTCTTTCTTAAATTAAAATATTCACTTTTGGATTTATCATTATTGTTTGACGAGAGTAGAGAGAGCCAAGCAATTATCAGCCATTTCGTGCAACGTGCTTGTGGATTTGGCGAAGACATTCGAAGCCTTACTACCACCCATGGCGTCATTGCACGTATCAAAGTCCGTCAAAGAGGCACTAAGATTGATGTTAAGACTAAACCCATCATTCTGTTTGATGTTCTTTAACGCCTTTTGTAGATTGTCGAGCGCACTGTCATAGTTTGAGTAGCAAGTCTTGAGTCCTCCGCCGCTTTTCCGGCCACTCCTAGCAGCTTCTTTGGCCTTGATCGTTCTTTTCATCAGCTCTCTTATGGACACTTCCGTCGCTGCGTTAACGTTCTTTTGTCCCTTCACCACTGATCTGCACAGCACCTTGAAATCTGACACGGAGCATGGATCGCCCCCGCCTCGCCTAACCCGTCGAGCCATTGCTAGGCCGCTTTGGCTCGCCGTCAGGAGGAGGAGGACCACCGCGGTCGCAAGGTGGAGATATTTAGTCATTTTAAAATATATTTTTAGTGGTGTTTGAACACCGATTGTTGATTATTTGAACGAAGAGAGGGGGTTAGTTATTTATATATAAATGCAATATGCTAAAAGAAAAAATGGTTAATTTTAGTAAGTATTTGTGAGGGAAAGAGTTGAAATAATTTGTCACCGGTGAATTAGAGAGACGGATCAAATTTAGTTCCTTGCTTTATTAGTTCTAATGATGGATTGTTTTCAATTTAAATATTTTTTTAGATTTGTTCTGAGGAAATGCAAATTATAAATTCCAAATTCATTTTATTGTCTTCGCATTCTTCTTCAGTTCTTCTTCTGACTATGCTTCGAAATGGCCCTGCCATGGTCGATGAATCAACTTACAAAATGGCCTTAATGTTCATTCCAATTCATACTGATTTGGGCCTTTTTTGCGTTTGACAATAAGTCACTAATTAAGGGCCATTTAAGATAATATAATACAGACTGATGATGTTTTTTGTGGGGTGGACAAATGATGTTTTGTTCTATTTGTCCCTTGAACAAAAAGTAAGGTTAAGTAATCTTAATTCGTTACTTAGTTTTAGACTTTTAGTTATATCTTATGACTGTGAAACTGAGTCTCGTTTGGAAAAAACTTAACAAGTGTAGGGTAATTGATAGTACTATTATTTATTGTTATAATTTGACAAATTACTCTCATGACGAAAAAGATTAATTATTGTTTCATCACAGTTGTAAAAATTTATGTCAAAAAGTTATTGCCGTAGTTATGGATATGACGACGGCGCCAGTAGTGGCCAGTGTTCACACACCTAAAACATAAAGTCAAAGCTAGATATCTTTTTATACTAGTTGCCAACAAATTCCAATATTTTGACACTTAGACAGACGTGTAGAACAAGCTCGTGATTATTCGTTTTCGTGTAGCCGAAGGAAAGATCTTAGAAAGACGCTCAATCGTAGACTCAAGTCTCGATCGGAATGCATCATTTCATTTCATCAATACATAGTTTAGCTTGTATTCAAAAGATAAAGAGTATAATTTTCCGAGAATGACATGACTTTGAAAATAGATAGGATTATGTTCTTTTGCAATAAGACAAGGATGCAATGATACATTAATGCGACAAGCATTGCTTGTATATTTGGAGTTGACGCTGACTTTGATAGTCACGAGCTGGTCGCTTTGCTTCTAGACGTCGACCATATGCGGAACCCACTAGTTTCTAATTCTATTAATATTAAAAATCGCCGACAAATTTCTCTCAGTTATCCTGCTACCAATAATTTCACAAACCGTGTGTACTTGCTTTTTTAGATTTATAATATTAAGATTTAAGAGCCGTCAGACGAATCGAGATCTTGCGTTGAATTAATAGTCACAGACTTGGGATTAGGTTTTGTAATTTGATTGATTTAACCAATGTCGTATGAAAATATAAAAATCCAGCAACGTTTAGACCTATACCCAACTCTTTTTTTTCAGAGCCATGTATACACATGTCAGATAAAAATAAAATATTGTTATACAAAAATTATATTAAATTAAGTTACAAGGTTTTTTGATATTTTTTTCTAGGAGAGCATGATATATACAACCAACTAACTTACACAATGAATAAAGAAAATAAGGGTATGTTGCTTAAACAAGTGCACAACATCCGGATCAAATTACAACAGAAGAGATAACAAACTTGCAAGCTTAAATACAAGCAAATAGAGCAAAGATAAAGAGATATTGAAACCTCAAAGATAATAAGATCCACCAAAGAGATATGCCACATAAAATGACCAAATCTCTTTTAGAAATTAAACGAACATATAAACAATTTCTATGCATGCACAATATATATACTCCGGTTTCTTAATAACTGAATGTATATTACTAAAGAAGAACTAAAACAAAAAAACGCAATTTTCAAAAAGCGATGATTGAGGGTTTGATGATAGACATGAAGATGTCATTATCAGAAAATGTAAGGAATTCAGAATGTGCGGCAAATTTAGTTGAATCAAGGGTTGAAAAAGATGGTCGATGGATAGTGGTGGTGAAGAAAGAATAAAAAAGAAGAGAATGATTGAAGTTGCTTTGATTTAGAGACGACCTTCACAATACGGCAGACGAGAAAGCTTACGCCCATTATCCATTACGTTGCTTTTGTTTACTCCTCCAATAACTACGCAAAAACGTTTCGAAAGAGCTGTTAAAATAATCCAAAGCAAGACGATTTATGCTCTTAGATAAAGCTTATTAAAATAGCAAAATCAGTCATGAAATAAGACATTAGAACTTCATTTTGCTTACATTGACGTTTTAAAGACAAATTTATATGAATTTTTTTTTGCTAAAATCTCTAGTTACATGGGCTAATATAATTAATGGATTTCTCATTAGACACTACTATCTGAAGCTTCTTATGAATCATCTAATAAAAACAAGGCCAAAACAAGATACCGAAATCCAAAGAACTGAATTAGAGAGTCGGAACTAAGTTTGAGCTAGTTATTTTCAAATTGGAGATTACCCCAAATTTTTACAAACCACACAACCGTAAGTTTTGATCCCTATTAGTGGGACTAATCACCTATATATATATTCTCCTAATTTCTTCTTCTCCCTGTTTTTGGAGATGGTAAAGGGATGGATAATCCTACTTCAACCAACATCCATGGCAACTAGCCAACTATATATAACAGAAACTCTTTTTTTTTTTTTTTTTTTTTTTCTTTTTGTGACAAAAACAGAAAATACGACACATACAAAAAAAAGAAAAGTGACACAAGCAATGACGTCATTCCCCATGCATTAAAAAAGAACATAACTCACACACGGCGTCGTTTTCGCTTTTCACTGCCCCCAAATACGATCATCATCTTTCTCGTTGAAATCATAAAGAGACAAAAGTCTCACTTTGACTTCTCCTACCATTGGAAAAAATATGTGAGCTTTTCTTCTTTTCTTTTGACCCCCAACAACTGAAATCGAAGATTTTTCAATTTCAACTTCTCTTGATCGTTCGTGCCTTCTTTCTCTATCACCAAGAAATCTATTCAAAGAGAAAAGAAAAACAAAAACAGAGCAAAAGATCCACAAAAAAACCTTACACAAATGCTATCTTGTTCAATTTCAAGAACCTTAAAACACTAAAACCCAGATGTCAATTCACACTCTTAGTCTTCTTCTTCTCCTTGTGGGTTTGTTTATAAACCCTTCTGTGTCAGACTCAAGAGGAGAAACAGTGTCTCAGATATGCAGCAACAGAACATCGCCGCCGCAACAGAGAAGTCTCTTCGTCAGCACTTTCCTCGCCGCCATGGACTCCGTCTCTCCGCTTGTTGAAGCTAAAGGTTACGGCCAAGTCGTCAACAGGAACGTCACCGCGAACCAAACCGTCTACGCTTACGGAGAATGTATGAAGGATCTTAGTAAGAAAGACTGTGACTTGTGTTTCGCTCAGATCAAAGCTAAGGTCCCTCGTTGCTTACCTTTCCAAAAAGGTACTCGTGGTGGTCAAGTCTTCTCAGATGGTTGCTACATCAGGTTTGGTTCTCTCTCGTACTCGTTTCAATCACATAAAAATCTAAACTTTTTTTTTTTTTTGTGTGTTTGATTGATTCTATTGTATTTGGTTATCCTTGTGTTTAGGTATGATGATTACAGTTTCTTTAACGAGACGGTAAGTTTGCGAGACGAGTCAAAATGTGCTCCAAAGGAGATAACCGGGGTTAACCGGACGGTGTTTCGAGATAACGCTGCGGTGCTGGTGAGGAACATGAGAGTGGAGGCGGTGAGAAACGGTGGATTCTATGCTGGTTTTGTGGATAGAGATAACGTGACGGTTCATGGTTTGGCTCAGTGTTGGGAGACTCTTAATCGTAGTGGTTGTGCTCAGTGTTTGAGTAAAGCTTCAGTAAGGATTGGTTCTTGTTTCGTTAATGAAGAAGGTCGGTTTCTTAGCGTTGGTTGTTATATGAGGTTTTCTACTCAGAAGTTTTATAACAATTCTGGTAACTCTACATCAGATGGTAATGGTGGTGGTAAGTACAATAAGCCTGAATATGTGATCATAACTTTAGTATATGTTGTTGTAACGAAATTGTAGCATTGATTTACTAATTGATTGATCAGGTCATAACCGTTTGGGTGTGATTTTGGCGGTGACATCTTCGGTGGTAGCTTTTGTTCTTTTGGTCTCTGCAGTTGGTTTCTTGTTTAAAAAGAGACACGCCAAGAAGCAAAGAGGTTTGTGACTTTGAAAAAGCTTAGTTTTCAAGATTAGTCATTGAATAGTTAAGTTTTAAATTCTTGATCTAAACGAAGACATTGTTTTGGTGTGTAATGTAATGTAGAGAAGAAGCAACTAGGGTCACTATTCATGCTTGCGAACAAATCTAATCTCTGTTTCTCTTATGAGAATCTCGAGAAGGCCACAGATTATTTTAGTGACAAAAATAAGCTAGGACAAGGAGGATCTGGTTCTGTCTATAAGGTAAGTTGTGTGTTCTTATCATCCATTTTCTAGAGTTACTTCTTTGGATGTTCCTACACTTCGGTTGGTTAAGTCTTTACCCTTTTTGTTGTGGAATAATAGGGTGTTCTTACTAATGGTAAGACTGTTGCAGTAAAGAGACTGTTCTTTAACACAAAACAATGGGTTGATCATTTCTTTAATGAAGTTAATCTAATAAGCCAAGTCGATCACAAGAACCTTGTTAAGCTCTTGGGATGCAGCATAACTGGACCTGAAAGCCTTCTGGTATATGAATACATTGCGAATCAAAGCCTCCACGACTATCTCTTTGGTTTGTTTTTGTCATCCTAAACCCTTTTTTTTTATCGTCACCATGGATCTTTATTGACTGGTCTTTACTGATATTTTGGTTTAGTAAGAAAGGATGTTCAACCGTTGAGTTGGGGGAAGAGATTCAAGATTTTACTTGGTACAGCTGAAGGAATGGCGTATCTTCACGAAGAGTCGAATCTAAGAATCATACATAGAGACATTAAGCTGAGCAATATACTTTTGGAAGATGATTTTACTCCAAGAATTGCTGATTTTGGTTTGGCTAGATTGTTCCCAGAGGACAAGACTCATATTAGCACTGCCATTGCCGGGACACTGTAAAGTCTCAAACCAGATTGTGTTAACTTTTACACTTTTACCAACTTTTTTTGTGTGTTTCTGAAGTTTTACACTTGTGGAAACAGAGGCTACATGGCGCCAGAATATGTGGTAAGAGGAAAACTAACTGAGAAAGCAGACGTTTACAGTTTTGGAGTTCTTATGATTGAAGTTATAACCGGAAAACGTAACAATGCCTTCGTACAAGAAGCCGGTTCGATCCTACAAACGGTAGATGACTCTTTAATAGTAATTAATTAACATTTTCTTGATGGATTGATTTTAACTTAAAACCCTTTTCTTGAATCTTGAAAACATACTTTTAGGTATGGAGTCTTTACAGAACAAGAAATCTGGAAGAGGCAGTGGATCCAATCTTGGGGGATAACTTCAACAAGATAGAAGCGTCACGTCTACTTCAAATCGGGCTGCTCTGCGTTCAAGCAGCATTTGATCAGCGGCCAGCTATGTCTGCGGTTGTGAAAATGATGAAAGGGAATTTAGAGATTCACACGCCTACTCAACCGCCGTTTCTGAATCCAGGGAATGTAGTAGAGATGAGAAAGTTTATGATGACTCCCACGACGAATCAGTCTAATTCTTCAGGATCAAGGAGTGACTACATAACCGAGAGTTCAAGTTTCTTCGAACCTAGATGAGAATCTTTTAGTGTGGGTTCTGAATCATCTTGTGTATATGTACAAAAAAGTGTGAGATGACAATTAAATCGTGTGTAACTAACTGAGTGTTATGTATGTGCCACGTCAATGTTATAGAAACTAGGTGTTAGAGGAGGTCACATGGTGGGGAGTGAGGACAGATTCTGGTTTAGTCTCGGTTTTGATTGTAGTGATTCGGTTTATGCTTCAGTAGCTTTGTTTATGATACACGGTTATGCAATTGTTTCTTGAGTTTTATGATAGTGTTTTTTTACATTAAACAAATCAACAACGTTTCTACGTTTTCAAGTTTTTTAAGTTACAAAAAAAAATTCAGGTCATGGAGAAATACATGTATACCATAAGCTTATTATACCAGGTCTTTATACTAGCCAACTAACTAGTTTAACATTTTTAGAATTGAATGACCATCTACTTCTTTGTAATTATCTTGGAAAACTTTGACCATGTCACCATGTAAATGGTACCAGACTACCAGGTCCAGGCCTATTTTGTTTTGTTTTTCTTTTTGACGTCAACCAACTAGCACTACAAAATCAACTAACAACCTATTTTTTAAATTTAAAGTAGTCCAACTTTAGTTTATCCATTTGCCATATCTTAATCATATTTTGTTGAATGTTATGTCGTCGTCGTTGTTGTAACGTAACACTACGGGCATGTGACGTTTCCTTTTCTTGAAATATTCAGAACATATTTGGTTAAATGGATTATCCAAGTAAACCGAACCGGCTCCACTCCAGATGAATGAGCTAAATTATTAATTGGTCCACCGGTTTTTAGGTTTACAAAAGCCGACAAATATCTGAATGAAGACAACGACTTCAACAAGATCGAGCTGGTTCGGTCGTCCAAGTATGAATGCAAGACTTAAACTCCCTCCCTCATTTATGTTCTTCCACTCGCTCTAGACGAAGAAAAAAAAACCCCAAAATATCATATTAAATTTTTACTTTTTTGACTAATCAGTACAACAACTACACATATTGATAGATAGATACAGCAAATTGGGTTGACTACTGTATAACAAACCAAAACCAAGTTAATCATCAAAGTCAAGGCTTTTGAAATTTCCTCTCTTTCTTAAACAATTTCTTCAGTTTCATCATTCCCAATTCTCAAATCTCTCTGCTTCTTCTTTCTCAATTCCATACCCTGAAACAGAACACAAAGCCAAGCCCTTTTGATCTCTTTCAATCAAAAACTAAAAAGATGAAGAAAGAACAATCTCATCATCATCATCCTCTGTACTTGCCATGTCTCTTAATCTTTCTTCTTTCATTACTCCGTCCAATCACAGGAGACGCAAGGGCACGAGCCGTTAAAGTCACTTGCTCACCTCAACTCGAGCACAACGAAACCGCTTACGTCCCCAATTTCGTAACCACCATGGAAAAAATCAGCACAAAAGTTCAAACCGCTGGTTTCGGAGTTGCCCTTACCGGTACAGGACCTGACGCTAACTACGGTCTCGCTCAGTGCTACGGAGATCTTCCTTTAAACGACTGTGTCCTCTGCTACGCGGAAGCACGTACGATGCTTCCTCAGTGTTATCCTCAGAACGGTGGTAGGATCTTTCTTGACGGATGTTTCATGAGAGCTGAGAATTATAGTTTCTATAATGAATACAGAGGACCTGAAGATACCGTTGTGTGTGGGAACAAGACGAGAAAGAGTGAAACTTTCGGTGATGCGGTGAGACAAGGGTTGAGTAATGCGGTTGCTGAGGCTTCTGGAACTGGAGGGTACGCTCGTGCCTCTGCGAAGGCGGGTGAATCTGAATCTGAGTCAGCGTTTGTGTTGGCGAATTGCTGGAGAACTTTGAGTCCTGGTAATTGTAAAAAGTGTTTGGAGAACGCGTCTGTGTCTGTGGTTAAAGGTTGTTTGCCGTGGTCAGAGGGACGTGCGCTTCACACTGGATGTTTCCTTAGGTACTCTGATCACGATTTCTTGAACAAGATACCAAGAAACGGAAGATCAAAAGGTAACACAATAAAGGTTTTGTGTTATTCTCTAGAATCGCTTGTTCATAGCTAACCATTTTTTGCCGATTGATTGAGTTTTTTCAGGCTCTGTAGTAGTGATTGTGGTGTCAGTACTTAGCTCTGTGGTTGTCTTCATGATTGGAGTAGCAGTAGGTGTTTATATCTGCAAACGTCGGACCATACAGAAGAAGAGAAGAGGTTAGCTTAGTTTCTTATTTTTGATGAATTGGTTTATAGAATGATTTGAGTGTTTGAACTAAGCTTTTTGGTGCTCTTCAGGATCAAATGATGTGGAAAAAATGGCGAAAACTCTGAAAGACAGTAACTTGAACTTCAAATACTCAACATTAGAGAAGGCCACAGGTTCATTTGACGAGGCAAACAAGCTTGGACAAGGCGGATTTGGAACTGTCTATAAGGTATGATGAATAGATAGATCATGGCTTTCTCTTTCTATCTTCTTGTAAAAGCAAATAAGTGATCTCTAGTGGCATCTCTCTTGTGTTTAGGGTGTTCTTCCAGACGGAAGAGATATCGCTGTGAAGCGGTTGTTCTTCAACAATAGACATAGAGCAACAGATTTCTACAATGAAGTCAACATGATCAGCACTGTGGAACACAAGAACCTTGTCAGGCTGCTTGGTTGCAGCTGCTCAGGACCAGAGAGCCTCCTTGTCTATGAATACCTTCAGAACAAGAGCCTTGATCGATTCATCTTCGGTAACTACTTATAATACTATTTGATGAGTTTCATTTGTCTGACCCTGAATGCAAAATCTGACCAAATCATTCTTCATTTGTTGCTGTTACAGACGTGAACAGAGGTAAAACGTTAGACTGGCAGAGAAGATATGCCATCATTGTTGGAACAGCTGAGGGATTGGTGTATCTGCATGAGCAGTCAAGTGTGAAGATTATTCACAGAGATATAAAAGCAAGTAACATTCTGCTAGATTCAAAGCTTCATGCTAAAATTGCTGACTTTGGGCTGGCCAGATCGTTCCAGGACGATAAGAGCCATATCAGCACTGCCATTGCAGGGACATTGTAAGTATATTTCGAAAAATACACCAGAAACTTGAAATGTTTGAGCTGATCCAATACTTATGAGTTATGAATCTGCAGAGGTTATATGGCTCCGGAGTACTTGGCACACGGTCAGCTAACAGAGATGGTAGATGTCTACAGCTTTGGAGTTCTTGTACTAGAGATTGCAACTGGAAAGCAGAACACCAAAAGCAAAATGTCAGATTACTCAGACAGTCTGATTACAGAAGTAAGTTAATTAGACAGATTTTGTCTTGTGGGAGTTTGAAATTGTCAGTAAGATTTCACTTCTCATACTAATTATGTTTTTTTTTTGGAAGGCATGGAAGAATTTTCAGTCAGGAGAATTGGAGGAAATATATGATCCAAACCTGAATTGGAAGAATCAGAATGACAGTCACATCATCAAAAAGGACATAACAAGGGTTGTTCAAATAGGGCTCTTGTGTACTCAAGAGATCCCGTCGCTAAGACCATCAATGTCAAAGTTGTTGCATATGCTAAAGAACAAAGAGGAAATCCTGCCGTTGCCTAGTAATCCTCCGTTTATGGACGAAAGAGTAATGGAACTCCGAGATGGTTCTGATGGCGACTCAGCTGGTTGTGCATCTCTTGCCACTGTCTCACAAAGTTCCTTTTATGGTAGATGAGCTTTGAAGAAGTGTATAAGAATAACAGAATATAAAATCTGTGAGCAGAAACTAAAATTTTGTGTATAAATCAGTGAGACAAGGTAGTTATAGTATAGAATATAAAGATGTGAAATAGAGTATTTGCAATGGTGATATGGTAAGTCATTTATGTATTAGTACAAATGACGAGAAAAGATGTACTCAACGATATCTGCAGATCATTATACTCAATAGTGAAGCATTTGTTCAATTCCAACTAATCTCGTTGTCACTCACCGCCACTTGTTCAAAGACAGACATAGAGTATATAAAAGTATAACTGTATAAGGCTAGAAAAATAACTTGTCTAATACTAGCTACTAGCTAGAGCTAACGCTTCATCAATGTGTATAATAAATTAATCAAACTCTAGGCATCTATCTCTTCAACCCACCCATAGCTTCAAAACTGTATCTTTACCACCGGAGACTACTCTCTCACCATCTGGACTCCAGTCCACTGCATAAACCTATCCACACACGATTAACAAACATTTAAGCGATTAACATTTTCAAGCAGGCCGGAAACATTAAGCTTTTCAAAGTGCTAATACCTCATCCTCATGACCAGGAAGATCTTTCTTTAATCTTCTCCGTCTAATATCCCATACCTGTGCAAGTGAGGTTTAGAATCTGAGGAGTACACCTCCATATTTGGTTACGGGTAGGTCTTCACTATTTCTTGAGAAACAAGTTCTTACAATTTCTGTTGGCATGATGACCCGTCGTCACGGACTCCCTCTTTACGTGAAATGTTAACATTCGGCTATTCGTATACCGCCACCTTATCTCACATACAAAGTGATCTCGAAAGATGGCATTATGCATAATCCAGTCACATTTACTATATCAGAGCCTATCATGATGCATGATTTTGCTATCACCGAGACTAATGCAACTTTCATGGATCTTCTATATATGCACATCAAGCCAAAGGTATGATACCGATCAACTTAATGGTTACATAAGAAATTTTGCCTCTTAAATACTTTCGTTGGAAGAATATAAAGCAAATAATAGAATTTGCTTCCAAGGAAATGGTGAAAGAAGATAAAATGATAATATCATTTGATCACACAAAAACGGCTCGTTTTGGTGTTCTTTCACTTGACTACTGGAGGATATATATTTGACATAATTCTAGTACATTCAGTCCCGATGAGGCGATGACGTCCCATGTACCAAAGCTTTTTACTCCTTTTTTTTTTCTTTCTTGGGAAACAATTAATATTACAGCGCATTGTGTGAATACACAAAATCTCATATCTTTTTTTTTTTTTTTTCATTCTTCAGTAAAGAATGTGTCACTAGAATCGTCCATCATTGCGAACGGCATGTTCTCCGAAGGCTTCCAATGACGTTTCCTTTGGTTTATAAACCAATTGTTGATTTGTTTATGATCCAAACCCGTTTCTTCAGCCAGGGCTATTTTGTCACCTTCCTACACACATTTTGTGATGCGAATATTAACACACCAGTAGTTAGCCTAGGATTGACATGCCGGAACAAATTAATATCCGGTATCCATAAGTGTATGCTACTAGGTTACTGTGAATTCAGAAAGGGGACTTACAGTGGGGTAAGGCCATCTATAATGAACATTCCACCAATCGAGCAACGCTTGTCTAGCTTCTCTTGGTAGCTTTCCTTTCTTCTTCTTCTTAGAGAACTCGAGTTTCAATGAACTGATATGGCTACCGAATTTACGGAGCAGCTGGTCCTTGAGATCCCGGTCATTATTTCTTTGTTGGCTCTCATCATCATCAGCTTCTCTCAGTTCCTCGTCAGATGAAACCGCTCCATCATCTGTTCATACATAAGAATCATGTCATGCTTAAGATTCTCAATAATGCATATATCCCATGCATGTTTGAGCCAAATACGTGTAATATCAATACAAATGTACTTACTAGGAGAATGAATGGCTGTAAATACTGTTAAACATTACATAACCAACACTAAATACTTGTAGGCTCAGCTAAATGCTTAAGTGGGCCAAAACACGAAAAAAGAGCCAAGACGCATAAAGAAGAGAGAACCAAAGGTTTAGGGGTAAAAGGGGGAATATAAGGATAGCTAGAAAACATCGATGTAACATATTCACAACAACACTTTCGCAGTGACTGAATAGTTTAGCATTGACCATACTTGTCAGGGGACGACCTGCTCTCTGGGGCTTACCACTGCCCACCTGAGCCACGACACATGTCACCTTTGTGAGACTTTTTAGTGACCCCCGGAAATAACGCTTCCCCAACATTTATGAATTTTTTTGTAATGGCCCATTTTATTTATGTCCAGTCACCATACTGACCAGTGACCCCTATGTTGTTCCTACCAAAAGGCTAGCCTTAATACAAGGAGATTCAAGTTTGAATTTAACATATGATTAATGGCCAAATTATTAGCACTATAATTTTCCAACCAGTGATCACCTAGTAGTGATTAGAGAAAGACACTAATATACCGACAATTACTAAGGCAAAATTAAAGAAGCAATGAGTTTGGACTTGTCAGCAAATAAATATGCAAAACATGAGGGAAAATATATATAGAACATCTTAAATACATAGAACACATGGGGCTGATCCCTAGGCAAATCAGACAAAGATAGTTCACACCTATCATCCAGTAACCTTTGCTAGTTAAAGAAGGCATGTGCAACAATAACTAAGTTTGATCTTTTCTCTATTAGCCGAATTTGGTTTGTTTTTAATTTTTTATCAATGCAATGCAAAAGAGAGAGAACACGCACTGATAAAAAAACTAGATAGACTTGTACACTTCCCAAAAAACGGTAGACACGTGGAAATATGCATGACTCAGCAGGGGAACAAACGAACAGAGGTAATGACAACCACTAAGCAACAGTTGAAAAAGATAGGAAGAGAGTGGAGAAGCATTAGTCATAGATGATTGCGTTGTACAGAAGTGAAACCCCATGTCTCTCCCCTATTTTCTTTTCTAACTTTTCCTTTATAATGAAAATCAAATGAACACAAAAGCTTAAAAGAGAGAGTTGTGATTGGGTCACAGAGGGATCCACTAGCGGAATCCACGGGAGTCCATGTGACACCCGACCACCCCATATGCCCGATATCTCGAGCTATCTTCAACTTCTTCTATTTAGAAATCAAAAGAGGCTAAAAGGTTTCTAATTCAAGCTTATCATGCATTGATTGTTTTTGGTGTCAAAGGACTATTCTATCAACGAAGGTGGTGACATAACCAAACAGTTTATCAGTATATTAATATACCTGACAAATGCAGATTTTTAGGATCATCCTACTATGTGCAAGACAATACACAAGACTTTTCAAATGACCATCGTGTCTAGAACTGGTGAAGCAACTAATGTACCATGACATAGTACTTTTGTTCAAAACAACAGGCTTTCGATTCCAGCCAACTGGTTTCTTAGGAATAGAGATTATACATGCTAACATGCATGCATAAACTGCAATGAGACCTAAGCTCCCATAGACGGATGCAGTGCACCATGCCATATGGCTATCAATTATCATGGTAATGGAAACAACTAGTGTAGTAACCTAGCTACTAACACCAAGTGTTTTCTAGGATATGTCGATATGACAAGATTGGAACAAAAGCCATGACCAAGATTGATCATGCCCACAAACATACGCTTATACCAACTCATCAGGTGTCACAAACAGCATACGGTAAATGAGCTAATTGCGAAAAGGGTTAATCACAAAATAGCAAGAACAAAAAAAAGAAGTACAATAAATACATTATATCAGTTGAAAAGAGCTTTTGGTTTATCCCTAAAACATATTAGCACGAAAAGAAACCAAAACCACGTGACTCTGAAAACTACAGGTGAAACGAATACATAATAGGATTTCTTTTATTAGTTTACGATGTATTCAGTTGAAAAGAAAAGAAAAAAGATTCTGGAGAGTTAAAAAAAGATAAAGATATTGGTCGAGGAGAAGATGTTCAGAACTCAGAAGGTAATACAGTACTAATATATATATATATCCAATCAAAAAGAATATACACGAGATTACCCAAAAATGGCAAGTTGTACTTCCAACCATTAAAGATAAGATTATACTAAACATTAGTCCACTAATAGAATATTCAAGCTGAAGATCTGTTCTAAAACCTTTTGGACATGATTCCCTACGCAAACTCCAAATTAATTATATATGCCGATTAGTAGTAACAACTCTTGCTAACAAAGTACAACCGAAGCTACATAGTAACCACGAGGTACACGACATGGAGAAGATACAAGCCAATTGGCCATCAAGCATTCTTTATGGCCACATATAACATAATCTACAAATTTGTTTTAGCTTTTCCAGGCTAAAGAAAGACAAAATCCAACTATTTGACCTGATCAAAAGACTTCTTTGGTTTACTAAGTCAGATGGGTTCGTGAAAAATAATAAGCACACCAGTGATTTGTACATGGGATATGAACACACAGGACAAAGCAGAATTCAACTGTAAGGCTCTTAGGTTAGGGGGTACAATGTATCCAGTAAGAAAGGCTAATGTCTAGTTGATTACCAACTAGACCCTCCGATTCAAAAATAATTTTCTATTCAAGTTTATGTTTATACTCATTATACACAATATTTGTTTTCTCTCTCTCTAATAGTATAAACTAAAGTGATAGGGATAAAACTTAAGTCTGACACTTACTGTGAAAAAGTAGCATAAACTTTGGTTCATTCACCAAGAGAAGTTGGAGCAATCAAGAACTAACATTTGTTTTACCCACCGGATATTAATGAAGATGCAAACAACATAAGCAATAGCTACTCATATGATCTAAACATGAACCAAAACAACAAGCTGGAGAAAATAAGTGGAATTTATGACTAGGTTTTTTCTCTATCATTAGATTTTCACTGGAAAGAAGCAAATTAAATACAGTAAGTGTCAGTACGACACTGAATTGTCAAAATCAGAATCTCTAGCGCAAAAGTTTTTGCTTTCATAGACCCATTTTTCTTCTGACAGAGGAGAAGATAATAATACAAGTTACAAGTATATTATTATAAAGAAACAAAAGAAAAGTATACCACACCAAAAGATCAATAGAAAAATAAATATCACTACCAGTGAAAATCCTACCTACTCCTTACCCCTAGCACTGCTAAACCATATAATTGATTGAAGAAAATAAATGGCACAAAGCTGTGCCAAGGTCATGCACCCATCTAAAGCATGTGTTTTCTATTTTCCAAGATTTTACCAACTATGTAAAGATGTACTGACGCAATCATGGTTAATATCCTCCAAAACTAGGGTTTTAGTGTTTTCTTTTGCTCTTTCATACCTTTTTAATACCTTGGGTTGTCTAACCGGATCTACTAAGCTCTTTCTCGTTTATTGTTTTATTTTTAAAAAGGATAAATAGAAAACAAAAGAAAGAAAAAAAATCTGTCAGAACTCAGAAGATGTACATCAATTCCTAGAACCTAAAGGGAAAGTTATGGGGAGAGATTCTCAAATCCGCTCGATTTGTAAGGTGAAAATTAACGCAAGGACACAGATCGAGAGGATAGTGCACAAAGATCAATGAAAACACTACGAGAGTGAACAAGCAACAGGTTCGAGGATGTGGTTGTACAGCAAACAAGAAATCAAGAGTACATTAAACCTAGAAAGATCATATAGTGCTAACCTGAAAGGCCTTTAACTGACGCGGGACCAATGCACAGGTTCTGGAGCTGCGTTTCGATCTTGTTCAGAAAATTCGTAGCCTCATCAAACGGCCTCGCGAGATCAGATTTGTATTTAACCAGTATATCACAGTAGGTTTCCTTAAATCGCACCACACAAAAAAAAAATGTATATTAATATAAAAAAAAAAAAAAGAAAAAAAAAATTAATAGATGAGACAAAAAGGACTAGTGAGAAAGAAACCATGAATTCGTCAAGCTCAGGATCATCTCCAAAGCTAGAAATGAGAGTAACATCTCGCTTCTTGTACATCTCTCTCTGAATCTCTTCCAATATGCACCCTATCTCCATAGGCGCTCCCACCTTGATCAATCAATAACCAAAAACAAAACAATCACACACATCAACTTCAAATTCAATTGTTTATTAGATATAGTTAAGTTCTCCATCTTATTATGTTAGGTAAAAAAAATGGGTCTACTAAAAGAAACATCTTAATATTGCAACAAAAAAAAAACTAGGGAAGGCGAGGCACATAGATGTGCATATATGCTTTAAGAACAACAACATGTAAAATCACTAACGCTTAACCCTAATTTCCAAAACACCTTCAAAGCACAAAATATGTATGACAGTACTGATCTATCTTGTATGTTTAATGGTCATGAGATCACCTTCTGGCAATCGATGTAGGTTTGGAGCAAGCGAGGATACAAAGGATGACAAGCAATCTTCGATTTGATCAAGCCAAGCGAGAAACTATCCTCAGGTTTTCGTATACGCTGAGGAGAGATCCAAGGTGTCTCGGACGACAAAGCGGTAGCTAGTTCGTCGGATCCAAACACGCGATTGTCTCCGGCAGATGAACAGAGCAAAGACTGGTAATCTGACGGCATCATCATCAGCGCCGGTTTCTCCGAATAGTCTACCGTCGAACGGAAACCACACATTCTATCCATAGGTATGATACGATCAGTGCTCGTATACGTCTCTGCGATCTCCCACCAGCCCCTTGGATTGGTTACTTTCTACTGAACAAGAACGGAATTATAAGAAAGTTAAACGGAAAAGATGAAACCGCCGGTTCAACAAACTTTTTCCAAGAGTGGAAGAAAGACAATGAAAATAGACTTGGCCAAGTTGAGTCTGTCTCGTAAGTGTTGCTTGAGAGGACAAGGATCGTAAATATTTCAGCCAAAAAAACAAAAACGCTAATTTTGTGAGGAAAAGAATTAGGAAATTACGAAACTGGGCGTAAAGGTCTATCTTTGTACAGGTCCTATAGAAATTTGCATTATTCTTCGACAAAACTAAAGTAAAGATAACATTATATTAGCTGACTTCATGCAGTTCTGTTCCATCTATTGTATCGTTATTTACATAAACGAGGACGTCACGCAGTGAAAAAGGAAAGAAAGAATATCAAGGTTTGCCGTATATGTTAAGGAATACGATGCGGATAAGAATTTCACCTTACTTGTCTTTTTATTTGTATTTTCAATAGTAGTTTTTTGTCACATTTAAATGTACATACAATTAGTGACCATTACTTTTATTGCTCACAGCCTCAAACCCTGAAAGACCAAAAAAGTAGACGCATATCTTATAAAAAGTAACGGCTATGAGGCCAAGCAAGGCAAGCACATGCTTGCGGCCGTAAATGTATTAGGAAAATAACCGGCCGTGAAAATATCAAGAATATCTTAGTAGTTTAGTGGTTAAAGTGGCTGAGAGTCACTTATAGGTGCAGTGTTCGATTCCTATATCTTGAAGTTTGGCATTAGATTTTGTTTTTTCTTTAACTAACCAGCCTTTTAAAATGTTACTGCCTGTAACTTTAGTATTACTAGCGCCGACTCTGGTTATAAACCGTTTGTTAACAAAAATTAGTTACAAAATAGTAATTTGAATCGTGAAACAGTTCTAAGGGAAGAGTTTGCACGTCCGTAAATGACTAATTAATACGCTTTTCTGTTTATAATTACGGTGGCCGACACTCACAATTCTAGTTGTCCAGAGCCGGATCGGTTCATTCAACTTCTCCGAGATTTGTTTCGCTGTATACACGTCTACGGTACCTACGTGCTTCTTGTCGATCACAGCCATCAAGCAAGATCTTAGTGAGCAAAAAATAAATTTTGTTTAATTGCTTTCAGTAATGTGCTAATTAAAATCCCCTTTGGATTTAAGTTTTTTAGTGGCCACTCGACTAATCCCACGTTTTTTTGTTCACAAGAATCTTATGTAGCGTTAGCGTATAGTATCAAGTATCAACTGAAAAATGAAAATATATCATTACCTTATATGGTAATATATACCCTGCAGTTTTTTTGTAATAAGAAAAGTCCCAATAAGAAAATCATTTTTAACCTTTTTCCAAGAAAACCGATATTTTTGCATGGATATATCCAAAACCCGATCCAATGATCCGTATATTTTTTTTTTCCCAAAAAAAAAGAATATTAAAAATGTCATAAAGGTCTTTATGTTGATGGACAGGTTGATTGACATATCTATCCGTCGGACTACTTTGGTGTGAAACTGTGAATTTTAACTGACATAAAGCTTTCAGTTTTGTATTATTACCACTTATAAAAAGGACAAGGCTTTGCTTCTCGCATTTCACTTCGTTGGATTGTATTGGATTGAATCCTCACCGTTGGCCTTCGCGACATCTATACATTATCGTCAATTTTCTAGATGATCACTATGACATTATCGTCAAGAAATATTAGCACCAAAACGTTCCGCATTTAATTAAGAAAGTTTTTGGTCTGAATCTCCCATTATGAGTCCATGTCTTGCAGAAAAAATGATAATGACAAAAAAACAATGACTAAATTATTGGATCATGTTTGCATAATTAGTGATGCTAGTAGTCTAGTACTGTACGTCCACTCAAGTGTGTTTCTTATGGATTTTTTCCCGTGATCTATCTAAGGTTGTTAGGTTTTGATTCATAATATTATTTTGTTGACCAAAACATCTTATAAGACTAATAATTAGTGATGCTAGCTAGTACTACTATTTTGTTAACAAATTCTGTCTGCTATCTTATTTACTTGTTATGATTTATTTTTGGAAATTCCTAGTCTTAATATTCATTTGCTATTACTTGTTATGTATCTATTTTTTTGCCTTGGCTTTATGTTTTTTTATGATCTATGCAACTATTTAACTATTCGACATATTTGACATAGCTAAAATACTGGGGTACTCATTTTTTAAGTAAGTAACTAAAATATATAGAGATCAAAATGTACATATCTGTAAGAAAAAGTGGACAAATAGCCACCAATAGACTTCTGTGTTAGAAAATCGAACTGATCACCGAAACCGAACCAATTTGATCCTTTGTTTCTTCGGTAGTCGTCGTTGCGCCAAGGCGTTATATATATATCAATAAAAGCTTTTATGGACCAAAAAGTATTTTATGGGTTAATTTAACCTTTATCTTAAAGAATAAATCTTTTGAAATACAGCTTGAAACAGTGGGGAAGAATAGTTTATAATTGCTTTACTGGGACAACAAATATGAGCATCTATTAAATATAGATATATATATATATATATATTTTTGTTTAAGACTATAATCTGTTTTTTACGTAAAAAAAAAATTGCTGTTGAACCAGAAAAAACAAAACTTATTGTTATATATTTACTGTATAGCATATTGATGTTATTCCCATGAACTTGGGACGTCGTAGACATGCATTAAAACAAAAACAATATCAAGCATCCTGATGCAAAAGTGTTTATGTTTCTTATATTCTCCATCTTCAAATGTTTCTTGTGAAGTGGTCCTTTTGCGTTTTGTCTGTGGTCCATGACTCCATCAAATGTATATTTTGTCTTTATTTCGTTTATCTTAAAAAATCTCGAAGTTTGCTTCGAACAGAAAGTGTTCTACTATATTTTTCTATTATAACCACATAATAGTGACATTGCGGAAATCTATCAAATTAAGTTGTCTCGTTTAATAATTTTTAGGTTACCTTTGGTAGATTTTTGTTACGATTCTAGTTTGTTTATCCTCGTAAGAATCTTAATATTCTAGTCTGTTTATCCTGGTGAGGATTGAGATCGTCGCTTTGGAAATCAGATGCCTTAGTTAACGATTAGTGGAAGGTAACTTGGCTGGAACTGTACAGGTGAGAATGCTCAAAAGATAAATTTATATACGGAGAGTTAGTTCTATAATTTTAGGTTTTAGCTCATGTTAAAGATCACAAAAGATAATCATTCGTCATTAACGTGGCACCATTTTGTTTATCTTCGAGTTTGACTTCATTTTATACACCTACAACAATTATTTCTATAATCATAAGCCTAAGTGCTTAACCTTTTTGGTTATGCGTATGGCGCATTTGACGATGGAAACCTAACTATTATTCCAAAAGTGCAATTACTAGCTAGCTGACTTTTTAATCTTCCATTGGAGAGCTCATAAAGCTAAATTACAAAGCTAAAAATCTTATTTTAGTCAATGAATAAACTATAGAAGCTAAAAATCTTATTTTAGTAAAAAAGAATTAGAATGATTACACGTATCTATAACTCTAGGCTAGTGGTATAGTTTAGTCAAATGCATAAACTAAATTGGTACACTTCGACATCATCTGAAGTCTGCTGAACTGGCTATTCGAAACCTATACTCACGAGTCACGAGAATAAAATTCTCGATAGATTGATGTTTTATGATGTATTTTTGTTTTTAAAATATTGGTATTGTATATTAAAAAACTAAAAATTTTCTACTATGTGCTTTTTTACGCATAGTATTCGTCTAATCGTTTATATTTTATCTTTCTACCAAAAAGTAACTAAAAATTAATTTACAAACAAACAAATTTTTTTTAATATATATAATAATATCTAAACATCAATTTATTAAGGATAGAAAAAATAGTTTATATCTATATAGCCATATTATACTATTAATCTATGTACTTTCGGCACAATCATCCTATACTATATTAATTGAGAAGTACAAATATGAAACTAACCTTAAAATGTGTAAAAAATTACATTCAATTGTCATTAGAAAAACTTAATTAAAATTAATTAATTAAATAAATAAATATAATTAATTAAAAACGAAAATTGGGAACACATAAAATAAATTAAATTGTAGAAAAGTAAAAAAAAAAAAAATCTAATAGAATCAAAACTAATTCGTCATTAAAAAAATCTAATCCAATAAAATCTATATAACCACAAATTTTATCAAAACAAATTTCCAGCACAGGATAAAATTTTTATCAAAAATCTAATCAAATAAAATATATAACAGTTTGCTTAGATTTTAAAAATTAATAAACAAAAAAAAGATATAGATATAGTATCTTATCTATTTAAAAAAGTTATATTTTTCTTTTAGCCACTGTTTTTTAAGAAAATAAAACTAAGTTGAGATTTAAATATATTCAATGTTAGAAGGTGATTATTACAAACAAAAAAGGAAAGCCACAAAAAAAAAACAATGAATGTTTTTTATTTAATCATAATTTTATATTTTTATCAAAAATTTAATCGATAATTTTATATTTTTATTTAGAAAAAATTCAGCCCGCGGTTTTCCGCGGGTTAGTACCTAGTTGATTACATTTTCAAACACTGATAAAGCTAGCTAAATAGATAGACGAAAGGATAAAAGTCCACCTAGAACTTTCTTAACTTCATAATACGATTATTATTATCATAATCATTTTTAAAAAAATTGTTAAAATTTATCGATCAACAAAAAGAACAGCATACAACGAATGTAATAATGGGCTCTTCGGAGCCCACAAACTCACTGTTATTATAATTATTGTTTTCTGGTTAAACCTGTGAAGAATATTATTTTTCGCCATTTTTGGATAAAACTATAATAAAGCTTTTATTCCTTTCTGTTTTTGTCAAACAAGCTTTTGTTCTTCTTTTCTTACATTGAAACAATGTGTGTTTAAGTATTTTTTTTTCGAATATTCTCATGGACATGATGCTTCTTTTAAACTTCCGAATTAAAAATTCCGGAGGATATGATTAGTTAGTTTATCAGGATAAGTATTATTCATCGAATAAAAATTTGGATTTGTGGAACATTATATACTCTCCACTCCACTAAAAATCCGGTCCAGTATTATGTGTAACAATAAACACAGAAGAACATTATATGTTCAACTGTGTCTACACCATAGCTTAGCTGGGAGTATTAGATTAGAGAAATAAATATTCTTAAAAAAATTGGTGACTAGCTAGCTAAGTGATTATATGTTCCTTTAAAGGAATTTTGAATGTAATTTACAAAAAAAAAAAAAACGGCTATACCACATGAGACTATGAGAGTCTGTTCTTTAAACTCTCTACTCAAGGCTCATGAGAGACTCTTTGAAAGATTATGAGTATATATGAATGATATTTGGTTATTATGGTCCTTCTGAGTTCTGAGTATATTATCTTGAGAGCCATATGTACTTCAACTTCACGATCAAAGCAAAGATTCCAAAGCATGGTATGTGCATCACCCCAACAGCCGCATACCTGCAAACATCATTTAAAACATTTACTTTGTAGTCTTTAAACCAATTCAAGATCAACAATTGGATAAGGAACTAGGCGATGATCTTTGTGTAAAGTTACCATAAAGGGGCATAGGGTGATGACAAATCCAAGAATGGGTAAGGCCACCTGCACAAACAAAGATCATGCATATAGTTTATATACACATACCTCAATAGCCTAAGAAAGTAAAACTAATATGTTCATAGAATAATGTAAAGAAAGATAGAAATATGACTATTACCAGAAGGAGACACAAGCATGAACAATCCATTGGAATAGCACAAATATACTAGTCCATACCACAAAGTATGCAATTCTGAACAACGGGAATCGCTGGATACATAGAAATCATCATCAAAGGTCATCATCATAATCATAAAGGTTATTATTATGTTGAACTAAGCATAACAACTAACCAGAGAATTCAGAAAAGTTTCACCGAGGAGGAAAATAGCATTGACTGAGTGCATAATCACAATGAACTGCAGTATCAATAATGTTTCGTTAGAATTTAGCCTCAGAGACAATCAAAGACTTACAAAGTGTGACAATTTGCTTACAGTTAAAACTTACAAAGTCGAGACTGAAATCTTTGGCTGTGAGGAAAGGGTAGATAATGAACCAAAACACACCATCTGTAAGCAATACAGCTCCTGCACAAGTCTGCAATCCAAACAAAAATTTGTTCAGACACAGAGAAACTTATGCATAGAAGTTAAACATGTTTGACACTTAAACCAGAAAGACTTACTTGGAAAAGAATCTGATGAATGTAACCCAATGTAGTTGCAATCTGACGTGTTGTTCTGTTGTCTCTATCATGTCCGTTTGAAGATTTAAACACATTCAGGGGAGGTCTATACGACCCTTGCTCTTCTTCATCAACTACATTGACTCCGCTTTCACCATCATCAGCATACTTAAATCTGTATATGGACACCAATGCTGCAAGCTGCATCACATCAAAGTACACTTATAAAGGTTTCACATGGAAAGATTACTCATCAGACCCTTAAAAGATTACACATAGAAACACATGTAATAACTACTACTCTCAGGAAGATGTGAGGATCTAGAGACAAAGATTTGGATAAAGCATGTGAAGTACCATGATAAGGTGAAGAAGAAAAGCCATACCCCAAAGTAAACTGTAACCAATGTGAAAGTCCATCTGATAAGAAACCAATCAAAAACTCATCAGAACAAGTGAGATGCAAAAAAATCTTTCTATGTAAATCAAAGAAGTCTCTATGAAAACTCACTGTGTGTAGAAGATGAAAATGCCGGTTCCATCAGCAATAGCATTACCAGAGATAAGTCCAAGAAGAACAAAAAAACCGAAAACACGAAAACCTAACAACCAGTTCGGATGAACGTCTTTGACACAAGTGTTCCAAGTTTCATCATCATATACAACTCCAGTGAGTTGCTCGAGTTCCAAGCTTTGATCATCATCATCAGTATCATCACCGTGTTTCTTGCGTTTTCTTGGTCCTTCGTATCTCCAAATCAGAAACGAAGACAGAAACAGAGACGTCAAGACGAAGATAGCACAGAGAAAGAATCTCCAGTTAAGCCAGTAACTTGGGATGTTCGTCTCTGAAGACATTGTTGGTTGCCAAGTATGTTCAGTTGAGCCTGTAATGAAACTCGACAAATCAATTCGGCTAAACATATTCTTCACCATTATTCAACTTCTCTGAACTTCTAAACCAAGTTGATGATTCTTGAATTTTAAACAAGACTCTAATAAATTCATGTCAAGAAAAGCAAAAAAGTGCGAGAAACACATGAGTCATGATGAAACATCACGGATCTTGATTTCGTTTTTTTGGTTAGCATTAACAATGGACAATGAAAGAAAGATATAGCATTCAAAGCAAGAGACAGATTCTTTACTTAACCAAAGCCAGACAAAGTAAGAAAAGAACAAAAAAAAAAAAAAAGATTAGACAAGACAAAAGATACCTGTAGTAATGCTTTGCTTCAATTCAGTATCAGATTCTGTGAGTGAGAACGATGAGAAATCTCTCTCTCATCTGTATATATTTTATGTTGGAAAAAGGTGGAATCTGATGTTTTTGTAGGAGATTTGGATTTTGTTCTTGTTTTACTCTCCACACGTTTATGTGTTTTATATCGTCATAAACTTGCATTACATTAGAGCCATTTGTTTAAAGAATCAATCAAGACAAAGGTAGAAGTTACCTGATGCAGGCTTTTTGCTACTGTTTAATGGGCTTAAGGCCCATTTTATTTACAATAGTATAAGCCTCATAAGCGTGCTGTGTGATCTGAAACCCTAACTTGAAGCCCACGCATTCTAGTATATACTCTGATGCCATTCAAGGTCTTAATTTCTGATTTTAATTTTTGATTTTTTTTTTTTTGTAATATATAATTTAGTCAGAGTTTTTTTAAAAAATATTTAATTTTTTATTTTATTTTGATTTGGATTAATGGGTAAATGATGAAAATAACAGATATTTAAGAAGATACATTGTATTGTATATATCCTATGAACGTTAAGAAGATAAATCAAATTTCACTAACTGATTAATCATACATTAAGCAAATGCAAAGTGTCATAAAAAAAGGACCTGTGCTTTTTTTTCGTCTATACTTTGTTTGCGGCTTTTTGATGTTCTCAGAGTTGGATTTGAAGAAATGCCTGAAAGAGCCGTTGCAGTTTTCAGTTTGCTCTTCACTTTTTTTTTTCTCTGTTTCAAGCTTTGTAAAAAACGCCTTGTCATGATCGTTGACCTATAGTACTCTATAACTTTTTGCTATATATAATAACATTACATGGAACAACTACTAACTGTTTGTGTTTTTGTTTTCCCAAACTATGGCATGTCTAGAAAATAACATTTTGACGTATCAAGCACAAAATCTCTCGTTTCATCTTCCAGATTTCAATGGGGACAAACATGTTGACCAGGAAAAATCTGCGTAGAGGTTTTGGAGTAAAGCAAAGAAGTGAGATAAGATAAAAGCCTTGTGCTTTAAGTTAAGATGTGTTTGAAAAATAAGGGCTTCTCTTTATCTACTTTTAAGCCAAGCCAATAAAATCCCCTTAATTACTCTGCTTATATATATATTCAAACTATGTATCACCTCATTACACAAAGAAACTTTTCTATGCATAGAATCTCATATCTTATAACTATACAATCATACAAATATTTTGTTGGAGTTTTTGTTTTTAGTAAGCCTCAAATGAATAAGCCCTTCCTTATTTCCCTGCTTGCTCTGTTTATGGTAGCTTCTTATGGAGCTCCAGGAAGTACAATGTACAGGGAACTTGACATTATTGGGAAGCTTGAGAACCTCGATGTCCCTGAGGATGAGATTGACGATGATGTGACCTTCTTTGATTTCTCGTCGTTTACAAGCCAATATTCTGGTAAGAATCTGGTGAATGTTGATAGCTTTGGTGCTGCTGGAGATGGAGTTTCTGATGATACTCAGGTGCGTTATGTTCGAATCGGTTTAACAATTGGATGATAGATACACAAAACCTCCATTTCACAATTTTTATTAGCTGATGTAATGTTTTCTTATAAACTAGGCACTTATAAGCGCTTGGACCATCGCCTGCTCTGCACCAAACTCTGTGTTATTGGTTCCACAAGGACGTCGCTATTTAGTAAATGCGACGAAATTTGATGGTCCATGTCAAGAAAAATTGATCATTCAGGTAACCTTTGAAACTTCTTAGTTCCTGTTTGGTTTGATTCTTATATATGAATACAACAAAGGTCATACATGTGTTACCATATGGTCTTATGCATTTTTATGAAATCTGATTTTGATAGATTGATGGAACAATTGTGGCACCAGATGAGCCTAGCCAATGGGACCCTAAATTCCAAAGGGTTTGGCTCCAATTTTCGAAACTCCAAGGAACTGTATTCCAAGGGAATGGAGTTATAGATGGTTCTGGTACCAAATGGTGGGCTGCTTCTTGCAAAAAGAACAAGTCTAACGTAAGATATATCTTCTTTAACGTAAATTGAACTTTTTCTTCTAATTCTAAAGTACAAATCTGACACAAATCTTTCTTCTTTTTGTCTCTTGTAGCCTTGCGTAGGCGCACCAACGGTTTGAAATCTCTCTGTTTTGTGTTAATCAACCATTAGACTTATCATTTTTATGTTTGGTTTTGGCGTTTTGCTTATAACAAAGTCTTTAATTTATAATACAGGCGCTAACTATATATTCAAGTTCAAATGTGTATGTGAGAGGCATAACAATCCGGAACAGCCAACAAATGCATTTGATCATAGCTCGATCAAACACAGTTCGAATCTCTAGAGTTATGGTCACATCTCCAGGAGATAGTCCCAACACCGATGGAATTCATATAACAGCATCTACTGATGTTGTAGTCCAAGACAGTAAAATCAGCACAGGTTCTTCACCAAAAACATTATTCTGGTACTATATTATTAAACTCAAAATGTTATAGCTGATGACACTTAAACTTGATAAACAGGAGATGATTGCGTCTCAATTGTTAATGGAAGCTCGAAGATAAAGATGAAGAGACTCTATTGTGGACCAGGACATGGTATCAGGTAAAACCATCTCTAACCTTGTCAAAGAAAAAAAAAACACTCAATAAATTATTGCAATTTCTTGCTCTGCAGCATTGGAAGCCTTGGACAAGGACATTCAACAGGAACCGTCTCTGCAGTTGTGGTGGACACTGCGTATCTAAAGAACACAACTAATGGTCTAAGAATCAAGACATGGCAGGTAAAAATCTCAATTCTTCTTGATCCTTAATTTTCATACTTTCCTTCCAAAGAGTATTGATTGAAAGATGAAATCTTTTAAAACAGGGTGGTAATGGTTACGTAAAGGGTGTACGTTTCGAGAACGTTAAAATGCAGGACGTTGCGAATCCGATTATAATCGATCAATTCTACTGCGATTCGCCATCAACTTGTCAAAACCAGGTTTCTTTCACATAACCATTGAGACTCATCAAGAAACCTCAAGAAAAGGGATTAAAATCTTTTTATTTATTCCTATTTCATTTGCAGACATCGGCGGTTCACATATCCGAGATAATGTACAGGAACATAACCGGAACCACAAAAAGCTCGAAAGCCATCAAATTCGCGTGCAGTGACGCAGTCCCTTGTAATCACATCGTTCTCAACAACGTCAATTTGGAAGGCAATGATGGGAAAGTAGAAGCATATTGTAACTCTGCTGAAGGGTTTGGTTATGGCGTGGTTCATCCTTCTGCTGATTGTCTGTATTCTCACGACGACAAGGGCTTAGACCAAACTCATAAGCATTTGGCAGAAACTGTTATGGTCGGAGAAGAAACTGATCAAAATGCTCACGACGAGCTTTAAGGGTGGTTGATGATGGAATATATTGACGGTCGTTGATAGTGAGGGATGTACACGTATACGTTATAATGTAGTTGTAATTCATCTTAGCAACTGACCTATAAATATATATTAGCTTGTAAATGAAGCAAACATACAATGAGATTGAAAAGCATTGTAGTGTTTCAATATTTAATTATACGGTAAAGTATATTATTATATGTAATCTTTTTTTATATATAAAAAAAGAATGCTTACTTTGTAGGTTGAAGCAAATGTTCATCTAATCTATGTTTATGTTATGAACTTATCAGTTATCATATAAGTTTTTTTTATCTAGAATTTAACAAGTGAGCGTTAAGCGTTCGCAACAAAACCATAACCCAAACCAAACAAAAACAAATCAAACCAAATTATATGATTTTAAACATAATTACTAAAGCATAATTATTTCTAAATTGATTAGTTTGGGATATTGTTTTGAAATTTGGAATTTTAACCTCAAGTTAACCAAATAAAATAAACTAAAATTCATTCTTTATATATTATTAAAAGATGTAGATATGTAATTATATGGGTACCCTAATCATATTACAATAAAAAAATATTTTCATAACTATAAAATTTATAATTATAAGTTATCTTAACATATGCTCTGATAATGACATTTGCATTTTCTGATTGGTCAGACAGCATCAACATATATATATAACTTAAGAAAAGAGCTTATAGTGATTTTATTTTTTATTTTTTTTGGGAAGCTTACTGTGTCATATCTTTATTGGTTAGATTGCAGGATCCACTGACGAGCACCCAGGGCACCTGGTCATCGAAGATTCCAAAAGGGCATTTGCGTAAACTCCAAATGGGCAATTTCGTTAATTGGCATGTAAAACGACGTACAAACCGGTACCCCTCTCCTCCTTATAAAAAAATCATCTCCTCACTTTGGCCAATTTCACCGTCGTCGTCGCGTTTCTCTTAAGCTTCTCTCTCTCTCTTTCAAAAACTTATTTGGATCTCTCTCTCTCTCGGGTACGTTCTTCGTAGGTACGCTTTGAATCTAGATCTCAGCTTTGCTCATACATTCTCAATTTAGATCATAAGGTTCTGCTTAGATCTGTATTCGATTTCATATGCATTGCGTTTTTGTGTTTCTTGTGAAATTTTGATGGATTGATTTGATTGAGGTTGATGTTGCTCGTTTAGATTTCACAAGATATGTATGTATGTCGAAGATTCTGATTACGATCTGACACTGTGGTGGATCTGTTTCGTATTCTATTCGTTTCCGTTTTTTTTTCAATCGTTGTGATTGTTTCTGATAATAGCTTCTGAGAAGCTGAAGATCTGATCAGAGAGATCGTGAGGTTTAGGAATGTTTTCAATCTCTTTTTGGATCTGGCTGATCTCGTTAAATTTTATGTTTCGTAAGTGACATTTTTTGGTATTGATCAGGTTCTAAGATGATATAAGAATCGAATTTGGCATTTTTGATGCATAATTTTTAGGATTTTCTCATAATATAGAATGTGGATGAGATTTTTGAAACCATACTTTTGTTGTGTTTGTGCAGTGAAGCAAAGATGGGGTTGAGTTTCGCCAAGCTGTTTAGCAGGCTTTTTGCCAAGAAGGAGATGCGAATTCTGATGGTTGGTCTCGATGCTGCTGGTAAGACCACAATTTTGTACAAGCTCAAGCTCGGAGAGATTGTCACCACCATCCCTACTATTGGTAAAACCTTCACATCATAATACTGATTTCTTATTTGTGTTGATGAGTATATATAAACTCTAGGATTGTGTAGCGACTGAACTAAAAATCTATCAACAGGTTTCAATGTTGAAACTGTGGAATACAAGAACATCAGTTTCACCGTGTGGGATGTCGGGGGTCAGGACAAGGTACCATATCTAGTCATTTTCTGCATTACAGTCTGATCTGTTTTTGTCTTCCACAAGTGTTGAAAGTAAATTTTCTCTTGTTTGCAGATCCGTCCATTGTGGAGGCACTACTTCCAGAACACTCAGGGTCTCATCTTTGTTGTGGATAGCAATGACAGAGACAGAGTTGTTGAGGCAAGAGATGAACTTCACAGGATGCTGAATGAGGTTTGTAACCAGTGCTACAGAAAGAGAGATTCTTTCGTCGTGCTTCTGTTTAAAATCCTATACTTAGCAACTTTTTTGATTGCAGGACGAGCTGCGTGATGCTGTGTTGCTTGTGTTTGCTAACAAGCAAGATCTTCCAAATGCGATGAATGCAGCTGAAATCACAGATAAGCTTGGCCTTCACTCCCTCCGTCAGCGTCATTGGTAAATAAAACATCCCAACAAGTTCCAAAAATCGAAACCTTTAGTTTGTTCTATATATTTATGTGTGTGTTTTTTGCGTTCTACAGGTACATTCAGAGCACCTGCGCCACTTCAGGTGAAGGGCTGTACGAAGGTCTGGACTGGCTCTCCAACAACATTGCCGGAAAGGTAACATAAGTTTCAAAACACACAAATCTAACGAATTGGTTTATTCTTTCCCTGTGATGCTTATACCTTTTCGTCGTGTGGCATCTTGCACAGGCATGATGAGGGAGATATTGTGCATTGCATCGAGATGATTCTGTCTGCTGTGTTGGGATCTCTCTGGATGCAAAGAAGAGATTATAAATATTATCTGAAACCTTTTTTTGCTATTGGGGTATGTGAATGTTTCTGATCGTGTGCAAGTAGATGTCTTGTACCTAAAATTTACTAGAAGAACCCTTTTAAATAGTTTTCGTGTATTGTACCTGGATTAATATGATTGATTTTTTTTTGCTTTCTTATTCATGTCTTCATCTTTTTCATCGCATAGATAATTCTTTCTTTACAAAAATAAATGAATGAAGTTATTTCTTTGGAAATGTTGTCTGTTATTTCTTTGGAAATGTTGTCTATTTTAAATTTCACATCAATACTGGTAACTGTAAACTTCTTCAACATTGATATGCCAGTGAATCTTTTATGAAAACAAACATTATATTGCTGCGTGTTCCAAAAATCCTCAAGGTATCTATTTTTCCAAAATCATGGACTTTTGTGACTTAAGACAAGTCATTCCGGCGTCTCCTTGATGTTCTTCTATGTGCAGCCCATCTTCCCTTTATATCCCCAGATGTTCCAATCCGTTGCTCACCTGGCGAGTGACCATCCTCCATTTCTCCGGCTGCACGGATCCTGGTGGTCTCAGCCAACAAGTCATAGATGAGCATCTCTGTAGTCTTGGCCGTGATTCCTCTGAGATACCAAGAAATGGGTGGAGGTGGAACAATCGCTGGCTGTATTAGCTGGTCTAGTGTCACTTTAGATCCGATCCTCCCTTTGCCTCCAGTGCACCGGTTATATTCATCCAACGTTTTCGGTTTCAAACGATCACACATATGTTCGTCCACAAACAAAGGCTTAACTTGCCAGCTTCCTTCAAATCTCTTCATGAATCCACTCTTAACTTGCTTGAATTTCATCTGCAACACATCCACCATTTTTCACGAACAATTCAAGAAACTTAAAAAGACTTTTGTTGTAATCAGAGAGGTCGTACAGAGTGGTCTGCCCGGTTCTGATCCACCAAGACATGAACTGAGATTGTCCCTGACCACCACAGAAATTTCCACAAAGCTGCTTGTTCTACTTCCACCACTTGCCTCAACCCTTCATCTACCAATACTTTCCGCGACATAACCTCCTGTGATTTCGAGGCCAATGAATCACATGAGCTTAACTCTTACAGAGGACAAGATACACGCAAACATACATACCTTGATATTTTTGAAGACTCTTCTGTTGTCAGGGTCAATCACAATGTTATAGACTGCATCAGGAGGTAAACCAACATTCACCTCGGCTTTGAGATTGCAAAGCGATCCTTTTGGAATACTCACCTGCAAAGAATCTTGTTATTATCTCTCATACAACAGGATTCTAACTCGCTTTGATAAGAGACCATGTGATGGAGTGAAGTCTCATATTCACCTTAATGACAGGAATCTGATCAGTCCACGAAGGGTTCTCTCTCCAAATACCTAACTGTTTCTCCAAATCAATTTGCATTGAGCTCGATGAGCTTTCTTTATCTCGCCTCCATGAAGAACCAATCCCATGCTTATCAGCTTTCAAATTCTTCAGCTGGGACTGTAAAAAATATACCAAAAATGCTTTATTTTTCTCAGCTCCTCTAATAGATAAACAAACATCACAGGCATGTGTGAAATCAATCAGAGTATATCACCTTAAGACAGTTCTGGAGCTTCTGAGAAAACCCAACGAATCTAGAGATTGCAGGATCAAACACACTTGTGACCACATTATTCTTGTTTCTCTCCGTGTCTGTACCTGGATTGCCCATTTATTCCCTGCACAAATGTATATAAAAGCAATCAACATTCAAAAGGTTCATCTCTGGATCAGAAACAACAACAACAACACTGAACATTCTGAAATTGGTCATACTCATACACATAAACAAAGAATTAAACTTTCACTTAAAGTATATAAAGCTTCCACAACATCAAAAACCCAGACTTTAATGACGCAATTGAAGTAAAATCACCCCAAAGTTAGGATTTTTAAAGATTATCTTAACTGAAAGCAAAAAGCTTTTATCTAATTGAAGAAACACAGCTCAGAAAAAAGGCTGTAAAAATCACAATCAGATACGAAGCAGAGACTCAATTTGTGCGAGGCATTAAAGTGAGAGATGGGTCTTCTTTTTCCCCGACAACACTCACCGAAATCGAGGACCCAGACCAGATCTTACAACAGCGATCGACAAAAGTCTAAAAATGACAGATTTTTTTTTTTTCTTCCCCAAGGGTCTAAATCGTATGGAAGCTTTATGTTGGTTTTGTGTTACACAAAGCAACTCATGTGATCTACACACCTAAACACGTTATTCCAAGAAAGAAGAAGACGAAATTATTATCAAGCTTTGAATCGCGATGCGATGGATTCGAGAGTGTTGGCACATTTGTCTCTCTTTTTTTTTTTAGTGTGTGTAGCAGACAAAAGAGACCATTGAGGAACACGATTGCCACGTGTCATTTTTTAGCTGGGCGCGGAGAAAAAGAGATGAAGCTAACGTTTATCAAACTGCGTGCCGTTTTTTTACCGCGCTAGGAAAAAACGTCAATCACTTCACTTGATGGCTCTTTTTTGCTCTATGGTGTTAATTGAAAATTTACTTTATTTTGTTTGGACATAAACATTTTGGATTCACTAGATTGGACCAATCTACTTTATCTTATTTAATTTTCTCGAGTAGTTGTTAATTATGAGTCTAAAAGATTGTATTGAGTGCACAATATGGTAGCAATGGAAGAGTGTTCATTGTTTAAGCTCATGAGTGATGAGTATCAAAAATGGCGTGATAAGGAATTCATTAATATGTTCTACTTTTTGACCTCATGAAATTATGGATTTCAAACCTTTTGTTTAGCCAAAAAAGAAAAGAAAAAACCAATCTGCTACGGCGTAAATAATTAAATCGAATTTAAACACAATCTAAAATGTTGTACAAGTAACTATTCATACTTTTATTATGAATTTTCAATAGAGAATAAATATATTGAGTTAAAAAAATATAGAATAAATATATCACTAAGAAGTATAATTAGAAAATTTTAAACTAAATGTCAATTGTATTTAAATTGATATATCTGGATAATCAGTATTTAAATACATCCTTTGTACAATATCATTTTTTTAACCACACATAAATTATAAAAACTCTTTCATGATAGTAGAATCTGAATATAAATATTATATATATATATATATATTTGTGTTTTAAAGGGCTTTATTTCCTTATATTTTGAATTTAAAAATAATCTTCATGTGCCATTTTAATAACATAAACACATAAATATAACTTGAAGCAAAATATGTTAGAAACATCATCACCATGAATTAACCAAAGTCTAAACAATCAAGATTGCAACACTAAACAAGTTGGATTTAGTGTCATATAAGCAAAATATAATCATTTGTTACTCTCAATTCCACAACGATTACTACTTTTAATTTTATTAATAAATTACATTTTCGAAGATACTTTTTAATTCTCTTTCGCAAAATTATATTCTCAAAAATACTTTTTATTCTCTCTCTACTCTCTCTTACAACTTTTTTGAATTTAAAATCAAAAAGAATGAAGGCAATGAAGATCTCAATCTCGAGGAAGACATGGGAATCATCCTGGTACGCTGCCGGCGAGGGAGAAACGAAGCAAACGACGAACGACGTCCGGTATGGTGACAACTTCAGCACCCTCGGATATTTTTTTAAAAATATTATTTTTCAAAAAAAAAAATATATATATATATAGTTTAATTTGTACCAATTTTAAATTTATTTACAATGGATATATTAATTTATATAATCGATAACACAATATAATCATAGCAAGGAATGGATGTATTTTTAAAGATTCATGCAATGTTCAATGGAATGGACTTTTTGTTTTGCGCTCAAAGGCTTCAAAGAGAGTTATGCTTATTGAAGGTTTGTATAAGTTTTAAATCTAAAGGTGGTATACATAATATAATCCCATGCCATTGCAATTTATAAGAAGATAATAACATTGTGAACACACACTTTCAGCATTTTCTGAGAAAGAAAAAGACGTTCAAGGAGACAAAAAGTTTGAAAGAAAATAGAAAAAGAATATTAGTGTGAAAGAACGAATATAAAATACGTTTTACACTAATCCCTATGTTGAAAAAACAAATATCATTCCATTCTCACTTGTTGGAACCCCACTCTCACAAAGACACTAAACCTACAAAACTAAAGTGAAAAAGTAAACCTCCGCTTGGAAACTCACATGAAGGAAGGGTTAACGCTCGACACTAAAAAAAGACTGATGGTGGATTTTGTAGAATTAGTGGATCCATTTCCTAATTTTATTTGAAAAACTCGAAAATCATCATTTTGTTCTCCTGATATTTAGCCCAACTTTATATATAGAATACACAAGATACATTCAAGCACTACGGAATTGAAAAATGGAGAAGGAAGAGTGAAGAGTATAGAGAAACAAAAAAAAAATGTGTATAAATTAATTGGGAATCGCCTAAAGAGTAGAGTCAATGATTGGTAAAGCATCCGCCCACTCATCAAATCTTTAAATTTATCTTTCTTGGAAACAATGAATTTGTGTCTCATCTTTAAAACACTTAAACCAAAATCCCACTTTCTCTTCATACAAAGCAATCAGAAATTGCTCTAAAGTGCATCTCTTAAACGAACCCACATTGTTGATATCAAAAGAAAAGAAAAAAGCAACTACAGTATATTTCTTTATTTAAAAGATAAGTTATATGTAACTTTATTTCAAAAATAAAATAAAAAACCTATGTCTCACATGAACTTTATTTACAAAAAAAAAAAAATGATCATGGACAGGAGTGCTAGTACTATTAATACAATGAAGTACTCTTCATTATCACAGACCTCCTAAAGCATTTTATCTCACCAACACAAGAATCAAAACCAAACCCATCAAAAAAACAAAAATGGGAGATCAACCACAAGAGCTTCAGCAGCCTCTTTATGTGTATCCGTCTTCTTCTTCTTCATCTTCTTCCTCTTATACCCCGTCCCCGCCTACATCCTCTAGTACTTCACGTGGCTCGTTCAGTACAGTGTTCATTGTTCTAGCAGCGATCCTTATCTTAGCAGCACTGGCTTGTGTGTTTGGAAGGCTATGCAACCGCGGTGGAAAGCAACACAAAGATAAAAACAGCAACAAAAACTCCAAGCATGAGAAACCGTCGTCAAAGAAGAGCCGTGAGATCAGACCTGTGGAGCGTGAACCGAGAGAAAGAGGTGACGTGGAGTTTGGTTTCGATATGAAGCGTCCTGGTCCAATGGGGAAACCCTCTGGTCGAAACGGAGGGGACATTGAGTTTGGGTTTGATAACAAGAGAGGAGGAGGTGGAGGAGGAGGAGGAGGAAAAGGAGGGAAAAGACCACCTCCGGTTATATATTAAACATGGAGTACTGATTAAGTTACCGGAAAAAGAAGATCACCATGTTTAAGGCCGCCACTTCAGACACGGTGGTACTTCCCACTTCAAACTCCGGTCAGAACAGTCTTATAAGACAAAGAGACTTTTCATCATGCTTGTTTACTTTATCGTAGTATTCTTGTTTGTTTGATTTTTGTCTTTTTTGGGTCGTTTGGTTTTGTTTCATATTGGTATGGAACTTAGATTATATATATGAAAGCAAGCAAGAACAAAAAAAATTTAGATGACAAGTAACAATTACAAGCTCAAATATGTAAAAAAAAAAAAAATAAGAAGATGGAGTTCTTCATTTATGTTATCACACTCAACAAAAATCCGAAACTCATAAACATATAGAGAACCAAACAAAAGCAAACAAGATTCAAATTAATCACTCTTTGAGAACTATTGTGACTTCTCTTTTTCTTTTTTGTTGTTGCTCTTTTTCTGTTCTCACCTATAATAAGTCTTTTGAGGCAAATGGCCACCATTATGGAGCAAAACTAAAGGTAGCTAGCAAGAAACGAATCTCACACAAAAAAAAAATACAAAAGCGAGTATTAATGCTGTACAGAGAGCTCAACCATGAGGAGTGATAAAAAGGCAAAGGAGTTGTTGACCTATATTTGGATCAGAACCGCCGGTTATTAAAGTTTCTGTTCTCAGATTCATTCCTTGTGAACTCAGCAGAGGCTCCGTTGGAACCTTTCCGGGAGCCTTGGACAGAGTAGTCTCCACTGTACATGCCGGACTCTGAGCTGTCATCAAAACCAAACGCCATTTTCCTGAACTTCATGGTATCATGGTTATACTGACCAGAGTCATAAGCACTGCTTTGTCCCACTTTGATTCCGTTGCTGATATCTCCCATGTCTCCTTCACTATCCAGTGCTCTCACAACCTTATTTCAAACAAGTTTTGTTTTTAAGTTTTCAGATTAGATAAACTATAGAACATGACATGTAAAATTGTTCTGTTAATAAGTCATAGCTAGTGCTTCTTCATGTTGTAGTTTATGGAAAATTATGTTACTAGAAAGATACCTGAACCATGCGTGGACGTTTTGGACCAGAATGCCTAACACAAGCAGCAGCAGTTTCAATCATTCTGAAAACTTCATTCTCCACGTAATGCTTTTCGAGCCGTCTATCAACTATTTCGCTGAAATCACCGGTCTCAATGGCTTTGTGAAGTAGGGGGCGAGCCTGTGAGTTCATCATCGATTATGTCACTTAAATAACTAGAGCAAGTTAAACCATGTATTAAGATGTCAAGACAGATTAGTATTTACCCATTCAACCAAACTCTCTTCTCCAAGAGGCTGGTACTGATCAACTGGTTTGCGTCCTGTTATAAGCTCTAAGAGAACAACCCCAAACGAGAAAACATCTGATCTATCAGTCAGCTTTCCGCTTTGTGCATATTCTGGTGCCAGGTACCTGAAAAACAAAAGCCAATAACATAGGGTCTTATGTACTTTACAAGCAAACTAGTTCATCAGATATACACGTTTAAGCACCTGATCATACTACTACAAACTTTTCTAAAGATACTATAATTGGTTAACTATTGGAGTAGAGTCTTTGATCAAGCTAATTACCCAAAGGTTCCCATAACGCGAGTTGATACATGGGTTTGTGTTGAATCATTGAGTTTGGCAAGCCCAAAGTCAGCAACCTAAACACCAAGAAACAGAAAGGTAAGAACAAATACATGTCTCATCAACGAAAAACTTCAGAGCCAAAGTTCCAAACAGAGGAAATGTTTTTTTTTTTTTTAAAGATGGTTTGCTTTATTGCCTGAGCTTCGAACTCATCGTCCAGCAAGATGTTTGCGGACTTTATGTCCCTGTGAATGATTTTTGGGTGACCTGCAAAACAAAGTAGCCATGATTCAGCTTATGTTTGAACTTTGAAGGACCTAAAAAACTGCCATCACATGCAAATTAAGTACTTACAGTCTTCATGCAAATACGCCAAACCTTTGGCGGAACCTATAGCGATTCTGACTCTCCTAGCCCATTCAAGAACTGGCCTTCCTTTCCCTGTCAAGAACATAACCCATGTATTTTATAAACATGTCTATATGAAACACAAGAAAATCTTGTCTGATGAGAAAAGTGGTAAAAAGAACCTCACCATGCAAATGATGCTCCAAGGTTTGGTTAGGGACATACTCATAGATAAGCAACCTCTCCGAATCCGAAATGCAGTAGCCAACCAGAGAAACCAAATGGCGATGATGAACACGGCTAATGATCTCAACCTCTGCCTTAAACTCACGATCACCTTGTCCACTACCAACCTTAAGCTGCTTAACAGCAACTAGTTTCCCATCATTTAGTTTACCTTTGTAGACACAACCAAACCCTCCTTCTCCAAGTATGTTCTGCTTAGCAAATCCTTCAGTTATGTCCATTAACTCTTCATAAGTGAAATGCGTTTGACCACTTCCCATCACTGCTGAATCAGGTCCGCTCCCTGACCGTGTATAGCCTCCTCCTCCTCCTCCTCCTCTTTGGCTGCCGAAGCTGTTTCCGGAACTGGATTGTTGTTGTGTATTGTAACCACCAGGACCAGAGTATCCCTTTGTAGGATTTTGACCGTATAAGAATCCATCTAAGTGAAGTAAAAGAGAAAAAGCTTATAAACATTTTAAATCTTGAAGACGAACAAAGAAGATGAGAGAGAGAGATGGATCAAGATTGAAACCTGATTTGATGGAGAAGTTTGAAGGAGGCAAGTACTGTGAGTCACTGTAAGCATCAATGTTTCGCTTCTTCTTTCTTCGGACTAAGAACACAACGGCCATCAAGGCAATGACTGCGAAACCGGCAACTGCAAAACCGACCATAGTCTTCCCTTGGTAGCCGCCACCGCTACTTGGAGGTGGCGGGACAGAGATTCCGCTGCTGGGGACTCCGCGCGGTCCACCAGCAGCGGTAGACTTAGGTGGTAATGCGTGAGAGGTATTTCGCGGTGTAGCGTTAGGAGGAGCAGGAGGCGATATGGCCGGTGCTGAAGGAGACTTGGTAGGTGCTGAAGGAGATTTTGTAGGTGCTGAAGGAGACTGTTTAGGTCCTGGTGAGTGTTTTTTAGGTTTCTTGGGTCCGCCCTTCGGTGATGACGCTGGAGGAGGTACTTGTTCCGGAGGCGGAGGAGCAGGAGGGCTGTCTTCTTCATTAGGCGGAGGCGGTGGTGATTCAAACACTTCCGGAGGTGGAGGGGACTCCGACTCCGGCGGCGGTGAGTCTTTCGGTGGAGGTGGAGAGACCACGGTGGGAACCGGCGGGGGAGCATCTGCCGGAGGGGGTGGAGGTGGAGAACTTGGCGGAGGAGATAAAACAGCCGGCGGAGGAGATGGATCAGCCGGCGGAGGAGATGTATCAACCGGCGGAGGAGGAGGAGGAGAAGAATCGGCCGGCGGAGGGGATGAATCAGCTGGAGGCGGAGATGAATCAGCCGGCGGACTAGGAGGTGGTGCTGAATCAGCAGGTGGCGGGGCGGATCCGCCGGTTGAGTTATCCGGCGGAGGAGCGGAATCAGCAGACGGTGCAGGTGGAGAAGAACTCGGAGAATCCGACATTGTCTTCTTCTTGGTTATATCGTGTAACACTGAAATCCGTAAAACCTAGAAAGCTCTCTGTTTTAGCAAATACTCTGCTTCTGAAAATCTAAAAATCACCAACAGAAGCAGAGTTATCGTCTTCTCTCTCCAAGAAACCCACCAAAATGAAAACTATACCTTAAAATTGCATCCATTGATTAAAAAACAAGATCCCGTAATAAACAATGATTTTTTTTTTCTAATCACAAAAAAAAAAAAGGTTTATAAATCGAAGACCTGGAAAAAAGCTGGAGAAATGCGTACCATTACGGAATTATAAATTTTGAACATGTCAAAGTTAATACAAACGTAACAGCTCCACATGATCTTTCCTTTTTTTTTTTTTTTTTGAATTTAGTTTAGTGATTGATGAATGATGATGATACACTTCTTCATTGGAGGCACGTCGTTGTGTCTTGTGTAACCCCGTTTGATCCAAAACTACGTCGTTCGGAATATTCCCATGTTACCGCGCAAACTTTCGAATTCCCCGATCCGACCCGTCATACATCTGCCGCGTTTGGATTCATAGGAAAGAGGAACACACACTATGACGTGTTTTCTAATTCGAACCTACTGTGGTTTTTTAAAAGCCCAAAACAGATTGGGCAAACACATTGGGCCTCTTGAATTTTACTCTGTTTTTCAAATTCCAAATATCTAGAAATACAGTATTCTTCTTTTTTTTTTGGGTCATAATCGTTTGATTTTGATTTTTTGTTTTTGTTCTGTAATCACATGAAAAATGCTATCTCAAAAAAATAATTTTATTGAATATTTATTCCTTTCAAAATATCATTATCGTATATCTGAATAATATTTGTCAACACTTCAGAATTATGTAATGTGGAAGGAAACTAAATGGAAAAATATTCAATTTCACAAGTTATCTATTAATATACCAATATTTTTTAACAAAAATAGAAGAGAATTCGTACACTATTATGTAACCGACCTCGAAATATCTACACCATTACACGCATTTTTTGGTTTAAGATTGATTCTACTCTATTTGGTATTTTCACAAGTCACATGCATTCCAATTAATACCCATTCTACCCCTTTCCCATATTCAAAGAACATTAAAATTATTGACTCGTAGCTTGCTTAGTCACAAAAATCATTATAACCCAGTGTTCTAAAACGCGCTATGCGCTTGCTACGCAGTGGACAAACACCTAACGCCTAACCGTATATGCGGGTGCCTAAGCGGAATCTAGGCAGATTATATATTTTAGATATATAAATATATATTTACATAAAAATAATATTTACATATTTATATAGGATGAAAACTTATACACTTTAATTTCAAAAAAACATAAAACAAAACTCTTATCTATCAAAATAGTTTAGAATCTATAATAATCTCACAATTTAAACAAAAAAAAACATAATCCATTCAAAAATTTGTAAAATTGACAAAATGTAAGTTTATAATTACTTTGGAAGCAAATTAAATTTCATAAGTTTAGACTTTAGAGGCTAATTATAATATTTATTTGAAACAAAAACAATATTTTAAAAAATATTTAATTACAGTACTTTTTATCATTTTAGTCAACATACCGCCTAGAATCCGTACAGGCGTCCGCGTAGACCGCATAATATCCGCCTAAATGCTATTAGGCGTCCGAATTATTTAAAACCGCATAAATTACCGCATAGCTAAAATTCGAGACGCTCAATCACCGCATAGCGTATAACCGCCGCCTAGGCACCCGCGTAGGCCGCATTTTAGAACACTGTTATAACCACATCCTAATCTGCAATTTACTTAAATAACACGACATAATCTGAAGATTTCACAATTTCTAATTATAGTCTAAAAGGGTAAAATAGTAATTGACGAATATAGAAGTACAAACTTGCTGGCCAAGTTTTCGCTTTTTAAACGCCACCCACACTCTCTCTCCTACCTATAAACTGTAAATCCCTAAAACCGCCATTGAAACAAAACCTCTCCCCCATTTCTCTTTTTCCCCAAGAAACCTTCTTCTTCTCTCTTCTCTTCTTTCTCTTCTTTCTAATGGCGGCACAAGTGGAGATCGAGGATCAAGAATCCGTAACCAAATCAGATAACGACGGCGAAATCTTCAACCCCGTCGTCGTCTCCGATTCTAGACCATCATCACCTCCTCCTAACTTCTCCGGCGGCGATAATAATGATTCAACGATCCTTCTACGTGAAGACACCTTAGAACACGATCTCATCAAGAACTGTTTCATCTCAGGAATGGGTTCTTTCTCCAACGAAACAACGATCGTCTCCGTTCGCAAGAACTCAACAGAGAAGAGAATCACAACGAAAGCCAAGTTCGCCGTGTTCAAAGTTTTCACCCAAGCTATGACTAGGAAGAACGAAGGTGACGCGAACGTTAAGTACGGATGGTACTCTGGTTCTAAAGAAGAGATCGATCGTATCGTTACGTATGGGTTTAGTAATAAAGAGATCGAGAAGTTTGAGAAAGACGCTGGTTCTCACGGTGTTGGGATTCATCTTGTTCATCATAGATACTCTCTTGTTGCGTAAGTTTTCTTTTTTTCAGATCTGAGTTTTGGTTTTTCTCTTTTGATGAAATTGATGATGGTTTCTTTCTTCAGGGCTTTAGTTGGTGAAGGTGATGAAGAAGGTGTAAAGCATGTTCTGTTATGCCGTGCGATTCTTGGTAAGCCTGAGGTGATCGTGGCTGGTTCTAAGCAGTCTTGTCCAAGCTCGTATCAGTTTGATTCTGGTGTTGATAATCTTGAGAATCCGAGGAAGTATGTGATTTGGAGCTCTACTATGAATTCTTACATTGTTCCGACTTATATCGTTAGTTTCAAGTCTCCTCGGCTTAGAGGTAATAATAACACAAAACTTATTCAAGATTCTTTGTGTTGTTTTTTGGTTAGAGAGAGTGAAATTGATGTTTGTGTTTTGTGTAAGTTTCAGGTCTAATTGGAAGAGGAAGGTCACCGTGTGTTAGCTTCTCTGTTCTTATGTCTATACTTTCAAAGTCACTAGACCAACCAAGAATGAACTTGATCTTGGCAACTTATGATGATTTTAGGGTATATAAGTTAATTTCAGTTTCATTCAATATTCAAACCCCATGAGTCTGGTTTCTGAAATGTGATTCTGTTTCTTTTTGTGTAGAAACGGAAGCTGAGAAGAGAGCAGCTGGTTAAGAAGATGAGGGAAGTGGTTGGAGACCATCTTCTTTTCAAGATTCTCAAGAATCAGAGGCGTTAGAAGAAAAAAAGTAGTAGGGGGTAAGTCTCTACTAACACATATATTCCAACGTCAGTATCTGAATAATAAATGTTTTTGCTTATGGAGCAAGGTCTCTATAACTTTTCTTAATAGATTTGTGAAAAAAGCATCTTTTTCACCTTTATTTTGTTAGAATAAGTCAGATGAGAGAGTACCGAACTACTGATCATCCCTCTTTTGTTTTTTTTTTTGCTTGGCAGAGAAGACAAATGACGTTACAGATTTTACCAGAAGTAGCCAAAGTGAAACAGTAGCTGATGATGAATGATGATGCATAAAGGAGTAGGTTTGAAACAAGAAGAAACATATTCACACAGTCGTATATGTAGAAATATAGGTTGCAGTAATGACTAATGAAACACTCTTATATCAAAGAAAAAAAGTGTAGTGTTTCTTTTGTTACCCTTTTTGTTTGTTTGTGTTCTACGCGTTAGTTGTATCTAGAACCAGATTTTTACATTACTAATACAAAGACATTTGGTAAAAAAAAAACCCAATAATGCCCATTGCTATGTTTTGTGACTCACTCTTGTTGCTTCTGGATCTCTGATATGACATTAGATGCATAATGACTAATGGATTAATGTAAAAAAATCAAAACAAGAGTAATTATTACATATAAATATTGAATTACATAAAAGAATCATGTTTTCTCCGTTAAGCTTTTTAAGGAATGCTGTTGCTGTCTGTTAGAGAGCTGATCTGTTCTTCTAGCTGCAAAACACATTCATATTTTTGGTTAGATTGATTACTCACATCATCTCTAGTATGAATCTTTATATAAGACTCTTTTGGTATGTTTACCTGACTATTTATTTCTTTTCTTCTTTGAACTTCATCTACAAGCTTATTAACACTGCAAACTCATGAAACATACTTATCTCAACTTTCTAATCAAATCGTAATCCTCAAAACAAACAAACAAAAAAAAGATGAAGAAGTTAGTCATGACAATTTTTTACCTTTTCTCCAAAAACTGAACCTGAGATTGCAGATCTTTCTCCTTTGATGGATATATCTGCACTCCTTCCGTTTTGGGGATTGGATTTCCAGTTTCTGTACAAATTATGACGAGAGAATTATATCTATCAACACTTATTTACTTGAAAGAAGAAACAGAATCTAGCTACAGATGATGAGAGACATTATACCTGCACTTCCATCAAAATATCTAATTAATCTGATTACTTTCTCCTGCCAAGAAAACAAAACACAATGTGAATTCTCTTGCCAAGAATGACAAATCCATAATAACCATTTTTTTATCCACGAGAAGCAGACAACGTAACACACCCTCTGAATGTCATTCTGAACCAGGAGACTCTTTAACAATGGGAGGATTTCCGTTGCTGCGCAAGGTGTTCTGTTCACAGGACTAACAATGTATCCATTTTTTGGTTTCTCCTGATAAAGAAACATTGTTTCCCAAATTTGACAACTATTATTATTACGATAAAGGTTTCACAATCTCGAGAAGCGCATGACATATTGTAATTGAAAATTACCGGCTCATGTCCTGCTTTTTTCACTTGCTTTGTAGTATCCGCTAATGGTTCTAGTACATGTGGCTCTTCAGGAACGAGCTTCTCTGCAGTTCCTAACTGTACATTATATAATGCACCCGGTTGAGAGGTTAACTGAAATGCCAAAATAAGCACGCAGAGATATATTTGCCTTCAGTAGAACGGAATGAAACTTGCCTTTTCTGAGAAATATTCCAAAGGCATAGTCTGTGACCTTTGTACCACTGTGTTTCCTTTTGGTACATCAACCCTGACTTCCCCATTCGCGTTCAGTTCCTGAATCTCTGAATCGCACATTTCATCATTTGGAATCTGATAGCAGAACACTGAAGCATTGAGAGAGTGCGAATAAAAAACTTGTTTTACGTTTTACTTTAAGACAATGTGACCTTACTTACAAGTGATGCTTGCCTCTTCAAGTCTTCGAGATCAAAATTCCAAGCACTAATTCCTCGAATATACTCATGCTGTAAGAAAGCAAATATACGATTTCTAAATTAGGCATCTCCACATACAAATTATAGCTTAGTACCAAAAGGAGTAAGAGATGTTCGATTGGTAGTTATCTGTTGTACCTGGGATAACTGTTCTTTGTCACCATTTAAGCCTTTAAACAACTCAGCCTCTGCCTCCTGTAGAATCAACATAAGAGAAAGTGCACAAGCTTAAATCACACACACCTACTAATATATATATTAAGGTAAGTAATGAAGATTCTAAATTCCAACAGATAAGGAAACTCTTAAACTCATCACCTTGAGCTTTTTAAAACGTTCACCAAGAGGAGAAAGACCATTAAGAATTTTACGAGACAAGTAATCTGTAGACCGTGCATGTTTGAAGAAAGGGTGTTTCAGAAGTTTAGCTGAGGTTGGACGCTTTTTTGGATCTTTAACTAAGCAAGCTGCGATTAACTCTCTAAATGACTGCGAGATGATGAACACAGTTAGTTCCTTTAATTTCTAAGTGAATATATACCTTTATAAGTTGTGTACATCATTAATCTCCACTTACCTTTGAGAATTTCTTATCTCTTTCATAGTCAAGACGAGGAGGAGCATTTTGTAAAGTCATCAATAGCACCTGAAAAATAGTTGAAAGAACCAGCAGAGTTAGATTGCAGTAAAAAACACAATGGAAAATAACAGTAGAGATGAAATTTTACACAGTTAGGACTCACACCTTCTTAGGTGGATATTTGGAAAATGGAGCATGACCATGAGCAAGCTCCAACGCAGTTATGCCGAACGACCATATATCCGCTCTGTTATACCAAGCAGACAAAATGTTAAAAAACCAAATAACTTAAGCTTACTTACTTGTGATTGCTATGCAATATAGAGAATAGTTAAAACGCATACATACTTGAAATCATATCCATGTATTTGCTGCATAACCTCAGGTGCCATCCTGTAGAGCCAAAAAGATTTCCATTGTTCAAAACAAGAAACTTGGTTGTAGTCAGAGAAACTAAGTAAGAAAAACTCACCAACAAGGAGTTCCAACAAATGTATTCCTTGTACGCATCCTATCCCCACTATCAAACATACATGCTGAAACTCCAAAATCTCCAAGTTTCACTACACCTCTCGAGTGAATCAATATATTCCCAGCCTAGAAAACACAAACCATGTAAACAACAAAGTACAAACTAATGATCTCTATCCAAAACATAAGATAAAAAAAGATAGAGACTTTGCTATATACCTTAACATCTCTATGGATATGACCTTGTCGATGAAGATAAACAAGGGCTTTAAGCACTTCCCTAAGCAAAGTAGCAATGATAGGTTGCTCAAGACCTTCCGGAAAAGCAGATTTCAACAAATGAAAACAAGAACCACCAGACATATAAGGCATCACAATCCACAAACTACTACTGTCTATAAACGAACAATGCGCTTTCAATAAATTCGGATGATCAATCAAGTTCATTATATGAACTTCCTTGCGTATCGTTTCCTACATGAAACAAAAAAAAAAAAAACAACAACACAAAGATTTGTATAAATTGTTATGGTAACAAAATTTCAAATAAAAAGATTTGAGGAGGAGAAGAATACAAACCAAATCGTTTCTGCATTTTTCGAGATCTAATATTTTAACAGCAACAATCTCGTTAAGAGCAATGCAACGAGCTCTGAACACAGTAGCACTAACACCTTCGCCTACTTCTTCAAACAACTCGTAATCTTTAGCGTAAAGAGGAAACCTCTTCGTTGATGATGATGATAAACCAGCCATTTCCTCTTCTAATTCTCCCTACAGTAACATTAATATAAATCTCCGGAGATTTTTTATCAAATCCGCATTGTTAAAGAATTGACCAGAAACACTAACCGAAAATGCAGGGGGAGAGAAGAAGAACAATCTCAAGACGAGAAAGAGGTAGAAGGAGGAGGAGGATACGAGAAGCTCGTGAGGAAGAAAGAGTAAAGATTCGAATCTAAAGAGAGACACATGAAAAAAAAAAGATTTGGACAAGAGAGTGCAATCTTAATGTTAATGTTAATGATGAAGAAGAAGAGATCAAACTTTTGTTTTGCTTTTTGCTGATTTTGATTGACCAGACAAATGTCTTAATTTAGTAAAAATCTAATCCGATATTTAATTGGATCCTCTCTTTTCGTCTTCTTTGTGATTTTTTTCTGTTTTTTTTTTGTTCTCAATTATTATTATTAAACAAATTCTGATTTTGTGTTACCAAAAAAAAAAAAAAAAAAAAAAAAAATCTGTAAAAAAGTAAAAAGTAAAAGTTCTATGATTTGGTTTTTTATTTTTGTCTAAATATAAACATGTATTGATCTTTTTGATTTCATATGATTAAGATATAATTATATTAATTTAATGATATGATGACCACTTCATCAAATTATTATTTTTGTTTTCCACTTCTGATTGATGAAAAAGTATTTTTTATGTTCTTCCATATAATCCAAGGGCCAAAAAGCCTATGAACTTTTTCCCTGTATTTATTGATGTTTTCATAGATAAATAGCGTTATAAGAACAAAATGTATTTGTGTGGAGGACGAGTGGCAGAGTGCCATTGGCTATTGTCAAAAAAAAAAAAAAAAAAAAAAGAGTGTCATTTGGCTAAAAAAATGGTTGGTGATGTTTTAAGCCTCGCCGATCATATTCCACTAGGAGTCCCCATTTGAAATTTTTTCACATGAATGTTTTGAATCTTCGCCAAAAGGTATTAAATCATCTAGACATAATTGAGAGAAAGCATATATTGAATGGTTATGTATCAGTTTCTCAAATCATTTTCTCCTCATATATATATGCTCGTTTTTAACGATCGTCCAATATTACGTATGATTTATGTTGTAGCCTTCGGACAAAACGGTGTAAATTGGGTTAGGTCTTTTTCGGACAACTTATATATATATCTACCAAGTGAAATACTCGTACCATGGACAGATCTTGTTTTTGCTTGAAATAAATTTTCATTCTTGGAGTTGTTGTTACACCCACCAAGAGAAGACATTTCAAGAGTCTCCTCTCCAAGCTTGTTGACCCACAATAGCTTGGTCGAAGCATGTAAAATATCAAAACTCAACGACTTCTTTCTACTTATACAAGCTTAAGATATCCTATCCCTGCCACCTTGTGAATTTTATTTCTATGTTTCTCAATAATGTTCCACTCAATAGTCCATCAATGCTATTTGTAAATTTTCTTGCATAGATCTTTTGATACTTCGAATAGGATGATATAACGTACGTATATACATGACCATCGCAAAATAGACTTCCTAAATCTTGAATCTAAAGGAAAAACACAAAAATCTTTGACCTACAATATTTTTATAAAATTTTTAAGTTTTGAAGACGTGAATGTATAACGTACAATCTTTTTTAACTCTCTAAAACCTAATAGTGTGCAAAAATGTCCAACTGCTCAAAGAAGTTGAAGAGGTAGATTCTGACTTATATAAAATTGATATTAGGCTAGTGCAAGCAAATGGTCTGTATATATATTATTGCTTGATTTTCACGCATATAAAGTCGTCGACAGAAAATGTCAAAGCTTTCTTAGATTCTATTAAAAAGAAAATTTATTTGTTAAAAGTTGTTGTGATATCTCTTATCCGAAGTTGTACAAACCAAATGCCTAAAAAAGCACCGTAACAAACAAAACAAAAAACCGAAGACATATTCTCAAGCCTTAGGCTATGAATGGCAATAAGTTTTTCATTGGTTTTTAGTTTTTAGATTTTGGTTTTTGGATTTTTGTTTTTAAATTTTTGGTTTTTGGTTTTTGCTGTATATTTAAAAATTAATAAATTAAAAAGTCAAAAATAAAAATTTACGCTGGAAAAAAAGGTTTTCCACAAAATCTCAAATTTATGGTTTTTAGTTTTTCTTTGAAATTTAGAAAAACCACTTAAAAACTAGTTTTCCTAATCTTTAGGGAATCCAATTTTTGAAAATCTTGAATGGTAAAAAAATAGATTTTCAAAAAATCAAAAACCAAAATCAACTTAAAAACTAGTTACCATTCAAGGCCTTATGCATTTGCGGCGGCTTTGGCCTTTCAGCAACCAAATTATAATCTCGTTTCAATTCAACCAAATTACTAACAAACAGAACAAATTATTGTATATAAAGATCTGTCGGATTATGGACTTTATGTAAACCCACATGTGTGGTGGACAGCTTCTCTCGATTTGTCATTTTTATTTCGGATAAAGATTAGCCACCAAATTTCGTGATATGATGTATTATACTATCATTTAATTAAGATATAAAGTCTACTCGAGAAAATGATATGTCTTAATGGCTTGATATCTAGGAACCATATTAACCAATAGTATTTCTTTTAGATATATCAGTATCCAACCAGTAGAACCTACAAAGATGAGTATGATTTAACTATTTTCTTACGATTGGGACGTTAACTTTTATTCGTATAGTATACATGTTAACTCATTTCTTGTATGCAATTCAACATTTATTATCTAAGACCACAAAAATCCGATAAACGCGTAATTAGTTTAATACGGACGATGTTGACATTATATCCTTGATGTCCACGTCCTAACTATCTTCTCGATCATCAAGTAATCATTTCTGAATTTAGGCACAAGCATTAATTCTTCTCCTTATACAAGATTTAAGCTAAGAGCTCTTATTTATCATTCTTTCCGTTTATGTGAAGTTGTGAACACAAGTACATAAATCATCATTCTTCGTTAATTGCTTGGTAATTATATTATTCACTCGCTTGTTTTTTGTGAAGTTCTCTTGTCATCCACAAGTAATTCACACCGGGTATAAGATAAACAAGGTGTGTACATGAAAATTAAGATACACTTTAATTATTGATGAGTAATCAAAATACAATAATCTTTTTGTGTGTGTGTGGTTGGCATAGGATACTAATGTTTTCACCTAATGGTAAATTAAAACGTCCCTTTTAGCCAATTACGAAACACCTCTCCGGCAATAATGCGTTCCATTTTCTACGAATAATAGTAAGACACTATTATGATGCGATTTTTTATTTTTTAGTGTTTCAATATTAACTAATACAGTGCACGATTGAGAGTGAGTCACCAACGAACCAACAGCAACCAATTCCATTTATGCCACACCATAAATGAAACAATACACTGCCTAACACTATTTGCCACTTCATTCTCACAACTCTTGGTCGGTTTGTTCGTAAAGTTTGTGGATACTTAATGACCACGCATGTGGCATATTTGATCGGAAGATAATAGTATGAAATATGCTCCACACTCCCCCAAAACCAAATGTTATAATAAATATACAACTATGTTTTCCACCGACCGAAATAGTAAACTGTTTATCTTATTTCGATTTTTTCCCTGATGTTTTTCCTTTTCTTTTTCAAGGCTATTGCATAGTCTTTCCATTATAATATAAATATCGTCTACATTTTATTTTATAGAGAAATCGTTTTACATTGTTATTTCCATTAAAAATTGTAGTAAAGAATAAAAAGGTAAAATCTTCATTAGAAAATAAATATTTTATTATATAAAACTTGATGATAAAATTAATAATTAACAAGATCGTGACACATGTTACTTATATTGATAAAATGTTGACATGTGTCAATTCTAAATTTACTAAAACATTTAAAAAACCATGTGTCAATTATAAATTTACTAAAACATTAGAAAAAAACTAAAAATTAAAAAGTAAAATTTCTAAATCTATTGTAAAAAGGAAATATACTAGAGAATTTGTTAGAAATTCCCCTTTTATACAATTACAACATGTTAAACTAATGTTTAGAATTTTTAGTATTTGGAGTTTATGGCTTAAAATTTAGTTATTTTATACATAGAAAATGAATATTTTTAAAAATGGACTATATGGAAAGGTATTTTTGAAAATCCTCCAATATACTAACTATCAATATTTGTTTATTTTTTTAATATTTTAATTTAATTATGTTATAATATTTTTAGATTTTAGTTATATTATTTAGTTAAATTTGATTTCTTATTAGAAGTTCTTGATGATTTTAAAATATCGTTTTATATTATTTAAAATTTTTTTCTTTAGTTAAGGATATTTAATATCAATGTTTGGTTTTTCTTAATTTTTTTAAATGTTGCAGTTTTTTAAAATAATTTTTTAGTTTATATTTTATATCTCTAAATTATCTAAGACTTATATATAATCGTGCTTATAATTTCCATTTTTTATTTTTATTGTGTCAAATTAACTATCTGTCAATTTCTCAAATTTTATTGGGTTGATCATAAACTCATTGCAATCATGTGGATATTTCTCTTTTTATATCCACAATATGTTTTGCGTAAAAAATTTAAAAGAAATATTTTGTGGTTATACAAACTGTCACAAACAAATTTTAGTGGTGAAAAAGAACTACATCAAATTGAAAGTAAATGAACAAAAATTAGTTTAATTTGTTCACAAGTCATTTTATAGGTGGTGATAAAGAGCAAACGTTAACAAAAAAATATTTTTGGATGTAAGAACATATTTTTAGTGGTAAAACATATAGTAAAATTGTATGTAGATTCTAATAAGATGACGTTTTGACGGGTTAACTCCATGCAAAACATGAATAAGTTGCGGAACATTTTTGAAATTTGACAATATTGGTCTTTGGTTGACTAGCTACTTCTCTACTTTGTTTTGGGTTTGACCTTCCATAATAATATTCGTTATGATTAATGTTTGAAAAAAGTTTTGGTGACTGATAATATAACTTTAAATTATTACAATAACTATAATAATAATTTTAAAATATAAAAATATAAAAATATAAATTAGTGTATTAAAGTAAAAACTTATCTTTAACTACGAATATTTATATATTTATTTCTGGAAAATATATTTTATTAAAAAGTGTTAATATATTCTTTTAAAATTTTATTTTAGTAGATATTTTAAAAACTCGCTCGATGAGCGGGTCCTAACCTAGTTGTTATAGATAAATTATGTCTATTTACTAACTATCACAGAATACAATATGATACGTGGAAGCCAAATCACAAAGGAGTCTCAAGAAAAAACTCGCTTCTCATATCAAGCCAAATTAAAGGCATGCAGATCACAAATATTCACATTTAAGTAACACAAACATCCTTTTTTTTTTTTTTTTTTTTTTTTTTTTGCAAACAAGTAACACAAACATTTTTTTTTTTGTCAACTGATATTATAAAAAGTTGGAAGGATACATGGTAGAATTACAATTTAACCGGCAAAAAACAAGAATATTCTCGGAATCTAAAACTCAAAAGAGGGAAACTAAGCCGGCGAACAAACAGAAATTCCTGGAAACATAAAACGATAGCAACACAAACATCTAAAACAATAAACCACCGCAGATCAGTATATCACTACATATGGGTAATTCTCTGTAGCCTTAAACTTTCCGAAGTTAGTTATGACTTAAGTAACTAACATTAATGTTGTAGAAAGTTAAAATGTAGTTAGTTTTTTTTTTTTGGAACTAGTTTTGAAACTGTAAAAACTGTTAGTTGACTTGTTTCGATTTTCTTAGGTTCAAAATTAAATACAACCATTGATATTTAAAAGTAACGTACGTGTAAGTAGATCTACGGTATACCACATGTATATTATTATCACAACTAGACTTTTGAACCCGACAAAACCAATGTGGACCGAAAATCCAAAAGCCTACGAAAATATCCCAAAGATATCCAAAAAAAAAAAACATAATCGAAAGTTTCAATCGAAAATTAAAGAAAATATCTACAAAGGAATATCTAAACCAATTTGAGAACCGTAACAAGTGTTACAGAACTTAGAAATCGTATTTCATGACCCGGGCCGTTATAAATTCTGCTAATCGCCTACTCGCGTTGACCATTAGACACATTGGTCAAGATTCACTAAAGGCATAGAATAAAGTTGTTATATGTAGGTCAACTTCTCGAACACAAGAAAACCAAGTGAGAGCTTCTCGATGATTTCAAACTTTTTTCTGCAAAGGTCAACACGTGCACCTCAAGCCACCTTACACGTCAGTATACATGTCAGGACATTGAACAAGTCCTGGTTCGGGTCGAACAAAGTGGTTCTGTAACAAGATAACTACGATTCTACCCCTCTGTTGTTAATATCGATCGTCAGCTTCTTCTCATGTTCATTTGCCCATCACGCCATGTCGTCATGACCCATGACGCGCTTTTACTTCCAATCAGCAAAAAGGGAGATAAGAGGAAAATGCATTTGAAAATTCTAATATTCTTTTTTTTTTTTTTTTCTCTTTATCAACTGGTGAAATGTTTTTATAATAATTTGTAGTGAATAAAAGAATCTAACTTGTGTGTGTTTTGTATGATTTGATTGGAGGAAAGTCTTTTTTATTCAGATTTTTGTTCAGCTAAAACCCAAAGTTTTCTTTTGTCTATGTAAATTCTTTTATTTTTTCTGGTGAAAGGGGTTATATGCTAACCCATCTTTTAGATTATCTACTTTGTAATGTATCTATGAAGGTAAGGTTGATTGATTCTAATTACAAGAAAGCCTTCAATTTAGTTTTGTTGTTCTAGAACCTAAATTCATTCAACGCAATAACAAGAAAAATATTTAGATTTGTTGTTAGATGTGGATAAAAATTGATTTTAGTTGTAGACCAATTTATCAAGTGAGCTTTGACCGGAGATTAACGACGATATTTGACCATATTATTTTAAGTTTTTCACAGTCTCATCAAAAAAAAAAAAAATTAATACAAAAAATAGGAAAAAGAAAAAGAAAAGGAGAGGTGTTAAGATTTGGGAGCTAATTAATAAATAATATCCCAAACCATATATAAAAAGAGAGCAAAGGCTTCACCTATTTTTATCAAATCTCAACAATACTCTTCTCTTATTTTCAGACAAAACAAAAGAGGAAAAAAAACTTTTTGTGTTGTGTTTATGTGTTTTGAGATCTGATTGATAAAAAAAAGATGCAAGTTGTTTCTCCTTCATCTCCGGCGCAAAAGTTCACCGGAAAAGAGAGATTTCCAGAGCTTTTCGGTAAATTAAACAACGATTTTGGCTCCAAACTAAAGATTGGTTCTACAACAGAGCAAGAACATAGAGATCATCATAATCTTGAGAAATCATGGTTCAATCAGAACAAGACCAAAGCTGAATCTGATGAGGAAGAAGAAGGAGAAGAGTTCTCATTCGCAAGTGTAAACGCAGAGAATTCGCCAATAACCGCAGAGGAAGCGTTCGAAGACGGTCAGATCCGACCGGTTTATCCTCTGTTTAACCGGAATTTTTTCTTCGACGATCCAAAGGAGGAAACTTTACGTTCACCTCTCAAGAAACTCTTCGTTGAAGCCACCACCACCACCGCGGAGGACGAAGAAGAAGAAGATGAGGAAGAGCCGATGGGTCCGTATTGTTCATGGAAAGGTCGTACGGTGGTTGAAGCATCACCAGAGACTTGTCGGAAAAGTTACTCAACAGGGTTTTCGAAGCTATGGAGGTTTAAAGATCTTGTTTTGAGAAGTAACAGCGATGGTAGAGACGCGTTTGTGTTTCTTAGCAGCGGGAGAGATGGTGACAAGAACCAATCAACTTCTTCGTCTTCGTCGGTGAAATCAAAGAGAACGGAGAAAGAGAAAGAGAAAACGAAAACGGAGAAGAAGAAGAAGATGAGAACGAAGTCGGCACATGAGAAATTGTATACGAGAAACAGAGCAATGAGAGAAGAAGGTAAACGAAGATCGTATCTTCCGTACAAGCATGTTGGATTCTTTACTAATGTCAATGGTTTAACAAGAAATGTTAATCCTTTCTGATCATTAAACCGATCTGTATCAAATTATCTCTCTACCGACAAATCTTATGCCTTTGTGTATATAATATCTAACCTTTTTTTTTGGGTACCTTTTGTATTATAAAACGGACCTTCTTTTTTTTGCAAGTAAAAAAAAGTGAAATTTACTTATTAAATTTCTCAATGTATCCATTTGATTTGATATTGTGGATAAAGAATGAGATTCACCGATCCTTTTATGTTGTTTGCATCTAAAAGATTACCCTAAATCTTTTTTTCCACCCTCAATCTTTCTTTAGCTATGAAAGAATGTTTCACTCATTTCATCCAATTTCAGAAATGTATAATAGAAAGTAGTAGTTTTTTGGTCATGTCATGTAATCTATACTATGTACTAACCCACGGAGAACCAAGGGCTGAACATGTTTTTAATAAAAATTTGTAGTAATTTATTTTATTATAATGGTATTTATAATAATTTTTTTTTTTTTGAACAACCATATGTTTCATTCTATTAAAACAGAACAGAACATACAAAGGAAGGAACAAAGTTTAAAACATAACAGAGAGAGGCAATCCCCAAAGCCAAGACAACAAAGAGATAGAGATAGATAGAGATAATCGAGATTGAAATCTTGAGAGCTGTGAGCCAAATCCTAGTAATGGTTTTGGAACCTGTGAGTTCAAGCAAAATCGATGCAGCTTCCAAGAGCAAGTCGATGGAAGAAGAGGTGACCACTGTCTTATATCGAAGACCAAGTGGTGTTGAAATAATCAAAGCTGAGATGCTCACCGGGGTGAGGATGTCTACCCGAAGGATAGCTTTGTCATGGGGTCGAGCAGGGTTGAGGATACTCTGGTTGAGAGTCAGTAGCGAGTTGAGGGAGATGAGTGAAACCGATGCAAGTCTCTGGAAGTTGTAGTGGTAACACCCACTCCATGGATATGGGGTCATAATGCCACAATACTTCAAGAGGTTCGGGGATAAGGAGTTCACAAAAGAAGCTAAAACCAGGAAACACAAGCATAAAGTGTGGAACCGTGATATAAAGGGTGGATCCTCTCTGCCATGAAAATGGTGATCAAGAATTCCACACAGATTACACATACGATGAGACACTTGAAGATAGAGCACAAAACTGGGCTTCAAACGAGAGTATTGATGCAAGGTAAAGGGATACTTAAGGCTCACCAAGGAAGCAAACAACAGGTGCGAAATAGACATGTAAAGCCACAACAAACCAGGTGGATCCTCTCTGCCATGGAAATGGTGATCAAGAATTCCACACAAGATGTTTACAAAGCTACACACGGACAACGGAACAATAGACCTGAGCTTCATAAAGGGGGATGGGTTCTGGGGTTTAGGTAAAGCTTGGTAAATCCAGATTTTAAAGTCAACAAACAATGTAACAAAATGAGCAAGTACCATGGTTCCAACAAAACCTTCGGACATCCAAGCCAAACTAGCTAAATGGGTTCTTTGATGCAGTCTTCGGACACCAAGGATAGCCAAAGAGACTAGATAAGGTCGATAGGATAACAGGGGGTTATAGAGTGAGAACCTGGGCTTTTGAAGGTTGGACAAGATCTTGCAATCAATGTGGTAGTCCAGTAGCAAAGGTAGATCTGTCGAGCTCCGAGGGTGTCTGGGATTCAAGGCGGTAGTCCATAATTGGAGATAATGTAATGCTCTAAAAGATTCCTCACCAACCGTCGTCTCCGTCTCCGCCTGCCAGGGCTCGGGTGACTTTGTCGTAGAGAGGGCTGTAGAAACGATTACCATTCCGGATCTGGAGTTAGAAGCGCGAAGGGACATGAATTTCGCCGGTATTGAGGCTGGGTCGGGATTACAGATCGAAGAGATTGTCAATCTCCTCCAACCGCTGTGTTCGGTGATGTGCGAGCCTAAACCTGGATCTGATTGAGTGAAGCGGTTGCGCAAAAGTTGCAAAAGAAGACTCAAAAGGGGAAAAAGAAAATGAACAAGGGGTCTAAGGAAGCAGGGAAAGCAGATAACGAAAGCTAATGTCGAGATACCCCGACGCCGGCGAGCAAAAGTCCCACCGGCGTCGGAGAATTTTAAGGGTTGCGGCGCCTCGATATTCAGGCTTGGGAGAGAAAACTTAAGGTTTTTTTTTAACCTTTTTCACCACCAACTAACTTTTTCAATATTTGCTATTTCTAATAATTTATGATTAAAAATTTTAGCTGTTAATTTTTTTTAATATGGATTAGTTTTGATTCTAATAGATTTTTTTTTACTTTTCTACAATTTATTTTATTTAATGTATTCCCGATTTTCGTTTTTAATTAATTATATTTATTTAATTAATTTATTAATCTTAATTAAATTTTTCTAATGGCAATTGAATGTAAATTTTTACTTTCTATTATACATTTAAGATTAGTTTCATATTTGTACTTCCCCGTTAATATAGTAGGATACTACAAGTAAGTGTAATAGATCAATGGATTTATTGATTTTAATGACACGTTTTGATAGACCAAAGCATATATACGAACAAATATTTTTAGTATCACTTTGTACAAAATGTTAGATCCACAAGAATATTTTTAAAAGATGCTAGAATAATAAGTACGGTATTATATCTCTATCTAATTTGATTAACGATGGCCGCAGACCACATGTAACAAAAAAACATTATAGAGGTGGCTACAAATTAGTCGCTTTTATTTTTGATAGCTTAGTTTCACAAAATTCTGTTTACCGACAAAATTAACTGTTTAGATGTCGTCGAAGTACAAAACCACACTATTGGAACTTTGGTAGTGACAAGTGACAGCACAATCTGATAACCAAACTCAATGTCTCCTCCGGAAAACAAGATTACAACAACTAATGTAGCTGTATATGCCTGAGGCCCATATAAATAGTTGGGCCAAGAACAGGAATCATAGGCATGTGTAATCCATTGGTTCAAGCTGACGAACACCATTCAGAAATAGATAGTTTATATTCTTGTAGATAGATTTATCAAGCCCAATAATTTTCTGGTTTAGGATTGAAAAAGTAGTAATTAATAGCAGTATTGTTGACACAAAACGAACTTATAATTTATAGAATTAACAAGTTTGTCAATAATAAAAATTAGATTTAATTGATTTTTATACTAATAAAATTCATAATATTTACGTGAAAGCATATATATAGAAGATAATCTTCTACCATTATTTTAGTGTTTTCTCATGATATCAATAACTATAGTATTAAATATACAGAGATCTCTTATATCTGGTTGTGATTTTTACTAAATAAAAAACAAAAGGAAATAAAAAGAAGAAAACAGAAAAAAAAAGAACACATGGAAGAAGAAGAAGAAGTCCTGCTTCACTCACCTATCGCTTTCTCTATCCCCTTAACAGAGCTCCCCCACATTGCTCGAACGGTCGTCATAAATTCCTTGTTACCTCGAAAATCCAAAATCCCCATATCCCTCCAATCTTCTATCCAAAATAAACATACTATAAATTAAGATTTTTTTTTGGGTTTTTTTTTTCTAGTAATTATTAATAATTTTGATTCCCCAAAAAACGTTTGCCTCATCATCTTCGAACTGTTCCCACGTCCATAGAGTTTTTCGAGGAGCTAGAGAAAGAGCGTTACCCAAGTTGCTTCGTCTTCATTCTCTTAACACTTAGGTACTTTTATTTTTTCTTATCTCAATTTCTTTGAACAAAACCGAATCCATTTTTTCCACCAATTAAAAAAGAAAACACAAGAACTTCGTTTCACGTTCATGTTTGAAAAAGGAGAAAAGACGAATATATACAGTATGATATAATGATGTTTGTTTGAATTGTGGTTTCTTGACAATGAGCCCATTTGTTTTCCCAAAATAGGTTAAGAACTTAATAGTATAATAGAATAACACTTCGTGGCAACGAATATAGTCATATACAATAATGATTAATGGAAATGTGAATAGAGTCCTTCGGTCCTAATGAAAAGCCAGCTTGCGTTTCTTGATCATTTTAAGCCAAAAAAGAGTTTGAAAATTTCTATGCATATTATATAATTGGAACTAAAGAGTCAGAGAACCATTCCGGATTTAGATCATCTATCTATATTTTTTATATTTGTGCTGCATTATTTTATCTCTAAATATAATAAAATTACAAATCTGCAGTTATGAATATGCCGACGTGAGTAATCAATAATGTAGTCGATTTGTAAGTTACAATGTGACGTTTTATCAGAAGTATTTTTGTTTAAAAAGATAGGTGTTGGACTTGACAGGTCGCAAGGAGAACAGAAAGATATCAGTTCATGGCTCCTGCATTTGGCAAATGTTTCATGTTCTGCTGTGCTAAGACCTCCCCGGTATGTCACTCCTAAGCTATTCATATGTCAATTTATTTACAATTGGGTGAAGAAATCGATTTTAGACTATTTTAGTATTTTTTTGCACCAAATCATATATATAAAAGTGACGAAACTGATATCGAAAAAGTAATGATAGATTAAAAAAATGATGACGCGTAAATGCCAACTGGCGAGTCGGTTACTAAAAAAAACATGACCGTGTCATCCATCTCTCGAAGGCTTGCCTTGGTTGACTTATCCTTCTATGCCATTGGCCACCGGGCCTTCGGAAAAGACGCAGACCAAATTTGCTTTATATATATAGCCTTTACGGAAAGAAAGCCAAAAAAAACTGATCATTTGCCACGCTGCGTTTTGTTTACTTTAGAGATCAGTTTTATGGTCAAACAGTATTAACAAAGTTAATCTAGTAGTAGTAAAATGACTTATAGTATAATCAAGAAGATCAACATATGCAAAAAACACATATACATGTCATGTTATGTATAGTTGACTTATATACATATAATTATGATGAAAATTAATATCTGATGATTTAGGGGTATCTTGGCACTAGTGATGGCATGCTAAACTCATGCTTTCTCTAAATTAATATCTGATGATTTGTAAATTACTATTCGTATGAAAAAAGTTTTTCTCCCAAACCAAAAAAAAATTACAGTGTAACCCAAAATAAAAATTATTCTTTTTAATAATTGGGTATGAGAAACCTAACACAAAAACTGTACCACTACATGAAAAAATAAAGAAGTCAAATGAACTGTTGTAGTCAAATAATGTATAAACAGGGGTAAAACATTATTTTCTATAAAAAAGTTGCAAATTTTTTTTTTACTTTCTTATTTTTTTCTTTACTTTCAAAAAAAGCAAATGGATTTTTATTGAAAAATTAACCAGTACCACGGAGAATATATATATATATATATATATATATATATACAGCAAAAGTAAATTATTAAAAAAGATGAAGAATATAGTAGAACCTAAAAATATATTCAAGCATATGTTTCATTCTTTTACTCCCCATACCATCCACAAAGACATAAGCACATGCTTATTCTCTCTTCCTCAAACATCAATCAACTTATTCACCCCCACACTATTAAAAAAATAGTTTTCTCAATCATTTTTTTATTTTATTTTAATATAATCTTCCCATTTTTGTGGAGTTACCTTTTTCCCTTGGATAAAACTTTTTTATTTTAATTTGGGTAAAAGAGTTTAACAGTCACACACAAACACACCAAATGGGGGAATAAGAGAGAGAGAGAGAGAGAGATCACAGGTCTATAAATACCTACTAGCCCAAGACTAATCCATCACAATTCACAACAACAACAAAAAAAGCATCATCTCTGCATTAACTGATTTTCACATTCTTCGATAAGGATTTCTTAAACTTCTCCCTCTGCTTTTGTGAGAAAAATCCCAAATTCATGAAATTCATTAGTTTTTTTTTTTTCGTTTTCGATTTCACCCAAATTAAAACTACCATTTTTTTGTTTTGTTACTATTTAGGAAGGAGACGAAATGGACACAGACTCGTACGAAGCCGCCATTAAAGGACTCAAGGATCTTCTCAGGTACGCCCACTCTCTCTCTTTCTCTGACTCAAAAAAGGACAATTATTTCATCAACGTGTCGGTCATTCCCACTGTTCATCTTCAACCGCTTTTTTTTTTTTTCCTTCCAACAATCTCGCGAATTCATCATCATCGTCGTGCTTAAACGGCAAAAATCAACGCCATCGTTATAGCATAAACTTTTGCGTTGAATCAGAAAAATAAAAAAGTTGCGTTTGTTTTTGATTTCCGCGTTTTTTGTTTTGATCAAAGAAAAGTTATGTAGCGATTTCATACACGTGGATTGATCTTAGCCGTTGATCATTCGATCCTACTTCTTTGCCTTGGGGATAAAGTTTAGTCACAATTTAATTATCTGTTTTTTGGTATAGTAAAAAAGCGGATCTTGGAAACGTAGCGGCGGCGAAGATCATAGCGTTGACGGAAGAGCTGAAGGAGATCGATTCAGACAACTCAGACGCGATTGCACGAATCAAGTCTGGTTTTACCCATTTCAAAACCGAGATATACTTGTGAGTATATATATCCTTTTTCTTCCTTAATTTTGTTATAAAAAAAAATTAGTTGTGACTTTGTGTGAGTATATACATACATACTTTATAATTAGTTATTTAAGGAAAAGGAATAACAATTCAATTCGTTTTGTTCTTCTGTAAAGAATTTTTCATGACGGTGAAATGGAATCAATTGGTCCGTTTCGGCTTTGAATAAAGTAAACACATTAAATGATAGGAATAGGAATAGGATAGTGCTCTATCTACTTTGTTTTTTTTGTTTGGGGGGGGGGGGGGGGGGGGGGTATCCTTCTATGTGTATTACAGTTTTTTTTTTCATCGGATAGTGCTAATAAAAAAAGTTATTAAAAAGATGCTTAAAAAGCTTATTAATTTAGTCGGATCGTGCTTAGTATTCATAAAGATGGCTATAATGGGATTCAATTAGTATATGCAGTAACAGATACATATATACTGTACTATGAATTTTATAAGGTTGATTTCATTAAAAAAATTTTGATGAATGTTTTTTACAGGAAGAATGATGCTCTGTTTAATGATCTTGCCAAGGGTCAGAGCCCAAAGGTTTTTTTTTTTACTTTTCTCTCAATTCTCTCTCTTCAAAATTACTTTTTCTTTCTTCTTTGACTAAATAATACCTAAGAAAGACTAAGAGAGATTGGTTTAATAATACGAACAAAAGAGTATATGAATGCTTTAATCCAACGTCTGATCTTGACTTTTATCAATACTAAGCTAACGCAATTATTAAGATGGTCCTGTCTACCTTTCTTCTTTTAATAGATTAAAAGTTTGAATTTTTTTGTTTAATAAACTAAACAATTATAGAAATGTTGAAAATGATTTTCTAATGACCTTTTGTTGTTGTTGTTGCAGTTTCTGGTATTTGCTTGTTCGGATTCTCGAGTTTGCCCATCTCACATCTTGAATTTCAAACCTGGTGAGGCCTTTGTTGTCAGAAACATTGCCAATATGGTTCCACCTTTTGACCAGGTTCCAATACCCTAAGCCCATTTCACAATTCTTCTTCTTTATCATTTTACATCACACAAGAATTGTCTTCCCTCTACTATTATAAGTAACAACAACAACACATTGGCTTTGTGAATAATATTTTCAGAAAAGACACTCTGGAGTTGGTGCCGCCGTCGAATACGCAGTTGTACATCTCAAGGTACGTTTGAAAAATAGTCCTATTTTTTTTAAGGATAGACACTTTGATTAAGATTTAATAAGCTATAAACTTTGTTTCTTTCTAGTCAGTAATCACCCAAAGTTTGGCTCCTTTTTGATTGTGCTCATTATTTTATAAGTCGTTGTTGGTTATGTCATTTTGCTTGCACATGGTTTATTTAGTTAGTACTACTAAAAGTTGATGGTCTATCTAGTCACTGTGTTATTTGGACCCATCTCTCTCATCCACCAAACCCTCTTCTCCTTTTTTTTTTTTTTTTTTTTTTGCCACTAGGATTATCCTTTTTAAAGTAAAGTTGAATCATTTTTGGATAATGTTTGAGAATTGAAATGGGTCTTAATGCATCAAGTTGCAGCTACTTTTTTTATTCATAGTCAACAGTTGTATATATCAATATTGTTAATTTATTTGTAGGTGGAGAACATTCTGGTGATAGGCCATAGCTGCTGTGGTGGCATTAAGGGACTCATGTCCATTGAAGATGATGCTGCCCCTACTCAAAGGTAATTTACAAAACTGATTCATCTTGACTTTTTTGTCTTGAGTTATATGAATCAAGATCACTAACGCGATGCAAAAATCCTCTAAAAAATGACAGTGACTTCATAGAAAACTGGGTGAAGATAGGCGCAGCAGCGAGGAACAAGATCAAGGAAGAACATAAAGACTTGAGCTATGATGATCAATGCAACAAGTGTGAGAAGGTAATCATAATAATAATAACTCTTTGGTCTTTGCTCTCTGTGTTATTTTTATGTTAGAGAGACTAATGTGCCTTATTAAACGAATGTGTGTGTTACCTTGTGCAGGAAGCTGTGAATGTGTCGCTTGGAAACTTGCTTTCGTACCCATTCGTGAGAGCTGCAGTGGTAAAGAACACACTCGCAATCAGAGGAGGTCACTACAATTTCGTGAAAGGAACATTTGATCTCTGGGAGCTCGATTTCAAGACAACCCCTGCTTTTGCCTTCTCTTAAAATCAAGAAAATATATATATATATATATATATATATATATATATAAACTCTTTTGAGATAAAAAGACACTTTGACTCATCTTTCTTCTTCTCTCCATGTTGATGATTCCTCTCCAACTCCTTTTGTTTCTTTTCCTTTTTGTTAATTCAACTTTTGCTGCTTCTATTTCAAAAGCTCAAACAATAAAAGCTGTAACCAAATGTTTGAAACTTTCTATATTTCGTGTAATTGATGTTCGAACAAAGATTTGAACTTTTTCGTTCTTTTTATTTACAGATCATATATCTCTTATGTGTATGCAGAAGCCCATTTTCGAAGTTAAATGCTAAAAGACCAACCTAAAGTGGCCCAATTGTGATTGCTGACTTATTAGTGATTTCTCTGCTTTTGCGATCCAAGTAGAAGGAAGATACAGTAATAAGCGGTAGGCAAATCTTGAAGATATTGGCATGGACATGGCGTACTGAGAGACCCGCCTTAATCACGATGATCTCGACAGTGTTTCAAAGCTAGACATATGTTGATATAATGAAGAAAGTGGAAGAGTTTCTTGAGAAAGGAACTGTATTCGAAGATGGTCATCCTGATTACAAGAAGCTACTCGTGGATTCTAATCAGCTCTTAGTTGATATCGAGAATAAAATAGTCGTTGCTAACAACTTTATCCGTGACATGTACAGACCTAAGTTTATAAAACTTGAGTTGCCTCTTCTTCCTCCTCTGCATCTGGATCAAAGTCCCTGAACATGATGTAACGCCAAAAGCTGCTTCAAGGAGGACAAATGGTTCTTCTTTTAAGTTCTAATTCTAAAACCAATGTAGATGCCAAGAGGTAGTATACATTCTTTCCAAACAGAAATGGTGTAACTCTGTTTATCTTTCTCGTTACTTAAAGACCTATTGGTTCTGTCATTCTGTGATAGCGTAAAGAAAGTAAGACCAAAGAATACCGTTGTGTTTCAACCTCAAACATAACTCCCATTGCTACAAACAGGTTCAAATAATAAGACCTCTCTAGTACCAAAAGACTAGTACCAATTCTGCTAAGCTGGAGATGAGTACTGGTTCTACTAGTTTCCATTTGAAATGTTAGCGAACGAGCTCTTCTTTCTCTTAAAAACGATGACATTTTTCACCTGTCTATTGTAGAACTTGAGGACAAAATACTTGGAGAAAACAGAAACAAACCAGGTTCTGGCTAAAACACAAGTATCATACGCACCTTCTTGTCTAAAATGGTCGGTACTACCAGAAAACAGAGTGCCGCTAAAGATTTGGATTGTCAATTGCTACGTTGCTTTCTGTTGCAATCAATCTTTATCCTCTACTTTTGTTCTTTTACTGTTTGGCTGAGCTTTGTAACACTGTGAAGTTAAGTTACTATAAGTCTATAAGACTATAACCAATAATAACACTCTGAATAGTGAATAGTATACTTACTAATAACCACGGTGAGGGGTTGGATCGATGCCCTGCAGGGCCAGCTTGGGGTCCGTTGGGGAGGCTAGCGGTGGACTAGTGGGGTCCGCGGGACGGATTGTCATATTATTAAATTTTAAATCATAACATTTTTCAACGAGTGGATTAAAAATAAAGAAATTTTATGGAATTGGAAAGTAAATTTATAATGGGTGTACGTGAAAACTTCTTTTAAACAATTGCGTACAAAGAATTAAAGTGTAAATTGAAAACCTTTAATAGGGTTAAAACGTGTTTTCTATATTAATTTTTAACTGATTTTGTGGATTGATGAGTAGATATGTACGATGAAAGAAAACCTTTAAAGTCAGGCATAACACCAAAACATCTCTGACTCTTGTTAATTTAGTCATAAAAATGAGTAAGTTTTGAGTTGTGTCACCTTTACTTTCCACAGTTGTGTACAAAACAAATTAAAGTGAAAACCTCTTTTTTTTAAAAAAAAAGATAACTTGAATATTAATGTTTTGACGTGTGACTCAATTGTATTCAAAGAACTAAACTACTAAAACCGTGTAGGATGAAACAAACTCTGTAAAAATCATGGTTGGTATCCAATAATTTCAATTACAATTGGCTAATAATTTTAGTAAGTCTTTAACGTGTCGAATTAATGATACTTCTCTTTTTTTTTTTTTTTTTTCGATGTAAAGCAATGAAATCAAACTTAATCAACAAGTTAAACTAAAGTCACCCTCTCACAACGTTGGTAACAAAGCCTTGATCAGAATCATTCCTCTATAAATACATCACATACATCTGTGTTTTTCGTCACCAACCACATTTAGTTATCAATAGAGAGAAGAAGAGACAAAAATGGAGAATGTTCAAAACAAAAGAAGAGAAATGGCTGTGATTGAGACAAGTTTCGAATCACTTCCTTTAGAGATACAAACGGAGATACTGTCACGTTTGCCTCTGAAAACCTTGATGAAATGCATATGCACCTCAAAGAATTGGGCGTCTCTTATCCGCACAAAAGAATTCATAAAGCTTTACTTGAGCCGATCGACGACAAAGCCTCGATTGTTCTTTGCGGTCTATCAATATTATAGAACCATGACGTCCAGGACATCCAGAAACATAAGTGAGTTGTTGTTTCAGTCTGCTTATCAAGAAGAGGAACCATTGTTGTCTTCTGGTGAGCAACAAGTGCTTCTTTCTCCAGACCCAGGATATGTGGCTTCTTCACCCGTCCGAGGTTTAATCTGTCTTCGTTTAAACACAGAGTTTAGGATTTTCAATCCGGGTACGAACAAGGATAAGCGTTTAGCTGAGATCCCAGTGCCTAACAAAAGCGCACCCCTAATGTTTTTCTTCGGATACGATGAACTCACGGATGTGTACAAGGTGTTATGCATAGCAAAAGTAACCAAGGAAGAACAACATTTTTTCACGATAGGAACGAACGAAGCAGCTTGGAGACGGATCACATGTGAGCATCAGCATTCTCCAACTCCTAGTGCGCAAGGACTATGCAAAGAAGGAATTTTGTACTATCGAGCTAGGTCCAGTACTGGCAGAGGTCTGGTAATGATGTTCAACGTGAGGTCTGAAAAGTTTAGTGTCACTGAGTCACCTGAGAACATGAACATTGAGAATTTTTGGGATGTGCCGGGTTGCATGGATAATCTTGGTTGGGAACTGGTGAATTACAATGGTGATGTTGCCTTAGTGGATGACTCTCAATTTTCACGTGACGTTTTGTACAAGGGGAATTGGAATAAAGTCTTTCACATATGGGTTAGAAATGAAGTCGCAGGAACCTGGTCAAGGACGGACATTGAGATCCCTCTTTTTTTAAAAATAGTTGATGAGCCTACGCTGTATTTTTTCAGAGGTACCACCAGAACAGGAAAACTTGTTTTCTCAATGAAGCGCCATTTGCTAATGAGTGATGGCAAAATATCAATCTGTGTTTACTATTACAATCCAGAGACAGAAGATCTCAGACAATTTAAGATGCAAGCAAGAAGGGGAAGGGGGAAGTGTTATTTTATTCGATGCTACTTGGATCATGTTGATACTCCTATGCTTATCTAAAGGAACAAGAGAGTTGGTGGTCGGGTAGTCCGTTGAGTATCCGAAACTGGTTTGTTTGGTGCTAAATAATAAAGTTAGTCTCTCGACATTAATAATACTATAAATCTATAATTTCACGTCTATTGTCTCGTTAATCTTTAATTTATGTTAAATAATAATGTTTGTTCAGTTCCTGATGTAACGTTACGTTAGTGACGTTTCTATACTCTGTTTCTGGCCGTTGTGAGCCTTTTGATGAAATAAAAGTTTGTTATATAACAATTAACACATTTGGTTTTGACCAAAACACGCAGAGAAAACTTTGTCCATAAGGTTCATACTACGAAGGCTTTGATTCGGCCCATATGATTTTTGGGTAGAACTATCCTTAATTCAAGCTTTTGAATCATATATTTTGTTTTCATTATTATTATTTTCTCACCTATTCACTCAGGTTTTTTTTTTCTTTTTTCTATTTTTATTTGTTAAGTATAAATTATCTGTGATAAGATTTATAATGTTTGATGTTTAAAAAAAAAAAAAAAGAGTTATAATGGTTTCATGTACTGAATATATATGTATAAAGGAAGATATAGTGATAAGCGGTAGGCAAATCTTGAAGATATTGGCATGGACATGGCGTACTTAGAGACCCGCCTTAATCACGATGATCTCGACAGTGTTTCTAAGTTAGACATATGCTGATATAATGAAGAAAGTGGAAGAGTTTCTTGAGAAAGGAACTGTATTAGAAGATGATCATCCTGATTACATGAAGCTACTCGTGGATTCTAATCACCTCTTACTTGATTTGAGGATGAGATAGTCGTCGTCTATAACTTTATCCGTGACAAGTACAGACCTAATTAAGTTTTGAGAGCTTGAGTCGCTTGTTCGTTACCCAATCGATTATGCTCGTCTTGTGAAAAAAATTGGCAATGAGATGGGATATAACACTTGTTGATCTACAAGGCCTTCTTCCATTTGTTATTATCATTGTTGTTTCAGTTACTTCTTTGACCACTAAAGGGAACACATTGCCAGAGGATGTGTTCCCTTACATTGAAGTATTATATTTTGCAGCAAAATAAAAGTTTATATCAACATCTCACTCAAAACACTAAATCATCAAGTTTCTTTTTATAAAATTTAGTATTATAATGCCTATTTTATTTGAGAACACCAATTTTATCGTACTAAATGGAAAACTATTATAATCCGCAAGTGAGGTTAATCTATCAACCCACAAAAAAGGAAGCTAAGATACATCACAACACATATAAGAACGTGGCTAAGTACGATCAGTCATCATCCTCTGCTTTTGTTTATTGTTCTGTTACTGTTAGGCTGAAATTTTGAGATACTTATCACAAACTTGCTTTCTTCTCTTAACATTTTCAGACCGAGCCATCCAAAGTCGCACTATCCAGACCATGACTGACGACAGTAAACAGAAAATGGTCGGTAACAGAAAACAGAGTGTGGCTAAAGAATCGGATTTGCAATTGCTACGTTGCTTTCTGTTGCGATCAATCTTTCTCTTACTGTTTGGCTGAGCTTTGCATGTAACTCTGTGAAGTTAAGTTACTATAAGTCTAACCAATAATAACACTCTGAATAGTGAATAGTATACTTAACTAGAGAATCTTCCCAAACCTCTCTTTTTATTCGATTCTCCGGGACAAGAAAAAAATAAACATATAACAACTCTGAGCATGACGGAGAAAACTCACCGTGTAAAGGCTCTCGTGGTCACTATATTCACGGCGATGGCGTTTCTGACGTTTCCTATGATCGTAAACGCCTCAGATCATTCTTCAACCAATAGAAAACTCGAAGAGGATCCTATTAAATGCACACCTTGTCTCCAAAACATTCCTCCTCCCTCACCTCCACCACCATCGCCTCCACCGCCGTCCCTGGCCTGTCCTCCTCCGCCACGTCCACCTTCGCCGCCGAAGAAGTCTTACTGCCCGCCACCTCCGTCTACTTACATATACATGACGGGTCCACCCGGTGAGTTGTATCCCGTTGATCAGCAATTTGGAGCGGCTGCTGGTAAAAGCTTCACGGTGGTGAAGATCTCGGGACTGATCGCATTTGGAGTTATGAGTTTCTTGATGAGGATGAACTAATAATGATGTTTCGTTGTTCAGATAAACTCTTAATTAATTATTATCCAAGAAATATTATCGATTGTGCATTAATTTATCATTTATGTTAGGATCAATTATGTTTCACCATATTTCGTTGTACCAAAATTTATAATGAAACTTGATTATATAATATGACTAATTTAAATTTATTTTTAATGTTCTAAGAAGTATCAATTTTGGGCGATGATTTTTGAAAGGAAAATAAACAATTCTTTAAATAAAAGTTACTGCTTCATGAATTAAAAAGAGACATTTATATAAAATTCTTGCTAAGAGGAAAGTAAAAGTTAATTAAGTCAGGAACTTCAGATGAAGAAGTTGTAAAAAATATATTTAAATTTGATAAAGAGTTCCAAGAAAAAGTCAAAACTCCGCACTACTGTGGTTTAGTGGTAAGGGAGAATTGAAGAAAGGTTGGAAATAACTAATACAAGTTAGATCCATCTTGGAAACAAAAATCACAGTTGTGTAGTAAATCTGTCAATTGTGCTTTTCCTGGTAGTTAGAAATGCAGGTGGTTTGATTACTTTCTGTAGTTGGAAATCATTTCAAATTCAGGATAGACATTGTGGTGGTCTTTCAGGATCCACTTTGAAACATTTTGGGGGAAGAGTATGTATCTTAAGTAATTAAACTACACCCTCATGTATAATGGATTTTATTAATCATGTTTATTTTTTTGAATAACAAAATTATTAAAAGCTTAGACTGATTCTCTTTTAGGACATGTTGTTTTGTGATGTAACCATTTTGCAATACACTTAAGGCAAATTTTGTGATTACAAAATAGATGATTTATGTAATGTATTTGTAAACATTGAAATGATATTTAATATTAAAATGGTCAATCAATATTTAAACAATTTCCAGAATACTAACATGCTTGATGTAAGCTGTATGGGCAAATGATCATCGTCTTTGTATTTTCTGTTTGGTCAAGACGTAATTTATCAACTAAAAATTATAGACTCATATAGTCATATTAATACATGTCACTTTCAAACTACGACAATAACTTGTTTGGACGTTGTTTCCGCTGTGGCTTTACAGAAATAGCCGAGATCTACCATCATTGTTGAGTTTTGAATTTATCCCATGAATAATCTTTTATTAAATATGGTGAAGTTTAGAGATATAAAATAAATATTATATTCCTTAATATTGCACATTTTCCATCCTCAGATTCAGATAATGTGTAATTTATTTCTCTTTTAACTGTTGGTAACCCCTAACATCAAAAGCACCTTTTTGTCCTGTCAACACAAGATGGAAAATGATACGAATCCTTCAAACTTCAAAGTCTATTCAATGGCTTTAAACCAAAAATAAAATAAAATAAAGATCACCTTTTGGTGATTTTATTCACTTCGACATTGATTAAGGCAAATCTTCATCATCTTTATTTTGTTGTTACGTGAAGACATAAGCGAAAGTTGAAATTGAAGTCCCATATCACAAGTTAACTGAAATCAATTACAAATCACCTCGTCTAACGTTGTTTCTTTTAATGTCTTCCTTCGATATATATATAATAGAGATCAGATCATCTATTTTGAGCTTAAGGTCTCCCTATCCGTAGTAATCTTAACAAATCTCCAAGTTAGAATAATATATAAATAAAAGAATGTATAATTAAATTTTAAACTCAAAAAATCATTTTCTAACACAATTATACCATTGTGTGATATATATATCTTAGGCTAAGCTGCATTGTTTTAACTTTATGAATATGTCGTAGTTTCATGCACGTAGGCTCATGGTGTCTCCATAACTTAATAGAAAACCTTACTCAATATGGCAATAGAAAAAAGCTTAAAGGAGAAAATAAGAGTAACTAAATTTTTTATTTGATTGTTTGGTCATTCCGTAAAAGTTTTCTCCTCCACCTAACCACCAGTCCAGACTACTACCTTACATGCTTGCATAAACTTTAGTTCCTTATCTGAGATATTAAATCCTCCATTTTCCTTTAAAAATGAATTGTGCAATGAGCAAATCATTTACATGATCTAAAGGAAAAATGCTTCAGAGACATTAGAACTTTCCTCGAATCATAACAATAATTTAAGTATGAAGTAGAATACATCACATGAAATATACATATTAAGAAACCAGCCAGTCAACCATTATAGCAGCAGAATTTGGCCGTTTAAAATTAGGACAATATAGAATTTTAGTCAAAGAGAAATAAGAGATTGGAATGTATAAATTTATGACTAAACATTGAATTTGATTTTTTGATATAAATGTAAGCTAATTTATTGAGATTTTAAAGGTGATAATGGGATTTAAAAATTATATGTGCAATGAGCAAATCATTTACGTGATCTAAAGGAAAAATGTTTCAAAGTCATTAGAAATTTCCTCGAATCATAACAATAATTTGAGTATATAACAGAATACAATCACATGAAATATACATATTAAGGAACCAGCCAGTCAGACATTATAGTAGCAGAATTTGGCCGTTTAAAATTAATGGGACAATATAGAATTTTAGATAAAGAGAAATAAGAGATTGGAATATAAATTTATGACTAAACATTGAAATTGATTTTTAATATAAATGTAAGCTAATATATTGGGATTTAAAAGGTGATAATGGGATTTAAAAATGAACTATGCAATGAGCAAGTCATTTACGTGATCTAAAGGAAAAATGCTTCAGAGACATTAGAACTTTCCTCGAATCATAACAATAATTTAAGTACGAAATAGAATACAATCACATGAAATATACATTTTAAGGGACCAGCCATCAGCCATTATAGTAGCAGAATTTGGCCGTTTAAAATTAATAGGACAATATAGAACTTTAGATGAAGAGAAATAAGAGATTGAAATATAAATTTATGACTAAACATTGAAACTGATTTTTTGATATAAATGTAAGCTAATTCATTGGGATTTAAAGGTGATAATGGGACGTTACTAAAACAATATTTAGTTTTCCACGGTTTATTGAATTGAAGATGAAGAACATCAAATCTTAAACAGAATTAACCATGCTCTAATTTTGAAATTGTCAACCCATGCTCTAATTTTGAAATTGTCAAGAATACATATGGCCATTGTTAGCATTATATTCATTCATAGGCTCATATACATTGGTCTTCAGTTTTAGAACACTAAAACGTTGAACCAATTAATATTTAATAGAAAGTAGAACGTTAAAAACAAAACACTTATGCCTAACTTTTTGTAGGTTTACATGGGTTGCAATGACAACAACTGTTTCATCTTTTAGGGTTAAAAGTTTGGCATGGACATCGACCGCAAGTTCTCTCGAAAGAGATATGTCTAAGTTGTCACCACTACAACAAACACCATAAATGTTACACAGTTACAGAGTTACAAAGTGTAGAACGAATCTGAAAAAAAAAAACCCCAATACCTTTCTAAAATGCAAGTCAGTATTAAACTGAAAGTTGTTTTTGAAGGGTGGTTCTGATCTTTGTTTTCAAATGTTCGAGACGAGGATATTTGGCCAACAACATCTGGTGAGTGGGTAAATGTAGATATAAATCATATACTGAAGAACAGAGTGGAAGCTAAGAGACCAGAAATACGAACAGTGCAAAAAGGTTGTTACCTGGAAGCTCCTCACCCTTGTTTACCATATCAAGCAAGTCTGAAAAAGTAGAGAACCTAAAATAATCAAAACCAATCGAGCATTGTCATTTTTTAACAGTCTCCAAAGACGTTTTCTTCGTATAAACAATTCTCTACTTGTGCTTGGTGCGACGATAATGGTTGGAGGATGCAACAACATCAAAATCATTGATGCTGTATAACTGGCCTTTAACCAATTGATCTTGAAACTTAGACACACGATTAGGAACAACTGAAGCTTGTATAGCACAATCCTGAAACAAAAGCTAAATGAATGTGTTAAAATGGAGGTAAATCAGGGGTCAAGAGGAACAATAATAGAGATAATATATATTTTCATCAGTAAGGAGACATTTTCTTCAGGAACAATAAGTAACATATTATTTCTTCAAAAGTCTCGAACTTCCCAAATATGGATGACCCAAACAACAATCCTATTGATACCAGTGTTGTGTATTTCGTTGGAGGTTGAATCAAGGGTAGAGTAGAGTGCTATTGTTTTAGTTTTACCCATGGTGTGTGAGAGAGAAGATGAGTGTCGTCAAAGGTTGTTATTTAAAAAAAAAACTTAATGCAATGGTTGAGGGAGAGTAATCAGGGATTGGAATGAAATGTTAATGACCATGAAATCATAGGTGTTTGGTATTATTTTCATTATGTTATAATTGGGTGGTAAACGTAAAGATGAAAATGAAGGATATACTTCAGTGGAATTCTTTAATTACCTTAAAGATAATAATAAGTAATACAAATAATGTCATAATAATGGTTTATATGATTCTAATTGGTAGTGAAGATCTAAACTCCTTTCTTAATATTTCTAAATTTGATACCAAGCAATTTAAAAACGATTTTGGACAGGATTAATGTTACATACAATTCGGAACTTCAAATAGGTTTTCGTAATCTTGACACAGACATTAAACCGGAAATGATTTAGAATTTGGTGGTGGAGTAGGAAAATTAAACCAAAGAAACCCAAGGATTAGGAGATTTTTGTAAAGGTACATCGGAGGTGGTAGCTGCCGGGAACGATGGTTGTGAGAAGGTGAGTATAGATGAATTTGACATCGTTTGGTTCATATCCTCCTGATGGGTGTAAGAGCTATCAATTATATTTGCTGGACTTGTAACTGGTTTTATTTTGTTAGGTCCAATTTGAAAATGTAAAAACAATGACCTTTAAGAATAAGAGAGGACATGTGTCAATTATATAATAAGCTAGATGTCATGTTCTAAGCAGAAGTTGAGAAAATCCTTCTCTTATTATATAAGATAGTTCATCATAATAACACTACATCATGTTTGCCAAAAAAAAAAAATAACACTACATCAAATTATTAAATTTTAAATCATAACATTCCTCAACAAAATAAAGAAATTTTATGGACTAAAGAAATTTTATGGAATTGGCAAGTTTTTTATGCGTATGCGTGAAACCTCCCTTTTTGCAATTGTGTACAAAGAATTAAAGTAAAAATTGAAAACCTTTAAAAAGTTAAAACGTGTTTTCAATATTTTTAACTGATTTTGTGGATTAATGAGTAGATATTTACGATGAAAGAAAACCTTTCAAGTCATGCTTAACACCAAAACATCTTGTTAAATTAGTCAACAAATGAGTAAGTTTTGAGTTGTGCCATCTTTATTTTTCACAGTTGTGTACAAAACAAATTAAAGTGAAAACCTCTTTTTTAAAAAAAGATAACTTAATTGAATATTAATGTTTTGACGTGTGATTCAATTGCATTCAAAGAATTAAAGTACTAGAACCGTGTAGGATGAAACAAACTCTGTAAAAATCATGGTTGGTATCCAATAATTTCAATTATAATTGGCTAATAATTTTAGTAAGTCTTAAACGTGTGCAACTACTGATACTTCTCTTTTTTTTTTTTTTTTAGATGTAAAGCAATGAAATCAAACTTAATCAACAAGTTAAACTAAAGTCACCCTCTCACAAGTCACAACATTGGTAACAAAGCCTTGATCAGAATCATTCCTCTATAAATACATCACATAGATCTGTGTTTTTCGTCACCAAACACATTTTAATTATCATTAGAAAGAAGAAGAGAGAAAAATGGAGAATGTTCAAAACAAAAGAAGAGAATTGGCTGTGATTAAGACAAGTTTCGAAACACTTCCTTTAGAGATACAAACGGAGATACTGTCACGTTTGCCTCTGAAAACCTTGATGAAATGCATCTGCACCTCAAAGAAATGGGCGTCGCTTATCCGCACAAAAGAATTCATAAAGCTTTACTTGAGCCGATCGACGACAAAGCCTCGATTGTTCTTCGTGGTCTATCAATATCAAAGAACCACGGCGGACAAAGTGTGGACATCCAGACCCATAAGTGAGTTGTTTTTTCAGTCTGCTTATCAAGAAGAGGAACCATTGTTGTCTTCTGGTGAGCAACAAGTGCTTCTTTCTCCAGACCCAGGATACGTGGCTTCTTCACCCGTCCGAGGTTTGATATGTCTTCGTTTAAACACAGAGTTTATGATTTTCAATCCTGGTACGAACAAACGTAAGCGTTTAGCTGAGATCCCACTGCCTAACAAAATCGCACCCCTAAAGTTTTTCTTCGGATACGATGAACTCACGGATGTGTACAAGGTGTTATGCGTAGCAGAAGTAACCAAGGAAGAACAACATGTTTTCACGATAGGAACGAACGAAGCAGCTTGGAGACGGATCACATGTGAGCATCAGCATTCTCCAACTCCTAGTGCGCAAGGACTATGCAAAGAAGGAGTTTTGTACTATCGAGCTAGGTCCCGTGCTGGCAGAGGTCTGGTAATGATGTTCAACGTGAGGTCTGAAAAGTTTAGTGTCATTGGGTTACATGTGGACATGAACATTGCGTATGGTTGGGATGTGTCGGATTGCATGGATGATCGTGGTTGGGAACTGGTGAATTACAATGGTGCGGTTGCCTTAGTGGATGACTATCACTCGTACAACTGGAATTGGAATAAAGTCTTTTACATATGGGTTAGAAATGAAGTCGCAGGAACTTGGTCAATGGACCGCATTGAGATCCCTCTTTTTAGCAAAATAGTTGATAAGCCTAAGCTGTATTTTTTCAGAGGTACCACCAGAACAGGAAAACTTGTTTTCTCAATGAAGCGCTATTCTTACAAGAATGATGGTGAAATATCAATCCGTGTTTACTATTACGATCCAGAGACAGACGATCTCAGACAATTTAAGATGCAAGCAGAGGGGTGGAGTAATTGTCTTCGATGCTACTTGGATCATGTTGATACTCCTATGCTTATCTAAAGGAACAAGAGAGTCGGTGGTCGGGTCGTCCGTTGACTATCCGAAACTGGTTTGTTTGGTGCTAAATAATAATTTTAGTCTCTCGACTAATAATACTATAATCTTATTGGGATTGTTCGTTTTCATGTCTATTGTCGTTTGATCTTTTATTTAGGGAAAATTCCCAAAAAAAACACCAACTAATTTTTATTTGGAAGAAATAAAATATACGATTATAGACAATAAAGTATCACCAACTAAAGTATACGATTATATACAACACCAACTAAAGTATGAAATGTTGGCAGATTCAAATATACGATTTCAAACAAAATATATTATTCCAATTTTACCCTTTAAATTTTTTTAATTATATTTGTTTAAAATTCAAAAGAAATAATAAATTGATAGAACAAACATTTTTTCTTCCTAAAAGAAAGATGAACAAGGAAGAAGAAAAAAAAAAGTTTTTTTAAAAAAAGATAAACAAGGAGGAAGAAAAAAAAGTTTTTCTAAAAAAATGAAGAAGGAGGAAGAAAAAAAATAGTTTATAAAAGAAGATGAACAAGGAGGAAGAAATAAAGTTTTTTTAAAAAGGTAAACAAAGAGGAATTTTTTTTTTTATAAAAAAAATTATGAACAAGGAGGAAAAACAAGTTTTAAAAAAATATATAAACAAGGAGGAAAAGAAATTATTTTAAAAAAAAAGATAAAGAAAGAGGAAGAAAATAAGTTTTTTTAAAAAAGATAAACAAATATATATAAATAAGTTCTAAGTTTAAAGTTTTTAAAAACCAATTTTTTCTATATATTTATTATTTCTTTTGAATTTTAAACAAATATGATTAAAAAATTCAAAGGGTAAAATTGGAATAATTTTTTTGCTTTGAAATCGTATGTATGAATCTGCCAACAATTTATACTTAGTGTATTATTTGACAAAAAAAAATGAATTGATGTATATTTCTGGAAACGTTAAAAGTTCGTGTAGTTTTCTTCTAAATAAAAATTAGTTGGTGTTTTTTTCAGGAATTTTCCCCTTTTATTTATGCTAAATAATAAATTAATAATGTTTGTTTCATTCATATTTAAACAGTAAACGTTACGTTAGTGACGTTTCTATACTCTGTTACTCTGGCCGTTGTGAGCCTTTAATGAAATAAGAACTTGTTATATAACACATTTGGTTTGGGTATAGCCCCCTATTATTAATTTGTAAGCTACGTAGACGAATGAATTCACCAAAACACGCATAGAATATTGTGTCCAAGGTTCATACTACGAAGGCCATAGCTGCTGTGGTGGCATTAAGGGACTCATGTCCATTGAAGATGATGCTGCCCCTACTAAAAGGAAATTTAAAAAACTGATTAATCTTGACTTGTCCTGAGTTATGAATCAAGATCACTAACGCAATGCCAAAAATCCTCTAAAAATGACAATGACTTCATAGATAATTGGGTGAAGATAGGCGCAGCAGCGAGGAAAGATCAAGGAAGAACATAAAGACTTGAGCTATGATGATCAATGCAACAAGTGTGAGAAGGTAATAATAATGATAACAACTCTTTGCTCTCTGTTATTGTAATGTTCTTGGTAAGAGAGACAATTGTGCCTTATTAAACGAATGTGTGTGTTATCTTGTGCAGGAAGGAAGCTGTGAATGTGTCGCTTGGAAACTTGCTTTCGTACCCATTCGTGAGAGCGGCAGTGGTGAAGAACACACTTGCAAGTTTAGGGATTTCACTCTTGTTTACCCTGAAGAAGAATCACTAATAAGCTTTTGGGTTCCAAGTAGAAGGAAGATATAGTAAGCGTAGGCAAAATCTTGAAAATATTGGCATGGACATGGGCGTTCTTAGTGACCCGCCTTAATCACGATGACCCGCCTTCTTCCATCTGTTATTATCATGGTTGTTTCAGTTACTGCTTTGACCACTAAACGGAAAGCATTTCAAGAGGATGCCCTGCGAAAGACGATAGACGCTTGTGATCGATCGAGCTGTAGATCTTGATTCTGCATTGGAGAAGGTCCTTAGCTTTGTTGAAAGTAAGATGGGATCTATATAGCACCAAATTTTACTATAGAAGCAATGTTGAGAATACTCAGCTTACTTGTTTTTTTCTTTTTTTTTTTCTTTTTGTGTGTGGCAAATAAAGAGTTTATTATATCAACATCTCACTCAAAATACCGAATCATCAAGTTCTTTATGAGTATCGGAATGTCTATTTCACTTAGCAACATCAATTTTATATCACTAATAAAATTTTGAAATCAGTTTCGATTCTTTTTTTTTAAATGAAAAAAAAAGAACACTAGGGTCATATTTTGAAATACGTTTCATGGGAGGAAAGATCATAGCAAGTATCTTGAAGAAGTTGACAAATGCTCTAAACCTGGCTCTGTATTCCTCAAACAGGTTGCTGATAATGCTTGTCTATGTAAATGTTTGTCACACCAAAATAGAACCTATAAGTGTCATACTAAATTCACCTTGCATTGTGAAACATACATCTTAAAAACGTGATATGCTTCTTGGTCTATTGATACTGATAGCCATCTCGTAAACACCCTCCTCTGCATCTGGATCGAAGTCCCTGGACATGATGTAACGTCAAAAGCTGCTTCAAGGAGGACAAAGGGTTCTTCTTTAAAACCAAATGTAGGTGCCAAGGGATAGTATACATTCTTTCGAAACAAAAATAATGTAACTCTGTTTATCTTTCTCTTTACTTAATCACCTATTGGTTCTGTGATAGCCTAAAGAAATTAAGACCTATTGTGTTTCAATGTCAAACAAAACTCCTATTGCTACAAAAAGATTCAAATACAAAGACCACTCTAGTACCAAAAGACTAGTACCAATTCTGCTAAGCTGGAGATGAGTACTGGTTCTCTTAAAAACGATGACATTTTTCACCAGTCTATATGAAACTTGAGGAAAAATACTTGAAGAAAACAGAAACAAACCAGGTTGTGGCCAAAACACAAGTATCATACGCACCTTCTTGTCTAAAATGGTCGGTACTACCAGAAAACAGAGTGCGGCTAAAGATTTCGATTTGCAATTGCTACGTTGCCTTCTGCTGCAATCAATCTTTATCCTCTGCTTTTGTTTATTGTTCTTTTACTGTTTGACTGAGCTTTGTAACACTGTGAAGTTAAGTTACTATAAGTCTATAACCAATAATAACACTCAGACTAGTGATTAGTATACTTAATAGTTAATAATAATAACATTACATCATATATTATTAAATTTTAAATCATAACATTCCTCAACGAGTAGATTAAAACATAAAGAAATATAATGGAATTGGCGAGTAAGTTTTTATGCGTGTAAACCACCCTTTGAACAATTGTGTACCAAGAATTAAAGTGAAAACTGAAAATCTTTAAAAGGGTTAACAACATTTATTTTTCTTGCAATTGTGTACAAAACAAACTAAAGTGAAAACCTTATTTTTTTAAATGATAACTTGATTATTAATATTTTGACGTGTGATTCAATTGTATTCAAAGAACTAAACAACTAAAACCGTGTAGGATGAAACAAATTCTGTAAAAATCATGCTTGGTATCCAATAATCTCTGTTCTAATTGGCTAATAATTTTAGTAAGACTTTAACGTGTGGAACTACTAATACTTCTCTTTTTTTGTTGTTTTTAGATGTAAAAGCAATGAAATCAAACTTAGTCAACAAGTTAAACTAAAGTCACCCTCTTACAACGTTGGTAACAAAGTCTTGATCAGAATCCTCTATAAATACATCACATATTATGATGAATTGCAATCAACCTATCATTCGCCTTCCAAAATATTTTTTTTTGTCACCAGACACATATTATCATTAGAGTCTAGAGAAGAAGAGAGAAATGGAGCATTTTGATCAAAACAAAAGAAAAGAAATGGATGTGATTGAGACAAGTTTCGAAGCACTTCCTCAAGATATACAAACGGAGATACTGTCACGTTTGCCTCTGGAAACCTTGATGAAATGCATCTACACCTCAAAGAAAGTGTCGTCTCTTATCCGCACAAAAGAGTTCGCAGATGATTACTTGAGCCGATCGACGACAAAGCCTCGATCCAAAGACAGAAGATCTCAGTCAATTTAAGATGCAAGGAGGGGGCTGAGTTATTGTCTTCGATGCTACTTGGATCATGTTGATACTTCTATGCTTATCTAAAGGAACAAGAGAGTCGGTGGTCGGGTCGTCCATTTTTTTTTTTGACAACAAAGAACAAGATTAGCTCAGATGAGCCAATTTGTTGGAATATTATTTACAAAGGTAGCTAGATGCGGTAATGTACGAACGCGTCGCGCAAGATTGTCCGCTTTACCATTCTGAGAGTGAGGGACATAGACCAAAGAGAAAGAAGCGAACTCCTCCTTATCCGTCTGTATGTCCTCCAAATAAGGCAGAAATGCTGGCCACTCGGAAGGCGAAGACACCATCGTCGGAGCAGTCGGTGAGAAAAACAACAGATTGATTGTCCGCTCCAATCATATAAAGCATAGCCCAAACAAGGGCCTCGATCTCGGCATGAAGAGGAGAAAGGCTACGACGATGATTGGCAGCACCCATAGTTGGGGATTCACCCCAAGGCGATGTACAAAACCATCCTCTACCCGCAAAACGATATGTTGCTTTCCAAGAGCCATCTACAAAACAAATATAACTGGATAGGGATCTTGGGACCCCTGATCCCCCCGTTCCCGTTGCCGTGAGGTAGCGGGAGCATCCGGAATTGATACCAGTTCATCCACTTGAGCTAAAGCCCACGCTCGCGCCTCATCTTCCGCTAACCGCAAAATGGCTAGGGGGTTAGAATCCAGATTACCAAAGAGTTTATCATTACGCGCTTTCCATATATACCACAAGATCCAAGAGAAACATTCATAGTTCGGTATTTTGGTGAACCGCCAAAAAAAGATAATCCATATTTGTGAAAACAGACCCGGAAGGGAAAAATTCTGGAGCTGTTGGGAAAGCCGACAAGGCCCAAACTTGTCTAGCCGGCGGACATTCAAAAAGAGTATGATTAATCGTCTCCTCCTGAATTCCACAAAGACCACACATAACATCACAACTCAAACCACGTTTGCTAAGGTTTGCCGTAACAGCTACACAACCGGAAAGCACTTGCCACATGAAGTGACGTAGCTTTGGTGGGCATCTTTTCTATACAAAAGCCTGAAGAGGTACGATATCTGGTCCAAATACCTTCGGTTCAGAGGGAATCTTTGTATCTGAGCGAAGAGTATGATATCCTGACTTTACCGAATATTTACCACACTTAGTAAAATGCCATCCCAAGAGATCCGGAGTATCCGGTTGTCGCAACGGCAAGGCAGAAATGATTGCTACATCTTCCGGAACAAAAGTTGCCGTAAGCTGAGCCATATCCCAGGAGTTAGAGCTCCTGTCAATAAAATTTGTAACTCGAAGCAAAGGGTCCGAAGGTGTCCCTGTGCATAGTGCTGGTCTCGGGGATTGAGCAGGGATCCATGGGTCCGTCCATACCGAGATGGAGGCGCCAGATCCTACCCGTTTAATGAGTCCTTTATTAACCAGAGAGCGAGCAGAAATCATACTCCGCCACCCATAGGAAACTGGTTATCCGAAACTGGTTTGTTTGGTGCTAAATAATAATTTTAGTCTCTCGACTAATAATACTATAATCTTTATTGAGATTGTTCGTTTTCATATCTATTGTCGTTTGATCTTTAAATAATAAATTAATAATGTTTGTTTAATCCATATGTAAACAGTAAACGTTACGTTAGTGACGTTTCTATACTCTGTTTCTCTGGCCGTTGTGAGCCTTTTGATGAAATAAAAGTTTGTTTATATAACACATTTGGTAATGGGTTTAGCCCCCTATTAGTAATTTGTAAGCTACGTTGACGAATGAATTGACCAAAACACGCAGAGAAAACTTTGTCCATAAGGTTCATACTACGAAGGCTTTGATTCGGCCATATGATTTTTTGGGTAGAACTATCCTTAATTCAAGCTTTTGAATCATATATTTTGTTTTCATTATTATTATTTTCTCACCTATTCACTCAGTTTTTTTTTCTGTTAACTATAAATTATCTGTGATAAGATTTATAATGTTTGATGTTTAAAAAATAATAAAAGAATTATAATGTTATCATGTACTGAATTTATTTATATAAAGTTGGTTTTTCTCTCTTCTCCTATCTCCACCTCATCACTTCTTATTTTCAATTTTTATTATTATTTCACATAATCAGAGGAACATAAAATCTTAAGTTAATACATCACTAATTCACCCATTTCTGTAATATTTTTATTATAACTTAAACTAAAATATAAACCAAAAACGAAATGAAAAAAATTACAGCCAAAAAAAAATAAAAGTAAAATATGAATAAAGCTATCATATTTAGTGGAACAACAATTACTTTCAAGAATTACAATTATTAGGATAAAAAAGAGTTTTTTAAATAAAGCAAACACAAAAATTTAAAGGTTTTTTAAGTCAAGAAGTTATTAATTCTTAGTGTTAAACTATAAATTCATCTTATCTATTAAAAATTATTTGTGATAAGATTTATAATGTTTGATGTTAAAATATATATATATATATATATATATATATATATATATAATGGTTTCATGTACTGAATATATGTATAAAGTAAAAGTGGCAAGACAAGGCAAGGGCAATCACATATATTGGAAAATTATGCATCAAAATAATATTCGCAATTATGAAAAGACTGACCAAAATAAAAAGACTTGTACCATTATCTCCCACTACTACAAAGTATTTCCTGCATGGGTTAAACATTTTACAAGAAGAAAACATGATAATTATAAAAGTTCTGATAAAATAAAGCGGCAAGCCAATAGACATTGCGTGGTGGTATCCTACCTACAACGACAAAAGAAAAGAAAAAAAAAAGAAAAACTATAAGCCATTTGAAAGAACACATATCAAGTTAATTAATTAAGCCCATACATATTTGATATATCATATATGCAACAAAGGTCACAAACTAAGAAACATAACACAAGCCAACATTAATGTTGTACTATTGATTTATGATGCATCGACGACGTGACATCACCTTATTTACATCTTATTTTCATATACGTACATTACATACATAGATTGGCATGCCTCAACTTCTTATTACATTTTTAGAAGCAGCACGTTACTGTACAACATATCAATTACGACATGAACTGTTTCATATAATATTACCTAACAATGGGAAAAAGAAGGAATTATTTATTTCACGGTTCTTCTTAGTTTTTTTTTTATTATCTCTATTATATTATTTAAGCAATCCTATAAACAAATAACCTTACTTTAGGTAAGATATTACATAAAATGCCATTGTATTTTTAATACAAAATATAATAACAGAATCTTAATATTAATTTGTTGTAACCAAAAAATGATTACCTAAAAAATAGCAATTATTAATTTATTAGTTTACATATTCTATTTAATAAAATAATTTTAATAAAGAAAATAATAAAATAATTTCGAAATTATATAATAAAATAATTAAACATATTCTATTTATTGTTTCAGAAATTTTAGGAAACAATAACAAACTATTTAGAAAAATATAAAACTTAAATTTATTTATAAAACTAAAATTAAATACTTACATATCTAAATCATTTAATAATAACAAATATATATTAAAATTAAGATACAACATTGTTTCTATTTTTAAAATATATATATATACTTATTTAAGTTATGTTGTTAAAAATTTAACCAGTTCCGATGTGACATATTACGAAAATGCTATTATATTTTAATTATTCTAATAAACAAAAAAAAGTTTAGATTTGTTTACAAAATATTAAAACTTTATTTATTGTTTCATAAATCTTAGGAAATAATAACAAATAATTTAATTGTCAAAAAATTAATTGTTTATACATAATATTCACTATATAAACAATACTAAGTGTATAATGTTGATAATATACATAACCTAATTGTATTTTTCACCTATAAAATTAATATATAACATGTTATACCAATAAGGCAATAACTTCAATTTGTAAATTTGGCATATTAAGATCTCTAAACACGATCATATTAATTTGTAATACCAAATCACGGGTCAATACATGTTTTGTTGGGTTTTTTTAGCTTTACCAAATGTATAATTAACGAATTTGATATTGCACCAAACCAAAATAGTAGTACCAACTACGGGTCGAAATCAGAGTATGACCTTAAGCAAAATAAAATATACTATGATTTTATAAAATGTATAGAATTAATAATTTTTCTACTATTATTTTGTAACAAACAAATCTAAATTTACATAAATATTTCCTGCACTGGTAACATTATTCTACAAAATATTAACATGTATTTATGAGTCGGGTAATAAAACGGGTAATGAGACGGCTAACGGGATGCTCAAAAACTAAATTAATATCCGATACTCGATCATTATTCACGGATAATATAATTATTATATCTTTCACTCAATCCTAAAGCTGTGGGTACCTTTTTTTGGAGCGGATACAAACCAAAAAACGGGTCGAATACGGGTATCGGTAGTAGTTTCTAGGCCTACCTATTAGTAGTTTACTATGAAACAAAACTCACCATTTAGTACTATATTATATAATATGTAAATGAATGATACAACGTAAATATATTAACAAATAACAAAATAAAAAAAAATTTCCCCGCGGTAACAGCGCGGATCATTAGCTAGTTATTATAGTATTTAGTTATTATACTAATTAGGAAATGAAAAGAAGAAGCTATAATTTGAGGTAAAGAAGTCTTTGGGGGACATAAACTCATTATAATACTATGGGACAAACCACGTTTGCGAAGGGGACCTTCATCATTTCATGTACTATATATTCACTCATATATACAAATTCTAATGTATTAAGGGGCGTTTACATTATCCATGTAATAATGTAAGAGACTTTGATATTTAGAGACAGGATCATTCAAGTTCATTGGGCTTTAAGCCTTTTATTAACATCTAACGATGTCTTTAATCTGGTGTTTTAATTGTATACTAGGTTTTCATCTGCGGTACACCGCGGAACTAAATTATAAATTAATGTATTTTAAATAATAATTTTTAATTTATTTAGTTATTAAATTTTCAATTAATTAATTTTTTCTAATTAATTTATAATTTTGTTTAGAATATTTTTTCTTTTTCTTAGGTTTTATACAGTTTATAATCTAATTACATTAAATTTGTTATTAGATAGAATATAAAATTTTTAAACATTTAGTTTTATTTTCTATAATTAAACATAGGTATGTGTATAAAATATCATACTCTACTATTTAGTGAAACACTAAGTCACAAAAGTTTATTACTTTTACTGAGATTTTTGTTATCAACGTAGTTTTTATAACTTTTCTCCAAAAATAGTTAAAGATAATTTTGGGGATTGATATCTTATCCAACACACAGTATTCAGTTCAGGACAAGCTGGAGTTGTGTGTGTTGCTAGTTGCTACTTGCTACTGAGATTGATTAAATAGTTGGATCGCATGTGAACATTTAATAATTAAGATTTTTTGTTCTGTAACTAGTTGTATTTAATAATACTCGGCAACTAATCACGATTATATATACTTTTTTTTTTGTCAACTTACTCTATTTTCTAAAATTTCCGTTTCACCTTATAGCGTTTATATATATTTCACCCAAAAATCTCTTTAATGGCTAGTAAAAACCTTAATACAAGATGTTTTATATGTATGTATATCAACAAATGGTAATATAAAGTATTATAGAATTGGCCGCTAAAAAGAAGAATTATGGTTAAGCCGATGCAAAATCATTATTCACTAGATAATAACCCGCGCTGGTAGCGCGGGAATTTTTTTTGTTTTTCTGTTATTTGTTAATATTATGTTTATGTTGTATCATTCATTTACATGTTATATAATATAATACTATATGGTGAATTTTGATTCATATTAAACTACTAATAGGTAGGCCTAGAAACTACTATCGATACCCTTATTGGACCCATTTTTCGGTTTGTATCTGTCCTGAAAAAAGGTATCCGCAGCTTTAGAGTCAAGTGAAGGGTATAATAATTATATTATCCGTGAATAATGATCGAGTATCGGATATTAATTTAATTTTTGAGCGTCGCGTTACCCGTCTCATTACCCGTTTTATTACCCGACTCATAAATACACGTTAATATTTTGTGGAATAATGTTACCAGCGTGAGGAAATATTTATGTATATTTGGATTTGTTTGTTACAAAATAATAGTAGAAAATTTATTAATTCTATACATTTTATAAAATTATATATTTAATTTATTTAAGGTCATACTCTGATTTTGACCCGTAGTTGGTACTACTATTTTGGTTTGGTGGTAAAGCCAAAAAAATCCAACAAAACATGTATTGACCTGTGATTTGGTATTACAAATTGATGTGATCGTGTTTAGAGATCTTAATATACCAAATTTACAAATTGAAGTTATTGGTATAATATGTTGTATATTAATTTTATAGGTGAAAATTACAATTAGGTTATGTATATTATCAATATTATACACTTAGTATTGTATATATAGTGAATATTGTATATAAACAATTAAGTTTTAGCCAATGAAATAGTTTGTTATTATTTCCTAAGATTTATGAAACAATAAATAGAGTTTTGTTATTTTGTAAACAAATCTAAACTTTTTTTTTTGTTAGTTATTAGAATAATTAAAATATAATAGCATTTTCGTAATATGTCACATCAGAACTGGTTAAATTTTTAACAACGTAGCTTAAATAAGTATATAGATATTTCTTAAAAATATAAACAATGATGTATCCTAATTTTAATATATATTTGTTATTATTAAATGATTTAGATATATAAATATTTAATCTTAGTTTTATAAATAAATATAAGTTTTATAATTTTCTAAATAGTTTGTTATTGTTTCCTAAGATTTCTGAAACAATAAATAGAATATGTTTAATTATTTTATTACATAATTTCGAAATAATTTTATTATTATTTTATTAAATAATTTCGAAATTATTTTATTAATGATTTCTTGTAATCTAATAAATTAATAATTACTATTTTTTTGGATGAATAAATGAAAAGATTACATGAGCAAAATTCCTAGAGCAGAAATTGGGATGTAATCCATTAGATTATTATTCAGCTTCTTCTAATCCACCTGTATGGATTATGGAACCTTTGTACATGGACAAATTTTATTCTGAATAAATTTCCTTTGCTGAAAAAAAAATTACTATTTTTTTGGATAATCATTTTCAAGTACAACAAATTAATATTAAAATTCTGTTATTATATTTTGTATTAAAATATAGTGGCATTTTATGTAATATTTTATATGGAGTAGGGTTATTTGTTTAAAGGGTTGATTAAATAAGTATATAGATAACCCAGAATGAAGTGTTTAATTAACTATTTATTTCAACAATCTAAACTTTTTTACTTTAAAGTTTCACATATAAAGCTTCAAATGTAATTTACAAGGAAATTTTACGAAATTCACGTAATCTAAGTGACGCAACACAATATTTGGATAATGTTCAGTTATCATTAATCACAGTGTTCAACATTATTAAGGTTTCATTTTTCAGTATTCCTTTGACGAATCAAACGATCATATATAGAAAAACAGTGGATTCGGTATTAAAAACAAAAACAAAAAGCCAAAAGAAAAAATCTCACATTCTCTTGTTTTATCGATCCAAAAACTCCAAAAATCACCGAATATGTCATACACTTTCATCACCAAAGATTTCTAAAAGAAAAGAAATCACATGTGTAATATGATTACGTACGTAAATAAATATTACTGTACACATCAACGGTGCCTTTTTTTGTATCTTAAAGGAGTACTTGGAATATCCCAAAAAAGTTGTAACATGTGTATACGGGGACATAATACCCTAGATGTCGTGACTTTTTCCTCAGTTTTATTAGTATAAATATGAATTAGACACAGAAAGTCACAGTTCAGTGAGATACGGTCGACTTCGCAAGAAATGCAATAATACCAAACAAAAACTAAGATTATGTCATTACTTGCAGGAATCTTTTTTTAAAGAAGAATATATAATTAAACTATTATTGGTCGACCTTAACAAGTTGCTTCCAAATTTAAGAACTAAAATAAGTTTCACATACACGGATTATAATGTATATACAGTTGTCACATGATGAATGATGCATGCAACAACACATGGTCTCTCTCTTGTATCCGGCTTGTTAATTTGATTACGACGTTGGTTAATGGATAATTAATGATTATGCTTCTTTTTCATGAACTTTCTATATGAGGTGAGGTAATCAATATTGGCTCGTATTCTATTATGTGTTTTAATTTTTGTGTTTGTGTTTGAACTTTTATGTTTAGACAGTTATGTTCAATTTTTTTATATATATAAAATATGTTCTCTTATATCCAATGGATATCTCAATGGTCATTCATAAGTATTAACGACCAGGTCAGTTATTTTTCCATAATTCAAATGGATAATATTGGACAGGTCAAAATGGAAATGGACGTGGATGTAGACAATCTATTTTGACAGCTCTATTAGTCAGGTAGAGTAATATTGGTCAGGTGGAGTATATTTTACTCCATCTGTTTCATATCAAGTATCGTTTAAGAATTTTTCACACATATTAACAAAATTATTAAATTTTTTATTTTATTTTTTATTAATATATTATATTTTTCTATTGATTAATACTAAATTAAGAGGAATAAAATTGGAAAATTTACCAAACATCTACATTGAAAATACAAAATAATTTTTATTTTAAAATAAAATTTCAGTCTAAAATAATACTTAATATGAAACAGAGATCGAGACTATGACATTAATTATAACTAAGTAATCAACTAATTCAGCATTTAAAATTAAATGTCGATATGGATATTTGTTAACGTTTTACTTTCGGTAGATGAGTTATTCAATATGTTGATCTCGATCGATACCTAATCCATTCATAACAATGCTCGGATTATATGATTTGCACGAAGGAGTGATCATCATCTCTACACAACAATTAATGATGGAAGACAAACATTCTCTTTGATCTAAACATCCCATGTTTTGACTGTTTGGTGAATCTTATAAATTGGTTGCTCATTGATACTCCAATACTCGAACAGAACTCGAGACAACAAATTTTAAAATTCTGACATTAATTAATATAGGACTCTTAACTAAATACTACTTACGATATACTATTTAATGTTTATATTCTGATACTAGCCAAGCGTCGTCATGTGAGAGTTAATCTCTAGATCATCATTAATGAGATTTGGGTAATTATAGTTTCCTCATCAGTCATCAACCGTTATATATATGTATGTTTCACAGATCTCATCTTGCATATGTATAACTTAGCATAAACCTTTTAACAAAAAAAAAATATGTATAACTTAGCATGTGCATATTAATGTTTGTATATATGAATCACGACAAAGTATGTCTGTCGTATAGCATAGAATCTATATTTTCAACGAGTTCAACTTCTGTCTTATTTACTCATTATTATAATGTATTTAATACTTATGCCGCTTCTTAATAATACGAAATTTAATGCGATAATTATAGGCTGCCTCTTATAAATATCAAGTTTATAAAGAAGAAAAAATCAGGAAAGAGTTGTGGTCCAAAATTATTAAATTGTGTTTCTATACTAATGTCGAACTTCTTTCATCTACTATGTAACTATAGTGACATATATATATATATATATATATATATATGACTTAGTTAAGAGATAATATCAAATAGAACACTCAATCATATTTTTTTCAAACAATGTTTTTAACATATTGTTAAGAAGTTGTATATTTAACATATTGTGTGGTATATTGTAGAATTTGTTATCAATTTTGATTAATTTATATAAGATACATGTACATGAGTTTTTTTCTTTCTTTCTTGTTCACAATCTCTTTTTTGTTTTTCTTGGTCAACAAAAAAAGAAAAAAAAATCTTATACTTTATTTTTATCGTATTCGTACACACGTAATTTTCATGTCAGTAAATTTACCTAAGAAACATGCGCAGGGGAGCATAAATATTATATGAGGCAGTGCCGACAAGGGCCACAGTAATGATTTATGAGTGCAAAAGGCTGTAAAACTTCTTTGGCTCATATATAACCACCACGACTAAGAATGAGTGGAAATAAAAACATGTTACAAATCGTTAGATTCGTTTTCTTATCACACATCGTTAGTTTTACTCATGGCACTATTATATATTCTAACGATCAATGTATGTACTATAATTGACAATTCATTTACACGAACTTATCAATCCTCAAGAAGTTAAACGTGGTTCTAGAAGAGTTTGATCTTTAAGTGCTCTTCAGTTTTGTCGTTGTCATGGGCAATTGAATTCCATCGACCCGCATCTCCCACACTAAAAGAAGAGAAAGATCGAAAAATAAAGCAAAAGGAGCATAAAAAGAAGTAGGCATCAAGACAGTGTACCAGTGAACAGTGACCACCAACAGAGCCACGCGGTTATATTTTTTATAATCACTATACTATGTTGTGATGAATTGTGTATCACACTTCATACTTAACTTGCAGTTTAGAAAGATAATGCACGATCGTTTCCATTATCAGATCACTACAAGTGTACTTCTCGTTTGTAATTTTTACTATTATTAAGAATTAATTATTTCAATGCTATGAGCATAATATTAATGTTGCGATAAAGACTAAAATATGTGGATTATAAGAGTGATGGGTGAATATTTTATTGGCACAATGAGATATTATTAGTGTAAACCGTAAAATACCCATCGCCATATTAATCGGACAAGATGACAAAAACTTACATCCATGCCAATGCATACATGTCATCATCACGTCATGCATACATGTTAGACAAATACATATCTACATATACACACATTATGATATGTATGTGGGAATTTCATGTTTGCATAGATCATCAGTCCACTTATGGGTCTTTTAGTGGCCTGACGCCTGTTTAACACTTAGAAAAAGTATTGGCCAGGGAAGCTATTAGTTTAATTTTTCGTATCCAAAACAAATACTAATAATTAAAGTTAAACCTCCTACATTGGGAGACATTTATACACAATAACAGGGGAATGTGGCACTCTACCACCAAAGCTTTGGAAGGCTTTGGTATTGAATTAATAATATGAATTACCACGAAATTGTCACAACCAAAACCGCAACGCAACAAGTAATGAACAATTGCTTTACAAAAAAAATTTAAGTCACGAACGTGAACTCATGATGTCGAATACCAAAACGACCCTTATCATCTTCCACAATCCACAGTACTACTGATTTGGCACTCTCACGAGCTTTGTCAATATCCTGCCGCAATCGGACAGAGATCGAGAGATTATATTGCTCGAAACTCATTTCCTAATCGTAATAATTTATTCAATAATGCGATTTTGCGGACTTGCGGTTCACTATTAACGAATCTTTACTCAGTTCCTTCCACTTATTACATCAACACGTACCATTACTTTTTTAGCTGGAGGCCCAAAACGCGTTTCATTGCAACCATTTGGTCCACGGCGCGTGGCTTAATGTCAGACAAGAAAATTATTGTTTGGCTTTTTAAAATCAAGCCGATCAGACCGAACCGTGCTTCCGGTTGTCGATCAAGAACATGCCGGACAGTGTATAGTGGATATTGAAAAAAAAAAAGATAACTACGCTACGTTTTAAATCGATAGAGTAGTATAAATAGTTACTGTACTATCTACATTTTATTTCAGTGCTATGAGCATAATATTTCTAACTTTCTAGTCACTAAAATAACGATCAAGGATTCGTCATCAGATAACTAACGACTACTACACAAAGTTACTATAAATGGGTTTCACTGGAGTACTTTCGTAGTTGTTGGTCATCGGTTATACACAGTTACTATACATAGATTCACTCTAGTCCTTAGTAGAGTTGTTGGTCATCAGTTGATGTAGCCTTTTCTTGGTCAAATGTAATTCAGAATAGACTGTAAAGAAATTATAGCTTTTGACTTTTGTAATGATAACTGCAGTAAATTATAATAACATCAATGCATGATGCCATGCATTCATTTCGTCCGATCATGAGATTCCATACATTAGTATAAATTTTAGACGATGACAGATGTTGAAATGTTGTCTCTTATTTCCATTTATTTTTTCATTCTCACTTCATAAAAACTCCACTATCGCTCTGAATAGGGTATATGCATATCGCTATAAAGCCTATAATGTTACATAAGATTTGATGGTTTTAAAACCATGGTTTAATTTTTAGTCAAGTATCATTGTATAAACCAGATAGCCATTACTATTTACAAATTACAAACGTTTGATGAAAATTGTGTTTAAGTAACTAAAGGTTACGACTTAGGGTACACATCTTTGTATGTTGTTGACGTCATATTTAAGCTAGATATATGCCTTTTAAATTAGTTTTTTTTTTAATGATAAAATTATTTGGTAATACAGTTGCATAAGAAAACATGACACGAGGGCTGTATTATGTGATTGTATTGTTTAAGACTGTGTGTAATGCAGAATAATTATTAGATGTTTTTTTTTGGGGGCAAAAAGTTATTAGATGTTTGTGATTTATATATATATATTGTCAATACAACTATTTTAAAAAGTCCATTTTAAATATTTTATTATAAAAGAAACATATATAAAGATGTTTGAAATTGCCCTATAAAATCCACATACATTGATTGTATAAGCAAGCTTTAAAAAGTTGTTAGACAAAATGATACACTATAATAAAACATCAAGAATAGTAATTAACTTTAAAAAGCAGAATCACAGAAAAGAGTTTGATAAATCAATTGGCATCTTCTAATGAGATTTCAGTTCCCCATGGTAGGCTGGTAGCTGTTTAACAAACAAACATTGTCGAAATGTTGAAAAACCCATTAAAACTAGAAGACAACAACAACCAAAAAAAAAAGAAACTACACACAAGAGTCTTCTTGAACTTGAACATTACCATTACAATTTTTCATTTTTTTGTCTTGTTATATAACTCAATAAATCTCCTAAAATTAAAATAGGTACAGCTTTCATTGCTCTTTTGTCTTTTGGCCGGTTAAAAAGTTACTAACCGTTAAAAATTTGGTGGTCGGTAACCTCAAACCGGTTTTGAAAACGCGTTACCATACCGGTCCAAAAAAAAAAAAAAAGTCCCACTTCAGTTTTGTTTTTTTCTTGCTTCTTCTTCTTCTTCTAAAATAAAATAAAAACTCTACAGCTCTACTCTTGTCACTCTCTTTCTGCTGTCCCTATTTTCACTCCACTCTTTTTCAATTTTCTACTTCTAGTCCCTCATTATCCTTTTCTCCTCCTAATAATATTTTCCTCATATTTTAAAATACCAAATCTAAAACAACATCATCATCTACTTATTTATTCACATTACTATACCAAATTACCAACTATACATAAAATAACTAATAAATTATGAAAAAATTCTATTATCCAAAAATAAAAAAAGTTAAAAAAATGTTAATAAATTTAATTGTGTAGGGTTTAGTTTGTGGACGAAAAACATAATTGTATAAGCAAGCTTTTGGCTTCTATATATATTTTACTCAATATATATATATATATATATATATATATATATATATAACACAATCAGCTCTCAAACCCATCAAGCCCACCAATCTCATCTTCTCTGCTCCTCTCTTCTCTCTCACTTAGCAGAAGAAGATAGAAAAGAAACCAAACAACAAAAATGCTTAAACAGTTCCTTCTTCTCCAATCCTTCTCCTTTATCCTCTTCAATGTAAGCTCAATCTTGAACCTATATATATATATATATCACACTTTATTCCATTGATTGGTTTATATTATATAGTTTTGATTAGGGAACTTTTGTTACTGTTAGTTGAGTTAATTAATTTGGATTTTTGTTGGCAATGCAGGTTGTTATCGTCGGAGGACGTTTAATCGGCGGCGGTTTCTCGGCTGAGCAGAATCCATTCACACCTAAAGCGTCTCTAGTCCGTTACTGGAACAAAGAGATCCGTAGCGAATCTCCCAGATCGGAGTTTTTAATCTCCAAAGCCTCGCCACTCAGCGCCGTCGACTCAGCCACTTTCTCCAAACTCGCCGCCACCAACTCGCTCCCGACTCGGTTTCCCGATTTCTGCTCCGCCGCGAACCTCTTCTGTTTCCCCGATTTAGGAACGAGTCTCGAGAAACACGAAGAAGACGTCAAGTTCTCCACTTACGACCAGAAGAACTTCACCAACTACGGCAGCGGCCGTCCCGGAGGAGGCGACTCGTTCAAGAACTACTCCAAAGACGGCAATGTCGAGACCGACTCGTTCCGGAGGTACAGCCGTAACGGAGCCGGACACGACGATAAATTCAGCGTCTACGGGGAAAGCAGCAACGTCGTCGAGGAAGGATTCAACTCATACGGAACCTTCGGAACCGGCGGCGCCGGTGAGTTCACCAACTACCAAAACAACGTGAACAACCCGACGAGTACATTTACGGCGTACTCCGACGGAGCAAACGGACGAACTCAATCGTTCAAAACCTACACGCAAAACGCCAACGCAGGCCCAGGCCAGTCTTTTACAAGCTACGGCAAAAACGGAAACGGGCTCCCTAACGAGTTCGCTTCCTACGGCGCCTCCTCCAACGTAGTCGGCTCCGGATTCTCAAACTACGGAGAGAACGGAAACGCCGCCAACGACACCTTCACAAGCTACGGAACCGACGGGAACGTGCCTCAGAACAATTTCAAAAACTACGGCGCTGCCGGTAACTCCGCCGATGACACATTCTCGAATTACAGAGACAAGGCCAACGTCGGAGACGACTCCTTCTCTTCCTACGCCAAAGACTCGAGCAACGAGAAGGTCAAATTCGTAAATTACGGTCAATCTTTCAATCCCGGTTCGGAAAAATTCACCGGTTATGGCAAAGGAGCTGAAGGCAGCAAGATCAGTTTCAAAACCTATACACCGAACTCAACCTTCAAGGACTACGCCAAAAACGGCGTCGCTTTCTCTAAATACAACGTTTCTTCAGCGAACACCGTCGGCGATGGCAAAACCGTGAATAAGTGGATCGAACCGGGCAAATTCTTTAGGGAATCGTCGCTCAAAGAAGGCACAGTGATTCCCATGCCTGACATCAAAGATAAAATGCCTAAAAGGTCTTTTTTACCCCGGAGTATAATTACGAAACTACCCTTCTCCGTTTCGAAGCTCGGCGAGATCAAGAGGATCTTCCACGCCGCCGGGGAGAACTCGACGATGGGAGGGTTAATCACAGACGCGGTGACGGAGTGCGAGAGACCGCCGAGCGTCGGGGAGACGAAGCGGTGCGTCGGATCCGCGGAGGACATGATCGATTTCGCGACTTCGGTGCTGGGACGGAGCGTTGTGCTGAGGACGACGGAAAACGTGGCCGGGTCGAAGCAGAAGGTGGTGATCGGAAAAGTCAAAGGGATAAACGGCGGGAAGGTGACGAAAGCGGTGTCGTGTCACCAGAGCTTGTACCCGTACCTGTTGTATTACTGCCACTCCGTGCCTAAGGTTCGGGTGTACGAAGCTGATATCTTGGAGATTGATAGCAAGAAGAAGATTAACCACGGGATCGCCATCTGTCACATGGACACGTCATCATGGGGTGCGACTCATGGAGCTTTCTTAGCTCTCGGGTCTAAACCGGGTCGGATCGAAGTCTGTCACTGGATTTTTGAGAACGACATGAACTGGGCTATCGCTGATTAAACCCGACCGGTTCTGTTTGTGTTCGATTCGATCATTTCCCGTCGTGGATTTATTATCTATATGATGATTATGAAGTTTTTACATAGAGGAAAATGTTAATTTTCTACCTTATTATAATTATTATGATTATAATATCTTGAAGTTTTTTCAGTAACAATGTAAAGGACTTTGTTACTGATTTGTGGGCGGTACGAATAATTTTATATAAAGATTTTTAGTGAATGTCTTGTTTATGGTTTTAATTTTAATGAATGTTTGGTTAACTGGATTGGTTGATTGAGATATTTATAATTTTTTATATCTATTATTGAATTGAAGAAATGGATATATCATATGTTTTTTGTGCAAAAATATAAGGGTGAAAATAACATATAAGAAGATGGGGACAGTGATATGGTGTTTTCAAATTACATGTGCTTAGTTATGTCCACAAGATGTAGAGGCGTGAATAGAGATGAGGTGGACTTTATATGCCACCCAATTCTAGTTATTTAATCATCGATGAGAAAAAAAAAAAAAAAAATAGAGATATAGAGAGCAAAAAAAGAAGAAGAGTCACGAGCTGGCTATATCAATGGGACAAATATGCGTAATGAGGGTAACACATTTTGGCATTGCGAACATTTTTTTATTTATGAAGTTGTTTCTGTGTTTGTTTTTATTTTGTTGGGAGTTTTCGTGAGCCGACATTAACAATCTAATAAAACTTTTTCATTACCTTGTCTTGTGAGATTATTTTGTTTGAGTGTGTTCTTGAATTAGTCATCTGTGAGTCACTCTCTCTTTGGCAACTTCCGGGTAAGCAAAATAGTTTTATATCCCGACGCTTACATTTTGGCATTTGAATGACACAAAGACATAGTAAACGCGTTAACGAAAAAGTTTCACAGAAAAATGAATACGTGTATGGCCATCGGCCACCTTTGCTTATTGTCAATTAGCTGGTTTCAAATTTGTGTAAGTAAAAACTATATGCCAAAAGTCTACAATTTCCAAATATAGAATAGGCTTGTCTACATGTTGCCACAAAAGAAAAGAAGAACCCCGCAAGAACAAAACACACCACAAATTTGGTTAGTATACAAACTATACGTTGTAGACACTCTTTTGACTATTGTCACTAAAATTAAACATGTGTCATAATTTTGAGGGAATGTGAATTGAATCCTTTTTGCAGTTAGACGACCTACTTCGATTTTAATTATATCCTTATCGGACGTTAATTTATCTACCAAACAAAAGACAAAATCAGCATGTGTAATCAACTTAATCTTCTCCTTTATTATCGCGCAAATAATGGAAGTTTTTTTCCTAATCATTTATTGAAACAACCTGCTCATAATTATTTAACTTCAATATAATCATCGAAGGGTTTTTGTTTTGTTTTGGGTTTTACAAAGACAGATGTTACCTAACTCATATTTTAACATATCATTCTTCTTTTGGGATTTACAAGCTTATTAGCAACATATTACATATAATTATAGATATTTGTGGGTTCATGTTCATCTAGTCGTGCATGAAAATGAAACAATCCATCACTTTCAATTACCGACTGAACTATTTGGCATGTTATGTTTGTTGCTTTATTTCCCTTAAATTTAGGACTATTGAATTTTTATTTACATCTATCACGTGGTTTTGCATTACCAACATAAAAAAAGAAAGTGAAATATGTTCTCTATCATCATCGTACGGATCGAACGTGAGAGGCCAGTGAGGTGTGTGAAACTCAGAACCAGAAACGAGGTTTTGTCACAGGAATCACAAACAACACAATAACGTCGTCTTGTTTGGTTAATGTGATACGTATTTACAAGTTCACGGTTTTTGTCAAAGATGCTATGACAATATAACAGAGATAAAGGAGTAATGGAGTTTGACCTCTGCGTGTGATCAGAAAGACCCACCCACATCTCTCTCTCTCCAATTGAAGTTTTACCTATCTCAACCAACTTAGTCCAAATCCATTATTGGATAGAGGGATGCTATTTATTTTATGACAATAATAAATTTTGTGAAATATCTATGAGAAGAGCCTACAAAGGCCATTAAGTGTTGTGAGATCAAATCAACTTCAATAGAGTTTCTGTGTTTGTCCTTCTTTGCAGTCTTTTCACTTCATTCAATTTGAATCCTTTTACTACTAAATGTGTTAAATTCTGTTTCTGGTTGGTTGAGAAAAATCATCAAAGGCTAAATGCCAATTCCATGTGAACTTCAGTAACTCATCAATTTCAGTATACTTTACTTAGCAAAATCCGATACAAACAATCTCATTCCTGAGTACTAGAATAAGAAGAAGTATACTAAGTTTCAAATGCTCTTTACACCACATTCCTAATATCAAAATAGCCTATTTGCAAGATTTGAAAACAAACAACATTCACTCCACCTGACTCACCCGGGGGGTCTCTTTTTTATGTCACAGCCTTTTTAGTAGTTTCTTCCTCCACGACCTAAGATTCCAGGAGGAACCCATGCTCCCTGCGAAAAATTTTCAAGTGCCCCAGCTCTTATCAAGGAGAAAATTCCCTTTCGAGTCCAATAACTAGCAAACATCTCCTTCCATTTAACCACATCATTCCCTTCTGTCACAAGATGTTTGCACTCTTCCAAGCATTTCTGCTTCCACAAGTCACTGTCTGAAGCCATGTCTCGCAGTTCAGGAGAAACACATGCCAATGCCGCAATGTCCACACCAGGAAGCGACGCTAGTATCTTGTGTTTTAGCTCTCGAGGTAGACTGATAAAGCAAGGTGGAAGTTCTAAACCGGTTTTGTAGCATAGATTAACCAACAGAGGCGTGACAATACCATCTTTAATCATTCTCCACCACACGAGTACCTTACGGTGAACGCTCAAAGTAACTTCTTCATTGTCAGATTCCATAAGCAAATCAACAATGTTCATATAGCTACGTTTATTAATGCACACCTTATCTACCAAACTATCTTCATCAAGAGACCCATAAACTTCAACATCAACTAAATCCTCAAAATTCAAAGTCACTACTTCGGTTCCATTAGCACTAATCACAGACGGGAGAGTATACTTAAGAGATACTGAAGTCCCCGCAGAGAAGCTAAAACGCATACCTAAATCAGGATTGAACAGCACAAATCCAGAATCTAACATAACAGCATGAACAGTCATGACCACAGTCGTAAATTCCCACGTGTCACCAGATTCCTCCATCAATATCTTTTTTAAGAAGAGAGGTTCGCTTAACCTTTTCACACCGGAGAGATTCATGCCGCCGAGCTCTTCTGCTCCTCCGTGATTCGTCGTATCGTTGCTCGATTGATTCTGGATACTCGGGATAGAAACTGCTTCAATCGCCTGATGATTCGTTTCCGATTTCTTCTGAGCAAACGCACTACGATCAGAGGAATCGAGAGAGAAACAGATGAGATCACCGGACTTCACGCCAAGTGATCGGAGCGTAGCCTGAGACGAAACCGCGAGGAGTTCGTCTTCGTCGTTGCGATTGATCGATAAACCAACAGAGGAAGGCGTCGAATCATTGATTTTTAGCCGGAGATCATGGAGCGTAGACTCATCGGAAAACTCGAAAGTTAGGGTTTCGTTCGTCTCGAGGTTTCTCAAATGTATCGTCATCTTCGTAAACAAGAGAGGTGAGAACTGAGAGAAATGAGAAGTAAATGAAACTTAGAAAAGATAAAGCACAGGTAATAACCGGTTATTAATTCCCGGTTGAAATAGGTCTTAACCGGTTACCAGCCCAGTTCTTAATGGGCCGAGTTAGACTTGTGTTAGATCCGTTTTCTAAGATCCGATCCGATCCGACCCGAATTTAAAACCTCACCTTCGCAAAATCACAAAAATGTCGCCGACGAAGAGTTGAAAGAAGAAAAGAGTAAACATGGCGGCCAACGGCATGAGAAGAGCTCTTCAGGTATCGTCATCTTCGGCGAAGATACTCTTCGGTCGTTCATCAGCGGCATCTTCTAGTTCTAAGATCGGAAAATCCGCCGGAATTGCTTTCGGGAATGGATCATCTTCTTCTTCTTCTTCTTCATCTCGTCCCTCACTACGTAGACTCACATTCTCAAGGTTAGACTCTCAGAATCATAGAAATAAGTTTTGTAATGCCTTAGGGTAGTTTTAGTCTACGGGAGATAAGATCTAGTTTCGAAGAATTAGGGTTTATCTCTGAAATGTATAATTGGATTTGGGGTTTTGTGTTCAGCAGGGTACCTGTGGAACTGAGTGCAGGGGTTTCACTTGTACCTTTACATAGTGTTACTGCTTCTGCTTTGCTCACTTCGTTGCTATCTCTCAGCAATCAAAACTGGAGTTGCTTATCTGAAGGTACTTGTGTTCTTATTCTTTCTCTGCTAGTGACTTTGATTTACAGCTCTTTCTTTAGCCTTGTTTCATTGATGTTAATGATTGAGATTGAGAGGAATTGAATCACTACTGGTGATGTATGTATAGAATTAAAGCTGATTCTGCATTGTTGTTTCTAGAGAAGAGGAGTAAATGTAGTCTCAATTGGTAAATAGGATTCCATAAATGAACTGCTTGACATGTTTGGCTTTATAGAAAACGTTCTTTATAGTGTTTGAACATCACACTATTGTTCCACCGTGAGGACCTATTACTTACTGTCTAGCCCTATCTTTCCGTATGATCCATATTCTTGTCTTGGCATGTTTTGCTAGTAATCTTATCCAGTGGTAGTAAAATGATGTGTTGATTCATGTCTACGAAGTATTGAATCGGTGGACCAGAGCTGCAGTTGGTCTATCCAGTGACTATTGGACTAATCGAAGTTTGTGTTTGATATATGCAGGATTTGCTTCAACACTATAACATGGCCTGCAAGTGTTTTGATTCCAGGTGTTAGATTCAAACAAACTTGTTTCATTTCATCGCGGGGTATTTTGCAGTTTGTTTTCTGAGAGGTTTGAAGATATAAAAAAGTACCGGAAAGAATGACAGACCCTTGTTTTCTTCTAAGGCCTACTTAGTTCTTTTTTTGTTTATACAATTATCATCTTCAGTTGATGAGTCACTTGTGCCTGGAAATAAACTAGTCATTTTGCTAAAGTTGTTCGTGTTCCCTTACCAAAACCAATTAAGACATTATCATAGCGACCAAAAAGTGACTGAAACAGTTCGACTTTCTTGTAATTTTGTAGTCCCAATCATACTTTGCTTATCTGTTACACCAACTATTCACTGTCCAACCACCAAATACAATATGTTTAGTGGTATTAGCATATGAATGGTTCCTCAAAATTAGCAAAGTTACCCATCAAACGACCAAACTCAGCATTACAGTGGCTGTTATACAATCAGAAGAGAATAAAAGTGTAAAACAAAATGATCACGGATATAAATGAGAATATAATTACGACACAGATCTACCAGCAATTTCGACCGTTGCAACGTCCCGAAAACAAAAGGCCATGATTCAAAAAAAGTTTGCTTTTTTATCTTTTCCCTTCTTCTTCTACTACTAGTAACCGTTGGCTCTCTAGCAACTGCAAATCCATAAGATCATCTCCTTCTTCTCATCTCAAAGTCATTAGTCTCTTCTTCAACCAAATACCCAGTTCTTGAAATTTTCTGAATTGCTCGTTCTTGATTCAAAAATGGCAGCTTTAGCACCTGGAATCCTTCAAAAGCTAATCGACGGTATGAAAACAGGAATCAAACCAACCAGAGAGCACCGGAGCTCTATGTTACAAGTCACGGATATCGTCCCCATCGGTCTCGACGAGAAGTCTCTGGAGCCTAAACAAGGGTTTCTCATCAAAGTCTCTGATTCCTCCAACTCGATCTACGTCTCTCTTCCTTCGGACCAGGACGACGTCGTTCTTAGCAACAAGCTGCAGCTTGGTCAGTTTATCTACGTCGATCGGCTCGAACCCGGATCCCCTGTTCCTGTTATAAAAGGCGCTAAGCCAATACCTGGTCGGCACCCATTACTCGGGTCGCCGGAGCCGTTGATGATGGGTTTGAAAGGAAAAGCCGAACAAGAGACTGTGTCGAAGCCGAGAAGAGGGTCTTGGGGACAAAACGTCGACGTTTCGTCTCCGTTCGTTGTGAAACCAATGTCATTGGATTTTGAACATTCCACGCCGGCGAAGAGGTCTGTTTCAGCTAGATTCGCCGCGTCTCCGATCAGAAGAGGACGTGGAGTGAGATGCTCTTTTGGCGGAGGGGTTTTGGGGAGAATGGAAGGTGGTGAGAGTCCGGCGACGGCGATGTTGAGGAAGAGTTGTGCTGTTCCATCTGCTTCTAAGTTTCCGAGAAGTAAAAGTGTCTGTGATAGAGAGACCAAGAAGAATAATACATCAGCTTCTCTTCTTAGTCCTTTCAAATTCTCTCTAGGTATTGGATTTTGTGCTCCTTTGCTTTTAACATTCTGATCATATAGTGTATAGTAATGGCTTGTTCAAGACAGAGCTTGTTTCTTGATTGCAGAGGCTCAAGAAGATGTTGTTGTTCCCTTGGCCACCTCGAAGAGGTCGACTTCTTTAAGACAGGAAATGATAAAACTTGAGAAAGACAACAACCTGCTAGGAAGGCTCAACACACTCAGCAAGGTTGATTTGTGTTCTTGTAGCTCATCATCTTTCTTGAAGTTTAAGATGTTACTCAAATCTTCTTTGGTGTTACTTTGTTTGATGTAGGAAGCAACTCAGCTTCGGGAGACAGCTCAGAAGATTGCCCTTCAGGCTTTGCGCGAGGCTACAGCTACGGAAACAGTTGTCCGTCATATCAAGTATATAAAACAATTGGCTAAATCATTCTTTGCTTCCGCTTTTTGAATCGGATATGAGTTTGAATGTGATGTGTTGATGTGATTTTGTTTTTTGGGACAGGACGTTTGCTAATCTGAGCAAATCAGCCAAAGCTGAATGCCCCACGGCGTGCTTTGAGAAATTCATGCAGTTTCACCAGGAGATGGCGCAAACTGTAACTGAAATCACATCCATTGAAGCAGCTGCTTTGGATGCTGAGAACAAGTCGCAGAAACCAAGAGAAGAAGAGTCTTCTTCTTCTTCAATCCTGCATGAAATCGCGTATAATTCAATCGATCAGGAGAAGAGAAGATCAAAGAGGCGGATTATTCTGAAGCAGCAAAGTGAAGGGTCATTAAGATCAAATGATGAGAACAAGAACCCAGCTTGTGGAGGGATAGGCAACACGATCAGGTTGGCAAAGGAGATTGAGGACGAAGCTGCAAACTGGTTCATGGACTTCATCGAAACGGCTCTGGAGAAAGGTATGAAGAAATCTAAAGGCCCTGATGACGCAGACGTTAAGAAAGTACCACAATCTTTGATTCTCAGTGTTCTAAACTGGATTGAAGTCGCACAGTCTGATAGCAACAAGAACAAGAGACGTGCAGGCCATCCAAAAGCATCAAAGATTACTAGAAAGCTCAGAATTAAACTGAAAAATCCTTGAACCACTTACACTTACTTTAATGGAATACACTGAATCCACGTTGTAGTGTTTTACAGCTTACAAGTCTATTGTGTTCTTGGTGTAAAAAAAAAAAAGAATTTTCACATATTACTGAAGTAAAAAGGAATATTTCACATATGATGATGATTCACAGAATAAATGAAGCTGAGTTTGTGGAATGCTCAAAGAATACAACAAGTACAACAAATAACAAGCTTTGGTAGAATCAGATGACCCAGAACCAAGCAATGACAGACCCAGCGGCCAAACCGATAACCAAGAACATCACAGAGACAATACCTGCGGTCTCTGCGTGTTTCAGTGGAACCGATTTCGGAGCCAGAATCAGCAAGACGCTTGTCAAGTACCCGTTGGTGAGTCCCAATAAGCATGTCAGTATAGTAACAGGAATCTCAGTCCTGAGAAACATCGGACCATGTAAGCAACCCCAGAAGAGAGGGTAAAACAAGAGCCTGGCAATGCAACCACCAACAGCGATTTTCTCATCCATCAGCATGTAGACAGCGGTGAGAGACTTGCCAACCAAGTCAAACACGTTGTAGGCTGCAATGAGTAGCACAGGGTACCAGTCATTAAGAAGCTCGGAATGAACATCCTCGGTAATGTAGCCAGGGAATATCGACAACGTCACCATGTATAGAAGAATGATCCCGAAACCATGAGACTTAATCTTGGTCACAATCTCCCAGAGTGTTTTTCTCCACACTGATCCTGTTAAAGAACCTTTTCCTTGACTCTTCTCTTTGATTAGCTCTTCCTTTTTACGCTCTTCGTGGTACTTGATCACCGGAAGTCTATGAGCTATGTTGAACAACACAGCACAGATCACCATAACAACAATCCCCACAGCAAAGTATAGATTCGCACTCTTTCTCAAACCATCAGGGTTTTGAGGATACACAGCTTTAGTCAAGATTCTCAATAGTGAAACAAGAACACCTACAAAATCCAAAATTCCCAAACACCTTCTAAGTTTAATCTAAACCAGAGCAACCTAACACACGGAGAGAGAGATGAAAAATTTACCGGAGCCAGCAGTTCCGGCGACAACAGCTTGCGTATACCTCTCAGGCATTTCACCGGCGACGCCGATCAAACCTCCCTGCATAAGAGCATCACCGAGACCGGATAACGCAACGGCTACGGAGGTAAAATCGAATCCGGCGTATAAACCGACCTGTCCTTTGACATAAAACAGATCCAAAACAGGAACCACAAGCAAGGAGATAACGAAAAGCAAGAGGCCGAGATTGATTCTAAAGCTAGCGAGGCTCTTATGAGCATAGAAGACAACGATAACGGAGAGACATACGAGACCGACGAGGAAATAGATAACGGCGAAGATCCGATCGACGGCGGTGGAAGGGTAGAGGTAAGAGAAGTAATCGACGGCGGTGATGAAAGCGTTCCATGGAAGAAGGAAGCCAACACCGAGGGTGAAGTAGATGATGTAAGCGAAGTGGAATGAATCAGAAGGAGCTTTTCTGGTTGATCCTTCGTGTGGATTGGGGAGAAGAGAAGTCTCCGGTCCTGGTTCCGAGTCAGTTTCGATTCCGGCGGATTTATCGGCGGTGGTCATTTTGAAGTTTTGTTAGTTTTTTTTTTTTCTCAGTTTTGGGGATTTTGGGAATTTTGTTGACTTTGGGATTTAGTGGTTTAAAACGGCGTGGTTTTTGTCTCTGTGTGTAATTAATATAACGGTGTCGTTTGATTGGCCGCGCAATAATTGGGTTGGGATAGATATGTGTAGCGTAGACGCATTAGTTGGAGTAAATTTCTTTTTTTCTCTTTCGTTTTTTCTTTGGTAATGGCCCTAAAACGTGCATTTGTTTAATAATATTTTGTATATAATTGTTTTAGATGTTTACTCTTCTCAAGTTGTAGTAGTGGTGCATCACCATTATCAAGTTGCATTTGCATATCACATTCTGTATAATGATGCTTTGTGTCATCTAAAACAGATATGCAATGCACGCTATGGGTAGCATCAGACAACATATATAAACCAAACCAAGCTAATACAAACCCCTCGATAACCAAGAACAACAAAATGAAAGTACGTACATACGGTCCCTAGTGTTGCCATGAGAAATATTCATATTAGAAACAAGAATACACCTTGAGTAATATATATAAAATATGGCAGGCAAAAAAAATAAAGAATATATATTATACAAGAATATACAAGAATATTTTTCTGATTTTTTTTTTGGTGTGACTATTTTGTTATTTCATAAAAAAAAAAATTCTGTTAAAAGACTCTTACCATTTTGTGTCACTATTGAGATTTTATATGATAACTACTATTTTAAATTTCATATTTATTTGTTTTTAAAAAAAATGGAAATATATATATTTTTCAAATTTATCTTTACCAAAAAAAAATATTTTTGAAATTTATAGTATTATTTGGTAAAAAAACAAAGAGCGTAATATAGAGGAACGAATCGTGGGGAAGAAGACACACACACCCAAAAAACAAAAAAAAACCTAGGGGATGTACCAAAGATAGACCAAGAAGAAAAGAAGAGAAGACGATCTTTATCGATGTCAGAATCAACATCATTGTCGTCTTTACCCATCGAGCTAACAACAGCAATACTCTTAAAGCTACCTGCGGAATCTGTTGTGAGGTCTCGTTACGTCTCGAAGCACTGGTCATCAATCACCACCGACCCTTACTTCACCGACACGTTCGAGACTCGCTCCTCAGCACGGCCATCTCTTCTAATGTTCTTCAAACACAAGGACAAAGTGTTCGTCTTCTCGTTTCCGCAGCACGATAAGAATACAAAGCCTCATTTGTATTCTTATCATGTGGATAGTTACCAAATGAAATACCCCAAAGATTGCTTCTTCTCGGTAAGCGAGTCCGTCCACGGCTTGATCTGCTTTCGAAAGGTAGCAAACCCCGTGATTTGGAACCCTAGCACGAGACAGTTCTTGACCTTAACCAAACCCATAGAGGAGTCCCAGTATGATGTAATAGTCTTTCTAGGATACGATCCAATCGAGGGTAAACATAAAGTTGTGTGCATGCCGTCTAGTGAAGCTTCTGACGAGTGTCGGGTTTTAACATTGGGATCAGCTGAAAAATCATGGAGAACGGTTAAAACCAATTACAAGCATCGTGCTTATTACAATAGTTCAGGGCGATGCATCAACGGTGTTCTATATTATAATGCCTCCTATCTTGATGAAGATTCGGATATTTTCATAGTAATGAGTTTTGATGTCAGAACTGAAAAGTTCGATATGATAAGATTCCCATTAGAAGATTTTTGGGGTGAGCTGATAACTTATAAGGGAAGGTTAGCTTATCTTGATAGTTGTAATCTCATGGAAAACGATGATGGCATCACAATGTGGATTTTGATGGATGCAGAGCAAAGTCAATGGTCGTGTAAACATTTTCCTACACCTTTTGTTCGGAGTTTGAATACAGTTTACAAAATCTATGGTGTCACGGATGCTGGTGAGTTTATTTATGTCATACGCACGTTTCTTAACTCGTTTGTTATTTTATATTTTGATCCGGGGAGAAATAGCTTGAGACGAGTCGAGTTTAAAGGAATCGCGGATGAGGACTTTAGGTTTAAGAATGGACTTGGAAATAAACGTCTGTGTACGCTCTTTTCTTTCCCCAATCACGTCGAGACTCTCATGTCTTTGTAACAATCTATTGATTTTTTTTGTCCCTTAGAATAATACTATATAATTTATGCAACTCTATGATTAAATTTATAAGTTTATATCTTGTGTGACAGTTTGTATCTTTCACTTCTGCAAGCTTTTTCATAATTTTATCATTCCTTAATATTCATGATACTATTTATCTCATTACCAAAGTTCTATGTGATTTTAAAGTAATTCCAAAACATCAATGCACAAGGAAGCACTTTGCACATATAGGCCTTGTTAGTTTGTCTGTACACTAGATCATGTGTACAGGATCCAGCGACAACGACCAGCGACAAATTTCAGTTTGCTTGTCGCTGCGACTAACTACTACATATATATTTTAAATTAATAAAATTTATTTTTTGATAATTTATACTTTTAAATAAAATGTAAGTTACATATACACATGAAAATAAATTAATAACATATTTACATATTTTTAAATAATTAATTTGAATTTATTTTTATTTTTAATTTATTCATTTTAATATTGTTAAATTTAATTTGTTTATAACTGATTTTTTTTTATAATTTTACTTAAATATATTCAAATTAATTTGTTATTTTATTTAGTTAGATTTAGTTTAATTTTAATAACTATATGTAGTTATCTTTTTATTTAATTAACTTTAATTTTGACTATATTTAATTTATCAATTATTATTTTTTATGTTTTTAGTCGCTATGTTATTCGTTTGTCTGTTGCTAGATCCAGCGACTAGTTTCAGCGACTGATCGCTGAAAATTTTAGTGACTATGGTCGCTGACGACAGTCGCTGCAACTGGTTGATGAACTAGAACTTTTTGTCGATGTCACTGGTTTCTGTCGTTGGCGACAGGCAAACAAACAAGCCTATATACCTTATTTTAAGTCGATGTATCATTGACAAAACAATCATACGAGGCATTGATCAAGAACCTGATCAGTTTTGTCCATTAACTTGAAAAGAAAAGCAAATGTCTCCGGTTAGCAAATGAAGAATCTGGTATCACCAACTCAGAACGTGCACATGGCATTGCTCCAACACGTGTCTCAATCTTGTCCTCCTTGCTTAAAGAGTAGCTTTCTTCAATAGCTTTTACTCAGTGATTGTTTCGTAAAAAAAAAAAATGTTTGTAGCTAGAGAAGAAATTAGGGACTTGGATTTCTCTACTCTCTCTCTAATCTACTGTTTTACTTGCCGCCTGATTGTTTTGGTCCGCATGCGTTTGGAGACGTTTGGTTCATTACCAACGTCTGCTAGTTTTGGCTCCGGTATAGGTGGCTTTTGTAGTACCTGTGGCTGGTTTTGTCTCCGGCATAAGTGGCTTCCATAGCATCTGTGGCTGGTTTTGTCTCCGGCATAGATGGCTTCCATAGTATTTGTGGCTAGCTTTGTCTCCAACATAGATGGCTTCAATAGCATTTGTTGCTGGCTTTTTCTCTGGCGATATCGATTTCTATAGCGAGATCGATCGGCTCTTTGTCCAGTGTCACCACTGCTGGTAAGGTTTTTTGTTTCGGATCTGAAAAACCATTATAGCTTTTGTCTGGTTTATTTTGATTCGCAACGGTTTGATAAACGCAAGCCTTTGATTGATGAACTGCAAGATTGAAGCTATGGATTGAAGATGAAGATGAAGAAGTTTTGCAGACTTCTTTAGGCGGAGTCATACTCTCATCAAAGCTAAATTTGGAATTCGCTTTTATTCGTTTGGGCGAAGATTGAGATCTTTCGCAAGCTTCCTGGCGTTTTGTGGCTGGAATTGAAGCTTGCCGGCGTCGCTTGATTCTGCCAGTGGTCGGAGACTTCCACCTCTTCGGCTTCTCACAAGTCATTCCATTGCCATGTGTTCTTTGTGCTGAGTATTCAGCTTTTCCTTCTGTCTAGGGTTCCTTAATGGGTTTCGTTTTGTTTTATTAGGCCTGTTGACCGTGGTGTGTTTACTTTGACTTTGTAAAATGTTAGATCCGTCACAATTGTTTTTGACTTTTGTGTTTTGAGGCTTTTTTTTTTTTTTGTCAACTGTTTTGAGGCTTTGTGTGATAAAGAAGATAGTTGTGAAAAAAAGAAGATAGGGAAGAAATTATAAATTAGGGAAAAGTTGCAAAGTATACATTTTTAAAACTTAATTAGCAAGTGAAGTGACTTTAGTGCAGTGGTCAAAGGTAAGTCCTTAATGCACACGGCACCATCACACCCGGGATCGAGTCCCGCTCCCTACAAATGTAGGGATTAGGCTAATGGGCCGGCCTGTTGTGGCCCAATTGTTGACAAAAAAAAACTTAATTAGCAACTTAGTACATTAACTATTTATAATTTACAAAATAAATTTTACTATTTACTACTATTTACATTACTTTCTAACACTCAAAAAATCTTTTTATGTTGACCAAAAAAAAAAATTCCAAAAAAAAAAAAATTTTATTAACAAATATACCATTAAAATTAAATATTTTTATTATTTATTACATTACCTCTTGAATCTAAGAACTAAAATACTAATCAATATAAATTTGTTATCAAAAAATTTGAGGTATATAAAATTCTATATTTTAGCATCTATTACTTGAAATACATTTTGTTTGACGATTTATTTTTATTATGTAAAATAAATTTCATAAATTTTTATTTGTATAACTCGTTAAAAGTGCATATGTAATCCGTACAATTTATTAAGTGTACGGATGAATAATAATACATACTCCCTCCGTTCTAATTTAGTTGTCGTTCTAGGATTTAATTTTTGTTTCATATTAGTTGTTGTTTTAGATTTTCAATGCAGATGTTTGATGAATATTCCAATCTTATCCATGCTGTATTAAAGTTTCAACCAATGAAAAATTTATAAAATATATTAATGAAGGGCAAAACATAAAATTTAATAGTTTTTTTTAATTTGTGTGCAAAAACCTTAAACGACAGTTAAACTAGAACGGAGGGAGTATATATTAAGTTGTACAACTCATTTAGTGTACATATGTATATTAATATATAAATTTTCATCCGTACAACTGATATAAAGTATATTAAATATGAATAAATTAAAAATATTTAATATTTTTGTATTTCTATACACTAGATGAGTAGTACAGATGCAACTATCCTTTTGTAATTTCACACTACTACACTCTATCCCACTTTCTCATCTGTCTCACAACTCTTCTATTACACAAATAGTAAAACCTACATATTTCTCTAATTATAAATAATATATGTACTAAAAATCCAATTAAGTTTTGAAAATTATTTTGCAAAGAAACCCTAGAAATTATCTTATGAGTTCTCTTTCTTAATTTCCTTATATATGGCTGGATTATGAGCTTTCTGGTGATATTCTTTTCCTAATTCATGTTTTTCTAATATAATTTACATCTTTTATAAGTTTAGAAATTTTTTTAATTCTCAAATCATTAAGTTTTCTTTAGATGCTTTAATTTGGGTTTACCAAAGGATGGTATGTATGGAAAATCATGGGGAGTTTTTCACAAAGACCAGTTTTTGGGGAGAACTGTAGATGAAATATGTGAAGCTGTTGAGGAAGATGATATGTTCCAGCTAAGGTTTTAAAGAGTCGTTGATGTGGCTAAAAGATATGTTGAGAAAAATAATATGTACGAGAGTTTCAACCAAACAAGTTATTTTCTTGGCTTATTAAAAAGAATTTGGACATAGATCATATATAACGCAAACCTGTTTCAATATAACAATAAATTGATTTAATGCCTTGATATATAAAAATTATTCACAATGATCATAATTTTATGTGTAATGGTATGACATTTAAAATAACATATGAGAACGAATTTTAATATTGTTGGGTTGTGGTGTGTTGGCTACAGGAGGACTGCATGTTGGATGTGTATAGAGCCTATTACAAAGTGTATGAGAGATTGAGAGGGAGAAGCACATGTGAGAGATGAAGAGCTTGATGCATCAAGAGATTGTAAGATAAAAACCTTCTGTCTCAAAGTGGAGCTTGGTTGTAGAGACAAGAAAATTGTCAATTGTGTGAAACCTAGTTTAATCTTTTGGTCGAATGAGTACACATATGAGCAATCTCATGGAGTAAGAGAAATAATAAGAACAAGAGATGCAAGAACAAAAAAAATTGGAATAACGAGTTGTTCTTAACAAAAAAACAATATGTGTCTTTCTAGGAACTTTCATATAGCAGCACAAACCCACAAATTATAAACTTCGATCTCAGTCCATACAATTTGGAAGTTGAAATCCAATTTCCCCCTAATTCAAAAGTTTGAATCCTTGGTCCCCCATAATGTCAAAATCGTGGTTTAGCATTGGTTTACTGTGCCGGAAGATCCATTCATCGCGTGACAATAAAACTAAACCAAATTACCCAGAAATAAACCTGAATCAACCCGTTTAACAATACCTATTAAGCCTAAAATCCCCAAAACATAATAATTTCCAAATCGGAGAAAAACCTAGAACTCTAGAAACAAAAAATTCCCAATTGATATAGAGTCGAAGTTTGCAATGATGGATTCGATTGAGCTGGAGACAAATATTGTAATCGTTCATCACGAGGCTACTAGGTCTGGTCCGCCAGAGGAAGGAGGAGAAGGTCATCCGATAAGAGACGATTAACCTGACAATGAAGATCCAAGGGAGCGAGACGCGTTTGAAATCGAGAAAGTTTTAATGGAGTTTAGAGATGAACTTTCGATCTTTCACGATGAGTATCCGGACAGTAAGAATGATGAAGATGTTGAAGCTGGTCGGGAGAGAAAGCATAACAACATCATAAGTGGAGATGGGAGTTTGTACTATCACGAGAAATTCTTCAACGCCATTACCTTCAAGGAAGCTGTAATCAGCCATGCTCTAAAGACTGGATGCAATATCGCACAGTACAGATATGATAAAACAAAGATTGCATTTAGATGTGATGGGAATGGATGTATCACACAGTCCAGGATACATGACAACTAATATCTCGATCTCATTCAACAATGCTTCGTCAACTCACTTGAAATTATGCTTATCATCGATAAGTTATAAAGCACAAAAAATTAGAATAAAAAGTTAGTTAGAAACAAATCAATCACATTACCTTAAGTGATGCAGCATAAGCACAACAATAGTAACAATGGTAAGGATTGGGAGCCGACTTTAAAATCAATGCCACAATACCAGCTCCACACCAACACATCTTTGGCACACCCATAACTCTTCTTCTTTGTTGGACATTTGATGTTCCACTCATAGCTCAAGATGAATTGCTCATATTAGATCTTAGATGTTGAAAAAAGAAAATCAAAGATGTTCAAGAGAGAAAATCAAAACTAGGGTTCTCAAAATTTCAATTTGGGGATTCTTCTAACTGGGTATATATTTTGGGTTGTAAATAACTCGAATCGGGTCTCACTTTGGTTTATTGTATTCGGTTTTTGGTTTGACATCATTTTTGTCATAAACCGCGTTAACTAACCTTTATGGGGGGACCAAGGATTCAAACTTTAGAATTAGGGGAAAACTGGTTTTCAACTTCTAAATTGTGTGGACAGAGATCAAGGTTCAGAATCTTTGGGTTTGTGGTGCTATATGAAAGTTCATGGAGGTTTACAGATTGTTTTCATAATATTATGTGTTATTTATATGATATTAGAATATAGTTCTCGACAATATGTAGGAATCACAAACGTAGCCAAATTTACTAAAAAACCTTCTTTATTACTTTTGTTTTCACATTGAATTGATGAACTAAACCTACCATTGAAACGTAACTACTAGCTAGTTTCTTTTCTTCGATATGATTAATATTTTTTTAAATAAAATTAAGATTTTGCCAAGCAAATACATATACCTAGTAATCATAATAACATTGAAACGACTTTAAAAGCAAAACCTTTAATTATTATTACAAAAATAAAATAGAAACCAAAAAGATATCACATAGAAGTTTTGTCTTTCAAATGACGAAAACGCAATTACAAACGATTAATACTTCACTTAGAAGAGAAAAAACAACTCCCTTCTTAACTCTAAATCAATTGTTGGTGGTGTTAGGAGCACCAACATCAGCAGCGGTGATAGCAAGATCATCATCCTCTTCAACATTAGGAATTTGATTCAAATCCAAAATCATATTTTGGTTCGAGTTCAGATTCAGATTCAAACCCAGATTCACATTCATATTGAATTGATGAATTTTCTGTGGAATCTGTCGAAAAAGTTCAATAAGAAAATCACTTTGGCGTTGAATCAAATTCTGCTGATTTTGATTTTGATTCATGTGATCATAATCTCCAACTGGGACAACAACTGCATCTGCAACAACAGAAAGAGGTAAACGAGAAGAAGATCCACCATTCTCCATAAGGTTCTGCCTGCAAGTAAGCTTGTTTATATAAGTATCAATAAAAGAATTTAAATCCTGAATATCCTTTTCACCAAGCTTGTGCACATCAATCTCTCCTTTAAGACAACCAAACATAATATTTTGAATCTCAAAATTTTGGTTCCCAGTACGCATTTTTTGCAATTTCGCTTCCTCTTTAGCAATCCTCACACGCAGAAAACGTTCTTGATCAAACGACCTTTTATTCCGATCGTCCATCGGAACCTCCATAAAATCTGATATCACTTTCTCAGCGCCTTCTCTTGATGGCCAAGCCTCAGGGTCTGGGTTATAAGGACTGTAGATCACCGCACACGTCTTGATGTCACAGAGAGTCGACAGCTGAGCAAGTTTCTTCATCATCCCTTTTTTCCGTTTGATGAAGCTTCTTTTTCTTGATGCTTCATCTTCTATAAGCGAATACTTCGTTTTTCTTCTCATGTTCACCATCTTTGTTGTGTGTTTTGTTTTGTTGGCAAGAGGTGTTTATATAGGAAACGAAATGTGCTTTTTATCCATTAGGGTTTATTTCTTTGCTCACTCATAGCTTTAAATTTGGTTGACTATCTCAGATATCGTATCTGTTCCACTCCTACGTGTAGACACTTGATTGGATATAAAACGATAACCCTATCATTTTAAAAATAGTTAGTAATCCTATTTAGATATAATACTTTTTATGGGACGTGAATATAGAGATATTGTATTAATGGTAAATTTTGCATTCACATATGTAACATGAGATGTATTTTTATTTAGGATGTCCACGTTTAGTAAAAAGTTATATAAAAATTAATTTAAAATATTTACGATGTATAAATCTAATTTTTGTAATTTTCATATTAAATACCAATTTAAATGGATAAAAAGTAAAGTGATAAAAAAAAATAAAGTTACAAAAAGAAAAATATTTGTGGAATAGAAAATAACAATATAGATAATGATTATATTATATGTTATAAAAACCAGTTGTAAGACATTTAAACGACAAGAACCATCTACACTCTCGATTTTTGTTCAACTAGTATAGTAACTTATACATCAATAAGTTTAGGTGTCTGATTATTAACTAATTTATGATATTTTATATGGATAAAATATATAACGTTAATCTATCCTACTACTACTTACATTAGTCAATTTGTGTAAGTGTACTTTTAAAAAGAGGCTAATAACGTTCATATATAAATACATTTATACTTTAAGTTCAGTATTAAGATTTGCATGTCTTATGAAAAATTCTCAACAACATATATATCCTTGACTTGGAAAACGCCAAGTTCACAAAGTCTTTTATTCTGTTTTCTAGAGCTTTGACTTCAACTCACAGTGTTTAATAACTTGATGTTTTTTTTTCTTAAACTTCAGTTACTTCATTCAACAAATATTACACATAAACATTGTCTCGTTTCTCTGATTCCACGACTGGTACAACTCAATTAGACATAAAACAATCCAAAAAAAACTACGTTCAGAAAATAAAAAAGAATTTATATATATAAAGTTAACTTTTCCTCTCTTCTGGTTATTATTTCTTTAATATTTTGGATTTTTCGGATTGTACTTAACCCAATATTTTTGCAGAGTTAATTCAGGCCCAGCACGATTTTTTATTAACCCGTTGGGGCTGTCTTCTCTAGGCCCAGTACTATGGATTTAACCTATTGGCCTTTCCTCTGCCCTGTGTCGAGGATGCTCCATCTCCACCGTCCTCCATCTCCACTGGTTGCTCTTCTCCTTAACTCACGATCCATACTGTTTCAACATTTGATGCCGTTTCAAGTTTTTCAGTCCTCTACTTATCCTTCCATGTCTTCCATCACAATTGCTACGGTTTCGTTCGTAACTGTTAATTATGTTCTTCCATCTTCTCTAATTTAATGGACAGTCCACTACTTCTTCCTTCAATTGTCGTAAGTCCTTCTGTTATATAAACCAATCTCTTGCTATTGTGATTTAAGGCCGACTTTATATAAACCAATTGGCTTTAAGGTCTGCTGGTATGTGTTGGCTTTTGCCCTGTTGTGGAGAGATTCTGAAAAATATGTCTTCACCCGATTTTTTACTATTTGGCCACATGTTATTTGCAGAGCTTGTAGAATAATTGAGGTAATAGAAGGCCAAATGTTGTTTATTTTGGTTAAGCTACGTGATGATGCTATCTTCATGATGCTCAACATCTTTTATTTGCAACTACTAAAGTGAAAGTGTAGTGATGTATTTGAATTATGGTTGGTTATTTGTAGGTTGTGGCGATTGTCAAAACATGCACTCCAAATGGTCTAGGTGATGTCATGGTGACTCTTAAGGTAGAAAAAACATACCAGTGTGAATGGTTTGGTTTCTTTCAAGCACCATTTAACATGTGTCTCAAATCAATGTGTATTTCTGGTAGGATCCCACAGGAACAGTTGATGCCAGTGTGCACAGAAAAGTTATCTCCGAGAGTGAGTTTGGAAGAGATATACGAGTTGGTGCAGTGATTATACTTAAGCAGGTTTGTTGTTTTTATTAAGGAGATAAAACAAATCTCATGGTTTTGATGTTGCTACTGTGTTCTCATTCACTTTTGGTAATTCAATGGAGAGGGAATAAGATATACTGTTTTTCATGTTGCAGTCTGCGCACCTTCACGGTCATCAACCTATCTTAGCATAACACTGAAGAACATCTCCAAGGTATTTCTCTGGTTTCTTCATTGGAATATATTTACATCTTCATTAGAATATATGAACATTTCTGAAGGCTAGAGAGTTTTCATTCACAGGTTATCACAAAGGACACTCCTGTTTTACCAAAGCAGAATGATTCTGAAATGGGTGCCAAAAATCCTGTTCCTGTGAATGGTAAGTGAATAAATTTCTTTTGAGCTTCTTCCACAGTTTTTTTATCAAGAAACTCATACCTCTAATTTGGTCTAACAGAAAACAAGGAAGATTTGCGACGGCCTAAACCTAAAGTATTTAGCGTGGAGCAAGGAACTACCCAAGGGATCATGAACAATCTTAGACAAAATGCTAAAAAAATCAGTGAAGCACTCAATTATGGTGGATGGAAATGGAATACTTCATCCACGAGGTATAAATACGAACTTTCTCTATTTACCTTAGTTTGTAAGTTGCATCTCAAGATCTGTAATTTACGGTGTTGGATGTTTTGTGTCATAGGATTTGGTTTGGCGTGTCATTTAGGTGTTCTTGCTCACCTCCCTACCATTGGGGTCGGAAAGAACGTACGAACTTCTCATAATCTCTCTTTGGAACCGTTTTTGCTTGTGTACATCATATTGTGCCATCGGTCATTAATATTGAACTTATATTTTGTAACATTTCAGCTGCATCATGTGGATGGTCTGAATCAATCTGAGGTGAGACTTCAGCTCAAAGAAAACGAGCATGGGCAAGTTATCACTTTGGTAGGGAACTCTGGATTTACTTGGGGAGTAGTAAGTGACTTTGCCTTGACATTTGCTGTCTATAATATGTGGTGTCTCTAAGTTTATATTGTGTTCTATTAGTAGTGATTAAATCACTTTAAGTAATGAACCTTCTCCATTGTGGTTTTGATATCTTTTGTAAGGAAGTGAATTTAATGTTCAAGTTTTTAAAATTACTTTCAACAGGGATTCCGTCCAACTCTGAGTTCTCTAAAGCCCATATACATTTCGGTTAGCCATCGCATATCACTCGACTCTGCTGTTGAAATTGTCAAGATGACCTGCAACTACCGTGTTCCCGAACCTATTAGACAGGTAAGTGATACTTTTAGATATGCCAACAAACAGATAGTTATTTTGTGAAGTGGAAAAGTCTTTAAATATTAATATACAGACTACTATATGCAGGCAGATATGAGATCAAGAGCATATCTCCAGAAGCATCAAACTGAGCCTTTTAAAAGTACCTGGACTGCGACGACCGGATCAGGTAGCTTCTGATGTTTCCTCCACCATTCTAACCCCATCATATTGTTAAGTTTTGATAAGTAACTCACATGTCTCTTTGCTTCCTTTTGTCTACTAGACTGAAGCTTAATCTCTCGAACGAGGCATTGAACACTATTCCACGTTACATAGAACTCTCCAAAGTCTTTACTTCGATGGATAGATCACGTAACTGAAGCTCCGCCCCAATTCTCTCCTTCATTTATCTAATTGACTCGAGAATCGCAAGCTAAACCAAGATAATCAATGTTGTATTCAATACATTGGAATGTTCTTTACATACATACCGTAAAGCTTAGTGTAAAAAGAAAGAGTAGGAAAACGGCTCTCGGGTCATGGTATTATTTTAAGTTGTTTGGGGACCTTTTGTGATATTGGGAGATTTTGGGGTTCTCCACAACAATTCCAGTGGTCTTTGGCTTGGTATTTCTCTTAGTTCACCGTCTGAATGCAACTCGCGGACATATATATACGCAAAGAGGTATTTACCTTGAAAATCAAATAAAATAACCAAATCAACCCAAGGTAACACAAGCAACACTTTCAGAGAATCAAGGAAACACAAGAAGAAATCAATTAAAATTAATTGGCAGCACTTCACAAATCTATCACCAAAGACAAAAAAACAAAGAGATGAACACACTTTTAATAAACTAAAGATATTCATAAATACGAATGAAAAAGACAACAAAAAAACAACATGGACTGTATCAAATTACAGCAAGATAAACAAGAAAATTCATTTTTCCCAAAGCACAACTCACATTGAATCCAAAAAAATCACTCAGACGACAAAAAAAAAAAAAAAAATTACAACTAAGAACACAAAAAAAAACTCACAAGTTAATTAGGAACCCTAAAGAAGCCAAGTAGCTAACACATTTTCATATAAACAAATTTGCAACCCAAATCACATTTACCTTTAACAAAATCAACAGGGGATAGCCAAAAATCACCTACAGATGCGAAGCAAGCAGGAAATCAAACAAATACACAAACCCAAAAAAAAGAAAATTGAATATTCAAGGAAAAACAATTACCAAAAAGATGACCGGAAAAACAATTACTAGCATGAAAGACATAATTTCAATCCTCATACTGTCCTCTACATCATAAACATTGATTTTCTCCTATCCGTTCAAGAGGACATCAAATTTTCAAAAAGAACAAATACATTCCCAATTCAATAACATACAAATAATAACCCAATAAACCAACACATTATAAGCCTTACAGAGAAATTGGGCCTGACTGAAACAAACAAAAATAGCCAAAAAAAAAAAGAAATGTTAATTATTGATTTTCATTATTTTTAAAAATTACTCCAACAGTTTACAAAATACATATGAAAAAATAAAATAACAATCCTACCAGAAAAAAACAAATATTAATTAATTAATCACAGCTAACAACTACAGAAAACAACAACTTCAACTACACAATGTTAACTTTTAATTATAATTTAAAAAACATTAAAAAACAAACAAGATGAACTTAATTGTTTTAAAATAAACAGCAAACTAAACTAAACTTACTGCAAAACCTATTTTTATAAAAAATGTCCAACAAAACAACATAAGGAACCAAAATCTAATACAAAAACAAACGTAATATGAATTTACTTAACCAACATAATAGTATACACAAAAAAACTGGGAATACATCTTAATCTAGCTACCGCGTGTAGCGCGGGTCAATTGCTAGTCTATACTATGAAAGTGAATGAACTATCTCCTCAGCTTGACACGTCAGCACCCAAGAAAGTGACACGTGTACTCTTCCTTCCAACTAAACAAATAAAAACAAATCTGGGCCTAATTCTAATGCAGCCCATTAGTGTCAAAACCACTTGCAGACAAAAAAACAAAAGGTCGATTCAGTTTTTCCCTAAATTGTCGATCTCCTCCTCGTCTTCTTCGCCATGAAACCCTGGTCCGACTGTGCTTGATCAATCATGCTTAATTTCTTCTTCTTCGTTCCACCATAATCCAAGTGATTCTGCTTCAAATCTTCTTAGTCTAGCCTAAAATCTGTTCACGAGCACTCAACCGTCAGTCATTACAAAAAAAAGGGGTTATATGAGTGTTGTTATTTTGTTTCCGTCGCTCCGCCGTTGTCTCCGGCGTCCTCCCTTCTCTTACCTCTACCGATCTCTATGTGAGTTTCCGATTCGCTGAAACTTGTTGAGATCGTCTGTCTCCGGAAAAGAGATTTGAATTTATCGAATTTTGTTTTTAGGTTTAATCTCCTGACGAGGAGACTCTGAATCACGTGATGCCCTAATCGAACTAGCAGGTTTGATGAAGGAGTCTCTACAAAAGAGCCAGACCATTACCGACAACATGGTCGGAATCCTAGGTTCCTTTCACCATCGTCTCTCGGCTCTTGAAACAGCCATGTGTCCCACCCAGGTCCCTTTCTTCATCTCTCTGTTTTTGGATTTTAGGCACTTTTTTTTTTAGGTTTGTTGGAATCTAAGATCAGATTTTGGATTCTTTGATTTGGAATTTTGGCTTCTTTTTTTGGTTTTGTGTTTGTGTAGATAAGAACACATTTTATAAGGAGAGCTCACGAGAATATGGACAAGACATTGGTAAGAAGGAGAGTTTTATCTTCAGATAAATCTAAGATCACTTTCTTTTTTGTGTGTTTGAAGAAGAATTAATGACTAAGCTGAATAAAGATTGATCCATTTTTGTTTGTCAGGCGGAAGCTAAAATACTGAGAGGACCACATGAGGATCTTGAAAGTTACCTGGAAGCAATTGATCAATTTAGAGGAACTATCAAATTTTTCAGCAACAACTAGATGTTCAAGAGTGCCTATGGAGTTATTAGCCATGCTACCGGTTTACTCTCTAAAGCTCTATCAAAGCTAGAGGATGAGTTCAGATAGATACTACAAAACTACAGGTTCTCTTACTTTAGATTATACAATATTTACAGTTGTGCCTAATTTATGAAGCTAATTTGCTTGCTTGTGCAAGGATTGTTTACTAACACGATATTTAATCTCTTTCAACAATGTTAGCAAGCCAATGGAACCTGATTGCCTTTTCAATTGTCTTCGAAGCAATCTTAGACCATCATCAGAAGGTGAAGGTGGTGGTGGCGGCTGAAAGAGCAATGATCAACATCACAAGAGCTTAGAAAACGCTATTTTTACAGTCCCAACAGTCATTCCCCCGGTAGTCCTCCCTCTGCTTCATGATTTGGCTCAACAAATGGTTCAAGCTGGTCATCAGCAACAACTTTTCAAAACTTACAGGTACAACCTTTCCTTATTTTGCTTCATTCTCCTCTTAGTCTCTCTCACTTATGTCATGAGATGTATACTGATCCATGTTAGTATTTGTAATTTACTAAGGATACTCGAGCTGCGGTGTTGGAACAGAGTTTGCAAAAATTAGGTGTGGAGAGGCTTAGCAAAGTTGATGTTCAAAAAATGCAATGGGACAGGTGAAACTGTTGTTTGCTGCGGAAATACTCGATGCGACCAAATACTCGATGGAGTTGAGTCTCTAAGAGATCAGTGTTTTGGTGAAGTCACTGTAGATAGTGTAGCTGTGATGCTTAGTTTCAGGGAGGCTATTGCAAGAAGCAAGAGATCACCTGAGAAACTCTTTGTACTGTTACATATGTATGAAATAATGAGAGAGCTTCAGCCAGAGGTAACAGTTTAATGTCTCACACAAAAATTATGTGTGTTTGCCGTCACCTAATTGTTTTTCATTTATATAGATTGAGTTGCTCTTTAGAAGCCAACCTTGTACCGAGATGAAAGATTCTGCGCTGAATCTGACAAGCGATTAGCTCAGACAGCTCAAGAAACTTTTGCTGATTTTGAAGAAGCAGTTAAAAAGGATGCTACTAAAACCGCGGTTATGGATGGAACCGTACATCCTCTTACTAGCTATGTCATAAAATACGTCAGGTTCGAGTAAGTAACTTTTACATATGCAACATAAATTGTCTGTGTTTTTGTTGGACTAATCAGAGATTTTTTTTTTGGAATTTTTGGGAAACAGTTATCAATCGAAGTTGAGGCTACTATTTCAAGAGTTTGACTGTAAAGATTCTGATACTGAGCTGGGAGCTGTAACAACGAGGATCATGCACGCTTTACAGAACAATCTGGATGGTAAATCGAAACAGTACAAAAGATGCATCATTAACTCAGCTTTTCCTAATGAACAATGTTCACTACATTGTGAGATCTGTCAGGAGGTTAGGTCTTATGCTATGGCTTGTGCTCTGATCTTAACAGAACCAAAGCCTAAAACATAATCCTGATTTGGATTTTTTACATTTTTGACAAGTCATAAGCAAAGGATTTATTGGGTGATGATTGGGTTCAAATACATCGAAGAATCGTACATCAACATGCAAACAACACAAAGACAAACAAAGACAATCAAAGACTCACATTATTTTAAAAAATAATTCGACATTAAATATCAGATGCAATTCAGGTTCTATCAGCCACAATAGTATTTGTAGATGTATACTCCGTTGAGTGCTCTTTCTAAAAAAACGATTAACACAGAAAAAAACTCAGGCACTATTTTTTAAAATGGCTGACTTTGACATTGCTGCAATACTGACAGAAGTAACCTATGTGTCGTTCGACAATTTACACGTAGGCCAATCCTTGCAACAAATAGTCAGACGCCTACTACGCGTTTAGGACTCCAACAAAAATAAGAAAGAAGAATTTTGACAAAAAAAAAAAAAAACAAGAAAGAAGAATTCATGCCGAGAAGGTATTAACAATTACACAGATATATGGATTATATTACAATCGCAAACATCTATAAAAACAACTCAACGCCTACCATTTATAGGATTCAATGATACATGGATTCATAACAGCTAATCTTGCAACCATGTATGCGGATGCTTTGCAAGAAAATACTATCTTCGAACTTACTTGGTTCAAAGTGCAAAGTTGCACAAATCATTACAAGGTTATGGGAAAACCAATTGCTATCCGTTTTAACCAAAACACACAAATGAACATCATACCTGATGAAGGCTTAACAATTAAAAACAGAAAATTCAATCTGCACAATTTCGACCACATATAAGCTCTAGCGAACACCAATCTAGCACTATCTGGTAAATAATTATAGACTAAGTAAATAATTAAAGCATAAAAATATATAACCAAACTAATAAGAAATAGTCCCATTTATTTTTAGGAGTGTCCCAGCAATACAATTCTAATGTTATTTTCATTAATATATTATTATGGTCTAAAATAATTAACTCTTTTAGTCGACAATAAGAGGACTAAAACAGGGAAACTGTATTTTTGGCATCCAATAAAGAGTGAACGGGTTTTGTTAATCCTACTAGGTTGATAGCTGCAGGTATTTAGGGAAATAACAAAAGAAGTGTAAATATAATTTTAAAAAGAATTTTAACTTCCCATACACAGCGGAACAATATTTAGATACCTAAAAAATAAAAATTGCATTTGTTAGTTAGTATTGTTTTTGATGTTCATTATTTAAGAATAATATTTTATATTTTTTCATTGTCACATAAAAAAATTGACCAACAGTATACCGCAGCCAACATGGGTCAATAAATAAATATGTTTGTAATAACATTACATTTATACAGAACTAAATTTTTAATGATTAAAATAAATTAAAATTGCAGGGCTTTAACCTATGAAAGAATTACAAATATAATATTTTTTATAAATTACATTGAGGTTAAATCTATTCCGTAAGTTAAGTGTTTTTTAGATATAACCCGTAAAATAATTATATCTATTAAATTCATAAGATGGTATACCGCAGATTAGATTTGTCAATAAGTATAATTCAATGGTTATAATACAAAATGAAAAATGTTAATATAGAAAATTCAATGAAATTAAATAATTTACAGTTTTATTTACTTCCATTTAAATACTTCTTAACTTGGGTATAAAATTTAGAGTTTTTTAGCTAACAAATAGAATAATTAAAATAAAAAATATGGTTAGATTAAGTAATTACAGTCTCACTTTACCAAATAAAATATATAATGGAAAAGCAAATACAGAAATGATGTAAGAAAATTAAAAATAGTATTTTTCTCAATTGACTTATTAGTTTCTTCAAAAGTTACCCACCGATTATTATGGACCAAATTAACAATATAAATTGATTTAATTAATTACTATTCTATAACTAATGTCGCATTTAGATCAAATACTGTTGCTCTACAAGTTGTTGATTTAGTAGTAATAGTTATTGTTATTCCAACTGATGCATTTGGAACTGTTTCGGTAGAAAAGAAAGTGTTTGCTATTGTTGTTTATCCGGTCGTCTAGAACAAGAATTTGGTATCGTACTAATCCTCAAACATCTACAGCAGAGTATGAAACATCGGTTGAGACGACTGCTATTAAACATACATTATTTTAAAACCAACTAAAAACTTCCTATGAACAAACGTCAATATACAAAATAGAAGACCAAAATATAAACAACACAAACCAAAACAATATCCCGCGCATAGCGCGGGCACCCACCTAGTGTATTTAAAAACATTACACGAGTTTGCCTCCCAACGAGTGAAGCTAAAGATAGGTAGCAAACTCCACCTTTGCTGTCTCTTAAACTTCACTTGATGTTTAACAAAACGAATTCATTGCAAATAAATTTTTTTGGATGCCTTGTTCTAAATTTGAATCTCAAGCAAAACATTACTCATCGACTAGTCCTAACAATTTGTGGATGTCAGACGACGAAACAGATTAACTAACACCAAATAAACAAAACTAAATCTCCACACCTATGTATCCGTCCATTTTACAGTTAACAATGTTCACGTACTAGTATGTCTCAGACTCGATTTAAGTAAGAGAAATTTACTCAAACAACACATATAAGTTCGTAGTTTACTCAAACAACACTTGTGACCAAACTTTTACTTAAACAACACATAAAAATTTGAAAAAGACTTTAAAGCATTAGGTTAAACTATTATTTACAAGAGTGCCACTATTATCTGATAAACTCGGTTAAAATATAGTTTTGACCTAAAACTAGAGGATAAAATTTTGTTAAGAGGCTGCGAGATAGAAAATTGTGGTAAGGGCGAATCGTTGATTCCCAATAGTAATTGTATGGGGTAATGGAGATGTGGTGAGTTAGAGTGGCGATAAATGTTATTTATCTGGTGAGAGTGTTTAATTTAGAGGAAGAGAAGCAAATTGTGAAGATTCGCGGAAGAACGAAGTCTTGGGGGGTCTGCGAAAATCCGTTAAAAGTAAGTTTTTAGTGAAAGCTTTAGTTGTACATACTTTATAATTTCGGATTTGTTGTGTAAGTACAGTTGAATATGATTAATTTTAGATTGCTGAAGGTGGGTTGGGTAGATGATGCGACGGCGGGGATAGGTTGGCAAGAGCGACGGCGGTGAATTAGTAGAAAGACTGGGTAAAGGGTTGTAGTTTAATTTCGAGTGGCCCAGAAAAGTAAGTTAGTAACACATTGAAACCATAACTGGAATTTTGATATTATGAGTTGGTTGATATTAACTTGTGGCGGTTTGAGGTAGGATGAAGAGAGATCTGGGTTGTCAGCAATTTGTGTGTAGAGAATAAGTAAAAGGTAACGTGATTTGAATTTGGCGGGGTTTGGTTGTGAAGATATAGGTATATTGGTAGAGTTAAAGAGCCAATTATGTAGTAGTGGTAGAGATGAGATAGGAAGATATCATTTGCGATGTGGTAGAGTTAGGTTTGGAGAGAAGATATTGTATTGTTAAAGTATATTATGTTTGAAGTGATATGTTTGTGAGACGTATGTTTGTCGCATAGATTCTGATTGGTTTTATAAATGTCGTTTGCATGACATGGCATCTAGTAGTAGCGAAAAGAAGTTAAGGTATCCTCCAAGACTATATCCGCCGGGGAAATCTCCTTTACAGAAGAGGAGCCTGCACATTAACTGCACATTAAACAGTTTTGGGCTGTTGAGAGATTGCATTGGGGATGATGTCTACAATGACATCCGTGACAATTCGCAAGTGGGAGTGATCTTGAAGCTCGCTGATAGTCGTTATGTATGGGGTACTAAGATTGTGCATCATTTCTTAACTCAGCAATTGGCAATACAAAGGAGATATGAGATGTGGTCGCTAATAGAAGGTAATCCAATAAGGTTCTCGTTACATGAGTTTAGTGATATCACCGGCCTGAACTGTGAGAAAATTGATGAGGAAGACAGAGTGGATGTTGATCACAGAGAGTTGTGGGGCCAGATGAAGGTAGATTCAAGGGTGGGACCAAACTGGAAAGAGTTGACTGAAGTGCTGAGGGAATGTAGGACATGGGGTGAGCCAATTAGGAAAATGATTGGGCTATTGTTTGTGTTGCATGTCGGAATTTTAGGAATTTCGAGGACAAGTAGGATCCCTTTGGAGTATGCAAAACGTGTACTCAATACGGATGCATTTGAGAGGTTTCCATGGGGTCGAGTAAGTTTCAAGAGACTAATAGACTCCATAAAAGTCGTGTCTTATGAGAACAACTCATATGTGGTTCATGGATGTGCCCATGTTCTTCTGATATGGGCTTTTGAGAGTGTGAGAGAATTAGGCAAAGACTTTGGGAGTAAAAATGGAGCTGATGATGTCCCCCTGCTTAGGTGGGATGCAGGCCGTACCAGAGGAAATATAGGCGAGTTTTTATTCTCAGAGACGAAAAAGAAGAAGGTTTGTGAAATGGATGGATATGTATGTTTAGTATACGTGCAGTGAGATGCAGGATGTTTGTAGTTGTACTGACTTGATTAAAATTTCTTCTGTTTTGTAGCTCCAAATTCATTATTTAGTTGTTAAACCACAAGAAGAACTCTTTCCTTACTGGGCTGATGAGACGGAAGGTTACGGTGAAGGGGATGGTGGTTTTAAATTGTTGGATAATTTGTTGGATGATATAATGAACGGTGTGTTGATATGCGATTATGGGATGATTCTGCTGTTGAGAAGAAGGCAGGTAAGAGGAAAGCGGTGGAGTTGGATGTGGAGGTTGAGAGTAAAGATCAAAGTGGAGACCCGGTAATTGTTAAGAAGGCGAAGAGGAAGTCAGTAGGGGGTGTTGAATCAGTGGAGAGACGCAAAAGGGTTGACTCGTCTGAAAGAACGGAGTCAGCTGGTGTAGTGCAGTCGTCGACGGATGTAGCTGGAATTGACAGCGTTGTCAACATGTTAGCTTCATTATCTAACAAATTTGATACCATGGACTCTCATTTGGGTGATGAATGGACCAAGGTCACGAAAACCACAACGGCCTACACGGCGGACAATGTCTGTCATTAAGGGTTGAGGTATGTAAGTCATTACAAATAAACGTAGCAGCTCTCGGTAATGAGAATGTTGTCTGCGACTCACATTGATTTAACGAAATTTATAGTCTACATTATACAAAACCCTAGGAGGTTCTCACCAAAAAAATCCAAAAGGCCAGAATATCCATTTGGGCCTATTCATAATCCAACAAAAATTATATGGAAAGGCCGAAATTGATGCCCAAATTTACGTGGGGCAAGTTTTGTGATTGTGTCCAATAGTTTTACACTTAGAACAAGCATGTCTTTTCCTTGGGCGACGATTTCCCATAGCAATTTCCAAAGGATGTTTGATGCGTGTCATCTTCGGTCGGCCTGATTGTGGCCTAACAAATGGTGTCTTGACACGTTTGGTAGAAACCAGGACCGGCACAGTTGCTGATGTATCCCTCGGCATGACGGATTTCTCATAACCGTGATATAAGTAATCTGAACGGAAGTACGGGTGACACTTTGAAATCCTAGACACCTTGGCGGTTGTGGCTGCTGCCAATGCGTGTTCACAAGGAATCTTCTCCACGTCAAATCGACGACAAGTACACTTATTCTGATGAAGGTTAACAACATGTACGGTTGCACCATTCCTCACTTCATAATGATGCGGATCAATTTCTTGTACTTTCATAGCATCCGCTCTCTCTACACGTGCCTGTATATGTTTCAAAAAATTGTCATATAAGTGATAGAAATACGAATGGATTGCTCACACAGCAAACAAACACAAACCTGTAGCAGTTTCTCGACAGCGGTTGTGAGTGTTGTAGGCATGGCTGCAGCTTGCTTTCGCCGAACAGCAAACCAACGTGTCAACATTGACCTTATATAGTCAAGTAGTTCGACAATTGGAAACTTTCTAGCTTGGTTTAAAACTCGATTAATTGACTCAGCGATATTGCTGGTCGTGAAATTGTACCTCTCCCCAGGAAAATGAACTCGAGTCCACATACTAACATCAGCACGGACAAGATAAGCGTGTAGCTCTGGATTCAATGCACCAATTTGCTGGAAGTACCTGTTAAAGTCTTCTAGACGGAAAGCACTTGCTGCCTTCTTAACAAGTCCAAATGATTCACTACCTCTAAATTTAAGTACAATATTCTTGTACAGATGGTATGTGCAAATACCACGACTAGCAAGCGGGTATACATTCTTTATGGCTTTCCCTATTGATAGATGTCTATCTGATATTATGGCCAGGGCTTCATCATCTGGGATAACACGACTTAATTGTCGAAAGAACCACTCCCATGCTTCATCATTCTCACTATCAACTACAGCAAAGGCTAGTGGGAAAATATTGAAATTTCCATCTTGTGTAGTTGCTAGTAGAAGCGTACCTTGATATTGTCCTTTCAAGAATGTCCCATCGACGACAATCACTTTCCTCATAAATGGAAACCCAGCAATGCAAGCCCCAAAAGCTATGAAAGCATATTTAAATCTGTCTTCTGAATCTACTTCAAGCTTGGTGTATGTACCAGGATTTGCTTTACGAATCCTATACAAGTATGTGGGTAAATCTGCATACCCATGTTCTGCTGTACCCCGAACTAATTGTCTAGCACATAGAAGAGTTCGACGTGCCTTCCAATAGTCAACCATTAGACCAAACCTCAAATTTAATGCATCGGCCACATGCATTGGTCGAACACCGCCTCCAACCCCACCAACAAATTCCTTATACAAATGCCCCAATATATCTGGAGTAGCTTGACGAGCACGAGCAGAACGTTCAGTGACTGAGCAAGTATGCTCTTTCACATATAGTCGAATATGAAGAATAGGGGAATCTCCAATAGTACTAGCTCTTATACGCCATTGACATCCTTCTACCCAACAATTAACAGTATACAACTGCGGATTTGATCGATCCACATCAAAGTCAAACTTTTGTAGAACAGATACTATCTTCAGTCTACTCTCCAATGCTTCTCGTGACTCATATTCCTGACCAACTGCAACATCAACACCACCAACTTCTATAAGCACTGAATCTTTAAAAGGGGTTGAACTCTTTGCTCGCAAATGTGCCCTTCTCCTATTTTTCCTCCCAAATTCAACCTTTTCTTCCACATTTGTCTCCTCATCGACATTTGAAAACTTAGAATACAAACAATAGTCTTCATCCGCAGAGCTAGCTCCATCACTATCCTCGCAACAATCAAATCGGGACTCATCGTCCTCGTCGTTGCTTTTCGTTTCATCGGGAGCCTCTGTTATTTCTTCCTCATTCAACTTCGTCTCGGCTCTCTTTGAGTCAAGTCCTTTCTTCTCCTCCATTTTCTGTTCACTGTGGGTCGGTTCTTTCCCAACTACCTTCCTCTTATAATCCTCACCCGTCCTTTCTCTCTTTCTCTGATTTACTCCGCAGGACCCTGCTCGAACCACACTTTCTATTCCCCCAACAACATCAACCTCAACACATAGACGCTCCGATTTACACACTCTAAGATATCCTTCAAACTGGCGATGATTGCAGACAAACACAGGGGGTGTATCAGCTGCGATTGTTTGCGACATGCTTGAAAACTTATAAGTGAGATGAACATCAAACATATCTCTCTCTAACCCAAAATCCTCGTACACCATTGAGACGAAATCTTCATACAATGTTTTCTTGCTCGCCATTATCACCCTCGAACCTCTTCTTTCGTCAACACAAAATTTCCACCGCTTCTTTATTAAAACCCACTTTCCGCAAACTACTGAAACAACATCCATTGTGACACAAATTTATAAAACGAGATCTGTCAAGACAAAGAAAATTTTTCAACAGATCTGTAGAAGCAGCGAAAACATATGCTCTTTACTGTTCTTCAAAGTATTCGCGGCGACTACAACAGTTTGTCTGATAAGTTTAATCAACAGTATGACCTAAAACACCAATAGTATAAATCTGTCATAAACCAAATAACTCTATCACGTCTATATGCTTAACTATACTTAACTTTTGTTATTTCAGTAACAAATATGTCTACCACTACATTAACTTATAACTCTATCGCTTTCACTTATGTCTATCAATATGGACATATCTACCATCGCGTATAACTATATCTGTCATATAAATCTATCTCCGTCTATATGTCTACCATAAAGAGTACATAAATCTGTCAAACAAATCTGCCACCCGACAAAAACATAATATATCTATCACCATTGTACTAATATCTCTATCAAAAAATATTAATTCTATCATCATTATAATAAATCTACTCAATATATCTACCGCTTACCATAACTCCGTCAAGTAAATTTATCTCTGCCATCACTATTATATCTCTACCAATTAAATCTACTTAATTATCAAACTCTATCCAATAAGTCTGCCAAAATTTATATAACTCTATTGAAAATTATATGTCTATCGTCATTTCGATTATTTGAGCGGGAATTTTTCCCCCCAAAAACTTTGAACAGTTGTGTCAGAAGCACATACGTGGCATCGCTTTTTAATGGCATACTTGTTATTTTTTTTTTATCACACACCTTTCAAAGGGTTCAGTTGTCATTTAAATTTCGATAAATAAAATGACATTCTAGTCTTTTTTAAGCTTTTCTAAGTCATTCTAGTAAAGTTCCCTTTAAGTAAGGATATATGGGTAAAAAGTGCGTCGGACCAAAAGTGCGCCGGTCCAAACAATAAGCTACATATTATTTGAAATTTGTTTCTTACACAATTTACATAGTTTTGTGTATTCCCTATTTATTTCTTATTTTTGATTAAAGTTTCACTTATTTATTTATCTCTTGTATGAACTTTATCGATCACTTGCAAAGCTTCATTCATCACCTCGAGCCCTTCAACGAACATAACTCTGACAACCCGTCCTACGGACCCCATTAGTCCACCGCTAGCTACCCCAACAGACCGTCCGTGGACCCCACTAGCCCACCGCTAGCCGGCCCAACAGACCCCAAACTGGCCCTGCAGGGCATCGATCATAACCCATCACTGGACAAATAGAACTATTCATCCAAATCCACAGTAGGTTATTGGTGCGCCAGGCGTTCCTCGAACTCTGGTTCCCACCCTTTAACAACCTTCCCACAGGACAAGCTGTCACCAATTATCTAGTGGGGTCCACGGACGGTCCATTGGGGCAGCTAGCGGTGGGTTAGTGGGGTCCGCGGGACGGGTTGTCACAATAACATTCAGCATGGTCTATTCTATACGTTAAAAAAATGGTATACTGTTGTTGAAACCTGTGTGTTAAACACACATCTTTAAGCTGTTTGCATGACCCACTGAAAGAACACTTCTCAATTTCAAGGATCAGTTAGCTTACAAGATCCAATATTGAACCGACGTCAAACCTTTCGAAAGATATAGCTTCCTTGAAACTAAAATATAAATGTGAGATAAAAAAAAACATATGGAGAGAGCATTCGAAACAGCTCTTCCTCTCTAAATTATTAGAGAATGTGCGCGATCCTTAAATCTCTATGTAATATGAGGCGCAAAGCATTTGTTACCGGGTTTTGTAACTTATGTTCTTATACATCTTTCTCTTTAATTTGTTTTACGTATTTGATTAAAATAATTGTAAATTTGTAATCCAATTTTCTATTATATCTCAATGTAGAACCCTATTTTTTTTCTCAGCCTGTGCTTTTTCGTCGAATCTCTTCAAAAGGAAATATGCTCTTTTTTAGCACACACACACACAAAAGATTGTAATATGCTCTTTTTGGGTTTTTTTTTTCCTTGTCCACAATAATATTCAAAAATAGTTGGTACCAAAACCCCAAAATAATAAACAGTAGAGTTGTCTGTAAATTAATTTTTGGATGTGACGACATTCGATTTGATTCATGTTCAGTTAGACTTGTTTAGGTCACTGCCATAAAACACAAAACTCGACATCTACTAGGCTACAGACCGTTTGTTTTCCACACCTGGGATGCGTTCACGAGCTGGCTGGACATGCCCAATGCGACATCCACCCAAACACTACGCCGATTAGCAGCTCAAGCCACCATTTACAGAATCTGGATCGAGAGGAACAATCGCCTGTACAACAATCTCGCAACACCATCTCACATTCTCATCAAGCAGATTGACAGGCAAATTCGTGATGCCATTCTTGCAAAAACACATCGCAAAAATTTCAGGACACTGCTTGAAGATTGGCTAAGATTCACTTAACACTCTCTGGAGCAAAGTTTTTTCAGGAGTAGATAACCGTTTGTCTTTTAATTTTTTTTGTGGCAACGGCTATTTTTTGTTCAAAAAGCTATTGTAAACCTTACAATTGAGTTTCTTAAATGAAAATTCACAGATTTACAATAGAAAAAAAAAGTACAAGTAAGGGTATCCTTAATGGCACAACTGATTTTAAAGTAATTATAATAATAAGATAATAATATTATAATAAGGTAAGAGAGAGCAAGAGAGAAAAATATCAAAATCAATGCTCAAGATCAGATCTTGCTCAAGATCGTTTCTCTGCTTGTTCCTCTACTGTTTGAGTTTTTTCTATTTTTTTATAACTAAAATCAGTGTAAAAGATGTTCCGTTAATGATGGCCTGAGACTTGGCTCAGTCTCTCGGGTCTCGGTCACTATAACCTTTTTTTATATATATTTTATTTCATCAGGGAAAAAAATATTATTTGATTTGTTTATGTTGTGAACCATGGATTGCCAATAATTGTCTTTGACAATTTCAATTTTTCTACATGCAATAATTCGAATTCTAATGAAACAAAACAAACATTTCTCGAAATAGGACAAGTTGACACAGCTTTTTTTGGTTTTTCACTGACACACATATTTTACACGTGTGTGAGACCGCGTTTAAAGAAATCGCATCATCTCCTAATTTTAACTTCAAACGTTTTTTTGTTTTTGTGTGTGTGGCATTATTGCGTTTGCAATTTTGCGTTATATTTTTTACAAATATTTTAATACGTACTAGGTAACAACCTGAATATAGTGCGGATAAATTGATCAAATGAAATCATTATGATTAAAATTATTATTTGAGATTTAAAATTTGTTTGTGTAAAACAAAATATATAACTATTTTTATTTTATTTTTTTCAAATTTACGATTATTTTGTGTTATTTAAATTTGTGATTATTTGTATAAAAAATATATTTTATCCGTGAATTTTATGAATTTAGAAAAAAAATTTAACGTGGTAGAGAAATTTGTATAGACTTTATTTTAGTAAGATATAAATAATTATCAACTAAAAAAAATAATTTGTTGTTTTTTAAAAAAGAATAATATAGATTCAAATTAAATGGCAACAAATAATTTTAATTTATATAATGAATTTTGATATAAATTAATAATGATATAGATATAATTAGTATTATAGAAACATTTTTTATAGGTGATAAACTCGATACAATCTCAAAATTTAAACGTTAAAAGAAAAGTAAAAAGAACAAAAAAAAAAGGAGAAAAAAGCTGTCATGATTGATTTCAATTATTCCGAGTTATCATCACAAAATAATTAAATTTTCCATATTCACGTACTGAAAAATTTAATAACAAAATAAAATATATTTACGAAAAAATGATTTTTATAACAGTCGAATCGTACGGCAGATATTGGTTGGCCCCTCTTCTCTGATATCATCATCTCCGCATCAAAACAAACAACTCTCACATGAGCAAAGAAGCCACATAGAGACACACACAAACACACACTAAAACCCTAATCTCCTCACTCACTCTCTCTCTTCTTCTTATATAAACAGAGCATCCTTCTATGTCGTCAACACAAGAAGCTTCAGCTACTGATTCACCCGTGAAGAGACCAAGAGAAGAAGAAGACAACGGCGCCGCCATGGAAACAGAGAACGGTACTGGAGGAGGAGGAGGAGGAGGAGGAGAGATGATAAAGGAGCCTTCTTGTATGTCCTCTGTTATTCCTGGGTGGTTCTCTGAGATGAGTCCTATGTGGCCAGGTTTGATATAAAGTCTCATTCTTTTCTGGAATTGTTGCCCAAATTTTAACTTCTTCATCAATGAATCAAACTCTCTGTTTGTTCACAATTCTTCTCTGTAAAGCTGATTTTTTTGAAATTTATGAGTTTGTAGGAGAAGCACATTCACTAAAGGTAGAGAAGATTCTATTCCAAGGCAAATCTGATTACCAGGATGTTATTGTTTTCCAGGTAACAAAAAAGACAGTTTCTACTTGCTTAGTTTGTAGTCTCATTAGTCTTCAAGTTTGGTTTCACTTATATAAAGTTTTCAACTTTGGTGAATTTTTTTTTTGCTTAGTCTGCAACCTATGGAAAGGTTCTTGTTTTGGATGGAGTGATTCAGCTTACTGAAAGAGATGAATGTGCGTATCAGGAAATGATCACTCATCTTCCCTTGTGCTCTATCTCCAATCCCAAGAAGGTAGTCCTCTTTTAGCAGATGAATTGTATTGTTAGGATAGCTTAGATACTCAAAGTCTCTTGCTTTCAACTGCAAAACTGCAAAAAATGTCACTTTTGGTAAAGTGAATTGCCTTTCTTGTCTATTAGTCATGACCATAGAACTGATTTGAGCTGGGATGATTTAGGATGATGGTCCTATAAGGGATGTTTTGGTTTTCAGTAAAATTTTAGCCAAGTGTGTTTCTTATGGAAACTTTTATCTATCTTATTTAGGTTCTTGTCATTGGGGGAGGAGATGGAGGAGTCTTGCGGGAAGTGGCACGTCATAGTTCTGTTGAGCAGATTGACATTTGTGAAATCGATAAAATGGTGGTTGATGTGAGTTTGTCACATTCCTTTCTTCTATTTATGTATCCTTTGCCTTACATTGTGATGAACTTTACTTAGGTTTTGATATGTTTCCATCTTCTGTGATCTTCTTTAGGTGTCTAAGCAATATTTTCCTAAGGTAGCAGTTGGATACGAGGATCCTCGTGTCAACCTCCTCATCGGCGATGGTACTCGAATGTTCTACTTTTTATGTCTGTCTCTCTGTCTGAATAAGTTTTATACAATGTTGTGGCCATGTATGCAGGTGTTGCTTTCTTGAAGAATGCTGCTGAAGGAACCTATGATGCAGTTATTGTTGATTCGTCTGATCCGATTGGTCCAGCAAAAGAGTTATTTGAGAAACCTTTCTTTGAGTCAGTGAATGGAGCTCTTCGTCCTGGTGGAGTTGTGTGCACACAGGCTGAAAGCTTGTGGCTTCACATGGACATTATTGAAGACATTGTGTCTAATTGCCGTGAGATATTCAAGGGATCTGTGAACTACGCTTGGACCAGTGTTCCAACTTACCCGAGGTCTTTTAAAATTGGATCTTGAAAACATATTTTGGCTTTCCTTTGCATTGGTTTCAAAAATCTGAAGTCTTATAACGATTTGTTTGCAGTGGAGTCATTGGATTCATGCTTTGTTCAAGTGAAGGACCACAGGTTGATTTCAAGAAGCCAGTAAACCCTATTGAAGCTGATGAGAGCTCTGTTAAATCATTCGGACCCTTAAAGTTTTACAACGCAGAGGTAAGTACTTTCTTCAACTTCTTTTCGAAATGTGTCTTTGAATCATCGTGTTGAACTGATTGAATCTTTTGGAGTTGCAGATTCACTCAGCTGCTTTCTGCTTGCCCTCTTTCGCTAAGAAGGTTATCGATTCGAAAGCCAACTAGAAAAGAGGAGAGAACTCATTTACCTTTGAGAAATTTCACGTAGAAGTGAATCATCATGATGATGATCCTTTCGATAATAATAAAGTTTTAATTTTTAGAATGTATTGTCTCTTCGTTCTCCTTCTCCAGCAATGTTCTGTGACACTGCACCACTGAGATGCAGTTAGACTCACACATACTTCACATCCTTTCTTTAACGTTTATGCATCTTTAAATTTCTATAGTTTTGATTGAAGGTGAAGACTTTGGGGATAACAGAATGTGATTCGAACGGAACCCAAAGTTTTTTTTAACTTTTCTCATTAAACTCTCACTGCACTTGAAATATAATTCTTGCAAGAACCCAAAGTTTTTTGGCTTTTGGCATGTTTCCTCAAATTTACCAAGACAAATGAAACAAAACGGAGTGGATGGGTGACTCAGTGAGTAACGGAACAGTTGGAGTGATGCAATTGTTAATTGTAGGTCAACGGAGACAAGATGTGATGCTCACCTAATAGGTGATTCTGACCATGGCAACTATTTTTTTATGGGCTTTAGTTTAAACGAGACGTTTTTGGGCTTGCATCATCATCGGCCGACCACAAAATAAGTAGGTCGTTGACCATCGTTATACACGTGTGTGTGTTCACATCGATCGTTACATGACAACAGTATCACATAAATACGACCTTTTCATGATTTTTTAATTTTTTCTTCGTGATGGTTTTACTTAATCATCAAATTATGTACTTAATATGTTCTGTCGCCCTCCACTCCTAATAATACAGATTAATGGGTCCATTCGCGAGATATAGTTGGATTGCCACTTGCAACTTTAAGCAGCATATAATATAACCTTATTTGTAGATTTCTTAACAAGAAGATTAAACTAATTTATAGGTAAACAAACATATCGATGAGTGTTTCAGTGTTAGTATATAACTGTATATGGTTGATTGATGCCAAGCGTGAATACAAAAGATTCTTAAGATTTTATTAAATTCAAGATTACGGTTTATATAAGATATAATTCCGGATAAAGTCAAATGGAGTATATTATATTGAAAACCTAAATTAGTATACGCTTTTAAAAATAGTTAAGCCAGCAGCTTCGTATCAACAGAGAACTATAAAATGATTCCCACCACACACAAAAAAAAAAAAGAGAATTAAAAAGAAAATGTCCTGTTCACATTTTTTTGAAATATTATTGTCGGATGTAATTACATCATAAGATTTGTCGGCTTCAAGGATTTGCAATATAATCAGTATTTCAAAATATTAATATCGGATGTGGGATCTATTTTTGTGGCTCTAAAATGCTTCTCACGTCTTCTAAATTGAAAAAATCAAATGGGGTGTAGATTAAAAAATTAAAATTAAAAAAATTAGAGTTCTTCACCAAACAATGACGCCATCGGGGCGGCTAAGTATATGCCAAAAAGCTAACTAATTAAAGAGCAAGATTGTTATTGTTATGTACGTAATCACTGTCGTAATATGCTGTAATGACGCAAACTCGGAGATGCAGCGACACAAAAATAACCATTACCTAACAAAAGCAGCTAAGAAAGTCTCTTGTTATTTTATTTGAACAATCACCAAATAGTTTATCCCATTATTTACTTTTAAAAATATTTTATCAAGCATCAAACATATTTCATATTTTCAGATAAAAGAAATCAAAATCAGGGTCCCCCTCGTTGAACTTATACCCTTATAAAAGTTTTTTTCCTTTTTCACTTTGACACTCCCTAAGGGCATCCTTAATGGAATAACTTTTTTGTGTGTTCTTAGATTAAATATATAGTAAAAATAATCTAAGATCAGTTGTTAAGATCATAGGTAAAAAAAATGGGGAAACTAATTTTGGTATTCTTAGAATAAAGATATAGTAATATAATATTCTTAAACATTTTACAAAGATGTAATTTATTATTAACTATAGACCAAAACTTGAATGTGAACAAAGATACAAACCAAATTCAATGATCTTGGACAAAAAATTATTAATACTTACCTATAAAACTTTCAAATTAAAAAACAGAGAGCTCCTTCTTTGTCATCACCCACAACAACAGATTCCATGTAAACACTGAAAACAGAGAGCTCCTTCTTTGTCATTACCCAAGGAAACTGCAAATGATCCAAGAATCCACACCCACTTTTCCCCTGAAAACATTAAACAAAAAGAAGAATGTAAAGCATCCAAACATGATTATAAACCAAGCTAATAACGAGAGAAGGATAAGACAATTACATTGAAAGAGATGCTTTGAGAGAGTATCATTTGGCATATACTCTGCTACCAACAATCTCTCATCTCCCTCGGCACAGCAACCAAAACTTGTGTATAAGTAAAAGTCATAACACTTGACACACACTAAACAAAACTTATCTTGTTCCCCACATCCTGCTAAAGCTCGCTAAAACCGGCCTACTAAGGAAACTTTGATTCTTCAGTTCAGCTTTCCCATGATCCAAGAGAGTTACGACCTTTGCTATAGCCTATAACTACTGTGACACCACTTAGCTAGTCATAGCTTTGACTAAGAAGTGATCAGACAGTCCAAGAGATTCAACTAGGGCTAAAATCCGAGTCAATGAATCAATGAACAAAGTGCTAAACAACAAACCATGCATTCTCCTTTTAACCGCTGAACCACCACCCTCACTACCTCTAGAATGATTCCCTTTCCTGCTATACACTTTCAAGCTCCTCCCACTCTCTTCTTCTTCTACTACTACTTCCTTACCACTACTCCTACCGCTAAAAAGACCTCTAGACTAACGTTATCAAACTCCATTATTATCTGCATCCCATAAATCCCAAAAATAAAATTGAAACATCAAAACAAAAACAAAAAAACACAAGACGATTTTGAATTTGATCGATCATAATCACAATTAGAATCTCGAAGCTAAATTTTACCTTGGAGAAAAAAAGAACAAAGCTTGAAGAACTCAGCAACGACCTGCAAGAGCGAATCTAAACCCTAGATTTCAGCTACTTCGACATAGATTTAAACAATTCAGAGAAGAGAACTATGGATTCTCTCACAAAACTATTTTCTATGCGTGAAGTGGTCCAAGAAACTACAAGAAACAGGCAATGCAATTAAGAAATCGCAAATAATAGGCAATGCAATTTTCTATTCGTAATTAAGTGGTTTCGATTGAGATTTGGTTTCGATTTGCCAAAAGCCGGACAAAGGAAACGACGGAGACAACGACGGAATAGGACGGAACTAGCTTCTCTCCTTTCGATTTCGTGTTTCAATTGCCGGAAAACAAAGCTTCGGCGGCGACTATGTCGAGAATGAAGCTGTCGCCGTTTTCGCAAGAGAAAGAAACCCTACACACGATTTCGTGCAAATGAAAGAAATGAAAAAAATTAAAAATACTCAATTTTTTTCGACCAATCAGAAGAGAGGAAGAATATTGAAACACCCTTTGGATCAGTTCTGAAGCAAGATAAAAAAATTGATCTAAGCCCACTATTATATATTTTTATTATTTATTGGGCTAAGAACAGAGGGAAAGTTATTCCGTTAAGGATGGGCTTATGGTGTGAAATTGATCTCAGTCTTAAAATCCCGATCAGATAGTGTGAAACGTAATCCAACGTTTATAAATGTTCCACGTTAAAGTTAATGGACCGTGTCTTTTTAGTAACCTTTTCTATAAGTTTTTCAACAAAAAAAAAATTAGAGGATTAATAATCTGATGATACGTGAAACCATAGCTTCTTTTGGCTATGCTATGGACCATGTTTCAACATAATGAATCCACCACATATGTACCATACCAGTGCCTACCTCCACTAGTAAGGTTCGTAACTCCTATTTTAACTATTTTTTTCCAAACATACATGTTATTTATAAAAACATGAAATGGACAATTTTGGTGTCTTCAGATATGACCTACGAGGTCGAGGTGATAAGAAAGAATCGAATCATTGACAATTATTGGTTTGTGATTCTGCAAGAAACTGTAGAACACTTCACGTTCTTCGCACACGTGTATGTCCAATATCGCACGCCATATTAACCGGGATTCCAAATGTGCACAGAGATGACCACGTGGAACTCGGTTTGTGACAAACCGGAATCGTATTAAACGCTTCTAACTGTTGTGATCTTGATACGTATCATGCACTCGTGGATCATTTCTAAAGTTCTAATTAATTTCGTTTATATTTGTATATATTTTGAAGAAAATATGTAACCCTTTTGAACCTATAGCCTCATGAAAAAAAAAATCCAAACTAAAGAAGATATTTTGTTTATAGAAAATAAACAAAAGGTAACAAACCAAGTTCGACATGTATGGTCACTAGAATTAGAAAAAAGCTTCAATCTTGTTATCTAATTTCGGTTTTATCCACGAATATGTGGATCTCTATGTAGACGCATAATTGTGCATTAACATATACAAAGTAAAGGGCGTCCACATTTGGAAGATAATGCCGTCAGCTTAATTTTGGCTTTTTCACGTTACACGAAAATGGAACAAATGTAAAAGGATCAAATAAGAGAGGACCCATACATCAATATATGTGTTATCTCCATACAAAACCTCAAATGGAAATTGGAATTATTACACTTTTTATATAATTATTTCTTGAATGGAGTATGACCCAAAAAGTGGTTACTAAAGGGAATTATTCTGTTATAGATTCCACCATCGAAGCTAAAAAAGCAAATAGATATATTATTGATAAATAGATGGCTGCTTAAATTAGAAACGCATGGGTGTTCTAGATAATCATATACAATATGTTTGGTAGATATATGTAACATTATTCGATAACTTCTTGTAAAAGTTGATATATTTAAAACCAACTCGTGCTACGAAAGTATAAATGCCGTGGAGCATGAATATTATTAACATGGTATGCATTAAATTATTACAAGGCTTGAGTGGGTCTTAGAAACAAAAATTGTTTCTATAATTTGGTTAAGGGTTTTTACATTTCTCGTTTAAAGAAATGTCACAAGATAAACTAAACAAAGATTCAAGTTGTTGAGAATTAGGTAAGCCAGAATACATATATATAACTCAAGAGGTTTCATCCACTCGTTTGCTTCTGTTTTGAGAGCATGGGACGGAACCGAATCACAGTGTCATTGCTAAAACAAGTACCGTTCAACAATTTTTGAACCATGGATGTTGAGAACTTTGACCTCGGTCATTAACGGTCATTAGAACTTTGTTTTTTTTTTTTTTTGGCAAATTACTAAAACTTTTTTTTTTTTTTTTATCATTATGTAACTTATAATAATAAAATTAGAAAAGCTAAATATTTGCTAAATTTCACGTTCCTTAAAAATATGGTCCACTAGGTTTTAATAATTTAAAGACACCAATTTGTTTTTGTTTTTTTATATAAATAATAAAGCTAAGAAAAATTATTTTAAAATTGTTAGTAACGACGTATCAAAATGAAAATCATATAATATTGTTCTTTTATAACTGATCTGTTTTGAAGCTTTTATGGCCATGCAGCGAAATAACCGGTGTTACAATTTATTTTAATACATTTTTTTATTATCAGTTTTTTATAGTATGTAACAAACAAAAAAAGTAGGTTTTTAATTCATAATTTCAACGCAACACCAACCATTACAACTATTTAATAATGTTATAACTACAATTGTCTACTTTCATTTAATAACGTTATAACTACGTATAATCGTCTAGTATCATAAATTCCAAAACATGACATATTGAAATTAGGTGATAGATAAAACATTTGTCGAACTCTTATAGCTTGAACCTAACCTTTAGATAATACTCCCTGTGTACCATAATAGTTGATTTTTTAGGATTAGCACCAAGATTAAGAAAAATAAATAAATGTTGTATTATTATTAATTACTTTTGTTTTCTATTTTTTTTAATACTCATTTACTTATATTTTTCTCACACTTGTCATTTAAATGCATGCATATATTTAATTATTTATTATAAAAGTAAAAACATTAATTAGTTATTTGATTTTAAGAATAAAAATGTATTAAATACACTGAAGAAATCATCTTTTGTGATACAAGAAAAAATCTTAAAACATCATCTTTTATGATACAGAGGAAATAAGATATAAGATAAAGATAAGATCCTTGGGGTTTGCAGCATTTTTCTTACTTATTAAATTTTCAATTTTGTATGTTATACTCTTTCTCTTTTGTTTTGTAATTTATATTTTTTGTCTTTAAAATTTCCATATACCAAATATAACATTTATTTACAGGATCACATTTATCTGAATTTGATATATTTTTGAAAGAAAAAAAAACATAACATTAAATTAACAATAGAAATTGCCAAGTAAAACTATTAAAGTTAAGTTTGAATAAAAAGAGCCAAATTTAATTACTTTTTTTTTTTGTTTTCCTTCTCCTTATCATTTCCTCTCTTACCATAATTTTGTCTTCAAATTTTGAAGATATGTGATAATCACTTTAATGAAAGCTTGAATTATATGAATCAACATCCCACTTATCAAAAACGCCACACTTTCCCATTACCTTTTTCACTCTCATTATCACATTTTCATTTTCCTAATAGTGACACTATTTTTTTGGTACTATTTTTAATACATTTCTTTATCTAAATTATACTGAAAAAAATAAAAAAATCTTAGCATATACAGTTTGACTAATCAATTTATTTCGGAACAATTCAAAGACACTTTTTACATCTCCTCAAAAGCCGAAACCAAAATCTCTCTTTCTCACAACTCACAAGTAAGCAAAGCAACTTCAAAATTTGGTTAACCCCAAAGAAAAAAATCAAAAAGGTCGATCTCTCTAATTTTCTTAAAAATCTCAACTTTGTCGTCTAAATCCAGAAACCCCCATACGCAAATACCCCTGTACGTGTTCTCCTTTCACCATTTTTCTCGAGCTTTCTCGCATTTACCCCTCAGATTCTTAAAAAAAGTTTCAAACTTTTCTTCTTCTTCCTTCACCATTCTCGTTTTTGCTCAAAACTGTTCTGTCCCGAGTAGTGAGTGAATAAAGCACAGATTTGAATTTTTTACTCATCATCATCACTCAATGGGCTTCTCAAATTCCTGAGTTTTTTTCTCTTTCCCGAGAAACCCACCATGGAAATCGAATCAGGAAGTTATCAAAACATCGTCAAGGTGAGCCATCACCAGATTTGAGATCGGTTCCGATCATAAAGTTGTCACCTTTATGAAGATCCTCGTAATCATCGATTTCTAAATCAAACCCTTTTTTTTTTTTTTTTTGCAGAAGGAATCGTGGAGAACAGTGTTGACATTAGCGTTTCAAAGCTTAGGAGTTGTATACGGAGATTTGAGTATCTCACCTCTATACGTCTACAAAAGCACATTCGCTGAAGACATTCATCACTCTGAGTCCAACGAAGAGATCTTTGGTGTTTTGTCTTTCATCTTTTGGACAATCACTCTCGTCCCTCTTCTCAAATACGTTTTCATAGTCCTCAGAGCAGATGATAACGGTGAAGGAGGCACTTTTGCTCTTTACTCGCTTCTGTGTCGACACGCACGGGTCAACTCGTTGCCGAGTTGTCAGTTGGCTGATGAGCAGCTTCTAGAGTATAAGACTGACTCGATTGGTTCGCCTCAGTCTGGTTTTGCAGCGAGTTTGAAATCTACTCTTGAGAAACATGGAGTTTTGCAGAAGATTTTGCTTGTTCTTGCTTTGATTGGGACTTGTATGGTGATTGGTGATGGTGTTCTCACCCCTGCTATTTCAGGTAAATTAATAATCTTTGACTTGTTTCTTTTGTGTGTGTTTTATGTCAATGACAAGATCATTGATTTGTTTTTTTTTTTTAACTTACCACTGTTCATTTGTTTTTGTCAATACAGTTTTTTCTGCAGTATCAGGTGTTGAGCTTTCAATGTCTAAGGAGCATCACAAGTGTGAGTTTCTTTTTCACTATTCTTGATAAAGTTGCATAAGGCGTCTTAATCTAAAGCTTAGGCCTGGACACTTTGGTTTAGTTCATAGATGATTTGGTCACACATGGAGTCTTAGAATCAACACCAAGTCGTCGGTTTTTTTTTTCCTTAACTGTGGAGCCAGTTGTTCCCACCATCTGTTTTATTCGATTGCTTGGTAGAGTTTTGCACGTAACACGAATTAAATGTCGTGGCGCCATCCTGATTTCGAGTCATCTATATCACTTTCAGTTCCTTAATTTGATGACCCCACGCTATTGAATAAGCGTTTTGGATTCTTCTCTGGACATCAAGTGGATAGATATACCAAAACCTTCCCTAAAACTCTCATCTACCCAAAAATTTGGAACTTAGTGTAACTGTCATGTTCAAAAGACTCTTGCAGTTGTTAAAGTTTTGACCTTTTTGCCTCAAAATAAGGTTATTGTGATTGTGTTTGAAAGTTTTTTTTTTTTGCTTTGTTTATGCAGACATAGAAGTCCCTGCTGCTTGTATAATTCTGATTGGTTTGTTTGCACTCCAGCACTATGGTACACATAAGGTCGGGTTCTTGTTCGCCCCGGTGATTCTGCTGTGGCTAATGTGCATCAGCGCCATTGGTGTTTACAACATTTTCCATTGGAACCCGCATGTGTATCAAGCGCTTTCTCCTTATTACATGTACACGTTCCTCAAGAAAACTCAAAGTAGAGGCTGGATGTCTCTTGGTGGGATCTTGCTCTGCATTACAGGTGCAACAAATTAAAAACAAAAACCCATTTTGCTTTACGAGCTGAAGAAGAAAACTTGACTCACTTGTCTTACTCGTATGCAGGTTCTGAAGCAATGTTTGCAGATCTAGGACATTTTTCTCAACTCTCAATTAAGGTTTTTATGAATCCTTCTCTTCTCTATTTGCCTTCTTTACATTTCTTTCTTCGTTGTCTCAGACGTTCGTGCTCTTGTTGCAGATTGCTTTTACCTCACTTGTTTACCCGTCCTTGATACTTGCCTACATGGGACAAGCAGCTTATCTCTCTCAGCATCATGTAATTGAAACTGAATACAATATAGGGTTTTATGTATCTGTACCAGAGAAACTAAGATGGCCAGTTCTTGTAATCGCCATACTCGCTGCTGTAGTTGGTAGTCAAGCCATCATCACCGGAACATTTTCAATCATCAAACAATGCTCTGCATTGGGATGTTTCCCCAAAGTTAAGATTGTTCATACTTCCTCTAAAATCCACGGTCAGATTTACATCCCTGAGATCAACTGGATCTTGATGATCCTCTGTTTAGCTGTCACCATTGGTTTCAGAGACACCAAGCGGTTGGGTAATGCTTCAGGTATATAACTAATAACCCAAACTTAATTTAGTATTGAAGCTAGCTACTATAGCTAACTAACCGTTGATAATGTTTTTCTCTTTAGGTTTGGCGGTTATAACCGTTATGCTTGTGACAACATGCTTAATGTCGCTAGTGATTGTACTATGCTGGCACAAGAGCGTCTTCTTTGCAATAGCATTTGTTGTATTCTTTGGCACAATCGAAGCTCTCTACTTCTCGGCTTCCCTGATCAAATTTTTAGAAGGCGCATGGGTTCCAATCGCACTCTCGTTTTGCTTCCTTCTCTCGATGTGTACTTGGCACTACGGAACCTTCAAGCGCTATGAGTATGACGTACAAAACAAAGTCTCAGTTAACTGGCTTCTCAGCCTTGGTCAAACCCTCGGCATTGCACGTGTCCGTGGACTCGGACTCATCCACACGGAGCTTGTCTCTGGCGTTCCTGCAATCTTCTCTCATTTCGTTACCAACCTCCCTGCCTTCCACCAGGTTCTTGTCTTCCTCTGCATCAAATCTGTACCGGTTCCGCATGTACGTCCCGAGGAGCGGTTTCTAGTCGGACGTATTGGTCCGAAAGAGTACCGGATATACCGTTGCATTGTCCGGTATGGTTACCGTGATGTCCACAAAGACGATTTCGAGTTTGAAGGCGATCTTGTATGTAGCATTGCCGAGTTTATCCGTACTGAGGCTGCAAACGCAACTGCTGCAGAGACCAACGGAGAGGAGGATGATAGAATGTCAGTTGTTGGAACTTGTTCCACATACATGCAAGGAGTGGAGGATCACTACGAAAGCGATGTTGACGACCCGGATAAGCCCGGTACGTCAGAGATACGATCACCAAAACCTAAGAAGAAGAGTAAGAGTAAGGTCAAAAAGAGGGTTAGGTTTGTTGTCCCGGAGACTCCAAAGATAGAGAAGGAAACTAGGCAAGAGTTAATGGAGCTAACGGAGGCTCGTGAGGGAGGTGTGGCTTATATAATGGGGAACGCGTATATGAAAGCGAAACAAGGATCAGGGTTAGTCAAGAGACTTGCCATTAACGTCTGCTATGAGTTTCTTAGAAGGAACACTAGGGGTCCTAGAAATATGCTTACCTCTCCTCACGCCTCTACTTTAGAAGTTGGTATGATCTACCATGTCTAAAAAGGGGTATTTTGATCTTTTTTTTTTTGTAAATGCTTTTGTTGTGTTTTAATTTACTAAAAAAGAAAAAAAAAAAGTGAATTAGATATAGCTGAAGAAATTTTGTTTTTGCTTAAAAGGTTTATAGAGTTTATAGCTCAAGAACTCCTCCTTTAGATATAGAGTTTTTTTTTTCACCTTTCTTATACAAACTTGTGTACAAATGATATGTGTGAATTGTGTACCAGATTGTGATTACATACATTGTCACATAATGTGGGTATTGCCAATCTTCTATTTCTCTAGCATTATGCATTATGTGGGTTTTAATCATGATCATGACACATTGACACTACTAATATTAACCACTACTAAGATACATGTTGGAGACATATTTTCGATATATGTACATCCAAACTCATAAGCAGCAAACAACAAAATTAGATAAAATAAAAGTAAGTAGTCTAGGAAGTGCTTGGAGCATAGGTGGGCTAATTAACGGGCCATGGAGACTAAAATTATCAAAAGTTAAAGAGGTCAGAGTAAGTCATACCGGACGAAATCCGAAGATGAAGATCCCTTTGGTCGAGCTGTCAATGTTCTCCCGACTGGTATTAATTGGTCTGAAAGCGATCTGACTTTGGATAATATACTCAAAGAAACAGCTCAATTGTTTAAAAACTGAAACCACGTGCTTCTCTAACAAATTTTGTTATCCTTTTATTTTTCGTTTTATTATTTTTTTCTGACTCCAAATTCAGTCTTACTTTTTTTTCTAATGGAAAAATACACTAGAGATAAGTTTTTTTTTGGTATGAATTGTATATTCATTCGTCTTTCTTTATGTGTGTCCCCTAGTTATTCTTTACGTCACGAATTTTCTTGTCGGTATGAACTATTTTAAATTCTAGGCATTGTAGTGAGAACGTAAATTCAAAGGCTAATTAGCGGAAGTCGTGAGTACTATCTCATAAATCACATAGTACTTGACTAGAACTATATATATAAATGTAACAGAGAGAGTCCAGTTGGCAGTTGGTATTAAGCCTGTAATATATGTACGTACGTTTGATGTCGTAGTCAAAGTACTTGGGTGCCGTATAACTCGATCTAAGTTATATTTTTTGTCGCCCAATCTTAAATTATACATTAACAATTTTGGTGAGTAGTACAAAGAAAAAAAAAACACAAATATCAAGTAAACAAAAAATCAAACGTATTATATGATATATATGTGCAAAGTCTAAGAAAATATTAGTTGTTAGAAGGTAAGGAAAAAGATATATATATATATATATATATATATATATATATATCAAAATCGACAGTAGTAGTAGTAGTACATTAGACAGTCGTTGACAGCTAATTAACAAAAATACAAAACACAAAACAGTGTAATAACAAAAAGAAGAAAAAAAACGAATTATTTTTTGTTTAAAAGAGTTTGAATATGTCGGTTATATAAATGGTTAAATGTACTTTGATGTTACAGCTATGAGACAACCGGGTTATCATAAAGAAAGAAAAAAAAAAGAGGGAAGGTTCGAATTGAAGGTTGGCTTTGTTTTGGGTTTTTGTTTGATACAGACGTGCACAGATCCTTTCCCATGTAAAAACTTTGATCATTCTAACGTGTCATTTCTTAATTGGTTAAACACTAACGTAAGTGGAAACGCATTTGCAAAAAAGAAAAAAAAAAGAAATATCATATCCTCTCCAAACACTTATCCATTCGGGAAACATTCTGATCCTATAGTTTCTAGTTTACACCAATCTATGGAACCCACTTGGACTATACAAACCCATACGAACCTCTCTTCGTGTCTAATTATCATTGGTTCATATCCACGAACCCCACCTTAGCCGACGTTGGTGTCTGTCTGGATAAAGAAAAAAAAGTTGAATAAAACGTTTTTTTTTTTTAACTATTTGGAAACAGAAATGTAAACAAGAGATAATGGATTTTTTTGGGGCGGAATCTAAAGTTTTCTTTTGGGGGGGGGGGGGGGGGGGGGGAATAATATCAAAGATTCAAGAATACATATTATTTTTAGAAATAAAGAAATTTATAGTAAAGAAAGTGTTTTGCTTTTTTTTTTCTTTACATAAAAGATAAGCATCAATATTAATTTGATATAAATTAAAATACCCACGCTCGTGGCTCTTTCGAGGACAGGAAGAGACTAGAAGTCGTCATTTTTTATTTTTCTTCTTTAAATATATTGAAAAATTATTTTTTTTTATAAAAAAAAAAAGAAAAAAAAAGAAAGAGTCTATCGGATACGGTGGATTCAATCTCCCAATCCGCATTGGCTGTCGAGACAACATGGATGTCAAAAGACGTCCACGTCCTTACCTTAGGTTCATCATGGTTTTAGTGGACGACGTCTGGCTAAATTGTGGTTCAACTCACTCGCGTGCTGTTTTTTTTTTTCGTTAGACGTTTTATTTTCTAAAGAGAAAAAAAAAAAGCCATGATCATGTGACATACAAGAATATGGTCAATGTTTAGTAAGATGTATATATATATAATTGGATAATTCACATTTTACACTGACAACTCTTTTACAGTATAATATATGTTTTTAATCGAGTTTGATATTTTTCTTATGAAAATGAGTCCATCTATAATATTTGATTTTTTTTTTCTTTTTCATGTTCCATGGTTAAAAACATAATATATTATTTTTTATACGGATAGAGTCTCTAGTAGATCGTGTGTAGGCGTTTCTTCATTGACCAGTGGATAACATTAACAATCCAATTATTTATTTTTAAACATTTGTTTCCACTTTTTGTAGAGCTTAGACTCTATGTGACTATGAAACGACTTGTCAACAAAACACATAGTGTATCTTTTTTTTTTAGTTGTTTGTTTAGAATCAATTTGTATACGGTTGGTTTAGTTTGTTTGTGTGTATTGATATTTATTTATTCCTACGACTCTTGATTAATATTTTTCTTATTTAGTCTTAGTGATTTAAATTTAATGAGGCATGCATGGTTCAACTAATCATGTTAAGGGGTAGGGTGTTCCCATTTATGTATTTTCTTCATCCAACTAATGTGGACAATTTGGTTTTAGTTCCCTTTTAATTTTTTTTTTCAACCCTAATCCTTAAAACTACTTAAATTGAATGGTTTAAATAATTAAATTAACAATAGTTTCCGGTGCATTTTGACCGATTCCACCGCTATATTAACAGTCGTTTCCCATTGGAATAGAAAAAAAAAAAAAAGTTGTTTGATATACATTATATAAAATATAAAAGGGGACCTCATATATTATCCATAAAAACACCAGACAATAAATATGTAAAGATACAAGTTGCTAAATTTAAATCGAAATGCCAACACAACAACAAGGTTATATTATCTTAAAAATTATAAATCCATTCTACAACAATATATATACAAAAATTTGGTCCACCACCATATAAATTATAAAACATTATTATACTATACAGTTTGCAACTTTTGCATCTACCAACTCAAAAATTTAGAAGATAAGAAGAAGAAGGTAAAGGGGGACATCCACGTAATTTCCAATGACGGCGTCCCCAAAAAAAAAAAAGACCTATCCAAAAACATTATCTCGAAAATACGTTCAGAGCAAAAAAAAAAAAAAAAAAAGCTACTAATATTATTATCAAAATATATAGTAATACGTAAAAAAAGATCGTTAGAAAACGTGTAGTATGCACATTTTGCTATTTCTTTTCTTTTTCGTTATCTGCATTAATCTATCTCTCTTTCTCTTTTTCTCTTCTCTCTCTGTATCTCTCTCTGAGTGGTGCGAATATCCAAAACAGTTCTGTCCGAGTCTCTTTCGTCTTCCTCCTTGAAAGCTTCTTTAACCTTTCTTCTTCTTCTCCCATTCGTTATTGGTTTAGTGATCAATAATATACAACGACAACGGCCAAGGTGAGTCTCCCGGTGATTTCTTCGTCGTCGTCGAGATTTGATTATTTTTTTTCTTCCTCATCTTGTTTCGTCTGAACGTTTATATAAAGATTATATATTTTTATACATTTAGGTTTCGTTTATGTTTACTGTTTCATTGCTGTGTGAGTTTTTTAGATTGAGGCTACCACGATTTTTTTTTTTTTCTTTTAATGTAAACTCGATCCGTAATTTTGTGATTAATTTTAGGCTGAAATGATGATTAGTATTAATAGTTTTTGTTAGCTTAGTTTTTTTTTTGTTTTTTATGAATCGATCTTGATAATATTTTTGTTTGAATTCAGTTTTTATTTGGCTATAAAAATAAAAATAAGTTATGAAGGAACCAGTTTCTTTTAAATGGAAATGGTGTTTTAATATGTTCATAATTATAATAATATGTACTTGAATCTGAAACAAGAAAGTTTTGTTTTGTTTAAGGTAATTGATTTTCTTTTGTTTTTTTTGTTGATGTTGTTGTTGTTGTCATTTTTAAGGATTTTGGAACAAGAGACAAGCACTAAGCTCTGTTTCTCTCCTCCATGGTGTCAAGATCTTGTGCTAATTTTCTAGACTTATCATCTTGGGATCTTTTAGATTTTCCTCACACTCCAAGAGCTCTCCCACGCGTCATGACTGTTCCGGGAATCATCTCCGACGTAGATGGAGGAAGTATATCCTCCGAAGTAACAACTTCTTCCTCCGGTGGTTCACGTGAGAGGAAGATCATAGTTGCTAACATGTTACCACTCCAATCCAAAAGAGATGTGGAAACTGGTAAATGGTGTTTTAACTGGGACGAAGACTCTCTCCAGTTACAACTCAAAGATGGGTTCTCTTCAGAAACAGAGTTCCTCTACGTCGGATCACTTAACGTAGACATCGAGTCTAGTGAGCAAGAAGAAGTATCTCAGAAGCTTTTAGAGGACTTTAACTGCGTTGCAACGTTTTTGTCCAAGAAGTTGCAAGAAATGTTCTATCTTGGTTTCTGTAAACATCAGCTCTGGCCATTGTTTCATTACATGCTTCCTATGTTTCCTGATCATGGAGATCGTTTCGACAGGCGTCTTTGGCAAGCTTATGTCTCTGCCAACAAGATATTCTCAGACAGGGTTATGGAAGTTATTAACCCTGAGGATGATTACGTTTGGATTCAAGATTATCATCTCATGGTTCTTCCTACGTTCTTGAGGAAACGTTTTAACAGGATCAAGCTTGGTTTCTTCCTCCATAGTCCTTTCCCTTCATCTGAGATTTACCGCACGTTACCTGTCCGCGACGAGATTTTGAGAGGTTTGTTGAACTGTGATCTTATTGGATTCCACACGTTTGATTACGCGAGACATTTCTTGTCTTGCTGTAGTAGAATGCTTGGTCTTGATTATGAGTCTAAGCGCGGTCATATAGGGCTTGATTACTTTGGTCGGACTGTGTATATAAAAATCCTTCCTGTTGGTGTCCATATGGGTAGATTGGAATCTGTTTTGAGTCTTGAATCTACCTTGGCGAAGACGAAAGAGATTCAAGAACAGTTCAAAGGGAAGAAGCTTGTTCTTGGCATTGACGATATGGATATATTTAAAGGTATAAGCCTAAAGCTAATTGCAATGGAGCATCTCTTTGAGACGTATTGGAATTTGAGAGGGAAGGTTGTTCTTGTTCAGATAGTAAACCCGGCAAGATCTTCTGGTAAAGATGTGGAAGAAGCTAAAAGAGAGACGTATGTGACTGCGAAAAGGATCAATGAGCGTTACGGTACTTCTGATTATAAGCCAATAGTGTTGATTGATCGTATGGTTCCACGTGCTGAGAAATCAGCGTATTGTGCAGCAGCTGATTGTTGCTTAGTGAATGCACTGAGGGATGGTATGAACTTAGTTCCTTATAAGTATATAGTATGCAGGCAAGGGACTCGTAACAAGGCTCTTAATGATGATTCATCTCCCCGCACAAGCACGCTTGTTGTGTCTGAGTTTATTGGATGCTCACCTTCTTTGAGTGGTGCCATTAGAGTGAATCCATGGGATGTCGATGCTGTGGCAGAAGCGGTAAACTCTGCTCTTAAAATGAGTGAGAACGAGAAGCAACTACGGCATGAGAAACATTACAACTATATTAGCACTCATGGTGTTGGTTACTGGGCAAAGAGCTTTATGCAGGATCTTGAGAGAGCGTGCAGGGATCATTATAGTAAACGTTGTTGGGGGATTGGATTTGGATTGGGGTTCAGAGTTTTGTCGCTCTCTCCAAGTTTTAGGAAGCTATCCGTGGAACACATTGTTCCTATTTATAGAAATAAAGGGAGAAGGGCTATATTTCTTGATTATGATGGCACTCTTGTTCCTGAAAGCTCCATTGCTCAAGATCCAAGCGACGAGGTTGTCTCTGTTCTGAAAGCTCTCTGTGAAGATCCCAAGAACACAGTGTTTATTGTTAGTGGAAGAGGCAAAGAGTCTCTGAGCAATTGGCTATCTCCTTGTGAGAATCTTGGAATAGCAGCTGAACATGGATACTTCATAAGGTATATATGTTTGTCTTGTTTTGTTTTCGCCATAGAGGTTCTGAAGAAACTTATAAAAGACTTTCATATTTTTGTTGTGGGTGGTAGGTGGAATAGCAAGGGTGAGTGGGAGACTTGTTACTCGTCTACGGATACAGAGTGGAGGTCAATGGTGGAACCGGTAATGAGATCGTATATGGAGGCAACTGATGGGACTAGTATAGAGTTCAAAGAGAGTGCGTTGGTGTGGCACCATCAAGACGCAGATCCAGACTTTGGATCATGTCAAGCTAAGGAGCTTCTTGATCATCTAGAGAGCGTTCTCGCCAATGAGCCTGTCGTTGTCAAAAGAGGTCAACACATCGTTGAAGTCAAACCACAGGTATTTAAAAAGCATAGATCTCTTTCACTTCCATCCAAAACAAGTATTTTGCAAATCTTGAGAATGTTAGGATCCTTATAGAAAGTTATATATAATGTGCATTGGAATGAACTTAGGGTGTGAGCAAAGGTCTAGCTGCGGAAAAGGTAATCCGAGAAATGGTAGAAAGCAGGAACCCACCGGAACTGGTGATGTGCATAGGAGACGATAGATCAGACGAGGACATGTTCGAGAGCATACTAAGCACAGTGACAAATCCAGAGCTTCTGATTCAGCCAGAGGTTTACGCGTGCACCGTTGGAAGAAAACCAAGTAAAGCTAAGTACTTCCTGGATGATGAAGCCGACGTGCTTAAGCTCTTAAGAGGCCTTGGAGACTCATCATCGAGCTTAAAACCAACATGTCACACACAAGTTGCATTTGAAAGCATCGTTTAAAGTGGGACGTACCAAGAGAAAAGAAAAATAACCAAAATAACATAACATCATCAATATGTAAAAAAAATGATATGGGCTATTGAAGAATTTGCCTTTTTTTTCACTGTTGGTTTTGGCCTTTGGGTAAATTAGAAACTATTTTTTTCTCCCCTTTGTATAGCAACTTTTTATTGTTGTTGCTTCTATTTAAATTTATTATAAATTCCATTAATGGGCTGGCTCAACTCAACTACATCAGTCATTATCAAGGAATTGAGAGGTTCATGTTGTTGTTGTCGTTGAGGGACCAACAACTAGAGAAAAAAGTAATTGTTGTTTTGTAATTTTATGTCATGTCCATTTATTTCCCCAAAGATCATCTCTTCTTCTTTATCATCGACGGTCGTGGCTCGCATGATAATCATCCCACCGCCATTTTTTGTTTGGTGTTGTGTTTTGTTTCTAAGATTTTTCAATATTAAAGTTTTGTTTTTTGCCAACTCAATGAATGATAAGGTTTTAGTAGTGAATGGTTGGAGCGGTTGGGGCAGATAAATTCATCTGCGGATTAGATTGTTCTTTATTTACCATTTATCAGACGTATTCTGCAGTGGTGCGGTCCAAGAAAACAGAAATAAAACCACAGTAGACCAACTACAGACCACTTTTGCATACATATAGAGTTAGTGCGCAGCGGTCTGCTGTCCGCCTTATAAAATAGAGCGGTCCATACCGCAGACAGATTTGACCGCATTAACCATAGTTACCGTTCATACCTTAAATATAGCTCAACTTGCCTATTTCCAGCCCAGGAGGTTCGGTCGTCACCAAACTATCACCTCTCATTTCCAAAACCAAAAGTATATATGTGTGAAAAAACTTAAACGAAATTTTTACCAAATAGAAAAATTATCTTTATAAAAAATCAAGATGATTATTTATTTATGTTGATACACTTAACAAAAGCAAACAAAAAAAAGACATTTCCTATAGAATTAAACAAAAGAGTTCACTCTTGATGAATCTTCTTTTCTCTGAGTTAAAGTGTTTTTAAAGATTAAAGGGGACCAATTTTCAACTTTCTTTCTCATTGCTCCTTTTATTTTATTTTTGTGGTGGCTTTTACATTTTTCCATATACGCACAAAAAAACCTACTATTTCTTTTTATTTTTAAAAGATACATTATTTTATTTCACGTTCTTTACCTTTGCACTGTTTCCAAATTTTTGGAAGAATCAGCATCCGAAGTTGCATGCACCTAAACTAATCTCAAAAGTTTCATCCAACTTCTTTCTTTTTTTTTATAATCGGGTTTATTACGATAATTATATACGAAGACTACATTAACACCTACTAGGACACCAATTTTTGTATGTAAGCAAATCACATCTTAAATGATTGGAAAAAAGGGATGGCCTCAGAGGACAAAACCAAATGTGCACCGTTGTTCTCACATGAAAAAAAGACAATAAGTCTCGCTTTCACATTTTTGGTTTAAGCAAATCAACATGAAAATGGTGGTCAAGTGGAAATATATTTAAGAAGAGAGAAAAGAAAAATTGAAAGGAGTATAATGTTTGAGACAATATTATATGTTATCTTTACAATGAAAGTTTTTTTAGCAGATTAGTCAAGTCAGCAGTGAAAAAAAGATTAAAGAGGTAAAAAAAAAACAAAAGAAGAAAGTGAATTTACAAAATAAAAATAGGTAAAAGAAGAAGACTAAAGGCAGCGCGAAACAAGGATTTTGGAGCGAGAATATATGCACTGTTTGACTCACTCTAGTCTTTAGTCTAATTACGATTTTACTCCCATATTTTAAAAAAGTTTCATTATTAATCCGTAACTAAAATAAAAATGATCGAGTAATGTAAAATAGACAGACACGTTACCCTTCGTACACGTGACGTACTCCAAATGGATCCTAAGTGACACGCGTGGCTGTTTTATTGGATGTCTTGTTTTGACAGAGTTAGTGGCTCCTGAGGCCACTCAAACAAAAAAGCTATAGGAAAAAAAAAAAAAAACAAATTATACAATTAAATTTATTTTCGAAGTTTATAAAATTTCTATTTTTTTCCATTTAAGAAAACTAGAAAAGTATAACTAATTCGCATCTAATATAATTTTTGTTTTGTAGAATATTTTGTATTTTAGTGTGATTTTTTTTTTCTGATTTTACAAAGGGAAATTGGCAGAAATAACATAAAAAAATTTATAATTTATTGGGTGACTACTCTAACCATAAGGAGTTAATATATTTTATATATTATATAATATATACGCTTATACCCTTATCCATAACTTCTCCACCTTTACCTCCTTTCACCTTCACCACCTCAACCTCCTTTCAGCACGACCACCTCCACCTTTTTTTACTATCACCCTAAGGTTCATAAAGTACTATCTCTTAGAGTTTAGTTTTCCTACAGCCACCACCACCACCGGCCACCGGCCGTAACCTCCGGCGACCACCGTTCATCTTCGACCGGCGAATTCCGGCAAACTCCGGCCATCTCCGACCGCCGGCAAATTTCGACCTCCGACAAACTCCGGCCATCTCCAACCTCCGGTGAACACCTCCGGTGAACACCTCCGGCGAACTCCGGCCTCCGGCACCACTAGCCACCACCTACCAAATAAATAGAACACTAAAATGGTAATTCTATCTATCCCTCCTCCTACTTTTCTAATTTTGTCAATTAATATGCTATATTCTTAATTAATTTTGTGAATATGGTTATTCAGCAAATTGACCCTTTTACAAATTTGTATGAATTCAACAAAAATATGTGTTAGAACTTAGAAACAATTAAGCAAAGTAACAATATCGTTAATTTCTTATATATAACAAAATCATCATTATTGTTTAGAATTTTAATTTTTATTTTATTTTATAGGATTATAGAATGAATAGATGTATAATAAAGACATGTAATATTCTTAAAATATTATCTAAACAATAAAAGATGAATAAAGTTCCATACCATAAACTTTCATACTAAAAAGTTACTACAATCTTTATTCAAAAAAAATCTCTAATATATGATATAAAACATTTGTACTTATTCTGTAGTTTGTAGAATATATTCCATCACATAAATTTGGTAAAAGCAGATCTCTTTTTTCTTTTTGATAACCTAATATAAAAGCTCATCTTTATACACACATAAACTAAACTAAATTAATCACTACGTCCAGAGAATATATTTCGAAGTTTTATTCTTTCTAAACTCGTAAAGTTAAGTTTTGATATTTCCTAATTAATTAAACAAACAACGAAACTAAATTAATCACCAACCCATACACAAAAAAGAAAAAAAAAAGTGACGACGTTGATCGCATCACATGGAGATGAGTCTCTCTTTTTTATTTATTTATTCTTCTGTCTCCTTCTAAAACTAAACCTTTCCCCTTTCCTTTTTTTCTCTGACTGAGAAGACAGACACTCTCTTCACTCTTTTTTGCTTATCAACAAACAAACTCTGCAAAAAAAAACTCTAACCTCTCCTCTGTTCTCTCTCTCTCTCTCTCTTTCATCAAAGTTCAAATCTTTGCATTGTCCGCCATTTATTTATGCTTCTCCCAATCTTTACTTTTTTTTGCCCCCAATAAGAATCTGTGTATGAAGCTAGGGTTCTTACTCTTTTCCTCTGCCGCTTCTTCTCAAGTTTAAAAACTTGTCTTCAAAATCGAATCAAATGGGTAGAGACTTTCTTGTTCTGAGTATTCTCATTCTACTCCTTTCTGGGTTTGTATCTTCAGCTCCTTCAGCTAATTCTCCTGCAAGTAAGTGTTGTAAATGTAATCACTTTAGCTTCTTTGCTTAATTGTTTCAAAATCTTACGATTTATTTTCTTTTTGCAGAGATTGTAAGTGGGTTCATCTCAAATCATGGCTCTTCACTAATGAAATGGTTATGGTCACTCAAAACCACCACCAAAACAAGTTCGATTCTTTTCCCCTTTTTCTGATCATAAAGCTTGCTTTTTTCAAAGATTAGGTTTTTTAACAGTAAAGGTTTCTCCTTTTTTTTTTTTTTATAGAATCACCGATTGCGACTAGATCGATGGTCAAATTCGAAAATGGGTATTCAGTAGAGACGGTGTTCGATGGAAGCAAGCTCGGTATTGAACCGTATTCGATTGAAGTCTTACCTAACGGCGAGCTACTTATTCTGGATTCTGAGAATAGTAATATCTACAAGATCTCATCTTCTCTTTCACTATGTAAGTTTCAATTTGCTTTGTTTTTTTTAGAGTTTCTTTAATAAAAATCAGTTTATGGGTTTGTGTCAGAAGACTTTTTTTATATATAGATTTGAAGTGATTCTATATGATTTTGATGATGTTGAGACCACGCTTGTTCTTTGACATCACCTAAAACTGAATGCACATGGGGACTTTGTGTGTACAAAGATGCTACATATGGAATTTTTTTTTTTTTTGGTACTTCAAAATTGAAAATTCCAGTCTTGAGCAATATTACTATTTTTATGGAGATGATTTTGCTGTATCTTTGTCGTATCTGGGATGAGTTTGTCGGGGATGATATCAGTACAATAGTACTTTTTTTTCACTTTGTTTGCTGAATCTGACTTTTTCAAAAGATGAGATCTAAAACAAAAAGTGTTTCTCTATGGAAAATGGTCAAGAATAGAAACTATGCTTTACTTAAAAACCTGCAGCTTAAACTGGTTTGTATGTCATTAGAAAGTGAAAATGAAAACTTTGTTTCTTTCTCTGCATTTTCAAGAATCTAACTACTTGGCTGAGTTCTTGTTTTTGAAATGTTCTATGTGAGTTTTAATTATATGGAAACATTTTGTAGATAGCAGGCCAAGACTGGTTACTGGCTCCCCTGAAGGGTATCCGGGTCATGTGGACGGGAGATTACGTGATGCGAAGCTGAATCATCCTAAGGGGCTTACGGTAGATGACAGAGGAAACATATATGTGGCTGACACTGTTAATAATGCTATCAGGAAGATAGGTGAAGGAGGTAAGAGAGTTTGTTTATATTTTGAGAATAAACATTCATAAAAGGGAGTTTGGTGATTACTGAGTTTAAAAAACTTCCATTGTAGGAGTTACAACAATTGCTGGGGGTAAGTCAGTTCGAAATGGAGGGCATGTAGATGGACCAAGTGAAGATGCAAAGTTTTCAGACGATTTTGATGTTGTTTACGTTGGAAGTAGTTGTTCACTGCTCGTTATTGACAGAGGAAACAAAGCCATCAGAGAGATTCAACTCCATTTCGACGACTGTGCTTATCAGTATGGAAGCGGGTTTCCTCTTGGTAAACACTTTGCCAAAACACCAACCCTCTTTCTGTTTCTTCTTGTCGTTAAATTCTTTGAATAACCAGTCTCTGAATTCAATCGTATTGCAGGAATTGCGGTTCTCGTAGCTGCAGGTTTCTTTGGTTATATGCTGGCTCTATTGCAACGTAGAGTCGGTTCTATCGTGTCTTCTCATAACGTAAGTGTTTTAAATCTTACCTAAAACATTACCCTCTTCTTCTGCTGAAACTATTCAAACCGTTTCATACACAGGATCAAGAAATGTTCGAAATGGATCCTGATCAAAAGCCTATGAAACCATCCAGACCATCTCTGATTCCAACCGGAGATGAGCAACAAGAGAAACAAGAGGAAACCTTTGTGGTTTCATTGGGAAAACTCGTTTCAAATGCTTGGGATTGTGTAATGGAGATCCTAAAAATAAAGCAGACAGGAGGAACCAGTTATCAGCAATACCAAGGGACGACGACAAAGCAGTCTGCTGTGTTTAACACATCAACTCCATGGCCGATTCAAGAGAGCTTTGTGATTCCAGAAGAAGACGAACCTCCTCCCGTTGAGCCAAGGAACCCAACTCCAAGAAAAACTTATGCTTTTATGTCCAAAGATGCAGAGAAAATGCAGCAGCTGCGTCAGAGCCGTGCATTTTACAGTAGCTGGGACGCTGAATTCCCTAATCAGCAACAGCAGCAGCAAAAGCAGCACCAGAAGCAGCAGCAGCATCGAAGGCATTACTCGTCGATCCCACACACTTATTATGAGCAGGACAGTGAGAAAACTAATGAAGTAGTCTTTGGAGCAGTTCAAGAACAGAGCAGCAAGCGGGTGGCTAAGCCTAAGCCTAAGCCTAAGGCTATAGAGTCTGGTGATCAGATGAATAATAATACTCAACAGAATCTTCACTACAGAGCTCATTCTGTTAATTACCCTTATGGATACTATCCATATACATGAAAAGTCTCAGGTTTTGAGAGTTTCTCTGGGAAAACCAGTCTTCCTTGATAAGATTATGCTGGGAATTTAGAAGTTTTTTGGGGTATAGGTGGGATTTTGAGATTTCATTGCGAGGGAATGAGAAATTTTAAAGATTATGCTCTGTCTTGTAAGAAAAGTCTCATACTTTGATTGTATTGGGGGAATATATTATATATATATGAAGAAAAGATAAGATTATCTTTTTGATAGTGGTTATGTAATGTAACTTACGCTTTGGATTGAAGAATCAAATGTCATGCGTATACAGCATTGTTAAACAAGCGCCATTGTTAAGAAAATCCTATTCGTGTAAAAATGTCAAAAGACTTTTTAAGCATTGGTAAAGAAAGTGCATCTTACTTCTTCTAGGCCACCAATCAACACCCAAATTCACTTCTTAACTTCAGCTGTCAACAAGTGTAGTACTGACAAAACATCTCTTTAGGCAGATGATATTCATCGTCGTAATCCAAATCGGAATCATATATAGAAAACTCGAGGAAAAGTTCAAGGTCGGAAACACCACGGTGCAGCACATCACATATCCAACGATTAACTGCAAAGCAGAGGAAGAGAGACGTGGTTTGGGTTGGTTTTGTTTTAAATTTTCCTGGTTGGTTTGGTTTGGACCGGTTATCAAAGCAAATAAGTGTTTTTTTTTTTTTGGGTTTAAATGTAAGTTTCTTTTATTAGTGGACGCTTCGCTTCCTTCCCCATTTTATAGTTAGGGTTTTACCAAAGAGAAATAGATTGGATCAGTAATCTACCTGATGATCTCATTTGCCACATCTTGTCCTTCCTCTCGACAAAGGAAGCTGCTTTAACTTGTCTTATCGCAAAGAGATGGCGGAATCTGTTTGGTTTCTCACCAAATCCTCGGTTTGAAGAAAAAGACTTTTGACTATCGAAATTCTGATTTTGGTATTCCATGGAGTTTCCTAGATTTCTTGGAAAGGGTATTGGCTGTGTCAGGCAACTCCCCACTAAACAAATTCTCCTTGAAATATCGACAGAGTGTTGTTGACTCGGCTCTTATCAACCCTTGGATACGTAATGTGCTAAGTCGTGGTGTTTTGGATCTTCTTCACCTTGACGTTATTGTTAAAACTTAAAAGTGTTTAATTTGTTCACTGCCTTTAGAGGTTTTCACTTGCAAGACACTTGTTAAACTGAAACTAGGAAGAGAGGTTTGTTATTGCTACGGTTCCTGAGAATGCTTATCTTCCTTCTCTTAAGACTCTGTTTCTTGATTCTGTTCGGTTCCATAATCATCTTGGTTGTTCGTTTGAAGCCCTTCTTTCTGCTTGCCATGTTCTTGAGGAATTAGAAATAGTTGGTAAGCGTTGGGAACATTTGAAATGGTGTCGCACCGTGTCATCCCCTACCCTTCAGAGACTTACCATTTGACTGTGAAGTCTCTAAAGACTTTGATGGTTTTGTTAGGTCTTCTGATATCAGGAGCCTTTCTTTTAATACTCCGAGTCTTGTCTACTTAAAGTACTCTGGTTTTGTTTCGGATGAGTATCCAGTTGTTAACCTTGACGCCCATGTGGAAGCTAAGCTTACTCGTGCTTGGAGAAGATTTCCTAAGTATAGCATTAACCCAAGGAATCTGATCAAAGGGCTAAAGAAATGTTGAGATCATGGAATCGAAAAGGAATAGAACCCGTTTGCGAGTGCTTGTGTGGATATAATTTTGTGTTGTCATGTCCTGTGAAAGTCCTAAGAGATAACCAAATTCCGAGGAAATAAAGAGGAGAGTTGGAGCAAATGAAACACCTCCTGGAGAAATTACTCTTGCTTGGGCAACAAACGAAAAAGCAAAGTTGCAACTCGCCATGGATCTGCTAACTCTTCTAGACCTTGCAAGATCCAGCTCAAGTTTTTTTCTAGCTAATTTAATTAACTAATGCATAAAGTGTAACTTTGACCCCTCTCTCTAGTTCCTTTTAAGTTTCTTTGAACCTGAATTTGTTGATTTATACTGTCTACAAGTTACCTTTGGGATCCTAGACTTACTCTTAAGCTTGGAGGTAAATATACTCTATTCTCTTCTTCTTTTTGTTTAAGTGAATTAGCTCCTTTTCACTCGACTTTTTTCACTCGAATCAGGTGATAAAGCTTATGAAGATATTTAACACAAGTGACTAAAAAGATGCTTAAGCTTCTTAGTTTACTCATGCTACGATTAGTTCATGTTTGATTTTAGTTTGGTCAAAAAGGTTTATGGTCCGGTTTTATAATAAGATAAAATAATAAAATAATAAAAAACAAATCAAAAGTTCAAAATATATTAAACAAATCCCTAAACAGAGGGACAAGTTTCTTAGCATTGGCCACTCAAGCAGAAGTTAGGGTTTGTGAAAAAAGATGGATGTGATCAGCAGTGTGCCAGATGAGATAATTGGGCACATCTTGTCACTCCTCTCGACAAAGGAAGCTGTTTCAACATCTCTTCTCTCAAAGAGATGGCGAAATCTATATGCCTTGTCGCCAAACCTTCATCTAGACGAGTTCCACTATCGGAATCCCAATAATTCAACGAGTTTCATAGCTTTCGTAGATAATATATTTGCTGTATCAGGCAACTCTCCTCTAAAGCAATTCACTCTGAAACATCGACAGCAGAGTGTTGACGCAACCCGTGTCAACAGTTTGATATGCAATGTGCTGACTCGTGGAGTTTTGGATCTTAATCTTTTCATAGCTGGTAACTCAAATTATTCACTGCCTTTAGAGTTGTTCTCTTGCAAGACAATTGTTAACCTGAAACTAGGAATCGGATTTGGTATTGGTATAGTCCCTGAGAGCGCTTCTCTTCCAGCTCTTAAGACTCTGTTTCTTGACCATGTTGGCTTCTCTGGTGATGTTCAAGCTCTTATATCCGCTTGCCATGTGCTTGAGGAGTTAACTATACGTGTTGATGATTGCCTACATTGGAAACGCACAATTTCGTGTCCGACCCTTGAGAGACTTATCATTACATGTCGAGTCTGCAAAGCTTGCGATCGTTATAGGGCCAGGCGCGTTACTTTTGATACTCCTAACCTTTCCTACTTAGAATACTGCGATTCTGTTTCGAATAAGTATCAAGTTGTTAACCTTGACTCCCTGGTCGAAGCTAAGCTTACTTTTGATTCTTGGACAGGCAACCCAAAGGATCTGTTTAATGGGTTAAGAAATGTTAAGATCCTCGAACTATCGTCTTATCAAACCTCTAAGGTACTTAATTTTCTTCTTTTTTCATATGTAAATGTGTTATCGCAACTTGGCAACTTAAAAAGAGCATGTAAAGCACGAAAAAAGGCTTCCATGGTTGTAAGAAATAGAAATCTTGTGAAATTTTAAAACGTACGTTTCTTGATGTTTTCGATCCAAAGATTGCTGTTGGTTAATGACTAGTTGATTTTATTTTGTTTCAGATGTTTGATCACTTCAGTATAGAAATCCCAGTGTTTACGAAGCTACTGCGTTTATCTGTTAGAACTAACTCCAGTTTATGCTGCCCATCTTTGCAATTATTGGTAGAGACGTCTCCAAATCTACATACTCTCCACTTAAAGGTATATATATATTTGTACAATTCAAAATTTGCGTATTGTTCATACACACTAAAAGTTTTCAGTCTCTAATAACCCTCCTTCTTATTAGGGATATGATAGTAGTTGTGACTAGGGTTGTAAATTGGTCTGTCCATGTCCAAATGGGTATGACCAATTGGACACATACATTTTATGGTCATTTATGGTCAAGGCTCAAATACACCCATATCCAAATATGTCCAAACCAAATAGGACCATGACCAATTGGTCTGTCTATTGGTTGCAGATTGAACCAAAATTTAAAATTCATAATTTACTAAAGGTTCATAAACTCATAATTACAACTTGTGACGCACAAAATGGCTGTTTTTGCTTGTGGAGATATTCGTACGTAGAGACATGTCCTTTGAAGGTCCTAGAGATAACAGAGTACAAGGGAACTGAAAACGAGTTGGTGCACATGAAACGTTTCCTGGAGGAATTGCAATATGTCTTGAGCTGGTCAAAATTTGGTCTTGTGAAACAGACCACAAAAAACAGTTACAACTCACCAACGACCTGTTAAGGCTTGGCAGACCGTCCAATTGCAACATCCAGTTCGAATTTTTTCCCTCCTAGTTTCTCTCTGTTGGAACAAAAATCTGTTTTGTGTATATAATTTTGTGTGCAATAATTTTCTGTCTAGATGGATTGTTTTGTGTGCAATAATTTTGGTGTTTAGTTTTATAGTTTTTGAAGGTTTCTTTTTCCGAATAACTAACCTTAAAAATATATAATTATTTTAGCTTTTTCAACAAACCAAAAACCAAAAGCTCTACAAAACACCAGCTACGCATTGTGTAGTGTCAATATGATATTCTTCTAAACATGAACTAAGAATGAACAATTTGTAGAACATAAGAGAATCTATAAGAGAGGAAAACACCGGCCATGCGGTCGTCCTTAATATATGCAAGCGTTCATATTAATTCGTTTATCAAACAAAATTTAATTGAACTCATCTAATATATATTTATTTTTTTGGTCTTATACATGTAACATCTCCACTACAGAAAACAGTTTTTGAAAATGTAAATTATCAACAATCTAATCACCGGGAGGGGTCGAACTACTTAACAAAACGCTGCATTTGGAATTTTTTTTTTTTTTTTTTGGCTATAGAGAATTAACACCATACGTTTCAACAATTAATACTCCCTCTGTTTCATATTAAGTGTCATTTTAGACTGATTATTTTGTTACAAAATAAGTGTCACTTTATATTTCCAATGTAGATATTTGGTAAATTTTCCAATTTTATCCCTACTAATTTAATGTATACACCAATAGAAAAAATTGATTAATATATTAATAAGGGGTAAAATAGAAAATTTAATGATTTTCTTAATATGTGTGAGAAACTCTAAAATGACACTTAATATGAAACAGTGGGAGTATATTAATAGGACAACTCCAACCATAAAACACCAAAACACCAAATTTTGACACTAAATTTAGTGTTTTGGTGTTCCAAAAAGTTTTTCATCTCCAACTACAACACCAAATTTCACACTAAAAACAAAACTTTTGATTATTATATTATTAAACTAAAATTCTTTTAATAGTTTAGTAAAACATCAACATTTATATAAATGATTTATTTCAATTCAGTTCAATTTAGATTGTTGTTCAAAATTATATTATGTATCTTATTGATTTTAGTTTTTATGTTTGTTTAGTTTTAATTTTGTAATATAACGTTTTTATTATTTTATTGAAGTTTAGTATGAACTTTTAATCTTATTAAATTTGATATTTATTTTAAAATTTAATCGTAATTATTATTTTATACTATATTAATTATAGTTACTAATTTATATTACTAAATGTAATAAGATAATTTTAAAATATTAATGATATATCAAGTTTTTAGTTGATTAACAATAATTTTAATATATTTTTAAATCAAAAACATGAATAAAATAATATATATACTTTTGGTGTTTTGTGAATAGTGTTACAGTCCTCGTGTTGCATCCCTCCCCCTCCTCCCGTTTTTTTTTTTTGGTTGTTTCGCAAGACAGACCGTGAGGAACCACGCAAACCATACACCAAAAAAATATGGTGTAACACTATTCACAAAACACCAAAAAAATAGAGATAGTGTTTATTTTGGTGTATGGTTGGAGAGCATTAACACTATAATTTGGTGTTTTGGTGTGCCCGTTGGAGTTGGCCTTACACATTTGAGTTGGCCTTACACCTTTGAGTCCTTGCCTCTAGGTAACCGTTTCTCTCTCTTTCTTCACTTAACCAAACCTAACCCTAATTTTGGGTGCGAATTATGTATTTTCCTGTCTCTGGAATCTGAAAAAGTAGGCCGGACTTGATCATCGGCTTACTGAGGTAAGTATACAGAAGCGAACTTATATATTTTCTGTTTTCCTTGGTACTACGATATTCAAAGTATCGGTATCGTTTCGCTTTGCGTGGCTTCTTAATTGAGTTAAATTCATGTTTGAATCAGGGGCTTTACCAATTTGCGTCCTTTCTCCGTTTCTAGTTGATGTACTTTTTCTAGTGCAGAGAGAAGATGGATCAGATCAGCAGCTTACCGGATGAGCTCCTTTGTCATATATTGGCCTTCCTTACGACAAAGGAGGCTGCTTTGACTTCGGTTCTCTCCAAGAGGTGGCGCGATATCTGTTTGCTTCTGTCCCTAATCTTGACATTGATGACTCTGTCGTTCTTTATACTGAAGAGGGTAAACGTGAAAAGGAAGTAATTCTTCAGAGCTTCATGGATTTTGTGGATAGAGTATTGGCAGTGCAGGGTGATTCTCCCGTTAAGAAATTCTCCCTCAAGTGTCAAACTGGTGTTGATCCAGATCGTGTGAATAGTTGGATATGTAACGTGCTGAAGCGTGGTGTTTGCCACATGGATCTGTCCATCGGTTTGGGACACAGATATCTGCTTCCTTCAGAAGTTTTCATGAGCAGAACACTAGTTGAGCTGAAAATAAAAAGTGATATTTCTATGGATTTGCGGCCTCGACACGTTTCATTACCTATGCTTAAGACTCTTACTCTTGTCTCAATGTGGCCTCACAGTTATCAGCTTCCGTTGCTCCTCTCTGCATGCCCTGCACTCGAGGAATTAGACCTTCAAAACATACGTTTGACATATGTGAAGCAGATCGTGTCAAGTGCAAGCCTCAGGACTCTTAACAATCGACTCTTCCAATAACTTTCAAGCGTTTACTTTTGACACACCGAATCTTCTTTGCTTAAAGTACTCTAGATTAGTTGCCTGGGACTATCCACGTATGTTTAATTTGGACAACTTAGTTGAGGCTCATATCAAACTTATGCTAACTATTAATCAAATCGATAAATTACAAGACCTAAATGTCTACCGGTTAGAGGATGGTATTTTTCAAGAACTTGGCAAAACGCAGAAGCTTTTTCGTGGCATAAGAAACGTTCAGAAGCTTTACTTATCTCCCGGTGCTCTACAGGTCAGTATGCTGTTTTGCTCCCTATATGAAATATAAATACCAGTAAATTGACATCTTGGTTTGTTCATGCACATGTAATTTTTTTTGTTTTAATTTGGTTTCAGATGCTTGCTTTATTGTGTCAGGCTATGCCCACATTCAACAACCTCACATTCTTAGACATTGATAGTAGCATGGATATAGCGTGGCAAGCAATGCCGGTTCTCCTAAGAAACACTCCACATCTAGAAACTCTAGTCATTAAGGTATAAAACAGAGAAATCCTGAAATTATACTTTGAATATAACAACACATTTACAGAGATGATAGCTCTTCATGATTTGAAATCTCTAATGTCTTATTTTTCTACTTTCTCAGGGTCTCTTACACTGTGTGACAGATAAATGCGGGGATGCATGTATCTGCATTTCTCGGAACCCTCGCATCTTGTCCGGTGAAAAGGTTAGAGATTCGATGGTTTGAAGGAATCACGAGAGAGATGGAAATGATCAAGCATTTCTATGACAGTTTCCCTTGCTTGAAGGAGATGGATATCCATGTTAAAGATGGTCGTCCACGGTTCCTAGCCCCTAGAGTGCCAGATTCTAACCCGTACAAGGGTTTATCGGGTCGCAATGTTAAAGTCAAGGTGCATGGTTCCTTGCATAGGTTGTGGACTGCACAATAAAATAAAGTGTTGGAGGAAGGAATAATTATTTATCTGCCAAAGTTGCTTTGAATTCTTGTTTTAGAAGCTAAAAGGAGTCAACAGCTTGCTTATAAGTTATTTAGATTTTCAATTTTTGTTGATTTCAGAAATTCGCTTAGATCGGATCGAATCAAATTGAGTTTATCCTGAAACCCGAGTTTATCCTGAAACCCGTGATTTGAACATAGTGTTCCTCCAAGTTTGGCTTTGAAGAGAAGGTAAATAGCAAAAAAAAAAAACATAAGAAAGTAATTACATGTATATATATATATAGATGGGTCGAACCACTTTATAAAACGCTGCGTTTTTTACCTGTTTATAACAGAAAGGAAAATTGAAACCTAGTCTCTTCACTTTGTTTGGCAAACCCTAAGTCTACTTTTTCGCTTTCTTTGCTTTGCATATTCTCTGTCTCGAGAAGTTACATTTGTGTAGGACTCCGCGACTATTCCGAGGTAAACGCCTAAGCGAAGTCATCATATTTTATAATTTTCCTTGGTTACCATTTTTAAAGACTCTCAGCATCAATTTTTTTACGGATCTGCGTCTTTTCTTCGTCTGTACGTATTATAAGATCGCCAAGTGAAACTCTTTTGTGTAGTTACGTTCATGTTCGGATTGTTTTGGAGTTTTGGTGTAGTTTTAAACGTACTTTTCTATTCTCTTGCAGAACAGAGAAAAGATGGATCGTGTTAGCAGTCTACCAGAGGAGCTTCTTTGTCATGTATTGTCCTTCCTTACCACGAAGGAAGCTGCTTTGACATCGATTCTCTCCAAGAGATGGCGCTATCTGTTTGCTTTTGTCCCTAAACTCGAGTTTGATAACTCTGTCTTTCTTCATGATCCTGAAGAGTCTAATTGGGAGAAGAGAGAAATTCGAGAGAGCTTCGTGGATTTTGTGGATAGAGTTTTGGCTTTGCAGATTCTACTATAGACAAGTTCTCCCTCAAGTGTAAAACTGGTGCTGATAATTCAGATCGTGTGATTCAGTGGATATGTAATGTGCTTCAGCGTGGTGTTTTATATGTGGATCTGTCCATCGATTTGGGAGAAGAGAGAAGATGTTTGTTCCTCGAAACTTTCATGAGCAAAACTCTAGTTGAGCTGAAACTAGGAAGTGGATGTGGTATCAGTTTTCGGCCTGGACTCATTTCCTTACCTATGCTTAAGACTCTCACCCTTGTTGACTCTGTTTTGTCTGATAGTGGTCAGCTTCAGATGCTACTTTCTGCTTGCCCTGCGCTTGAGGCATTAGATTTGACAATTTTAAGTTGGTGGTACAATGCGAATGCGACCGTGTCAAGTGCAAGCCTCAAGACTCTAACAATTGGCTCTGGCAATCCATTAAAAACCCTTTCATTTGATACGCCGAATCTTATTTGCTTAAATCACTCTGCATTAGTTTCCAAGGACTATCCATTAGTTAATTTGGAAAAATTAGTTGAGGCTCATATCAAGCTTGATCGCGGGTTATCATCGTATGGTAATGTGCCGAAGCTTCTTAGTGGCATATGCAGTGTTCAGAAGCTTTACTTATCTCCTGGGACACTCGAGGTCAGTATGTTGTTTTTTCTCTCTCTTAACTAATAAAGGGAGAAAACCCCTTGAGGTTTTGAAACATATATTGCAGCTGGTTAATGTTTAGTTGTGGGCCTTTTTTTACACTTGTTTCAGGTGCTTGGTCTATGCTGTGAGGCAATGCCGGTGTTCAACAACCTCAAATTCCTAGACATTGAGAGTAACATGAATATATCGTGGAAAGCAATGCCAGTTCTCCTGAAAAGCTGTCCACATCTAGAAACTCTAGTCATGAAGGTACAATAATATAAACCATTATTAAATGACTTGGACAACACGTTTTCCAGAGATGCAGCTCATGATTGGAAATCCCTAATATAACTCCTTCCTGCTTTTAGGGTGGTCTCGTACACTGTGTCACAGAATGTTGCGGGGATGCTTGTAACTGCAATTCTCGGGAAGAGAAAGGCCGTTCGCTCACATCTTGTCCGGTGAAGAGGTTAGAGATTCGAGAGTTTCAAGGAAGGTCGAGAGAGATGGACATGATCAAGCATTTCTTGGACTATCTTCCCTGCTTGAAGGAGATGGAGATCTATGTTAAATATGGTCGTCCAGAGCATTTAGCCCCTATAACGTTTGATTCCCCATACAACCACTTATCGGGTCGCAATGTTGAAATCAAGGTGCACGATTCCTTGACATAGATTGTGGACTGCACAACATCTATAGTCTTGGGAGGGAAATTTTTTAAAAATCTAAAATAGTTATGAAGCCATAATTAAGGAGTCAACTTCTTGCTTTGATAGTTTTTGCTAATTAAGTAAAGATGAGTTTTTGGTTTTGGGTGGTAGTATCAACCACGTTGGCTGATGAACTTGATATGTTGCCGGCCGTTCGTGCACGGTTTTGTAGTAGAGTCTGCCAATATTATTTTCCCGATAAATTAATAAATTACGAAATTTAGAATTTGATGAAAATAATTTTTATGTGCTTGCTCACCAGTTTTACCCTAATTTTGGGTGCAAAAATATGCGTTTGCTTGTTCCTTAAATCAGAAAGTGTTCTTCACATCGTGGTAATTACTCCCATATTAACTCAAAATCTTCTTTTGGCCATTTATTGTTGAGATACGCTTATCCCGTGATATAGGGATCCCCAAATCCATTGATTTTTTTTGCAATTGCGTATATATGATTTATACTATGAATTAGGGTTTTAAAACCTCTGTAACTGATACATGTACGTCTATATGAATTAGCTTCCAGTGGTTTCTTGTTTAAATCAATTGCTCTGTTCTGTTCTTTTTGTTCTGTAGATCCTAGAATATATGATATAGTTATATTGCAGAGTTCTCACGTGTGGCGTTGCACGTGCGAGTGCAAGTGGAGTAAATCAAGTAACACGTGGACGGCTAGAAGCGAGAGGCCGTTAGAATCTTCTGGAGAATAAGAGCAACTTGTTAGCTCATTTCTCATTTCTATCATTGATCAATTTGTAAAAAAACTCTTTTCTTAGATTTGTTGTGGTGATCGCTGGGTTTCTCTCTCTCGAGAGCTAGCGAGGTATTCCTCCGTGTTTCATGAACACCGAGTGATTCCGTTATCATAAATAAGGTGTTTGGTGATTTGCGATTGATTGTTGATTGTGAGGTTTATTTGTATTAAAGGTATCAGAGCTGCAACGATTCTCGGAAATGGGAGTTGAAACTCGTTCTCAGGTGGTTGAAGTTCGAAATCATGGAGTCTCGGCGGTGGATCCGTTGGAATCGCGGATGTCGCGTTTGGAAGATCTGGTGACGGAGCAAAACGAGCAAATGAAGAAACATATGGCGGAGCAGAACCAACAGATGAGGACGCATATGGCGGAAATGTTCGAAGCTCTAAGCCGTACCACCGCTAATCGTGGAAAGGAAGTTCAAAGAGAAGTCGAACGGGAAGAATCGAAGTTTGAACGTGGTGATAACAGTCAAAGCTATGGTCGTGCTGATCTGGACTCTTCATCATCTAAGGAGGTTCGATCGCATCAATTAGATCCCCCAAAGGTTATCAGATCTGATCCGGTGAGGACTGATGCTCACTATCACTACGGTAATTTGACTCGTTTGGGTAAAATTGATTTCCCTCGGTTTAATGGTAGTCAGATTAAGGAGTGGTTGTTTAAGGTTGAAGAATTTTTTGGAGTTGATTACACACCTAAGGAGATGCGTGTTAAGATGGCTGCGATTCATTTCGATGGACATGCCGCAACTTGGCATTACTCATTTGTGCAGTCTGGTATTGGTCTCAAAGTGCTTTACGATTGGGATGGTTATGTGAAGTTGTTGCGAGAAAGGTTTGAAGATGAGTGCGATGATCCCATGGCAGAGTTGAAACAATTGCAAGAGACATATGGTATCATTGATTATCATCAGAAGTTTGACCTTATTAAGACGAGAGTGACCTTATCTGAAGAGTATTTGGTGAGTTTGTACCTGATAGGGTTGCGTTTGGATACACAGATGCACGTGAGGATGTTTCAACCGCAAACTGTGAGGCATTGCTTATTGTTGGGAAGATTATACGAGAAGGCACACCCTAAGAAGCAAGTCCCTCAAGGTTGGCAGTCGAATAAAGGAGGTAATGCGGGTAAAGGGAATTCTTATAACTCTCGTCCTGTCACGAAGGTAAACGAGGGAACACCAAAGAAGTTCTTGTCTAAGGAAGAGATGAGTGAAAGGAGATCTAAAGGGTTATGCTATTGGTGTGACGAGAAGTTTACACCATAACACTACCAGCAGCATAAAAAGACGCAACTATATAGTATCGAAATGGAAGATGAGGAAGTTGGTGCGGAGTTAGCAGTATGGGAAGATTGTGATTTAGATGATAAGAACATGCCAAGGGTATCTGTCAATGCAGTATCTGGCATCTCGGACTATGAAACCATGCGGGTGAAAGGGTTGTTTGGAAACAAACCGCTTTATGTTTTGTTGGACTCTGGTTCAACGCACAACTTTGTTGACCCAAGAGTAGCAGCAAGACTGGGATGCAAGGTGAAGGCTTCTAAGTTGTCGAAGGTTGCTGTGGCAGATGGTAGAAAGTTAGGAGTACAAGGAAAGATAGATGGGTTCCAATGGAGGTTTCGAACAACCTTCTTCAAATCAGATGTGATGTTGATTCCCTTGCAGGGTTGTGATATGGTACTGGGGATTCAGTGGTTAAGAACATTGGGGCCAATCACTTGGGAGTTCGATCGATTGGAAATGAGTTTTACGTGGAAGAATAAGAAGGTGTTGCTGAATGGGATACAGAATGGATCAGTACGAGATGTTAAAGCTAAGAAACTTAAAAAGATGGAGGATGATCAGGTGCAGATTTCAATGGTTTGTGTTTCTACAGTAGCTACTGACAATGAGAGTGATGTTGTTGATGCTTCTCTGAGTGCTATAAGCTGTAAAAAAGACACAAGTCCAGTGATTGAGGAGTTGGTACAGGATTTCCCAGATGTGTTTGAGGAGCCAAAAGCTCTACCACCATTCAGGAAGAATCATGACCACAAGATACAGCTAGTAGAAGGAGCTAATCCAGTGAATCAAAGACCATATAGATACGCGATTCACCAGAAGAATGAGATAGATAAGATTGTGGAAGACATGTTAACTGGTGGTACGATTCAACCCAGTTCGAGTCCGTTTGCATCTCCTGTGGTTCTTGTAAAGAAGAAAAACGGGACATGGAGATTATGTGTGGATTACAGGGAGTTGAATGGGGTAACAGTGAAGGATAGGTTTCCTATTCCCTTAATAGAGGACTTATTGGACGAACTGGGTGGTTCTACTGTCTTCTCTAAGATCGATTTAAGGGCTGGTTATCATCAAGTAAGGATGAGGGTCGAAGACATCCCTAAAACGGCTTTTAAAACTCACGGCGGCCATTATGAATACTTAGTAATGCCATTTGGTTTAACTAACGCACCAGCCACATTTGGATGTCTACTGCTTATCACCCACAGAGTGATGGACAGACTGAGGTTGTTAATCGCTGCTTGGAGACATATCTGCGTTGTACGTGTCATGCTCAACCGCACATGTGGTGCAAATGGCTGGCTTTAGCAGAGTATTGGTATAACACCAATTACCACACGTCGACTCGCATGACACCTTATGAAGCGGTTTACGGTCAGGTTCCTCCAGTGCATCTTCCTTACTTACCTGGAGAGTCAAAAGTGGCAGTGGTGGCTCGTTCGTTGCAAGAAAGGGAGAACATATTGAAGCTTTTGAAGTTTCATCTTATGTGTGCCCAACATCGGATGAAGCAATTGGCTGATAGGCATCGTACAGAGCGAGACTTTGATATTGGTGACTTTGTGTACTTGAAGTTGCAGCCTTATCGACAGAATTCTGTGGTCTTGCGGATGAATCAAAAGCTAGCACCTAAATACTATGGACCTTACAAGGTGATTGACCGTTGTGGTGAAGTGGCTTATAAGCTGGAACTGCCTGAGGGAACTAAGATACATCCTGTCTTTCACGTGTCTCAGTTGAAGGAGCTGGTTGGTAATGTTCCTATTGCTACAAGCTTACCTACTATATTGCCTGATGTGTTTGAAAAGGAACCGGAGTTGATCTTGGAAAGGAAGATGGTTAATAGGCAAGGTCGTGCAGTTACTAAAGTTCTAGTAAAGTGGGTGAATGAACTAGTGGAGGAGGCAACGTGGGAGTTTCTGTTTGATTTGCGCAAGAAGTTCCCAGAGTTTGAGGCTTGAAGACCCTTGTGGACAAGGCTCTGCAATGGGGGGGGATTTGATATAGTTATATTGCAGAGTTCTCACGTGTGGCGTTGCACGTGCGAGTGCAAGTGGAGTAAATCAAGTAACACGTGGACGGCTAGAAGCGAGAGGCCGTTAGAATCTTCTGGAGAATAAGAGCAACTTGTTAGCTCATTTCTCATTTCTATCATTGATCAATTTGTAAAAAAACTCTTTTCTTAGATTTGTTGTGGTGATCGCTGGGTTTCTCTCTCTCGAGAGCTAGCGAGGTATTCCTCCGTGTTTCATGAACACCGAGTGATTCCGTTATCATAAATAAGTTGTTTGGTGATTTGCGATTGATTGTTGATTGTGAGGTTTATTTGTATTAATATAGTACTATTTATTTATTATGTATGCTTGAATTTTACAGTTGCTTAGGTGATTTTTCGTAGACAATGTGTTGATATAAGCTTGAAGATAGCTTAAGTTGGAGGCTATGCTAATCCTAACCAAGTCATGGTTCCTTATATAATGAATATATTTTGGAGTTATCTAAATATATGTGTTTTCAAATAGGATTAGAATTGGGGTTTTGTTATACTTTGTTTTCTTAAAGTCTTTATTCAATACGATGGACTCGGATAAGATGGATCTCTTCAACACGTTACCTGACGAGGTTGTTTCTCGTATCTTGTCATCACTTTCAACGAAGGAGGCTGCTTCAACATCGGTTCTCGCAAAGAGGTGGCGTAATCTGTTTGCGTTTGTCCATGATCTCTATTTCGATGACTCTGTTTTCCTGTACCCCAAAGAAGGTAAACGGGAAAAAGATGGGATTCTCCAGAGTTTCATGGATTTCGTGGAAAGGGTTTTGGCATTGCAGGGTGATTCTCCCATTAAGAAGTTCTCCCTTAATGTTAAAATTGGTGTTGATCCTGATCGTGTGGATCGTTGGATATGTAATGTGTTGCGACGCGGTGTTTTTCACCTTTATCTATTCGTCGACTTTGAAGAGGTGTACCCACTGCCTTACGAGATATCTGTCAGTAAGACACTTGTTGAGCTGAGGATAGGGTATGGAGTTGATCTTTATTCGTGGGGAGATGACATGTTTTTTCCTATGCTTAAGACTCTTGTTCTTGAGTTAGTTGAGTTTGGTAGGGGTCAGTTTCAGAAATTTCTTCCTGCTTGTCCTGTCCTTGAGGAATTAACGTTGGTTGATATGGAGTGGAGAGATAGGAATGAGATCTTGTCAAGTTTAAGCCTCAAGAAGCTTAAGATTACCTCCGAATACGGCTGTTTACGCACTCTTTCATTCGATACACCGAATCTTGTTTTCTTAGACTACTATGATTTTGTTGCGGAGGATTATCAAATAGTAAACTTAAACAGCTTAGTTGAGGTTGGGCTCAACCTTGTTGTTACTAAGGATCTATTCCATCGAGCAAGAGATAATGTGTGGAAGCTTATTCATGGAATAAGAAATGCTCAGATATTTCACATATCCCCTGTCACTTTCGAGGTCAGTTTCCTATTCCGTTGTCTTTTGTTATATACTCTCTGATTTCAGCTGGTCTCTATAAGAAGGAAAGCTGACCTTCAAATATGTGGACCATAACAATGTCTCTTGATTCAGGTGCTTTCTCTTTGCTGTGAAGCAATGCCGGTTTTTAAAAACCTTACAATTTTAAATGTTAGGAGTGTCATGCAGCAAGGATGGCAAGCAATGCCACTTCTTCTAAGAAACTGTCCACGTTTAGAAAGCCTATATCTTGGGTCAGTGTTCTAAAATGCGGCCTACGCGGATGCCTAGGCGGCGGTTATACGCTATGTGGTGACCGAGTGTCTCGAATTTTAGCTATGCGGTAATTTAGGCGGTTTTAAATAATTCGGACTTCTAATAGAGTTTAGGCGGACATTATGCGGTCTACGCGGACGCCTGTACGGATTCTAGACGGTATGTTGACTAAAATAGTAAAAAATACTGTAATTAAATATTTTTTTAAATAATATTTTTGTTTCTAATAAATATTATAATTACCTTCTAAAGTCTAAACTTATGAAATTTAATTTGGTTCCAAAGTAAGTATAAACTTACATTTTGTCAATTTTACAAGTTTTTGAATGGATTATGTTTTTTTTTATTTAAAATGTGAGATTATTATAGATTCTAAACTATTTTGATAGATAAGAGTTTATTGAATATAATATTTGATACTATATTTTTATTTTATGTTTTCTAAAATTAAAGTGTATAACTTTTCATCCTATATATATATATATATTATTTTTATATAAATATATATTCATATATCTAAAATATATAATTCGCCTACATTCCGCTTAGGCACCCGCATATACGGCTAGGCGCTAGGCGTTTATCCACCGTGTAGCAACCGCATAGCGCGTTTTAGAACACTGCTTGGGGTACATTTAAACACCAAACCCACTTCTCTTTTTTAGTTTCCCTACTAATGACTTTTGAAGTCGCTTATTCTCATCCTTGATGCGTTTTCAGGGACTCTTACACACTGTTACAGAGAAATGTGGTTATGTTTGTGACTGCATTTCTAGGAAGAAGAAAGGTCGTTCGCTCATGTCTTGTCCTGTGAAGAAGATACAGATTCAAGGATATAGAGGAACAATTAGAGAGACGCACATGATAAAGCATTTCTTGGACTATTGTCCAAGTTTGGAGGAGATGGAGATAATTGTCGAAGAAAAGGAACCTACTCTGTTTGAAATCCCTAAATGGTTTGAACTTGTCGAGGACACGCTGATGCACTACAACGAGATGTCGAGTTGCACTGTTAATTTCAGGGCGCTCGTTCCCGTGTACTGGAGGTGGACTCAAAAATGAAGTCTTTGGAGGATGAAAAATTTGCTTTCGTTATTTCATCTTTTGGTTTGTATTTTACTCAAGTACGATTTGTTTTATGTACTACTTAGTACAGTACTAGCTAGACGAAACCATTCCTGCTTCTCTACAATTTCAAAATTTAACGCTTTCACAATCTTTAGGTTTTTTAATGGGAGAATGCTCGATGGCTTACTATAGATATTGCCATGTCTTGAGAATTGGTTACAGTTCGTTCTTCCGTAGATAACAACAAGGAAAGGTTTCTGTTTGTGTTCACTTTTTAGTGACAGTTTGTGTTGCTTTCTAGTGTTTTTTCTCATCCTCTATTCCTCTGTTTTTTAACTGGTCGAAAACAAAATTAACAAATATTGTTCACAGTATTGTTTAATCACCTAAAACATGTCTTAAGCTTTGGTTACAATATCTCTGTCTTCTAGTGTGTTATCTTCGTTTGAACGAGAATCAGAATACTAATAGGTTCTCTTATGTAAAAAAAATGTACTGATACCAAAATTGGCTTTGATCGCTCGGAACAAATACATATCGTAGTATGTTTCAAACCTGTTAGTACAAAAATATCACCGACACAAACTGTTGTTATGTGTTTTTTTTAAAAAAGTTGTTTTGTTTCTGCTATGGACAAACAACTTTGTAGCCATACTTACCTGGTGACAGATAGGATGAGAATAAGCGATCATTGCACATGCACATCATGAAGATCTTTATGATGAAATCACTTATGATGTTAGATGATATATTCTCGTGGCAGATCCGACGCATGTGGGCTGTGGCAGTGGGAAGCCCATGTCATGAGCATCACTTTGTTTCCTCCTTCCGGAGTCAATCATAAACAAAATCTGCACTATTTACTTAAAATTTATTTTACATCAAAGAAAACTATATACAGTATAATATTCATGTATGTAAATGCAAAATATATGTGTGTAGAGTCGTCTTTTGTAAATATAGCTTTTGTTTTGTTTATGTGATTTTAATTGAGAAAACCAACAAAACACATCTGAAGTGAAGAACAAAAATACATCCAAACTTATTCTCTTTGGGAATTAGTGATTTGCATCTTTACAGTGTAATCGAACAAAATCTAGCTTGTCCTGAACTTTTTCGGTTATTAAAAAACAAAATATGTTCTGAAATAATGTCATTGCTTCAGTTCCGTTGGGACATTTTATATCCTAATCAAAGCATTGAGTGTTTTGTCCCACGATCATCGATTTTTCTTTACCGAAAGCTAAGACTTCAAAATGCAATTTTATTAGAGAAAAAATTATTTCGTAGATTTGTCCGAGATAATCATTTTGTGATATGATAAGAGCAAAATATTTGTTATTGATGATGATGCACAATTGACAAAAAGAAACAGTAAGAAATTACAAAAGAAAATATAATTATTACAAGGTTTTCACCGGAGCTTTATAAGATGTTTTGATTCATGGTGTGAGCTTAAGTTTGAGAAATCAAATAATAGAACATACGATTCATGTTACAGACAAAGTATGATGCAGAAGGGACCACACCCATGTAACCATTGTCCCAAAGATCAACCGTCGTCATATTGGGTCTACTTGGTTGGCCCATATTTTCTCAACCACAAATTGAGAAGACCCCAAATAATTTGCAACTAATAAAACCATAACGTATCACTTGTTTTTGTCCTCTTCGTCTTCATTTTTTTTTTTTTTTAATTTTTCTTCCCTAAAAACTAGACCAAATTATCCCATCTCTCAACACCATTTCTTGTTTTAACAACGCACATTAACTAACTCATTAATTTAGATGACCATAAAACAATTACTATGAAAAAAACTGAAAAAGGTTGTGGTTGAATAATGATTAACCAAGGCGAATAGAAGAAAGCTGGTAATAGCTAATATATGTAGATCTTCTTGGGGTCGATCATTGATGTAATTTATGTATAACACAGAACCCACCAATATATAAATATATTAGAATTGGGGTAAGTGTCAGGTTGGTCAATGGTGAAAGAAACCGGTTCTGATAATCTCAATCCCAATAAACCAACCCCCCTCTGCGTTCCCTCCTTGGAAACATCACCTACCCTCTATAGTATATTTTATTCTCTTACTATATTAGTGGATCATTATAAGTTCATAACACTACAAAATTAATGTTTGAATTTATTAATATCTTATACTAAATCGATATCGCACTAAATTTCGTTACGATGGTGGTGAAACTTCTAAGATACTAGTAATAAGTTAGTTTTAGTTGTAAATACTTCATAGAGGACGGACATAAACAAAAATAAGCACTCGAAGAACTAGAAGAAGTGAATTGTGTAAAGGACTCATGCGGACACATGAGCACGACTTTTCTCTTTCTTTATTTCTTGTAGGAGTAATAAATACTTCCTTGGAAAGTCTTGGAAACCATGAAAGAAAAAAAAAAGAGTTGACAAAAGAGATGAGCTATAGGGATAGATTTGTAAAGGAGGAAATGAAAAGGTAGGTTCCAAAAAAGATGTCACGTGGCTCCCATGCGAGATGTAAAAATCATGTGGATATCTTCGTCTCTGTGCAACTGCAACTAGTTAAGTAGATCATCATAGTACCACCACCACTTCACTATCTACAACTGTAGTATCTATCTCTATTCATTCTCCCTACCTATTATATAGAGTATGTATCTATATAGAGAGAGAGTGTGTGTGTGTGGAAGTAAAGGCACATGGGAGCTAAGATAGATGGAGAGAAACTCATGTGAGCACATGTGCTTTCCTTTTCTCTTTTCCTTTTTTACGGAGCTTTTGTGGATCCCATCTCCTTCTCCTCTCTCCCATGCAACCTGGCGCAGGTGATTCCCCTCCGCTTTCTTATCACGCGCCTCACTCTCGCGTTGGATTTTGTTTAGTCTTTCTCCTTGTTGCTTGCTTACTTAGCTATGATGACTTTGAGCATTTGTGAGTAGTAATAAAAGTCATGCTGAGTTGAAATTTGAAACTTTTGGAATTGTATATGGTAACCACTGATTTGAGATTAGTATGTAAACTACTACTTATGAGATTTATCTGATCTATATGCTACTAATTTGAGGACTAATTGAAAAAAGAAGATTGATTGGTTTTTAATCTCACATCCTAAGGTACATTACATACATACATAGACATAGACTATAGAAGAATGGTCAAGCTAACAAAATACATGAAGAGCATGTATTGCATTTTGTCGTACGCATGCATAGGCCATATCATAGGTAAGTTTAGATTAAATAGTAGTACTACTTAGTAGTCTTAGTTTATCTACAAAGTGAAATATAGTATATATATATAGTATGAAACCCCATCATCGCTGTTTCCGAAAAGAATACAAAACAAAGACCCACAAGTCAAAAGTCTGGATTAAGTTTTAAACACATGTCGATAAGTCTATTATTACTAAACTAAGCATGTTACAATTTGTTAATGACACGCATTTCTCAGTTAAACTTTTTCTGATTTTTTTTTGTATTTTTTTGTATTTTTTTAAAAGACAAATAAAGATCCAATCTATCTATCTGTCAGGACCTCAGGGAGATCCACTTGAGTATAGTGACGTCTCCACTAAAATACCACACAACATAGCGCGTGTTACTCACGATCCAAATCCTACTCTCTAAAACCAACAAAAACAAAACAAAACAAACACTCCACATAATTCGAAAATCACAACTGGACCCAGCTTTGATGGCATACCGGTATTACCCAATTTCGAAAATTTATAGCTAAACCAAAACCTAAACTCTGAATCAAACAAAACCATAATCCACAATTAACAACATAGCAGTAGCACTAAACTCTTAACCAAACACACTTAGGATTCAGGTCATAAGTCAATCAATTAGGGGCAAACCAGAGTAAACCAAAGTAAAAACAAACCGGAATAGTTAAACCGGTCCTACTACTCTAATTAATCTACTGAATTTCCCATCACTCATATATAATTACACACATATCTCTCTTACCCCTTTTCTTCCAACACATCCTCTCTCCCTCCGTCAATGGAGAAAACCCTAGCCTCTTCCCATACCAAACGCTCTTCTCCATCTCCATCCACCGCTGTGAACACAACAAGCTCCACCGGTTTCAACCGCAGAACCAAACAGAGGTTGTCTGATGCAACGGCGAGTGTAAGCGAGACGACCCGCGTAGAAGATGACGGAGACGAAGAAGAAGGAGTGGAGGAGAAGATCGAGGCGCTTCAGACAATAGTACCCGGAGGAACGGCTCTTGGTGTCGACGCGCTGTTCGAAGAGACAGCTAGTTACATTTTGGCTCTGCAGTGTCAGATCAATGCCATCAAAGTCCTTACTGCGTTTCTTGAGCGCTGTGAGAAAGATGATATGAAATTTGGAGGTTGAAGATGACTGAACAAACAATTTGGAATTCTCTCTGTTTTTTTTTTTCACTTATATTATTTCTTTTTAATGTGGCTTAGTTTAAGTTCATAATCTAGTTTTTTTTTCTCCTTTATATAATGTCTTTTAGTTCTAAATATTACGAAAAAAGCTTCACTTTAAAATTCGAAATCTATATATAAAAGAGCCAATTAGATTTGATAGAAATGTAAAAGTTAATGATAAATAGTTTGGGAAAGAACATAATTAAGTCATAAACTCATCGCATGTTACGGAAAAGGAATAAATAAATAAATAATGAATACTGCAGAGTGCAGACGACTATAACAAAGTTGGGCCTGATGGAGTTAACCACTAATGGTTATAAGGCCCATATAACAGAGTTGACTGTAAATGATGATTCTAATTCCAAGTGGACTTGCTTTTTAAAACACGTGGGTATTCAGAACCGGCCAATTTTCTCAACGCCACTATAAACCCTAAAAATCGAATCTTTAAACCGATTAGCCGATTCCTCCACCGGAAAAAAAAATCTCATCTTTTCATATTCCCCACCACTGCCAAATCGGAAGGTAATTCTCAAGACAGATACTTGGGTTTATGGAAATTTCTTTGATTATGATGTTTTTGGTTGCTGAGAAAAAGTCAAAGAGTGACTGATTCTCTAAAAAAGCAACGAACTTTAATTTGATTTTGTCATTGTGTTGAGTTATTTCATGTTATTTGCGTCTTGATTTCTGTGTTGAATTTTTCTCTGGTAGCAAGCAGTGTAAAATGGCGGATGAGGTGGTGATTCACAGCGATGTTGAAGATCGTTCGGCGAAGGGGATCTCCGAGTCAAAGGAACTGGAGAGGAAGATTGAGGAATCTGAGATCAAGAACCAGGAGCTTAAGAAGGAGAATCTCGATTTGAAGGAGAAGCTAGAGAGGCTTACGGGAGAAATTCAAGAGATGAAAGGTGTAGAAGAGGATATGAATCAGAGGTTCGGAGAAATGGAGAAAGAGATTGAGGAATACGAGGAAGAGAAGAAGGCTCTGGAATCTATTTCTACGAGAGCTGTGGAGCTTGAAACAGAGGTGTCGAATCTTCAGGATGATCTCTTCACTTCCTTGAACGGCGTTGATAAGACTGCGGAAGAAGTGGTGGAGCTGAAGAAGGCGTTGGCTGAGAAAGTGGAGTTGCTGGAGGGGTGTGAGAAGGAAGCTGAGGGTTTAAGGAAAGATAGAGCTGAGGTTGAGAAGAGGGTTAGGGATTTGGAGAGGAAGATTGGGGTTTTGGAAGTGAGGGAAATGGAGGAGAAGAGTAAGAAACTTAGATTAGAAGAGGAGTTGAGGGAGAAAGCTGATGAGAAAGAGAGAGAGATTGATGAATTGCAGAAGAAAGTTAGTGTTTTGAGTCTGGAATTGGTGAAGAATGGAGAGGAATTGGAGAAATTGAAGTCTGGGAAGAAGCTGACGGAGGTAGTTTTGAGTGAAAGTCAAGAAAGGGAGAAGGTGATGGAGTTGAAGAAGGAAGAGTTGCTGAAGAAGGTTGAGGAAGGTAATAAGACTGTTTTTGGGTTGAATGAGAGAGCCAGGAATCTTAGTAATGGAGTCAGAGACACAAATGGTGGTGACCAAAAGGGTTCCGTGGAAGCAGAGTTTCAGTGGCCAGTGGTTGCTGCTGGATCAGTTGGAGCTGTTGGTTTGGTTGCAGCAACCTTGTTCGTCTGCTATTCTAAGCTAAGGTGATTCTGATGAATATGTAGTAGTGGAATAATAACTGATGAACAACAACAAGGTCTTAAAGATTGATATCAGGAATGGATTTTATACAGGTTGGCTACAAATTTGTTTTGGGTTCGGATTTTTGAGTTTGTGATGTTTGTTGATTGTTGGCTATCATGTTTTTTTCTTGATGGGATCAGCTTTGATTGATTAAGCCACGCTTATTGCAACTGTTCTTTATCACTTCTACTTTGGCTTATAGATTTGCTTGAGCAGTGCTTCTTCTTTACCTCTTTAGTCCATGAATGAAGATAGCTTTATATTACCACTGATTTTGAAATGTTTCTTGGGAGAACATATTAAGGTTTATGATTCATGGAATGGATCCACTCATTATTGTAGATCAGGAGGTTACCTTAAGACTGAAATCTCTGGTCTAGAACCTTCTCTAGTTTTGTTCTTTTGCTCGTTTGTTTGAGAATCACAGACTTCCAAGATTTCAAACGGGAGATTACCAGAGTGAATAAACTTTTACATACAATTTAGGACAAGAGGGGGCTCATGAGCAAAAACATACAATTTGACTTGAACATTCTTTGTTCATTTGGACAAGCCATGGAATGTTTTTGTTTTGTATAGGTTTTTGATCAGCTTTGATTACTGTCCGTTTATATTTTTGGAAATCAAATAGTAAAAAAAGAGTCATCTTTTGTTTTTTCTAAAACAGCTCCAAGAAATCTGGAATATGATGTCGGTAAACAACTTGCAACAACTTTTGTTGGGTCAATAAAAGTGAAAACAATATTATAAAAAACGATTGAGATGCAGACCCCATCGATGGCTGCCTCCACCACTACCTTGTACTACCCAATCCCTAAAAGTTTCCTTCTTTCTTCTCCTCCCCGTCACAAACGAAACCCTAATCTCATATCTTGCTCCACCAAACCCATCATCTGCTCTCCTCCGTCGCCCTCTTCTCCTCCTCTGCAAACGACAACAAACCATCGGAGCCAAAAGCGTTTACCCACTTTTGAAGATTCGTTTCTTCTTTACCAATTCAGCTCCCCGAACGAAGAAGACCCAGGATTCTCTAACCGGATCCCTGAACAATTCGACGGAGAGCCACGCGAATTGGTGTTGCCGAGTGTTGTACAAGACAACAACAAGGGGTTGTCGATTTTTTCGTCGAACATGTGGTGGGCAGATCTGAAAGCGGCTGTTGGGCAACGAATCAATGTTGAGGGTATCGTTTCTTCGGTCTCCGTTGTCGTTAAGGATCGTCGTTTGGTTATTCCGCATGTTTCTGTGAAAGATTTGAGGTATATTGATTGGGGAGAGCTCAAGAGAAAGGGCTTCAAAGGTGTAGTCTTCGATAAAGATAATACTCTTACGGCTCCTTATTCTCTAGCGATTTGGCCACCACTCCGGCCTTCCATTGAGCAGTGTAAAGCCGTATTTGGTCATGACATCGCCGTCTTTAGCAATTCCGCTGGTAAATTTTTGACTCTTTTTGTTTGTTTGGTTATAGTTGTTAGTTTCTGGTTGATTGAAAAATGCTAACTTTGGTGTAATCAGGGCTTACGGAATATGATCATGATGATTCGAAAGCTAAAGCATTGGAGGCTGAAATAGGAATTAGAGTATTGAGGCATAGTAAGTGACTTGAGCTTCTGTGAATGTCTTGTTTTTTTTTTTTAATCTTAATCATTGTAACTGATTGTTGATGAGGACTGTTTATTTGATTTATGACTTAAGGAGTAAAGAAGCCTGCGGGAACTGCTGAAGAAGTCGAGAAACACTTTGGTTGCACATCTTCGGAGCTAATCATGGTAATTTCATGATGAATGTTTTAAGGATGAAAACTGGTGATTTGAGTTTTGGTAGATAAGATGTTTATGTGTTTCATGAGCAGGTGGGTGATCGACCTTTCACAGATATTGTTTACGGGAACAGAAACGGGTTTCTAACCGTGTTAACCGAACCTTTGAGTCGAGCTGAGGAGCCTTTCATTGTTAGACAGGTTGGTTTTTGTCTCCCCTTCCTTTTTTGTAGTATACTCTGGTGGTTCTGATTCAGGGATGGAAGTACAGAACTCTGTTTCTGCATCTTTAGTTTTTTCAGTAATCTTGAATAGTATAGCTGAATGGAGTTATTTTACTTACTTGTTGCAGGTGAGGAGATTAGAGTTGGCCTTGTTGAAACGTTGGTTGAGAAAAGGTTTGAAGCCTGTGGATCATAGTTTGGTATCAGATGTAACACAGTTTATTAAGGTTCCATCAGATTTGTAAGAAGGATTCTCAGTTTGCTCCTTTTTTTTTTTTATGCGCAATGACAATTTTGACGTTTTGGGTTTTGGCCAAATGCATTAAGTTGAGAAATGCCTTATTTAATTTTGTATTCTATTTTTTGTACCGGCAAGATCAACACATCAGGGATCTTCAAAATAAAAGCATATTTACGCATAGAGGTGAGGAATTAAACAATTATGTGATGTTTCTGAAAAATGGTAAATAATATTTTGCTACTAATACTGCGAAATCTAGAGCTTAAGATGATAACTATGTTGTAGCTTGTTAACCATGGACATTTCGAGTAAAAAAGTGAAGACATTAAGAACAACTCAAAGCAAATTGTGTCGAAGAACTAAAATGACGGCAAGCCATCAATAGTAAATGACTAGAAAAACTTGGAAAAATAGAAGAAAGTTCAATGATTTTGCAATTGCTTTGATTTGAAACGGTTTACAAGCCAATTAAATGAAGAACCGAAATAAAATTAAATGGGAACTTTGGGAAAACTATGAGGAAGTCTTGTTCTTCAGAGACTTCTGTTTGCAGTCTACTTCTTGTACAGGTAATCACTCACAAGGAGTTCGACATCGCAACTCAGATGACTTGTTGTAGTCTTCTATCATCTGCAGGGTACGTTTAGACACCTCCGGGATTCTGAGCTCTGTAGGATCATTCTCTTCAATATAAATCTCAATCTTCTTCAAACATGGGAAATATTCCAAGAAATGTTTTATCATTGTCATCTCTTTCATTGTTCCTCGAAACCCTTGAATCTCTAACATCTTGACTGGGCAAGATGTGAGCGAATGACCTTTGTCCTCCCGAGAAATGCAGTCACAAGCATCCCCGCATTTATCTGTCGCATGGTGCAACAGACCCTGAACGCATGGAGGAGACAATAAGGGATTCCATGTTTGAACTCAACATATGGACTACATGTTTGGAAAATGAGTTGTTTATATACCTCAATGACTAGAGTTTCTAAATGTGAGTTACTTAGAAGAACTGGCATTGCCGGCCAACCTCGTTCCTTGTCACTCGTAATATGTAACGATTTGAGGTTTTTGAACACTGGCATCGATTCACAGCATAGAGAAAGCACCCGAAAACAAGAAAAATACACAACTAAATCATTTGCAATTACATGTTTCAACACTAGCCCTTCACTGTTTGTTTAATGAGATTGAACAAACATGACGCCATTCTAACTCTTTTTCTTCTTCGTGTTCATTCTTTAACAACAAAAAGAAAGCTAGATGATGGAAAATCAAGACAGGTGGGCCAGTTATTGTTTCTAAGGCTCTTTACTCCATAGCTCCAGGCTCCAGCTTTTGCCTGCACCACAAACAAGTTACACTACTTCTCCCATCATTTTTAAGGTAAGTACCCTCCATTCATCAGATGCTTTTTAAACAGACTCATAATAGCTTTTAATTAATCTGTCTTATCACGCAGTGTCAGTTTGGGGAGAGTTACACTTGCAGGAGCTAATCAAAATCTTGATAAGATAAGTCATTAAATATATAGCTACGCCAATTTTTTCCTAGTTACATATCTAATTGATACTTCTTGTTTTTGTTTTGCAGGAAGTGACAAAATTAAGCAAGTGGCTTTTTTTTTTTTTCTTTTTGCAGATTTTGCCTCCACCACAAACAAGTACACTTCATCTGCCAGAATTCAAGGTAAATACCCTTCACCCATCAGAGATCATCATCACTTTAGATCGAACTCATAATAGCTTAGTCAATCTGCTTTATCATTTGAACCACTCATCGCTCCAATAAGTGAGACTGTGACTTTTTGGTTCTTGTTGTTGCTGCTTGTGCTTTGATTCTGGTGTTTTTGGTTTTGTTGTTCAGATGGGAGTTATTAGGGATGATTTGGCATTATGGACACAGCTACAATGGAATACAGACGACAAAAGAAAAATCAGTGGAAAACAGTTGTTGTGATTTTACTTATGGACATTATCAGCTTACAAGCGGTAGACTCGACAAAGGCATCGGAGATAGTGAAATTGAAAGCAGCAGACTCGAAAAACTAGTGTTAAGTCAATTGCTCCTTCTACACTCTATATCAACACTTCAACAGCAAAGAAAAGTCAATTGCTCCTTTTAACACTTGGTTTCTGGTTGATACAGAAGATATGTGAAATGCTTTTGGCTTCGTCAAATCCAGTCACCAGGTTGAGTCCAAGCCAAAACTGTGTTGCTGGAGCAGTGCCTATTGACGTTGTTTCATCTTACCCTTCTCCGGGATCAGCAGCCAATCACAAGCTGAGAATGAGATGGACTCCTGAGTCTTTTGTAAAGTCGGTGATCAAACTTGGAAAGGCCTGAAAGTGAGTTTTTAGATTTATGAGATATGAGTATGCCCTTATAAGTCAATATGGACAGCAGCTTACAAGCAACAGCATCCAACATTCTCATATTTGGAGTTCTTACAGATTCAACGACCACAACAGACTTAGTGATCTTAGTTAACTTACAAACGAGAATAAAAAAAAGCAGCTGGCTTTACGCAACCCTGCTGAATTTAAGCGGAGAGTTAGTTTAGTTACGCTAACCAAAACAGTCTTCTTAACCCTAATGACAGCCACTAGAGTGACCATGATCTTGCCAGACTCGAATCATAATCCACCTTTTGAGCATTTTCCTTTGGAATTAGATATATTATTGCTACCTACAGCTTTCAAAGAATGAACTTGATATATGAAAATCTGACAGCCAATCAGCTCATATGCGATTCAAACCAGCTAAAGATTTGGTCAGACTGCAAGCTCGTCATCTCATGGTATGCATATGCAAGATTCAGTTCTTCATCAACAGGAGTAATCAAACTTTGTTCCAGTGATATCTTGTTCCCGCTGAGAGCTTGTTTCCACGGTGTTCTCCGTCCATCACGTTTCATGTATCCCTTCTCATCAACAAATCCCTTGTCTTGAAATAACTTAAACAGTGTAGCCGAGACATCTGAACCAAGACCAGGAATCCTACCCGCCAAGAAATAGGAGAAAGCGGCAAATCCAAGCATTCAATCTCTGCAGCATCAATGCCTTCCATCCTTAGACCTTCTAAAAACTCCCTAATCTTTTGTTGTCTGTAGACATCTTTAGGCATGTGCACAAAAAGAGTCGGAGGATACTGTCTACTGATACTAATCTGATCAAAGACTCCTTCCGCAATCATAAGCACGATACTACTAAACCGCAAATGTGTAGCAAGAGCAGAGACAAAGTAGCCACCAGATGAAGCTCCTAACGCAACAAGAGGAAGCCTTTGAAGCTTGTGCTTATCCACCCACGATTTAATAATGTTTTCAACAATGGTTTTTTCCTTCCCTAAAGTCCAGCATTTCCCAGCACTAGATACAGTCAAAACAGCAAACTTCTTAGCTAAAGCAAACCGGACAAGAAACCTCTCTTCTGGTAGACCAGTACAGTCAGTGCAATCTGAAGATTTGTCCCAAAAGTCAGAAGCTTTCCTATGGCAACCATGAGCGATAAACAGAACTGCCTTTGGCGAATTTTTTGGTATCTTCCATATCAGTTGAGTCCCGTTCTGAATCTCTACGGTTGGATGAGATTCCAAATCGGGATTGACATTGTTTGATATATGTCTCGGTAGTTCCAATTCAAGCTCCGAGGTTTGATTCTTCTTGCCACTAAAACAAAACAACAGAACCACGACCAGTGAGATCCCAACAACGAAGAATACAACTCCGAATTGATTGATTCGAGATCCATGCCACGATCTCCCTTTGTCAGCACGCTTAGACATCACTGCAGAGATCAAACTGAAACAATGAGAACAATCACAATTTGTAATCCTCACTTCGTCGGAGAATCACATTCTTGCTTAATCCAACAACAAAGATAAGTCTATAACAGATCAAGCACAACAAATCAAAGGGCTAAGACTGAAGAAATCAAAACTAGCGAAATAATATAAAACACTTACCGAATGAGAAGAGACGAATCTTTCAAAAACCCTAATTTCCACTTTATTCCGACCACGACCGGTAAGGTTCCGAGAGAACTCCCTATGCGGTGGTGGACGACGACTTTAATAAGTTTAAACTCCGTTCCGTTTTCTTACGATTGTTTGTTATTCTGTGAATGACACTCTGAATGAAAAGCGTTCCGTTTTTCATTTTGTTACTCACAGTTCCGGCCGTTTTAACGAAGCAAGAATTTTAAAAATGTAACCGTCAATTGCATCTAATATAATAATGACACTGTAGCGATGCTAGAACTATATAAAATTTAAGTTTTGGTAGGTTACAAATATTCGTTCCCCTATTCTATAAAATAATCCAATTTAAAAATTTTAGAAGTCTAAACAAAAATAGTGAGGATAATCAATACTAGTATATATATATATATATTCGGTTGTTGGTAAATGATCAAGACCGGTCGGTATTAGCCTTAAGTGTGTGTTTTAGGTGTCAAAATGTAAGTGTGTTGTGTGTAGTAGTTGAGTAAAGTTAATAATGAAGAGTTTGCATCCTAGCTAAATTAGCTTTACGATTATTGTGGAGTTGATTTACAATTTTTTTTTGTCGACGTGTTGAATGTTTCCGTAAAAATACTACGAGTCTACGAAGCGGCCATGTTGGTGGTAACCATTAAGAAGACTAGTACAAAAATGAACATCTTGATCCTCAACTTTGTACCACAATTTTTAGAATATAGAAATCCTTGCGAGTGTACTAGATCATTGCTAAGACCAAAGTACGGCGAAAATATTTCACTTTAAAACTTTAAGCGACTTTTTCTTATAACATATACGTAAAAGTATGGGGAAAAAAAGGTTGTGAACTGTAAAGATAAGGTAAGGTTTTGAAACCGATTTTTTAACTATGCATGTAAAAATTGATGTAATTTCCTAAATCTATCAACTTGCGTGACGAACATTGGCAATCGCACTATCGATACATGCAGAAACGACAAAACGCATGTTGTCTTTGAAATATTTAAATTGTACAACTTTCTACATTGAAATGAAATCATATGATTTATTATTTTATTTTTTGTTAAAGAATCATATGATTTATGTTATACAAACAAGCTGACACAAATTTTATATTTTTAGACTTCGATCTAATTCTGGCCAGAATATAGTTTTCTGAAGCATGAAGATTTTCTCATATCGATAACTACAAACATGCAGCAATCATATATTATAGTGAATTTGAAATGGTGTGTTGAATTAATATAGGAAATTATAAATTTTCAACGATCGATGAGAATACGTATGGTTCTAATGTTCTATCTAAAAATATGTTTGACGTCAAAAAACTGTCCAACTCAACACATGTTCAATCAATTTTTTGAATCAGGACTATATATATTATTAAAGGGAAACCACCTCAAAGAGTTATACGATCCAATAATCTTTTTACCTTAGTTGAATGTTAAAAATACATACGGTTGCATATTCATCAGTTGCCTTCCAATCTTCCATCTACACTTCCTATAATATTACAATATGACTTACAAGTGGTATTCATCTAATATTCTAATCATCTCCCAACCATTCACAATCATGAACAAGAAAACACAAAATAAATTAATAGTATTAAAGTCGTCATCATCATACAATTCACACACCTATAGGCACAACAACAAAAGCACGATAACACTCAAATTCTATGAGCGCATCCTGTTTTTTTTTTTTTTTTTTTTTTTTTTTGTGTTAAAAAATAGTTTAGGGGTCGTTTAGAGTAGAGTTGTTTTTTTTTTTTTTTTCCAATGTAACTAGGGGTAAATAAATTATAGTTTTTTCGTTTGTCGGCAAACTTCTTATTTCAGTAGGCGAAGAATAATAATATACTACTAGTATATCTTGTAACAAAAGGTAGAGTACAAACAATTATAATGACGACCAATAATACTATAAGTTTGTCGAAGTGGTCCATAGATATACTAAAGATATCCCTAAATTAATTTAGTTAACACCTTAACAGTATGGCTGGCTAAAGTTAAACCCCAAAAAAATTCTGTTAACTAGCCATTGTCATAAGGGAAAAATGTCATAAAATACATGAACTCACTCATTTAGGCCATTTTAATCATCAACTTCATCACAGGCCATTTTAAACATGAAATTGCATTGACTTTCTGTTTTAAACATGAGCTTGTGTTGACCAGGACCAAAGAGACATGTCGTTAACTTGGCAAACGGAGCAACTAACTGGGGTTAAAATGTCGTTAACTCTCTCTGTTAAGTCTTACACGACATCGTTTGTCGCTAAATGAAATCGAAAAAACAAAAACCCAATCCCCAATTTCCCCAAAAATCCCTAATTCTCAAAACAAAATCCCTAATTCTCGACATTGTTTTCTCTTCTTAAGTTTGATTTTTTCATCTGCATATCGAAAACTCTCATCTCCATATTATCCTACAAACATGAGTTGCAATTCTGGGCAATCGCTCGGTGAAAACAGAGGCCGCGGGTGCCATGGGTTCCCCTCCAAGTGTCATTGCGGCTTAGATGTCGTACTTTACACATCGAACATGCAGGCAAACCCAGGAAGACCTTTCTTCCGCTGTCCAAAGAAAGGAGATGTAAGTGGTTGCATTGTTTTGATTTAGTGTTTTTCAAGGTTTGAGTTTTGTTTTTGTGTTTCAGGACCACTTGTTTAAATGGGTTGAAGAAGGTGTATATGAGGAGGTTGTAGATGCTTTACCAAAATTCTCCATCATTGACAAAGAGATTGAAGATTTGAAAGCCCAGATCGAAGAATTAGGGATTTTTGGAGAAATTGGGGATTGAGAATTAGGGATTTTTGGGGAAATTGGGGATTGGGTTTTTGTTTTCTCGATTTCATTTAGCGACAAACGATGTCGTGTAAGACTTAACAGAGAGAGTTAACGACATCTTAACCCCAGTTAGTTGCTCCGTTTGCCAAGTTAACGACATGTCTCTTTGGTCCTGGTCAACACAAGCTCATGTTTAAAACAGAAAGTCAATGCAATTTCATGTTTAAAATGGCCTGTGATGAAGTTGATAATTAAAATGGCCTGTGATGAAGTTGATGATTAAAATGGCCTAAATAAGTGAGTTCATGTATTTTATGACATTTTTCCCATTGTCATAATGGAGGAGAAGTGAGAACAACAACTTAATGGACGGTGTGATCTCCAGGAATAGCGCACCATTAAATTCCATGTGGGCTCCCACACTGGAACCCTTCTCTCTCTCTCTCTGCTATGTGTCGGTGTGTGTGACTCCACAAAATACAAAATACTCTTAGAGATGGACATTTCTGTAATTTTCTGTAGCTATTACTACCAAATTTCCCAATTTATCGGTATATAATAAATACTGCATAACAGTTTCCATAATTCGTTTTACTTAATCATCTCACCTTTATTAATTACGTTATACTAGCTAGTAATTTACTTTTTATTGTTTATGTATGTATGTGAGCTAAATTCCCGCGGAGTTGAACGCGGCATTGGTTTTGGCTTTTTACATATATATATATATATATATATATATATATATATATTTAAAAAATAGTATCATTTATTACAAAGAATATAAATTTAATTCATATTGACAAACTCGTGACTTGGGAGATAGAATAATATTTCACTTTTTTTTACGAAAATATATATTATGGATTTATTTGGTTAACATAAAAATTTATTATTATTATTGTTCCCTTTGGCTTCTTTGAATGAATGAATGAATGTTGTTGTTTTTTTTTTATTATTCCCATCGTACAGATCACAAAAACCCAAAGACACCAGTCTGAGTCTCTCTCTCTCTCGCTCGCTCGTCGTCGTCGTCGAGCTTCGTTTCTCCACTGATTGTTTATCCAAAATTCTGGACTCACGTTTGCTTTTTTTTGATCGATCGCATCTTCTCGATCCATGTTGTGTGTTTTGATTTAAGTGAGAGTGGAGAGATCTGGAACTGGAAGAACAGAGTTGTGAGTTGTGTGACAGTCTTAGTAGTACTGTTTTGGGGGATTTGATGGAAGTGAAGAGAAAGTAGTGAGGTGAGGGAATTAATGAAGTTTTACATATCGGCGACGGGGATTAAGAAGGTTACGATATCGAATCCAGGCGTCGGATTCGGAAAAGGAGGATGCTCGCCGGCGTCGAGGAGATTCTCTGGTCGGACGTTGTTACTGTTGCTCCTTCTCCTCGCCCTCGTCCTCCCTTTTATCTTCGTCAGGTTCGCGTTTCTCGTCCTCGAATCCGCCTCCGTTTGCGATTCTCCTCTCGGTACCCCTTTTTTTTTTATTTCTCTCCTCTTTTTTTTGTTTTCTTCATTCTTTCAAATTAGTAGAAATTCTGGATTCAGATAGCTGCAAATGTGTGAATTCAGATTGATTGGTTTCAATTAGGATAAATCTTCTTTCTTCGTATTGAATGCTATGTGCTTTCTTTTTTTCGTATGGTATGGTAATTTAATAATACTTTATTACTTTTCGTTTGACTCTTGTATTCATTCACAGATTGCATGGGACTAAGACTTCTCCGTGGGGGCGACACATCTCTGGTAACCTTTTTTTTATATATACTATAGTACTATATACTAGTAGTGCCTAGTATTAATAATTTTGTTACATTATTCAAATTTACTAAACGTCTTTCTTCATAGTAGTAAAATTCTTATGTCGGCAAATATTGTTTATATTAAGATATATATTCATGTGATGATTTTGGTTTAGCTAGTCTTATAATCATTTCACTTTTTTAAAATGGATGGGAAACAAGAGAAAAAATATTCAACACTTGCCAATTTGTCATAGTGCTGCTGTGTTATTTATTAAAGGGGAAGAAGATATGATTGTTGTAATGTATGGGAACCCCCACAAAAATTTAAGTCTTTGCCAGCTATTTTACGTTAGTGTTGCTGGTGTCGTATAGTGAGTGATGAGATTGTTGAGCTTGCCTCTTGGACCTCTGGGTAGGGTAAATTATGTAAAAAAACCCTCATCAATCATCATTATCTATGTCATTGTCTAGGATCAGGAACAGAGATAGATGTACGTAGTCTCTAAGGGTGAAATTTTGCTGGTTTCTGATTTGTGGATTGTGATTTTGCTCTAGTTTTCTATCCATGCAATTACTTTTTCGTGTATCAATTTACTTTGATAGTATATATATTTATTTATATAGGATGATTTTGATAGATCGATTTGTTATTATTCGCGTTTTGATCTGATGTCAACATGTGAGCTTTGTCGGAAACGAGCCCACAAAGTGGTTTCTTATCAAACTATTATTTACCTTTTTTTACTTTATCTAGAATATAGCATGCCCAAGATAGTGTAATTATAGGAGCTAAGGGAGCTTAGGTTTTTTTAGTCGAGTTTGTTAAAAAAAAAAAAACAAAAATCTTCGTATGGATTACTATAGATGCCAGAACCAATGTAGTAAAGTTAAGTTAGATGTAGGAGTTTCAACTTTCCCCACTCAGGTTTTCTTTTCTGAGAGGACACGTGGCAGTTTTTTTGCTGCCACCAGAAAGTGCATAGCCACTTGGTTTCATTCTCCTTTATACGTAGCAACAAACAGGAACAAAGAGAAACGAGACAGACGGATAATTCCAATAGATCACTTAGGCTTTGAATGGAAAGACAGAAAAAAGGCTTTTGTATTTGCAGTTTTGTTGTTTTGTGTCATGAGTTGATGTAAAGACACTATGACAGCTTTTTTAGTTAGTAACAACTCACACGGCAAGAAATTGCGTGTAATTTGCTTCTTTCAGAAAATCGGGGAAGAGTTGACACGAGCGCTAGTGGAAGAGACAGATCAGGACGTTAATGGAAGAGTTACAAAGGGCTCATTGGACTCATTCGATGACCTTGTCAAGGAGATGACGTTAAAACGCCGTGATATAAAGGCGTTTGCTTCCGTGACTAAGAAGATGGTATGTCTTTAAACAATTTTTGGTCATTACTCTAGTATTAAGTTTGGTGCAGGGTGAGATTATTTACCTTAAGATATGATCCAATGGGTTTTTGTTGGAGCTACTCTGTGAGGATGCCATTATCTTGTCCTTTACTAACCAACTAAGATGCATTATTGAAATTGAGATTATTGGTGTTTAAATTAAGCACAAAGAAATGGTAGTTTTAAGATCTTTTTATGGTATCAAACGTTCAATAAGCACTTAAAGCATACAGACATAAATCTTCTTGTGTTGAGAAGACAAAAGCTTATTCTCACTCATGTCAAGCATATTCTTCTCTGGTCCTTCTATAGTTCTATTATATGTGACATTTTGTTCTCTTTAATATTCAGCTGTTGCAGATGGAACGTAAAGTGCAATCAGCTAAACATCATGAGTTAGTGTACTGGCATTTAGCCTCTCACGGTATTCCCAAAAGCCTCCATTCCCTTTCCCTGAGATTAACTGAAGAGTACTCTGTAAACGCCATGGCTCGAACGCGTTTGCCTCCACCTGAATCCGTTTCTCGTCTGACCGACCCTTCTTTTCACCATGTTGTCATCTTGACTGACAATGTTCTCGCTGCTTCCGTCGTCATATCTTCTACAGTAGAGAACGCTGTGAATCCTGATAAGTTCGTCTTCCATATCGTTACCGACAAGAAAACCTATACCCCTATGCACGCTTGGTTTGCTATGAACTCTGCTTCATCACCGGTTGTTGAAGTAAAGGGACTTCATCAGTATGATTGGCCTCAAGAAGTGAACTTGAGAGTTAGAGAGATGCTAGACATTCACCGCATGATTTGGAGACGGCATTATCAAAATTTGAAAGACTCTGATTTTAGTTTCGTGGAGGGTACTCATGAGCAGTCCTTGCAAGCTCTAAATCCGAGCTGCCTCGCCCTTTTGAATCATCTTCGTATCTACATTCCCAAGGTAAATTTTTAATACCACACTCAACTCTTCTCTGAGCTATATATATATATCATTTTGAAAGCCTCTTTCGTTTGGACCGCACAGCTTTTTCCAGATCTCAACAAGGTAGTCTTGTTGGATGATGATGTAGTAGTACAACGCGACCTTTCGTCATTGTGGGAAAAGGATCTCAACGGTAAAGTTGTCGGTGCGGTTGTTGACTCGTGGTGCGGAGACAACTGTTGTCCGGGAAGAACTTACAAGGACTACTTCAACTTCTCACATCCTCTGATTTCATCAAACTTAGTTCAAGACGACTGCGCTTGGCTTTCTGGTATGAATGTCTTTGATCTAAAAGCCTGGAGACAAACCAATATCACAGAAGCTTACTCTACATGGTTAAGACTCGTGAGTATATTAATAGATAGATATCGATCTCATTTCTTCGTTATATTATCAGCACTCCAACTAGTTTCTGATTCAATTTAACTGCAGAGTGTTAGCTCAGGGTTACAATTATGGCAACCAGGAGCCTTACCACCTACGCTACTTGCTTTCAAAGGACTCACACAGTCTCTTGACCCATCATGGCATGTTGCTGGACTAGGATCTCGATACTTAAAATCCCCTAAAGAGATTCTGAAATCTGCTGCCGTTTTACATTTTAGCGGTCCAGCAAAGCCGTGGCTAGAGATCAGTAACCCTGAGGTACGATCTCTTTGGTATAGATACGTAAATTCCTCCGACATCTTCATTAGAAAATGCAAAATCATGAACTGAGAAAGAGAAAAAAAAAAAACAGATTAGAAACAAATAAAAGAAAAGAGAACAAAAAAAAACTGAGTGATAAAGCCAATAATACTTGCGGCTGTACGTATGAGAGAACGGAGGGAAGAAGGTTTAAGCCTTCAGCCTCTGCTCATATTTTCTCTCATGTCCATATACTAAACAGTAATTTAGAGGAAGGAAGGACATTATATTAGACTTTTAAGCATATCTCTAGCTTTTTCTTCATTATCTCTCAAACTAGTATAGCAAAGATGTATTTTTGTTTTAATTATTATAGCTACACATATTGTAATAATTCATCACATAATAGATGTTTGTAAGTTTGTATTCTTTGTAACCCATAAGTTATCTATGGACATATTTGTATCATTTTATCAATATTTATAATTTTTACTAGTCTCTATCCGAAGCTGTTTCTATATGTAAAGGTGATTGAACTATGTTAATTGATAGGCTTAGGCGTCTAGTTATTTATGAACAAACATATGAAATTTACGATAACGATACCGTTCGGTGCTTCCAGATTCATGAATTTTGGTTGGATATTTTATGTCAATCTTAGTTGTGTATTTCGATTATTGACAACTACTCAACTTGTGGTACGGTATGCCGTAACGGGTTTTATAACTTTTGGATTGACATATTGTTGTAACTAGGCCAATAAAAACAAGAGTTCTGGTATTCCCATTTATTATTAGAACTGTTAAATTCGGGCTTACTGTGGACTTCCACTTAATAATTTATCCAACTACTGACGTGGGATATATTACACTAACAAGAACCTATATGAATAAGAAGTTGCATTATAGGATATAATGAACTCTCTAGTCTCTCTCTCGTTTTGATGGGGAAGAAACAAATGTTCATGTTCTGGTTTACACGAGTTGAAGAGGAGTTTGGTCTTGGGCGGAGAATTGCTGATTCGGTTCAAGAAGGTTCACCGGAATATAGTTTCGATTATAGTGATGCGACTGATGTGAAGACACACCGGATTCGTAAATAGTCGTCCCTTGTATCACACTCGATTCATGCTGATCCGGATTCAATCTGGCGCCTTCGGCTATCTGTTAAACCCAAAATTCAAATGTTTGCTTGTGATATTAATTAGTTACACAACAGAGACTGAGATTCGGAACAGAACGTGGCTAACCTTAGCTCGCAGGTACATGTTATCATGTTGCAACTCCATTTCCTACATGGTTTATGGGAAAACTCAAAACCCTCAGAAAGACGGATTGAAAGATCTATTACTTGGAAAGTAAGAAACGTTGTTTACCCTCTTTTGCATATACTCTATCTCTGCCACTAACATGTCGTTCTGCAAAATTTCACAAAAGAGTGAGAAAACAGTTTAAAATAAGAGAGAGAGAGAGCCTCACGTAGGTTTCACCTTTTTGGATCGGACTCGGCTGATTCCTTTTTCAAGCCGTCCTTCGAGATTCTTGAGTTCCTTGAAGTTCAAGGAACCAAGTGATTCCCCAACGATATGCCTTCAGTTTATAAACATAAACATTATGAAATAAAAACCTCTAAAGAAAATTACAAACGAACTTTTGCAACGAAAAAAAAACTCTAAAGAAAATTACAAACGAACTTTTGCAGCGGACCAAATTAAGTAAGTGATTATTTTGAAACAGTTCCATGTCGAACATGCAAGCAATTCAAATAAACCAAACTAAAAGATAAAAGATGTGTATATATAATTTTGAAAAGAAAACAGATTTCAATAATGATTAGTTAATACTACAATATTCATTTTTTCTATCTTTGTACCTTAATTTGATTATTTATGAAGTCAAGCCCAAAATTTATATGAATTGAAACGCAACTAAAATAAAGAAAAAAAACTGATTCCAGTTAGAATTTCTTCTTGAACAAATCGAAACGCTCATCGTATATTATTACAGTAGAGTGTTCTAGAAACAAGAAAATAACCAAATTAGAAAGTGGAAACCTCATGAAAAGTTAATGAGTTACCTGTTTGAATTCTGAATGTCCCGAATCTGCCTCCGAAGCTTAGAGGCTTCTTGCTGATAATACTTCAGAATGCCATGCATACAAAACATATATATCAAATTAACCTGCTTCAATGCACTTCACCACTACTTGATCATTAATTAATGAAAACAAGGAAAAAAAGAGGATAAAACTACCTGAGTATTAGCTTCGGTTACGGAAGGAGGGTTGACAGCATCAGAACAAGCTTTCTTGTACCTTTCAATTGTACCCCTCACACTAAAAAGATACAATCATATATTTAATTTAACAAATATATACTTTTAATATATTGGTTAGTGTAGGAAGGAGAGACTCTTGATTATAGTCTTACAATTATTTTTATTTTTTTCCAGGCCAAAAACCTTAAAATTGACGAGAAAGGAATGTGATGGCTTTGGAGTTTGGACCAGTTTCTGACTAGTACGAGGAGAAAATTTCAATTCTTACACATAGTCCAAGACTCCCAGGTAAAACTACATCACTAATTAAACAATGAAATTAATTAATGTAAGTAAGGATATATTCTACTACTTACTATGGTTTTAAATTGGTTATTAGGGTTTGATGAGGAATCTAGAACAAGTTTCATGCATATTATATGATTCAATGTCATCAAAATATATAGTATAACTGTATATTTTTCTGATTAGAACAACAAATAATGGAGCACAGAATGGCAGAGATTCCTATTGGCTAGTACCCTTTTAATTTCCGACACTTCTCTGAGTTTCTCCTCTCATATTAATATCCAATGTGACACAGTCACACACACACACACACGTATACTGTATATATATATATATATATATATATATATATATATATATATATTGTAAAACTGTCTGTATTTTAGTTACATTATTATTTGCATAATATTACATTTGATGACTAATTCGAGTGTTCATCTGTGTGTTTTTACTGTCAGAACTTTGAAGGACTTTTTCAACTATCATCATTTTTAGAATGGAAAACCAAACCTAAGACTGCATATAGATTATTATACCTAATGTCGCGGCCCTTAAACTACAACGTTGGTTAAATTAAATTAAAAATGTAAAGTATATATAATGTTGTTGTGTAGAAATAATACAATTTGAAAATCCAAATGTGCACCCAAAGATAGGATTATCAATCACATATAAGACCAACTCAAAAATATTAAATGATTGAAGGGATCCTAGCTAGTGACAACTCATACTATTAGCCATTAGGTTTTGTCCCAAGTTTCACTAGACAGAGGGTTACATAAGTCTTGATTATTTCCATATACGTTAATTCGTGTCGTAAACCCAACTGATGAAACCCTACTTATAATTGAAGAAAGAAATTTGATGGGTCGTCGTCGTCAAAATTTGAGTATCGTATAGAAAGAAGCTGACATGACAGCTTTATCTCTTCTTGTTCATTTGCCTATATACAAACACACACACATATATACACATGTGTATATGTGGGAGAGTTTTAAATGAGAGAGAGAATGATAACTCTAGCTAGCTAGCTATATATGAAGATATTAATTTAAAAAAACAAGTGTAAATCCAGGATTGTAATATAACATAAACCCTAATCTTGACTCTCAAACTCCACTTCCACATCATTTTAAACTGAGATTATTTTAGTAAATCAAGAAGTTAAGAAAGATCAAGAAAGTGCAAGAGAAGCGTACCTGTTGTTGGCGTACTCGTAGAGACGGCCACGAGTGGAGAAGATAACGAGAGCAACCTCGGCATCACACAAGACAGAGAGCTCATAAGCTTTCTTGAGAAGACCATTGCGTCGTTTGCAGAAGGTTACTTGACGATTTGTCGTGTTCTCTATCCTCTTTATCTCGATCTTTCCTCTCCCTATCTTCTTGCTATTATCTGCTTCGTGACTACTTCCTCCTTCCTCCATTGATCCTCCTATCATATCACCTAATTAATGAATCAAAACACGCACCTACATATATAAAGAGAGAGAGAGAGAGAGAAGGCTAATTAATCTTTGATGATACATCTCTTTGCAGATCAAGAATAACCAAGAAATAGATCAAGAATATGGGATCAAGTTGTGAAAAAGGAAAAAAAAAAACATTGATAAAAGAAATTTGGGTTAGAAAATCTACTTCATCTATATATAATGATAAATTCTCTATGCTATAAATCTGTAACCAAGAAAGATATATACCAAGCCCTTGAATAGGTAACACAAGAATCAGAGATTCAAATGAGAAAGAAAGAAATTGTGATTATAAATCTTTTAGTTTTAGGGTTAATCTATACTACATATATTACCGTACCTGAGTTGTCAAGATTATGATAGATCAGCAAAAAAAAAGGAGACGGTGGGTGGTAATGGAGAAACTGTTCCTGAAGACTGAAGAGATACTATATATTTTTATTATTATTTTACCTCAGTACCACTTAACTGCTGCTTCTGCTTTTCTAATTATGTTGTTCTTGAAAAATATCTCTTTTTGTAATTTTCTGTTTTGGTTTATGAGTTTCATTTGAAGGAATATTATCTTTGAAGGTATTAAAGAGTTAAGACCCTACTTGCTGAAAACAGAAGATGAGTAGTTTTCTTCTTTGAGCTGAAATATATTTATACACCAAATGTAAGAAAAAAAAAAGAAAAAAAAAAAGAATAGACCCAATAATAATATCTAACAGTTGTCTACATATATATACTCAACAAAGCTAGAAACTCACACTTTTTTATTCTCTATACATGCATATAAATAGATATAGTATCTATAAGTGAGATGTGTATTTTTTTTCTTTTTACAGAAATTGAAGAGAAATTATATAATGTACAGTAATTGGTTAATAATACTAGTAAGAAAGAAAAGAGAGAGAGAGAGAGGAGAGGAGTAGGTGGAGGACATTGAAGGAGGACCATCCAATTTTTTTCATGGGAAGAGGAAAAAAGAGAGGGATGGGGGCTCTGTTTTCTCATCAGAACCATCTTTTGGAAACTCCCTCATTTTTGGTAATCTTTCTCACCTTTTCTCTCTTCCTTTTTTACCCTTCTGCGTTACCCATTAAGATGCTCCTCCTATAATATATAGCTCTCTATATCTATCTATATACAATATGTGTTTTGATTGATAACAATCAGATTCAAATTTCTAGAATGGGGTATATTTTATATAAGCCAAACCAAACCAAGTCTAATCGAAGCCAACTTGGAGATAATATGATATCAGTTTAAAAGGTATTCTTTTAGTGTTGAGCAAGATTTTCTTGATAAGTAAACTTTAATAATGATCATGAAGAGTTATGTTAACGAACTCTCTTTTGCAAGATTACTTGAGAGGATAACCCTGAAATAACATAAAATCAAGTGTTACTTAAAAGGAACAAAAAAAAATTGTTGCAACCTTTCAAGGAATTTTCTAGAAATCGTTTTTTAAACCAAAGTTAATGGTAAGGGAATTTAAACGCAATATACAAATGTCCCCGATGGATTGGAATCTCAAATGAACAAAATTGTAAAATATTAATAAAACAAGAATTTAAAATTATTCATGAAAAAGTCGAAGCCAAGATAGACACATAGAGACGTAGGTGCGGTGTATAATATTGGAGAAATGATGATGACAGGGACTTGCATGTGAAACTTGCCTCAACTTCTCCTAGTACCTGAATCCTTTATGGGAAATAGGCGTATTAACAACTTGTTTATTGTGCTTTTCATCCTTCTTCTTTTTTATTCTTTTTATTTGAGCCCCCTGTGAACATTTTGGATTTCTTAGTCTTGCACCCTCTTAGTTTTACATTCCACCAAAAAATCCAGACCAATGAAATCATATTAGTCTTTTCTTTTTTGCCGTGGGTCATCGAGTGACAACAACGTTGATTAGACATATAATTTCAATTCGGAGTATCTGGACATCGCTCATGATTCAAAAAATTTGAACATAACCGTCAATTTCAAACGATTTTTCCTAAAAAAATAAACTTAGTGTACGTAGTATTAGTTTGACAAAAAAAAAAAAAAAAGTGTACGTAGTATTAAACTACAATTTAACCGATTATTCTATATTTTAAGGTTAATTTTAAGAGATTAATTTCAGGAGGAGAAGAGTCATATGTGAAACTAAAGAATTTGACAAAGATATTACTATGTCTATGGGTGGTTAATCTTCTCGCACATATGAGAAAGACTAACCTACTAGAATACGTAACTAATCTTCCGTGTGTCCATATATATGTAGAAACATTGAATCTTGAATATGAGTTTATCCCATTTATTGAGATTATATAATTTGCAAGGTTTGCGGTGTAAACACTTGTTTCTTAGTCAATAAGTACTTGTAATGACATGCAATGCTAAAGTTAAACTTGTGAATTAGAATTGCACCATTTCTTTATTGAGAACTTAATTGATCATATATATGTATACTAGGATCGGACCCACGCTACAGCACGGGGAATATTCATTAATACGTAATTTGATTTATAGTAGAAATTGGAATACGTAAAATATTGTAGAAGATTTTATTTGTAAAAACACACACTCATAACATATATTTTGACGGACCAACCAGTAAAACATTTTTTCGTATAAAAATACACATTTATAATAATACGCATTTACAATATATATTTGACGAACCAATTTGTAAAAGATTGTATTCTTAAAAAATACACAATCACAATGTATATTTTTACGGAACAACCCATAAAACATTGCATTCTTAAAAATATGTACTTATAAAATTACACGCTCATAGTATATATTTTGATGGACCAATCAAAAAAATATTGCATTCGTAAAAATATATATTTGTAAGAAATACACACTCATAGTGTATATTTTAACGGAACAACCCACTAAAAGATTGTATTCATAAAAATATGAATTTGCAAAATATACACAATCACAATATATTTTGACGGACCAACCCGTAAAAGATCGCATTCATAAAAATATCAATCCTAACCATCCAACCTTATGATTGTGAGTTTTGCAAACCAATTATCCGATTCATAAAAATTATCCGATTCTTGATCATTGCCACAGTCTCATGTTTCTTCTCATCTTCTTCAAAATCTTTTCTAGCCTTTATTACGATAGCATTGGCAGTCTCTCTCATGTCTTGCAAGCTGTTCTGGAGTGAAACTTTTTCTTCACCCCGAGCCGCCTCCATTCTTCTAGTGTCGAGTCCTAAAACTCAAAATGCAGCCGCATAAATATGTCCAAATCTTCCCTTATGCTGACCACCTGTGAAACTTCCCTTTGCTGACTTTCAATAGTCGCCGCCTGAGATCCTTTTGATGCCTGAGATCCTTTTGATGCCTGAGATACTTTTGATGCAGACGGTTTCTGATTCTCTTTCTTTTGGCATGAACTGAATAAGGTTGGAGGAGCTTCAGGGCATAGAGTAAGGGCTGACCAGTCCAATGCTGGCTCTTTTAGAGTCTTCTCCTTCTCCTTCTTCACTGGGTTCTTCACTGGGATGATTGACGACGTTTTACCATTTCTAGCTTTTATCTTAGGAGCTTCTACTTCCCATACACCTTAAGCACGTTTCGTAGTTGTAAGTCGGTTTTGTTTGTCTAAGTCAGCTTTCTTTATCTTCTCCAACAATTCAGCCTTATCCTTCTTCCTCATACACTATCTATACACTTTTATAGAAATCCTATATGTATATATTAGATTTGCTAGATTTGATTAATTTTTGAAAAATAATGTTGTTGAGAAGTAAATTTGTAAGGATATTATAGATACTGTAAATCCTTATAACATAGGATTATAATACAGCAGAAATTTTAATCAAAAAAATATATCAATTTATATTTTTGGATCAGTTTTTAATAATGTAGTGTTATTACATATATTTGGTCATTGTTTGTTCTCAAAGTAATATTACAAAGCCTATATAGATTATGTAATCCAAGTGAGGTAATTTTATTTTACTTTAAATGATTTCATAAACAGTTTAGTTTTCAAAGTTTAATATGAATAATATAAAATATTATGATTAATAAGTGATTGCCACTGAAATACTGTTTTGTTTTTTTATAGGCAAAACGTGTAGAAGATAGATAATGTGTCATGCTTGGCAAAAAATTTGATACATATTCCATTTTTACGTATTGATTTCATTTGTTTTGTATATGATGTTGAGTCAAATAAATCCATTTCAGCTGGAATTCATGTTTGCCAATTCGTTGTTGCAACTTGCAAGGACACATAGAACTTCGATCTGCCAAAAAATCAAGGTAATTTTTATTTTTATTCAAATATATATGATTTATATAAGTAATAAAATGGTGGGCACAAAGTTAAAATGCAAAACAAAGAAATATTTTTTCCATCTCTAAGAACATATTATCATGATCATGAATCTCATGCATTTATCAAGAGAAATTATATACATTGATAAGAAGACAAAAAAAAAGTCATCTTAAATATTTGTTATCATATTAAACTTGAAAAGTTAATTAAAAAAAAGAACAAAAAAATAATCAGGCAAAAAAAAGGAAAGCATAAATCTTGAGCATGTCAATCATAATTGATATGTTTGCGTTGTTTAGGATTAGCTGCACAACAGATTACATGATTAGTATACTCACAAACAAATGACATAAAATATGAATGTTCTTATAACAAAAAAAAAATAAACAAAACGTTTTTGTTTTGCTTGATAATGAGATGTTTTATACAAAAGCTCTCATAAGAAACAATGGAGATGTGTGATATTTTGTTTGCTAATAAGATGATATATATAGAGGTCATACACATTTAAGTTAGTTTGGATTTCGAATCAAAAATATATCTGTGAGCAAGCCATATTTATTATATTTATTATCATTGGCTATAATTAATAAACAAATTAAATTAGAATATATGTGTAATATTCTTTATTAAATTGTTCAAATTAAGCATTTCTTCCATATGTAGTAATTGGAATTTATAAGCATAGTTTTGTTTAGGAAATTCCTAAAATTTGAAATAAATGATGATTTGGTAATATAAAATTTGATTATTGTTTCCATAAATATCTCAAATTGTATAACTAAAATAAATATGTTTTTATTATATATACAATTTTAACTTTAATAGCTTGATTTTTATGGTAACAACATGAAACAATTTCCATAAATATTGACTAATTATTGTTTTCTAAAATTAATTCATTTTATAAAAATTAGTTATTGCTTTTTGATTTTCAGGTTTATATCTATACCCAACAAATGATTCGATTTCTAAGTATACAAATGTTTAATTTCGAATTTATTTTAATTTTGACCCGACCCAAATTCAGTTTTGTACTTCTTTTTTACTAATATAGAGATATACGTCAAGTCCATCTTATTTTCGATTTTCTCAGTGTGGTAGATCACATTGCGGCATGTATATGGATACTTAAACCTTTTTTAGGTTATATTTTGGGGAGATATAGAAATCAACATAGAAGAAAAGAAATTATGAGCCGACAACTTATCGAGGGGACAAGAAAGTAAGGAATTTCTACAAATGGTGACTAATCAAACGTATAGTCATAATCATCCACAACCCTTTTAAGTTTTTACACATTCCACATTAACTACTTGTTTACGAATAGAAACTCTCTTTGCTCCATAACTCCCTGCCTTTCCTAGTACTAGTAAAACTGCATTTTATTTATTCACATAATGCATGATTAATAGGTTAAAACTTATCTTTAATTGTGGTAAGTCATTTCAAACTTTTGGAATTACTCGTGTTTTGCTTGATCTTTGTGCGAACAAAATTATGGTAATTACGTACCTCCACGGCTCCACCAGCTAATCTCTCTAGTTTTGTTTCTATTAGATGCAAGTTACAATCATTTACAAGTAATACTTACTACCTAACGGGTGATAGGTTCCAAATATAACAGTGTGTGGACAAAAAAAAAGGTTAGCGGATTTGGATCAGCTCATTAAGGCTTTTAAATTTGTCAAAAGAAGTGTAAATGCAACACTCACTAATAATCTCATAGGAAAAACATAGCTTACAAAACCACACAATTATAGATGCAAAACATTCCAGGGATGGCTAACCAATTAGAAGGTTATTTTATTTACCTCTTAAACTTCTAGAATTGTCATTTCCTAATTTGCTGGCCTGCAAAGAAATCTTTCCCGCCGTAATTTAAGCCACCTTGCACTGGCAACTTGGGGATTTTATGGTTCTTCATTGAACATTCCTCTACAGATGACGCTACCCGCTTATTTGTTGTTCCATTAACGTTTATATAAGTAGATGACTTGGACCCATAGAAGGACACTTGTTGTTGCTCAACGGAATTGATGTGCCAGAACAAGAGCTCTGAAATGAACTTTGAGGCCAAGGAGCCTGTGACCGTCTAGTAGAATCCGGGCAGGAGAAAGGCAATCCGAAAGGTGGTTTTCTAGCATCAGCTGGTATGAGACCAATATCCACATTGTTGTAAATAGATGGAAACGGTAGTTGTTGCTGGCTGAATGCGAAACTGTTTGGTTCCCCTAAACCATATCCATAGAAGCTGAGATCCTTATCAGACAATGGAAAAGACGCGAGTGAGCAACATGAATTCATGATTGTGGGAGGAAACCCTGAATTAGGAACAACATCTGTTCTTGATTGAGAAGCCAAGCTGACATGTGGTTCACAAGACAGAGGAAAGGGATCCTTTGAAATATCATGTAGCAAAGCTTGGCTCCAACTCTTATCCAGTGTTGTGGTTGAATAATTTTCTGAAACTTCAAGTGTTGTCCTACGCCATAGCAAGCTCTGGTGAGTATGGCTCCCAAGAGAGGAGTAAACTGTAGAAGCATCCGGTGCAATGATCCTCTCGCCTGTTCTAACCGTACCTGAGTAACTTGTTCCGAGAGAAACATCTTTACCCATCAGCCGCATTGTTGCTTGTGAGTTTTGTAGATACAAACCATCACGCTTTGAAATCACATTTCTGTTGTCTAGGTTCTGATTCAGACCATTCTGCTTCCACATATCGATTGCATGGCTCCTCGGATTGACTCCAGAAACCAATGAGTGTACAGTGTGACCGCACTCTTTATCATCAGGGTTTGTGAAATACGCTTTCTCTGTAAAGGTCTCATCAAGGCCTAGCCTAGCAGGAAAGTACTTGTGGCGTTTCTCGTTATGCACTGCACTGTCTTTGGCAAGTGCTGGCTCAGTTGAATGCTTCTTTTCAATGGAAAAGCCCACTACATTTCCAAGCAAAAGATCTTCTTCTGTAGATGCAGATGTAGAGGAACCAGTACATAAACCAGACCGATCAAAACTTCTACAACTCTCTCCAGTTGCATCAACTAGGCCACCTTGTAAATTTAGAGGGAACCCTAAGATCGCCTCTCCCACATGCCTTTGTCTGTTATATAAAACTGAATTTTGCATCCATTCAACTAGAAGTGGATCAAACGGTGATTGGTAAGGCAATGTTCCGTAATGCATATCAGCTGAAGCAGGTTTTGGTGAAAAAGCAGAACAACTTCTGTACGGACTATCACTCGAAGTAGAGATAAACGACTGAATAGGTTGAACCAAATGTCCCTCTCTCTCCAAATCCAATGCATCCTTTACTCTTTCCTGTGAACTAAGATGTAGTCCAAGAAAAGAAGACAAGTCAGATTTTGGTTGAGCATGACTTGATTGTCTTTCTGAAACCGCAGGCTGATGAAACTTGACTTGTTGCCTAGATTTTAGATGCATAACACTAACAGCACTGGTCTGATCATCTGACATAGGCTTCGCTTGCTTGTTATCTACAGATGACTGATCCTCAGAAGAAGAGAGAGTCAACCTATTCATTTCCAAGCAGCAGATTTCCAAAGAGGCAGCAATTTCCTTCAATTGAGAAGGACTTCCACATTGATCAGAAAACCAAACATGATGATGCCTCTCACACCGAGTTTTCGACTTATCAGGACTAGTCACAAAACTAACTTTTCGTTTAGCCTTAAAAATTGCAGGAAACTGAAACTCAGGATCATGATCTATACTGACTGATCCGGCTTCCTTGCTACTGAAAGATAGAACACGAGAGCTTTCTTCAATCCCAAGACTGCATATCCCAACTCCATCCATTTTCTCTGGAGCTTCTTCTTTGTTATTATCATCATCAACCTGAATGCACACCAACTCACTAGTGTTAGTTTACATGTGGATACGGTCACATAACTTAGTAAAAAGAGCTAAATTAATACAAAGCCAAAGTCACATAGAGAAGCTCGAATTAGTAAATTTCTCTCAGTTTAATCATAACACCATCTGTAATTAGCCTAACAGATTAAAAAGTTAAAATTATAATGACATATTATGATTAACCTTATTAGCAAAATTCCGATCACCGGAATCTTTGGACTTGTTGCTTTGAATCGTCTTTTTCGTCTGCACCACAAGATCTTCTCTCGCTCTCTTTCTCTTTGAACCGATTAAGACGTCGTCGGAATCATCATCTCTGAGCGGTAACTGAATCTTCGGCGCCGCCGCGCAAATCTCGACGATGGAGCGCTTCTTACACGGTTTAGACTTAGCATTGGCCTTACGACAAGAGATAGGATCGGTCGCAACCGGAGGAGATTTCGTAAGAAGCGAGGCTAGCTCATGAGACCACCACCGGAACTTGGAAACGGTGATGGGAGGAAGAAGAGAATGAATAAGATCACCGGTGATATCTCCGGAGAAGGGCCAACATTTTCGTACTTGAACACTCCTTACGTTACGCGTGTACTCTCTACGATTACCCCCATAATCAACAAATACATATAATAAATTCACAAAAAAAAAAAAACGCAAAGCTATATAATAGACCAAAATATTAGACACGCACCTGATGGAGAATCCTCGGTGTTCAACCTCCATGGAATCATACAAAGTCTTGCAAAGAGAACGACCAACCAGAGGAGATGATGATGAGTGAGAAAAGATGTTTCAGAGTTTCCCGCTTCTAGAGTCTCTCTCTCTCTATATTAATGGCGCTTTTACGTGTATTTATTCTTTTGCAGCTTTTTATGAATGAACAATTCAATTTTTTATATATATATAATAAATTAATGGAGCTGAAAGCGATGGAGGAGACGGCAGCTGAACCAAAAAAAGCTGATTTCAGAGTCTAACCATTAGATTTAGGCCTTCCCCCTCACGCCGCTTGCTTGCCTTCTGATTCTGCTACTAGTACTAACCTCCCCCTACTACTACTACGACCTTCTATTTTATACGATATAGCTGTAAAACAGTAGTAGGTAAAAGTTGTCAGAGCTTTGTGTTACATTAGTCAAAATTCTACAGATTCGATTTGACGTAAGACTGAGAACTGACAAGTAGAAGTAGTACTCCACAGATTTTTCAAAAAACCAAAAAAAAAAAAAAAAAAAAAAATAGGACGATTCCATTATGACACTCTTTATATTTTTGGGTAGCAATCACCTTTTTTATCGGCTCGAGGTGGTCTACTTCTTTTTTTTTTTTACGACGCAAGTTAAAGAAAAGAATTTCAAATTGTGTAACTTAACCTCCTAACTAATCCAAATACTAATTACACTATACAAAACTCGAATTAGCTAAGAGATCTCATTACCACAGCATAATTATATTAATACACACCATGTTCATTCAGAAAAACAAAACCAAAATATACAAAGAGCTATCATAAAAAAAAAAAAAAAAAAAAAAAAAAAGAGAACTTGACATTGTTTTCCTTTTTACGGCAAACAAACCAGAGCTATATTGGAGCCTGGAGGAGTCTCATCTTGTGATTGAGCTTGATGAACGGTTACTACTTGGATTCACATAATCTCGCTTCTTAAACAATCTGAACCTTGGAATGCATCTTCCTACCATCACCTATTCGTATTCACCATTTAACCGTCTCAGATTTACTAATTTGAGCGTGTGTGTGTGTGTGATATATATATATAGAGAGAGAAAGAATGAGTAACCTTCCAGCTCGTTTTGCGTGCAATTCGATCACTTATAATTTCCAAAGCAGAGATGATTTCTCGAAACGTTGGTCTTTTTGATGCTTCTTTGTCCCAACAATCCTGGATTAGCCTGCCAGTAGAGAAAGAGAGATCCTTTGGCTTTCAATAGTGGAGCCATGAATGAATGTTGTTTCAAAAACAGGATTACTTATTCAATAAACTTACTCTCTTAACCCGAAAGGATATGATTTCGCTGGAGCATTGAATGGTGGGCGTTCATCTTCAATATATGCTTTAGGCACTTCGCTTTCTTCTATCTCATGAAATGGTACACAACCTTCTATCATCTGTTAAAATTTGTTTAATACTCTCAACATCATACTTGATATCAATGGTGTAACACACAAAACTTAATTAAGAAGCCTCATAGCTCTCTCTGTTGCTTTACCTCTTGTAATATCAAAGCGAAAGAAAAAATATCTACTTTTGTATCATACTCTTCATTCCTATAAACTTCTGGAGCCATATATCGCCCTGCTTAGCCAAAACAACAACCAAGAGTAACATCAGCATAAACCCATCCCAAGCAACCATTAGATTGGTGGTAATCTAGCTTTATACAAGAAAAGCTAGCTGAGGACATCAACATACACAACTAGTTAGAGCAGTTTTTTAATATTATCAGGTAAGGGAACTTACAAGAACTGTCCAATGATGTAACAGGTCTGTCCTTTTTAACTGTCTTCTTAAAAACCAGCAGCTTGCTAACTCCAAAGTCTGCAACTTTCAGATGCCCCGAATCATCCCGCAGTATGTTTCTGTTCTCTTACTCGAACAAATGAGAACCTTTTGGATTTTTTCGATATATGAAATAAAGTACAATACAAAAAAGCTGTGCAATGAAATAAATTATACTGATACAGCCAAGAGGAAAACATACGGAGGTTCTAGGTCGCAATGAATTATTGCTTCAGGTTTATGCTCATGCAAATAATTCAGACCCCTGCAAATATATGAAGGGATACCATAGAGATAATCAGAAGCCACAACAACAGAATTCATGTTTAATTGCAACCGGTGATGCACTAATATGAACCTGCATGACTATGAAGAAAAATAAAAAATTACAGAAAATAGCCACTTAACCTAGCAATTTCAAGTGCGAACTTCACTGCATGCGCTGGCATTAGAGGTCCTTTTCTGTCTAGATATTGTCGAAGATCTCCCTAGAAATAAACATATTAATTTAATACTTGGAATAGAAGTATAGCTTTATGCAGTAAAATATGAAACTGAGCAGTTTGCAGAGGTGAAGATCTAAACATCTTTAACAACAAGTCTACAATTAAACATCAACACCATTCTTCATGTCATATCTAACCAACTGTCGAGATAACCAAAGCACTAGCTAAAAACTGTTGTCTGTATTTTGTAAGCTTCTTGAGATCTCCTCAACCCAGTATTTCCAGAATGTTTATAGGATTTCAACTGCTAGTGTTCATTACAGGTTTTTGAAACTAGGATGATAATTTGTAAACCTAGAGAAGTCACACATCCTCTGAATGTGGTTATACAGATTGAGAAAGAATAGGACCTTTGGTAGATATTCAGTGACAATCATCATGGGGGTACTTTGAGTAACTGCCCCAAGAAACTGAACAACATTGGGATGGCGTATCTTTTGAAGCAGTGCAAGTTCGTCCCTAAACGCATTCCTGGATACAAGAAAGATATTTTAAAAAACCTTAGCGAATAATTAATACAATTATACAAAGAAATCGATGAAGTGTTGTTGACTCACACTTTGTCTTCATCAGTGAACATTTCCTCTCCAAAGGCCTTAACAGCCACGTCAATTCCACGCCATGAAGCCTTGTGAAAGGTACCCTGGTCGACCAACACAGACAGTAACAACAAGTGTGAATATACCCAATTCTTTAACTAGTAAGCTGTTGCCAACGAAAGCTCTTACTAAAATATATATCTGGAAAGAAAGCAAATGAAAAAACAGCATCAAAAAAAGTTTGTGCAAGGGAACCACCTACCTTTGAAATTTTGACAGAGTTAGAAAAATCAAGCTCTGTAGGATGAATCTCATACTCTGGAACCTCTTTATCAGTAAGGACATGCATAGGAGCAATCTAAATTCACAAAACGATTACCAAAGAAATGAATCAGCACACTCATAAACATCTATACAAGGACTTATGAGGGGAAGACAACACATACAGGAGGCTTTGCACCATGTTGTTCCAAAAGTTTAATCACATCATGATTTTTGTAATACACTGCATCTGCAAGAGGCTGTTAAGATAAGATCAATCACGAATTATTAACATCATTATGATCCGCTCCACTTAAGTCTCCCCAACCACTCATCCTAATTTTTGGGGGATTGCAAAAAAAAAAACACATGCTCTTTGAGGCAATTCGTCGAACACAAAACGAACTATTGAGTCTACGAGAAGTCAACTCAATTCAGAAGGAGTTTTCAAAATCGCGTACCGTACTACCCCATCGGTCCATGGTATCAACCTTAGCACGACGGCTGAGCAGAAGCTGAACCACATCGGTTCGTCCTTGACAAGCGGCGACATGAAGAGCAGTACGGCCATCGATGTCACGGTAATCGACATTAGTTCCCGAATCCAACATCTTATTGATCCCATCGATATCACCTTCGTTGGCTAGATACATTAGACGAATCGTCGGATCCACGATCCCAGCCGAAGACGCCGCCGCCGCCAACTCGTCGTCTTCATCTTCCGTTAGCGTATCTATCGGGGTTCTTGATTCCGGCGCAAGCGATGACTGCCTCCCAAGCTTGAATCTCGCCGGAGATTTGGGAGCAATCGTCATGTTGTCAACAGGGAAGACTTGTTGTGTGAGTCTGCCGCAAGCAATATGAGCTGTAAATAGAGAACTGTAACGGCAGCAGGCAACCGAAAAGAAAAAGTTAAAACTTAAAAACAAAAGAAGAAGAAAAAAAAAGCCCAACCAATCAGCAGGCTTTTAAGGGTTTGCCTCTTAATGCGGGTGAAGTATCATAACTCGTTATCCTCACTCATACAGTATTTTTAAAAATTATAATTATACCTATTTAATTACACTTCCCTTTCTTTATTATAAAGGCTAATTGCTTTTTTGTTTTTGAATAAACAAATTAAGGGAACAAACAAACATGATTAGTGGAAAAGCAAATGATACAAAAGGAGTAATAAGACCAAAAGTGTGAGTGGGAAAATATTGAAACACTTTAAATTACAAAGATATTTTGAAAATAAATCGAACCAGCTAAAACTAAATTAGTCTCCAACTGCTCTTTAATTGCCTCAGGTGAAGAATCTTTTTCCTTGTTTTAAAGAGTCGTTCTTCTTGAATGTCTCTAGGCTTTGGTAGTATCTCACCGTTCTGGTAGCTCCTCATTGAAGCAATATAAAAGGTTGTACGGCACGCTTATTCGGTTCTAACTTGTGGTAAAAGAGATTCTTGTATTTGTATTTTTAACCCGTTGTGTGTTTTTTCTTGCCTCAAATTTGTTTTAATTGTCATCATAAGATTTATGTTTTAATTTTCTTTTTTTTGGATCATTTGATTCTGCTCCGGGAAGTAATGAATGAATGTTGTGTAATTTGTTTGTCCGGGTTGTTTCCATTAGCACACATTGTTTGGTCTTAGTCTCCGGAAATGTTGATGTACTCGCCGGCTTAAGTCTCTGGAAGGATTGTTTTCCGTGCCAGCTATTTGTATTCCATCTTAATGAGTATTATGAATGAAATCCTATTAACGAATAAAAAAAATTTGTAATTAAAAAAAAATCTAAATGCATTCAATTTTCAGAAATATCAAATACTAAATGTGTTATACCTTTAATTTTATTTAAATTTTTATACGAATGATTAGGCTTCTCTTTTTAGAGTATAGTAAAAAAAGACTATTGATAATTGTTTGTACTAAGTGTATATATAAATTTCAAAATCTTTTAAAAGTTGAATTGTTAGATATTGGACCAAGAAATAAAGAGTTTAGAACCATAACTAAACGCCTAATCCATCTCTCTTGTTCATGAGTGGGCGGACCTATATACTTTTCAAAATTAAATTTCTGGATTTGAGTCCAATAAATTGGCCCATTATCGAATAGATATTTTTAGTTAGCAAGCGGAGGACGCCAAATCGACAACATCAACTCTATCCATCCACATAGCGTCCGAAAGTCACTCGCTCGTGTTGCTCGTGTTACTAAACAATTGTCCCTCACTTTGAGCGAGTAGTCTTCACCGCCAGTTCGCGCGTTTGTTTACAGAAACGAAAGTCAAGTCCCAGGACTTTTGATGAAGAATGTTATCCGTTGATCTAAGCTGAATCATCAAATCACCGTCCATCTTCGGATAACGCGCGTCCGTATTCAGTACTCTTACCCGCAGAGAATAATATACTCAGCTCATACCAAAATTAGGAAATGGGAAGGATTGTTTCTTCTTCTTCTTCTTCGCTTCCTTTGTTTGAAAATTGAATTCTGATTTTATTTCATTTTTTTTTGGGATTAATTGAGGTGAAGAAAAAAAGAATGGAGATTTCAGAGAGAGTGAAAGCTCGATTAGCCGTTCTCACAGCGCACTTGGCGATATCTGACTCCGTCGGATTGGAACAGGTGTTGCCGGGGATCGAGCCATGGTGCACATCGGCTAACATTACTGCTCCACCGCATGGATCGCTTAAAGGAAACTTGACGATCGTCGATGAGCGTACGGGGAAGAAATATCAGGTCAATGTCTCAGAGCATGGTACCGTTAAATCCGCTGATCTCAAAAAGGTAGAATTGTGAAATCCCCGAGTATGATTTGATTTGACCATATGAATATGATAGGAGATGGGAATTTGATGGATTTTTACATGTTTTTTTGGGTGTGAAGATAACGACGGGGAAGGATGACAAGGGGCTTAAGTTATATGATCCAGGTTACTTGAACACTGCTCCTGTTCGATCTTCGATTTGTTACATCGATGGAGATGAAGGAATCCTACGTTATCGTGGTTACCCTATCGAAGAATTGGCTGAGAGCAGTACTTTTATTGAGGTTGCTTATCTCCTCAGTAAGTCAAGTCTCTCTGATCATCTCTTCTTTGCTTATTCTCGTTGAAAGGTTTCATCTTTTTTTTTTTTGGTGGAAATTGTGTTTCCTAGTGTTGTCGTGTTTGTGGTTTGATATAACTCTTTTTTTTTTTTTTACTGGCAGTGTATGGGAATCTGCCTTCTCAAAGTCAGCTAGCTGATTGGGAGTTTACGGTTTCTCAGCATTCAGCTGTGCCACAGGGAGTATTGGTGAAATTTCTACTCTTTTCCTCACATACTAGTGCAAATTCCAAACTTTGTATCAATATCAATCTCTTTTCAAAGTGGGATTTCAACTATTAGTGCTTTATGTCTTACTCACCATTGTGAATATGATTATGTGGTATATGCTTAGTAAAAGAATTTTGATGCTGATTTTTATAGCATCTTCGACCTAACACTATTTCTAATTGTTTTCACAGGATATTATACAGTCCATGCCTCATGATGCACACCCTATGGGGGTTCTTGTAAGTGCGATGAGTGCACTTTCTATCTTTCATCCTGATGCAAATCCTGCTCTTAGTGTAAGTTTTATAATCCTGTTCTTTTGGTACTGTTAAGATGTGTTTTTTTCTTCTGATAATGTCTATGCCAATTCGCATTACTCCATTTGTTTGAGTTCTTGATTTCACAGAAGTTCTCTCTGGGTGCAGGGCCAAGATATTTACAAATCAAAACAAGTTCGTGATAAACAGATTGTTCGTATTCTCGGAAAGGTAGTGTTGTGTCTGTTGTTTGTTTCCTTTTACGTATCTGTGAATTAGTTGCGGGACTAGAAAGAGGTTAACAACGTGTTTGCAGGCACCAACAATTGCTGCCGCTGCTTATTTGAGGACGGCAGGCAGGCCTCCTGTTCTCCCTTCAGCCAATCTTTCCTATTCAGAGAATTTCCTCTATATGCTGGATTCAATGTACTTCCATTCTATCTTCTCTCTTTCTTTGATTAAACACTTGCATTTGAAGAGGCTAGCCATAATACTTGTGCACTGCTTTGGTCAGTTAGATCCGTTTGTAGTTTCAAACGTGTGTGTAACAGACTAACAGGATACATTCTTTAATCTTCCATTGATTACAGGGGAAATAGGTCTTACAAGCCTAATCCTCGTTTGGCTCGAGTTCTGGACATCCTCTTCATACTGCATGCTGAACATGAAATGAACTGCTCTACTGCTGCTGCTCGACATCTTGCCTCTAGGTACGTATCACTGGTTAGAGATGTTAATTCAGAATACTATGAGAGTATTTAAATCAGTGTTGGGTTTCTGCAGTGGTGTTGATGTGTACACCGCTGTTGCTGGAGCTGTTGGAGCGCTTTATGGTCCACTTCATGGTGGCGCAAACGAGGCTGTGCTTAAGATGTTAGCAGAGATTGGGACAGCCGAAAATATTCCAGATTTCATCGAAGGCGTGAAGAACAGGTAACTCAATATTTAAGAACTACAAGCACCAAGTAATCCCAATTGTGATGAGTCATGCCACTAATGTCATATCCCTTTTCCATGTTCTCAGAAAGAGGAAGATGTCAGGTTTTGGACATCGTGTCTACAAAAACTACGACCCCCGAGCAAAAGTCATAAAAAGACTGGCAGATGAAGTGTTCTCTATTGTTGGTAGGGATCCTCTCATCGAGGTACTGTAGATCCTTGTGCTCACGTGTCTCTCCTAGTATATGGTTTGTCAAATTCCTTCTTATATAACATGACTGTGGTTTAAAAACTATTTGATGGATGATGTTTCAGGTAGCAGTGGCCCTAGAGAAAGCGGCACTCTCTGATGAATATTTTGTTAAGAGAAAGCTATACCCAAATGTTGATTTCTACTCTGGATTAATCTATAGGTAAGGACACCGCTGAGTCATCTGAGAAAAAACCCTATAACCATTTAGTTCTTTACCTGAATCTTGTGTGTTGATAATTGAAATGGGAAAAACCACAGGGCAATGGGATTCCCACCAGAATTCTTCACAGTCCTATTTGCTGTCCCGCGTATGGCTGGATACTTGTCGCACTGGCGTGAGTCGCTAGATGATCCTGACACTAAGATCATGAGACCCCAACAGGTAAAAATACATTACCTGTAGCTACAGACACTTCTTTGATAGATAGATCAAAAGGTTTTTGTTTTGGCTCGTGGCTCATTGTATTGTGTGGCTGGATAGGCCTATACTGGAGTGTGGATGAGGCATTACGAGCCAGTGAGAGGACGAACATCATCAAATGATTCGGATTCGGATAAGTTTGGTCAGGTTTCCATTTCGAATGCATCAAGAAGGCGTTTAGCTGGATCTTCTGCGCTTTAGTCTCAATCCTACTACTACTACGTACACACCAATAAAGAAGGAAACATTGGGATACCTCTACCCAAACAAGAGAGTCTTCTCAACAGTCTCTGTTGTTTTCTTTCCCTCATCATTTAAACAGTTAATAATACATCCCATTGTTATTGATTGTCTGTTATTTAAAATTTTCTATGATATGAATGATAATGTTGTTATTATTTAAATTTTTCTATGATATGAATAATAATGTTGTTATAGCGAAGACATATATTATCTTGTTATATAAAGTTTGATGTCAAATTTATTCATTAACGAATCAATTGTATATCTAAGATTTTTATATTTGTCCAGATTAATGCTTAACATGATCGTGACATTTGTCAAATTAATCGCTAGAAAAAAATTAAAAAAGTATTTACTAAACAAAAAAAACTAATCCAAAAACAAAACAAAAAAAGAAAAAATTACCTATCACCCTAAGAAAATTGAGCATATGTCTTATTATATAAATATGTATATTAATTGGTATTATATCTCAAATCAAAAGCGTAAATGCGCTAGAAAATCATGAACACTAAAGAGACAATTCAAACTATGAGTGATCGGAAAATCTTGCTAGCAAAAGAAAACAGGGTATCATGAATGATGATCAGATTGCTATGGTCGAAAAGACACTTGCAGATGAACCTCGTATAAGGCTGGATTTAACTAAGCTTTATATATGGATAGCCAAACTAAATCAATATGTAATTACAATATTTATATAATGCAACACATATATCTTCTACTACTTTCACCTAACTATTTTTACATCTATGAATAATAGACATCATATTATTTTAATTTTTTTTTTATTGTTTAACATTGTTTACCAAAATATAGGGTTCAAAAATTATAACTTCGCAACTTAAACGATGGTAAGGACTTTTATTCTATTTGTCTTATACAATTTTTAAACACCTCCATCTAATCCAAAAATATTAACCGTAGAATTTACAACAAAAGATCAAGATCAAAAGTAGCTCGAACTAACAAGCAGTCAACACCATCGAGTTTATGTGTTGATAATAATCAAGATAATCATGTTATAGACCAAAACGAAGATCTCTAAGAGCAAAAAGAACAAAAAAAAAATGTGGTATAAATTCTAACATTAGAAAACCCTGTTCCAAAACTTCATAAAAAACCTAGCATCAAATATTTCTCTTCCTACAAGATGGTGTCTTCTTCGGCCCTATAATAATTTATTACAAAATATTATCAGAATTATTATTTATTAGAAGTAATAGTGGATGATGGAGATGCCTCAACAACTTTTGTTATATTTGATAAAGTGCAGAAAAAATCACCGGAAACAACTGCAGAAATCGTAAGAGCTATAAATTATATAAAATATTTTATTGTATGGATTAATATATTACAATTTTAAATTTAATTAATGGTTATTCTATTATTCACATAAATAAAAAGTGAGTTGGACGAACATGAGTTAGAAGACGTTTCCACATGTGTGCATTCTATTGTTGGGAAAACTTATTTATTCAAAATTTAAGTTAAAAATATGATTTTGATGCATCATATAAAACTTTTACAGTCTCGGAGATTATAGACCAAACAAATGTAAATAACATATATATTATGATGTGTTATGTTTGCTAAATACAATATATTGTTTACTTAACATATAAAAATGGTTTGTCTTTATTTGTTTAGACAAGTTCGAACAATGTCAATTATTGAACCAAACGTGAAAAACGTGACGAACGTCGAGAACTAATTGATGATCAACGGAAGTACAATATATTATTTCACTTAACATATAAAAATGGTTTGTCTTTATTTGTTTAGACAAGTTCGAACAATGTCAATCGTGGAACCAAACGTGAAAAACATGACGAACGTCGAGAACCAATTGATGATCAACGGAAGAAACAAAGAATTGAAGACTGATCAAACGTTTATGCATAAGGTTTTTAAACAATTATTTTAATTTGGTTTTAACTCATTTTTAGGATAAGTTTATTTTTAATATATCAAATAAACATAAGTGATATAAACAATGGATGATTGTTTGGTTAATAATTATTTAAATATTCTATTATTCAATAATTAACATAAAAAAAAAACTGATAATATATTATTCTAATTTAAAGCAATATATAGTAACAATATGTAATTTAAAAACAAGCATACATAAACATAAACAATGCACACATCACTAAAAACAAAAGAATAAACACCCCTAATAAACATACATAAATTTATATTCTACAATTATCTATACTATTAATTAGAAACTCAACAAAACCGGTGCATCGCGGGTCCATAACTAATATTTTGATAAATCGCGCTTTTATTAGGAAATTTCGAAAGATGATCTTGTTCCTGTTAAACATTGCACATTGCTGTTATGCTGTAGATTTATATTTTATCACAGTAATTTGGAAAATGTTAACCACCAAATCATATGATTCATATATATCCTTTCAAATCGACTGAAAATATATTCTAGAGTGGGTATGTAATGCAGATTCTATACAACCAAGTGGTAACAACTATGCTAATTTTGTGATGTAAAATGTTTTAATTTGTTTACACACTCTATTTATAATTTGCCTCGGAGTTGTCCTGTCAGTTTGTAAATCATTGCCATTTGCCAATAATATATTTTTCCACTTAAAAACGTTAACGAGGAAGACGATCGTGAGAAGCGTGAACAAGTATAAATGTGGCGTTATAGAATAATAACAAATCCTGGAGAACGTGACACTTGAAAGGAAAAAGTAAAGATACAACCAAAAAAAAACACATAACTGTCACAGACTTTAAGGTAGTTAAAAGCCACAAAACTCTGACTGAAAGACCGGAAAAAAACACTGTAGATTCACGCCAATCATACCCTCAAAAGTATTTACGACAAATGTGTGGCGAAACGAATACATAGCCACTAGTATAAAACGATGTCCCTAGCATCAATCTTCATTACAGTCACTTGATCACTACTACTTCGCTTCCTTTCTTTGAGGTGAAAAATGGAGAAAGCCAACGCTCGATTAGCCGTTCTCTCTGCGCACTTGGAGGTGTCTGATACCGTGGGATTGGAAGAAGTGTTTTCGGCGATCAAGCCATGGTGCACATCAGCTCACACAAGTGCTGCACTGCATGGTTCCCTCAAGGGAAACTTGACCATCGTCGATGAACGTACTGGAAAGAAGTATCAAGTCCCAGTCTCAGAGCATGGTACCGTGAAATCCGTTGATCTCAAGAAGGTATTTATTACTTAACGACTTGTTATTATGATCATCTGATTTGATTTGTAAAAATGAGTACACCGGTTCTTCACTGTCGCCCTTAATTAGTACTTAGTAGTACTACGAAGAGATTCCATTTTGTGTAAGTTAAATGAGTTTGCATGCAGATAACGACAGGAAAAGGTGACAAGGGGCTTAAGTTATACGATCCTGGTTACGTAAACACCGCTCCTGTTCGATCCTCAATTTCTACCACCAATGGAGAAGAAGGAACCCTACGTTATAGGGGATACCCGATTGAAGAGTTGGCTGAGAAAAGTACTTATACTGAGGTTACCTATCTCCTGAGTAAGTCTTGTTCAACTATCAGCTTCTTGTAGTTGTTAATAATATTTTTGAGGCTTATAAACATATGGAAAAGCAAATGTTAATTTGATCAGTCTTGCAAGTGAAACAGAGTTGATGTTTTATTGGATAACCCTAGCTAGAAATTTACCATTTTTTTTTTTGTCTCCCTTAGTGCTCAAGCTAGTTTACTACCTTTTCTTCTTCTTTTTGCAGTTTATGGGAATCTTCCTTCTAAAAGTCAGCTAGCTGATTGGCAGTTTGCTATTTCACAGAATTCAGTTGTGCCACAAGGAGTGTTGGTGAGTTTCTTCTACTCTTTCTTGGCTAGCTTTCTATGGATACTCGATCTAAGATTATTTCTGAATGTTTTTCACAGGATATCATACAGTGCATGCCTCAAGAGGTACATCCAATAGGAGCTCTTGTCACTGGGATGAGTGCACTTTCCATCTTTTATCCTGAAGCAAATCCTTCTCTTATGGTAAGTTTTACAATCCTGCTTTCTTGATACTAAGATCTTCTGAAAATCTTCTTCATGCCCGACCCGCTCTGCTTCACTTTTTGTTCTGTTACTCTAATTTTTTTGATGGAAAACCTCATTTTGTGCAGGGCCAAGGTATTTACAAGTCAAAAGAACTTCGTGATAAACAGATTGTTCGTATTCTTGGACAGGTACTGTTGGTCTGCTGATATGGTGCTTTAATCTACAACAGGACTTGTGAATTAAGTATATAATATAACGTGACTACAGGCACCAACAATTGCAGTAGCTGCTTATTTGAGGAAGTTAGGCATGCCTCCTGTTCAACCTTTGAGCAACCTTTCTTTTGGAGAAAATTTCCTCTATATGGTGAAATCAATGTACTTAACTCTCTATCTTCCCTCTTTGTTTGATTGAACACTTGCATTTGACTAGCTTCAAAACGTGGTAGGTAACAATAAATACTCTTTCATCGTCCATTTGATTACAGGGGCAATAAGTCTTACAGGCCTAATCCTCGGTTGGCTCGAGTGTTGGACGTCATCTTCATACTGCATGCTGAACATGAAATGAACTGCTCTACTGCTGCTGCTCGCCATCTTGCCTCTAGGTACTTATTTTATCACTGGTTAGAGATTCATTTGATGAGTCTGTTATATATGAGATATGTTTTAGTAATAAGTTATGTGTATATGTAGTGGTGTTGATGTGTATACCGCTGTTGCGGGAGGTGTTGGAGCCATTTATGGTCCACTTCATGGTGGTGCAGTTGAGGCTACTGTTAACATGTTAACAGAGATTGGGAGTGTTGAAAATATTCCGGGGTTCATCGAAAGCGTGAAGAATAGGTAACTCAATACTAAGACTACACAAGTATATCTGGATTGTGGTGTGTTAGTCCACTATATGTTAAATTTATTTACTTGCAGGAAGAGGATGTTGTTTGGTTTCGGACACCGCATTTACAGGAACTACGACCCGCGAGGAAAAATCGTTAAGAAACTGGCGAATGAAGTGTTCTCCATTGTTGGAAGGGAACCTCTGACTGAGGTACTTTAGAAACTTGTTTCTCACGTAACTCTCCCTAGTTGATGATTTGTTTGAGTGATTCTTCTTATGTATTGTTGTTGTTTAAGAAAGATTTGGTGGATGATGTATTCAGGTAGCAGATGCTCTAGAGAAGGCGGCACTCTCTGATGAATATTTCATTAAAAGAAAGCTTTACCCAAATGTCGATTTCTACACTGGATTGATCTATAGGTAAGTCATATAACAAAGGATTTCTAGGCAATGAGTTGTTGTAAGTTACTATATATTGAATTCTTTCTTTAGCTGAATCTCTCCTTTCTGTTTAAAAAAAATGAAATTGGGCAAAAATTAAACACAGGGCAATGGGAATCCCATCATCATTCATCGCAGCTGTGCGTATCGCTGGATACTTGGCACACTGGCGTGAGTCGTTAGATGATCCTGAGACTAAGATCATGAGACCCCAACAGGTAAAATTAATACACTCTTTTGATATATTAATGACTTTTGAAAAAAGTTGTTTGGCTCATCGGTTATTCCTTATACAATAGATTAGATACATACAGTTTTTGATAGATCAATGAGTAAAAAAAGTTAATTTGCCTCAAGGTCAAGGATCAATACGTTATGCATACATGCACTTTTTTTCTTTTGACACACAGGTCTATAACGGAGTGTGGCTAAGGCACTACCAGCCACTGAGAGAAAGAGCCAAGTGATTCGGAATAGATCAGTTGGGTCAAGTTTCCATTTCGAATGCATCAAGAAGGCGTTAGCTGGGTCAAGTCTCTATCCTACTACTAATAACAATAAATCTGAGCCGGAGAGCAAAGATATCAATATAAACAATATATGTAATAATTAGGACAAACCGATCCGACCTCGAGTCAGTAGAACTCCATTGTCTAAGATAAAATGTGTGTGTATGTCTATAACTCTACATAAGTTGTGAAAATATATTTAAAAAATAAAATAAAATAAATATATATAATAGTACTATACCATGCTTTAAGAATATGATGTTTAAGGATGAAGCGATTAAACAGTTAACAAAAAGTAGAGACAACAAATCAAAAAGAGATGGGTAATGTAGGATACATCATACATGTGGACAAACAATAAGGGTCTTTTTCAACAATTAATACTTCTCAAACAAAAACAAAAATCTAAAAGGAAAAAAAAAGCATCTATATCTAATTTCATACACAAGTTAAGAAATCACATTTAGTTTCAGTTGTAAATCATCAACTACCCAAATCATATCCTAGAGACAAATTAATTTTCTCCTAAACCCCGAATCATAATTTAGCAAAGTGTTGTGTAGCACTTTTATTTATTAGAACAAGTTCACCGTCTCGTTGCACAAAAAAAAAAAAAAAAAGTTCACCGTCTAAAAAAGTGGGGCCCACAACGGGTCCAGATTTAGTTTAAGACAGGAAAGTAGGCCCCACCGTAAGCGATGAGCTGTTATATTTATTTATTTTAGTAGCAAAGAATAAAATAAAAAAGGCCCTTCAAAGTTACAGTTAATTACAAAAACAGCCCCTTTTTCTTTCCACCACGATCAGCGAGCGACAAGGTCGACGAATACGATCTTTCTCACTGTTCCTAAAAAATATCAAATTTTTTCAATTTCTCCAAAGCTATCTCTGTCTTCTTGTATCCAAATCTATCTCAGCGATTTACTTGTAAAGAAGTCCCCTCTTATTATAGTCTCTCTCCAGAGGCCCAGGTAATCTCATCATCCCTCTCTAATCTCATCACTCTGTTTCCTCTCTATTTTCTCTAGTTTAATTTCGATTGAAATCTGGGTAATTTAGGTGTGTATCCCATTATCCCGACTGATCAGTTCTAGTCTCTGATCCGGATTCCATCTTCTGGGGATCTGGGTAACGATATCATCTTCAAAAGTCGTAGACTTTGATTCGAATTAGATAAATTTTTTAAAAAATCTGAATTTGTAAACTTTGATATCAATCTGGGAACAGATGATTTGAAATCTGATGGATCTCTTTATGGATCGTTCGATATGACGGTTAGGGTGCTTGCTTGTTTGATTTTAGCCTAAGATCTTCCAAAGTGAATCTTTTTGTTCAATTCTGATTAGTAAAAATCAGAATTTACCAGATTTAATGGTTGATCTCTGTCGCCAATGATGAGTTTGTTTGTGTGTGTGTGTTGTTGTTGTTTTAATGGCCAGAGAGAATTAATCTTATCTCCTTTTGCTTGCAGTAGTTTTGAAAGATGGCTGGCCAAAACGCGCGTTTGAATGTGGTTCCCACTGTTACAATGCTTGGGGTTATGAAAGCTCGTCTTGTTGGAGCCACAAGAGGTCATGCTCTCCTCAAGAAGAAGAGTGATGCTTTGACTGTTCAGTTTAGGGCACTTCTCAAGAAAATCGTTACTGCAAAAGAATCCATGGGAGATATGATGAAGACATCCTCTTTTGCTCTTACTGAAGTAAAGTATGTTGCTGGCGAGAACGTCAAACATGTTGTCCTCGAGAACGTTAAAGAAGCTACGTTGAAGGTTCGTTCTCGGACTGAGAATATTGCTGGTGTGAAGCTTCCCAAGTTTGATCACTTCTCTGAAGGTGAGACCAAGAATGACTTGACCGGTTTAGCTAGAGGTGGACAGCAGGTTCAAGCTTGCCGTGTGGCTTATGTGAAAGCCATTGAAGTTCTGGTTGAGCTTGCTTCCCTCCAGACTTCTTTCTTGACGCTTGATGAAGCTATCAAGACAACTAACCGCAGGGTCAACGCTTTGGAGAATGTGGTGAAGCCGAAGCTGGAGAATACAATCAGTTACATCAAGGGAGAGCTTGATGAGCTCGAGAGAGAGGATTTCTTCAGGTTGAAGAAGATTCAGGGATACAAGAGGAGGGAAGTCGAACGACAGGCAGCTAATGCTAAGGAGTTTGCTGAGGATATGGTTCTTGAAGGAATCTCTATGCAGAGAGGGATTTCGATTAACGCTGCTCGTGACTTTCTCGCTGCTGGTGCAGAGAAAGATACAGACATTATTTTCTAAGGTGTGGGCTCTTTCGGTCCCTTTTGTGATTGCTCGGTTTCTGTTCTCGCTCTCATGCCTTTATTATTACTCTCTTCATCGTATTTATGTTTTCAAAATAAAAATGGATTTGATGTAGATGACTTATTTGTATCATCTTGGATTGTGCTTTGCTACAATTTTCCTCAAGAGATTTGTGATTGTTACTGTTTTGGGTAATGATAATTCCCCTGTTTCAAGACCAATCAAATGTAGAATCTTTCTTGTGCTTTCTCGAGTAAAGTTACTGTTGGATTCTATTATTGGTGGGTTAAGCGTAGCAAGATGAGAATAGAAGGAACTTTAAGAATCCATTTTAGAAAGTTGGGAGATTTGTTTCAAGTGAGCTCATTCAGGTTACATTCGTGAAGCTCAAATTGTAGCAATCTAAACATGAAAAGGCTTTTGTGAACCTTCATAGAAATATATCTCAATCTTGGACCAAGTTTTTATGGTATTGATTCTTGTACATAACATTCAGTTTAAGATTTAGGTCATGGTTTGTGCATATGATACTTGTTCAGGAGACAAGACATGGCATCACATACTAGGACATATATTCCTTGCTTAGTTTATCAGCTTTTAGGGAATCATATAAGTGGAGAAAGAATAACTCAGTGCAAGAAAAGGAATATAAACTGTATTACAGTACAAAAGCTTTATCATATCCTCTTATTTGGAACAAGAAAGCCATCCATTCTCTCAGCTATGAACAACAACAGAAATGGCTATTCTTCTGCTCCAAATCAACCCACTTATAGTTATGATACGGATACACGAACCTCGGGTTGGCGAGTTCCTGCTTTCTCTTCGCAGAACTCGTGGTCCAGGAGTAACTCAGTAAGTGAAGTTTTGTTCTTGTCGTCATATATACTCCTAGAAGAATATGTTAGCCTCCTCATCGGTTTGATGTTTCGGTATCCTCTTTCAGACAGTTAACAGACGCTTGCTCGATGATCTTCCAACCGCTTACTCAAACACAACGATTTCATCTACTGTGTACTTACATCATCATCCTCTGTTTTGATTTTGTTTTAAAGTTTTTAGATCTTTCATCTTCAAGAACTTGAAATATCCACTACAACAAATATGCACATTGTTAACCAGAGAAAAACGCTATCATAGGTCTTTGATAGCGTTTTCATGAGCGCTGTTTTAGGGCACTGTTATTATATGTACCCCATATACAATAGCACTTATTACGTATGCTATGTTATAAAAATATAACATAGCTTTAAGAAATTGCTATATTATCAAGATCATAATTTTGAAAAAATTTATACAACATTTGTTTTTTCGTGCTATGTTATAGTTTTATAGCATAGCTCTAATAAACTGCTGTATTATCAAGATTATAATTTTGCAAAAATTTATACAATATTTAATTTTTCGTGCTATGTTATACATATCTAATATAGCTGTTGCGAAATGCTGTTTTATCTTGTTTACTGTGCTATGGTATATTCTTTTATCATAACGTTTACCTGTACTTTTATAGCATTTTCTGATATGTGATTATAGCACACATAACCTGTTTTATAAAATCTCATAAAATCTGATTAATAAACGTCTCAGATCCAAAATACATAACAAAAGTCTCAAGAACATCAGTTTACCATCAAAGTCTCAAGAACATCCAAAATAAACAAGCAATCTCAAGTACTTAACATTACACAATAAAACCATCAGTTTAAGACATAATGACCTTGTTCTCTGGCCAAGCAATGCAGGAGCTAAGTGCATCTTCAATAATCTCTATTTCATCGGATGGCCTCCAAACTTTTACATTTTTCACCTTCACAACATCTATCCACACTTTAACTGCATTAGAACCCAAGCGAGTAAAGTGAACCTTATGTTCTGGATCATTTGTTCCCCATCGTCCTTCAGCCACAACCCTATTCTTTTCAGTTAAATCCATCAACTTGCACTTCTTATTCTCCTTGGAAATAACTTTATTAATGCGCTGCCATGTTTACAATATAAACCATCAGTCATCATATAATTAACAAAAACAACTTCATAACATATGAAAACACTTACTGGAGACTTCCTGAGAGGAGACTGTGATGGTAAAGTATTCTTTATTGGTGATATTGGACCCGTTGCATCATCAACAGGAGACTCAGAACCAGATGCAGACTTAGAAGACATAGATGCAGATTTGGCCTGCGATGCAGCCTTTGAAGCTGTTGCTGAAGTTTTGGACTCTGTAGCAGACTTAGAAGCTGTGGCTGCAGACTTGGCCTTTGATGCAGACAAAGAAGCATGTGATGTAGCATTCTGACCAGTTGGAGTTGAGGGATTTTCAAAATCAACCTTACTCAGGGGCCAAGATACGTAAGCCATCAAACAGTCCTCAAGAAATGACATTTCAGCTGTAGGTCTCCATAGTGATGTATCAGGCTGCTTTACTGAATCCACAAATACTTTAACTGCTTTTGGTCCAAGAGGAATTCCGTTAACCAACGCACTTGGTTCTTGTGTCTCCCAACGCCCCTCAGCAACAATGACGTCACCCTTAGACAAATCCAATAGTTTACATTTGTTTCCTTGTATACCCTGTTAAACACAATCAGTAAACAAATCCAATATAATTAATTAGCATTATAGACAGGGGTAATACATTGCTAACACATTGCTAGAAATTATAAATACCATAGGGGCAATGTCTTCCATTTGGATGTTGTTGTCTACCAGTCTACACTTATCAGTTGGCCATGCGATTATATGTCCAACAGCTTCTTTCATATGAAAGATCTTTTGTGCAGGTCTCCATAGAAATGCATCTGGTTTATATGCAGCTTCAACTAACACTTTGAGATCATAAGGGCCAAGACGACAGTCATTCACTATGTCATCCGGATCAGAAGAAAGAATCCGACCCTCACCAACATTTTCATCAATGTCAGACCAATCAACAAACACACACTTAGGATGTGCTCTTTTGTTTACACTCTGCAACAATTTCATGAGCAACTAAGAATCATAAACGACACTAAGAAGAATCACTTAGCTGATATGAAAAGAAGTAAGAATATGTTACTCTTGCAGCTGAGTTTTCATCCATTTCAGCTTCTGGTCTCTGTAACATAAACAAAAATAACATCAATTTATATTACTCTAACTGGCTGATGAATAGTAGAGAACTCTTAAGTATCTAACCTGATTCTTGATTCTGCCAAGTTCACTTTCCAAGGCATTGACCTGTTTTACTAATTTTACTTGCCGCTCTTCCATTTCAGCCATACACTTGCTCTGCATTTGTAAACAAGCTAATTTGGTCTTACTCATGCCTCTACCCATTGCCCTCAGCCTACCAGAATTGTCAGGTCCTAAAAGCTTGGCGAGGTGATCTTCATCTGGATTTGTTAAAAATGCTGGAGCATCACTTCCACCAATTTCAGCTGCTTTTTGCTGAAAAACATAAAGACAGTTTCAGGTTTTACTAGTCGATAACACACTATTTACTGGTGTACAACTCTATTCAGACTTACAATCAAATCAGCTGCATTCGTATCTACTGGTGTACCATCCTTTTTGGTGCGAGACTTGATCCAAACATCTAGTCTTGTCACGCTGGAAGGATCTTCACTTTCAGCTTTCTGTTCCAGAAAACAAAATTTCAGTAACAGTACAAGCACTATGTATAATAATAAACAACATAGTTGTAGTATATATGCTTGCCATTTCTTCTGTTAGTCTGCTGATCCCTTTACGACTAGTGGTGTGAGGTATCTGATTCTTTCTTTTTGCTTTATATTTCTCACTCACGGCCTAATAATGAAACATGTTAATTACTAATCACCAATCAACTACTAAACAATTATAATCACAAGTAATTACCTTAAATGCAGCACTAGTTTTGAGTTTGACAAATTTTTGCCAATCAACAGGACCAATATTTGGTGGTCTCAAATTCATCCTCTCTTGGTTATTTGCAGCCAAATTTATAGCCTTCACCGTGACAGACTTGTGTGATCGCCACAAATGTCCCATCTGGTGAATCACAGATATCCTTTGCCAATCTTCATCAAGCTCAAACCTTGCCTGCATTCACTTACACTCACACCATAACTATAAAAGTAAACATGTTCAATTGAGAGACTTTTTAAAAACAAAAAAAAATTCTTGTTACCTGAACAGATCTCCAGAGAAGTGTTTTAAGATCTGGACTCACTTTCTTCCAGTTAGGTATGTTGATAGGGATGTGTTCTCGCATCAATGTCCCTACATATGATGCCAACTTGACTGACCCTGGACCAACCGCTACTCCAAGTACATTGTAATCAACTTTCACTCTAACAGATGGATCCTTGGCTAGGTTTTTCATCTTTGTTGGTCCTCGTTTTCTTTTACGCGTAGCAGGCTGCTCATGTTCTTCAGACAACACAAACTCTCCTACTGGTTCTTCTGGTTGCTGTTGAGTTTGTGGTTCTTCGGAATGATGCTCCTCTTCCTCCACATGCTGTTCTGTTGCTACAGGTTGGGCCTCCACATGCTGTTCTGTTGCTACAGGTTGGGCCTCCACAGTACAAATAAACTCAGGTTCGTCATCATCCTTAGACTTTCTCTTTCTTTTTCCTCCACCCTTCTTCCCTCCAACCTTCTTTTTAGTTCCACCCATTTTAATTCACCTGCGTAAACAGAAAATTAATCACTTAGAACAGAAACTTAATCACGTAGAACTTATATAATAGAATACATCATAAAATCTACAACATTCAACAAACATCAACCATAAACAAAAACATATATATATATATATATATATATATATATATATATAAATGAATCAAGAATCTACTCTTGCACATATATGCCTTCACAATCAGATCTAGCATATTCAGCTTCATCCATTTCAGTATCCATGTCAACATCTACTGGCAATGGACCAATTATATCTGCATTTCCAGACTGAACATCTTCTTTACTATATCTTCTTGAAGCACCTCTCATAACAACAGACCAACTTGATCCATCTTCACTTGAATAAAATACTTGCTTTGCTTGAGATGCTAGAATATACGGATCCTTCTGAAAGCTTACTTGGCTCTGATTTAAGTTAACAAGTGTGAACCCATCTTCCACTTTAACTCCATTACCTTTTACTGCCCAGTTACATCTAAATATCGGCACATAGAACACATGGTAGTCCAACAATATGATGTCAGTAATTCTCCCATAATATGACACCAAATCAACTACTTGTGAAGTATCCTTAGCACTAGATCTACACATAGCCGTTGCCTCATAATAAACACCACTGTTCTGACTCTGCCTTTCAAGTGAGTATGTGTGAAAACGTTGTCCATTAACTATATAACCAGTATAGGACCTTGCAGTACACCGTGGACCATATGCTAGCCATTTAACTATGTCTTCATGTCCATCAGAAGTAATAGATATCTACAAAATTAAACAGACTAATCAAAATTATGAATGAGTCTACTATAGATTTATAAACAGACTCATCAAATTCATAACTTTACTCACCTGTCCTTTTAACCAAGCAGCAAAATTCTTAGAATGCATAGACCATAAATATGTTGCATCACGTCTACACCTTGGATTTGAGTCTTGTAGATATTGCAAATGCATACTACCAAATCATAAATACGAAAAGAAACTATCAGCAGCATAATTTTGACCTTATAATTTATAAGGAATGAAATACACAAGTAACTTACTCCACATAATGATCAAAGGCAGCTGTATTTTGAATGACAGCAAGATGGGCTATATTCTTCTCCATTTCAGTAAGAGTGAATGACGTTCCTGCTGATATTGGACGACCTTCTAATATAGAGCTGTTCACATACTCTACATTCCTCTCAGGTTTTTCTTCTACATTGGTTGTCTTTTTCAGAAACTCATTACAAAACAGCATGCTTTCTTCTGCAAGATATGACTCTGCTATACAACCCTCTGGTCTTGCAGGATTTCTTACAAAATCTTTTAGAACTTTCATATACCTCTCAAATGGGTACATCCACCTAAAATGCACAGGTCCTCCTAGTCTAGCTTCTCTTCCTAGATGAACAGTCAAGTGTACCATGATATCAAAGAAGGTTGGAGGGAAAAACCTTTCAAACATACAAAGCGTTTCTACAATTTCAGCTTCCAATACTGTAATAACCTCAATATCAATAACTCTCTGACACAAATGATTGAAGAATGCGCATAGCCGTAGTATTGCTGTTCTAGGACCTTTTGGTAACAATCCTCTAAGTGCAACCGGGAGAAGCTGTTGCATCAAGACATGATAATCATGTGATTTCAGACCTCCTACCTTACACTCTTCTACTGAAACTCCTCTTGAAATATTAGAACAGTATCCATCTGGACCTTTAAAATGAAATAGTCGTTTGCAAAAAATCTTCTTCTCATTCTTGGACAAAGACCAAGGTGCTGCTGGAAGATATGTTCTCTTTCCTTTTGTGGTAGGATGCAACTCTTTTCTTAGACCAAGATGTTGAAGATCCTTACGAGCATTAAGACCATCCTTAGATTTTCCACAATGCAACAATGTGGATACAATGCTGTGAGTCACATTCTTTTCTATGTGCATTACATCCAAATTATGCCGTACTGGTAGATCCTCCCAATAAGGCAGAGTAAATAAAATGGATCTTTTCTTCCACCTTGATAACTCATCTTCATCTACTTCTACTTCCTCATCTTCATCGGATTCACTTTCATCATCATCACTGTCAAACACTGGTTCTTTATAGACAGTTCTCTTTCTCTTCATCCCAGCCTTTTTCACATTTCCGAAATCATTTTGGAAGTTTTTCAGATTCTGATGAACTTCATGACCAGTTAAAATTCTTGACTTTCTCCTATGCTCAACTTTTCCATCAAACCAAGTCTTCTTTTCCCTATATCTGTGTGTTGGAGCCAAACCTTTTCTATGACACATGTAGACATGTTTCCTGCTAAACTTCAACCACATACTATCAGTATTTTTCCCACACATAGGACATCCCATTTTACCTTTTACTTTACAACCAGCAAGATTTCCATACGCAGGAAAATCACTAATGGTCCAGAGAAGCATTGCCTTTAGAGTAAATGTACTTTTACTAAAAGCATCATACGTTAGCTCTCCATTCTTCCACAGATGATTCAAATCCTCAATAAGAGGTTCTAGGTAGACATCAATATTATTACCTGGTTGTTGTGGACCAGGAATCAATAATGTCAACATTATATTCTCCTTCTTCATACAAAGGTGAGGAGGCAAATTGTAGTTTACCAATAGCACAGGCCAGCTACTATAATTACTATTCTTCATGTTGAATGGATTAAATCCATCTGTGGACAGCCCAAGCCGTATGTTCCTTTCTTCAGCTGCAAATGAAGGATACTTCTCATTCATCTGAGCCCATGTAACAGAATCTACTGGATGTCGAAGTTTTCCATCAGTGCTCTTGTTAGTGTAATGCCACCGTAAGTCCTTAGCCATGTCCTCTGATCTGAACATTCTCTTCAGCCTTGGTATAATTGGAAAATATCTTAATACTTTCTGTGGGACACCTTTCTTTACCTCATTAGTCCGCTTATTAGTCTTCCACCGTGAAGCATTACATTTGGGACATTTATCAAGCTTCTTTAACTTCTTTCTGAAGAGGCAGCAATCATTAACACATGCGTCGATCTTTTCATATCCCATATGAAAGCTCTTTAAAAATTTCTTGACATCATACAATGATGTGTGAAAGACATTACCATCTGGCAACATGCTTGGCAATGTCTGAAGCAGTTCATTGAAGCTCTTATCCGACCAGCCATTATGTGTCTTAATCCTAAACAAAGTCACAATAGCCGATAACTTGCTGTGGTTTGAACAGCTAGGGTATAGTGGGGTTTCAGCATCCCGGATCTTTGCAAGGAACTCATCCTCTTGTTGGTCCTCACCCTCTGCAATCTCACTTAAGTCGCCCACAGGTTGGTCAGCTAAGTCACCTCTAAAAGCCAACTCTTGATCAAAAAATTCAGCAGCTTTATATAACTCAAAAACTTCCTCATTCCACTGAGTTGGTTTACTTTGAAATTCATCTACTGACTTCACATCTCCATGATGATACCAATCACTATGCACCTTGTATGCCTCATCCATCCCTCTTATTACAAGATGCTCAACCACAACACTGTTTAACTGTCGTACTACATTACGACAGTCTTTACAAGGACATATTATCATTTCTATGTCACCTAAAGCCGCAGACACATCCCTTACAAATTTCCAAGCTCCACTTTTATAACCAGGATCAGCTCTTCAATGGATAATTAAAGAAAAAAATCATAACTAAAAGAACATCTTAAAGTATCCAAACCCAAAATAAAACCTAATTATGAAATATAATTCCTTACCTGCATAGATGCACCCATGCCTTGTCCAACATTATATGTTATAATATAAATTTTAACCTTTATAGATAAAATAGAGATACATATTATACAAAGCTCACATTAAGCAACAATTCAGACAATACTGCACTACTTCAGACACATACAGATGCTCTTAAACCAATATCTAACTGTGTAAAATCTCACTAATCTAATCACTATTTATACGAATCAGACTCAAAGGACAAAACATAGCAATCACCAATATTCGTGTGTAATAATAATGTTTAACTATTGGTTGAGTGATACTAACCTGTTGTGTGAGTACAGAGAAATGAGAAGCTTCAGTTCCCCAACATTTCAATCACCAACACTTGGGAAAAAAAAAAAATCGTTCAGTTTATGAAGGCGCAAATACTCAAATCCAAAAGCTATTTTTGAGTCAAATCTGTAAATAATCGAACCCTAACAAAACAGATGGATTCGAAACTCCACATTCTCAAAATCTGTAAATAATCGAACCCTAAAAAACAGATAACGAAATAAATCTAGATAAATCGAACCCTAACAAAACAGATAACTAAATCTGACCCTTATCGAAATCAAAAGCTGTTTGAAATCACAAATAATCGAAACAAATAACGAAATTAGGAGGAAGAAGAAAGACATGCCTCAAAAATGGATTCGAGCTATCAATTGCGATGGATATGGAGATTTAGGGCGAAATTGGGGCTTTTCACAAACGGCGAAATTGGGGCTTTTCACAAACGGCGATAAAACTGAAGAATTGATAAGAAATTTAGAAGAATTTGAGCACACACAGAGAATTTAGAAGAAGAAATCTTCTTAGGTTGAGCTTAGGTTGTAACGAGAGAGAGAGAGAGAGTGTGTCGAGTTTTTGGGTTTTTTTTTTATTTGGCGATTAAGTGAATAATTTCACTAAGTATTGGCGGACAAAAGTCACTTTTGTTTCCCGCTACATAATTTTCCTATCATAGCGTTAATAAGATGCTATTAAAAAGTAAGCGAAAAAAAATCTCATCTTTCATAGCAGTGACGGAAAATGAGCTATATCCGTCTGCTATCAATGTACATATTTGTTGTAGTGATCATTGTTCTTGGCAGAGATTTAGTACCACCGTCACATACTCGACATCAGATTCCATTCCGTAACAGCAACAACCCGCGAAGACAGCACCTAGAGGCACTAAGGCAAGCCGTTCACAACCAACCCGGTAGACGAGAGAACAGCTCAACATCATCATCATCATCACAAGTCCATGAAGAAGACGAGATCCTCAAACATCTAACAAAAGAGACATACAACCCAATCCCAAAAAGCACTCTCCTCAGGAGCCTGAGCTTATACTACAGAAACAAAACCCCGGGAAGCGAAAACACAAGAAACAATCGAGATCTCCCAGGCGACGAAGAAGACAAGAGATGCTCCGTGTGTTTAGAAGACTTTGAACCCAAGGAAACAGTGATGCTCACTCCTTGCAAACACATGTTTCATGAAGAATGTATAGTTCCATGGTTAAAGAGCAAAGGACAGTGTCCTGTCTGTAGATTCGTCATACTCAAGCCGGCAAAACAAGACTCCTCTCCAACTAATGGATCAAACCCCGCTGGAGACATGAGAATGAACGATCTCTTCACATTGGAGCTACTCTCTGTGGTAAGAGCAATGGAAGAAACTTTCCTTTTTGGTTATCCTCGTCGCATGTAAAAATCTTTGTACCTCTCAAATGATATTACTTTTATTATTTGGGTTTTTATTTTTTTTATAAATGAATCATATGAATCCACCATTGATACAACCTTTACAGTGGAAAAAAAAAAATTTGTTTCTTTCATTTCTTTTGGCTACACACAAGACGACACAAACTCATCTAGAACTATCACAGAAAGGAATGGCGCCAAAATCGCATCTCCGATGTTGCTCCTCCGTGGAAACAGTCCCACGGCGGAAAACGGAGGCGCAATCAGGTAAATCACCAAGATCACCAAACAGAGACTCATCTTCCTCTCCGCTAACTGAAAAGCCTCTCTCTAGCGTTACGTCGAGAAAATTCGAAGAGCCACCAGACGATGATGAGATGGACGCGTCGTAGAACCAACCGAACTCGCCGATTTCGCTGTAGCAGCCACCTAAGAGCAACGGAGAGTCCACGTGGCTGAGATCTAATCCAACCGGCGGTTCCTCTGTTGCGGCTACGGTTAGTTCCTCCTCCTCCTCCTCTTCTTCTTCGTATTCTTCCTCTTTCTTGGCGGTTTTGAGGACGACGGAGGAACGGTGGTGATGGGATTTGTTGTTGGCGGCGGAGGAAGGGAAAGGGTGGTTATGGTCGCAGGCGTAAGTAATCATTAGCTTCGAAGGGTCAACACGGCTTCTCTCCACCTGCTTCCTCGCCGGACACCCTTTTGAACTACTACATCTGTAATATCCCCTGTAACAAACAAAGTGATACGTACATTTTTCCATGAAGAACTCAAAACTTAACATAAATCATAGTTATTTTTTTTATTACTGTAATAAAATTTCAAAATGATAACTTCGTAATGTAATTTTAATATATTTTCCATAAATGTAACCTTAAGAAATGGTAATAAATGACAAATATTATAATAATATTGGCACGTTAATCACGTACATATATATTACTTCTTTTTTTTCCTTTTTGTGCGCATTACCTTTTGTGGCTATTCACTTTAGAAATCAACAAGATCTACCGCTACTTTAATTAATACTACTAGTATTTCACACATCCCCCCGAGGTTATCCAAAAGTATTAAATACTACTACTAAAACTTTAAGGGAACTAAAAAAAATTCAATTTAGTGTGAGTGACCCCCATCTAATTTGTTCCTTAATCACAAAGTTTTTATAACATTAATCCCAAAGATTAAGGAGGTGGCGCGTCAAAACCACGCGATAACAAACGCGTCCGTTTTGTCACATGGTGCGTATGTTAGACCAACCACCGAAAAGGCTAACGTACGCTTTTTCTCATTTCTAAAGCCGCCGCTGATTAAAACGACAAGACAAAAAAAAAAAAAAAAAAGAGTGTTTTGTAATGATACCTGGGATAAGGCGAGCCTTTGATCGGCTTTTGTCCGTATTTTCTCCAGGCCCATGAATCGGACGGTGGATATACTTCTCCTCTACTCTTAGATCCTTCCACGTCAGCTATCGGAACTGAGACAACTCTCTTCTCTACGTTCCTCCTACTGTTGTCATACACAATTATTTACATTTTCAGATCATTCTCTTTTTTTTTTTTAATATATATAAAAAAACAATTTGATAGAAAAATTTCACAAACCTTTTCTTTGGAGTTGGTTTAGAGATCTTCGTGTCTTCACAAGAAGAAGGAGATTCAGGAACGACGTCGTTGTATGTCTCATCTTCTTCGTCGTCTGATTCTTGAATTGCTCCTCTACGGTGCATGATTCCGATTTCTCCGTAACAGGATGTGTTTTTTTTTTTTTTTCTTTCTGCTGGTTGAGTTGAGAACCGGAGGTGGGGGGAGAGGGTGATTAAGAAGGTGATTAGTGAGAGGGTTTTTAATCCAATCTGATGTCCGATTATTATTATTCTCTACTACTTGTTTTTTGGGGACGTGCAGGCAAATATCAAAGGGGGATTTATATTTGTATAATATATATATATTTTTTTTTGGGTCATTGGTGTTAATTTTATTTGAATATAAAATATGACCAGTTGTTTTGTAGTGATATTAGTTTATTTTTTTATTTTGAAAGGCTCTCTCTTTCTCTCTCTCGTGGATTTTATTATAATATACCATAAGGTTTTGGCTATTCAAATTATTTCTTTAATTAGCTGGACATTTTGATTAAGTCCATGCATAATTATGCATATCTATATTATAATTATCCCTGCATCTGATCTAATATAGACTGTGATGTTTTCGTTTTTGCTGTCTTATTGTATAAGAAAATTAAATCTCAAATTAATTATGCTCATTTTTATAATATTACAAAATTAAGTAATTAGTTATACAACCCATCTATATAACTCTTCTTAAATAAATGAAACCCGAATCAGAGATGTTATAATGAAATTTGTTTACAGTTAAAAGTATATATATTCAGACGTGAGTTCTTCTTTTAAGCTGTCCTTAATTATTCCTTAAACTATATCAGTTGATTTGGTCCGTTTCAATTTCCCAAAATGCATCATGTTTGTGAACTTGACATTAATACATACTAGTATTATTTCTTTTAAATGTTTATGATTTATCCATTTTGGACTAAATCTATAAGACTACTTGACCAAAGGTCATTTTCAAGACTTTAATTAGTATGTACAAGTACAATATGTTCTCTTTTTCTCTGTTGAGCACAGTTTGTTGATTAACTCTTTTCCTTCTCCCAATTTCACTTATTGGCTCATCCGCTTAATTAAAAATTTCTAGTTGGAGAAAAAAAAATAATGAAAAAAGTAGAAGTTTACATAGTAGCTAGGAGGCTAGAAGTTACCAACAATGACATTAGTACGTAAACTTAAATGAATATAATCGATATAGCAATAGAAAAAGAGACGTGGTCCGTAATGATGAATCATATATAGTCTTCATCTCAAAATTATTATTCCATGTCTTATGAATCTCTCATATTGAATAAGATCATAACACACTCGTTACCTATTGGTTTTAAGTCTTTTCTTAAAAAAAAAAAAAAACTATGAACCTCACATTAACAACCAATTTTACAACAGTTCTATAGTTTTATGCAAAAATATGTTTGGTTTTGTGTGTTTGGCCCGTACCATCCAACGGAAAGAGATTATGAGATCTTGACCAAAAAGTTTGCAGAGAGTAGTAACATGTGCCCTTTCTATGGATAACAAAGATGTCATATTTGATGACGTTTGTTCGAGAAATTTGCCTAAGTAAAAGCTGCAAATCATTTTGGGATGAAATATACTTATACATATCCACATAAAACATAAATATTTTTTTTTGTATAGAAAAAGAAACATAAATATATAACCCTAGGTCTAGAAAAATGATTTAGTTTTTTTTTTTTTTTAATATAGATACACAGAAATTTGGGCTGGAAATGGCTTATACTAATAAATATGTGTATATGATCAAGTCAAGATTCCTCCAGTCGTCATTAATAAAATTGTAAATCACTAATAGATAAAAACTATTATAAAAAAAGCCTCTGTCATAGTTATTAGTAGTTTAATTACTCCATTATTGCCTCCAACTTTTGTCAGAAAGGAGCCAAATTTTTTATTTTCTGGTTGTATTGTATGTATATAGGTTTTTGAGTAGTTTATATAATGTAACGCGTGTTTACACACATATGTATATATATGTTTGATTTGGTCATTTCTGATCATGATAATTAATGTCGAACCAATCAATAATTCGCTCGAATCTGATGCAACTGAGAATTGACAATGAAACATGATTGGATAATGTTTTTCATCTTTGTTATTAGTATGTTAAACAATGTAAAAGTACAAGGTAATTTATAATCGACACGTCTTCTTAATATTAAAAAAGCATAAATGGCGATTAGTCAAAAAAAAGATTCGTCTTAAAACTGAATTCTCGCATTCGTTCGATAATTTTCACGTAACTTTATGCGTTTAAGGATATTATATATAGTTGGATCAGGATAAACTAACTCCAATCCAAAAGTTAAACCGAGCTAAATAAACCAGTTAAAATGATGTTTGTCTATTCAACTGTTCTTTCTTTGAATATTTGACAGTAAAATATATAGAAAAACTTCAGAAATGTGAATGCAGATTTTTATATAAGAAACACCCTTTCGAAGGATCGTCTTCGATAATGTTGAATTAAAGAGCCTTGTTTAACAAAAACACGGTTTAGGGTTGACTTATAATCTTAAAAACCAGAGAATGCTCAATTGCTCATCATTACCTACTTTCTTCTGTCGGAGAGTATTGAACATTCAAAGTCCAATTATCTCAGAATTGTGATTTAGACTTTTTAGTCAGCTTATATTTGTCCATAACGACGATAAAGATAGGCAAAAATATCTATATAAGGAAAATTCAAATGTATGAAGATCAGAGAAGCAAAACAAAACTGAGAAAATACTGATTCGAATAAAGATAAAAGACAGATTAAAGATCTTTTTGTTTGACACATGTGTTTTAACCGGTAATGTTCTGAGACTTGTTGAGAATGACTCCTTCGTATTTCACCTGGAACCATTTCATGGCATCATCTTTGGTCACTCTATGCTGGATTCCAACACGAGCCTTGCATCTTCTGCGACGTGCCACACGGTAACCGGGTCGCTCAAGAACAACATAGAAGTCCATACCGTAGATTCCAGTAGATGGATCATACCTTAGATGGAATCAAAATAAAACCCCGCTTGGATCAATGGTTACACAAAGGCACTCTTTTAAGTTATTATATGCTTGTGTTAGAAAGATAAGAAGAGACTTAGACTTACTTGATACCCAAATCAATGTGCTCTTGAATACCAAAACCAAAGCAACCAGTGTCGCTAAAGTTCCTTCTCAAGAGTTCGTATTCTTTAACTTTCAGTCCACTCTCAAGAAGCTGCATTGCCTTCTCTCCCCTGACAGTGACGTAGCAAGCAATCTTCTCATTACGTCTGATACCAAAAGAACGAACAGTGTATCGAGCTGCAATTAAGTGTATAACATTAATGTCAGAACTCTCTTCATCATCATCATCGACAACAAAGTTATCTACTAGAAGCTGATGATTACATAGATTCTCCAAGCAATCCATTTAAAAACAGAGACGACTACTGATAACTCTCTGAGGATCCAAGAGACAATAACAACAACTACAAAATCACTAAATTGTTCCAAAGAAATACAAAATTGATTAAACTTAGAAGTAAAAACTCACCTTTGGAGAAGACAGGAGTCTGACCACTCAATTGTTCCAACACCTTACAAAAACAATCCAAAGAACTAATTCGATTCAAATCGAGCACAATCGGGAGAAAAGGAGAGAAATGAAGTTAGAAGTAAAAAAAACCTTGGAGGCTCTGGTGAGACGATCTCCACTCTCACCGACGGAGATGTTGAGAACCAGCTTCTGCACTTTAATGTCCCTCATTGGGTTCGATAGCTTCTTCTCCGACGCCTGATTCATCCAAAAAAATAGATATATCACCACATATTCACTAGAAACATCAAAAACAAGAATTCAAAGCAGAAGAAATAGTAACTCCGACAGACCATTTCGGATTAGGGTTGCGATAACTCTCCGGCCGACGGGAAAACACGAATCGAAAAAGATTAAGCGGAGATGAAGCGGCAAAATATATATAAACCCTAGATCTATCTAATTGTAAGCCCTCTAGGGTTCTAAGCAAATTTAGGAGTCCGAAATGACGCTTTTACCCTCTACCCTCCAACACACGCGCACGTGACCTTTTTGTTTGAGTTTCAATAGCATGCTAATGGCCCAAGATCGGCCCATAGACAAAAAAAAATCTCTTTATTTGATGATAATTATTAATTTCCATGTTTAATCACTCAAAAGTGTTACATTAGAGTCTGTTTTAGCAAAACCCGTAGTAGATAAAAAGCCTTACATATTCATGTCAAAAAGAAGAAAAATAGAAGCCTTACATTTTGTTTTCCTCTGTTTTTATTGAGAACAGATGCTTGCTTGCTTTACCAGGTGAAGTAGGAGACCTAGCCAAGCTAAAGCTACTAGAGCAGCCACTAAGCTTTGAAGCTGACCTACGGTTTCTCACTAATGGAACCAGTGACTGCACCACATCTGCCATTAATGGTCTATAGTCAGCTTCTGCTTGAACACACATTGCTGCTATTGCTGCAACTTGAACCACTTCTTTTGTCGAGTACTGTCCTTCCAGTGTTGGATCCATTATGTCTACTACTTTTTCTCTATCAGCCAATTGAGGCAAAGCCTGTAGAAAAAAGGATAAGAGAAGTTATTATAGCAAATGACAGAGAAGAAATGACACAGGAGCAATTTTTGAAAAGGAATGGTGTACCCAAGAGACAAGAACGCCTTCTCCTGTAGCTCTCTTCATATCTACTGGAACCCTACCGGTTAGTAACTCTAACAGGACTACACCGTAGCTATAGACATCTGATTTTGTTGTCAAGTGACCGGTTAATGCGTACCTGAACAAGAAATGGGTGTTATATTAGAGCTAATCAAGTTGAAGTGATGGAAGAACAATGAAATCTACTGAGTGGAGAGAACATACTCAGGAGCAACATATCCTTGTGTGCCTAATACACGGGTAGAAACGTGTCCACCAGCTTTATCTGATCCGACTTTAGCCAATCCGAAATCTGAAACTTTGGCGTTGAAGTTTCTGTCCAGCAGAATATTGCTGCTCTTAAAGTCTCTGTGAATCACTGGGGGTGATACTTGTTCATGGAGATATTCCAAGCCTTTTGCAGCTTCCAGAGCTATCCTCATCCGAGTTTCCCAATCTAATCTCGGTGGGACAGAACCAGATCCTATATGCAAGAAAAAAAACAAAATTCTATATCAAATCGACAATGAGAACTCCAGATGCTATGTTCACCAATTAGTAAATACAATACATTATCTAAGGATTCATGTTCCAAAATGCAATTACACAAAGGATATGCATAGAAGTAAAAAAGGCACAGCCACAACTTCTAACATTACCAGCAAAATGAACTTACTGTTGTTAAGATAAAGGTGTTCCTGCAGACCACCATTGGCCATAAACTCATACACAAGCAGTTTGTGACTATTGTCTGAGCAATAACCAAGAAGTGCCAACAAGTATGGTGAACGCAGACGGCTCAGTAACTCAACCTGTCACCAGATACAAAAATTGATCAGTCGTTAGAAGTAATCAAAAACTCTACAAACAGCAAAAATGTAGCTCAAATAATAAACAAACCTCCATCTTGAATTCTTCTTCACCTTGCTTCCCTGCATGATCCATGAACTTGATAGCAACTTTTCTCCCATCGTTAAGCACACCACGATAAACCAACCCAAACCCACCATGCCCAACCACATTAGACTTGCTAAATCCACCAGTCGCTGAATGCAATTGCTTAAAAGTGAAAATCTGTAACCCATTGCCAGTTAAATCTTGTACCTTTTGACAATCGCCTTTCTCCTCGCAATCAAACCCTAAAAAAATTCGACAGGTAAAATTCAATACCCAGATGATAAATAAATCGGACCCTAATTGAAAATCATCATCCAAAGATTCCTTAATTAGTAACAAATTTCAAGTTCCCTGTGAAGACAGAGTGCGTAAGAACAAGAAAATGCAGATAAAGATAAGAACTTTGTTAAAGGTAAATTGTGGGAGCTTCTTCTTACTCTTGCTAATTCTGTGACGCTTAGAAACTTTGTTACGAATGTAGCAGTAGTAGCTAAAGGCGACGAACAAAGAAGAAAGAGCAAGACAAGCAAGAACCACAATGGACACAAGTGCAGCACGCTCTTTCTTTTGGTATGCTTCGTCTGTCTCCATTTTTTGTTGTTGTCTCCCTTGAAAGAAGAAGTAGTAGTAGCCTTTGTACTAGTTTCCAGAAATGGAAAAGAAAAGAAAAATGTGAAAACCCTAGAAATTGCCACTGAGAGAGAAGGAGGAGATGAAATTGAAACAGTGGAGGAATAAGTTAAAGCTTCGGGGTCCGTGAAAAATTAGTCTTTTCTTGATTTTTGATTTTTTGTGTTTGTGTGAGTGTGAATGTCAGCTTCACTCCACTCTGACTCACTTGTACTGTTTTGTTTTGTGGCGCGGGGAATAGTTGCAGGTATGTACGTATTCACCCGCAACTTTACAGTCTTTTCCCTTTACTTTAATTTGGTACAGTATAGTCCCTCAGAGTTTTATATGGACCAAGCGTAAAAGTAATCAAGGCCCATATTCGATCCATCCCAAAATTAAGCTTCGTTCGTTTAGATTCCAAGTAATTATTTTTCTCTTCATAGTTTCCAATTAATACGGTACATAACTACATATTTCAGAATCAATTTGATCAAATCATTGTTAGCAGACAGTAGATCAAATTTTAACCTTGAACTTTCAACAGTGGAAGATGGGGTTTACGAGACATGACGAAACGAAAGAAAACAGATTATTTATAATGACATAAAGTTCCAAACAGCTTTGTTTTTTTCTCACATCATAAAAGATTCCTCGCAACACACTACTATGCCATTAAAACCAACCATATATAGTTTTCACTTTTCATAGCATATGGTAAAGCATCTGAACTGGAGAGAGAAACTGCGATTAGTTTTTTTTTCACCTTAAAGAGATTTGTTCTTACTTCTTTCCACGGAGTTTAGCACCAAGTGCTCTCTCCAGCTTAGAAAGGATCTGCTGATTCGGGATTGCTTTTCCTGACTCGTATTCTTGGATCACTTGTGGCTTCTCATTGATCAGCTACAGAAATCAAAACATATGATAATGTTACCACCATGAATCCAGACTACATACAAACAAGTGTAACAACAGAGAAAAGAGAGAAAGTACTTGGGCGAGTTGGGATTGAGTCAGCTTCTTCTCCCCTCTGGCGTGCATGATAGCTTTCTTCAACTCAGTAGGCACACGGTCATCTAGATTACACAACCCATACACAAACAAGGTGTTAGACGATAGCCAACATTCCTGACAGATCTATCAACAAGAAATGGAGAACACAATGATTTGTGGAAACTAAGATACACAAAGCTTTCAGCTCTTCCGCATCCTGATAACCCCATTAACAAACAAAAACATCATCTCACTAAAAAAATTCAGACTGGGAGAAAACATTAGCAACCCAGAACGACATACGCCAAGTATTGCCCTTATAGTAACATGACTAGTATAAAACTATGTCCCAGGATACATACAGATTACAGAGGCAGGTAGGTACTAATAGAAATCAGATGAATGATTCAGATATGTATAAATACTCACGAGATAAGTTCTCAGTGTCATCATCAAGCCTCTTCGTGTTCAAGGACGTGCCACTTGATGCAGCCTTGTTGGATCCAGCATTGACTAAAACCAAGCAAAAACAAAAGAGATCCCGTTACACAACTTATAAGATTCATATTGAACAAAAGACAAAAACAAGATTCATGAGCAATAGAAAACCAAGTAATCGAGCAATAGTCATTTAACAACCTCAGGGCAAAAACTGTTACTGCTCAAAACGCAATTGAAATCATAACAAACGATAACCCTAACACAAATCCTTTAAAAGAAAGCATACTAAGACAGTGGCGGCGAAGGTATATGAATAACCCTAATCCAGCGTAGTAACAACTCAACCTAGATTCAATCGGCAAAAATCTAATAGCATAATAAAACCAGATAAGTATTATGGCAAAGCTTAATAATAAAAAGAAGGCAGATCAGAAAAGAGGGGGAGATCGAGAAAGAAAAACAAACATTTGCGAACGGTCTCGATATCGGCTCCGCTACGACGAGCGGCGTTGACAGTCTTCTCGTCGCGCTTAGCAGCAGAGTTAGGAGCTTTCTTACGGATCACAACTGGTTCCCAATCTTGAGTCATCGGTCCAACTCCTGCCATGGCTTCTCTTCGGAGATTTTTTCCTTTTCTTCTTCTTTTAGGTTTTCTTTCGTTCGTGGATAAACTAAAGAAATGAGAGAGATAAAGAGAAGTATTAGAAAGGATCGTTTTGCAATTTATATTTAGTGATTTTTATTCCAGAAGGGGATATTAAGTAAAAAGCTAAGATTGAAGGCCCTCTAACGGAATATATTTATATTATTTTTAACTTCCCAGCTAAAAATATCTTGCGGAAGCCGCGTTTACGATAATGTTGGTCGGATTTTTTTTTGACAATGTCGGAATTTTAACCGAAATAATAAATTGACATTAAGCTATAATAAATACTACCATGATGTTTTAGGATTTTTACTTGTATCACAAAAGATGATTTTCTTTAGTATATTTAATGCACTTTTATTTTTAACTAATTAATATTTTTACTTTTACAATATAAAATTAAATGTGTTTATGCAGTTGATTGACAAGTGTTAAAAAAACACAACTAAATGAGTATTAAAAGCAAAATTAATCACCAATTATTATTTTCTTAATCTTTGTAAAAATTCTAAAACATCATTCTTTCTTATACAGAAGGGAGTATACGAGAAAACATAGATGAACAGACATTATAGTCCAAGAAATAAGGGACAAAGGCCGAGAAAGCCCGTTTTGAAATTGGTGGACTAAACGGACTTTAGCTATTAATACCTTTAATATTGCAAATCAGCTGTACACCTTCATTTAAAAAGCTTCGGCTTTCGAAAGTGTTAAAAAAACACACCATCATATACATAAAAGTTAGTTTTTACTCTCTCATTTGACATTTAATTTTTTAAAAATTTAATATTTATTTTTAATAAACAATTAATGCATACTTTAAATTCATTATTTACTACTCCCTCGGTATTAGAATACATGATGTTTTAGAATTTTATTTTGTATAAAAAATGATGATTTTCTTAGTGTATTTAATGCAATTTTATTTTCAAAATCAAATAACTATTTAATGATTTTGCTTTTACAATACTTAACTATTAAATGTATACATGCAATACAATTAAATGACCAGGTCAAAAGGTAGAAAAGAAAATAAAACACATGTTAAATCATGGTAGACAACATTTTTCACCTTGGTGGACATGTTTTATAACATTACATTGTCAAATATCATGGAAGACAACATTTTTCACCTCGGTGGACATGTTTTAGAACATTACATTATCAAATCTCTCTGAACGATAATGGACAAATTTGTAATTTTGGAAATTCAATATCGTCTACCGATTCAAATATTGTGGACATCTTTGTAAAAATTCATTATTGTCTACCAATTCAATATTGTCTACCAATTTGAATTTGTAGATAATAGAAAATTTTATATATCTGAAAACTCAAACTTCTCTACATTATCTCTCAACTTCCCAATTCTTTTTTTTATATAAAATATTGTTATTTGAGTTCTTCCACCTCTTTTCTTCTTTTCCTCAAAATTGTCAATAATTTTTTTAAAAAATTTAAAGTCTGCATATCTGACACATCTAGTTCACTCACTCTCCCTAGCCACACAATCGTCAAAGACATAATGGTCACATATTGATGACCAAAAAATGGGATTTGGTACTTTAAGAAAGATAAAAATAATGTGTCATTTCTGAAAAGTTTTTTTTTTGAAATGTGGTACTTCTAGTAAAAATCCCTTGTGAATTTAACAAGTTATATACATAAACACATCTCAGTGAATCTTGATTGTGTTATTTTATTAAGTGAAGTGTTTTAAGAGCTTATTTATTTATTTTTGTGGAAGGTTGGGCTCCTCTTATATTTAGTTTTTCTGCTTTAAAAAAGTTAATTTCTTCATAATTTTGTTGGTCCAAATTTTTGTTTTTATAATCTAATGTTATATACCAAATTGTTAATCGATTAACGATTTTATTTAATAGAATTTACACTATAATTCTTTGTTGGTGAATTGTGAGTTGGTGAAAATATCATACTTCAAAAAGAATATTCAAAATTAATCCAAATATTCATTTTTATTATTTTTAATTCGCATGATAACTCATAATACAAATATATAGTATCTTTGTAGAAAAAGAAACTATATATCTTCACTTGACGATGGTGCCCCATCATAATGTAAACAACAACATTTGCCTCCTTTTGAAGAATAAGGAACACACAATTGAAACTTTGGATCTACTCCTTGGCCTCCGCATAAGTGTTTGCAAATGTCATCAGTTGTACAATAGCCTTTCAAAACACAACCGCTTGCTGAAAAAGAAAAAAAAAAGTAACATACAAATTAACTTATTTTCTTACATTCTTTATTTTATATGAATAATTAAAAAAATAACATATTACCTGTTGATTGAGTAAACAGAAGACAAATAATTAATAGTAGAAAAGCAAAATTATATTTTTGTGCTGACATTATTGTTTCTCTAATCTTTCTCTTGTGAAGTGTTTAGTTTTTTTTTTCTTTTTCGTTTTGGTTTTTGAGCAAATGGTTATCCTCTTATATATATTTTTCTATTCAAAATTTCTTTAAATATATATAGACTTACCATTTCAGGTTGCAGAAAAAATCTAAATCAAATAATTTTTGAAGTCACATACAACCTGTAATTACAAATTTTAAAAGTTTTTTTCTTTTTTTGTTCATGCCATTTTTGAGGAAGTCATAATAATAATAATAAAATTACTAAAATGAGATAAGTAAGGTGTTGACTGGTTTTTCCGCTACCTCCCGCAAACAGTAGTTAAATAAATTTATTTGATACTTGTTTAATAAATGTATAAGATGAGATTTGTCCGGTCAACTCCATTTATGACCATCTTATTATATAAACCTTGATGTCAAAGTTAATTATTAACAAGATCGTGACACATGTCAAATATATTGATTAGATGTTGACACGTGTCAATAAATTTCTTCTTTTTATAAACGTAGTAAGACAACCAATTATATTTATAGAAGTTTACATGTTTATATTACTAAATTTTTTTTTTCTTAATCAAAAAAGAAAACTAACAAAATCAATATATTTTCCATTGTATGTTACTCATTATATTATACGTGTGTTCTCAATAAAATTTGACATGTGTAAGCAAAAACGGAATTAATTAAGCATGTATATTAATCAATAAATAATGAATAACAAAATTATAAAGAATAATATAAGTTATTTAACATAATTTTAGTCGGATATAAATTGTATTTATCGTTGTAATATAATTTTGGATTGTAAGTAAGCACACAAAACCTTGAAAGAATAATGAACTTAAAAATAAAAAATTTCAATACATGATGTGTATTAGTATAGTTTTACATGTTTTATTTTAAGATTTTAATGCATGTAGTAATATGAAAAACCTGGAAAAAATAGAAAAAATGAGTTTGTAGGAATGAATTTTTGGTTAATTGATGAAAATTGACAAAAGTATTACTTATGAAATTATGACATATAGAAGAATAATATTTAGGTTATTTTTGGATTTCCAAAATTTTTGTGGATGTTAACTGATTTTTTTACTGATTATTTTTATTGTTAAATTTAAAATACTAACCAATATACATATTATCTCATATGATGCTCATTTTTTTAATAAAAATTTTAACTCTAACCCATGAAGAAGTGAATTATGGTTTTACGATGAAATAGATAGTTAAATGTGATTAATTAACCGAATGTCGAATGATGAAATTTATTTTAGATTAAAAAGTTTCAAATATTAATATATATCATTTAAAAAAATCCATTTAAGAATATTAGTAATATTTTTTATGTTTGATTTTATAATTTCAACACATGTATTTTTGTAATACATATGTTAAAACATAAGTCAATTCTAAATATATTATAATTTATAGGAATGAATCTTCAGTTATTTAAAGAGAATGTCTCTATATCTTTATATATGTTTTTATTTTATAAATTTCACTCATTTAAAACTGATTATGGCATGAGGTAAAATTAGTACTTATGAGATAACAACATAACAAATATATCTAAAATAACGTTGATTCAATTTTTTGCAAATTAGATTTTGTTAATTTTTATTTGATACATTTTTGATATAGTAAAATGTAAGATTGTATAAGATGAGATTTGTCCGGTCAACTCCATTTATTACCATTCTTTATAAGAAACTCGCGCTAGAACGAATTAATTAGTATTCATGCTTAAGAGAAATGTGTTCAACTTAATATTTTAAGTGATTTGTGTAAAATTCTGTATTATTATTCAATCATGAATAAGTCATCTGAAAATCTATGGTTATTGAATTAATGATTAAAAAAAAATACTTTAAAATCTATTGTTATTCAAAATAGTTTGTGAATTTGGATTTTAATTAATGTTTTTTGAGATTCTGTAAAATTTGAGATGATATTTTTAGTTAAAAATACAGAAATTCAAGTATCATGTTTTTTAGGATTTGAAAGAGTTTTTAAATAAATCATATCAACTTCTCTAAAATCTTCAAAAACATTTAAAATTTCATAAAAACTCAAATCACTCGGAATATTAGATCGAATACACCGTCTTAAATATCGACCATCCATCTTTTAATTCAATCACGTTTCTCATGCTTTCATTTTCTAACTCGCACGAGAATGAATTAATTAGTACCAGTGCCTAAGTGTTGTTTGGCCATAAAATAAAGTTATAGTTTGTTCTTGTCCTAGAGAAATCATATGCAGGTGAAATGGAATTGATACGAACCAAAAAAGAAAAAGAAAAAAAGCAAAAGGGGGTTGGAATTGACTATTTTGAAACGTACGGGGAGAGAGAGTGAAGACTTGACGTTTTTAAGTGACTCACAAAGCAAAAAGATCAAATTCTGATTCCTCCTCCTCCTCCTCCTCCGACTAAAAAACACCATTTCCATCATCGTTTCTTTTCCTCCGATTCTCGCCTTTCTTCGGATTATTCACTCTTCTGCTCGAAAGGTCTCTCTCACTCTCTCTCTATATATAACTCTTAACCCATGTTTTGAATTTGAAGCTCACCTTGTCATCTCTATATCATCTCCTTCTCCTTCTAGTTTTAGCTGTTTTCTTCTACTTGCTGCAACAACTCGTAATATATTCAATTTCTCTTGTTCCACTATGTTTTCTAATTTTGATGATATATATGTTTGAATGAATTGGTAGAATCTTCTGGGCACCGTTCAATTCAATTCTGTTCGATTTATATGATTCAGTTTTACCAAAATAACTGACCTAAAATTCTATTCTTGGCAAATTATATGCTCAATTAGGCAGATGCAGTGATTTTGAATTCGATATGTAAGAAAAAGATTAATCCTTTACTTGTTAGAGTTCATCAAAAACACACAACCTTTGTCAGTGTCAGAGACGCACTTTTGGATTTGTATTATCTGTTATTCAGATTTGTTTGTTTCGATTGTGGAGCTCTATAATGAAGTTAATTTTTGTTGTCTTTTTCTCTTCTTTCAGGGCAGTGCTTGAGAATCATTGAAGAAGGTGATCGCTGGTGCTGAAACTGGAAACAGATACACCGTCCGCTCATCTTTGTATTTTAGATAATTCAAAGCTTGACCAGAGCCAAAGAGGGTTAACCAAAGTTAGGAGCTCTCAAGAACTTGGAGTTTTGCTTCCTTTTTCGTATCATGCCGTATTATATTCAGAGGCTTTTCAATACTTGCAAGGCATCTCTCTCATCCAATGGACCTGTGTCTGAGGAGGCCTTAGACAAGGTTCGCAATATGTTGGGTACGACTTCATTTTTGTTCCACTGTCTTGCAAATTTTTCTCTTTCTGCAATCTTGCTTGCTCCCATAATGTTTTTTTTAGCAATGTCTGAATTGCAGTACTAGTTTTGGGTATCACACTCTCTTGTGTTATCATTAGAATACTGTTGTTGTTTATCAGGTTTAATACTTGCGGACCGGACATACTTGATACCTTTATTTATTATTTCAGAGAAAATCAAGCCTTCTGATGTTGGTCTCGAACAGGAAGCACAATTGGTGCGTAACTGGCCTGGTCCTGGGAACGAGCGTAATGGAAACCATCATTCTCTGCCAGCTATAAAATACCTTCAGTTACATGAGTGTGACAGCTTCTCGGTGAGCTAACTTTCTTTTTAGGATGGTATTGCATGTAGCTTTCACCTTCAAAATGGCTATGAACTATTGAGATAAAGGTGGATAGGCTTTAAAATTTATGCAAGGCTGATGATATTTTAGTAGAACTACCTAAGCTAGACGTCCCATGTTGAACCAGATCTCTCATCATGACTAATCTATTTGGTTCCTGGTATGGCCATTACTCGAAGCCATGGAGTAAAACGCTCGGATTTATACTGCTGTTAAACAATGTTCCGAAATGCAAAATTCTTGCTTTTCTTATCTGCTTATTAGGCTTTGATCATTATTTTGTCAGATTGGAATTTTCTGCATGCCACCTGGGTCTATCATACCACTTCATAATCATCCAGGCATGACAGTGCTAAGCAAGCTTGTTTATGGTTCTATGCACGTGAAGTCATATGATTGGGTTGAGCCTGACCAATCAGAGCTAGACGATCCATTACAAGGTAATAGTGACATGTAAACTGCACCAGTGTAACACCCGGGCTATGCAAATTATTTCAAAATGAGTAATTGTTGTTTCCTTTTACTCATAGCAAGACCTGCAAAGCTGGTCAAGGATACTGATATGACTGCCCCTACCCCAGCGACCACTCTATATCCAACAACCGGCGGCAACATTCATTGTTTCAAAGCCATTACTCATTGTGCAATCTTCGACATCTTATCTCCTCCATACTCTTCTACTCATGGCAGACACTGCAATTACTTCCGGAAATCCCCAATACGAGACTTACCTGGTAAAAAAACACAAACTTCAAGAGAAATTTACTTTATAAACTTTATAACTTAATCGCTTAAAAATGCTACTAGATTTCATAATGTTACTACTTTCATAACACTTTGCTGAGGAGTCATGGGTTAAACGTCAAGGTTCTTAATTAGATAAACACAGATATCATGGAACACGCTCATTGTGTGTATTGCTAAACAGATTTTGTTTATGACATTCATTTGTTACTATGGCAATGTTGTTGATGACATCATGTTTGAAACCAGGTGAGATTGAAGTGATGAATGGACAAGTGATCTCAAATGTTACATGGCTCGAAGAGTATCAACCTCCTGATAGCTTTGTGATATGGAGAGTTCCGTACAGAGGTCCTGTGATTAGAAAATGAGATTACAAAAAGGTTTAAGCATATAAGAAAAGAGCAGAAAGAGAAAGGAGCTTACCATCAGGACTCGGGAGAATAATTGGTAAACCATTCAGAGGCTGGCTGCATAATGGTCGGGTTCTTTACATATTTGTGACCACATTAAGTTCCAGCTTATTTCGTTGTATGATAATATGTTTACTACATACAATCTTTATGATTACTTCACTACTAGTTCAATATTATAATTTTTTTGGTCCCTTTTTATATGCAGCTGCGTAAACAAATTGCTCATAAACAGAGTCATATATAGTTTTTATATTGTTTTGTTTTCAATGATCTTTTGCCTGTTTTTATTGCGTGTCTACACACCATTAGCAACCTTGAATTCTTCTGTTGGCCATGAAGAGTAATCAAGAAACTCATGCAGATTTTTGATATAATTGTGCTATGAGAGCTATAGATGCTTTTGAAGTGTTAACCTTTGGTGAGCAAATTCACTAAGAGATGAAGATCAAGATCAGGATCGTGTAAGTACCTACAATAACTCGATCGATACAATGCTTATGACAGTAAAACTCAGATAAATAGGCGTTGTTTAGAATGAAAAACGTTAAGTAAGCACTTGAAAAAGCTAACAGTATGTTTCCTCCACAAAACCATCAAACCACATTCACCAGTTCGATGTTTCACAGAAGTAGTACACGATATGAAAGGGCTCAAAATGTAATAACTAGAAAGAAAAAAAAAACATAAAATCATACTCAAAATTACTCAATGGCAAAACAAGCAAAAAGACGAGATGTTCACTTAGTAGGTTTCCTAAGCACACTCTTCTTCCTCTTCGGTTTCAATCCACCACCAGACTCGTCTTTGGCAATCTTTGTAGTCTTTTTCGCCTTTAACACATCCTTGCTCTTCTCCAGCTTCACAACATCTGGTTTCACCTTCCCCTTGACCGCTACCTTCATCGGTTTCTCAACTTCTGGCTTCAAATTCCCTTTGGCAGCTTTCTTCACCGGTTTCTCAACTTCTGGCTTCAACTTCCCTTTGGCAGCTTTCTTCACCGGCTTCTCACTCTCTGCAACCTCACTGACCTCCTTCTTCCTCTTCTTCATCTTCTTCTCCTCCTTACCCGCAGACTCAACAACAATCTCATCCTTCTCCTCATCACCACCAATCTCATCCTCATCAAGCACCTCGGATACATTACTATCCATATACCTAACCTCATGAATCATACCCTTCTTCTTCTTACCCTTAACCGAAACACTCTTCTCGCTAGAATCATCAGCAACTTCTTCAACTTCACCTTCACCCTTCTTCTCCTCCTTAACCACATTCTTCCCACTTCCAAAAGCATCAATCTTGAGCTTCAAGTCAGGCACAGCCTGGTATATAGGCAATGCCAAACTCTCAGACAACTTCAAATGCAAAGACCTAACGTACTTCCACTTATTAGGCAAAATCTCAACTACTCCATTCAAAGTCGCCATCACATTCTCAGCAATCTCACTACCCTCCATAGACAATTTCCCAACCTTAACAACACTACACGTTCCAGTACTCATGAAGAACATAGCAGAACCACAAGCTTTCTCAATCTGCTCTTTCCAGTTCTTGTGATTCAAATCAACCGCCACAGGAATCTTCTTTCTGAGGAAGAACTTCTTCCCAATCAACCTCGGGAGCAGATGAAGAATCCTCCGATCAGCGAAGAACATGTCGTACGAATCGCAGAGCTTCCTCTTAGCTTCGAACGGCTTGTAATCAGACTTGAGCTTCGACAGCTTAAGAACCTTGGTGATCGGAATATTCTCCGATTTGATCTTCTTCATCGCATCAGCCTTGGTGAGACCGCTCTTAGGTCTATCGTCGATAATGAGACAAATCTCCGGCGAATCTTCCGACGGGTTGATAAGAGGATGAGGCAAAGGGATACGATGAGCGTTCGTACGGGTCGTCTGTGGAATCTTCTTCAGGGTAACGAAGAGGTAGAGGAGCTCGTCTTGCTCGAGAAGTTGAGGCTTCTCTGTTTTTGATTTTTCGCTTCTCCAGTTGATAAGACTATCGATGGCGCTTTTAACGGTCTTGGGACTCACTCTTGACGTCTGCGAAGCGGGAACAAGTTGTTGCTCCGTCTGTTGCGGCGGCGGCGGCGGCGGCGACTCTGTGGTGGTCATTTGAGAGATTTGGGGTAGAGAGCGAGAGAGAGAGAATTAGGGTTTAAGGAGGAGGAAGATCAATCACCAAAGAATGCTCTATATGACTTTAGGATTTATCACCGGTAATAAATGGGCCTAATTTTGTTTTGGGCCCATTTTGTTTTTTAACAAATATGGGCTGAACTTATTTTTAGTTTATTATATTTATCGAAGACTTTTGTTTTGATTGATGATGCTATGCTATCATCGATTTCTAAAAGTCTATGTGGAAATGAAAAGAGGGAATAGAGTAACGACGCTTTATAATTTTGTTGGATTTAGTGGTTTTGGAAATTTATAAATTCTCTACTTTTTGTCAAGGAAAAAATTCACCAAATTATTATTATTATTTTTTATGTCAAACAATTCTTTTAAAAAAAAAAAATATTCACTCAAAATAATATTCTTTTGGTTAGAAATCACAAATAAGAAATATATTATTCTTATATTTATATGAGTCAACCTTTCAACCATGTTTGTTTGTGGTTTGTCATTGTCCCTTTAACTTTTCTTGCTATGTTTTAAATATTTTTTAAACTATGGTGATAATTTAAATGTTTTAACAAACTATAACTACGATTAAAATATTAAATTCTAATAATTTGATATCATCTTCGTATTATTTAGCGAATATATGTTTTGGGATATATATATATATATATACATGTGTGTGGGTGAAAAAAAAAGTTTAGTTAAATAGAAAAATAAATTATTTCTCAAGATTCTGTGGAAGTTTAATTTTCAAGAGCATAAGATAATTAAGCATCATTTTACTATAGACTCTGCATTGTGAGATTCAAGTCTCCTCCATGCGTGTGAAGGCTCCTAGGGCTTCATCTAATTGCTCAGGCATCGTTCTCATATGCTCTACTCTACCTTGGATTCGCTACTTCAAAGCAACTCAACCACAACAACTTCATCTACTCATTTACTCTCTTTTTTTTCTTTCTTTTTAAAACTCTGATTTTGTAAGCTCAAAAGTCCAAACACTAAAAGAAAAAGTTTTAACTTTCAAGTGATCGAATAATAGAATGAAGCATTACAAATATTCAAAGATTATACTATTACGAATGTGGAGCCCGAGTGAGACCCAAAAACTAAATGCACCAAAAAAAAAGAATTGAAAAGATTATAAAAAGATGACATATAGTATAATACTTATACAATGACTGCACTGTATACAATAAAGTCTTTGCCTTTATTTTTCCCTTATTTTTATACACCTGATAAATTGAAACGTTATATGACCTTTTTTAAATTATGTGTTATTTTTGTGTGTCCCCTAAACCAATTCAAATTCTCGCATACGTTTCAAACTAGAAACTGAAAAATAAGCATATACAGTAGCAATCTCGATCTGCATTGGATACCAAATATAAAACATTATCAAAGCTACATTATATTAGATGTGATCATGCTATATAAACAAAAGCCAAAATAGTTGTTGTAAAAAAAAAAAGATTTTTGTGCATGTCGCTAGTGGCTCGTTGGTAGCATTCAAGCATGGGTCAGTGCTTGTGACTACGAGCTCGAGCGATCGAGCACATACACCAAACAAAAAAAAAAAAAAAGATTTTTTTCCTTTTTCGTAAAGAATAAAAAACATAACACTTTCAATAATCCTAAAGGAGGGGAGCTTTCAATGTCCTAAAAAAATTCAAAACTCTCTTTGTCTTCTCTCTCTCTCTCTTCATCTTTGCAACGGCTCTCTCTGTCGTCATTTCAATTCAAACTCTTCTTATCTCTCTCTATTTTTTTTTTTAAAAACGTCTCTGGCTGCTTCTACAATACTTCTTTTAGCTCACTACCCAAATCCCTAATCTCAACTCCCAAAAATTCCCAATCTCTAATCTGTTTTGAGCTTTCCTGATCTTACCCATTACGCAAAAACCCCAAATTTTTCTCTTTCGATTTATTTTGTTTGATTTGATTAAATCTTATTTTGTGTGTTTTATGTTCTTCCTCCGTCGTTTGATATTCTTCAGTGCGATTGTGAGCGAGAGAGATTAAAGTGGAGAGCTTTAGTTGATTCTTAGGGAAGAAGATCGTCTAGCGCCATAGTCTTTTTTCGATTTGGCTCGATCCAATTTGCAAAAACACATCTGGCTTCTCATTTCGCTGAATTGGGTAATCTTTAATAAGTGTTTCTGCAAATTACACTTACTGAATTGATCCATAAGTAACCAAAAAAAAAATGAGATCTTTGGCATTCTGATAAAGATAGAAACTGAGAGAGGTAAAATTATTTCATTCCTGATCTAATTTCCTTTAAAATTTTGGTCTTCTTTTGGTTTTGTCTGATGTTGTTATGATGGGATCCAGTGTCTTGTAAGTACATTTCATTGAAACTGACTCAGTTTTTGTGATCTCATAGGTGGAATTTAAGATGGACGTTGTTGAGAGGAAAAGACCTAGAGGAGCGTTTCTAAATCTGTTTGATTGGCATGGCAAATCCAGGAAGAAGCTTTTCTCATCCAATCTCTCCCAACTCTCTGGTTTCTTCTTCATTCTTTTTTGTTTTCTATGTATACAAAAATGTTTGTTGTATATATATAACCTAAGGTAATACAGTTCAATTAATCAAAAGTTTATTTTTTTTTATATACAGAAGAATCTAAGCAAGCAAAAGAGAATGTTCAAAACCCCTCTATGACGCCGCATTCTGTTGTAAGCCTTTGCTCAATACCGTTTTCCTTGTTTTATGCAATGCTTTATTTGTCAGACATGAACTTATTGTGTTCTCTGGTGTGTGGTGTGATTCTGTTTTAACAGTTTGAGGTTGATCAATCTGTCAAGAACTCAACTTACAACCCGAGAAGTGACTCGAGCTGTTGTGCTTCATCTGTAACTAGTGATGATGGAAATGTGGTTAAAGCACCGAGTGTGGTAGCCAGGCTTATGGGTTTAGAGGGTTTACCGCTACCAAACGTTTTGGAACCACGGGTTAATAATCCTGATCTTGATCCATACTTTCTCAGATCCTCCCGCCAGGCAAGCACCACTTGGGATGCTAATGTTGATCATCAGAGTGGATTCGATGGCGGTTCTTGGGATCATTTGGATTCAAGAACAAGTAAAGGGCCGCGTAAGCGGATGATTGAGCGGTTTCAAACCGAAACCTTACCACCAAGATCAGCTAAACCGATCTCTGTCACTCACAACAAGCTCTTGTCTCCAATAAGGAACCCTGGATTTGTTCCATCTAGGAACCCTGCTTATGTTATGGAAGCTGCTTCAAGAATGATGGAGCAAAGTCCACGGATGATTGCAAGAACACGGGTGGTGTCATCGTCTGATTCTTCGTCGCCAGTTCCATTGAGGATTCGTGATTTTAAAGAGAAACTAGAAGCTGCACAGAAAATGTCAAGTTCAGTTCCTCAAATCTCTTCTAATGATACTCGCAACAGTAGGCACCTAAGAGGAGATCAAAACGAGAAGAAAGCTACAGTATTGGGGAAAAGCAGCTGTGATGGGTTGAAAGGTGAAGTGAAGCCACCTTCTTTCTCTGCGCAAGCAAAGGCCAGTAGTAACAAGAAGCAAGACAGCTCAACAATGTCATCAAGTGGCAACAAGAGGATGTCTACGGGACAAAAGGAGAAAGTGGAAGCAAAAAATAGGGCGGTTAAAAGCCAAAACAGTATCAAAGGATCTTCCTTGAGCACCGGGAAGAATGTGCTTAAGCAGAACCACCAGAAACAGAACTGCAGAGACAATCAGCAATCCAGGAAAGTAATGAACAAAGTAGTAAATAAGGTTATTGTGGAAAGTGGGTCTATATCGAAGAGCCCTGGATTTACTATGGCATCAGCAGAAAAAACCTCTTCTTTACCTTTATCCCGCAAAAAGAGTCTTCCTCGAAACAAAAAGCCGCGGAATGGAGTGCAAGAATCGATAATATATGAAGATAAGCGGATCAAAAGGGGTGAAAAGTCGATAAAATGTAACATTTCCAGTGATGGAGACTCGAGTATGAGTAAAGATGATCAGAAAAGGGACATGGATGTGATATCTTTCACTTTCTCATCTTCGATCAAAGGTTTATCATCTCATTCACAAGGAACCAAACAAGATGCAGACTCTGCTGTGAAGTTCAATGTGATAGGAGGTGACTCTTTAAATGCTCTTTTGGAGCAAAAACTCAGGGAGTTGACCTCGAAGATTGAATCATCGAACTCTAGCTTGATCCAAGAAGAGTCTTTGAGTTCCATTTCAAAGGATAGAGCGAATGGGATGGTTTCATCGCCATCAAAATATAGTGAATTGACTCGTAGCAGTCTTGATAAAGTTGTAACAGAGAGTGAATCTGTTTCTGACTGCACTTCATTCTTTAACAACCAGAAAGTCCAGGTTAGTTTCGATAAACTGCAGCTTCACTATTCTATCATATCAAATGCTTACTAGTCTCTGAGAAAATCTTGTCTTTTTTTCTCCTTACAGAAGAAGAAGATGATGATACAGGGAGAAGAACAAGAAGGTAGTAGCATCACCACTCTTACAGAAGCCGATGATTTTGCACTCTCCTGCAGCAAGAGCATCTCTGATTGCAGACATGACAGAGAATATGGTATGTCTTTGTGAATATATGTCTGAATTCACACCAAATAGTCTTGGCAGTTAAATAAGCTGAATGTTGTTGGTAATTTCAGGCATGAAAGAGAGTTCATCAGATCAAGAGCTCACTTGGGTTTCATCAAACGAGTCCCAGCACACTTTAGATGAAACAGATTCATCAACACTCGATTGGGAGCTCGAGTACATAACCGAGATACTCAACTCTGGACAGCTCATGTTTCAAGACTTGGCCTCAGGGACAATCACTAATGAATCATTATTACCCTCGAGTCTCTTTGATGAAATGGAACGCTCTCGAGAAGCTGCGATGTCAACGAAGACAGAAAGAAAGGCACTTTTCGAATGTGTGAATCAGTGCCTAGCGGTGAAATTTGAAAGGATGTTAATTGGAACCGGCAAAGGGATGATGATGTCAGGTGGGGTTTTGTTGGAACATAGAGATCTGTTGGCTGAAGAACTGAACAGAGAAGTAAAAGGGTTGAAGAAGATGAGAGAGATGATGATCGACGAGCTTGTGGATCATGATATGAGCTGTTTCGAAGGGAGGTGGATTGGTTACGAAAGAGAGATGTTTGAGGAAGGCATTGATATTGAAGGAGAGATTGTTTCCGCTTTGGTTGATGATTTAGTTAGTGATCTTTTCTCTAATAGTAGTGTTTTTAAACGGTCGTTGTAACTTGTACTATTGTCTTTTGTTTTTTTTTAAGAAGCTTCTTGTGATTCTGAAATTGTCTGGATGAAGTTAAGTGGTCAGCATATACGGCGGCTAAAGAAGACGTGTCACTCTACCATTTGTTTGATCTTCAACGAATGAATAGCCGAAACTGGCTCTTTATTTTTTCATTTTTGGGATTCGGTTTAACCGAACAAACCAGTTATTAGTATAGCATATTACTGAAATTTTTTATATAGAGTCAAGGTGTCGGTGGCAAAATGACGAGGGCACCAGCACTTGCGTTCCTCATTTTCGGCTTATAAAGTGGGTTGATGAAATAATTTCCTCATTAATTGCCAAAAAGAATTATTACCGGAGATAAAAAGATGGTTTAGATGGTGTGTTTTTCTTTGGATCTGAATGGTAATTGCGGTTGGGGTGGTCAAATTCGTCAGCGGTTTAATCTACCCTAAAAATAGTCTGCAGTTGGTCCGTAGCGGTTTTTTCTCTGTATCTTTTAGACCGCACAACTGCGGAATACATTTGATGAATGGTAAATAAAAAACAGTGTAGTTTATAAACGGATTTATCCGCCCCAACCGCTGCAACCATTCACTTCAACAAATTTTAATCCTTATTACTATTTTCAGTATGGTCTTACAATCACCGATCCAATGCTTTTGGAAAATATATTTTCTTGATAAAAACTGATATAGTGTTTTACCGAAAAACTATTATCCCTATAATTATCACATCCATTTGACTAGTTTCTTCATCAAATTTGATATTGTTTTTATCATCAAAACCCATTATATCTATCTATAATTAAACTAAAACATAGATACCGATAAAATGTTAAATAGATTCTAAATATTTTTAGGTTTGCTAATAGTTGTATTTTGGTCAAAATGGTTAAAGTGGGGTTGTAAACATGAGAATTCATTTTCGTTTTAATTAGTTGGTTATTAGAATTATTCGAAGAATATTAAACTTTGGCTAAACAAAAAACATTAACCGGGGAAAAAGGAAAAAAGAAAAAAAAGGAATAGATTCGATGATAATGTTCCACGTGCAAGTTTTTTTTTTTCCTTCAAATCTAATTGACCTTGACGTGATCCACTTTTATTTAAATTTTCTCTAATTTTTTTTATAACTAAATTTGCCATAATTGCACAACAAATAGTCATCATCATCAGTACGTCATTAGATTTAAAAGTAACAGGTCCTGTTTCTAATGTTTAACCCTCCTCTATCATTTTTTTTGTTATTCAATTATCGTAGATTCAATTTTAGTACATCTGAGGTTCGTTAATTTGGATGCAAATGTTTGCACGATTAAAAATGTTGAAAGGGTTAAAAAAAATATCCAACCAACTTATACCATTTAAATGGAAAGGGTTAAAAAAGTTAAAAAAAAACTATTCAATCCATTCAATTTAAAAAATAAATTAATTCTACAATAAAATTGTTCAATTTGTTGATCTACTATTTCGAAAATAATTGTGTTGAATAATATTCAAATCCAATTTTATTCAGCTTAATATTTTTTAACTTTTTCAGTTTTAACCAACAATTTGTAGTCTTATTGTTTTTCAAAAGTACTTTCATATTTTTTTTAGTAACAAAAGAATCATAACAATAGGAAAAGTATGATAATAATTTTTAAAAATCCGAAATTAGATCAAAGTACATTCTTGATTAGTACTTTGAGTAGATTAATTAACTAAGATCCACTATAATAACTCAAAAAAGTCATGTACTACATTCAATGAATAAAGATCATCTCACTTTTAATTGGTATATATGTGTTGTCAAAAAATTAATGTATGTGCTAATTTTTCTTTCTTTTTATAAAATTTATGTATTATTGACCAAAAAAAAAAAGAGAGTAAAAAGATGCATAATAAGATTTATTACCATCACCGCCAATCAAAAAAGAAAGAAAAGCGACGGTGGTGATTCACGAGAGCTGCCAGCTGTCTATCGGAGAGAGGTGCATCTACTTTATGACACGTGACTCATCAACTTCGCACGTGACTTGGCCATCGTCACTTGTTTTGGGGGGGGGGTCAGTCGTCGTCTCTCTTCTTCTTCTTCCTCTCCTTTCCCTCGTCTTCATCACTTTCCTAAATATCCCATCACTCTCTCTCTCTCTCTCTTTCTTTTGGTCCCTCAAAATCAAAATCTAAAAAAACCACTGTATAATAATATCCCAATTGTAATAGTAGTTCTTATTAAATTCAAATCAAAGCACACACATACATATATGTGTGTGTGAAACTCATAGCTCTTTTTTTTGCCTTTGATCGGGATTTTTTTTTTTTTGTACGCTGCATCTGTCTTCAACAGTGAGATCGAGTTCGTTGTTTTATGCAGTTTGATTTCGTTTATTTATTCGAATCGGGAGTTCGATCGGAATTTGAATGCGTGGATCTGATTACGGTGATTTTTTCAAAAACCCCTTTCTCTACTTTTTTTTTTTTTTCCTTAAATGCTCATCATTGGAATTGTGATTTCATTTGGTTTTTATCTTTGTGACACTTCGTGCTGTGTATTGGATCGGTCTTAGGTGGGGTTTTCTAGATAGTTGTATCGGTTTTTAAAAGTTTGGTGGGTTTTGCGTTAGGATTGGTTTAGCGTTGAAACTGAGTTTCTGGGTAGATCGCACTTTATGAACTGCTATATACGGGAGTAAATTTATGTAGAATTGTGGATATTTTAGTACCTGGGGATTTTCGTGGGATCTATATATATGTTGGTTTTGCTCTACTCAATTACTCAGATTCTGTCGTTGACTTGAGAGTGATATTGGATTATGAGAGTGAGAATGTGAGATTCTCTTCTTCTTATTGAAAATGCTGATGGTTTCCTTATCTTTAAGTCTTTAGTTTCCGCTTCTTGTTTTGTGTTTTTGGCTCATAAGGAATCATTTTTGTGCATTCATCCAGTGAGACATTTAGGATTGATCATTTAGATTTTTTTTTTCCCCTAGACTTTGAGGAGATCGGAATAGCTTCAATCATTTGAGACAGACGATGCAAAGGCATCAAAAGACTAGTAGTTTGACTAATGCACACATCGAACTGGTGTAATTTTGAATTTGTCTCTAGTTGGCAATGGTTGTGATGTGAGAAAACAAGTGCAAATAGTTTCTTTCTGTAATCTTTGTATTTATGCATTTGAAATTGTTAAGTGAATTCATTGAAATCTCCGCCTTCTTTATTTCCGTTTTTTCGATACCATCATAGTTTTTATTTACCATTTTTTCGTTTCTGTGAACGCAGATCGAATGACCTTCAGATTAAGGGCTAGTGGTAAATGAAGTTTGCTTCTCATTTCTCAATATTTTGGTCTCTAGGATTTCCTTCTTTTATCTACTATATTCCTCTTATGTAATAAGTAGGGGTTGATATAACTATAGGCATCAAGGAAATTGGCAATGGGAGAGACGGGAGATGATGCTGGGCCATCAGAGCAAGGACCTTCTAATCAAACCTGGTGGCCTTCAGAATTTGTGGAGAGATTTGGTTCTGTTTATCTGGAATCGCAAGAAGAGACCTCTAGTACTAAAGACTCACCTAGAAATCTTGGGCAAGATGGGCTGCCATCTTGTACTGCGTCGAATATCCTCTGGAGTACTGGTTCGCTTTCTGAGCCGATCCCAAATGGCTTCTACTCTGTGATCCCAGTAAGCTACTTTTAGGTTTATATTAGCTGTATTCAATGATGTTTCAGTGAGATGTATTCGAACTCGGTTAACTTGTGTTATCTGTCAAAAGTCTTTTTCTTTTTGCTTCCTTTAACAATGTTTATATTTAATTTTTCTACAGGATAATAGATTGAAACAGCTATTTAATAGCATTCCTACATTGGAAGATCTTCATGCTCTGGGTGACGAAGGTCTAAAGGCAGATGTGATTCTTGTTGATTTTCAGAAAGATAAAAAGCTTTTCAGGCAAAAGCAGCTGATTACCAAACTTGTCAGTGGATTGAACTCAAAGCCAGCTACCATTATCAAGAAAATTGCTGGACTGGTAAGTGGTTGAATTTCTTTGTATAAATGTTCAATGTATCTCTGCGTCATATATTTGTTTCCTGTATGAAATCACTAAATAACCATATTGTTTCCATTTAAATTGCATGCAAAGATAGTGAACATAAATGGATAAACTTGAGGTAGGAAGAGTTGTGACTAGATGTCTGTCTAATGAAAAGTGATTTTGAGAGTGCCCGTTACAATACTAAGATAGAGGCCACATGATCTTAACGTCTTCTTTGTTTTCTATATTGTGAAACTATCAATATATTTCTGTTTTGTTTCAAGATAAACACCCATAGACTACATAGTTTCTTTCCCTTATTCTTTCTCTAGTTGTGCTTACTTGGAAAAAATCGTTATTAGGGAATATGTATTTTTGTTTGCTTGGCATCCCATTTATTAGTCTCTACAGGAACATCAAAATGTTATAGATGCAGTAAGAGCAGGCATTTCATAATTCTTGCTGACTCCTTTTAGTTATCTGAAATCTTTTGTCGAAATGTCTGGCAGGTAGCAGATGTTTATAAGCAATCAACTCTCCAAAGTCCGGCAAAAACTACACAATCATTTGAAAACTGTGGTATTCAACTGCTAGGACAGATCAAGCATGGTTCTTGTCGTCCTCGAGCAATCTTGTTTAAAGTTTTAGCTGATACCGTTGGTCTTCAAAGTAGGCTTGTAGTGGTAAGTGCTAAGTACCATACAACAATGTGATCCCTGGTCTTGAGAATCACTCCATATTTGCATATGATGATTAGTTTTGATAAATGTTATTCTCGAGAAAAAATATTCGTCATGACTTAAAGTCCGAATATTTTGACCACCTTTAATCATGCTATGCATTTTGGTTGATTTGTTTGATCAGGGTTTGCCAAGTGATGGAGCTGCTGAGAGTGTGGACTCGTTTAGTCATATTTCTGTCACGGTTCTGCTGAATTCTGTGGAAATGCTGGTTGATCTAATGCGATTTCCTGGTCAGCTTATCCCTCTATCAACCAAGGCAATTTTTATGAGTCATATGTCAGCGGCAGGGGAAAGTGATTCTGCAGAGAATGACTCTTGCGATTCACCTTTGGAGCCAAACAGTCCCATGTTTGGTTATCCAGAGAGAATTGACCATGAAAAGTAAGTAGATATTGAAGTTCGAAATTGTAAAATCTCACTGCATGAACATCCATTAACTATATAAGTATAGTGTGCACCATATTTTACTACACCTTTGTTCAATACTCAGTGTTTTTGCCTACAGAGTTTCTAATTGTTGTTGTTGTACAGTGCAGAAAAAGATGAAAACCTTTCGTTGCACAGGAAACTGGATGGGTCTCCAAATGTGTCTGGTCCACCGTCTAGGAATATGCTATTACGATCTGCCTCTACGCTAGAGAGGAAATTAAGGTGATAAGCCTAGTTGTTATTATTATGTTTCTGTGCTAGCCAACCCCAGGTTTGAAGATAGCTTCTGTTAAATCGAGGAATGGAATAGATAACCTTATGTCATTCATATTATCTTTTATTCTCCAGTTTCTCACAGAGCGAGTCAAACATGGCTAACGAGTTTTGGCGGCAGAGCCGGAGAAAGGTCATTGCTGATCAGCGGACTGCTAATTCCAGGTTACCCTCATCCCTGTTGAATTGTATATGTATATGCATTTTGAAACCAAGTAACTTGTTGTTTGATTTTCCCACACTCATAATTCCAGTCTTCTAATTTCTTAGATCTTTCTTTTTTTATTTATATCGCGGCTACAGTCCCGAACATCTTTCCTTCCGAGCCCGTACGAGGTCCATGCTAAGTGGCGACAAGAACTTGGCACGAGATTTCACCAGTGATGCTGCCACATCAAGGTTAGTTAAGGTTTTTGTCCTTTGCAACTTGTATATGCTGGAGAGGTTTTTCGCAAATTTGATATTTGCTTCTTTTTTTTTTTTTTTTTTTTTTTAATATGCAATTATTGCTGCAAGAGGGTATGGTGTTTGTTGGTGTCTGGTTTAGTGCTTACCGAGATCTTTCGTCTAGTTTTTGCTTTAATAAAATGGTGTCAGAAACTTAGATCTGGTGCCTTAAGTTTGTTAAAAAAATCCTTATGTATTCAGTTTTCATGTGCAGCTGTAAATCTGTTGGAGGAGCGAAATTGGAAACTAAGAGAATAAGGAGGAGAAGTATTAGTATAACTCCTGAGATTGGCGATGATATTGTCAGGTGGGTGTCTAGTTTATCTCTCATTGAACTTCATGTGCATGGTAAAGCTAGTAAAATGTTTTTTTAACTATCTGCATCCTGGTTACATATATAGTTCCCCTCGTTAACAAGCTTCTCTGGTTTCAATATATCGTTATTTTCCGTTGATAGGTTGCAGTTTCTCAGTTTCACCTTGTCTTTATTATCAGTTGTGATTTCATATATGCAAGATTCGGATAAAATTAGTGGTACAATCTCTTATGGAAAATATCAAAAGAATGCAAAGAGAGGGCATTCTTTTTCTTAGTTGGGATCACATATCAGCACGAGCACATGATTATAACATTCCATATATGGAACTAAATTTTTAAGCAATTGCAATGATTGTTACCACTCATTAAGATTTATAGGCCATTAACTATTTGGAACACGGAGCTCCAGTTTTGTGTTTATTTTATTGATAACTTTATTTTGAGAGTTAGCTGTTAATCTTTTTCAGGGCAGTACGAGCGATGAATGAAGCTTTGAAGCAGAATCGCCTCTCAAAAGAGCAAGGGGATGATGGTTCTTCTCCTAGCTCTCCAAATGACAGAACCGATGGCTCCTATCTCCAGAAAAATGTACGTTAAGCTTATTAATATATACATCATTGGAATATTTTGAGAAATTTGATTATGCTGTGCTAGCTTGTAAACATAGAAGCGAAACTACTGAAAATAATAAAACTTGGGCTGCAACAGCATTTTATGTCTCTTTTTTTTTCTCATCGACTAAGTTGAAACAGGACGATATGAAAGAGAAATCCTAGGAAAATGCTGTGTTTTGATCCGTAGGAAATCAAATTCCGTGTTTCAACAACAAGGACAATAATGAACTTCAAGTGGATTGCAACATACTTAAATTATGATTCTTGGAAACGATCACTCATTTTAGATAACGACTTGTGAAATTTGTGGCTTAACTAGACTTTTCTGCTTCTAGGTCTCTGGTTTTCATCTTGATGCCCATGACCAAGTTTCTGGTGGAAGGTCGACACTTTCGAGGGAACCACTAGATCCGCAGAAGGCAATCTCACTACCATCTTCTCCCCAGAACTACCGAAGCCAATATGAACAAAGTGGATCGTCAAATCGTAATATAAGCCACATCTGGGATAAAGTATTGGGATCTCCCATGTTCCAGAATAAACCATTATTACCATATGAAGAATGGAACATAGACTTCTCCGAGTTGACTGTTGGGACACGTGTCGGAATTGGTAAGGATCTTTAGCTCAATGGTTATGTACTGGGTTTATGCGTTCTTGTCAAATTGTTGGCCATAAATTTCCTGAAAAGAAAATTGAATGTGGCTTACATCCAGTGTTTCTTGATTATCCTTCCGAAAAGAAATCGCCGATCATTTTGTAATCTTTGGTCACCAAAGCTTTTTATTTAATATTAGCATTCGAACTAAAACTTCGTTGTTGATTTCGTCCAGGTTTTTTTGGAGAAGTCTTTCGTGGGATCTGGAATGGGACAGATGTCGCGATCAAAGTGTTCCTTGAGCAAGACCTTACAGCTGAGAACATGGAGGATTTCTGCAATGAGATATCAATTCTTAGGTATGTCAATAGGCTTTCACTGTTTTATTCAAATTTAGCAATAACATTTTGACTTGTCTTCTGACATTCTTTCCTGTATTCTCCTTCTGCATCCAATGACTACCAGCCGACTTAGACATCCCAATGGTACTCATCTATCTCTATGAATTTCCATTGTAAGATTTTAGTATATGATTTTATTAACGCAGGCATCTTCGTCCTCGTGTAGTTATACTATTCCTTGGAGCATGCACAAAGCCTCCACGATTATCACTGATCACTGAGTACATGGAAATGGGATCTTTGTATTATTTGCTCCACTCGAGTGGACAAAAAAAGAGGTTAAGCTGGCGGAGGAAGCTAAAGATGCTGCGTGACATTTGCAGGTAATTTCATCTTCCGTACGAAACCGTGTATTCTTCTTTTCAACATAATATGTTGTATTTTTTTAGTTGATAAAAACATAATATGTGGTGAATATTGGTTTGACGAGAATGCAATAACACACTTTCAAATAGGACCTGGAATTGTGTCTCGATGAGAAAGTTTCGTAAGCATTTGTTGTATCAATAAACAGCGTTTAACTTGTAAAATGTTGCTAGGGGATTGATGTGCATACACCGGATGGGGATAGTACACCGAGATATAAAGAGTGCAAACTGTCTTTTGAGCAACAAATGGACTGTCAAGATCTGTGATTTTGGGCTCTCGAGAATAATGACAGGCACAACAATGAGAGACACAGTCTCTGCAGGAACTCCGGAGTGGATGGCTCCTGAACTTATCCGCAATGAGCCCTTTTCAGAAAAGTGCGATATCTTCAGCTTGGGTGTAATAATGTGGGAACTCTGCACTTTATCCAGACCTTGGGAAGGAGTACCGCCTGAACGGGTAACATTACTGAACAAAAAGAGGACTCCTTAGTGAGACATTTATAGATATACATATATGTAATAAGTTTCTAAATATTTATCAGGTTGTTTATGCTATTGCTTACGAGGGAGCTCGGCTTGAGATTCCTGAAGGACCACTAGGAAAGCTTATTGCAGGTCTTATGACTCCTCATTGTTCCTGAATCTTGGTTTGGGTTAATGGAATATTCTTTTCTGATGATGTGTTGTCTCTTGTTTTGTAGATTGTTGGACAGAACCGGAACAAAGACCGAGTTGCAATGAGATACTCTCTCGTTTGTTGGATTGCGAGTATTCGCTTTGCTAACTTCTCTCAATCTTCTTCCTTCTGTGAATATAAACTTTGCAGTAAGAGAGTTTTTTTGTTTGTTTTGAATATTGTTGGCCTTTCTTCTCTGAGTTTGTACAAAAAAACTTTGGCGCTTTCACATCCACAAATGCTTTGTGGAACTCTTTTCCGTTTGATCATTGCAAATTCCTAAAATCAAAACCTTTTAAACAGAAAAAAAAAAAAAAAAAAAGAAAAAGAAGAAGTAGACTTGTGAATTTTACAAGAAGTGAGAAAACTAGCTCATTCTTACACTGTAAATGTTCAAGCGTCTTTTCCCTTTTTCTCTTTACGTCATATTGGAAAATGGTTGTGATGTTACTGTATAGAATTGAGGCTTATTACGAAGAATGTAAACCCATAACATAAGGTGGCACGCAATTTGTCATACAGACATTTGGCCAGAGAGAATGGATGTTCAAGGTGTCCTCATGAGGAAGAATCCATCAATCACCTCTTGTTTCAGTGCACTTATGCTCGACAAGCTTGTGCACTTTCACCTGTTCCCGCTCCTCTAGGAGGTACATGGTCTAATTCTTTCTATGCCAATATGGATCATGTTTTGAATATTAGGACACAACTCCCACAGCTAGAAGGACTTGACAGAATTATTCCTTGGTTATTGTGGAGACTGTGGAAGGCTAGAAATGATTTCGTTTTTAATGGGAAGAACTTCAATCCTAACGATACGGTTAAGAAAGCTCTGGAGGATGCTGATGAGTGGAACCAGAGGAACAGCACGATGGAAACAGAGGGAAGACAGTCCGGTATGAGAGCATTGAGAAATGCTAAATGGAACCCGCCTCCAAGCACCTGGGTAAACTGTAATATTGATGGTGCATGGATTGGTGAAAACGCCCAAGGTGGTACGGGATGGGTTCTTCGAGACTCAGATGGTGAGGTTTTATGGTTGGGATCACAGGCCATCCGTAAGGATAGATCAGCTCTGGAAGTCGAATTGGAAGCAATAAGAAGGGCTCTAGCGACTGTGATTCGTCTCAACTATGATCGTATCATTCTTGAGTCAGACTCTTTAGGAGCAGTCAACTTGATTAATAATGCAGAAATCTGGCCAGTATTTGCTCCAATGCTCCAAGACATCTACGATCTGCTTCTCAACATTAAAGAGTTCAAAGTAGTCTTTTCCTCAAGGGAATGTAATCGAGTGGCTGATAGAGTAGAAGGGAACTTCTTTCTTTTGAGAATTATGACCCCAAGTTATACTTGTAGAGCTTTATTGGATTAAAAGTGTTGTAAGGGAGGATAAATCTTGTATAACTTATTTAGGTAAATGAAAGTTGAAGTTGAGCCAAAAAAAAAAAAAAAAAACCCATAACATAAAGGTTTGTTCCCCTGCTTTGCATTTGCTATCTATAAAGGTTACAGACAAGAAAACCATGTTTCAAATATATGAATTGTCGTTTATATTCCGTGCCTTTAAGACACAAACAGATTTTTTTTTTTTTTTTTAATCGACTGATCTATATAATAATAACAATCCGAATAAATGCGACCAACAGTTATGTTTTTTCAATCGTACCTTTTAAATATTTTCTGAAAAGTTGCGATAGATCATTAGAATGGTTATTTATGAAAAGTTACAACTGTTCACTGTAAAGATGTGTTGATTGGAACATTCATATCTTTTGAAATCTATATATTTATCTAATTGAACTGTTTTATTTTTTTTTGTCATGACACAAAATCAACTAAAATTTAAATCTCAACGATTTATATATTTTTCTAAATTATTTTCTAGCATTCATTCTTTTAAAAGTCAAGAAATTTATCTAATTCTTGATTTAACAAAAGATTTTTGGAGTGATGAATCTAATTTACATCTTTTAGTTCATTTTAAATATAAAATTTTGATGAAAATACCTAGAGTGTTTTTCTAAGATTTAGATGGATTACATAGTGAGTTTTTGGATTTGACATTTCAATATATTTAAACCAATCTGAATAAATACCACCAAAAGTTGTGTTTTTTTAATCATACCTTTTGAATATATATTTTAAATTTTTAAAATTGTATGTTTTACAAAAAGTTGCAATTGTTCATTGTAACGATTTTTTTGTAAAATTGCAACTATTCATTGTAGAGTTGTGTTTATTCGAATATTTATATCTTTTGAAATCTATCTGTTTGAACTGTTTTCATTTTTTTGTCATGACACAAAATAATATAAAATTTTAATATCAACAGTTTTTACAGTTTTCTAAATTATTCTCTAGCATTCATTAAGTAAGAAACTCTTCCAATTCTTGATTTAACAAAATATTTTTGGAATGATGAATCTAATTTACAACTTTTAGTTAATTTTAAATATACAAATCTAATGTCTATATATAATTGCAATCCGAATGAATGCCACCAAAATGTATTTTTTCAACCACCTTTTGGATATTTTTTAAACAAATCTGTAGAAAAATTAAATTATGTGTTTTACAAAAAGTTGCGATTATTCATTGTAACGATTTTTTTTTTGGAAAGTTGCAACTGTTCATTGTAGAGTTGTGTTTATTCGAATATTCGTCTCTTCTAAAATTGAGAATTTGTTAAAAATGCCCCTTTTGATATACCCTTTTTCAAAAATACCCTCTTTTCTGGCCATTTTTTTTTTGCCCTCTTTTAATTTTTAATGACTATTTTACCCTTAGATGAAAATTATTTTATTCAATAAAAAGAAAAACAAAATTTTCCCGCCAAAAAATTTCCGACATATTTTCCCGCCAAAAATTTTTCGAAAAAATTTTCCCTTCAAAAAATTTTTGATAAAAAATTTCGGCAAAAAAATTTTCCCGCCAAAATTTTTCCCGCCAAAAAAATTTTACAAGGTTTTTAAAAGGTTTTATAAGGTTTCTACCTTATAAAGCCTTATAAACACCTTGTAAAGGCTTTTACAAGATTTTTTAAAGAGTTTTAAAAGGTTTTTTAAACAACTTGTAAACGCTTTTACAAGATTTTTAAAAGGTTTTAAAAGGTTTTTAAAAGGTTTTTAAAAGGTTTTCAAATGGTTTTTAAAAAGATTTTTAAAAGGTTTTTAAACACCTTGTAAACGCTTTTACAATGTTTTTAATAACCTTGTAAAAGTTTTTACAAGATTTTTAAAAAGGTTTTTAAAAGCGTTTACAAGGTGTTTAAAAACCTTTTAAAATCATTTACAAGCTTTTTAAAAGCATTTACAATGTTTTTAAAAGCGTTTACAATGTGCTTAAAAACCTTTAAAAAACCTTGTAAACACTTTTAAAAGTTTTTTAAAAGCGTTTACAATGTTTTTAAAAGGTATAAATTTCAATATTTTTGGCGGGAAAAATTTTCGATTTTGGCGGGAAAATTTTTTTTTGGGAAAATTTTTTGATTTTGGCGGGAAAAAAAAAATTTTGGCGGGAAATTTTTTTGGCGGGAAAATATTTTCGATTTTGATGACTGTACATTCTTGCTATCACTAAAAAAGGGTAATTTGGTCATTTTGTATATAAAGAGGGGTAGTTTTAAAAATGGTCAACATGAAGGGGTATTTTTAAAAAAGGGTATGGAAAAAGGATATATTTGTCTTTTTGAACTGTTTTATTTTTTTGCCTTGACACAAAATAATATAAAATTTCAATATCAACAGCTTTTACAGCTTTCTAAATTGTTTTCTGGCATTCATTATTTTAAAAGTAAAAATATTCCTCCGATTCTTGATTTAACAAAAGATTTTTGGAATGACAAATCTAATTTACAAATTTTAGTTAATTTTTAATATAAAAATTTCATGAAAATACTTAGAGTTTTTTTTTCAAGAGTTACATGGATTATATAGTGAGTTTTTGAATTTGACTTCTCAATATGGTAATAAAGATGTCTTCTACTTAAAAGCAGTTTATATGGGTTATTAGGTGAAACGAAGTGCAGACACAACATTTGCGATTTATCGGTTTATTGTAAAGTTGTGTCTTTTCACTATATTTTATTTATATCTTTTCATCACAACTTTTCGGTCTAATAGGTGTGTCTATTTAAATAGTCATGTCTTTTAGTCCATTTTATGTTGAATCTAAATAATTAAATATCTAATATTCAACGTGATTTTATCAACTAACTTAAAAATTTAGAAATAATTATAGCAATAGAGAAATTTAATACAACTTAATATAGAATTTACAGTTGCGTCTATTTTTAACGTAACTTTTTGTTAAAAAAATAGTTTAATATTTAAAAATAAGAATAACAATCTGAATAAATACGAACAACAGTTGCGACTTTGCTTAGTATTGTTTTGTAAGAAAATTGTTATATCCTTTTTTAAACTCAAACAGTTGTATCTATTCATTTCAGAGTTGTGTCTTTTCACTATATTTAATTCATATTTTTTCATCACAACTTTTCGTTCTAATAGGTGTGTCTATTTAAATAGTCATGGTTTTTGAACTTTCTATATATTTGTCTTTTTCGTCAATAACTAACAAATCAATCGTTGAAACAAGTTTTCCGTTTTTATGTTTAATCTAAATAATTTAAATATTAATATCTAATATTCAACGTTATTCTATAATCTAACAAAAATTTTAGAAATAATTATAGCAATATAGAAATTTAATAAAACTTAATATAGAATTTATAGTTCGTTGCATCTATTTATAGTAACTTTTCGTTAAAAATTATTTTAATATTTAAAATTTATACTTCTTCCGTTTCAAAATATAGGATGTTTAAGGTAAAAGCACACATATTAAGATAGTTTATTTTTCTTTTAAAAAGTATCATATATATTTAAATTAATAAAATTTCAACTAATCATAATGAAGACTGTAAAAAAATGATTAGAGAACATCTTATATTTTGATCATAAAAATGATTACAGAACAACTAATCATAAAATTTGCATGGAAAATTACAAAACATCTTATATTTTGAAACAAAAAAGAGAGGCCAAAACATCTTATATATTAAAACGGAGGGAGTATTATTTTGTTTTTAATTATATTTATTTAACTGAAAATTATATTTACTCATTACAACCATTAGTTCAATATTCTCAGTTAGGATTACTTTGTCATAATAATTTTTTATTGTAGCTTTACCATAATTATTCATAAAAAATCTTATATTTATAATACTTTAAACAATATTTTTTGCAAAGTTGCGTCTATTCTACATAATATTTTTAGTTATAAATTTTCATTTTGATGGTTGTATTTTTTGTAACAGTTTATGTTTAATGTTTATGTATTCAAACTATTTTATTACATTCAAGTGATTTTATAATGTATAATTTTAAATTTTATTTACTTTGTTTTCTAAAATATTTCCTCCGCGACATCGCGGGGGGTCTGAGTCCTAGTGTAAATAGTAGTAGGATAGATTAATATTTTATTTTTTATCCATATAATAAATCATAAATTAATTAATAATCGGACACCTAAACTAATTGATGTATAAGCCACTATATAGTTGAACAAAATCAAGAGTGTAGATGGTTCTTGTCGTTTAAATGTCTTACAACTGATTTTTTTATAACATATAATATAGTACATTATCTATATTGTTATTTTCTATTCCACAAATATTTTTCTTTTTGTAACTTTTTTTGTCACTTTACATTTTATCCATTTAAATTGGTATTTAATATGAAAATTACAAAAATTAGATTTCTACATCGTATATATTGTAAATTAATTTTCATATAACTTTTTACTAACGTGGACATCCTAAATAAAAATATATCTCACATTACATATGTGAATGCAAAATTTACCCTTAATACAATATCTCTATCTTCACGTCCCATAAAAAGTATACTATCTAAATAGGATTACTTACTATCTTTAAAATGATAGGGTTATCATTTTATATTCAATCAAATGCCTACACGTAGGAGTGGAACGGATACGATATCTGAGAATTCAACCAAATCTAAAACTATGAGGGAGCAAGGAAATAAACCCTAATGGGTAAAAAGCATATTTCATTTCCTATATAAACACCTCATGCCACCAAAACAAAACACACACCAAAGATAGTGAACATGAGAAGAAAAACGAAATATTCGCTTATAGAAGATGAAGCATCGAGAAAAAGAAGCTTCATCAAACGGAAAAAAGGGATGATGAAGAAACTTGCTCAGCTGTCGACTCTCTGTGATATCAAGACGTGTGCGGTTATCTACAGCCCGTATAACGCAGACCCTGAGGCTTGGCCATCAAGAGAAGGCACTGAGAAAGTGATATCAGATTTTATGGAGGTTCCGACGGACGATCGGAATAAAAGGATGTTTGATCAAGAACGTTCTCTCCGTGTGAGGATTGCTAAAGAGGAAGCGAAATTGCGAAAAATGCGTACTAAGAACCAAAATTTTGAGATTCAAAATATTATGTTTGGTTGTCTTAGAGGAGAAATTGATGTGCATAAGCTTGGTGAAAAGGATTATCAGGATTTAAGTTCTTTTATTGATACTTATATAAACAAGCTTACTTGCAGGAGGCAGAACCTTATGGAGAATGGTGAATCTTCTTCTCATTTACCTCCTTCTGTTGTTGCAGATGCAGTTGTTGCCCCTACTGGAGATTATGATCACATGAATCAAAATCAAAATCAGCTGAATTTGATTCAACGCCAAAGTGATTTTCTTATTGAGCTTTTTCGACAGATTCCACAGAAAATTCATCAATTCAATATGAATATGAATCTGGATTTGAATCTGAATCTGAATCTGAACTCGAACCAAAATATGATTTTGGATTTGAATCAAATTCCTAATGTTGAAGAGGATGATGATCTTGCTATCGCCGCTGCTGATGTTGGTGCTCCTAACACCACCAACAATTGATTTAGAGTTAAAAAGGGAGTTGTTTTTTCTTCTATCTAAGTGAAGTATTCGTTTGTAATTGTGTTTTCGTCATTTGAAAGACAAAACTTCTATGTAATATCTTTTTGGTTTCTATTTTCTTTTTGTAATAATAATTAAAGGTTTTGCTTTTAAAGTCGTTTTTATGTTATTTGCTTGGAAAAATCTTAATTTTATTTTAAAATTTTTAATCATATCGAAGAAAAGAAACTAGCTAGTAGTTATGTTTCAATGGTAGGTTTGGTTCATCAATTCAATGTGAAAACAAATAAATAAAGAAGGTTTTTTTAGTAAATTTGGCTACTGATGTGATTCCTACATATTGTCGAGAACTATATTCAATATCATATAAATAACACATAATATTATGAAAACAATCTGTAAACCCCATTAACTTTCATATAGCACCACAAACCCACAGATTCTGAACTTCGATCTCTGTCCACACAATTTAGAAGTTGAAAACCAGTTTTTCCCTAATTCGAAAGTTTGAATCCTTGGCCCCCCGTAATGGTTAGTTAATGCGGTTTATTACAAAAAATCTACGTCAAACCAAAAATCGAATATAATATACCAAATTGAGACGCGATTCGAGTTATTCACAACCCAAAATATATACCCAGTTAGAAGAATCCCCAAATTGAAAATTTTAGAACCTAGTATCATATAATACTACTAAACTAAATGTTCTGATTATTTCTCCCAACATCCAGTTTTTGTTTGTTTTTTTTTTTTTTCTTGACAATCAAACCCCAATATATTAAGTTATCGGAAATGACTTTCTTCGAGAGAGAGCTAATTAGGTACCGACAAGCTTACATAGAAAAAACAGAAACTTCGTGCTCTTGTACATTTCGCAAGTTTATTGGCACATATATTATCCTCTCGAGGAATATATCTAATACTAAAGTTAGCAAATCTATCTCTGAAATGAATAAAATTTTTCAATTCTGATGAAAAGGTCGGCCAATCTTCAATATTAGACGTCATCATGAAGAGGTCTAAACAATCTGTAGCAAAGAGAGCTTTATCTAAGTTCAAGGCCAGCAGACACTTCATAGCCCAAACAAGGGTGTCTAACTCTGCCTGTAAGGGGGATAGGCTTCTACGTGAACCTTTAAGCCCAATGTGCAAAGAATCTATCACCGATAGAAGCAATCCAGCCGTGTCCACTCCTATCCACCTCTGTATGCCAAGATCTGTCTATAAAACATACAAGGCAATCTTGTGGGATTTGAGTCGATATACCCGCTTCTACTAACCATGATGGTATGTCTCTATTGTTTGCTCTTCTCCAAACTTCTTCTTTTTGGATAGTTTTCTCCAGAGTATCTGGCGGAGACCAGAGCCGTGCCTTAGTTATAAGTTTTGAAACATTCGCCTACGGCCTCTCTTTTCCTAGAAACATTAAAGTGCCAATTTTAAAATAATACTATTGTAAGTTTAGCCCATACTATGTATGTAAACGTGATTTTACATATATAATCAAGTACAATTCTAATTTACTTTTAAATAAAACTACTCACACAAACTAAACTTAAGATTTGAAATTAAAAATGAGGTTAAGTAATATGGACTTTTCATTTTATTGTTCATTGAATTGTTTTAGATGTTGTATACTTGCTAAAATGATATTCACGGTCATCCTAAATTCTATTTTTTATCCACTTTTGAGAAAACATGCATATAGCATACACAATTAAATTTTAAGTTGATTTTTACAATTCATCTGTTGTGCCTCCGGCCTTCATTATCGTTGTCACGGCTCTGGCGGAGACTCGGATATATTTTCAAAAACTTTCTTGTTTCTTGCCTTCCAGATCTACCACAACATCCAACAGAACGTCCTCAAGTTTTGATCAATTGCACCAAAATCTACCACATCCATATAGAAAATCAGAGGTTGCAAATTTTGATCAATTGCACCAACATCCAGTTTATTAGCCCATTTTGTAATGTATCAATAACTTACAAAAAAAGTTATCGTCTAATGACTAAAAAAGATGAATCAAACATCTAAATTATTCAGTTACCTTGATTTTTCCTTACAATTTCAGAAAATTCACCATGCTATAAATTATTCAGTTACATACTATCTACGGTCGATACCAATTCATTTCTTACGTTAAAACCATATATTCTAATTAATTTAGACAAAAATGGAAAATATCAACCAAAACCATACATATTACCAACGAATCCTTATCTTGCGATAATTTTCATCTGTCAAAAAAAAATCAACGCAAAATTGACTAACCTAATAAACCATTAAATAAACGTGTTATACATTTAGAAGCCTAAAACATTATGAAGTTTTATTATAATTAAACTAGACTATGAAATTTCACATGTTTTTTTCCATAAAATATTAAAATGAAATATTTCAATCAAAAAAATAAGAGTCAAAAAAAAAAAAAAAAAAAAAAAGTCTTAGCTCTTGTCTTGAGTAAAAAAATAAAACCAAAATTACGATATACAGTATATATAAATTAACTGGAGCTGGCTCGTTTAGCTCACACGGCTTAATACATACATGCACACAACGCTTAACGCTGGTTAGTTTTGTTTTTTTAAAATACACTTCGTTCCTCCTCAATTCCGTTTCCGTTTCCGTCACCGTCACCGTCCACCTTCCGTTTTATCTCATCCTCACCGTTCGTCTTCTCCGATCTAGCTCACCGTCGTCAACCGTATGATGGACTCCGTTCACGATTCCTTTTCGCCGGGATCTTCTCGTCCTTCGCCGTCGACGCTTTCTCGTGAAGATTGCTGGAGCGAGGAAGCGACCTTCACGCTCATCCAAGCCTGGGGTAATCGCTTCGTCGAGCTTAGCCGTGGTAATCTCCGTCAAAAACACTGGCAAGAGGTCGCTAACGCCGTTAACGACCGTCACTTCAACTCCGGCCGAAACGTTTCCGCCGCCAAATCGCAGCCGTATCGCACCGACGTTCAGTGTAAAAACCGGATCGATACTTTGAAGAAGAAGTACAAAGTCGAGAAGGCTAGGGTTTCCGATTCTAATCCCGGCTCCTACGTCAGCCCTTGGCCTTTCTTCTCCGCTCTCGATGACCTTCTCCGGGAAAGCTTCCCGACGTCTAGTACTCCTGATTCAACTGATAACCACAACCCCAACCTGAGGCTATCACTTCCGATGGCGATTATTCCGGTTCCCGTCGCTCCACGATCGGCGATCCCAAGACGTCCGGCGACTTCTCCGGCGATTATACCTCACGTCGGCGACGATTTACTCGGATTTCGCGGAAATCTTAACGCATTCGCTGCAGCCGCGGCGGCGGCGGCGTGTCCGGCGTCTGAGGATGATTCTGAAGGTTCAAGGTCTAGATCGAGCGGCGGTGGTCGTAGCGGAAGTAACAACAAGAAGCGGGAGAGGGAAATTGAGAAGAAGCAAGGTTACAAGGAAGTTGCCGACGCAATTGAGAGGCTTGGACAGATATACGAAAGAGTCGAGGAGAGGAAGAGGAAGGAAATGGTGGAACTGGAGAAGCAGAGGATGAGATTCGCTAAGGAATTGGAATGTCATAGGATGCAGCTCTTCACTGAGATGCAGGTTCGTCTTCACAAGCTCCGGCGTACCTCTGGCTCCAAAGGACCCACTTCCTCCGCCGGTGAGACCTGATACCTTTATCTCTCTCTCCCTCACCGTATATCGCAATTATGTGTCCTGCTTCATTGTCTTAGCTCTGTAACAGTAGCTCATTTGATTTTACATTATACTATTATATAGCATAAGAGTGGACTTTGCTTGTGATTCTCTGTGCCAATGAAGTATAATGAAACTGTTGGTAATGAAAACAAATTGATTTCGCACATAGATGATGAATCTGAATCGGGAAAAAGTAATTAGTAGCAGCAAGTATTGGTATCTATGATGAGTAGGAGGTCCTGGTTCTGGTTACATCACTCTTTAATTTGTAGCATTGTTAATTATACCTTGAGACTGGAAACATCCTCACAATGACTGACATGAGCTAAAAATTTGAATCTGCTTCTGTTTTTGCTGCTATAGCTTAAGCACGAGTGCTTTTATATAATGGTACGATGATGATTTCCTCTATTGCTTATCTATTTTAAGTGTGACGGCCAAGAACTGTTTCCCCTTCATATACATTGCTGAGATTTTGGTGATTGAGAAGATTGTGAGTTTACATACTAATTGCTTCGAAAGTTAGGAAATAATGGTATCGATGTTTGAAAAGACAATTCATGATATGTTGGAGAATCAGGTTTGATTTAGAGGGACAATGCTTGAGATATGTTGCTGAAGAATGAATCTGAGAGAACAAACTATATAGTATGGACACATGATAGATAGGTCAAAGAGACTTGCAGCCATTGAGATGTAGTCTCAAATCCTTGCCTGCAACTTGGCTTGGCATAATTCGTTTATTTTTTCGTTTGGTTCATAGTTCTCGACTTGTTAGTCTAACACCTGCACCTGTTAATTTTGATGAAATTCTCTTTGGATTACATGTTTGAAACTAATAATCAGCAAGAGTATGTATATGTATGAATAGTAAGTGAAAATTTTCTGTGTATGCAGCTCTCGAGTATGGGATGATGGATTTCCCTAGTTACTTCTAAGGGTAGGCTCTTTTTTTATATTTACTTTCAAACGTGTAAATCCCAGAGTCATGATTTGAACTATTGGGCTAACTCTTTGATTCAGTTTTCTGCTTGTTTTTTTTTTTTCTTCCGGGCAGCATCGAGTTTGTGATTGATGTAGAAGAAGAGATAAGTCAGTATCTAAATGGGTCTATAACCCAACCATGTGGTCAAAGAAAAAGAGAAAGGAGTTTTGTCACTTTTTATTTTATTTTTTTTTTGTAAATTTTACCGTTTCAGTTTAAGGAGATTACTATTCCAACAATTTTTTTTTTCTAGTAAAAATGTGATTTTATAAAGTGGTCCTCAAATGTTATGAGTGTTTCGGGTACACCCTAGAATTTCGAAGATTTTAGGTACTTTAACAATAACAAACAGTAGATTTCACTCTTGTTTTGTAATAAGCATGACCTCCCAAGACCATACAAGTAATTAAACTAAATTGCGTTTTATCGGTAAGCTATGTGCCTATGTCTTGTATTGTTAATTGTTACCACTTCACCACCATCGAGGCATCAATCCATCATCATTCTAAAGACATGTTTATAGGGAGATTAGTTTAGGGTGTTCTTAGAGTATAAATATTGTAAAAATAATGTAAAATCAGTTGTTAAGAATTTTTGTTGAGAAGTTAGTTATTGGGAGAACATGTGTAAGATCTTAAGATTTAATAATATAATATTCTTATAGAAATTTAAGAATATTTAATAAATACAAAGATTAATGTGATCATAAATAATTTAAGATTGTTTTTTGTTTAGGGAAGCAAATGTTAGTCTTGTTGAGAGAAATGTTTGTTTTTGATCTTGTGAAACCTTGTGCTCCTTCTCATATATATAGAGTGATCAAAGTATATTGAGTGATCAAAGGCAAATAATAAACATCACGGGTTCACAAAATTCAATACCATATTGAGACAATGAAAGTCTAAATGAATCTGCTGCTTACAAGAAAACGAAAAGCATACTGTGAGAGATGAGAGTTCAGAAAGAAAGAAGAAGAAAACACTGAACACTGAAAACACTGCTCCCTTTCTTTGCTAGTAGAAGCCAGTCTCAACTCTTCTGTAGAATTAGTGAAAATACACGATCTGTTCATAAAGATTCCAATGTTTTAGATTTAATTAGGCCATTCAAACTCAAGATCACCGACAAGCTAGTGTGTGGAGATTTGCTTCCTCTTTTACCTGTATTGATTACCCACATCAGGACCTTGTCCAAACACTTGTCTAGAATCATGACTAGACCAGAATACATCTAAAAGTTGACGATAACCAATGATCCTTGGATCGTATTCAACCTGAAGACAGTTACAGAGCAAGAGCAACACAAATCTAGAGAATCAGTAACTTAAAAACCAGCTCACAAGGATTATTTTCAAACAGAGCAGATGAACATAGACAATTTAGGTTAACCTCAATCACATATACGCTGACCAAAGCTCAGCAAAACAAGCTTAAATCATATCGAACAAAAGAAAAGAGGCAACAGATCAATTTAGTTTAACTTCAATCACACTTACAATATAACGAAAACTCAACAAAACAAGCTCAATCAGCTACATAATCTACCAATCAGGCTATTAAGATAGACCATTGCGGATCTTAAGCATCTACCAATCGTCGTCTGCACAAATTTCTAAATCCAATCGAATACTATTAAGTAGAGCAAATCAAATCGAACAACATAGGCACTACATCAGCAGCTCAACCCACAGATTCAGTATAGGCAATGGGGATAACGAAGTAAACATTGGATCAATCCTCAAATGGAGAAAAAGAAACCAACCTGTACGGACTCGGCGTGATCACCCAAGTTCCGAAACCCTAAATCAAACTTTCCCCAAATTCGAAACCCTAAAACCAAATGAAACAGAGAAGACGACGAGACAGAGGAGATTACCTAGCCGACGAGACAGAGGAGACAGAGAAGACGACGAGATCTTGAGCTTCGCGACACAGAGGAGATCTCTAGACTTCGCGAGACAGAGGAGACGATGATAATCGGTGGATCCGGAGTAGACGACGAGACGAGGAGACGAGGAGACGACGAGGAGACGGTCGCCCCGGTGTTTCAATCGCCGGACAGAGGAGAAGACGATGAGGAAAAAAAAATCTCTCGTGATTTCGCCTGTTAGATTTTTCAGAGAGAAGAAGAAAAATAAAAAAGAAACGTCGAATGAAATGAAAAAAAAAATAAAAAGTTTCTTTCGTTTACCAGCTGACACGTCAGCAGAAGAACACATGAAGAACAGATCTTAATTAAGATCATTTCATCTGATCTTGTGGGCACTATTCACTAAATTTTAATTTTTTAAGGCTCAAGATCACATGGGGTGATCCCCTATAAACATGGCCTAAGACCATCATTAATGGAGCAATCCACCATAGTTACTCTCATATTATTTAATTATATAAATAATCATAAATTAAGTAAAGCAATTCTAAAAGAACTTAAGCAAAATCAGCCTATTACTAGAGAACTCCAAAGAAGGTTACTCAAGCATTTAAATAATAATTTTTAAAATTGTATTTATTAATTATAAAACTTTAATTATTTAAAATGATAAAGCAATTATTTAATTTGTTATTATTACATAAAATAGAAAACAATAAAATTTTACAAACTTTGGAATATTAAACATATTTTACAAAATTCGGAATAGTAAACATATTTAATAAAATTTGAAATATTAAATAATATTTTTTAATTTTTGTTAATTAATTCTTAAATTTAAAAAATTTAAAATGATAAACAATTATTTAATTTTTTTATATTGCATAAAATAGAAAACAATAAAATTTTACAAACTTTGGAATATTAAACAATAAAAACAGAAAAGGAACTTCAGCTTCACGGTCAAGTAACTCAGTTTTGCTTACACCATACACCCTGACTATGTTTTCTAGAATCTACAACACAAAAGGGAAAAGGAAAAAAAACATGAAGCGACTAACTTTTGATTCTTGTTAAAAGCCAGATTTAACAAACATTAACAGATGCATTCTTTAAACAAGAAAAACGTACAGTATCGGGTCGCATGAATAAACTATTCCAAGCCTTTGTATTTCCACCAGCTTCCGATGCCTTTTTTTTGTTCCTCTCTCTTTTGCTTGAATGTTTTTGGCAGGTTAGAAGTGTCATTCCTGTTGAGAAGGCCAGGCCCGGCCCACCCATAAAGCAGCTAAAACATTTGCTTTAGGCCACACAATATATTAATTGTTTTAGGGCTATAAAAGATTAGGTAGGTCAGCTGTGTCTCTGTGTCTTGCAATTAATTAGCATGTCTTCGGTTCGAACCAGCTACTCTGCACCTTATTATTACCTTTTTATTCCCCTTTTACAGTTTTTTTTTTTTTTTGCGTTTGATTACGTTTTTGTTTTCTTCTTTTTTTGGTAAGAGACTAAGAGTTGTCGGGAAAATTTCAATTAATTTTGTTAAATTCCTGTTTTTAACAAAAAAATCTTCAAATATTAGATTCTACTAGATATATAAATATTCAACTTCTTCAAACAAAACTAAAGCTAATCAATGAATTTGCTGCAATGAAAGTTAGAAAATTTGTTTTTTTAGATTGTTTTACATTGTTAAAGTATTCAATAACTTTTTAAAATATTTTTTAAAAATATTTTTGTATTTTAGTGAAAAAAAAAAATTCTTAGATTTTACATAGAAAATATGCTTTAGGCCACCAAAATCCAAGGACCGGCTCTGAGAAGGGCCATGTTAAACAACTAATGGAAAATCTGGTTCACAAAAATATTACAAGTTGAAAGACCGAAACTTAGAAAGGGTAGGCCACTGACACTTGTTTATCAGACGTTTCACGGTGCTTGGCTGGAAAAATATGCAACAACCGGCCCTGGAAAATTGAGTTATCTAATTCCTCCATTGCCCTGCATCACCATCAAATGTTTTAAACCCTGAACTAACAGCTAGAGATCAACATAAGGTTACTTCTTGAAAAGCAATTACTCAGACCTCAAGGGGTAACCAACAGCAACAAAATCAACATAACGCTACTTCTTGCAAAGCAATTACTCAGACCTCAAGGGGTAACCAACAGCAAAAATCAGCATAAGGCTACTTTTTGACATGAATAATACCTTGCCGCACATTCCGGAATCGGGTAAAGGATGTAGGCAATTCCTTTGGACCTTTTCGTCTCCTTGTCAAGAACAAGATGGACTTCTGATATCTCACCAAATTTGCTTAAATGTTCCATAAGCTCTTCTTCTCTATTGCATGAGATTATTGACGAGAATCAAAGATGTATAAGATTAATAACAGATAGATAAACAGAAAACAGGGTATATAAAAAGAGCAGAAGATGAACAAGACAATCCCGTACGTTGCAATGTAAGGCAGGTTATGGACGAAAAGGCGATCAGTGTCAAGAACATCATCATTGTCATCATCACGAAAAGGCGACCAGCTTTAAACATCATCACATATATACGAGAAGTATCAAGAAAAGACTTGTTGAAATACTTGATAGCTTCTTGAGCTTCTTCAGCACTACGATATCAAATAAAAGCAAATTGTCTACTCTTCCCATCATTGGAAAGCAAAAAGTACAAAAATAACAGAGACTGATTTCAGAGAATCAATAAAGGAACAAAATTTAGTTGTGAGAAGGCTCGAATTTGGTTTTGAAAGAGCATGTTCTTGCAACTGTAGAATTGAAGGGCGAATTTAATCTGCCGCCGACGACGAGAGAGGGCAACGCGAAGAAGAAGACGAAAGGCGGTTTTTAGATCGGAGTGGATATTCCGATGAAGAATTTGAAGGAATGGATGACAAAGCTCAAAGATGAATTGGGTCTGGAACTATGGATTGATTTTTCTGAATCGCCTTCGATTCGCCGTCTGGATCGACATAGAAGAGAGAGGATCGAGCAAGAAGAGAGAAGAAAGAAAAAAAACAATTCCTTTTTGTATTTTTGCGTCCACGAATCAAAATAGGCCACGTTGTGTTACTCTCTGGGTTGCTCAATTCCTTCCCAGAGAATCGATTCTCTACTTAATTGACCAAAAATGAGTTTTTAATTTAGTTTTTGGGCCCAAATGAAAGAGTAACCATAAGAGTACCTCCCACTAATGGTGCTCTAAGGATTTGGTGACCCAAAGTGATTGTTTAAATTTCCACGTCATTATAGTTATTTAAAGTCAGCGACTAATTTGATTATTACCATAATTTTCTTTTTATTTCGAAATTTTATGTAAGGAGACGTATAATTTGGTAAAACTTTCTTTAACCTCCTCAACTCAATTGTCTTATATCATTTCACCGTCATTCCGCCATCATAGATAATACTGACAAGTGACGAGGATTGGAGTTGGAGCACTTTACACATAAATACACTAATAACTTCCAACTAGTCCAAAATTTTTCTGGAGCTAAAATTAAAATTTTTCATTGATAAATTAGTCAGCCGTATTGTTTTTTTGATTTTTAATATAAATACAAGTTAAAAAAGCTTATTGTGGTTTCGGGGGAAAACGGCCTACTCCCCCATAAACTTAGTTGCTTTATCGTATTTATACATGAAACTTTGAGTTGTGCTGATAGCTACATGAACTTAACTAAAATTTGAATTTCTTACACGAACAATTTAAAATCGGTCAAAACCTCCAAATCGATAAACGGTGTTACTGTTCCATTAATAAATTCTGACTAAGATGCCATGTAATATCACCAAACGCTGACGTTTCACTCATTTAAAAAAAATTAGATACATAATGATTATATTCCTGGATTCGAACCAATGCTCTCTAGGTCAGACAAATTTACACCTAACCAACTGAACCAAGTACCATTCTTGTAACATCCGCGAACCGGATTATGCGGTTTTGGTAGGAGTGTCGATCGACACCCTTGCGGCATCGATCGACACTACTATTTCTGGGTTCGTCGGGTTTGTTTTAATTCGCGATTTTGGGTTGGTTGGTTTGGTTTAGTTATCTAAACCGAGTATATAAGTGGAGAAGCGACAAATTAAGGGTTTTAGGGTGTCTGGTCGCCGTTTGCAGAGATAGAGAGAGAGGAGAGAGCCTATTGTGATGTGAAGGAGATTAAAGGAGAAAGAGCAGAATCGTTAGGATTTGGGAGGAAATAGTTTCGACATATCAAATCATTCTCAAAGGTAATGAAATTTGGTAGGTTTATTCCCAAGTCTTTCATCGTCATTCTCCTTTTTACAGAAGTAGTTTTGGATTTAAACTCGATGAGTTATTGGCAGTTTTGTGAGTCACGTTTTCTCAGACGCGAGTTGGAACCATCGGGGATTATAATTGAGATCGTGGTCTCGTCTGGTTCCTGATCGTGCTGAAATTTTGTGGGAAGCTTCGTGACGTCTAGGGATAGCTTTTCACCAGAGCGATTTGTTAGTTAACGGTTGGTTTTCATTTTAGGGTTTCGTCTTTGAGACTGTTCTTTTCTGATGTTTCTGTCCAGTTTTGCTATAAGTCGTTTTTGGTTGTGTGGCTTGTTGTAGGGCGTTTCTGGGCTGTTTCAGACGTTAGGAGGGTCTCAACTGGTTGTATTGGTTGTTATAATCAGTTGATAAGGTGAGTGCATGACCATGGCTTATCTAAGCCTGAGAATCCTTTGTTTGCTTGATTTGTTGTGTTTTGTGGTGTTGTTCTTGCTTGTGGTGGTTGTGTTATGGTTATTATAGGTTCCTGAGGCTTTTGGGAGAGTTTGGGACAAATTTTAGGCGGATTGAAACGGAAATTCGTCGTTCGGATTCGTGCAGTTCGCGTCTGCGAAGGGAGTGTCGATCGACACCAGTTTGGTGTCGGTCGACATCATGTTTGGCCAGTGTCGATCGACACCTCTCTGGTGTCGGTTGACACCAAGTTGCTTGTTTCGTGATTTTTCCTGGTTTGTTTGTGTTTGGTTGTCATTTGTTAAGCATTGGTTTTTCAGTTGCTTGTGTGTATAGCCCAGTAGATGGGAGGATTGCCTCACTAAGTATTTGTGATAATACTTACGCATCTCAATTGTTGTTTGTGGTGTGCAGGTTTGTGTTGTGGAATCATGGCGATGAGGAGGAGGATGATCTAGAGTCTCGTTTGTGTGTTATTGGATTGTTGGATATGTTGTTGGAAGCTTGGATAGAGATATGCTAGGTTGATGGGTAGAATGCTTAGGATTGTTATTGTATTGATGTTGTAATGGTTTTGTATGGTTGGTATGTTTCCGCTGTGTGTACTGATTGTTATTAGTTGGAAAAATGTTTGTCAGCTACTTGAAGTATACCCCAACAAATAGCCACACATACAAACAATATAAATGTCTTCTTAACTACGTCAACTATTGTCATCACATAAGGACATCCATAAACAAACATAGGTTATGTGTACAACACCATAAACATTCTATTCCGGTGGTTGGTTCACCGGAGTCCGGCATTGACCAGTATTGACCGATATTGACCAGTTTTAACCGGTGTTGACCAGTGTTGACCGGCGTTGACCAGAAAAAAAATTCAAAATTTTTTTTTTTCTTTTTTCCTTATAAAATTATTTTTTCATGTATTTTTGATAAATAAATAAAAAGATAAATGATTTTTATAATTACAAAAACAAAATATAACAACAAAAAGTTATACAAAATAAAATCTTATATGACAAAAAAGTAAAAATTATATACCAAAAAAAAGTAAAAATTATATGACAAAAAAAATTGTGGTATATCTAGTAACTAATTTTGTTAATACAGAAAATATACAAAAAATAATATAATAAAACAATACCACCAAAATTTTATATGTAGTTGATTTTTTCATAAAACTATAATAAATATATACCTTTTTTCAAAAATTATTTTTTATTTTGTATTTTCAAAGGTGGGGATTATAGATATATATATATATATATATATACTTATTTATAAGATTATATCATTTGAAATATATACAAGACATTGCCAACTATTTCTTTATTTTTAATAAGAAGAAGAAAGGAAGAAAATAATGAAAATTGTATTTATTTAAATGAAAGACATATATTTAGAAAATACTTAAAAAACAAAAGTTGATTTTGTAAAATCAAAGGTTGGTCTTGTAAAATCAAAGAAATAGTTGGCAATTCCTTGGATATATTTCAAATGACATAATCTTATAAATAAGTAAAAAAAAGAAGATATATTTAAAATCCCTACCTTTAAAAATTCAAAACAAAAAATGATTGTTAAAAGGAAAAGGTATATATTTGTTATAATTTTATGAAAAGATCTACTACACATAAAATTTTGTTGTATAACTTTTTGTTGTTATATTTTGTTTTAGTAAATTATACAAATCATTTATCTTTTTTTTATTTATCAAAAATACATGAAAAGAAAGAATATTTTTTTTTGATTTTTTTTTCTGGTCAACGCCGGTCAACACTGGTCAACGCCGGTCAACACTGGTCAACGCTGGTTAAAACTGGTCAATATCGGTCAATACTGGTCAATGCCGGATTCCGGCGAACCAACCACCGGAGTTGAATGTTTATGGTGTTGTACACATAACCTATGTTTGTTTATGGATGTCCTTATGTAATGACAATAGTTGACGTAGTTAATAAGACATTTATATTGTTTGTATATGTGGCTATGTGTTGGGGTATACCTCAAGTAGCTGAGAAACATTTTTCCTTATTAGTTTAATGAGGAGTTGTGATTTGGGTTGGTTTAATTTCGTAGTATAGGCTGCATAATTGTTTACATTGTATTTAATTGTTAAAAAAAAAAAAAGGTCGAGTTGTTTCAATTCTCAACAAATCGACCAACATATTTATATATATTCATCTATACAGGCGTATATAAAACATAAATTAAACATCACAAAATTCAGACGAGAGCAAAAAATCAGATTTTCTTTCTCTCTGTGTTCTCTTCTCCCATCTTCAACACGACGGAGCTTCTTTGTATGATAACCAAAAATTAGATCAAAATATGATCCATCAATTGAAAAATCTTTTTCTGTCCGCTATCAAATTATTAATTTAGGATTCTGAATCTACCTATATAAACTAAGAAATCGATCCAAAGGAAAAGTTGTTGAATCAGATAAATTCGAAGAAAGAAAAGAGTCGAAAGGCGAGAAATTGAAGCTTGAACAGTGATTCATATATTTGTATTGAGAGCTTTATGTATTAGGGATACAATATCCCACATTGAAAGTTGAGTAGGATCTTAAGTAGTATATATAAGATATGGGCCTCTCCACTCATTGCCAATTGGTTTTGAGTTGGAAGCCCACTATCTAACATGGTATCAGAGCCCGATCCGCACATACTCAACCCAATCCACAATCGGCCCAGCCTAATAGTTGGTCCGCCGATTCATACCCGAACATACCGAGATTGATGCCTAAAGAAACCATCATCTCGAGGGGGCGTATTAGGGATACAATATCCCACATTGAAAGTTGAGTAGGATCTTAAGTAGTATATATAAGATATGGGCCTCTCCACTCATTGCCAATTGGTTTTGAGTTGGAAGCCCACTATCTAACATTATGAACAACCCGAGAAAAGAGAGTAAGGAGAGAGAAAAAGGCTTTTGTTACTTTTGATTTATTCCATTATATATACTACTCTGAATATGGTATTAAAGAGGTTTCATTGGCGCAGTTGGTTAGATGAATGGTTACATTAATCCGGGAGTGTGGGTTCGAATCTTGGTACAGTATTTTTGTGCTCAGCAACGACGTCCTTTGTTTATTGATTTGGGGGTTTTGACCGATTTTAAATTGTTCGTGTAAGAAATTCAAATTTTAGTTAAGTTCATGTAGCTATCTGCACGACTCAAAGTTTCAGGTATGAATACGATAAAGTAACTTAGTTCATGGGGGAATATACCGTTTTCCCGTGGTTTCGGTTCATGTTATTCAAATCCTGGTGGGTAACTAGTATATATCGACTGTGACCCATGTTTAAAATGAAAGTAAACAATATATATATCTCAATATGTTTGATAAAACCTTAATTTTCAGTGGATAATGAATGATAACGTGAGCCAAACTAATTCAGTGATCTTTTTTTCTATAACCAAATTGTGTTTGTTTGCTGTGTAAACATGACTTAAGTTTGAGTAAGATTACTTTTTATTTTGCTTACGTCAAAAGGTGCAACCGTCTTTTCTCAAGTTTCTGAGAACACTTTTGCATTTTTTTTTAGGTATAATTTCGAAATTTATTTATTTTAAACGTAGGGCAACATTATTGCATACAACGTATTAATTAGTAAATTAATTAGAAGTTTGTTGACAAAAAAATAATAATTAGAAGTTATTATTAACTAGGTGGTAGTCCATGCGTTGATTAGGTTATTACATAATCGCTATTCTATTTTGAAGAAATAACATAAACTAACATGTTACTATCATTTTAGTTTTTTTTTATTGTGTACATCAAAATATTTTACTTATGTTTTGCTTATATTTTACATAGATTTTAATTATTATTTTTTGTTAATTTACTTTTTCATATTAAAAATATATATAAAATGTGAACTTGTCATATTGGCCCATGAGCTTATGCATTTGTTAAACCGCCTTAAATTTGTTACCGTTTTAGTAATGAATCTAATATACAACATTGAATGATATCGTGCATTTTAAATGTTTTACTTTTTGAGTTCTTATTATGTTTTAAAAATATAAGTAGAACAATATAAGGATTTAAATTACAACATTTTACAATATGAATTTTAAACTATTTTTTGTTTAATCTTTGAAATAAAATACTAGAATAATATTACTCATATACATTTTTAATATAAATTTATAAAAGCTGAATAATAGTGTATCTGAGTTTGATTTTTTATATATATTTGAAATTAACTAAAACAAATAATTATAAAATTTTAATTTTTAAAATAACAAATGTGAACATGAGAAGTGTCTATTTATCAACTTCTTAGAGTATTGGTTTAGAGAAAATTTTAATTTATTATATAAGATAGTTATCATCCTTCGTACAGCAGCTACACTCTTTCGCCCCGCCGCAGACTAGCCTGATGATCTCCCCGTACATCGTGTCATTCAGTAGTTTGGAATATACCATCTCCTTATCTCTCTCGATGACTGCTTCATCTCGTCGGGCCCAAGATGGCCAAAACACTTGTATGAGGTGAGTAAGGCTTCGATCGAATCTACAAACAACATCACACGTGAAACATATTGGGTATGGCTACGTATGTAAACACCAAATGTACGTAAGCAACATAAATGACTAAATTAATACCATGGTATCTCTTCTTCTGCAAAAGTTTCCGAGTATCTTTCATAAGTCCTGAGAAGCGGTTTTCGTTATTCATTCTGATTTCTGAAGATTCTTTTTTTTTTTTTTCTTTTGTATGTGACTTGTTTCCTTCTGTTTTTTTTGTTCTGGTGTGCTCTGTGACTTCTTGTCCAAGGGTCATATTTATAGAGTGAAAATGGAACTCTACGTAATATCATATCTTTAATTTCTCACTTCTTCTACGAGGGTCATATTAAGTTATTCCTCTTTTGGGTAATTTTGTACTTAAATTTTTCTCACGGTCAGTGATGGAATAAATGGACTTTTCATGAATTGTTACTATTATTGGAACGTATTATTTGTTGTAATTTCCTAGGAACGCCATTTTTTTGTTACAATGCTATTGCTCTGAACCTATATTAACATTTTTTAGATACATTTTAGAAAAAACAGTTTTTTTTGTAAGATATTACATAAAAAATTTTGATGGTTTAAAGAACAAATTAATAAACTAATTGAGGGTAAACATGAAATATAAAAATAATTATACATGTATCCAAACATTCTCTACAACTAATTCTCTACTATCCATAAAAGCAATAACAATTAAAAGATATTAATTTTAAACACAAAATCTAGAATTATAGCATGGCCTAGAATGAGTTAGATATTCCCAAAACTCAAAAATAAAACAAAAGTCTTAGATTTCACTTGTGATCAAAAACATTTGAGAATTTGTTAGAAATACCGTTTTTCAAAAATAACCAATTTTTTTTTTGTAAATTTGAAGTGATAAAAAAGTGAAAGTACATAAATTGAGACTACAGTGAACTTGCTTGCGAAGGATACCAAAAAAAAGAAAGAGAAATAAAAATTAGTCTACACGTTTTCGTACATTATTTTTACTAATTTTTGATAAAAGTTTCCATATATTAATTGCTCCCAAGAAAGTATTACCAATTATATGACGGTAGCTAGAATAGAGGTGTCAAACGGGCATGCCCGCGCCCGAACGGGCCGACTGTGACGGTCCCGTATTTTCAGTGATCCGCTGCGGACATGTCCGCCACGGGCGGCGGGCGAAATATCAATGCCCATGCCTGCTCCGCATACCTTTGCGGACTAACGGGCATGCCCGCGGGCATCTCTTCTTCTCAAGAACATCACCGCTGGTGTCAAAACAATACGGAGCAGAGAGGTTTTGGTTGGTGAGTGGAGACTGGGGAGAGAGAATGGTGTATGGTGAGTGTACGTACGGAGGGAAAGGCAGAGTAAACTGAAAGTATTAAACCAAAGTAGAACCATAATCAACAAATGAAAATGTTTAAACTGAAATTTAAATCAAATAAATAGTAAACTGAAAGTATTAAACCAATAGAGAACAATAGCCAAAACGATAGCCACAAATCACAGAAATTTTGAAGTTCAAGACAGACAAGCCAAAGAAATATTTCTGTTAAAAGTGTGATGCTTACCTGAAAACCATTCTTGAGGGGTATAACATCGCCGACAACAATATCATAGATAGAAGCCCTGACTCTTCTACCACCTCTAATAACCTGCAACCAAAAACGTTCAGCACACATTGTGGACAAGAGTAACACAACATTATACAGAAATGACGAACTGCAGGAACACACCTCTACATACACGTTTCTCTTCTCCTCAGTCAACTTTTCAAACCAACAAGAATGCTTGTACTCGGCGATAGCTGCAAAATAGGAGACAAACAAAATCAAAATCTGATTGTTTCCAACTTTCCATATTCACTCTTGTAACTCAACAGCAACTCAAGAACATGAACGATTGTAGTTACGATACCTCTCACAATGATGTCAAGAACAGTGGCCAAAACGATGCAAGCTTCCACATCCATACATCGAAGATACCCTGCAAGTGACTCATGAGAGCGAGCCATAGATAATAAATTTAGATAGAAATTTGAGTAGAGCTCAAATCTAATTACCAAACTTGTAAAAGAAAAAAAAATCACCTTTGATTCGCAGCAGCAATCGGTCGGTGTTTCAAAGGCTAGCAAAAGAATTGCTTCAGCAGCAGCAAAATAATTGCTTCAGTAAGCAGCAAAATCGGTGTCTCAAAAGCTAGCAAAATCGATTGCCAATCGGTGTCTCAAAGGCCAACAAAAGAATTGCTTCAGCAGCAGCAAAAGAATTGCTTCAGTAAGCAAAAGAATCTCCTCTGTTCTCCTTGAATTTCCTCCTCTCTCAAAGGCGAACTTTGCGATGTTGGCAATTTCGCGGACCACCCGTATGACCGCGGGCGTGAGCGGACAAAATCCATTTGACCCGCAAACCAAACGGGCTATGCCCGCGAGACCCGCCGATTTTTGGGCATGAAATTAAGGGCCCATGCCCGACCCGCTATGATACCTAACGGGCCATGCCTGCGGGCCTAAGGCCCAATTGACACCCCTAAGCTAGAATGATTGTTAGTGAACGACCATTCCTTTCAAAATGTGCCCAAAATCGTAAAAATAGCCAAATGGAAATGCCTGGCATGCAATATTTGTTAGCATAGATGGAAAAAGAACAGAAATAATGAGTTTTGATGTGAGGACTGAAAAATTCAAGATAATCCAAACGCACAGTTGTATGCTGTGCGATGAAGTGGAGACTAACCCTTCACTAGTGAGCTACAAGGGAAAACTAGCTTGGGTTATCTCAGAATCAACGTCGTCTTACAGATTATGGATTCTTGAAGATACTGAAAAAGCAGAATGGTCGTGCCAAGATTTTCATATACCATTTTCTCTAGAAGATCCTGTTGTGAAAGATAATTACTTTTTAAGTGATGTGACAGAAGATGGTGAGTTTATCTATGTGTCGGTATCATGGCAAGATAAAGAGATTTATGTGTCTTACTATGATCCAAAGAGAAAAACTCACATGAGGAGGAGGATCAAAATTGAAGATCTTGATGAAGATGATGATTTTTGGCTCCGTAATAAATCATGTCGTGACGATTGGAAGTTTCTTGGAACTCTAACGAATCACATAGGGAATGTCATGCCTCTAAACACATTTCCTACTTCTTCACCTTCTGGCGCACGGCTTAATAGATACATGCACACAGCGCTTAACCTTGGTTAGTTTTGTTTTTAAATACACTTCATTCCTCCTCAATTCCATCACCGTCACCGTCCACCTTCCGTTTGTCATCGTTTATGTTCTAAGTACAATATAAATATATAATGCTATATATGATTTTTTTGTTTCTTACTATATTTTATCTCCTAAGAGTTTCTTACGTTCTTTTGTGTGTGTGTCTGGGCCATTTCATTCGCTGATTTCCATTTTATTGAAAGCATTACAAAATAGGTGATCAAATAAAACCATTTAAATCGGGGCATTTCTGCATAAGTGAGAAGCACTCTCCTCAGATTGATACAATTGGAGCAGATCTTATATAATAAAGTACAGTAAAACAAAAACAAAAGAATGAAAATTTTCAATAAACAAATGGGCTCTTTTGAATCAATTTACGTTCGTTTCGTGAAGACTAAAGATTTGATAATGAGAAGAGAGATGTGTTGTTATAAGAGGAAATGAGTAACCGAGTCCTCTAGTAACTGATGACTAGGACACACCATTTCCTTCACTTTCTCTCCCTTCTTATAGATTTTAAAGGTTGGCACTTTCTTGATGCTCTCTGCTTTCGCCAATGCCAAGCTCTCCTCCACGTCCACCTATATATATACACAAACCCCGTTATTACTCCACTATACCAAAAACAATAACCATTTTTTTTTCCTGGCGCTAAATGCAATGTAATTTACAAGATTGAGTATAATAAGAACAATCGTCTTACCTTGAAGAAATGTACTAATGGATACCGTAAGCATAAGGTGTTTACGAATGGAGATATTGCTTCGCTTTGTCGGTTTGATGATGATTTGAAATGAAACACAGAGATTCCTAAGAAAAAAAAAGTAACCATTCTTGTTTAGCAAAGAGAGGGAATCTTGAAACTTAAACTTGCAATAAGTGAGTTAATTCGTTTATACCGGGAAGTGATGTTGCGGTCTTGAACTTATCTAAAGTCGAGACCTCTTCAACTTCGTTATTGAATCCCTCTTCAGATTTGTTCGATAGAGCGGCCTTTGCTCTCTGTAAAGACTCAGCAACCTCGCTGTCTCCTGGAAGTTCCTTTCTCAATACTTCATAATCTCTAACCGCATCCTCCCATCGGCCAAGCTGCATTTAACATAAGCAACATTGTGTCAAGTAAAGTACTTAAAAACTCTGTTTGAAACCAATTCAGTGTCTTTTTAATCTAACCTTTCCATATGAAGCAGCTCTTCGGAGAAGAGCCTTGGTGTAACTAGGCTGGATTCTCAGCGCTTGGTTACAATCATCAACGGATTTGTCCCACATACCAAGTTTAAACCAACATGCCGCTCTATTACAATACAAAACCGAGTTGAAAGCATCAAACTTGAGTCCATCTCCATAAGCCACACTGGCTTCTGAGTATCTCCCTGAACTGAAGAGCTCGTTTCCACTGGTACGAGCTTTCGCCACATTCTTCACATTGTTCAAGACCGATACTACCTCAGCATTATTACTATGATCAATCGTGATGGCTCTCTCCACCTTTACAACAGCATTCTCAAATCTGCAAAAAACCTATCATCTCTACTCACTCACCCAAGAACCAAAACACCACTACTAATAAAAGAACTTAAAAAAAACACCTTTCGAAGTTTTTTAAGTATTTCGAAACTCACCTTCCTAACGCCATATCAACTTGAGCCTGAACACATAGCACATAAGCATCACATATTATACCAAACAGTTTCGCAGGTGACTGAGTAAGACGATGTTCCACTCTCGGAATGCTGGATAGACACAAATCCGAATCCTTTATCTGATGAAGCCGCAAAAAGGCTTCTGCTTTACAAGCTACAAGCTGCACATGATCAAAACCTCATTGTTCTCTTTTCGTTGGTAATGGAAACACAAAAGAGAGACAATGCCACATCTAGATCTCTTACCTGAGGAGACGAATCAGCTCCATTTGCAATGGCTGCATCGGTTTCGCTAATGACCGTTCTCCAATCTCCGATCTTTCGAGCCTCCGTACACAGCCTGAGCTGCTTCTCAAGCGTCTGCAACCGCTGGAAATCAGCTTGATCGGGACATTGCCCGGAAAGACAAAGATGACGTCTCGCATTCTCAGCTTCTCCCAATCTAAAGACCAACAAACCAATCAAAGATTACTCCTTTATCCGATCAAAACAACTGATTTCCAAATTTAAAGTTAAGATTTTTAAATACCTGAGATAGAGAGAAGCGAGTCTCTTGTGAGCTCTAGCGTAACAAGGATCAAATCTGACAGCTTCAAGGCATTCTTTAACAGCTTCCTCTACCCTCCCTGACGCAGCCAACGCCGCCGCACGGTTGCTTCTATAAGCTGGATTATCCGGTGACAGTGAGATAGCTCTGTCGTAAAGAGCCAATGCCTCGGCGTATCTCCCTTTCCTATACATTTCGTTACCTGCCTTCTTAACCTCCTCTGGGTCGGTCATTTCCGCCGCTCTCGTCGTCGCCGCGTGGTTGCTCTTGCCGTTGTTGTTGCTGCCGACACCACCACCACCGCTTCGTATGATGTTCCCGTGGCCGTAATTGGCTGTCCCTGTGCATAGAGTCTCGTGTCTAACGGAAGCTCTCGTAGCCATTCCGGTTTTCAAGATCCTTCCCGACGGACAAATGTTTCCGGTAGGTAAAACTCCGGGGTTCGGAGACGTCGCGCCGCTTCCACCGCCGCCGCGAGAGCTGACCGGAGATAAGCCTAAACCGGAGTAAATCAGCGGGGTTCCAGCAGAAGAGGATCTTCTGTGACCCTGTTTCGAACTCCGGTTCACGTTACCGGATCCGGGTTTAACCGGACTTGTGTCGGTCATACCGGAAAGCTCGCCGGAGTGACTCCGTCCAGAGGGTTTACCGGAAGCAGAACCAGAGGAGCTCGAGCTGCTTCCACTAACAGCGGGAGTGGCAGCGGCGGAGGAGTAGCCACGTTGGATCACCGGAGAACCGAAATCGAGTTCTCTGAAATCGGGTTTGTCGACGGTGACGTCATCGTCTCGTTGGAAACTCAAAGAATCTCGGAATTTACCGGTAATGGAAGGTTCTAGAGAATGTCTTCTATAATGTGACGACATCTTTTTTTACAAACCAAAATCTAAAATCCTCTCTCTCTGTCTCTCAGAAGAATCAAACAGAGAGGCTAAAAGAAAGAAGGATGAAGAAGAAGAATGAGAGAGTTAAGTGAAGAGAGAGAAGAGAGAGAGAGAGATCTTGTGTTATATAAAAGGAAAGCGGAAGAATGAGAATGAAGAAGAAGAAGAAGAATGGTGAATTCTATCAAATCAAAATCATAAAATTAAATTTTTTAGATTACCGTTAAAAGATTTCTTATTAATTAACTAAAACGACTAATTCTCTGTGTTTTGTTTTTTTTTTAAAATAGTAAGATTAAGACATTGATCTTGTTGTGATTCAGCTTCTCTGTTTGTTAATCACGAGCCTGTTTTATCCTTCCGTGTCTTTCACGGCTGCTTGTCGCTAATTACAAAATTACCGTAATTTTTTTAGATATTATTATTATGTAGTAATAGTAGTACTATAGAGACTAGTGTGTCTCTATGTATGGTTGACTTTAAAGTTTGTTTATGTTTGAACAGAATCTAGATGAAACTTGTGTTTGCCGACCACGAATTTTTATACGGATTTCGTAAAAAGTCAAAATAAATTTGATAATTTTGTATGGTTCTTTTTTTTTTTTTGGGGTAAATACGAGATCATGCGTCGTCGTGTTGTATAAGACAAAAGTACAAAATAAACTGATATAGTAGTATTCATATGCATTGTAACAGTAATATGTGTACAAAAACCAAATTAGTACTCGTATTTACACAAGTAAAATACAGCTTCAAATGAAAAATGACACCTCGGATTTAAACCGACGCATCAGCAGAGTCAGAGACAGCAAAATTGAGGGTAGAAACGTCTTTTGGTACATGTGTATGTACTATTGTACTGCTGGCTCCAAAAAAAAAAAAAAAGAATTCAAGGATTTTGAATTTTGAGTTTTGTTACATATCCTAAACATTATTTTATGGTGACTGAGAAACAGTCTTATTATGTCATTATTATTTATACATACATATACATTTAATTTAAGTTAAAATTATATTCACACGAAAATGAAATAAAGAAAAGAAAAAGACAGCATATTTATGTATACTGTACTTGGAAGAGAGAGCAAAAGAACAACAGAGAACAAAAGCAGAAAAAATAGGAAAAAAATAATAATAAAGCAAAAGAGAAGGCTCATTTACTGATGGGATAGCTGGCAATTTTAAAGGCTACTAGTAATACTATTTTCTTTTGTGGGGATTAATAAGACAAATATTCATTTATTATAACTTTTAATCAATGTTCTGATCTATGTATTATGTTAACCCTCTATGGTTCTGCTATATTTAGCTGAATCTCTAAATCATAAATGGGATGTAGAAACGAAGAAAACAGAAAGGGACGCTAAATAGGGGGCAAAATAGTAAATATAGCACGTGCAGTGTGACCATGCCAGCTGTTTTCGTTACAGTTGCCAGCTAAGCACGCCGAATACAATTTAACGGGCGTTTGTAACGGAACCGGACCGGGAATATTTTTTTTTTATCAAAAAAAAAGCGGTCCCCCAAATTCCCTCCAAACCGATCGACATGGGCGATTACACATTTCTCCATACCGGGACGGTCCGTGTGGCTCCCCAAATTCTTGAATCAATCCAACCGGCTCTCTCTTTTTTTTTTTCTTGTTAATTCAAAACCTTTGACCAAAAATAGCAAAAGTACTACTATTAAGTCAGAGAAACATCAAGTACATATATATATATATATATATATATATATATATATATATATATATATTCATAACACATTTAGAAGGAAAAAAAAAAAAAATTGGTCCCGACTCAAGAAAAAATATATAATCATTGATCGAGAGAGAGAGGCACCCCTTACCCACAATTGAATACTAGTAGAGAGTTAATAGCAAGATCGCATTTTTATAAATCTTTGTTGATCACATAGCATTATACATATTCTAGCAGCTTGCAAATATTTTGTTTTACGATTTGACATAATCGCAGTAATAAGTACATCAATCTTTTTTGTCTTTTGCAAATAATTGTTTCATAAAAACACTCACAAGATGATGCATTATTTCAAAAAAGACATTTCTCCTTATAATATTGCTGGCCGCAACATTTGACCCAATCAGATACGACAAAAGAGGAAATGGAGAGTAAAAAAAATTTCAAATAGGAAGAAATGAGTAGTAAATAAGCTGGTAATTATGGTGCTTTTACATCATTAACATGATTAATTGTTGGGGTTAGCCCTGGGCATTCGGCTTCGGGTTTTCGGGTTTTCAGGTTTAGACATATAGAACCCGTTCAGATTTTCTATACTTTCGAGTTCGGGTTCGGGTAATACCTGTTCGGGTTCGGATAATTCGGATATACCCAAACTCAATCGAACCATGAACAAAAAAAAAAACCTAATTTTTATTTTTTTTATAAATTTTAGAAAACTTGTATATATAAATATTTAACATTTCTTTTTGAGAAGTGGCAAAATGGTTAAAGATGCACCTGTAAATGTTTAAGGTTGTGGGTTCAAATCCCTTAGAATACATATTTTTACATTTAATTCGGGTTAGTTCGGGTTCGGATTTCAGATCCAGGTAATATGCCTAGGGCTAGTTGGGGGTATCTAACTCAGTAAATAAAAATAACAAGATTTGGGTTTAAACTTTAGAGATAACAAAGAGAGAGGAGAAAATCAACTTTTCCTCCAATTAGGGAACATACTTTATACATAATTAAATTTATTAATGAGAAAATTAATTAAAAGTGCGATATTCTCGTAATTAATATCTCAAGGCATATATGTAACCTTTAATTATTGTTGGTGGTGGTGTGCTGGACGAACATAGACCCACCCACACTTGCAGGAACTATAGGAATCGAACGTGACGTCTGCTAAGTTGTTTTTTAGCCTAATTTATTTTCACTTAAGATAGATTAATTTACTAAAACAAAATAATCACTAATGGGTGTAAACTAAATAAAACACAAAACGTAGCAAATCATTATGTAATATGTCAAAATCTTTTTAGAAGAGAATATAGGGTTTTTTAAGCAAAGCCAATAAAAGTTTCAGACAACATAAAATGTTTGAAAGCAGAAATGTTACAATTATTAAATATATCTACTGGCTTAAAGAAATATTCAGACACTACAACGATGATAGTCTAGATACCTAAAAATAATTATAAAACATAATATATAGTTCTAGCAATTATTTTTGTAAGCATAATATCACATTTGTATTGTTTTGGTCTAAACGATACCCTCTATGGGTAATTAATGGAGTAAATAAACACAATGATTCCCAATATACAACGACAAAATGAACCACGTATGGGTGTCCATTATCTGGTTTTCTAAATTTTTTGAATTAACGACAAACGACGCTTGGCTAAGCTCGATCCTTATGGTCATTAAGGGTATCCAATGCTTGTTTCATCATTCATATTTTAGTTTTTCATAACCAATTTGATGTCAGCGAAAACACAGTAAGCAAGAGAATATATGTAGATCGCATTACCGTCCAACTCGCAATTTCTTAATCTAAAATGTTGCGCACGTTTAATGGAGAGACTGCTACACATAATTAACTATAATTATATTATCTGATTCTTTTAAGATTTACTTTTTCGTGTACAGTACAAGTATGCGAAAACAAAATACATTTATTTGTTGATTTGTTCCAAAGATGTTGCTTGGATTAAAAAGATTCAATTATTTTATGTTTAACTAATTGAATTCTATTGTTTTAGTAGTCTCACGTCATGGTGCTGATGGAAGACATCCATAAGTTTTTCTATAACTCAAAACGAGATCGATTTATACGATTTTTGTGTGGCACTCTCATGAATTGCATGTTGAAACTAACACAAGTCTGATAGCTAGTACGTAGTATTCATTTTGCTCTGGTAACTAGTGTTACGTTAATTTATTTATTTACTCTACGTAAGCGAAACTAGACCTAATATAAATAGTATATATATATATATATATATTTAATCTATATTCATATTAATAATTTAAAACAGAAATAAAATTAGCTTGATAAAAAATTGAAATAAAATTAGCAAGTAGAATGATTTATTTTAAATATTCCAAATAATCAAACTAACAACATTATTACAAATACTCATTGGTTTTGCCATCTGAGGCTATATGCTCGAGCATGTGAGCATATGCTCACGAGCTGTGAATTATCTCCTTTATATGCATCATCGATCATCGCCATCATGATCAATAAATAGATTAATTAAGGTGTTTATATATTCAAAATGGTTTCTCTGTAATCATGAACGAGGAAAAAGTTGAAGAGCTTTTAGTACAGTATGCACGATTTATGTGCTGTTTATTTAATATCTCACATGTAAACTATGTAAGTGTATTGATTTTTAAAAGAATTTTATCTATATGAACATTTAGAAGAGCTAGGGCAAACTTATTTGATGTAACGATCAAGTTATTTTTATTGATCAGAGATGTTTTTCCAACGTTGTGAAATTAGATTATTCAAATCTGGTGCCACGAAGAATCATCAGGCCGGATCTAGAAAAAATTATGAACCATTATATAATCAAAACTTTTAAATTAAACATAAGATGCATCATATGATTTTTTTATTTATAGGCTAAGACCTTTCTATAGCTTACTTTATTAAGTTAAAGAAAATGTTTTAAAAGTACTAAATGAAGTTTATAGGATATTAAACAATCTGAAAGACATCTTAAGTATATAAATATATTTTTATTGATAAAAAAAATAATAATAACATATATAGGTTTATTTGTATATGATGAAAATGATGGGTCATATATATATATACTGTGGCTTAATCGAAATCATGGTTGAATTGGTATTAACAGAAATAATTACAAAGCATTGGTGTCAAATCAATTAGATCATATATAGTATATGATTTGATTTCACACTAAACACCAAGATTATGTCTCTTAACAAAAACAAAACACCAAAATTTTGGCTTATACCAAAGCTAAAGTAAATTAAAATTGAAAGGGTATTGGTCCCGTCGTGGGATTCCACTAAGTTACTCATTAAAGTTTTTATCCTTCCAAAAATAACTAATTTTGTCATTACAATCATGTTTCTTTTTTGTTTGATGTTTAAAATACACCTAGACGATAAAGTTATTTTGGGTTACTCACTTACTCAGTAATCAGTATGTGTCATGGAGAAATATAAGAGATTCATTTACTCAGTACACCATCTGTGTTTTGGTAAGATCTACAACATGAATCCTTATCAATTGGACATTTACGTATTCCGGAAGACAACAACAAGTTTGAAGTTAGCTAGAAGAGAACAGTTTCTTTTTAGTGTTTTAATATTGTTTTTTGGTTTTTTTTTTTTTTGGGATAAAGGAACATGAAATGTGGGAAAAGAGCTATACAATATGATTGGCTACACATGTTGGTCTTGTCTTTCTCTAGTTCTTGAGCCACACTATCATATGATTGCAGAATTTTTATATTTATTTAGTTATTCTGATCCTTTTTTTTTTCTTTCTTTTTTTTTCTCAAGCATTGTGGATTTATATCTCTTCTCTTTTTTTTTTTTTTTTTAATAAGAGGGAAAGGGAAAAAGACTTGACATATAATGTAAATGTGCAGAAGGAGGGAGAGCACATGTCATTACATGTGATTCTAATAATTTAGATTCTTTCATTTCACAGTAAAAAGAGAGACAAAAGCATTGTGCTCTGCCAAGTTCCTCTTTATCTTTAATTTTGGAAAAACAAGATCACAAATTATTTTTCCTTGTAAGAATAATTATATTAGAAATTGGAGACTAGTGAGTAGTGTGACTACATACATATATTCGTATCAATATAATCTATCTGGCATTTGCGAAAACTTATCCCTTTTTATTCTATGTTCAATCAACATGGATATACAATTTCAACCAAGTTACTTTCTCAGATGTCTTTTTTTTTTTTTTGGCTATCGAGACCAGATCTTAAGTTCGTGTAAAATATACAAAGCAACTAAACCAAGAAATTATTCTAAGCTCAATATCTCAAACTGTAGATCTAAAACATCACATTATTTAGCAAATGTTGTAAGAATGATAGCTCAAAGGCTTGATTGGAAGATGTTGTAGAAGCTGCAGAAAGACATAATTTTTTTATCAAAACTCACAAAACAGTATTAAGATTAAGCAGACAGATAAACATTATCAAATCCGATATAACAAGGGGATCTGATAAGCTTTGATCCCAATCTCAGTTATTAAATTTGACACTACAGTGTACAATCACATGAAGCGATGCTGCAGTGGGTACAAAAACCAGCTTAACCCGAACCCGTAATGAGCCTACTGGGGTATACTTTTAATAGGCTCCTTCCTTATCAGTTGTAAGTTTGCAATTGTTGCAAGAACTATCGTATCGAAAAGTAGTAAAAGAAGTTTAGTTCCAAACTATTTATTGATTCGTAGGGTTTAAGCAAAGAGACATAATTATTTCAAATCCTTCAAACAAAACAGTCACGCCTAAAAAACATCCCAAACTTGACTCACTTAAAACTCCGATTACAAATAAGAGACTCTGACCAACTTTTCAACTCTTCGCTCAGTTGCTAGATTGACGCAACTCAGGTCGGACAAAGTCTGCATCAGCAGGCACAGAGATATCGACGGTTGGCCTCAGCTGTGCGCAGACCTCAATGGCACCATGGACTGGGTCAGAGAAGAAGTTGCTGATCAGGTCTCTGTTGATCGCTGCACCACTGTCCACAGCCACAAGAGCTTGTTGGGTCAGGATGTAGTCGAACCGTGGTGCCCATTTCCTCGAACCCAACCTTGCTGTGGTCGAGCAGTTGTCAACCATGAAGGACACTCCCCTGGCGTGCATAAATGGGTTTAGAGAGTCCACTGATTCAATCACACTCTCGTTGATGATTTCTGAGTAAGAGTGACCTTTCTTCCTCAAGATCTCAATCTATACAAAACCCAACAGAAACCAACATTTAGATTCAGAGAAATCACTAGAGATCAATAGCACGCAGATACATATTAAATCTAGGGGTTGCTCACTGCGGTTGATTCGAACCAAAACCATACGAAGAAGTCGATTTAAGAATAATCAGTTCAATGTCAGTGAATCAAAATTGAAACTGAACCTACTTCGCATAAACCGAAAATCCAAACTAAATCGAAACAATAGTGGGCACACAAGATATATAAACACAAACATACCTGAGCCATCATAAGTGCTACATAAACTCCAGCGGTGAAGGGATACAATGGACCCAAGTCACCAGCAGGTCTGGACTTCCTGACACGTTCACCAACCTTCCACATTCTTGTCTGGTCAATGTTTCCCATTGGGAATGCTGGCAAGCCTTCTTTTTCCTGTTACAAGTAAGAGAATCCATCAAAATTCCTGCTTAAAATGTGTTTTGGGTAAATGTCATAAAAGGAAGATTCAGAAGAGTCATCACATAGAAGCGACGACCGGCTAAGACTACACTTCGGATTTCGCTGCCACTTTGTACATCCTCGTAACATTCATAGAGAATTTCCATACAAGGATAGAAGGATGCGCTGTATGCAGTCTCAAAATCTTTTTTACCTTCTTCAGACAAGGAGTTGTACACGGCCAACATTCCCTGATGTTCATAGTTCATCAGAAACAGGTTTCACTTTTTAATTCCGATTTGGCCGAAAGAACGAATTAGTCTGGTCTCTACAGATACTAACCTGGGTAGAGATAGTCCTTGAAATTGTTCCTGTGATGCATTCTACTGTGTTCTTGTAAGCCAAGTCTTCAGCCATCCCATTTTCGGTGTACCTTCTAAACAGAGACTCCACAATTCCATGGACAGCACCGAGCAAAATGCCTTTAAACAAAAAAAGAAGAAGATACGCTTAAGTATGGATTAAGCGAAAGAAAGACAATTCTATTAGAAATTTAGAGGCTCAACTCACCTCTTTCTCCAAAGATGTCACTCCTGTACTCTTGTTCAAGAGTAGTAGCAAAAGTAAAAGGAGAACCAAGTGCAACTGACCATCCCAGTGCAACATCGGCGGCTCTACCGTCGACATCCTGCCAACAGGATAACAGAGATAGTGGTGAAAAAATGAACACATGAGGTATAAGAGCTTTTTAAAAACAAATTATAGCTTTTGCAGTAGAGATAAAGAGATAGAAAACCTGGTGGACTGCAAAACTAGCGTTGATTCCAGCACCGTTGATTTCTTTTCCTTGGACGTATAGCCTCCTCACAGAAGGACCCATTCCCTTAGGGCACACAGCGACCACACTGATGTTCTTTGGGAAATCGAGTCCCGAGGACTGTAAATGCCCTAGTAGAAACCCGTGTGATAAACCGAGAATGCTGTTTGGCTTCATGTGAGAGAAGATTTTCTCATAGTTATCAGCCTGCAAAAACAGGATACATTAAAATCGATGTATACACCTAATACCTCAACAAGTAGTAGATATATTATTTGTAACAAACTGCAGTTACCTGAGCAGCGTCAGAGATCAACAGCAACACAAGATCGCTGCCAGAGATAGTTTCCCATATATCACCCAAAGTACCACTTTCTTCAGTAAAGCCAGCGGCACGTGCCTCCTCAAATGAGCGAGACCCTTTTCTGAGCCCAATCTACGTTAAAGTAGAAAAAAAACAAGAAACCATGTCAGAACCCTTCAAGTAACAACCAGAAAGCCAAGCTAAAGCAAACAAACAAAAATATGCAGTCAACTCAGCAGTTAAAATACCTTAACAACAATGTCAGACTTAGCCTCCACAAGTGAATCTCTCAAATTCTGAGCTTGGGCAGGTCCCTGCATATAGACAACGAGTTTAGAACAACAAATGGAGTAGACACAAGAACTTGGAACTAATCTTGTTCATTCCAACTTTATATGACAATGAAAATATTTTATTCATTTCCTACATGCCTTTAACAAGATTCCATATCCACAATCTAAAGTAAAGAAGTACAAAGAAAAGAGACCCAAAAAAGTAAGTACCTGAGATCCCCAACCAATCACACCAATCTGCTTAACACCCTTGAAAGCATCTGGAAGATGTTTGAACAAATCCCTTCCTCCTCTCACAATGTACTAAAACAAACATTAGCAACAATCACAGAATACATCAGCCACATGCAAATGATTATAGAATCAATCACCACAAATTCGAAAAGGGATAAAGGAAGAAAAAATCAAACCTCTTCGTAGCCAGCAAGAGAGACTTTCTCCTTTTTGAAGACAGATGTCTCGAAATCCAAAGACATAGGGGCTTTGACCGCAGAAGAAGAAACCATACGAGCGGCGAGGGAGGAACCGACACCATTCCCAGCGACGGTAGCAGTTAAAGACCTCAGAGACTTGGAAGAAGAAGAGAGGAAACCAATATTGGGCAGAGCCAAGGAGGCTCTAGCTTTAGAAGACCTAAGGGTTTTGGATGAAGAACAAGGAGATGGGCATGAGAGGGAAGGAGCGATGGATGAAGTCGCAGCCGCCATTTTTTTCTCAGTTGTGAAGCAAATTGACTGCGCAAAGAGAAAGAGAGAGCTCTCACAAATTAGGGTCACACAAACTCACTCCAAGTGGAGAGAGAGATTTATTAATATAAAGCACACCTACTCATCACCACCACCAAGAGTCAGATTTTTACAATTTGTTTCTTTTCAAGTATTATAATGGGCTTAAGGCCCATAATACTAAAGGCCCATAATATTAAATATAGCCTATATTGGTGGTATTGGTTGATCCATCATCAACTGCCTCGATGTTGACTTCCCAGCGGCGGTCTGCAGTCTATAGTCAGGGTCTTGAAAGTCAATGTAATTGACGGTTTAGATTAAACGTAATAAACTAGATCGGATGGTTTGGAGGTTAGCGCAGATCGAAGTTATGGTACACTAACACACACCTAACGCGAAACCTCTACGTTTCTTCGTCTTGGCGACTTCTGTGTGAGATTGTTGTAAACTAATCACAGTTCGGCAAAGACTAAACATTGAAGATTTTTACGGATGTGTGTGTGTGTGTGTGTTTGATCGATTCAGTTATCTGGGTTTATTGTCTGAGATGGATCAAGCTTCGTCTTCTTCGAGTATGAAGGAAGACAAGAAGAAACCTTCTACTGATCCTGTGACCGTCGATGATAACGAGGAGAGAGAAGCTATAGAGATTGCTCTGTTCCAAGTGCCTGAATGCTATGTTTATTTGGTAAAGTTTTCAACTTTATTTAGGTTATATTGAGATTGTGTATTGGGGATTTTTGATGAATTTTGCTTCTTTTATGTTGAAGTTACATCCTTTTCTTTGTAAGTAAGTTCACTTGATGAGTTTTGGATCTGAGCATTAGTTAGAACGTAATTTCAATCTGGTGCTATAGGTTTTTGCCATAGTGTTGAGGTTAGTATCTTAATCTGCATTTGTTTAAGTTAGTTAATTTCTTGATCGCCCAAAATTTTCGTGTCTCAAGCTGGTTTAAGGGGGTGATCAAGTACGCATTTTTAACTATCAACAAGAATTTGTTTGAAGGAGATTTCATTTCGTCTGAAGTACAGTGATGAAAAGTTATCTATTTTAAACAGTGGCATGCTAAGTGGTTTCTTGATGAGGTCTTTGAAATCGTACGAGCTGCTATATATTGTTACATGGGTTCATTCCGTTCTAGGATGTTTGAGATTCCAAATTTGGTTACCTTGAACTCATTAGACATTGTGAAGTGCTGTTATCTACATTAGCCTAAAAATAATCTCAAAAAGATAATGGACAACCTTGGAGCTTGATGTACTCGTTTTGAATTTTATCCTACCGTTAATGCTCTCTCCTGTCTTTGTTTACTTTACGGGACTGTTACAGATAGTGAGCTCCTCTTCGTCTTTCTTTTGTTTGTGTGTGTATGCAGATACCTCCAAGGAAAAGTGCAGCTTCCTACAGGTTCTTTCTTGCCTTCATGACATCAAATCCTTAAATCATTCTGATCTCTATAATTAGGAGATTCTTACATTAAGATGGAGATTGACATCAGCTGATACTTTTTATAAAATTTGATCCTTGCAGAGCAGATGAGTGGGACGTGAACAAATGGGCATGGGAAGGAGCTTTGAAAGTGGTGAGCAAAGGAGAAGAATGCATTATTAAACTTGTAGATAAAACCACAGGGGAACTTTACGCTCAGGCTTTTCTACGAGAGGGCGATCTTCATCCAGTAGAAGCCGTAATTGACAGTAGCAGGTAACAAAAAGTTGACCTTAGAACTTAACTTGGTCCTCTCATGATGTGCAGCTTATCTAACAAAAAGAAGCTGTTTTGTCTTGTAGATACTTTGTTCTCCGTGTTGAAGAAAAGATAGGTACTCACTTACCATATAGATATAGAGATGTTAACTTGTCGTAGTTGTTTTGAGTTTAGTTCTTTGAAGCAATGTAGATGGTCGTGTTCGCCATGCTTTTATTGGACTCGGATTCCGGGAAAGAACAGAAGCCTATGATTTCCAAGCAGCACTCCATGACCATATGAAGTAACATTTCACGTCCAAAGTGTTCTTTTAAAATCATTTTTGAACCAACTAAATCACGTCTGAATCTGATCTCCCTCTCTCTATCTCTCTCTCTTCGCTAAAGGTATTTGAACAAGAAGAAAACAGCAGAAGAAATGGAACAACACTTTCAAAACACATCTTCTGTTGATTACAGCTTAAAGGAAGGAGAAACAATTGTTCTCCAACTAAAAAATGTAAGATTGACAGTTATTGTCTGGATACATTTTCCGCAAGTTTCTTGTTGCTGACATCAAAATGATTGAAACAGAGAAGCGACAAGGACACAAAGTCGAAAATAGTAGAGAAGAATTTGAGCAATCTCTCGTTGGAGGATAAGGGCAAGTCAATAGAAACCATTCCTTCAATCATCCCACCACCTCCACCTCCTGGACCGCTTTCCCCTGTCACAACCGCTCAGCAGTCCCCGTCAAGTCTACCACCAAGCCTCAGCCTCCAAAGATCGCCAAAACAACAAGATGTAGATACAAAGAATGAAGAAGATAAGAAAGAAGGCCAAGAAGCCAAAGATGGAGGCGTTGAAGATGATGCACCAGATGATGACTTTGGAGATTTCCAAGCTGCGGGTTGATTTAAAGTTGTTATCTTTTTACCATATGCAAAGCATCGTTTTATAAGTAACGTGACTGATCAAGGTTTGGATTGCTTGCTACTGAGAGAGCTCATCTTCTGTATAATTGCAAAATACAAGTCTGTCTCCCTGAACTTGTTATTAGATAGATAAAACTCTGAAGTTTTCATTTTGATCTTATAAATATATGAACGTTGCAAGAGAAACAACAGAGAAATATCAAAATTTACACTTCTTTTGCAATTCTACTTTCTTCAACTACTGAAAAGAGACGACATTGAGATTGTTTCTCTGCTCTTCTGCAAATCGATTGCAACCATCAAGAAACGTACGCCATACTGGTGCATCTGCAGGGAATGGCATTCCATGAATCAGATGCTCGGCTTCCTTTAGATAACCGTTTCTAGCCAAAAGATCAACGGCACAACGATAATGATCTATTTCCGGTTCAACACCATAAACCTTCATTTTCTGAAACAAATCCATTCCTTCTTTTACCATTCCACTATGTCTGCAAGCAGTTAGCATAGAGATGAAAGAGACTCGATCTGGCTTAAAACCTAGAGATAACGATTGCTTAAACAATTTAAATGCCTCATGTCCATATCCATGGATGCCAAGAGACGAAATCAATGTCGTCCATGTAATGAGATTCTTGTCTCTTGTTTCTTCAAAGACTTTGATTACACTCCTAATGCTTCCGCATTTCCCATACATGTCAATCAATACATTGCAAACAAATGTGTCAGCACGGCTGAAATTTGTTTTGATGATTCCACTGTGAATAGAACTCCCAAGCGTAAGGTCACAAAGCTTAGAGCTCAAACTTAAGATACTAACGTATGTGTAATTATCAGGGCGAATGTTTGATTGAAGCATGTGTTTGAAAAGTTCAATAGCCTCTTTATAATTATCAGAACGGGAGCAAGCTGCTATTGCAATGTTCCAAGATACAGTGTCGGGTTGTTCTAATGTCGAAATCAGCTTCACAGATTCATGGTACTGACCTGTTCTGCTATACATTCCGGCGACAATGTTGAGTGGGACAACAGAAGATGGCCCACTAGACAAATCCAGCAGAAGAAGAGCATCACTCATCAGTTGATTCTTGGCGTAGGATCTCATGAGAGAGCTTAACACATAGTCATTATCTTCACATCCCATTCTCACAATAACGGAGTGCAGCTGCTGTAACTCAATGACACAACATGATTTAAGGACTGTCGAAAGAGTATATTCAGTTGGCATGAAACCCATTTGAAGCATTTGAAGAAACAAAGAGAGACAAATGGAACCATCTTTATTGGCATAACCCCAAAGCAATGTATTCCAACATACAACGTTCTTATCACGTACAGAATCGAAGCATAGGCGGGCATCTTCCAGACTACCACATTTAGCATAAAAGTCGATTAGTGCATTCCCTAAAAGTATGTCAGTTTCACAGCCATTCTTGATTAGCGTACCATGAATCTGGCATCCGAAACTAAATATCTGCATACGAGAAGACGCACTAAGAACACTAACATATGCACCTTGATTCGGGGAAAACCCATGCTCTGGCATACTTACAAAGAGTTTGAGTGCTTTTAAAGGATTCTCACCTTTGGCTGTTGCACCAATTATGGAGTTCCATGATACTACATCCCAGGAACCTGCCTCCTCAAAGATTCTCTCTGCCATACTTGTGCTGCCACATTTTCCATATTTACTGATGAGAGAGTTAACGACGGAAATTTCACAAGCTAACCCTTTCTTCATTGCTGAGCAGTGCAACTGTTTGCTAATTACCAAGTCATTTTCACAAGATACACCAGACAAAACACCCAAGAAAGAGCAATCAGATAAACATGCCCCCTTCCTAACAAGCTCACGGAACAGAAACATGCATTCTTTGAGAAAACCACGGTGCCCCAACAAAGACATCATATGGTTCCATGTTTCCAAACTCTTAAACGGCATATCTTCAAAAACCTGTTTCGCCATTTCCAGCAACTCAAGCCTCCCATACAAACACAACAAACCAGTACCAACATATGCATCATCCATAATCAACCCATACTTAAAGCTCAAACCGTGTAACTGAGTTCCAGCATAAACATCCAACGATGCACAGGACAATAAACCACTCACTGTTGACTGATTCGGCAAATATCCAAAATACCTCATTTCAGAAAATACACGCCAGGCTTTCTCTGCATCCCCGCATCTGCTGTACCCTTTAATGATCGTGTTGAAAGAGACTTTATTTCTCTCAGGCATTTGATCAAACACTCTGCCTGCAAAAGATACCTCGCCAAGCTTCTCATAAAGACAGATAATGTTGTTGGAGATATAAACAGGCTGCTGAAGGGCGTAGCATAACGTGATGGAGAGAGCGTGAAGAGCTTTGGTTCTTGCAAAGGAAGGAGCTTTTCTGCAGACATTGAGTAGACTAATTAGACGATCGTTGTGATTGACGAGATCTCTACAGCTGAGGCTCATACAGAAGGAATACTGAAAACAGAGTACTTCCCAGATCGATCTCAGTTCTAATTACATGAACTAAATTTTATGCATCATGATCATGACGAAAGTTCTAATCAAGTTTTCGAATTAAAGTTATGATTTTAAAAAATAGGGAACAAAGTTTGATGTTCAGAAACAGAACCAGGGAACTATAAAGGGTTAATCTAAATCGCAACCGGCTGGTTCAACCACAAGATTACGGTTTGGTCTGTCCAATGGACCAACTTGGCCCATATTTAAAGAAAATCGAATTAATACTATGGTTTTTCTCTAAACAACCATCCAATCTAACAACAATACATGATATTTATCAGTGTTTAAAAAAACGTCTAGGCATCGTCAATACGCTAGGCGCTCAGTAAACGCTTAGATCACCGTCCAAACCGTCTAAAATTGCATAAATTTTATTTTAATATTTATTTTTAATTTTTAATTACATATATTTAAATTATTAAATCTATATACGTAATTATAAACGTTTATATATTGTTAATGTAACTTAAATAAATGTATTTTTCTAACTTTTGTTTATGATTTATTATTTTTTATTTATCTAACATATACTTTTACATAATTTTATATATAATATTATATATATAATGTTTTATGTTGTAAACGTTTAAACAGTCTAAAAACCGTCTAGGTTCCGATTAGACGTTCTAGGCGCTGGTCACCGCCCATATACCGCCTAACACTAATATTTATGAATTAAGAAAAGTTGTTCTCCTTATCCCTCCCATCTTCCTTTTACATTCTTAGTTTAATGTTTGTATAACATTGGTTTACATATCTAATTCATATAAAATGGATTTCTCAAACTATGTAAAAGAAAAGGACAATAAGAGTAATTAAAGTGAGACAACACAAACCAACAGTTTTTGAATCACATCACGTATTTTCTTGAAATCAATCAAGTTGTCTTCCAAATACACTTTAATCCACTCCAGATCAACGTCTCTTTTTATTGCCTCTTCATGACCTATGGCCTCGAGAGTTTTCAGTGTCCTTTGCGCCTCACGTAATAGGTTGTCATCCACCATTTCCAAGCATTTCTTCTCTTCCATTGTTAGATCAACTTTCAGTTCTTGTATGTTTTTGACGACTTCCTTCAAATCTAACATAAAAGACATGAAAATGCTAAATCAAAATTTTACACTACAAAGAACAAAAAAGAATAGAAATTGTTAATTACCGTCAAATCTCAATCTAAATTCAGCTACCACAACATTTTTGAAAAGTTGTGTACGTTTTGTAACTTCTTCACTCATTATATTGATTTTGACACTAAAAAAAAAACTTTTATGCTTTGCTACAAATTAAAGATGTTATCTTGTAGCGTTTTTTTTTGCTAGTTATATATAGTGTTTGAGACTAGTTCGTTTGAAAGAGATCGTTTCCTTAAAAAGAGTGTTATTAACCATAATTTGGTGCATATAGGATATGGATTCTGGATTCTGGTCCTCGTAGAAAAAAAAGAAAAAAATGTGCTGGATAACGTAAAGATAGAAAATAATCTTTGAATTTTGATTTAATGGGTACACACTACTATTTTTTACTTTACTTAGTACAAAATATTAACTTTTTAATAGTTGTCTAAAATAGGCCTTAAAAGTTTATCTTGTTAAAATTTGAAAAGTATGCAGTTCGAGTAAAACGGTATCAAACCACTACATACTCGATAACTAGCTAATCAAATAAAACATAAGTTGTATATAAACCAACCAAAATTTTCACAACCCAAACCAATATTAATTCAGTTTTGATCCACTTATATTATTGAAAAAAAATTAACTAATTAACCCAAAATGAAAGCAAAAATCATCAAGAGAATTTGGGACAATGATCATATGTGCTTCTTCCATCAACTTGTTAAGTTCAACAATGTTTAAAAAGATTGATTAAATTGATAAACAAAAACACCAGATGCTTCTCTTTTTGGATAAGTCTCAGTCTCACGTCTTATCAGAAAATTTTACTTTTGTAGTCATCTTCAAGATAATTAGTAGTTTTTGATATATATCATCCATAAAAAGCACATTATATTTTGTCAATTAACTCCTAATTTTAACTTTTAAGTGATCAATCTTGCTAATTCATTCTTTTGTTTGTCAATTAACTTCTTCTTTTATATCATGATCCATTAAAAGAACAAAAAGTATACTTATATGTTAATTCTACGTTTGTAATCATCTTCAATAATATCTATATCACAAAATACAAATTTTTTGTTGACTCTAGATGATTATGAAAAAATCACACTGTGCATTGCATATTGACTCATTTGCTTCATTCCATCTTGGTTTCTGATATCGTAGTCGTAGTAGTATCGAATATATCATCCATATAACACACAAATTTTGTTTATCAGTTAACTCCATAACAACGTTTCTTATGTATATCTACATGTCTTGTTTTCGTTATGCTACGAACGAGTTTATAAATCTTGATTTGTTTCTCTGGTTAGTCATATTATTTGTTTTACGCATATTCTCCGATTTTTTTGAATTTACTACTTTTGTACTAAAAACACAAAAGAAAACTCAAAAACTTTTCAATCTTTGAGCGCCAAAACCAAAATTTTCAGAGGAAGAGCAAAATCAATTAAAAATATTCATAATAAATGTATAGTTTTATTTGGTCTTCAAAGAAAAAAGAAATATTAAACCCACTCGGGAGCAAAAAAAAAAAAAACAAAATCGATTTTTTTTTTGTTTGATTGATTTTTTCCATATTCTCAGCGTAAGAATCGATCTTTATAGAGGATTCCTCCAAGATCTCTCCTCCCACATCTCGATTCCTTCTTTCCTTTTTTTTTTTTTTTTCGATTTTGGATCCAACTTTGGTATTCCTTACTACGACGACGACTACTATAGTTTTTTTTTTTTTTTTTTTTTTTGAGAAGAAGACCATTTTGAGATATCTAGGGTTTCTAGAGATTGGACGGGTTTTTGGGTCAAAATAAATGGTGGATCAGCCAATCGTACGCTCCACTTCGTCATTAGTTTTAATCAAAGGTCTTGCTCGTTCGAATTTTAAATCTCTCTGCTGTGCGCTGCTTCGTTTAGTTTTGTGTGTGTGTGTGTGTGTGTGTGGGATAACACAATCAAAACCCAGGTGTTATTGAAAAGCAATGCTGAGCGTGATCCGAGTGCATCTACCTTCTGAAATTCCCATTGTGGGCTGTGAATTGACTCCTTACGTTCTCGTTCGTCGCCCCGATAAGAACAACGCCACTGACGATATCCCTGAATCCTCTCCTCTTGAAGGCTACTTCTTAAGATACCGATGGTTTGTCTTTCATTTCTCTGCTTCGATTCTCTATTTTGCGATTTGGGGTTTATCAAAGATTGAATTTTGATCTGAAATTCAGAGACTTCTGATTTAGGTCGTTGAAAAAGTTCTGATCTTGTTGTAGATTCATTCCTTTGGATTTTGTTGTTGTTGTGTAGGTACCGTGTACAGAGCGATAAGAAAGTAACTATTTGCAGTGTGCATCCAACGGAACAAGCCACTTTACAATGTGTTTTCTGTTCTAAGCGTAAAGGCCTTGTTGCTAAAAGCTATCACTGTTCCCCTAAATGCTTTACCGATGCCTGGCAGCATCACAGGACTTTGCACGAGCGAGCTACTGCTGAAAACGGAAACGAGGAAGATGAGTTGCTCCGGTATAACAGTGCAGGTGCTGGGGCTCTCGCCGGGACTTTATCTGGGTCTATGTCAAATCTTAATATTGCCAACAATGGTCCAGCTCCGTTTTATCCTTCTAATATTACTCAGAAAAATGGAGGAGAGACGTTCATTGAGGTCGGGGGTTACAAAACGTACACTCCAACAGCTGATGATATTGGCTACGTTTTGAAGTTCGAGTGTGTTGTGGCTAATGCTGAGACTAAACAGTCTGTGGGACATCCTAGTACCATTTTGACTTCACGAGTTATTCCTGCTCCTTCTCCAAGTCCCCGTAAGCTAATCCCTGTTAACGGAGCTGATGTAATGGGTCATATAGATCAAGATGGTCGGATTCAGTCTGCAGGATCATTTACTGTTCTTTCATATAACATTTTGTCTGATACTTCTGCAAGTAGCGACCAGTACAGTTACTGTCCTCCTTGGGCTCTTTCTTGGCCATACCGCAGACAGAATTTGTTAAGGGAGATTGTTGGGTATCGAGCCGATGTAGTTTGCCTGCAAGAAGTATGTGTTCTAATCTTTCTTGGTAAAGATTTAAGCATTTTAGTCCTTAAAAATCTACTTCTAATGTGTTCTTATTTCGTTATGTGGTAGGTACAAAGTGATCATTTCCTTGATATTTTTGCTCCTGAGTTGGATAAGCATGGCTATCAAGCTCTCTACAAGAGGAAGACTAATGAGGTTGGCTCATTGATTCCATGCACTCCTTCCTTAAGTGATTTATAATTTGTAATCTCTTAACCATAAATTTGTTGTTGTTAGGTTCTCAGCGGAAGTACAAATACCATTGACGGCTGTGCAACATTTTTCCGACGGGATAGATTTTCGCATGTCAAGAAATATGATGTTTGTATTGGTTTTACTTTACGTTTACTCGATCCATTTATGTAGATCTCTATACTAATTCATGGACTGTAAATCCAGGTTGAATTCAATAAGGCTGCTCAGTCTTTGACTGACGCTATAATCCCTCAGGCGCAGAAGAGAACTGCATTAAACCGACTTGTTAAGGTATTTTGACATGCTATACAATTTTCTCTGGCCGCAGCTAGTTATCAGAGAGTTATTGTTTACAAAACTTATTCCAATGATTGTTATAGGATAACATTGCATTGATAGTTGTTCTTGAAGCCAAGTTTGGTAATCAACCTACTGATCCTTCTGGAAAGCGCCAGCTTATTTGTGTGGTACAGTTTCCTTTTTGCTTCCCATTTAATAGACTCTCCTCATGAGAACTGTTAGTTTCTGTTCATGCTCTTTTAGTGAAAGCCAACTAATTTCTTTTTGTTGTTGTTGTGGTAACTTGCTGGATTTTAGGCAAACACACATGTAAGTGTTCAACAAGATCTGAAGGATGTGAAGCTCTGGCAGGTTTGTGCACTTCTATATCCCAAATAACTCAACTTTCAATGAACTTGAAAGAATTAGTATTCACCTCAAGTTTTGTTTTACTCTTTTGAGTTTAGGTCCATACCTTATTGAAGGGACTGGAGAAAATAGCTGCTAGTGCTGATATTCCCATGCTTGTGTGTGGAGACTTCAATACGCTTCCGGGGAGGTTTGTTGATTCATAAATTCTTCTGACATGATATATGAAATGCAGAATTCTCTTACGATTAGTGATTTAGAAAGCTAAAGCTTTGATTTTTGGAATTTTGTATTACAGTGCTCCTCATACACTTCTTGTACTGGGAAAGGTCGATCCAATGCACCAAGATCTGGTAGTAGATCCCCTTAATATCCTGCGTCCCCACACTAAATTGACTCATCAATTGCCTCTGGTAACATTTCTTTTCTTCGATTAAGTAGATTTATACCCTTTTAGACTCTCTATCTTTTGGATATTTGACAAGTGAATTGGTTCAGGTGAGCGCGTACTCATCGCTATCGCTTGTGAGACCGGGAATGAGTCCTGGATTGGAACAACACAGAAGGAGAATGGATCTTAATACAAATGAGCCTTTGTTTACCAGTTTTACAAGGGACTTCATTGGCACTCATGACTATATATTCTACACAGGTTTCACCATTTTTAATTCCTTTGTCCTTTTTTGAAACTACATCAGAAAAAAACAAGTTAACTTAACAGGAAGAGTCTTTTTTGGTTTCAGCGGATACATTAACGGTGGAATCTCTATTGGAATTACTGGATGAAGATGGATTAAGAAAGGACACAGCTCTTCCTTCCCCAGAATGGTCTTCTAATCACATTGCACTCTTAGCTGAATTTCGATGCAAGCCTAGGACCAGACGCTAACCGCCTTCACCACCCACCACCCACCACCATTTGCTTACAGATAGGTTTTTTTTTTTGGTTCTTATCAGATTATGACATCAACTGTTTAGACAAAACCTTTTACCAAATCTGTGATAGAGAGATGACACAAAGATCAAAAGTGGTTCTGAGTAAGGCAAATCACTTTCTGAAGTTGGTCATTCTTTATTATGACCTCTGTGTGGCTTTGTCTCACCTTCCTTTATTTTCTCATTTTGATCCTCAATTTAGTAAAACCGTTTCTTTTGCTTTTTCGTTTCCTTGCATTTTAGTAAGAGTACGGGTGTAGTAGATTAATTTTGGTTTTTTTTTTTTTTTTTTACGGTTTTTGAATGACTAAAACTCATGAAAATAATAGTGGACTAGGAGTTTTCTTTTTCACAGTGAACAAAGAGACGATTCGTGTCTACATAACCATTTAAAGAGCAAACATACACATCGGTGGCTGCCCCCTAATAATAAACAATAGAGATAAGTAAGAGAGAACATAATCGGTTCTTGAAGAATTGAAGTTAAAGCTTAGTCCCATGCACTAGCCACTCCAGGACCATACCCTTGGCTAGGAACGGTTCCATATCCTCCACCATAGTAAGCACCCCCGCCTCTACCATAAGGTGCATAACCACCGGGAACAGTTCCATATCCACCACCTGGTACGTTTCCATAGCCACCAGGCATTGCTCCATAGCCGCCACCAGGAACGCCTCCATACCCACCCCCACCACCATAGTAGTCAGCACCACCACCACCGCCTCGGTTAAAAGATTCTCTCCTGAAGTCGCGGCCACCAAAGCGTCCACCAGACCGCCGGTTCTTACCACCTCCGAATGAAGCACGAGATGCGTATCGAGTTAGCCAGTCAGGGACCTCCTGGTTTGCTTCTTGCATTAGCTCAGCCAGTGGCTTGGCCATTGATGTGTTGTTGTCGTTGAAGAAAGCAGTTGCTAGTCCTGAATTGCCTGCTCGTCCTGTTCGTCCGATACGGTGGACATAGTCATCGATGTCGTTTGGTAGATCAAAATTCACTACATGAGCCACGTGCGGAATGTCAAGACCACGTGCTGCCACATCAGTTGCAACCAAAATAGGTGTCCGTCCAGTCTTGAATGATCTCAGTGCCACTTCTCTTTCCTTGTACGCATTAAAACACAATACGGTTTTAGGTTTGGTTGCACTGAACTATACTCTACAATATTCTCTTTTTTTATATCAACGACTCACTAACCTGTTGTGACCTATCACCGTGAATGGTCGTTGCTGGGAAACCATTGATGCACAACCAATTCTCCAAAGCGTCCGCTCCCTTCTTTGTCTCCACAAAAACTAGCGTCAAAGCTTGCTGCAGAATAAAATAAACAGGATCGTCAAGGTGCTCTTGAACTACAATACAACATATAGAACAAAGAGACAATGATACAGAACCTTGAGACCAAAAGGAGCACTAGTACTAACTATGTTCACATTCAACCAATAAATCAATCATGTTGATTTGGATTACCTTTCCTTGGTTACCATTCTCCCTCTGGGCATGAAGAAGGTCCATTAGATGGCTTCTTTTGTCAGAATCATGGACGAACTCTACTCTTTGGACAATTAAGTCCGTACTTGAACCCACTCTTCCAACAGCCAGAAATATGTAGTTTGAAAGAAAATCAGATGCAAGTCTCTGCACACAAAAATAAAATGAAAACTAAGTAAATATGGAAACACAAATTTCTAAGAGCCAAACTTTTGGAAGCCCCAACTTAAACAGTAAAAATTAGTAAGACAACGAAAGGAAACCTCCAATAATAAAAAGAAACAAGATTCTGTACCGGACATCCTTTTCATTTCCCAGACCTACCAAATCTCACTCTTTTCTACCGTTTTAGGCAACATTCACGGAACTACAGAAATCAGATAAAAACACTATCTTGTTCTTTCATATCACTAGCATAAGAACTGATATATCCTTCCTTACTCCATGCAAATATCGGATCGTTTACACAAGTTAAGGATAAGAGCTCAGTCACTTTTATCCAAGTTAATAAAAAGAAAGTTATTCTCAGAACAAGTGTACTGGAGACCCAAAAGACCCAAATAAAGCAGTGCCCTATCAATGAAGACACTAAAAGAGCAAGAGAGACTGACGACAGAGCTAGCTGAATCTCCTCCTGTAAGGAGAAAACATAGAAAATGGCATGTGAAAGAGTTCCACAAACCTGTATTTCCCTAGGAAATGTAGCACTGAACAACATTGTCTGCCGGACACCAGGAGGAGGCATGTCCATCTGCTGAACGATCTTCCTGATTTGTGGTTCAAAACCCATGTCCAGCATTCTGTCCGCCTCATCAAGCGCCAAGAATCTTACCATCTGTAGTGAGACTCTACCTCTCTCCAGCAAATCATTTAATCTCCCAGGAGTTGCAACAAGAATATCAACCCCTCTTTCAAGCTCCCTAATCTGTACAACAGCAAAACAAGAACAAATTAGCAAGAGCACTAGATTTACTATCATGAAATGTAGTTGATTTCTGCAGCTTTTCATTGTAAGGACACAATAGTTAATTATTATATACCCACATAAGCAGGAGGAGTAATAGTATGTTACAGAGCAAAGAACAGCCAGGACATGTCATCAACCAAACTAAGAGCTAAAGAAACTTTCAGACCAAAATTTAACAAGGCGCACTGGTAAATTTTAGTATAATTACAGCCTGGAAAAGCAAAAGTAATCTCTCTCTATCTCTCTCTCACACACACAACTACAAAGTCTATGAGACGTGGAAAATGAAGCAGTTATCAAACAATAACAGAAACCTGTTGGTTGACAGGTGTTCCTCCGTAAGCAACGACAACTTTCACTCCAGTTTGATACGAGAACTTTCTTGCTTCATCATGTATCTGCGAAAAAATCATGAAATAGATGTATTTTCATGAAATCTTCATGTGATCTACGAATGCACATAAAATATGATATTATACCAGTGATTCAGACCTGGCAAGCCAACTCCCTTGTTGGTGAGAGGATGACAGCAAGAGGATAGACTCCCCGAACTCCACGTGGTCTCTCTATATTCTGATCCTTCATAATCCCACTAATAATCGGAAAACAAAAGGCAGCTGTCTTCCCAGACCCTGTCTGAGCACAAGCCATCAAATCCCTTCCAGCAGCCAAAATGGGAATTGCATTACGCTGCACAGGGGTAGGCTTCACGTATTTGCACCTCTGGATATTTAGATTCAGAGCTTCTCCGAGGTCTATCTCTGCAAATGTATTAACAGGGGGAGGTACATTATCACCACTAGTCTCAATGGGAATATCTTCATACGCCTCAAAGTTAATGACTGTGTTTTCCTGCTCGGTAACAGCCGGGTCTGCATTTCCATCATTACCAAACGGGTTAGTTTCAGTATCCCTACGGTCCCAACCTCCACTTCTGTTATTCCAACCGCCACCACCACCTCCTCCTCTACCAGCATAGCCACCACCTCCTCGACCAGCATAACCTTGGCCTCGACCACCATAACCACTATGTGGACCACCATATCCCCCACGATCATTACCAGGTGAAGGAGCAGCAAACTCCGAAGATGGTGTACGACTCCTGAGATGTGGAGGAACATAGTTGGTTCGCGACGGACGAGAATAACCCCAACCACCAGATGGTGGTGCCCTCTCCGATTCAGAAACATCAGCCCATGAATTTGAACTCATGATTGCAAACTACAACCTCCGAGAAAGAACAAACTGAGTTTGATCAAAGCCCTAAGATCGTTATAAATTTCAGTTAGAACAAGTTCATTTTCCAGAAATCAAATTGCAGCTGTGCATGTAAGATATAACAGAACGACTCAACAAATCAAAATACTGAAAACGAAGAAAAAATGCAGATCGATTCGAGAGAACTATCTCTAGAAGAACCTTAAAGAAAAAAACCTCAGCTAATCGGAAAAATCTAAACAATAAAATCACGATAAACTAACGCAAAGCTGAGAAGAATCAATTCCTCAAAACCAAAAAATGCACAAATCATTAAACCCTAGAAGCTAAACGGAATCGAACAGGACAACGCTGCATAGATTTAGCGGACACCATGCACATAGAGAAGATATATGAAAGCCAGAACTTAAAAGAAACTCGAATAGAAGAGAAACCTAGATCAAGGATCAATGGTGTTCGAAAAAAAACCTTCAGATTATAAACCCTAATTTTTTTTCTTCTCCCTTCTTCTCTCGCGATCGCACACGAAAGCAAAATGAAATGAAACAAAAGGTTTCTGGGAAATAAGCAAAAGAGAAAAAGATGGAAGAGATATTTGTATTTCGATCCAACAAGGCTTTTTAATTTTCGGACTGTTTGCCGTTTTCTACTAACGAAAAGCGTGCCGGCGTAACTATAACGAAGTAAACTGCGTGTCGGCGATTTACTAAGTTAGCGCGTGATAACACGAAGAGCACGGATTGGGTAAAGACGAATATTTATTATGGTCTGGACAAAAAGTAATTACTGACAAATTTAGTAAATTAATTGCCAGCAAAAAAATAATTTTTACTTACCAATTTTATTTTTAAACAAATGTCATAAATATATGAAGTGTGTGCTATCATTTCCCATTTACACTCTTTCAAACATCTTTTTATAATTAATCATTTACTAAATATTGTTTATTGTGATGATATAATTATCTGTCTTTTCCCAATTTTGAATAACAACTGTTGAAAAAATGTTAATATAGGTCATTATCATTTTTTCAGTAGTAATTGGATATTAATAAAAATAAATATCTTAGTTTTTTTTTTGTTAGCCTTTGTTGTTCCCCTTTTGGAAAAATAAAATAAAATTAAAAAAATACTGCGTATTGGGTCTGTGTCCGTCTTTGGAAATTATTTATTTTTTTCTAGTCGTAGCGAAATTTATCGATCTAACTCTTTGGATTCAATTTCTTGAGAATAAATTTTTCTAGGTCGTAAAATTGGGGTTTGGAGAAACTTGTTGTAGTTGAGAAAATTGAAGGGGGAGAATTAGGGTTCATCTATGCTGGTGGGTTTTAGGGTTAAGTAAATGGCGGATCCGTTAGGGATCCGATTTGTTTCTTCTTCTGCTCTCTTTTATCAGTTTACATATTTCTAAAAGTTTCAACCTTTGAGCTTAGTTAGTTAGGAAAAAAAAGAAATGCTTAGCGTAATACGAGTACATCTACCGTCGGAGATACCTATTGTTGGATGTGAACTTACACCTTACGTGCTTCTCCGCCGCCCGGATAAGACTCCCACCACCGATGATGTTCCTGAATCAGCTCCGCTTGAAGGTCACTTCTTAAAGTACAGATGGTATGTTGTTATCCCTGTTGCTTTCTTTCACTCTTCAATCTGCTCTTCTTTAAACGAAAGTTCGGGAATTTTGTTTGCAAATTTGAGTTTGGAAATGATTATGAAGTGGGTTTTATAAGTCTTTAGTCTGTCTTTTTGGTTCTGTATTTTAAAGATGGATCATTTGTTTCAGGTATCGGGTACAGAGTGATAAGAAAGTTGCTATTTGTAGTGTGCATCCATCTGAGCCGGCCACATTGCAGTGTTTGGGATGTTTAAAGTCTAAGGTTCCTGTTTCCAAAAGTTTCCACTGTTCTACCAAGTGTTTTTCAGATGCGTGGCAGCATCACCGTGTGTTGCACGAGCGTGCTGCCAGTGCTGCTGCTGCTGCTGCTGCTGCTGCAGAAGGAAATGATGAAGAAGAGTTGCTCCGTTTGAATAGTTCAGGGTCTGGATCTGGCATTCTCAGCACCAGTGGTAGTTTAACGAATGTTTATCCCGCAGCCATAACTCAAAAGACAGGTGCTGGAGGAGAAACACTTGTTGAGGTTGGACGTTCTAAGACATACACACCAATGGCTGATGATATTGGCCATGTTTTGAAGTTTGAGTGTGTAGTGGTCAATGCCGAGACAAAACAGAATGTGGGCCTTTCTTGTACCATATTGACCTCCCGTGTTATTCCAGCTCCATCACCTTCTCCGCGAAGGCTGATCCCTGTTAGTGGAGCTGATGTCATCGGACAGCTGGATTCTAATGGAAGACCTTTTTCTATGGGATCATTCACTGTGCTCTCCTACAATATATTGGCTGATACATATGCTAGCAGCGATATATACAGTTACTGTCCCGCGTGGGCTCTCGCTTGGACATACCGTAGACAGAATTTACTACGGGAAATTGTCAAGTATCGCGCAGATATAGTTTGTCTGCAAGAGGTATGCTATTCTGGCACAATTTGTTCTGGCTTGGAAACGTTGCAATTGCTTCCTGTTAAATTATGAACAAATACCTCTCCTATAATTCCTTTTTTCCATCTTACAGGTACAGAATGATCATTTTGATGAGTTTTTCGCTCCTGAGCTGGATAAGCATGGATACCAAGCTCTTTTCAAGAGGAAAACAAATGAGGTTTGTTTGGACACATCCCCTTGACGCCCTATAACCTTTTCTTTGTCACTTATGTGACAAGATGTACTGACCAGAACATATTGGTTTATTTAATAATCTTAGGTTTACGTTGGTAATACAAACACAATTGATGGATGTGCTACTTTTTTCAGAAGAGACAGGTTTTCTCATGTTAAAAAATACGAGGTATATTTTAGTGTTCCACTTGATTATACCTATCTATGTAAGCCCTTTTGTTAAATCAGCGGGCTTCTCGTCCAGGTTGAGTTCAATAAGGCTGCCCAGTCTTTGACCGAGGCTCTTATTCCTGTTACCCAGAAGAAGACTGCTTTGAATCGTTTGGTTAAGGTACTCAGAGATGCTCCACTGTGCGATTTCTGTTTCCACACATTGTCTGTGTTAGTCTTTCATGTAAACTGATTTAGACTCTTTCTTTTTAGGACAATGTCGCTTTAATAGTTGTACTGGAAGCAAAATTTGGCAACCAGGCTGCTGACAATCCTGGGAAGCGCCAGCTACTTTGTGTGGTGAGTTTGCCACATCTTTTGTAAGAGATAATACTAGATTTAAATTTTATGTGTTTACACTTTCTCTTCTGCCTTAAAGATCTCGAGGTGATAACATTTTCTCTCTTTCTTGATGAGTGCAGGCTAACACGCATGTAAACGTTTCTCATGAACTGAAGGATGTAAAGCTCTGGCAGGTTAGTCTTTATTTCTCTTAGTAAAAGAACTCTCAGATTTCAGATTCTAACATAACTACTGATTAATAATCTTTCTTGCTCAAACTAGGTTCACACATTATTGAAGGGACTGGAGAAAATAGCTGCTAGTGCAGATATTCCGATGCTTGTGTGTGGAGATTTCAACACAGTACCAGCGAGGTCTGGCTGGTTTAACTATTTGCTATGCCTAAACTGCAAAAATGTCTTAACCTATATCAAATTATGATTATTGTATCTAATTTAATTAACTTAGAGTTCCTTCTTAATGTTTTTAGTGCTCCTCATTCACTTCTTGCTGTGGGGAAGGTCGATCCATTGCACCCAGATTTGATGGTCGATCCTCTTGGAATTTTGCGTCCTCACACCAAGCTAACTCATCAGCTGCCACTGGTAATTATCTTTCATAAACACAGAAAAGAGATTTATAGAACCGAGAAAGACATACTTATAAACTTTAGAACCACAACATATAGATAATTATCTCATCTTGTGAACAATGCAGGTTAGTGCTTACTCATCATTTGCAAGAATGGGAGGCAGCCTTATTGCTGAGCAGCAAAGGAGAAGAATGGATCCTGCATCAAATGAACCATTGTTTACCAACTGTACCAGGGACTTTATAGGCACACTTGATTACATATTTTACACAGGTTAACTTAAGCGAGAACTTCCCTGCTTTCGCAGCCATTGGCTGCTTTCACCTCAGATTTCTTTTTCATGTAAACATTTTGCTTTTGCTTTTTTTGTTTTTTTGGGTTTCAGCTGATACGTTAACAGTGGAATCATTATTGGAACTGTTGGATGAAGAGAGCTTGAGGAAGGACACTGCTCTTCCATCTCCAGAATGGTCTTCTGATCACATTGCACTTTTAGCTGAATTCCGCTGCATGCCCAGGGCCAGACGCTGATGCTGCAAACTTCACAGGTGAAAAAATAATTTGTAGAGATACTGCAGCTGTAATAAACGCTACTCAAAGACATGTTCCAGTGGAGATGGTTAATCTACATGAGGAAGATCGCGTGCCATGTCCCCGGGTTTTCTCCTGCTGGGTTTTTCGCTTGCGTTCTACTCTATCACAGTTTTATTTAGTTTGCTCCCAATGTAAGAAGTATGATAACTTTTCGGTTCGTTTGGTTTTTCTTCTTATAGTTATTCCTCTTTGCCAGCAGGTTTTGTCTTCACTGGCTTGTCATTGTAACAATGTAAACATTAGATTCTTCAAAAAAATGTTGACGGGAGTTTACAGTCAAAGAACCTGAGTATAAAAAACTGTCTCTTCTAGGTATGGTTGCAAGCCTCCTTAAACTTTAACAATACAGCTTGACCCATCAATGTTCTACTCGCTTTACTTGTGGGATATCTTGCAGATACTGTGAAAACGAATTGTGAACAACTTACTATATTTATATATAAGCCTCCAATAATTGCAGATGATCCAAACTCAAATTTCAAACAGACATGAGACATGTCAACTAGTATTCATTATATGAGCATTTTAAATCAAGTTTCTTGCAGAGTTAGAACTCTGACTAATCTATCCAAGTAGAGAGGGAAACATATGTGAACAAGAAGCAAGTCTGTAGATAGGCTTATAAAAAGCCATGTTGAGTTCTTACTCTGCTGCATAAACTGATGGCAAGATTCATGGGTTACAATCAAAGTCCTCAAATGTTGGCTCTATGCATAACAGTAGCAGTAATGTTTCTTGGTGTGAGATCAGATCTGAATCAGGACATAAAGGGATGTCAGGATGCCATGTCTGATCTCTACTCTTGTCTTCCTTATGTCAGTAACAAAGCTAAAGCTCCAGACTCAACATGTTGCAGCAAACTCAAGGTAAACATAGACAAAGGGCAGACCAAGAGATGTCTTTGTACTCTTGTCAAAGACAGAGATGATCCTGGTTTAGGGTTCAAAGTTGATGCCAATCGTGCAATGAGCCTCCCTTCGGCTTGCCACGTCCCTGCAAATATCTCAAAATGCCCAGGTGACAGATTTCATAACCAAATATCTTGTACAATATTTTCTTGAATAATTCAACAGCTTTTGCATGGTGACAGACTATATTTTTCTCATTACTTCATTTTGTTTGCAAGAAGAGCTTCTACATTTGCCTCTAGATTCACCAGCCTCTCAGATATTTAAGCAATTCACTGAATCCTCTCAGAATGCTGAACATAAAGATAAAGGTATCACTACCACTCTTTTTGCAGTACTATTGATTCTACTCGTGCAAAACAATAGTTTCCTGCTTTCTCGGAACTAAAAGAAAGCGAAATATAAAATATTGCAGCTGTCTCCAAAAGTTCAGCAAGCATCAAAGGACGTGCTAAGAAGCAATTTGGTATAGTGATGGCTATAGCTCTCTCAATCCTCTGTAATCTGAGCTAATAAAAAAAACACATCCAAAACCATTATCTAGCTGAAGCAGGTGTATCATGGCATGTTAATAAAACAAAACTTATTGTTTTTAAAAAAGTCTGATTAGAGATATACCGAGAGATTACAACTCTCTGAAGGATGTCATATAACAAAGAGTTACTTAGTTTCCATGTAAACATGTTTCACAGAAACCCTTTTGAAGAAAAACAAAGAAAGAAAGCTAAAACAGCACTTTACGAACAGCTACAGCCATCAACACCAATTTATTCATATAAAAATCTGTAACCGATCGAATCACTCACTCTCCTCAATGAATCTGATGATTCCTCTAGCCCTGAATTTATCAAATATAAGCTTCCTTTTCCCTCTAATACGAGCAAGTTCCTTTTCCATGTAGTAGTAAACGCAGCCTGCGACAAGATAAAGATATCATGAAGAATCTTTGGTAAGTTCCACCTGAAATTCAAATAACAACAACACTAAGTGGTTACAATGTTTGTTTACATATGTGAGAAGGGAAAAATCTTAAAAAAGATGCTTTATATTATGTGGCTTACGTGCCAAGGGGAATTCTTAGACCAATGGCTAGAGTATCCTTGATAGGTTCAGGAAGCTGCTGCAACGTGGTAGAAGCTTGACACAATAAGCCTCTTAGCTGTTCAGATACTGCTTCTTCAGTAACCGTTGGCGACTCAAAATATTAGCTGTTCCGAGGAAGTTCAATTCCAGAGATGGCTTTGGGCATTAACATGGGGGATTGTTTAAAAAGAAAAATAAAAAGAAAAACAAATAGTATAATTAAGGGACTTAAAAATAACAATTGTCAAATACATAACGGGCCTAGCTCGGGTTAGCCCTAGTAAAAGGAATGAGGATAAAAGGGGTGTGAAGCCCAACAGAAGCCCAGAAGTGAGTCGGCCGGATGGATATTATAAATAATCGAGATCTTTCACATCTTTTTTTTTTTTATATTTTGTTTTTTTTTTTTTTTTTTTTATATTTTGTTTTTTGATTGAGAAGAAAACCTAAATCGACAAAGACGATGTTGCTGCGGTTTCTCAATACGGAATCTGGTAGGAAGGCTATGAATCTTGCGATGTTGGGCATTAGTGAACACTTGTCGAAATACGGGGTAATTAAATTTTTTTGATCCCCTAATTTCATCATTGTTATATATTTGTTTATAAGAGATTGATTGGATTATTTCGATTAGGGTATCTAATTAATAAGAGAGATTGATCATGGATGTGTTTTTTTTTTCTTCTTCTGTAGATGTTCAACGCCAGGACTTGTCGGGGACTGGTGAGAGAGAACTGTATTGATGGGTCTTGTTGTGGCTTAGTACGCCTTTATGCTTGTATGGGCCTTCATCGTTACAATTTGCTTCAGGTTTGTTTGTTTCTTATTGTTTCTTTCTTTAATCCACTCCTCCTTTTACCTTATTCCAATTTCATTCTTTCTGCTCATCACATCAGGGGACAAACTTACAGCTCGTAGACGTTAAGAGATATAATAAAACTGTGGGTTCTCCTGCTGGCTCTTTCTACATTACTTTGTATGCAACGGATCCATCTACCGGAAATTGTCTAACTTTTCAGACTGCCGTTAACGTAGAATGTTGTGGCGAATTTGTTTTGACGTCCTATGTTGCTGGACCTCGAGGTAATTATATATATATATATATATATATATATATATATATATATATATATATGTGGACTCACTCAGCGAGTGACTTGCTTGCTTGTGTTTCGTTCTTGTAATACATTATTATAACAACAACTTAACTTATTAATCCTATCATTGTATATTTTTAGGGACAGTCACTAATCCTAAAGCGTTGGTAAGAGATAACTACCGCGTGGGCAACTTGCCTGAGTGCCCCAAGGAGAATCCTTTCGAAAACAGAAACCGATTTTACCAGGTAAGATTATCTAGATATGTTTAATAGGATTGACTTGCAATTTTATCTAAAAAAAATGTAAACATGCATGTGGTTAACCGTGCATTATCGTTTAATAGGTGATTTCTCCAGTGTTGATGAAATGGGTGAAGGAGAAGATGAAGAGCAACTCTCGAGTGTTGTAGTATATGAAGATAAACGTGGATATCTATTTTCCTTGCGCTCAGACGAGGCCCGCTTATCTCTGGTATACCAGTTTATTGATTTCTTTGGTGGACATATCTCCCCATGGAAGTGGACTTCCACCAACAGTTTGTCGTGGAGTGAGAAAATAAGTACCCTTGAAACATTGTCAGATTCTATGCTAGAAAACTTGAGAAGTGTACATGAATGTTTGTCGGAATCAGATAGTGCCTACGGGTTCAGCTTGGGATCTCTTTTAGGTGGCAGCTGTGACATATCTATGCGGACTGAGATGATGAAATTTCTCCGCAATGCCATCTTGCTTTGTCTAAATGTTTTTCCCCAAAACCACATTCTGGAAGAAGCTGTGCTTGTTGCAGAAGAGCTATTTGTAACAAATATGAAAACATGTGAGGTAGCAACTACTCCATGCCAAAATTTGGCCGATCGTCTCCTGGAAAAGTACCAGCAGGTAAGTCCCATTCCAATTTGTTGGTGTGGTCTGTTTTTTTCCTTCAGCTCACCTGAACTGATTCCTTCTCTATGAACAGGATCTATCACTTTGTGAATTTTGGGCTATTGTGAATTTTCCAGGAAGAGAAAGTAAAAGTCATCAACTTGAACTCTTGTTCAGTTATTATGCGAGAATGATTCAGAGACACCAGGACGATCAAACTTTCTCACAACTTCGGGTCCCCATATCAGACGGACTGAAACTGTATCCCCACAATCCGGAGCTTTATCGAGCTTTGGTGAACATCTGTTGTCACCGTACGACATCCCATAGACTAAGAATGATGTTTGATGACTATTCCCGCAAGTAAGCTTTTTTCACAAACTTTGTTAAAATTCTCACAAGAACTGCGTAATGTAGATTTGGATGCTTAGCTTAGTTAAAGACGAACAGTTACATGTTTATGGTCTTCCTCCTAGAAGAAGGATCGATGCTAAACTAGTTTAATATGTTAATCATGCAGGAATTGATCTGTCGTTGTTTGGCTATTTGCACTTTCTTATGAGTTGAATAAAGAAGACTCCTCACACAGAATCTGTGGATTGTTTGAAAGGGCTTTTGCACAAGATACACTAAACAAGTCGGTCATTCTATGGCGTTGCTATATTGCATATGAGGTCGACATTGCAAAAGATTTATCAGCAGCTGTAAAGATTTACTACCGAGCTATAGATGCATGTCCATGGTAAGAGCATATAACCAATCTAAATTTCTTTCTCCAGATTTTTTATATTTTTCAATAACACATTCATAACATAATGGCATGGCAGGTCGAAAAAACTATGGCTGGATGGGTTTAGGAAGCTGAGCTCAGTTTTGACAGTGGAACAGATGTCAACGATACAAAAAGTGATGCTGGCCAAGGAACTGAACATTAGGACAGATATTCACGAGATTATGCAGGGATGAGATCATTGAAAATGTATATACAGTTATGCTCTGTTCTGGAAGATTAGGATTTAGGACAGATATTCACGGATGAGATCATTGAAAATGTATATACAGTTATGCTCTGTTCTGGAACATTAGGATTTATGACAGATATTCACGGATGAGATCATTGAAAATGTATATACAGTTATGCTCTGTTCTGGAACATTAGGATTTATGACAGATATTCACGAGATTCTTCTTATGCAGGGATGAGATCATTGAAAATGTATATATAGTTATGCTCTGTTCTGGTTATTGAGAATTTACAAGTGTAGGAGAAGAAAATGAAATGACCGTATCCGCAAGTATTTCATCTGTCCCTTCACTTTTTTTTTGCCTTTTTCCTGGTTCTGTAAAAGAACCATCCAAAATAACTAAGAACCATCCAAGATAATTACTGTTTAAGGTTTTTTTACCGTTACAGATATTTGCTAATTTGTAGTTTATACAGCCGCACATAATCTTACTGTATACTAATGCATCAAATACGTGACACGTGATGTTGTTTTCAACTGTTTACTGTTTGGATAATTGGATTTATCGTAACGTATATACTGGGCTTGTTAGTAAAGCATATTAGTCACAGTTAACAGCATCTGATTAAGATAATAAGAGTACTCTCCTCTGTTCCTAATAGATTGTGATTTGTGAATCATAAAAAAGAGGATAGACACTTGTTGAGAGCAGATAATGAGAAAATTAGCTGTGTACTTTGAAGCATGTCAGACGAGGGAACATCTTAAGCAACTCTTCACGGCTTCGTCTCTGCAAAAAAATTTGTATCATATGTTTTTAACATTAAGTAAAGAGAAAAGTGTTGGGTCTTCTTCAGCATCACCACAACATAGAAACTTATATATTGGAGAAAAAGTCACAGTACACACCTTGATGCCGATGCAGCCATTAACATCAAGAGTGGTGAGTGTAGCAGAGCATGTCTGCGAGAGAGTCTCTAGACATCTATCAGTCACTCCTACTATTCCAAACAAGCTGCAATTTTTCGGTTTTCATTGGATGGTGTCAGCAAAAATAATCACTGACAACAACAACAAAGCAAAATAGTTCTAGAATTGTAATAAAATAATACCTGAGAAATTCGAGGGAGGTACAACTATTAGCCATGGTAATCACACCTGCATCTGTGATACGCACACACCTGCCATGTTTAAGAAGCATTTGGAATGAAAAACGCAGCTTCTTGCTTGTTATCTTTCTTGTAAGGGGGAGACTTAGCTTACCATGTCAAGTTGAGAGACTCTAGTTTGTTGCATTTAGCTATATCTCCAAGCCCCTCGTCAGATATATTCTGGCAACCAAAGCCGGACTCTTAGTTACAGATATGTATTAAAGATACGAATACCATTTTCAACATATATAATCTGTACTATGGATTTGCTAGCAATCAATCCCTGAGTTATACTCTACAAGACGGTGAAAGATAATCCAGGATCTCAAATAAACTCATCCATCCATCCACCAAGGAAAAAGGACAAATGCAACCAAATAAATGGGATTCATTGACTCCTACCTGAGCGCCACATAGATCCAAGAACCTTAAATCAGCTAGAAGTGATATTTTCTTGTAGGCTTTGTCTGTGAAGCTGCAAGAAAATGCAGTATCAGTGCCAGGACTTAGAACAGCTAGCTTATCAATAAATCCAAACAAATAAATATGTGCTGACTATATACCCTGAAAGAGCATAGAGGTTTAAGGTCTGGAGAGAAGAACATTTCTGTAGCACTTTAAGTAAACCATCATCTGTAATCTTAACACACCTGGTGGCATCATGAACAAAAAAACCAAATACCATAATCCTTTAGTGAAACTATATAGAAATCATGCTTCCACCATTATAGACAGACAATCAACAAACGAAGAATGACATTATCCAAGAATGTTATGGATTATCTATCATCACAATGTAAAGACTTTAGCCTTTTTCAACTTACCTGGTGATATTCAGTGACTCTAATTCTTGATAACTTTCAGCTACTAGCCCCATACTTTTGTCCGTTAGGCTCTGCATCAATTAGTGCACTCACTTAATACAAACAGAGACCATCAAAGAGAAAGGGGTATCCATGTGTGTAAGACACTACCATAATTACAGCAATCCATCAGGAATAAAAACTCCAAGGATATAATAGAAAGATACCTTGCAGCCACTTAGGTTCAAATCAATGATATGTCTGCAATTTTTCACTAGATGTCTAATGCCAGCATCGGTCACCCTGCCAAACATTATATCTAGAATTAGGCTTGTCTCTGTGGTAAGATCAAGAAGTTTAAAACCAATGAGTCAGAAAGAATACTACCTCACATTCCAGTAGATAGAGAAAACTTTCAACTTGGGACATATGCTAGTTATATCTTCGATTCCACTGTCCGAAATCTTTTGGCACCCATTAAGATTCAAGCATTCTAAACTTAAGAGAGCATCCGGGCACTGTCATACAGCAGCCAATACAATATTTTTCAGATATTCAAATGACTAAAACGATCCACGTAGCCAGAAAACATAAAGTACTCTTGAGTAAATATTACTGGTAGAGTCTACAAAAAAAATAGTTACCCGGGCTTTAACAAGTTTAAGATGACTGTCCACAACACCTTGAGCAAATTCAAGATTGATATGCTTCACTTGTCGATATCTTGGCTACACAAATTGAAAGCACGATGAGTGACTTCTGCTCAAACTTTCCAAAAGCTCAAAGCAGAATGCGATGAAATCAAGGCACAGTCCAGTATCAAAGTATCAAACTTTTTAATTTTAACTAACCAAGGACAGAGCAGCTAAAAGCCGATCCCCTGCATTGGTCATCTCGCGCAAATCAATGTTCTGAAAGAGAAACAATAAGCAGTTTTAATCAGATTAAGTATAAGAAAATTTGGAAAACTTGGAAGACCTGAGAAGAAGTCAAAGTTTTGTTTACCAGCCAAATAGAAGGGTAAGAGACGAGGGTGCGATAAAGCCAAGGGCTAACAAGAAGTAGAGAAATTAGATCTGTCTGTGGCAATCTCGTGCTCACTAATCTCATCACGCTTGTTACAATCTCTCTCTTCCATGTCTCTTCTTCCTCTTCTGTCACTTTCTTCGCTTCCATGACTCTCAATCCAAGCTTTGCGAAGCTTGAACTTTTAAACGAGCCAAGTCTTCTCGAGTCGCGCGAGTCGGAACTTGTTTCTGTAGATTTGATTGTACCGTAGACCAAAGTTCGAAGTTTTTTAGGTTCTGTCTGCAAAACTAAAACCAATTCGCGAAGCCACACTTATTAAAAGGCTTACCCTTACCTTAACTGTAGCCTGTGGGCCTAAGAGTTTAAAAAGTCGAAAAATCTCGCTTTTAGACTCCTTCAGGAATTTCGTCGAGCACATTGTGTGCACTACTCTGCCTCACTTCTCTCTGTTCTTCCAAGTTCCAATGAAATTTTTTTTTTTAACTAAACCCCGAGAGAGAGAGAACACTGAAACCCTAAAACCCATTAAGCAGTTTCAATTATCCAGTTTTCGCATTTTTTTCCATCAAATCACTTATAGATGTTAGTCAAATCCCAAAGCTTTCTCTTTTCAGTGAGTAAGCTGCTGTTTCATCAGCATCAACAATGGCGAGGAATGGGTGCTATGACAAAAGTGAGACTCAAGTGGGTGAAGAACAAGAACCTTGATCACGTCATTGATACCGAGACCGATCTCAAAGCAGCTTGCATCCTCAAAGACGCCATTAACCGATCTCCCACCGGTTTCCTCACCGCAAAATCCGTCTCCGATTGGCAAAAACTCTTAGGTCTCACCGTCCCTGTTCTCCGCTTCTTGCGCAGGTATCAAAATCAGAGAAATTTTCAAAACCTTTGATAAGAAACTTTGTAAAAGACTGTTACTTGAAAAAAAAAGTCGACTTTTTTACTTTTTTTTGCAGGTACCCGACTCTGTTTCACGAGTTCCCTCATGCTCGTTACGCGAGCTTACCTTGTTTCAAGCTAACGGACACAGCACTAATGCTTCACTCACAAGAAGAGATTATTCATCAAAGCCATGAGTCTGATACAGTGGAGAGACTATGTAGAGTTTTGATGATGACGAGAACAAAAACTGTCTCTCTCAGATCACTACATTCTCTCAAGTTCGATCTTGGTTTACCTGATAACTACGAGAAGACGCTAGTCATGAGATACCCTGATCATTTCTGTTTCGTCAAGGCCTCTAATGGGAACCCCTGTCTAAAGCTTGTGAAATGGCATGATGAATTCGCATTCTCGTCGTTGCAGAAGCGGAACGAGAGCAATGTTGTTGTTACCGGGGAGGATTCTAGTTACCGTGACTTCAAAAGAGGTCAGTCCACGTTGACGTTCCCTATGAGTTTCCCTAGAGGATATGGAGCGCAGAAGAAGGTCAAAGCATGGATGGATGAGTTTCAGAAACTTCCTTACATTTCTCCTTACGATGACTCGAGTAACATTGACCCTGAAAGCGATCTTATGGAGAAACGAGCTGTGGGAGTTTTGCACGAGCTCTTGAGCTTGACTATCCACAAGAAAACCAAGAGGAACTACTTGAGAAGCATGAGAGCGGAGCTTAATATTCCTCATAAGTTCACTCGGCTGTTCACTCGTTACCCCGGGATTTTCTACCTCTCACTGAAGTGTAAGACAACAACTGTGATTCTCAAAGAAGGGTATCGTCGAGGAAAACTAGTGAATCCGCATCCTCTCACTCGTCTTCGAGATAAGTTCTATCATGTGATGAGAACAGGGTTTCTTTACCGGGCTAGAGGGTTAGGCATGGTCTCTCAAGAGGAACTTTTGCTTGATAAGCCAGAGGATGACCTTGCGGAAGAAGGCTCTGAAGAAGAAGAGATTGTGGAAGGAAGCGAGCTTGAAGAAGATTCCGAAGATGAATAGCAACAGTTGTTTTGTTGTTCACACAGAGGGCCAGTTTATCTCTTATTGTAATGGATTGGAGTTTGAATTGTGTAAGCATAATAAAGTCCATAAAAGGATATAAAGAGAGATTGTATTTCACCAAGAAAGATTGTCAAACAACAAAGGGGAAAAAAAAAAGAAGACAATTTGGATTTCAAACTAACAAATGAAATTGTTAGAAGAAACCATGAACAAGATCAAAATCGGAAAAAACTACTGTCTATCTTTTAGGACAAATCCTAAAAATAGCTTCAAAAACAGAGAGATTCACCTGATAGCAACGATTAGTTAAATCTATCTCTTGAATGTGAGATCTCAAAAGTGGGGGCAAAATACATGTGCTCTCTTGGGAATGTAGAAGATAAGAAATAAATAGTCAGGTTAAAAAGAGAAAAAATTTGGGGAGCCTAGTCGGCTAATCCCAAGCACTGGTCACTCCAGCACCATACCCACCGCTTGGAGCACCACCGTATCCACCACCACCATAGCCTCCTCCGCCATAGTAATCACTGCCACCGCCACCACCACCGCCTCCGCCTCCTCCTCTACTGTAAGAACCTTCCTTTCTGAAGTCACGGCCACCAAACCGACCACCAGACCGTTTCTTACCACCACCAAATGAAGCACGTGAAGCGTATCGTGTGAGCCACTCAGGCACCTCTTGGTTCGCTTCTTGCATCAGCTCAGCGAGCGGCCTAGCCAGTTGAGAATTGTTCTCGTTAAAGAAGGCAGTTGCTACTCCAGATTTGCCTGCACGTCCTGTTCGTCCAATACGGTGGACATAGTCATCAATGTCATTTGGAAGATCAAAGTTTACAACATGAGCCACGTGGGGAATGTCAAGACCACGTGCTGCCACGTCTGTTGCAACCAAAATGGGTGTCCTCCCAGTTTTGAAGGACCTCAGTGCCACTTCTCTTTCCTTTGAATGCATAACAACACAAAGGAGTTAAGTCAGATTTAGTCAACAGAGAAACAAACTTATCAATCATGAACCTGAACGAGTTCATTTTAGCAAATAACATCCAGGTTCTTTAAAACAAATATTGTTTTGTTTTAGCTTTATTGGGAGTGAAGCATATATATTACTCCACAATAGTAAGGTTTGATGTTCACAATTACATCAACAAATTAAACTTCAATCAATTAACGAACCTGTTGTGTTCTGTCCCCGTGAATGGAGGTTGCTGGAAACTCATTCATGCACAGCCAATTTTCCAAAGTATCAGCTCCCCTCTTTGTCTCCACGAAAACCAATGTCAATGCTTGCTGTTAATAGAAAGAGCAGAAAGCCAGCATCGGTCAGAGCGTGACCAATTATGATTTATGTGACATGACTATAATAAATCTTGGATAAGTAAACAACAGATGGTAACTATCAAATTACCTTGTCTTGGGTCTCTCTCTGTGCGTGAAGCAGGTCCATGAGATGGCTTCTCTTGTCAGACTCCTGGACAAACTCAACCCTTTGGGCAATTAAATCAGTGCTTGAACCCACCCTTCCCACAGCCAAAAATATATAGTTTGACATGAAATCAGCTGCAAGTCTCTGTACACGAACAAATAAAATATTATTAAAAGAAACGTTAAGAACCGATCACTCTTGTACGTGCTGAATATTATGCAGCTGTTCTCACATACGAAATATAACACTCATAAGGCATATGACCATTGTGCCACTCTAAAACTAAATCATCAAAGATTCACCATCATGGTCTGGGAAGGAACAAAGTTACAGATATAAAAGAAAGACCACTATTATCCTCTGACACATAACTTACCATGCTCCTTCACTAGAATAGACTTAATAAGAAAAGGGTGTTTCATGGACAAGTTGAAACCAACCTGGATCTCCCTTGGAAATGTAGCACTGAACAACATTGTCTGCCTAACCCCACGTGGAGGCATGTCCATCTGTTCAACAATCTTTCTAATTTGTGGTTCAAAACCCATGTCCAACATCCTGTCCGCCTCATCAAGAGCTAAAAATTTAATCATCTGCATGGAGACTCTAGCTCTCTCTAGCAAATCATTTAACCGGCCAGGAGTTGCTACAAGGATATCAACTCCCCTCTCGAGTTCCCTGAGCTGTATATACAATAAAAAATGAGATCAACAAATTGATGCTTGAAAACTGTTTGACTAACACCTGCAAAAGATTAATTCCAATTCTTCTGCATGTTATGTAAAGATGATACAAGCGATATTGCAATGCTAACTAACATAGGAAAAAACCGTGTAATATGCATGATTTGCATTATGCATCGCTGACTTCACAAACATACATATTTTCACAAAAGAGACTGACATTACGAAGGACAGAGCTGGCAGAATCCAATATCAGTAAGCATAAGCTGCTATGATCTTGTAACAATATCGATGACAAGCTGACAACCAAGAATACAAAAATTTGTACTATAATTACCTGCTGGTTAATAGGTGTTCCTCCATAAGCAACAACAACCTTCACACCAGTTTGGTAGGAGAATTTTTTGGCTTCATCATGTATCTGCCAAAAAAATCACTGAATGAGAAACGTGTGTATATTAAATACACGGAAAATTTTCCCCAAAGAAACTCTATTGTATGAGGGAATAAGTAGACTCTCAGTGTTACCTGGCATGCCAACTCCCTTGTTGGTGAGAGGATGACTGCAAGAGGGTAAACCGTCCGTGAACCACGGGGTCTCTGTAGATGCTGATCTTTCATGATTCCGCTAATGATTGGAAAGCAAAAAGCAGCAGTCTTCCCAGACCCAGTCTGTGCACAGGCCATCAAGTCCCTGTCTCCAAGCAGTATTGGAATCGCATGACGCTGTACAGGTGTTGGCCTCACGTATTTGCACCTCCGGATGTTGAGATTTAATGCATCCCCAAGATCAATGTCAGCAAATGTGTTAACAGGAGGAGGCACGTCTCCCCCACTGGTCTCAACCGGAATATCTTCATAAGCATCAAAATTAATGCCAGTATTCTCCTGCTCGGTAAAGACCGGTTCTGGCTCAGCATCATCTCCAAATGGATTTACTTCACGTTCTCTACGGTCCCACCCTCCACTTCTGTTGTTCCAGCCACCACCACCACCACCACCTCCTCCTCCACCATAACCACCATATCCGGGGCGCCCTCCATCATTCCTATAACCGCTGCCACCGCCGCCACCACCCCCACTGGGTGGAGGAGCCCATCGAGACCCAGCAGGTTGAGCACCATATCCAGGACGATCGTTCTGTGGCAAAGGAGCAGCAACAGGCGGCTCTGATGGTCTGTTCCGTAGATGCGGGGGAACATAAGAACCTTTAGGCTTAGAACCGGCCTTCTCAGAATCAGCCACATCTGCCCATGATGAACTCATACTTGAAAAATTTGTGACGTCCTAAAAACTATTGAGAAAAAAGTTGCAACTTCCCCAGCAGAAAACTTGACTTTTTTATGCTTAAGAACCTGGCAAATACCAAACAGGTCTATATAGTTAGCACAAAACGCAAATCAACAACAAACAACACGAGGATTTATCGAACTCTATAAGCTGGAAACTCCCAGAATCCCAAAATCAAATCTATAATCAAACAAAATCAAGCCATCTGATAAGGAACAGAGAACCCAGCCAAAGCAAATTTTACAAAATCGAAAGGGGTTTTTTAAACACCTGAAACGAAAGAAACCAAATGCATGAAGCAATGAAGGAACCCTAGGCTAGCTACCAAAAAAAAATCGAACTCGAAATCGAAATCGAGAGAGAGATAAAAAAAAAAGCGAAGGAGACAAAGGAGAGGATATAGAGAGAAAGAGAGAGAACCTCAAAAAACGGAAGAGAGAATCGAATCGAATCTGAATGAAAGCGAAGAAGAAATCAACGGTAGTCGTTCGTTCACCCAACGGAAAAGCTCGGAGGAGAGAAAAACCCTAAATTCGATGTTTCCTTTTGGATCGGACACACACACAACGCGAGAGAGAAAATAGTGTGAGTTGTTTGTTAATAAATATTAATAATAATAATGCTTCTTTTATTAATCTCTTCTATATGATGAGACCAAAAACTATGAGATCAGGCCATCAGCTTGTTTTATATATTTTTAATAAAAGATCTAAAAATCTAATTACAACGATTTTAAAATTTTATTTTTCCAATATAGTTTTAATTTTATTTTTTTGATTGTCTCTTAGCTTTTCGAAAAAATAATAAAAGAAAATATAATAGCATGTTAATTTTTTTGTTTCAAACATAAATTGTATGTGAGTTCCAATCATTTTTCACTCATGATTTTTTTTTCCTAAAACATAAGTAATATGAATGTTAGAGGAACTTCAATTTGAATAAGATTTATTATTAATATGTTTCGATTCTCAACCTGTATTGGTAGTTGGAGATCTTTTTTGGTGGTTAAATCTAAATCTACATTTTCTTAAAAAATAAAGTTTTCAATGGTTGTATAAACTATAAACAAATTCAATTGCATACTTTTTCCATACCACTTATAAGTGGAGTTATTGGTTTGAGATTTGAATAGAATTTTAAATGTGATGTAGAATCTGTTGTTATTAGATCAAGATTTTGTTAAATTCTGTTAAAGTTTAGTGTTATTAATTTGTGATTTGTAAAAAGTCATTTAAAATCTTTACAGATTTGGGTTATTGGATTCATACTTTTATAAAGTCATTAAAGTTTTGTGTTATTCAATTAAAACAAAAGAATCTAGGATTGTTAATGAATTCAAATATTATGTTATTGGTTCATGATTTTAGATATTTTCTTAACAAAATAAAGTCATAAAAAGTATTACAAAAATACATAGATTGTTTGGAACACTTTACAAGATTTTAGAAAACTAATCAACAAAACTCTCTAGAAATCTTTAACAATCTTTCACTTATTCACTTTTAATGATTTTGTTGAACTCTTTAAAAATCTTTATAAATTAGATTTTGTTTAATTATAAAATATGATGCATTATGTTGGAGACCAAAAAAAAAAAATCAATTGAAACCAAGTGTAGTCCAATTTTGTGAAGAAATAAATTAGTTTGCTTTAAATTGTTATCTACCTAAAATTGAATAATAAAATTTGACCATGTATTTTTTCATAGTCACCATGTTTTAATTTATGATAATATTCTTTTTGGGAAAAAGCAGAAATTTATAATGTTTAACTAGATTATGACCCGCGGTATACCGCAGAGTAATTTTTTTTAATTTTTTTGGTTAATATACTATTTTAATACTAATTTTGCTAATATACTCTTTTGTTAATTTTAGTGATTTAATATATAAATCGTGATATATCGCACAATAATTTTTGTTTACTGCAATATTAATTAAATCAGTTTGATTATATATATTTTATATTGGTGTTGTTAAAACATTAAAATGAAGATTTAACACATATTGAAATATCATATTACTGATAGTTTATTTTTTAGTTTTATCAATTCAATCATGTAATGTCATATAACCCGTCATGTAATATAATTCGTTTGTGTAATTTTGAAAATATAATATCTTTAAATATTTATCATTTTAAACTTTTTATTAAGTTTAGATATATCAGTTATAAATTATAAACTTTTAAAATTTTATAATTTATTATATATGTATGTTGAACACACACTTTTTATATTAATTGAGTAATATATGTTTGTTTTAAAAATTCAAATCAAAATATATGCAGGAAAACTTCACCTTTTTATTAATTTTATGTATTCTATAATGATTCACTACATTTAAATTTTAAAATTAAAAAAAGATGATAAGAGAATAATTTTTTTTAATGTGAAATAAATCTTCTAAATATCTATATTAATTATAGAACATTATATATATGGATATTAAAAATATTTTAATTATGTTGGTTATAAGGATAGTAGAGAAAGTTAACTAAGGGGGGGTTATTGGTTTAGGATTTAGAAAGAATTTGAATGATTTTAAAAGTTATGTAAAATATGTTGTTATTCAATCAAGACTTTTTAAAACTCTTTAAAAATTTGGTGTTATTGGTTGTGGATTTGTAAAAAGTTATCTAAAATCTTGATAAATCTAGTGTTATTGGATTAAGAGTCTTATAAAGTCATTAAAAGTTTTATGTTATTCAATTAAAACAAAAGAATCATGGATTGTTAATGAATTCAAATTTTGTGTTATTGGTTTAGGATTTTATAACATTTCCTTCATAACAAAAGTCATGAAAACTCTTTCATCAAATAGAAAGATTTTGAAAGATTTTATGAAATATTTTACAAGATTAGGAAACACAAATCAGCAAGATTTAAAATAACTTCCTAAACAATCTCTTATAGAATCCTTCATTTTTACTTTCTAATTTTCTATGATTTAAAAAATCAGCAAGATTTTTAAAAACACAAAGTCATTAAAACTCTTTCTAAATCCTAAACCAATACCTCCCCCTAAACTTGTTTGGATATGAATATAAGCATTAAATAGCATTCAATGTAAAACCTTTCCAAAAAATATTTTTAAACAAAAACTGCTGCAAAAATATTAGTACAGATAATTAAAATAAACACTTTTTTCAAAGGTTGGTGTTTATATTTTCATAGATTTTTTTTGGTTTAATTGAGGAGTAAAACCGATTTTACAATATTATAGGTACTATTTGAACAATTTAGAAAGTAGAGGGTTTTGTTTTGTCACATTGTCATATAGTAGATCTCAAAAGGAGAAAGGGTATAATAGTAAATTGAAGAAACGGCTCGAAAGCTACAAACCCACTCGCCACTTCCCCTCACGCGCCCCTTCTCATTTCGAGTTCCTCTCACTCTTCTGCGCTTCGAGAAAGAGAGAGAGAGAGAAAGGAAGAAAAAAAAAAAGCGAAGAAGACGCAGAAACCATCCAATTTAGGGTTAGGGCTGCCCCCTAAACTGGAAACCTGTTGCTGGTTTCTGATCTGTGTTTTTTCGGATCCAAAAAGATGGGCGCGAATTCGCTTCCGACGGATGCAACACTCGATCTAGATGAGCAGATCTCGCAGCTCATGCAGTGCAAGCCCCTCTCTGAACAACAGGTACCCCTGCGATTTCTAGCTTTTCCTCACACCCTTTTTCGGTTTTTCTCCTTTTCAATTGGATCTGCAAATTTGTATATGTGTCTTTTTCCCCCGGTTGAGCTTCGACTGTTCCGATGATTGGATCTCAGATTGATAAATAGTTTTTTAGCTTGTGTGTGAGAGACAGAGGTTGCAACTTGGTTGAAGACCTTCTGGGACTAGTATCGGGGAAAACTGATCAATAGTCTTCTTGGTCTATCTAATTTTGATATTCTAATGTTATGGTTTTGATACTAGATATTAGTTTTAGTCCTGTACCTCTTTAGGAAGTGAAAAGTGAGAAAAGATGAATTTTTCACGTGCAGTATTGTTTTATTTGCTTTTTAGGTTAGAGCATTATGCGAGAAAGCTAAGGAGATCTTGATGGATGAAAGCAATGTTCAGGTCAGTTCTTGTTCTTGCATCTCTTGGCAATTATAATTCCCATCTGATGGATTGTGTAACTAGCCTCTATTCATTTAAGGACACATTCAATTTGTTTGGTTTAAGTAGACTTAATCTTATAAAAATTCCTTTATGCAGCCTGTTAAAAGCCCTGTGACAATCTGCGGTGATATTCATGGACAGTTTCATGATCTTGCAGAGCTTTTCCGTATAGGGGGAAAGGTAATCTCTCTAACACTTACTGAGATGCACAATGGTCATATAGATGAACGTTTTTGTTTTTTTATTCAGCGTCCATGTTTTCTAGCAATTAATAGTTCTGGCTGGGGAATACAAACTCTGTGTGGATGCTCACTGATTAATCAGAATATATTGGAGCCTTTTCTGAGGGGTTATATTTAAAAGTAGTGCTGGAGTTTCATTTCATGTTCTGAGTTTTGTTGTCCATCTACCATCAGCTTTGGCAAAACCTGATGAATCTTTCGCTCTTTTTGCAGTGCCCTGATACCAACTATCTGTTTATGGGAGACTATGTTGACCGTGGATATTATTCTGTCGAAACTGTTACGGTACCAAGTTTATACCATCTGCACACTTTGTTTTTGTTCAATATGATATTCTGATTTCCAAGTAGAAGAAATACATCTCTGTCTTGTTATACTGCTGTTAAATCAAATATACTGTCTATACTGGGTTTATGTATGTTAGTTAGATTTACCTTTCTCATAGTTTTCTTTCTTTTAAATTCCATTTACAGCTGTTAGTTGGCTTGAAAGTGCGGTATCCGCAGCGAATCACTATTCTTAGAGGAAACCATGAAAGTCGTCAGGTAAACTAACATTTTTTGTGTCCCCATGTCTCTCTACTTGTATGTTCACCTGTTGAGGTTGCGGTATTGAGTCTATTACATAGTCTGTCTGTTATCTGTTATTGAAATCTTTGATGAGACCCTCTTATAATTACAACTTATTTATTCATTTCTATGCTGTATACAATTTCAAGTAAACTATGGTTTTTCCTATAGTTTTTTTGCTTGCAACTTTCTGTCCAAGTTTTTATCTGACTAATGGTTTAATACACTTTTTGTTCGCTCTGGCAGATTACTCAGGTTTATGGATTTTATGATGAATGTCTGCGAAAGTGAGTCTCCTGGCAAACACCCTTATGTTGTATAAGCTGCTAACTCACTTTGTTTATGTGATGATACATCTTCTTTAACTAATACTCTGCATGTCTTTATGGTTGCTGTTGTTGGGAGAATATCAATTTTCCTTTCATTCTTTTTTCTAGTCCTGGCTAGTTTGTTTTGATCTTCCGGACTAATATTTTTTTACTCATTTGACTATTCTCATGGTATTTTTCATATCTTACTTGTTAGTTAGTGCTAATCAAAAAGTGAGCTTGATAAGACATGTCTCCTTCTACGCCTGTAGGAAAGATTTTTTGGTTATTTCGTTTGGATTTTGCTTAACAAACCTTGCTTGTACTTGCAGGTATGGCAATGCAAATGTTTGGAAAATATTTACAGACCTCTTTGACTATTTCCCACTGACAGCCTTGGTTAGTACTTAATACATACACTGCATCATTCATTCCACTCCTACAATATTGTCTGTTGTGGCGCTCTTAATATTCGAATCATTCACATGATTGAAATTTTTTTATGCATTCTTGTGCGTGTGTCAGCTACTTAGTTGCCAAGTTCCACTTTAATTTGAGATGGTTTGTATCTTGAAAGCTGTGAAGGACTAAATAAACTGCAATTGCTACTTATACTTAATATAACTTGTCTGATTGAACTGATGGTTTCTTAAGAGTGTTCGTTCCAAAAGATAACGAGGCTGTTTTTCTCATGTCGTATATCCTTGTTTACAGGTCGAGTCGGAAATATTCTGCCTTCATGGTGGATTGTCACCATCTATTGAGACACTTGACAACATTAGGAACTTCGATCGAGTTCAAGAAGTTCCGCATGAAGGACCTATGTGTGACTTATTATGGTCTGATCCTGATGACAGATGTGGCTGGGGAATCTCTCCTCGTGGTGCTGGATATACATTTGGTCAGGTATTGAATTATGAAGCCTCAGTTTCAGAAGCCGTCCTGAATCTACCTTTTTTTGGTGTCAAATAACTGTGTAATTGACTTTCTTTTTCTCAATTTTGGTTCCACAGGACATTTCCGAACAATTCAATCACACTAACAACTTAAAGCTGATCGCCCGAGCGCATCAGCTGGTTATGGATGGATTCAACTGGGCACACGTAATACAATCAAACTCATCTTCCCTGCATAAATTTGCCAAATCTAAGATTCTTAGTTCACTATGTAAGAAAATATATTCTCGTTGACAGGAGCAAAAGGTGGTTACTATATTCAGTGCACCAAACTATTGCTATCGCTGTGGAAACATGGCCTCAATTCTTGAGGTCGACGACTGCAGGAACCACACGTTCATTCAGGTATTTTCCCAAACTATGTCCAGAAATCTTCTTTTTGACTTCTTTTGTGGGGAATGAAAACTAATAGAGTCTAAATCATGCAACAGTTTGAACCAGCACCAAGGAGAGGAGAGCCAGATGTCACTCGAAGGACACCCGACTACTTCCTATGAAGACACTCAGCTCTTCCTGCAGCGGCGAAGTCCAGTTGTTGGTTTTTGAAGATCTCTGCTTATTCCATTTGGTTAACGCATTTGTGTTCCAGGTTGCTTAAAATCAATTTAGCCCTCTCCCTTGGAATAGTGTAATATAGGCAAAGAGGTCAATGAACTTTAAAACCTCTCATGAACATGTGTTTGGCTGAACTTATTTAGCTCCCTTTTGCATCAGAATATGTTTATTGTGAGATATTATTTTGATTTATTTCATGTTATTCTTCCCCTTTGTTCCATATTTTTGTATTTGCACCCTTTCAATTGACGCCTAATCAATATAAAGTTCTTCAAGGCCACATCACTAAGAGACTTTTTGTATGGCCAAGTTATGAACAATGTTACTAAAAGCATTGATTTTATATAACAAGACAATGGAGCTGTCACTACAAGTTAATATAAGAGAATATGGAGGGAACAAGATCAACAACGGACCAGGCAAGGCCTGCGTATTGGAAGAACCTTATTCCAGTGTCAATATCAAACGAGTCCTGGCACAAGAACTCGCATAGTCTCTGCAGATACCCAACCGAGTACTTGCTTTCGTCTGTCTTCTTCCCATTTGCATGCACGTTGTCGAGCTTGAGCTTAGGAATGTATGTGCTGGATCTTATTGGAATCCCAAGTGCACTGGATACTGTTGGTAAAATCCATTTTGCAAGGGATTTACTGCAGAATTTAACTAAGAGAATTGTCGGTATTCCTACCATAACTCTCCCAATGTATGCTGCTAGCGGAAGCTCTGGTGAGAAGACTTGTGGGACTGCTTCATGGTGAAATTGGCTGTACGTTTGTTGGACTCCAGTCACCTACGACAAGTAAAACCACCATTTAAGGTCATTGCCTGAATTAACCATTTACACTTTGAACTATATAACATATTCTGGATTGCTTACGATTCCTAGTGTAACTCCGTTGAAGGCGGTGTGATATTCGTAGCTTGGAGTTGGGTGCTCAGGAGTTGGATAAGCGAAGAGTAACAAGAAACTCAGAGCAGTCCAGAAGGAGCTAACTGCACAATCCGTAGCCATAGCTTCTTTATTATTGTTAGTTTTTAAATGTAGAAGCATTTCTAAAACCAAGAGAAATGATGCTTTACCGTTCTGTTTTGAGGTAATAAAATCATCGATTTGTTCGTTGACGGTTAACCATAGACTTAGAATCAGGACTCCTATGGCAAGACCACCAACGATATCGACCACACTGTGCATACCCAAGTAAATCCTTCCTAGGAAGAAAAAACAATCATGTTAATTGAGGAATCAAATACTTGCAAGGAATGTGTGTGTTTTCTCTGGTACGAGTGATGATCTTACCGAAGGCAATTAGGGCTACCAACAAACAAGCAAGGGAAAATCCATAGTACTGGATAGACACATTTTCGAATCCGACAGATGATGACACATAGTGAAGTAGATATCTGTAACACCAACAAATAAGGAGACAAGTGTTATAAAAAAAAACCCAATACCCACAGCAACATTTGCTTTACAAAATGATACAAAACAGATTACACGAAATTATGGGAGTCTAGAACAAAGAGGGTACAGAGTTGACAGAAGACATACCCGGACAAACAAACAGTATTAAGGGTATGAGAAGAAGGCAAGCCATATTCCATAGCATTGTCTTCCTCATCTTTGGTGGCAGTAATCCTTCTAACCGGTGGGCAGCTTGGCCTAGGAGCTGATATCACATCCTAAATACAGAAGAACGACCGTATAAAACAAACAGTTCCTTCTTATAAACTAAGAGAATGTGTAATAGAACACCGAAGTAATAATAATACCTTAATGCAGTTTCCCAAGTAATCACAAAACGCTATCAATAGAGTCATCTGCCTAGCCAATCTACCATGTCCACTCTGCAATCAGACTCATTGTTTAGTAGTCTTCTAAGGTTACAAGCATATCTAAGACTAAAGATTACTACTTTGATGTTGAATTTATGAAAGGTTACCCAAAAAAGCAAAGGCAAGAAAGCAGTGTAAAAGGGGACAGAGACAACACACGAGAGCGCTGAGAAGAAAGCATCCAACACTCCATTCTGACATTTCTGCAAAAACACACACAAATCACCACCCAACAAAAACTCAGCTTCAAATCTTTTACTAGTTGGGATTGTAAATAACTTTATTGGGTAAATTAGGCACACACCTGGATTCTAAGAATGAGAGGAACACCACCAAGGACTTGACGAGAGACCCATGGTTGTATGAGAGATCTAATTTTATGGGTAAAATTCAGATGGGAAGAAACACAGATCCATGTAACAATACCCACAAGGATCAATCCTTGCCATGTCCCTGAGCTTGAGCCTGAGCTTTCCATTGATCTTTCTAGAATCTTCTTCTTCTTCTTCTTCCCTCCCTCTTTCCCGTTTCAAGAAAGAGGAGAGAGAGTAGAAAAAGTTTGAAAATTTGAGACAGTTGGTAATTTTTTTTCTGGGTTTCAAAAAAAAGTCAAAAACCTTAGAACACAAAATTAGAAGACCAATTATCAAATTTATATCTCTCTCTCCCTCCTGAGGCGTACAGTGAGGAGCTCCTAGATGTTCGCTGGCAAAGAGAGAGAGAGAGAAAGAGAAGATGGAATAAATTTAGAGATTTTGATTATAAAAGATTTTGAGAGAACCTTAAAAAGAGAGTTTAGTTGTTAATATGAAAGTTTTCATAGCCACCAGTTTTGATCAAAGTGAGGTCTACGTGTGGTTCGCGTGACTTAGGTCAACGCATAACTAGTCAAAAATTACTTTGTCTTTGTGATTGTGATTGCCATGATTTTGTGCTGCCAAACGTTTCGTTTTTTTTTTCTTTTAAATATTTTTAAAATAAAAGATGAAACGAAAAAATTGTTCAAATAAAAATGTAACGTAGAAGGAAGATACAAATTGAACAAACGATTAGTGTGTTAACAAAACAAAACAAAATACGATTAGGGTATATGATAATTGATATTAATATATATAGAGTCAAAAACAGAACAGAACAGAACAACAGAGGTTTTACTAGAGATCTCCTCCTTTAATTTGGGTTTTATGTTTTGAAATGTAACCAAGTCAGTCTTACATACGAACACCTCGGTTAAGACTTACCATACGGCTCGTGCCATCCATCTGCATTCCTCTATTCCCTGTTCCACCTCTTCCTGCTGCATACCCACCTCTTCCTCTTGCATACCCACCTGATCTGTTACCACCATAACCAGACCTAACACCACCGTTGTAACCTTGTCTTCCTTGTGTGTAAGACATGTTTTCTTGCCACCTTCCACCACCTGCTCCTCCTCCGTAGTCTTGATTGTTGTCTCTTCTTTTTGAACTTAGATCCAGACCGCCACCACCGGTCCTAGCCTCCATTGCTCTCTCGTTACTCTCCGCAAGAACAGCAAGCTTCTCCGTTAACTGGAAAGCCAAGGTTTGCAACCTGTTGTGTTGCACATCGTGGAAGATGATGCAACGTGTAGGCTGGTCCCAACTTGCATGGAGTTCTTCATTGATCATCATCTTGCTCACGATGCTGTGGACTTTGTTCTCAGAAAGATCAAACATCTTGGCAAGTTGATCTAGACTTAGGGACGCGTAAGAGGCCGAGTATGTGAAGAGGTAAGTCTTCAAAGCCTCTTCTTTGATTCTATTATTCACCATAGCAAGGATGGTTTCCCGATTCTTGAACAGTCTCCAGACATCAAGAGAGTTCACAACTTCAAAAGCCTTTTGGAAGTCTCCTTTAATGAGAGCTCGGGTTGCTGCCATGGCATGATCACGAACGTTCTCAGGAGGAGCAATGAATGCTTGCCTCTCACTGATCTCGAGCAGACGACGGAAGTTCTTGCTAATCACCCTGCGTTTAACATCATGAGAATTGGCTGCCATGTTAGGGACCTCTAGTAGCATGGCACATATGAGATGAACAGCTTCGAGAAGCTCAAGGTTTATGTGCATGTGATATGGCATCTGTCGTCTCCTTTCCAATCTTTCCTGGTGGGACCAAAAGGTTGCAGAACAGTTAGCTTCATTCTCAATATTAACAGACTGATGAAACACCATGATCATCACGAACCCAATTACACAAGATGGAAACAAATTCTACGAACCTGAGATGCAAAAGAAGATACTATGCAATACAAACAAAAATATGTACCTGCTCGGGAGTCTTCTCATGATATCGGCTTTGCTGGACACCTTGAGCAAGCAACTCCCGCACCCTTTGACCAGAGTACAGTTCAGACAGGCAGCTGTGAGCTTCGGTAATCATTCCAACCCGGAACGCGCAGAGACCAAGCTGTGCCATGGACCTATTAAAGAGGATCTGGGTTGAGATGTCCATGTGCTGAATATTGTCCTGCAGATGACTCATCAGCAACAAGTCCCTAGCAGACACAAACTCATCCACTAAAGCACGATGATATATATCACATAACATCGCACGGGCTTTGGTCCGTTCATCTCCATATTTGTAAATAAGGGAGACGAGAACATCCATCATAGCTCGACTACTCTCTGGGAAGGTAGGCTTACGAGGAACAACCTCTGGAACAACAATGAATGAAGCAGGAGGTCCAGCTCCCTCTTTGGGCTCCTCACTATCTTCTTCTTCTTCTTCCACAACCAGCTCAGCCAGTTTCCTCATGGCATCATAAACTTCCTGAGGTTTGTAGTAAATTAATTCAACTTGTCTTAAGGCCACCTTTGCCGCAGCTTTATAGTCACCAGACCGCTCAAAGTAGTCCTGGATGTTTTGAGCAAGAGCTAAGAACATCGGCTCATCTCTCAATCTGTCCACATACTCACGTGTATGAGGATCTATGGACTGCAAACTCTTGAAAAATTCAGTGTCTATCCTCTCCACAAATGCAACAAGGTTACCCCAAACCCGAACTGTTCCATCAAAATCTTCTGGTTTTGAAGTTTCATTCTCATCATGCTCAATCGTATCATCGACAACGATGTTATCATATTTGACAAGAATGTCCAGTATCGTAAGCATGTTATTCACACACTTCTTCCAGACCTTGATAGGCATGTGTCCACTGAGACCAGGATTCACATCAAACTGTGCAGAAATAACACTAAACAAGATTTCAAGTTTCTGTGCAGGAGTTTTGGCAATCCTTATCAGGTGTGAAAGCTGATCAACGAGTTCAAATCGTGCAGTTCCCTTCTTGCCACGGGCAGCCACAACTTCTTTGAACTTTTGGTTGACCCAGTCCCATGTGATCTCTTTAGGATCTTTATTATACAACTTCTCCATAAGTTTATCTTTCTTACTAAGCATCTTCTCCCAAGAGGGATCACCTTTATCCTCTTCAGAATCAGCCTCCACATTAACGTCATCCTCAGATTCATCATCCTCGTCGTCATCTTCAGAATCTTCATCCTCTGATTCCTTCACTTCCTCGGTTTCTGGCGACTCCCTATATTTGTTAATTTCATCTTCATAGAGCTTGTTGTTCTTCTTCAATCTCTGCCTCATTGAGTTCAAGGCCTTGGAGTTGCTAGTGCTCATCTTTTTCTTTGCTTCCTTGTTGGCCAGAGTTTCGTTTAGGAAATCCTCCAACATCACAAGGGTTTTAATGTACAAGATTGGAGCCTTCACAGCCTCTGTAACCCTCATAACTTTTTCCAACTGCTTGTTAATCTTATCAAAGTTGTCTTGTAGACTAACCCAGTCATTGATCTTAATAGCATTCTTCATCAGCTCTGTGGTACTAACCATCTCTTCAAAACGCTTGTCTTTGGCTGGCTGAACAACACGTTTACGGAGATCATCGTCCTCACTATCACTGCCACCTGGAAGGTAACGCGAGGCACTAGCAGCATTGGTATCTTGAACCACGTCCAACTCGACATCACTTTCATAATCACTATCACTTTCACTCTGGTGAACAAAGATACAATGAGAAATTTGAAGTAAGTAAAAACTAATGGAGCAAGCCAATAGACGATAGTAAAGAAGTTATCGATATACAAAGGTTCAAGAGAAAACCTGAGGATCAAAGAACTTAGACATCTTTATTAGCAGAAGAGGTAAACGCTAGTCAATGAAAGTAATGAGAACCTGCAATCCACAAAAAGACACTGCAAAAAATAAGCTAAGCTGAAATGATAAAAGCAACTCGAGAAAAACAGATCCAAAGGAAGAACCTTAACCACAGAGTTCATTAGGGTTTCGAACCCTAACCATAGAGTTCATTAGGGTTTCAATGAAAACAGAGTAAAGCAAATTAATTTCAATTTTTTTCTTTACAATCAAGCAGAGATTTTGATAATCATAGAATTATGATAAGCTTAGAAATCAAACCCAGAAATCATAATCAAGTAACAACAATAGATCCGAAGCAGAACATTTTTCTTCAGGATAAATCAAATAAGCTATTGAGAGCAAAATCTAATCGTAATCAACACCAAACAACATAAGTACTAAGAGAAGTCGAGACCTGAATCTACCAGAGTCGGATCTGTTCGGGTGAGAAGCGAGCGACAAGCCGACAACGTAAGACAAAGGATTAAATCCCAGAAGGAACCGTGAGAAGTATTTGTAGGGCTTTTGCGATTTAGAAATCACTTCTTGCGAAAATTCCTGTTTTACCCCTGTCTATTGTAACTTATTTACAGTGTTTTTTTTTGGCCTCGTTGGGTAATATCGACTTTATGATGCACTTATGAGTTATGGGACTCTAATTACACAATCCATCAGTTTGATGATAAAAGTCAATGATCCACTTTCCGGTTAAACAATTTCAACCGGAGTAAAGATTTGGTTAGCTTCAAATTGGTTTTTTTAGTTAATGTATATATAGACCAAATTTGTTCGATTTACATTTGGATTAGTTTTATGTACAATTAGATTATCGAGTTTATATGATTCAGTGGATTACAAAATAATCACACGAAAAAATCATTATAAATAACAATTGTTTTCCTCAATTATGCAGAGTTGCTGCCAAAAAAAAATTTATGAATAGGTGACTTGAAGAACAAGGAACACACATACATATACATAAAAATACCATTTTTCAATTAATCCCTAGTTTTGTATCTTGCGTAACAAACAAAAATATATATATTCAAGCGGATCACTTCATCATATGAGCATTTGCGTCACATATATATATGTATATTGACCTAAAGCTTCTCAAGTTCTTCAGCCGCCAAAGGACTTTTCCCAAGACTTGTTCCTCGTGATCTAACCGGAGCAAAAGGAGATGGGTTATCAAAGCGTGAAGCTCTTGGAGATAAATGAGCTTGCTCAAGAACCCTAAATTGAAGCTCTGATGGGTAATCTCTCATACAACTGATTCTAGGCCCTGCACCAGTACTCCATCTTGAATGTAGCCGCTCAGCTAACTGATAAGATTTAATTCCTTTGTGTGAATCTATCCGTTTCATTATCTTCTCCTTCAGGACAGGTTTCTCGTATTCTTCAATGTCTTCATCGAACAGATTTGATTTTGGGTATGTGAACTCTTCCTCAGCTATGAATGACTCTTCTGCTGTCTCGTATCCTTCTTCTGAAGGGGTTTCAGGTTCTTCTTCTTCTTCATCCTCCTGATCTTCCTCAATCACGTTGTCAAGAGTCTCCGGTCTTGAAATTTTTGAATGGAACCTTGTAAATGCTTGTAGCTCTGAATGATTGTTGGGACGTTTAGTGTTGGGACTTTCACCGGTCTCAGCATCCACAAAGTCACAATGTTCTTCTTCGGTCTCTTTGATTCTTGAAGGCATCCTCTTCACCTTAGGATGAGCTTCTCCATCTTCTTCATCCGGACTCTTCTGCAGAATATGAAAAAGAATATCTGTAACTGCGTAAATCACAGCCTAAACTTAAAACCAGAGCCACAAAACTATGAGATCAGAATGGACTTACCTTTACATTGGCGAGGTCTACATTGTTCTCTCGTAGAAACGACATGAAGGCCTGAAAATTCTCTTCTGTTGGGAGATAATGTCCACTGTGAGGCCAAACTGCCTGAAAAGATCATCCAAAGAACTCAAACTTAACACACAAAGTTTTAACAAAGCTCTTGCTTCTCATCTTCTACACAAGTAAAAACGAGGAAATTTCTTTCGTTCACCTTAAGAACACCATCTTCAACCACAATTCTTCCAGCAGATAATGTAGCTCCCCCGGCTAGAAAACTCGAGTGTTGAAAGTTACCCTTTTTCTTCATGGCAACATACATTATTCTAGATACACTTAGGACAAAGATCCACTTTGCATCAGGAGGACCTTCTTTTGTGTCCAGGACTATCCCACTTTGCTTGTACATTAGTATCCCATTCTCAATTACAACTTCGTATGCCTCTCTTTCGGTCTGTTTGTAAGAAAGAATAAAGCATTACAAAAAGATATCTCACAAGCATGTCAATAATATTGGTCTACTAAGCATAGAAAACTAGAGGGTAAAACTCACGGGACCAAGATACTTGATGCTTTGTTGGTAAAGTTTTGATCTTGGACATCTTTCGTGGTTCAATTCTTTACCTTGTCCTATGTCAAGCCTACACATGTCCAAATTAAGTTGGATGTTAGTACTCTTGATACTGTCATACTTTTGATTGTGTAAACAGCAAGCTTACCAATAGAAAAAGGGTTGTTTACTGTCACAGTGGAGCCAAGCATGGTAATAGAATTGTAAATTGTGGCCATACCGATGTCGAGGATCAATCTGTTAAGCTAGAAAATTAAGATCACATGGCTTTGCACAAAACTGATATAGCCACAGAGAAAAACATATATATATTTGTACAAGAATATTCTTACTGCCTCAAGCCAGTGCTGCAAAGCCAATTTCCTAGCTTTCTCGTCTTTTGACAAGCCTTTACCCACCTAAACAATAAGATTGTCAAATCATTAATATGTTTTGATAGGCTTAGTGTGCATCAAACCAACATGTTTGATAGGTAGGCTTAGTGTGTTACCTTAGCAGCTCTTGTTCTTGCTCTAGACCAACGTGAAACTGCAGTCTCTTGCTTCTCAATTTCAAAAAACGATATAGAACTTCTTTTAAGTTCAGCAAAGTCAAGTACCTTCCACCTGCAAAATGATCCATTCAGTCACACACTAAACAGATAAATGTCTATATACAAATGCCAACAACTATATAAAGCTCAACGTACGAACCATCTTTGCTCAACGACTACAGCACAATCAGCAAGCCGTCTTCTAGTTCGAAAGCTTCTATAAACCTTCTGCAACTTCAACGCAGCTTGATACCTTCCGTCACCTAATAACAAGGCTAAAAATTCTTTGGCATGATCGTTCTCGGAAACTGGTTTCCATCTCCGCGATTTAAATCTGTCATCTTCTTTCATAAAAGTCAAAGGCTTTACAGAGAAATTGTTCACCACCACATCAGCCGGAGAGATTCTTGATCGTTGTGTTGTCCCTTTATTACCGCTAAGGGATCTGCTGAAGAGCTTCTTTCTAGTTTCATTTGATTCATTGATGGTTGAATCCGACTCATTGTCATTAAAACTGATTGATCGAAGAATGGTCTTCATTTCTGCACAACCAAGATCATTCAAATATAATAATACCAAATCAAATGTTCATAGAAATTGTCACAAAATACTAACCCATTATCACTTGAAACCAGGCTCAAGCAGTTCCTTATAAAGAATGTCCTGAAAATGTCAAATATACAATACCATCATCATCAACCAAAAACAGAAAAGTTCTTGAATTTGAGGAGAAAAACACAAATGGTAAACAAGAAGCAGACCTGGGAAGTCAAACAAAACCCATGAGACAGAGGAGATTCTTTAAGGAAAGAAAAGAACAGAGCCAAAAAAGATAATGAGGAGGTTTTGAATAAGGATCTTTGGGTGTCTAGGATTAGATGGTTGGAACGTGAGAGAGAACGATAATGACGGCCGTTTCTGATCTAAGAGATTCTCATCATGTCTCAATCTATCAATGCCAATGTGTTCCATTGGAGGTGGAGAAATTAGAATCCTCTGTTTTTTTTTTAATCTTCTAACTTCCTAAACATAGAGAAAGAGACAGAGCTTTCACGATCCTACTGTAATTTTTTTGTTGGCTCCTCTCCTCAGTTTTTTCACCTAATTTTGTCCTCGATGTTAGATTTTAAATTTGGGTCCCTATAAAACCTCAAAATTACTAGTTTAACCCAAACAAAATCTAAGAAAATCATCAACTTTTTAATAATTTCCATAAAAGACAATTAAAAAAAAAAGCATAGTTATCTTGATAAAATACATAGCAACATCACTATGCTAACATATTAAACTGACAAACCATTAAATTTTATTATAAAAATATTTACAATTCTCAAATTAAAACATAGATTTTTCTATCTCTCTCTCTCAAATCCTTCAGAGAGAGAAAGCTTCTGTAATATATTCCGACGACTCTTATAGTCGGTTTTTTTGTTTTCCGGCTAAGTCCAGTTTTATTTCTCGCTTAGATGACGAGTTCTTCTTAGCCCTTATGGCTAAGTTTTTTGTTTTTCTCCCTTTTGCAGAGCTTAATAGATCTCTGTCATGATGAAGAGGTCAAAACCGAGTAGTGATTCAGAGGTTTGGATCATCGGATTGCTCGATTTCAATCAAGAGGAGAATAATTCCTCATACCTCTTGTTATGAGCCGTTTGTTGGCAAAGGATGATGGTTTCTCCTTGAGCTTGTTAATTGTGGTGAGTGTAATTCAGTGGCAGGTGAAGAACGGATTAGAAGAGCGTGTTTTGCGGCTAGTCTGACAATCTCACCTTCTCACGTCTTCCGGAGATCAACGGATCTGAAGTCTCAAATTTTCTGTTCTTCATACTCGGATAAAAACTGCAAAAAGCCTTTGGTGTATGGAGTCAAAAGCTGGAATCTGATGGATCCTCATGGTTGATAAGGCAATTTTCTCGCTGGAAAATTTTAGATCTCGTCGGCGTTTCAGTTCCGGTGTGACAGGTGGTTTGCATCGGTCGCGTGTTCTTTCGGACATCATGTTCGTATTACACGTGTTGCACATGTGTCATTTATTAACCCTCTTTGTTTTATTGGTTGTAATATTTTGGGGTTAATTGGGCTTTGTGTGTAATGGACTCTTTCACTTTATAATCTGTTTATGGGTCTAAACTTTTAATGAAAAAGTTGACGAAAAAAAAAAAAAAACATAGATTTTTCTATCTAATTTATATACTATGTTTAAAAATATCTAACACATACGTGTGATAAATACAAGAAAAAGAGATAAAATATATAACAATCAATAATAAAAAAAGATAGTGATAAACATTTTCAATCTCAATTAAAAGGTTCATGTCTTTAATAAAAAACTTTCAAAAGTTGGGGACCTTTTATGAGATTTCTCTATAAATGCAAGCCGAATCGAAAAGCCCTAAATCCCTTAAACAGTCAACTGGCCGTGTCCGTTAAGCTCACTCCTTCCCGATACACCGAAGCTCCAATGGAAAGAGAAGATGAGCTTCAGAGGCTAAACGGGCAAGCTTCCTCAGCTCCACTAGACGGAGATGTTGAGGATGACGATCCGCTAGTGTTGAGCTCTCAAGCATTGGCGGCGCTCCAGGAATTTCTAGCCGACCAAAACAAGCCTGCCGCGAGCACGCCGCCGACTTCTTCCGTCGCCGGAGGTGATGAATCCGATAAAGTGGAGCTGGTTACAGAGGATTGGAGACTCAGCCAATTCTGGTACGAACCTGAAACCGCTGAGACTGTAGCTGAGGAAGTGGTCACTCTCTCTCAAAGATTCTCAGACTGTAGAGTCGCTTGCATTGCTTGCCCTACTCTCTACGTTTATCTCAAGGTACCCTTGATTTGTATCGAATCCGTTTTCCTAAAAATCGACACTTTTGTTGTTGTTGCTGATGCTAAGTTTCTTCTGTGTTCCGGGGTTTGGATTTGTGATGAGTCAGAAAAGGGATCCGAGTCTCCATGTGCAACTGCTGGAGTACGATATGAGATTCGAGAGATATGGAAGTGAGTTCACGTTTTATGATTACAACGAACCTGAAGATCTGCCACTTCAGCTGAAACATTGCTTCCATATAATCGTTGCAGATCCTCCCTACTTGGTAAATTTTGTTTAAAGTTTAAAGTTCTTTACTTTCTCCGGTGCATTTATCTCATGGTAATCTGGAATTTTTATAGCCTGCCACTTGATAAGATAGGATTAGAGACTGGTATGTATTAAGATGCATATAAATACAGGTCTCTCAAATTATCTATCGTGGAGTTCGATAGTAGAAAGTTCAAAATTAGAACAAGACGAAAGTGAAAGTGTAAGCTTTTGCTAAACTCCTAAACTTGAGTTTTATCAGTTAGTTATGGTCATGGCTTTTAAGATAGGGTTAGAGACTAGTATGTAAGATGCATATAAATCCCTAAATACAATACCATCTAGTGGCCTCTCAAATCTTGTATCGTGTCGTTTGTTAGTAGAAAGTTCAACATCAGAACAAGATGAAAGTTAAAATGTAAGCCTTTGCTAAACTCCTACAACTGGAGTTTTATCAGTTAGTTATGGACCTTATGTTCATGGCTTAATTCTCACTTCTTTAAGATGAATACGTCGTGCTTTTATGCTGCCATACCCACAATATTTCTCAGATAGAGTATATGTAACTTTGTGAGGACCACAGTAATGTGTGATTTTTTTGTGTGCTATATATTGCTTGATGTTCTTCAAAGCATTAAATGTCTTGGAGTACCTATTAGTTAGCGTTTTAATGATCTTGATTCGTTTGTGCTTGACAGAGTAGGGAATGCCTGGAAAGAGTTAGTCAAACAATTTCGTTCCTCTCAATCCCGGTAGATTCATTGTTGCTTCTTCTCACAGGTACCAGGACGACTTCTGTTTTTTTTTTCAAGTCAAATTCATTGGATTTTATGATTTATCAATAACTGGGCGATATATTCACGTCTTGCAGGAGAGGTGCAAAGAGAACATGCAGCTGAGCTATTGGGTGTTCGTCCTTGTGTGTTTAAGCCTCATCACTCTAGCAAACTCGGAAACGAGTTTCGACTGTTTATAAGTTATGATCCAGGTACCAGATTAGGAGGCTTGGAAGAGGACAGCTAGTTGTGAGTTGTACATCTTTTCATCTAAGCATCTATGTCGACTTGCTTGTAAGTTGCTCCTCTAAAGTCTTTTTACTGTTCTCGAGTAAACCAGTAATTGTTCTTTTATCCTTCTGTAAGAGACTTAAAGCCATCTCACGTGTTCATGTCTTCCCCTTTTGCTGTTAAATTCTTATGACCATGCGCCTTAACCAATCTCAGGTTTCCGGCATATCAAGCCCTCCATCCTCTAGCAGGGGACGAAGGTTGGTGGCAGGGCAAGCTCATGTGTGGTGCCTCTTCCCTCTCGTCCTATCTTGGATAATTTTTCATCAATGTTCTCTTGGTGACCTCACAGTGTTCAATGGTTCTCTGTTTTGTATCTTGTTGCAACCGCAGATCTCAAGTCTGTTGATCAATCGAAAAGTTTTGAATTTTGATATGCTTTACATTATCAATTCTCAACATATTTACCAGAATGATTTATTGCTTCATGAAATCAACATGACATACGGAATTGTAGCTCATCAGTCATCATCACAAACAAATTTACAACAACTAGATCAAATTTTTAAGTTCTCTCAGCAAAAAAAAAGAAAAAAGAAAGTAAAATAAAATAAAACGTGGTCCGACCCGGTTCGCCAAACTTAACCAGAATCTAAAGTGCTAAACCGGGGGAAGAAGTTAAGATCTCGAGAAGAGTCTTACGGTGGGAGAGAAACGACGACGAGAGTAATTACTTCTTCTTCCATATGGGTCATTGAAATTCAAATACACGCAAGACGAAGCATCGGAGAAGATAATGAGGCCAAACATTGTTACCGAGGTTAGAGATCTGTTCATTTCTTTCCGTTCTGCTTGCTTATTCTCTCTTGATCTCAATCAATCAGAAATTGCTGAGGTTTTCACTTAATTTTGATTGCCGAGAAACTCCTAGTGAGAACGAGCTACGGCTGATAGCATAAATCAGTAATTAGTTAACAAATTAGCAGTTCAATTCGACATAGCTTCACTTTCATGGCCAGTCGTTAGTTGTGTAGAAACGCTCTCTTCGTATAATATACCAGCCTCTGAGTTCTTCTAGTTATAAAACTGTGACCTCCTTTTGAAGATTTCTGAATTGAATCAAAAGGCTAAAATATATTTATGTTACTGTTCTTGGACTAGATAATCAGGTTTTCTATGTCTGGCCAAGTAGATATTGGCACAATGTTTAGTTATAAAACTAGTTAAAAGGTCTTCTTGTATCGTGTTGTTTGTGATTAGTTATGGATTTTCTTGTTTTCTCATAGGCTGGGGTTCAGACTAGAGTTAATCAATGGTGGAATGCCATACCGTTTCTCACGTCCTCTGTGGTGGTAGTTTGTGGGCTCATTTACCTGATTTGCCTGTTAACTGGATATGACTCTTTCTATGAAGTATGCTTCTTACCCTCTGCGATTATCTCACGGTTCCAAGGTAAAAGTTCTCATATTATTCACGGTTGCATTTCATTTTCATGTAGCTTTGCTAATTTCATGTTATTAATAATGAGATGCCTGAATGTCTTTGATTAATTTTTCTCTTGTTCATCCTATTCCTGTCATCTGTTGTGCAGTTTATAGGTTCTATACAGCCATTATTTTCCATGGGTCTTTGCTTCATGTTCTGTTCAACATGATGGCATTGGTTCCTATGGGTTCCGAGCTGGAGAGAATCATGGGATCCGTCCGGTTGCTCTACCTGACATTTTTGCTGGCAACGACCAATGCTATATTGCATCTTCTTATAGCATCCTTAGCAGGATATAATCCCTTCTATCAGTATGATCATCTCATGAATGAATGCGCTATTGGATTTTCTGGAATCTTGTTTTCTATGATTGTTATAGAGACAAGCCTCAGTGGAGTTACCTCTAGGAGGTAAGAATTTTCAATGGCTACTTTAGTGTTCTCTGGAAGATTAAAGTGCAAGTAAATATGAGCGTCTCCACTTGTCATTAGAAACATTGTCTTCAAATTTGTTAATGCTACACATGCATGTGAAAGTGCCTTCTGCAAATAGATTTGTAAGATATGCGTTGTAACATTAATTGCCAATCCTTTTGTATTCACGAGACTATCTCATATATCTTCATTTGCTACTTTCTCTGTGCAGTGTGTTTGGTCTCTTCAACGTGCCAGCTAAACTGTAAGCTCATTGTCTTGCTTGTTGGCATCTTAATGTCCACCTGCCTTTCTTGTTGCTCGTATGATGTAAATTTTTTTATCCATGCGTAGGTATCCGTGGATCTTATTAATCGTATTCCAGCTTCTCATGACAAATGTTTCACTGCTTGGGCACCTATGCGGCATCCTGTCTGGTTTTTCATGTATGATTTAATGACCTGTCTCATTGCCATCTGCTTTCGAAATCTGCAATTTCATGGCCAGCTAATTTGTTAGTCGCTTTGGATTTCAGATTCATATGGCCTCTTCAATTTCTTGATGCCTGGTTCTTCATTTTTTACCACCATTGAGTCAGCCTCTTGGATGGTAAGTACGTCAGAAGATCTGGATTTTTGATATTTCCTTTCCTCTGTTAATCGAGAAGCCATCAAGATCCAAAAGTTGTACTGCTTTATGTTCAGTTACTTACTACAAAGTTAATAGTCAGTCACTTTCTAGTTTTGCTAATATTTTGAAATGTGGCTGTGAGTGGTGCAATAGACATATTTCTCTCTGCATTAATTATAGCTCATCCAGATTTTATGTCCTTTTCCAGTCTAGCTTTATAAGGCGACCCAAGTTCATCATGTGTACTGGTGGGAATTCTTCCAGCTACATTCCCACTTACTCTGTACAAAACACAACATCCAGGTGTGATTTCCTAAGAACATATCAAAGACTGAACTATTTTCATAGATAACACCCAAATGACATATTCCTGGAACAGTGGCTTCTCTACAGGAAATGCTTGGAGATCCTTGTCTTCATGGTTGCCACAGAGGGAAGCATCTAATCAGGTATGGTCCATGCTAATCTTCTCAGTTTCTTTTCCTTTTTTTAGTGGATGTGTTCACAATAAACCATACTACTTTACATGCAGTCTTCTGAGTACAGTAGATTTCCGGGAAGAGGTAGAACTCTTAGCACTGCCCGTGATCCAACTGCTCCAACTGGAGAAACAGACCCAAACCTTCACGCTAGACTGCTGGAAGATAGCAGCTCTCCAGACCGCCTTTCTGATGCAACTGTCACCACCACGGCAGAGCCAAGGTATTAATGTCTACATAATCAGCTTTATATGCACCTTCTTTAAACCTCAACCTCTTACCTCACTGTGTGTGCAGACAGGTGCCAGTAGCTAATACAGCAGTCCTGCCCCAATCCCAGGTTAGTTGCTTCTCTTAGATATTTTGCCTTGTAAGGCTTCTAGAGGCTTTTCTCTCATTGAGCTGTTAAGGCACAGGGACGTGTTGCTGCTCCAGAAGAACAAATCCAGAAACTCGTTGCCATGGGCTTCGATAGGGTACGTTTCTTGATTCATACCAACCTTAACAAAAAAAAAAAAAATAGTGAAAAAGATGTCTTAAAGAGTCTCTGGGTTTGCTTCAGACACAAGTGGAAGTGGCGCTTGCTGCTGCCGACGATGATCTCACTGTAGCAGTGGAGATCCTAATGAGTCAACAGGTATAATCTTGCATGAACGAGAATTCTATGGTTTAATACCTTTCTACTTTGGTCACTACTAACAAAGATGTCATTGTGATCTAACTTGCAGGCTTAACAAAACCAACTTGCAAAGTAGTAGACCTGCGTGTATTGTAAACGTTTGTTTCTCAGTCCATCTTTTTACTTGCATTTAGAAACTGTATAGCGTCTGTTTTCGTATATTTAAGAAGGTTGCTTCTTGAACCAGACGATTAAACTAGTTTCCCGGTTTAGAATCTATACAAACAGAGAGTTGGTTTATTTCTTTCGTTTTTGTTGCAAATCTCTTTTACCTATTTTCAGAAAACGTTTCCAAGAACCAAAGTACACCGTATTAAGTTCGATTATTGTTCAGTGGCACACATTTTTTGTTCTCTACGACTACGAATTACAAACGATATGAAATAGAAGTGATCATAACATGGTTTCCTTCCTCACTTGATCTTGTGTTCCTTCGTGGTGCTAGTTGAGGTCTCTCTAGGCGGTCGCACAATGAGAATTGGACATTTCGCATGTTGGGCACAGTAGTCACTTACACTCCCTAAAAACGCCCTGCATATCCCAAACACCACAAATTGGTGAGTAGTCACACCCTGAAATGTTTTTGTTTGTTTGTTTGTTTTGTTTAGACCTTAAGACCAAAATGGAAGTAACCTTTTGATCATGCCGAGTCCACGGCTACCAACCACAAGAAGATCAACGTGGGTTTGCTCGACAGCTTGGCATATCATCTCCTTAGGATCTCCTTCCAATATCATAGTCTCTGTCTTCACCTACAACATATATACACAAAAAAAAACTCAAAAGCGAGATAGAAGACAATTCTAGGACGACTTTCACACATATGTGTATACACATAGCGCACCATTTTGCCTCTGCATATCTCCAACGCCCGTGTGAATAAGTTGGTCGTACTCTCTTCTCTTGCTCTTCTCACTTGTTCGGGCACTGAATCTGTGGCATACACCGCCGAAGCTAAGAATTTTCAAACTCTCTCAATATTGTATATAATAATTTCCCTTAAAGTACAGGCATAGAGAATAAACGAAAAAGATAAGGAAAAAGAGAGAAGCGTTGAATCTTCACCAGTTCCACCAGAAGGGTAGATATATTGAAGGTACGTTGGATGAACATGAACCAACGTAAGTAAACCGCCTTCTTGACCAGTTTCCGGTTCGGCGCTAATAACATCTCTGAGATGTTCCACTACCCATTGCAACGCATCGAAGCTGTTCTTGCTTTCATCAATCGCAACCATCACTTTCAACTTTTTCTTGTGCTTTTCAACCGCTGTCTCAGCTGCCGTCTCGTCTACACCACTCGCATCAACGTAAGTCTCCATTTTTTGTTTTCTTCTGTAAGTATTTTTTGGTTTCTTATTCAGGTCTAGCCAACTATAATTTGATATGCATGTACATATAACTCATCCAATCTTATGTACGAAATGCTAGTATGAATACTGAGTAGGTGGTAGATGGAGAGTGTTAACAGATGTTTATGATGGATTTTGGATCGACACATCACATGTCAGTGACACGTATCTTGCTTCTAACGTAGACAACTGTTTATTCACATTGGAGGGAATCAAACTCCTAATTTTGAATATTCAATGTATCTTTAAAGCTTTGAAGCTAAACGCTAAAAAAACAGACACTTTTGGTTCAGCATCGACTTTGGTTCAATTAACTTATTTATCTTGTTTTTGATTAAATCGTAGTTCGGTTTAGTTTGATCAATATAATTATTGGTTCGATTATCAGTATTGAGAGAAAAAAAGCCTGAACCCGACTAATTTCGGTTTGAATCACAATAGGGCCCATTAAGATATGATTTGGTTGATATCGAGTCTCAAGTCATATATATATGGAATGGTGAAAGCTTTAAATATTTTTTGTCCTTAAACTGCAAACCCTATACCACAACTGGATTTGTAAGCAACATTATACTTGGTAATTAGGGTTTTTACTACTTTTCTTGCTCTGGCGATAACTGTTTGATTATGGCATCAGGTTTGAAGATGCAATTCACTTGGGTTTTGGAAAAATTCTCATCTTTGCAAGATGAAGAGTACCGCTACTCTCCCCCCTTCACGGTCGCCGGCTGCAATTGGTAAGACCGAGAAAACGTTTTTTTGTTTATTTTGTGTGGAATTATTTTTTGATTCTAAGATATGTGTGTGTGTGACTTTGCTTTGGAACAGGCGTCTTCTTGCTTACCCAAGAGGAGTTATGAATGATCGTTCTTATGGATACTTTTCCGTGTATCTTTATCTTGCGCCTGGATCTTTGCCACAAGGATGGAGAAGAGAAGTCAAGTATCGCATCACTCTTGTCAATGTTAACCCTCAATGCAACAAAGTATTAGGTAAACTCAAACTTAACTATAATGTTTTCTCCTATGCCTGATGATTCCTTTTTCTGAAAACTATGAATCTGCCTCGTGATCCTTATCATATGATCGTTCAGTTTTATGTAGATAGTAGAATCTCTCTAAATAATTCTGTTTTCTTGGAAATAATGACAGGAGAGCAATGCTTTCTCGATGCAAAGGTTTATATCAGCGGGTTTCAAGAGTTCTTGCACCTTGACCAACTTCGTAATAAATGGGAAGGTTTTTTGGTGAATGACAGGCTCACTATCATCGCTGAAGTAGACGTCCTACCAGTCAATGATGTACCACTAAATAGCGAACCTTTGAAGAAAATTCTGATGGCATCGTCTCTGAGTTCCAAAGAAGCTTCTTCTGTCAAGGGGGACTCTGATCCTTGTCATGATCAAGCGGCGGCGCAAGAAACTACTGATCATAATGATGCATCTCAAGAGAAGTTAGATAATGATGATGATGACGCCTCCGAAGATGAAGATTATGTTCCTAACGAATCCGAAGAGAGTTCAGATGATGGTTCTTATGATGATGATGAGGATGCATCTGAAGAGAGTTCGGATGATGATGATGATGATGATGAGGACGCATCTCAAGAGAGTTCGGATGATGATGATGATGATGATGATGCATCCCAAGAGGATGGAGATGATGATGATGCATCCCAAGAGGATGGAGATGATGATGATGCATCCCAAGAGGATAAAGATGTTGGAGGTAGTGGCATTAGTCCTTTGAACCAATTGAATGGCTTAGAGGGTCTCTCTCATAAGGAAGAAAATCATGGTTGCAATACTGTGGTGGCCGAGACTGATCAGGTTTCCAACGGTGAAAATGATGATGCAGTACTTAACGAAGATGTTGATGATGAGGTTTCATCTCTCGTTTTGAATGATATTGTTGCCAGAAACGCAAGTAATATATACAAAGTGTTAATGTCCTTGGAGGATGCCTCTCAGAGAATGGAAACTAGTGTTAGGGGTCCTAAAACCTTGGCACCTGTTGTTACCGAGACTTGTGATAATGTGCTTATGGAGATTCAACCAGTGAAGGAAACAGTGGACATCAATGGTTTTGAGGTTGTTTCTTCCAAGGTAAGAACGTGATTCATCTTCTTTTGTTGTGTCCATAGATTGCTCTTTCTCATATATATATATATATATATATATATATATGTTTTGTACATGTGTGTTCACTCGCAGGTGGAATCAGTGAGACGTATATTCGAAAGGCACCCAGACATTGCAGTGGAGTTTCGTGCAAAGAACCAGCATCTGAGGAACGCGTGCATGAACTTCCTGCTTAGCTTAATCGAGACGATGTGCCAGTCACTCGAGGAGCTCTCAAATGAAGATCTTGTCGAATCAGACATTGCGTTGACATACTTGAGAGATGCAGGGTTTAAGGTGGACTGGTTGGAGAAGAAGCTGGACAAACTAAAGGAAAAGAAGCAGGAAGAGCAGTCTGGTTTGGCCAGGCTAAATGAAATAGAGGAAAATCTAATGATTCTGGAGAAGAAGTGGGAAGAACTGGATGCTCTTGCGGACAAGGAGAAAATAGAGTTGAAGGCCACTCGAACTGCTCTGTCTTTCGATGATCTTGTTTGATGGCTTGAGTTGTTTTTAGGCATTTTGGTGTTCTGATATTTTATTTTCTCCTTAGTTGAACTTATAGCTAGAGTGGTTAGGCATTTAATTTGGTGTTCTGATACCTTATTTTCTCCATTGGTTCAACTCAGTTATTGACGACAAACTAAATCACTTGCTCTTCTTGTGTTCCTTTTAGTTCGTTCGTGCTAGTAGTTGAGGGAAGTTAAATTGGCTTTTTGAATATTCGACGTATTGTTTTGGTTTGGGTGGGTAAATCGTGGTTCGGTTTTGTTTGATTTAATTTTATTTTGGTTTGGTCGATTAATTTCAAATTTGAAGAAATTTTTTTAAAAACAACTGATGGTCGGTCTCAAAATACGAGAACCGGATTTAATTTCGATAAATCGGCTTAAATTTGTTTGAATTTGATTAATAATAATACATGCTTTGGTTTTGGTTTGGTTTATCTCGGTTTAAGCTAGCCGGTCATCATCATCATCTTCCACTCTTTCTTTCCTTTAAAACCCTATCAGACTCGATTTGTGATTCTTGTGTTTGATTTACGAACTTGAGCATCCGGATCAGTGTTTAGGGTATTATTATTTTGTGCTCATTTCGTTGCTCTAGCGATAACCTTATCAGCATTGTATGAAATGAGTGAGGTAATGGAGAAAAAATTCACTTGGGTTTCGAGAAAATTAACAACTGTGGTAGGTGATAAGTGTTACTCTCACCCCTTCAAGCTCGCCGGCTGCGATTGGTAAATAAAGTAACAATTTTTTCGTCCCTTTTGTGGATTTTGATTTTTTTTATTTTTTTTGGTCTTAATGTGAAGATTGTGGATTTTGATTTGTTTTTTCTTTTTTCATGGTTTTTTTTTTTTTTTTGGAATTTCTTGTATATATATAGGCGACTTCTTGCTTCTCTCAGGGGATATACCAACTTGTCCTTGTATCTGGAACTTGATGATCCTGCTTCTTTGCCATTAGGATGGAGAAGAGATGTGAAATTGCGCCTCACTCTTGTCAATAAGGGTCGGCGTAGATCCAATAAAACATTAGGTGAGATTGTTTTCGTTTACTCTCATTTGCTTTTTGTTTCCTGACGCTCGCTTACAAGAGAGTCTTTGGGATATGCGTGTTACATTTTGATTCTTATCTTCTCTTTTCTCAGAACTAGTAGGTTTTATCTAAGCTCTCTGAATCTCCTCTTGGTCTTTAATGCTTTATCATATTTATGTGTGTGTTTTTGAGTTTATTTTTTATGCAAAGTTTGATTTTTTTTTTCCAAGTCTCTATATTCAGTTGCAGTATGGTTAGATCATTTGATAAGACCAAGTTTTCTTCTTTTGCTTTTTTGGACATGACAGGAGGGCAATATAGTTTTGATGCAAAGTATAACAGTTGGGGTTTTGAAGAGTTCTTGCCCTTTGATACACTTATTGATCCATGGGAGAGATATATGGTGAGTGACAGACTCATTATCCTCGCCCAAGTACAAGTTCTTCCGGCTATTGTTGTACCTGTCAAGATTATTGAACCTCAGGGGCATTCTTCTTGCCAAGTGGCGGAAGCTACTGAGAATGCATCTAAAGAGAATTTTGATGATGATGACGCATCTGAAGAGGGTATGGAGGACGCTGATGATGATGCATCTGATGAGGGTTCAGATGACGATGATGCATCTGAAGAGAATTCAGAAGATGATGATGATGATGATGCGTCATCTCCTGTTTCAGATGATGGAGGTTTGGACATAAGTTCTTTGAGCCAATCAAATGCTTCGGATGACGTTTCTCGTTCAGTGGGAATTTATGGTATAAGCTCTAACAGTGTGGCAGCTGAGACTGAGTTTTCCAACTGTGATAATGATGATGCACCTAAAGAAGATGTCGATGATGATACTTCATCTTTTGTTTCATATGATAGTGCTAGAAACCGGAGTTCCCTAGACCAAGTTAAGTCCTTGGAGGATGCCTCTCAAACAGCAGAAAATGGTGGTAGGGGGCTTACCATGGCATCTGTTACTGGAACTTCTGATAATATGCTTACGGAGACTCAACCAGTAAAGAAAACAATGGACATCAATGGGTTTGAGGTTTTCTCTTCCCAGGTAAGAGCTGGATTCATTTTCTGTTATTAGATAGAAATACGTAAATTGAATAATAAATATGACAGTCTTGTTCCTAATATATTTCACTTTGTTCTTGCTAGCAGGTTGAATCGGTAAGCCATATCTTCAAAAGACACCCAGACATGGCTATAGGCTTCCGTCCAAAGAACCAACAGATCAGAAGAGCTTACATGGATGCACTCCTTAGCCTCATCAAGATGCTGTGCCAGTCACCAGAGAAGTTCTCAGAGGATGAACTGAGCAATGCTGATGATACACTTGTTGATTTGATTGATGCTGGCTTTAAGTTAAATTGGCTGAAGACAAAGCTGGATGAGGTCTCTCAGAAGAAAAAGATGGAGCAGGGTAGTGGGGCCCGGATACAAACAATGGAGGAACAGTTGCAGAAGCTGAAAGAGATGTTCTTGGATCTTGAATCTCAGCTGCAGAAGGAAAAATTGGAGGCTTTGGTTGCGAGAGCTCCTCTCTCGTTCAACGATGTTGTTTGCTGATTTGTTAGGATTATTGTGGCCTTGTTAGGTGACTCTTCATTTTCTTTTAATGCCTCAGAACAAGTCTCAAGTTCATATTCTTTGAGTCTTGTGTCGAATGGTACTAAGTAGTGAAATTAACCTGAAATGTTACTATTTCAAAACTTGTGAACAACTAAAGTGTACGTCTGAGGATTTAAGTTTTGCAGGATTTGGACCATAACTCCATTTTCTCTGCTTTTGGGGCTTCAAGGTTTGCTTTTACTCTGCTACAAATGAATACAGGGGAGGATTCACAGGCAGGAGTGGAGGAGATGGAGACTATAATAGTTACTCTAGCCTCAGATCATATTTCCTAAGCGATATTATAATAACTCTTCTTGGGAATCAATGATAGAGAAAAGTTATTCTTGGGAATCAACAACAAAAGAAGAAAAAAGCGGTTGTTTTCTTCCAATAAGGCCATTCCCACTCCCGTTTCTCCCTTCAAATTTCAAAATACTAAATTGAATGCTTTTTTTAATTATTATTCGACTTTGAAGGGTAGTAGTCCTTTTAACCATCCATCCTCTAAAAATCTTTAACCTCTTTAGACTCTGTTCGTTTTGTAAAGAGTGCTTTAAGTACAGTGAACTTTGATGGGGAAGAAGAAAGTTAATCAGAAGGTCGACTGGGCGATACAAAATGTCTCCTCTTTGCAATCTGAGGGAATCTTTACTGATCCATTTGTAATTGGTGGCTGCAAATGGTAAGAAGATAATGTATCTTTCACTGTTGATTTGGGGCATATAGGTTTATTTGATATTCTCCAGAGTTGTTCTGATTCTTAATTTGGTTTCCTTTCTGACAGGCAACTTCGAGCATCCCGTCTCAAGCAATATGACGTCGAATACTTGTCTCTTTATCTGGGGCATGTTGCTGATTGTGAATCATCGACGTTTGAGTGGAGAAGAAAAGCCTATTTCCGCTTTACAATAGTAAACCAACTTTCGAAAAAACTCTCAGTATGGGAAGGTGATTCTTTCTATGGCTGATCACTACTTAATTCATTTTCTGTTTAATAATTGCAAAATTTATTCTCTCCATATCATTATCCGTGAGTCTTGTTATTATTTGTTGCTCTAACACTTGTCTACATTGGATCTCTAGGTAGTTTAGGTTAGCTCTAATATTTTGTGCTAAGCTTTGAACATTGAAGTTCGATCTATTGGTGCATAGTACTTTTTGTGCTCAAATCTGGTGTGTACATTAAACAATGGGATCAAATCCATTTTTGTGATGTTACAGAAACAAAGCATTGGTTTGATGGGATTCCTCCTCGCTGCTATTGGGGTTTTGCATCCATGATACCCTTTACTTAACTTCTCGCAGAAGATGCCGGGTTTGTGGTAAATGGAGAACTCATGATTGTAGCTGAAATAAAGGTCTTATCTGTTATTGGCGGATTAGATGTATCAGTGGAATCCGAAAAGGCATCCAAACTGCTGACTAAGACAAAAGAAAGCTTGGATGTCAATGCGTTTCAAATTCTTCCTTCACAGGTAGGCTTGGGCCGGATCCGGATATCTGGCCTTTTTAGGATATCCGTATCCGGATCCGGCTATCCCGGATATTACCTTATTATATGAATTTTGGACCTAGCTGTATTTCTAAGTGTTGAACTTAGGTTTGCTAAAGAGCGTATTTGTTTGCTAGGAACCATACATGACATCAATGGAGAAGCAAGTTGGAAAGGAGTTCGTGTGGGTGCTTCAAAACTTCTCCTTTAATTCTGACAAGTGTTATTCTGATCCATTCGTGATCGGTGGCCTCGAATGGTATTCAATAAAAAAAACTTTTCTTGCAAATATTTTTACGCCCTTGTCGGTTCTGGTGATTCATATTAATTTCTTTCGTGGTTTTTCTCCGGTAGGCATCTTCTTGCTGAATGTGACCTTGTGTTTCTGTATCTGTCTTTGTGCGTTGCTGATTGTCAATCGTTGCCTTCTGAAGCTGTAAAAGTTCGCTTAAAGATAGTAAATCAACTATCTGAAAACCTATCCATATACAAAGGTGATATTTCAGTTTATAGTGTTCTCTCGTTGATTTAATTTTTTTTCTTCCTCCCAAGTCATTCTAAGTTATTATAACTACAACACATATACATTCACTTAAAATGAGCATATTTGTTATGTGACTTGTTTTGGCTTGGAGTCATATGATGTTTGCTCCAAGATGTTTGATTTTGATGGCAGAGTTTTCAAGTTTCTTGCTCAAAATTCATGGTTTTAGATTTGATATCTTCTCATTGTATGAAAATATTATCTCTGGCATGCCACAGAGTCAGATCATTGCTTTGATGAGCAGTCTCCTTCCTGTGGTTATGCAATTCCCTCAGAGGTCCTTGCCAAAGAAGGTGGTTTTTTGGTAAACGGAAAGCTAACGATTATTGCTGAGGTTCTCGGCACATCAGATGTTTTTGATGATTTCATTCCCCTGAGAAAGTTAGAGGTTAATGGGTTTCATGTTCATCCTTCACAGGTAAGAGAAGTTAAGATTATTTATTGATGTGATGGTGTGATTTTGGTTTCTTTCTTTTTGTATTCTTTATTTTTAATAAAATCTCAAAAACCTGAATACATGATGGTGTGATTTTGGTTTCCAATAAACTTGTATGGTATGGTTTTGATATTCTTTTCTTTCACTTGCAGGTACTTTCTGTGAGGCATATATTTGAAAGGCACCCTGACATTGCTGTGCAGTTCCGTGCAAAGAACCAACATCTGAGGACTACATTTATGAATTTCCTTGCCAGCTTAATCGAGACACTGTGCCAGCCACTTGAGGAGCTCTCCAATGAAGATCTGGTGGAAGCAGACATTGCACTAACATACTTGAAAGATGTGGGATTTAAGGTGGATTGGTTGGAGGGGAAGCTGAACAAAGTAAAAGAAAAGAAAGACAAAGAGCGGTCTTGCGAGGCCCGAGTGAAAGAATTGGAGGCACAGCTTCATGATTTGAAGCTCAAGTTCGAGATGGAGAAGGCAGAGTTGTCGGCCACCAGAACTCCTCTCTCCTTCGATGATGTTGTTTGATCATTCTTGTTTTAAGATAAAAGAGTTTTTCTTAATGAACTCTTATGTATTTCCGAAGTTGTCACTTTGTGCGGAGAAAAGTCTTTTGCGGCTGATTTTATCAATGTTTCAGCTACCAAATTTGTTAGATCTCGTTGCAGAATTCTCACATGGTATGAATCTTGATGACAAAGTAATCTTGAGACTGTGACTGAACCTATTAATTTTACGTAGACTCTCCTTTAACATAAATTGCCATTTCCATCATTTAATTCGTAGTCATGGCTAATTTATCCAAGGCTGTTCATATTCTCCATCCATAAGGCATTAATTGACTGGCTCCTGTAAAGAGATGAGAGTTCAGGAGTCGTTCAAAGGATTATTTTACTCTCACAGAATGCTAAACCTTCTTAACCTAACCTCCTTAACTATATAAGATCATATTCTGAACCTCCATATTCTGAACCCTCTTCAGACGCTTCTCATGTTACAAGGTGTAACACTGTGGCAGCTGAGACTGAGGTTTCCAACAGTGAAAATGATGATGCACCTAAAGATAATGTTGATGATGAGGCTTCATCTCATGTTTCGAATGATAGTGCTATAACCGGAAGCTCTCTAAACCAAGACAAGTCCTTGGAGGATGCCTCTCAGACAGTAGAAAATGGTGGTAGGGGGCTTAACACTGTGGCATCTGTTACTGGGACGTCTGAAAAAATGCTTATGGAGATTCAACGAGGAAAGGAAACAATGGATGTCAATGGGTTTGAGGTTTATTCTTCCCAGGTAAGAACAAGATTGATCTTCTTATTGTTATTAGAGAGATAGTTCTAAACTGGAAACTGAATGTGACAATCTTGTTCTCAATATAATTCACTTTGTTCTTCTTGCTGGCAGGTAGAATCCGTAAGCCATATCTTCAAAAGACACCCAGACATAGCTATAGGCTTCCGTCCAAAGAACAAACATATCAGAAGAGCTTACATGGATTCACTCCTTAGCCTCATTGAGATGATGTGCCAGTCGCCAGAGAAGCTCTCCGAGAATGATCTGAGCAATGCAGAGGATACACTAGTTGATCTGACTGATGCCGGCTTTAAGTTGGATTGGCTGAAGACAAAGCTGGATGAGATCTCTAAAAAGAAGAAGATGGAGCAGGGTAGTAAGGCCCGGCTACAAACTATGGAGGACCAGTTGCAGAAGCTGAAAGAGATGTTCTTGGATCTTGAATCTCAGCTGCACAAGGAAAAGGTGGAGGCTTTGACTGCGAGAGCTCCTCTCTCGTTCAACGATGTTGTTTGCTGATTTGCAGGGTATCTGGTGGCCTTAGTAATTGGCCAAACCCTGTCTTTTGATGTCTCGGAATAAGTCTCTTCTAATAAGTTCGTAGCCTTGATTTTTTTTCTTTGTTCTCTTTGTGAAACATTTGAAATCCAAAGTGAGATTTAAGTTTTGCAAGAACGTTGCAATGTTTTCACGCATGCAATCAAATCTCCACCCCTTTTTGAGAAACCAAAAACATATCTTATTATTTTTAGTACAGTGGGCACTTTGGTTTCCGGATCTTAGCTCCATTTCCTCTACATTCTAGAGATTTAAGGCTGATGAAAAAAAACGAGAAAGGAAATGGAGACTGGATATTGATTACGATGAACTAAACTGGGTTAAAAACAGAGCTCTCTGTTGGCGCACACACTTTAAAAAACAGAGTTCTCTGCTTTCTTGTATGAAACAAAATTACATATTTTTATAATATTAAGAAATAAATGTGTAAATTTTTGGTTCAATTACCCTAACGAAATTATTTTTGGTTAGCTCGTAGTTCGGTTTAGTTTAATTCAATTTACTTTTTGGTTCGACTATAGTTCGGTTGAGAGAAAGAAGAAAGAGAGAAAGAAAAAACTGAAACCGACTAATTTAGTCGGTTTGAATTATATAAAAAAAAAAAAAAAAAAAAAAGAGGGAAAATGTCCATTAAAATATGACAGTTTTGTTCGACTATAATTTACTTTTTGGTTCGACTATAGTTTTGGGTTATTTCAGAGGTTATATATATGAAAAGATGGAATGGTGAAAGCTTATAATTTTTTTCTAACCCTACTTTGGAACCACGTTAGTATTTTTGTTCACGAACTTAGAAAATTAGGGTTTTTACTTTTCTTGCTTTGGCGATAAACCTTTGATGATTATGTCAGGTTCGGTTTCGAAGATGCAAGAGAAGTTCACTTGGGTTTTTGAAAATTTCTCATCTTTGCAAGATGCAAAGCCAGAGTACCGCTACTCTCCCACCTTCACGGTCGGCGGCTGCAATTGGTAAAAGCGAGAAACGATATATTCGAACATGTTTATTTTTTTATTGTGGATTTTTATTTATTTATTCTAAGATATGTGTGTGGCTTTGCTTTGGAACAGGCGTCTTTGTGCTCATCCTGGAGGAGTTATGAAAGATGGTTCTTATGTTGACTGCTTGTCCGTGTATCTTTATCATGCGCCTGGATCTCCCTTACCAGGAAAGGGAAGAGAAGTGAAGTATCGCATCACTCTTGTCAATGTTAACCCTCAATATAACAAAGTAATAGGTAACTAAAACTGCAAATAGTGTTTCTGCTATGCGTGATGATTCCTTCTTATATCTTTTTGATTTCACTATTGACTCTGCTTGTGATCCTTATCAAAATACTTCTGTTTCTCGGAAATAATGACAGGAGAGGAATGCTTTATGGATAGCAAGAGTATCAGCAGATTTGTAGACTTCTTGCCCCTTGACAAACTTCGTAATAAATTGGAAGGATTTTTGGTGCATGACAGGCTCACTATCGTCGCTGAAGTAGACGTTCTACCAGGCAATGTTGTACCATTAGAACCTGTGAAGATGATTGCATCTCTGAATAGCAAAGAAGCTTCTGTCAAGGGGGACTGTCCTTCTCATCAAGTAGCGCAAGAAATAACATCTCAAGAGAAGTTAAATAATGATGCCGGTTCGGATGAATTGCGGATCTACAGCATGATTAGGTGGGGCATGTGCCCCATGCTAATTCTTATAGTTTCGTTTGTATTAGTGTACTGTTTGGATCTCTTAGCTCTATAGGCAATAGAGTGCTCCATGTTCGTTGGTCTTGGATTCGAACCATGACTTTGTGTATTATTTTGCTTTCTTTTTCCTATCCAACTCGCCTACTTTCCTTTTTTTTTGTATCAACTCTTCTACATGTTTTTATTAAATTTTACTATTGGATGCATTTTCTTTATGCCTTTATTGTTTTTCTATCTAAATATAGGTTTTATTTTTAGTGAAAATAGACCAGTTTGACACAAATTTAGGGGAAAATAACTAGAATAACTCTCAATCGAATTGGAAAACTAGATTAACCCAACATTTTTGTATAATGACCAAAAACCCTTGTTTTGATTTTTTTTATTAATCATAAAAAATTTTAAAAATAGAAAAAGGAAATAGGGCAAAATCAATCAAACATTTTGTTTCCACATCCACCTCTTCCTTCTCCGGCATGGGCAAACAAAATCAATCCAACATTTTTTTGTGAAGTCTGCATTTAACTCAGAATCAACTGTATTTAGGTCTAGCTCTGATATTTACTATCTTCGGGAAGTTGTTGGAGTAAAAAATTACATGGCCAAGTGATAAAATTATTTTGAACACTAATGTTGATTCGCAAAAGACTAATGGATCCAGGGTATTTTTTATTAACTGGGTTAATTGTTATAACTTTTTGAAAATCAGTAGTCATTGCTTTAGTAATATTGTGATACATAACTCTTTAGGCTGCAGGTGGAGATGAATTCAATGACAAATAGGTGAATTTAATGGTTTTTAATTTTTTAAATAAGCATTCCTTTTCTTTATAGATTTTGTTGTTGATGTCAAAAAATAATATTTTATTGTTATATATACACATAAGTTATAATACAAATTGATATTAGACAACAAACAATTACAAATACAAAATTAAAAAATAGATATGAAATATTGTTTCATAGAATAATCAATATATATAACAATCATCAAAATAAAATTAAAGTACAAATGTACCAGCTATCATTTAAATTTTAATTCAAGTAGTTTAGGCCTTTAGGGTATTGGAGTATAGGGTTTAGGATTCAATCTCTTCAAACTTATTTTCCGTCTTAGTCAATTAACAAAATAAATTACAATATAATTATTCTCTAATGTATAACATAATCCAAATTGTATAAAGTTTGTTTCATTTCTAACAGTTATGAATTTATGTCATTTAAACAATGTAATTGACAGAAATTTAAAAATATTCAAGAGTGATTGTAGAAAAAAACAGAATGCAACTTGAAAACAAATATGTCATTATATATTAACATACCTCTCATTACAAAATTCAGAAGAAAAAAATATGTCATGACATAAAACCGTCTCTTAAAACATAAAATAAATCTGTCACAATATAAAATAAATCTGTAAAGTCATTCTAGCAATTACTTTTCTCTGTAATAAATATGTTATCACACGAAAGATTTTTGGAAACAAAAAAAAAATCTTTCATAGCATAAAATAAATCTGCCATAACATGCTACACCAATATTATCATTGTAGGTCAAACTACCAATTTCTATTTTCCAATAAAAAATCTACTATCACTCGGCAGATTTTATGTAAAATTATAAAAATCTGTTGTAACTAAAAAAAAACTGTTATCACTAGACGTCAATCTAGTAATTATTTTTTAATCAACAAATCTGCCATGTTATGACAGATTTTCACCGTTTTAACAAAATCTGCAACCACTACAAAACAAAATCAGCCACAAATTATATAAAAAATTGTCATGTATTAGGAAAGTCTGTCGTTGTGTCGTCAATAATAAATCTGTTATAAAAAAAATCTGCTGAAAAAAAAACTGTCGCAACCATTTTGAATAAGTCTGCCAACTAAAATAAGTCTGCTGAAGAAAATCTGCCATTGACAATAAAATCTGTTACAAACATATAAATCTGTCATAACTTACGGCATATTTTTTTTTCTTTTTTTGTCCCTATTGCTGGAAAAAATCATTAAGGATATTTTGGTATTTTATTTTTTCCTAACAAAGCAATAAAGGGTATTTTAGGTATAAAAATAACTCATCTAACCTTTATATTTTAGGAGTTAGTTTAGTAATTAATCCCTTAATTTGGGTTAATCTAGTAACTTTCCCTTATTTTTATCTTTCTAATTCTAGTTTAACTTCTAACAAATTTGAAGTTATCTTTTTTTTTTTTACAGTAAAAGTATATGAACAAATTTGAAGTTGTCTTTTGTAAATTAAAGTATTTTGAACATTTTAGTTATACATTACTAATAAAATTAGAAAATTAGTATACACATTGTAATATTTTTGGTTCATTTTATATTTTAGAGTTTATTTTTGTGATATTTTTATATAATTAAATTTAAATAATATTATATTTTTTGCTTTCTTATAGTGAGTTGTAATTGTGCGTTTTAAAAAAAAAAATAGAAACCAATAGGAAAAATATTTTCAAAAAAGGGGTATCTTTGTATATATATTTATATAAACTTAAATTATAATTAGTTTTTAATTTAATATTATTAATTATATATAATTGGTGCCCCATATAAAAAAATTTCTAGATCTGTTCCTGCATATGATGATGTCGCATTCGAACTTCGAAGAGAGTTTAGATGATGATGATGGTTTCTAAATAAAAAGATGCATAAATTTGTAATTTTTCGAAAAAATATATACTATTTAATATAATAATGATTTTTTGTCAAATAATAAGGTTATCATAAAGATTAACAACAAACATTTTTTTAAAAAAAAATTATCATCAAAAAAAGAAAATAAAAAATAACGTGTATAAACGAATTTGGGTGTGTGCCATTATGAAGTACTAGGTGCTTCCCCATGCAACGCGTGGGTTGTGGTGTAGTTGGCACTTTCTTGTTTTTTTTTTTTCGTCTTTTTCGTTTTCTCTTTTGTATTATTTCGTTTTAATTAGGCATATATGGGCTTTGCCGTCACTTTTATTTATACACTATATGTTTATACCATTTCGTTCAGATGTGTATAATTGTGGCATTTACTTTTTATGAATTATGAAGATGTTGTTTCTTGCTTTTGAGGATCCAATCTTATCATTGAGTGATATTGTTTCCAATACATTTATTGTATTATAGATTTTCTAATTAACTGCTTATGTAAACCCTTCATACGTTGATGTTGTAATAATAAGTTATTTTTTTTGAAAATATCTTCTGTGTAAGTGATTATGTTTGTATGCCCATGTTTTGATCTAATATCAATAAGATCGTTTCTGTTTTTCTTTAGTTGGCTTTGAAACCAATATTGAGTTAAGCAAATAATGAGTCGAATTATGGTGTTAATAAGGAATATAAAATCTTATGTATATATATTGTATATATGTGACTATAAATTTAGCTAACTAAAAAATTATGTAATATTTAAATACAATCTTGAACATATATATATATATATATATATATTTTTTTTTTTGTGGGAGAAATGTATGAAATTATTGGATAGAAGTTATTTTTTAGTTAAATGACCTTTAATGTCTTTAAAGTGAGTTAAATATTAATAAATTTTTATATGTGTCTTGACTTTTTTAAAAAGGAATACCAAGTATTTCCTTCCAAATTTGAAGTGATATAGCATTTTAGTTTTCTTATATGATTTTATGAACTTCAATGTAAAAGTTTTTCAAAGTAATAAGTACACTCACTGATTGAATTATAAAATTTGGAGAAATGTTTATTTCGTTTAATCATATGCTCTTTTAAATAAATTAAATAAGTATGTTGTTATTCTTACAAATAGGACAACATATACTATAGTTTAACCATGAAGTTAAGCAATGGAAATGGAACTTGTGATTGCAAGACAAAATGCTTATATGTTACACATTGATCGTTTAAAAATGAATAGGAACATCTAATTCTCAAATAAAGTTGATTGTTTTGTTAAAACCAACATATGTGAATTTAAATTTAACTATGCAAATTTAAAAAATAAATATGAATAGATTAGAAAGGCAAGAAATATAAAAGAAATATTTTTTTATATAAATAAAATAAAAATTGAAAACAATGTTAAATATATATAATACTTTCTACATTAAAATATAGAATCAAACCTCTTACAAGTTACAACATATATGAGATATAACAACATTTGATATTGGTAGGAGAGGAGGAGAGAATGTTTACTATAAGATGGTAATCCAGATTTGATAATGCAGATGAATCTTTAAAAAATAGAACAATGTAATATCTATATATATATAATACTTTCTAAATTAAAATATAGAATCAAACTCTTACAACACATATGAGATATAACAACATTTGATATTGGTGGGAGAGGAAGAGAGAATGATTACTTATAAGATAATAATCCAAATTAGATAAAGGAGATAAATCTTTTAAAATAAGAACAATGTAAAATATATATCATGTAGTCTCTAAAATTAAAATTTAGCATTAACAATTTACAATGATATTTCTTTTTTTTTTACAACCCATACAGCAAAAATAAGAAATCAAAAATAACAAAAAAAAACGAAAAATGATTTGAGGAATTGTAGAAGAGAATGAGAGAATGTGAAAATGAGATAGTAAAAGAATGTCAGTATGAGAGAATGATAGATTGAGAGAATACTTATTTATATAATAAAAAATGATGGAAGTTACATTTAGAACTATGGAGTTACAATAGTAATTTATTGTGTTTGAATAGAATTGAGTGGTAGAATATGATTAATGCATAATTTAATTTATTTTCAGTTATAATTTTATTTTAATGTGTGAGTTAAATGTATTGTGTTTATTGGATCTTAAATATTATTTAAAGCAATTAGAAAGCAAATAAAAAAATAAAATAAAAATTAGAAAACATTAAATGAAAATCAACCAATAAGGAGAGACCAAAACCTTACTTTTATATATATGATATATTGCTTTAAACTTTGAAATGAAAAATATATTATAAACAATAATTTTACATGAGAAATATATTAATTTAGCCAACCAAAATATGAATATAAGTTTAGCCAACCAAAATAAATAAAAAATATTAAAATTTAACCAAAAATAATTTCTCTTGAAAAATAATAAGTTAGTAGGAGGAATGAATTAATGTACAATTATTGGATAGGAGTTACATTTGAGTTAAATGGAGTTACATGTCTTTAATTATAAATAAATATTTTAATTTTTTATAACCTAAAATAAAAGGAATACCAAGTGGCTGAATCAAAATTCACATGATTTGGTTGTTTGTTGATATAAACTCAACACTTACACATAATATTTCAAAATAAAAAATATTACTTTTTAAGTGACAAACTAAATTAGTTTTCTTATTAAATTATATGAATTCTTCAATCTCAATAATTTTTAAAATCCCAAGGATAATTTATATTTTTTTGGTTTTCACTTATCAATTTAATTTATAGTGCTAGATTTCATACTAATGGTTTCATCTTTAAAGAATTTAGTGAAATGATATTTTTAAAATTATATTTTATTTTTATATTTAAGTTCCAGTTGAATATGTTTTGTTTTTTGGATCATTTTTTATTTTGATTAAAGACACAAAAAACCAATTGTTTAATTCTGTTCTTTTTGTTTTCAAAAACCTCAAATCATAAAAAATATATATATTATATTGATCTCTACAGATTTAACAATTGGATCACAAAACAAAATAGTCTTTATAAATGGATAAATGGATAATTATATTGATCTTTATAAATTATTAAAAATGATACATGAATATATGAGATAACCAGAGACATAATAGATAATTACATATGGATCATTTCAACTTTATGATCTTATTGTATGGTGAATATTGTAAGGAAGTATGAAAATAATGACTTATAAGATGTTAATATAAAATAGAAAATGGAGATAAACATTTTAAAAGATTAAAATAAATATATAAGATATACATATCATACAAACTCTAAAACTAAGCTTTTACAATGATATTTGATTTGATTTTTTATAACCCATACAACAACAATAACAAAAAAATACAAAACAAAACAAAACAAAACAAAAAAAAAGAGATTTTAGAGTAGTGGAAGAAGATGAGAGAATAAAATAGTAATAGACTAAGAGAATAAGATAATGAGTATTTATAGGAAGAGAAATAATGAAAAATTATATTTAGAAAAAAGAGAGTTACAATTTTAATTTATTGTTTTGTTTTAATACAATTGATTAATACAACTTAGTGGAGAAATAAAGTTAATGCATAATTTATAGGGAGAAGCTATAAAGATTTCAGTTTTATATTATGTGAGTTAAATGTGAAAATTAATTGTTTTAAATTTGTGTTTTAATATAATTTTTTTTTTGTTAAAATTGCATTGCCAAGTGGACCAATAAGGAGAGACTGAAACTCTACTTTTATATATATGATTGAACAGAGAGTAGCACTTAAAGAGTCGGATGCTTAGACCATATCTAATGTATATATTATAATAAATGTGAGTGTTACTCTAATACTCCATCTGTCTCACAAAGATTGAAGTTTAGGATTTTACACACATATTAAGACAGAGAGAATATATGATTTATTTTTCTAATACTTTTTCACTTTCCCACCTTCCCACTTTTACACTCCATACACTCTACAACATCAGTAATCATTAAAACAAAAATTTATTAAAAATATTCAAAACATCAATCTTGTTGGGACAAAGAAAATTCTCTAAAACTTCAATCTTTGTGAGATAGAGGGAGTATATTACTATGTAATATATATTTTTTTTTAATTTTCTATACAGAAGAAAATATGATAATTTCTAATTTCTATTTTTTATGTTTCTCGGAACACCCCTTACATTAAATTTAAAGTTTGTCAAAATAAAAGGAAAAAGAAGATGAAAATAGAGGTAAATTGGTGTAAATTTGTCTTTAAAATTGGTGTAAATTGGTGTAATTTCTAATTTCTAATTGGTGTAAATTGGTGTAAAGTTTGTAAATTTGTCTTTAAAATAATGTATAGAGATAAATATAAAAAAGAGTTAGAGATGGTTTTACGAGTCTTGATGATAAATATAAAAATGAGCTTGGAATTTAAACATTACAACAAATCTTCTTTCTTGAATGTGTTTTTGTGATCTGTTTTCTTGAATGTGTTTTTGTGAAATGTTTAAAAGTTTTTATAATGTAATACATTTGTGTTTTTTTTAAACAAAATGTACTATAATTACAATTTATAGTTTCATTTTTATTATTTTGCATAAAATTCTTTTAAACATTTCTAACATTATACTACCACAGAACTCCCTTGCTGGCTCGGTAAATCAAATCGAGTATTAGGTACCTGAGTAGGTGGTAGATGGAGAGTCGTAAGTGGTAACAGATGTTTATGATGGATTTTAGATAGACACATCACATGTCATAGACAACTATTTATTCACATTGGAGGGCAAAAAAACCACAATCCAAAAAAACCACAATCCAAAAAAACCAAACCGAATAAACGGTTTGGTTTAGTATAAAAATCCATTTAATTCTCATATTTATTAAGCAGATGGTTTAGGTCTGGTTTGGTTAAAAACCGTAAAACCGAATGATTTTTTTTATTTTTATGAATATTTAAAATATCTATATATAATTATTATATATGTGCAACTTTATATTGTATTTAATAATATCTTTATGAATTTTTATTGGATTTACAATTACTTAAATTATTTTCTTTAGATTTTACTTGGAAGCTTTGAGTTTCCTAAGCAAGATTTAGATTCTATTATTTTAAATTACTAGGTTTTGAATCCATGTTACGCATGGATTTATTTGATATATTTTGTTGAAAAATATATATGAATGATGACAGTTATGAAATATTATCATATAGAAAATATTAAATTACTATTAAAGCAATTTTATATTTTATATAAAATATATAAAAAATCATTTGTGTTAAAAATCAAATGTTATCAGTGTGGAGGTGGATCGAACATTTGAGCTGGTGATCTTGCATATCCTAAACCGTTTCTTTGACTACCAGATTTTAACAAAATATTTGTTGAATCATGAATTAATCTCGTTTTCTCATATTTAATTGACCGTCACAATCTATGTCTTTGTGTTTTTTTCCACTAGTTTCTTACTCTTCATATTCTTTGTTGTCATTTTCATTGTCAAATTTTCATGATAATTATCATCATTACTTTTATCATCCAGCTCTTTATTATACTCTTCTTCTTCCACTTTCTCGCCAGAATCTTCACATTTTTCCAATGAATAATCATATAAACCTTTTATTTTAGACTACTACACAACTTGTTGACCCATAAAACTCCAAAACCAAAATCATTGCCTCTTTTCTCATAAAATTTGTGCCATTCATGGATCATCATAGGCACTACATGCACTCAGTTGTTGATACTTTCACCCATATATTTACTCGATTTTAGATCTACCCGTATTGAAACTTCTCAAACCAAAATCTTTAACAAATTACTTGCAGAGAAAATAATATGAACACATGTATAGCTAATAAAACATGTGTATTTGTCTTGGATCCTTTTTCTTTAAACCTCAAAAATTAGCTTAAACAACATCAAATCAAGATCTTGCGACGTCGATCCTTCTTCTTTAGATCTAAGATAAAAATTTTACTCAAACAATATCAAATCACCTATAAAGTCATACACAAAAACATGTTTTACATCTCATAAGAGATATAAAGCACAAAGAGAGAAAAATAAAATATTTTTAAGATATTAAAAAGTCAAATATATAATATTTAATAATACTTGAATTTTAAAATTTTAATAGAGTTTAATATTTATAGTATTATAAAATTTAGATGTAGTTTAAATATTTATTACATTTTAAAATTTTTAGAGTTAAATATTAATGATATTTATACGTTTCATAGAGTTTAAATATTTATAATATTTTAAAATTTCGATGGGGGTATTTATAATATTTTTAAACATTTTATAAAATTTAAATATTTATAATATTTTAACCTTTTAAAAGTTTCAATAATTATAATATTTTAAACTTTTTAAAATTTTAAAATTTGGACACTTGATAAATCAAACTTCCTGTTCATTCATAGTTGGAAGCATATTAGTTTTATTTATAATGATTCTCAGCTATTGTCTAAAATTTTTTAGCCGATGTTGGACGTTGTACATACACTTTTTATAAGTATATTAATATATAATTTTTACATAATTTCAAAAATGTTAAATATTGAGATGTCTGATTTTGATTGGTCGTTTTAAAAATCTTAATATGGAAAATTATAGATATTTAAAAAATGTTAATCATTGACATGTCGAATCCCGATAGGTTGTTTAAAATCTTATATTTGTCCTTTATAGAAAATTCTGAAAATTAAAAAATATTAATCACTCACATGTCGAATCTCAATAGGTTGTTTAAAATCCTATGTGGACACCTGAAGAAACTTATAACTTCTACTTTGATTTAGTATAGATGTATAACTTATTGGTTGATATATATTTCTATTTTTATTTATTTTATGCAACAAACTTAAATTTTTGTGTGTATAATATGGAATAACGTATAATAGAATCGTTACTAAACCGAACCGAGATACATATGGTTTTACTTTTTATAAAATTGAGAAACTGTAAAACAGTAAAACCGAACCTTAACCAAACCAATATACATATGGTTTCTATATGGTTTTAGTTTCATAAAACCAAAAGACCGTAAACCAAAAAAACCGAACTGAAACCAAACCAAATAACCGAACGCCTACTCCTCCTTTCCACTATAGTTCGGTTGAGAGAAAAAAAAACTGAAATCGACTTTGAAGTAAAAAAAATAGAAGAAGGGAAAGGGCCCATTAAAATATGGTTATTTGGGAGTCTATTTATATGAAAATATGAAATGGTGAAAAGCTTATAATTAAGGTTTTTACTTTTCTTGCTTTGGCGATAACCTTTTGATGATAATGATCTAGTATGTTTAGAAGTTATCTAAACATATGTGTTATTTGGTGTTTTCATATAAATAAAAGAGTCAAGTCATAGCATAAGTTTGTAAAGTTTTGAGTTAATTTCTTAAGCAAAAGCTAAGTTCTAGAGTTATCAGGTTCAATTTCGAAGATGCCAGAGAAGTTCACTTGGGTTTTTGAAAATTTTTCATCTTTTCAAGATAAAATGTACCACGACTCTCCCTCCTTCACGGCCGGCGGCCGCGATTGGTAAAAGCGAGAAACTATTTGTTCGTACATATATAGATTATTTGTGGAATATTTTTTGATTCTTAGATATGTGTGTGATTATTTGTTCGTATTTATACTTATGCCAAAGCAGTTCTAGATGATGGTTCTTATGGTGACGGCTTGTCCGTGTTCCTTTATTATGCGCCTGAATCTCCCATACCAGGAAAGGGAAAAATGAAGTATCGCCTCACTCTTGTCAATGTTAACCCTCAATATAACAAAGTAATAGGTAATGAAAACTGCAAATAGTGTTTCTGCTATGCGTGATGATGATTCCTTCTTATATTTTCACTATTGACTCTGCTTGTGATCCTAATCAAAATATTTCTGTTTCTCGGAAATAATGACAGGAGAGCAATGCTTAATGGATGGAAAGACTATCTGCAGTTTTGAAGACTTCTTTTCCCTTGACCAACTTCGTACATTGGAAGGATTTTTGGTGGATGACAAGCTCACTATCGTCGCTGAATTAGACTTCCCACCAGTCAATGTTGCACCGTTGGAATCTGTGAAGATGATAAATAGCAAAGAAGCTTCTGTCAAGGGGGACTCTTGTAGCCTTTAATCTTTGAGAGCTCTTCTTTCGTTCAACGATGTTGTTTTAACAAGTTCTTAGCCTAGAGTTTTTTTTTTCTTTCTGGTTGTGGAGTGGGACAGATTAGTGAGATTAAGTTTTGCAGGTTTGCAAGAACGTTGCAATGTTTTCACGCATGTAATCAAATCTCCACCCTTTTTTGAAAACCAAAAACAAGTCATATTTTTTTTTAAGTACAGTGGGTTCTTTTGGATTCCGGGTTTATTTGTTTCCTCCTGCTCTCAAAGTTGGATTGCGAACCATATTCCGGGTTCTTTCATCATATTTTGATGGGCGAGCAAGTGGAGAAGCGATTTCTTTGGGTTTTGAAAGACTTATCTACTTTGCAAGATAAGTTTTTACCTCTCTCTCGTGTTCGCCGACTGGAACTGGCATTGAGAAAATCGATTACTACAAATTAATACTAGTAAGGTTTTTGGTGTACAATATATGGGGCGTATGCTCATTAGTACTTCCATCATTTATTACGTAATTATGACCGACTAGTCACGATGAGTCAAGGCTGTTCATATTCTCTCCCCCTCTTTCGAGTTTCATTATACTATATGTTCTTCATAATTTATCTCTTGGAGACTGCAGTAAGAAACAATACTGAACACTCTTTTTCTCTGTTTTTAATGCATCTATGTTGGTTTGATACGCAAATAATCATTAATTCTCTGTTTTATACTCTTCATGCAAGTTCGCTTTAATTCGTAATTATGACAAGAGTATCAAGTCACGAGGGGAAAAGACTGTTCCCATTCTTCGAGACTCTCATGCATCTTCGTCATATATCTATACGTTGCAGGTAGAATTCTCTCAAAAGACTGAACTCCCTAACCGACTCTGCAAGAGTAAACATAGCTTCTTCTTTTCTTTTCTTTTTGCCACCGTTGTTCTTATGCAACACTGACTTCAGAATTGTGTGTGTGTTAATCATTCAAAGTGACTTTCTTTTTGACCGTTTTTAGAGTTGAGTATATTGTTGGATGCATGCATCATAGGAATACTGTTTTACACTTTAATTATGCTTTTCTGAAGGACGAATCTTTATCAATTGATGCTTACTTATATTGTCGTAAAGCAAGTATTGATCCTCATTCTAGCTTCTTTTCTTCTTTCTCCTGCAGTTTGAGCTCAAGAGATTGATTCCTTTTGTCCAGATGGAGGACTGGAGTGATTTCTATGATTTCTATGATGAGGCTTGGGATCTTGATTACCGCAGTGATGGCGGGGATTTCGATTATGATGATCATACTTATGGAGAGGGCATAAGTGATTACTATTCATATGAACAAGAGATTGGGATTTTAGTTTTGCTTTTGCAGAGAACCTGAGTGATTACTATGCAAATGAAGTGGATTCAGAGCATGATTGCTATGGATATGAAGAGTGGGGTTATGAAGACCCCAATGATTGCTATGCATATGAAGAGGATTCTGGTCATGATGCTGATTGCTATTCTTATGAAGACTGGGATTATGACAACAATGATTCAGAAGACCCTAATGATTGCTACGGGTTTGAAGAGGATTGGGATCATGTTGAATGAAGGTTACATGAAAAGCTTTAGCAACAGATGAAGCTACAGAAGAAAATTAAAAGTGTACGTTCAAGTTTTTAGGGTTTTTGTGTTCAAGCTTTTTTGGCTTTTTTATGATGTAATAGGATGAGATATGTTGAAGTTGATCAGAGGAAGGGATATGTTGGGTTTTTCATTAATGTTTTTATTAACCAGGATATTTCTATCCGAAACCCGTACTTTATCTTGGCCGAACACTAGACCATCCAAACCCAAGCTACCCTCAAACCTCGAGGACAAAATTTTGAACCAATATTGCCTTACTACCTAGTACCTACCACTAGATCAATGACCACTTGGTATTTTATCGAGGAAGATTTTAAGACAAGGAGATGGAGTTGGTGAAGGACTGGGTGAGAAACAGAGTACTCTGTTTACGATTTGTGCTGATATCATTATGTTTCTCCATTCTCTGTTTATATTAACCTTACCAAGATATTTATATGTTTAATTTTATTTGGTCGTAAATATGTTTCATCTCTTTTTATATAACTAGAAGTCATCCCGTGCTACGCACGGATTTAGTTTACATTATTGTTCAATTTTAATAATTTGGATATTATTAGTATTTATTTGTTTACTTACCAATGATTATTTTTGTGGTTTTAAAAATATACTGATCATATTAATTTTTTTTGGTTCATTTGTTTGATGTTACTTGAGTTTTCCTTTTATATATAGTATTAGAGTATTTCAACACATGGAAAATTTTTTGATTGCATAGTAGAGTGTTTATGGTTTTTTCTCCTTTTAGATTTTTAGTACATATTAGAGCATATGCATTGGTGAAAGACCTATTGAGTTTCTCGTCATATAATATTATTTTTTTAATGTAGAGAAATTTAGAAACCTCTATCAAAATGGGAATTTGTTAGAAATATCTTTTGAGATACTGCTTTTTGAAAATTTTTATTTTTGCCTTCTTTTATACAAATTACAATATGTTAAATTAATTTTAAAAATATTTTTTTAGGTCTGGGTTCTCAATTTTACATTTAGGATATAGTTTTGATGGGGTAGAGTTTAGTATTTGGAGTTTTAAATTTAAAATGTAGTCATTTTAGACATAGAAAATGATTATTTTTGAAAATGAACAACATGAAAGGGTATTATTGACAAGTAATAGAAAAATAGACAAGTAATAGAAAAATGAGTATTTTTGAAAATGCGTTATTTGATACTAAGATTCCTAAAAATATATGATACCAATATACAATTAGCATATACTACTCAAAACTATAAAAGTCAAATTAATCAGATATAGTATAGAAAAATGCTACTCATATCGTACCATGAGATAAAAAAACATCACACGCTTAACAACATGGGTTTTAAGTATATGATAGTAACATACAATTTTCTTTTTCTTTTAATAGTTTAAAATAGTTTTTTTTTTCTTAAAGATGAAGACTAATAAGAAACTAAATTTACAATGGAGAGACTCATATGCATCGTCCAATAAAAAGAAGTTTTAGCCTGGTTTACCACATGAATGTCCAAAAGAAAAAAAAAATAGATATTCTAAAATATAAGAAAGGAACAAAACGTGAAGTGACCTTAATGCAGTGGTCAATAGTAAGTCCTTCATGCACAAGGCATCATCGCACCAGTGATCGAGTCCCGCTCCCTACGAATGTAGGGATTTGGCTAATAGGCCGGTCTATTGTGGTCCAATGGTTGACAAGAAAAAAAGGAACAAAACCTAACATGTTCAACATACTAAATTATGATAGTTCATTTTTTTCATATGTAGTAATATTAACACAACCAACAAACAAAACAACCTGAAGTAAAAATAAAACATGGTTCAAGGCCCGACCCATAGGATTATGTTATCAATTTTTGTTGGGCATATTTTAGGCCAAAAGTTTAGGTCTTTTATGCAGGAAAAAATAAAAAAAATAAATTCTAAGTTCAGTTATTTTTAGATTTTTTTTATAAGTTCGAAAAAATTTAAAAGTTCAAGTTTTATATAAGAAAACAGTATATTATTAATGTAGATATATCCAATTTATGGATGAAATTTTATTAGATTTATGTAAAAACATATTTTATCTTTTGAATTGTTGGTGAACGACCATTAAATTAATTTTAATTAAACTTGTTGTTACTGAGATTTATAGTAAAATTTAATTTAGGAAAACAAATTTGAAACTCTTATAAAAAAGTTTTCATATTCGAAAAGTTTTAAAACAATAATGAGTTATTAGGCAATATGATATTTATTTTAGTATAAATGTTTAAATGAACATGAAAATATTGAAAAGACAAAGAAAAATGTCAGCAACCAAAACGAACTACAATATGGAAATAATGAAAATAATTTTTATATTACTATTTTTATAATTTTATTTACAATAATAAAAAAAACATTAGCGTCTAGCATCCAAAATTGTCAGACTAGCCCATGGAAAGTAGGAAAGTCATACATAAACACTCTAATGAATAAATAACTTTGTCAAACATTTTCACATAATTCTTTTCTTTGTAGTAGTAATACGAACAACAAACATGATAACCTGAAAATTTTTTAAAAAATTATTCAAGAATACTTATTAAAATTTGGAAAGATATATAAAAATAATATAATTCTTCATAGGAACCTAATGACTGAAATTAAATAATAATGACTGAAAATTTGTGAGAGTAATTAGGGTTTGTCTTATAATTTTATGGAAAACGGAATGAATTCAGCTTTTAAGGAAAAAGAATTGATATGATATAATGAGGAATAAATGAGTAAGCAATTATCAAATTACTTACGGATAACATCCCACCATTAGATTATATAAGATTAAAGGCCATAAACTAAGCAGGAATGGAAACCCAAAATTTAAACTTTGAGCCAAAAATTTATGAACTGATAAGAGAATTTTGAGAACACATAAACATCCCGTATCATTTAACATAACATAGAATCGTTTCTTGCCCATGAATCATTTATAAGATTGAAACCCAGAAATGATAATTTTATACATAATTTAGAATCTGTTTTTGCCCCTAAATCATACATAAGATTAAAACTCATATTTATCATTTCAAAATAAACTATCATCAGAAGAGGCCTACAAACTGATAAATGGTGACTTTAGATCAGAAAAGACCTACAACTGGGTTCTTATTAAAAAAGGGAAAAAGAAATGTTGAGATTATTTTTTTGTTGTATGGGCCAGTAGTTACTTAGGTTTAAAGTACAAATAAATTTAGTTAATTAGATTAAAACAATAAAATAAGACAGGTGTTAGATAGATAACATGCCAAGTGTCATCTCCTTAACAAAAGTTGAGAAAAACCTTCTCATATTATATAAGATATATATATATATATATATATATATATATATTGTCTTTAACTTTGTAAGTATGAAAACTGAGTGACAAGAAAAATAAGTAGCCGTATTCCATTAATGTTGTTTTACCTATTTACGATTCCTCATACCTGGTGAATTATTAGCTTTGCATGCACCAATAGTTAAGACTTTATGTCCCCCAAGCGTTATAGCTCTCTACCTCGACGATATTAAAACGATTTGCATTCCTTTCTCTCTCTCTCCTTCATGTTATAAACTACTGCAGTATTAGTTAACTGAGTAGGTGGAAAGATGGAGAGTGTTAACAGATATTTATGATGGATTTTAGATCGACACATCACACGTATCTTGCTTCTAAGACGTAGACAACTGTTTATTCACATTGGAGGGAAGCTCTTTTTTTGAATATTCAACGTAAGTTGAAAGCTAAGAAAAGAAACTTTTGGTTCAATTAACGAACTTATTTTTGGTTAGATCGTAGTTCGGTTTAGTTTTATTCAATTTACTTTTTGGTTCGACTATAGTTCGGCTGAGAGAAAAAAAAAAACTGAAACCGACTTTGGAAAGGGCCCATTAAAATATGGTTATTTCGGAGTCTATTTTTTTTTTAAACAGCTGCGGAGTCTATATATAAGAAAAGATGGAATGGTGAAAGCTTATAATATTTTTCTAACCCTACCAGGACTTTGGAACCACGTTAATATTTTTGTTCACGAACTTACTTGGGAATTAGGGTTTTTACTTTTCTTTTCTTGCTTTGGCGATAACCTTTTGATGATTATGTTATCAGGTTCGATTTCGAAGATGCAAGAGAAGTTCACTTGGGTTTTTGAAAAATTTTCATCTTTTCAAGATGAAAAGTACCGCCACTCTCCTCCCTTCACGGCCGGCGGCTGCAATTGGTAAACAGCGAGAAACGATTTGTTCGTACATAGTATATATATATATATTTTTGTGTGGAATATTTTTTAGATATGTGTGTGACTTTGCTTTGGAACAGGCGTCTTTCTGCTTATCCCGGAGGATTTATGAAAGATGGTTCTCATGTTGACTGCTTGTCCGTGTATCTTTATTATGCTCCTGGATCTCCCTTACCAGGAAAGGGAAGAGAAGTGAAATATCGCATCACTTTTGTCAATGTTAACCCTCAATATAACAAAGTAATAGGTAAAACTGCAAATTGCGTGATGATTCCTTCTTATATCTTTTTGATTTCACTATGACTCTACTTGTGATGTGATCCTTATCAAAATATTCCTGTTTCTCGGAAATAATGACAGGAGAGGAATGCTATATGGATAGCAAGAGTATCAGCAGATTTGTAGACTTCTTGCCCCTTGACAAACTTCGTAATAAATTGGAAGGATTTTTGGTGGATGACAGGCTCACTATCGTCGCTGAAGTAGACGTTTCACCAGCCATTGTCGTACCATTGGAACCTGTGAAGATGATTGCATCTCTGAATAGCAAAGAAGCTTCTGTCAAAGGGGACTCTCCTTGTCGTCATCAAGTAGCGCAAGAAACTGAGAATGCTGCATCTCAAGAGAAGTTAAATAATGATGATGGTACGGATGATGATTATGATGTTGTCGCATCCGAAGAGAGTTCAGATGATGATGATGATGACGTCTTTGAAGAGGGTTTGGATGATGATAATGATGATGCATCCCAAGAGAATGCAGATGATGGTAGGGGGGTTAACACTGTGGCAGGAGGAGAAAAGGAAACAATGGATGTCAATGGGTTTGAGGTTTATTCTTCCCAGGTAAGAACAAGATCGATCTTCTTATTGTTATTAGAGAGATAGTTCTAAACTGGAAACTGAATATAACAATCTTGTTCTCAATATAGTTCACTTTGTTCTTGCTGGCAGGTAGAATCCGTAAGCCATATCTTCAAAAGACACCCAGACTTAGCTATAGACTTCCGTCCAAAGAACCAACATATCAGAAGAGCTTACATGGATTCACTCCTTAGCCTCATCAAGATGCTGTGCCAGTCACCAGAGAAGCTTTCAGAGGATGATCTGAGCAATGCTGATGACACACTTGTTGATTTGATTGATGCTGGCTTTAAGATGGACTGGCTGAAGACAAAGCTAGATGAGGTCTCTCAGAAGAAAAAGATGGAGCAGGGTAGTGGGGCCCGGATACAAACAATGGAGGAACAGTTGCAGAAGCTGAAAGAGATGTTCTTGGATCTTGAATCTCAGCTGCACAAGGAAAAGGTGGAGGCTTTGGCTGCGAGAGCTCCTCTCTCGTTCAACGATGTTGTTTGCTGATTCCTGTAGCCTTATAATTGGTCAATCCTTGTCTTTTGATATGTCTCGGAATAAGTCTCTTCTAACAAGTTCGTTGCCTTGAGTTTTTTTTTTTTTTTTTTTATTCTCTTTGTGGAGTGTGACAAATTATTGAGATTAACGTGAAAAGCATATCGACATTGAAACATTTGAAATCCAAAGTGAGATTAGGTTTTACAGGATGCAATAACGACGTTGAAATGTTATCACGCATGTAATAAAGCTCCACCCTTTGAAACCAAAATTTTTTCTAGTATGAAACATAATTACATACTTAAAAAAAAAAACTAGATATTCACCCGGTACACCGAGGACCTATATTTATTTTGTTTAGAAAGGCAATATATAATTTATTTATAATATTATATATATATATATGTAAATAATATCTTTTGTATATTTTAAATCTACTATAGTTTTACATCAATATATTATGTAGTGTATAACTTCCATTATCAACATGTAGTGGTGTATTATATAGTTAGGATATGCTTATTGTTCATTAAATTTAATTTAGTCAACAAATATACTTTTTTGTGAATTTTCTTTTTCATTTACAATGTAGAGATAATAGTATTACATAATTTATTCTATTTTTATAATTATATGAGTATATTATAATTTGATTTTGTAATTTTTGATGTATTATCTCTATATCATTTAACACTTTTGTATTTATAGTTGTGCAAGTCGATTAAAATGGTGGAGTTTTTTTTTGTAAAATTTTTTAAATCAAGAAGTTTAATCAGAAATCTAGGCTATTATTATTGTTTACGGTTAATCAATTGTGTTTAATATTTAGTACAGTTTTTTAGAAAATAGATTAATTAAATATAAAATAGTTTTTTAGAAAATGGATTAATAAAATAAATATTTAATGTTAATGGGTGTTGGTCCGATACTTTTGGAAATTTGAATAGAAGAAAACCTTCTTCAATTAGATTCTGAATTTGATATTATTTAAAGTAAAAAATAATTGTAAAATTTAATGTCAATGATATGATTGTAAACAAGTTTGAACTTGAGGATTTATTTCATAAATGTCTCCAAAAATGTATATATAGATATATAAATGTGTAATTTTTTCCAAAAATATATATTATATAATATAATAAAAATAATGTTTAGTTACAAATCTCATTCCGCTCCTATTGAATTCAGCACAGGTTAAATTGTTGTTAGTAAATACTAGGAGACGCATGTTTGGTTAATTCTTGATTTCCGAACTCAAAGAAGAAAGCATATGTATATTGAATTACTGATCAGTTTAGAGTAGACTTACATATATGGATCTTTTCAAACTTAGTCCACACAGCTTCCTATAGGCTTCCATAGTTCCATGCCGATAATTAATACTTAAACTTTATTCTTTTCCGAATAATTTTGTATAACTTAGGACATATATAGGAGACACCAAACCTTTTTAGCATTTGTGCCTCCCACATTCTATATCTATTCTGATTTTTTTTTTTCGTTTGCTGGTTAGAAAGTATGCAAGAGTTGTCTGACTATAATTTTATTAAATACTATTATAGTTAATGTATGTTTATTCTCATTATGCTGATAATTATTTCTCTGTTTCTTGACTATCATAGGATTATTTAGATTATGTATGTTAAAAAAAGATTTGTATAGAATCCATGAAGTTCTCTTTTATAGGACGAACCCAAAACTGATCACTACATAATTTTAACAGTAAATAAATTCGGCAGTGATTAAAATGTCTGTAATCAACAAACCAAACCACACGGCTAACAAAAGTATCAAAGTTACAATCACTTGACCATATAGACTCACAGAATCTCTTTTTTTTTTTTTTTGTTGGCCCAGCCCAAAAGCATCAAACTAAAATTAAAACCGGTATTAAAATAGTTATTCTTCTACTATTGAGATCAAGCTTGGAGTAAAGGGTACCACCGTTGAATAATGTCCAGCGTAGCGCTCATTGTGAGAACATGCATCATAAGATCTCAATTCAGGATCATATATGGTAAACTTGCGATTCCCCACATGTGTAAGTGTATCAAAAAGAACTAGTGATTTCGTCTTCTTCAAAACCGTGACAGGAGTGACGCATAGAATAGCATTTGGTATGAGAGCCGTTGGAGGAAAATTTCTGAACAATTGAGGATCTAGATTCAACGAATAAATTTTCTCCCAGATCATGTCTGAATTGTTTAATGACCATATCTCTTGTCTTAGCCACTCTTTTTGCGATACGGATAGCCTATCATTTAGGTTACACATAACAATATTCTTAGAATATGACGAAGGTGCTTCAGGAAACGGAGTTTTTAGGACTATATGAAAAGTTTCTGTATGAAAATTAAATGATAATATTCTTGTTTCCCCAATAGACTCATCAGTGAACCAGTGAAGTGATCCATCTAAGTGTACTGGAATATGGTGATTAAGAATACGACAAGGAGCAGCGGTAACATACTTCCAAGTGTTTGTGCTAAAATCAAAAACTTCACAGGTTGTAGTGTTTTCAAGGCTTATCTCAAATGAATTATACAGCCAAACTAGTTTGTATGTGCCTGTGAATTTGTCTTTCCCAAATCCTAGACTACACAATTGGGCATGGTCATTCATAAACTTCCATCTTTCTCTATTTAACGTGTCGAGAACAACTGCTTGATATCTCGCTTGAGGAACATTTCGAAACCATCTAGTAACTGGATTGACCACATAAATACAATTAGCGTGATTGTAATAGCACAGCATACCGTCACAACTTCCAGATACTGAATATCTGTAAACACGCAAAAGCGGGTAGTTCTCAAAATGAGTCTTTTTACACGGGGGGAAAAGAATAGGAAGTTTGATCAAATCGGATGAACTCATTGTTAATATCCTTATAGGATGATCATCATTATATTCACGGGGATATAAGATAAGGATATCAGGATCTTGTGATTGCCGATAGATCAAATTTTTTTTCTTGAAATATTGAGATTCGATTATAAAGTTCCACTGTACTGACACAAGTTTGAATCTGAGCAATGATTTTATTGGAAGTTTCTCTAGAATATGTTCGACTACGTCATGGTGCAGTTCCATTTCGTGACTGGTGTTTCGATTATGTGCTTCGTTTATATTGTTTCGAGTTGATGACTAGTTGTTATCTTTTTTTTTTTTTCTTGTTTATGATATTTCACTCATGATCTGAAGCATACACATTTATATATGAAAACATATATTTATGTATATCATATCTATAAAGCCTTGAATAGAACTAAATCTCTAAAAGAGATTATGTTAATTATTTTTAATTAGGTTTATAATGATAGTGTGACTTTTTTTAGTTTATAATATTTATTCTATAGATTTGAGATCTGTCAATTATTCAAATAGTTTTTAAGTAAGAAATTGTTTATAGTAAAGTTATACATATACATATATATATATATATATATTTCTTAAAGAGAATGTATATATGTATGTTATGTGAAGTGTATAAAATCTAAGTATTAAATTGTATATATATATATATATATATATATATATATGTGTGTGAAGTGTTATATAGATTTGATCTTAGGTGTGTTTTCCTCTGGAATGTTATTTATGAAATCTAATTATTAAATTGTGATTCTGCGACACATGTCGTTGTAAATCTACAAAAGAACAATATATATATATATATATATATATATACCATAAGTCATAATTGTTGTAATTATAGATTTCAGAACATGATACATGTATCATAAGTTGATAGGATTAATTATGTATTAATATATCTTATTATATAAAGTTGATGTCAAAGATACTCATTAATAAGATCGATAAGATGTTGACATTTGTCATTTCTAAATTTACTAAAACATTAAAAAGTAAAAGTTCTAAACCTATTGTAAAAAACGAAATCTACTAACTATCAATATTTGTTTATTCTATCTTTTTAATATTTTAATTTAATTATGTTGTAATATTTTTAGATTTTGGTTATATTGTTTAATTAAATTTGATTTCTTATTAGAAATTTATGATGATTTTAAAATATCTTTTTTATATTATTTTGATTTTTTTTCTGTAAGAATATTTAAAATCAGTATTTATTAAGTAAAACAAACTTTATATAATAAGATATTCCCTTGTACCGCATTAATTGATAACTTGAGTTAGGTTGAAAGGAAAAAAAAAATTCAAATACTGATCAAGCTCTTTGTTAAGTCAGAGAGAAAGATTCCATGTGTTGAAAATAAAATATTTGTTTTGCCCAAAAACAAAATCCATGTAATATTAGATCAAACGGTTGGGATCTGCCGGATGGTTGGATCAATGGCAGATCTTCTACTTTTTTTTTATTTTTGTTTTACTTTGCTTTTGCTTTTACTTTCCTTTTAATTTGCTTAATGAATTTTCAATAATATTAAGTTTCCTTTCTTCTCATGTGTTGGACTTTCTCTAAATTTTTTGTATGATAACCAATTAAACAATATGATCACATTGATCCGCTGTGAATGCAATGCTCTGTTCAGCAAACTCTTGACGAGTGAAAGTGATGGTGACCCCGACGATGTGGACATTCAGGTTCAAAGCACGAAACGCTTGGACTGTCGCCAAGTTATTATCAGTGATCAGCAAAGTGTGACCCTGTACTAAGGAAACCACATTGTGAACCTAATCGATTTGTGCATCAGTAAGAAAGAATATTGGTGATGCTTCTTCTTTGACCAATGCTTTCGTCACCTGATTTTTCTGAATTGAACTAATTTGCGCGACGATGACAGCAATTTTGTTCGCCATTATCTTTTTTGGTTTTTTGTGCTGAAAACCAGTGTGTAGAAAAAGTGAATTGTGATGAAATGGTGACTAATGCGTGTATACTAACACTACGTACACGCACAACATTATGAAATGGTGACTAATGATGATGATAAGTGAATTTTACAATAACATTAAGTTTCCTTTCCTCGCTCATGTGTTGGACTTTCTGTCTTTCTCTAGGGTTTTTATTTTATGATAACCTAATAAACTTAAACAACTAATATGATCACATTTAATGATCAGCAAGTCTGATTCAGACTTTTAAAAAAAATATATTATTATTATTAGCTTTTAGCCTACAAACCTCTCACTCTCGCCTTACGTATTGATCGAAGTATTGACTATGTATTGATTTTATGATTGAGCTGTGGTTTATTTGTATCAATGGTATCAGAGCGTTGTCTTTCCTCGGAATCAATGGCGGAAGAGGATGTGGCTCTTGTAACGGCGGAGTCGTTGGAGTTACGAGTTAAGAAGATTCGCCGAAGAATCTCATGGAAAGAGTTTAACGAGAGATGGTTCAAAGGCCTTTGTATCAAATAAACCAAATCAATACAGAATCAATACTTCGATCAATACGCAACCAAATCCAAATCGTTACTCAACACCAACGAGAATCCAACGTTCATAAAACGCAGAATACTATAATTCATCTTGTAAGAACCTCTTAGGGATCTTCACAGAGGATGAATCAAGGTTTACAAACCCAGAACTAGAGATAAGAGAAACCTAACAAACTCAACAACTTTTTCAATTCTAATCTTCTACAAAGTGATCTTAGATGTTTATAAAGCTTCAGCTCTTCTTCTCATTTCCAGCCAACCATCAGCTGCCAACACATAACCCAAACCTCCACCAATCACATTCTATTAAACTTCCACGTCCTTCCCATTTCCTGTATCACAACCCCAAAGGACGAAGCTTTTAGGTTACGGTTTTTCCAATCCTCTCTAACTGGACCAAAGCAATTTATTTACTTTTTGTCGTCAACCAAAGCAATTTAATAGAACAAAATAATTGAGATTTAACATTTTCTCGTTTAAAGCACTTCTTACTTCTTAGTTCTTACCAATTATTATGCTCTCTTTTTTTTTCTTTTTCTTCTTAGTTCTTACCAATTTAGTACCTTTTTCTCCGTTTTTTTTTTTCCGTTTCACTCTCAACTATTGCATTGATCCTCTGGTTTGTCATCTTCATGCACCTGTACTTTTGATTGTTATCTTATCAATGTTGAATATAGCAGAGTGTGTATCAATTTATGTTCTTTCCTGAACATATTAGAGTAGTGCAAAGAGTGTATAAGATAATACTTATTGATCCTTTAGTCTTTGATCTCGTGGATCCTAACACTCTAACAGTTTTCTGAGCATGGCAACTAGTTATGTTTGTTGTAAATCCTAAACCAAGAACTGATCTTATGGTTTCTCTTGCACATTTTCTGCAGTTTGACCGCAGATAGATTCCTGTTTGTTCAATTGGGGAACAACGTTGTCAGTATGGTAATGGAAATAAAGAAGATTCATGATCGTTATGCAGATAATGAGGATTTTGTTCAGCATGATGACGCTTATTCAGAGGACTGGAGTGACTACTACGAATATGATGATGATTGGGATCATCATGACTATTCTTATGCGGATGACATGAGTGGTTGCTATGCCCATGAAGATAGTGATGCGGAGTATGATTATGGAGATGATTCTCCTTTTGAGGATATCCCTGCATCGTTAGTGTATGGATAGAGTTGAGAGAACAACTTGACGCTGAAATTGAAAAGTCCCAAGTGCTGATGATGTTCTTGTTTATGTACTTTTCTTTATGATCGATGAATAAAGACTTGATTTTGTTATTTTCCGAGTTTAGTCTAATTTTCCCATCTTTTAAGTTACTTGATCATTGTTCAATAAATAGTCTTTGCAAGAAATGATCTTCACACAATCTCTCCCACATACCCAAAAAACATGGCCTTTTCTTGAGCAGGTCAGAAATCATTAAGCTTGGATCATAACTTCATTTTAATCTACCGTCATGAGATTTAAGGCTTGAGCAATGCTGCTGCAAAAACATAAGGGAAATTTTAAGACAAGGAGATGGAGTTAAAGAAGGATCGGCTGTGAAACAGAGTACTCTGTTTTCAATTTGTGCTCGATCCTCTGTTTGTCTATTTTTATATTAATCTTTTCAGGAAATTTATGTTTAATTATATTTGGTCGTAAATTATCTTTTATCACATTTTTATCTAATTGTCTTTGATGCGTGTAGTATGAAAACTGAGTGACAAGGAAAATAAGTAGCCGTATTCCATTAAAGTTACGTTGTTTCACCTATTTACGATTAATCGTACCCATTGATGCATCGTGACGGTTGGGGAAAGTATTGATCACTAGTACAGTGTCAGTATGTATTATTATTACGTTGCATTTGCATGCACAGATAGTTACTATAAAAGTTTATGTTCCGCAAGCGTTATAAAGTTTCTGTTGATTTAAGTTTGAAGTTAGCTTGAGGAATAAGCTACACTAATCCTATTTAAGTTATGATTCAAAGTGATAAGGATCAAATAAGTTTAGGAGTTATCTAAGCTTACGTGTTTCCTAATAGGATTAGGATTGATGTTTTACTATATATATAGATGTCTAGGCATGACATAAAGTAAGTGGTTTTGAGAGAGAGAGATTGAGAACTTAAGTTTTGAACTAATTTTCTTAAGCTAATAAAAGTGAGTTTATACTTTTAACAATCTTTAAGTTCATAAAACCATAATCAAATTCTAGAGTTTCTACCTCGACGTACTAAAAACGATTTGCATTCCTTATCCTCTCTCCTCTCCATGTTATAAACTAGTACTACAGTGTAACATCTGATAATAACTAGTTTAAGTTGATTAATAAATCTGTTTGGTTCGAACTTACTATTTCGGTTTTAGATTTCATAGTGGAAATTCCTTCATGCTCTTATAGTCTCAATCACATCAATGGGGAACAAAGGTAGATTGGCATTCGTCTGGAGGATAAATATTTCCTCTTCTCAGCAACTTAAGGAGTACTATTGTTCTGATACACTTCTAATTGATGGCTGCAAATGGTAACAAAGAGACCGTTTTTTTCATATGTTTTATCCATTTAATGTTGCAGTGATTCAATCATGATACTCTTTTTGTTGCTTCTTATTTTATTTTATTTTTAACTGCAGGCGTTTAATTCTCACACCCATGGGAAATAAATTTGTCTTCTCCTATCATTATTTAGGCGTTGCTGATCATAAGTCCCTGCCTTCTAGATGGACAAGCAATGTAAATCTTTGCTTCACTTTAGTTAATCGACGATCTAAAAATTGTTCTTTGGTGAAAGGTACGTGATTTTATATCTATATACCTCCTACTTACTCATTACTTCATTTTAGTGCTACATATAAATTATGTATTCTAATGATGATTTGGATTCAATGTATTTATGTATCTTGATTCTTGAGATGTTGCAGATTCAGAGCTTTGTGTCAACGAGAAGTCCCCCACTTGTCGTTATCGAATCGGATTCATGCGTTCCAGCCATCTTGAAGAACATGGCGGATTTCTTAAAGTTGGAAGACTGAAGATTGTTCTCAAGGTTAGTGTCATGTTTAATAAAGCTACCGAACAATTATAGGAAACGTAAGATTAGTACTTGACTAAAGTATATAACTTGAAATTAATCGCAAACCTCAATATATGAGCAACACCGTGTGTTCTGCATTTGAGGTTTTGTTGTTGATATCGTATGTTCACCTTTGGTCCTTGACAGATAGGATCAGTGAAGCGTAAAATTGAAAAACACCATGGCATTGCATCAGAAATTCTTCTGACAAATTGGCGGAGGACAACATACCTGAATGCCGTCCTCGGACAAATTAAGACGTTGTGCCAGTTTCCTGGGACTATCTCTGATGATGATCTAGAAGAAGCATCTTCCGTAGTGTCAAATGCCGCAAAGGGAGGCCTTGTAGTGGATTGGTTAGAGAAGAGGCTCGAGGAAGTAAAGGAAAAGAAGAAAGTGGCCACTGCTAAGGCTCGGTTGCAACAAATTGACGAAGAGTTGCTGAAACTCATTCAGAAATTAGGTTGATCTGTAGGATCTTCAATCAGATATGTACCTCTCTCGTTCGATGTTCTCAAAAACTTTTGTTTGATTCTAAACTTGGTGTGTCTTGGCTCAGTTCTTCTATAAAATTTGGATGATAAATTATCGTATCTCTAATTTCCTTGTACTATTGTTGTAATGGAGTGAGTCCCTTGGTTTTGGTAAACAATTGGTTCTAAAATATGTTAACTTGATGAAAACGTAATTGCTCTGTATCTGAACAGAGTATGCTCTGTATCTTTGGTCAGAGGAGGATTCCCTGAACTTTGAGTCATAAACTCGCCATATTCCTGGCATCATCATCACCAACTTCTGCTTGTGGGAGACAATACCACATGCTCATCACCCTCCGGAGACATTGATTAAAAGTGCTTTGCTCAAATTCTTAAATCCATAACAAGCAGAATGATTGATTGATAATATTCACTAACGATCTTGAGAAAGCAACGAACATAAAACGAGGTTGGCAAGATATTGGAAATTAAAAAAAGTTTGTGCTGATATTAAGGAAATTTCCAACTAACTGCAGACAAGAAGATCTTAAGAATTGATGAACATCCCATTCAAATTGTGTAACATCTTTCCAATAATTACGATATATGGCATATAAAGAAAGAAGTTTGACATTCAAAAAAAAAAAAAAAAAATCATATATATAAAGACATGTGAGAAGCATGTGACTTGGATTTAGCCAGCAGTGGAAACACAATCTCAATTCTAAAGTCTACCTAGGGTTTTTACTTTTTAGTTTCTCACTTTCTTTCTATATTGCAATCGGATTTATTTCTCTACTTTTTAATTGTTTTAAGGGTAATTTTCTCCTAGGGTTGAGCCTTATTTGTGAACTTCATCTCAGAATTTTTGTTTCAAACTAGGCAAAGACTGGCTTGGCTTGTGTAAGAGGTTCAGACTTCTGAGTTCTGAGTCTGTGTCTATTTCTTTACTCGCTTTGTTCTCTTGATATTGGTTACATTTAATGGGGAAGCAGCAAGTTGAAAAAAAATTCGTCTGGATAATAAAGAATCTCCCCGTTTTGAAACCTAAGCAGACTCATTCTGATCCATTTCTCATTGCTGGCAGTAGATGGTAATTAAATAACCTGTACCAATTTTTGTTCTAAACTATGTTTTCATTTAATTATAAGTTTAGGTGATTTCTTTGTTTGTCTCTGTGTATAGGCGTCTTCTTGCCATACCCAATGGAACCAACTTTGAGTTCTCGTATCAGTATATGGGCGTCGCTGATTGTTCTCAGTCATTGACTTCTACATGGAGAAGACATGTAAAAGTTCGCTTAACTATAGTAAATGGGATTTATCAAAAACGCTCAAGTGTGAGAGGTAGGATTCTATTTACACATTTTTTCAAAGTTGCTTTTTTTGTTTTTAAGTTATACCGTTTCTTGCAAAGCTGTGACATTGAATTGACATGTTTTTATTCAAATTAATACGTGTACTCATTGGATGCAATACGTACTTCTCGTGATGACACAGTTTCAGACCTCTACTTTGATGATGAGAAACCTCCCACTTGTCCTTATCCAATAGTACCACCACCCCCTTTCAACCTTCTTGCACGAGATGCCGGGTTTCTTGTTTCCGGACAAGTAACAATTTTAATTGAGGTTGTTGCTCTTAAAACCATGGGCACATCACCAGGTGAATCAGATAAGGATGGTGCAATGTCTTATAATCTACTCAACAAGACTCAAGAACTGAAAGAAAGCATTGATGTCAATGGGTTTCAAATTCTTCCTTCACAAGTAAGAAACTTAAAGATTAGTAAGCATACAACTAGAACTCCTAAAAGCTTGTATAATATCTTTTCTTTTCTCAGGTAGAATCTGTGAAACGTATATTTGAAAGATACCCTGACATTGCATCACAAGTCCGTTTAAAGAAACGATCTTTGAGGACAACTTACATGAATGTACTCCTAGGAATCGTTGAAACGCTGTGCCAATTGCCTGCGGAGATCTCTGATGATGATCTGGATGAAGCATCCGCTGCAGTGTCTGACGTGGCACAAGGTGGCTTTAAAGTTGATTGGTTGGAGAAGAAGCTCGAAGAAGTAAAGGAAAAGAAGAAAAATGTGGATATTGGTAAGTCTTGTCTACAAAAAGTGGAGAGAACATTGAAATTCTTCATAGAGAAGGCGAATGTTCCTCTCTCGTTCGATGATGTTGTTTGATGTTCTTTAAATCCTACTAAACTTTTAGTTTGATTTTATACTTCTGGCTCAGAAAGAATTACTCTTCTTTAAATTTTGGAAGATAAATTATTGTTTTGTCATAATATTTTCTAATGGAGTCCCTTGGTTTTGGTGAACAAATGGTTCATATGCCGAAACAAGTGTGATGAATAGAACAAACTCTTTTTGGAGAACTGGAATTTGGCCTATGTTATTGTCTGTTTTCTGATCACCAAAACTGGCCTCTGATAAGGGCCATAAAGGCCAGAGGTTTTGTCTGCCAAATATCCTCTATAGTTTGATGTCTTGAGTTCTTATTTCTTAGGCCTTTTGTGATAACGCATTGTGCTCTTGACGACTCTCTCTCTCTCTCTCTTCTTGTCACATGGATCACGGATATGTATGTACATTTTAAACCTTGCGTTATGCTTATGTGAGAATAACGGACAAGAAGATGGACAGGTGGAGATGAGGAATTGTCTACTGTATTAATCTTAGCCGAATACGTCATATTTTATACATTAGTTATATGCAATCCCTTGAATATAGGAGCTAAACTCTAACCTTTGATCATATCCAAACTAATTTATCCCGAATAGTTTAAGTGTTTAGATATTCTACAACGTACAACCTAAATTTTGCACAAGGAAATTTTGGAAACTGAGTGTGACAAGAGAAACAGAGTATGAATATCCTTGTACATTAATTTAGCGATTTCTAATCATCATGGTTGGGGAAACTATTGATCATTTATGATATATCTTAACTCTAGCTTTGAAATCTTGTTTCCTAAGATATATAGAAGTGATTCACTTTCCTACTCAATAGATATGCATTCATGTCTCTGTCTCTCTTTTCTCTCCTAGCTAGATGTTTTGAAGTAGTGCTGCAGGGTAAAAGTTCAGAGTCTAAAACCTTTTTCCCCCTTAGTCTCTTTTGTCTTAGAACAACCTTTCATATACTATTTTCAAGGTTAGTTTACGATTTTAAAGCGCATGGTTCGACCTTGACATGGCGGCTAAGTGTTACTAGTGGAATCTAATTTAAGATTAACTGTGCCTTTGAATTTATAGTCTAATTAACGTAGTTAGAGTCCATAGTGAAATTTTAGGTTTGGTTTTGAATTTATAGTCTAAGAGTCCATAGTGGAATTTTAGGTTTGGTTTTGATTTTGTTACTCGAGATGTGTTTGTGTTTCCACTGGTGTATATATATTTTGAATTGGATGTATGAAACTGTTTTTAAGGTACGTAGTTTGGTTACTAGGAGTCTGTAATGGGGAGTACTGAAGAATTAGTTGATTACAAAAAAGAAGCTGATGATGATAACAAGTTCACTTGGGTGATTAAGAATTTCTCCTCTTTGCCATATGATAAAGTCTATTCCAGTCCATTCGTGATTGGTGGCTGCAAATGGTACATAAGTAAATAAAAGACTAGTTGTTTTCTCTAACTGTTTTAGTCCAATTTAAGGTTCATGAGGACATCCACTTTTGTCAATTGTGTTTTTGCTTGCAGGCATCTTCTAGCCTATCCCAAGGGAAATAAGTTTAATAATAGTTTGTCTCTGTATCTTGTGGTTGATGATTCTAGATCATTGCCTTGTGGATGGAAAAGATTCGCACAGTTCTCCTTAACTATAGTGAACCAACATACGGAAAACCTCTCCCAACGAGGAGGTGAATTTTTCTAAACTCGCTAATGTGACTTGTGCTGCTACTGCAAGATTCTTGTTATATATGCATTGTGTGCTTTGTTAGTTTTGACTAGGGTTCTATCTTTCTTGAACAGAGAAACAACATTGGTTTAATCAGAGAAACCTCGGCTCGGGTTTTACATCCATGCTCCCACTTCCCAACCTTCATGCCAAACACGGTGGATTTCTTGTGAACGGAGAAGTCAAGATTGTTGTGGAGATAGATGTTCTTGAAGTCATTGGAAATTTTGATGTATCAGAAGAATCTGAAGAGGAAAACCAACCTCTGAAAAAGATAAAGCTAGATAATGATGATAATGATGCAGTCTCTATTGATTTTCTCAACGTGGCTTCACCAGTAATGGAAAGCATTGATGTCAACGGGTTTCAAGTTCTTCCATCACAGGTAAGAAGACATAAGATTAGTGCTAAACCCTTTGTCATTTCTATAAATAGTCTTGATCATATGTGTTATACATTTATATAGTGTTTGTCTCTCAAGTATTTTAAAAAAACAGAGAAGTTGACTATATATTAAAACTGAGTCTTTCAGCTTCAGCTTTTGGATTTATGTAAAAATTGTTGGACAAAACAGTTCATGTCTCTGAAAACTTCTATGACAGGTAGAATCTGTGAAGTGTATATTTGAAAGGCACCCAGACTTTGCATCAAGGTTTCGTCCAAAGAACCGGCACCTGAAGTCATCATACATGAATGTCCTCCTAGGACTAATTAAGACTTTGTGTCAGTTACCTGAGGAGCTCTCTGATGATGATCTGGAAGAAGCATCCGTCGCAGTGTCATACGTGGAAAAGGGAGGGTTTAAATTGGATTGGTTGGAGAAGAAGCTGGCAGAAGTTAAGGCAAAGAAGAAAAAAGTGGAGATTGGTAAGGCTCGACTGCAACAAACGGAGGAAGAGTTGCACAGATTAAATCAGAGATGCTTAGACCTGAAAGCTCTTCTGGAGAAAGAGACCGCAGATGTGTCAGAGGCCAATGTTCCACTCTCGTTCGATGATGTTGTCTGATGCATGTTTTACGTTATGAGAATAATCCTTGAGAGTTTTTAGTGCCAATACTCTGGTGAGTTAGTGTTTTGGTTGCGACTTGTCCCCGAATCTCGTCTTTATTAAACTTTAGACGTCAGTTTTTAGTGGAATCAATTTTTAATTTTGTTGGAGTGACAAATGAGTTTACTTGATCAAAAAGTAATTGCTCTGTATATGAACAGAGTGTGGTGAACCATTTTTTTTTTAGTTGTTGTTGTTGGAATCATTTAGATATTTTCTCGTTTGACTTGAACTCGTAGGCATTTAAGAGTTCGCTATGAAAAGGGAGGCTTTAAATTAGATATTTTATTAGTTGATTTTGTAATTTTACAAATTATATTTAGTTTGTTTTATATTAAATCCTAAACTTAGTCAACTATAAATACTTAATTTATTTTCTGTTAAATAACTCAACATTCAACTAATTTTTTATATTAAGCAAAAACGTAAAAGGAATTTTTTTTATTTTGAATAGTAATTAATTTAGTTATCGAATATGCTTTTTAGTCAAAGTCAAATCAAATTAGCATTTTTACATTTTTTCTAAAGAAATTTCCTAGTAATTAAACTCCTCGAGATTGTTGTTTGATTCTCCGATTCAGAAGTTGTTGTTGTGTGTGGCACTCGGGTTCTAGGGTTTTTCTTTTCTTCATGTTCCTCCAGCTAGGTTGACAGCTAATTAGAAGCATCGTCAAGATCAATGGGGAAACAACAACTTGCTAAGAAGATCACTTGGGCGATTAAGAATTTCTCATCTTCCCAAACTGGAAAAATCTGTTCTGATCAATTCGTCGTCGGTGGATGCAAGTGGTTAGGTTTTTTCATGTCCATGTAGATTTGGGTGTTAATTAGTATCTTTCACATGTGTGTTGCTGATTCTTTTGTTACATGTTTCATGCAGGCGTTTAATTGTCTTTCCCAAGGGAAATAACGCTGATTATTTGTTTATGTATTTGGAAGTAGCTGATTATGAATCATTGTCACCTGGATGGAGAAGACACGTTCGTTATCTCCTCAATATTGTTAATCAAAATGCTGTTAAACGTTCCAAACAAAACGGTCTGCTTTATTTCTTCCCACTACTCTAACATGTTGTCTCCAATTTATTTCAATGACAGTATCATAAACACAAGACTGTTTTTGCAAGTCTAGTAGTCCTTTTACAAGTCTAGCATTGTTCAGGTGTATCTAGTGCTTTATTGGGTGTTAGCTAGTGAACTGAGTATATTGATTCTGTCGTTTGTGATTTTTACAGAAGAACAAAAGTGGTTTGATGTGCGGTCTCCCCGCTGGGGTCGTCTGTCCATGTTTCCACTAAATGAAATCAGTGCCAGAGATAGCGGATTTGTGGTTAATGGAGAACTCAGAATTGTTGCTGAGATAGAGGTTCTTGAAGTGATTGGAAATTTCGATGTATCAGAGGAAACTTCAACACTTATGGAAACTATGGATTTTAATGGCTTTCAACTCCTTCCGTCACAGGTAAGAAATTGATAATGCTACATACCCTTTTTGTGTTGAACATTAATCAGCAACAAGAGACAGCATGATCCAAAAACTGCTCTCTCAATATTGATACTTGTGTTTTCACTCTCATCAGGTGGGATTTGTGAGCCATATCTTTGAAAGGCACCCAGAGATTGCATCTGAAATGCGTTTAAAGAACCCAAATCTTAGGACAGGTTACATGAGTTTGTTACTCAGTCTGATTGAGACTCTGCGCCAGTCGCCTCACGAGCTCCACAAGACTGAGATAGCCGAGGCATTTACTGTACTCAGATCCATGACTGATGCTGGATTTAAGGTTGATTGGTTGGCGAAGAAACTTGTTGAGCTGTCGGAAAAGAAGCAGAAAGAGGAAGCTGGTGGAACTCGGATGCAAGAAATCAAAGAAGAGCTGAAAAGTTTGAAACAGAAATGCTTAGACCTGGAAGTTCAGCTGGAGGATACGAAAACAGAGGTTTCAGCTGCAAAAGCTCCTCTATCATTCTCTGATGTGTTTTAATATGTTTTTTTTGAGTTGATAGGCTTCTGCTTGATGACTAGCTTGTCTGTTCCTTTGCAGATAGATTTGGGTTTTATGATGTTGTTTAGATACTTTGCTGCGTTATATCGCCTTACAATATTGATTGGAACATTTTCTATTGAGCTATCATGATTGTTTGAGCAAATTCTTTTTCTCTGAGTTTAGGTTTAATTAGTACAAAATGTTACAAGCTTAGTCACTGTTACGACTGGAAGAGTTGAGAGACATACATTTTCATCATTTGGATTTAAGGTTCCTTATTCGAAGGTAAGTAAGCTAGCATAAGATCATGTTTCTTTAGTTGTATTAAAAGATTTTTAATGAGATAGAAAAAAAATCTTCACCTTATTATAGTCTGCTTTGGGGATTACAAAACCCCTCACAGGTAGAGTGGTTGAGGCCTGAGGGTAATCTAGAAAAGAGAGTACCAAATATATCACTTCCAATTTCTAAATGGATTTAATTTTATTTTGTTATAATTTTTTTTTGTAGAAAAGCTTATCATTACAAATAATTTTGCTCTAATTTTTTTTTACAATAACGTGCATACACAATGACAACGCGGAAACAGGATTTTGGACTCAGTGTACAGTTTGGGTATATTTTTGCTACACTTGTAAAAAAAAAGAATCAAAATTATATAAACTGATGAAAACGAAAAGAGAAGTTAAACGTGTTCAAGAGAAAAAGAAAGGGAAAGAAAAGAAGTAGCTGGGAGAGAGTTTGAAGAATCTGGTCGATAATCATATAAGAAAAGGATCGAGCAAGAGTCAACCCTAGGACCCAAAGATGGAATCCATAATGCCTATGCTCCAAGTAACCCTAAGAGGAGCGCAAGTAATTCGTATATATTCCTCGTGTACGTAAACTAAACGAATGACATTTCATAACCTAGCCCTCAAACTTTTATAGGCTTTGATCCCATATATATATGAATTCTTCAATTTTTCAATTTTGGATATGCTGCTTGAGATTGTTATTTGATCCTCAGCTTGGATTATAGGGTTTCTCTTCTCTTCATGTTTTACTAGTTTTTTTCTTTTGATTTTTTTTTCTTTTTTTTAAAAAAAATGTTCTGCTAGTTTGTTTGCAGAGAGGAACCTTCATCAAGATCAATGGGGAAGCAATTTGATAAAAAGAAGATCACTTGGACGATTAAAAATTTCTCCTCTTTACCAGCCGACATTATTTATTCTGATCCTTTTGTCGTCGGTGGCTGCAAATGGTACAAACTTTTCTAATGTTCTTTTTTTTGTTTTTGTCTATTTTGGGGGTTTAATTACGTGATGTAGTCCTTTGTTTTCTTTGGCTTTTTTTTTTGTTCAGGCATCTACGGGCCTATCCCAAGGGATATAATAATACTAACTGCTTGTCCCTATTTCTTGGTGTTGTTAATTCTACTTCTTTGCCTTCCGGATGGAGAAGACACGCTAAATTTCGTCTGATTATAGTAAATCAGTTATCAGATAAACTTTCTCAGTCAAAACTTAAAGGTAATAATTACTTCTCCCCACTTCTAGACATAATCATAAACCCAAAATATATAATCATTTAGATAGGAAGTAACAATCCTTTTCATCCCACATCTTCTTATCATTCAGAAGAACGACAGGTGCATAGTTCAAATACTATTACTTTATTCCTAGTAAATGAATTGAATTGATGAATTCTTTTTTTCTTTTGTTTTGGTGCGGTTTTACAGAACTAGAAAACTGGTTTGATGAGAATACTGCCAATTGGGGTCTTCCATCCATGTGTCCCCTAAACGAGATTCATGCCAAAGATAGTGGATATCTATTAAACGGGGAACTTAAAGTTGTTGTAGAGATAGAAGTTCTTGAAACTATTGGTAAATTAGATGTAACAGAGGAAACTTCAACAATAACTGAAACCGTAGATGTTAATGGCTTTCAACTTCCTCCTTCACTGGTAATTAAGAGAACTTTTTGTGATGATGTGTTCTATGATATGGTGCTTGTTTGGTGTCTCGGGAAACTACTCCTTGAATATGCATTCTACTTTTTGTTTCAAAATCACAGGCAAAATCTGTGAGCCGTATGTTTGAAAGACATCCAGAGGTTGCGTCAGACTTCCGTCCAAAGAACCCAAACCTCAGGACGGGTTACATGAGTCTTCTACTCAGTCTGATTCAGACTATGAGCCAGTTACCTCAGGAAATTTCCAAGGATGATCTGTTGGATGCTTATGCTGTACTGGGAACCATGAGAGATGCTGGGTTTAAACTGGATTGGTTAGAGAAGAAACTTTATGAAGTGTCAGAAAAGAAGGAGAATGAGGAGGCTAGTGAGACTGGGCTAAAAGAAATGGAGGAAGAGTTGAAGGATATGAAGCAGAAGTGTTCAGACATGGAAGCCCTGGTGGAGAAGGAGAAGGCAAAAGTGTCGGCTGTAAAAGCTCCTATCTCATTCGATGATATTGTTTAATGGCACTTGGAGTTTGGTTCTATACATGGTGTTGTGGGCTGTTCTTGCTAATGAGTCCTCTTCCAAACCTAGGAAGATAAAAGAGACCCATGTCTCGTAAACATCCACAATGTTGTAAAATGTAAATCTCTTGATTTCTGTAAAGAACTGATCGAGCATAGAGTATATATAATCAATATATTTACTCAAACAAATTCCGTAGGATGACTTTCATATCAAATGCATCGATGAATGAATCAAGCAGCGACGAAGTTGTAGGAGTTTTTTTTTGTTATCATAGGAATGATTCAGTTTTAGGGTTTCGCGCCTCTAAATTCCCCAGTGCCTTGATGAAAAAGTAATATCTTTGTGTATGAACATATTTTTTGTTTAACCTTTTTTGGTTAATTAATGGTCATTATATGAACATAGTTCATTGTCAGATGAAGAGTCGCTACCAAACAAGCGGCTCTACTTGATAGACGCAATTTAATATCCATCCATGGCTATTTCGTGATTATGCCAGAAGAGAGTATCAAGTCACGATGAGTCAAGGTTAATAAATATGATAGTAATTACGAATGCCTGAGTTTTCTTTATATATTATTGATCTGTTGTGGCTAAGGTTTTAGCACCTACGTTGTTATATTGTTTGGCTTTTCCTTCGTCATCCTAAACTGCAGTTTGTAAGCTGAGAGACTCTCATCCAATAAATGTTTGAAGAACTTACTACTTTTGAGTCTAGCGATACTGAAGCTGTTGATTTTTCTACGTCTGAATATTCGTCGGAAGATGAAGAAACTGTCGAAGTCAATGGGTTTCAGGTTCTTTATACACAAGTAAGCACGAAATTATTCAACTCTCTGTTCTCTAACAGCACTTTGTTTTTATCTTTTTAATTAAATACTGAAGATAGTTCGATTTGACCTTTTTTTTTTTTTGGTTTACAATTTTCTGCTTAACAGGAAGATATGGTTAGTGAAATGTTTAAAAAACATCCAGATCTCACTTCAAACTTCGATTTGAAGAATCAAAAACTCAAGAATGCTTACATGGATGTCCTCCTCGACCTAATTGAGACATTAAGCCAGTCGGCGAACGAGCTCTCATCGGAAGACCTAGACAAAGCAGAGAGTACGCTTTTCGATCTTACTAGAGCAGGCTTGAAAGTGGGTTGGTTGCGTCAGAATTTGGATGAAGCTTACTTAGAGAAGGAGAAACAGAGAGTTAGTGAGATTCGAATCAGACAACTCGAGGAACAGGTCAAGAAGCGAAAGCTGAATTTGTCCGATTTGGAATCCGACCTTCGAACAGAGAGAGCTACAGCTTTGGTTTCTAATGACCGAATTGGATCCGGCGATCTTATCTGAAGAATGAAGTCTTTCATCTTTTTATTTTTCCTTTCCCTGTTTCAGCAGATTTTGAATTTTTGTTACATAGCTTGTGAGTTGTGAAACAAGGATCAAATCGTTCTTTAAGGTTTTGCCTTGATTTATGTTTAGTATCTGTACGAACCTTTTTAATTCATGAATGTTTTGATTTGACTGACCTATTTATTTAAGTAATATTTTGGAACGCGTGGTCATTAATCCCTTTTATTGAAATAACTAGCCCTGGGCGTTCGGTTTAACCGGGTTATTCGGGTTGGATTGTTCGGTTTAAGGAAAATTCGGGTTTTGAAAAATCTCACCGAATAGACCCGAAATAAAATTCGGTTCGGGTCGGTTTGGAAGTCGGTTTATTCGGGTCGGTTTTAAGGATTTATATCTATTCCGAGAAAAAACCGATTTTTTTCTACTTCGGTTTATTTAAACCGAAATACACCAAAATAAGAAATTATGGGCTTAAATAACTTACATTTACAAACCACAATAATGGACCTAACCTAATTAAAATTTGGGCCTCTTAACAAACTCAAACCCATCAAAAAAGTTAGGGTTTTTACAAACAAGGAGATCACGGCTGCAAATTCGCCGTCGCCGCTTTCTTTGACAGATCTGAAGCGTTGCCGTTGCCGTCAATGTTGTAGATCTTTAGACAACTTTCTCAACTACGTAGGCAATAAAAACCTCCATCAAATCTGTGACGGCTCTACACTCACCCTCACCGCCATTGCTCTCTTCCTAGCCACCAGATCTATCAACATAACAAATCCCAAAACATCAAAAGACTCCGATTAACGAGAAGCAGACATCAATACTGCTTACAAGCATCGAAATTTCAAGATAATCAGTTATTAATAAAGAGGAAGAACTTACTAGTTACAAATCTGAAAATTGCAATTAGGGAATGAAGGAGGAATAACTTAGGGAACCATCTCAACGAGAGAGAGGATAAGGAGAAGGTAAGAAGAAAATAAGCAAAGAGGTGGGGAAGAAGAAGATGAATAATAATCTATGTAAAGGAGAAGAAGGGTGAAGGAGAAAGAGAAGAGAGAGCTTCTTCTCTCGTGAGAAGAAAAAATAAGAGGAGTATAATTTTAGGGTTTTTGTATTTTTATATGTGTCTCCTTAAACCAAAGAAACCGATCGGTTTTGGTGTGCCGAACCGAATAAACCGAAGACCGAAATCAATTTATAATTTTGCCGATCGGTTAAGAACAGTAAATCGGTTAGCAACCGAAAACCAAAATTGTCGGTTTGTTCGGTTCGGTTTTCTCGGTTTCTACCGATTGCCCAGGACTAGAAATAACAATAAAAAAGGGAAATTCGTAGAAGTAACCAACAAAAAGACTTTAATTAATTAACTAACCATTCTAACCATCACTTTATAATACATTTTATATTTTCTATAATAATAACAGTTTAGCCTATATGACATGATGAACAGCTGGGAAAAGAAAAAGAAAAAAATAAATAATCACAAAAAAAAATCCTCTCTTCTCTCTCTTCTCTCACGAGGCGTCCAGCGAACAAACACAACCACTTTTTATTCTTGTTTTTTCCGGGCCGCCGGCGTTTGCTGGTGGTTCCTGTTCAGTTTTTTCATTATTTTTCTTCTTATTTACTGATAACTAGTATGGGATTACATCAGATTTGTCGATTAAATTTCTTCTTCAGGATGGCAGCGATGTTTGTGATCGTTTTCCCAACTGAGACAAACGGTTACCAATTTTTTTTCAAAACCGTTGCCAGATCCGAAATCAGAAGCACCTTTCCCAGAGATGGTTACATCGATTGATTTGATTATAGGTCTATGTGCTCTACGATGGCTAATTGCAGTTTGTTTTCTCTTTCTCATGGTGATGGTTATGTTGGTGACTGTACCAGCGAATTGGATTGATCAGATTCAGAGTCAATCAAGACTGAGTTTGTTTCCAACGACATCAACAATTAATCAAACGCAATCAACTTCGATTAGAGTCCTTTACTTTGGTGATCTGAAACGAAATCGTTTCTGGCTTATTTCTCCGATAGTGGAGCCGATTATTGCTTGGCGAGTAAATGTGAATTCTTTTACTGGATTTATTCAACTCAAGCCCATGATCTCCGTGAAGAGTTTGTCAACTCTCCATAATGACCAATATTTTCAATATTCTTGTGAAGAAGGAATAAAGCATAAGATTCAAAGACTATATTGGTGTTTTGGTCGGCGAATATGGGATCCCGGAAAGGCAAGTCTACATAGGAACAACAGTAAGGTGATGTGTGAAACTAATCGGCAGCAAAGTGTATGGCATCCCAGAAAACATGATCAAGATCCACTTCAAGCAACATATCAGTGTTTATGTTTAATCAAAGTGATGCAAAAAGCATCTGGGAGTTTCATCTATAAGGTGTTAGCCCTTAACGAGTATATGAAGAGGGGACTTTACAGATTTCATCTGTTGCCTGTAAGGCTTTCGTTTGTAAAGCAGGGTTACTTCCACTTCTTCATCGAAATTGTGTTCAATTTCCTTTATTTGCTTCAATGGTTGTATTTGGATGGATGTATAATGTATCATGTAACAATTTTATGATATAATAAAATTAATTTGCCGTTAAAAAAAAAAAAAAAAGACATGATGAACAGCTAAACACACTCTCTCATGTGCATCCCATCCTCTTCTCTTTTTTTTTCTTTCTTCTTTTATTTTTCTCATTTTCTTGTTTATCTCTTTTTATTCATTTATACTTTACAATAAAATCTAGAGCAATTTTCATAATTCTATTTACACAAATTATTTAGATTTCACAATCTTACTTTAAAATAAACCTTTTTTATATTTTTATTCCATTTTTTAATTGAACAACTTTAACTCAATATGTAACTAAAATAATATAATTATTTATTCTACTATCCTATATAGAATACAATAATATTCTATTAATTTAATTTCCTTGTAACCTAACTTTAGTATGCATTTAATTCGATAGTTTGGGTTCTCTATGTTGTATCCCTTAGGGTATAGTGTAATTTATTCAGAAATTGTTAAACTCTGCATGTTAAATTTCATATGTTGTATATATCTTAGGAAACGGCTTGTTTCGTATTTTTTTTATTTCGTTTTATACCATCCTTACCAGTACCATCAATATATTTTATGAAAAATATTTCGTTCTATACTATTTAGTTTTGTTCTATACTATTTCATTATAAACACTATTCATCACTTAAAGTTTTCAACTTCCGATTTTAAAAATTAAAGTTATGTCGAATGCAGAAAAAAAAATTTAAGATAAATTTCAAAGTTTTAATTATTTTTATTGAAAAACTATATCACATTAAAATGTAATGAGTTAAGAACTATTTTATCCAAATAAATAAAAGAATAAATAAATAAAAATTTGAGCTTGTATTCCAACACCTTTGTTAGCTGCGCGTGTTATTCACGTTACTCCTTTCTTGTCTTTTTACGTTAGCCAATAGTTATTTACTTATTTTTTTTCATTAGTATGCTATATTCTTAGTTTGTTTTGGTCATTTTGCAAATTCACCCTAAAAAAAAAAATTCTTCTTGATTTAAAGAAAATTCATAATTAATTTCTTCTTTGTTTTAAGAACATAATTTGTTCTTGCTAAAGTGTCCTCTTCAAACGTAGAAATAGGCCTGGCCATTTTATCTGGACCCAAATCCCGAACCCGATCGAAGTAGATGGTTTGGTTCGGTTTGGGTATTTTACAAAACCCGATTGGATTCAATACTTCTAAGGTTCAGATACCCGATCGGGGTCAGGTAATATCCGATCCCGAATGCCCACTCGAATTAATCCGAATTTAATGTAAAAATATGCATCTTAAGAGATTTGAACCCATGACCTTAAGCATTTAAGGGTGCATCTTTAACCATTTTGCCATCTTAGTTTCTCTATCTTAAAATGAAATGTTAAATATTTATATATATACAAATTTTCTAAAATTTATAAAAAAATAAATATTAGTTTTTTTTTTTGTTTTTTGTTCATGGTTTGATTGAGTTCGGATATACCCGAATTATCCGAATCCGAATGGATAATACCTGAACCCGACCCGAAAGTATAAAAAATCTAAACGGGTTCTACATGTCTAAACCTGAAAACCCGAATCCGATCGGGTTCGGGAACCGAATGCCCAGGGCTACGTAGAAAGATAAAGGACTAAAGGAGACTCATATGTCTTGGAAATATCCACAATGCTGTAAAATGTAAATCTCTAGATTATTGTAGAATCAATATTAACTCAAAACAAATTTCACAAAATGACTTGCATATCGAATGCGATGCGCCAATGTATAAATGCAGTAGCTATGAGGTTGTAGGAGATTTTTTTAGTGTTTTGTCTAGTTTCTGTCAATTTTACTCAATGCCTTGATTATAAAGTAATGTCGTGTATGAACATATTTTTTTGTTTTTCTTGGGAAAGCTGTTGTTTTGGTCAATGATATAGCCATAAAGTGTAAATAAGAAACCTAGTTTGTCATATGAAGAGTCGCTACCAAACAACCATCTCAATTCAGATTTCAGATGATGTATGCAGTTTAATATTTATCGCTGTTTACCAATATTACTTTATTGATAGTAATTATGGCAAAGAGTAAGTTACGATGAGTCAGGTTCGTCATTTATTTTACCAAGAAATCAGAATTTTCATTTATACTATATGTGATCATCTGGCTTCTTCTCTGCTTCATCGTAAACAAAAGTTTGAAAGCTAAGGAATTCTCATAAAACATGTCGACAAAAGAAAATAGTTATGTGCCTACTAGTGATAGCAAAGATGATGAATTGACTCCGTATGAAGATGAAGATGAAGATGAAGAAACTGTTGACGTCAATGGGTTTCAGATTCTTGTTTCACAAGTAAGCACAAGAATTTATAATTATCTGTTCTCGAACAGAACATGAAAAATTAAATGTGATAGTCTTTTTTCTTCATACTCTCTAGTCTCTAGTCTCTACTATTATTATTGAAGAGAATTCGATTTGACCTTTTCAATTTGCCATTTACTGGTTCAAAGGAAAAACAGGTGAAGGAAATGTTTGAAAAACGTCAAGAACTCACTTCAAATTTCAATTTCAAGAATCAGCAGATCAAGAATGTTTTTATGGAAGTCCTCCTTTACCTAATCGAGACACTGAGCAAGTCGACAACAGAACTTTCCATGGAAGTCCTAAACGAAGCAGAGAGTACGCTATTTGATCTTATTAGAGCAGGCTTGAATGTGGGTTGGTTGCGTCAGAAGTGGGAGGAAGCTTACTTGAAGAAGGAGAAACAGAGAGTTAGTGGGGCTCGGATCAGAGAACTCGAGGAACAGGTCAAGAAGCGTAAGCTGACTTTGTCCGATTTGGAATCGGATCTTAAGAAAGAGAAAGCTGCGGCTTTAGCTGCTAAATCTCGAACTGGATTGATCGATGTCGTTCGAAGGTCCTAGTTTAATATTAGCTTTCCTTGTTTCAGCAATTTCCTTTTCGTTGGAGACTTTCTTTGCATTGTTTTATTTTGAATATGCGTACTTTATTTGAATTATCTAAGCATTTTAATTTATATATACATTTTTGAAGTATATTTTGGGTTATACTATTTTATTTGTACTTATTTAAATTGTTATTTTGCAATGTTGATCCCTAAACAATTGCACAAGAAAACAATAAGTAAAATATGGGAAATCAAATCGATTACATTAACAATTTGATTATGATTTCCTTAAAAAATTGAAAAAAATCAATTAAACTTCTAAAGATTTATATTGGTTTATTGTTTCTTATAATATCTCTACTTTATTGCTATTGTTATTGCTATTTTCCAAATAAAAGTCCTTTAAAATCGGAAACTATTTCTAATATTTCATGCTATCACAACAACATTAATAATACTTCCTAAATCATTCGTAGGAATAACTATATTAATACGACATAATTTTTTTGTAAACTTCCCTTAACTATGTGTATCATTCATATAATGATTTGAGCGATTTCTTCATCTTCCAAATTTGTATCTGAGATTTTTTACTTGATCTCCAAAATATTCTCAAACCAACTCCTCTATAAATAACAATCTATAACTGAGTGTCTAACTCATCAGAGAAATACGAAATATGTTTTAAGTTTTAAATAGAGTAGTGGTGAAATCTGAGACGAGAGTCAGTGAGGGGTCTGTCTTACAATATTTGTGATCCTTAACCTTAAGGTTTATGGAGTCAGACTCCTTGATACCTCCAAGGCTGCTTCTCTAATCTCTCTCCTCTTTTTGTACTTTACCGATAATTTTTGTTTAAAAATTATTGCTGACCCTTTGTATAATACATGTTTGTCCACAATTATTGCATTTGTGGCTGTAGGTAACATTGAGATAATATTGAAGACAGTGAACAAGAAATATTTTGTGATACTTCTTATTGTATGCTATTGTCGTTATTGACTTAATACTCTAATCAATTTTTTAAAAAACGTTTCTTAGAAAATAATATATATTTTATTGTCTAATAAGATTAAACAAAAATACTTCTTATTGTATGGTATTGTTGTTATTGACTTAATATTGTTGTATGATATTAACACTTTTGAATTACATTTGGTGTTTTACCCTTAAAGTTATACTTATTTACAAAGTTAATCCTAAAAAATTGCACAAAAAAACAACATCTCAAAGATTCCTAAAATATATGTACTAATTTGGTTTATAATTTCTTAAAACAATTTATATATTTAGAAATTTATTACACTTAATAACATATGCCAAAAATATCTTCACAATATTTTTTTCTTTAAAAAAAATCTAATATTGAATAATAACTATATTTTTTATATGAACAATTAAAATCTTTAATGGTTATTAATATGCTGACAAAAAATGTAAAAATAATTTGTTACGGGTTAAATTTAATAAGTTGGAGTATTTATAATATAATTTAATTTGCGGTATACTGCATAATAACTTTTACGGATATAATTATTTCACGGGTTAAATCTAAAAAGTTCTAAAAATTTAAATTTTTATAACCATAAGAAATTCGATACGGTAAAAATGTAACATTATTATAAATAAAACTAAATAATTGTCTTCTCGTGTCTGCGGTATACAGCTGGTCAAATTTTAGAATTAACAATCAAAATACAATTATACAATCTTAAACACTAACCAAAAAAAACTAACAAACAAACATATTTTTAAAAAATTTAGTTTTTTATTATAAAATATTGTTTCGTGGTGTACCACCGATTTAGTTTTAATTATTCTAACTTTTTTTTTTTGGAAAGGCGTAGTCCTACCCCTATCTTAGATTTTTATTCGGGTTTATTTTTTTCTAAAAATTCATAATTTAATTAATCCTACATATATATATACTATTAAATGGGGAGTACACTTAGGGATAAAAAAAAAACAAAAAACATGACATATATCCATGTTGCCAAACAGACCAACTTGCCTACATAATTAAACTAAAAAAAATTAAACTTTCCTAAACCAGTGGTAACAATTATAAAAGAAATAAATGATTAATTCTTTCATAAGTAAACTTCCCTAAAAAAAATGGTAACAATTACTAAAGAAATAAATGATTAACTCTTCCAATATTTTAGGAAACTATATTAACTATAAAAGATACATTCCTATATTTTATGAAATTATATTAATTACAAATAATAAATTTAAATATTTGACATACCGTCACTCTAAAAAAATTACAGCCAATAAGATTACAAAATGAAAAATTTAAATATTATAATAAAACAAAATTATTTCTATTAACAATTCCTTGAATTTATATAGTTATTAGAATTTTATAAAATAATAAGAGAGTTTTGCAATTAATAAAACTTATCATTTAACAAGATTTCCATAACAATTGTATCTAATTAATTTTTAATAGTAATATGAAAATAACTTAACTTTAATTTAAACAGATGATTTATTTTAAGAAATCTTGAAATAAATCAGTAATTAGTTTACCAAATATCTAAAATTAAGGGATTATTTCTAAAACTAACTTTATATTTATACTCTCATCGGTTTAATAGGACTTGCAAAATCTAGACAATTAATTCATTATCCAAATCTAATCATCCATATAGATTCAAACATATTGTATATGCATTAACTGAAAAATAAATAAGCTTTTAAAAGATTTTTTTTTTATAGATTTTTGTTATTTTAAACGTAAAAGTAAAAACATTTTAGCGAACACTTTCCAGACTATAAATAGAGTAATCGATTTAACATTCACATATCATATACACCACTCTAACACTATTGTTCTATCTCTTTGTTTCTGCAAAACAAAAAAAAATGTATATGTCTCTGTATTTAAGTTTGCATATATGCATATACCTTACTAACATCTACTATATTCTTTTTTTAGTTCACCAATACTATGTTTTATGTCCTGTTTATCATTTATTATTCTTATGAATTGTTAAATTTATAATTTTCAATCGTATACATAAGCATATACAAATCAAGACTTTTTTCGATAGCATACATTTTTTACCTAGAGATTGTATATAAGGGAGGATTGTGGTATGAACGGATGTTCATCCAATTGACATAGCATCTACAAAACAAGAAAATTACATATCTATTGAGAATATATGTTTTTGATCGAAAATACAAATTGGTCCCATATTGAGAATGTTTTCTTTTATGCAACGGAAATTTGAGAACGGGTGTAGGACATGATGGAACATGATAAAACGGAAAGAGAATTACGTCCACCCCTAAATATTTGTATTTGTCTCAAACGAGTTTTCATCGTTGTTAGCGGTTATATATTTGATTTGATAGTTCACTAATTTAATAGAATCTAACCAATCATTTATCTGATTTAGTTTGTTATCAGTCCAACCATTATGTTGTTCCAAATTTTAAAATATTGGTGAACTCATTATTATTTTAAATTTTCAAACATTAATAAATTAAACCAAAAAAATCAAACTAAAATCTCAATTAGTATGAGTTTGATTATGATTACTAAAATAAATTAGTTTATAAACATAACCCCGCACGTATGTGCGGGTCCGAACCTAGTATATATATATAATGCGGTACAAAAAGGTAAAAGCTAAAAATATATTCTTTTTGCACCATAGTCAGTAGCCCTAGCGACTCGCTAACAAACTTTCAAGTGGTAAATCCTTTATTCTTAATTCTCTCGACTTTGTTCGATTCCATGGTGGTCTTTTAGACGTATGTTGGTTTTCGTTGATCGAGATTGTTATTACTTTGTTAATAGATTGTTTCGATTAACCTATTTCGGGGTTGTGTGTCTGCGCCGCCATTCAGGTTCTAGGTTTTTTTTTTTTTCTTCACTTCGTCTTCTTGTAGTTGACCGCGAAGAAATCCATACACGAATTTCGAGAAGTCATGTCTTCGTTCAACATTGAAACATAATCTTCAACTAAGCATTGAACTAATCTTTAATCTGTTAAAAAACTGTGTTTGAATAAATATCAAAATTGCTTGCAGTGGTATCATAGTTTTTTATTTTATATAGGTCTTATTTTGTATCGAGAGTGTGTTTCATTGGGGTTTATTGTTTTTATGTATTACTACGGGTTTGTTCAAAAACCAAAAAAAAATGTATTACTATATAGGGTTTTCTTATTTCTCCATGTTCAGGTAAGTTTGATTGCAAGGAACCTTTTTATCAAAATTCAATGGCGGCGAAGGGAGATTATAAGAAGTTTTGTTGGGAGATAAATAATTTCTCCTCTTTGAAAACTGATGAGAGGTGTTACTCTGTTCCTGTCGTGATCGGTGACTTGAAATGGTAAGAAAAATAAAACCCAAATTTTTTTATAGATGGTGATTTAAATTCTTCTTACTTTTGGTTTTCTTGCAGGTGTCTTTTTGCCTTAGTTAGGGGATGTAGAGCAGACTACTTGTCTATTAATCTAGAAGTTGCTCATTGTCAACCATTGCCTTCTGGATGGAGAAGATACGTCAAATTTAGCATAACTGTAGTAAATCAGCGTTCGAAACAACTCTCTGTCCAAAAAGGTAAATGATGATCCTTCTTACTAGACATTAACAATCTTAGATTTTCCTTCATCAGTCTACTTTTAGTAAGTATTAGGGCTGAGAGATTGTTAATGTGTGGAAGAGTTGTTTAGATATTACTCTAATGGTGCATATAGTACATGCAGTGCAGTATTTTTTGGTTGATTAACTAATGAGGGATGTAATATGTTACAGAAACGCAGCGTTGGTTTGAGCAGGATGCTACTGGATGGAGTTTTGCAGAAATGCTTCCGCTTACCAAACTTAATGCCAAAGATAGTGGCTTTTTGGTAGATGGACGAGTCATGATTGCTGCTGAGGTAGAAGTTCTTGAAGTTATTGGCACATTAGATGAATCAGAGGAATCTGTACTGTCTAATGATTTAGTCAACAAGACTCAAGACGTAGTGACTCAAGAAGTGAAGCAAAGCATTGATGTTAATGGGTTTCAAGTTCTTCCTTCGCAGGTAATAAACTAATGGTGATCGAGATCAGGTCTTAATTGTCTGTTTAGAGATTTCCAAAGAATGCTCTCTCTTTACATGCTGCGTACGTCTACTTTAATTTCGCAGGTAGAATCTGTGAGACGTATATTTGAAAAACACCCAGACATTGCAGTAGGATTCCAAGTAAAGAACCAACATCTGAGGAAAACATTCATGAATTTCCTGGTTAACGTAATCGAGACGCTGTGCCAATCTCTTGAGGAGCTCTCCAATGAAGATCTTGTGGAAGTAGACATTGCACTGACATACTTGAAAGATGCGGGGTTTAAAGTGGATTGGTTGGAGAAGAAGCTGGACCAAGTTAAAGAAAAGAAGGAGAAAGAACAGTCTGGTTTGGTCATACTCCAAGGAATAGAGAAACAGCTTCATGACTTGATGCACAAGTGCGAGACGAAGAAGTCAGAGGTTTTGTCCATTGGAGCTCCTTTAAAGTTCGATGATGTTGTTTGATCACTTCTCTGTTCATGATTTTTATTTCCATAAACCGGTATCAACGCAAACCATAAAATCTGCCGGTTTGGTTCAACGAAAATAGCAGTTCTGGCTACAACCCTTCTTTTCCTCTCTCTAACCGGTGTGAAATTCTGGTTAAGAATCAAAACTTTATAAAAAAAAGTTTTAACTCAGTCAAACCTTTGAATTTAGTAGACTTTTTCATCGGCCCTTCACTCGCCGCATATACCAAGTCACAACTCCCTAACTCTTCTCTCATATCCGTTACAGAACCAAAAAAACAGCTCTTCTAAATCAACCGAATTTTGGTAAGGTAAAACACAAAGAGTCGTTTTGACATAATCATTTCATCTAAGTAACTACTAATGAAAGCCAAATCAGCTACAAACTCCCTCGAGTCTACCACGTTGTAATAAAGCATTCTCCTGCGTAAGAAAAGAAGATCAAGAATCAGAAACAATGTCTTCATCCTCCATATCAAAACGCATCTTTTTGGTCCTTAATCTGGTTGTGGTAGCCATACAAGTCTTTCTTATACGCAATGTTTCATCCATGAACCAGACCAACGCGTACTTAAACCACAAATGCTCTGAGACCGAAGGGAAATACAAGCCCAAGAGCCCGTACGAAGGAAACCTCAACTTTCTAATCAAAGACATGTATAAAGACACTTTTGTAAGAGGTTTTGTCTATGCATATCATGGCGACGATCCCAATACCGTCTACATCTTGCTCCAATGCCGTGGTGACTCTTACGGCTCCAAGTGTGGTTCCTGCCTCACCACAGCCACATCCGAGGTAACTTTATACACGTCAATTAATGTTTTTATTTTCCAAAAATAAGACAAAAATTTGCCCAAAATGCCACAATTTTTATGAAAGCTTTTAATTGTTTAGAAAATATTTAAGTGTTTTGCAAAAAAAAAAATAAAAAAAAAAGCCTAGTAATTTTTGAAATGTTTCAAAATATAATCACTAGTAGATATCTAATGATTTCCACAATAATCAGTTTGTTAAATGAACTAATTTTACCGGCATTTAACACATAAACAAAAAAAAAACTTATGTCATACGTAAATTAGTATATATCTTTATGTATGTGTCAGCTACGTAGAAGATGTCCAATGAACAAGGCCGGAATAGTTTGGTTTGACAAATGTCTTCTCAAGATTTCTCCCACCGCTTTCTTCGAGAAGATCGATGACAAGAACAAGTTCTATATGTACAGCACGAAGAAAGTAAGTGATCCGGTGTCGTTCAATGCTAAGACAAAGGCTCTACTGACTGAGTTGACAACGAAAGCTACTCGTAGATCAGACAAGTTATTGTTGTACGAGAAGGGGGAGATGAATCTCGGGAAGATGAAGCTGTACGGAATGGTGCAGTGTACGCGTGACTTATGGTTTACGGTTTGTAAGACGTGTTTAGATAAGATCATTGGGGAGCTTCCTAAATGCTGCAATGGTAAAGAAGGAGGGAGAGTTGTGAGTGGAAGTTGTAACTTTAGGTATGAGATTTACCCTTTTCTTGACACTGTTCGATGAGATCTCCAAATTTTGTTTGTTTGTCAACCCGAGAGCTCCATATTAAAAAGGTTCATTGTAACTGCTGGAACTTCAATAAATGAACATATAGGGCTGCAAACGAAAAAACAAACATACTAGGCAGCACATATACTTATTATTTAAATATATAATAATATTTAATTAAAATAATTAAAATATATTATTTTGAATAACGATGAGCCTTACTGCCAGTATTGATGGTCTTACGCAGCACATGTATTTGTAATCAAGTCCGAGAAATTTTAATATTTTATACTAGTAGAAAATAATCATTCTCAAAAATTGAATTCCATAAAATTATTAATGCTTTAAACATTAAGTTTCTTGTTGTAAGAGTAATGTCTGAGTGTGGCACACGGCCGGCCAAAAAAAAAAAGTGGCTCCATTGGATGGACAACATTAATATCCATTGGGTATTGAATTTTACCAGTTCATTAATATGTAATGTATGACAAGAGTATCAAGTCACAAATGCATGCACTTTCTTCATATAACTATCTTAACTTTGCAAATATAAATATCCTCTCCGGTCCCCATTCCTTGCTGCAACACTGAAGATCAATTAATCCTCAGCTATCTATTCCAGTTTTTGAAATTGAGATATTTTTCTTCGTAATCAATGGTGAGGAACACAGAGAGTAGTGAATCTAGCGATGAAGAACAGAGATACTCATCCTCATCTGAAGAATGGTCGGAGTCCTCAGAGGATGTTAATGAAGTTGTTGAAGTCAATGGGTTTCAGATTCTTGATTCGCAGGTAACAAATTAAGCATGAAACTTTACATATAAAACTCTAATTTCAAATCGAGTGTAAGAAAACGATTTGACCTTTCTTGTTTCACAGGTAAGCCAGGTGAAGGCAATCTTTGAAAAACATCCAGACATTGCATCAGATTTCAATATAAAGAACCAACAGCTCAAAAATGCGTACATGGGTGTTCTTCTCGACCTAATTATGACACTGTGCCAATCATCGCCTAAGGATCTCACAATGGACAACCTAGAGAAAGCTGATCGAACGGTTCTGGATCTGACAAAAGCTGGCTTGAAGTTGCACTGGTTGCGTGAGAAACTGGACGAAGCTTTCTTGAGGAAGGAGTAAAAACGGGCCATTGATGTTCGGATTAGAGAACTTGAGGAACAAGTCAAGAAGAGAAAGCTGAACTTGTCGGATTTAGAATCTGATTTGAAGAAACAGAAAGCTAAGGCTTTGGCTGCTGAAACCCCGTTTGATTTCAGCGATGTTGTTTGAAACTCCAGTCTGATATCAGTAATTGATGGTTCTAGGTAAAGCTCCTCTCTTTCTTGTTTTGTTTTAACCTTCCTTACCACTAATTGATGTTTCTAGGTAAAATTCCTCTGTTTCTTTAACTCTGTTTTTGTTTTAACTTTCCTCAATAAAGCACGTCTAATCAAGTATGAAATATATATATGTATACATCTTTTACATAACAAATCAGAAGTCAGAACAGAGTACTTGAGTCAATATTTTTTAAAAAAATAAAAAACCTTAATATGAAGAAACAGAGCAATTGGAAGTCAATACATGCTTTGACATAGCTATGTAAAAATAAGTGTATAGTTAATCTATACAAAAATCAAAGTATTCAAGATTTATATTCCGACTTATAGGCTTTATAATCCCTAAAAAATCTTATGTATGTTGAATTTAGTTTGTTGGAATGTCTCAACACTACAAGAAAAATCAACATTCATAGCACACAATAAATGCTATCATATGTGTTTAATAGCGTTTTCATAAATGCTATGTTCTCCGCAGCTATCTTAGGTATCACCTCTATTATAGCGTTTTTGACATGTTATTATATGTTGTTCTTTTATAACATTAATCAAATGCTATAATATAGTTATTTATAACACATATTTTGTGCTATCTAATATTATGTCGTAGCATTTTTATTTTGCTATATGGATATATATATATATATATTTTTTTTTTTAATTTAATTTTTATAATTTATATATTTGACAATAGTTTTGCAGATTTTATCTAACTGGATTGATATAAAAAAAAAATTTCATAAATCATCAACATTCATAACATAACATTAATATAAACAAGTCTTACATATCATACCAAGTCTTATACTATGCTGCCAAGTTTTATCCAAAAAGTTAACATTATAAGGATAGAGACAAACTTCGATCTCTTCGGTCTCTTCTCCTCTATCGGTTTCGCCTTCCCATCAAAAGCATTACACATGTCTGAAGAACTGTTCCGGTAAGCATTCTCGTCCATATTCCCTGTAATCATGTGTATCCACATCAACTTAAAGCTTATGTTTTTGATTTGATTTTCATTAGAGTTCAAGAGTATACATAGTTACATACCTCTACTCCAAGTTCCATCTTGTAGATGAGCAATAAAACAAACTGGTATTACCACATAAATAGAAACACCCAATGTTCGACTATGCCTTGGCATCCAGCACCAACAACTACAGCTTTTGTACCAATATTAAAATGATTGTTGCTTCTCTCTGTATACACCTCCAACATCGCTATTCGCTAATAGTTGTTTCCTCTCTGTATAACATTAAAAACAGATAAACTCACATTACAACAGAAAACTTTACTACCAACAAATCTTTGGCCTAGATAAACAACTCACTATTTACGTCATAAATTATTAACGGAGAAGAGAGTTTTACCTCTTTGTATGTTCTTATCTTCTTGGATTCCAACTTTTGACAAATTGAGAAAATCCACATGAATGTGACGTTGATCAAAATTAATACAATACTTTCAACTCGTTAATACAATATTAAGGTGCTTTTGTGGTAAATTAAAGGAAGATATTCACTAACCCAAAACGTTGACAGGTCAAAAAATGAAATTTTAGCTCAAACTCAAAAATCAGAGACTTATGGGGTAAGTAGAATCAAAATTAAGGTTATCTATAAAACAAGTAGAGAAGCGGATAAATAAAGCATTCACCTTGTATCAGCATAACTTCAACATTATAATCACCAATGTGTAGTTCATAGAAGAAAAGCTTTCAAGAGGAAGATGGCTTGCTCATTATCCGCCCTAGCTAGCAAAGTTAAACAATGTAAGTAGCACGAGATAGGTAAATGACTTACATAGTCTCCTTGAACTCAACTGTCACCACAGTTAGATTCCTCGCAGTCTTCACCACTAATTCACACTGCAAAATGACACACAATCAGCTTCTCTGAATTGCAGATCCAAATCACAAGAATATCTGGTAGCTTACCGAAATATGAGCAGAAGAGAGATAAAGACATACTAAATTATCAAAGAACATCTGTTTGTATTCGACACAACGATTTCACACAAGACATGGATAGTCTCTCTGCAATTGATGTGTATGTTCCTCCATAACCCATTACAGGAACATTACAAATCAAAGATCAAGACTTTACAAAACCCATATGATTTAATTAATTGAAAACCAGAGAAAAGAAGAAGATTACGTATATAGCTGGAGTTACGATGACGGAGCACAGGTCACAGCCCCGAGCGATGGAGAGAACTCTAGTGCTGTTTTAAAAGACAAGAAAGAGGGGAAAAAGTCGCAGATTCTGAAGGTCACAGTCACGGTGGAGGAAAAAGTCGGAGCTGGTGATTTTGAGTTTAGGTTGGAGGAGGATCCAGTTGAAACGAGCGTTTCTCCGACGGTAATTAAACTCGTGACGAAGAACCAGTAACAGAAGACGATGGAGATTGGTGGAATTAAAGGAGGATGGACCGTCGTCTTTATCCAGATCTGCCTCTTCCACTTCTTCGTTGAACCAATTTTTGCATAGGAGTTCCAGACCATCGTCTCATCCAGATCCCCCTCTTCCAATTCTTCTTTACTCATGAGTCTTCCTCTTCTGAAAAATTACGAGTCTCTCTCTGTTCTTCCTCCTCAGGTCAGGACCACGGAGATCTCAGCTCCCGACTTTCTTGAAGAAAATTGCCCTAATTTTAATTTGGGGAGAAAGAAAAAATTTTAGGTCATTGATGCTGAAGGGAAAAAAATGTTTAAAGTGTTTAAGGGTGAGAAAAATTTTAGCATACAAATCGATGGATAAGTTATTTTAGCTTTTGGTTCAGTGATTTTTTGGTATAGCATTTTTTAAACGCTGTTACATAGTACCAAAATTTCTAAATTTACTTTTAATAGCAGTTATGAAAACCGTGCTATCCTTATGTGCTATCAATAATGATATTTCTTGTAGTGCAAGTCTATCTAACAATATCTGTTACAAAAAAATAAAGCTAGATATATTCGCCTATATATAAATTTACGTTAGGTTACGCATAAAAAGGTTTGATTAGGGTTTTTTGGTTTATAAATTTGAGTTTTGAAAGAGTTTTGTCTTCTTGCGAACGAGGAATCTTCATGACATCAATAATGAACCCATGTGATAAGAAGTTTGTTTGGGTTATAAATAATTTTTCCTCTTTGCAATTACAAGATTGTTATGTTTCTGTTCCAGTTCTGATCCGTGACGTCAAATGGTATTACTCATCTATATTATAACGACTTGGTGATTATTTTTTATTTTTTTTTGGGTTGTTCAATTTTATTTTTTCCTCCCAGGCGTCTATTTGTCTATCCTGAGGAAAATAATGGTGATCACTTGTCTCTGTATCTGCAAGTTGATTTCGAATCAATGCCTTGTGGATGGAGACAATACACACAATTTCGCTTAACTGTAGTTAATCAACTTTCCGAGCAATTCTCCGTTAAGAGAGGTACGTAAATTTGTCTAACTTTTGATGAGTGTTACGTTATGCATGGGAAAAAGTGAATAAGTAAGATACTATTCATCACTAATGTCATTTTGATAGTAGCAATTTGATTTGTCTATTCAGTGTTGATTAACCAATTAATGGGGTGGAAATGTTGCAGAAGGGCGAAAGTGGTTTGATAAGAAAGCTCCGGAATGGGGTTGGGAAGATATGATTCCTTTAACAAAACTTAATGATATAAATAGTGGCTTCTTGGTGAACGGAGAGGTCATAATTGTTGCTGAAGTAGAAACTTTTGAAGCTATTAGCACATCACAAGTTGAAAAGATTAGTGATGATAGTGAATGGACAGTTCTTGATTATTATTCTTCATCTGAAGAGGACAAGGATGATGTAACTGTTGTAGTCAAGGGCTTTCCTGTTCTTGAATCACAAGTAATAAAGCTTTTACAATGATTTTAAACTCTTGTTTCAATGTTTTGACACAAACTGATATGACCTTTTTTTTTTTTTTTTATTGTTTACATCATCTTCACAGGTTAACCAAGTGAAGGAAATCTTTGAGAAACATCCAGATCTCGCATCGAATTTTAACGTCAAGAATCAAAATCTCAAGAATGTCTACATGGGTATTCTTCTTGACTTAATCAAGACATTGAGCAAGTCGCCTAAGGAACTCACTGAGGAAGACTTGAACTTGGCAGTCAGTACACTTTCTGATCTGACAAAAGCAGGCTTCATGTTGGATTGGTTGAATCAGAAGTTGGATAAGGCTTTGGAGAAACAAAGAGTTTTGATTTAAACTTAGTTCAGAAGTTCCGAACGAATTAAGTAATGTCTCTGGTAACTCATCCTCCAGGTCCCCAATTAATTTGTTTCTTTAAAAGTCTCATTTTCTTCAATGTGGAAGGTAGTTTTTCTGGTTTTCATCACTATTTATAGCTACTTATACATTGTTGTTGAGCGGTTGAGCCTGTAAATAAACAAACCAAGTCCATTGAAAATATACGTACGTACAACTACTAGTAATCGAAAATATACACTCAAAAAATAATAATCACTTGGAAAATATAAACAGATTTTGCGATGATTTTATCCTTTCTAAAGATGTGGGTTTGCAATAGAACCCTTATTGCTGATTGAAACGGTTTTGCAAAACCTCAAGAGGATTGAACCGGTTTACTAAGGTCAAAGCACCTACAGAGCCCAAAGTCATATCAATCCGGTTCAACGATTCAAGTCGGTGACCTTAAACGAACCGGATATAAATAGAACCAACATCCCACCACACTAGACGCGCAATTTGTAAACCTCTATTTCTTCCTCTGCATGATCGTCCGACGCAGAGAAACAAGATTCTTCGTTTCCATTCTTTTTCAGTGCGTCTGATTAGGGTTTTGAACTTTTAAAAGGGGTTTTCTCGTTTTCTTCTATCTAGTAGAATCTTTATATCACTTCAATGGTTAATCAAGGATTTAAGAGGTTTGGGGTGGTGGTGAAAGACTTGCGACAGTCGTGTTGCTCTGTTCCAATCCAAATTGGTGACGCTAACTGGTAAATGCATAGTTTCTTTCGTCCATTATTAACGTGATCGTATATATATATATTATCAATCGAGCATTCAATAATACTTTCTTTTTCTTTCTTTCTGGCAGGCGTCTTGTTGCTAATCCCAACGGAAACCGCCAAGCTGATCACTTTTCTCTGTATCTGGAAGCTATTACGGAACCATTGCCTAGTGGATGGAGAAGATACGTGGAGTATCGCTTCACTATAGTCAATCACCTATCTGAGGCATATACCGTACATAAAAGTAAATCATATTTTTATATTGATCTGATCAGCATATACAGTGCTGATCACTTTTTCTATATAGGCACAATGGTTGTGATCATGATTCATTGACTGGCTATGTCAGATAAATAAAACAGTGATGGATCTTGTTGTTACATGTTTAATTTACAGAAGGATGGGGCTGGTTTGATAAGAACAATAAGAATTGGGGTATTAGAGATATGGTTCCTGTAAGCAGACTTATTCCCATAAACGGTGGATTCTTGTTGAATGGGGAGATTACGATTACTGCTGAAGTAGGAGTTCTTGAAGTTATTGACACATTAAGTCTTACACCACAAATTGAGGAGATTAGTACTGATCGTGGTGAACAGAGAGCTCATGATGATTCCTCTTCATCTGGAGATTTGCAGAGGAAAGATGATACTATTGAGGTCAACGGTTTTCAGGTTCTTGTTTCGCAGGTAATATTAATAATACAAAGCTTGTTCACCTCTTGTTTCAAAATTTTGAGATCGATAAGTTTAATTTGTTTGACCTTTTTTTGTAATTCATCATCACAGGTTGATGAGGTGAAGGCACTCTTTGAGAAACATCCAGATCTCGCACAGGGTTTCAGTTTAAAGAATCAACACATCAAGAACGCTTACATGAATGCTCTGCTCGACCTAATCAAGACACTGTGTAAAGCTTCTAAGGAGCTCTGCGTGGAAGACCTGAAGAAAGCAGATGATACGCTCTCTGATCTGATAAAAGCAGGATGGAATTTGGAATGGTTGCGTAAGAAGCTGGATCAGGCGTTGGAAAAACAGGTAGAGTACGACGCACGGATCAGAGAACTCGAGAAACAGGTCAAGAAGCGAAAGCTGGCATTGGAAGAGATTGAAACCGACCTAGAGAAAGAGAAAGCTGCAGCTTCCGCTTCACTAATGTCGTTGGATTGAACTTCTTAATTTGAGTCTTGTCCATTACTTAGAAATATTGTTTTTCTACTTAATAACTTCCTTGAAACAAGAGGTACGAAAAGATATCCTCATTTAACCGGAGAAGTTTAAGAGATTTGAGTGTTTCTTGCTGAATAACTAATGTTTCTGCAAGTGTAAACCTCTCTGTTTTTGTTCCTCTTCCGCTTTAGTATCCCTCAACTAAGCTTGATGCCGTTTCTAACATCAAAAAACAAAACTGCGTGCCGTTTGGTGCTCAACTTGTTAAACAACGTGTCGGTATAACAAAACGTAAACGCTTACGAGGGTTTTCTATATTTTTCTAATGGGCTTTTTGACTCCTCGGCCCAAGTCTGTTATCTACGACTAAAAACATGATACAGATCAGTCAAAGAAGTTAGTGTTCGACTGTTCGTCGTATCAAACAAGTTTCCTTCCTTTGGGGCTATTTCTTCAATCTCCGACTTAGAAGGTAAAATCTTAAATCTTAATCTTTACTATTTTTTATTTCGTAAACTCTGTTTCGCTAAGTCGATTATGGTACTTTGTTTGATGTTTTAAGAGGTGTTAACTGTCTGAAACTCTGTTTAGGTTTGGTTGCTTGATTTGTTCGATTATTTACAAATTAATTCTAGGGTTTTTTTTTTTTTTTTTAATAACTTGTCTTTGCCTTCTGGTAGCTTGATTGCAGAGAAGAATGGGGAATGAAGTTGATTACAAAAAGTTCACTTGGGTGATTAAGGATTTCTCCTCTCTCCAATCCACGAAAATTTACTCGGATGAATTCGTCGCTGATGGCTGCAAGTGGTAAGAGTTGAACTTAATTTTCCAATGATTTCATCTATTTAGGGTTTTTTATTTTTTCTCGCGTGAAATTGGTAATTGACTAAATTTTCTTTGCAGGCGTCTTCTGGCCTTACCTAAAGGAAATGATGTTGAGTATTTGTCACTGTATCTAGACGTTGCTGGTACTGAGTTTTTGCCTGATGGATGGAGAAGATACGTGGATTATCGCTTCACTTTAGTCAATCACCTTTCTGAGGCACATACCGTACATAAAAGTAAATCATATATGTATATGCACAATGGTTGTGATCATGATTCATTGACTGGCTATGTCAGATAAATAAATAGTGATGAATATTGTGATCATGTTACATGTTTAATTACACAATGGTTGTGATCATGTTACATGTTTAATTACACAATGGTTGTGATCATGATTCATTGACTGGCTATGTCAGATAAATAAATAGTGATGAATATTGTGATCATGTTACATGTTTAATTACACGATGGTTGTGATCATCTTACATGTTTAATTACACAATGGTTGTGATCATGTTACAATGTATATGCACAATGGTTGTGATCATGTTACAATGTATATGCACAATGGTTGTGATCATGTTACAATGTATATGCCATAAAAGTAAATCATATATGTATATGCACAATGGTTGTGATCATGTTACATGTTTAATTACAGAAGGATGGCGCTGGTTTGATAAGAACACTAGGTTTTGCGGTTTTAGAGACATGGTTCCTGTAAGCAGTCTTATTGCCATTAACGGTGGATTCTTGTTGAATGGGGAGATTACGATTATTGCTGAAGTAGGAGTTCTTGAAGTTATTGACACATTAAGTGCATCACAAGTTGAGGAGATTAGTACTGATCGTAGTGAACAGAGAGCTCATGATGATTCCTCTTCATCTGAAGATTTGCAGAACAAAGATGATGTAACTATTGAGGTCAACGGCTTTCAGGTTCTTGTTTCGCAGGTAATCTTAATATCCTCTTGTTTCAATATTTTGAGTTCGATAAATTTAATTTGGTTGACCTTTGTTTTTTATTCATCATCACAGGTTGATGTGGTGAAGACACTCTTTGAGAAACATCCAGATCTCGCACAGGGTTTCAGTTTAAAGAATCAACACATCAAGAACGCTTACATGAATGCTCTGCTTGACCTAATCAAGACACTGTGCAAAGCTGCTAAGGATCTCTCCGTGAAAGACCTGAAGAAAGCAGATGATACGCTCTCTGATCTGATAAAAGTAGGGTGGAATTTGGAATGGTTGCGTATGAAGCTGGATCAGGCATTGGAAAAACAGGTAGAGTACGACACACGGATCAGAGAACTGGAGAAACAGGTCAAGAAGCGAAAGCTGGCATTGGAAGAGATTGAAACCGACCTAGAGAAAGAGAAAGCTGCAGCTTCCGCTTCACTAATGTCGTTGGATTGAACTTCTTAATTTGAGTCTTGTCCATTTTTTTAATTAGGAATAGTGTTTTCTACTTATAGTCTTCTTCCGAAGATTAAGAGATTTGAGTGTTTTTTGGTGAATAAGTAATTTTTTTTGCCCTCTTCTAATTAGTATCCTCAACTAAAGCTTGATGCCGTTTCTAACTTCTAAAAACACAACTGTGTGCCGTTTTGTGCTCCACTTGTTAAAACAACGTGTCGGTATAACAAAACATAAACGCTTAAAGAGGTTTTTCTAGACTGTTCTACTGGGCTTACTCTTCGGCCCAAGTTTGTGTACGACTAAAAATATGATGCCATTAGTCAAAGAAGTCAGTGTTCGTCGTCGTATCAAACAAGTTTCCTTCTTTTGGGGCTATTCTTCTTCAGTTCAGTCTCTCCGACTCCCTCAATTTTCAACACTCACAAGGTCAAATCTTAAAACACTAATCTTTTGATTTCGTAAAATCTGTTTCGTTACGTTGATTATGGTACTGTTTTGATGTTTTAAGAGTGTTTGTACCAAGTGTCTGAATCTCTTTGTTTAGGTTTTGTTGCTCGAAATTGTTGCTTGATTTGTTCGATTATTTACAAATTAATTCTAGGGTTTTTTTTTTTTTTAATAACTTGTCTTTGTTTTCTGGTAGATTGATTGCAAGAGAAGAAATAGAATGGGGAAAGAAGTTGATTACAAAAAGTTCACTTGGGTTATTAAGGATTTTTGCTCTCTCCAATCTGGGAAAATTTACTCGGATGAATTCGTCGCTGATGGCTGCAAATGGTAAGAAGTGAAGTAATTTTTCCAATGATTTCATCTGTTTAGGGTTTTTTTTTTTTTTTTTTTTTCTCGTGAAATTGGGCGATTGACTAAATTTTGCAGGCGTCTTCTGGCCTTCCCTAAAGGGAATGGTGTTAAGTATTTGTCACTGTATCTAGACGTTGCTGGTGCTGAGTTTTTGCCTGATGGATGGAGAAGACATGCGGATTTTAAATTAAGCGTAGTGAATCAACTCTCTGAAGATCTCTTTCAAACTAAAGGTTTGATTGTTTCTAACACACTACTGCGTTGGCGAATGATTGCCACACTTCTTATATGTCGTTTGTGTGTTGGGTTGGTTGTATTACTAGTGTCAAAGAGCTCTCCAAGGGTGATTTGGCAGACGCAGATGATGCTCTTGGATACTTGTTTGTCGCAGGGTTGAATCTGAATTGGTTGAAGGAGAAACTGGAACAAGTATCAGAAAAGAAGGAGAAGGAGGAAGCTGGTGAGACTCGGGTGCAAGAAATTGAGGAAGACTTGAAGAAATTGAAGCAGAAGTGCTCAGACATGGAAGCTCAGCTAGAGAAGGAGAAAGCAGATGTGTCTGTAGCCAGAGCTCCTCTCTCGTTCGATGATGTTGTTTAACGGCTTCTGGCTTCGTGGTCTTATAGTTCTGATAAGCTGCTTAATTAGGTTGGATGTTATATATTTCGTGGTTTTTGATGAGCTGTTAGGTTTGCTTAATGCATTGTGTTTCTTGTAAAGAAGTAATGTGGTTCCTGGACGACTCGATAGATTTTGGTGTACTTCAAGTTCGTTTATGGAGTATTTCTTTTGAGATCTTTCGTTCTTTTCTCTTTTCTATTAAGTAAGATTGTGAATCTATAGATTGTTAACAAAGAGATTTAGGGATTTTGAGAAATTGTTTATTTGATTGATTGATTCTCTCGCTAATGGAGAAAGGTTACATATAGTGTTTGCTAAACTGAATAAACAAACCAACTAGATAACTAAACCGATAATTCAAGATATTAAACCAAAGGCATCTGCGTCTGATATTTTTTATAGTTCGTGGGACTTGTGCTGATACGTGATTATAGTTACGAATTTTGCAAGAAATGCTTGTTTGATCAGCTCTATGTTTTCGTGACTTTACAGAAAGACAACACTGGCTTGATTCCAACTGTGTCTACTAGGGTTTCTCAGAAATGGTTCCTCTTAAGGCCCTTAATAGTGGGTTTCTGGTGAATGGAGATTTAAAGATTCTTGCCGAAGTTAAGGTTCTTGAATTTATTGGGAAATTAGATGTGCCTTGCCCTCTGAAAAGAATGGCACATGAGTCGTAATATCCAAAGTTGCAATGACGCCTTAATATCTCAACTCCACAAAACAACTAAGAATAGAATATTGAGCATGTTTGTCAACTCCACAAAACAACTAAGAACAGAATATTTAGCATGTTTGTTACTGGCTAGAAAGCATTTTTTTGGTACACATTCTTCTGAAAACAAAAAAAAATGAATTATTGGCGATTTAAAATTTTATGAGATTTTTAAACGATTTTGATGATTTTTAGAGAACTAGATATAATTTATTGTAAAATTCTTTCAAATCTGATCTAAAACCAGTAGATTTGGATTTCTGTGCTTTTAACTAAACAAATCTTGTCAAATCTTTCAAAATCTCCAAAAATCATTAAAATATAAATCCACAAATTGTTTTTAATAATAGTAGATTTTAAAGTAAAATTTTAATTTATCTAGATTTTAAAGTAGATTTTTAATTCAGAGTTTGATAACAGTGGATTTTAATATACTTTTTAAAATTCATGATTGAATAACATGTAAATTTTAAACAAATCGAATAAAATGTCAAGTCAATTAAATTATTCGACCAGATAATGAAATGAAAATCCACCAAAAAAACAAAAATTAAACAATTACTTAATACCTAAACCAATTTAACACGTGGGTTAACAGATTGTTCTTGTAACTAGAAGAATCGGTTCAAAAGATAAAACACTAGGAGGAGCTAAAGTCATTCACATTATAATTTGGGCGTTTAGGCTACTTATGCATTTTTGCATTCTTTGTTTTGTAAATCTCAACTCCACAAAACAACTAAGAACAGAATATTGAGCATGTTTGTTACTTGGAATAGAAAGCATTTTTCGTACACATTCTTCTGATAAAAAAAAATGAAATCAGTGGCGATTTAAATTTTTTATGAGATTTTAAATGATTTTGATGATTTTTAGAGAACTAGATATGATTTATTGTAAAATTCTTTCAAATCCCATCTAAACCAATAGATTTGGATTTATGTACTTTTTAACTAAACAAATCTTCTCAAGAATCTCTAAAAATTATTAAAATATAAATCCACAAATTGCCACAAATTGTTTCTAATAACAGTAGATTTTAAAGTAAATTTTTAAATGATCTAGATTTTAAAGTAGATTTTTTAAATCAGAGTTTAATAACAGTGTATTTTAATATACTTTTTAAAATCCATGATTGAATAACATAATATTTATAAATTTTAAACAAATCAGTTAAAATGTCAAGTCAATTAAATTATTCTACCAGATAATGAAATGAAAATCAAACAATTATCCACAAAAAAAAACAAAAATTAATCAATTAGCTAAACCAAACCTTTTAACACGTGGGTGCTACTTCTGCACTTTTGTATCCTTAAGAGGTTAAACACTTATTTTAACCCTTGTTTTAAAGGCTCTTGATTTTGACAGGGGAATCGTAATCTCTGTTTTTGGTCTCGTTGCTCGACATAAGAGATTGTTTGATTTTCTAATTTGAGGTTCAGATTCTGGTAGCTTGATTGCCAAGACTCTTCATCTTGATCGTCAATGGGGAAGCAAGTCGATAACACGTTCACTTGGGTGATTAAAAATGTCTCCACTATGCGAGCTCATAAATCTAGCCGTTATAAACAGTTCGTTGTTGGTGGATGTAAATGGTATAAGAAGAAGAGAATCTCTTTTCTAATGTTTTTATTTTTATTTTTATATCTATGTGAAGTTGATAGCCACTCTCACTGATTTTTTTTAATTTACCGGACATTCTTTGCTTGCAGGCGTCTTATTGCCTCTACCGAATTTAATGATGTTGAGGATTACTTGTATGTGTCTCTGGACGTTCCTAATCGTGAGTCTTTGCCTTCTGGATGGAGAAGACATGCAAAAATTACCCTAACTCTAGTAAATCAATTGTCACAAAAATTCCCCCGACAACAAGGTTATTAGATCTACCAACTGCATATCTAAATTTGATATTTTATTATTCAGATAGCATGATGTTTGATGCTGGTTATCACTACAAGAAAACAGGCCATTTACGACTGCATTTGTAGTCGTTTCGTAGTCGCTATTTCATAAATTACGACTATTTTACGACTAATCACTGTTGTCGTAAAACGTTAGTCGGTAGGAAATTCAGTCGTAATTTAGTCGGTAAATAGCGACTACGTTACGACTAATCCACGTAGTCGTAAAAGTAGTCGTAAGATAGTCGTAAACGTTTACGACTGTTTTGTGACTAAGTTACGATTAATTAAAATGTGAACAGTCGTTGTGTACAGATAGTCGTAAAGTAGTCAGTAAACATTTACGACTATTTGCTGACAGTTTAACGATTAATGCGATGTGAAGGAGATTAGTTTGAGAATAGTTGTGATATAGTCGTCAAATGTAGCGACTACTTGGCTACTACGAGACGACTATTTGACGACTGTGTTGCGACTATGTTAATCTAGATTTAATGACTATTTGAAGACTATAGGGATTAAAAACCAGAATCTTTTTTTTTTTGTTTTGCTTATAACTCAAATTTATAATCAAAGAAAGCCTTAAAATTTGCATTTTTAATTACCAAAAGTTAACCATAATTGTAATTAGTACACCACATAAGCCATTACAAAAAGAGAGAACCATATTTTTGTCACAACCAAAAGAGAGAACCTAACACTATGATTCTCTTAAGTGATAAGGAAGAACACATCATCCCAAATTGTCAAGTTCATTAGAGTAAGAAATAGAGAGAGATAAGTAGCCTAAGAATTAACCTAAGGAGGAGATGCACTTTATGTAGGAGGGTCGATGGGTGCATCACTTGATTCAGACTCATGGAACTCGAGAAAGGCCGGATCAAGTTTCTGCATGAACTTTTCCAAGCGATCTATCTTCTTCTGTTGCTCAGCCACAACTTTGGAATGTTCTGCTTCACGAGCAGCAAACTCAGCATCACGTTTTGTCGCATAAGCAACTTGTTCTTCAATGATCCTTTGAGCTTCCTTCATTTGCTCTTGCAATGCTACAAACGATGATGACTGTCCTTGTTGATGATAGCTGCTGCCATTGAGAAGACCCTGAAGATGATCCTTGAGGCTACCGAGCCCAAAAATATTACCTCGTGAATCCTTCTCGGTGGACTGAGAAAAAAAAAAGGTGAAACTGTAAATAGAGAATATGAAAGTTAAAGATTCTTTAAATATAGATTGTGAGAAATGTAACTTTACCTGAAGAAAGATGGCAGTATAATCTTCTGCTGTGAGCTCATGAACTTGTGAAGGATCTGACTCAATCTCAGATAGCTTAGCTTGTAAGTTTTTCTCATAAGTTGTAAAGATCTTCTCAGCCTTGCGATCCACATATGTACCATCTGGCTTTGTATGAGTTTCTTTGAAAACCTCACCGAGACTCACTGGTCTCCCAAGTTTTTCTTCCTGGAATGTTACAAAAACAAAGAAAAGGGTTAAGATATAAGTTTAAGTTGCAAAGGTGTAAGAAAAAAAACAAAGTTACTCACCAAGCCTTGTTTGACTTGTTGATAAGATGTTGGCCCAGATAAGTGCATGTGAGGACCGAGACCATTACGGTCTGACATGCGAGCTTTGGAATAGATTCGACTCCTTTCTTGTGCTTCTTCAGTCTCCCACTGAGCAACCATTACTTTCCACAGGTCACCCTCGATCCATTTAGGTTGCACTCGACTAGTCCTAACGTCGCTAACCATGTTTTTCATCCGTCGTTGGCATATGTCATAGAAATACTGTTGCACTGTTCCTGTTATTAAAGGATCCCAAGTGTGTGTTTTCTATGAAAAAAGGAAAATAAAATTACATTAGTGAACAACAACTTAATCAAAACCTATCTATGAATGAAACTCAGAACATAAAACTATACCGCAAACTCAAGGAAGTATCTTTCTCGTCTATCCGGAGGCACACATGACCAATTGTAGAATGGACCATCAAATTTGTTTGTAAAAACTCTAGTAATCTTCCGAACCAGTGCTGATTTTGCATCACGAGTAAACCTCAAATAACAAAAGAATCAAGTCAGTTCTTTGACAGACATAACAAAAGAATCAAGTCACATAACAGTTAGTTAAAATCGTTTACTACACACTGAAACAGACATTAAACACATTCACTCGTTTACTACAATCTGAAGCCAACCAATAACAGACAACAAAAATCAACCAACTAACTAGAACACGGTTGTAAAATTATGAAAACGTAGACATACCAAGTCGTGTTAGGCTTCGGTTCCGGAGAGAGGACGGTGGTGAACGTATGACGGTCCGGCACCATAAGTATCGCGTTTAGAGCCCTCAACGTGTCCTCCTGGAGTTCCGGCAAGACTGGATCTGACTCTGCGAAGTTGTGACCTTGAGAAGAAGGATGACTTTGAGCGTGAGAGGCTGCATTTGGAGATCTCGCAGAATCTTCCAACGGATTCGATTGAACCGGTGGATTGTTCATCACTTCGGTTGATGACCGAGATGGATGCTCTACACCAACTCGATTCACGGAGCTTTGAAAAAGGATTTGCGGTGGTGGATAGTTTCTGACTTGCGGTGCCGCGGATGTCGATATCTGGGGAGAAACGCGGACTTGTTCTTGAGGCGTCGGAGGCGTCGGAGGCGTAGGATTTTCAGCCGCCGGAGTGAAGTTGTATTGACTCGGTAGAGGATTGAGTCTTCTCACCTTAGATGATGGATTAGAGCCACCGGGTCTGAGAGAAGCGTTGGGGGCAACATTTCTCTTGCGTCCAGGCTTCTTGACTAGAGGCATCTTCGTCGTTAGAGAGAAAACGGCGATTTACGGGGAAGAACGGGAAAGATTAGGGTTTCGATGTAGAGAGAAAACGGCGACGAACACAAAGAAGAAGAAATGTTAGAATGAATAGAGATTAGGTTAACGATTAGGGTTAGGTCGTGTGTGATGGGCCGTTAATGGACTTCGTGTTTAATTAACCCAATAAGCTTCAAATTAGTCGCCTATCAGTCTCTAAGTAGTTGGTATTTGTAAAGACTAATTTTTTTATAAGGCTGGGCTTGTTTAAGAAGTCTATAATCAGGTCCATTAACGGATTGAGGTAATTAAACCCAAGTATTTTGAACTTAGTCACTTAATAGTCGCTAATCAGTGGCTTAACTTAATCCTTTTAAATTCATATAATTTAATTTATATATTTTTAAACATAACATTTAATATATTTGGCTTAATTTATATATTTGGCTTAATTTATATATATTTTAAACATAACATTTAATATATTTGGCTTAATTTATATATTTGGCTTAGCTTATATATTTTTAAACATAACATTTAATATATATTACGTATTATTTAGAACACAATTCAAGATATATTACATATTATTTATTCCACAAATTTGACATAGACATAATTAGGAGGATTCTTCATCATCTGGTTCTTCATCATCCGAAGATGATAAATTACACAAGAATTCATCTTCAGGTTCCACATCCTCAACGCCGTAATCTAGATTTATTGGGTTAACTTCCTCTTCCAAATTGTCAAGTACAATATCTTCAATTGTAGTCATCAATACAGCATCATCATTTTCGGTTTGCAAAAGAGTTGTCTCTGAACTGTTGACATATTCTCCAGAAATGTTTCCCCTCGGATTCACCTTTAGAACATTGAACCATATTTGCTTCGGTTTTTTAACGTATGGATACGGAATATAACACACTTGTTCTGCTTGAGAGGCTGCATTTGCAAATTATGAAAGTTACATTAGCATATCAACATAATGTTTTATTTATAGATAAATAAATACACATATATATATATATACTTACCTAGAATAAATGGTTCGTATTTATTGTACTTTCTTGTTGAAAGTACGTCTACGACACCACCATTGCTGATCCGAGTGCCTCTACCGATAACAGGGTCATACCACTTGCACTTAAAAAGAGTGATTCTCAAATTAACCATCCCCTCATATTGAAGCTCTATGATATCAGTTATGGTTCCGTAGAAATCCGCTGCATCAGATTCATCCGTGTAATTTTCACCCTTAGCACATACCCCATAGTTACATGTGTTACGTCCAGCGCCGTGATTCTCTGTATGAAACAAATAGCCTCTTGTAAAATACATTGGCCATGTTTTGACCTTGTTCAAAGGTCCATGCACTATCTCTTGAACCCAAGTAGGAAATGGATTTGTGGCGTTCCAGTAAGTAACCTGCATATATATGTATAAGTTACTTTCAATAATTTTAATAAGTATTTATATATGGAATATTAATGTCACACACATATTCTTTAACCCATAAATGATATTCGTCTGCTCTTTTGGCGGAGAGTTCCTTCTCGGGAAGTCCTGGATATTTTGCTGAAAGAAAATCCTCGAACATACTATGTATACAAGACAAACAAAAATATATGAGAGATCATAGCAAATTATATATAATTTGAGTGATCCCTACTTAATTATATATATACCTCTCAATTGGCTTGAAATAGTCACAATTTCTTAAAACATATGCGTGGGCGCATTGATAGTCTCGGCTTGAGAGCCATGTTTCATGCATTTCCCCACTTGGACGGCCAACGTGAGTAAATATAGAAGGCACTCCAGGCACATGATATACAGGGTTTTCACCTTCATCAAATCTTGTTAACCTGACCAAATGATTGAAAATTAAATATATATTCACACAATAAATTCAAATCTTGATCATTTACCTTGATTTTGTTTGTATGTTCTCGGCAAAATAGTGCTCTGAGAAGTATGCAATCTCGTCATTGATATATGATTCAACAATTGATCCTGCTGCATACCTTTTGTTCTTTGCTTTTCCTTTCAATTTTTTAAAAAATCTTTCAAAAGGATACATCCACCTATATTGGACAGGACCTCCTAATTCAGCTTCGTAAGGGAGATGTATAGGCAGGTGCTCCATCACATCAAAAAAGGATGGTGGAAAGATCTTTTCCAAGTTGCATAGGATGAGAACTATATTCTGTTTTAGAATTTGAAGGCGACTTGTATGCAAAGTCCTAGAACATAAGTCCCGAAAAAATGCTCCAACCCCTACAAGATATATTCAAACTTCAATATCACATTAAGAATTATATAAGTACTTAATAAACAAATAAAATTTTGATTTATTAATTAACGAGTACCTGATAAAGCAAGGTGGACATTCTTGTGAAGCAGTTCTGCAAAAATAAATGGAAGTAACCGTTCCATAAAAACATGGCAATCATGGCTCTTCATGCCTGAAAACTTTCCATTTTCCATATCAACACAATTAGCTAAGTCTGACGAATAACCATCTGGGAATTTAATTGAGTGTTTCACACATTCCAATAAGCTTGTTCTGGCTTCGTCTGTCAATGCATATGCCGGGAAAGGTGCTTTACCCCTACTATCAAGATGTAAGTGTGGCCGAGAACAGAACTTCACTAAATCCAATCTTGACATGATGGTATCTTTTGATTTACCCTTCACACGCATAAGAGTATACATGATGTTGTCCAAAAAATTCTTCTCTGTATGCATCACGTCAATATTATGTCGTAGATTGAGGTCCCTCCAGTATGGCAGCTGCCACAATATGCTTTCTTTGTGCCAGTTGTGTTGCTTCCCATATCCCGGCATCTTCTTTTCATGACCATTTCCACCGACGTCCTTCGTTTTTGGTGGATTCACACCACTCAATCGCTCAGAGTAAATTTGCTCACCGGTCAAAGACTCAGGTGGATACTCTCTCATAGCGTCTTTACCTTTTAAGAAGTCTTTTTTATTCCGCCTAAGAGGATGACCATGGGGAAGAAATCTCCGGTGACAATCAAACCAACATGTCTTCCTTCCATTAGGTAGATAAAAAGACTTTGTATCGTCCATGCAAACTGGACAAGACAACTTACCATGTGTTGTCCATCCAGATAACATGCCATATGCCGGGAAATCGCTGATCGTCCACATCAGCGCTGCTTTTAGATTAAAATTTTGACTCAAGGACACATCGTACGCATCAACTCCAGTAGACCACAACTCTTTTAACTCCTCAATAAGAGGTTGGAGAAATATATCAAGACTAGCTCGCGGATGATTTGGCCCAGAATTCAAGATTGTAAGAAACTAATACTCGGTATTCATGCACATACCAGGGGGTAGATTATATGGCGTCAAGATCACAGGCCATAGAGAATGATTTCGAGACATCCCAAATGGATTGAACCCATCGGTACATAATCCAAGATACACGTTACGGGGTTCTTCGGCAAAACGGGGATGTTGTTCTTGAAAATACCTCCACTCCGCTGCATCAGAAGGATGATTCATTTCTCCCTCCTTTGTTTGGTGCTCGGCATGCCATCTCATTGCTGCTGCAGTCTTGTGGCTTTGATACATTCTCTTCAATCTATCAGCAATAGGAAGATACCACATACGACTATATGGTACTTTGGTTCTACGTCGGCCCTCCCGAGGCTTCCATCTTTGTGCACCACAAAACAGACATTTATCTTCCTTTTCGTCATCTTTCCAATATATCATACAATTGTTAATACAAACATCAATTGTATGATATGGGAGGCCTAAATTGCGCATCAATTTTTCGGTCTCATAATGTGAACCAGTAGCTTGGTTTCCTTCTGGTAAATAATCAGTCAATATTTCACAAACCGAATCCACTAACTTTTCACTCATATTATAATCTGCCTTATTTTGCATGACTCTAGCAGCTAGGGATAATTGTGAGTGACCTTCATGGCAACCATCATATAATGGATTTTTTGCACCTTCTAACAAGTCGTAGAATTTCTTGGAATGGTTAAGTACCGGTTCCTCGACATTCTGATAACTACCATCTTGATGATAATTATCTTGATGATAATTATCTTGATGATAATTATCATCTAAACTTATGTTATAACGAAATGCATCATTCACCATATCCACATATCTATCTCCTACCACATTACCCACTTCTTCATTCCCACTTACAAACGTCGGATCTACATAACTCGTTCCTATGCCCATATTAATTTCTTCCCCATGTTTATACCAAACATAATAATCTGGCATAAACCCATAGCAAAAAATATGATTCCAAATTGTACCCCCTGGAAGACGCCTACCGTTTTTGCACTTATCACAAGGGCAGTGAAACTTACCACCATTATTTTGTGCTAAACGCTGACTATTTGCAAAAGCCATGAACTCCTCTACCCCGGTGCTGAACTCTTCCGTGAAATTTCCCGTCACTTCATCAAGCCTCTTATACATCCACTCCCGAAAATGACTATAATTAGAACTTCCCGCCATTATTAAAGATCTCTCACTCTTGTTTTTTTTTTCTCTTTTGATTTTTTTTCTCACTCTTGTTTTTTTTTTCTCACTCTATTTTTTTTCTCACTCTCAAAATTTTTTTTGTTACTCTCGATTTCTTTCTTGCTAATGCTCTTGCTTGTGGTGTGAATGAAATAAGAAAGGAAGGTGTGGTATATATAGAGAAATTTGGCGACTGAAAAACGACTGTAAAACGACTCTGATGTGACTCAAACTAACAGTCGCAACAAAACAAAGCTTACCAACCCCACAAACGAAAAAAACGTGTTTCTTTTTGGCCGACATGTTTGCGACTCACCTCAATAGTCGCTTAGTAGTCGCCAAATATCCGACTAACTAATTTAGTCGTATTTTAGTAGCCAAATTAACGACTCGCCGCAGTAGTCACCATGTAGTCGCCAATTTAGCTACTGTTTGCTGACAAAATTACTTTCTTGTCTTTCAGTCGTAAAATAGTCGCTAATTAACGACTACTGAACCAACTATTCATTTCAGTCGGTAAAAAACGACTAATTTACGACTAAGTTTTAGCAGTTGTAAAGTAGTAGTTAAACAGTCGGTATATAGTCACTAAATTTGGCGACTACGAGTTTAGTCGCCAATCGTAGTCGTAAATTGCCTGTTTTCTTGTAGTGTACTCAAAAAAAATGTAACCTATGAGATGAAATCTGTTTTGTTGTTTTTTTATATATAGAAACACAACAGTGGTTTGATCAGAATAACCCCCGATTGAGTTTTCCACCAGTACTAGACCTCACAGTATTTGCTGATAAATATGGTGGATTCCTGGTGAACGATGGAATCATAATTGTTGCTGCGGTAGATGTTCTTGAAGTTATTGGCTCATTAGATGAACCAGAGAAGCCTCAAAGCATGGATGTCAAAGGGTTTCAAGTTCTTCCTTCACAGGTAAGAAACTTAAGAAAGAGATGAAAACGTAATCACCATATTGAGGATTATTTTGAGTTCGATAAATTTAATTTGGTTGACCTTTGTTTTTTATTCATCATCACAGGTTGATGTGGTGAAGACACTCTTTGAGAAACATCCAGATCTCGCACAGGGTTTCAGTTTAAAGAATCAACACATCAAGAACGCTTACATGAATGCTCTGCTTGACCTAATCAAGACACTGTGCAAAGCTTCTAAGGATCTCTCCGTGAAAGACCTGAAGAAAGCAGACGATACGCTCTCTGATCTGATAAAAGCAGGGTGGAATTTGGAATGGTTGCGTAAGAAGCTGGATCAGGCTTTGGAAAAACAGGTAGAGTACGACACACGGATCAGGGAACTCGAGAATCAGGTCAAGAAGCGAAAGCTGGAATTGGAAGAGCTTGAAACCGCCCTAGAGAAAGAGAAAGCTGCAGCTTCCGCTTCACTAATGTTGTTGGACTGAATTTCTTAATTTGAGTCTTGTCCATTTCTTAGGAATATTGTTTTCTACTTAATAACTTCCTTTTATGTAGATTTGACTTGAGAAACGAAAATATATCCTCTTTTAACCGGAGAAGATTAAGAGATTTGAGTGTTTCTTGCTGAATAAGTAATGTTTCTGCAACTATAAACCTCTCTGTTTTTGTTCCTCTTCTACTTAAGTATCCTCAACTAAGCTTGATGCCGCTTCTAACATCCAAAAACACAAAACTGTGTGCAGTTTTGTGCTCCACTTGTTAAACAACGTGTCGGTATAACAAAACGTAAACGCTTAAGAGGTTTTTTTCTAGACTGTTCCACTAGGCTTACTCTTCTAATGGGTTTAGAACACTTTAGTTCTTGATGTAGAACTGATCTTGGCTCAGTTTTAAGCTGATGTGGCAAATTGTGAATGAATACAATTTTTTGCAAACAATTTTTCACAAATTAAAATTTGGACATTAAACTATGTATTAATTAAATAAAAGGTTTGTGTGCTTTTAATTAAGTAATATGTTTGTTTGTTTTTTTTATCTTTAATTTTTTTTTGTTTCATAAAAATTTGGTATTGTATTTTTAATTTTAGTAAAAGTTTTATAAGTTTGCAATTTAAATGTTATTTTATAAATTTTTATAATTGTAATATGTTTAAGAATATTATATTATTAAATCTTGTGATCTTAAGCATGTTCTCGCAATAACTAACTTTTAACAAAAAAATCTTAACTACTGATCTTACATTATTTTCATAATATATTTACTCTAAGAACATCCAAAATAGTTCCCGGGCTTGGGGGTATTCTTCTTCAGTTCAGTCTCTCCGACTCCCAATTTCCACTCACAAGGTCAAATCTTAAACACTAATTTTTTGATTTCGTAAACTTTGTTTCCTTACGTTGATTATGGTACTTTTGATGTTTTAAGAGTGTTTAGAGCATCTCCAACCCCACTCTATTTTAGAGTCAAATCTCTATTATAGAGCAACATTTGTTCCAATTCTACTCTATATTTTATTCTAAAATAGAGAAAATAATAGAATTGCTCTATATATAGAGCAACTCTATTCTCACCTCTATTTTGTTACACTAACTCTATTATAGAGGTGAAAATAGAGTAATAGAGTAATACATTTAGAGGAAAACAATGCTCTATTTTTGAGTTACTCTATTTTAGAGAAAAAAATAGAGAAATACAATGGAGATGGTCTTATACTAAGTGTCTGAATCTATGTTTACTCGAAATTATTGCTTGATTTGTTCATTATTTACAAATTAATTCTAGGGTTTTTTTAAAAATAACTTGTCTTTGTTTTCTTGGTAGATTGATTGCAAGAGAAGAATGGGGAAAGAAGTTGATTACAAGAAGTTCACTTGGGTGATTAAGGATTTCTGCTCTCTCCAATCCAGGAAAATTTACTCGGATGAATTCGTCGCTGATGGCTGCAAGTGGTAAAGATGTAAACTTATTTTTTTTCTATATGATTTCTCATCTACATTTACATGAAATTGGGGGATTGACTAAACTTACTCTGTAGGCGCCTTTTTGCCTTCCCTAAAGGAAATGGTACTGTTGAGTATTTGTCACTGTATCTAGACGTTGCTGGTAGTGAGTTTTTGCCTGATGGATGGAGAAGACATGTGGATTTTAACTTACGTGTAGTGAATCAACTCTCTGAAGATCTCTCTTTAGTTACTAAAGGTTTGATTGTTTTGTTTCTAACACACTAACTACTGCGTTGGTGCTAATGATTGCCACACTTCTTATACTGTATATGTTGTTTCAGTAGTGTTTTGTTGGTTTTTTTATTACTAATAACAGTCAGCGTTCCGTTCCATGTATAACCGTTAACAGAGAGATATGCATGTGAAGTCAATGATAAAGAATGGAATTTATTTCGTTTTGTTTTACAGCAACAAAACACTGGTTTGATGCGAGTGCTGTGGACTTTGGTTTTACATCAATGTTTCCCCTTAACGAACTTCGTGAAGAAAATGGTGGATTCCTGGTCAATGGAGAGCTCAAGATTGTTGCCGAGGTAGCTGTTCTTGAAGTTATTGGCAAATTAGACGTTACAGAGGAATGTGAAGAGACAACTAAAGCTCTGAGCAAGTTAGATGAAAATGATGCAGTGGAGTCTAAAGATTTGCTCAAGGAAGCTTCATCGGTAAAGGAATACGTGGATGTCAATGGCTTCCGAGTTTTTCCTTCACAGGTATGAAATCAAGAACGGTATAATTGTTTCTTAAAAATTCCAACGACGAGAGACATCTATGTTCTATTTATGTTTCTCTGTTTTATTAATTGTTTCTCAAGTAACCAGAGAGCACTTGTAAATTTAGTGACAATAACTGCACCCTCAATATTTAATTCATCTTCTTATCACTTTCAGGTTGAATCTGTGCGCTGTATATTTGAAAGACACCCGAAGATAGCAGAGTTCTGTCCAAAGAATCGGCATCTGAGGTCGGCTTGCATGAATGTCCTCCTCAGCCTAATCGAGACGTTGTGCCAGCCCACTCAAGAGCTCTCCAAGGGTGATTTGGCAGACGCAGATGATGCTCTTGGATACTTGTTTGTCGCAGGGTTGAATCTGAATTGGTTGAAGGAGAAACTGGAACAAGTATCAGAAAAGAAGGAGAAGGAGGAAGCTGGTGAGACTCGGGTGCAAGAAATTGAGGAAGACTTGAAGAAATTGAAGCAGAAGTGCTCAGACATGGAAGCTCAGCTAGAGAAGGAGAAAGCAGATGTGTCTGTAGCCAGAGCTCCTCTCTCGTTCGATGATGTTGTTTAACGGCTTCTGGCTTCGTGGTCTTATAGTTCTGATAAGCTGCTTAATTAGGTTGGATGTTATATATTTCGTGGTTTTTGATGAGCCGTTAGGTTTGCTTAATGCATTGTGTTTCTTGTAAAGAAGTAATGTGGTTCCTGGACGACTCGATAGATTTTGGTGTACTTCAAGTTCGTTTATGGAGTATTTCTTTTGAGATCTTTCGTTCTTTTCTCTTTTCTATTAAGCAAAGAGATGGGTTAATTGATCATTGAAATGAGTGTGGCTTAATGAAATCAGCAACGAAAACTTCATAATCCTCTGGGATCACTGGTTCCTGCTCAAAGCTGATAAACTCAGGAAAGTTATAAGGAAAAGGCTGCGTCTGCGGCTTCTGATGCTCTGCTGGAAGTAGACAGTACTCTGGCTGTTGATACACCATATCCTGAGGAAGAATCGGTGTACATTGCTCTTGTTGTTGTTGCTGCTGAGTATCGACATTCGACACTCACACTATGTTGTTCCTCCACAGTTTTTAGCCATGCATCGATCATGTCAAGTAAACAGTACTGTGGCTGTTGATGCACCATATCATGAAGCTGCGATTGGTCCGGTTGATGCAAATCCAGATGTTCAACCGCCTCTTCGTCTTTCTTAAGCTTCTCATTCTCTTCTTCCTGATCTGCTTTCTTCTTCTTTGCTCCCTTAGAAGTCAGATAAATCAAAGCATGATCGACCTACACACACCAACCCAAAACTGAAAAAAATCCAAAACATCACAACCTTAATAGCTTGTAGCCCAAGAAACAAAGACATACCTTCTCGTTATCAACAGAAGAAGACTCAGACGAGTATTCATGCATTAACCAACACGTTTTCACGCCGTTTGGTCGTTCACCAACGTAGTACTCTAGTACTTTCTTGTAGCCGACTATGCCTTTCCCAGCATTAATCTTCTTAGCAGCTACTGTTGCGTTAGTATCCTCCATTGGCACCACGTTTCTGCCTTTTTAGACTTCTACCTTGCTTGGTCCTCTCCGATATAAAGAACCATTCTTTCTCATTACCCTTCTCGAAATCCTCTGTTTCGAATCAAAAGATTTGACTCGTAGATGTTCACGTGATGAATGGGAGCACTGAGGAGCCATGAGTTTTTGTTGTTTTGCAAGAAGGGTTTCAGCCTTTCAGGTAATGCAAGTTGAGTTCTTGGTCGGTCGGTACGAACTGATAACCTGGCGGGAAAATGAATGGTTTCGTCGACGGAGAAGAGAAGTTATCAATGATCGAAGACGATGAAGAAGGATTGTCGCGGTTCTGTTTTGGCGACGGTGGTTGCGTTTGCCATTCCGGCGGTTGGGTTTGTCGTTCCGGCGAGGATCTTGCTTTGCACTTGTTTCTTGTTGGAATCGCCATCGGAGCTGGTTCGTTTGAGATTTCGAATCTTAATCGATTTGCACAAGTAACAACATAATGAGCATTTTCAACCTCTATTTATATGCGAGGGCAATGTAGTTTTTACTAATCATCATCACTAATATTTTGGATATGTGAATATAATGAATTTTAAATTTATTACAATAAACCCTTATTGTTGATTAAAACGGTTTGCGAAAAACCCTTATTGTTGATTGAAACGGTTTGCTAAAGTTCAAAAGGATTGAACCGGTTTATTAAAGTCACAGCACCGACGCAGCCCAAAGTCTAATCAATCCGGTTAAACGATTCAAGTCGGTGACCTTAAAAGAACCGGATAAAAATAGAACCAACATCCACAACACTAGACGCGCAAGTTGTAAATTCCTCCTCTGCATGATCGTCCGACGCAGAGCCGCATCTCCCGTTTATACCCAAAAAAAAAAACAAAGTTCTTCGTCTCCATTCTTTTTCAGTGCGTCTGATTAGGGTTTTGAACTTTTAAAAGCGTTTTCTTGTTTCTAGTTGAATCTTTATATCACTTCAATGGTTAATCAAGAATCTAAGAGGTTTTGTTGGGTGGTGAAAGACTTGCGATGTGAGTCGTGTTGTTCTGTTCCAATCCAAATTGGTGACGCTAACTGGTAAATGCTTAGTTTCTTTTGTCCATTATTAACGTGATCTTATATCTATATCAGTCATGAATCAATCATTCAGTAATCCTTTATCTTTTGGTTTAATCTTTCTTTCCGGCAGGCGTCTTGTTGCTAATCCCAACGGAAACCGCGATGCTGGTAACTTTTCTCTGTTTCTGGAAGCTATTACGGAACCATTGCCTTGTGGATGGAGAAGATACGTGGAATGTGGCTTCACTATAGTCAATCACCTTCGTGAGGCGCATACCGTACATAAAAGTAAATCATATATATATATGCACAATGGTTGTGATCATGATTCATTGAATTATGTTAGATAAATGAATAGTGATGGATCTTGTTGTTACATGTTTAATTTACAGAAGGATGGCGCTGGTTTGATAAGAACACTAAGATTTGCGGTTTTAGAGACATGGTTCCTTTAAGCAGACTTACTCCCATAAACGGTGGATTCTTGTTGAATGGGGAGATTACGATTATTGCTGAAGTAGGAGTTCTTGAAGTCATTGACACATTAAGTACACCACAAGTTGAGAATAGTGAACAGAGAGCTCATGATGATTCCTCTTCATCTGAAGATGTCCAGAACAAAGATGATGTAACTATTGAGGTCAACGGCTTTCAGGTTCTTGTTTCTCAGGTAATATTAATATCCTCTTGTTTCAATAGTTTGAGATCGATAAATTTAATTTGTTTGACATGTTTTTTTATTCATCATCACAGGTTGATGAGGTGAAGGCACTCTTTGAGAAACATCCAGATCTCGCACAGGGTTTCAGTTTAAAGAATCAACACATCAAGAACGCTTACATGAATGCTCTGCTCGACCTAATCAAGACACTGTGTAAAGCTTCTAAGGAGCTCTGCGTGGAAGACCTGAAGAAAGCAGATGATACGCTCTCTGATCTGATAAAAGCAGGGTGGAATTTGGAATGGTTGCGTAAGAAGCTGGATCAGGCTTTGGAAAAACAGGTAGAGTACGACGCACGGATCAGAGAACTCGAGAAACAGGTCAAGAAGCGAAAGCTGGCATTGGAAGAGATTGAAACCGACCTAGAGAAAGAGAAAGCTGCAGCTTCCGCTTCACTAATGTCGTTGGATTGAACTTCTTAATTTGAGTCTTGTCCATTTTTTTAATTAGGAATAGTGTTTTCTACTTATAGTCTTCTTCTGAAGATTAAGAGATTTGAGTGTTTCTTGGTGAAAAGAGTCGTAATAACCAAAGTTGCAATGACGCCTTAATATCCCAACTCCACAAAACAACTAAGAACAGAATGTTTGTTACTTGCCATAGAAAGCATTTTTTTCATACACATTCTTCTGACAAAAAAAATGAAAATCCTACCTAAAAAACTAAAAATGAAAGCATTTTTTGCATGTTTGAATTTTTATGAGATTTTAAATGTTTTGAATGATTTTAGGGAAGTAGATATGATTTATTGTAAAATTCTTTTAAATCCCACCTAAAAATTATGAGATTTGGATTTCTATATTTTTAACTAAACAAATCTTCTCAAATTCTTAAAAATTATTAAAATATAAATCCAAAAATTGTTTTGAATAACAGTAGATTTTAAAGTAAAATTTTAATTCATCTGTTAAATAACTTTAAAATTGTTGTTAATTTTAAAGTTGATTTTTAAATCATAATTTAATAACATTAGATTTTAATATACTCTTTAAAATCTAAGATTGAATAACATAGGATTTGTATATTTTACACAAATCAATTAAAATGTCATGTCAATTAAATTATACTACCAGATAATGTAATGAAAATCAAACAATTATCCAACCAAAAAACAAAAATCAAACAATTAGTTAATGGCTAAACCAAACCTTTTAACACGTGGGTTAACAGATTGTCCTTCTTGTATCTAGAAGAATCTGTTCAAAAGATAAAGCTAAAGCAATTCACATTATAATTTGGGGGTAAACACTTATTTAACCCTTGTTTCGTCTGTTGTTGGAACTTTTAAAGGCTCTTGATTTTGGCAGGGGAATCATAATCTCTGTTTTTGGTTTCGTTGCTCGAGATAAGAGATTGTTTGACTTTCTAATTTGAGGTTCATATTCTGGTAGCTTGATTTCCAAGACTCTTTCATCTTGATCATCAATGGGGAAGCAAGTTGATAACACGTTCACTTGGGTGATTAAAAATGTCTCCACTATGCAAGCTCATAAATCTAGCTGTAATAAACAGTTCGTTGTTGGTGGCTGTAAATGGTATAAGAAGAAGAGAATCTCTTTTCTAATGTTTATATTTTTATTTTTATATCTATGTGAAGTTGATAGATAGATACTCTCACTGATTTTTTACCGGACATTCTTTGCTTGCAGGCGTCTTATTGCCTCTACCGAATTTAATGATTTGTCTGTGTCTCTGGAAGTTCCTATTCGTGAGTCTTTGCCTTCTGGATGGAGAAGACATGCAAAAATTACCCTAACTCTAGTAAATCAATTGTCACAAAAATTCTCCCGACAACAAGGTTATTAGATCTACCAACTGCATATCTAAATTTGATATTTTATTATTCAAATAGCATGATGTTTGATGCTGGTTATTCAAAAAAATGTAACCTATGAGATGAAATCTGTTTTGTGGTTTTTTTTTTTTTTTTTATATAGAAACACAACAGTGGTTTGATCAGAATAATCCCCGATTCAGTTTTCCACCAATACTAGACCTTAAAGTATTTGCTGATAAATATGGTGGATTCCTGGTGAATGATGGAATCATGATTGTTGCTGCGGTAGATGTTCTTGAAGTTATTGGCTCATTAGATGAACCAGAGAAGTCTCAAAGCATGGATGTCAAAGGGTTTCAAGTTCTTCCTTCACAGGTAAGAAACTTAAGAAAGAGATGAAAACGTAATCACTTCTGCACGCTGCATATATATGGTCTACAAAATCTTTAAAATTTGCTAGTTGACTTATAAATCATACTTTTTTAATTTTCCACTCGCAGGTGAAATCTGTGAACTGTTTGTTTGAGAGACACCCAGACATTGCATCAAAGTTCAGTATAAAGAACAAATCTTTGAAGACAGCGTACATGAATGTCCTACTCAGCTTGAGTGAGACTCTCCACCAGTCACCTAAGGAAATCTCCAAGGATGATCTGTCTGATGCAAAAACTACTCTAGCATACATGAAAAATGTAGGATTCAAGGTGGATTGGTTGGAGAATAAGCTCGACGAGTTGTTTAAAAAGGAGAAAGAAGCTGGTGTGATTCGTATGCAAAAAATTGAGGAAGAGTTTAAGGATTTGAAGCAGAAGTGTTCAAGCCTTGAAGCTCTTCTGAAGAAGGAGAAGGCAGATGTTTTGGCAGCCAGAACTCCTTCCTCGTTCTTTGTTACAGATGATGACCTAATTATGTGGCTTCCCCTATTGATGTTGTGCATCATGATTATATTGGTGGATCTCTTCTAATTTTCTCAATGGACTTTTGTTATGGAGTTTTCAGTTGGTGTTCTTGTTTAGTTTTCAATTGGTTTTATTTTGATTACTTTGCTTATTTTGAAAATTTTGTTTTGAATTTTCAGCATTTAATATAACCCTAATGCAAATACTGGTTAAGGGCCCAACTATATATAAATTTTTTGACCGCCTGGGCCCAACTATGTTTTAACCCCACAAACTATAGGAGCCGAAAACTTATGAAGCTGTGTGGTAAAGCCCTAAGCATTATTTTTCCATCGACTCTCTTCGTTTTCTACGGTGTGTGTGGTAAATTGTAGGAAAAGATTTGCTTACAATGCTATATACCAATTAAAGTACAATCTTACTCTTTATTTTTGTGGCGTGTCTCAAGATTGTTGTGTCGTTGGAGTACGAGTCATCATCATCATCATCAAGATCAATGGAGAAGCCAGTTGCTAAGAGTTTCACTTGGGTGATTAAGAATTTTAATTATCTGCAATCCGAGCGTATCTATTCTGACGTATTCGTGGTTGATGGCTGCAACTGGTACGAAGACGAACTTTTCTTTAGGTTTAGGTTTACAGGATATATATAATATATTCTCCGTTTGGTCGGCTTGATTGTTTTCTTTGTTTTTTTGCTTGCAGGCGCCTTCTGGCTTATCCCAATGGAAAGAGTTATGATGAACATGGTTATTTGTCTCTGTATCTTGAGGTTGCTGATCATGAATTATTGCCTTGTGGATGGAGAAGAAACGCAAAATTTTCTTTTACTATACCACATTATGTTACGCATAACTCTTTCGTGCGAGGTGAGTGTTATTTTTCTAGCTACCCTCGCTTATATATTACAATATGAATTTTAAACTTCAATTAATTATTATGATTCTTACTTTTTCGTCGTGGCGCCGTGGCGGTCTTGTGCTATTGCGAGATTCTAGTTATGTATTGTTGTGCAAGAAAGGCTTGTTTTGACTAGATTCGCTTTATATATGTTTCGTGACTTTACAGAAGCAAACCACCTGTTTGATCTGAATTCTGTCTCTTGGGGTTTCCCAACAATGGCTCCTCATACCAAACTTTAACCATATAGTGGGTGGGTGGTGAACGGAGACTTAAAGATTGTGGCCGACGTTGAAGTTCTTGAAGTTATTGGCAAAGCAGAGGTACGAGAGGAAACAATATCATATATGGATGTCAAGGGGTTTCAAGTTCTTTCTTCACAGGTAAGAAACCTTCATCAGTTTCTTTATATTATTTACACGCTACAGGAATAAGTAAGTAATCATTTGTGTTTTCACCCGCAGGTGAAATCTTTGAACCGTTTGATTGAAGGACACCCGGAAATTGCAAAAAACAGCCGTATAAAAAACCAATATGTGAAGACAGGGTTCATCAATGCCATACTCAGCGTGACTGAGACTCTGCGCCGGTCGCCTAAGGAAATCTCTAAAGATGAACTGGCAGATGCATATGCTTTACTGGAACCCATGAATGAGTGTGGATTTATGTTGGATTGGTTGAGGAAGAAACTTGATCAAGTGTCTAAAAAGAAGAAGAAAGGTGAAGCTGGTGAGACTCGGATTCAAGAAATTGAACAAGAGTTGAAGGATTTGAAGCTTAAGTGTTCAGACCTCGAAGCCCAGTTGGAGAAGGAGAAGGCAGAGGTTTTGGCTGCCATAGCTCCCCTCTCGCTGTCTGATGATGATGGTGGTGAAGATGAAGATGATGATGATGAAGATGAAGATGAAGATGAAGAAGATGATGATGATTATGATTATGATGATGAGTTTTTTGATAATATTGGTTATTTTAAGTTAGGCAATTAGATTTAGGTTCTGCTATAGTACTAGAGTGACCTGGCCTGTTCTTTTGCTTTCTCCCTTCTAAAGATAAAATAAAAATAAAAAAATAGTTAGAAGATTTTTCTCAGCAGTTAAGAGAATTTATGTTCACACATTACATATAAGTTTTCAGTGTGGTTAAGGGTTCTCAATGTGTCTTTAAAGCATTGTTTTTCCTGATGAAAAACTAATCTTGGAAAACTGAAGAGTCGAAGCCAAACGAACGTATGTTATTTTTTTCTTAAATCAGCTGTCTCATCATTTATCACGAGGAGCCAAGGCTTTTCTCATAAGTCTATATACAAATGCATGCATTTTCTTTTATTATAATTTTTGGAAACAGAGATGCATGTATTTTCATCAACAAGGGTATTGATCCTTTGGATTTCTCTTCTTCATGCTCTTGCTGTTTAAATATTGCCTGAAATAACAATGTGATCAAAAGAAAGGATCGGAAAACAAAAAAAGAGAGTCAATTTAAGTTATTTTATTCTGATGAGTAATGATGAAATAGTGGACGTCAATGGGTTTCAAGTTCCTTCTTCACAGGTAATCAAATTTTGAATCTCCGCTAATTTTATGTTTTTTTGTTTGTTTCTTGTTTTATACGGTATTTTTATGATAGGTCAAACTGGTGAGGCAAATATTCGAAAGGCACCCGGGCACTGCATCAGGTTTTCGTCCAAAGAAACAACAGCTCAAAACAGCTTACATTGATGTCCTCCTTGATCTTATTGGAATTTTTTGTCGATCGCCTCATGAGCTAACTGATGAGGACTTAGACGAAGCAGACAAGACACTTTTTGACCTGGAAGATGCAGGGTTTAAATTGGATTGGCTTAAGATGAAGCTTTTGAATGTTTACCTAAAGAAGAAGGAAGAGCAAGAAAGTGGCGCTCGGATCAAAGAATTCCAAGGAGAGGTGCAGAAACAAAAGTTTGTTTTATTTCGAGAACGAACTGAAGATTGAGAAGGAACTGGCTATGGCTGCTCGTGCTCCACTTGATTTCAGTGATATTGTGTAAAATGAAATTCACCAGTGACTCAGATTCTCTAGTTTTTATTTTTTATATCCTTTTGTTGTGACAGTGGATTTCTCAACTAGTCAACTCCTCTTTTCTTCATGGCTATTAGAAATAGAAATATTAAGGATTGTTATGAAAATATACTGAGGAAGAGTTTAAGGATTTGAAGCATAAGTGTTCAAGCCTTGAAGCTAGCTCTTCTGAAGAAGGAGAAGGCAGATGTTTTGGCCGTCAGAGCTCCTTTCTCGTTGTTTGATAAAAATGATGACCTAATTAAGTGGCTTCCCCTATTGATGATATGCATCATGGTTATAGCGTTAATATAGATCCGTCAATGATGCAACGCATTGTTGGATCTCTTCTTTTTCTCAATGGACTTTTGTTATGGAGTTTTCACTTTTGAGTTGGTGTTCTTGTTTAGTTTTCAGTTTGTTTAATTTATTTTGATTAGTCTGCTTATTCACGGTTTTCTACAAGCTTTTGGTCTTCAAAGACGAAAAGTTTCGGCCAAACAAGTGTGGATCTTTGCTTTTTGGTTATTATTGTTGGCGTTTTGCTCGTGCAATTGATTTTTGTTATCTACTTCTCCAATCTTTTGTGCCACTGAAAAATAAGGTTTGTTGTTACGCAACCCGAAAGAGAAATTAACAAAGGATTGGAAGAAAATTTTGTTTAAATTGAAACATTTGAACAACTAATATAAAACACCGAATACAATAGCCCCACATTCCAATATCGCCTTTGGTATCAGAGTAAAATTTAACAGTTTTAGGTCATTACTTTTTCAGAATTAATGAAACAAATATCGAAATGGCACACAAATTCAGAACTCTCACATGGTTTTGCTCTTTGTTCTTGGGAATGGAAAAATAATGAAACGCAACGTTTGCAAAATATTGGTTAAGGGCCCAACGATATATAAATCTTATAGTACTTTAACAATCTTGTTATAGATTAAACAAACACAAACTATATTGAGTTCATTAAGAGGAAACGTCAAGATATAGAGACAAATTATCAGATTTATTAATTTCCTTGGGAAAGGCCAGAAGACGCATGTAAGCAGAAACCATAGAGAACAATCAGAAAAACGAAGGAGAACTAATATATCACGTAAACGTAAACGGTAAAACTAATTAATTAGGACGAAAATATTAAAAGACAAGTTGTCTTCCTATAATTACCATCTGTAGCGGCCAATCACGAACTGATCAGAATATAGTTTTTCAGATTGCAAAGAGGGAAAATTCTTAATCACCCAAGTGAACTTCTTCTTATCAGCTTCACTCCCCATTGATCGTCTGATCGATGTTGACTCCTGCCTACTTAAGTCTTCCAAAAAGTATTTTCATTAAATAATATGAAAAGATCAACATGGGTCAGGATTTACGTACGTGGAATGTGAGTTGATAGCTAGGGGCTCCTAGAGTGCTAGGGCTTTACTGTTTTTACAATGAATGTAAATCTCATTAAATAGAAATATAATCAGGTTTACAAATTAAAGTAGCGAAACCTGAAATTTTGACTCCATGGCAAAAAAAAAATGTTTAGAAAAGAAAGAAAAGAAATCAATAAATTCTGGGTGATGAAAGCTTGGGAGATTTCATGGCAGCCATAACGCCATTAACTTGCGAAACTGACGATGCACTGAATGAGTGATAGGTTTTACTGTTGGTATACACATTTCACATTTGAACTGCTGAATCCTCCTTAAACAAAGGGTCAAGGAATTTGGTTCTATTAAAGGGTCAAGGAATTTGGTTCTATTAATCCAGATAATTTAATCCATTTATTTATAGTTTAAAAAAAGACAATTACTGTAATAGGTTTGTTTTAGCAATTAATTTTTTGATTTATCTTTTAATTAGTCGATTCTGTGAATAACCATTATATTCTCTCTGTTTCACAAAGAATGTCATTCTGGAGTTTTTTATTTGTTTCACAAGAACTGTCATTTTATATTTTCAATATGATTTTTTATATCAAATTTTCTATTTTATCCTTAACCCAAAGCTATTTTTATTAAATTTAAATGATGAATTACTCATTAAATAAGGACATATTCGTATAATTCAAGTTTTTCGTAATTTGTGTGCAATATGTACAACTCATTTTATTAGCTTTAAAAAATCTCTCAAAACTTAAGTTTTCAATCTCTCTCAAATCTCTCACACAAAACTCTCTTTTATATTTTTCTACAACACCTGCATCCCTTTATATATATATATATATAACCAAAACCAACTAATCCTAATCCTATTTGGTAATGTATGTTTAGATAGCTCCTAAACATCCACCAATCCTAATCTCTCTAGGACAACCTAAATCTTCAAGTCTTCTTCAAGCTTAATCCAATATTCTTCCCTTTAAGCTTGAACTCACTTTTCTTCAAATCTTGAACACCAATGAGATCTCTCATCTCTTTGAACTTATTTCTTCCAAGTGTCTTTGTTAGTATGTCTGCATTTTGCTCACTCCCAGGAACATGCTCAACTTCAATTTGACCCTTTTCAACACATTCTCTAATAAAATGATATTGTCTATGTATGTGTTTGCTTCAGCCATGAAACACAGGATTTTTTTGTCAAAGCAATCGTAGACATATTGTTGATTCGTATTGTGACCTTTTCGCTTGGAGCTCCGGTGATTTCACAAAGTAGTTCTTTCAACCAAATGGCTTGTTTTCAGCCTCTCTTCCGGCCATGAACTCGGCCTCACACGAAGATAAAGCTACAACATCATGTTTTTGTGAACACCAAGTAATCAGACTTTCTCCTAGATAAAAGATGTGTCCAGAGGTAATCTTGCCATCATCTTCATCAACATTATGGCTGTTGTCGCTATATCCTATAAGCTTTGGTATCTTTTTCCTACCAAACTCTAGGCCAAGTGTTGTAGTTCCCTTTAAGTATCTCAGACACTGCTTCATTGCCGCACCATGTGATTCACATGGACTTTGCATGTATCTACTCAGAATTCCCACACAATTAGACAAGTCTGGTCTTATGTGAAAAAAAATAGCGAAGACATCCTACATGTTTTCTGTACACCTTTGCGTCAATCTCTCTCTCGTACTCTGCTTTTGAGAGTTTTAAACCAAGTTCCATGGGTGTGTTGACTGGATTACATTTGTCCATCTTAGCTTCTTCAAGAATCTTTTGAGCATAGCGTGCTTGATTCAGTGTTATCCCTCCTTGATGCTGAACAACTTCAATTCCTAGATAGTATGTCAATTTTCCAAGGTCACTCATCTCAAATTTTGATCCCATCTCCTTTTTGAAATCGTTAATGACATCCAAGCTTGTCCCTGTAACAAAAAGATCATCGACATAAACACCAACGATCAACAAATTTCTTCCAACCTCCTTTCGACACAGAGATGGTTCCTTGGTGCATTTGATGAAGCTCAAGTCTAAGAGAATCTTATTCAATTTGTTGTTCCAGGCTCGTGGTGCTTGTCGTAATCCATAGAGAACTTTGTTAAGTCTGTAAACTTTGTCTTCTCTTCCCGTCTTCTTGAATTCTTCTTGTTGTGAGACATACACTGTTCCTTTTAGTTCTCCATGAAGGAAGACTGTTTTAACGTCAAGATGATGGATTTCCCAACCATGTGCAGCTGCAAGATCAATAGGAAGTCTAATTGTTTCTTTTAAGTTTAAAGACCCATTTGAGACCAATTGGTTTTGCTCTAACTAGTAATCAACAAGATCTCAAGTCTTTAGCTTCTCTATTGATCCAACTTCCTCCTTACAAGCATGTATCCATTCTTTCGACTCCTTTCCTTCACCAAAGGTTCTTGGTTCGTCGTTAAATTTTGGGCTTATCTTGGGCTTCTAACTAAAAACCAATTGGAAAAACAGTGGATTGCCCCTAACTCATATATATTAATGATAGTTCCTTCAAACTTCTGATGTGGGACTTGGATTGTATCCCAACAATCTACCCTTCAAACCAAGGACCAAATGTGGGATCTTAACACGCCTTCTCGAGATGATAACTCCATCTCCAACCGATCCCACTTAGGTCGATAATAAACTCCTTCTTAGGCCTCCTTACTTGGGATAACAAGAGACATGTGTGTATCCACTTTTCTAGGTCAACCAGAATTTAAACATGTCAACGGTTTCATGTTCTTCCTTCCCAAGTAAGAAAAAAATAGTTCTAACTACAAATTAAAGTAAAAAAAAAATCAGAAGAACCATTCACTCATCTTTAGAGTCTGGATTTATATAGAAGCTTAATTAAGACATTGCTTGTTTTTGGTATGTTTTTGCTATCTGATAAGGTTTTACTTCTTACGTCCATTTTATTTCACTCACAGGTAAAATCTGTGAACCATTTGTTTGAAAGACACCCAAACATTGCAACAAAACTCAATATAAATAACCAATATCTGAAGACTGGGTACATGAATGTCTTACTCAGCTTGACCGAGACTGTGCACCGGTCACCTAAAGAAATCTCGAAGGATGATCTGGTCGATGCATATGTTGCACTGGAATCCATGACTGCTAACAGATTTAAGTTGGATTGGTTGGAGAAGAAACTTGATCAAGTGTCAGAAAAGAAGGAGAAAGAGGTAGCTGGTGAGACTCGGATGCGAGAAATTGAGGGAGAGTTGAAGGATTTGAAGAGGAAGTGTTCAGACATTGAAGCTCAGTTGGAAAAGGTGAAGAGGAAGTCTTCAGACCTCGAAGCTCAGTTTGAGAAGGAGAAGGCAGAGGTTTTGGCTGCCATAACTCCACTCTCGTTATCTGATGACAATGTCTTTGATGATTTTTTTTGAGTTTTTAGGCAAGGTTCTGCTAGTAAGCTACGGTCGGTGGTCTTGCCTGTTCTCTTGTTTTCCCTTCTAAAGTTAAGAAGATAATTAAAGAAACTTCATGTTCGCACATATCGTATAGAAGTTTTTTCTATGGTGTGGTCAAAGGGTTCTCAAAACGGATTTGACGCCCATTAATTTTTTTTCTTGTCAACGATGGCATTAGTTATTCCACTTATTATATTAATTCGTATACTAGAAAATTTAGCTTTTTCTCCTTTAGTTTTATTAAATTTAGGTTTTCTTGATTTATTAGTTTTTAATTATATGTATCATTCAACTTCTCTTTTTATACAGGACGGCTACTAGAAATATTAGGGATTATAGTGTAAAATGTAAGAAAATAATTATTTTTTACCCATGTATGTGGTCTTATAGTTAGTAGGTTATTTAATTGGGTTTGTTATATTTTAATCATTTGGGAACCAAAAGGACATGTGTTAAGCTACATGTTAAGCTTATGCTTATAAGGACAAGTATTAAGCTACATGTCATGCTAAAGCTTATAAGAGGACAAGTGTGAAGTTGCATGTTATGTTTGAAGCAATACTAGACACTTGTTATCACACTTGTCACCATTGTCTTTATCTTTACTATGATGGATGGTTGAGATTAAATAATGAGACAAAACCCTAATGAGGAGTAAGGTCCTCTTCCCTCCTATAAATAGATGGTTTGCTCCATCACAAATCATCATAAGAACAAAAACAACACATAAAGTAAAGAGTTTATAGGAAAGGGGAGAGAAACCTTATCTTCCACCTAAAGATCATCTAAGAGTTTCTTTTCAAGCCTTCAAGCCATTGAAGAAGAAGAAACCATTCAAGGAAGCATCATTTCTACAATGAGTGGAGGTATTACTTTAACCCTCTTTATGATTCTATTATGTGATTAATATAGATGTTTAAGATCTTGGGGTTCATGTTAAAAGTATGTTTAACATGTGGTATCAGAGCTTATGGTTATGAACATCTAATTAATCCATTAAGAATAATAGATTTATGGTTTAATGAACTGAAAATTAAGGCTTTAAGTTATGATGTTTGTACACTTGAATTTTGTATGATTTAAGTTTCAAGTTACAATATATGTTTAAATTAATATATATATATGTATAAAAGATTGGTTTATCTTAATGTGCATAATTAAGAAATTGATATAACCATAATGGTTTTATCATATAATGATATGCGCATAGAAAACCAAAATATATAAATTTTGATATGTTTATGTATTAATTAGCTACCCACAGGTAGGCTATTGACATAAAACATGATCAATAATTTATTAGAATGTTTGTACATGAGTTAATTAAGTATATCCACAGATAGCTTAATTAATCTGATACATCATTAAAAAAAAAAAAAAATTCTGAAAGCTATGACATTAGGATATATTATAATGACTACCCACAGGAGCATTATAATTGGAAGTCATATGCATTCAATAACTTTTGTTAATGTGTTGTTTAAATTTTGAACCTCAATTAAAGCTTGTTATATCTCTAAATCGCAGCATCATTTCCTGCTAATTTGCCATCTATGGTCTCTACTATTCCGATCCTCACTGGAACTAACTTCTCAGAATGGAAAGAGAAAGTTGAGTTCACATTAGGAGTACTAGATATGGATTTGGCACTTCGTGAAGAAGAGCCAGATCCCTTAACTATAATTAGTACTGAGGAAGAAAAGGCTCTCCATAAAGCTTGGGAGAAAGCGAACAGATTAAGCATGATGTTTTTAAAAATGACCATAGCTAGCAATATCAAAACTTCCCTTCCAGATGCAGATAAAGCTATAGATTATCTAGCAGCTATAGAAGAACGGTTTAAGACTGCAGACAAATCCCTTGCAGGGAAACTTATGGCAGATCTTACAACCATTAAGTATGATGGGATTAGGTCTATGCATGAACATTGCATTGAAATGACCAACCTTGCGGCTAAACTAAAGAATTTAGGAATGAGTGTGGACGATTCATTTCTTGTCCAATTTATCCTAAATTCACTACCTCCTCAGTATGGACCCTTTCAGATCAATTATAATGCAATTGATGAAAGGTGGACATCTAATGAATTGGCTAATAAACTAGTCCAAGAGGAGGCTAGACTTGGCCGTGAAGGAATTAAAGTTTCCCATCATGTTCAAGGAGCTGGACCTAAAGTTGGGTTTAGGCATAAAAAGAGCCATCAAAGAGCACAACCCACAATGAACGATTCCGATCAAGTTAATCCGAAGAAAAAGGCAAAGAAAGATTACAGGTGCAACTTTTGTAAAAAGGTTGGACACTTTCAGAAAGATTGCCCTAAAAGAAGAGAATGGTTCGAAAAGAAAGGTAATCCTATGGGTTCCGTAAGCTTTTTCGAATCTAATCTTACTTATGTTTCTTCCAAAACTTGGTGGATTGATAGTGGTGCTAATGTACATGTAACGAATTCCGTACAGGGATTCCTTACGATCCAGACCATAAATTCAAGTGAAAACTACTTACTGATTGGAAATCAAAACAAGGCACCAGTTGAAGCTGTTGGCACCTATCGTCTCATTTTAGATGGTGGATTTTGTCTAGATTTATATCAGACTCTTTATGTTCCATCTATTTCCCGTAATTTAGTTTCTGTAAGCAAACTTGATTTGGCTGGTTTTAAATCTACTCAAGGAGATGGTTGTTTTAATATATTTCTGAACTCGAAACGAATTGGTTCTGGAATATTAGTTGATGGTCTTTATATGTTAGAACTGGCTGATCAACCTTATGAGACACATCTCTCCTTGTATTCTGAAAGTAGACTTAAAAATAAAACATGTACTGATGACTCATATTTCTTGTGGCATAAAAGATTAGGACATATTTCTTATGAAAGAATTAAAAGATTGGTAAAAGATGGAGTAATTCCGAATCTTGATTTTACCAATAAGAAAATGTGTATAGATTGCATTAAAGGTAAGCAAACTAAACACACTAAGAAAGGAGCCACAAGAAGTACACAGCTTCTTGAAATCATACATACAGATATTTGTGGACCATTTGACGTTCCAACTTTTGGAGGTGAAAAGTACTTCATCACTTTTATCGATGATTATTCACGTTATTGTTATCTCTATTTATTGCATGAAAAATCTCAATCTGTGGATGCTGTACAAGCATTCATTAATGAAGTTGAGAGGCAATTAGATAGAAAGGTGAAAATCATAAGGTCAGATAGAGGTGGTGAATTTTATGGCAGATATAATGAAACAGGACAACATCCTGGACCATTTGCCATACTCCTTCAGAAATTAGGAATTGTTGCGCAGTACACAATGCCTGGTTCTCCATGGCAGAATGGTGTAGCTGAAAGGCGTAATCATACTTATATGGAAATGGTTAGATCCATGATGAGTCATTCTAACCTACCTATATCCTTGTGGATGGACGCATTACGTACTGCGGTCTATATTTTGAATAGGGTTCCTAGCAAAGCAGTTTCGAAGACCCCTTTTGAACTGTGGAAAGGCTGGAAACCTAGTCTATCACACCTCCAAGTTTGGGGTGTCCAGCTGAAGTAAGAATATACAATCCACATGAAAAGAAACTAGACTTCAGAACAATCAGTGGTTTCTTTATAGGTTACCCTGAGAAGTCTAAAGGATATAGATTTTATTGTCCATCTCATAGTACGAGAATAGTAGAAACCAATAATGCCAGATTTTTTGAGAATGGTGAGATTAGTGGGAGTGATAAAGTTCGTGATATAACCATTCAGGAAACTAGGGTTGCTATTCCTTTACCCTTAGTTCCGAATGTTGGGGTTCCTAGCATTGTTGAACCGTTAAACAATGAGGAAACCCCATTGAATGATCACACACTCCATGATGAAAATCTTGCCAATAATGATCATGAAGCACAAGAGGAACCAGCATTAAGAAGATCAACCCGTACGAGGAGATCTGCTATTTCCGATGACTTTATGATTTATCAAATAGAATCTGGAGAAGAAAACATTAAAGATCCGGTTTCTTATTCACAAGCCATGAAGGATGTTAATTCTGATAAATGGATTGATGCCAGTAGAGATGAAATAGACTCGATGGTTAAGAATGAAGTTTGGGACATCGTTCCATTGCCTGATGGACACAAAGCAGTCGGGTGTAAGTGGATCTTTAAGACCAAACTCGACTGTAATGGCAATGTAGAGCGATATAAAGCCAGACTTGTAGCCAAAGGGTTTAGTCAAAAGGAAGGCATCAATTCTAGTGAGACTTTTTCACCTGTGTCTAGAAAAGACTCTCTCAGAATTATCATGGCGTTAGTAGCTCAGTATGATCTCGAGTTACATCAAATGGATGTGAAAACTGCCTTTCTTAATGGAGACTTGCAAGAAGAAGTCTATATGCGCCAACCTGAAGGCTTCATAATCGAAGGTCAGGAAGATATGGTTTGCAAATTGAAGAAATCAATATATGGACTGAAACAAGCTTTGAGGCAATGGTATCTAAAGTTTGATGAAACCATCACGAAATTCGGTTTCAAAGAAAACATATTTTTGGTTTTGTATGTTGATGACATCTTATTAGCCAGTAATGATCTTGGTCTACTACATGAGACTAAGAGTTATCTCTCTAAGAACTTTGATATGAAAGATATGGGTGAGGCATCCTATGTGATAGGAATTGAAATATTTCGTGATAGATCACTAGGAATTTTAGGATTGTCTCAGAAAGCATATATTGATAAAGTTCTTGAGAGATTTGGCATGATGATGTGTTCTTCTAATAATGTTCCTATGCAAAAGGGTGACAAGCTTAATCTTAAGCAATGTCCGCAGAATGAATTGGAATATAATAAAATGCAAAAGTACCCTTATGCATCTCTTGTGGGAAGTTTAATGTACGCACAGGTCTGCACTCGACCTGATATTAGCCATGCAGTCGGAATGTTGGGTAGATTTCAGAGTAACCCAGGACTTGCTCATTGGAAAGCTGCGAAGAAAGTTTTGAGATACCTAAAGGGAACAAGAAACTACATGTTGACATATCGAAAATCAACACATCCACAGATGGTTGGATTTTCAGACTCAGATTTTGGTGGATGTGAAGATTCTAGGCATTGTACTCTCGGCTATGTGTATCTCCTTGGTGGAGGTGCCATTTCATGGAAAAGCCAGAAGTCAGAATTGATTTATTCATCCACCATGGAGGCTGAGTATGTAGCATGTTATGAGGCTTCCATTCAAGGAACATGGTTGCGGAATTTCGTGTCAGAGTTTGGAGTTTTGAATTTTGTTGACAAACCTCTAACTCTTTACTGTGACAATCAAGCCGCAATCTTCTTCTCTAAGCATGATAGGATATCTAAAGGAGCCAAGCATATGGAACTCAAATATCTATCATTAAAGCAAGATGTTAAAAGAAAAAAGTTTGTCATTGAGCATATAGGCACTGAGCTAATGGTCGCAGACATATTTACGAAAGCATTACCTCCAAAGACATTTATGAAGCATGCAGAAAGTATAGGTCTGGAGGATAGCACTTAATTATGTTGTCTGATAATGTTTTAGCCTATTTTTGACATTTATAAGAGCTCTCTTATGACTTTTACATCTTCTATTCTATTTCCAACGTGCGCACACATTATTGTTTGTTGGAATTATTGATAACAGAATACGTCTTAAAAGACATCAAAGAGACCATTAAAGATAACTCCTACTTATGGAATAATGTTTATGGTCTAGCTATGAAAAGTAGTCAATGTAGTAGTACATGGAAGGAATCATGTTGCAAAATGATGTGTGACCGCCATGACTCTCATTGGTTACAAGATTACCTAAGACACTTATGAAAGACAAAATGAAAAATATAACATATTATGCCGGCCTTATGATTCCCGAGTAAAACCATTATACTAACGACCAAGTGGGAGAATGTAAGAAAATAATTATTTCTTACCCATGTATGTGGTCTTATAGTTAGTAGGTTATTTAATTGGGTTTGTTATATTTTAATCATTTGGGAACCAAAAGGACATGTGTTAAGCTACATGTTAAGCTTATGCTTATAAGGACAAGTATTAAGCTACATGTCATGCTAAAGCTTATAAGAGGACAAGTGTGAAGTTGCATGTTGTGTTTGAAGCAATACTAGACACTTGTTATCACACTTGTCACCATTGTCTTCATCTCTACTATGATGGATGGTTGAGATTAAATAATGAGACAAAACCCTAATGAGGAGTAAGGTCCTCTTCCCTCCTATAAATAGATGGTTTGCTCCATCACAAATCATCATAAGAACAAAAACAACACATAAAGTAAATAATTTATAGGAAAGGGGAGAGAAACCTTATCTTCCACCTAAAGATCATCTAAGAGTTTCTTTTCAAGCCTTCAAGCCATTGAAGAAGAAGAAACCATTCAAGTAAGCATCATTTCTACAATGAGTGGAGGTATTACTTTAACCCTCTTTATGATTCTATTATGTGATTAATATAGATGTTTAAGATCTTGGGGTTCATGTTAAAAGTATGTTTAACATAAAAATATCCTGGAATATCTCGTTGTTCAAATAGCACTAGGTCATGTATACATAATATCTATACACCAATGGACGATAATTACACAAATAAATCAAAATTCTTTGATTTTAGGCTTTAGAAACCAATCAACACCATAAAGTTCGCCAATCTGTTCGTTCCTTTTGTTACTAAAGAAAAAAAAATCTTAAAAACATTTAAACGATTTACATAAAAATCAACAATATAATTAATCGCTAAATCAAATCTATATTACAAACTTTTGATGTAATTCCTAGATGGTTATATGACTGCTTGTAAATTTCATATTACATCAATAAAGTTAGATGTTAAAAAAAAAAACAAATCTATATATATGTAATCATATTGGTTAGCGTATCCCAGATTATAATAGAACCAACTTCCTTGACCCTGTTTTTAGGAGGATTCGTTTCATAGATTAGCGCCCCTATTCGTTATTTCGAGTGTTGCTCCAACTTGTAGAGGCTTCGAGTGACCCTAATTTTCGTTTTAATGGTCGATTTTTTTTTTTCACTCGAGATCTAGGGTTTCAATTTTCGTCTCCCTGTTCAGGTAGTTTTGTTGCAAGGCGAGGCTTCAATGGGGAATCAAGTTGATAACAAGTTCACGTGGCTGATTAAGGATTACTGCACTTGGCTACCGAATTCATATCGTTCTGATCAATTTGTGATCGGTGGCTGCAAATGGTATGGAAACTTTGCGATCTAATAATGTTTCTCGTTCAATCTAGTTTTTACAAGGACTAGCTATACTTACCATTACTTTTCTATGTTTTTCAGGTATCTTTATGCCTGTTTCAGGAGACATAGAGATAAAGATTTTAACTGTTTGTATGTGTGTCTGGTAGATGCTGATTTTGAAGTCCGTACAAGTAACCTTCACTGTGGTAAATCAACTTTCTCAGGAACACTCAAAAGTGAAAGGTGATTGCTTGCGCTGCAAGATTCTATTTATATGTGTTGTGTTCTGTGCGTACGCAATTAAGGCTATTTTTTCTTTTTTTTTGACTGAAGTTGTATTTTGTGTGAGTTTACAGCAGCAGACTTCTTGTTTGATCATATGAAACCAAAATGTTCTATATCTATGATTCGCCTTAGCAAGCTTCATGCAAAAGATGTTGGATTTCTTGTCAACGATGAACTCGAGATTGTTGCCGTGATAGATGTTCTTAGTGTATCAGATGGATCTGTAAAGGCCAAGAAACCTTTGAATAGGCCTGAAGAGCCAATAGATTTGGTGGATGTTAATGGGTTAGAAGTTCTTCAGAGGTAAGAATACTTTTCGCTTAACTTTCATCATTGCTGCTTTTTTGTCCGATTTGGGACAAGATGTGGTTTTCTTTTGTTGGAAGCTTCTTATTGCTGAATGTGTAGATATGAGTTTTACTCTACTCAATATTCATCCCATAAATTCACTAAGCAGGTGGATTTGGCGAGGCGTATCTTTGAATTACACCTAAAGACTGCAAAGAAGTACCGTACGAAGAAGAACGAATATATGAGAAGATTTCACACGAAAGTCCTCCTCGATCTAACCAAGAGGTTCTTCAAAGTTCCATATGAAGACTCCAATTATGATGTGTCTGATTTTGAAGGTGCTCTGACATACCTGAAAAGTGTTGAGTTTAAGTTGGATTGGTTGGAGAAGAAACTTGACGAAGTGAAAGAGAACAAGAAGAAATGTGCCCGATTGACTAAATTGGAGCAGCAGCGGCAAGACATGATGGATAACTGCACAGACGTAAGAAACCAGATGGAGAAGGAGAGAGCAGAGATTAAGATCTATCTTTGATGACTCAAGTTCTTAGGAATTTGAAGTTTGGTTTTTTTTTTTTTTTTTTGGTGTTATGGTCTCTATATGTTCGTTAATAACTAAGAGTCCTCTGCCTTTAAATTAAGAAACTAAAAAGACTTCTATGTAAGTTAGAGGTTGTCATATTTTGGTAAAGAATAACTTAAGTAAGTATTGTGGTATTTTGTGGTTGATGATTGTCTTGGTTTCTTGAAGTGCAATTTGTTTCTTGATGAATAAGTATATATATATGTCTTGGGTGTCTGAACTTTGAACAGAGTAAAGAGTATATCAAGATAAGTTCAGTTACCAAATTCGAGTGTATGTTTTATCTGATCACCTCATGAGCTTACTGATGAAGACCTAGATGAAGCAGACAACAAACTTTTCGACCTGGAAGTTGTAGGGTTTAAGTTGGATTGGTTAAAAACAAAGCTTTGGGGAAGTTTACGTGAAGAAAAGGCAAGAACAAGAAAGTAGCACCTGCAGAGTCAGAAAACTCCAAGTCCAACCAAGAAGATGCAGAACCAGAAACTGGTAATTGTTTAAGGTTTAAACGATTATTCCAGTAAAATTTAAATCGGGTGATTAAAATATACACAAATCAACAAGTAATTGCTAAATCAAACCTAAACAGGTAGTTTGACCCTGTATATAGGAGGATTGGTTGCAATTGTAGATTTTATAAAGTAGCAACAATTTTAAACCCTGGGAGCCCTTAACACTCGCATTCCTCTTCTTGGTAAAAATCCGTAACCACTTTGATTTTTCTAGTCTTTGAGACCTTGTTAAAATCTTACCTATATTGTGGTTGGATTTTCATTTCTCATCTTCATGTTCGGGTAGTTTGATTGCAAGGAGTAATGGGGAATCAAGTCGATAACAAGTACACATGGTTAATCAAGAATTTATCCTCTGTGAGCTGCCAGACCATTTATTCAGATATAATCTTGATGGCTGGCTACAAATGGTAAGAAGATAACAAGTTATCATCTATTAATGTTTTCTTTCACTATAGCTTTGCGAGGACATCCATAATTTTTTTTGCTTTGCAGGCAAATTCTGGCCTATCCCAAGGGAAAAAATGGTAATCAGTCGTTTTATCTGGATCTGGAACTTCTTGATATTGGATCCTTTCCGTCTCAATGGAAAAGGGCCGTGAAGTTTTCTTTTACTGTAGTCAATTATTTCTCCAAGAAACTCTCAAAAGAGATAGGTGATTACTTGTGCTGCAAGATTGATCTATATGTGTGTTTGTTGAAAATGCTTGTTTTGAATAAAGTTTTAATGTTTGGTGACTTTTCAGGACTAACACACTGGTTTCATAAAAAGGAACGAAGCAAGGGTATATCCATGCTTCCCCTTAGCCAACTTACGGACAAACAATCTGGGTTTCTGGTGGATGGAGAAGTCGAAATTGTTGTTCGGATCAATGTTCATGAAACTGATCCCTTATTTGATAGATCAAAGGCCGACGAGGTGGCAACGACACTTGTAAGAATCGTAAAGCCAAATGATGATGGTGCGATGTCTAGTAAGACAGATTTGGTGTATGTCAATGGGTTTCAAGTTCTTCCTTCACAGGTAAGATACTAAGAAAGATGCAACTTTAAAAGTAAACTTACTATACCCTTCAGTTAACCGGTTATGTGTATATGGGTTTTACTTTATTCAATCTTTACTCGCAGGTAGGTTTTGTGAGGCGCATCTTTGGAAAACACCCAGACACAGCAGTAGAATGCTGTACAAAGAACCAAGATCTGAGAACATCATACATTAATGTCCTCTTCACCCTAATCAAGATGCTCTACAAAAAGACTCAAGATCAATCCACTGATGATCTGTCCGATGCAGAAGCTGCTCTGGCATACATGAAAAGTGTTGGGTTTAAGTTAAATTGGCTGGAAAAGAAACTTGTTGAAGTGAAAGAAAACAAGAAGAGACATGACCGGGTGACTGAACTGGAGCAACAGCTGCAAGACTTGATGAATAAGTACACAAGCGTAGGTCAACAGCTGGAAAAGGAGAGGGCAGAAATTAAGAAGGCCACATCTCTTGATATATCTTTTAATGATGTTGTTTGATGACGTTTGTTCTTGGAACTTGAAGTTTGGTTTTTTTTTTTTTTTTTAGGTGTTCTCTAGTCTCTGTTCGCTAATAAGATTAAACTTGAAAATCATGCATGGTTTAAAATGATAAGGATTTTTATTTTATTTTTTTTTTAACATCTGATTAGGATTTGTTTAGAAATAAAAAATTAGGATTGCCTTACTTTTTCTTTACTTAATTGTTTTTATAAAAAATGACATGACAGAAAATGATTAGCTATACATAGGTGGCTTGTGATTATAATATAAAGGTACCGCCACCAACAGTAAAACCCTAAGAGTTCCTTTAGCGATTTGCAATCCTCGTGTGCCTACTCGAAATCAGTCCTATTATAGTTCCTGGTAAATCCTGAACCATTGATCTTTCTAGTCTTAATTTGATTTGATCCTGCAGTACTATGTTCGTTATTACTTTTATAAATTTATGTCGTCTAAGAGTGTTACGCTTCGATCGATTCCTCAAGGAAACTGTATTGGATTCCTTTTTCAAAAAAAAAAAAAAAAAACTGTATTGGATTTGTTGCTCGAGATTCTAGGGCTTAATATGCTCTTCTTCATGTTTTGGTAGTTTGGTTGCAAAAGGAGTCTTCAATGGGGAATCAAGTTGATAGAACGTTTACTTGGGTGATTAAGAATTTTTCCACTTTGCGATCTGAGAAAATCTATTCAGACGAATTTGTGATCAGCGGCTGCAAGTGGTAAGAAAAACAAAAGCTTATAATATCGTTTACGCCATCAATTAATGTGAGTCACATCCATTGTAGTTTAATGTTGGTTTTTGCTTGCAGGCGTCTTCTGGCCTATCCCGAGGGAGATAACAGCCCTAATAATTTTTCTCTGTATCTGGAAGTTGCTGATTATGAATCATTACCTTCTGGATGTAGAAGGCACGTACATATTTCGTTTACTCTAGTAAGTCAATTTCATGAGAACCTCTCACTAGTGAAAGGTGATTCTTCCGATAACTTTTTTGACTCTTTTAGTCGTAGGGCTTGTGTTGTGTAGTGCTTGTTTTGACTAGAATTGTATCTTTCGCAGCAACAAGAAGCTGGCTAGACCACGAGGTACCAGACTGGGGTTTTACATCCATGATTGCCCTTACCAAACTTCATGACAATTATTGTGGATTTCTTGTGAACAATGAACTCAAGATTGTCGTTGAGGTAGATGTTCTTCAAGTTATTGGCAAATTAGATGTACCAGAGGAATCTGAGGAGGCAACCAAACCTCCGAGAAAGATGAAGCACAATGATGATGACGCGGACATCCCAGAAGATTTGGTGGATGTCAATGGGTTTCAAGTTCTTCCTTCACAGGTACGTAAGAATACTTGAGAAAGATTCAAATCTTCGCTTAAGTTTTTAGAAATTCCAAGCTCAATACACTTCACCATCAGCTGCTTTTTGTTGATTTGAACGCGCAATATGTGGTTTTTTTTTTTTTTTTTGAAAAATTGTTTCTGTTTGAACTTTGAAATAAATGATTTGGGTGAGGTCTGTGTCCTATTGGTTTTGGTTTTGGTTTTGGTTTTGATCACACCTTCTTTTTACTCAAAGGTGGGTCTAGCGAGGCGCATCTTTGAAAAACACCCAGAGACTGCATTAGAATGTCGTACAAAGAACCAAAGTCTGAGGACATCATACATGAATGTCCTCCTAAGCCTCATCAAGATGCTCTTCAAAGGACCTGAGGAACAATCCAAGGATGATCTGTCTGATGCAGAAGCTGCTCTGGTATACATGACAAGTGTAGGGTTTAAGTTGGATTGGTTGGAGAAGAAACTTGATGAAGTAAAAGAAAGTAAGAAGAAATGTGTCCAGGTGTGTGAAATGGAGCAACAGCTGCATGACTTGGAGCAGAAGTCCAAAGACCTTAAAGCTCAGCTGGATAAATACAACGCAGAGATTTTGGAGGCTACAGCTTCTGATCTTTTTCTCAGTGATGTTGTTTGATGACTTCTATGTTCCTAAGGACGTGGAATTTGGTTTTAGTTTCTTTGGTGCTCTGGTCTCTCTTTGTTCTGTTTTAACTTATATCCCAGTTAATTAAGGGTTTCGACATTTTTGTAAATTAACTTTAGGAATTTTTGTTTTTTTTTTTGTGGTTGATGAATGATGACTGCGTCTAAAGTTTCTTTATTGCACTGTGTGTCTCTTGATGAAAAAGTAAATGTCGTTGGATGTATGAACAGAGTATATAGTCTTTGCCAAAACGAGTAGCTTGACGTGTGACGCTATTAATATTTGAAAGCTATTAATTATGACAGTTTTATATAAGTTACGATTATTAGCTCACGCTTATTTGAGATTCATATGCATCTTCTTCATTTATATATCAGTTACAGCAAGAAACTCCTCAAACACACAAAACTCCCTTTGCCAACTCTGTAATCACAACTTCTCTGTATCACGAAACAGTCTGTCACGAAAGACTTTGATCGTAACAATGTGGAATGGTGATGGAACCGTGGAGGTCGATGGCTTTCGAATTTTCTATTCAGAGGTGAGCCAAAAAAATATCTCCATTGTAACTCCAATATATCTCTTTCATGTTAAGTATGGTTGTAGTTTTTACGTTAATCTTGTTCTCAGGTGGACTGTGTTAGGAGAATATTTGAAAAACACCCAGAAACCGCAATGAACATTCTTCCGAAGACCAAATGGTGAAGAATGCTTACATGAACAACCTCCTCGATCTCATCGACATAATTTGCTTAGCTCCTCAAGAGCTAACAGAGGAGGAACTAAGAGATGCGGAGAACACGCTCTTTGAACTGGTGGAGGTAGGTTTTGAGCTGGACTGGTTGAAGAAGAAGCTGGAGGAGCTTTGCGTGAAGAAGAAGAAAATGGAAGCACGTGGGGCTCGGATGAGAGAGCTGGATGGTATTATCGTGGAACAGAGGCGTGTGTTGTGGGCTCTTGAAACGGAACGGAAGAATGAAGAGAGCGAAGCTAGATTCGACAGTGCACGACTTGGTTTCGAGGATGTTGTTTAATTTGAATGAAAAAGTCATCAGTCATGAAAGCCTAACGTTCTCTTCTTACGTACGTACTTAAGGATATGTGGCGTCATCTAATTACAGGGATGATTGAATAAAAAGACCAGATCTTTGTTACCTTGATTTCAAAAGTTTTCTTGTTATGTTCTTCTCCGATTATATTATTAACGCTTATGTCTTCATCTCTTCTAATTTATAAATTGTTTTGTGAGGGCAGAGATTAAGAAGGCCGCATCTCCTTAAATATATTTTAATGATGTTGTCTGATGACGTTTGTTCTTGGAACTTGAAGTTTGGTTTTTTTGTAGGCGTGTTCTCTCTATTCGCTAATTGTTGTGAAAGTAGAGAAACTCGAAGTTGTATTCACTTATTCTTATTAATCATTCAATCGAAATAATACATATATATATATAGGTAGAGATGTCAATTGGTTTCTAAAACCATGGGCTATCTTTGGACTGGTTTTGGTCATTACCAAATTTAAAACGGTCAAATGGGCCTAAAACCAATTTAGCCCATTGATATATGGTCCAAACTAATTCGGACGTGGGCTGTCCAATAACCCTAAAAAATTAGGGTTTTTTCAATTTGGAGGAAACTTTTTTTTTTTTCATTTCGCAGCTTCTCTCTTTCTCGTCTTTCTCTCTCACTTTCTCAGCCTCTCAGGCGATTTCGATTTGTTCATCTCGATTCCATCTCTGGCTTTTCAACTCCTCCATCTCACTTTCTCCTCTGCGGCTCTGCTTCTCGTGATCTCCTCATCTCGATTTGTATAAGGTAAACAAATCGTCATCTCGATCTCGTCATCTAGGGTTGTAAACGTACAGATTTGATTTTGATTCCTCAAGTGGGTTTGTGGGTTTTTGGGTTTTTGGGTTTTGATACTGGGTTTGATTTTGATTTTTCAGTTTCTGGGTTTACTCTAACACAATTACGAAAGAAGGAGAAGGTGTAAGAAAGAAGATCAGAGTTACTTAGAAGGTACTTAGTACTTACTAATTCTTATAACTTGTCGATACTGTCTTTATAAAATGTTGATTTGTTAATGTCATTGATCAGGATCTTATATTTGTTTTCGTAGAATCTCTTGGTATTAGTGATTGGAGATGAGGGGGAGATCAGATGGAGGGAAGAAAAAGCCAGTGATTGCTCTTCTTTGGCTCCTCAGCCTATAAGTCTATAAGTCTATAAGACTATAAATATGGAGCTTCAGCGAATCTCTTTGTTTTATGAACTTTTAGTAAATTATGAGTCTTGATCGGTCAGACCAATTATGAGTTTATGAACCTTTATAATTATGAGTTTATGAACCTTTAGTAAATTATGAATATGGGTGTATTTTAACCAATGGACAAACCAATTGGTCATGGTCCAATTTGGTTTGGACAGATTTGGGTGTGGGTATATTTGGGCATTGACCGTAAATAACCATAAATGGTATGTGTCCAAATGGACATGCCCATTTGGTTATGGTCAGACCAATTTACAACCCTATATATAGGGGTAGATAACCCTTAGTACAAAACTGATTAGGAATATGAAATAGACAAGATCACGGATCTTATGGGCTTGGACGTGTATGGACTGGTTATGGAGATCTATCCTCAATGTTTTACAACACTCTCCTTTGGATGACATAATCGTGCAGATGCTAAGAGATCACCATAATACCCTTGGGGATGTTGTCTCATTAAAACCTTACCAGGAAAACCCAGTGGGACAAAACCATGGTGAAGGAAAAAGAGTACATCACGTATTACTTCCCATGTTCTAAGCATCACTAAAAGTCCTTGAGTCTCCGCATTCCAATCTGATGCGTGAGCTTCTTGAATGTTAATGTCGGTAATGACTTGGTGAAGAGATCGGCTGAATTGTCGCAAGATGGAACTTGCACCACTTGAACTTCTCCGGTCTTTTGTAGTTCATGTGTGAAGAAGAACTTAGGTAAAATGTGCTTCGTCCGATCTCCCTTGATGTATCATTCCTTTAGCTGTGCGATGCAAGCGGTGTTGTCCTTATATATAACGGTTGGTTCCTTGTCATCGGCCATGCCACAATCTAACCTGATGTGTTGAGTCATCGATCTCAACCAAACACACTCACTGTAGTGACCCTCACTAAAGGCAAAAATCCCAAAAATAAAAGTCGAAGAAACGACTTGGAAAGAACTCAAAAAGGAAGAGGAGAGAAAATAAAGGAGATCGACCGGAGGAAGTCCGAGGAAAAATTCGTGAGTCGGAAGATGGCCGAGCCAAGACCGAAGTGACCGAATGTGCGATCGAGACCCTAAGACCGATCGGGAGTTTGCGGTTTACTCAGAAACTGCATATGCGGGAAGACTGAGAAATGCCGAGAAGGACGGTAAAGTCCGAGAGTTGCCGAGACATCCGAGAGATGTCCGAGTGTTGCCGAGAATTGCCGAGAGTTGCCGAGAATTGCCGAGAATGTCCGAGAATTGCCGAGGATGTCTGAGAGTTGCCGAGAATGTCCGAGAGAGTTGCCGAGAGTGTCGAGATGGATCGAGTGTCGCCGAGAGATGACCGACGACCGGCCGATCCGACAAATTCTAGAATTTAAGGGAATTTTGTGTTATCAAAATTGACCAATGAGGAAGCATGCAAGTTAGTGGGAGAATATGAGTGGAATATTCTATGGCATCTCTAAAACAAAATAGAAGCGGGAAGCATCATCATTTCTACTTTCTAAAAAGTGGCCAATAAGGATTCATGCAAGAGTTGGTGGGAGACAAAGAAAATTCCATTGGACAAGTGTGGTTCATGCAATTTTTGTGGCTCACAAATTACCCAAGTGTGCGCCTAAAGGAGTGGAGAAGAGAAGAGAAGTGCTTGCCATGCATTGGCTGGATTTGCCTCCCAAAGCTCACACCATTCCACTATAAATAGAACCCTTAGAGACCATTTTCGTTGGTCTTCATTCCTTAGAGAAAATAAGAAAGTTAGAGAGAAAGCTAGAGAGAGTTAGGGAGAGAGTGTTCTTCCTTAGCAGCTTTTCTCTTCCGCGAGTAGCTGGCCGCGTCTGCTTAGGCCGTTCCGCGTCGCTAGCTAGGACTAGAAGTCTGTTGGATATGTTCCTTTCAGCCAAGTCCAGGTGAGTTTCGATGCATGTGATATGGCACATGATAGGTGGGGTTTTGTTGGTTTTGCTTAGGATTTATGAGTTAAATCTTTGCATTTTTGTTGGGTTTTGGGGTAGATTCGTTTATTTTCTTCTAGATTAAATTCTAAATAGTTAAGTCTCGTTTCTTTGTTTAGTTGCATGTTGGTGTGAGGTTGTGTCTAGCGCTTAGTCTCTAGAATTTTCATTCTAATTTCTTTGTTGCTTGTTTGTGTGTGCATGTTGCTTTTGTGCATTGCATGTTAGATTTTAGCTCTTAGTCTCTAGAATTTTCATTCTAGTATCTTTGATGCTTGTTGTTGTGTGAGTTCATGCTCTTTTTACCGGACTAGATGGGGAATTAAAGACATCCATCTATTGCACGGTTCGCATGAGCAAAATCATAAGAACTCAAGTAGTCTCTAGATATTTCTCTAGATTCTTTGAAGTGCATGTTGCATGTTAGTGTTGTTGTGTGCTTAGCTTAGTCTCTAGATTTCATTATAGTTTCTGAAGTTGCATGTAGCATAGTTGCATTTTACTTGATTTTCTTGCTTAAATTTCTTGTTTAATTGCACTTGCTAAGAAGTTAGTCTCGGTACTAGACCGTGTGCGAGGTGAAATGCCCGTACACAGGATTCTAGTGCCGGAGAGCTTGAATTTGGTAAGGATACTTGTAAATTTATGAGCTTAAAAACTATAAAAACTCAAGGTATCAAAATTGTTATAAGTCTTAATGCGTTTAGTCCGCGAGAAATTCCGGCTAGCGTAGTAAGACTCAGTATGGCTGTCCTCATATTCTGTACCACATGCAGCCGCGATATGCAACCCATGTTCGTGTGTTTGTAGGGTTGGTTACGAAGAGCTTGGAGGTTACTGGGCTCGCTACCCTGGCCGATGTTGTCTACACGACGGTGTAGCTTGAGTGATGTTCTGGTTGCGTGCCTTTGTGGCTGCAGCACGGGTGTTCACAAGAGTATTGAGGAGAGGAAGCATACCGGGCCCATAACTAAAACTTGTTTAAAAGATTAATTTAATTTTCTCTTTTATTCAAGTTAATTGTTGTTGTAGTTGTTGTTTGCTTGCTTGCTTATTTAATTGCTTAATTGCTTTTATTGCTTGCTTGCTTGATTGTTGATTGCTTGCTAGATTAGTTTGCTTAGCTCACTATCTTCCGCATTGTTGTCTCTGATTGTGTGTGTTGTTGCTTAGGCTTGCATGTTGATAGCTTCGTCTTGCATGTTGATAGCTTAGCATTGCATGTTGTTAGCTTAGGCTCTCATATTTTCTTTGCTTGCATGTTGTGTGTTGGTTGCTGGGGTTGGGGTTGGGTTTGGTTTCTTGTTAGGTTTCCAAACTCACTGAGTGTTAGCACTCAAGACTCCATATTTGTGTTGCAGGTAACCTTAGTGGGGAAAATCCTTAGGGGGAGCGCAGGACGTTAGGCCAGCCGATGTAGAATTGCATTGCCTTTGCAAGTCGTTTTTGTAAAAATTTAATTTGTCGTATTTTGGCCTTATGCCTGGCGCCATCTTCGTATTAATGTTTTATGAACTTATTTTATGAAGTAAATAAAGTTAAAAGTCATTCGAATGGTGTCCTTAAGATCGGACCAAACACATTCCTTTTCTTTAATGAATTCAACTCCACGTCAATGGCTTATTTCCATTTTAACCAATCTTTTCCTTGAGTGCACTCTAATATAAACGTGGGTTCATGATCCTCATTTATTTCAAGTGCTACCTTGTATGCAAATATTTCATCAATGTCGACATCTTTACGGTTCCATTGAATTCCAGACATGATATAATTTATTGAGATCTCATTATTATCAATACCTTCAGGACCTTGAGGTTCAGCGTCCCAAACCTCATTTATTGGTTCCTTAGGGTCTGCCGCGGCCATGTCTATAATTTCTTTAACCTCGGTTTGATTTGCATCTTTCTCTGATTTTCGAGGATTCTTATCTTTGGAACCTATTGGTCCACGTTTCAAACATGCCTTAGGATCTGTAGCAACTTGATTGTTCCTTTTGAACATCAATACGTACTGGTGCATTACAAGCTGGTATGTACGATTTCATAACTCTCTTTGGGTCAGCAAAGGAATCTGGCAATTGATTAGCTAGCTTTTGTAAATGTATAATCTTTTGGACCTCTGCCTCAATGCTAGAGTCCGAGGATCTTGCCAATTTAAGGATGTTTGATTTCATGATATTTCTTTGACCAGCTTGTTTGTCTCTCCACCCAATGTAGAAAATTCGGATTCAGCGAACTGACAATCCGCGTATCTAGCCTTAAATAAATCACCCGTAGTTGGCTCTAGATACTTAATAATGGTGGGAGAATCATATCCAACCATTGAGGTCCCATCTTTGTTCTTTGTGGTGGTGCAATCGATACATAAACGGCACACCCGAATGTCTTTAGATGAGATATGTCTGGCTCATGACCCGTTAGTAATTGGGATGGTGAATATTTATGTTCACTAGATGGCCTGATGCGTATAAGCTCTGCTGCATGTAATACTGTGTGTCCCCAAGCCGACACAGGAAGCTTCGACCTCATGAGTAATGGTCGAGCAATCAATTGAATTCATTTAATGAAGGATTCAGCTAATCCATTATGTGTATGTACATGTGCCACATGATGTTCCACGCTTACCCCCATGGACATACAATAATCATTAAACGCTTGGGATGTAAATTCACCATCATTATCTAGACGTATAGTCTTAAGTGGAAAATCTGGAAAATGGGCTCGCAGACGTGTGATCTGGGCCAGCAATCTAGCAAATGCTAGGTTTCTTGTGGATAATAGAAAAACATGCGACCATTTGGTCGATGCATCAATAAGGACTATAAAATATCTAAACGCCTCACAAGGTGGGTGTATTGGTCCACATATATCTCCTTGTATCCTTTCCAGAAAATTTAAAGTCTCCTTAGTGACTTTTACTGGTGATGGCCTTATAATGAGTTTCCCTTGTGCACCTGCTACACACGTAAGATTTTTAGGGATAACTCGTCTCTCTTTAATAGTGTGCCCATTTGAATTCAATATTAGCTTACGCATCATGTTTGAACCGGGATGGCCAAGCCGGTCATGCCATAAAGTGAATTGTTCATTGAACATCTTGTTCATTGCCATATTAGCCTCTATCATATTAATTTTAGCATGGTAAAGACCAGTAGATAATGCGGGTATAGTCGCTAGGACTTTCTTATGGCCTTGGGTGATTTCAGTAATATATAGGAACTCTTGGTTTCCTTCATCCTTTGTTTCAACATGGAAACCATTCAAACGAATGTCCTTAAAACTCAATAAGCTCCTCTTTGAACTGGGTGAATATAAAGCATCACTTATTTCAAGATGTGTGTCATTAAGTAAAAGTATATGAGCATGGCCGTAGCCTTCAATTAGACTTGCTATACCCGCTATTGTGCTAATATTGGCATTTTTCAAAATGAGATTAATAAAATATCTCTTGTCCTTCAAAATTGTATGACTTGATCCACTATCCACCAAGTATGTTCTTGTCCTCAGCTATTTCTAATATGGACAAGAATTTATGTTTTAAACATAAAGTAATAAAACAAACAATTTCATATTAAAAAAAAAATAATTGAATTTAAACCAAAATTATAATTCAATAAAATTCAAAGCCATAAAACATAGAGAATTAAAATAAATCAAAATAACCAATGTTAAATGTAATTATCCTCTCTTAGGTAATCAGAAGACTCATAATCCAATAAATCATCTTTCTCATGGTCGAAATCTCCCTCACCATCGAGATGAACCAGATTAGCTTCTGGATTCTTTTTCAAACTCTCTTGATAGAGATCAATAAGATGCTTAGGTGTCCTGCACGTCTTAGCCCAATGATTCCCATACCACATCGGTGGCAAACCGATTTAGTCTTGTGTTGCAGTTTGAAAATTTTGCGGCCTCTACTTCGACCACGACCAAAGTCGGATCGGTTCCCACGGCCATAACCATCATAGTGGTTTCCTTGGTAATTTCCACGACCACCACGGCCACGGCCGTGATACTTGCCTCTCTGAACGTAGTTAAACTCTTTAGTCTCTTTAGGCTCTTTAGGCTCCTTTTGGTTTACTTTAGTTTTGTGAGCTTCTGGTAATGGGGCTGAACCAGGAGGTCTCATTGCATTGTTCATCAATAATAGCTCATTTTTTTTGCTCAGCAAGTAGCAAACAAGATATGAGACTTGCATATGTCTTAAAGCCCTTTTCACGATACTGTTGCTGAAGCAGTGTGTTATTGGTGCGAAAGGTTAAGAATGTTTTCTCTAGCAAGTCTTCCTCAGTAACCGCCTTACCACATAGTTTCAAGATCGAGACTATCTTAAATAGCTCTAAATTATACTCATCCACGGATTTAAAATCCTGGATCATTAGATTTTTCCAATCGAATTGAGCCTTTGGTAGGAGCACCGTCTTTTGGTGTCCATATCTGTTTTTCAACTCTGTCCAAAGGTCAAGAGGATTCTCAATGGTAAGGTACTGGTTCTTGAGACTCTCAGCAAGGTGGTGGCGTATTAGCAAGATCGCCTTATACCTACTCTTTTCAGTGCAATCATTATCATCCTCACTGCATTCGCATAGGTCTTTTGATTTCAGATTAATCTTAGTGTCCAATGCCCATTGTAAATAGTTGTCTCCAGAGACATTAAGGGCAGCATATTGGAGATTGTTGATCTTTGCCATCTACACAATACAAAACATGCATCTGATCATTATCATGCGGTATTTAAGACCGAACCATGCAATTAAATTTCTTCTAGGCCATGCGGTTTTTAAGACCGAACCATGCCACAAATTTAGACTAGGCCATGCGGTATTGAAGACCGAACCATGCCACAAATTTAGACTAGGCCATACGGTATTAAGACCGAAACATGCCATGCCTTTATACATAATTTTGTGGTTTAAATATATGCATGAAAACAATCCTAGATAAATTTATGATCTAGTATGAACAAGAGAAACATGCAAGCAATTTTCTATTTTAGGGGTTTTTCCTTTTATTAAGTTTTGCTTTTCTCTAGATAAGATTTCTTTTTTCTAGTTAGGATTAAGACAAAAGTTTTAGGAAAACTAATTTCTCTAGGTTTCCGATTTTCTTTAGGATTTTAACTATAGGGTTTCATGCAAGACATAGAACTATTTCGATTCTAAGTTTATGATCTTAGTATTCCAAGCAAGACATATCACAATCAATCAACAACAATTAATCTATCCTAAACAATTCTTAAACCTCAAACAATCAGATTTCAAAGTTTTAGACTTTAGGGTTTAATTTAAGGTTTGGTTATGTTGATTGTGTAATTGCAGGTTTTTAGGGTTCTAAGACCATCTCCAATGGTTTTCTCTATTTTTTTCTCTATAATAGAGAAACTCTATAATAGAGGTGAGTTTTACTCCAATGGTCCTCTATTCTCACCTCTAAAATAGATATTGCTATTTTTTTTTTCTATTTATAGAGGAACCTTTGTAAAAAAAAATAGGGTTCCCCTATAAATAGAGGAAAAAATAGCAATTTCTATTTTAGAGGTGAGAATAGAGGACTATTGGAGTAAAACTCACTTATAAGAGTTCCTCTATTATAGAGGCAAAAATAGAGGACTATTGGAGATGTCCTAATAGATTAAGATCAGGTTCGATATATATATATATATGTATGATGGGTTTGAGTTATTTACCTTAACACCGTTTGGGGGTTGACTGGAATTGATCCGGGAGCTAAAGACCTCAGATGTAACTTGAGTTTGATCACGAACTAGCAACGAACCTCGGACTGGTCACGAACAAGCAACGATCACGACATGAGCTGACCACGAACACGGATTGATCTCGAACTAGAACCGATCGCCGAGCTTGAACAATCACGAACTTGATCCGGTTGAGAGCTTGGAAGAACAAAGGATGGTGTGCGGCGGTTTAGGGTTTTAGGAATTTTCTCAGTTGGAGTTTAGGGAAAATTCGTGATGATAACGTGTTGTGAAAGTAGAGAAACTTGAAGTTGTATTCTCTTATTTTTATTAATCATTCAATCGAAATAATACATATATATAGGAGTCGATAACCCTTAGTACAAAACCGACTAGAAATATGAAATAGACAAGACCACGGGTCTTATGGGCTTGGACGTGTATGTACCGGTTATGGAGATCCGTCCTCAATGCTTTACAACACTAATAAGATTAAACTTGAAAATTATGCATGGTTTAAAAAGATAAGGATTTTTTTTCATTTTTTTAAACATCATAAGGATATTTGTTTAGAAAGAAAAAATTAGGATTACCTTATTTTTTCTTTACTTAATTTTTTTTATAAAAAATGACATGTCAGAAAATGATGGGCTAGGTAGGTGGCTTGTGATCATAATATAAAGGAACCGCCACCAACAGTAAAACCCTAAGAGTTCCTTTAGCGATTTGCAATCCTCGTGTGCCTACTCGAAATCAGTCCTATTATAATTCCTGGTAAATCCTGAACCATTGATCTTTCTAGTCTTTGATTTGATCCTGCACTATGTTCGTTAGTAATTTTATAAATTGATGTCTAAGAGTGTATTACGCTTCGATCGATTTCTCAAGGCAACTGTAAATCTCTGTTTTGGATTTGTTGCTCGAGATTCTAGGGCTTAATAAGCTCTTCTTCATGTTTTGGTAGTTTGATTGCAAAAGGAGTATTCAATGGGGAATCAAGTTGATAAAAAGTTTACTTGGGTGATTAAGAATTTTTCCACTTTGCAATCTGAGAAAATCTATTCAGACGAATTTGTGATCAGCGGCTGCAAGTGGTAAGAAAAACAAAAGTTTGTAATATCGTTTACGCTATCAATTAATGTGAGTCACATCCATTGTAGTTTAATGTTGGTTTTTGCTTGCAGGCGTCTTCTGGCCTATCCCGAGGGAAATAACAGCCCTAATAATTTTTCTCTGTATCTGGAAGTTGCTGATTATGAATCATTGCCTTCTGAGTGTAGAAGGAACGTATCTTTTACGTTTACTCTAGTAAACCAATTTCATGAGAATCTCTCACTAGTGAAAGGTGATTATTCTTCCGATAACTTTTTTCTCTTTTAGTCGTAGGACTTGTGTTGGGTAGTGCTTGTTTTGACTATGTATCTTTCGCAGTAACAAGAAACTGGCTAGACCAGAAGGCACCAAACTGGGGTTTTACATCTATGATTTGCCTTCATGACATAGATGGTGGATATCTTTTGAACGATGAACTCAAGATTGTTGTTGAGTTAGATGTTCTTGAAGTTATTGGCAAATTAGATGTACCAGAGGAATCTAAGGAGGCAACCAAACCTCTGAAAACGATGAAGCACAATAATGATGACGAGGACATCCCAGGAGATTTGGTGGATGTCAATGGGTTTCAAGTTCTTCCTTCACAGGTACGTAAGAATACTTGAGAAAGATTCAAACTTCGCTTGATATACACTTCACCATCAGCTGCTTTTTGTTGATTTGGAAGCGTAATATGTGGTGTTTTTCTTTTTGAAAAATTGTTTCTGTTTGAACTTTGAAATTTGATTAGGGTGAGGTTTGTGTCCTATTGGTTTTGGTTTTGATCACACCTTCTTTTTACTCAAAGGTGGGTTTAGCGAGGTGTATATTTGAAGAACACAAAGGACCTGAGGAACAATCCAAGGATGATCTGTCTGATGCAGAAGCTGCTCTGGTATACATGATGAAGAAGAAACTTGATGAAGTAAAAGAAAGTAAGTATAAATCTGTCCGGGTGTGTGAAAAGAGGCAACACCTGCATGACTTCGAGCAGAAGTCCAAAGACTTTAAAGCTCAGATGGATAAATACAACGCATCCAAGGCAGAGATTTTGGAGGCCCCAGGCCCAGCTTCTGATCGTTTTCTGTTCCTAAGGACGTGGAGTTTGGTTTTAGTGTTTTTTGGTGTTCTGGTCTCTCTTTGTTCTGTTTTAACTAATATATCCCAGTTAAGGGGTTCGACATTTTGTGAAAATTAACTTTAGGAATTTTTGTTTTGTTTTGTGGTTGATGAATGATGACTGCGTCTAAGTTTCTTTATTGCACTGTGTGTTTCTTGATGAAAAAGTAAATGACGTTGGATGTATGAACAGAGTATATAGTCTTTGCCAAAACGAGTAGCTTGACGTGTGACGCTATTAATATTCGAATGCTATTAATTATGACAGTTTTATATAAGTTACGATTATTAGCTCACGCTTAACTATTTGAGATTCATGCATCTTCTTCATTTATATATCATCAGTTACAGCAAGAAACTCCTCAAACACACAAAACTCCTTTTGCCAGCTCTGTCATTACAACTTCTCCGTATCACGAAAGACTTTGATCGTAACAATGTGGAATGGTGATGGAACCGTGGAGGTCAATGGCTTTCGAATTTTCTATTCAGAGGTGAGAAAAAAAAACATCTCCATTGTAACTCCAATCTTCTCTTCATATTATTAAGTAAGGTTTGTAGTTTTTACGTTAATCTCGTTCTCAGGTGGACTGTGTTAGGAGAATCTTTGAAAAACACCCAGAAACCGCAATGAACATTCGTCCGAAGAACCAAATGGTGAAGAATGCTTACATGAACAACCTCCTCGACCTCATCGACATAATTTGCTTAGCTCCTCAGGAGCTAACAGAGGAGGAGCTAAGAGATGCGGAGAACACGCTCTATGAACTGGTGGAGGTAGGTTTCGAGTTGGACTGGTTGAAAAAGAAGCTGGAGGAGCTTTGCGTGAAGAAGAAGAAAATGGAAGCACGTGGGGCTCGGATGAGAGAGCTGGATGGTATGATCGTGGAACAGAGGCGTGTGTTGTGGGCTCTTGAAACGGAACGGAAGAATGAAGAGAACGAAGCTAGATCCGACAGTGCTCGACTTGGTTTCGAGGATGTTGTTTGAATTAGAAAGTCACCAGTCATGAAAGCCTAATAACGGTCTTACGTACGTACTTAAGGATATGTGGCGTCATCTAATTACAGGGATGATTGAATAAAAGACCACATCTTTGTTACCTTGATTTCAAAAGTTTTCTTGTTATGTTCTTCTCCGATAATATTGTTAACGCTTTATGTCTTCATCTCTTCTAATTTATAAATTGTTTGTGAGTTTGTGACACATAAAATACGTACATTGTATTGTGAGTTGTCTCCCAAGAGAAACATAGTTCGATTGTTAGGCCCAGTGGAAAAATACGAATTAGTGAGGCCCAATTATAGAAGCCCAGTGGCAAAACTGGTTAGTATAATGTTCTTTTTGGCTTCTTATAGTGATTACTGATTTAATTAGCAAAAAATGTGATTTCGTTTTTGGCGTTAGGGTTATTTCCTTTTTTCTTTTTTTTATATCGGTCGTCTCTGTTTATAAATACACCGACTCTGTCTCAGGTAGAAAAATCATAATCAGTTCACAAACGCTCTTCACTTATTCAGAGAGCGAGAGAGAGGGTTCGATTATAATGGCGACAAGAGAGAGAGAGAGAGAGAGCAAACAGACATGAAGAAGTCAGAGGAGGTATTGTTTCGTGTTTCCTTCTTAAACCCTAAGGTGAATCGATTTTGATTTTCGTGGTGAATGTTTTTGCTTTCTGAAATCAAGAGTTTCGCTTTTGTTTGTGTAATGGGTTTGCTCTTAATTGATGGGTTTGTTTCTTTCTTTTGGGTGAAACAGGTCTTTGTTCGTGTTCCAACCAGGAAGAGCGAGACAGAGCGAGTGAGAGAGCGAGACAGAGAGAGAGCAAACGGACTGGAGAATTCAGAGTAGGTATCGTTTCGTGTTTCCTTCTAAAACCCTAAGATGAATCGGTTTTGATTTTCGTGGTGAATGTTTTTTGCTTTCTGAAAATCAAGAGTTTGTTTGTTTGTTTTCTTTCTTTTGAGTGAAGCAGGTGTTGTGTTCCAACCTGAAGGACAATGACTTAGGTGTCGACTGGTTCTCCCGCTACTTCCCGCAAACGCTGCGTTTGCGGGTGGTAGTGGTTGCTAGCGGTTGGTGCCAATCACACAAATCGCTTTCAATCGCTCCCAGCCGCTTCCAATCGCTCCCAACCGCTGAATTCCAAAAGCTGCTTCCCGCAAGCGTTTGCGGTTGCGGGCGTTTGCGTTTGGAATTTTTTTTTTTTTTTGAAAAAACTTGAAACAAATCAATGATAATGAAATATTTTATATATATATATATATCTTTTACCTAAATATTTTATTCATTAAGGATGGGAGAAAATGAACTACGGATACGATTGAGAATATTAAAAAATAAACAATTGGAAGAAAATAAGATTTCAATTAACAATAACCCGAAAACTTGATGTAAATTTAATGGTACATCGCACATAAGTTCAAAAAAATCTAAATAAATATAACATTTCATCAGAAATTTAAAAAAATAAGATTATTTGTGAAAAATATAAAAACAAATCACGAGTGACTCTTCTCAACTCTTGCTTGATCATAACTATTGATGCAAATACTGGCCCACAGAACTTATTGAGTGTGTGAGATTTAAGAAAGAAGATTTACGATCTAAAACATATGTTTAGTCATTTATCAAATTACTTGATTAAAGTTTTGGTAAAAAGTCAAATGCATAAAGTAATAAGTATTTCACTATGAAATTTATTTATTTTTAAATAATTATTTTAGTATTTTTAATGAATTTTAATTAGAAATCAAGTTTAATAAAGTTTTTGATATTTTAAAACATTTATATAATTATATATCACATTTATTTATGTTTCAACCGCTATTGCACCCGCTGGTCAACCAGTCGTAAACCTCCCGCAAACGCACCAATTTTAAACCGCTAAACCAGTCGTTCAAAACGCTTAATAACGCTTGAAACCGCAATCGCCCACTTCCGCAATCTCCCGCAACCGCAACCGCAACCGCAGCGTTTGAACCAGTCGAGCCCTTAGATTCAGAACAATTAAAGGGTCGCCGGCGTTCTTACAATATCAAACTGGTCGATTAAAAAGGTAATCAAAATTGTGTCTTTTGTCTTTCCCTTGTCCGCTTTTTATAAAAGTGACTCGATTTTTTGCTCTTTAATTGTTTTCTTTCTTTTGAGTAACGCAGGCGTTCTAACAGTAAGTAACAACATCATTCAAACTGATTGATTAAAAGGTATATATATATATATAGGTCTTTGTCTTCCCTTGTCCGCTTCCTCAAAATTTGCTTCTTTTTTTTTTCTGTATTTCCCTCTTAAAGCTAAGAGCTTTTTCTCAAATTTTTTCACAATCATATCAGAGAATGAGAGGACTCGTTGAAGCCCAAGGTCAAGTCTAATAAGAAGGGATCTTTCTTTCTATGATTCTCTTCTTCTTCTTAGTCCTGATCACTTCCCCTAAAGATCTTCTTGGAGGTTTGTTTGGATTTTGATTCATCTCTTCTCTTTTATTTGTTTTAGTAGATTCATCTTCTAGTCAATGCAATTGTTAACTTATAAATCATAATGCAATTTCAGATACTCGAAGAAGAGCTCGGCCTGTGAAGAGAGCTAAATGGATGGGGTCAAGAATCAGGTACATTGTTCTATTTGTTTCTTCTTTTTATTTGTTTTATCAATAGTGTAACAAGAATCTCAGGTTTATGTTTCGTTTTGCAGGTTTGCTTGAAAAGCTTGAAGCTAAGTATACGGTATGAAAAGAAACAATTTCCAGTAATATAATCTCAGATTTTTTTTCAATAAGGTTGTTATAATTCAGACTTAGAAGAATATATTAAGGAAGCTTCCTCTAATTCTCTGTTTTTGTGCAGATCGGAGATATGCTATGGGTTTTAAGAATGAAGAAGATTCAGTCAGAACCAAAAAGGTAACAACGTCAAACTGATTCTTCTTTTTTAAATGGAGTCAAGAAGCAGGTATATTGTGTTTTATTTGTTTATGTTTTTTTAATCAACAGTGTAACAAGAATCGCAGGTTTATGTTTCGTTTTGCAGGTTTGCATAAATTGGATGTGTTTGAAAAATGCTTGAAGCTAAGTTTAAGGTATGAAAAAACACAACCTCCAGTAAATTATTTTTCGGAGCTCTTCACAATAACGTTTTTGAGTTATGTTTTGTTAGGCTGAGTAAAAGGTATGAAAAGAACAATTTCCAGTAACAATTTCACACTTCATAGTGCAGTGCCAAATCTAGAACTGATTCTAGTGATTGATGAGCTTTTTCTTAATACCATTGATGGTTTTGGTTGCAGGTCTGAGTGATGAGTTAAGATATGCGTAATAAAGAATCATTGTATTGTTGGGACTTCATTGATGTGAGATTCCAAACATAGCTGTTACCTCTACCAATCTGATTCACGAGTATCAAGCCATGTGTAAGTAAAATTCCTTTGATATATGATCACTGTCTCTCGTCTTCTAATTAACTCTCAGAATCTTTGATGAATTTAGATATGGTGCAAGACAATGTCCTTTTGAAAGTGAGGATGGGATGACCTTGTTGTTTCCATGGCGTATTTCTCTTTAACTCTCTCATCTTATTATTAATTTGACTGATTGTTGGTTTTTTTTTTTTTTAATTTCATGTGTTGATTGATTGTCTCATTGACTGCAGGGGAAACTAGTGAACATATCACAGCTAGCTACTAGCTCGACGGCTCTACCAATCTGAAGAATTATGGATGATGCCTGCACTGGAATAAATCCTCTTCTTTCACCATCTGTGTGAGTAAAATTCTCGGTTAGTTTATTTTGTTATTATTAAGAGAATTTGATATACGATCACTCACTTGTCTTCTAATCAACACTTACCATCTTTGATGAATTTTGATATGGTGCTACATAGTGTCCTTTTGCAAGTGAGGATGGGAGGACCTTGTTGTTTCCATGGCGTATTTATCGTCGTATTTCTCAGTCGCCGGCGTTCTAACAGTAACTCAGTTAGTATAACAACATTTAAACTGATTAAAAGGTATATATATAGGCATTTGTCTTCCCTTGTCCGCTTCCTCAAAATTTGCTTTTGTGTATTTCCCCTCTTAAAGCTAAGAGCTTTTTCTCAAAGTTTTACACAATCATATCAGAGCACGAGACTCGTTGAAGCCCAAGGTCAAGTCTAATAAGAAGGGATCTTTCTATGATTCTCTTCTTCTTCTTAGTCCTGATAAATTCCCCTAAAGAGCTTCTTGGAGGTTTGTTTGGATTTTGATCCATCTCTTCTCTTTTATTTGTTTTAGTAGATTCATCTTCTAGTCAATGCAATTGTTAACTTATAAAATCATAATGCAATTTCAGGTACATTGTGTTTTTATTTGTTTCTGGCTTTTTTTTTTTTTTTTAATATTTAACAGTGTAACAAGAATCTCAGGTTTATGTTTCGTTTTGCAGGTTTGCTTGAAAAGCTTAAAATTAAGTATAAGGTAGAAATCGTAATGCGATTTCAGATACTCGAAGAGCGGCCTGTGAAGAGAGCTAAATGATTCGTTTTGCATAAATTGAATGTGTTTGAAAAGCTTGAAGCTAAGTATAAGGTATATATAGGTCTGTCTCTTTCCTTGTCTGATTCCTCAAATTTGCTTTTTATCTAGGTTGTTCTTTTAGTTCAGACTTCAAAAAAAATCAATAGTTAACGAAGCTTCTTCTAATGCTCTATTTTTGTGCAGATTGGAGATATGCTATATGGGTTTGAAGAATGATGAAGATTCAGAACCAAAAAGGTAACAATATCAAACTGATTCTTTTAGTTGTAGGTGTCTTTGACTCAATACGTCTTCCTTTCTCGTCCACTTTAATTTGCCAATCTTTTAAGTTAGCGTAATCGCAGGTTATATCTATTTGTTAATTTGTAAACTATAATGCAATTTCAGATACTCGAAGAGAACGATCTGTTAAGAGAGCTAAATGGAGTCAAGAAGCAGGTACATTGTGTTTTATTTGTTTCTTGTTCTTTTTTATCAACAGTTTAACGAGAATCTCAGGTTTATGTTTTATTTTGCAGGGTTTCATAAATTGGATGTGTTTGAAAAGCTTGAAGCTAAGTATAAGGTATGAAAAACAAAACATTTTGCAGTAAAATTGTCTTTTGAGCTGAACACAGACACACTAACGTTTTTGAGTTATGTTTGGTTAGGCTGAAGGGAAAGAAGAAGGAGAAAATGATGAAGAAGTTGAAGAATTAGAGGGAGAAGAATCTGATTACGGAGATTATGATCAGGTTCCACTTATTGTCCAAATTAATGGTGGAATGCAACATTGTGATTCTTCTTCTCAAGTTGCTTTAAAACTTTCTTCTTCTTAAATGTTTGTTTTTGTAGAATCAAGACTTCGATGATGATGACGACGATTATAATCAGGCAGATGATGGTGAATGTAATCATCAATCTTTATTCTCTGTTTCCTTACAGTTATTGTTTCCATGAAACTTATAAACGATTCTAACTAACTTTTTGTTTTTTCTCTTGTTTCTTGCCAATAGTTGAAGATGTCTGTTAAGCTCCTTACACAAATTAAGCTCTTCACTCCATAGCTCCAGCTTTTGCCTGCACCACAAAGAAGTTCTCCACATCTGCCAGAACTCAAGGTAAATACCCTCCATCAGAGATTATCATCACATTAGAACATATTCATAGCTTGATGGATCTGTTTTATTAATGTACAAGGACTCGTTTTCTTACTGTTGCAGGAATTTCATCTTCAAACAAGAGACATCTTCAATAGCTTCAACGAAAGTGTCTTAAGTGGAGAATCCAAATGTGGGACTCCGTGATTACTTTGAGAATTATGAAAAGGCTGTTGAGAAAGCGTTGTTTCCACCTGGTATTTATATTTTAGAGGTAAGATTAATAATATGTTCGTTTCTTTCTTTTGGGTAAAAGGTGTGTTCATGTGTGCCGGTATGAAGTAGATTCATTGAATGATGATTCAGATTTTTTCAGGGATGAAGTAGATTCAGAACAAAAACGGTAGCCGGCTTTCTTACAGTAACAACATGAAACTGATGAAAAGGTAACATTGGTTCTTGTTCCCTTGTCCACTTCCATAAAAGTAAGTCGAGTTTGCTTTTTAATCATTTTGTTTGTTTCTTTTGGGTGAAACAGGTGTGTGTTGCAGCTTCGTGCAGATCTTTGAAGTATTTGTGACCGATCACAGTATTACCACAGGTACAGTATCACTGCTTATGTTCATCAAAGTCTTTAACTTCATTGTCTTTGGACATTTTCTATGCCTTAGTTGGTTGATTTGACATATCTAAAAAATGACACAGCTGAAGGGGTTGACCTTCTGATCATCCGGGAGCTATAAGTGTTTAGCCAAAAATATAATTTTGCTCTTGATCGTGTTTATAATTTTTCCATTTGTTTTGGTTATGAAAGAGTCGAAGATTGTGTCTTTCTTTGCTGAATTAGAAATGATGAAATACATCCATAATCCATGTGTTTTTTCCTGAAATTTCTTTGGGTGCAGGGATCAATGTTGTCACAGCAATGGCTTCAGAGTATCCTGAGGTTGAAGTGAGTCATCTGTTGATTGAAACCGCTGCGATGGATCTTGTTCAGCACCCATGACAGGTTTTCTTTTCGTAAAGCCAGTCCAATTTGGAACAATTTTTCCAGTTCCTCATGTATTGACTGCAATGATTCTTACAAAATGCATTTTAACTTTGTGATGTTCCAGTTCGATACAATTCTGACTGGTTCATTGTTGGTGATATTGTTTCAGATCTCGCGGCCGGAGGTTGTCTCAATTGCCAAAAATGTGCTTCAGCAAGCTGGATCTTTGGAAGGTTCTCTCTCTTGTTCATTTGCGAGAACTTTCTGTTTTCTGTCTAATTGAAAGATGGCGAGATTTTTTTTTTTTGAAGAAAGGGATTTAGAATTGTGGGTAGGGTTTATTTGGTTGTAATCAAAGGGGGTGTATCTTTGCCACTGATATGTTTAAGACATTGCGTCTGTGCTCTGTATCAGGAGTGGAATTTAGCTTCCGGGAGAAGCCCATTGGAAGCGCTGCTTTGGGAGTTCCCTTTCCGGATCGCTGCAAAAGAATGTGCTTCTTGTAGCCATTGGAAGGTCTGTCTTCTATCTTGTCCCAACTTTTATGTTAATTGCTCTAACTTTTTTTTGGGATTTACAGTTTCTCATATTTTGATGTTGGTACAATTTAAGGTACAAGTGGGATAAAAATGAAAAGCATCTGAGGCCTGAGAAGGGGTTACTTCAGCTTCGTGCATGTCTTGAAGTCTTTGCAAATCTGAGACCTGCTATAGTTCTGCCCTAGCCCACAGGTAACCATCCTCAGCCTAATCTCAGATATTTCTTGCTGAACTTTGTTTCTTGTATGAACTTCAGATTATTGTTTTTTATGTACAGTTAAGTGGATGCTTTCACCATAAAGAGAGAGGTAGCAGAAGGTGTTGATCTAATGGTTGTAGAAGAGCTTGCATGAGGTCAATTTAATTAGTTTATTAAAACTGATCGTAATTCTTTTTTTTCTCGTTCTGTAGTGGGACAATATCTTTAAGTAGGATGTCTCATGCTAACAGGTATTTACTTTAGGGAGCCAAGGGGCATAAAGACCAATGAGAATGGCAAAGAATTTGGTTTAATACTGAAAAGACCCACGAGGTGCTTGATTGAAAATCTCAGGTACAGATTTCCGAGGATAAATTGTTCAGTACTATGGACTAATATTTTTAAGCATTTCTTATGTTTCGCAGATTGATACGTTGCTCTTGTTGCCTTCAAGACTGCTCGGAAACGCATATAACTCTGATATCAAAGCTAATGTCTTGGAAGCAAGGTTGGTAATTACGTTTTCTTTTACTTGTTTTCCTCTCTCTTGTGGAACACATATAACACTAATATCAATGCGATTTTTTCTCTGCAGGCCACAATTTTACGGATGAAATGAGTAACAGCTCTATCCTCTGAATATCCTGATGTTGAGCTGTCACATATGTATGTTGACAATGCTACGATGCAGCTTCTTAGTGACCCCAAACAGGTAGGTGTATTTGCCAAACTAGTTAGTGTTGATGGCGCTTTGGGAATTATGTAAATACTTACAATGGGTTAATTGTTTCATATACGCAGTTTGACACCATTGTTACAAACAACGTTTTTGGTGATATATTATCCGATGAAGCTTCAATGATTACCGGAAGCATAGGAATGCTGCCCAGTCTCAGTGATTCGGTATAATATAAAACAATCTGATCTTTGAGTATGCAGAAGTACGATCTTGTCTGAACATACATAAACCCGCATGTTTAATTCAGGGACCTGGACTCTTTGAATCTTTACATGGTTCTGAACATACATAAACCCGCATGATTTTGAATTTCCAGGATAAGGCGAACCAATTGTCAACCATTCTGAGCGCTGCAGTGCTTTTGAAATACGGACTTGGAGAAGAAAAGGCAGCCAAGAGGATTGAAGATACAATGTACAGTCAAGAAGCAGGTACATTGTGTGTTTTTTTTTTTTTGTTTATGGCTTTTTATTTTATTTTATCAACAGTGTAACAAGAATCTCAGGTTTATGTTTCGTTTTGCGCAGGTTTGCATAAATTGGATGTGTTTGAAAAGCTTGAAGCTAAGTATAAGGTATATAAAGGTCTTTCTCTTCCCTTGTCCGCTTCCTCAACTTTGCTTTTTATTTAGATCGTTGTTTTGGTTCAGAAAAGCTTGAAGCTAAATCAATAGTTAACGAAGCTTCTTCTAATTCTCTATTTTTGTGCAGATCGGAGATACGCTATGGGTTTGAAGAATGAAGAAGATTCAGAACCAAAAAGGTAACAACATCAAACTGTTTCTTCTAGTTATAGGTGTCTTTGACTCAACACGTCTTCCTTCCGCGTCCACTTCAATTTGCCAATCTTTAAGTCAGCAAGTTGCTTTAAATTGCAGATTCTGTTTTATTTGTTAATTTATAAATCGTAACGCAATTTCAGATACAAGAGCAGGGCCTGTATAGAGAGCTAAATGGAGTCATGAAGCAGGTACGTTGTGTTTTATTTGTTTCTGTTTTTTTTTTTTGTCAATAGTGTAACAAGAATCTCAGGTTTATGTTTCGTTTTGCAGTTTTGCGTAAATTGTATGTGTTTGAAAGGCTTGAAGCTAAGTATAGATAGGTGTTTGTCTTCCCTTGTCCACTTCCTCAAAACTTTGCCTGCGGCTGCAGCGGTATACTATGAAGATATGCTTCAAGCTAGTGACAGAAACAACTTCTTAGATTTCGGGTTTGTCTGGGATGGGATGCTTTCTTTCAGGTATACATACACTTCACCTCCATTTCTAATTGTATTCAGAAACACTATAGTTTGGATTTATTTATAAAGCCGAGGTGTTTGTTCAGTTGACTGGTGGACTCGAGGAGGCTGCTTGCAGATCAAACTCAAATGCCAAGCTTGTTACCCAAAGAAGCAGCAGTTATGCTTTTTCAAAATAAAGTCGAGATTTTGATGGTTACTCTCAGTCAAATTACACTGACATTTATGATATCTACAGGGGAAGTCTTGCATGCTTACTGCTGAAGATGTATACCAACCTTCAGATATAGCTAAAGCAAGGTCTAAAAGAAGCTAAAAGGAGTAATCTAGATATTATGGATTCTGCAGGGAGGCTTTAGGTAATTTTTTCTTCTTTGAGAGTCATTGTTGTATCATAAATTCATTGCCGATTTGGTTATGAAATTGACTCTTTGTGACAGATAGATAAAGCCAATGATGGACGAATTAAAAGACGTGAAGAAATTAGTGTACCCCAGAGAAGTGTTACTAGTTGTTGATGCCATTACTGGACAAGAAGCTGCAGGTATGCTATTTGTATTCTACGTCAAGAAGATTCGAAACATCCTGAAAATGACTTTGTTTCAGAACTGCACCTGTATCTGTCATATACTAATATAAACTTATGTGTTTCCTACAGCTCTGGTGGCAACATTCAATATATAGGAATCACACAGGAGCCATTGTGGCAAAGCTAGATGGTGATTTAAGAGGTGGTGTTGCTTTGAGTGTCAAAAGGAGGTTTGTGTTCTTCTTCTTTGATTAATTATGTCATAGAAGTTTACTTAATTAACGTTTTACGTTAATAGTTTACTCTTAATTGGGTGTCAATAGGTATACGGAAAACCGATTAAACTGGTAGGACGTGGAGAGCGGATGGAGGATCTTGTACCCTTTTATCAAGATCGAATGGCTGGACAAATTCTAGGAAGGGGATATGTGATATCATTTGTAGAGAAGGCAACAGAAGTTGTAAGATGCGTCAAGAAGATGCTGAAGATATACAGAAGAAGATAATGAGTGCAAAGTACTGACTTCCAGTTATACGAGTTGTAATTCAGCTTCTCTCTCCTGTCTCCTCCACGGTTTGCCTTCCAATTCTGCTTCTTTTTTTTTTTCGTTTTGATCTCTGTTGGGTGGTTTTGTAAATTTTTTCTTTTGTTATTTTGTCTTCTTTGTGATATTCTCTGTTCAGAAGCGAGACGATAGCTATTGAGTTGGGTGAAATGGAAGACTGTTGCTGGCCATGGAAGATACACATAACACTAGGAGCCAAGTGAAGAGTTTGTCTGTTGACTGGTGGACTCGAGGAGGCTGCTTGCAGATCAAACTCAAAGGCTAAGGTTCGATTTTTTTTCACTGCTATTTTTTTTATACATGAATTATTAGCCTTGGTAGCTGGCTCGGAAACATTAAACTTGACTGAAGTGTGGCTTCTTATCTTGGCTATGTTGCAGATTGTACATGATGAGCTAGTGAAATTGATTGGTGGAGGAGAAGTATCACTTTGCTAACTCAGGTCCTACATTAATATTGTTACCTAAGGAAGCAGTAGGTATGCTTTTTCAAAATACAGTGGAGATGATTTGATGGCATTGTTTGTTACTCTCTGTCAAACTACAACTAACGTTTATGATATCTACAGGGAAAGTCTTGCATGCTTATTGCTGGAGATGTATACCTGCTGCCATCTATCAACTTGTCATTTTAGCTGAACAGGTATTGAAATTGTTACTTTTGAAGCATCATGTGCATTCGTAGAAATGGCTTATTAAAGTGTGGCATTACTTCAGAACGTCCTGTTGGCAGGGATCGATGTATATATGTCATCTCCATAAATTTAGAAGAGGTAATATCTATCCTCATTAGTGATTGGTGCTAAAGCAATCAGTATTATGTTTGCAGGAAATGAACGAGACTGATGGCTACGGACAGACTAAAATCGATCCTAAGGAGATTGTGGAGATTTTCAAGAAAAAAATTCATGGTAAGTCATATAATTAGGATATACTCTTTATTAAATGAACTACCACCACATGATTTTATTAGATCCAAAGGTGAGTTGCACCATCTTTTCTTGGGGGTTAGAAGCTCTTTGAGTAATCTGGTTGTCTAGGTGTGAATGTTTGTTGCTTTAGGTTAGTTTTCTGTTTTGGGAATGAAACCCGAGTCGGTTTAGCATCCAGCTCAGAGACAAGCCCATCTTTCTGACTTTCTCCAACGGGCGCTTTGCGTCTTAAAACCTTTTAAACGCAAAGGCCATGCACTAATCAAATCAGCTATATTACCACCTTGTACAAACAAGTGGTCTTTGGATATGAAGTAAGAATCAGATGATGCATTAAGATGTGTACTTTACATGCAACAACGATGCAGAGCTCATTTGAGTCACGAGAAACTGTCTTGTTATTACAGTGAGAAGAGTTAGTCTTAGAGTTAGTCTTGTAGTAAAACTGAAAACATTCCTTGTCCTGGTTCAATCTAACTTTGACTGTTTCAACCATTGACAAAATTTGAGAATTGGACATCTCATCTCTATTCAGGTTAGGTCAGTACTCAGTAGAGAGAGTGTTAGAATTAGAATCGAGAGAGAGAGGTGAATTCTTTCTACACTTCAAAACAAGTGGTTTGCTTTCTTTACAGCGAAATACAAGTGGTTTGATCAACAGACTCCCGCTGCTTGTTTTGAAGCAATGATTCCCCGCTTCGACCTTCTTAAAAAAGACAGTGGGTTTTCTAGTTAATGGAGAAGTCAAGATTATAATCACAGTAGCTATTTTAAAAGTTTTTGGCAAAGTAGCTGTTGTCTTAGTGGAATCTGAAGATGAGTCTGTAGAGAAATCCGGAGAGAAATCTGAAGAGGCAAGCAGTCCTCTGAAAAAGACTAAGCTAAATGATGGTGGTGCAGTTCCTAGTGATGTACTCAATGAGACTCAACTAGAGAAGGAAACCAGGATGAATGTCCATGGATTTCACGTCCTTCCGTCACAGGTAAGAAGAACACTTTTAATTCTTCTTCTTCTTTTTGTTGGTTTTGGGACAGAGATGGTTTTTGTCTTTCTTTGACTTGTCAGAAGTAGAACACTTTTAATTATAGAGAATTAAACTTAAAAGTCACCCACCACAAGTGCATACCCTTGTGTTTCTGGATATGTCTACATATGAGTTCTTACTTAATTCATCCTTTTCCATTTGTAGGTGAAAATTTGTAAGCCGTATTTTTTTTTATAAAATACCCAGACATTGCATTAGGATTCCATGCAAAGAACCAACATCTGAGAAACAGCATGCATGAATGTCCTACTCAGCCAGTCACCTCATGAGCTCTCCAGTGAAGATATGGTGGAAGCAGAAGCATACGTGAAAGATGCAGGCTTTAAGGTGGACTGGTTGGAGAAGAAGCTGGATTAAGTAAAGGAAGAGGAAGAGGAGACTGGTGACACTCGGATTCAAGAATTAGAGGAGTAATTGAAGGAATTTTAAGCAGAAGTGGTTAGACATGGAAGCTCTTCTGGAGAAAGGGAAGGCAAAAGTGTTGGCTGCACGAGCTCCTCTAACATTGGATGATTTTCATTTGAGTCTTTAGATTTCGTAATTAGAGTCCTCTTGTAACTTAGGAAGGTAAAGTGACCCATGTCGAGAAATCAAGTTTCCACTTTTTGTGAAGATGGGTAGGATATTGTAAATGTAAAGCATGCTTTTTAGTAATGAAAAAGCAATGCCTTTTAAATGGCTCATTTTCAAGTCTATGAAACAGATCGTCACTGGTACAGAGCTGGTTATGTGTGTGTAAACTGAGTCTATTTTTATGAGGTTTCAGGTTGGTTTAATGTTTTGGTTGATTTCAGGACACATCTCATCAGCTCAAGACTTTAAGCAGCTGTCGTTAAGCTTCACTGGTAGAACCATTGAAGTTGTTTGATTATTTCATTGCTAATAGATACATATTTCCATGTCAATACACGCTCTGTTTTTTAAGTCGCTTTCTTATGGTCGTCTCTGTCTCCAGTATAAAGCAGATAATGGGCCAGAAAAATGTAAATTGGGCCGAAGTCCTAAAGTGAAACCCATATAATGGGGAGGCGGGGGGGGTCTCTAAAGTCTAATTTACAAATTTGGATGTGTGGGTTGTTAGTGCCACTCTCGGGTAGGTTCTAGGGTTTCACGCCCACTACAAGTTTGAGGTAGTTTGATTGCGGAGGACTTCAATGGGGACTCTAGTCGATAACAAGTTCACATGGGTGATACCAAACTTCTCCTCTCTGCAATCTAAGGCCGTTTATTCTGATCAATTCGTTATGGGTGGCTGCACATGGTATGATGATTGAACTATATGTATCAACTTCTAATGCTTTTCGTTCAATTTGGACCTTTTTTTTTTTTTGCCTTTGTTTTGGTGACGGTTCGTATTCTTTTTGTTTTTTAACGCAGGCATCTTCTTGTCCATCCTGAGGGATTCAATAAGTCTTGTCATTTATCTCTGTTTTTGGAAGTGGCTGATAATAAATCACTGCCACCTGGATGGAGAATACGTGCACGTTATCTCCTAAGTGTTGTTAATCAACATTCTGAGAAAAGCTCCAAACGAAACGGTTATTATATTTCCCCACCCCCGTGATCATTACAACAAGTACTTTAGTTAGACGTTTCAGTTTCTGGCTCCTTGGGCTTGGAGTTGTATGTTTCTTAAGGGTGTTTAAGTTTGGGTGGTTTTTAGACTTTTAGTTTAGTTTTAAAGTTTGGTTCCAAGTTTTTTCGATATTGTTGTTTAGTCCACATGATTAAGTGAAGTGATTAGATTTTTTTGTTCTTCTCTGTTTTTTATGATTTTACAGAAGCAAGCAAGTGGTTTGATCAAAAGATTCCAGGATGGGGTTTGTCAGAAATGCTTCCCCTTCCCAATCTTCATGCCAAAGATGGCGGGTTCCTTGTGAACGATGAACTCAATATTGTTGCTGAAGTAGATGTTCTTGAAGTTATTGGGATACTAGATGTATCTCTTGAATTTAAAGAGTCAACACAACTTCTGAAAAAGGTTAAGGTAGATTATGATAGTCTGAAGTCTAATGACTTACTGCTCAACGAGACTCCACCAGTTAGTGAACTCATGGACATCAATGGTTTCCAACTTCTTCCTTCACAGGTAAAGAAACATTAGAAAGATGAATACTTTGTAAGGAGATAGATCATTATCTTCTCTTGATATGTATATATTTATACTCATCTTTTTATAAATTCACTGGCAGGTGGATTTTGTGAAGCGTATATTTGAAAAACATCCGGACATTGCAAAAGAGTTCCGACCAAAGAACCCACATCTGAGGAAAGCATGCATGACTTTCTTGCTCAGCCTAATCGAGACATTGTGCCAACCACCACAGAGGCTATCCAATGAAGATTTGGTGGAAGCAGACAATGCACTAACATACGTGAAAGTTTCGGGGTTTAAGGTGGATTGGTTGGAGAAAAAGCTAAAGGATGTAAAGGAAAAGAAGGTGGAAGAGCAAAATGGTGAGATTCGGATTCAAGAATTAGAGGGGGATTTGAAGGAGTTTAAGCAGAAGTGCTTAGACATAGAAGCTTTGCTGGAGAAAGAAAAGGCAAAGGTGATGGCTGCTAGAGTTTCTCTAACATTGGATGATGTTATCTAAGTATGACTTTGGCATGTTCTGGTGTTTGTTTGTTTGAGTCTATATATGTTTCCAAATTATAGTCCTCTTAAAACTTAGGATCTGAGATAAATGGTCAATATTAGTCTATTTCATCGAGCTGACTGAAACCTATTTATAGCTAGAGAGACCAGTGTCTTTGTGATTTTGTATTTAATTTGGTTTATGGTTAATATCAGAGAAACTCTTGGAGGGGAATGGCTAATACTGTACAAAGTTTAACCAGTTTGGCAGTTTCCATTATCATAACTCTTTAATTCTCTTCAACGAGAATGTGATGAGCTCATTTAAAAACCTTAATCGCCTGTGATTAACGTTCTCGTCACTTGTTATCAAGTGCAAAGAGCAGTAAATCTTAGTCATCCAAGGGGCATAAGAATTCTCCTCTTTGCTTTTTCTCTAAGTAACTCTTTTTGGTGGGGGGGACTCGCTATGTGTTTTTGTAAACCAAGCAGCACGAGCTTGTCTTCATTCAAGACTATGTAAATAGATTTCTTAGTGAAGTTACGTAAACACTCATTGTTTCTTGCAATCTAAGAATTATCATGAGGCGATAAATAGGCCCAACTCAGTCCACTGTGACGCTGAAGATAGCCCGAATTTGCACCTGGTGTGTGGCGCAATGTGCTTTCCAGTTCAAGACTTGTCTGTTTGGTTACTACTACGATACTTGGGCGCCACTTAGTAGGAATAGGGCTCCATGTCCTTCACATTCCTCCTATGGTTCGATTGCAAGAGTAGTCTTGAATGGGGGGGAAAGAAGCTAATAACAAGTCCACATTCTCATCTTTGGAATTCTCGAGTCTTTTCTGATATAATGATCGGTTCTTGCAAATGTTAAGAAAGCAACTTAGTCGTCCAAAACCAATATGAATGATTTAACACATCATAGGAGCTAATTAAGATTATTTTTTTTCAATTATCATTTGTCAGCATGTAAAAATGAGTCTCTTTGTTTAACTGTCAAGAAAAACATCAAACTCTTCAGCTCAGTTTAAGCTAGGGGTTGATTAATTATTACTTGTCCAATTGCTCGTAGACTTTATTGACGATGAGCCATGCACTCTGTTTCCGATTCAGAACATCGAATTTAGAATTACATAATGCTTTATTATTGACAACTAATCAGATTAAAGGATTCAATTTCTCATACTGAAGAAATATCCAAGTAAATTGATCGACAGTAGTTACTTATGATGAACTAACTACAATAGTGACTACGAATCAAATTTGAAACAATGTTCCTAACATATATATATATATATCTAAATTTTGGAAAACAGAGAGGATTTGGAGAGAATGATCAGATAGAGCTAATACGTAAGATGCCATCATATCGGCGATCAAACCAATAGGGAAACAAAGTTCAATCATCACTTCATTCTCTTTACCCTCTCATTATATATATAATCCGAATCAGAATTTATAAAACGAAGCTAATCATGTCAAAATCGAAGAAGAAGAAGATGAAAGATCAGATAGAGCTAATACGTTAGATGCCATCATATCGGCTATCAAACCAATAGGGAAACAAAGTTCAATCATCATATCTCTCTTCTTCTTCCACACACACACAAAAAAACTCATAAAAATCGATCCTTTTCAAAAAAATCTTTCAGAAAAACAGAGTATTCTAAGAAGAATATAATAAAGGAGCCAACTTTTTTTAATCGAAAAATTGTTAGAAGGGACACTGGAAAAAAAACAGAGACGGCGAGAATGTAAAGTTCTGAGCTGATGACAAGATTGACTTAGGATGAAATATATATATACACACACAATTACAGACGAAACGATATCATTAGGGTTCTTTAGGGTTTCCTCGTGGAAAAAGACGTAAATATCCCCATTTGTTTCTTTTGGTTTACCGATCTTTATAGGCCGACATATGAGCCCATTTAAAGTCCACATGTTGAATCCTTTTAGTACGGGCCGCCGATGTGCTAGTTAAAGATTTCCATATATATAGTACTTGGAGGATTCAATATCTCTTGGAAACTACTGCTAGCATTCAGAGGAGTCAGCTAAGGAATTTGAATAGTGTAAGGAGTGCGTTAAGGTCGTCACAAGTTCTAGACTAGGTTTATCTGTTCTTTTTCTATCACTCCAACTAGATTATGAGAGCCAAAGCTCAAAACTTTGGTTACTAAAAAAGAGAGTTTAGGTTTCCTGTTGGCAGGAAAAATTGCTCCAAGTTTTTAGTAATGTGAAATAACTCCTTTTATTACATTTTTAAGGAAATGATCTCTTGTTGAAGTTTACTTGATATGATCTTGAGTCTTGACAACTTATATGTATGAGACCGCCATGTTTTGGATATAATTATATAGAGACTTATAAACAAAGATTCTCTTGCAAGATTGAGGAATGAAATCTAGTTGGTAAGTGGGTCAAACACTTTTAGTCTTCTACTAACATGAATTAGTTTGTTGATGCATTGAACTTTAGATCAAGGGAAAATCTTTACATGTGTTAATTAAATTGTCTGAAATATGTTTTATGTTTTAGAAACATCCATTGAGATAAGGCAAAGGAAGTTAAGCTGCTTTGAGGTTAATTGTTAGAACAGCGTAAGCCTTAGGGTTCTTAAACCTAATTTAACACCACCATCCATACATACTCATCCAATCATAATTAATTAATTAATTAAACATCATTATAGTTTCTGTAAAAGGAAAAGATGTAAAAAAGAATAATCATATGTTGCCTTGGATATAATTGGTTCTTCTTTCAAAAGAAATGTAAACATATGAATCATGTTGATTTGTGTTAAGTAACTGTTATGCATTATGTCCCATCTAAATCGATATTTTTAAAACTAATCTTCAACTTGTGTGCATCACATAACATAAAGTCGTCTTCTTTTATCAGACAAAATTAAGTGTGTCTTTGTAGTATTATTATACTATTACAAAGGTTTTCTTTCTAGCCACATTTCTCCTATATTTGTCGGGCTTAATTAATTAGTCACACATATTTTTTATGTTATCCCTTTAATCCCCACTCAAAAAATTATAATCCGATTCATATCCAGTATTGTGTTATTGTCTATACTTGAGTTATCGACAATTTTTAAAAAAAAATTCCATATGTGTTCAGATATGGTTACATGGATATAATTGGAGAAGATCATATTAGTATATCTCATACTGCAAGTTAGGAAAAAAACCTTTTAATAAGGTGGAACTTGTTTTACCCTAATTCTGTTTGTTTCTTCTCCACTCAAGGTTGATCTATATTCGTGTATACTTGATAAGAAAATAAAGAAAAAAATAATACTAAAACACCCTTTTAATAAGGTAGAATTTGTTTTACCCTAATTCTGTTTGTTTCTTCTCCACTCAAGGTTAATCTATATTCGTGTATACTTGTATTTGAGAATTAGAAAGTGAAACTAATGATTTGATGAAAAGTGGTTTAAATTCACTGATTGATAGCGCATGATAGTAGGGTTATAGCTCGCAGTGGCAAGTAGAGTTAAAAATTAGAAAGCATGCAATTACATAGACCCGCATAGGAAAGCAACCTCTTTGTGTCCATGTACACTATCTCTCTATACATCGATTAGAAAAGATATAACATTTAATATAATACTGAGGATTGGACCCGCACATACGTGCGGGGTTAATTAAAAAAAAAAACGAAGTTTGCAATTAGGTTTGGACTATGCAGAGTTATTATTTGTTAAAAATGTTATTAACATTCATAATCCAACTTTGTGCCAATTTATTTTTAGTTTGATTTAGAAAAGAGGATGATTAGATTTACGTACATTAAAAAGTAGTAAAAGCAAGATAGTATGTCTGTTTCGGGAACCCGTCCCATCTCATATACAGTATGTCATGTGTTTTGTTCTATCTTATAACCGTAGTTCTAATAAGATTTTATCAATTTGAGATTATATATTTTAGTCCAACAAATAAGGAAGTAGGTAAATGATTCGCATCCACATACATTTTATTTGTAAATATAATTATTTGGTACATCATTTATAACATAAAACTTATATTGGTTTTCTTTCATCAAATTTCTAAATGTTTGAAATAATAATCGCTTCACCATAAATTTTGGATTCACTTGAAATTTAATTTAACTATCCAAATTTTATAATCCCATCTTGATATATATATATATATATATATATATATATATATATATATATTTCTTGTTCTTTTTTTTCTATAAAAATAGTTTATATAATGTTTTTCAAAAAAATTATTCGTTCCTGTCTCTTACTCGATCTTCCCTATACATTAGTATTTTTAATTAATTATATATTAGTAAAACTCAAATTATTTGGGGTTAACTTCTATAAACTAAACCTATGGATCAACCCGCACTTTCGTGCAGGTTTTTTTTTAATTGTTTGTATTTTATTAAAAATAGTGAGAAGACCTATTATACATAAATTTTGACAGAAAATATAACTTTGTCTAATTTAATTTAAATATAAATTTGTCTAATTTAAATTGATAAAGATATGAGAAAGCCTCAGAACATCTTTGATATTTTTTCTTCTCATTAATCTTTTCATTTTGTATATTAGAAAGATAACAAAATTGATGATAAATGTTTTAATATAATTATTGTGTTTTCGTTTTTGTATAGTTATATATATTTAAAAAATATTTTTCATGTTTTACGAAATATTTAATTAATTTCAACTAATTAGCATCTCGCATCAATTTAAGTTATCATTTTAAAAGAGATTTAATGTCATGTTTTAATTTGTAATCGTGTTTTTAAAAAATTGTATAAATCTCTAACTTTAATTATTAGAATATTTGTTAAAGATTGAGATCTCTTATACTTAATCACTAATATAGTTTCCTAAAATATTTGAACTTATTATTTATACTGAATATAATTTCATAAAATATAGGATGTATTATTTTTGTAGTTAATATATCTTCCTAAAATACAGGAATGATTTGAATCAAATTTGACACACGACAACTAACTGGATTTAGAAAACTATAAATGTTTAATAGCTAATTTAGAAAACTATTTAGAAAAGTTAATATTTTCGAAATTAATTATTTATGGGTTATTACCATATCCAAAATTAGATTTGAAATCTAAGTATCCATCGTTTAACCAATTATGAAAAGATTTAATCATTTATTTCTTTAAAAACTGTTACCATTAGTTTAGGAATTTTTTTTTTTAATTATGTAGGTAAATGGGTCTGTTTGGCAACATGGATATATATTATGTTTTTGTCTCTTTTTTTATGCCTAAGTGTACTCCCCAATTAATAGTATAGATAATTAATGATAGAGAATTTCGGACTTAATTAACATGTAACACACCACACACAATAGCTATGAATAAAGTAGAAACGATAAAGGATTTTGAACTAAGCTTCCTATAAGCTTTAAACATAAAGAGAATTTACAAATGAAAATATTGTGTTTATTTGAAACTGTCACCATATATATACTCCACATAAATTTATTTACTTCTCATACACGGAATAATGATATATAATGAATTACTCAATTTTGTGTTTTTTTTCATGGATAGTAAAAGACGCGTAACCTTAATTGCAGTTTATACTTAGATATGTATACTCGATAACTCGTCTATTAAAGAAAAATAATATTTTATCGTTTTCAAATTTATAGGTTACGCGTCTTTTATATAACTTGGAATATACATATGGATTTCACCGATTCACACAAAAATACAAAATTAATCTTCACTAGTTTATTTTCTAAAAGACAACTTTGTTTGTCACACTCGCGCTAACTTAATTGAATTGAGTAAACAATTAATCTCCTTATATTGTGGTTTAGACTTTGAATTGTTGCTTTTTCGTCAAAGTTACATATTTATACCCGTCTTTTAACTAATCTTAGACTAAAACTACTTTTATTGGAGAATATACAATATGTTTTCGGGTTTAATTATTTTTAAAGCAATTGTCACTTTGGGAAAATAAATATATAAAATTTTGTTGTTTAACGTATGAGAATTTAATTACTTAATTGTACATATCAAACGAACCCACACACATCAGAGATCATACTACGTTTACGTGCCAACTATAAATGAATATAAACCTGGTTCAAAAAAAAACTATAAATGAATATACCTATGGATATATGTGTGTTCATCTCGCTGGCATGTCGTATTGTAAATTTGAAGTCTCAATACTCAAAATAGTACTAGTATATAAATGATTTAAATTTCGAGACACGTGTGATGGACCCACGTGAGGTCATATGTTGTCGGGTTGACCCTCGTCAGGGTCAGATAGGTCAGCATCATTTTCCAACATTTTAGTTCTATATAGACATATTTAGTCTAAACTTAATCGTACCAACAAGTCATATCATATGTACATTAATCTTGAAACGAATGACGCTCTTTGTATTATGTATATAATGAGGTTAAGCCTAATTCATACTAGTACTACTCTATAATTTGTCTCATTAGCTGTATCTCAATGTGATATATATATGAAGCTACCGTAGAAATTGAATAACGACTATTCTTTCTTAACGCCACAATGACTTGTGCGTAATTTTATTGTTTACCGCTAGGGTCTTCGTCAAGACAATATGAGTTTCAGAATATATAACATTGAGTTGAGTAGTAGTAATGATGATTATAAAGTGAAAAAAATGGGATGAACGATGAGTTGTTTAGAAAGATAAAGCGCGTGACGTGGACATATGGTCAAAGTAGGAACCCGTGCGGCGATATGTTTTGGCCTTTTCTCGTGTTCTTATTATTTGTCATCTTTACGGTGTGTTGTTTTTTGTTTGTTTGTGTGGATAGGTTAATTCTTTTTCCTTTTTGATGTTTAATTATCTCGAATTATTCGGGGTGGATTAGCATAATTGACCATCCTTTTTGGGGTTTGACCGTTAATTTAAAGTTTTATTCTAAGATTCTATTCCAGCTTTATGGAAACAATATCCACACGACGAATTGAATTTGTGTAAACATAAGTTTGTATAAAAGTTTTTGGTCGAAAAGTTTGTTCAGCTTAACAAAAACAGGATGCTGCCTATAGCAAAATATTGGACACGTGACACTGAAAAAAAAAAAACTCTAATTTTGGTAAATAACTCAATTACAATAGTTCACTGTTAAGAAATCAAACTAGACAACAGTATGTATATATACAGACTATATAGAGCATCTGATTTTCTTTGAACTACCGCAAACATGATTTTTAATTCACCGACATTACCCTATATATTCAGTAGTACATTACCACGTAGTTCAAAGAAAATCAGGTGCAGATAATTAATCACCACCAAGGATTAGTATTCAATTAACATTTGACTAAGAAACAAATTTTGCAGATGATATTTAACTTAATCAAAATAAGAAATAATTGATTTATTTTAAAACGTATACTAGTTAATATTGGTGGAGAAAGAGTAGAGAAGGTGAAAGGAAATGTTGCGCGAGAACACGAAAAGTTGTCTGCTTACACATATAATGCTGACAAAAGCTCATTTGCTATCTTAATTAAAATGGAAGATGACTTAATCAGGTTTTTGTTCTGTCTAATTCTTTTCTTAACAATTGAAGTTACGTACAAAATGATCGTAGGAAGAAACAAAATTAAGTCCTTTCGATACACCAAGAGGCCTCACTAGTCACACTACACGCATAAATAATTATATATATATATATATATATATATATATACACGCAAAAACTACTAAGTATATATACTTCCTCCGTTTCATATTAAGTGTCGTTTTAGGATTTTTCACACATATTAAGAAAATCATTAAATTTTCTATTTTACCTTTTGTTAATATACTATACAAACTTTTTTTATTGGTCAGTACATTAAATCAGTAGGGATAAAATTGGAAAATTTATCAAACATCTACATTAGAAATACGAAGTGACACTTATTTTGAAACAAAATTTACAATATAAAATGACACTTAATGTGAAGTGACTTTAGTGCAGTGGCAGGAGGTAAGTCCATTTGCAGAAGGCACTATCACACCCGGGATCGAGTCTCGGTTCCTACGAATGTAGGAATTTGGCTAATGGTAGACCAGTTGTGGCCCAATGGTTGACAAAAAAAAAATGACACTTAATATGAAACGGAGGGAGTATTTAATTTTCTCTTACTGAAATTTAGCGTTCAAGAAATTTTAATTATACACATCTTTACGTAATTACCACAATTGTGATTTACTTTTTTTTTTTTTTGTAATGTATATATGTAAGAGTTAGAATTATGATTTTAAAACTGCATATTGAACCAGAATCTCATCACTATGGAAAGGTTGATTAAGACCTCAAATGTGATAGCATAAAAATACAGTAAAACCTCTATAAATTAATAATATTGGGATCAAGATATTTTATTAATTTATAGTGATATTAATTTAACTATAAATTAATAATTATTAATTTACACTATAAAATAATAATTATTAATTTATAGATATATTTTTAATTGTTTAAATTTTTAAAAATTATGAGTTGAGATAATTTTAGCAAAATATGATTAGATTTTCGAATGTTGTAAATTTTATGGTTTAGGAATTGAACTTGTAATATTTAGAAAAAATTATTGATAATTAATTACAAATACTATAGACAAATTGACTTATTATACACATGACATACATAAATTCAAATTTATGAATAGTATCAATTTTCTTATTTTAATATTCTGTCAAATTATCAAGTTGTAAATGATGCATATATAAAAATTAAAAACTTTAAAAATTTAATTATTTTTATGACATGTTATAGAATATTTTAGAGATATAGTTATATTTTGAAAATATAACATTACAATTGTTTTATAGAAATGAGCTTTAGGAGAAACATACATAATTATATCAATATATATATATACATATATATATATATATATAATTTTACATGATTATTAATTTATGATATTATTGGGACCATATTTTACATGGGAATTTCAAAAAAATTATTATCTTATTATCTTATCGAATTTTGTTAATTTTTACACTAGCCCGACTTGGGACAAGCAAAATTTATTAATTTATAGTGTTTATTAATTTATAAAGTATTAATTTATAGAGGTTTTACTGTATAGGATTTGGCTAGCTGATCCCGCGTTGTCAATGGCGGTGAATATTCTAGTTAAACTGTACTGATAATATTTTATATATTCTTTTATATACTTCTGTTTCCTTTTAAAAGACTAAACATTTTTATAACCAGGTGATTCTAAATCCAAGCTCTGTTTAATCCCAAATTCTATAGGAAATTAGTTACTTTTCTGCTGCTTATTTATCCGTATAGAATTACCAATATGAAATCACAACAGCGATGAATTAATCGTTGGTCTTAATTAGCAAGACGAGTTTTCGACCCGTTTTGATCACTACTGTTGGTTCATTTTGGCCCTCGTGTGTTATTATTATATAGTAACTTGAGAGAAGTGGTAGGACAAGAGAGATTTATGGGATTAAGAATGTCACTCTTGGAGCTCTTGGGTGTGAGAACTGATTAATTTGCCACATGAGAAAGGGTCTACATGTTGGTTTCTATGCGTGACACAAATAAATATATTGAAGCATGTACTTAATAACAGATCAATTTTTATTATAAAGTAATTATATTATTTTAAGGTTAAAATTTTAATTCTCAATATTGCTCGACAACCCTGACCCTACTGTTCAAATATATCATATACTAGACGTTGTGTCCATTGTCTCTCTATCGTTGGCACATTATATTTTCTTTGGTATTTAAAATACAAGTTAATTGAAGGCCTAATTAATATATATACATTTTTTCTTTACCATGTGTTATTGTATTGTTTTTTTAATACTCTCTTATCTGAAATTAAAAATGCTGAACTGTATGCATAGATTGACAAAGATCATGGTTTGAATAGTTTATGTTACTAGAACAAATGATAGATCAACAAGAAAATAGGAAAACATGCATGTATAGTTAAATACGATTTATTTTGATTCAAGATATGTTGGTTCATATTATACTTACATAAGTGTTTAACGCATATGCGTGTGTATAGTTAATGGATCCCTATAAAATTTTAGGGATCGTATCTATATCGATAGGACTGAGGAATAACCTATATATATATATATAAATATTATATGCAAGAATATGGGTGGGTAGGAGCAGGTCCACAATTAGAGTAATATAGACATAACTAAAATACCTTATTCTTCACTAATGGATTCCGTATTGGTAATGGAAACATTTTTTTTCTCAACATTACAAGAAGCCTTTTGAAGAATTGAAGTTTTTTTTTTTTTTTTTAAGAATCGAAGTATTGAATCCTTACAACCACTATACCACCACTGATGGAATATGGAGATGATGTTAAAATTAGGATGCTAAACTGTAACGGTAACACTCATTATTCTTTTAAGAGAACATTATTTGCCAAGCATATAATTTACGTAGATAAAATAATTATTTATAGTGTCCAAATTAATTGTTAACTAACTGTTCTAGACGGTTTATAGTTTATATAGTAAAAAGTAGAGATTATTGCCAAAGGGGTGTGAATGAGATACTTCAGTTGCTATATGTAGATATAGGCCGAAAATTAAGAGTTCTAGCAGATATGTAGATAGTTGCTATTTTCATAAAAGATGAACACCTTTTGTTGATGTATGTATTTCTCGCTTAAATCAATGTGTGACGATACAAATTAAAATGAATTCAGACTGTACTTATTTTACTTTATTATTAAACATTTTAAGAACTAATGAATGAGTAAATTAAAATGAACTAAAGAATGAGTATGAAGTGCTTTAACCACTCTTATCACTTCTTGTAACGGTTTCAAACCCTAACTCCCTCTATGTTTTAATGCAATTGTTGACCAAATTTTTTTTTTTTACTTGAATTCGATTACTATTTACTTGGAACCTACTTATTTTTTAATAGATACATAAGGCACCTACTTATTTACGTTGCATAATTTCATTGCCAATCAACTCAAACATTCTTCAAAGTAAATAGTTTTTCTCGAATGTTGGAAGGGTAGGTTAGAAGTCCTAGTAATTTTGTGGAGCCGGAAACAAGAAAAAAAAGTCTATTGTGTAATTTTTTTGTTGGTACCAAGTCTATTGTGTAATTTTATTCATTATAGTTTGCTTTCGGTTTATCAAATTGGTTTAATTAATAGAAATGTACACGTCCATTCTACGATGCAATATACTACTATATATATATATACAATGTATTATAAATCTCTCGTTTTTATGCATACAAAAATCCAAAAGGATTGTCAATTTCTTTAACAAGAAAAACAAAGTTGTACTAATGCAAAAGGAATGAATAAAAATAAATAATGAGAAGTGTAGAGCATTAAGCAGACAAGATGTAATTAAACAAACCTAATATATGTAACCCACCTTCATCTCCACCTTTGCCTTGTTTATAAAATCTCTCTCCCTTAAAGCTATACTCAAGGTTAGATCATAACCTAATTCCAACAGCACTACAAAGACAATTAATCACAAAATTGAATTCGACATCTAATATAAAGATTCATCACAACACCATCATCATCATGAGTAGCTCCAGCTCTAGCGCTAGCTCTGGCTCTCCTTGCGGTGCTTGTAAGTTCCTTAGGAGGAAATGTGCAAAGGGATGTGTGTTTGCTCCATACTTTTGTCATGAACAAGGAGCTTCACACTTTGCAGCCATTCACAAGGTCTTTGGAGCTAGCAATGCTTCTAAGTTGCTCTCTCATCTTCCCATCGGTGATCGATGTGAAGCCGCTATTACAATCTCTTATGAAGCTCAAGCTAGGCTTCAAGATCCCATCTATGGCTGCGTTTCTCATATCTTTGCTCTCCAACAACAAGTATTTCCTTTCAAAACCCTAATCATGATCATTATTTTCACTCCTAATCTACATATAAACATATTTAATCACTAGCTATAAGAATATTTTGCCGGCGATCGAATTTTTTGTAATTAGTTACTTTTTTTTTGTTGGGGTATAGGTTGTGAATCTACAAGCACAACTTGAGATCCTCAAGCAACAGACAGCACAAAGCATGATTTTTGCTGATTCACCGACATCAGAAAACCCTAATGGTTACTATGGAGACACTACTAAGACTCCTTATCATCATGATCATCAAGAACCTCAAAACATTTATCATCATCATGATCAGACCCATTTGGTTTACCAAACCGGAAGTTCTGGGACGGTTCACCACGGGGATGCCACAGAGAATAGTTACCACAACGAAACCTCCTCAGCCATGGGAGAATTCTCCATCTACTCTGACTTGGAACAACGCTTGAACACTTTCAATCAAGATAATCTCAAAGAGCTTCAGTCAGCAAATTTTGGCTATATCTCCTTCTCGTGATATGGTTTATATCAAGACATGGGCTGTGATTCTTATAATTATTCAATATCCGATCTATATAGAATATAAATATATAAATACATAGCCTGCTTATATATGTTTCAGACTTTTTGATGGTTTTAGTAGCGATTGATGATGTTGCCTAGCTCAACGAACCAGCTTTGTTGTAATCATAAATAAAAAGTACTAGATGCCCTAGAATTATATAAAGATATATTAATATCCTCAACATCAGTTTAGTGTATATATATTTCAATTTCTCTGTTATATATATTTGCACAAGAATCATGTTTTCCTTCTTCACTGTGTCCCAATCTTAATCTTAAACGAGACAATTCCCCAGCTCGTTAAACTGTCTGTCCTGATTCTTTAGATTCTGCTAATACGTACGTATACTGTATACATACAGTCTGGTACCCGTACGCCCAATCGTCCTGGTTGTGAATTTCCCTCAATACTGGAGAAAGCGGATATAGGATCACTGTTAGGTAAATTATGATCTTTGGCCTATTTTTATGTTTACATGTTCGAAAATTTACACTCTCTTCAAATTATTGGCAGATAGTTATATGTTACATACATATAATCCTCGATATGATTGATGCTCATGATCGATTGGAATGCCACTGGCCTTTTTTTATCAAGAAGTGCTAAAATATACATAATTTTGTTGCCTGTTTGTTGTTCGAATATTCATCGATTTGTAGATGTTTTCATCATAATCATCAAGTTTGTAGACACAGTTTATCAATATCGACTGGTTAACTCTACTTTCTCAAAAAAAATAAAAAAAAAATTGGTTTAACTCTTCTTTTCCATAATGTATTGCGAATTTTATTTATCAACAAATCTAATCTTAATTGGTTGTTTGGTTGTTGCGATATTTTTATTTTAAATTATATATTTTGTTCATTGATATATCACTAACGTAAAACGAGGTTCTAGAATTAAATAACCGAATCCAAACATAAATCACTGGATATGGATTTAGGGTTCATCTACATGATAAATTCACTGAACCCGAACATACTATATAATAATATATATATACTTTGTTATGAAAAGTAGTAGTATATGAGCATACAATCCACTTAACAACTAGTTTGAACTACTTGATAGAAAAAATTGAATGTAAAGTACAACCCCAATTTATTATTTTGCCACGAATTGTTTGTCTTTTTATATATCAACTAGCTAGTTTAGAATATCACTGGAAAAGAGTTTGATCGGTAGTAGATTTACAATACCGAAAAAACAAAATCCAAAGGAAATTCATCTCATAAACCCTTGACCAAATTTTTTTCGTTTGTTATAGTCTTTCTTATTTTTTTTATGGTCTACTTACCTATGTTAGTGTAGCTAACCTATAAATGGAAATATCTATAAGCTAACTCACCATTAGAAAATATATGTATCATATGGTCTCGATGATAATCCATTAAGCCCATTATGGACATTAGGGGTTGTTAAGCCCATAATATATGTGAAATTGGACATGCTTCTCTATGCCAGTAAAGTTTTTCTCCGGATACAAAAAAAAATCTAATATTTAATTCGATTCGAGAGGATACTAAAACAAAGAGTCAAAGAGGGATTATTCCGTAGGTGTTTTTAAATATGTTTAATTTGTTAATGATAATTTTGCGGGTAACACTGCTAAAGCCGCTGCTCGTGCAAGTAAAGCTTTGTTACGTACTTACGTTTGTCGTACGCGTGAGCTTGTCTATGGTCAAAGTACACTTCTAGTCTTCTACTTTAGAAAACGTAAGTCCACTTCTAGTCTTCTACTTAAGGCCAGCCGTTTCGCTACTCCTTGTGCCTCCTTTTGTTCTTTTTTTTTTCCTCGGTCAAACTCTTTTTTGTTCTATTTGTTAAGTGTTTTTTTTAAGAACAGAGAAGAGGACAAGAGTTCGTGTTCCATTGGTGTCACTAATTAGTTGGGAAATCTTATGAGTGATCAACTAGAGAAGCTTCTTGGTGGGAAATTTCAAATTGGATTAGATGAGTAATTTAAAGATAATTAAAGTATTTGGAAGTGACAAAGAACAAAGTAGTTAACTTGCATCCTATTTAGGGGACATTTTGTCTAAAAATACCAATATCACTATGACATTTCTTAATTCTCGTTAGGTATACATGTTTAATCTTTTCTAACATTGAATTAAAGTGTGGTCCTCTTATGATTAAGTGTAGATATGAATAAAGAGTTTCATTTTATTTATTTGCTTATCACTTCTTCGGAAGACAATTTTCATCTATAATAGTTCGATTCTCAAAAAGATGTTTAATAATGGTCATCTTAATTTAAAGTGAGAACTATGTTGACTCTACACCTTTTTTCTTCGCTCTACGACAGAGGAAAATGATATCAAAAAGGAAATAAAACCCCTACAACAAACGAGTAGATACTAATTAAACTATACAAATCACAGACTGACTCTCCAATCGTTGAGTTGCACAACGTCTAAAAGATAAGACTACACAACACAACTCAACAGCACTAGTTTGCTAATACTCAAAAATATTATAGATAATTTGATAGACATTGATAGACGAGTAATGAAGAACAAAATAAGAATTAATGACACCAACCAATCATCTATACAATTGAAATTTTCCAAATAACTAAAATCCTCACATCTATAAAGAAAAGTCAACAAATAGGCCATACCCATACTAAACTAATTTTTCGAGTGTGTAGTTGCCATGTCGAATATAATTATTTTCTTCATTTTCTCTTAAACAGAAAGGCAAACATTTAATAAAATAATCAGGAAAATTAATGGTTTCAAAAAGTGGATAATTTTTGTTGTTTTATTGTTGTAAGCAAAAATTTAGAAATCTTTCACTTCATAGCTAGTATTCGATGTTTAAATATTTTCCATAAAATTTAAAAGTACATTAGTTGTCTGTTATAGCATTGCATCTTGATTTAGAAGAAGAAGAATAATTTTAAAGAAGCACATATGACATAACTATATCAGTTTCTCATCATCCTAGCCAACGCTTGCAGCTCTCCGAGATCGCTATTACAGTAACTCAACGATCTCTTCTTGTTTGGATAACCGTCCTGATGAAACCCAAACCGACCCGTTTGAATATCTTGCACGCTGGTCGTGACTTCACTACTCGTGTGGCTGTATTCCAACGATTCGATTGAGCTCAGCGGTACTGACACCGGTTTATTAGGGTTTTCGTGACTGTATGGCATGTACGGTATCGTGTAACCACTTGTTTGCTGCCACATCATTTCTGATCTCTTGCTCAGATCTCCGGCGACCGTGGAAATTGTCTGGTGGGCGAGGTTCGCTTTTAGTTGCATCAGTTGTGCTTGTAAGAAAGCCACCTATACATCACATATGTTAAACAACCTAGAGTGAAAGCATAAACAAAAATGTCCAACAGTCTAATTAAGTTGGAAAATAAAAATAATCCATAAAATCATAGAACACTACGTAATTCTATAAATTATATACCGATCTATGCGTTAAAAATATAATATTTTATTTTTACCTGTTGCTGGAGGGCGAAGACATGAGAGACACAACCATAGACAGGATCATGGAGACGAGCTTCAGCTTGGTAAGCCATAGTGACGACAACCTCATGCCGGTCTTGGATGGGAACGTGGAGCAAGATCTTAGAAACGTTACTTGCTCCGAACACCTTGTGAATGGCCGCAAATCTCGCAGGACTTTCTTCCGATGAGAAGTACGGTGCAAATATGCAATCAATCACGCATTTTCTCCTCAGAAACTTGCATGCGCCGCATGGAGAACCTGTTCCGGTACCGTTAGATGCCATCTGAACAAAGTTTTTATACTTAGTTACAAAAAGATTGTCTTTGTAAGAATTGTACACGAGCAAACTCGGAAATGGTTTAAAGTAAACGATTGAGAAGTAGAGCAAAAAAGATACGATGGGATGGTGGCAGTTGTTGGTGTATTTGGTTTGATTCTATATATGTAGAATTGCCCTGTATTCTATGATTATATTATCAATTAGTTTTACTTTTGTTTGTCTACCATTTGCGTTACCTTTACCCTTATAGATTATCATTGTTTTAAATGAACATCACTAGAACTTGAATACTATTTTGTCTTTTAGTCCATAAAGAGTATATGATGAAAGAATCGTTATTCGAATAAGATAGTATGTATAGTCTTCTCATGACGTAAATGAAGTTTACTATATATCTCATTGCCGTGTCCGTGTTAATTGAATCAGTTCTCCGGGTTCATAAAACAAAATTGAAGTGACCGACCGATTAGGCTTTTAGTAGGCTACGAAATGAAGGATTTAATTTGTTTAAGTATTTTTTTTTTTCCTCACGTTAGATCGTATTAAAAATTATGAGTTATAATCTTGTATTATGATCAACGTATACAATCGTTAAGATAATGTAATCTATACATGCTATATCTTATTTGGTCGATACAGAAAATCCTAGAATGATCATTAAGTAGACATGCATTTTTTTCTATACCAACTGTACTAAAATTCTTAATATGCTTAAAATGGTTATATATATAGTATATAGCGTATATAGAGTATTACTAAATATTAATAAGTTTGCCTACCCAAATGAGATTTGGTTTCTTTGACTTGAAGGAAAAATGTGCATTTAATGTCAAAAACTTTTGAGTGAACCAAAGGGTGCGAATGGGTTGACAATGCAATGTCATCATGCAGGGTTCTACGGAGACAAATTCATAGTGGGAGATGCAACATTCACACAATATTCATTTCCTTTTTTCTATTGATATTGCCGATCGATAAGGCTCCAAAACAGAACTTAGTATCTTTTTTTTATATATATTGACTTATATCGCCGAACGCCGGACATTGGAAATGTTGCCGTTTGTCGTGTTCTGGAAGACCAGGTAAACAGGAAAAGTGCCGGTTAGAAGTTTACCGACAGATGCTAATGCCATAAGTAGTTTTGAATGTGAAGTCAGTTGATCACATGGATTTTGTACAGCTTTGAAACCAGTTTTTAATAATTCAACTATACGTCTGTATCTGTATATATAATCCTAGAATAACCAAAGATAGCTCAACCTTTCACCAATGTTGCTAAACAGAATTTTATTTGGATTTCACATGCCCTTTTCTTAACTTAAACAATGAAAAGCTTCCATACCCATCAGACAATGTATCTTAACCTTACACACAATGAAGATAACTATAGTAATAAATTAATAATCGTGCATAATGAGTTGTTACAGTAGCTTCTATCTCTGTAGAAAAATGTTTGCTTTCTGCTAAAGTTTGTGTTCTTTTGTTTGTTGGTAAATGTTTTGAAGAATGGTGAAGATCCTTGAGCATCCTTAGTGAACAAGGGGGTCTTGCGTGAAAAAGAACTGCAAATAGGTTGCGATATGTGTCGTTACAGATTCACAGTCCCAAAGTATTCATCAGATATGAGGGTAAGAGTTTTGAGATCAAAGTGTTTACCTCAAACGATTTTCCGGAATTTTCAAATTCCAACATACTCAATGCAACTTCACAACTTTGTGCAACAAGAGGCTCAGGGTCCCTTGAGAATTCTTGTAGCAATGCAATGCTCTGCTCATCTGAATAGAGCCGAGTAATGTGAAGAAGTCAGTAAACTAAAAGACAGTGAAATTATGGTCGTTCAAGCAATGAAGTGTGTTTTGGGAAAGATACCTGCAATAGAACCAAGCGCTTCTGCAGCCTCGTGTCTAACCATTGGGTGCTCGTTCGCATCTCTCAGTACTTTGCTTAGAGTAGCCATTGCGGTTTTATTTTGCAATTGGCCCAAGACATAAGCAACCTAATAAAAAATTGCATCAATTACAAAGCAACACTTATACGGTTTAAGGTTGGAGAACAATAAGCAGAGATTCAAGGTTAACTATCTTAACAAAACGACTCATTCAAGTTCATGAACATCTTCGAACAGTGCATTCTCATTAGGAAACAATGATCAAACTGAAAGTTACTTAATGAAGGAAACTTGACAAACCTCATGACGTAGAAGGGCACTGTTAGCACTCAAAGAATCAACTATGGCAGAAACCGCTTCCTCTCCACCATGATTCCGTAGGGCAAAAAGTGCAGCATATCTCTCATACATGCACTTTGTTTCATCCAGAAGAATTTGCCTATAAATCGATGATCTTAATGGATAACCTGTTACAAACTGGTAAATAATCTATAAGGATTTTGAGTTGGTCAAGAGTGGAAGAACCTCAGTTGGTGGACAGAAGTGAAAGAAGCAGCTGGGCCTGCTGGGTCAACAGACATGAAAGGTGATTTATCTGTTGTGGTTGACTGGTTCTCAGCATCAACATTGCCCAACTCTTCAATCCTTTTGAGAGCTAATTCACATGTTTCTCGAACCTCCTGAGCTGGATCCGAACTCAAGCTTTTCTTTAAAATGTCAACATTACCTGCTAAACCAATGGCTCCAAGAGCTTCAGCTGCCTGTTAAATTAATAGCGAATCAGCAATTTGTAAGGATCACAAAAAGAGCTTATACTAATACAGAGGAAACTAGGATCATCTGAGATAAACTCCACCACATGGATCAAATTGTATACTCAACTCATGTCGAACTATGGGATGCAAAGACATATCATTAAGAACCGACTCAAGAGCAGGAATTGCTTCAGCATCTTGCATCTGACCCAATGCAAAAGCAGCTTCATGTGCTAACAGATTAGATGAGTCTCTAGATGCTGCAGGAGAAGGAAAAAAATAGATAGACGAGAAGTTAATCCCAGCGCAATGATCGACAGAAATCTTCCCCTACTGAAACTAAATAAACACAGCTCTTGCTCTTCAGATTCTAAGAAAATCCAATGAGAAAAATCAACAGTTTAAGAAATGTCACATATCAAAGCGAGAAACAATCAGTAATGAGACAGATGGCGCAAAAACAATATTTTGATCCTGATGAACAAAAACACAGAATACATAACTAATCCAAAGCTAATCAAATCACAAACAGTAAACAAAACCATATAAAGACTGAAGAAGTTGTGTCCTGATCAATCATTAACTAAAAAGGAAAATGTGGAAACTTGTAGTTCTAGATACATCAAGCAGATAGCTATAATTGCAAAGTCTTTCAATCTTCTAGCTTCAAATAAAACACAAATCAAAGTTTTTTACATATGAAAAATTCAAGATTTTTCCTAACAGCTTCAGTTTAAAGCTTATAAGAGTAACTAACTCAAATGTTCTTCCTAAAGTACCAATTTTTTAGTAAGAAAGAGAAGATTTTGAGAAGCAGAGATTGAAAAACAAACCGAGGATTAGAGCGTTGCGAGGTCCTGCTCCTTTCAAGTTGCGAAGAGAGAAGAGAGCTCTAAATCTCTCCGAGATCGACTGTGATTGGTCAACCAATCGCTCGCAGAGAAACTTCTCCAAGTTAACCGTCGTTGAAACTGATCCATTAGATTCCATCTTCACTAAAATCAGTTTCAAAAAAATTCTGGGTTCCGACACCACGACGACGACGACTAGGGTTTTTGTATACGAAAGAGGAGAGAATCCGATTCGTGAAATAAAACGCAGGGACCTATTCTGCTAATAACTCAATTTACTTTTTAGCCACCATAATAATCTCATAATTTTAAATTTGACCCCATAGTTTCTATTACATCTTTAGAGCGGTATACACAGTAGTACACGTGTATGAAAACAGTTTCGTCTATATGTTGATTGATGATGATGATGATGATGATTTAGCTTCTTTCTCTTTCGACATATCAACCGTTTCCTTGCCTCAATTCGTGTTTCTGAAACCATAGATCCAGGTAGGTGAACTTCGCAGCGAAATCGAGAAGCGAGGAGGATTAGATCGTTACTTCGATTGATCGATGAATCCTAGAAGGTTAGCTCCGTTTATCTTTTTTTCCTATTTAGAATTTGGTGGAGGTAAAGATCTGGCGAAATATCTGATGATTCGATGTGTTCTCATGAGTTCTTTAATTTGTAGATTAGGGTTCATCAGGCGGATCTGAAGAAGAAGCAGTGAATATATAGATAGAATAGAACTCTGTTTGCTCTGTATCCGTGTAGATGTAGATCACTCCCAATTCGTCTTTACTAATTTAGGTTTCCATTATATAACTGCAAAATCTGGATCTGGAATTTGTTAAATCAATGTACAGTGCGTAGCATCTGAGTTCATTCATTGTATTTGCAACTGAGTCATGTTGCCCTCTGCTTGAGCTTTTCTAGCTTTAGAGATTAGTTGCTTTGAGTACTTTATCGTATCATGATCGAGTGAAAAGAGAGAGAGGAATTAGAGCTGTGTCCTTTGCTGAGGTCTAATTGTTGTTTTCAGGGAGCCTCGTGGTGGTAGAAGTTCTCTCTTTGATGGCATTGAAGAGGGAGGAATTAGAGCTGCTTCTTCTTACTCTCATGAAATCAATGAACATGACAATGAGCGTGCCTTGGAAGGTTTGCAAGACAGAGTCCTTCTCTTAAAACGAGTAAGCCTGAATACTTGCCTCTGATTCTATTGAATGACGAGCATAGCATCTAATGAAAGCTTGATAAATGACATTAGCAATGGGATAGCCACAAACTTAATAGGAACAAACTGAGTTTGTCTAACATACAGTACTGCCCATAGTTGTAGTATGGAAACCATAGCATAGTTTCACATTTTTTATACACGACTAGGTTCGAACCAGATTCTGATATGTTTCTTTATTCATGAACAGCTATCTGGTGATATAAATGAAGAGGTCGATACCCATAACCGCATGCTTGACAGAATGGTATTTTCCTCAGCGTTTTCTGATACTCGTAATATATTTTATTTGCTCACAGACGCTATTGTTACTGAACGTTTTCCATGGTGTCTATGCAGGGCAATGATATGGATTCATCAAGGGGATTTCTCTCAGGAACCATGGACCGGTTTAAAACGGTATATATCCGAGTAGAAATAAATACTCTCTCAGATCCCTTAGCCTATAGCTTTCTTATGTGTTGCAAAGTGTCTTTAATATGTTGAATCATATTCTTGCAGGTATTTGAGACAAAGTCAAGCCGCAGAATGCTGACGCTTGTGGCATCGTTCGTGGGTTTGTTTCTAGTCATATACTATCTTACTCGGTAAAATTGGCAAACCTGGGATATTCCTAAACCAACCATCCATTCATGATCTCATGTTATTATCAGTCTCTCTCTGTTGGCTCGTACAATCTAATTATCCCTGATCAGTGTAATGAATGTATGCCTCCAGTGTTATAGTGTGATCCACTGCTTGGGTTGAGGACAAAAACTTCATAGACTTATAAAAAGTTTTAATATAATGGATTATAAAGCGCGTTTATTCCCTTGATAATAGCGATGGTTTAGATTCTGGAGCTGTCAAGCACAAAAAAATAATAGCATATTGAATATACTTGATGCACCAGCCGGGAATCGAACCCGGGTCTGTACCGTGGCAGGGTACTATTCTACCACTAGACCACTGGTGCTTGTTGTACGTAAGCTCATATAAGACTTTAATATAAACCTGTTTTAACTTGATCAGGGATCTAAATAACACGGTGCTTCTTGGAGAAGCATATACCACAGTTATCTTGAGTTAGTTATGGATCCAAGATTCTAAATTGCGGGAAGAAATTAGTTATAACAGGGATTCAAACGCTTAAAGCGCAATGCATAGGACAAATGAAAGCAAATTAGTATTTCTGAAATTCAGCAACAATTGTATATTAGTTGAAGTAACAAACATGGCTTGTGTAATGCATTTAAGACACATGGAACCTGACATATCTTGATGACCCTACATAGTTCTTGCAGCATCTACTCCTGAGGAAACTACAACATGAAGTTTGATCTAAGTGCAAAACACTAAAACAATTGCCCTGTGGCACAACAATGGAGTAAAGAGCTTATAAGCACTCCAAATATCTGGTGAAGAGATCAAAATCGTGCTGGATCATCAAAAGTAATCTTCAAAGCCCCCTTCTTTATCACTGTCATAGTTCTCTGTTCCTGCAATATTATTGTTCTACAAGATGAGAAGAAGGATGATTCAATTAACAATGTATACCTTGTGTAAAATGATTTACATTATGGTGGATTTAGAGGCAGGTGTAACAAAAACAAAAACAAAAAACAGATTGAATCTATATTTTTAGGTGAAGAAACTAATCAAGTGTTTCAACTTAACCCATTAAAAACTAGCCATTATTTCATATACAAGTAACTTGCAAGCTTTCATGGGATTTAGTGCTATTACCACTGACCTTTGGCTTCTGTGGTCGAGAGATCCTGAACAATGACTTGCAGCTGATTTGGGTTATAATTCGAAAAATTGTCTGGGGAAGTAGATGGAGCTGGAAAAGTGAAATCGGAATCACTTGATGAAGCTTCAGAGTTCTCAGAGCTGTCACCAAGATCATCACGCACAACTGGCGCTGAGGCCATTGTTGAAGTTGACATAGAAGGAGATCTCAAGATGGACTTAAGTTGCGAGAATTGGTCCGACATAGAATATAACAACCTGGAATACACTAAACAAGACTTAGCATCAGTAAATGTACTGGGTTTGATATTAAAGCTTTTAACAAATCAGTCAAAATTGTCAGAAGCAAGATAAATTCAAGGTTGGTAAAATTACGAATCAATAATACCTGTTCAAAGAGTCTTGTAGTTGGTAAACTCTTCTTTCTGTTTCTTCTAATCTTTTACGTCTTCTCTCCCCAAGTTCTCGGGCTTCAGCACATTTTCTTTCGGAAATGTCAGCTCTTTGTTTCTCAACTTGTAACAAGGCCTAAAGAGTACAAGAAAGATTCAATTTATCCCTCCATGCATTTGATCAAGATGATAGGCACACAATATATTTTGTTCACGATATAGGGTTGCATATCAGGTTAATAAATCAGTGAAAAACTTGAAAGTCCGGAGATAATTAGTATGCCGTTTCCAAAAGCTAGTCACAATGTTGGTGGATATAGAAACATTACCTTCAGCATTTCAACTTCTGCAGTGAGGGATTCCATTTCTGTATCACGAATAGGATCCGTTATTTGGCTAACAACAGAAAAAGTGTTGTAAGACTTCTCAATTCCATCTTCTGCTTGGATGGAATGTTTTTTCTTTCTTTCATGTCCTATCTCTTCATCATCACTTTGATCTGAATGCATTACAAAGGACTTCTCGATTCCATCTTCTTCTTCCTCTTCGCTGGAATGTTTCGTCTTTCTTTCATGTCTTATCTCTTCATCATCACTTTGATCTGAATGCATTCCTAAGGTCTTCTCAAGTCCATCTTGTCCTTGATGGAATGTTTTGTCTTTCTATGTCCTATCTCGTCATCATCACTTGGCTCTGAATGCACTGCCTCTTCTGCTCTATTGAAAACTTCCGCCTTTCTTTCATTTTCTATCTCTTCTTTTTTGTCAGCCTATACCCATGTGTTTACATCAATCAAAACCAAATAATTTGTTCTACGTATTTCTACATGCGGAATAAATTAAAACATTTGATATTCAAACAACGTGCAGAGATTGCTTTGCAATACCTGCTTTGAGTGTCCCAACTGTTTTCTGGCAATTCTTCCTCTGAGTTTATTTTGATATATAAGAGAAGCTCTTTACAATTTCTTGTAGTCAGATATAGCACTATAACCACGCCAATATGCCTGCAAGATGATTAGAGATGAAAGTCATTTCTAGTTCGTGAGAGAATGATTCCAGGAGAATTTGCGAAGTACGAAAAGGATAATGAGAAAGGACCTGAATCACAGTTGCTGCTCTGGTCTTTAATTTATAACGGTATTCATGACGTGCAGCCATTGTGCGAACTCCACTTTGCAAGGTGAGTGCGGAAGATTTGGTCTTCCCGTAATCTTTGATAGCAATCTGTCTACGTAAGTTTTTCTGGATTTTAATGGCAGCCTCCTCCCTTCTCTTGTCTTTGGATATCTTTCGTCCAAGATTTCCTAAAATATGAAAAAGAGACTTTATCGGCACTCCTAATTTCATCAGCATATCAACGAAACCATAACAGCTAACAAATGATCTAATTAGCCTGTACATGAACTGAAGCCCTTACCTCTCCAATTAGCCTGTATATTAACTGAAGCCTTCCGCATGAGAACAAACCGTTCTCTTGTCAAACGAGTTCTGACTTGCCCCTGTATCATCCTCGCTGATTCGCCATGCACTCTTGTTCTGTGTGCATCTAGCTCAGCCATCTGACCAGCTCTCAGGAAAACTTTAGTTTTTCCAATCTGCAAATTAGAATGATATCGTCAACGCACCTAGGGAAATTATGCTATCTGAGGAACTCAACTTCATAGAATACTGAAAATTCTACGCGTATTGAACTCCACAAATGGGATTCCTTTTATATTTAGTGAACTTCGTAGGAATCTTACCTGGTAACCTGTAAGCCCCTTTTTCTCCAAAATCCATTTGCATGCAACATCTGCTTCATACCTGTTACAGTGTAAGGTAAGGAAGCAGCGATAAACATAATTAAGGACCAATACAGCAGACAAGAGCGGAAGACTTTTCAAGCTTAACGGGTAGAACTGATACATACTCTCCTTTCAGAATTTCCGGTGCAAGAATGACAAATCGATTCAAGAACTCAATGAAAGTCCTATTTGTTGGATATCCAGCGCATTTTACTCTGATGGCCTCAAGAACACCCTGCATAAGACAAAAGATGATATAACACCTCAAGACATCAAACATGCTAATATGAACAATTCAGCAGAAACACTGACCCCAGAGCGTAATTGATGCAAAACATTGGCATTATCAAACACTGTTGGTTGCAACAAATTGTTTGGCTTAACACATCTGATGTAGTGGGGTTCCGTAAAGTTCAGTGTCTCCATCAGCTGTTGCAATTGTAGCTGCACCAATTAATTGAACATGTCAGCTCGTACAAATGATGAGTATGGCATCAAAATTTCAACAGTATCCTATGTGTGGTCCAATCATCCAGTCCTATCTAGTAGTTAATAGTGTTAATAGATTTGCAGGCAAGTTACCTTGAAACGAGCGCCAATTGAGGAAAACTTAGATTTGCTACTCTCTTTAGGAAGAGGAGGAAAGAGGCCTGACACAAAAGAACATTTGGAAGCGTATAACAAGTCCTGATGCTCAGCAACAACATAGTCTTTGTTTTTGTCTAAAAATTGATCGGACTGGTATTGAACCTGAATAGAATAGCGTGGGAATAGAACTTAAAATCATAACTCTATCTACTTTTAATATTCAAAGCAACAGAACGTGAAATGCAACTTACATCCCCTGCATAATGAACTAATGTAAAATCTGATCGAGTCAATTTTGGTTTCATGAAGCGCTTATGATCCTTGAATGTGTGATACAGCTTCTCAGAAAATGTTTCAGGAGTTGATTTTGGGAGCATGCTGCATAGATAATAAACTTTTATAACACATAATATTGGTGTTTGGAGAAAATAGTAACTGTGTAAGAAAACATGAAGGTCGCTGCAGGTGAAGACAATTTTATCATACCATGCTTCATCTAGAAGAGCAATGATACCACCTGGTTTCTGCAAAAAGATTGAAATCATATTTTCAGGGGAAAAAATGCAGCACGAAGTAATGAATAGCAGACAGTTTCATGAATAAAAAGACCCACTACTTCATGTGTTTTCAAGTCAGAACAATGCATCGTGAGCCAGGATACCAGAGCATATTTGAAAACAGATAGAACTCTTGCATCAACTTAAGGGAGTTCTTATATTTTTAGAGAAAAGATATCAAACATGGATTTTAGGTACAGGTGCAAGCATTTTCCGTATAACATAGGCTGAGCTGTATAATAATGTATTATAGGTGATATCACAATGCTCTCTGAAGGGAACTTCTACTGCCTAGTGTTTGATTTACCAATTGGTCGCAAATATAAAGCCACAAATCTGTCTTTATACCAGGGGAAATAGATAATTGGATGAAACAAACCTTTTCAATCAGATCCACGACATCTTGGTTATCAACAAACTCCACATAGCTCCAATCTATTTCTTCTTTCTGATATTCACCTTGTTCCATTTTAAATACATGCTGTACAATATTAACGAGTTCAGATTAATTAACAGAATCTTGAGCCAAATCAGCAGCCATAACCTACGACTGACCTCATACCTGGTTGAAATGCTGTTGCAGCTTTTCGTTCGTGTAATTAATACAGAATTGCTCAAAACTGCGGAAAATATTAACAAGTCAGTGTCAACTGAAGTAGAGATTAGATTAAGTGATATTATAGATATCTCCGCAGTCATGGAAACTTATAAAAAAAAACCATATTATTTCCTAAGGTCACAATATTAAGTAATATCAAAGCTAAATACTATGTTTATCATAGACAATGTCATCTTCATACTAAAGTCAAGGGGAAAGAGTAGTTTATCTATTAGACGATAGGACACTGGATGTCTTTTAACAATTAAGATACTACCCCATGCATGCTCACAGCTTACCTGTTGGTTTTGAAGCTCTCAAACCCATAAATGTCAAGGACTCCGATCAAGCGCTTAGAGTGAGAATCTTGCCCAATAGAGATATTTATTTTGTTTACCAACCTGGAATAAAGAAAATATGTACTGACTTAGCAGAGGTCATCCTCAGTGGCATAAGGAAAAAGGCATTGACATAGAAAGTTTACCAATCAAAGAGTCTAGAATATATTGTTTTTGCTAAACCATCCCTGCTAACGGCAGCGCCAAGAGGATCAAGACTTCTCTTGATAACTTCTTCTGGGGTGACCATTATACGCTTACACAGAGCATCTTCTAAGGAATGGGGATCACACCTAAAATAACAAGTTGTAGTTACACGCAGTACAATAATCAGTACTTAGTTGGAAAAGCAAAGAGCCGCATAATAAATACATGAGCAGTTCTGATGTCATTTGGAGATGAAACATTGACTGTTCATCTTTTAGAGATGATGAATCAGCATCTTCTCCCTTCGAAAATTCAATATTTCCAAGATGGAGGATGGCAGCCACAACTCTGAAAATTGCATCCTGAAGAGAAAAAAAAAAGTTTAAGCTGTTCCTATTAGCAATCAACAGGTGATAGGCATATTTGCAAAGAAATTGCAAACCTGTTCTTTTTCACTTATTCCAACTACATCCATAGCCCTTCTAGTAGCAAGATACTCTTCTGCATCATTTACACCATCAAGTTCATAGCAGCTAGATTGATTAAGATAGCGAAATGACTTAGGATCTCCCAATTTAAACCTCTCAACATCCTGCAAATTTAATTATCACCTATCAATTCAAAGATTCTTCCGATAAAAGGTGTAGACAACTTAGAAAACCCTACCTCACGAGGAGCAGCACACAGGAGATAAAAACAGTGATAGTTACGTTCAGGATCTGAAACTTGGCAAACACGTGACCTCTCCAAAAGGTAAGTTCTGATGGCTGCACCTGATATTCGACCCACGTCATCAAATTGAATCTCCACAAATTTACCAAAACGACTGTAACAAGAAAAAGAATTCATATTTATTAACAGCAGTGATAAATCTCAATAAAAGTAGGTAAAAGAGACAGGTGGACAAGCAAAGCGATGGAGAAATGGAAGCACTCAATATATTAAGAGCTCTAAGTTTACCTGGAATTGTTGTTCTTAACAGTCTTCGCATTTCCAAATGCCTCGAGAACAGGATTTGACTGTAACATAACCCAATTGGCATAAAGAATTAGACCAACAACCAAATCAAGAGGTACAAGTGGTATCACATAAAGAGAAAGCTCCAATCTAAGGATGTCAAGGTAGCGATACCCAGACCATATACTCAAGAAAGTTTAACAAACAATAATGTCCCATTTGTGGAGCAGATAAAAGGGATAGAAAGTCTTCGACATAGCCTTAAAAATTAATTTGATTTAAGCAACAAGTTTAAAACCTCGCCCCTCCAGTGTAGGAGGCTCTGTAATTTTAAATGCTAAACTGAATCATCACAACTTACTTCTAAAACTTGGTTTTCAACTGTCCTCCCTTCAGCTGCAGAATGCCCTCCAAAGTATGCAAGGTAACGCATGAGCATCTTAGTCGTTTCTGTCTTTCCAGACCCACTTTCACCACTGACCAATATACATTTATTCCTGCCCTCATTAATCATTTCCCTGTTGCAATTTTTCTCAAACTAATAAATAAACCCACTTCTGCTACTTTCCGTAGAAAACAATAATAAAAAATGAACAAATAATCACCTATATGCGATGCCACCAATTGCAAAAACATGAGGACTCAGCTCTTTGAAAGAGGCTTCCTTGTACTTTTCCATAACCTCAGCATCATAGAGATGAGGGAGCCCTTGAAAGGGATTGACGGCAATAAGAATGTTTCCTGTATAAGTCTGTCATGATGTCAAAATATTATAACAGACTCGCCTATCACTGCATTAACTAATGGTTATTTTTACCAAAGGACCAAGATTGAAAATATTTAGTTTACAACCAGAAATGAAATATTCTTACATAAATTTCATTGAGCTCATATCTGGTAGCCAAATTGTCGAGAACTGCAGGCTCATGGAGATAAGATAATCTAGTCATATCCTCTACTCCCTCTGAAGGAGCTTCAGTGTCTTTTGGATAGAGTTTTGATAAGTTAGCAACGACCTAAACAGAGTATGGAAAGCAAAACAGCACCAGTTGTTTATGAAAGGTCCAGTTACTGGTTTTTGTATCAAACGACTGCAAGCAATACCAACATTTATAGTATGCATTTAGGATAAAAAAAAAAAAGTCTTTTTACCTCTCTGCCATCATTGGTTTTAACCTCTGCTTCATCTCCCTTAATATTAAGTACAACCCCATCAATCCATGCTCTTTCTGGGTCTTCCACCCAAACATGAGAATCCACCACAATTTCAGCCATCCCCGTAAACCTTCCTAGCATTTAAGCAAACACCACAAGCTTTCAGCGGACACAGTAAAGTACATATATACACACAGGTTCAATCTTAAGAATTCAAATCTATGATTCCAAGACTACAAGGGTTATAACATTAGCTCTTTCCTCAAAAATCTCCCAATAATAATAATAAATCTCGCAAAATCAAAAAGCCCATGAACCGGATTCATGACGGAAAAAAAAAAAAAAAAAAAACCTGTCGATGAAGCTCTCTCAATCGCTGTGAGAAACGGGTAAAACTTCAGCAATCGACGGAGCTGTAAGACTTATCGAGAAGACCAAAACACCAAAACCGTCGAGGCTTCTTCTTCTTCTTCGTCTTCGTCTTCGTCTTCTTCTGGGCTTCAAACGCGAATGTGAGAAATGAAAATTGAGTCTCAAGGGGTGTGATCGATTTCTGCAGAGGGTGACGCATAAACTCCCCATGGATTTCGCCATTCCTGTGGACGCCATTGTCTCTCTCTCTTTCCCTCCCATTTTTAGCTCACAACACAACACACCAGTATTGATTTTTTTTGCCTTATCATAATCATCACCTCAATGACCCGGAATTTAACCCGACCCGACATTATAACCCGATCCAAGATTCGAATCTGTAATTTTCAGAAACTGTATAAAATAAAAAATGCTATATTTCCTTGCCGGGCAAGGTCTGATTTTTTTTTCTTTGGTCTGATTTGGGTCTTAAAGAATAAAGAGAGTAAGGCCTAAAAACCCCAAAGCTAAAACCTTTCTTCTCTCCATGAGCCAGCCGAAGTCTCTGGTGCAACAGACCATGGTCCTGCCGCTTCTGAAGCTAGGAACCCTAGCTCTTCGAACTATCTGCAAACCCATCGCTAATCGCCTTAAAAAAGAAGCTGGTGTTCATCCCAGATTCCGTCAATTCATCATCAACATTGCACAGGTATATGAACTTAAACCCCCAAATGCTCCGATCTTTGGTATACCTGTGATCTGATTGCATAAAGTTTCTCTCTGGATAGTGTTGGAGATAGCCAAATTCCTGATTTTTCTGAATCAAGGGTTTATGAAAAGCTTCTAAATTGATTTACTTTTTTTTTTGTGTGTGTGTGTGTTGCTCAAAAAATTGTGACAGGCGAATCATAGATTTACAACAAAGTTACAAAGACGTGCTTCTGGTCGTGTGACTGATGCTGTTATTCGCCCTTTAAACGAAGAGCGAGCTGTTCAAGCCGCTGCTGATCTTCTAGGGGAACTCTTTGCCTTCACGGTATCTTACTTAGAGATCTTCTTGATTGCTTAAAGGACTCCTTAAAGGAGACGTTATTTATTGATTGTTTCAATGAAGCTGTTCTGCATCTGCAAGATTCCCTGCAGTTGAAGTCATTATCACATGAATAAAGATCATTTGCCTCGCCTTAATTGAACTTGTTTTCATCAAATTCAATTGGTTCTGAAATAGATTGTTCTCTTCTTAAGGTTGCAGGGGCGGCTCTTGTCTACGAGGTGCAGAGAAATGCCAGAGGAGAAGCGAAGAAAGAAGAGAAGAGACAACAAGAACTAGCTGTGAGCTCTTCTATATTCCCCACATGTTAAACTATGATGTCTCTGTTTGCATCTCTTTTGGATATCAATCATGTTAACTTCTGTGCTTATGTTTACCAGGAAATCAGACAAAAACATGAGAAGATGGAGAAAGAAATTGAAGAAATGAAACAAAGATGCAGCTTGCTTCAAGAAGAGCTTTCTAAGCCGCTTAATGTTCAGGTTTCTAAGCCGCTTAATGAAGAGGTTCCTAAGCCAAGAGGATTAGCTTGGCTCTTCAACTACATGTGTTGGCAGAGTACTACTGATCAGAAGATACCCGTAGCAGAACTAAAAACCTCATAGATGGTTCTGTTTCTTTGCAAAGCTTTTTAAAGCTTGTTACTTGTAGATAAGTTTCAGATATAACTAGAGAGATATGTTAACTGCTGAAGAGAAGAGATATGTCTTCGTTTAGGCTTGGACCAATTTATCTCATAAACCGTAATTCCACATTCTTCTTACATTGATAATGTCGTTCCTGTTTTTTTAACTTTTATCTCAGTCTTTCTCAAAAACACACACCAAGATTGGAAAAGTCTATAAAATACAGGTAGGTGTAACATCAAGGTGCAATACCTGAATTATGAAGTGCTCAATACGCAATTTTCCTCAATTCAAGGAAAGGGGTAAAATAGTAAAACCATACGATTCAATCCATAAAAATTTCCAAAACCCTACTGCTTTCTAATTCGACACGTCATCATCTCTCCCACTCATCGGAGATTTTCTCCTCTTTCTCTTTACAGCCGCCAATCGCCGCCGCGATTTTCTTCATATCGGAGACTTGTCTCCTCCTCCTCTCTTCATCGACGGTGTTTTAACTCTCAGGATTTGGAGACGTCATGACTATTTTCTCAGTTCACTCCACTATCTTCAGTCGAGCTTCAGTGGTTCTTCTCTCTAGCAATGGCTTCAAGCGGTTCTCATTCGCTTCTTCGTTTTCCTCCACCGCCGTGTATTCTCCACGACTCCCTAAAGTGAAGAAGCAGCGGCGTTATCCAATCGTCTCTGCTGTTGATATTGGCGGCGTCACAATCGCTAGAAATGGTTCGTTCTTACAAGATTTGATTTTCTAAAGTTGTTTCATTTTAGCTGAAGCTCGTTCTGGGATTGTTAAATTTAACATCTTTTTAATACTCTTAATTATGATGTGTTCAATGTACACTTGACAGATGTGGTGAAAGATGATGATCCTACAAACAATGTACCAGACTCGATTTTCTCTAAGCTAGGAATGCAGCTACACAGAAGAGATAAGCATCCGATTGGGATCTTAAAGAATGCTATCTACAACTACTTTGATTCCAATTACGCTAAAAAGTTTGAGAAGTTCGAAGACCTTTCCCCTATTGTTACCACAAAGCAAGTAAGTTCTCCATTCTCAAAGTTTGTACTTTTTGTGGAAATATCACTTGGTTTTCAATGTAATTATTCTTAAGAGTTTTTTTTTGTTTGGGTACCAGAACTTTGATGATGTGCTAGTTCCTGCTGATCATGTAAGCAGAAGTCTTAATGACACCTACTATGTAGACCCTCAAACTGTTTTGAGATGCCATACAAGTGCTCACCAAGCTGAACTGTTGAGGAAAGGTCATAGTCGTTTCCTTGTTACTGGGGATGTTTACCGTAGAGATTCTATTGATTCTACTCATTATCCGGTTTTCCATCAGGTGTTCTACTCTCGACGTCCCTCTGTTTTTTTTAGTTTGTTGTTTTGCAAGACTTCATGTCTTTCTTGTACTAGTTGTTTATGTTATCTATTACAGATGGAAGGTTTTTGTGTTTTCTCTCCTGAGGACTGGAACGAGTCTGGCATGGATCCCACTTTATATGCCGCTGAGGATTTAAAGAAATGTCTCGAGGGATTGGCACGCCACTTATTTGGTAAGTTAAGATCCATTATACAATAGAAATTACATGGATGATAGTTTGTTATAGTAGTGTAGGATGATGATCTCGTTAACCTCAAAAGAAAGTGGGGAAATGTATATGAAACGGTTAAATATGAACTTCATTTTTTTGGCTGCCAGGTTCTGTGGAGATGAGATGGGTTGATACATACTTCCCATTTACCAATCCATCTTTTGAGCTTGAGATATATTTTAAGGTAATCTTTTGTTTTCCTATCTGATATATTGCATGACTATGCTTTAAAAAGACATATTTCTATTTTTGTGTGGTCTTCTTTTCCCAAAAAGATATAGATGTTATTGGCTGGAAATTACAAACTTCAGTTTCTCAACTAACGTAAGCTTTATCTGGTAATCGATTCAGGAAGACTGGTTGGAGGTTTTGGGCTGTGGGGTGACCGAGCAAGTAATTTTGAAACAAAGTGGATTAGAAAATAAGGTTGCTTGGGCCTTCGGACTTGGACTTGAGAGACTTGCTATGGTTTTGTTTGACATCCCTGATATAAGACTTTTCTGGTCATCCGATGAACGATTCACGGCCCAGGTGATAACTTAAAAAAAGGAGATAAATCATCTAAAATGTGAGTTCTTTTCTCACATCAATGTATTTGATGGTACATGCAGTTTGGAAAAGGAGAACTTGGAGTCAAATTCAAGCCATACTCAAAGGTTAAACGTTTCTTTCCATCTTCATGTCCATGTCTTGTAGACAAATGAAGTTTAGTTCAAGACCAATTTGTCTTGCAAGTTTTAACGATGGCAAATGAAATCTTGTTCTGCAGTATCCTCCTTGTTACAAGGACATCAGTTTCTGGATTAGTGATGCATTCACAGAGAATAACTTTTGTGAAGTTGTTAGAGGAATTGCTGGGGATCTTGCTGAAGAGGTACATACCTTATCTTTTTATTAGTTAGGAGAAAATACCAAGAATCAAGCTTATTTTCAGTTTTACTTGTATCATCACGTTCTTCAGAGTGATTGTTTATAGCCTTTATCATCGATGTACAGGTGAAGTTAATTGACAAATTCACCAATAAGAAAGGGATGACGAGTCATTGTTACAGAATTGTGTTCCGTTCAATGGAGCGCTCTCTTACGGACGAGGAGGTCAATGATTTGCAGGTAATCATATTTGTGTCTCCGTTCTACATTAATCCGGGATATAACATTGAGAAAAAGGCACAAAAGAAAACTTATTCACGAGTAAGGAAGTCAAAACCTTTTTTTAGCTGAAAGGACACTTTTTCAAAGAACCAACCATAAGAAAAAGTCGTAATAGGAAGGTAGCATTTGTGTTGTTATATGTTGTTAAGTGTTAAACGGGTTTTGAAATGGTGATTTATCGAAATGCAGAGCAAAGTGCGTGATGAGGTGGAGAAGAAGCTAAATGTTGAATTAAGGTGAGAATTTTGAAAAGTAGAGTTGTATTGCAGACAGATGATGAGCATTTCAGGTTTGACATTGTTATTCCTACTTAAAATTTGTTTACTTCTGGCTGAATTGCATTACTCTCGAATAAAAATAGATGTACATTTGTTTTTGTTATTAAAGGAAATGAAAATAAGGTGGCTCCATGTCTTATGCTTCAACTTGGCAAGCTTTTGTGACTGTTTACATCTGAATAGTTATTAGTCAAGTGTTTTACACAAAGTAATTATACAGAATGCCAAATCAATAAATCGTCAATGATCCAACATTACAAGCTACCGTATTTGTTCAAAATTGTTTAACCATTGCCTCAGACAAGAGCTCGTTACCTGAGTAGCCTCAAAATCTGACTCAAGGAATGATACACTAGTTAGAACTTAATCAAGTATGACCTTACAAGTTTAGCTAAACAAAATTAGTTATTAGTTATTTTCCACTGCACATCAAATCCGAAACCAGACAAGAGTATTATGAAGAAGCTTCATAATAATCAATCAAACCTATAACATCACTTGAAGTCTGAAATCTTCATGATAGGAGCTTCTCTGTCTTTGAAGACTGGTCTTGCCTCAACAAGACAAAAGATGTGTTTGCATAAACTCTTGTCTGTAACCTTGCAGGAAAATAACAAACAGAATCATTTTGATAATGATCAGACATTATTACAACAACTTGTCAATAAAATAGAAGCAAACAAGTCAATTCACCTCACTTATTATCTCTCCAGGATGATAAAACTGTTTTTAAGAAAGCGTATCGATGAAGCTTTTGTCCAGTCTCCCATCATGTAACATATTAGTGACCAAGCCAAAGGTCGAAGCATCTCCAACAAACCCACAACTCCTCATTTCTTTGATGAGTTGAGCTGATGCGGTTTCGTCACCATCTCTTAGATGTGCCCTGATCAGCGTATTATAGGTACCACTATCTGGGAGAGGCCCATCTTCTTTCATTTTTCTAAACAAGGCATCAGCTTTGTGCAGTAACCGCTTCCCACAAAAGCCTGAGATCATCGTTGTGTAGGTCACAACATCAGGCTTCAATCCTTTAACGCTGAGGCTACAAAATAAATCCCACGCTTCTCCCACCTTACCAGCCTTGCACATCCGATCAATCACAGTAGTATATATAAAAATATTAAGTTCCATTTCACTCTTTTGCATATACTTGAATACCACCAATGCTTTCTCTAGCTTCCCGTTTTTACAAAGTCCATCTAACAAAATGCTGTAAGTCATGATATCGGGAGGGACACCATCAGATTCCATCTGTCTGAATACCATTTCGGCAGAATCACAATCATTAGCGTGAAAAAAACCTTGGATAAGAGTGGTGTAAGTGACTGTGTTGGCAACCAATCCCCTTTGAGACATCTCGTGGAAGAGTTGCATACCATCCTTTACCCTTTTGCACTTGCAAAATCCCTTTATAAGAGTATTGTATGTCACTACGTCTGGTAGACAATCTTTGCTAACCATGAACTCAAACATATGCTTAGCCTTGTCTAGGAGATGGTGCATACAAAACCCATTGATGAGTGAATTGTAAGTGAAAATATAAGGATCTAGAGACCTTCGGATCATCTCCTTGTACAACTTTTCAGCCTCTAAAAGCTTCCCCTCTTTCACAAACGCATCGATCAATGCATGGAAAGTAACAACATCGGGGTTGATTTCCCTCCCGATCATATCGCTTAGTAGCCGAGAAGCATCAGTCCATCTTCCGTAATTACAAAGGCAACTAATGAGGCAGCTGTAGGTAAAAACATCCGGTCTGATTCCTTTGATCTCCACCATTACATTGAATAGGTCAATTGCATCAATTCACATGCTTGTATTTGCAAAGAGCATCGATGACTGTGTTGTAGATTACAACATTGGCATCTATTTTCCCTTGATCCATCTTCTTCAACAATCTTAAAGCCAAATCAGTATCACCTCTCTTACATATTCCGTGTACTACCACACCGTAAGTAACTAGACTCGGTTGACAACCTTTCACAACCATCCATTCAACTAAAGCCACAGCTTCTGAGACCTTGTTGTGGAGAAAAAGCCCATGGATAAGAGTTGTAAATGTCACCGTATTGGGTTGATACCCCATTGCAACCATCTGATCAACCAAAGCTAGGGCATCAGAAATCCTCCTCTTACTGTGACAGAAACCATTAACAAGAGAAGAAAGCGTGACAATGCTGGGCTCATAAGTCATAACCGAGTTTCATCATCTTCCCCAGAATAGCTAAAGCAAGAGAGAGTTGACAAGAGCGGCAGAAACAGTTTATGAGAATACTGTATGTATAGAGATCATGTGAAATCCCCAGCTTTTGCATCTTCTCCCCCAAGGAGATGACAAGATCGAACTTCTTCATCTTAGCAATTGCACTCAACAATTTGTTAAACTCAATGATTGGAGGGCGTGGACGAGACTTGACCATCTCACTGAACAAACCAACTGCATCATCTAACTTTAAATCACTCATCCCATTTCTACTCACTTTCTCTCTATAATCACCAGCAAAATCTCTTCGTCCCCAGCAAAGATCAAAGGTAGAAGGAGCAAGATTACCTTTCCCCTGAAGATTCCGGCGAACAAATCTATTCGCCGTCTCGATGAAATCGATCTCTGCATCTTATCGATTTGACTTCCTTCTCAATCTTAACTCTCACTCTCACTCTCTCTCTTACACGGAGAGAAACGCTAACCGGTGCGGTTCTGGTTCAGAACCCGGTTTGAATTTGAAGTGGTAATGTTTCTTTCTCTTCCTTTTATTTTATGTACTACTAAGTAAACCGGTTTTACAAGCAAGAAATATAATATCTTAAATCAATTTCTCTGTTTACTTTGGTGATGGCTATTTTTTGGTTCCTCCAAATATGTATCACTGATATGCTACCATACTGTAATCCCGAAAAGGTAAAAGAAGATTATAACTTAACTTATAGCAAAGATCATTTAAAGTATTGAAAATTTCCATGATAGAAGCTTCTCTGACTTTGAGAATCATTCTTTGTGTTAACTGGACAACAACAGTATGCATCAGCTCTTAAAGAAAGGGATGACGAGTCATTGTTACAGAATCGTGTTCCGTTCAATGGAGCGCTCTCTTACGGACGAGGAGGTCAATGATTTGCAGGTAATCGTAGTTCTACATTAATCTGGGATATAACATTGAGAAAAAGGCACTTATTAACGAGTAAGGATGCCATAACCTTTTTTTAGCTGAAATGACACTATTTCAAATAAACCAACCATAAGAAAAAGTCGTAATAGGAAACACGATTGAACGAGTAAGATGATGAGCATTTCATGTTTGACATTGATATTCCAACATAAAATTTGTTTACTTCTGGCTGAATTGCATTACTCGCAAATAAAAAAAATATATGTACATTGGTTTTTGTTATTAAAGGAAATAAAAATAAGGTGGCTCTATGTCTTATGCTTCAACTTGGCAAGCTTTTGTGACTGTTTTTACACAAAATAATTATACAGAATGCCAAATCAATAAATCGTCAATGAACCAACATTACAAACTACCGTATCTGTTCAAAATTGTTTAACCATTGCCTCAGACAAGAGCTCGTTAGCTGAGTAGCCTCAAAATCTGACTCAAGGAATGATTCTATTAAGTGTATTCGTGTATGTGTAGCTTGAAAACGAAACAAAAAGCTTCCGAAACCTGCACAATCACAAACAAAGAAAAAACAGAGGTTCATGTTTCAGTTGTTACCATTCACATTCATCATGGTCAGAGGTAAAAAAAAGTATATCATATCTGGTGGAGACATACCAAACCCATTGGCTTAAATGTTGTGCCATTGCTTTGAAGCTTCTCCAAGGCTGCTCGTTTATGATGATTACATTACTTGGATGTTTTTTGGCGGATAAAATTGACAGCCAAATGTCGACAGGTCCACAGTACTTGCGAAAGATATTTAGGCTTACCTGGTGTACAAAGCATTTAATCTTTTAGCTGAATCGAGTAAGAGAGCTTGCAGATACCTTTCAGTTCCAAGAAAATAAAGTAATGACTTACGAGTTCCCAAGCTTTGATATGTCTTCCTGAATTAGTCTGCAAGAACGTTCTGCACGTACAACAGAGTGATTAGGAAGGATTCTGCGATTTCATGACTCAGGGATTGAAAGAATTCTTAACGTACAATACTCCACGATGCACATCTCGGTGATTGCAATGACCAGAAACACCATAGTTATCGAATGTTATGATCTGAAAGCAGCTCACAGAGAATCAGATGCGGAAATATATCTAAGTTATACCGTGATGAGTGTCTTTAACTAGGTTTTAAGAGCCAAGTCATACCGTGTGGATATCGTGTTTAGTGACTTCTTCTTCAATAATTTCTGTTAGCAAATCATGGTTCCATACTTGCCCAAAGCCATCCTGAAAGAGAGAATATTATATACTTGTTCCCTCAAATGATATGGAATGATAAACATGTGCTGGGGAGATAAATTTGCACTGACCTGTAAACTTGGATGGTCCAGAACTTTTAACTGTTGAAGCGGAACCTGCATCACGTTCGATATATATATTATTAGCAAACACGCTTTTACTGAAAGGACAAGAAACATGTCACAGATGCTTTCTTTGTCAAATTGGATTTACCTTGAGCACTGCACACGCCTGATGCAGCTCATCTTTTCTAATGTTTCCCATACCATCAGCGTTACCTGAAACATATAGATTCATCTATAGTATCCAAAATGAATTCCAAACTGCATTTCAGTAGAATCCTTTTACTAACCAATTCCACAACTTTGAAAAGGAAAAGTAAAACAACCACCTAAAAAGTATGATAGAGCATATTACCTGTAGACAAGCATAATACGTGAAGATTGTATACATTGGACGTTAAGTAGTTTATCGTTGGAGAAAAGAACCTGTCAAGAAATGTCAAAGACATATCTCTCAGCAAAACAGAAGTTACTATTCTCGATCAATCAACATCCGAAGAGATGCAAGCTCAAAAACTCACATTGACTCATCATCAGGATGTGCTATGACGAACATCACATTTTTCTTTTGAGGGGTTTTACCTGAAATCCAAAGACAATGAGATATCAAATTCTGCATCAAATATTAGCATTAACGTAAATCAGTAATAAACCAGTTTCTGGCTACTTGCCATCATCAAGAATAGTAGCTCGGGAGCTAGATGTTGCTCCGAAGAAAACTTTGCATAAAGAAGCCACCCAGATAACAATCAGAGAAAGAGAAACCACAAGCCATGCCATCTGAAACCATAGATGATATACGAATCAATACAAAGTTTTCAGCATATTCTGAAGAAATGGAGAAACCCCAAGAAGAAAGTAATAAAACAAAGACTGATCAAGTCTAACAAATAATAAGTCTTACTTGTTTCTTGATAGATCTAATTCATACAAATAAGTCGAACTTAACTCATTTAAGGTGAGCAGCTCAGAGACTTGTTCAATTTAAAGAATGAACAGAGCAGACAAGTAAACAAAAAGTTTCAAACTTTGTAAGCTAATCAAGCTCAGAATATGAATGAAGAACCGTAGAATTGAAAATCAGTTTCAAAGACACTCTTGTTTGCCCAAATTCGCAGAGTCATGAATCCACATTGGAGATAAACATAACAGAAACATTCTCTCATTCCCAAGGATCAAGCTAAGGGGAGATCAGAGACTGAAACAACAAAACCAAAGAAGAGGAAGAGAACCTACAGAAGCTGCGGGTGAGAAAGTAAGAGCTTGATGACGGCGACGAGGCGGCGTTGGAGGCTGATCGACGGCGAAGAGGGAGGAAGGAAGCGATCGATGTAATACGACGGAGACTTTTTCTCACGAAATTATTTGGGCTTTCAAAAGGGCCCAACTAACTACAGGCCCAGATTACGGAGTCGGGTCATACGTTGGATCTTCGTCGGAGAAAGATGATTGTATTTACGACTTTGCCCCTTAGTACATAACCAAAAAAAAAAAAAAAAAACTCTTAAAAATACTTTCAACAACCCATACTATAATTTAAACGATAATTTCCCCTTTAATATACTTCCAAGTTCCAACAATACTATAATTTATAAGAAAGTTAAAATAAACTAAAAATAAAGGTTTAATAAGGGCTCTAAAAAATATAGTCATATACCGTAAAAAAAAAGTTAATAGCTCAAAAAATAAATAAAATTACTATATAATGAAACAACCAAAAATATAGAAATTGTTTTGTGATTGTGCAGAGAAGCCGGACTTTTGTAAGAAAATGATGAGTTCACGAGTTAAACTAAAACTATACTTTACCTTATCTAATTAGGACAAGGACCATAAAGTATAAAAGAAATTTCCCGACAGATCAAACTGCCTTCACGTTACTTATGCTCCCACCTTATTATATACTGTTATCATATATACAAACTGCCTTTTGATTATTATTCTTTCAGATCAAGCTTTTTTCCCCCAATTCACCAAAAACACAGTAACATGCATAATGATTAGTCACAAGTTGAACTTATATTAAAAATTCGATGCTTTTCTTCTCTTTTTCTATAGTATATTATATTATGAACGCGTAACTTCCGTGTGAATCATCATCCATCAGTTAAGAAATACCTACGATTTTTCAATAAAATTTATATGTATATATATATATATCACGAAAACAAATGGTACGATCAAACCATAACACTTGTTTTTACCATGTATCTGTGTTCATGTCAGATGTATAATTCGCAGAAAACAAACGCGTGATATATAATCACCATATATATTATAAAGCTTTTGTGATTTGGTTGTAATTAAATAGGAATTGGATCAGAAAAGATGCAGTACTATACTCTTGTGATTTGTGACCTTATATGACAGTGAAAAAACATGTACGAATCGTTACGGAAGATTCCGTATGTATGTTTTTTGTTCTTACTAATTTTATCTCCATATTCTTTATTTATTACAATTTTTTTTGTTTTTGGTTTGCTTCTGATCATATATACAATATATATTGTTATTATTATTTTAGATGAAAGATTCTACAGAACGTATTTTGGCTTATACGGAAAATCTAAAAACAAGATGTATATTCTGAAATTGGTTTTGTAATTTATTTACTCTTCAACTAAAACCCTAGTTAGCTTTTTTAACAATTTGGTGTCATGACATGAAAGCCTTAAGCCTACATTAATTACTAGTGTATCGAATAATCTGTCACATTTGATTGGTCTTGTCAGATATTGCGATTCTCAATGCTCAATCATTTTGCTGGTCATCAACATATTACTAAGCTAGTAGTAAAATGCATTTTTGAAATTTGTGCAATTCATTTCTCCATAATACTTGGAAATAAACCCATCTTTTTTATCCATACATTCGAGCTGTTGTTTGTTTTTCAATGGATTTAGATTAGATCGGTCTGCATAAATGTAAATATAACTCACTTTTAATCTCTTTTAGCTTATATTTTTTCTCAATTATCTCATTTTTGACGTAATGTATTTTCTTATAAATTTTGCAATGTTGTCTACGATTCACAATAATAATATATCTTTTTCAAAAAAAAAAAAACAATATTATACAAAACCTTGCGGACCACAGTATGCTTATATAAGATATGTGCATATATATATGCACATGTGAAGCAGAATTGGGTGGATTAAGAATGTGAGGAGAAGCACATGGAAGCACACTTGCATGAACATGTTTGTATTCATAGGCAACCACTTTCAAGTTTTATATAATGACTAATTGCAAACATTATTACCACTTTTTTTTCTTTTTGGTGAAATCAAACATTACTACGCCTACTAGAATATTACTTATTGTGTACTTAATTATTACTTCTTCTTTTTTTTTTTGTATACCGGAAAATTCTCTTGTTTTTTTTTAATATGTAAAATTAATTTCTTGCCAAACATGGTAACTTCAGACCAAATATAGTACTTCAGACCAACATGGTATTTATCTTTTTTTTTTTCTTTTTTTTTTGATAACCCAAGTATTTCAATACTTCCTGAAATAAATCGGTTCGCTTGAACTAGTCACGTGGACGACCAAATGGCACTCCACGTGTCAGCTCCTAGACGCTGCAGCCCGTATAGAATTCATGATGGCAGGTACTTCAGCTGAGGGTTCTTTACCACCAAAGCTAGAAACTCCGGTTATATTTATCTTTTGATACAAAGTTTCCTCTCAAAGAGAAACTTGAATTCGGGTATAAACTCAAAAAGAAAACAAGTTTCGATATGGTTTAGCCACACTTATCTTTTTATATTTGTTTTTAATTTTCACCTCTTTAACTAAAAATTATTTGATAATGCACTTAACTTATATCCCTTAAACTAATCATATGATTCGCCAATGCCGTATATGCTATAATTTCCACTAATTGAGTTTTTTTAAAACAGTTTTTCGTTGGCAAAAGGTGCCATCATTCTACGTCCAATACTTTGGTTAAACTGTTATTTCAAAATTCTACTAATTATCGTCGAATTCCATTTTCCCGTAGCTTTTAAAAAATATTTTTGCCGGGCTTGTTGTAGAAATTTTGTAGTTTGGTCTTATGTAGAAATTAAAGAGAATATTCTTAGAGTACTATGTTAGAGGACCACCATTGATGTTTGGATTGTTTGGAGTAAAAAGTGTATTAAAAACATTTAGATTGAATTGTATGTATCATATGAATAGTGAAACAATAGACTGTTTGAACGACGAACCATTGAAAAACTTAGAACTAGGAAATAATTTCATAACCTTTATTTTTTCTTCTAGCTAGATGCATATAATTTTGTTTTAACAACTTATAATTTAATACATACATACTATTGTAGCAATCTAATTTTAACCGAAACAAGTTCTTATTTACATTTTTTTTTTGGTTCTCATTAGGCATCTATTTTATAAAAGTTTGTATTTTTTAGTTTCCTTTTTCATCATCTATATACAAAATTTCGATCCAATAAATGATCTTCTGTTTTATAAACAAATAATCAAATGGATTGGCCTACATGGGGCTTTGGTTTGGGGACAAAGCAAAAAAATAGAGAGGGAGAGGTCTCACAAGTCACAAAATATTATACAAAATAAAAACAAAGCACATGTTCTGACACATGAACATGGTTCCTTCTTCACTTCTCCTTTTCTTTCAACAGCTCATTTCTCTCTATCTCTCCACTCTTCCACTACTCTCAGCCTCCCACTAAATTCATTCTTCTCTCTTATATTTTATAATGCTTTTCTCCCCTAAATTAGCATTGCACTGTCATAAATTTCTATATATATGTTACAACTTACAACTGATGATTGGTTTCCTTGTTATTCGATTGTTATTTTAGTATAGAGGGAGTTAATTCTTTGATTGTTTATAGGGTTTGTTTATATATACACAAGCTTCTATATATAAACTAAATTGTACATGTGAAGGACAGAAAGAGAAGTGTATTAATTGCATTGGACTATTCTTCTTTGTCATTTGATAAAGTGGCCACTCTTATGCATTCAACTCATTAATGTCCATACACACTGTGTTATATAACCTTATAAAGCATTTAGGTGTAATTGCGAGTTAAACTAAGTGATAAGAGAAAGCTTACGTGTTTACTATATAATGACTCAAATGATAACATTGATATATATATATATATATGTATGTATGTATGTTCAATCTTAAAATGTCAGAAACTAAACTTACAAGTGTACTCTTCAATCGGTTAGTGGTATACACATAGTATTCATATTAAATTCATATGATATTTCCGGTAGCATTATGCCAAATGTCATCTCGTCGGACGGCCAGAAAACAAGGCGGATGAGATGATCAAACGGCGGAGAAAGGAGGAGAGAAGAGCGGGGGCATGTGGAAGAGAGAAACATAAGAATGTTTCCAAAAGATTAATATAATAACATCATACATACATACATACATTGTTTTAATATAGAGAAAAAGAAAAGTCTCTAACCAAATAATTTAGCGAAAACAAATCAAGGGGGGAGGAGGGGTTCACTAAGAGCACGTGCTGCCTGATTCTCCATTTTGCTCATCTTAAAGCTTTTCTTCTCTCTTTTTTTTTTTCTTCTTCCGAAACAGCTGTTTCATAGCTGTCCGATCTCTCTCTACCCCCATGTGACCCACTCTGAGATATAACCCTTTGAGATCGAATCCATTTCTATAATTTATTTAGCTGCTTTTTTTTTGCCTTATATTATAAAATTTATCTTATCTCATGCATCCCTCTCTCTATATCTCTTACTTCTGTTTTGTTGTATAACTACTCTTTGTTATACATAGCCATTTTAGTTACTCTGGTTTGTTTCTCATCCCTTCTCTCTCTCTCTTATGGTTCTTCCTCTGTTTCTAAATTCTTCTTGATCCTTTCGTTTCGTTTCTTTCTTTCTTTCTTTCTTCAATTCTTGATTTATAAAACATATTTTGGTGTGCCATTAAATCTCTCATTAATGGCACAACTCCCTCCAAAAATCCCAACCATGACGACGCCAAATTGGCCTGACTTCTCCTCCCAGAAACTACCTTCCATCGCCGCAACCGCAGCAGCCGCAGCAACGGCCGGACCACAGCAACAAAACCCTTCGTGGATGGATGAGTTTCTCGACTTCTCAGCGACTCGCCGTGGGACACACCGTCGTTCAATCAGCGACTCCATCGCTTTCCTAGAACCACCTTCCTCCGGCGTCGGAAACCACCACTTCGACAGGTTCGACGACGAGCAATTCATGTCCATGTTCAACGACGACGTACACAACAACCACAACCATCACCATCACACCAACAACAGCCTCAACGGCAATGTGGGTGCTACACGTTCCTCCTCCAACACCTCTACGCCGTCAGACCACAATAGCCTTAGCGACGATGACAACAAAGAAGCACCACCGTCCGATCATGATCATCACATGGACAATAACATAACCAACCAAAACAACGCCGCCGGCAACAATTACAACGAATCAGACGAGGTCCAAAGCCAGTGCAAGACGGAGCCACAGGATGGTCCGTCGGCGAATCAAAACTCCGGTGGAAGCTCTGGTAATCGGATTCACGATCCTAAAAGGGTAAAAAGGTAATTTAATCTTCTTATTTACTATTTCCAAAAAACCCCAAGGATGGTCATGCATGCACGTACAGTTATAATTAATAATCTGATAAAATTCGATATACCGTTTTTTATAAAAATAGTTAAAAAAAGTGTGTCACATCGATAAAATCTAAATTTTGTGTTTTTTTTGCTGAATTTTTCTACAGAATTTTAGCAAATAGGCAATCAGCACAGAGATCAAGGGTGAGAAAACTGCAATACATATCAGAGCTTGAACGAAGCGTTACTTCATTGCAGGTAATTTTACACACTATTAGATAATATATGTTTGTTAATGTGTTTAGTAATCAAAATTAGAATAAAAAATACTGATCAACAAATCATTTAAATTTGTGGAAAATTGAAGACTGAAGTGTCAGTGTTATCGCCAAGAGTTGCGTTTTTGGATCACCAGCGATTGCTTCTCAACGTCGACAATAGCGCTATCAAACAACGTATTGCAGCTTTAGCCCAAGATAAGATTTTCAAAGACGGTAATTTCCTTTACTTCAAATTTCCCATAAATTATTCTTTAGGAATATATAACTATACAAGGAAGTACTTGCGGCAATGCATGCTTCATACTCACAAAATTTCATGAATTATATATTGTTTTGGTAGATATTCTATTCTTTTTAAAAGGTTTATGGACATCTCTAGTAATAATTTTCATAATTTGGGTCTAGTAATTGTGATCATGAATCAAAAGATCAGTAGAATTTTGTCTGATTAAGAAGCTAGAACAACTGTCCATGTGTGCTCATATGACGACATAAGTATGTATATTAAAATGAAACATGTGACACTGTGACTACTCATTGCATGTTAATTAGGCCTATATTGACAGTAGTTGTTGTAATTTTTAATATTTTACAGCTCATCAAGAAGCTTTGAAGAGAGAAATAGAGAGACTTCGACAAGTATATCATCAGCAAAGCATCAAGAAGATGGAGAATAATGTTTCCGATCAATCTCCGGCCGATATCAAACCGTCCGTTGAGAAAGAGCAACTCCTCAATGTCTAAAGCTGTTCTCTCATTTAAGATCTTTATCTCTTCAAGGCGAAAAGATTCTTGACTATAAAACCTCTTTGTGTCAAGAAACTAATTTATCAAAGAAGAAGACTTTTTATTTATTTAATCTTATCACATTTTTTTTAAGTTGTGATGAATTTGCTTTTGGTGTATCTGATTTTTTTTTTTTTCTTATGGAGTGGGAGGGGGGAAAGTGGGAAAGATATGTAAAAAGAATTTAGCTGATTTGTTGTTTATTCAATTTTTTTGGTTGGAGTGTAAGCATTGTGTACTAATTGATGTTTTCACCGAATATTTGTTTTTCTATAATTTTTTAATTGTCAAATTTAGAGAAATCGAATAGTTAAAGATTCTCACTTTTTACATGGTTCAAATTTTTAAGTGTGGCATCCATAAAAATATAACAATTAATTAATACTTAGTTTCGATTGACAAAAAGAACATCGTTTTGGAACCATGAAATGTTTACACATAGTTTCAAGATTTATATTTGAAGTGACTGAAAGCGATTTCTCATTCCTTAAAAACTCCAACGAAATTGTTTCGTTGTTATGGAAAATGGAAATACCAATTAATTATGATGATTTAATAATATATTCAACCAGTTTTTTTTTTTAAATTTCCGTTTGAAAAGCAAAAGTGAAAATGTAAGATGTTTTACTAGCCAATGTGGCCATTTCCTTACGTAGGGACCGGACATGTAGATGATGTCATATAGAATCTAGATGGTATCTACTAAATAACAGTTAACAGAAACACGTCACAAATATTATTATAAGCTGCGGAAATACAGACCATAAACAAAAAAGGATTAATGAGTTTATGTTTTGAATCAAAACACTTTATGAGAAATTAGGGTCAAAGTGGGTCAAAATCTGAAAATGTGGGGTGAAAAAAGGGGAAAAAAGGAAGAACGTGGAGACATCTGAAAGCTAAGCTGTAAGTTCACGTGCTATGTTCCTTTGGCTGGACCACTACGGTCTTGCTACATGATTGGCTTTGTTTTCTCTACTTTACATTTTTTTTTGAAATAATGTTTAATCAAAACAAAATTATATATTTTTAATTTGTTTTGAAAGTTGAATGAGACGGTCAAAGTTAAAATAGAGGATAGAATAAAGTTACAGAAGAAAGCTACAAAGTAGCAAGGTTAATGTAAGAGGATAATTATATATTTTTTTGAAGTAGAAAAATGAAGAGGATAAGCTTAAGAAAGAAAAGAAAAAAAGACAAGAGGTTAGTGGTCTTGTGCTGGTCCTATCGGGAAATGTACGAAAGCGAGATATTGTCAGTTTCAGTGTTTTTAACTCATGTCAGTGCCAATACCAATTCGATCCTCTCATTGAGCCTTACATACACCTTTCCACTAGTCTATATAGATAAATGAAAAACTCCTTCTGCCAATATTTTTCTTTTTGGGAGAACAAACTAGAACACAACAATTTAGAGCTTGATATGTACAGAACCAATACCAAATTACAGTATATCAGACCAAACCAGCCCATTCGTCAAAAGTCTGCACTAAATCAATTTGACCTCGATTATGTACTACGGACTGGACACACACACCGAAACACTAGGAAGTCTCCAAGTAGTTCATCACAGTATGTTAACGAAACTCAAAAGATGATTTGAATGTTTACTGCTAATTAAGACTTGGCATTGATCACAAACGTTTGGTTTACATTTCCTAAGAGAAGATAAAAGAAGAGATTAGATTCGATCATCATTGTCTATCATACAATATGAGGATGGTAAATTGATGTTTGTTCAAAAGAGCTTCTTCAAAAGCTTCACCGATTTGCATAAACCTACAATATTGAGACAAAAGTCAGCTATATAGTAACTAAAAAGTTTTATATTCAATAAGCCATGGTGGAGAAAGAATAAGATAACCAAGTAGGTGGATGGATATTAATCAGGGATCACTCTGAGATAAACAATGAGAACATTTTGAGATATTTAGAATCTTATGCATATATGCTCATCTACTAATTCCGTTTTACTTTTTTGTGTGCTCATCTAATATACATAGACATCACCTATAAATGAAAAGAGTAAATTCAAGATTCCTCTATAACGACTATAGGGAGAGGATATAACGTTCTAGTAACCATTTCAACAAAAAAGGGCAAAGTTATGCTGGAAGTTTTGGTAAAGGAGTAACGTACCTTGAGAGTATCTTAAGTTTCTTCAGTAGCAGCAGCCACTTCAGATGTCTCATGATTCTTGCAATCCGAAACTGTTTCTTCTGTAGCAGCACCCACTTCAGATGTCTCATGATTCTTGCTTTCTGAAACAGTTTCTCTCAAAATCTTCGCTTCATTTTCAATCTCGATGAGTTTCTCGTTTTGCGATTCTACTGTTTCCCTGAGTTCTTCAAATGTTTTAATCCAGCGACCTTCAAACTCCTCAATCTGTCTCTTTGCTAGAGCTCGTGCTATCCTGTCTTCCTCTTCTTGCTTCAGTCTCAGCTTTTCAATTTCAGTAGTGCTCAACACCAAACCTCCGGAACCTTTAACATCCTTGTAGACCGGTTTATCATCGCGCAAAGGGCAATGTTTTCTGTGCTCTCTTGATGCCTTTTTTGTTACTTTCAAAGCCTTTCGATAACCCTCTACTACACTTGTCATCATACGAAGCTCACTCTCAAGCTTGTAGATCATCATATCTTTCCTCTGTTGCTCCTCAAACTTGGTTCTTTCCAATTCCTGAATCATTGCTGCCTTGGTTTGAAGTTCATTCATCAGATACTGCTGGTGCATAACAGATTGTTCACGCTCTCTCTCTTTCTCAGCAAATGACAACCTAGCTTTTTCCATCCAATATGCCATCTGATCAAACATCACCTCACCTGAGGGTGGTTTATCATCCCAAGAGGGTTCTTCGGTCCTCAACCTCTTATTGCCGGGGTTATGAGAGTGATAAGTAATATCGTTCTCGTGTTCAACCTCCCTCCTGTTATTACCATTCCCAAACAGAGAAGAACTACCTGAACCCATAGCCATATGCATGTCAACCCTAGAACCAAGGAAATCACCACCAATCGAATTGCCATGCATTTGTAACCCGGAGTTATAACCTAATGGAGATGCATCTCCCAACATGAGGTTCTCTTGGCCCACTCCATGAAGGGAAACACCATTTGGAAAAAAAGGAAAACCCCCATCATGCTTTTCTTTATCTTCCTCAGCTTCGTCTTCGCCAACATCTTCAATTGGTTCATCTTCACCCATTTCCATGGATCCTTCGATATGATCCTCTTCGTCTTCCTCCCTAGCACTACTAAGATTGCACCGGCGAAGGAAATGAGAACCAGCATGAGTGTCATCATTCCATGCCCACCTTTCATCCACATCTTTCTTATTCTCCTCAACATCCATTGGCTGTCCTTCAACAGGACCTCTCTCCTCCTCAGACACCATTTCTGACACAGTATCTTGCCCAAGATTCAATTCAATCATATGTTCGTCCACATACTTGTCTTCTTTCGAGTCGGTGACACCATCATCCTTTCCTGAACCTGCAGCACTAACATTTTCCTCCTTAACCTCCAAACAATCTTCTTTCGGCGATTTCACCAAAAAATCAACCTCCTTTACATCATCATCATCGTCAACATCCTCATCCACCTCAGGTGTTTCCCTTAGTAAATCTTCTTTCTGTGTTTTGATCAACAGCTGGAGATGAGAAGCAAAAAAACAATCACCGAGTAAAGGCTCAGCTTTCAGTTCTTTCTCAACCATGAACCAGAGCAATTTAGACCAATCTATCTTTTCCAAATGCTTTTGCTTAATATCCCTAGTCAATTCAACAACCTCTACAGGCATAATCCACATATCATCTCTCTGCAGTAGAACCCAAGTTGAAAGAAGCTCATCAACAAACCTAACTGATTCATCACTTTCCAGAAGTTGTCTCTCCTCCTCCGTGATATCAAACTCTTTCTTCTTAGGCAATTTCAACGCACGAGCCAAATCAGGACGGCTGACATTAATCCTTAACCCATTCACATAGCTACACCTACCCTCTGAATTATAATACGCAACAAGGTTCGCCACTAGATCTTGACGTATGTTTTGATCAAACTCCAAATGCACAAAATCCCACAGACCTAACAACTTCAACAGCTTCTCGTGCCGAGCAAAATCTAGGGTTTTACATGGCACGAAAGCAATCGGCTTCAAAGTTTTCAAAAGTACCTCAAACTTATCCTTCGCCCTCTCCTGCTGTTTCCTTTTCTTCTGATTCACTTTCTTCCGCTTCGGCGGCCCACCTCCGCGGCGGTTATTATAAGAGCCAACCGCTAGCGGCGCGTCCATATCGTCTTCTTCGTTCCTGCTTTCTTCAATCGACGCTTCTAATTGCTGATCCTTGGCTTCTGACTCCTCCGGATCCTTCAAACTCTTCTCCGTTTCTTCTAGATTTAGGGCTTTGTCGGCGACGGGATTCGCATTCTCCAACGAAACACTTCCTTGCTCACCTACTACTAAACTCGGTTTCTCAATTAAACTAGGGTTCCCAGAAAGAGCTGCTTCTACATCTGGATCTGACGAAGAAGAAGCCATAGAGAAAGCTAATTCTTTCCTCGGAAATGCTTAAACTTGAGAGTCAGTCAATTACACGACGGTCGCAACGATGACATAACAAAAAAATAAAAACCTTTCTCAACTTAATCAACCAATCACAAAACGACACGTCATCAATCCGAGCACTTAATTTCCATTCGCCGGTATTAATGTCTCACTTTTACCTCCTTTCATGGGCCGAATTAAAGGCCCAACTCAACTAAACACAATAATTGTCTCTTTGACTCTTCAGATTCGTCACACTGTTAGATCTCTCTCTCTCTCTCTCTTTCATCTTCTCCGATACCTTTAACGGTAACTTTCTAAGTGCTCTCACAGCTCAAATCAGCGGTTACGGAGAAAAAAGAAACCCCCAAAACCTTCTTCCTTTTACTCGTTATGACTCTCTCTCGTCTCTCTCTGGTCGCTGCGACGGCGGCGATGTTGATGGTGGTTGCGACTGCACAGATCGGAGGTCAAGTGTTGCAAGTGGAGTTATGGTGCGTAGCGAAGAACAACGCGGAAGATTCATCGCTACAGACGGCGATTGAGTGGGCTTGTGGTCAAGGCGGTGCTGATTGTGGTCCGATTCAGCAAGGTGGACCTTGTAACGACCCGACGGATGTTCAGAAAATGGCGTCGTTCGTTTTCAATAATTATTATCTGAAGAACGGAGAGGCTGATGAGGCTTGCAATTTCAACAATAACGCTGCTCTTACTTCACTCAATCCCAGTAAGTTAAAAAAAGCCTTTCTTCTTGTTAGGGTAGTGGAATCAGGATTATATAATGATGATCTCTTGTTTTTAAAATTCGAGTTTTAGATTCAGATTTGATACATGTGTGTGCGTGTGTGTGTGTGTTTTCAGGTCAGGGAACTTGCAAATACCCTTCGAGGTAATCAATTTCAAACTATCTTCGAGCAATTTGGTGATTTGAATTGAAGTTTGTTTCATCATGTCCTTGGAGAATTGGATTTGGTTCTTAGATATGTTCAAATACATGAAATGGATGAAGTCTCTGTGTTACCTTTGTTCACTGATGATTCACATCTCTCTATAATTAATCTCATTGTTATGTAACTCAACATTATTCTCATGATGGTGTGCAGTAAGGGAGGAGTGAACAATGGTCGAGTAGCGGATGACACTTCGATAACAGATATGAGCCGAGGTGGCAGACCGGTTTCCAGGAGTTGGATCTTGACCTTCATCTGTTTCGGCAGCTTATTGACGATGACACGAATCATTCACCATCTTTAGAGGCTCTCACACGCATGAGGAGGATACTATTTTGATCTCTCCCAGTTCAGCTTTGAAGATAAGCCTAATATCATCTAATTTTCTTTGTCTGGCATTTTGATTTTTTTATAATCCATATGCCGCTGTTAGTGATTCAAAATGTTTTGATGAATTTGTAGTGATATTTCCTTTTGTCAACGAACATATAATGATGTTATGTCATCAACCATAATCGGTTATTTATATATGCTATAATGATCTCAATTTTATGCATAGAAAATCGATTGAAGATCAGTTAAGACATCAAGAAAGAAAAAAAAACACAACAATGCAAATTCATGTTGAAAACGCAAATAGAAACAAGCCTGATGACGACAGTTAAATGTAGACATAGAGTGCTTAAACAGATTTTCAGGTTTGAACAAACTTAAGCAACAAGAGAGGGACAAAAAGTTCCACTTGATGCATTAGTTAGTTTATCAGGAAAAGAACTCTATCTGGAGCTTGTGAGCTCTGGGAAGCATTAGCAGATCCGTGCCAAGTTGCAGCCTTGCTTTTTCATCTTTTTCCCAGGCAAGCAGAGACTTTGAGCAGCTTAAGACATGGGAATTTCTCCAGGAAAGGTTCCATTTGCTTAAACACTTGTATACCTTTAGCAATTATATCAATATGAAGATGATCCAAGACACCACTACTCAGCACATTACTTATCCAAAACGGCTTCGTCGAATCAGTCCCCTCACCTCACTCAGATATTTGCACGTGATGTTGGTAGATGACCATTGAGGAGAGAGCTTCGGTATCCGTATGAGTTTCCCTCTTGACGCAAAGTAGAGAATCTGGTTAAGTCGGAATCTTACTTTGGGACTTTGGGAGAGACTCTGGTCGGATCAGACTTTGGGATATGAAAAAGCATTTGCCAAATAATTGGAGTTGATTTTGGCCGTTTTCTCAACAAGCGGAACAAGGCTATTAGACAAAAGGCGGCGGAAACAAGCGTTGGATCACTACAAAAATAAATGTGGTTTTGACATCGCATATTTTGTAAATTTTACATTATTTATAAGTGAATTTTACCTCACTTATCTAAATCATGATGTATAATAATAATAACTAGCGACGGACCCGCACGAATGTGGGGATATATATATTTTTCAGTATTTATAAACTTTTATATAACTTTTATATGTTTAATTTTAATGATATTAAATACAATATGATGTAATTCAATATATATAAATGCAAAAAATAAAATAATGGGCCATAAATATTGAAGTCCAAATTAATAGTGTAGATGTGTCGTGTTTTTGTAAACATATGACCCATTATCACTCAATCTTCCTCAATAATTATTTGTTTAGAAAATAAAAAGACAAAAACAAAGAAAAAAGATGAAACGACAAACAGAGAGAGTTGTCTCCTACAAAAAAATTGGTTCCACCAATTTGATCTGATTCAGTTCAATAAACTAAATTTGTAATCAAATTATAAAAATCATACGTTGAGTATATAAACTATCAATTGAAACACATTAATATATGGATGAACGAACGTGCGGAGTATATATGTATGTATGTATATACACATTAATATACATATGTATGTGCAAATCATACGATGATCCGTACCCAAACCAAATCCAGTTTTTGGGTCGGGTTTCGGGTTGGATATTCAGATTTTTAATTATAATATCTGAATGAATTTAATCAATTTTTTTGATATATAAAAAAATCACAATTTAATTCTACAGCCATATAAATAGAACCGATAATTACTCAATATCTTTGAAAGCTATTTAAAGTTTGGTTCCATATATATATGTAAACATATTTGATTTGGTTTTATATTGTGAGATATTTACGAAAATAACAAATCAATTTAATACAATTAGATAAAAACAAATAATTATTTAGTTTAGATTTTGCAATATTTCCTAAACAAAATTTAAGTAATTAATCACGATTAGTATAGATTAAATCAAAATTTTATATATGTAAAAAAATTTAATTTGATTATATTAAAAGATATAGAAAAGTGTATGTAGAGTCTCAAATTAGCTAAATATATTTATACTATTAAAAGAGAAATATTTTTCATTATATAGTCATAAAGTTATCTATTATTAAATGTAATGTCATTCAAGTTAGAACAAACAAAAAACAGAAAAAATGGTAGTTTGGTTAAAAAAAAAAAACTAAAAAACCCACGTATCCTAAAGTGACCCGGTTCGTTTGTAGTCGGGTTAAATAAAAATACGCGGATCTGCTATCCGGTTTGAAAGGATTTGGATCCTATCCAGCAGGGGTAAAATAATAATACTCACTACAAACATATTTAATCTCTAAAATCACTCAAACTATTTAATGCATTTAAACGAAACTATCCAATTACAAACAACTAATTTAAAATTCAAATTTATAAAAAATAAATTTGTTACTATTAAATCGGGCAATTAAATTTAAACTTATATATGTAAACATATTTAATTTAGTTATATATTTTGAGATAAAAACCATTTGGAATTATTTTAGTCTAAAATTAAAATTGGTAAGAGCCATTTGGAATTATTTTAGTTTTGAATTGACATTTCATTTTTTTCTTTACTTTACTTAAAATTTGTAATGATTTTTGAGACATCAAAAATGAAATTGGACTTATATATTCTGCCTTCTCATTATTATTCATTTTTTCTTATTTTTATGAACCTAGACTTGTCTCCTATTTATAGTTCCTTATCATTAACTAATTATAACTTTTGACTGATTCATGATGAACTCCCTTTTGCTTCCAGATTCTCTAGTTTTTTTGCATGGATTTGCTAGTCTGATCTCTGTGAATGAAGATCAGAAACATCATTAAGAAGAAACAACAAAAAAGGTTATTTCTAAATAAGCTTAGAGGAATTGTTGAAATATTAAGAGTTAGGGATCACCTTGACATGATTAGTCTCTAAATAAAAGAGAGATATTTTTCCATCGACACTTCTGGTAATATTGAGGTTTTCCACCTAACCTGAAATTAGTACAGTGAAAATGATAAACAAAAAAAGTAGAATGGTTACTAAAAAGTAGAATGGTTACTTCATTTACCTTTTATCTGTCAATATTTTGTAAGCACTTGCAGCCATTACGATGGAAGAATTGTACAGATTTTAGAATGATTTTAATAGTATGGATGTTAAGTCATGCATCTAATTATATATTTATAGGCTTAGTGAGTCGATTGTAGAATATGCTAAATTCTGTGAGATAAAATCTTTATCTTTATAGGGAATGTTACTCGGTTTCCTCAATATAATAAATACCATATATTTTCAAAATAAAATCTTAACAAAAATATTGTGAACGTTCCTTTATTTGCGATGATTTTGAATTGTAAATGTCTATGATTGAGGTGATAGTAATTAATCTTGTCTACACATTTGGTAAGTAAATAATATTCTTTAAAATTTGAAATTTAAAACTTAATAAACAGTTCAAAATATAGTTAGTACATTTAATCATATTTTTTAAGATACGGATTTGGAAATTTCTTTTTAATATTCAAAATTTATATTTAATGACTAATATTGATAAGATTTCAAATATGGTTAGTATTTTGTTGATTGCATATCTTTATAGCTGTTATAGTATGTGCTAATTAATGGGGATTACAATTTTTACGTTTTTATAGGAATATTAATTTAATCGTACATTTCTTAACTAACATATTGTTTAAATTCTTCTTTTTTTTTTTAATAATTTTGCAGGCAACTGATTGGCTACAGGAGGATATGATTGGCGAAGCAAACACTATTAATCAGGATCCGATTATGTTTATCCCGGGTCGGTAAAGGGTCCGCGTGTTTTGACTAATTAAGTTTACCGCTTTGCCCTTTTCTTTTTTTTTTCTTTGTTCTTTCTCACTTTATTTCGTAGGGGCATGTAATGGAATACTTGTTTTATTTTTTTTTTTTACTCCTAAGTGTACTCCCCAATTAATAGTATAGATAATAGAAACAATTTGGATCGGTTGTAGTAAGTATTTACATCGATTATTGTATTTAGAATTAATGTTATTATGTACTATCATTTACAAAAAAATAATGTAAAATTTGGTTCAGTTGCTAACACTTACCACGGTTATAGTAATTAGTGATTAAATATTTGTATTATTTTAAGATGATGATAAACTACGTGATAAAACGATAATGTCTCATATACAGTATGTCATGTGTTTTGTTCTATCTTATAACCATAATTCTAATAAGATTTTATCAATTTGAGATTGTATATTTTAGTCTAACAAATAAAGAAGTAGGTAAATGATTCACATCTACATACATTTTATTTGTAAATATAATTATTTGGTACAACATTTATAACATAAACTTATATTAGTTTTCTTTCATCAAATTTCTAAATGTTTGAATAATAATCGCTTCACCATAAATTTTGGATTCACTTGAAATTTAATTTAACTATCCAAATTTTATAATCCCATCTTGATATATATATATATATATATATATATATATATATATATATATATATATATATATATATATTCTTGTTCTTTTTTTCTATAAAATAGTTTATATAATGTTTTTCAAAAAAATTATTCGTTTCTGTCTCTTACTCGATCTTCCCTATACATTAGTATTTTTAATTAATTATGTATTAGTAAAACTCAAATTATTTGGGGTTAATTTCTATAAACTAAACCTATGGATCAACCCGCACTTTCGTGCAGGGTTTTTTTTTAATTGTTTGTATTTTATTAAAAATAGTGAGAAGACCTATTATACATAAATTTTGGCAGAAAGTATAACTTTGTCTAATTTAACTTTGTCTAATTTAATTTAAATATAACTTTGTCTAATTTAAATTGATAAAGATATGAGAAAGCCTCAGAACATCTTTGATATTTTTTATTCTCATTAATCTTTTCATTTTGTATATTAGAAAGATAACAAAATTGATGATAAATGTTTTAATATAATTATTGTGTTTTCGTTTTTGTATAGTTATATATATTTAAAAATTATTTTTCATATTTTACGAAATATTTAATTGATTTCAACTAATTAGCATCTCGCATCAATTTAAGTTATCATTTTAAAAGAGATTTAATGTCATGTTTTAATTTGTAATCGTGTTTTTAAAAAATTGTATAAATCTCTAATTTTAATTATTAGAATATTTGTTAAAGGTTGAGATCTCTTATACTTAATCATTAATATAGTTTCCTAAAATATTTGAACTTATTATTTATACTGAATATAATTTCATAAAATATAGGATGTATTATTTTTGTAGTTAATATAGCTTCTTAAAATACTGGAATAATTTGAATCAAATTTAACACACGACTAACTGGATTTAGAAAACTATAAATGTTTAATATTTAATTTAGAAAACTTAATATTTTCGAAATTAATTATTTATGGGTTATTACCAGATCCAAAATCAGATTTGAAATCTAAGTATCCATCGTTTAACCAATTATGAAAAGATTTAATCATTTATTTCTTTAAAAACTGTTACCATTAGTTTAGGATTTTTTTTAAAAAAAATTATGTAGGTAAATGGATCTGTTTGGCAATATAAATATATGTTATGTTTTTGTCTTTTTTTTATGCCTAAGTGTACTCCCCAATTAATAGTATAGATAGTGGGTTATGGCAAATCTTGATGGTGGGAGTGTATTTTTTAAAAAAACGATGATGTATTTTTTTTGTACAAACAAACAAAACGATCTATGTCAAGAATCGACATAAATCACAGAAACAAAGAAAAGCAAACCTTGAATTCAAGAATTCTTACCAGCAGCACCAGTAGCAACTGTAGTAAGTACTCTTGGCTGAGTCAGAGTTCTTCAACTCTTTGAGCAGACGTTTGGTGTTCTTTAAACGGATTAAGGAAAGCTTATGGAAAAAAGGGAACAAATTAGTAAACTAGACCCAAAAAATCTATTAAAAATATCTAAAATACAAACCTCTGCTCTTGCAGTCAAGATGTTACGCCGGACCTCTTCCGCTGGTTCGCCGGACCTTTACATTATGGTTGTAAATTTTGTTATGTAAACGAAACACTATTGTATAAACTCCGAATTAATTACCACAATAAAAATTAATTTTATCAATAAACTTATATATATATATGTCGTCTAATGTAAAAAGATTAAAAACCCCATATAAAAAAAAAGACACACCATTAAAATTGTAAACTTTTAAAATCACAACCACACCTTTTAAATTCACTATTTTAATTGATACTTGCCTTAATTGACACTTCTCATGACCAACTGCTTTTCTACGTGTACATACACTGGTTTTATTATGTTTTTGATTTCTGATTTTTTTGAATATTCTTAATACTTTTCCTTTATTATATTATATAGCTTCATTATGATTGTATGTAAAATTAGTTATGTAAACGAAACATATATAAACTATGAATTACCACAATAATAATTAATTTATCAATAACTTATGTCGTCCAATGTAAAGATTTAAAACCCCATATAAAAAAAAAAAAAGCTTGAATAACCCAACATTAAAATTGTAAACTTTTACATCACAACCACACCTTTTATATAAATTCACTATTTTAATTGATACTTGTTATACTTGCCTTGAAGATGGGTAAACCAGAAAAATGTTGAGGAGCAAGTATCGTCGTAGATTGAAAAATTGTAAAAGACATGAACTCTTTCTGCATCTAAGTTCTATCAAGCCTCTCTGACTACTTTGCTTTGAAGGAAGGACTACCAAGCAGGAACCACTATAGACAGACACTTCTCATGACCAACTGCTTTTCTACGTGTACATACATTTTTTTTTACAAAGCCTTTTTGCATAACACAACCTGAATCGTTTCAGAATACTCTAGCAAACAATTAATGGAGCTTCTTGATCTCTGCTTACAGGAGGAGGCTTCTTCTCGCTATATATATAGCCTATATAAATCAAGATGATGCAAGCAAACTTAGCTTATTACTGAAACAAATGAATTGTCCCTACTCCCTAAAAGAAGAGACAACAATGCCTCGTCTTTTGGGTTGTGACATCTCGTCGATGCTGCAATGCTTCAATCTCTCTTTTCTTGAGACTTTCTAAAGAAAGCAACTGTAAAAGTCAACATTAGTTGGGTTAGCAGCAGCCCACATCACTGTCACTGTAAAGATAATTAAAAATGCCTAGGGGAAATTAACAGAACAAGAAAGCCTCACTCGTTTAAGAGCAGGCGGCCGCATGTCCGTGAAGATTTTTGCACTCTCTTCAGCAATCTTCTTCCATTCCAAATGTGCTGATGGAGTTACAAGAAGAACATTAGTAGAGTTAAAAAAAAACCAAACAAACATATATATATATGGTCATAATAACAGTTAAAAGTAAAGAAGAAAAGATTTGGTCGTACTCGATTTGAAATCGAGATAATCCTCGTATTTGCGAGCATTCTCAAGCTCTGTAGCCGCCTCTTCCAGGTAATATTGCTCATAATGTGCAACGCTGGCAAGCCCCTGAGATGAACAAACAATGAGAAAGCACAATCAAATCTCTTCGCCGCATAAACCAAAAAAAAAAACACAATTGTCGCTCAAGTAAGAAGAAGACACAGTGAAGAAGAATCTAATCACACACATTGTTTAACCCATCTATTCTTTTTTGACAAAATTTAATCTTCTTCAGCATCTTCTTCTCGGCGATCCAGTTCATCAACTGCATAGTACCCGGCGATGAAGAAACTCACTCTGATCTCCTCTGCCAACACAGAAAATTCAAAACTTTAACCCAGTAGAGTAGCTGGAGAAAAATATCAACAGCGGATTCCTCTAACCTAAAACCCACAAAGTAGTGAAGGGTGAAGAAGAAGCTAATCTAATGAGAAACTTTCTACAGAGAATACAAGTGAGGGTATTATCAATTCCTTTAAGTTCGAGAACCCCTTACCAGATACGAAAAGCAACTTTTAATCGAGCGGAAGAAACGACCAAAAGGGCCAACCAAGCAAGCTTTGGTTTATTTTCATTACAAATCACACAACTCTTTCTTTATCGGACCAAAAAAGGACAAAAAAGAATGTAAATTTTCGATAAATTCTTTAATTCAAAAATGTTAATACGACTGATTGTATATTGAAATTTGGACTGAGGAAACTTGACAAAAAATATATATATATATATATATATATATATATATTACTATGATTTTCTTTCTCTGAAATATTTTTGTTTACTACTAGATCAAATCCAATCTATACTAATGAAAAGAACTTAACATATTAGTATAAAAGAAACAACAAATAAAGGCCCATTAATCCCCAAACGATGGCCTTTTTGATATGTTTTGAGAAAATTGAAACAAGAAAGTTCCAATTCTGACATGACAAGTGTGATCCTGGTGTTGTGACTTGTAAGGAACTACTTCAATCTTTTGGTAGAGAGATGAAGCTCAATCGTCAAGTCAGGCAAGTCAGATTCATTACTCACAATCACTCAATACATTCGTTTCAGTTCCCCATCCATATGTGAGACTGAGAGTTCTTTTTTTCATGCATGTGCATTGTGCTTCTCTAGATGATGGAGTTGGAGATATTATTAGGGATGACGCTGAATTGTTGACCCAAATGATGGTAAAACCCTCTTCACTGTAAGTCATGTCAAAGTCCTCTGCTTTTCTTTATTTTGTTCTGTTTCAAGTTTATATATCTCCCTCAACCAATGATCCTTGTTTTTTTTTTTTGTTCAATGATCCTTGTTTTTTTTTGTTACTACTGAAGCGGTACTCGGCGACAAGGCACCAGAATTCAAAGCAAAACCCTTGATTTTACTGAGCTAAATGGAGTCCAGAAGCATGTATATTGTGTTTTATTTGTTTCTTGTTTTTTAACCAACAGTGTGACAAGAATCTCAGGTTTATGTTTCGTTTTGCAGGTTTGCATGAAAAGCTTGAAGCTAAGTATAAGGTATGAAAAGAACATTTTCCAATATAATCTCAGATTTTGTTTTCATTAAGGCTGGTTCTTATAATTCAGACTTAGACAAATATATTACGGAAGTTTCTTTTAATTCTCTATTTTTGTGCAGATGGCTGATATGCTATGGGTTTGAAGAATCAAGAAGATTCAGAACCAAAAAGGTAACATTATCAAACTGATTCTTCTTGTTATAGATATCTTTGACTCAATACGTCTTCCTTTAATTTGCCAATCTTTAAGTCAGCATGTTGCTTTAAACCACAGATTCTGCTTTATTTGTCAATTTATAAACTGTAATGCAATTTCAGAGTGACCTCGAGAGTAGTAGATGTAAGCAAAGCTTCTGAACAATTTCGTGTACCATTCATGAGCTTCGCAACATTACTAAACCGAAGAGAAACAGCTTCCCCATCATCTTCACATTACTAAAAAATTAGCTAATGGATAGTCTTTTGCTGTTTTGCAACACGATCAGAGAGTAAGAGAAGCAAACAAGAGTTGGTGTATCAAATGAAAAAGACTGGGAATCTAGTATTTTTTAAGGGTCTTGAGTGTTTACACACTTGACACAGTCTCATTCTAATTCGGATCAGACTTTGTGATATGAAAAAGTATTTTCCAAATAATTGGAATTGATTTTGGCGGTTTTCTCAACAAGCGGAACTAGGCTTGGGCATTCGGGTACCCGTTCGGGTTTGGTTCGGCTATTTCGGGTTTTCGGGTTTAGAGGTATAGGACCCGTTTGAGTATTTTTAGATTTTGGGTTCGGATCGGGTTCGGATCGGGTTCGGTTCGGGCATTTCGGGTTCGGATTCGGATTACCCGAAGTTCACAAAACTCAAAATTTTAGTATCTAAGTTAGTCTAAATTATTCAATAATACGCAGTATATCTAAAAATTTAGAGTATTTTCTACCCAAATTTACTAATAAACAGTTTAAATACTTAAGACTGTTGAAAATATCTAAAAATCTGAATATTTTGAACACTTATATTATTAAAATTATAAATATTACTAATATATTACTACTATATATTAATAATGTTGGTATATTCGGATACCCATTCGGATTTCGATTCGGATCGGGTTCGGATTCGGGTTTTCGGATTTAAAGATTTATAACCCGTTCGGGTATTTTACAATTTCGGATACGGATTCGGATCGGGTTTTTTGGATCGGGTTCGGATTGGATATTCGGATCCGGGTATTTTGCCCAGGCCTAAGCGGAAAAATGCTATTAGACAAAAGGCGGAAACAAGGGTTGGATCACTACAAAAATGAATGTGGTTTTGACATTGCATATTTTGTAAATTTTACATAATTTATAACTTATAAGTGAATTTTACATCACTTATCTAAATGATGTGTAATAATAATAGAAACAATTTGCATCGGTTGTAGTAAGTACTAGATTAGGACCTGCGGTACACCGCGGTGCAAATTATTTATAATTAATATATTTAAATTATAAATTTTATTTGTTGGTTAAATATGTTATAATTATATAATAATTTTTAATTTTATGATTTAAAGTTTAAACCATATAATACCGCAATATAATTTCTTTTTAACATAATATTTATTTAATTAATTTAATTTGATATGTCTATTCTCTGATACAGATAGTGTTAACAAAATAATGAAATGATGTTTTACCCATGTAACACCAAATTAATGATATTTTAAATTTATGTAAATATCGACAAACCTGTTCCGCTATATAACTTTATCCCGAGATATTTTAACTTGCACTATATCATCTTAATTTTTTTATATTTATTGTCTTGTATTATAAATATTAGCTTGAGTTGCTATGTTAATTATTAAGATTGTAACCATTTACATTTTATAAGATTGGCGCTTCTTATAAAGTTTAAATATTTATAATACTTAGAATTTTTAAAACGGTTGAGTATTTATCATATTTGAAGTTTCGTAAAAGTTTAAATATATTATTAATATTTTAAAGGTCTTTTAACTTTTTAAAAAGTTGAAATATTTATAATATTTAAACTTTATAAATTTGAAACTTCATGAACGTTTAAATATTATTAATATTTTTAACATTTTATAAAGTTTAACGTTCTAAAAAATATAAATATTTATAATAATTCTACTTTTTATAAATTATAAATATTTATAATATTTAACTTTTTAAAAATCTTTAATAAAGAATCGGAATAAACCAAATAAATTTTTTTTTAGTTTGAATGCATGATAAATCAAAATTTTTGTATTATGAATCATTTTGGTCTCTTTTATAGTATGACTCTAAACCATTGCCCAAATTTTTTAGGTGATGTGGGATATTATATCCGTAAATTGAGTAATATATGTCTGTTTTTAAAAATTTGTATTACATCATACGCAGAAAAAATCATAATTTTTATTAACTAAATGTATTATAGAATAATTCAAGATAATTTAAATATAAATTCAAATAAAAATGAAAAAGAATCATAAATATATATGTTTAAATGAGGTAGAAAAAATTCCTTATTTTTAAAAATATAACTTATAATTAATTTGAAATTTTTGGTAACTAATATTAAAGTCAATGCATTAAATGCAAAAACTTTCCAAAAAGTATTTTTGAGCAAAAACTGCTGCAAAAATACTAGTATATATTTACATCGATTATTGTATTTACAATTAATGTTCTTATGTACTATCATTTACAAAAAAATAATGTAAAATTTGCTTCAGTTAGTATTAATAATGCTAACACTTGCCACGGTTATAGTAATTAGTGATTAAATATTTGTATCAATTTAAAATGATGATAAACTACGTGATAAAACGATAATGTATTTTTCTTTTTCTTTTTGTGCAAACAAACAAAATGTCATGTACTAAACGAATAAAAAAAAACTCATGAAATTGAGTATATAGAATCTATATATACATTTTTATAGACATTTAGAAAATAAATCCTGAAGTTGGTATTTATTTACAAGAAATGCCATTGGTATTAAATTTTTTTTTTTTCATTTAGTTAATTAATATTAAGTTTCTATTTTTAAAAACAAGATTTTCCATCCTAAATAAATTTCTACAACAATGGGAACCACTCCCTTTAACATCATTAAGTATTAAGTTTATAATTAATTAAATTAATATTAAGTTTCCAATTTTACAAAATAACATTTTCTCCATACACAATTCAGATTGTTTGTAGAAACTAATTAATTTAATTAATATTAAGTTTTGAAAACAAGATTAATTAATTATAAACTAATTAATTTTTGAAAACAAGATTTCTCATCATAAATAAATTTTCAAAACAATCGGAACCACTTCTTTTAACATTAAGTATTAAGTTTATAATTAATTTAATTAATATTAAGTTTCCAATTATACAAAAAAATATATTTTCTCCATACACAATTCAGTTAATAATTAATTTAATTAATATTAAGTGTTTTACATAAATTTGGTTAACTGTTATAGGAGCAAATGCAATTAATTTCAGTGTAATTGTTCTACATAAATTCTGAATTTAAACAATTATTCAAAAAAACCAACTGTATGATTTTAAAAGGTAACAAACATATTTACCATTCAATTTGATATCTTATTCAAGGAATAATAATAAAATATGAAAGATATGGCTTGCTCACATATTTATTTTTATTTTTATTACGTATTTAAAACTATTTTTTACTTTCACGGGTTTCGTATTATGAGTTTTTGCAGATTAAAAATCTTTGAACATGTTGTCTCACCCGCTTAGCATGACGGATTTGGACTATGGAACCAACACTAAAACTATTAGTTTATCTCATATATACTATAGATTTATAATCATAGTTTTGAAAATTAACTTATAAAGTATTTAGTATATGAACTACAAAATATTATAAATACTATAACACATTCTTAATATTCTAAAAAAATAAAAATAAATACACATAAAATATATATACTAACATACTATATAGGTATATACCTCTGTTTAATTCTAGAGAACAAAACAAATCTAAAATTTTATGTTCTATCTAATAACAAATTTAGTGTAATTAGGTTATAAACTTTATAAAACATATCAAGAAGAAAAAAATTCTAAATTAATTAAACAAAAGTTAGTAAACTGAGAATTTGAAAAATAAATAAATTAAAAATTGTTATTTAAAATACACAAATCTATAATTTAGTCCCGCGGGTAAAATCCTAGTTAGAAACTTAATTACGATGTAATATAAACTTATATTGTATTACACTAGATAGAATGTGTGAAAATAATGTTTAAAAAAAAAAAATATATATCAACTAAAATCTAAAATCCGTATACAGAATATTACTTAAAACTTAATTAGTTTTGATAAAATTCAATATATATTTTTAAACGCGTGTCTAGTATGTTAATATTATATACTCTAGTAAATTAAACTTATATTTCTACATTTGTGTCTAATAATTATATGAGAATGGTTTTGGAGGTCGCCACGTCAATATGGCAATGCTGTAAATAACACGTGTGGACAAAGTTACTTTTAATAATGCTTTTCAATTAGTATGTAAAGGATAGCTGCTCAGAATAGCTGCAATGGAATTAACTCCAAACTTGTGTCTAAACTTGCGATTAAGAGGTAGTTAAAAGGTTTGGCAATTTTTCCCCCAAAACAGAATCAGAATAGAATATAATATTCTATCAGGAGGATACCATTTTCCGTTTTATCATCATTTTTTTCCATTTTCTGTATACATAATGGTTCTCCAAACTGTATTTTATGTCTCTTCTACATAAAACCAAAACCATGGTGGGTTATGGCAAGTCTTGATGGTGGGAGTGTATTTTTTTAAAAAACGATCATGTATTTTTTTTGTACAAACAAACAAAACGATCATGTCAAGAATCGACATATGCAGGCCCAATCTTATGCATGATCATGTTCTTGGTCTAGATCCAAAAGATCTATTAAAAATACCTTAAATACAAACCTTTGCTCTTGCAGTCAAGATGTTACGCCGGACCTCTTCCGCTGGTTCGCGATATTGTTCTAGTAAAGCTGTTGCTCTTACTCTATCCTCTTCGATGGTCGCCCTTCTTTATTTTATTTTTGCTTTGCGGATTATTTTTTTCATACTCATCCAGTATGTTTTGTAGTCTTTTATAGTCTGAAAAAGTTGGCACAAGATAGACAGATCAGGGAAACCATCACGAACCACTATTCTACCAAATCAGTCAATCAGACTGTTCAAAGAGAAGAGCAAACCTCTGTTAAGTTATCCAGGTTTTGGAAACTTTCCATAAATTCTTTAATCAAAAAATGTTAATACGACTGATCATATATGTATATTGAACTTTGGAGAGAGGAAACTTGACAAAAAAAAAGTTTGATATTTTTCTATAAGTTTTTTAATTACTATAATTCTCTTTCTCTGATATTTTTCTATAATTTTTTTAATGCATTCATGTAGAATTTTAAATGACCAATCAAACTCAGCCATCTTATTAATTAACATTTGGATTAAAAATATGGTAGTTTTCTATATTATTAATATTTAATTTTAAAATTAATAATAAAATTTAAAAATAAAAATATTTTATTTCTCTGAAACATTAAAAATTAACTCTTGTATTCTCTAGTAATCACATAAAGTAGAACCTCTATAAATTAATAAGGTCGGGACCATGAAATTTTATTAATTTATAGAGGTTTTAATTTATCGATAAATTAATAATTATTAATTTATGAAGAGATTTTTAATTTTCATAATTTTGAAATTTTTGTATTACAAAATAAGATACTTTTGTTGTCATTCATATTTTAAAATTTTGTTCTTAATTTATAATCTTGTTTATCGTAATTGCTAAGTTGAGTTTAGTTAAAAGTGATAAATATTAGAAGCTTAGAGTTTATAAGAAATTGCTACTAGTATCATTCATGTTAATGATGAAGTCGAATAAGATATTGTGGTAATTTTAAAACCAACTACATATAAAGAATCAATTATCGCATTTAGAAATATTCAGAATTTTTGGATGCGATTTGAAAAGACAACAATGAAAAAAAATTAGAGATGAGCTCCAAAAAGAATGCAAATTCAAGAATATGCAAACAACAATAGAGTTATCTTTCACTAGATTTTCTTATGTATATATATTATTTGATTAATGATTTATGATATTGATGAGACCATATTTTTACATAGGATTTTCAAAAAAATTATTATCTTATTAATTTATCGAAATATGTCATTTTTTACATCGGCCCAACTCAAAACCAGAAGAATTTATTAATTTATAGCGAGTATTAATTTAAAAAGTATTAATTTATAGAGGTTCTACTGTACTAGACCTTCCCTCGTGCGTCACAAAATAGGACAAACTATATCCATTAGACGGACCAGTGATAAAATAAAAGATATTACTAGAGAAAACAAAATAGCAGAGTGACCTCGAGAGTAGTGTAGATGTAAGCAAAGCTTCTGAACATTTCGTGTGCCATTCATGAGCTTCGCCACATTACTAAACCGAAGAGAAACAGCTTCCCCATCCATCTTCACATTACTAAAAAAATTAGGTAATGGATAGTCTTTTGCAACACGATCAGAGAAGCAAACAAGAGTTGGTGTATCAAATGAACAAACACTGAATCTATTTTTTAAGGGTCTTTGAGTGTTTACACTTGACACGGTCTCATTCTAATTCGAATCACACCTACATTATTCCTAATTTATAAAAAGGCTAGCTTTGGTAAGCAAAAAATGATTAGTATTGCTGAGTGGATCCATCCAGAGTTAAGTTGTCCGCGTTGCCAAACAAATGTGTCTGGCTTAATAATCTCTTAAAACCTCCCGCCTCGCCTCCCTTCGCCGCCGTACACACTCGACAGACTACGAACGACGGTGGCCCAAATCTCCCGCCCGTAAATTTCTATCTCCACCTGTTACTGGTAAGTGAGCCTCTTCTCGTCTTTCGATGCGTCGTTTTTTATTGGTATAAAATTGGAATCGCCTCGCCGATTGCTGGGGAATTTAGGGTTTGTGCTAAGAATCGATTGTTTAAATGTTCCCGGAGATGACAATTTCATCACCATAGTATAAGATTTAGAGATCGATTCGTTCGTTTTCAAGTTTGTATCTGATTCTCGTGTATCAGTTATATGAATGATTCGCCTTAAATTTGCTTCATCGGTCCTGAAACCTACAGAAACTGTGAAAGATGCACTTGGTTCAACAGATGACTGATTCAGCTAATGTTTTGAATCTTAACTTAACTCTGTGAGCTTTCTTGCTTGCAGAAGATAAAAAAGATGGAGAACACTAGGAACATTAAGCAAGAAGCACCACCGTCTCTTCCTCCAGGGATCTTCGAGATACCTGGAGAGCCTGCTGTTGTTATCAATGGTGTACCTGATGAACCTCAAACAGATTGTATGGTTCCCAAAGACGAACCAGTATCATCATCATCATCAAGTGGCAATGTAGGAAGCGGCGAATGGCTCGAGGGTAGACAAGTTCGCAAGTTTTTCTTGGGTCACTACTATTCTGGTGTGGTGACAAAGTTCGACAAACAATCTGGTTGGTATAGAGTTGAGTATGAAGATGGGGATTCTGAAGATCTTGACTGGTCTGAGCTTGAAGAAGTACTTGTACCTTTGGATGTTATTGTCCCTTTGAGGTCAATCTCGTTGCAGATCATCAAGAATCGACATATGCAGGCCCAATCTTATGGATACGCGCCACAGCGCTAGACCAAGAACTCCAACACGAAAGCGGTCTGCTTGTTTGTTGCTCAGAGGTGAATATGGTGAAACAGGAGCAAAGAGGTTGTTGTTACACTCTCTTATGCCTTCAAATTGGTAACAGTTGAATAGTCTTTTTGAATATATCATCGCTTGGAATATATTAGAAGACTATAGTGGAATCATGGAAGAGTAGATACCATTAGAGATATGAAACGTTTTTTTGTTCGATTATCTCAAATGCTAACCCACTTATAGCAGATGAATACTAACCTTTCGTTTTGAATAGTCATATTGTTTTTCAAAATGAGTTTAATATGTCCCTAATTTCCCCCATTTCCTCCTATGCAACATACCTCTGTGTCTTGGTTCTTTTCAAAAAACGCAATCACATCTTCACACTTAATATAGCCTAAAATATCAGTTGAGGTACCGTCTTCGTCATGGCTAGCCACCATCTTCTTCTTCTTTCTCTGTTCTCGGCTCTTCTTTTGGCAGCCACCATTACAGAATGCGAAGCTTACTCAAAAACAATGATGGCACCATATCCAGAACATAAAATCGTCTTTTTCTTTTTTGTAATAAAAGCATTCTTTTTTTTTTTTCTTGTCAACCATAAAAGCATTCTTTTCAATTTGTTTTCTTATGCTCACCTAACTTTTTTATTTGTTTAGATGCCCTGAAAAGCAAAACGAAGATTATGTCCACATCAATGGAGGTCTGTTTTTAGAACGTTGCATGGCTAGCTGTAGTACACCGAGAAAATATGTTATCAAAACATTTTGTGCTTTCAATCAATAACTCTGTTATTGAGTATAAATTATGCGATTACTTCCACACAAAAAAAAACACAATCACTTTTCACTCATATAGCCTGAAAGATAAGTTCAGCCAGCGACCATCTTCCCCATGGCTAGCCTTCTTCTTTCTCTGTTCTCAGCTCTTCTTCTGTCAGCCACCATTACAGAATGCGAAGCTTACTCAAAAACAGTGAAGGCGCCATATCCAGGACCTAAACCAGAGAAGCTAACTCACCTCCACTTCTACTTCCACGTCATTGACTCCGGAAACAAACCAACTGATGTGCTAGTCGCTAAAGGTCCCACAACAAACTCCTCTGCAACCAACTTTGGTTTGGTTGCAATCGATGACGATCCATTGACGACGGGACCTGACATAACCTCAGAGGAAATTGGGAGAGCTCAAGGGATGTATGCATCGGCTGACCAGAACAAGGTTGGTCTGCTTATGGCATTTAACTTTGTTTTCACCAAGGGTGAATTTTCCGGGAGCACCATCTCAATGTATGGCCGGAATCCGATATTGTCAAAGGTGAGAGAGATGCCAATCGTCGGAGGTACGGGGGCTTTCAGGTTCGGAAGAGGATATGCACAGGCCAAGACTTTTGTGTACAATACTACCAGCGGAAATGCTGTGATCGTGTATAATGTCTATGTTTGGCATTAACTATTGGCATTTTTTTAATGCGTTAGTTTCACCACTTTCTGTTGAAAATCAGATGAAATAATTCAAATAAATATCATGTGGGATAAATGGTTTCTGTTGTTGTTGTTTTTGTTGTGTAACTGTTGTTGTGTAACTGATATTGTGATTTTCGTGTAATGTATTGTAAGTGTTATAAAAATTCGCAGTTTATGTGATGAACTCTTTGTTGCCCAAAAAAAAAAAAAAATGTGATGAACTCTTCAGGATATTGTTTTCTAATCGCAAAATGGTCAATTTCTAATAATATATTATATTGTTTTTAATGTTTTGATTAAAACATTACTACTATGGATTTGAATAGTTGGAGGGTGGACAAATTTGTCTGTGAATTAGATTGCTTTTTATTATCTATTTATCAAATATATTTTGCGGTGTAATCCACCAAAAATAGACTAGGTATAAATCGTTTTTTATAAAAAAGATAGATTCGCTTTGGCTACAACAGTTATTCGAATCTTACGTGTTATAATATAATAAGTCTCGTTGTAACACTTTATTACTGTTCGAATCTTACGTGTTATAACACTTTATTACTGTTTAAGAATAACAATATTATAACCTTAGAATGTTGACTGTTGTGACTTGTGAGCTAGCCTTATGTATCTCACTGTCCCAGTCCCTCTGAGGTCCAAACTCTTTGTGGATCAACAAGGAACGACGTACAGCACACATGCCCAGAAATATAGGCGCACGCCAAAACGCCAGAGAGAGTGAAAATGGTGTGAGGTAGGAGAAAAAGGTTACAACTTAATGCCTCGAAATTGGAAACGCTTGTCTATATATTCTTTTTGAAAATCTCATCACTTCAAATAAATTTTAGACGACTAGCTAGTAAAACAGTGTAATACTAAAATCATGGAATAGTAGGTATAGAAATATTTTTACGTGTTTATACAATACGACGACAACAAACGTGTCTGTGACTTTCTTTACTTTAGATAAAGTCGTAAAAAGTTGTCCAAAACAAAAGATAAAAGACATACAACATATCTCTATCTACTTTCTTTTTTGGTAATAATTAAAAGCAATTTTTTCAATTTTAAATCTTTATGCTCACTTAGACAATTTAGAATGGGGGTATTGAAAATAAAATTCAACTGTTTAACTAATGCAACGAGGGTGTTGAAAATTGAAAAAAAATGATGTGGATTCACAAGTGTTGAATTATTTTAACGGATTGAAAGAAAAAGAAAGGGACCAATTTTTACATGTGTCATGTGTTAATTGGACAAAAAAAAAATATGTCAAACAAGATATAGATAGATACATCCGAAAATAATAGAATATATTTATTGAGTTTTTTTTACATCTACATTATTGAAAAATAATTATTGATATGATATTACTTTAAAAAAAATAAAAAATTATATCAAAATTCATCATTTTTCATACTCTATAAATAGAGACTTGTTTCATTAGATTTGGACACAGAAAAAAAAACCATATTTTCATAATAATTTTCTATTTACCTCTTATAAATTCTTGGTTTTATTTTTTTCAGTCATCTCTGAAAAAATAGATCCAAACAACAACCCTTCTAACACCCAAAATTCATAATTTTATTTGTTTTAATAATGACTCTCTCTATTTTCGTTTTTACTATTTATATTTTCTTAATTAAGAACATGAAATTTAAATAAAAGAAAATAAAAATATTTAACTCTTAATTACATTAATTAAAATTTAAACGATAGTCGTTATTGATACGTAATCGGAAAAACTAAAACATAAAAGAAATTAAAATTATGAAATAAAAATAAGTGGAGTAGAGTGTTGAATTTTATTAAACAAACCATTGTAGAATGTAAAATTTTAGTGGATGTTGAATAATTAGGTGGAAGAAAGAGAATATGATGTGAAAAAGAAATATATGATGTGGAGGGTGTTGAATCTTAAAACCATTGTTGATAGTCTTAATAATTGTAACCTTTAAACGAAGATATGTCCACATCATCAATGTAGATAACAAACTCATGCCTCACAATGAGTGAAATTGGTGAAGTAAGAAACCATAATTTAAAGATTTTAAAGATTATTCAAGTGTTTACATTTCTATGCCTCAAAATTGTAAACACTTGAATCTATACTATTAAAAGGGAAGCATTATTTCAAGGCAAAAATGAAACATAAGAATATATGACATAAAATGACCCTGAATAAAGTAAAGCATACAAGATAAGAAGGACATTGAAGTAAATTTATAAGTCAAAACACGCGGATCGTATTGTCACTCTGTTTTTGTTAGTTCGGATTGTGTTTTGTGTGTTCAGAGTAACAATACTTATTTCCGTCACCAAACAAGATATCATTCAATCGAAAAACATCTGGCCCATAAATAAGACATAAAAAATGGTAAACGAGCAGCCCATCAAAATCAATATCCAATATGCAAACATTTAGTGGCCTAATTACATTAAATACAATATTCTAAAAACAGCATTCTTTAAATAACAAATATTGACTACTATAATTCCTATAATTTCTACGAATAGCAACAATAATGAGAAACATACAATACTTATGTCCCTATAATCACGCGAATTACCAATTTGCATATCTCCAATTTATTACAAAATCAATAAAGAGAATCATCTACCGAAATCATTTAAAATTAAAGCTTTACTAAATATATAAAATTAAATAAAACAACGACACAATTTAAGAAACTATACCAAACTTTAAAAATTACCAACAATATCGTTTCAAATCATGTTACCTAAACTAACAAAAGAAAATTACGCGAAATCTTTGCTACTTACCATATTCTCATATAATCATTTACTCGCCAAATATATGCTAGGTATATTCTAAATACCTAGGTCTTCAACTATAAATATATGAGTCATCTAAAGCAATGTAGCTTACAATAATATACTCGATACCCAGTTAATATATTATAGAAGAAAAAAAGGCTGCAAAACAATGGAATCACGAACCTTGCTAATATTAAGCCATTCAAGCCGACTATGAAGATTCAAGTGCGGATCGTTCACTCATGGCGACAATACACGAGTTTCACTGGATAAACCTTAGAAGTGATCTTAGCAGATGTCGAAGTGGGCTTATATTTGTAAATATAAATATTTTATCTATGTACTTATATTTGTTTAAAACATAGATGATTACGATTAATTCTAATAATTTACTATGTGATTGTATGAAATTGCAATGTTTTCCACATGGACAGCTTTATGTTCTTATATCAAGAGTGATTTTCAAATAATGGCTAAGGTGCTAATCTTTGGTAAAGAAGTTTTTCAAAACATATAAGCAATTTATGGACTTCGAGTCTCTTACATTACTTAGGTATACAATTTTTTTAACTATTACAATATGTATAGAACACATGAGTTTACTTTCTATTGCTTTAGTGAGTGAAAATAGTGTGAGGTAGGAGAAAAAGGTTACAACTTAATGCCTCGAAATTGGAAACGCTTGTCTATTCTTTTTGAAAATCTCATCACTTCAAATAAATTTTAGACGACTAGCTAGTAAAACAGTGTAATACTAAAATCATGGAATAGTAGGTATAGAAATATTTTTACGTGTTTATACAATACGACGACAACAAACGTGTCTGTGACTTTCTTTACTTTAGATAAAGTCGTAAAAAGTTGTCCAAAACAAAAGATAAAAGACATACAACATATCTCTATCTACTTTCTTTTTTGGTAATAATTAAAAGCAATTTTTTCAATTTTAAATCTTTATGCTCACTTAGACAATTTACAATGGGGGTGTTGAAAATAAAATTCAACTGTTTAACTAATGCACAGGCCAAGACTTTTGTGTACAATACTACCAGCGGAAATGCTGTGGTCGTGTATAATGTCTATATATGGCATTAACCTATTGGCACTTTTTTATGCGTTTCACCACTTTTTTTTGAAAATCAGATGAAATAAATAACATGTCGGATAAATGGTTTGTGTTGTTGTTGTTGTTTAACCGATATTGTGATTTTCGTTTAATTTGTATTGTGAGTGTTATAAAAATTCGTAATTTATGTGTTGAACTCTTCAGGATATTGTTTCCTTATCGCAAAATGGTCAACTTATAATAATATTATATTGGTAACTAACATTTTTAATGTTTTGGTTAAAACATTACCACTACGGATTTGAATAGTTGCACCGGTTAGGATGAACAAATTTATTTGTGGGTTAGATATATTGTTTTTTATTTACTATTCATCAAATATATTATGTAATGGTGTAGTCCAATGAAAATAGAAAAAACAATCTATACAAACTAAGTATAAATCGTCTTTATACTTAAGTCGGACGCTGATGGATTCCTCCATCCCAAAATTGAGTAAATTAAATCGTTGATGGATTTCTTTGCTTTAACTGCAACATTTATTCGAACTTTTACGTGCTATAAGACCATCGTTACCGGCAGTAACCCTCTCATATTCCTTTTAAAAAAAAAATTTATTTTATTTATTTATTATTTTTTATTAATTATAACCATTATGTGAGTGATAGCTGTTAATTATTTGAGAGAAACCGTTCTTTCTCTAGTAATTTGAGCAGCGATTCTTCCATTTTTTTCTTCTCTTTCATCACTATATTAATTTTTAATTAATGAATCACTTGATTAGTAACTCCCATTAATGATGCCCTAATAAGTCTCGTCGTAAAGTCTATTACTATTTACGAAAAACAATATCAGTATAACCTTTGAATGTTGACTGGTTTGACTTGTGAGCTAACCTTATGTATCTCATTGTCCCTCTGAGGTCAAAACTCTTAGTGGATCATCAAGAAACAACAGAACACATGCCCAGATATATGGGCGCACGCCAAAACGCGAGACAGCGTTACAATTAATGGTGAAATATGAACATATATAAAGTCTTTTTGAAAATCTCATCACTTGAAATAAATTTTAGACGACTAGTAGTAAAACAGTGTAGTGCTGAAATCATGGAATAGTAGAAACACTAGAGATTCACGTGTACGTACAATAGGATAACAACAAACGCTAGAGTGAAAATGCTAGAAAACCATTTTTGGTAGATGAACAAACGTACTCTGCAGACTTTCCCTACTTTACATAAAGTCATAAAACTTTGTCCAAAAAGATAAAAAAAGTCATACAACATATCTCTATCTTCTTCTTTTTTGGTAATAAAAGCATTCTTTTCAATTTGTTTTTTATGCTCACTAGATAATTGTAAGTTTGTAACCTTTAAACGAAGATTATGTCCACATCATCAGTGGAGATAACAACCTTATGCCTCAAAATGAGTGAATATGATGAAGTAAGAAAAAAGGTTACAACCTCAAAACTGTAAAGTACACTTAAATAGTCTTTATTAAATCTCATCACTTGAGACGACTAGTAAAACATAGTACTACTGGAATCATGGAATAGTTATACTTTAAATTTAAAATAGTTGTATTTTCTCAAGATGCAACAAACGTGCTTCTGACTTTCCCTATTTTAGTTTACGTCATAAAAATATGTTATCTCTATCTTTAACACTTGTAACCTTCCTTTTTAATATTATTTTGGAAAAGCGATATACTTGTGTAACCTTTAAACTTATGTCCACATCAATGGAGATTTGTTTGTTAGCACGTCGCCTCGCTAGGGTCTAGACGCTAGCTGTAGTACACCAAGCAAATCGATTATCAAAACATTTTGTGCTTTCAATCAATGATTCTGTTTTGTGTATAAATTATGCGATCACTTCCACAAAAACGCAATCACACATAGCCTGAAAGATAAGTTGACTCTCTCAAGCAACAAACAACCATCTTCCCCATGGCTAGCCTTCTTCTTTCTATGTTCTCAGCTCTTCTTCTGGCCGCCACCATAACAGGATCCAAAACTTTCTCGACAACAGTGAAGAAACCATATCCAGGACATAAACTAGAGAAGCTAACCCACCTCCACTTCTACTTACACGATATTGTCACCGCAGACAAACCAACCTCCGTCGTGGTCACTACAGGTCCCACCACAAACTCCTCGGCAACCGCTTTTGGTATGGTTGCAATTGTTGACGACATATTGACGGTGGGACCTGAAATAACGTCAGGGGAAGTTGGGAGAGCGCAAGGAATGTTTGCATCGACCGACCAGAAGGAGTTTAGTCTGCTTATGGTTTTTAACTTTGTTTTCACGACAGGTAAATTTTCCGGCAGTACCTTCTCATTGTATGGCCGGAATCCGATAATGTCAAAGGTGAGAGAGATGCCGATCATCGGAGGTACGGGAGCTTTCAGGTTCGGGAAAGGATATGCACAGGCCAAGACTGTTACGTTCAATATTACGAGCGGAAATGCTGTGGTCGAGTATAATGTCTATGTATGGCATTAATTGTTTGACTTCTTTAATTTGGTGCTTTTCCATGTTTAATTACGTGAAAATATGTAAGTTTTAGTTTGAACTTTGAATACATCGAGAAATAAAAAGTTGGATGAATAAATGTTTCTTTTTTCCAGTTTTTGGATCGATATTGTGATTTTTCATGTTATTTTCTTGTAAGAAATTATGGTACCGAGAAACATGATTTGATGAAATGTAACACATTATATATTTGGTATATTTGTCGTAAATCTGTATACAATTATCACAATGCAAATATATATATATATGTCTCTATATACACTTGATAAACAGTTTACAGTTGGAGAAGTAAGCACGTCGCATTGTTGCTTGTGGGGAATTTACAATTATTACTCATCCAAAAATGCAAGATTAGTTTGACAAAAAAGAAAAAAAAAAATCAAGATTAGTTTTATTTTTTTTCCCTTTAAAGTGAACGAAGAATACTACTATTGGACATGAACCTTTGACCGAGGGGGGCATTGTGGGGAATATTGAGATGATATCCAATCATTATATTTATTGGGCCTAAGCCCAATCTGTTCTGTCATAAAATCAAAGGGAACGAGGAAAAGAAAAAAAAAACATTGATAACAGAGGTCGGGAAACATGTATGACATATTGACATCATAATATCTTCGAGAAAGCTTTCCACATACAATATCTGAAAAAGATGCTCTCTCCATTTATCATAATTACATAAATCGTGGTCCATACAAAATGTTGTCATTAAATGAAACCTATCTACCTTTCAGATAAAAAAAAAAAGTAATATTGAACCAACTAAAAATGATACTAGAAGAATGATTTGTTTAAGTGAAAGTTTCTATAGGCATCATTTTCCTAGTCTAGTTTTCTAAAATCGTCTCTTCGCAAGATTCTTAAATTGACATTGATTGTGTATAACTGCACATATAGAAGTAGAATCTAGGGTGTTTAACTCTAAAAGAGTAAAAGACATTGGTGGGCTCATGTTCTTTAACTTCATTTGCATTTGTTTTTTTTTTTTTTTTTGACAACTTCATTTGCATTTGTTTTTTTTTTTTTTTGACAACTTCATTTGCATTTGTTGTGTTTATAAATATCTTCTGTTTTTAGGCCCTGAATGGTGACTCTCTCAAAGCGGATTTGAAGACTTATTTTTAAAAAATTTAGTTTAGTCACCATTCACATATGAATATGTGATTTGCGTTATTTGAGAAAAAAAGAAAAAAAGTAGTTGCGTTTTTCATCTGGTGAAGATTTACTAGTGGACCGCCTTTGTTTTGAACAACCGAGTATTATGCAGCGTTTTTCAATTACGTACTTTGTTTTTTATGATTAATAAAAAAAAGTAATCAACCATAGATTATATGAAATTATATGAAATTATTTATTGCCAAAATATTTACAGTTGTGCATATATATAAGAATTTAATCATTTGGATTAAATAAATTTAGATAATTAAGGTTTGCAATATTTTTTTGGGCAAATCTCACAATAGCACCAAACTAATAAATTTGTTTCCAAATTTAGCACATTACTTCTAAAATTCCAAAATAAAATTATATTTCAAAATTAAACTATAAATTCTAAATACTAAACACTATTCCTAAAATTATTCTATAGATATAATTATACTAATTATTAATAATATCATATGAAATCCGCACCGCAAATAGTTTATCACCAATCAAACATTATTTTGTACCGCTTATTTTGGAATAACCGCACTTGTCCCGCAAATATATTTGTCCCGCACGTACCGCAGTTGAACCGTACCGCACAAACAAAATTTTTGTCCCGCACTACTAATTCCGCGGTTACCATTGAACCCTTAATCTGCTACAAATTATTTAGCTTACGAGGTTACATGCTATTATAAAGTAGGCTTATATTATAGCTTGTGAGGTTACATGCTATGAAAGGGACATGATTTGTTCCCCATAAAGTTAAAATTCAAATCAAAATCTTCTTCAATTTATTTTTCATTTACTTACAACACACAACTGTTACTTATTAGTGATTTAATGTATTTTAATTATTAGGTGATCCCTAGTCCGGTCGGTCCATTCATGATAGCTACTAACTAGTCATGCAGACCGGGTTTGCATTACATATGATATACTTATCTGATTAGATTGGATCTACCATTTTTTTTTTCCATATACTCTTTGTATGAATATATTACAACGGGAGATTCAAATTTAAGACCTCTCACAAGAAGTAGCCTAAAAAGGTATGCATATAAAAGTTTTATAGGACTATATAATATATATATATATATACTAGATAAAGATCCGTACTAGAGCACAGATAGAAATTTCGTTTATTTATATTATAATATATGATTCCAAAGATCATGATTAATGCTAGATTAGGACCTTAAAGACTTTTAAAATCAATCATATAAATTATATTTTATTTTAAAATTATAATATAAATAAAAGGGATTTCAACCCGTGCTCTTTTTTTGGTAAAAATTTCAACCCGTGCTCTAGCATGGTCCTAATCTAGCATTAAGATTTAATTTTTAATTTCTGAATATGATTCTGAAGATCACGATTAATCTTGTTAAATTAGCGAGATTTGATTCCTTTTTTATGATTGATAATATATTTTTATCCCTTTAATAACTTTTTTATTGATGTGGTTTATGAATAAAATCTGTGAAAAATAAATTGGTAATATTGTGATTCTAGATATTTGGAACCATATATGTGATCTTCCGAAAATAAAGTTTGGAATATCCATGAACTATCAATTTGGAATAACTTGTTTAAGATTTTCTGTTACAATTAAGATTTTATTTGTTACAATTAATATATGGATTAATTCATAATCTATATATAACATATTTGTAACCATTTATTAAAATTATAAAGTCTACCAAAATAATGTTGTGTACTTCTATTTTATTATAAAGGAATAACTTGTTTAAGATTTTCTGTTACAATTAAGATTTTATTTGTTACAATTAATATATGGATGAATTCATAATCTATTTATAACCTATTTGTAACCATGTATTAAAATTATAAAGTCTACCAAAATAATGTTGTGTACTTCCGTTTTATTATAAAGGAGATATATATATATATATACATATACCATTTTTTGATACCATAGATAGTTTTTTTGCATGGAATAAATTCGAAACTCACCTCTACTTAATTAAACACATGGTTAAAAGGACAGTAATGTATGAAAACATATATACTAAATAAATAGGCATATACATGGTTTGAAAAAAAAGAGCCGTGCCAAGATATTTTGATGCCATAGCTAGGCAAAAAAATGGTTTAATATATCAATAATATATATAGCAAATATTATTATTATTATATATATTAGTGTTTAAATATTTAAAATAAATATATAAAATTTTAAGTAAAATTTTACAGTTTCATAAACAAAAGCAATTCTCAACGTATAATAAAAAAGTATGAAATACAAAAACTAGGTTGATCATTTAATATAGTTATAGTGATATGCAAAATGTTTTATCTAATATATGAAAATATTTAAGAAAGTTGGGATGAAGATGAATAAAGGAAGACGGATTAATATATATACCTTATGAGTGGACATTTCAGATTTCTTGTACCTTAGGAGTTTTCTATAAAAACGTTACTAGATTTTAACCCGCGGTACACCGCATAACGATTTTTTAACTAAAAAATTAAATTTTAAGTTATATTTATCAATTTTGTTTGTTTTGTTTAGTGTTTAATATTGTATAACTGTATTTTGATTGTTAATTTTAAGATTGTATAACCATATTTTGACTGTTTAAGATTCTCTTATATTCAAAATAATGAAATGATGATGACATAACCTCTTTCATTTAACTCATATTATTTCAGAATAAAATATTTTGTGTGGACAACCCGTAAAAAAATCATATTAATGTAAACTCAAACCCGGTTTATCACATCCGCAATCATTTAAATTTAATTTTATGAAGTTTTTTAATATTTAGAATATTTATATTTTCAATATTGTTTCCAAAATCTTAAACAAATTAAAGATTTCAGCATCAAACGTTTTTTCTATAGAAGATTATCTAATATTGAAATAATATTCAGTAAATCGTTTAGAAAACTAAATAATGAGATTAATTTTGAAAAAAATATTTTTAGGCTTGTTGAAGAAGCCTTACAATGTAGAGTATAATTGAAATTATCTTTTGTAAATAACTTTATTTTGTAAATTTATGTAAACCCACATATAAATACTTTTTAGATGTAAACATATGTTTATAATAAAACTTAAGTAATTAGGATAATTTCTTTTAATTTTTAAATAATAAGGTACAATGATTTAATTACACATAAAATTTAATGTAAATACAAATGCTATTTTATTTTACAACATTAATTCGGATTATTAATTTGACTGAAGAAGTATGATTAAAAGTTATAGCAAAACTAATATTACTTTTGGATGTTAAATAATAATATATGAAAATATATAGCATTATGAAATACATAAAAACATATGACATCATGAAATCAAATACTGGAATTGGTAACATAAATAAATATAATTAGAGAGTAATATTTAAGCAAAAATGACAAAATATACATGAAGATAATTATTATTATTGTGATAGTGGTGATGTTGCTACCTAGCTTCCAATAAGCATAAACACATTTTAGAGACACTACATAAAACTTTACCGACATTGCTTTCTCGACAAAATAAGTGTACAAATTTTTATTTCATTATTATTGTTCATCTGCAAAATAAAATTTTAATTAATGTTAGTTTTTCAACTTTTTAATTTAGAAAAAAGTTTTTAAAACAGTATTACATTTGTAAAGTGATCATCATCATCTTACATTTGAAACTAATATATGCATATATTCCATAAAATTTAGTAGCAATATCACAATATAAATTTTATTTATATGCATTTATAATAATACAGAAAAAAGGAGAAGAAGAGAGAACATACCATTGTGAAAGTATCTGACACCTATCTATATACTTATTTAAGCAACCCTTTAAACAAATAACCCTTTAAACAAAATGCCACTGTATTTGAATCCAAAATATAATAACAGAATCTTAATATTAATTTGTTGTAACCTGAAAATGATTATCCAAAAAAATAGTAATTATTAATTTATTAAATTACAAGAAATCATTAATAAAATAATTACAAAATTATTTAATAAAATAATAATAAAATTATTTCGAAATTATGTAATAAAATAATTATAAAGATTCTATTTATTGTTTCAAAAATCTTAGAAAACAATAACACAGTATTTAGAAAATTATAAAACTTAAATTTATTTAGAAAACTAAGATTAAATATTTACATATCTAAATCATTTAATAATAACAAATATATATTAAAATTAGGATACAACATTTTTTATATTTTTAAAATATATCTATATACTCATTTAAGCTATGTTGTTAAAAATTTAACCAGTTCTGATGTGACATATTACAAAAATGCTGTTATATTTTAATTATTCTAATAACTAACAAAAGATAAGTTTAGATTTGTTTACAAAATAATAAAACTCTATTTATTGTTTCATAAATCTTAGGAAATAATAACAAACTATTTAATTAGCTAAAACTTAATTGTTTATACACAATATTCACTAATAAACAATACTAAGTGTATAATATTGATAATATACATAACCTAATTGTAAGTTTCACCTATAAAATTAATATACAACATGTTATACCAATAACTTCAATATGTAAATTTGGTATATTAAGATTTCTAAACACGATCACATCAATTTGTAATACCGAATCACGGGTCAATACATGTTTTTTTGGATATTTTTGGTTTTACCGAATGTATAATTAACGAATTTGATATTGCACCAAACCAAAATAGTAGTACCAACTACGGGTCGAAATCAGAGTATGACCTTAAGTAAATTAAATATATAATTTTATAAAATGTATAGAACTAATAAATTTCTACTATTATTTTGTAACAAACAAATCCAAATTTACATAAATATTTCCTCACGCTGGTAACATTATTCTACAAAATATTAACGTATATTTATGAGTCGGATAATAAAACGGGTAATGAGACGGGTAACGAGACGCTCAAAAATTAAATTAATATCCGATACTCGATCATTATTCATGGATAATATAATTATTATACCCTTCACTCGACCCTAAAGTTGCGGGTACCTTTTTTCGAGACGGATACAAACCGAAAAACGGGTCCAATACGGGTATCGGTAGTAGTTTTCAGGCCTACCTATTAGTAGTTTAATATGAATCAAAATTCACTATATAGTACTATATTATATAACATGTAAATGAATGATACAACATAAACATAATATTAACAAATAACAAAATAAAAGAAAATTCTCCGCACTACTAGCGCGGGTTATTATCTAGTTTTTCTTTATTTATAGGGAGAAAAAGTGTGTCCAGCAATTTAAGTTTTTGACAAAAAAAAACCTAAATAAAATCATTGCTATTCAATCGATTTTGTAATTTTTTTTTTTTGATATAACAACAATTTTAACATACCAAAAATAAGTTTTGATTAAATGTTTTTCTATTTCAAAATCAATTGAAATCTCTAGAGCATATTATTGTTACTGTAGAATATAAAATTGGTTAGTTGTTATTAATATATAATATTTTAAAAATCAACAATTAATGTAATTTTCGAAACGGTTTTGTAAAAGGAAAATAAAAAGATGTTGTAGAGATATTTTAGGAATATGATGTTGAATGTAAAGATTTTATAAAAATAAAAATTATTTTAGGAAATTATAAATCAAATGCGTAATAATTGATTTTCGATATTTTAGATATATTATTAATGTAATCAAATTTGAATTTCCATATTTTACTTATTGATTTTTTACAAATATGTAGAGATCAATTGTGTAAATAAAATTTTAAATAAGCAAAACTAAAAGGGTGAAACCCAAATGTACTTCAAAAATGTATATATAAATACTATTTACTTTGTATTAGTCTCTCCAACTTAACTAATTCAATATAATGATACATATATGTGATAACTATTATCAACATATATAGCTTCCTAAAGTTTCCACAAAATATGATGCCGTAGGAAAAAGACATACATGGATGATAGAAGAGTAGTGTTTCTAGTTGATGAGTTGCATCTAAGAAAAGGAGCAAATGAAGCATCAAAAATTAGAAAGTGAGAGGTAATGGTCCCTTCCCCCAAAAGGCAAAGAGAATTTGTTAAAAATGCCCCTTTTGATATATCCCTTTTCAAAAATACCCTCTTTTCTGGCCATTTTTATTTTTGCCCTCTTTTAATTTTTAATGACCATTTTACCCTTAGATGAAAAATTATTTTATTCAATAAAAAGAAAAACAAAATTTTCCCGCCAAAAAATTTCCGACATATTTTCTCGCCAAAAATTTTGCGAAAAAAATTTCTCGCCAAAATTTTTTTTGTCAAAAAAATTTTGTTAAAAAATTTCGACGAAAAAATTTTCCCGCCAAAATTTTTCCCGCCAAAAAAAATTTACAAGGTTTTTAAAAGGTTTTATAAGGTTTCTACCTTATAAACACCTTGTAAAGGCTTTTACAAGATTTTTTAAAGAGTTTTAAAAGGTTTTTTAAACAACTTGTAAACGCTTTTACAAGATTTTTAAAAGGTTTTTAAAAGGTTTTAAAAGGTTTTTAAAAGGTTTTTAAAAGGTTTTTAAAAGGTTTTCAAATGGTTTTTAAAAAGATTTTTAAAAGGTTTTTAAACACCTTGTAAACGCTTTTACAATGATTTTAAAAACCTTGTAAAAGTTTTTATAAGATTTTTAAAAGGTTTTTAAACACATTGTAAACGCTTTTAAAAATTTAAAAGCGTTTACAATGTGTTTAAAAACCTTTTAAAAGCATTTACAAGCTTTTTAAAAGCATTTACAAGATTTTTAAAAGCGTTTACAATGTGTTTAAAAACTTTTTAAAAACCTTGTAAACGCTTTTAAAAGTTTTTTAAAAGCGTTTACAATATTTTTAAAAGATATAAATTTCAATATTTTTGGCGGGAAAAATTTTCGATTTTGGCGGGAAAAAAAAATTTGGCGGGAAATTTTTTTGGTGGAAAAATATTTTCGATTTTGATGACTGTACATTCTTGCTGTCACTAAAAAAGGGTAATTTGGTCATTTTGTATATAAGAGGGGTAGTTTTAAAAATGATCAACATGAAATGGTATTTTTAAAAAGGGGTATGGAAAAAGAGGCATTTTTTAGAATGCCCCATAAAGCCATTTAATTATCTACGAAGCATATGACTATGACTTTAATAGCAAAGCAAAGGTGTTTGGAACCAAGCGTTTCCTGTTAGGGGTTTTTAGTCTTTGTGGGCTTTTAAGGCCTTGTGGGGTTTAATCCTTTCACGGGGCCTACCTTCTGTATGATTTATAAATTTGTTTTTTTTTCCTGTCGGTACTTGTCAAAACTAATACTCTTATGTTAAACCAATAAACTCTACCATATTTATATTAGCCTAATTTACAAATGATATGGTGTCCGTGGAGTGCGTGAGAAAAAGAAAAAGAGTTAAATACTGTTCAGTTTATAATGGCTACACAAACTAATTTAATGCCAAAACTTTATAAAACTAAAACAACTTTATTTTCCGTATGTTTAGTAAATCATAAAAGGGTTCGTAATTCATGAAACTACCAACTTGGATAAATTTAAATTTTAACTTTGTATAGAACTATTATTAAAATCATGACAATATTTGATACATGACGATGATTACAACAAAAAGGCTTTCAATTTCATTTATGACATCAACAAGTTGATTAGCAAAGTAAGAGCATGTATGGACCACTCCTCTCATTCTGTCTCTACTATCGAGGCACTACTAGAAAAATTTGCATGAGAGAGAGAGAGGAAAGAAGTAAAAGATGGTCCTTTGCGAGATAATTCTCGTCGACCTATAAGTAGTAACATCCGGTGTACATATGTAAACACATGTGTGATAAAAGAGGAAGAAGAGTACTTAATAACTTTCACGTGCATTCGTAATGGACGAATTTAACTACCTAATAACTTTCACCTAGTTTTATGCTTTTTAATTAACCTATCATAATTTTTTTTTTTTTTAACCTATCATAAATTTACCATGACTCCATATAGATCTCTGCTCTATCATTTTGTATATGTTCCTTCCAATTTCAATGCTTATTGAGTTATTGTTAATTAGTTTAAAAGTTAAAAAATCATTTTTAATAATCCTAAAATATTGATGATTTAATTATATTAACACTGATTTGAAAACCAAAAGAGTTCTAATATGGTTAATATATCTGTCATTGTAGATGCTTCAAAAATATAATTTTATATCGAATGTGAAAAGGTAAAAGCCGGACTGAAACATAAATTTTAAAATTTTATTTTTTAAAAAAATATCCAACAGTCAGACACTAAAAAATCAGTATCGAAAAGAAAGACTATACCAAACTATTATTATATATATATATATTTTTTTTGTTCAAAAAACTATTATTATATATATGTCCTAGATTTTAAATCATCAGACACTTCAATTCAATATCGAAAATAAATCTTTTAAAAATCTAAAAACTAAATGGAATTGGAATTGAATGTTTGTAATGTAAAAGCACTTGTGAGAAATTAATAAGAAACAAAAGTAGATATCACAGGAACCATCAGGCGGAACAAATGGTTCTGAAGAAAAGTTGTTTGTTGGGAAATGAATGAACATATATATATACAAATTAAGCTACAGTAATTTATTGTATTCAAAGGTTTATTTCCTAGGTAACCAATATTGGAAAAAAAAAAAAGATGAATGTGGTAATCGTGCATGTTTTGTTTTGTTAAATATGATATTCCTTGCCGTAAAAAAAAAATATTAATATAATATGATCTCGTATAAAAATAATACAAAGTGAACCACCATATTTACAACGATGCAGAAGAAAAAAACGTACATTACTAATATTTTTTTGGAGGAAGGTAATACTTCAAACAGTAATTACTATTATGATGACAAGTAAATTGTGGAATGTAAATATTTTTCATAGGAATGAGCTTTAATATCATATATAATCAAAGTGATCAATATCATATATAATCCTGCTATTGATCCTGGATCATCATATACTCTATATAGATCCATCATCTTCATTGGACTAATTAACACAACTTATTGTACATCGTTAATGACTAAATAAATTGCGACTTTTACATGTATGTAATCTGTTCATCACTCTAATTAAGATAACATGAATAATAAGCTATCAATCTTTCTTTGGCTTCGATAATTAGAACTTAGAAGTTATCAACCTTCTGACCAAACAACAAATAAAATATAAATGAATTGCCATAAAAAATGGGAACCAACCAGTTTTATATAAACGTTGTCTATTTCTCTGAAGAAGTCAGCCTCATAACTCTATACCACTCATTATTCCTCTCTCTCTTCTCTTGCTTCTCTCCCTCTCTCTCTCTCTATCTCTCTCTCGATGGACGAGTCTACTGGAGAAACAGATACTCAAGACTTCATGAACGTCGAATCCTTCTCTCAGACCATGCACATCGGTTGGGACTTTTTTTGGTCCCTCACATTTAATAATAATATTTTGAAAGTTTCTTATTTTTAGTATGAGCATTGGTGTCTATTTGTATTTGATCCCTCAAATAAAATAATAATATTTTGAAAGTTTAAGTATTAATTATTTAAAGTTGACAAAACAAAAACATACAATTAAGAAATTAATAACAGAAATCATAAAACATAAAAACATCAAAACAAAAACAAACATTTTATTCAACTCATAAAAATTTTAAAATCAATCTTCATTATCCGGGAGATGTCCAGAGTTAGTCCAAATATGCTCATATGTTTATCTTTCGAGCAAGCATGTATGAAAAAAGAGAACATGTAGTCATTTTTATCTCATCTGATTCTCAAGAAGAAGAAAGGTCTCTCTTATAGATGCTTTAACCGGCTTCACGCTCAACAACTCTTAACTCTATATTGTAAAACAGGGTCAAGAGATTGTGATCCCAAACGACAAAATGCCCACTAAAGACCCTTTGGAAAGAAAAGACCTCCAAGTCTACTTTGTGATCTTGTTCCCGTCAAGGTTAACGTCATAGAAGAATAACCTTAAGAGAGTGCTTGGTAGAAGCTGGTGTGCTGACATTTAGTCTTCAAGTAAGCTCTTGATCTTCTTTATCAACGAATTCTATAGAAAGCCGCTATGAGTGAACTGAACATAGTAGAACAGAACATAGATCACACAGTGCTTCTCACTTCTCAAGCCTTAAGACAGCACACTGTAAGCAGGGATTTTCCAAATTCCAGCTCCTGTCATGGCTTTCCTCATCTGTTCTGCTACTGACCAATTGCTATCCAAAGCATTTAACGTCAACAATGCCACATACTGGCCACATTGTTGAGGTTGCAGTCCGATAAGCTGTTTACCTACTTTTTTCCTAACTCAGCATTCTCATGAATCTTGCAGGCGCCCAAAAGAGCTCCGAGAACAGAAGCATCAGGCTTGGATGGCAAATTATTAATGAAATTGGCCGCGTCAACCAATAGTCCAGCTCTACCTATGAGATCAACAATGCAACCATAATGCTCTGATGTTGGAATGATCTTGTACTAGCCATTTCCAAGTCACCGGCTTTTCCATACATATCGAGCAAAGCAGTACACAAAGTAGTAGTGAGGATGATCTCTCTCCCCATAACATATACATGAATCTGTTTCCCCAAACGAAGACCTCCTCGATCCAAATTAGCACAAGAAGAAAGCACACTAACGAAAGTAGCCTCATTCGGAGTTATTACCTCACGTTCATTCTGTATCATCTCACCAAAAAGCATAACAGCTCTGGCGTGTAACCCGTTCTTACTAAACCCATTGATAACAGTAGTCCAAGAAACCACATCAGTTACAGGCATACTCTGAAATAACTCGAAAGCAAAATCCATCTCTCTGTTTCTTCCACAAGCATCAAACAAACTGTTACAAGCTACAACACAAGGATCTACAATACCATCAAACATCTTCCTCGAGCTCTTCAAATCACAGACTTCACCATAGAATCGAACAAAAGAAGTGTGAACAAATGGATCCCATAGAACACCCCGTTTAAGAGTTTGGCCATGTAAGGCAACACCATAAGAAACAGAGAAAGATGAACAAGCTACTTTTATCAGAGAAGGGAAAGTGAGATTGATTGGTCGGACTTGCCTTGCAAGCATGTGGGTGAAGAGAGCAAGAGAGGTCTTGGATTGTCCTGTAGTGAGATAAGATCGAATGAGTGTGTTGTAGACGCATTTCGTTTTCCATCTTGAAGCGACCAAAGCGTTGCTGGTAAAGAGGACAGTGTGAATCTGCTTAATCTGGTTTGAAGAGTTGAAGAAACGTTGGAGAAGATGAAGTGCGTCTTCAAGAGACAAACTGAAACCCGAGAAGACAGAACCTCTCGACTGCAGATCGGACCACCTTCGGGATAGAGAGAAGATCGGCTACCGGAATTCGTCGACAACTTCTGGAGATATGATCGGATCGCCTTCGGAAGACACAGAAGATGGAATCGCCGTCGAGATATGAGAGAAAAGTTTTTGTTCTGTTTACCTAGACAATTTCTTTTTCCAATCAGAAGGAAGCACGTGGCCAAGTCGACGAGAGAAAAAACGTCCCCGTTGAGAATACATTTTTTGGTTAATGGGTTATTTTTGATTTATTTTTAATTCCAAAAACATGAGGGACGGCCCAAGACAACGGCGATGCACATGGTCTCAGCTTCCTTTCATCCGCCGTCCTAAAGATAAGAACCCTAAACCCATTCGTGTCTTCGGCAAAGATTTCTCCGGCACCACCGGTCAAGAAGACTACTCCGATCCCTCCCAGAGCAAAAATAAAGAAGAAGAGGAAGAAGAAGAAGATCAAACCGGAGATAACGATAAGGACAATAGTAACATCATCAACAATAGGAGATTCGAGTGTCACTATTGCTTTAGAAACTTCCCTACTTCACAAGCCCTAGGTGGACACCAAAACGCTCACAAACGTGAACGCCAGCTTGCCAAACGCGGTGTTTCCTCTTACTTTCATCATCCTGACACTAGCCTTTACAGTTACCGTCATTACCCTTCGTGGACTAGCAGTCCATTAACCGCGGCTAGGTCCTATGGAAGATACTTTTATGGTCCTCAGTCGTCGGCGTATTACACACGACCGAGCTACGGGAGCCCGTTAGGACTATGGCGTGTACCACGGGCTTCTTCTTCCTCTGGCCTTCAAGGCATTTATAACTCAAACGCAGCGTTTACTAGTAGTGACATCTCTTCTTCTTCTTCTAACTCAACATTATCGTTGTTGGCCGGCTCTCAGGCGCGACCACCGTTACAGGTGGGTGGCCCCGGATCTCAGACCCGAGCTTCTTCATACCGGTACGGCTTGAGTCCTAATGTGCATGATCATGTGAGTCTCGATCTTCATCTTTAGCGATTCCTAAACAAAAATAAAACTTTAAAGACTTTTTATAACCTATTCCCATCCGTATCCTTCTTTTACTGAGTGTAACTTAGTGAAAAAAAAAAATGATGCGGTGTTTATTTTTCTGAATTAGAAACGGCACGATGTGTGTGACATTCACGTAATTTGTTTCGTTTAATGTTCATCGATCTTTTTTTTTTTTTTGTTCGCTACACGTGCTTCAATGAAGGAAAGGAATTTATCATTTTACGTGTCCATAATTATCATAGCTGTGGAGTAAAAGCTTCGAACACTATTGTTTCAGGGAAATTGTCAGTCAGAGTAATGTACTCAGATAGATTTTTACTGTACGAAAATCATTAAATCATAGAATCTAGTACCAAAGTAACAAATACAAAAAAAAAAAAACAATATAAGTTAAACAGTAGATAAGCAAACATCTTGAGTACAAATATATATTTACGAGGTTTGAAACGAATCTAGTGCACACTGGACTCATTATATTGCCATGTCTTGGAAACAAATAAAACCTCAAAATTGGTAATATATAAGCTTAGATGATGATGATGATGATAATTTGGTGCGTCTTGGTAAGTGAAGACAATGGACAAGACAAAATGGTAGAGAGAGACAAAGTGAGTGAAGTGGTCCATAAACACACAAATGTAGAGTCTGCGATAGAGCTATTCTTCTCTTAACTTGCAAATTATTATTATTGATTTTTTACTTGCAATTTCTAGTTAAAAACATTTTTTTAAAAGCTAATTAAAGCAAAGAAAAATTCCTCAATCTTTTCTACTTTTGTGTTTATTTCTTATCTTTTCTTTTAGACTAGGCAATCCAAAGGAATATATTAATCAAGGAAAAAAGATGGCTAACTACACGAAGTATTGGAGAATGCATGGTCACACATGCCAAGTATAATATTGTATCCTCAACTACACGAAGTATATGTATTGCATGACCACATGCATGAACTATATGACATTATGTGGTCAACACCACAGACATACAATCCGGTACACCGGTCGAATAATTCCGGCTAAGACCAACGTTGACTCCGGCGTTGACCAACATTGACCAAAAAAAATTGTATTTTAATTTTTTTCTATGAAAAAACAAAATAATAAATTACTATATTAAATTATTTATGAATTTTCATGATTAGAAAACATTCTATTCAATATCTAAATATCTTAGGTATCTCTAATGTATTTATTCTTATAATTAATTAATTTTTATTTTTAAAGCTAAAATAATAGTTAAATAAAAATAATTAATAATTATTTTCAAGATATTAATAGATTTTATCTTGATTTTAGGATATGTTTGCAAAAGGATATAGAATAAGAGGATTTTTGCAAATGCCTTTATATTATATATTGAAAATAATTATGTATCATTATATTTTATCTATTAAAAGTAAATAGTGTTAATTTTTTTGTTATTGTTTACATGTTATTAGGAGTATGTAAATTTTTTTTTATACCAGAGAGTATCTAAAATTTTGTATACTCTTTACCATGCAAATTTTAAAGTAAAGAGTCATATACTCAAATCTTTTGCATATTATTTTCTAATGAAAATAGTTGAATTTGATTTTATTGATTCTTGTAGTATTTAAAATTTTAAATAATATGATGATCAGAGATTTTTATATATAAAATCATTAATAATTACATATGTTATATATATATATATATTTCTTGAAAATAATTATTAATAATTTTATTTAACTATTAGTTTAACTTCAAAAATAAAAGTAACTAATTATAAGAATGAATACATTAGAGATCTAGAAATAATTAGATAACAGAATGTGTTTTCTAATCATGAAAAACCATATATAATTTAATATAATAATTTATTATTTTGTTTTTTAATAGAAAATATTAAAATATAATTTTTTTTGGTCAATGTTGGTCAACGCCGGAGTCAATGTCGGTCTTTGCCGGAATCATTCGACCGGTGTACCAGATTGTATGTCTATGCTGTTGACAACATAACGTCATATAGTTCATGCATGTGGTCATGCAATACATATACTTCGTGTAGTTGATGATACAATATTATACTTGACATGTGTGACCATACATTCTCCAATACTTCATGTAGCTAGCCATCTTTTTTCCATTAATCAACAAATATATAATATCACAATCAATGAACTCGAAAAATTTGTGATTCACATACCCGCGGTAGACTCCACATAACAGATGCTAACGCGAATGAGTATGACGGGTTAGTCTTAATTGTGGCATTCAAAAGGAGGTTTTTTGACAAAAAGAACATGGGAAAATCCATGTACCTAATTAACCATGTAGTTTTGTTATGTTAAACTATCAAATCAAAACATTAATAGATATAGTTGACAACGTAGCTAGAATTTGTTTTACCCCAAAGAGTATACGAGTTCCTTTATTAATTTGGCAAGACTTTAGTAATAGGGATATCATACATAAACATTGATTAATACCTCCTCCACCAGTATAATGCAGCAATTCGTAAGCTAATCTGATTCAATCAAGTCTCTTAGGAAAGGAAATGGAAAAGGATATGCCAAAACGACATATTTGGACACTCTATTGGCAAAATGCAGGCAGATGCAACATCACAGAAACTCTTTTCTTGTACTTTTTCTCTAACTAATTATATGTCTATAAATTAACATTGTAGCATGATGGCTAAGATATAACTAACATAAGTGACACCAACCTAAAGCTAAAAATAAGTTTGAGAGGCTGCAGAAAGTGACATTGCGATTTTCCTGACCTGAAGAGTTTAGTTGCGGAACAGGTTCCATCAGTTTCACAGGGAAGGGACCAGATGGTGCAACTTCAGCCTGTAGAGTCAAAAGTGAAGTGATAAGGTTTTTCAGATTCATTTTATGGACACGTTTCAACTTAACTATTACAATAATAAGGATGTTTCAATTGTCACCAAGAGTAGTAACAAAAACAAATATACAGAAAGAATGACAAGACATATCTACCCTCCCAGAAAAATATCCCTCAGCTACAAACAGTTCTAGTTAAGAAATTACAGGAGAGTTTTTATGGGACACAATAGGAAGTTCAAGGAAATATTGTCAAAAAAGAGTTAACATCAGTAGCAGCAAAAAGGGGACCTATATACCAGTTACTGCAATTAAGAGGGAAGCATGTGATAAGTGTACAAACTGATAAAGAAATATTGTATCAATCCTTAGAGGACCACACTTTTGTGCTCAGTTTTTTTTCTAAGATATGTGCAAAAGAACTTGGTTGAATCTGATCAAGAACAGTGTGACCCCATACCCCTAGGAAAAAAGTTGCAAAAAAGAAAACTGAGGATGATAGTTCGAACAGTACAAATCTCAGAGCACTAACTGACGGTTTGGGTAGTAAAGTTAAAGGTACTAAAGTAAAGAACATGTGGTTTGATAACTGAGATGACTGTTTCCTTCTGAATTCCTAATTAAGTTACAACATATCAATGCTTTGCATGCATCCTTTATTTTTATGCTCATCTTTTGGTGATTGAAACTGATCCGCAACTAAAGTCTACAGTTTTAGAGGCTGCAGAAAGCTATGAATAATGTAATGTATCAGACTGTAGACGCAACCGTATATAATGGCCATAACTGAATAAGTAGGTAAAGGTATCTACCGAGGCTCATGACTGATATATTTTAACTTGGCCCATGATATGAAGATACAGTAGTGTATAATCAAACAGTTGCAGCATTAAGCCTTGAATGGGGTAAAGACACAGTGTGTTAGAGAAAATGGATTTATGATACATATTCATATAGAAAAAGAGAGATCTGAATTAAGATCTTTGCAAGATGGATAGCCACAACCATGCTGCATATATAGAAGACATAATGCATGGCTTTACTTTAGCTTCTGAAATTTAAAGAAACGTGTGTGTACATAACTCTATGACATGAGTAGCCTGCAGAGAGAAGTCCATTATTGTGAGGCCCTTGATGAGGCAGTACGGATTTGATGTGATTGTTAGTTGGGAAAGCTTTGAAAGTGCCTAACCAACCAAATTCCATATTTTTCAGAGGAAAGTTATTATATAGGGATATAAGTTCAGGTGATTTCAAGCTAAAAATGGCAGACGTTTACAGCAATTGAAAACACTAATACTAGCAGTAGCAGCTAATCTAATACTAAGCAACCACCATCAAAAAGGAAGATATATATCGCAATATGTATAAAAGAGAGACAAAATTAATGAATTTGGTGGGAAATGTGAGTAAATTAGCTAATCACTTTCATGCACAAGAGGGTAATAGGTGTAGTTGTACAGTATATGGCAGACTTTAATTTGTATTAACAGTAAACTTGTGAAAAAAAAAAAAGAACATGGCTCTTCAATATTGTTACTTTTTTTTTTCTTTTTTTTGCCGTCTGCTCTTCAATATTATTACTAAAAGTGAAGATGAGCAACAAAATTTAAATTCAACGGATGAAGTCAGAGCATTACAAAAAAAAAACCATAAATCTAAAGCTTCCGGACGTTTCAAAGCATATCATCAATGTTTCTTACACAAAACGTGATAAGAATTGAAAACCATCTTTACCTCAAACAGCACCCCTTGCACTTGAGTATCCAAGTACACCTATCATATCAACAAACACGGACAAGAAACAACAAACAAGGACAAGACACTTATCAACAAACAAGGACAAGAAAATATATGATGCTAACCAAAATTACATGCTCGATCGGAACTAAGGAAAAGGGCATTTCCTACAAGAAAAGAGAGCCATTTTGACACTTTAGTTATGCGTCCCTAAGAGAAAATATTAAAAAGAACACTTGACAATGAGAGAATCCTCTGAGGTAGCTAGAAGTATATATTGAGAAAATGGACAGCCCTAAGCAAACCAACCATATCAGAACCAGCGTACAGGATAAGAAATATCTTGCTAAAATATAGTTTAGTAAAACCACATGAACAACCGGGGTTTAAAGCATCCGAAACTCCAAGATATGTTAAGTTTGCACGAAGATTTTGATAGCACTTGATTATATTTTCCCCAACACAGTATGTTCTCTTCTTCAGTGGTTTCATAACAATGCCCTGTAAGTATTGAGATGATGATAATGGGGTTGATGACGAGGAAGGCTCTATAGTAGTCTGTTTAATTATTGACAAAAGTGAGCACTAAGGGCGATGACTCAAAAAAGAAATCCACATACAAAGAAACAAAAGATAGATTAAGCTGCAAATCCAAAAAACAAAAAATGGGTTAGAAAAGCCTGCTTCTGGTTCTGGACCTTCTAATTGCACAGCAATTTGATGATAGCTTGCACAAGAAACTCATTCGACCTAAAACTTTCTCAACTGACTCACGAACCGGCCGGTTCAATCAAGAAGGCTCGTCTCGTGAATTTCAAACCCGGACCGAGTTAACAATTTGTGCGGTCAAATTGGACCGTTCACCATCCCTTTGCCAAAAAAATTTGCATTTTCTGCTAGCCACATGTAGGCCCATTAAAGCCCGATTAATTTCTTCTGTTATTTGGCCCTACCTAACAATCTGATTATTTCCAGTTCAAGTTAAAACCGGTTCACGATTTTTTGGAAGCTAATTTTTACTTTCACGAGTGAAAAAAAAAAAACACAGTTTCAAGAACATGTAATTTTGATTGCAAAATCATCGACATATTAACTTTTCTGGTGATCTATATGCATTTATCGGCTTACACATAGTCCAGCTTGGTGTTCTTAATTTTAATAAAATAAAAATGTTATATTCATGTAACGCCAATAAGGCCATATTTTATGATCGAAGGGAATGGCTTTCTGCACCGATGGTGAGTGTGCATCAATAGCATCAAGTTGGATCGATTCGAATCGAACCAAGTATCTTCTGATTTTGTCTCATGCTATTTATTTCAAACTAGCGTTTTCTATCCTTTTGTCTTCTTCTCTACTGATATTTGCAGAAATTTCACAAAACTCCTTAAGCTGTGTAGACTACACGAAACACACAACCATACTTTTAGTTAACTGTATGGTTTTTTTTACACTATATAATTGCCACAAATATTAAACAATTTGAGTTTGTATGACAGTAGGATTGTGCTACTTTAGTATAACAAAATTTTTGAATGTAAAAACACATCATTAATTTCCTGAATATTCATTTACAACAACTTAGATAAAGTATACAAAAATACACATAAACTTTAGTTTACTTTATATTGTATTCATCATCAAGCGATGACGATCATTTGTCATAAATTTTGAAAATACTTATTTTTGGTGATTGACATTCGTCATTCATCATCACAAGCATGTCATACTTATCGAGATTTTCATTAACGCAAACTCTAGTAGTCACAAAAACTTAACATTTTTTCAAGTAATAGTCATGGATTGTACTTTTCGCGATTAAAATTGTGCCGATTTTAAACTGACAACAAGTTATTCTTTGAATATTTTTTTTAATGAAAATTCTAATATAAAATCAATGGCACACATTACAACATTTTAAAATATTATCTAGAGGAGATTTTTGGCGGATTAGACATTGAAATTTGGAAATTTAATGAAATTTGAACCCATTGTAGCATGGACTATCGGGTGCAGACAAACATTCACCGATTGCCTTAGCCATATGTGACTTCAATGTTATCGGCTCAAATCCACGGATATTCTTAGCGAAAGCAAAAAAAAAAGAAAAAAATCCATTGTTAGTTTGGTGTTTTAAAACAATATATTGATCATGCATGGCTCACATGTAAGTTCTTTATAAACGGTACCCGTTTTTCAACTATTTATTTTCAAAGATTATATATACTTTATATATTCGTTTGACGAAGGTACACAAACAGAAGATTGGACTTTTGGGGTAGAGTTGATATTTTAGTAAAATAGGGCTTCATCAATTTATGAGCTAGGTTCATATATTTCAATAAAGTATATCTATCATCCGTACATATTCTCGATCAAGAATGATGAATCACCCTGGCATCAATATGATTCATGACTTTAGTTGACAATAAATTAATAATACAGTATATGTTAGATCTTTGAGATGAAGAATTTCAAAGTTATATAACTGCATTTTTACCTAAATGATGGTGACAAATCGGATTACAAGTAATTAAGAAACTTTCGTCTGTAACGCATACAAGACTAAGTTTGGTATTGGTGTAGAATTCTCTAGTTGTAGTACATAAATACGGAAGCTATTTTATTGGCGTATTACTAGACTCTCATAACTAATTTTGGCCAAGAGTCTCATTGCTTGTAGCTTTTTTTTTTTTGACAAACAGTCTCATTGCTTATAGCTAGCTGTTTGAACTTTGAACCAAATATAATTCACTTCTGTACTGAAATCCACGTATAGATACAGATGAAGCGGTTCAGGATTGAAATCTATTAGTTGCAAGCTTGCTAATAAATCTTTGGAAGTAGTATATTGGTGATATCAACTTAGAGAAAACCAAGAAAAAATAAATAATAAGTGACAATTATATATGATGGTAGGCTACCAATATGTCCTTTTAGAGACACAATATACTAAATAACGTTGAATTTAAAATAGTGAACTAGATTAGGACCCGCGGTACACCGCAGGGCAAATTTATTTATAACTAAAATATTTAAATTATAAGTTGTATTTGTTGGTTAAATATGTTATAATTATATAATAGTTGTTAAATAAACCATATAATACCACAATATAATTTATTTTTACATAAGATTTATTTAATCAATTTAATTAGATATGTCTATTTTTTGATACCGATAGTGTTAACAAAATAATGAAATGATATTTTACCCTGTAACACCGAATTAATAATATTTTTTAATTTATATAAATATCAATAAAACCTGTCCCGCTATATAACCCCATCCCGAGATATTTTAACTCACACTATATCATCTTAATTTTTAATATTTATTGTATATCTACGGTATAATATTTATTATATTTAACTTTTTAAAAGTTTTAAATATTTTCTATATTTAACCTTTAAAATTTTTCAAAATAAAGAACCCAAATAAACCAAATAAAAGTTTTTAAAGTTTGAATGCCTGATAAATCAAACTTTCCACTCATTTGTATTCGCAATCATTTTGGTCTCTTTTATATTATGACTCTGAACCATTACCCAATTTTTTTAGATGATGTGAGATATTGTACCCGTATTTTTTTATTCATCTATTTAGTAATATATGTCCGTTTTTAAAGTTTTGTACTACATTATATGCAGGAAAAAATCACAATTTTTATTAACTAAATGTATTATAGAATAATTCAAGATAATTTAAATATAAATTCAAATAAAAAATGAAAGAAAATCATATATTTATGTTTGAATGAGGTAGAAAATTTTCTTATTTTTTAGAAAATCTTACCTATAATTAATTTTGAAGTTTTGGTAACTAATATTAAAGTCAATGCATTAAATGTAAAAACTTTCCAAAAAGTATTTTTGAGCAAAAACTGCTGTAAAAATACTAGTATAGATAAGTTTCAATCTGCATGATTCTAATTGTAGTTTAAAGAAAAAAGTCAAAGAAATAAAGAAATCATGATTCTAATTTAGCTTCCGGGAATGTTCCTAAAGTCTCCTGATGGGAAAAATATTGATTTGATCAATTGAATAAGAGTGCGTAACAATCATATACTCTGGGACCGGGAGAGATTGTTGCACCAACTCGTTGTTCAAGACTCAAGCGTGGTTGTAAACTTTTAGATGAAGTATTTCCTCATTTATAAAAAACGTAGGATACTATAAATATAAAGAACTCTACCAGTAGGTCATAGAACGTTTTAACTGTAGAGATCTACCAATAAGTCATAGAGCATGCATGCATTTGTAACTTTCAATTGTGGAAAATAACCTTTTCAAGAAATTCTGTAAATTCTTTGAAAACTTAAATATACAAAGATTTTTATCTAAAATTTGTTTTATATATTAAAATAATAAAGAAATGTTTCAATACTAGAATTTCACCTGCGATACACCGCAGGACTAAGTTATAAATTATTGTATTTTAAATAATAATTTTTAATTTATTTAGTTTTTAAATTTTCAATTAATTAACTTTTTGTCTAATTAATTTAGAATTTTTTTCTACTTCTTATGTTTTATAAAGTTTATAACCTAATTACATTAAATTTGTTATTAGATAGAATATAAAATTCAATGTTTGTTTTGTTCTCTAGAATTAAACCGAGGTATATGCCTATATAGTATATTAGTGTATATTTTTATGTGTATTTTTTTTTTGAATATTAAAAATATGTTATAGTATGTGTAATATTTTGTAGTTTATATACTAAATAATTTATAAGTTAATTTTCAAAACTATGATTACAAATCTATAGTATATATGAGATAAACTAATAGTAATAGTGTTGGTTCTATATTCTAAACCCGTCTTGCTAGGCGGGTCAGACAACATATTTAAAGATTTTTAATACGCAAAAACTCATCATATGAAACCCGTGAAAGTAAAAATTATTTTTAAATACGTAATACAAAATAAAAATAAGTCTGTGAGTAAGCAATATCTTTTATATTTTATTATTTATTCTTTGAATAAGATATCAAATTGAATGGTAAATATATTTGTTACTTTTTAAAATCATACCGTTAGTTTTTTAATGATATATTTTATGTTTGATTTTGAACATTTGTTTTAGGGGGAAATTAATGCGTTGAGATCAAAAATCTCGGCCACAGATCCTCCTCTAAAATCGAAAATCAATTTGTTTCTTGGTTACACTGATTGGTTAGGAAATTTGTGTATGTAGAAAATATTTTTTTTTGTAAAATTGGATACTTAATATTAATTAAATTAATTATAAAATTAATATTTAATGTTAAAAGAAGTGGTTCCATTTGTTTTGGAAATTTATTTAAGATGGGAAATCTTGTTTTCAAAAATAGAAATATTAATTAATTAAATGAAAAATAAATTAATAATTAATGATAATGGCAGTCTTGTAAATAGGTGATAACCTCAGGATTTATTTGCTAAATGTACTTGAAAAATGTATATATAGATATAAGTTATAGAGGCGTTAATATGTAGCTGTAAATTTGGAAAACAATCTATAAATTTATTTTATACTGCATTATTTTCTCTATATATAAAACAAAGAAATCTACCAATAATTTGTGGACTGTTTTTCTACAAAAAAATTTCATTTAATAGAAATAGAAGAAACTCAAAAAAGTTCTTCATATTTACCCATGTTGGGGTTTTCTGTTTTCCCCTTCTTTTTTGACTTACCAAGGTCTCACAGTTTATATCCCACAGTTATGACTTCAATTTTCGACTCCTTTTGGATTAATTGAAAAAGTTTCAAATCAAAGAAGTTTTGGAAGTTCACGTGAGGTAATTTATATATATTGTCGAACGTTTATATTAAGATTTGATATGTGATTGGTAATGACTAAGTTTTATAAATGTGGGTATTTGTCTATATACATATATATATATATAATTACACGTGACGTCTGCAAAATATTTTTTTAATAATAGATATTCAAAGATTCAAATGTCAATGTGTATACAATATTAATTTAGTTTGATAAATACCTAAAGGATGTGTTGGACTTAATATTTTACATATTTTCCTTTGGGCTTTTTAATTTTCAGCTCACTAGATTTTAACTTGCGGTACACCGTGAGTATATAATTTTTATTATAATTTATATTTATGTTGTATTTATTTGTTAAATATTGGATGTTTTGTAAATAGAGAAATAACTAAATTTTCCGGTTGTTGTGCGGAGAAATGTTTATATTATTTTTTTAACCCGCAATACACTACTTCATGACCATTTGTTTGTTATATTTAGTTTGTTTTGTTTAGTAATTGAAATTCTATTTTGATTTTTAATTATTATAACAAAAATAAGGGATCTAAATACATAATAAGTAATTTATATGCTCTGATTAAGTCACATTTTTCCTAATAATTTAATTATTTTACACAATCATAGTTAAATCAACTTGATTTTATGTCAAATATTCTAATATTAGTAGTGTTGATAAATAATTAAATTAGGATTTAACCCGTGTTAACACAAATTTAATAATATTTTATTAATTCTAGCATGTCTTCTTTATAACCCATCTACTATATAACCACAT